>NC_134730.1:5917500-8901666 GCF_049634645.1 Pelodiscus sinensis | reverse complement strand
AATCCCTCAGCCTCTCCTTATAATTCATGTGTTCCAGCCCCTCATCATTTTTGTTGCCTTTCATTGGACTCTCTCCAATGCATCCACATCCTTCTTGTAATGTGGCCCCAGAATTGGATGCAATACTGCAGATATGGCCTCATTATGCTGCATAAAGAATAATAATCGCTTGCGTAGATCCCCACCCCAAGATTCTGTTAGCCTTCTTGGCTACAAGGGCACACTGTTGAGTCAAATCCAGCTTCTCGTTCATTGTAACACATAGGTCCTTTTCTGCAGAACTGTTGCTTAGGCAGTCAGTCCCCATCCTGTAACAGTGTATGTGATTCTTCCATCTCAAATGCAGGACTCTGCATTTGTCCTTGTTGAACATTGTCAGATTTCTTTTGGCCCAATCCTTATATTTGTCTTGGTCACTCTGGACCGTATCCCTACCTTCCAGCATATCTACTTCTCCCCCTAGCTTAGTGTCATATATGAACTTGCTGAGGGTGCAGTCTGTCCTCTCATCCAGGTCTTTCAAGTGCACAGACTAGATAGAGAAATAACTCATTCTCCAAATTCTGTTTTTCAGTCTGTTATAGTAATCTAGTATATAATTTGTAACAGTAGGTTTAAAAACATGTAAGTGTGGGTCCTTTTATTTAACTCTTTTATGAAATTGTGGTTTTTGTAATTTTTTTATTAAAAATATGGGCTTGACTACACAGGGAAATTTGCTATTAGAAATATTATAGTATTATACTTCCTCTTGTGGACAGTCTTTTTCTGGAGTAAAAATGTCTTTTTCTGGTTTAGCTTGTGTTTTTTTGGCAAGTCTACATTGGGGAGTTATTTCATGATAATCAACTTATTTCAAAATAACAAGGGAAACACCCATACTACCAAACCTGTTATTTTGAAGTAATGGGCTTGTTATTTTAAAATAATAACTCCTGCTTGTAAAGAGGAATAAGCTTGCTTCAAAATAGTTATTTCAGGAATTACTGTTTGGCTACGTCTAGACTGGCATGATTTTCCGGAAATGCTTTTAACGGAAAAGTTTTCCGTTAAAAGCATTTTTGGAAAAGAGCGTCTAGATTGGCACGGACGCTTTTCCGCAAAAGCACTTTTTGCGGAAAAGTGTCCGTGGCCAATCTAGACGTGCTTTTCCGCAAAAAAGCCCCGATCGCCATTTTCGCGATCGGGGCTTTTTTGCAGAAAACAAATCTGAGCTGTCTACTCTGGCCCTTTTGCGCAAAAGATTTGCACTTTTGCCGGAACGGAAGCAGCATAGTATTTCCGCAAAAAGCACTGATTTCTTACAGTAGGAAGTCACTGCTTTTGCGCAAATTCAAGTGTAGACAGCTGGCAAGTTTTTCCGGAAAAGTGGCTGATTTTCCAGAAAAACTGGCCAGTCTAGACACAGCCTTTCAAAATAACTTATTTCAGAATAACCCGGTAATGTGGACATAGACTTTGTGTTGTCGTTGATGGTTTCTCGCTTCACAAATGAGAAAATGCATTCTAAAAATAAATGAATAGCGTATTTTTATTAACTTGTATAGAATGAACAGCAGTTAAAATATATGCGGATACTTGTAATTTTAGTGATGCAAAACAGCTGTAAACTGAGTTTGATTGGCTGGTATGTACTAGGTCTTCTGTGCTGCTCTGATGCAAAAGTGAATCTGCCCTTAAGGTTTTTTAATTTTTAAGTTAATACAACAGATTCAAATTAGTAGATGTATCCCATAGAAACAGGAGGGAATGCTTGAATTCCTTTCCCAAAGGTACCCCAAGCTCTTTTTCCACAAAAGAGCTTGAAAAAAAGGGGGGGGGGAACCAAGCTGCAGTCTCTATTAGCTGACTGCTCAGTCTAGGCAGGCAGACACATACAGACAGGCCTCCTGTTACTTTCCAGGACTCAAGAATCAAATCACCACCTTAAACAAGTGATTTTTATTACAAAACAGAAGATGTCCTTGATAAAGCATACTTGATTGCTGGGTGTTGCAGAGCAACTAAGTAAAACAAATTAAAACACAGAGAAAATCTCTGGGAGCAGTTCTTATTATAGTGAATGGGGGAGGGGAGGCATGGATTCACACAGAGAAGTTCATGATAATCCTGCCTGGTCTTAAATCATTCTGGGAATGTCTACACTACAGAGTTAGTTCGAACTAACGGACGTTAGTTCGAACTAACTTTCCTAGGCGCTACACTAGCGCTCCGCTAGTTCGAACTTAATTCGAACTAGCGGAGCGCTTAGTTCGAACTAGGTAATCCTCATTTTACGAGGATTAAGCCTAGTTCGAACTAGCTAGTTCGAATTAAGGGGTGTGTAGCTCCTTAATTCGAACTAGTGGGAGGCTAGCCCTCCCCAGCTTTCCCTGGTGGCCACTCTGGTCAACACCAGGGAAACTCGTCTGCCCCCCTCCCGGCCCCGGAGCCCTTAAAGGGGCACGGGCTGGCTACAGTGCCCGTGCCAGGTGCAAGCCTGCCAGCACCCAGCCAGCAGACCCTGCACCTGGCACGGATCGAGCCAGCCACCCGATGCCCCCCAGCCCTCCCCCTCTTCCCGGGACCAGGCTGGCGGCTCCCGGGAGCTTGCCCGGGACCGCAAGAGGCGGGCACCCGCCTGGGCTAGTGCGGACATCGTGGACTTTGTCCATGATCTCCGCACTAGGCACAGGAAAGTGGCCGTCTAGGGCAGGAGAGCTGCCAGCCTGGCCACCCAAGAGCAGGTGTGCATGAAAATCAAGGGGGTCCACTGAGACCCCCGACCCTGAGCCCTGAGCTTACAATGGCCGTCCTGGGTCAGACCAAAGGTCCATCTAGCCCAGTAGCCTGTCTGCCGACAGCGGCCAACCCTAGGGACCCTGGAGGGGATGGACCGAAGACAGTGACCAAGCCATTTGTCTCGTGCCATCCATCTCCAGCCTTCCACAAACCTTGGGCAGGGACACCACTCCTACCCCCTGGCTAATAGCACTCCATGGACCCAACCTCCATGACTTGATCTCACGTCCCTTTAAACTCTGTTCCAGTTCTAGCCTTCACAGCCTCCTGCAGCAAGGAGTTCCACAGGTTGACTCTTTGCTTCGTGAAGAAGAACTTTCTGTTACTAGTTTGAAGCCTGCTACCCATTTCTTTCCTTTGGTGTCCTCTAGTCCTTCTTTATGGGAACTAATGAAGAACTTTTCTGTATGCACCCTTTCCACCCCACTCATGCTTTTAGAGACCTCTATCCTGTCCCCCCTTCGTCTCCTCTTTTCTAAGCTGAAAAGTCCCAGTCTCTGTAGCTTCTCTTCATATGGGACCTGTTCCCAACCCCTGATCATTGTAGTTACCCTCCCCTCTCCCAGCCTCTCTCTTCCCCTCTCCCACCTCCTTTTCCCAGTCTCCCCCAGTTTTGTTCAATAAAGCAGATTCCATTTTTGAACACAATTGTCCTTTATTTTGTACATCAAGAAAAGGGGCTAGGGAAGGGTAAATGGAAGGAGGTGAGGGAGGAATGGGGTACGAGCCCCCAATGGGGAGGACTGGGCTGGCTCTGCGGGCTTCTGGGTGTGGAAGCTCTCCTGCAGCCCCCCAATTGCCTCCTCTCCCCAGATGGCAGCCTGCAGTCTGATGGCCGAGTGCTGTGATGTGCCCAGTGTGGGCACTCCGGGCACTCCAAGCCAGGACTGGTTTTCAAGCGGGGCACCCCTGAGAACTGTCTGTCCGGGGTGGGGGTCGGGTCCCTTTAAGCACAGCCCTCGGCTAGCCTGAGACAGCATCTCCACGCTCTAAGTCCTCCTCTGATGCCCTGCCAGCACTGCTTCCGGCCATCCTTAAGCCCAGTTCAGGGTCCACTTAATGTGGACATGCTAGTTCGAATTAGCAAAACGCTAATTCGAACTAGTTTTTAGTTCTAGATGCGTTACTTCGAATTAGCTTAGTTCGAATTACCTAATTCGAACTAAGTAAGTTCGAATTAGCGCTGTAGTGTAGACATACCCTCTGTGTCTCTCAACTCCTGGTTTAAATCTCCCACACAAAGAAAACAGGCAAGGTATCTTATATGATTCAAATTTCATCACTCTATACCCATTGGTGGTTCTGGCTCCTTCCCAACATCCTTGCTAGCTACCTAACTTTAACCCCTTAGTCACCAGGTGCTGGCCAGCACTCCTCCTATCCATCACATGCCCCCCCCCCCCCAAATCAAAGACAGTGCTGGACAGGCTGGCCCACATTGTCTATGATTTCTTCCTGGAGATCCAGGATAAAACATAGTTAATAAAGTATATGCATACTACATTAATACTGAGTACACAAAGAACTAAACATTATTCCCCAAATGTGTGAAATACAATGACTTGGATATAGGGAGAGATTTAACTGCTTTAGTCTAGGAAATTTTCACAGGAGAGTGTATCATCCATTTTGTTAGAAGCACCTGAGATGTGTTGTATGTCAAAGTCAAAGTCTTGGAGAGCCAATCTCTACCAAAGGACTTTCTTGTTAGTCTTTTTGACTGAATGAAACTACTGCAGAGCAGAATGGTCAGTCTGCAAATCAAAGTGTTGACCCCAAATATGGTCACAGCTTCTCTAGAACATACACAATGGCATAGCAGTCTTTCTCTGAGACAGACCAATGACTTTCCCTCTTAGTTTTTTGCTGAGAAACATGACAGGGTAATGTTTGGCCCTGTCTGCATCAGAACTGCTCCCAGACCATGCTTGGACATGTCTGTGGTGACGACGAAAAGCTTGTCATGGTCTGGGGCCCTTAGTACAGGGTTAGACATAAGGGCAGCCTTAAGCTATTTAAAAGCTTCCTGGGAGCGGCAATCTGACTGTAGTGTGGTACAAATCACCTGTAATATCTGGTCAAGCCTAAGAAGGGTTGGACCTGTTTCTTTGACTTAGGGATAGGTCAGTTTTGGATAGCTTCTACCTTATCCTGTAGGGGGCTGATAGTTCCTTGACCCACCTGGTGTCCAAAGTAAGTCACCCTGTTTAGTCCAATTTGACATTTTTTGGCCTTAACCGTTAGACCTATTATGTGTTGGAAGACAGTTTGGAGGTGTTCTAGGTGTTCTGCTCATGAATCTGAGAATACAGCCACATCATCCAGATAAGCCACTGCAAATTCTCCAGATCTGGTTAGTAGATTATCCACAAGCCTTTGGAAGGTTGCAGGTACATTGCGCAGCCCAAAAGGGAGAACATTAAACTCATACAGCCCCATATGGAAAATGAAGGCTGAGCTTCCCTTAGCTGCTACAAGAGGTACCAGCCAGTACCCCTTGGTTAAGTCTAGGGTGGAGATGAACTGGGCATGCCCCACTTTCTCCAATAGCTCATCTGTGTGTGGCATTGGATAGTTGTTTGGGCGAGTTACAGCATTCAGCTTCCAGTAGTCCATGCAAAAGTGGATTTCTCCATCCAGTTTGGGGAATAGGAGTGCCAGAGAAGCCCATGTGCTCTTTGAAGGGCAAATTACACCCATTTCTAGCATGTCCTTGATCTCCTTCTCTTTAGCTGCTTTGGCCGAAGGAGCCGTTCGGTAGGGTTGGGGTCTCACTGGGTGAGCATCACCTGTGTCAATGGAGTAAAACACCTATTTGTTCCATCCCGGGGTGACTGAGAACATTGGGGTAAACCTGGTGCACAGCTCCAACGATATGCATTCTACTCCACCCTTGCCTTTTCCATTGTAGTAGGCTCCCTCGAGCCACTCTGCGTTTTCCTTCTCCTGGGTAGTAAACTGAAGAACCTTGAATTCTCAGGAATAAAAGGGCTTCAGAGAATTAACGTGATATATCTTAGGCTTAAGGTCAGGGTCAGGAAATGCTATGAGGTAATTAACTGCTCCTAGGTGCTCTTGGACTGTGAATGGTCTGTCCCATGATGCTTCGATCTTATTGGCCTAGGGCACCTTGAAGACCATGACTTGCTCACCTACCTTGAAGGATCGCTCTCTGGTATGTTTATCATACCAGGCCTTCTGCTCTTGCTGAGGATCCTGTAAGTTCTTTTGAGCGAGGGTTAGAGAGTCTCTAATATTTTGTAGATTGTGTACAAAATCCAAAATATTAGTTCCTGATGGAGGCAGCAAGGGGGAAGGGGCAACTAGTCAAGGGACTAGTTGACTAGTCGCTTACATGCCTAGCTTTTATATCCTATCCTTATTTTTGTAAAAGATGTTAATTATGTAAGATTTTAAAAAGTGTGTGTGCGTTAATGGCCTCTCAGATCTTTCAGAACTGTGGGAAGCATAGTGCAATGCTTACATTTGTTTGGGCCACAATAGGAGGGCAATGATTAGTTTCCTGACATGAATAGTTTGTTTTCCAAGTGATTTATTTTTCTTTATTCAGTGGAAAAGGTGAATGCCATCAATGTTGGATTAGGTTCAGAAACATCAGTCACCAATATCCTCAGATATTGCTTTTTAATGTACACAGCAAAAACATATAGTTTTATAATTCATTGGGCTGTAGCTTAAAGCCCTCAATGCTGAATTCATGAAATTACATATTTCTGGAAAGATGTTTCATGATCTGCATAATGCAGAGATTGAATTCTGTTCATTATGTCAATGTGAACTGTTTCTTTTGAACTCATTTATTCTCTGTGTGACTAAATTGAGCCCACCTTTCTCTGAAAAAAACCATGAAGATTACATACAATTTTTTTTCACTGTTTTTTAAAAGTAAACCAAAGCTGAAGGAATGTTGAAAGTGTTACTTTTGAACTAACTTTGTACTAGGTATATTTCCTGTTTGTACATAAGGAAGGTAACAGACATAGAAGTTGCTACACATGATCAGATCAGTAGTCTGCTGGCATGCAGTTGGCAGCAGCTAGAACTTGATAAATATCCCATAACATACCTAAGTCATCTGTGTAGTCCAATACATATATGGAGAGGAATGGGTTAGGATTTCTTCCTACATTCTGATTGGCATTCTAATGTAGCATGAGATTGAATCCTCTTGTGACACTTTCTTAGCTTGCATAGCTAGCTGCATGTTAACTTCTGTGTAAGCCCTCCAGTATCTATTTTGCTCCATTCTCTTGCTGTTCCATTGAGACCAGTGGACTGGCAGGATTTAACTTGTATGTTCAGCTGCATACAAGTGTTCTACCTGGCACTTCTGACAGCAGTTGTAGGGACTAATGGTCAATTTCCTAGTCCTCTTTTTACAGTTTGTTTTGAATTTTTCCATTGACAATAGATTCTGTAAGTATACTATTTATAATGTAAATCAGTGGTTCTCAAACTTTTTGGGCTCTGGAGCTCTTTACATGTGTAAAAATTTATGTGGAGCCCCAGTGGGTCCACTGATTGTGTGTGTTGTACATATCGATGTTTCCAGTTTGTCAACCTCATGGAGCCCCTGGAGATGTCTCATGGAGCCCTGAGGCTCCACAGAGCACAGTTTGAGAAACACTGATGTAAATTATTGGTATTACAATAGCACTCATAGGCCTGTGCCTCTAAGCTAAATTTAGACCTATGTGCATGCGGTTCATTTTACTACTTTGTACTCTTCTTTCATTGGCCCGCTTTTGGGGGAAGGGAGTGTAAATAAAGCAGGAGATTTTATTCTGTTTTCAACTCCACCAATGATTCTGATGCTTAATGTAAATCTCTTAACCTCTCTGAGCCAAACCACGTAAAATGGTTTTAATATTTACCTAAAAGGAATACATTGAGCCTTACCCTATAGCTGTCTTAGTAAATAATAAAAAAACAAATTAACAAATGATGACATTTTCACATACCGTCCTGTGATGGGGTGTACCAGCCCTGCCCTGAACTAACAGTGTTTAGCAAGGTTATCCAGGCTGAAGCAGTCCTGCCTTCACAGCCCTGCCAGGCATGCTCAGACTGTAGCCCAGGTTTAAAAGCCTGGGGAGAGGCTCAGTCTGGGCTGCCAGAGGAGAAGGACGTCAGGTTGGAGCTCCTGAACAGCAGCAGCCAGCCGCCCAAGGGGCAAGCTTTGGAGGCTCCAACACCTGTTGGAGCATAACCACTTCAGGCCATTAGGGAAATATGGCCCCGGAAGAGTCAGAAGACCCAGCTACCATGTGGGAAGTTGGCCCATTGGATCAGGTAGGAAGTGGCCCAGGGAGGGTGCAGGAGCAGCCTTTCTCACCCAGAGATCCTCGGCATGTTTCAGTTGGATTCCCAGTCGAGGGAGTGGTAGACCATTCTGCCACTCACAGGGCCCTGGGGTGGGACCTGGTGGGTAGGGTGGGTCCAATTCCCCCTACTGGGGCACAGCCCCCAGCCCTGTGACTCTGGCTATTGGGCCATCTGTCCCTGCCTTAAAGGGCCGGTGATTGACTTTGATACTGACTGGTCATTGGGCTACCCAGCCGTGCTTTACAGGGCCTACAAGTAACTGATTTATGGACTCCGGCCATTGGGCTATCCAACCCTGCTTTAAATGGCTGGCGAGCAACTTTGTTTTACTATCTCTGGTGGTTAGGCCATCTAGCCCCAAGGGGAGGGTCCAGATTATGGGTGGTTTACCGCTTACGCAGGGTGTGCCGTGGGCTCAGATAGCCCAGGGAGACGAGACCCTATACCCTGGGAAGGGGGAAGGAAGGACTGCCCTGCGACAAGTCCCAATGAGTTAATATAAAAGTTGATACATTCCAAAATAAACATGGATCAATAAATGTATTGTAAGAATCTTCCCTTCTAAAAGTGTGCCTCTGATCATCGCATATCAAACAGATTCTAGAAAATGCAATTTTAGAACTACTTAAAATTTTGACTAGTGATATAAATGTAGCCGTGTTAGTCTGGTGTAGCTGAAACAAAATACAGGACTATGTAGCACTTTAAAGACTAACAAGATGGTTTATTAGATGATGAGCTTTCGTGGGCCAGACCCACTTCCTTTGATCTGAGGAAGTGGGTCTGGCCCACGAAAGCTCATCATCTAATAAACCATCTTGTTAGTCTTTAAAGTGCTACATAGTCCTGTATTTTGTTAAAATTTTGAGTTAGCAGCACTAGATCAGCAAAGAGTATTTGATGTTTCCAAAAAATAGATTCCCCTGTGGACATAGAGTAGGATAATGGCTGAATTTTAAAATAGTTTTGTGACTGTAAAGATTCATGTCATAGGACATTCAACCCATGTTGCTTACAGCTCAGTTTAATGAAAAGGATGAGATAAATATCAAAGCTAACCTGTAAACAAATAATTGTTTTATGATAATGACAATGCCACAGTGTGAATTTCTTAGGAAGATGAATGTTGGCAATGCATAACATTGTGATTTTGTTTAACTTAAAAAATAGACAAGTAAAATAATTTCATGGGTTTCATGCCTTTAATTCAATACATGCAGTTTAAAATCACAGTGGGACTAAACATTGCTATATTACGTAAAAGTGGGTATGTCTACACTACCCCCCTAGTTCGAACTAGGGGGGTAATGTATGCATACCGAACTTGCTAATGAAGCCCGGGATTTGAATTTCCCGGGCTTCATTAGCATAAAGCCGGTGCCGCCATTTTTAAAAGCCGGCTAGTGCGAACCCCGTGCCGCGTGTAGCCGCGCGGCACGGGGTTCGCACTAGCCGGCTTTTAAAAATGGCGGCGCCGGCTTTATGCTAATGAAGCCCGGGAAATTCAAATCCCGGGCTTCATTAGCAAGTTCGGTATCCATACATTACCCCCCTAGTTCGAACTAGGGGGGTAGTGTAGACATACCCAGTATTATGCATTACTTACAAAACTGCAGATAACTTAAAAGGGCTCCACATCTGCTCAGGTTTCTTTTTCAGTAGTACTGTCTCCACTAAGTTTCCTACCCTCCGAACCTTCTAATGCCTTCGCTGGCCTACACCAGCTGTCTTGCAGTATCTTTTTGTGGATTGGAATGTATAACCTTTTAAAAAAAATGTGGTGAAGCAATTACATCCTCCACCCTTAAGGTCAGAAGTCAAGTTTCCTGCCCCAAGGACCTAACAGACTTGTCCACAAATTCACTGCTGCCCAGATTCAGCCATTTTAAACACTAGTTATATGAACAAACCATATCTCAGTCTAATATTGGTAACACCATGATTTTGATATCTCCTTGCTGTAAAGACCTTCTCTGAGCCCTCTGTTTAGAAGAGTGTCTTTTATCAGATTTTTCTGGTTTAGTTTCAGCCTAGCAGATGGGACCATTCCCTCAGTTATAACCAATCTCATTTGGTAAGTTATTAGGCTTTCTCTACAACATCCTTTGACTGTTATCTTTCAGTGCCCCCCAGCCTGCCTTTAATTTCTAACAGAGGAGGTTGGATTGATGGGATAGGAAAAGATAGTATATTCTCCAAACTTGTGCCTACAAAATAAGTTCTGCCTACCGTATTTTCCGGCGTATAACACGACTTTTTACACTAAAAAAATCCCCCCAAAATCGGGGGTCGTGTTATACGCCAGGCATAGAACGTACCTGATCCCCGACATGGTGCTTGGGGCTGGCCCCAGGCACGTGGCGCACGGTGAGCACCGGCGGGAGGGAGGGGGAGCGGGAGAAGGGGGTCGGGAGCGGGAGCGCCGGCCCCGGGCGCCCGGCGCTTGCCTGGGGAGCGCCGGTCCCGGGCGCCCGGCGCTTGGTGTGGGGAGCGCCGGCCCCAGATGCATGGCGCTTGGCGCGGGGAGTGCCCGCCCCCGGCGCGCGGCGCTTGGCAGGGGGAGCGCCGGTGCTTGCCTGGGGAGTGCCGGTCCCAGGCGCGCGGCGCTTGGCGCGGGGAGCACGCGCCCCCGGCGTGCGGCACTTGGTGGGGGGAGCGCCGGGGCGCGCGGCGCTTGCCTGGGGAGCACCGTGCGCCCAGGGCCGGCGCTCCCCGCGCCAAGCGCTGCGCGCCCGGGGCCGGCGCTCCCCAGCCAAGCGCTGCGCACCCGGGGCCGGCACTCCCCCCGCCAAGTGCCGCGTGCCCGGTGCCGGCACTCCCCGCCCCAAGCGCCGCGCGCCCGGGGCTGGGCCCGCTCCCGGGGCCAAGCGCTTGGCGGGGGGAGCGCCGGCCCCGGGTGCGCAGCGCTTGGCGGGGGGAGCGCCGGCCCCGGGTGCGCGGCGCTTGGCGGGGGGAGCGCCGGCCCCGGGTGCGCGGCGCTTGGCGGGGGGAGCGCCGGCCCCGGGCGCGCGGCGTTTGGCGGGGGGAGCGCCGGCCCCGGGCGTGCGGCGTTTGGCGGGGGGAGCGCCGGCCCCGGGCGTGCGGCGTTTGGTGGGGGGAGCGCCGGCCCCGGGCGTGCGGCGTTTGGTGGGGGGAGCGCCGGCCCCGGGCGCGCGGCGTTTGGCGGGGGGAGCGCCGGCCCCGGGCACGCAGCCCTTGGAGGGGGCACCGGCCCTAGGCGCGTGGCTATGGGGGGGGGGCCACCCCCGGGCGTGCAAGTGTCCCCGCCCCCTCTGGCGCCTGGCGGGAGAACGGCCATGCCCCCTGGTTCTGTAAGTGGGTGGGTAGAAAAGACCCCATCATGGCTCCAACAAGAAGAAGGAAATTTGAAGCCAGTTTCAAGCTGAAAGTTGTAAAGTTTGCCAAGGAACATAATAACTGTGCTGCTGCAAGGCAATATGGAGTAACAGAAAAGATGGTCCGAGACTGGAAAGCAAATGAAGATGCATTAAAGAGTATGTCAAGTAGTAAGTGTGCATTAAGAAGAGGTACCCCACATTGGTCAGAACTTGAAAAGCACATAGCAGACATGGTGCATGAGCATCATCAAAATGGTTATGTAGTGACACGAAACAAAATACGTATGTTTGCACTTCAGTGGGGCAAATCTAACCCAGATCACAGCAAAGGATTTAAGGCCACTGTATCCTGGTGTACTAGGTTCATGGAAAGGCATAATCTGGTACTGAGGCAAAAGACCAAAATTGCACAAAAATTACCTGCAGATCTCGACGGAAAAGTAAGTCTTTTCCATCGATATGTAATACAACAGCGCAAGAAACATGGCTATGCGTTAAGTCAGATCGGAAATATGGATGAAACTCCTATGAATTTTGATATGGTTGGAAATAAAACTGTTAATCCAAAAGGTGCAAAAACAGTGTTAATTAAAACAACAGGACATGAGAAATCCAGTTTTACAGTGGTACTAGCATGTACAGCTGATGGCGCCAAACTAAGACCAATGATTATTTTTAAAAGAAAAACAATGCCGAAAATCAAGTTCCCTGTTGGAGTTTTTGTACATGTGAATGAAAAAGGCTGGATGGATGAAGAAGGGGTAAAGCTATGGCTTGATAATGTATGGAGTAGGCCACCAGGTGGACTTCGTCAAGAACGTAGCCTACTGGTGTGGGATATGTTCAGGGCTCATTTAACTACCAGCACAAAGAAAAGGCTGGCAAGAATAAACACAGATGTGGCAGTTATTCCTGCAGGATTGACATCATTGGTACAGCCACTGGATGTGTGCCTAAACAAGTCATTTAAAGATCGCATTCGAGAACAGTGGAATGAGTGGATGGTTAGCGGCGAAAAGTCATTCACAAAAGGAGGAAACATGCGTGCGCCACAATTGGATGTTTTGTGTTACTTTGTCATAAAAGCCTGGAATGATATTGGTGCAGAAACAGTAATCAAGTCTTTCAAGAAGTGTGGCATATCAAATTCTTTGGCTGGTATGGAGGACGACTTCTTGTGGCAAGATGAAGGGGAAGCCAAAGCTGAAGCCACACCATCCGATTCGGAATTAGATCCATATGATGACTGTCTTACAAATGTACCACAAGATGTCATTGATGAACTTATGATGTCAGAGGATGAACATGATGAGGATTTTGAAGGATTTTAAGTACCTGCAAGTCAAAACCATTTTAATTAAAATTATTTAAATCAAATCTGATGTTATTAAATGGTGTTGCCTCAGAAAGGGGGGTAGTCTTATACGGCGAGTATAGGCCAAAACCTATGTTTTAACTGGAAAATTAGGGGGTCGTCTTATACGCCCAGTCGTCTTATACGCCAGAAAATACGGTATATGATTCCCCAGAATGAGATGCCATTCTCAAAAATTATGTAGATGTTCAAGATATGACTGTGTGTACTCTCTGAGTGCCACTTGGCTCTTGCTATATGGAACTTGATTATGCTCATATAAATTCATGTAGGTTCCTTGGTCTACTACAATATACTACAGAACTGTGATCCTCCCTCTTTTTAATACATGAGGAATAAAATAGCTAATGGTGTTGGCATTTAAATTATCGTCACCAAGGCATCTGTGTTAATATTTTACAGATGAACACAGCTGTTAAAAGCCTCCTGAAGATACTGCTTCAGCTCTCTGCAGTCTTTCTTAGTAACAGCAGGACCATTCATTATTTAAGTTGTTTCTTAGTAGACCTATTTGCATCACTTACAGAAATGACCCAGCTGAAGAGAACTGTTGGTGCCTATCACACAGCAGAGCTAGGGATGTGGGTTTCCAGCCAATGGGAGTGTGGAGCTAGTATTCAGGGCAGTATGTCTATGTCCCCCTGAACTCCCCTGCTTAGCCGTGTGCTTCTAGGGCACATGATGTAAGAATAGATAGGGACTCCTCATTGGTTTTCAAAGTGCGGGTTGCAGCCCAGCTTTAGCTAGCCACCAGGGTTCCTGGGTGCTGAGCAAGGGGAACTAATGCTTTACATTCACAACACAAAGTTTAAAAATACTGACTTACAGTCAGCTCACAGTTTTTAGTGTTTTTTTTTAATAAACGTAATAGCTAGAGATTTATTTATTTCTCTTAAATAAAGGCTGAGATTCTGATGGATAAGAGTAATTTGAGAGATGTTATGTTATACCAGCTCAGTTTAAGTTCTCTCTTCATTGCACATTAGGAATGTGACTGTTTAACTGGTGCACCCAGCCAGAACTGCCTTTGTCTGTGGCAGGCCTGGGCACCTCCCATGCAGGGATTGCTGTAGGGTAGTTGGTACAGACCTTGCCTGCCCTGAGGGGCCACTACAGCGCCTCCCCCCTCCCTCCCCACCTACCTTCTCTTTAATTGGTTAAGTGGTTAAACAATATGTTAACTCGTAAACCCAGGTGCAGATGACCATTTTGCGGGGCCCAAGACAGCCCAATTTTGCGGGGGCCCCCCTTTGCCATGGCGCATGCATGGGGCTTCTTGAAGCACGGGGCCCGGGGCGGTGGCCCACTCACCCTGCCCTATATCCGCCCCTGCATAAACCAATTAATCAGGATTTTACATCCCTATTGCACATGCTTCGTGTATTCTGAACCCAGGAACACAAGAACAGATTACCTAAGTACAACACAATATAACTTGACTATAACAATATTCCCATTTGTTATATGAATCTAATAATTTGTTACAGTAGCATGTCCAGTCTTTTGTATGGTGGACACCGTTGCACAGACATTTTTTGAATCACACTCCTAGGGAGTGTCTACACAGCAAAGTTATTTCGGAATAACGGCCGTTTTTCTGAAATAACTATGTGAGTCACTACATAGCAATTCCATTATTTTGAAATAACAGATGGCTTATATTTTGATGTCTCTAAACCTCATTCTATAAAGAATAACACCTATTCCAAAATAGCTATTTCAAAATAAGGTGTGTGTAGACGCTCCACTTCTGCTATTTCAAAATAGCCCCTCACCAGCGCCATTCTAATTTATTCCTCCTGGGGCTCTAAAGTAAGATAGCATGTCTACATTAGTAAGCTTGCCTCAGACTAATTTTGAGACTTCCCTGCAGTGTAGACGTGCTATTTTGAAATATGTTTTTTCGGAATAACTATTCCGGAATAATTTATTCCAAAATAACTGTGCAGTGTAGACGTAGCCCTACAGACCAGGCCCTTATTTCCACTCTGAATATGACTGAAGCATGCAAGTGTGTTCCTAAGAGCTCTAAAGTGACTTCTTTTTGTTGTTGTTCTGAAAGTCAATATTCAATAAAGATGCAAGATTCATGGATTGAAAGGCTGAAGACTGTTCTCCACCAAGCAAGTATTATACAGACAGCAGCTTATAAATATATGGTAGTATCTTTTAAAAAGTATTTTTGAGAGATCTCAAATAAGTGCATGAAAGACCATTTCATTGAAAGTTTATGTAGGTTTCCTGCTGCTTTCATGATTATGAGTGACAAATGTGCTATGTAGGTGGATGGAAATCCCATATGAACATAAATGTAATTTTAATTACATTTACAAAATAAATTGTATCTTCATCATAATGCTAAAGCTTGAGAGGTAGTTACTTCTGAGATAGCTTGAACCTATTATACTGCTTCTCTTTTTTGTGGTGGTACTTCCCCCCCCCCCCCCCCGTACAGTATTGCACAACTGTTAAATACTATATGGAATTTTTTAGTCATTATCTAGAATTTTCTGGTCCCGGAGGTCTAATCTGGTATAGAGATTGTGTTCTTAGGGTGCTTTTTTAAATATCTGCTATATCAGCTTTATCTTGATTTTTTTTTTTACTGTATTGTTTTTGTGTATTTTCATATTCCAGATGGTTCTTAGTGGTTACCTAGTAAAATATCGTATTTGCCTGCATTACACTGTACTGGTTCAAAGCTAGCTTACAAGAAGTAGATTGTATAACAACTATTTGTAGAGTTATTTAAAATTCCTAACTCTGCATTTTGGTCTGCTTTTTGTGACATATTTAGAACAGAATGTGGTCTACACGGTAACCATGGAAATGCTATAATTCTGAATCAGAGAAAGGAACAGAAATGCCAGTATTCTATATAAAAAAGACTGTTGAATTCGCTTAAAGAGAGATTGCTTCAACAGCAATGGTAGGTGCAAGTGAAACCTGCAGTTATTGTCTGAACAAAAGAATGGTAATGAGAGAGACGTTATGTAAAAAGAACTTTAATGGAACCTAAAACAATTAAATCCCAATTACAATCCTGTTCCTTTTATGGAATTGTCCTTGCAGGCTGTCTTTTAAAGAGGTGTTTGTTATTATCCCATTAGTTGGCTGTACAGATGAACCAATTATTTTTTGCCATAAATTTTGGAACTTAGTATTTAAACAGTTCTTTCACATTGACCAAAGGCTTACAAGGAATTAAATGGATACACAGTGTTCTGAGCTGTATTCAGGTATCACAATGTTCAGTCAGTTCAGTGATTACCATAGAAATATCAGTAAATAAAATACCAAGAGGTTTTATTGATGCCTTCTTTAATAGGGAATGCTGAGCTTGTTCAGTGTAGTAGTGAATGTACAGTTTCTGTTCTGAAAGGTTATTTTAATTTTCCTGTTTATTTAGATGTCCTACAATATCACTTTGCTCCTTCCATGTATATGAAAATTTAAATGGAATGATAATTCAAAAATAAATATTTAAGTTTTGGATATAGAGAGCTTTATGGAACTTGGTGTGGAGGTGCGTGTATGGGAGTGAACCCATATCCTACCTGGCATCTCCTCCTGCCTTCCCACTGTCCCCTCCCCCAGCACTCCTCCTGCTCCGGCCCTCCTCCTCCCCCATAATTATACTAGTGTATAATTCTGTTATAGCTATACCAATCAATGTATTATAACACATTGAAATCCTTGATATTTCAAGTGGAAAGGTGCTCCATAAATGTAGCTTGTTGATAGTCTACTTTACTTAATATCCTTTCAGTCTTGGCTTGTTTGCAGAGACTGGTAATTTTGCCATACATTTGCCATACCAAATGATTGGAGGATAGAAAATGTGATGCCAATGTTTAAAAAGGGCTCTAGAGGTCATCCTAAGAATTACAGACTGGTAAATCTAACTTCTGTACCAGGCAAATTAGTTGAAACTATAGTATAGAACAGAATTCTCAGGCACATAGATTAACATAATTTTTTTCAGAGGGGGATCAACATGGTTTCTGTAAAGGAAAATCATGCCTCACCTATCAACTAGAATTGTTTTTTTTTTTTGGGGGGGGGGGGGTGTCAACAAACATGTGGGCAAGGAGGAACCAGTAGATGTAGTGTAAATGATCTGGAGAAAGGGATAAACAGCAAGGTGGCAAAATTTGCAGATGATACTAAACTGCTCAAAGCAAACTGTGAAGCACTTCAAAAGGATCTCACAAAACCAGGTGACTGGGCAATAAAGTGGCAAATTAATTTTATTATTGATAAATGCAAAATAATGCATACTGGAAAACATAATCCCAACTGTATGTACAGTGTGAAGGGGACTACGTTAGCTATTTACCATTCAAGAGAGTGATCTTGGAGTCATTGTGGATAGTTCTCTGAAAACATCTGTCATGAATAGGAGATGCTAAGGAGAGTCTTAACTTACCTGGAGAGTGAGAAAAGAGTTAAGCAACTCTGGAGATGCACCTGAGGGTGGGAGCTTTGTGCATGAAGCCAATGAAATGCTGATAAGGAATTTCAAACTGAGAGAGGGGTTTCCACCCACTTTTTTTTTTGGGTCAGAGCAGTTTTTCACCAGGTAGCAGGGAGACAGGCTCTCCCAGGAACAGATTCCTTGAAATGTTTAAGTAGGGAGAAGTTTAGATAGTCCACCAAGTTGTTATTGTTTTCATTGTTTGGGGGTTTGGAAATCATGTCTGAGCTCCTTAATTGTTTTTCTTTTTTGTAACTAAGGATTATAGCCCAGGGATTCTCCCCGAGTCTATTTTCAATCCATGACTTTTAACACCCAGTTATTTACTATACTTGCAACAGTAGTCTTGTTTTAATAATAAAAGTGCTTTCTTTATGTTTTGGTTAACTGTGCGTGCATGCGTGCGCTTAAACCTACGTGCCTAAGTTACCTGGGAGAAGCAGAGCCCCATTGTTTACCTCAGCTTGTTCTCTCAACTCTAAGCAAATGGATGTTGGTCTAGGAGAGAGACTTTTGCCTCAGGGAGTGGAATCCAAGTGATCTTTTCCTTGGAAAAGGGCTTATTTTATATTTTTATTTACACTTGGTGGTGGCAGCAAACCAGTCATCTTTCTTTTTGGGTCTCAGGGAATCTGAGACCGGGCAAGTTTGCCTCTGGGGGTACATCTACACTATACTCTTATTTCGAACTAAGATATTCTGAGATAATTTATTTCAAAATAACACTTCTACACTTCAGGGAAGCCTCAAAATTAGTCTGAGCCAGGCTTCCCTAATGTAGACATGCTATCTTGATTTAGAGCCCCAGAGGTACTGGGGAAGAATAACTTAGAATGGCCCTGATGTGGGGCTATTTTGAAATAGCAGCAGTGGAACATCAACACATGCCTTATTTTGAAATAGCTATTATGGAATAGACATTATTCCTCATAGAATGAGGTTTACAGATTTCAGAATAAGCCATCTAGTATTTTGAAATTATTTTGAAATAACAGAATGGCTGTGTAGACTCTTGCATTGTTATTTTGAAATAATGCTAGTTATCTCAAAATAATGGTGCAGTGTAGATGCACCCTGAGATTTATAGAGACAGGTTCTTACAGAGTTTATTCTGCTAGCCAGCCCCCATATCTACACTCAAAGTGCCAGGTTGGGGAATTGAGCTGTGACATGACATCCATTCAATGTGCAGCAGACAAATCAAACAGAATGTTGGGAATCATTAAAAAGGGATAGAGAATAAGACAGAGAATATCTTATTGCCTCTATATAAATCCATGTTATGCCCACATCTTGAATACTGCATGCAGATGTGGTCACCTCATCTAAAAAAAAATAACTTGGCATTGGAAGAAGTTCATAAAAGGGCAACAAAAATTATTAAGGGTTTGAAACCGCTGCCATATGAGGAGAGAATAATAAGACTGGGACTTTTCATCTTAGAATAGAGATGACTAAGGGGGGCGGGGAT
Source organism: Pelodiscus sinensis (assembly GCF_049634645.1). Lineage (NCBI taxonomy): Eukaryota > Metazoa > Chordata > Testudines > Trionychidae > Pelodiscus > Pelodiscus sinensis. Next base: position 8,882,878 of record NC_134730.1, on the reverse strand, counting down.
ATGATAGAGGTCTAGAAAATCGTGTCTGGTGTGGGGAAAGTAAGCAAGGAAAAGTTATTTACTTGTTCCCATAAAACAGTGACCAAATGAAATTAATAGGTAGTAGGTTTTAAACAAGAAAAGGAAGCATTTATTCAGTCATTGCACAGTCAACCTGTGGTACTCCTTGCCATAGCATGTTGTGAAGACCAGGACTTTAACAAAGTTCAAAAAAGAGTGAGATAAATTCATGGAAGATAGGTTCCATCGATGGCTATTAGCTAGGATGGGCAGGAACGGTGTCCTTAGCCTCAGTTTGTCAGAAGGTAGGCATGGGTGAGAGGGGTGGATCACTTGATGATTACCTGTTTTGTTCATTTCCTCTGGGACACCTGGCATTGGCCACTGTCAGAAGCTCTTCAAGGTGCTACTAGACTATTTGTTGTTTTTTAACTAACTCGGCTATCCCTCTGAAGCTTATCTACTCACTGTCTCTTTTTTCTTCCTTTCCTCCATTTTTTTCCTTCTTTCCTCCTCCCTCCTTGGATTTATTCTTGGATCTGGACTTCCAACATTCCAGTCATCTAAAGAAGTGGGTTGTGCCCACGAAAGCTCATGGTACATATTTTGTTAGTCTTTGAGGTGCTACCAGACTCTTTGTTGTTTTTTAAGATTTTCCTTTTACAGCCTAACTCGGCTGCCCCTCTGAAGTTTTAGCTTTTTATGTCATTAGGGTGTGGAATGTAGTGGCCTATCCAGTTAAAGTCTTTGTTTAAACCTCTATTCAAGGTGTCAGACTTGGAAATGAAACCAAGTTCTGCAGCTTCTCACTTTTGAAATTGCTTTGAAAAACTCCGATCATCTGAAGTAGTGGGCTGTGCCCACAAAAGCTCTTGATACCACGTACATGTTTTGTTAGTCTATAAAGTGCCATCAGATCATTTGTTATTTAAGTTTGAAATAATAGTCACTTTTAAGTGAGTGCCCAGGCAAGTTGAAATGTTTCCCACAGATTTCTGTGTGTTGCCATCTCAAAGACCTGATTTGTGTCCATTAGTCCTTTGTTGCAGAGACTGTCCAGTTTGGCCAATATATATGGCAGAGGTGCATTTCTGATACTTGATTGCATAGATCATATTGGTGGATGTGCAGTTATATGAGCTTCTGTTGTGGTGGCTTATGTGGTTAGGTCCTGAGATGATGTCTCTTGTATAGATGTGTGAACAGAGTTGGCACCAGAGTTTATTTCAGGGGTGGATTCCTGGATGAGTATTATGGAGGTGTGCTGCATGGCTGCTGGAAAGAATTTTGTTTAAAGTTAAGGGGTTGTCTGTAGATGAGGATTGGCCTGTCCCCCCAAAGCCAATCCCTTCAGGAGTATTAGCTGTTTTTTAAGCTTTTTCAGTTACAGACTAACATGGACACCTTTCTAAAGAATTCCAGTGTGTCTAGAGCCCCTTTTGGAAACCATTACATTGCAGATGTCAAGTTCTTGAAGTTTAAAAATTTTGAATCATACAGACTGTTTGAACTTCTCAGGAATGTTGGCAGTTCAGTGCATGAACTGCACACTTTCTAGCTGTTTCTTCTGCTACTAATATGTGTCAAAAAATGTTAATTATACTTCAGTCAGCAAGTTGTAGATCTGAAATGTTTTATATACTTACATAGTAAACATAAGATATATAGCGTCTACAATGAGGCAGTTAGGAACTCTTGTCTTAGTACTTTTGTAGCACCTTTATCAGGTAGACAAATCTCATGCCTTACTTTCAGCGGCGGATTTAGGGCAAGGCAAGTGGGGCCGCTGCCCCGGGCCCCGCACTTCCCGAGGCCCCGCGCATGCGCCTTGGCAACACGGCGCATGCGCTGTGTCAAAGGGGGGGCCCCGCGAAATTTTGCTGCCCGGGGCATCCACCCCTGCTTACTTTGGTTAAATATTAAGAGCCAAATTCTACCCTGTCGTGTGGGGAAAGAGGGTGAATGGAACATGCCGATCCCTCAACTTGTTGTGCAACAGCATGCTAAAATTCTTATCTACTGTAGTAATTGAGAGTTCTAGAGGCAGAACAAACAGCAACGCCAACAGTTTCATTGTGGCACTGAAGGGAATACGGTTGGACTGTGTTGCCTACAAGATAGGTATTTGGACATGTCCCTGATATTCAGTATCTTGCCCTAGTAAGGGACAAGGTGCTCAATCATAGAATCCTAGGGCTGGAAGAGACCCCAAGAGGTCATCAAGTCCAGCTCCCACTGGCCAGAGCAGGACCAACCCTGAATGAACCATATTAGGGACCTGTCCCCATATATATTTGAGAGAGTTTGTCTGTATTTGAGTGAGTGTCTGTTTGTGAATGGCAAAACCTAGGACTACCAAATTTACTATGCAGTTTCTTTTTATAACTTAAACCAAGGTAAGGGTTTGGTTGTGCAAGGAAAAGTGGATGTCCCCAGAATAGGATTGCTTCTCATAAAATCATACAGAAAAAAAGACAGACTCACCAGGCAGATGAAAGGAGCTGGCTGGGGGTACCCCACCCCTGGAGTGCCTCAGCCCCAAGCCTCCCACCCTCCAGTCACCTTTTAGGAAGGGGGGGCAGAAGCTACCCCCCCATTTGCTGTTCCCCTTCATCAGGGAGCCAGAGGAAAGTGCGCAATTTGCCTCATTCCTCACTCTGGCTGGGCAGAGTAGGGGGGAGACAAATATGGACTTGCCCTGGCCATGGGATGTGTGCCCCCCCCCCAACTGTGTCTGCTGGAACTGTGGTGGCCATGGAGAATTGCTTCTCACCAGTTCCCAAGCAGCCTACATTCTGAACCCCGAGGCCCACCCTATAGCAATGATTCAAATGAAGCATGTACATTTTCATTTTATTTTCCAAAAAAAAACCCCAAAAAAGTAAGGACTCTGCAATGTAGGGTAAATCTTCTACAGATTGTACCTCCATAAACTGAGACTCTTTGGTCTGGCAACATCCGTGGTCCAACAGGACCAGAGGCCAGTGGTGGGCAGGGGGCTCAGGCAACACAGGGAGCACAGCGCCAGAGGGCTCAGGCGGTATGGGGAATCCCACAATGTAGCCAGGAGCCCTGTGCCAGGAGACTTGGCCAGTGCGGGGAGCTTTGGTGCCCTAGCCAGGAGTGCTGCAGGGGCTCAGTACAGGAAGCTCTGCAGTGTGGCTAGGAGTCCTGTAACAGGGGGCTTAGTCAGCACAGCTGGGAGTCCCAGGGCTGAGGGGGCCAGCCAGGACCGGCAATACAGCTGGATGAAGACAGTAGGGGCCAGCTAGGGCCAGAAGCAGAGTCAGTGAGTGCCTGGACGGCTGGTGACAGGGGACCTTCCCTTGACTGGCAAATACCCTTGTTCAGACCAGTCAGATCCCAAGGGTGCTGGACAATAGAGGTCCAACCTGTAGTATAATATAAAAATATGGATGAGCCATGTATATTCCACTGTATGCCTGTCCTGAGACATCTATATGTTTCTTATAGCTAATCCTCTTTAAATATCTCTCTGCTCTTCACACCCAGCCCAAGCATACAATTTTACCATAACTGTTTCAATGTTGTTTAAAATATGTATTTTCAACCTCTTGGATTTGGTGACTAGAAATGAGACTTCTTCTTCGAGTGGTTGCTCATGTCAGTCTCACATAGGTGTGCACACACTGTGCATATGTGTCATCCGAAGATTTTCCCTTAATATATCAGCTAATATATACCCCTGTTAACCCACCACCCCCTCAGTTTGTTTTTACCTCCCCTGAGGGTCACTGGAACATGCTTTGCTCTTGTTCTACAAGCACCTCTTAGCAGTTGTCTTAGTTGTTTAGTTAGTCATTGAAGTTTTCACAGTTCATTGTTCTTTATCTAGCAGTTGATAATCGTTAGTAGTTGTTAAGTGCAGTACTACCAGTACACAGTTTTAGGTGCAGGGCTTGCTTTGCATCTCCCCATGTGTCTGGCAGGACATGTCCAGGCCCCAAAGCTTAAAGCCCTGTGAGAAGTGCCAGGCTTTTATGCCCTGTGGGAACCCCACTGATCCTGCCTCTAGTGCCTTGACGAAGCTCATTTGTCTGAGGCCTGTAAGATCTGTAAAGGCTTCAAGCCACGCACTAAAGAAGATAGTCCCGTCTCAAGATCATCCTAATGGAGATGGCACTGCACCCAGCACCAGTGTCCAATCCAGCACCAGCGACACAAAGTGCACCAGCTTTAGTGCAGGAGGCACCTAGCCACTTACCACGCTTCTTTGGTGTCACGCAGGCCTTGGCACCGGCCTCAGTCCCTGGTGCCCCAGAAGAGGAGGAGACTTAGCCGGGGCAGGTCTTCTTTGAGGCATGTGCCCTCCATAAGCCCCCATGAGGGGCATGTGGCATGGGTGAGCTAGGCACCCGGACCATCGGGGTTGGGTCGACACTGCTGCAGCTCACACAGAGATCCCAGTCCAGTGGTGGATCTCCTAGACACTTTTGAGGCAGTGAGGTACTTGATTGAATTAACATCATCCCTGACCTCAGCACCGGGCTTGGCTAAAGAGCGGGACACCAGACAGCACCACACCTCCACAGCGGTGCCCAGAGCTCCAGCCCCAGAGGCAAGAGGGCACCACTACTCCACTGCAGCACTGTCCACTTCAACACCGGTGTCAGATGTGGCACCACCCTCGGTGTCAGGTGCGGCACCGCCCCCCACCTCTACTCGAGTGCTGGCACCAGCATGCAGTGCTGAGTGGCCCATCACCGCTCTTGGCCATGCCTCCCCCTTGGCACCAGGGGAAGCCCAAATTGACTGCCACCGCTACCGCACCGCCCTGGTCGATGTCTGAGTACTCGACCGATTCAGAGGCAGAATAAATTTGGTCTTTGCGGGGCTCCAGATCGAGGTCTCAGCATGGATCCTATTGCCACCACCGGTCCCGGCACTGCAATGCATCAGCACACCCTGCCCAGCAGCAGGACCAGCCTTGGCCACAACCCACCCTGGTACTGGGAGTGCACCTGTCTTGGCTCCCTCAGCTACAGGTACCTGTGCATTGGCCATTGTGGACTCCCTGGGCCTATCACCAAGGCCTCTGGGCCAGGGTTGGTCTACTCGGGCTTCCCCGTCGGTGACCCCACTCACCCACTCGGCAGTCTCTCCCTCCAGGACAAGCCTTGCCAGGGCCATCAGTAGAGAGCGGTCCATCTGCTGCCCAACCCCCTACGGTGGCATTGTCTGTGGCTTCTCTGGCCCTATTGCAGGCACCTAGCTCAGGAGTTATGGGCATGAAGGGGTTGTCCTCCTCCTCGCCTAATGAGGCTCTAGGGCTACGTCTACACACTGGAGCTATTTTGGGATATCTCTGGTATCCCAAAATAGCTGTTCCACGTCTTTAAACATGCCCCCTTCAGCTCCCCAAAGTTGATGTGTAATAGGGAACAAATGTGTAAACGAAAACACATTTAAAGGACGTATTTTCACGTGTTCTATTTCATATTGTGATTTCAATAAAAGCATTCACTATGCACTTTTTGTTGATTCTTAGATAAACCTCAAGGAGTCTTCACTGTCTTGTAAATAATTGTTTGTGAAGACAGACTTATGGCTTCCTTTGTAAATTATTGTTTCAATACCATTTTGGCCATTGCTTACATCTTATAGGTTTGAAATGAATGTGGTTTTGCCCTCAAAAGCTTATGCCCAAATATATCTGTAAGGCTATGTCTAGACTGCAGGCTTCTTTCAGAAGAACCTTTTTTTGAAGAGATCTTCCGGAAGAACTTCTGAAAGAGAGCATCCACACACAAAAGTGCATCGAAAAAGCGATATGCTTTTTAAAAAGATAGTGTCCATTCAGTGTGGACGCTATCTTGCATTTAAGCTGTGACTACTATGGACGGAGTGGCCACCAGAGCACCTGTGCTTTTTCCTCTTTCCTCTTCTTTCGAAAGAACTCCCTCTTCTCTGTCCACACACACCTTTTTCCGAAAGAGCTCTTTCAGAAAATGGCTTCTTCCTCATAGAAACAGGATTACCAACGCCAAAACCCCCCTCTGTTCTTTCGATTTACTTTCAGAAGAAAGCAATTGCAGTGTGGACATAACTCACTGCATGTTTTCCCAACAAAACTCTGTAGTGTAGACATACCCTTAGGCTACGTCTAGACTGCCCCCTCTTGCTCAAGAAAATATGAAAATGAGGCAAAGTGGTGAATATTGCTGTGCTTCATTTGCATACTTAATGAGCCGCCATTTTGCACAAAAAACCCCTCTGGCGCAAGAATCGTTCTGCTGCTTTTTTTCAGCCGTGTAGATGGCTCCTTTTTGCACAAAAGTCCCTTGTGCAAAATGGTGGCTCATTATGTATGCAAATGAGGGACAGTGATATTCACCACTCCACCTCATTTGCATATTTTTTGCGCAAGAGGGGGCAGTCTAGACTTAGCCTTAGTCTTTAAGCTGCCAGAGAACTCCTTGTTGTTTATTGTGGCTACTGACTAACACAGCTACTCCTCTGATACTTTCTGATGGGAGTTGAGTCACAAGCCTCTTATTTGGTTATCTTGCTGTGGTTTTCAGCTGGAAATTCATTGGTGACCTACATCATACCTCCCATTTTCTACTGCAAGTATTGATTCCAAATGGGAGGTATGATGTAGGTATGTTTTTCATACCTGGTTATTTTGACCTCATTCAGTCACAGCAAATTTTTGCCAAAGAAAGTTTCTCTGACAGAAGGCTTGGGACCTCTTTTATAAGACACAACATTTCTTTCTTGTTTATAATAAGAAAATCCTCTAGAAAGGATTCCTGTAATCTAGTTTTTTGGCGTAAAATATCAGTGAAACACCACATCACAATACTCTGGTACGTGGCCTCTTTAAATCTGATTAGTCATTCAGTTAGCCTGCTGTGATGCTTCATCGGGCAGATTAAGGCCTTCATTTTTTACCCTGGCTACCCAAAGTGTTTCTCATAAGAATTCTTTCCCATCCCTGAGGGCATAAAATTCTTGGTTCTTAGCCACAATCAGACACCATTTGTCTACCTCAATGTCATTAAAGTGGATTATTTCATTTGAATAAGAAAGTTCAAGAAGAAAATACAGAGATCAAACAGGCTTAATTTCTGTTTTTATAAGCAACAGCTGTGAAGATCTAATACTAATACTGAATAAGAGATATCATAGAGCTGGAAGACACCTCAGGAAGTCATCAACTCCAGCCCCCTGCCCAAGGTATTGATCAAGAGGGCAAGAGAGGGTGGGGGGGGAAGGCATAGATTCACACACAGAAGTTGGAGTTGCTCAGCAGTGGGGGAAGAGGCAGCAGAACTGCTGCTGGCAGCTGCCCAGGCACATACAGTACTTTTACAGAGAACTTAGGGGCACTAATAGGAAGGGCTGCTGGTCCATCTTGGCTCCAAGCAAGGATAGGCAGCTTTTCCAGAAAATTCTGCAAGTAGTGAACATTATACGAAGCATGAGAACATAAGAACGGCCGTACTGGGTCAGACCAAAGGTCCATCTAGCCCAGTATCCTGTCTACCAACAGTGGCCAGCACCAGGTACCCCAGAGAGGGTTGACCGAAGACAATGATCAAGCGATTTGTCTCCTGCCATCCCTCTCCAGCCTCTGACAAACAGAGGCCAAGGACACCATTTTATCCCCTGGCTAATAGCCTTTTATGGACCTAACCTCCATGAATTTATCCAGCTTCTCTTTAAACTCTATTATAGTCCTAGCCTTCACCGCCTCCTCTGGCAAGGAGTTCCACAGGTTGACAACACGCTGTGTGAAGAAGAACTTCCTTTTATTAGTTTTAAACCTGCTACCCATTAATTTCATTTGGTGTACTCTAGTTCTTCTATTATGGGAACTAATAAATAACTTTTCTTTATCAGCCCTCTCCACACCACTCATGATTTTATAGACCTCTATCATATCCCCCCTCAGTCTCCTCTTTTCTAAACTGAAAAGTCCCAGTCTCTTTAGCCTCTCCTCATATGGGACCCGTTCCAAACCCCTAATCATTTTAGTTGCCCTTTCCTGAACCCTTTCCAAGGCCAAAATATCTTTTTTGAGGTGAGGAGACCGCATCTGTACACAGTATTCAAGATGTGGGCGTACCATAGTTTTATACAGGGGCAGTAAGATGTTCTGGGTCTTATTTTCTATCCCTTTCCTAATAATTCCTAGCATCCTATTTGCCTTTTTGACCGCCGCTGCACACTGTGTGGAAGTTTTCAGAGAACTGTCCACAATAACTCCAAGATCTCTTTCCTGATTTGTCGTAGCCAAATTAGCCCCCATCATACTGTACGTATAGTTGGGGTTATTTTTCCCGATGTGCATTACTTTACACTTATCCACATTAAATTTCATTTGCCATTTTGTTGCCCAATCACTCAGTTTGGTGCGATCTTCTTGGAGTCCCTCACAGTCTGCTTCTGTCTTGACTATCCTAAACAGTTTGGTATCATCTGCAAACTTTACTACGTCACTGCTTACCCCTTTCTCCAGATCATTTATGAATACGTTGAAAAGGATTGGTCCCAGGACTGACCCTTGGGGTACACCACTAGTTACCCCTCTCCAATCTGAAAATTTACCATTTATTCCTACCCTTTGTTTCCTGTCTTTTAGCCAGTTCTCAATCCAAGAAATGACCTTCCCTCTTATCCCATGGCCATGTAATTTACACAAGAGCCTTTGGTGAGGGACCTTGTCAAAGGCTTTCTGAAAATCCAAGTATACTATATCTACTGGATCCCCCTTGTCCGCATGTTTGTTAACCCCTTCAAAGAACTCTAATAGATTAGTAAGACAGGATTTCCCTTTACAGAAACCATGTTGACTTTTGTCCAACAAATTATGATCTTCTACATGATTCACAATTTTATTCTTTACTATTGTTTCGACTAATTTGCCCGGTACTGAAGTTAGACTTACCGGTCTGTAATTGCCAGGATCGCCTCTAGAGCCCTTTTTAAATATTGGTGTCACGTTGGCTACCTTCCAGTCATTAGGTACAGAAGCCGATTTAAAGGATAGGTTACAAACCACAGATAATAGCTCAGCAATTTCCCATCTGAGTTCTTTTAGAACCCTTGGATGAATGCCATCCGGTCCCGGAGATTTGTTAACATTAAGTTTTTCTATTTGTTCCAAAACCTCCTCCAATGACACTTCAATCCGGGACAGTTCCTCAGATTCATCACCCACAAAGGACGGTGCAGATTTGGGAATCTCCCCAACATCCTCAGCCGTGAAGACTGAAGCAAAGAAATCATTTAGTTTCTCCGCAATGGCTTTATTGTCCTTGATTGCTCCTTTTATAGCTCGATCATCTAGGGGACCCACAGGCTTTTTAGCAGGCTTCCTGCTTCTAATGTACTTAAAAAACATTTTGTTATTTCTTTTTGAGTTTTTGGCTAGCTGTTTCTCAAAATCTTTTTTTGCTTTTCTTATTACATGTTTACACTTGATTTGACAGTGTTTATGTTCCTTTCTATTTATCTCACTAGGATTGGACTTCCACTTCTTAAAAGATACCTTTTTGTCCCTCACTGCTTCTTTTACATGGTGGTTAAGCCACGGTGACTCTTTTTTAGGTCTCTTGCTATGTTTTTTAATTTGGGGTATACATTTAAGTTGGGCCTCTATTATGGTGTCTTTAAAAAGTTTCCATGCAGCTTTCAGGGATTTGGCTCTAGTCACTGTGCCTTTTAATTTCTGTTTAACAAACCTCCTCATTTTTGTGTAATTCCCCTTTTTGAAATTAAATGCCAGGATGCTGGACTGCTGAGGGGTTCTTCCCACCACAGGAATGTTGAATGTTGTTATATTATGGTCACTGTTCCCAAGCGGTCCTGTAACGGTTATATCCTGGACCTGATCCTGCACTCCACTCAGGACTAAATCGAGAATTGCCTCTCCCCTTGTGGGTTCCTGCACTAGCTGCTCCAAGAAGCAGTCATTTAAGCCATTGAGAAATTTTATCTCCGCTTCTCTTCCTGAGGTGACATGTATACAGTCAATATGGGGGTAATTAAAATCCCCCATTATTATAGAGTTCTCTATTTTGGTAGCCTCTCTAATCTCCCTCAGCATTTCTATGTCAGTATCGCTGTCCTGGTCAGGTGGTCGGTAATATATCCCTACTGCTAATTTCTTATTATTGGAGCATTGAATTTCTATCCATAGCGATTCTATGGAACATGTTGATTCACTTAATATTTTTATTTCATTTGATTCTACATTATCTTTCACATACAGTGCCACTCCGCCACCCACCCGGCCTGCTCTATCCTTTCTATATATTTTATATCCCGGTATGATTGTGTCCCACAGATTTTCGTCATTCCACCAGGTTTCAGTGATGCCTATTATGTCAATCTCCTCATTTAATACGAGGTACTCTAGTTCACCCATCTTATTAGTCAGACTCCTAGCACATTATGCCAGTGCTCCAGAAGCTGCACTGTCTTCCGGTATGTTTCTGGGCACAATTCAAGGTCTTGGTAATGACTTATAAAGTCCTAAATGGGTTGAGACTGGGGTATTTGAAGGACCATCCTCTCCCATACAAACCCGCCTAGGGATTGAGGTGAGCTGGGGAGGCTCTGCCCCATGTTCTTCCACTTATGGAGATAAAGTTGACATCTAATTCACTCCCCTGGAACATTTTCCTGACGCCAACACTAACATTGTTTTGGCACTAGGCTAAAGCTACCCTTTCTAGCCTGCTTTATTGGCGGGGGAGTGAGAGAGTGAGAGAGCGCGAGTTTTCTGTCCCCTATTTGGGGACCTGTATTTTACTTAGTGTTTTTTAAATATTTGAGGCGGCTTACAAAATATTTTAATAAAGAGGTGAGGTAAAAATATTTTAAATAAATAAAGTAGGAGGCCTGAGATGGATAGGAGAAGTTCTGGCTAGCACTCAGTGACTAAAGGGATAAACTAGCTAGCAAAGGTGTTGGCAGCAGGCCCAAAGAACCAATGAATCTGTCCCGCCCGCCCCGCCCAGACCCCCACGAGTACCCTGCCCCCTGCCCAAGCACCCTGCCTCAGCCCCCACCAGCACCCTGCCTTAGTACCCTGCCTCAACCCCCACCAGCACCCTGCTCCTGCCTCCCGTCAGACCCCCACCAGCACACCACCTTAGCACCCTGCCTCAGGCCCCCCCCTTTCCCTATCCCCAGCCAGACCCCCACCAGCACCCTGCTCCTGCCCCCTGACCAAATCCCCACCAGCACTTTGCCTCTGCAGCGCAACTGGCAAATCACGACTTCGACAATTATGCTAAACTGGTCCCTCTATTTGAACTTTTGCCGGACTCTAAATGCCAGATTTTGAAGGCGGTGATACAAGAGGGTTACACCATTGCCAGGACGGCATTGCAGATAGCGCTTGACACGGCTGATGCAGCTTCTCGAGCTACGGCTACAGCCATAGTCATGCGCCAAGCGTCATGGTTGCACCAGGCTGTGGTCCCAAAAGACATGCAGTCTAAGGTGGAGGACCTACCATTTGATCGGCTGTCACTTTTTGCTCAATTCACCGATCAGGTCTTCCACTCAGGCAAGGACATGTGCACGACTTTGAGAACGCTGGGCATGTACACGCCTCCTTATAAACACAAGAGATACACGCCCTATAACAAGCAAAGACTATTTTCTTATTCTACACCTCGGTCCAGACCTTTTGAACAGCAACAACAAGAAAGACCTAGACAGCGCCCACAAAAGCGTCGACAACGCTCTAACAGGGCGCCTGTTCAGCAACAAGGTCGGCAGCAAGTTTGATGGGTTGGTCGAGGGACTCTGCACCATCCCCTTGTTAGAGACTCCACACAACTTGCAAGGCTTTGTTCCATCACCGCCTGAGACCTTATCAACATCGTTGGTCTTGTATATCCACCGACCAGTGGGTCTTCGACATAGTTGCCACAGGATACCTCATTCCCTTCAACTCCTTCCCCCCTTTTCCTCCCCCACCCTTTTCAGGGACCCCTCTCACGAGAACCTGTTACGACAGGAGGTTTTCCATCTGCTCTCGTTAGGAGCGGTGGAGAGGGTACCAGCCCAGTATCGCGGGAGAGGGTTTTACTCCCGTTATTTCCTCACCCGGAAGAAGTCAGGGGGTTGGAGGCCTATCCTGGACCTACGTCAGCTCATTCGTTACCTGCGGAAGCAGAGATTCAAAATGGTTACATTGTCTTCCATCATTCCGGCTCTCGAAGAGGGGGATTGGTTCGCTTCCCTTGACCTCCAGGATGCCTATTTCCACATAACAATTCATCTGGCTCACAGGCGATTCCTTCGGTTTGTGGTAGGAGTCGACCACTACCAATACCGAGTACTACCCTTCGGCCTCTCAGTGGCTCCACAAGTTTTTTCCAAGACCCTTGGGCTGTGTCTACATTGGCCCCTATTCCATAATAGGGATGCAAATGTAGAACTTTGGAATAGGCAAATCCGCGGGGGATTTAAATATCCCCCGCGGCATTTGCATTAACATGGCTGCCGCTTTTTTCCGGCTTGTAGATAAGCCGGAGAAAAGCGCCAGTCTGGACGCGATCCTCCGGAAAATAAGCTCTTTTCCGGAGGATCTCTTATTCCTACTTTCAATAATTTTAATATTTCAAGTAGGAATAAGAGATCCTCCGGAAAAGAGCTTATTTTCCGGAGGATCGCGTCTAGACTGGCGCTTTTCTCCGGCTTATCTACAAGCCGGAAAAAAGCGGCAGCCATGTTAATGCAAATGCCGCGGAGGATATTTAAATCCCCCGCGGATTTGCCTATTCCAAAGTTCTACATTTGCATCCCTATTACGGAATAGGGGTCAATGTAGACACAGCCTTGCAGTGGTGGCTGCTTATCTTCGCAGTTTTGACATTACCATCTTCCCGTACCTGGACGACTGTCTACTAAAGGCCCTCACCTTCGACGAAGCTATGTGGGCGGTCACCACTACTACCATGATATTCAAATCTCTCGGTCTCGTAATCAACGCCGAGAAGTTTTTTCTCATTCCGAATCAAGATCTGGAGTTCATTGGAGCGAGGCTCGATTCCTCAACTGCAAGAGCATACTTGCCCATGAAAAGGTTCCAACTGATTCAAGATTTGGTACAGACTATTTCAATTTCCCCCAAATCTCGAATACTTACCTGCCTGCAGCTCCTAGGGCATATGGCGGCTACCACATCTGTAGTTCCTCATTCAAGGCTTCATCTCCGTGGTCTCCAACATTGGCTATTCACAGTGTACACCCCAGGCATACACAGCACAAACAGGTCAGTCACTATCCCGAACCAGGTCAGGACCTCACTGATATGGTGGGGCGATGCCAAGAACATGTTGCTAGTAGTTCCCTTCCATGCTCAGAGATCATCCCTGCAAATCACAATGGACGCATCTCTGCTCGGCTGGGGTGCTCATTTACAGGACAGCCAAGCGCAAGGCCTCAGGACTCCCCAAGAATCACTGCAACACATAAACTTTCTCGAGCTTCGAGCGGTCTTCAACGCTTGCAGGAATTTTGTCCACGTCATTCGCGGTCAATCAGTACAGATCCTCACTGACAGCATCTGCATGGTGTATTACATCAATCGGCAAGGGGGTGCACGTTCCCGCTCCCTCTGCGCAGAGGCAGTCCGCCTCTGGAATTGGGCAATCCGTCATGGTGTCACCCTGACGGCAGCTTACCTTCCTGGCAAGGACAACGTCCAGGCCGACGCTCTCAGCAGGAATTTCTTCTCCCAGCACGAATGGGAGCTACACACGGAGGTCACCCGCAACCTCTTCCAACGATGGGGCTTCCAAAGATAGATCTCTTTGCCACTCACAGCAACAGGAAATGTCATCGGTACTGTTCTCGAGTGGGCGCTGGAGCAGGCTCCTTGGGAGATGCCTTCCTGCTGGACTGGAGTCGTCACCAGTTGTACGCATTTCCCCCTCTCCCGCTTATCCCGAGGGTGCTGGAGAAAGTAGCGGCAGACCAGGCAACAATAATTTTAATAGCACCCTTCTGGCCCCGACAGACGTGGCTAACTCAGTTGTCAAGGATGTCAGTCGTCGAACCGATATGGCTACCGGTACTGTTCAATTTGCTATCTCAACAGCACGGCACGATGATCCACCCGTGCATCGACCGCATGCACCTGATGGCGTGGCTCCTAGCTGGCACCAAGGGTTGGAGTTCATGTGTTCTAATTAACAGCAGACGCCACACCAAGCGCAAAACTTACCTGCAGACATGGTGTCGCTTTCAAGCTTGGTGTGTGGCATGGGATCTCAGCCCTCTCTCGCTGCCTATCCAGCAGGTATTGGATTATATTTTGTACCTGAAGACGGGTACCTGAAGAGGGTTGGCATGTTATTCTCTTAGAGTGCACTTAGCGGCAATCTCCGCTTTCCTTCTGCCCATCGGCGGTTATTCACTGTGTGCACACCCTCTCACCAAGAGGTTTTTTTAAGGGCCTGGACAACCTATATCCAGCTCATAGGATTCCTCCGGAGCCATGGGACTTGGCGTTAGTATTGGACGCTATCACTCGCTCTCCTTTCAAACCTTTAGCATCGACTGATTTACGGATGCTTACAATGAAAGTGGTGTTCCTCCTGGCTATTACATCCGCGCGGCGAGTGAGTGAATTAGCAGCTCTCTCGGCAGACCCGCTGTACACACAGTTTTCCAGTGATGCCATGGTACTTCGTGTACATCCGGCCTTTCTGCCAAAGATCAATTCTGCTTTTCATATAAATGAACCCATGTGTTTTACAACGTTCTTCCCAAAGCCTCATTCTTCTCCCGTCTGTATACTCTAGATGTTAGACGAGCGCTGGCTTTTTATCTCGAAAGGACGCGTAGTTTTCGAAAATCTCAACGACTATTCCTGTCTACAGCTGAACGTTGCAAGGGCAAACAGCTTTCTGCACAGCGCATATCAGGCTTGATTGTCTCCTGCGTTAGACGTTGTTATGCTTTACGGAACAAACCCCTGCCTGACCGAACTCGAGCTCACTCTACTAGGGGCATAGCAGCATCCACTGCCTATCTTCGCGGAGTACCATTACAGGACATATGCCGAGCAGCTACCTGGTCCTCTAATCTTACCTTTGCTAAACATTACGCTCTTGTAAACTCTCTGAAGACTGACTCAGCAGTAGCTCACGCGGTCTTGTCTGCAGCGCAGAATCGATGATTCCGAAGCACGCATTTGTCATCGGACCACTGCTGTGGACTCACCTCGAGTGGAGCACCCATTGGGGACACTACTCGATGAAGAAGAGAGAGTTACTCACCTTGTGCAGTAATGTCTCTTCTTCGAGATGTGTGTCCCCATGGGTGCTCCACGTCCCACCCTCCTCCCTGCTTCGAAGTTATATTTCTGTATTTTTCAGATGCTTCCGGTTGGGAGGAAACTGACTAGCCGGACCGCGTTCAACTGAGAGGCGCGAAACAGCGGTCACGCATGCTGCGCGGTCTGGTGGGGGGGCTACTGCTACTGAAGATCCTCTGGTTTGCGGCGCCAGGACAAGCCCAACACCTCGAGTGGAGCACCCATGGGGATACACATCTCGAAGAACAGACGTTACTGCACAAGGTGAGTAACTCTCTCTTCTCCGATGACTCTGAGTCCCGTTCCCTCCTCTCAATGGATGAGGGAGAGGTTTTAGCTGTTTTTTCACCTAAGCCATATACAGAAGGGTCAGTAATATCAAATTATCAGATTTTGTCAGAGCACAAATGGCTCCCTGGGCTCCTTACCTCTGGATGCCACCGCCTATGCCTTACCCCTCACACTGGCCTGAGCAACATAGGAGGCCATTAAAAACCAAACATATGGCGAAACCTCGCTCACCCGTGACACAATCACCCCATATGTCCATGGGGAGAAATGAGAGTGAAAACCAATATTCCCCAATTTCAACTTCAGCAATTTCAGCCCACGCAAATTCAATTTCAGGCATGAAGGAAGCAATCCTACCACCATCCTCTAATAACACAGATGAGGTTTCCTCTTTTCAAGATCTCTTTAAAAGAGTCGCAAATGATTTGAATATCCCTATGGAGAAAGTTGAGGACTCTCATCATGAACTCACCAACATCCTCCAGTTGATGTCATCTGCAAAGATAGCATTACTTATGAATCCAACCTTGCTTGAACCCTCTAAAACTTTGTGGCAAACACCTGCCTCCATCCCATCTACATGCAAACATCATGAAATCAGAAATACTGTGTCCCCCTCAAGAGCTCTGAATTTCTTTTTACACACTCTCCACCCAATTCCTTTATAGTGGATGCTGCACAGCAGAGAAATAAACAACAGAACAGATCCACTCCATCAGAGAAGGACAATAAAAGATTAGACTCATTCGGCAAAAAGGTTTACGCTTCGGCTACACTTCAAATGAGAGTAGTTGTCGAAGCAAATGCCTTACTTAGTTTACATGGCTAAACAGACAGTTTTATTGGCCAATAAAAGCAAAGTGAGCCAAACGTGGTCCCAGCAAAGTCGGGCCCAGTAAGGCTGGCTAATACAATTAATCCTAGTATTTTATACCCTTAACCAAACAAGTTTGACGTCAGGGCAAGAAATCAAAGAGAACTTCAAAGAGGAATTATTATTAGCATAGAAAGAAACAGGTTAAAAAGGAGTTCCAGCTTCAGCTCAAAATAGTTTAACAACACATTCCAACAGCGCATCCCTCTGGTCTCTCCCCATCTCGGTGAAGGCCAGTTCACTCCCTCGTGCAGACACAAGAAACTGAAATGGCTTTTGTTATACAGAATGGCTTCTAGCTAAATATAAAATGGTTTTTACATAGTGAATTGCGCTACTTAACTCAGCAAATATGATTTTATCAGCTAGGCAAAACTTAACACTTTAGCTGAAGGTATCCCCAAAAATAAAAAGACACAATTCAAAGCTATTATCTCGGAAGGGCAAACGGTATCATACATAGCATTGCAAGCCACACGTAACGTAGCAGATGCAGCCACGAGGACAATGGCCACAGCTGTGTCTGAGATGAGCCTCATGGTTTAAATCTTCTGCTTTTCCCTGCCAAGTCCAACCATCGATGGAAGATCTCCCGTTCAATGGTGAGAAGGTACCCACAACCCATTTATCATTACCAGCCATACCAACAGCGCAGGCGAAATAGACAACAAAGACGACGTCCTCAGAATCACAACCCCCAGCCACTGGTCCCAACCCACTAAGCAAATATGAAACAGCAGTCGAGAGACCGAAAACCACATCACCCACCTCAGAAGTTCATAATGTACCAAACTATTCCACTTTCGTTTGTTACCATTTCTGCAAGACTGGAAAACTATTACCTCTGACAAGTGGATAATACAAACTATCTCCTTAGGTTACACTATCCCTTTCCTCTTCCTCCATCCACCCACCCCTTCCCTTTTCAGGGACTCCTTTCAGTAGACCATATTACAACAAGGTGTAGCTCATCTGCTCCACTAGGTGATCTACCCCTTGTTGTAATATGGTCTAGTGAAAGGGTGCCATAGAACCAGTTTCCCCAGAGTTCCACAGAACTGGTTTTTACTCTCACTGTTTCCTCATAGAAAAGAAGACAGGCAGGTGGAGACCAAACCTTGATCTTAGATTGCTAAACAAATATATAAGAAAACAGAGATTCAAAATGGTCACTCTGGCCACCAGTATCCCAGCTCTGGAGATTGGCAGCTGGTTTTCCATGAGGGCACGGGACTGGACTCGATGACCTCACGAGGTTCCTTCCAGTCCTAGTATTCTCTGATTCTATGATCTGTTACCCTATGGTTAGCATTTGAAGCATGGAAAGCAGAAAGACGGGAGTAGCCAGGATCAGACTGAAATGGAGTACAATCTGGCACGCTACCACAGTGTCCTGCTAGGTTGTGAATCCTTAGATTGCCTGGAAGATGCCAGCACTTCAATCTGCATGGGCACAGAGTGAGAGAACACATGATGAACTGTTTTGTATATGCAAATTGAAGATGTGAGCTTGCACATGTGGTCCTGTGTTGCAAGTGTGTCTTAAGTTTTATCTTGAATGTTCCTAAAGAGTATAGTGTTCTTGCAGTTTTAAGTCCCTCTCTCCGTTTGAAGCCAAAAAAGTCTCTCTTGATTTAGAATGAATTTAGAATACATTGTCTGTTTTTTTTATTTCTAAAGAAACAGTCAGTTTCCCAGTTTCACTTTCATATATTCACATTTAGCTACCATAGTGATGATTACAGTGTAACTTCTTATCAAACTTTGTCACAGATTTCCTGCATGTGCATAAATTACTTGATATCCACTGATGGAAGGCCTTGTATAAAATAGATTGTAGGAAAGAGATTGGAAAAAGGTAATAAAACCAATATAATTTTGTAGCATATTTAATTTGTCTGTGCTAGGGCCATTTTCTCTTTGGACTTAGCAAATGGCTAATCCTCTCAAGTTTTTTAGAGCATTCATTTAATATCAGGTCTGGTTTTGAGAAGCTCTAAACAAAAAGAGAATCACATCATTGGTATTCAAGTTGTAGCCACATGTTTTGAAATATTTTGTTAGCATTTGTATTATAAAAGATAGTGCCTCCCAGTTTATCACCTGCCACTGATGCCTTCTTAAGTTTTTTTCTTTTAGTCATTCCCCAGGATTTGGAAAAATAGTGGTATGTGTTTAAAACTAGTGTTGTAGCTTAGGAAACATTTGTATATTTAGTGTTGAAACACTAGCAAAGTTGGAGGTGAAGTACCTGTAGTCCCTTTGACTTGTACTGTAGATGTGAATTGGCAAGGGAAGCATTTGGGGAAGAGGTACCTTAATACTATATTTTTTGGTCTAAATTATTCTTATCACAGAATTTTGTATCTTTCTTGCCATTAACATTCTTTAGATATGTTTAAAGAGTAATTTAACAAGACCATTACATTTCAAGTTCAAGCTGCTTCACCATATTATGTTTGTTCCATCAACTAAAATGCCACCTCTCAATATGTCAGAATATACAAATGTTCTCCAGAGGCTAGTAGGAAATTATAAAGTACAGATTCAATGAGCAACAAAATTCCAGATTTAAAACTTCTTTGAAGGATGTGTAGATGTATGGTTGTGTCTTTTAGCCAGAACGCTGTTGCTTGATTTTTAGAATCATAGAGTTGAAAGAGACCTCAGGATGTCAAGTCCAACCACTTGCTAAAAGCAGGACCACTTGCTGAAAGCATGCCCTGTTGACACCCTGGCCCTGGCAAAGCAGAATGGCTCAGGAGGCCCTGGGAAGTTTCTGTCAACGCCCTGGCAGCACTGCCCTCGTTGCAGGGGACAGCCCTGAGGACCTGCCACTCCACCCTTCCCATCCTGGGCTGGCCCCAGGTAGAAGGTTTTTTTTGGGGGGGGGGGGTTCACCTCTTTACCCTTGTGCATTGCCACATGTCAACACTTGTGTGCAGTGTTTTCCCAAATATTCACCTCAAGCCAACTTTTAAAAGATTGCATGCAGCTAGCTCTTTTTGTAAATTGCACTAGTGACTTAAAGGCCCCCAGGTAGAAGCTGACAGGCAGCCAATGTGACTGACCACTTTCCTCCAGCCTAGGCCAGCCCTGGGGAAAAGCTGATATCCCCCACACAAGGCTGGCTTGTAAAGTGAAATTCTGACAAGAAAATATGCAACAATTAACTTAATTAGTAAAGATTAATTTTCTACCTTATAGGTGTAACTTAACTGTGCTATCTTGTGCTGTATTTATATTGACTCTGTTTATCAGAATAATGAAACATATGCGCACAAACCTGGCTCAAATCACCACGAAACACTAGGAAAAACTATACCTAATAGATTTTTAGTAAAAAGGCTGTATTTTTTATTTATTTTCTCCTGTTTTCCTCTAATGGTATCTCCCTTTTTGTGTCTTCCAAACTCTGTAATCTTGGCCTCCTATTTTAACCAGACATATATTTTGATTATCCTTTTGGCTGGATTTTGATGTAGTTATGCTCTGCCCCAGGCGTCCCAAGTCAGCCGCTGCTGAAACTGACCAGTGGCTGACTACAGGAAGCCCCTGCCCGGGGCTTCCTGGAATCAGCCGCTGATCAGTTTCAGCAGCAGCTGACTTGGGGATGCCTGGGGTTCTTAAGTTGAATCTGTATGTAAGTCAGAACTGGCGTCCAGATTCAGCCACTGTTGAAACTGATCAGTTTCAGCAGCGGCTGAATCTGGACGCCAGTTCCGACTTACATACAGATTCAACTTAAGAACAAACCTACAGTCCCTATCTTGTACGTAACCCGGGGACTGCCTGTAATATTAAATATTTTGTGTGGTTTGCCAATTAATACTTTGTTCCTAAGAGACGGCTGTGTTGTTGCCATGTAATACAGAAGGACTACTCAACACGCGGCACACGGCCCATTTGTTTGCAGCCTGCGATGTCATTTGCGTTTACGTGAGGCTCAACATGCAGCCCGCGGGTGAGACCTTTGAACATGGTCTCCACTGGGAACATGCGCCACAATAGCAAGGTGTCTCCCAGGTGGAATGAGCATTGAAAGACACAAGTGGACAGGCTGGCTGGAACAGAAGGATACAGGATGTCAGTGTTTCTAGCCCATAGGAAGCAGGTGCTAGGAGCGCCAGGGCATTGTGCGAAGTGAAGTGCTGGCTGCTTAGTCTTGCGGGCAGTGCCTCAGAGGTGATAGAGGTGATGACTGGCTCACACTGGCCATGTTTGGGTCCAGCGCCATGGCTGGGCAGCCCTGCCTCCGTCCCTCATGGACCGATGGACTCCCGAGTGAGGACATCAGCCCTGTGGGAATCCAGGATGAGGCTCACAGGCCCCTGTCCTTTTTTGCCTCTTGTGTCTGGCCTGACTCACCCAGCTCCCCAACTGCCACTGGTTGGAGCTCTCTGGCTTGGAAACTTTTCTTTTTACAGTAAAATCACTCCAAAAAATGTACAACTTGAAGCTTCAAGCTAAACACCCAAAACACTGGTATACAATTTTCTTTTGAATAAGAAGCATTAAAAATGGCAACAAAGAAGAGATGTCTGTTGGATGAACACCAGGTTGTCAAACCTGTTTGGGAGATGGAATTCACTTTTGCAGAGATAAATAGAAATGGAGATAAGTGTGAAAGACTCTATTTGCATATATTTGCATGTCTGTGTAACTATAATTAAGTTGCGGCCCTTGGCATGTGTTGTGAGTATAATTGTGGCCCCCAGGGCTTCAAAAGTTGAATAGCCCTGTATTAAAGAAATACATTGGATGTTGTATATAATTTAAAGCAATGAAAATACCCTAAATGGATAAATGGACTGCAAGGAAAATAGAAAGCTGGCTAGATTGTCGGGCCCAATGGTAGTGATCAACGGCTCAACATCAGGTTGGCGGTCGGGTTGACAGTCGGTTTCAAGTAGAGTGCCCCAAGGATCAGTTCTAGGGCCAGTTTTGTTCAACATCTTTATTAATGGATGAAGGGATGGATTGCACTCTCAGCATGTTTGTGGATGATACTAAGCTAGGGGGAGAGGTAGATACATTGGAGGGCAGGGATAGGGTACAGAGTGACCTAGACAGAATAGAGGATTGGCCCAAAAGGAATCTGATGAGGTTCACAGAAGAATCCCAAGCATTGTTACAGGCTGGGGGCCAATTGGCTAAGTAGGAGTTCGGCAGAAAAGGACCTGGGGATTACAGTGGGTGAGAAGCTGGATATGAGTCAACAGTGTGCCCTTGTAGCCAAGAAGGCGAAGGGAATATTAGGTTGCATTAGAAGGAGTATTGCCAGCAGATCTAGAGAAGTGATTGTTCCCATTTATGTAGCACTGGTGAGGCCACATCTGGAGTATTGCATCCAGTTCTGGGTCCCCCACTACAGAAAGGATGTGGACGCATTGGAGAGTGTCCAGCGGAGGACAACCAAAATGATTAGGGGGCTGGAGCACATGACCTGTGAGGAGAGGCTGAGGGATTTCGGCTTATTTAGTCTGCAGAAGAGAAGAGTGAGGGGGAATGTGATAGCAGCCTTCAGCTTCCTGAAGGGAGGTTCCAAAGAGGATGGAGAGAGGCTGTTCTCAGATGGCAGAACAAGGAACAATGGTCTCAAGTTACAGTGGGGGAGGTCTAGTTTGGATATAGGAAATAGTATCTTACTAGGAGGGTGATGAAGCACTGGAATACGTTACCTAGGGAGGTGCTGGAATCTCCATCCCTAGAGGTTTTTAAGTCTTGGCTTGACAAATCCCTGGCTGGGATGATTTAGTTGGAATTGGTCCTGCTTTGGGCGGGAGGTTGGACTCAATGACCTCCTGAGGTCTCTTCCAGCCCTATGATTTTATGATTCTATAAACAAAAATGACTAAGAACAATCCGTAGTAGTGTGTCTGTACATTCCTTACAAAAGAAAGTATCCTTTGTTACTGTTAATCTGTCTGAAGCCTGTGAGTGTTCTGTTCTTGTTAGCACTCAGCTTGCCAACTCCAGGAACTGATTATTTTGTTCCTTTCCAAATTGAATAAAGTCATTTAGTTCAGTCTTCATTTTCAGTAGAAGTAGAACAAATACTCATCAGCGAATCTCTTTGCTTGCCATTCAGTAAAACTTTGGAACATCAAAGCAAATAATACTGAAATTTTCTGGTGTTGAACACACAATGCAAAAGGAAAGAAAGGTTGCCTTAAGGGATGAAGTCAGAAATTAACATGATGCAGCAAAGAGGCCCAGAAGTAAAAGTGCTTTAAACCTAATTAGTGGAACATAATAGATTTAAAATAAACTGAAGAGATGAAACAGTAGAAAAATAGTTTTCTGTATAAATTTGCAATTTACAATAATGTAACAGGGAATTTATGAAAGAAGCAATACAAAAAGATGGTAAATGTTTATCAACTTATTTTGAAGGCTATTTACTCTTCTTGGTATTGGGCAGCATTCAGCCCCGCTTATAACTGAGTAACACTAATGACCAATTACAAAAAACAATTGTTTGGCAAAAGCAAAGACTCACAGCTAACTAAAATGTACAGGGTCTTCTGTACAAAGGTGTAACAGGCTCAAGTAGATAAGGGTAATGACTTGTTAAGGCATGGTAACCCATTTACCATTGTGATGGTACCCATTTACACGATGGCTGTGTCTACACTGGGCCACTTATTCCGGAAAATCAGCCGCTTTTCCGGAATAAGCTGCGAGCTGTCTACACTGGCCCCTGAATTTCCGGAATAGCAACGATGCTCTACTGTACAAAATCAGCCGCTATTCCGGAAAAACCATTCTGCTCCTGCTCAGGCATAAGTCCTTATTCCGGAACACTGTTCCGGAAAAGGGCCAGTGTAGACAGCCCAGTAGTCTTTTCCGGAAAAGCATGTCTACATTGGCCACAGATGCTTTTCTGGAAAAAGGGCTTTTCTGGAAAAGCAGCCTGCCAATGTAGACGCTCCTTTTCCGGAAAAACTGAAAACGGAATAGTATTCCATTTTAAGCAGTTCCGGAAATTCATGCCAGTGTAGACACAGCTGATATGTGTACTACTGTATTGCCCTGAGGATGTCACATGGTCCTCAAGTGTTTTTGATAGGGTCGCAAGTGTGCTGTGAGTTGAGCCACTCATTCAGTTAGGCTGTGTCCAGACTCCATGCCTCCGTCGACGGAGGCATGTAGATTAGCCAGCTCGGAAGAGGGAAATGAAGCCGCGATTAAAATAATCGCGGCTTCATTTAAATTTAAATGGCTGCCCCGATCTGCCGATCAGCTGTTTGTCGGCAGATCGGGAGAGTCTGGACGCGATGCCCCGACAAAGAAGCCTTTCTTCATCGACACAGGTAAGCCTCGTGAAACCAGGTTTACCTGTGTCGATGAAGAAAGGCTTCTTTGTCGGGGCATCGCGTCCAGACTCTCCCGATCTGCCGACAAACAGCTGATCGGCAGATCGGGGCAGCCATTTAAATTTAAATGAAGCCGCGATTATTTTAATCGCGGCTTCATTTCCCTCTTCCGATGTGGCTAATCTACATGCCTCCGTCGACGGAGGCATGGAGTCTGGACACAGCCTTAGAGAAACTTTCTTTGGAAAATATTTGCAATAGCAGAAGGCTTGACATATCCCTTTGTGTAAGCCAAAAATAAGTCATAATATTTCTTTCCTGTTTTCTTTCTTTATATTAGTGTTTCCTTGTCTCTGGTCTTCTAGCAAGAGCACATTGGTAAATAGGTGGGCCTTGGAAGACAGCTACACTTCGACTCAAATGGAAATGGAAGTCAACAATCTGAAAATAGGGATATGGGAGGAAGGAAAACTATCTAAAGTATACTTTTAAAATAGTTAAAAATTGCATAGGGAGTAAGGTCGAAGAAGCTTCATCTCAGCAACAAAAATGTAAATTGAAAGCATCTGTGCAAAGTGTTTCCTTGTTTAAAAGGCACCCTTCTGAACCTGGAGGGTGTATTATTTATCTTGTAAAATAAACTCCTGGCCAGCCCAAACTTGCAAGATTAGCAAAAGTTAAATAGGTATGTAAATATGCTGATATGGAAAGTGTTCAGGTATTCTTATGATAACAGAGTCTCGTAAAGACTTGATGTTCCTATTGCTAAAGGAAGAGCGATCAATGCTCATTGTCATCCTCTTCCCTGAAAAAAATGCTTCCTGTGTTCTGTGTAAGTCAAAATTTACCATGCATTGCAAGCAGAACAATACATGAAACGCTCTAATACTTGATATGCTATGAAACTTGCTGTCTTGAAACCAATCTGTTTCTTGGCAGTGCCAGCTCTGGTAGTAATTGCAAAAAAGTGGAGATGAAAGACTCCTGCTGTTCTTACCAAAAGAATGAAATCAGTATGATGGCTGGCCGGCATTTGTAAACACAGTAGTGTCCAAAGAAAAAGCTTGCAGGAGTAACAGAATTTGTACAGTCCGTAGAATTATTCTTGATTAAGCTTTTGTTCTTTCTTCCTTTCTATCTTTGTAGGCATATGAAAGAAGATTTCCCACATGTCCTCTAATCCCAATGTTTGTAGCTAGTGATATTGTGAATGAATTCAAGAGTGAAGATGGAGCTATTCATGTGATCGAAAGGCGTTGTAAACTGGATATAGATGCACCACGATTATTGAAAAGGGTAACTAAATAATTTTAAAATGGTTTTTATAATTATTTTTTATACCAACCCACAAAAATTGAAATCTTTAACAAAATCTGTGGTAATCTTTCTCAGATTGCAGGAGTAGATTATGTTTACTTTGTCCAGAAGAACTCCTTGAACAGACAAGATCGAACTTTGCACATAGAGGCCTACAATGAAACCTTTTCTAACAGAGTCATCATTAATGAGCACTGCTGTTACACAGTGAGTAACAGAGAAAATCTAACAGTTCTATAGATTGGGTCTGGTTGGCATTGACATTCAGCACTAATAACCAGAAGATGGATTATTTTTGGCTCCTCCTAAAAATCAGCATTATTATTGTGCCTGTGCTATGGGCACTGCTGCTAGTGTTAAAAGTAATCAGCATTTGAAAACCCTGATGCAGATTTGGTTTCCTGTCGGTTGGACATATTCCCACATTATAGAGAACAGACATTTGACAGATTCTGATTATGAGAAGCTCAAGTCCATACATATGCTCTTCACAATTTTGCATATTGCGGGTCTCTCTTATCCCCCAATGCATCCCATCACCCAGCCTAAGAGGGGACACAGCTCCGGGGGAGGTAGGCCTGTTGCCTCCCCCCACATTGACAGTGGCAGCTGGAAGATTCTAGGAGCTCACCGTGACTCCTGCCCCTGCGGTTGCTGACAGCCATGGTGAGTTTGGGAGCTGCAGGGAGCTCATCTCGGGGATGGGAGCCACGGTGAGCTCACCGTTGCAGCCAGGAGCCACTGCTTCCAGTATTCATGGATTTCGCCATTTGCGGTGGTGCCAGGAATGCATCCACCACGAATGGCGAGGGTTTGCTGTAATAGCACATTTAAAACAAATCCCTTTTAAGTAGGGCTGTGGATTAATCACAATTAATGCATATGATTAACTAAAATAAATTAATTGTGATTATTCACAGTTTTTATCACACTGTCAACAAAAGAATATCAATTGAAATTTAATAAATATTTTGGATAGTTTTCTACATTTTATAATATAGTAATTTTTGTTACAACACAGAATACAAAGTGTATGCTTCACACTTTATTTTTTATTACAAATCTTTGCACTCAGTCAATTGCTAAAACAAAATAATTTGTTTAGAGGAGATAATGCTGCCCACTTCTTATTTCTTTACAGTGTCGCAGGAATAGGTATTTGTATGGGACTTTTGTAGCTGGTATTGCAAACCTTTTAGATGTCAGGTATTCTTAAACATCCGTATACCCCTGCATGGTCCAGCCACCATTCTAGAGGACATGCTTCACTTTCATTGCAGATTGACAGAATGCAAAGAGAGTACTGATAAAAGCTTTTTAAAGATAGCTATAGCACTGAACCCAAGGTTTAAGAATCTGAAATGCCTTCCAAAATTTGAGGGACAAGGTGTGAAGCATGCTTCTAGAAATCTTTAAAGAGAAACACTCCCATGCAGAAACAACAAACTCCAAACCAAATCCCAAACTGCCAAAAAAATAAAATCAACTTTTCTGCTGGCATCTGACTCAGATAATGAAAATGAACATGTATTGGTCTGCACTACTTTGGATTGTTACAGAGCAGAACCCATCATCTGCAAGAGGTGGTTAAATCCTGAAGGGACATAAGAATCTTCAGTGCATCTGGCATGTAAAATATCTTGCGACGCCAGCTACAACAGTTCCATGCAAACACTTTTTCTGACTTGTAAGGTAACATTGTAAACAAGAAGCGGGCAGCATTATCTCCTGCAAATGTAAAAAAAAAAACTTAATTGGCTGAACAAGAAACTGGACTGAGCAGACTTTTAGTCTCTAAATTTTTTTCATAGAATACTAGAACAGAAAGAGATCTCAAGAGGTCATCAAGTCCAATCCTCTGCACTCACGGCAGGATCAAACACCGTCTAGTTCGCCCCTGACAGAAGTTTATTTAGCCTGCTCTTAAAAATCCCCAGGTGATGGAGATTCCACACCCTCCCTAGGCAAATTATTCCAGCGCTTAACCAGCTTACAGTTAAGAAGTTTTTCCTAATGTCCAACCTAAACTTCCTTTGCTGCAATTTAAGCCCATTGCTTTTTTATCCTATCCTCAGTGGTTAAGGAAAATAACAGCTCCTCCTTGTAACATCCATTTAGGTATTTGAAAGCTATTATCATGCCCCTTCTGAGTCTTCTCTTTTGTAGCTAAACAACCCCAGTTCTTTCAGTCATCACTCACAGATTATGTTTTCTAGACTTTTAATAATTTTTGTTGCTCCTCTCTGGAACTTCTCCAATTTCTTCACATCTTTCCTGAAGAAACACAATTCTCCAGTTGAGGCCTAATCAGCATACTTTAGAGTGGAAGAATTATTACTTGTTTCTTGATTGCAATACTCCTTTTAATTCAGCCCAAAATGATGATAAAACTTTTTATCTCTTTCAGCATGTAAAAGTCATTAGTCAGGGCTCACAGAGGGGCTCCTCCCCTTCTGCATCAGTGGGCGGCTACTGCACCTCAGTCCAAGGAGCACCTTTAAGTCCTGGGTCTCATGCCGATGATCAGCTCAGTTCAGTGGGGTAATAAAGCAGTTCAGGTAGTTAGATGCCCAGGTCCTGATTCAAGACGGTACAGCAACAAACAATCAATAGCCCGAGCTCTGGTTCAAGGCAGGCAGCAAGTGAATAGTAAGGCCCGAGCTCTGGCTCAGGGCGGGGCAGCAAAGCAAACAAACCATCAGAATCCAGTGGCCCAGGCCCTGGGTCAGGATGGAGCAGCAAAGCAAGCAAATAGTCGGGAATCCTTGCTTGGGCAAAGATCCAGCAATCTCAGATAGTTGGCCTGAAGTGGGGGAGAGAGAAGACTGACACTTGGGTGGCTGGGGGACGCAGAACCGCCCACTCCACTGCGTCTCAGCCCAAGGCCCTAACAACAGCAGAATGGTCTGCTGCTCAGTCAGCAGGGATCCAGATCGCAACATGCTGATCCCAGCTTTGGCTCAGCCAAACTGTGGTCAGCTATCCCTGGATCACTTCTGTTCTCTCCCTCTGTGCATACTTGGTTCTCCAGCAGGTTCACTGGGTGTTGGGGACTGGCTCCATGATCTTACCCTAGGTAGGACAGAGTGTCCACGTTGGCATTCTTCTTTCCCGACCTGTGCTGGATGGTGAAGACATATTGTTGCAGGGTCAGGTACCATCTCATTATACAGGCATTTGTGTTCCTCATGTTATGTAGTCACTTTAGAGGGGCATGGTCTGTGATCAAAATAAAAGAGTCTCCAAGGAGATAGTAGCACAGTGCCTTGATGCTCCATTTTATGGCCAAAGTCTCTTTCTCAATAACCAAGTACTTCTGCTCTTGGGGAAACAACTCCCGGCTAATGTAGAGAATGGGGGTGTTCTTCCCCATCTATCTCTTGTGAGAGCACCACTCCTAACCCCATGTCTGAGGCATTTGTATGGACCATAAAGGCCAGTCAAAGTTGGAGCTAAATAGGACAGGCTCCCTACATAAGACATTCTTGAGGGTCTGGAATGCTATCTTGCACTCCATCGACCATCAGATATAACCTTTGTGGGTTATATTTGGCGAGGAGAGCAATGAGAGGGAGCAGTGATAGCTGCAAACTGCAGGTACCTGGCTACCTGGCTAGTTGTAGGAACTGCCACACCTCTTCCTCTTAGTGGTGGGTACTGGATACATCTGGATGGCTTCAACTTTCCCCACCAGGGGACAGATGAGGCGCTATTCCAAATGGTAGCCTAGATACGTGGTCTCTTGCCATCCAGTCTGGCACTTTTTCGGATTGGCTGTGAGGCCTGCATCTTGGAAGGTCCGCAGGACCACTGCTACTTGTAATAAATGTTCTTCCCAATTCCAGCTATAAATAAATTACATCATTAATGTAGGCTGCAGCATATTCCATGTGGGCAGAAAGCAGATGATCCATCATCCGCTGGAAGGTTGCGGGAGCCCCATGACAGCCAAAGGGCATCCTGACAAATTGGAATAGTCCCGAGGGGGTAATAAACACTGTCTTCTCCCACGACCCTGGATTCAGGGGAATCTACCAGTAACCCTTTGTGAGATCAAGGATTATGATAAAATGGTCAGTCCTCAGGCACTCTAGAAGTTCTTCCGTTTGAGGCATTGGATATACATTGAATTTGGAGATGGTGTTCTCTTTCCAGAAGTCTATGCAGAACTGGATGCTCCCATCTGGCTTCAGCACAAGCACCAGGGGCTCTGTGAACATTTGATTACCCTGAGCTCCACTATTGTTTCTACTTCTTGCTCAACTACTTCCCTCCTGTGTCATGGGAGGGGGCAATTACTTTCCCGGACCACCTGGCCTGAAATGATCTGGATGGTATGGGACACCACCGGAATCCAGCCAGAGCATGTTGTCATGGTTTTCTGGAATGCTTCCACAAGACACCGAGCATGCTTCTGCTGGCTCTCGGATAACATATCCCCAAGATGTGGTCCTCTGTCATCCATGAAATCGGGTATCTGTGGGCTTGCGCCAATCCACCTGCCATGATTCAAATAGTGCCCTGCAACACAGCAGTTTTCCTTCCTAAATAGTCACATTGTATGTGTGAAACTATTCCTTCCTAAAGTGGAATACTTTGAATTTATCCTTGTTGAATACATTTATGCTTTTTACCTCAGACCATTTCTCCAGTTTGTCCAGATCATTTTGAATTATGACCCTATTTTCCAAAACATTTGCAACCTCTCCCAGCTTGGCATCATCTGCAGACTTTATAAATGGTCTTTCTATGCCATCATCTAAATTGTAGATTAAGATATTGAACAGAACAAATCCCAAAACTGTTCTCTGTGGAACTCCACTTGTGATGCCCTTATTGCATGACTGTGAACCATTGATAACTCTCTGAGAACGGTTATCCAACCATTTATGCACCCACCTTATAGTAGCCCCACCTAGGTTATATTTCCCTAGTTTATCTGTTACACGGTCATGTGAGACCATATCAAATGCTTTACTAGAGTCTAGGTATACTATATCTATCACTTCCCTCATTTCCATAAGGCTGTCAGGTTGTTTTGACATGATTTGTTCTTGACAAATACATGCTGATGATTACTAATCACCTTCTTATCCTCTAGATGTTTGTAGATGGATTCCTTAATTATTTGCTCCATTCCTTCCTGGCACAAAAGTTAAACTGACTGCTTTGTAGTATCCTGGGTTGTTCTTATTTCCCTTTTTATCGATGGGCACTATGTTTACCCTTTTCCAGTCTTCCAGAATCTCTCCCGTCTTTCATGATTTTTCAAAGAGCAGGCACCTCCTCAAACAGCTTCTTGAGCATTCTAGAATGCATTTCATCGGGCCTTAGAGTCTTGAAGACATCTAACTTTTCTGAGTAACTTTTAACTTGTTCTTTTTCTATTTTAACTGTTGAACCTACCTCCCTTTCTCCAGCATTCACTATTTTAGGCATCACCACCGCCTTTTTAGTGAAAACCGAAATAAATAAGTCATTAAACACTCTGCCATTTCCACATTTTCTGTATTGTTTTTTCCTCTCTTCACTGAGCAATAGGCTGACTCTGTCCTTGGTCTTCCTTTTGTTTCCAATATATTTGTTTTACATTGTTTTATTTTTGAATGAGGTTATTTTTGTCCATAATTCTATATTTGTAAGTTCACTTTTCATGATAGAGATTGTGCTGCAATACTTTTATTAGTTGAATTGAAAATACTATTTATAGTATGCTGTTTAATTAGCTAACAGCAAGTGTGGAGGTGGTCATAGCATCCTGGTTGGAGCAGCCCTTGCCTGCAGGGTGCCTAGGCCCACCTCCAGCAGGGAGTGCTCCAGATAACCTTAACTGGTAACCCTCACCTGGTAAGGGTGAGACTTATCGGTTAACTGGTTAAATCTTCACATCCCTAGTAGAAAACATCCAAAATATTTTAATAAATCTTATTTTATAATGGTTTAACAGTGCAATTAAGCATGATTAAATTTTAATCACATGATTAATTACATTTTTTAATTGTTTGACAGCCCTATTTTAAGATAACATGTCTCTTTAAAAATCAGTTAGATTGATTTAGCTGTGTAAATAAAGCATACTTTCAGCATGCTTCTGTGCTTCTTATTAGCATGTTTTATGTTTGTATGGGATGCCCAAGCTATTTAACATCAGATTTCTTATTTTATGAACATAAGAGAGAACACAATTTTATAGCCAAATCATTATGAAACCTATTATACTGTGGAATATCTTCCAAAGGAAGAGTTGGAACCTCCATTGTTTGAAACATTAAGCATTAAACTGGATTAAGTGCTGGAATAACCTTCCTCTGGAATAACCTTTAGTTCAGCCAGGGTTAAACTAAATGATCTTTATAGGTCTTTCCTCTTGCAAGCATGGAATATTACCCAATAGAGATGTGAAAAAATAGCCATGTACATGGTTAACTGATGAGCCTGGGCTCATTGGTTATCCTTCATGGTTACATGCAAGCTCCTGATATGCGCAGGGAGCCACCTACCCCACTCCCACGCTGCTGCCTCTGTATCGGGGGACAGGCAGGCAGGAGCCAGTATATGCAGGGAGCTGGCTTAAGAGCCGGGTATGTGCAGGGAGCCGGTTTAAAAGCCTACTCACCATGCACACCAGCTCGTGGGCTGCTGCCATGCCTCCTCTGCGCTGCTGCCCCTGTGTTAGAGGCAGCAGTGCGGAGGGACGGGGACAGATGGTGACCCGGTTAATTAAATACCTTTTAACATCCCTGTTACCCAAACCAAAAATTTATGATGAAAGAAGAGAGGACAATCAGGAACGTCTTTGAAGTTTGAAAGACGGGGGAGGAAAAGGCATTCTGCTCGGTGTAAACTCTGACTCATTCTGACTGGCAACCCCCGTAGAGGTTATACTCTTTTCTGTAGCATTTACACAGAAGGACCAAGTACAAACTCTTTTTTATCCAGAAAAGATTATGCAACTTCCTTGGTAGTAAGTGGTGCTAATGTGTTGCAGTTTTATCTGCAGTAAATAATCCAAGCGGGTTGAAGGACAGGGTTTTTTCCACCTAGTTATTGTTAAGAGAAAATATGCCATGATGGGTTTTATAGAGCCCATATGAAGGCTTTCTCTTTTCTTTTTGTTGTTGACTAACTTTTACCTTTTTCAATCTGGATTTTGCAAATGGGACCAGAGGTTTCAAATTCCATTTAGATGACAGTTGACATGCTTAAATATGGAACTTTGACTATCCAAGTATTTATATGAGAAAGTGTACCTTGTGCAAAGAGTAACCAAACCATGTGGACTCTGCTGTCCTCCACCAATAGGTTCACCCGGATAATGAAGACTGGACCTGTTTTGAACAGTCAGCAAGCCTAGATATCAAGTCTTTCTTTGGCTTTGAAAGCACAGTGGAAAAGATTGCCATGAAACAATACACAAGCAATATAAAAAAGGTGAGCACATGGGCACGATGTAGATGTCTGACTAGTTAGATTTAAACGCTAAAAACGTAGCTGTTGTCTCTTAACAGATTAATTGTGCTTGTAGTGCAGGATATTGTGAAGAGTGTGTAGAAAGAGATCTGTGGGTTCTCTTTTGGGATGCCTTTTATTGCATTTCTAAACAAGTCCTGTTTTTATCTAAGACATTTTATTGGCTAAAACATAATTTTGTTTCAAAGGGGAAGGAAATAATAGAATATTACCTGAAGCAGATGGAAGAAGAAGGGATAACATTTGTTCCTCGTTGGACGATTCCTGTTATGTATAAATTAGAAAACAGCACATTCCACATTGCACAGCCAAGTTCTCCTGTTATCAGCGTACCAGATACTGCCATCAAGGAGGGACAAAACAATAAGGAAGTGCTCAACACCTCCAGCAGCCCATCAGACCCCACAGCAGGAACACCTGATGGTATATTTGGCATCTCCTCTGTGGACTGTTTGAATTCTCATTTTTAGTTGGTTTATTTGAAATGCTTGTAGAAAGAAGCTCTGCTTCTTTGAAGACCCTCATATTAGTCTCTGTTTCATTAGTACAGGTTGACCTCTGTGATCCAGTACTCTGGTCCTGCTGGACCCAGGATGTTGCTTGATCAAAGATCCTCGGCCACAGGTTGTGAGTGGCTGGGAGCTCAGCCAGTAGGCAGTCTGGAGGGCCAATGGCCTGGGGGCAGGAAGCCTAGCCAGCAGCCGGGGCAGGACCAGACAAGGACCCCTGTCAACCAAGAGAAAAGCTCCACCAGCAAGGAAAAAGAGCCTCCCTGCTGGCTGGAGGCATGGATCCACTGCCAGCTGGGGGAAAGGAGCTCCTGCAGCTGGAGGCACAAAGCCTCCACTGGCTGGGAAGCCCTCGCTGGCTGGGGATAGGGAAGTCTCTGTTATCCAGGGAAGCAAAGCTGGCGCCGGCAGCCTGAGGCAGGGAACCCCGCTGGCCAGAGTGATGCAGCAGCTGGGAGTGAAGCCCCACAACCATCTGGGGGCAGTACATTGGTCGGGCTGTGGTCTGGAGGGAAGCCCCGGGAGAACCCTATGCCTGACCTCCCATGGTCCAGCAAACTACCTTCTTTGGGACCACTCAGGTCCTGAGAGTGCTGGACCATGGAGCTCCAACCTGTACTCATGTTGGTGCTGACCAGTTCTGGGAATCCTCACATACACACACACTTACCACATTTAATGTCTATCTGGAACCTGGGTAAGTGTGTTGGTAGCTGACTCTGTGATTAAGTAATGGCCAGCATTAAAAAAAAAGAAAAAAATCACACTGAAGACCAGTGGAGAGCAATAGTTTAGATTCCCAGGGAAGAAAGCAGAGAGCTCTGCAAAAATCAGCCTATTATCTTGCAAATGGTTAGCCCTCCAGAACCAAAACTGGGAGCTTTTCACCGTCAATAGATTAGAGACCAAAATCACAGTTTGTTAGCATTTCCAACAGAAGAGGGCCCCTCTGTTCTTTGACTATGCTAAAAAAACCAACAAAACTAAATTCCAAATGTATCTGGAAAATACTTAATTCTTCCTAATGTGTAGTTTCAATTCTTCCTTAACTGTGGATGGAGAATATTCATATACTCCATCTACATGTTCACTTAAATTTAATTCTATTACATCTCAGCTGGGAAGATTTTGTGCAAAAGCAAATGCTTTTGCGCAAAATCTTGCTGCCTGTCTACACTGGCCGCGAGTATTTGCGCAAGAACACTGACTTTGTACTGTACAAAATCAGTGGTTCTTGCGCAAATACTCCGCCGCTCCCACTCAGGGATAAGCCCTCTTGCACAAGTATTCTTGTGCAAGAAAGCTCAATGGCACGGATGCTTTTCATAGAATCATAGAATCATAGGACTGGAAGGGACCTCGAGAGGTCATCGAGTCCAGCCCCCCGCCCTCAAGGCAGGATCAAGCTCCGTCTACACCATCCCTGACAGATGTCTATCTAACCTGTTCTTAAATATCTCCAGAGAGGGAGATTCCACCACCTCCCTTGGCAATTTATTCCAATATTTGACCACCCTGACAGTTAGGAATTTTTTCCTAATGTCCAATCTAAACCTCCCCTGCTGCACTTTAAGCCCATTACTCCTTGTCCTATCCTCAGAAACCAAGAGGAACAAATTTTCTCCTTCCTCCTTGTGACACCCTTTTAGATATTTGAAAGCCGCTATCATGTCCCCCTTTAATCTTCTTTTTTCCAAACTAAACAAGCCCAGTTCATGAAGCCTGGCTTCATAGGTCATGTTCTCTAAACCTTTAATCATTCTTGTCGCTCTTCTCTGTACCCTTTCCAATTTCTCCACATCTTTCTTGAAATGTGGCGCCCAGAACTGGACACAGTACTCCAGCTGAGGCCTAACTAGTGCAGAGTAGAGTGGCAGAATGACTTCACGAGTTTTGCTTACAACACACCTGTTAATACAACCTAGAATAAATCTTTTGCACAAAGGCACATGCCAGCATAGACGCTCTCTTGCGCAAATACTTTTAACAGAAAAACTTTTCCATTAAAAGTATTTGCGCAAAATCATGCTAGTCTAGACGCAGCCCTCTGGTATATTCAATGATAATGCACAGAGAGTAGTGGATTAGTCGACAACTTGTATTCTCCTCCCCACCCATCCTTTGCTGCCTCTATATCAAAGGCAGTAAGGGTGTGGGGGGAGGAATCAGTTTCCCCTCAGCATTGTCTCTGCTCCTCTCCATCTACCCCCCGTTGGGCTACTGCCATCTGGGCAATTAGCCCCTCTCAGTCCTGGCTTGTGCTGGGACCAAACCCCACTGCAGCTCTGCAATTTAAAAGGCAGCCTGTGCCCTGGCTCCTACTGCATTTTAAATTTCAGATCTGCAGCTTTGGTCACTGACCCAGCGTGAGCAGGGACTGAGCTGTACTGCCTGCCCACCCAGCTCCTACTAAATTTAGGAGTTGGGCTGGCAGGCAGCCTGGTTCAGTCCCTGCTCGCTCTAGGTCAGGGACAAAAGCTGCGGCTCTGCAATTTAAAAGGTATTAGGAGTGGGGTGGAGGGGTGGGGGGAAGCAGGCGCCTCGGCTCCTAATGCCTTTTAAATTCTAGAGCTGCAGTGGGGTTTGGTCCCAGCATGAGTCAGGACTGAACGGGGCTGTCTTCCGCTATTGAGTAATCAAGTAGTCGATAAAAATTCTATCAAAGTAACCTAAATTTAACATCCCTAGATTATACCAAAGGAAAAAGTCTGACCTTCAGAGATTAAAAGAAACTAATTCAATTACCATTTTGGTCATATTCCGAGTATAGCAAAATCTTGGATGAATGCCAAGCGCAGAGGAAAGGCAACTCACTTGTAAGATATTAGCTAAGGTGTTCATTTATTTTTTCTTAAACTCAACAATTCAGAAATTATCATTTTAATTCAATTGAATGTAATTAAAGCTGACAAGTATGAGCCATGTTGACTGAAAATAAGAACATGGGTTCTTCCATATCAAATAATTGACCTAGTAATTAATAATTGCTGTAACAATGTGTAAATACCATTTCAGACAAACTTGATGCAGACTACATAAAGCGGTATCTGGGTGACTTGACACCATTGCAGGAAAGCTGCCTCATTCGGCTTCGACAGTGGCTCCAGGAAACACACAAGGGCAAAGTAAGAAGCTAGTCACCATTTTTAGCTTTTTGCGTTTCAGAAAAGTACACAATACACAAGATGAACGTCACTGAATTAACAGAATATTAATAATCCATCCCATGGAATTGACAGCCAAGCAGTTTCAGATGTCTGCCTTGTATGACATGACCTCATTTCTTATATCTAGTTATTGTGGAGTGACTATGTCTGATCCTCAAATCTGCTTCCAATGATTGGTTGTTTAATCCAGTTATTTTTAGATAGGACAGAGAAAGCATGAGCAGTCCTCATATTCTGTATGATTGTCAAAGGTATGAAATACAATGTTGCCAGTGTCTTCTATTCTTCCTGCAGAAACATATTTTATTGTAGAAGGGTTTTATAACCAAGAGGGATCTAACCATACATTTATATGATAGTATTGTGTTACACACAGAAGCTTCAGAGGGGTGGCCTAGTTAGTCTGTATCAGGAAAAACTTAAAAAACAACAAATAGTCTAATAGCACCTTAAAGACTAACAAAACATGTAGATGTTATCATGAGCTTTCGTGAGCACAAGCCATTTCTTCAGATGTACACTTTGGTCATTTGTTACACACAAACGGTCAAAATTTTCCCACGTTAAGATCTCACAAATATTTGCTTTGGATGAATTAAAGAAGCGTGATCATCTTGGTTTTTTTGCAACCTTAAAACTCGTTATTCCACAGAGTGCATGGGAGGATCCTAGAATAAATGCTTGAACAGAAAATTTTTGCTAATTTCAATTCTTGTCTGGAACAAGAAATGAATAAGTCATGATACAGTTCAAAAACTAAGAAGGCCTAGTGATTGTGCAAACAATGCACTTATCTTCCCCGTGGGAGATTGCAGTTCTGTAACAATGGAGCTAAAAGAAGTGGATTGTGCCCATGAAAGCTCATGATACCATCTACATTTTTTTTGTTAGTCTCTAAGGTGCCTCCCTTGACATTCAAATCAAGAGAAGAAAGTGGGGATGGCGAGGCCACATTCTCAGAAAACCATCTTCCAGTATAGTCCAACAAGCTCTCACATGGAACCCACAAGGAAAACGCAAAAGAGGAAGACCTTGGATAATGTGGAGAAGATCTACTGAGATTGATGGAAGACAAATGGGGTACTCCTGGAGTCAGCTAGAAGTTTTGTCTCGAGACAGAGTAAAGTGGACGAGACTTGTAGGGGACCTATGCTCCACTTGGAGTACAAGGGTTTAGTAGTAGTAGTAGTAAGGTGCTGCAAGACTATTCGTTATTTTTAAAAAAATTCAGTTACAGACTAGCACTGCTACCCCTCTGAAACTTCTAAACCAAAGAGGCACTTTTCTTTCTTTACTCTTTTTTTCCTGTCCTCTTAAAAAAAAAATCCCTAAAGTGATGTTCTGATAAGTTTGCAATTGTCTTCCTTTAATTAGTAGTAAAATTCAATCTGTATATTTGCATTCAAGTTTCTGTAAATTGGCTGATTTTAAATGTCAAAGTTTCAGACCTTAATCAGTAATTGTTTTCCCATAGATCCCAAAAGATGAACACATTTTACGATTCTTGCGTGCCCGGGACTTCAATATTGACAAAGCCAGAGAGATCCTTTGCCAATCACTAACATGGCGTAAACAGCACCAGGTGGACTATATTCTGGATACCTGGAACCCACCACAAGTATTGCAAGATTATTATGCAGGAGGTTGGCATCACCATGACAAAGGTACATTTTAGATACTGATGACCACTTTATAATCAGAATTAAATAACTTTGTTGAACATTCATCAGATATATGCTGGGAGAGTGTGGGCAGTACTTGCAAACCACACTAACTTAATTGCTTTTAAGTGAAATGTAGTATGAAAGCGAGAGTAGGCAAACTAACAGGACTCCTGATTCCTTGTTCTTAGCTCTGACGCTAATTTTGATCAAATCATTTAGGTTTTTTGAGACGTTTGTAAAAAATGGTAAATGTTCTCCATTGAGCTGTTGTGAGAGTTATTAATCCCATTTATACAGCATTCTGAATTACGTGGGTGAAAGAAGCTATAAAATGCTGAGTATAAATTATTATCCTGTTTAGTGATTAAAATATATATGTAAATAAACATACTTCTTCGAGTGGTTGCTCTTGTCCATTCAAATTAGGTGTGCGCACCACGTGCATCGCGTCTTCCAGAGTGTTTTCCCTAGCGGTACCCGTAGCGCTGGCAGGGCGCCCCCTGGAGTGGCGCCACCATGGCAGGGCATAAATACCCCTGCCTCCATGAGGAGAAGCTGCCCCACCTCAGTTCCTTCTTACCGCCTGTGACGGTTGTTGGAGTGTGTCTTTCTCTTAGATCAGTTAATGGTTCCCATTTCTCTTAGTATTGTAGATAGTTCTAAATAGTTCACTTAGATAGTTAGTGTCTTTTTGTTTTCCTTCTCCCCCTTCAGGGGTGAGGAATGCCAGGGCCGC
This sequence comes from Pelodiscus sinensis, assembly GCF_049634645.1. Classification (NCBI taxonomy): domain Eukaryota; kingdom Metazoa; phylum Chordata; order Testudines; family Trionychidae; genus Pelodiscus; species Pelodiscus sinensis. The sequence continues at coordinate 8,844,221 of NC_134730.1, read as the reverse complement.
AAGGCTTTAAGGTGTGCGCTGTCTGCACAAAGTTCATGCCCAAAGGAGACCCTCACGACAGTTGTCTGAAGTATCTGGTTGAGGGCCATCTTACGGACACCTGTAAGATCTGCAAGTCTTTTAAGCCACGCACTAAGAGGGAGAGAGACTCTCGTCTAAAACTTCTCCTCATGGAGGCAGCTTTACAGCTTTACAGCTTTACACTGTGCGGTGCACAGTGCACCGGCGTCCACGTAGGATGGTCCATCCCAAGGCCGGGCCTCAGCATCGAGGGCCTGGCACCGGTCTCGCTCTCCGGCACCGAGGAGGTCAAGAACGTCTCGTGGTAGGTCTCCGAGCTGAGTATCCAAGTCAGGCCTACATCACGGTGCCGAGTCACCAGTGCACAAGTCATCATCCTTCACAGTGTGGCGTAAGCAAGCGGGACGTCCGTTTAGTCCAGGGCAATTACCCTTGCACCACCCTTCCATGCCGGACACCTTTGAGGCGGCGCAAAACCTCATTAGTCTCACTACCTTCCTTCCGTCATCGGTTGAGGTGGAAGGGTCGAGGTCGCCTACGCCGGAGGCCGTGCTGGCTCCGGCTTCGCCTCCGCACCAGCATGACCCGGACGCCTCTGGCCACTTTTGCAGTGTGACCGTCCCCGGTGGGACCAGTACCGCTTGCTTCCTCATCGGTGCCAGTCTCGACGCAGGCCGCCAGGCTTCACCCGGCGCCCGACTGGGCCCGACCATCCTCTGTGCTGGGACCTCTCCCAGACCTCATCTTGGCTGCACCGGTGCCATACCACTCTAGCCATGTGGCAACGTCTACGGCACCGTCATCCTCGACGCCGGCGATGAGCAGCTTTCCAGCGGTGCCGTTCCAGCCGTCGGCACCGGGCCCTTCAGCATCAGCTTCTTCAGCACCGATGCACTCGTTGGCACCATCGCAGGCACTGGCATTGACCTTATGGACCTTGCCAGTACCGCCATCGACAGTGACATCAGCTTCTTTGGGGTTCGTCTTGCAACCGGTACCGGCTTCGGCACCGCAGCCTTGCTCCGTGTTGGCACCGCAACCAGCTTCGGTACCGGGACCGGTCCTCCCGGTGCCACAACCGACTCCATCCCGGGCACTGGGGCTTGTCCCTCCGGCACTTACTCCACCCCCCCGGCATCAGTATCGGGGATCCCGGTACCGCAACAGGCACCGTTAACGGCACCAGGACCGGTCTTCCCGGTGCCGGCATGCCCTCATCGGGCACACGCGGGCAAACCCGAGTCCATGGCCAGTTTGCTCCTCCTTTGGTGACAGGACATTCGTCATCTGCTCCTCCTTGGCCGGAGTCCGACTACTCGTCAGATTCTGATGCGGCATCGTTCAGATCGGAGTCCTTGGGAGCTTCCTCAGCTCATAGATCTCATTCCCGGCACTGATGTGATCGTTTGCGGGTGCAGCAGACTTGGCCACCTCAACCGCAGTTGCCTTTCTGGACACCGTGGGCTTACCACCAGTGGCAGGAGCCTGTGCCCTCCTCTGTGGTGTCAGGAGCCCCAGGCCGCCGAACACAACCATCGGCATCGCTGTCGTGATTCCCTCCTTCCCCCCAGAGGTCGCTTGCCTCGGATGCCGCGGCTGAGCCACAGGCCTCGGTACCGGAGCCACTTCCGCAAGCGGTACCACCTGCCCAACCAGCGCCTCAACTGGTTCCTACGCCAGTCCCGGCACCGATCCAGGAGTCGTCGTCGTCATCATCTCCTGATGAAGCCTTGGCAGATCCTGCACCGGCACTGCCTACTATGGATGCCCGAGCGCATCAGGAGCTGCTTAGGTGTCTGGCCTCCAATCTGGATGTCCCTGTGGAGGACACGGATCCCATGATTGACATCCTCTCGGAGGATGCGCCCGCCCATTTGGCTTTGCCACTTAATAAGACCGTGGCCAAAATTACCAATGCCTTAAAAGGAGTCGAGAGGCGCTATTACATTCCCCAGTTGGGGCACGAACACCTGTACTCCCAACCTGTCCCCGGGTCGTTGGTTGTTAAGGCTGCGGCCCAAAGGGAGAAACATCCCCAGCCGGGGCTGTCCCTAAAAGCTGGGGAGCCCAAGCGTCTTGACCTGATAGGCCGTAACGTGTATGCCACCAGTGAGGTGCAACTCCGCATTGCTAATCAGCAAGTGATGCTGAGTCGTTATGCTTTTAATACCTGGCAGGCCGTGGATAAGTTTAAGGACAGGCTGCCTGTCGAGACCCGTCAGGAGTTTGCGGCCATGACCTCTGAGGGTAAAAACATCGCACGCATGGCCCTCCAGGTTTCCCTGGACGCTGTCGACTCTGCAGCCCGCACCATGGCATCAGGTGTGGTTATGCGCCGTGGTGCCTGGGTGCAGGTGTCTGGAATACCTCCTGATGTCCAGACTACTATTCAGGATCTGCCTTTTGACGGCAAGGCGTTATTCTCGGAGCATACGGACTCGAGGCTCCATATGCTCAAGGACACGAGATCTATTCTCCGGTCCTTGGGGATCCACACGCTGGCTCCTCAGCATCGTCAGCTGCCCTACAGACAGCAGGGGAGACCGCAGTCCCAGGTCCCCCGTGGGGATTACTGGAGACGCCGTCCTCGTGCTCCTAGTGGGGGTGCAGGGGCGGCTGCGGGCCCCTCGTCCTCAAGGGGTCGTCGACATTGCCCGAGAGGGGACAACCCCCGTGGGGTTGGTCAAGGTCCCTCCCAGCAGCACAAGCACCAATTTTGACGGGCCGCTAGAGAGTCGCGCACCAGCCTCCCACCCTGGCACCCCGTTTGGGGCCAGGTTATCCCGGTTTGCTTAGGCCTGGGCAGAAATCACGACCAACGCCTGGGTCATAAGGATAGTCAGGAGTGGCTATACCATCCCTTTTCTGGGTTCGCCCCCTTCCAACCCGCCCATCCCGTCCCTCTTCAGGGACACCTCTCACAAAGACACCCTCCTCCAAAAGGGAGCCGTGGAGAGGGTCCCTTTACATCTGGAGGGCAAGAGGTTATTTCATTGTCCTGAAACCCAAGGGCAGGGTTCGTCCCATCTTAGATCTCAGGGACCTCAACAAGGCAGTCGTGAAATCCAAGTTCAGAATGGTAACCCTGGCTTCTGTCATTTCGGTTCTCCAGTTAGGAGACTGGTACGCAACTCTCGATCTCAAGGATGCTTACTTCCATGTGGCAATAAGACCCAGCCACAGGAGGTTCCTCCATTTTATTGTTTCCCGATGCCACTTCCAATTTACAGTGTTCCCATTTGGCCTTTCAACAGCACCAAGGGTCTTTACAAAATGCATGGCAGTTTTAGCGGCGTTCCTCCGCAAAAAAGGGGTACATGTGTTTCCGTACCTGGACGACTGGCTAATTCACGGTCGTTCCTACGAACAAGTTGAGGCCCATGTGTCCCTCACAAGGGCCCTCTTCGTAAGGCTGGGACTCATGCTAAATGAGGAAAAGTCATTGTTGACTCCCTCTCGGCACTTTGAATTCGTACGTGCCCTCCTGGACACCAGGGTGGCGAGGGCACTTCTCCCCAGAACCAGGTTCCTGTCCATAGTGGAGCTGGTCTCCGAATTAACTCGGTTCCCTATCACGACCACTTGGGTCTGCTCGAGGCTGCTGGGTCACATGGCGGCGTGTACGTATGTGGTACGCCATGCTCGAATGAGGCTCAAGCCTCTGCAGACCTGGTTGGCAAAGGCATTCAATCAGTCCACGGTTCTCACAGTGCCTCCGGAGGTGATAGCCTCCTTACAATGGTGGACTCAGGAGGAGGTGGTGTGCAGCTGGGTTCCCTTCACCGTACCTCCCCCCTTGCTTACACTGGTCACAGATGCCTCAGACCTGGGTTGGGGAGCACACCTGGGGTGTCACAGGACCCAGGGTGTCTCGTCCCCTGAAGAGCGGGCTCTGCACATAAATGTCTGGGAGCTCAGGGCAGTCAGGAGAGCGTGCAAGACCTTCCTGTCGAAGCTCTCTCACTGTTCTATCCTGGTCCACATGGATAACACGGTGGCTGTTTTTTACCTCAGCAGGCAGGGGGAGCCTGGTCGCCTCCCCTCTGTCGCGAGTCTCTGTGCCTCTGGGACCTGTGTGTAGAGCACAACATAGTTTTGCAGGCAGAGTACCTGCCGGGGTGCAAAAACCTGCTGGCCGATGCTCTGAGCAGGTCCTTTGGAGCCCATGAGTGGTCTCTCAGGGACTCGGCTCGTCGTCAGATCTTCCACAGGTGGGGTTGTCCCTTATTAAACCTGTTTGCCTCGGCATGCAATACCAAGTGTCAGAGTTACTGCTCCCTGTTGGGGCTGGGGGAACACTCCTGGGGGGATGCCATGACGGTGACATGGCCGGCAGGCATCCTCTATGTGTTCCCTCCATTTCCCCTAATTCCCAGGGTTCTGACCAGGGTCAAGACCTTCAGGTCCACGGTCATCCTGATAACCCCTCGGTGGCCCAGACAATTCTGGTTCCTTATACTGGTGGACATGCTCAGCGAGGAGCCTATAACGCTCCTGCCAGCTCGGGATCTCCTGACCCAACCTTGGGACAGAGGGGCCATGGTTCACCCGAATCTCAGCTCTCCCCCCCGATGGCCTGGTTTATCCGTGGCTGACTCAACCAGAAAGGGAATGTTCCCAGGAGGTACAGATGGTGCTCCTAAGTAGTAGGAAACCGTCTACCAGGTGGTCGTACACGGCCAAGTGGTGGCACTTCTCATCTTGGGTGTCCAGAAGGGGAGTGCACCCATCCTGTGCACCTGTTCTGTCCATTCTGGACTACCTTTTTGAACTTAGGTCCAGTGGCCACTCTACCTCCTCTGTCAAAGTCCATGTGGCATCTCTCTCCGCCTTCCATGTTGGTTTGGCCGGAGTTTCCCTGTTTTCTGACCCTATGGTCAAAAGGTTCCTTAAGGGTTTAGATAAGTTGTATCCCTCGGTTAGACCCCCTCTCCCTGCTTGGGACCTCAACCTCGTGTTGTCTAGGCTTATGTCGCCCCCTTTTGAGCCGCTGGCCACATGTTCTTTGAAGCACCTCTCTATGAAGGTTGCATTCATTGTGGCCATTACATCGGCTCGCAGGGTCTCCAAGTTGATGGTGCTAACTGTAAACCCGCCCTACCTAGTGTTTTCTGACAATAATATGAGGCTCCACCCTCATCCGGCTTTTCTCCCAAAGGCGATGTCACCGTTCCATTTGTCCCAAGAAATTTACCTCCTGGTTTTCTTTCCAAAGCCCCACGCCTCCCCTAAGGAGCAAGTGCTCCATTCCCTGGATGCTAGATGTGCGCTAGCTCTCTATATTGATAGGACTAAACCCTTTCGCAAATCCACACAATTGTTTATCGCTGTCACTGACAGGATGAAAGGGCTCCCCATATCGACCCAGAGGTTGTCCAATTGGGTCGCAGGTTGTATTAGGGAGTGTTATGCCTTGACCGGGAAAGTCCCGCCCCGGGTACAGCACATTCCACCAGGGCTCAGGCATCCTCTGTAGCTTTTGGGGCACAGGTTCGAATCACTGAAATCTGCAGGGCGGCCACATGATCGTCGCTCCATACCTTTACGGCGCACTATGCACTGGCACAGCAGGCCAGGGAGGACACAGGAGTGGGCTTTGCAGTCCTCAGCTCTGTATTGTAAATATGTATGGTTTATCAGTATCACATTGCACTTTATGCAGTTTTTCTGTGTTCGCTTGGTTGAATAAATTTGTTTGGATTGTTCAGCTTTCGTGGACTTCTCTTTCTGAGTGCTCCGACCCCTCCTCCTTGAAGTGGGGTTGGCTTGGAAGTCACCTAATTCGAATGGACATGAGCAACCACTCGAAGAAGAAAAGAACGGTTACTTACCTGTAACTGTTTTTCTTCGAGATGTGTTGCTCATGTCCATTCGACTGCCCCCCTACCTCTCCTTCATCGGAGCATCCGGCAAGAAGGAACTGAGGTGGGGCAGCGCCAGCAGGTGTACTTATGCCCCCCCATGGTGGTGCCACTCCAGGGGGCCCCCTGCCAGCGCTACAGGTACCTCTAGGGAAAACGCTCCGGAAGACACAGTGCATGCGGTGCGCACACCTAATTCGAATGGACATGAGCAACACATTTCGAAGAACAACAGTTACAGGTAAGTAACCATTCTTTTTTATAATCAACCATCTTATTTCTGTTTTCAGAAACACTTGCTTATGGTGTTGCCAATATTTGACATTGCAGATCAGTTACAGGAACACAAAATAGAGCATGTTCATTAAGAAAACAGCTTCTTATTTATTCTATGTATAATGGGCTATGGTCACATCCCCAGAACTTAAGGATTCAGGTCCAGCTGGTGAAAGATACCACCTAACTTGCCTCTACTGTGCACTGGTCTTGTTGAAAAGTTATGGAAAGGGTATGTGAGGGAGGATTTCCACTCTGCTGTTCATCGTAGAAAGGGACCAATCCGACTTGCAAGTTTTGGAAGGAAATTGGAGATGTGTTCTAGATTTTAAGGGAGAGGCTTGGTTTCCTGTTTCCCTCTTCCATACATATAGGTGCCCACCAATAACAAGAAAGGAAACAGATACAAGTCTGAAGGCTGTTAGTAGACTATAGTATCTGACAACTTTCCTGAGTGGGGCAAAAGGTCTACAACCTTGTATTTTGAATTCTTAATCCTGTCCTTGAATTCCCTTTGCTGTCTTGTAATTCCTCTTGTGGCATGTCAACAGACTATTGTTTAGGTGTTTTTAGCTGAAATATTGTTTGCCAACATGTAAATTCTTCAGAGAATTCCTCAGTTTGAGATCTGTTAATGTTCTACCACCTTAAAGCCTCTCTTTCCTCTTGTACGTGCAAAATGTGATCCAAACCTCAGCTGAGTGAATTCTTTAGTTGCAGTGTTGTAGTCATGTTGGTCCACTCCCAAGATTTTAGAAAGGGTGAGGCTATATCTTTTACTGGGCCAACTTCAGGTGGTGAAAGAGGCAAACTTTTGAGCTTACCCAAAGCTCTTCTTCAAGTCAAGACACTTTTAATAACACAGGCAAGCCATAGGGTATGTCTACACTGCACACTTATTTCGAAATAGCACTTCTACACTGCAGGGAAGCCTCAAAATTAGTCCAAGGCAGGCTTTCTTAATGTAGACATGCTATATCAATTTTAAGGCCAAGGAGGCATTGGGGAGGAATAACTTAGAATGGCCCTGGTGAGGGGCTATTTTAAAATAGCAGCAGTGGAGTGGTCTACACATGCCTTATTTTGAAATGTCTATTTTGGACATAGAGTGAGGTTTACGCATTTTGGAGTAAGCCAGCCATTATTTCAATATTATTTCAAAATAACGGAATGGCTGTGTAGATGCTCATATTGTTATTTTGAAATAACTCTAGTTATCTCGAAATAACGGTGCAGTGTAGAGAGCAGTAGCTATAAAACATGCTCTCTGGCATAGGTCTGTTAACACTAATGAATGAAAGCTATCCCTTTTACTTGAGCATAAATTGTTAAACACTCATACAATCAATATGGCTCTTCTATGCTTTTAAGTAGTTCTTATTTTGATAAGAACCCAAGTCAAAGAATTGTTAAACAACAAAACCCTTGTGACTTTAAAATGTTGATGTAATGTTAAGAATAAAATACTCCCAGTTATACAGCCTTTCCTCATGCATCATTTGGGTGGGGTAGGTTAGTAAATTGTTAGAAGTTAGGTTTTTTTGTAGTTCTTTTATTAACGATTTTTTTTGCATAGTGCTTCAAAATCTGCATACTGCATTTCAGAATAATGTGTGAATTCTGCTTTAAGTGAAAATTCTATTTTAACGCTGAATTTTGTAAACTCTGCAAGTAGGTTAGAATCTTTTAAAACTGAATATTGAAAAATGTTACTGCTGTATCTGCAGACTAAACAGGTTGGGTGCGTCTAGACTGGTAAGATTTTGCGCAAAAGCAGGTGCTTTTGCGCAAAAACTTGCCGCCTGTCTACACTGGCCACAAGAATTTGTGCACGAACACTGACTTTGTAATGTACAAAATCAGTGCTTCTTGCGCAAATACTTTGATGCTCCTGATCAGGCATAAGGATACTTGCGCAAGAGGGCCAGTGTAGACAGGAACGTTAATTTCTTGTGCAAGAAAGCCCGATGGCTAAAATGGCCATCGGAGCTTTCTTGCGCAAGACAGAATCTATACTGGGCATGGATGCTACAAAGGCACATGCCAGTATAGACGCTCTCTTGCGCAAATACTTTTAACGGAAAAACGTTTCCGTTAAAAGAATTTGCTCAAAATCTTGCCAGTCTAGATGCAGCCATTGAGTTTTAGTTCTACAACTTATTTTTTTTAATCTTGCAAACTGATAAATATCCACACTGAAAAATTTAATATTAAATTTAAGGGCATGGTTCAACAATATTTCTCTCTCCATAATGTCCTACAGGAAATCATGCGTAAATAAAGATGACATATACCTCTTGAAGCTTAGATGAACATGAATTTGCCAAATTAAACTGCCAAAAATGTATTGTACCCTATGAAGAGACAGGAACATAGGGTCAACATATAGGTACTTCCATGAAAAAAATGGCCAAAGCTTCTCTTCCAAAGAATCAAGTGGTCAAAACTTTCATCATGAATAATATAATGAAAGCTTGTCCCTCCCCCATTACCCTTCTTTGCCTTCCACCGCCAGAAGTACCCACCTGCTCTTAATACTTATACTTCCAGGCTACGTCTACACTGGCGTGATCTTGCACAAAAACTGTTTAGCGCAAGAGTTCTTAAGTTAAAGTAGTTGCACAATAGAGCATCTATACTGGTATGTGCTTTTGCGCAAGAGATGTGCTTTTGCATAAGAGCGTCCTTGCCAGTATAGACACTCTCTTGTGCAAGAAAGCTCTGATGGCCATTTTAACCATAGGGCTTTCTTGCACAAGAAATTCATGTTGCCTGTCTACACTAGCCTCTTGTGCAAGAACAGTTGTGCAAAAGGGCTTATTCCTAAGTGGGAGCGTCAGAGTTCTGGAGCAAGAAGTCCTGATTTCATACATTAGAACGTCATTTTACTTGTGCAAGAACACACAGCTAGTGTAGATAGGCAGCAAGTTTTTGCGCAAGAGCAGCTGCTTTTGCGCAAGATCGCGCCAGTGTAGACACAGCCCCAAAGTGTTTCATGCTGCATTGGCTGTCTCAGTCAGTTTGCACTGAGAGGAAGAATCGTACAGACTCATTTATAAGGGAGACTTTTTTCAGCAATTGCTGTTTGTGACTCCAGGGCTACGTCTACACTGGCCCCTTTTCCGAAAGGGGCATGCTAATTTCACAGGTCGTAATAGGGAAATCCGCGGGGGATTTAAATATCCCCCGCGGCATTTAAATAAAAATGTCCGTCGCTTTTTTCCAGTTTTTAGAAAAGCCGGAAAAGAGCGCCTACACTGACCCCAATCCTCCGGAAAAAAGCCCTTTTCCGGAAGAGCTCTTATTCCTACTTCAAAGTAGGAACAAACCCAAATCCCTCAGTCTCTACTCATAGGCCATGTGCTCCAGCCCTCTAATAATTTTGGTCACCCTCCGCTGGACCCTCTCCAATGCATCCACATCCTTTTTATAGTGGGAGGCCCAGAACTGGACACAATACTCCAGATGTAACCTCACCAGAGCCAAATAAAGGGGAATAATCACTTCTCTGGATCTGCTGGCAATGCTTCTCCTAATGTACCCTATTATTCCCTTCACCTTCTTGGCTACAAGAGCACGCTGTTGACTCATATCCAGCTCAAATCAAAACATTTGGGAACAAGGCTGTCTGTCATGGTATATTACAGCATCAAAAATGGCAATTTATGCTTGTGTACTGGAATAGCTTAAGACAGAGTTAAAATCCATCCCATAAAGAAGATAAATATGTTATTCCTAAAATATAGCTCCATTAGGATACTGTAAAGGGCCAAAAATGTCAATTATGACCCTCAAAAATCCGAGAATTCTGGTATTTCACATTTCTAAGAAGAGGCAGTTCCTTGAGTGTAAGGATGCCATTTGAACCTTATCTCTGGGACAGACTTGCCCTCCTGAGACCTAACCGGCACTTATGAGGTTGTGTGCCAGCTCCATATAACATGTGGGGAATAGCTACTTAAGGGCCCAAAAATGATACAAGCCATTATTTCAGCAAATAGGGCATTGATCCAGAGAGTACTGTTCCTCACTTTAATGCACTAATCTTTTCAAAGGCTTGTTAGGGGCAACCCAGAATAGTGTCATTGTTAGAGAATGATTTAGGGCACAGAACTTGACCAGAGATCTGCGATACCAGGAAAGATATTGGGTCAAAAATCTATCCTTCACTTGGCTTAGACTGGAGGCAGATTTTGTCCACAATCTTGTTAAGCACAACTAAATGTCTTAGTTCAACAAAATTACAAAGTCACTTTGTCTTCTCTGTCAAAAAGGTTTGTCTTCACTGGAATTTAACAGAAATCTAGTTAAACTGGGTTATCTATTGTACTGTAAAAACAAACCTTTTTGGCTCTAAAGACACAGACTAGATTTAAAACTTTAACACAAAATACTAATTTACCTTCTCTTGCTCTTCAGATGGGCGCCCTCTGTATGTGTTGAGGTTGGGACAGATGGATACCAAAGGCTTAGTGCGAGCTCTTGGGGAGGAAGCCTTGCTTCGATATGTAAGTGCTTAAGAGATTACTTGTTTATTGCTAACAAATTTATTCTAATTTTGCAATTTCTTGCCACACCAGAATGATGGGCACATAGATATTTTTCTGCATGCTTTAGCAATCTGTTCTCAGTTTGAACACATCGAATCTTCCTAAACAGTTCACTTTAGTGTTCTTTCAAGCTATAGACTGATGGCAGAAAGTCAGTTGTATGACAGTTACTGTAGTTCTGAGCTGACAGTTAAAACAGCTTGTGTAGTTTGTATAGTTCCTGATGCTTTTATATGTGCAGAGTGGGGAAAAAATGCCTTCCTAGGAATTGTATGAGTATCCTATTTTAAAAAAATAAAATACACCCAGACTGTAGCCTTAGATGCAGTATTTATTTTAAAAGGAAAATTGACTATAATTCATTTTCTTTGAAAATCCCATAGTGGTGCATTCAGTGTTGGTGTACCCAGCTTTCAAGCAGAACAAGCATACTCTACAGAAGCATAATAGGAACAGCCAATACTTTGCCTTGGTCACAAGCCAATCTCATGGTTGCAGACTTTCTGTTTCTGGTGGAGCTATATTTGTGCTTAAGGCTTTTTTTTTTCAATCTTTTTTGGTAATTATCTTAACTTTTCTGAGGGGAGCCTTTGAAGGTTCAAAGGATAGAAGTTGGAGGTTTAGGGATGAGCTTAGGGAGTTTTTGTCATGCCAAAAATCTGAGACCCAGAAGTGAAAATCATGCACACTAGTGTCTTCATAATTTGTTGACTCTGAATAACTGAAGAGACAAGTTCTACTCCACAAAATATACTGAATGCCTTTCTGATGTTCATTTGCCAGAAGAAAAGGGTGGCCCCTAAGGTTTTGTCCAGAATTCTTCACCATAGTATCCAAGAACTAAAATGTGGTGCATATGTTTTTAATTTTCTTCTTGTAAATTGCCTAAAAGTTTCTACATTCATTGCTCCTCCTAAATCCACTATTACATGTCTTCACTAAATATCCTTTTATACTAGTCTGAGGTTACCATGAAGGTCTAAGGCTCAGGTTATGAAGATTCAAGTTTCTCCCCAGTCCCAGCAATCCCAACCATTTTAGAACATTCTCTAAAACAGTACTCTCTCTTTTGTAGGTTCTTTCTATAAATGAAGAAGGATTGAGGCGATGTGAAGAGAATACAAAAGTATTCGGCAGGCCTATAAGGTGAAACATCAGAATTTTTGTTATTTTTCAGAAATAACATGAGGTATGGATTTTTGTGGGGCAGTGTTCAAGTTAGACCACAGAGTTGCGGATCAGCTGATTGTTGGCACAGCATGGCGGCCATTTTTATTTTAATGAAGCGGTGGTTATTTAAATCCCCGCTTCATTGACTGTGTCGAGTAAATTACTTTACATGGCTCCGTTTATGGAGCCATGTAGTCTAGACGCACCCCAAAAGTTTACTAGTGCATGGCATGCCCATTCTCATAGTCTGACTACAAAGAACTCCCAGTCCCAGCCGGATTGAGTGAGAAGCTAAGTATAAGACTTGGGTCTCCTATGTACTGCTATGGTCTTGTGTTGCCCCTGGGGGTTTACATGTAAAGGTCAAAGAAGTGAAATATACACGATCCACTTACTAAAAAAATTCACTTTGATTCATATGATGTCTTTGGGAGTCATTCCAATGGTCTAGAATCAGTACAACATAACTGAGCATACAAGAATGAGTTCTGAATTCATACCCCTTCATCTGGGCCTGATTTTGGAAAGTACTGAAACACATACTTCAGTCTCACTGACATGTGTTTAAATTCTGTCCTTTATAGGCAATGTTATCCCAAATTGAGTCCTAAATGCGAAAATGCAGTCTTAAAATGCAATGACATTTTTAAAACACACACTTGTGTTAAGGAACAGGCATGCTGAATTTTAAATTCCCAATGTAGAACCAGTACTCTCACCCCACACTAAAGGCAGTGATTTATTAGGCACTATTCTGGTGTTTTGTTAGCTAGTAGTAAATTGTGACATAGTGGGGATTGGGTTCACTGTTTGCTTTGTTGTGTTGTATGTGATTCTACTGTCCTATGCTGCCCTGTAGTAACTCTGTGTGTGTGTATGCCTCAGTTTCCTTGGGCACTGCAACACTATCTGGATGAGGAGGGGAAGGCTGGGCACAACTCACTATGGAAGTATGTTCAGTCTCTCAAGCCTGAGGACCAGATGACAGCAGATAACATCTTGGGCCAGGGAAAGGGAACAAAGGGAGAGGCAGGTCTAACACCAAGCCAGAGACTAGGGCCTGGGGGGGATGAGTCAGTCTCCATTAATTTAGGATGAGAGAGGACGCTTAGAGCAGGAAGGAGGCGGGAAAAGGGCCTGGGGTCCCTTCTTCCGGAGAGAAATGGCACTGAATGCTCCTGGTTCCTGTGTTAACAATGATCTTGTGCTATGCTGAGACTCTGCGAATCAATAAACCTTCTGTTCTACCTGCTGGCTGAGAGTCACATCGGACTGCAGACTGGGGTGCAGGGCCCAGTGACTCCCACGCACCCTGTGACATAAGCATTAGGAAGAGATTGAAATGGTTGTTTATCCTTTTCTCACATGCCCGTCCTATATCAGAATGAGCACCGTGATCATTATATACAGAGCCATAAGCATGGCACTTTATAGCTAAGAAAAATTTCCTTCTTCCAAGATCTTAGTCTCCTACATCTACAGGCAGCACAAAATATGAAGAAGAGGTGGGATGAGATGTACTGTGTACAGAAGGAAGTGTGGGGCAACTGAAAAACCAACCAAAATTGTAGATCTATGATACAAAATTGAGTGCTCATGTCTCAAATGATCAAATGCAGTGGTGTGAATAATGAAATATGATTCCAGCGAGATTCTTAAATCTTTTTATAATTAATAGCTCTTGGACTTGTTTGGTGGATTTGGAGGGCTTGAATATGCGACATTTATGGAGACCTGGCGTCAAAGCATTACTAAGAATCATTGAAGTGGTTGAAGCCAATTACCCTGAAACATTGGGCCGCCTTCTTATCTTGCGTGCTCCCAGAGTATTTCCAGTCCTCTGGACACTGGTACGTTTGCACTTCTAGTATCTGCGCCTGGATATGCACTTTTCATGTACATGCTGTCATGAAACCTTTATTGTGCTATTAGCAGTAAATGTTACCATCTGGAAACCCCATTTTTGTAAGACATTTTATTTCTGGAATTACAACAAAAATTCTTAAGAAGAAAAATATGTTTATGTAGCCAGATGAATAATTCACTCATTTACTCTATATACTTTACATAACATGAAATAAAACAAAATAGAACCTGATCAATTCCATTTTTCTTTGTAGGTTAGTCCTTTCATTGATGATAACACCAGAAAGAAATTCCTTATTTATGCAGGAAATGACTACCAAGGTCCTGGAGGGCTGCTGGATTACATTGATAAAGAAATTATCCCAGATTTCCTTAGTGGAGAGTGCATGGTAGGAACTTAAACTATTGAATATTACAATTTATTTGTTTTTTCACTCTTGTATTTAAAAAAATAAATAAACCTCAAAAATGAAGATTGCTAAGTATCTTCTTTAAGTGTGGTTTTAGTCTGCTAAAAAGCATTTTCATACTAGTTCCTATGAATGACTCAGGTTGGAGGAACTGAGTGATTCCTTATAGAAGCAGCCTTTGCAATCGACCCTGAAAAGAGGAATAGACTGTTCGTGAAACACATCACAAATCACTAACAGAATACTCTGCACCCATAAATAAATGCATTTTAAAAATTGTCTTCCCCATTATGTCCCAAGACTGAAGTTCAAGCTGGTAACATTGTGTCACATAACTGCTTAGCCCAGGCAGGAATCATAGAATCATAGAATAGTAGGACTGGAAGGGATCTCGGGAGGTCATCAAATCCAGTCCTCTGCCCCCATGGCAGGACCAAATACTGTCTAGACCATCCCTGATAGACATTTATCTAACCTACTCTTAAATATCTCCACAGATGGGGATTCCACAACCTCCCTGGGCAATTTATTCCAGTGTTTGGCAACCCTGACAGTTAGGAAGTTTTTCCTAATGTCCAACCTAAACCTCTCTTGCTGCAGTTTAAGCCCATTGCTTCTCGTTCTATCCTCAGAGGCCAAGATGAACAAGTTTTCTCCCTCCTCCTTATGACACCCTTTTAGATATCTGAAAACTGCTATCATGTCCCCCCTCAATCTTCTCTTTTCTAAACTAAACAAACCTAATTCCTTCAGCCTTCCCTCATAGGTCATGTTCTCTAGACCTTTAATCAATCTTGTTACTCTTCTCTGGACCCTCTCCAATTTCTCCACATCTTTCTTGAATTGTGGTGCCCAGAACAGGACACAATACTTCAACTAAGGCCTAACCAGCTCAGTGTAGAGCAGAAGAATGACTTCTTGTTTCTTGCTCACAACACACCTGTTAATGCATCCCAGAATCATGTTTGCTTTCTTTGCAACGGCATCACGCTGCTGACTCATATTCAGCTTGTGGTCCACTATAACCCCTAGATCCCTTTCTGCAGTACTCCTTCCCAGACAGTCGCTTCCCATTCTGTATGTATGAAACTGATTGTTCCTTCCTAAGTAGAGCACTTTGCATATGTCTTTATTAAACTTCATCCTATTTACCTCAGACCATTTCTCCAATTTGTCCAGGTCATTTTGAATTATGACCCTGTCCTCCAGATTAGTCGCAACCCCTCCCAACTTGGTATCATCTGCAAACTTAATAAGCGTACTTTCTACTCCAATATCTAAATCGTTGATGAAGATATTGAACAGAGCTGGTCCCAAAACAGATCCCTTCAGAACCCCACTTGTTATACCTTTCCAGCAGGATTGTGAACTGTTAATAACTACTCTCTGAGTACGGTTATCCAGTCAGTTATGCACCCCCCTTATAGTAGCCCCATCCAAGTTGTATTTACCTAGTTTATTGATAAGAATATCATGCGAGACTGTATCAAACACCTTACTAAAGTCTAGGTATACCACATCCACTGCTTCTCCCTTATCCACAAAACCCGTTATCCTATTAAAGAAAGATTGGTTTGACATGATTTGTTCTTTACAAATCCATGCTGGCTGTTGCCTATCACCTTGCCACCTTCCAAGTGTTTACAGACGATTTCCTTAATTACTTATTCCATTATCTTGCCTGGCGCAGAAGTTAAACTAACTGGTCTGTAGTTTCCTGGGTTGTTCTTATAAATGTTCTTTTATATAAATGGGCACTATCTTTGCCCTTTTCTAGTCTTCTGGAATCTCTCTTGTCTCCCATGATTTTCCAAAGATGATAGCTAGAGGCTCATCTTTCAGCTCCTTGAGTATTCTAGGAGTATTCCTCACACAGTTTAAAAGTCTGAGGGGGTATGTGTACACTACCCCGCTAGTTCGAACTGGTTCCACGAGGTGTACCGCTAGTTCCACGAGGTGTACCGGTAGTTCGGAATAGGAATCCTAGTTTGAACTACCTAGTTCGAGCCCCGTGTAGCCGCGCTGCACGGGGTTCGAACCAGCGGGGTTTTAAAAATGGCGGCTCCCCGCTTATGCAAATGAAGCCCGGGAAATTCAAATCCCGGGCTTCATTTGCAAGTGCGGTATGCCTACATTACCCCGCTAGTTCGAACTAGTGGGGTAGTGTAGACATACCCCAAGGTGCTTCAGGAACATTGTTGTTTTTTAAGTTTTCCTCCCACTGTTTTTAGGTTCATAGAGCCATATACAGGCAGTCCCCGACTTACGCGGATCCGACTTATGTCGGATCCGCACTTATGAACAGGGCTTTTCTCGCCCTGTGTCCTCCGGGGCGAGAAAAGCTTCTCCCGGTCTCCCTGGTCTGCTGGGGGGGGGTCCATCAAAGCCGCTGGACCCCCGCAGCAGACCAGGGACATCCGAGCAAAGCCGCCCAGGCGGCGGGAGTCCCGCTGCCTGGGCGGCTTTGCTCGTTTGCCCCAGAGCAAAGCCGCCCAGGCGGCGGGAGTCCCGCTGCCTTGGCGGCTTTGCTCGTTTGCCCCAGAGCAAAGCCGCCCAGGCAGCGGGACTCCCCCCGCCTGGGGGGCTTTGCTCCTGTCCCCCTGGTTTGCTTGGGGGGGGTCCAGCAAAGCCTCTGGACCGCCCCAGCAGACCAGGGACACCCAAGCAAAGCCGCCTAGGCGGCGGGAGTCCCCCCACCTGGGCGGCTTTGCATCTGTCCCCCTGGTATGCTGGGGTGGGTCCAGCAAAGCCGCTGGACCCCCCCAGCAGACCAGAGACACCTGAGCAAAGCCGCCCAGGCGGGGGAAGTCCCGCTGCCCGGGCGGCTTTGCTCATTTGCCCCTGAGCAAAGCCACCCAGGCAGCGGGACTCCCCCCGCCTGGGCGGCTTTGCTCCTGTCCCCCTGGTCTGCTGGGGGGGGTCCAGCAAAGCCACTGGACCCCCCCCCCCCAGCAGACCAGGGACACCTGAGCAAAGACGCCGCCTAGGCGGCTTTGCTCCCAGGCAAATGAGCAAAGCCGCCCAGACGGCGGCTTTGCTCTGATGTCCCTGGTCTGCTGGAGGGGTCCAGCGGCTTTGCTGGACCCCCCCAGCAGACCAGGGGAACAGGATCAAAGCCACGGAGCATGCCCGCAGCGGGCATGTCCTGCTGTGGGCGTGCTCCAAGGCTTTGCTCCCCGTCTCCCTGCAGACCAGGGAGACGGAGAACAAAGCTGCTGAGCACGCCCGCAGGGGGACAGCCCAGGCACGCTTGGGCTGTCCCGCTGCGGGCGTGCTCCGCGGCTTTGCTCCTGTCCCCCTGGTCTGCTGGGGGAGGGGGTGCAGCTAGTGCCCCCCCCCCAGCAGACCAGGCTTTTCTTGCCTACCCCTGGGGTAGAGCAGCTGGGGGCTGCCGGGTTGGTCCCGCAGCGCCACTCCGGACCAACCCGGCAGCACCCCAGCTGCTCTGCCCCAGGCGCCCTGATTCAGCCTCTGCTGGTCAGTTTCAGCAGCGGCTGAATCAGGACGCCTGGGGCAGAGCAGCTGGGGTGCTGCCGGGTTGCTCCAGTAGAGCTGAGGAGCCGCGCTACTGGAGCAACCCAGCAGCACCCCAGCTGCTCTGCCCCAGGCGTCCCCAAGTCAGCCGCTGCTGAAACTGACCAGCGGCTCACTACAGGAAGCCCCAAGCAGAGTTGCTCTGCCCCAGGCTTCCTGGAACCAGCCGCTGATCAGTTTCAGCAGCAGCTGACTTGGGGACGCCTGGGTTTCTTAAGTTGAATCTGTATGTAAGTCAGAACTGGCATCCAGATTCAGCCGCGGTTGAAACTGATCAGTTTCAGCAGCGGCTGACACCAGTTCCGACTTACATACAGATTCAACTTAAGAACAAACCTACAGTCCCTATCTTGTACTTAACCCGGGGACTGCCTGTAGATTGAAGGCCAGAAGGGACAATTATCACAGGGTTCGACTTCCTGCATAACACCGGCCAAAGACCTCACATGCAGTAGTTTCTGCAATTTTTACGTTCCCCGCTATTGCTAGAGAAACAGATTATTAGGGGCCTGAACTTGTTTTTGAAAAGTCTTTTAAAATGGGAATGTTTGTGTACATAGGTAATGAGTGTCTTAATGATTTAGGTTTTCTATCATCTTCTCTCTCTTTTTTTTTTTTTTTTTTTTTTTTTTTTTTAAAGAAAATTATCGTTGATCATCTATAAAGATGAAAGTTTACACCTTTGAGTTATGGTATCTGAAGACCATTTTGTCATAGTCCTCTACACATCCTAGCTTGCTCCCAATTGAGATATCTGGAGGCTGTAGTTGAAAACCAGAACCTAATCATGAGCCACAACTGCATGAGGGAGGTGGAGAGAACAAAGATGAGACCAAAGTTAGCATTTCCAGATCTCTCCAACTCATTATTTGTCTTATGAAACATATCCTTTGTCTCTCCTGTCCCTCCTTCAAATCCCCATTGGAATAGCAGGTCCCTTTTAATATAACAACTTGTATTTCTGTAGCTTCAAAGAGGTGGCCAAGTTAGTCTGTAACTGGAAAAACTTAAAAAACAACAAATAGTACTGGCAGCACTTTAAAGACTTACAAAACATGTAGATGGTGTCATGAGCTTTCATGGGCACAACCCACTTCTTCAGATGCACTCTTCCCCTATGAATCTTAGGCCAATATATATAGTCCTTAATGCCTTGAGATATCAAATGCAGTAGGGAAGCATTTCTTCCCATTTTATAGCTGGAAAAACTGAGGCCACATACATAGCAATCGGCACCTTACCAGCTTAGCCAAGTATTGAACCTAGAACAAACAGTTCTCAGTCCTTCCTTTCCTTTCTGCTCATGGGAATCTCATTTATTGTCTCTCCTAAAAAGGTGGTTGGATTTTCTTAGTATATTGCTGTGACATCACACAGTGAATTTGTCTTTACGTGGATTACCGTGTGTTTAATAGGCACTCGCTCTCACCCCAATGTTTTTCTATAAAACTCATCACAATAGCATGTTAAGTGCTGGAATTGGATTAATCAGTTGTGCAAAATGTTTCCCTTTTAGGCTTACTTTATAAAAGTGGTTATTAACTTACTCCTCTACCTTTCATGGAAGTTCTTTTGAGCTGCTCTGGTCCTCCATTTAAAGACACACATACTAGGTATTTTGGACCAGTGTTTATTTTCAAGTGGCTGCTACTTATAGTAACAGTAGCTTTCAATGAAAGGAGTCTGTTCAATGTAATTTAGAACTGTGCAAGTCATTTATGAACCTGGAAAAATCCAATATTTAAATAAGCAAAAGTGACTTACCAGAAGATAGAACAAAATATTGAATGCTTCCTGTCTATTTCAGGCAACAATGCAATAATTTCTTTATTCTGGTTAGTTCTGGATGATATCTGAATGCTTTAAGAACATACATAAACACAGGAGCTTCAGAGCTGTTTTCTATATTACACTGTTGCATGTTTATTTTGATTTCTTTACCTGTTTCTGATATGATACTTACAAATTAGCAGAGACCAATTCAAGTAGTGAATTTACTGAAGAATATCTTTGTATTGATAACTGTAAGATGACTTGTATGGCCAAGCTCAAGTTGGGTCAGGCTAAAATATTACTCATCTCTCTGTTCTCCAGGAATGCCATACAGCATTGGTGTTATTTCTGGGGGTGCCAGTATAGGAATATAGCTTTTTTAGGACATTTAAATTTTGAAAAGTGTGAGGGAGGTGAGGCCTTGTAGTGTTGCTTTCATGATTTTCTTTTTTTAAATCTCCAGTGTGAAGTTCCTGAGGGTGGGCTAGTTCCTAAGTCTCTATATCGGACTGCTGAAGAATTGGAAAATGAAGACATAAAACTGTTGACTGAAACCATTTATCAGTCTGCAAGTGTCTTCAAGGGAGCTCCACATGAGGTACAGCTGCAATCCTCACTCCTCTTCTTTCACTTGGTCTTTGCTCCTATAAAATGAAAGCAGATTAGAATCTGGTCACTCAGGGTACGTCTACACTTGCACCCTAGTTCGAACTAGGGATGCAGATGTAGGTGACCGAAATTGCTAATAAAGCGGGGATTTAAATATCCTGCGTTTCATTAGCATGATCTCGCCGGCGCATTACTCCGCTCAACAGCTGTTTCGAAAGTGAAACTGCGCACTGACATGTTAGTTAGAACCAAACCCCTTGGTTATTCCTCATTTTTTGAGGAGTAACGTTAGTTCGAACCAAGGGGTTTGGTTCAAGCTAACACGTCCCAGCACGCACTTTCACTTTCGAAACAGCTATTGAGCAGAGTAACGTGCCAGCGAGATCATGCTAATGAAGCGTGGGATATTTAAATCCCCGCTTCATTAGCAATTTCGGTGTCCTACATTTGTATCCCTGATTCTAGGGTGCAAGTGTAGACATACCCCCCGTCAGCTTATTTTAAAGCAGGTATTTGGGTTCCCTAAATACTCAGAATGAAAAAGCTTCTGATTTCTCCTTGAAGCCATGAGTATTGCAAGCCAAAATCAGGATCTGGGAAGTTTGTAAAGAAGTAAGTGTTAGCATTTTTAAGATACTCCTTCTCTTCTGTGGAGGAGGTAGGCTGACTGCCTACTCCGTTGGATTCCCTGACCAGAGCACAGGAACTACATTATTAGCTTATAAAAATGCTACTGACTCTATCCATTTAATGAATAAGATGACTTTTTCATGCAATATTGATTTAAAAAACTCAGAACTAAACAAGTTACTCCATTTCTTTTCAAGATCTTTAAAGAGCCAAGCACTCTAGATGGCCTGAGCTGAGTTTCACTAAGGGCATTTCTACACAGCAGGGTGAAAGTTGAATTAAGATACGCAATTTGAGCTACGTCAATTGTGTAGCTGAACTCGAAATAGCTTAATTTGGCTTTTGGCACTGTCTACGCAGCAGGAAGTCCAAGAAAGAACTCTCTTCCTTCGACTTCCCTTATTTCTCGTGAAATGAGGGATACAGGAGTTGGAGTAAGAAGTCCTCCATCTTGACATTATTTCGAAATAATGGTTTGCTGTGTAGATGTGCCTTAACTAAACTAATATTTTTAATATGACTTACAAATAAAAAGCAGATATTTATACCCTCTCTTAGTGATTCAATATGTATAAATGAGTCTGAAAGGTTTTTAAGTCTCATTTTAACCTTAAAAATATCAGGGATATGAATATAACTTTTCCTGTTTTCTTAAAGATCTTTATTGGAAGTTAAAGAAGAAATGGAATGTAGTCTTATTGGGGTTGGCAACATTCCAGAAGTGTCATGCTAAGATTTAACACACACACTTCTATTTATGGATCCATGTGCCCCTAGACCGAGTCCCACTGGGTACAAAGCCCTAAAGGGCCCCGAGCCCTCACCTGCATCCTGGATGTGCAGGGTCCTCAGCTTCAGTGCCGCCTCTTCCCACCACCTCTTAGCACAGCTTAGCCTAACCTGCTGCCAGGGAAGGGGGAAGGCGCTGGTTGGTTGCACACCATGAGAGCCCCTCCCATCTGGGCACCACGCAGCCCAATCTGCAGCCTTCCCTATGGGTGCAACCGAGGCAGACACCCAGCAGTGGGCAGGACTTTTCCATGGAGGAAGGAGACAGAGCTCCTCCATGTGTAGTTGTGCAGCCCATGCCGGGGGGCAGTGAGTTTGCTTTCTTCGTCTCCCACCTGCCCCCCCACAGTGCCAGCCACAAGGCTCCAGTGGCAGCATGGGCTCCCTGCATGCCAGTCAAAATGATCTTACATGCCACTTATGTCACACATGCTGTGCTCTGCCAGTCCCTGTCTTAGACTTTAATAGAAAGGACATGGATAGTTTTATCTTCTGCAGAAGAGTTTTTACTTCAGCAGTTTGTTCAGGTTAATTAAATACTAATTAATCACTAATTAATTTACTTCAGCAGTTTGTTCAGATTAATTAAATACTAATTAATCAAAGCATTGTGGAAATGGTCTGAATAAATCACTTCACCTTTCAGTTAGGTTTCTCTTATGCATATCCTCTTCTTGAAGGCTCTCAAAATGTGATGAAAAGGGGGGAGATAATTTTGTACATGAAAACCAGCAAGAAAGCGCAAACCCTTTTTTTAGCTTTTGCGGGTCACTTTAACATGCCTAACTAAGTGCAAGCATGAGAGCTCTGATGAGATCAGGACTCTTGTTAGTGAAACTGCTACCTTTTATCCCATTTCCTAAAAGTCGTCTTTACTATAGGAGGGGCATGGACATCACTTTTGACCTGCTTATGAGTATGTTAGAAGATTTAACTGGCATTGCTTGGGTCCCTCAGGGTAGGGGACTGAGGATGTGGGGAGTGCAGAAGTCAGAACAGAGACTTGAGGATGTAGTGGGCTCAGGGCAGGAGGCTGTGGACGTGTGTGAGGGAGTGCAGGAGTGAGAGTTGGGGGTGAAGGGCTCAGGACTGGGGTTTTGGGGGTGCAAGAGTTGGAAGAGGCTACACTGTCTGGATGGCAGGCAGGAAGCTTACCTCCATTTCTGCCCCCTTCTGGTCCAATAGAGTGTTAGCTGTCCTAGTCCCCATTTCAGGCCCTTTGCTTGCCCCCTGTGGTCATTACACAGTATAACTGTCCATGCTAGCCGCCCTCCCTTTCCATGTTGTGGAAAACAGTTGCATTCCAGGCCCATTCCACTGACCTGGTACAACCAAGCCCTTGCTTTGCTTTAAGTTATGATAAGAGGAAACTGCATACCAAATTTAGTTGTCCTAGCTCTTACCATTTATGAAGAGTTCTTGAAAAAACGTACACATAGACTTGGCTTGCTTGCTCACAGACAAACAAATTCTCTCAAATATATAGTAGATAGCTTTAGAAAAAAATGACTAAAGCTTTTAATAAAGGCCACAAAGAGAGAGAGGTTCTGTCATTGAAAGCTCTCTCGTTCCTATCTCAAAGCAAGTAATATGATAAATGAGAGAATGAATTTGTATCTATTATAGAGCACTCTCAATAGTCATCATAAATTGAGAGTTCACCTGTAGCAACTCTTTTTCCTAGTAAGAATTTCAGCCTTTAATGAGCATATTGCTATTGTTTAATTTAAATTTTCTCTCCCTAGATTCTTATTCAGATTGTAGATGCCTCATCTGTGATCACGTGGGATTTCGATGTGTGCAAAGGTGACATTGTTTTTAACATCTATCATTCCAAGAGAGCACCACAACCTCCTAAAAAGGACTCTTTGGGCAGCCACAGCATTACATCTCCTGGAGGGAACAATATACAGCTAATAGACAAAGTCTGGCAGTTAGGGCGTGATTACAGTATGGTGGAGTCCCCACTTATCTGCAGGGAAGGGGAGAGTGTGCAGGTAAGATCATTAATTCGACTGTCAGCAAGACTGTATCTTTCTTAATTTTATGTTTTGTTCCCAGCAGATACCTTATTGTAACAATGCAGACAAGTTTATTTCCATTTGTTGTTGTTGCTTCCAGGGGTCACATGTGACCAGATGGCCTGGCTTCTATATTCTTCAATGGAAATTTCATAGTATGCCTGCCTGTGCTACAACCAGCCTGCCTCGTGTGGATGATGTACTGGCGTCTCTACAGGTCTCCTCACATAAGTGTAAAGTGATGTACTATACAGAAGTGTTAGGATCAGAAGATTTCAGGTATGTCCTCTAATTTTTTCCATCCATGGGCAGAATTCATTTTGTTATGCACACCAAGGAAAGTGCAGATGTGAACCACCAATAGAATCGCATGCTGTGGGCACTCTGCTAATCAGCTGACCAGTACTTGACTCTCTCCTTGGCAGTTGCCCATGCACTCAGCTTACAGGGAAAACTGATGTACAATAAAGGCTCAATGTCAAACATTCTTTTTGTGGCCAGCTTACATTTTGCTTTGTAGCTTGGTACTGCCTTGGTACAAAATACCAAAAGCCAAATCCACTAAAGAAAAATCAAAATACTTTGGTGTAGTTGCCTTGGTTAGAAAGCAAGCTGTGTGGACTTGTACTTTACTTAAAGAATCTATAAAATTGCAAATAAAGCCTCATAACAATATATCGAAGATAGTGCTGAAAAATAACTAGCATTCTGATCAATGTTCCCCCTAACTTTTTCCATCTACATGCAGAATGAATTTTGTTATGTGTACTAAAGCATGTGTAAATGTGCACCACCAATAGAAGCACATGCTGCCAGCTGTGGGCACTCTACTAATCAGCTGGGCAGCATTTGAATCTCTCCTGGGTGGTTGCTCAAGCGCTCATCTTACAGAGAATACTGATTGTGGTGGATTACACCGGAAGAGAAAGTGAATTGATTAATCTCATTTTAGGCCTTGTCTACACTAAATGGAAGATTGCCACTGCTGCAATCGGTCTTCTGGAGTTCAATACAGCAAGAATAGTTAAATCAGATTCAGAGGGTACTCCCCCAAGCGTACACCTGCTTTTGCGAGAAGTAAGGGAAGCCAATGGGAGCATTTGTTCCCATTGACCTCCCACTGTGAGGACACCACCAAGCTCATCTTAAGGTAAACTGACTCTAGCTAAGTATTCTGCGTAGCTGGAGTTATGTATCTTAAGTCGAGCTGCCAGGTTTAGCATAGACCCAGCTGTTGCTAATGGAGATTTAGCCTGTATTACAAAAACACTACAGGTTGAGCCTCTCTAGTCTGGCATTCTCTGCTCTGGCAACAGCTATGTTCTGGCATGATTTTTACTTAGACAGATGTCTATTTATCATGGATGTGGCCAAGTTTCCTCTGGTCCCATAAAGTTTGTTTAAAGCCACCAGTCCTGACTCTGTGTTCTGGGTTGTTATTTAGCTAAAATTTACTGCTAAATGTCTTCTGACATTTCAGTAAGCAGTGGAAGTGTTGGTAATGCTGCTGTATAATGACTACTTCTAAGTCTCACTTTCAAGTGCATCAGATTTCTCTGAAAATGGATAAGCGTTCTCAGAGAGTAGTTATTAATGGTTCACAGTCATGCTGGAAGAGCATAATAAGTTGGGTTTCACAGGGGCCTGTTTTGGTTCCGGTTCTGTTCAATAACTTCATCAACGATTTAGATGATGGCATAGAAAGTACGATTATTAATTTTGCAGATGATACCAAGCTGGGAGGGGTTTCAATTGCTTTGGAGTATAGGGTCAAAATGATCTGGACAAACTAGAGAAATGGTCTGAGGTAAACAGGATGAAGTTTAATAAGGACAAATGCAAAGTATTCCACGTAGGAAACAATCAGTTTCACACATACAGAATGGGAAGTGACTGTCTAGGAAGGAGTACTGCTGAAAGGGTGATAGTGGACCACAAGCTAAATGAGTCAATGGTGTGACACTTGCAAAAAAAGCAAACATGATTCTGGGACGCATTAACAGAAGTGTTGTGAGCAAGACACGAGAAGTTGTTCTTCTGCTCTACTCTGCGCTGATTAGGCTTCAGTTGGAGTATTGTGTCCAGTTCTGGGCACCACATTTCAAGAAAGATGTGGAGAAATTGGAGAAGGTCCAGAGAAGAGCAACAAAAATGATTGAAGGTCTGGAAAACTTGACCTATGAGGGAAGACTGGAAGAATTGGACTTGTTTAGCTCAGAAAAGAAAAGACTGAGAGGGGGCATGATAGCGGTTTTCAAGTTTCTAAAAGGGTGTTACAAGGAGGAGGGAGAAAACTTGTTCATCTTGGCCTCAGATGATAGGACAAGAAGCATTGGACTTAAATTGCAGCAAGGGAAGTTTAGGTTGGACATTAGGAAAAACTTCCTAGCGGTCAGGTTGGTTAAACACTGGAATAAATTGCCTAAAGAGGTTGTGGAATCTCCATCACTGGAGATATTTAAGAGCAGGTTGAATAGACATCTGTCAGGGATGATCTGTACAGTGTTGGTTCTGCTGTGAGGGCATGGGACTGGACTTGATGACCTCTCGAAGTCCCTTCCAATTCTAGTGTTCTATGATTCTATATATCTGTGGTGCCCAAAGATGGTATTTTTTCTTGTTACACACAAGAACCATTACATGTTGACACTAAGGTTATACAAGGCTCTTTAGGTTTAGTTGGTGTAGTGAAGCTGAATAGTAAATAGAACTTAAACAAAGGTACATAGTAGAATTTCAGTTTCCTCTTCTGAAACCTAATACTTTGTCTTATTACAGAGGATCTATGACCAGCCTTGAATCAAGTCACAGTGGATTCTCCCAGCTCAGCGCTGCCACAACCTCTTCCAGCCAGTCCCACTCCAGCTCCATGATTTCCAGGTAGTGCTACTGCAAATGAAAAGCAAATGGATAACATGGCTGGACCCTCATCTGCGACAGCTGACTGCAATACAGCATATTTAAGTGGCATTGCAAAAAACAAAACCCTTTTGTTAGATAGTAAAGTAGCAGTTTGAATTTTAAATGTAGTGTTTCTGTTCAAGTTAGTTCGGACAGCTAGTCTCTTTAACTTTTACCCCTTTCCCCTAACTCAGCCATAGATTTTTGTAAGCATGCTTGCACAAATCCTCACCCTTAAAATACAAGGGCTGTTTTGGAAGGGAAAGAATAACGCGCTGATTAAGAATTATTTTTTAAGAATGGGAAAAAGCAAAAAGCAGTCCTACCAAAAATATTCCATGGTGCATTAGAAAGCAAACAGAATTCTCCTGCCTTCTCGCCACATTATGGAATACCCTGTGATCTTCCAGCTGCTGCAAGCTCTCTTGCCACTGCCACCCACTCACACTGCTGTTCAAGAGAAAGCAGTTCCTGTGCAAGTGGAAAGTAGTTACAGCAGAGTTGTGGGTAAGCCATTAACACTAATATCTATTGCATGAGCACATTGTTGGGGATTCCCAACTCTGAATGTTTAGGGTAAATCTTCACAGGGATAAAAGACTTGTGGCTGAATTGCTGTGCTGGTGTTTGGGCTCAAGCAAGAGCCTAAGCTCTGGGACCCTGGGTGAGTGGAGGGTGCCAGCACTTGGGCCCAAGACCAAGTTCACTGATGTGCCACCAGCTGAAATATTTTATCCCCATGTAGACATACTCTTAGGGGTTAAAAGCAAGTTTAGCTCTTTCCTTGAACTTTTATTTTAAGCCATGAATGTGGTATGGAGAGGGGCAGAGAACAAGCTTTCCTTCACCATGATGACCCAAAGGCTGGTCCAGATTGGGTCCATAGTCTATGTCTCACTTTGTTCTGGAGTTACTTTTTACCCACTCCACTTACCTGCTATACTCCACAAGCACTCATTTTACAGGGGTTTACTTGATGCTATGAGTGTAGATGTACGCATTCCGCAAAGCAGAATTCGGCTTGCTCCTTAAATCTGTTAGGAGTCAGCATAGCTACATCAATTAACTTTCCTATACTTGCTCCTCCTCAAATTCTCCTTGCAGGCATCATGTGGACTCAGAAAAAACAAAACTTCATAGTGTCCACTGGAGGTAAATAATGTAAAGTGGACAGTAGGATCTTTACACCATACAAAAACAAATATGGTTAGATGACACATCAAATCCTGCCTAAGCTACTGCATTCATTATTACAATCATGAGTGGTGAAGTTCTTTTCTGGATTATTATTTAACATATGTAGGTCCCAAGCTGTCCTGCTTTGTCAGGGACTAACCTGATGTCATCTCAGGTTCTACCCTCTCCTCCGTCCCCAGCAATTAGCTATTGAATCTCTCAGGCAAACAAAAGATGTTAAGTAAACACTTTTTTGGTAAGTGGAGTGAAAACATGGCATTCAGAATGTTAATATGTGATATGCCACCTGGCATTAATTACAGCTTGGAGCCCAGCACAAGTTGCTTATTTAGACCACTGGTTGAAGGTTTTTCCCCTACTAGAGAACTAAATTGTTCATCCAGATGGAATAAGTTGCTATATTGCTACAAACGTTAATAGCTAACTGGATAGGATCTTAGGCTTGCAATAGCCTTGATTTGCTCATGAGGAAAAACTGCTGAAGTATTGCATGTTAAGAACAATGGTTTACTTAAGATAACAGGTTGCCCAGCTTGAAGAATGCTGAGTCCTGAGAAATTCAGAGTAAATATTTAAAACATGTGTAATACTTGTACATCCCAGTTCAGAAAAACAAAACTGATGTGCAGCATGTGAAGCCCAACATTTGTAAGTCAATGCTAGCATGTAGTCTTGCTTATAAAGATGCTAAAATTTGGAATTAATAAATAAGAATAGCTATGCTGAAAATCACACCCTACTGCACTTTATCAACTGTATCAGGCACCTTCGACTTTTAATTTGCTTTAATATCAAAGACGGAGGCAGGGCTCTCACACTGGCTGCCAAGAATATTGGCAAACTAATGCTGGGGCAAAAGAATAGACTTTAGTGCCCTGGTGTTAAGCAGGTTCACAACCAGAGTATGTAGATGTAATGGACAATACTCCTTCTCCTTTGTATGAACTACCCACAATCCTGCTTACTGATATTTTCTCTGAAGAGAGGTAATTTGATACTTGACCCACAGGAGCCAGTGTTCTACACAGAGGAGCTAATGCCATAGAAGGCACTATACCGTTAACTTGGTGACATTTGTGCCTCTTTCCAAAGGGGAGTTCCCCTTTCCCAGGTTCTAAGGGCTCTCCCTTGAAGATGGTGTCCCCCCCTCCTCTCTCTCTCTCTCTCTCTCTCTCTCTTTTTCTCTCAGATGGCGATTTTGCTGACAGCTGTAAAGAAACTGCTCCATTCAACAGTCCACATCTACCCTGAGGTGTCTGGCTTTGTACAACTTTGAGTTACAGCCACTTTTCAAGGCTCTTGAGTTTTTTGGTTTTTTAGTTAGCTCAAAACTGGCACTTTGGATTTGCCCTGAAAAGTCTATTGCATTTAAGAACACAAATCACATGACTGCACAAACAGTTGAGAGGTTAATACACAAGAAAAGCAAGATGTAAAGTGCTATTGCACATAGGACTGAATTATGCAGTTTGAGATAGACTGGATTAATTTTAATACCATTGGCCTCCTCTTTTTCATGTGATATTGCTGTTATTACTCACTCTTCCTTTTTGTCAACCATTCTGTTGACTCTTCTCTCTCTATTACCAATGTCCTTTTTGTCCATATTCATGAATTGCATATCCAATTCTGTAAATGTTTTGTAAACATATTACCTCACGGTTGGTAATAAGAAAGACAGTCTTTAAAAGATTTTTTTATTGTTAACAATAATAAATGTGAACCGTTTGAAAAAAATTCAGACTCTTCATACCTAATTCCAAAGATTGAAGTTGCTACAATGTTCAGTGGAAACTACTGCAGGGTTTAAGTGTCCCCCAGCTCCCAGTGGGATTCCACAGTGCTACTGGGGGACTGGCAGAAAGAGTACTCTTTAACTCTCACAGTGGTTGACCTTTCCTATTTTACGATGTATCTTGGTCGTTGCGAACCAATGGGCTTTTCCAAGCAGAGCACAGGACTATGAGAGCAAGAACAAAGTCTAGTGGAAAGGAAGAGGGTATGTCTACACTTGCACCCTCTTTAGAGAGAGGGATACAAATGAAGACATTTGAAATTGCAGCTGAGGCCAGGAGGGATAGCTCAGTGGTTTGGGCATTGGCCTGCTAAACTTAGGGTTGAGTTCCATCCTTGAGGGGGCCATTAAGGGATGGGGCAAATCTGTCAGGGACGGTACATGGTCCTGTCGTGAGGGCAGGGGACTGGACTCAATGACCTCCCAAGGTCCCTTCCAGTTCTATGAGATAGGTATATCTCCATATATTTTTATTATAATTGCGTTATGGTGCTATTTCAAAATATCAGACGCTGTTAAGATGCAGTATGAGGAATAAAGGTTATTTCGAGAGAAGGGTTTTCTCTCAAAATAACTGCATCTTAACCGTGTCTGTTATTTCGAAACCGCGCCATAACATGATTATGCAAATGAAGCACGGGATATTTAAATCTCAGCTTCATTTGCAATTTCGAATGTCTTCATTTGCATCTCTCTCTTGAAAGAGAAGAAGAGTTGCCTGAAGAGTTGCCTTTTCCAAAAGAAAATTTTGCTGCTAGAAGGAATTATCCCACAGTCCATCTTTGACTGGTATTGCAAACTCTAGCTACACTATGGATTGCCAAAAGGAACAATGGTGATTAAAGCTAGATATTTTATAACATCTTGGAAAACAATGCCAATACATCTCAGACACTGTATAAAGAAACCACTTCTGTGCTTTTGACAGAGAAAAAATGGCTTCTAAATCCTTTGATCCAGGTTTCAAGAGATAGCTTCTCTACCAGCAGATCCAATGTACTGCAATATTGTCTGTTTCTGATTGAACAGATGTTTATCATAAAAGGTTTCTTTGAGCTAGAGTCCATTCAAGAAACAGAACTAAGTACAAAATGGTCATGTGTACTTGAATTCAACTGACTTATCGCAAACTAAAATGGTTAGCCACGTGAACAATTTTGATAAGAGGGTTTTCTTCCATTCGCTATCCAGCACTTTTTTGGCCCAAAAGTGACTTAAAAATGTGTGACTCATCAATTATAATGACAAGTCTTCTGGAAAAGCCGAGGTAAATTTAAATAAAGCTTCTATAGCAAAGAATACAGCTTGTCTGGCATCCATATGAGTGGTCTGTTTTACCAAAACTTGGGATAGAGAGTGATCTTTTTTCTAACTAAAATGCTTATGCTGATGTAAAGATAACTTACACCAGTGTAGTCGTTTGCCTTGTGCTGTGAGGGCATGGCGACTCTAGTAAATTATTTCAGAATAACTTATTTTGAAATAACTCCCAAAATAATTATTTTGAAATAGCATGTCCATACTTCAGGGAAGTCTCAAAATTAGTCTGAGGCAGGCTCCCTTAATATGGGCACACTACCTCAACTTAGAGCTCCAGGAAGCACTGGGGAGTAATTAATTTGAATGACTCTGGGGAGTAGTTATTTCGAAATAGCAACAATGGAAAGTCCACATTAGGGATGTAAGCAATTAGTCAACTACCGGATAAGCCTAGGTGTATTGGGAAGTTGCGTCACTACTCAACTAATAACACCATAACGCAATTCGAACTAAGCTAATTCGAACTAACGCATCTAGAACTAAAAACTAGTTCGAATTAGCGTTTTGCTAATTCGAACTAGCATGTCCACATTAAGTGGACCCTGAACAGGGGTTAAGGATGGCCGGAAGCAGTGCCGGCAGGGCATCAGAGGAGGACTTAGGGCGTGGAGATGCTGTCTCAGGCTAGCCAAGGGCTGTGCTTAAAGGGACCCGACCCCCACCCCGGACAGACAGTTCTCAGGGGTACCCCACTTGCAAACCAGTCCTGGCTTGGAGTGCCCGGAGTACCCACACTGGGCACATCACACCACTCGGCCATCAGACCGGCTGCACTTGCCGCAGGCTGCCATCTGGAGAGAGGGGGCAATTGGGGGGCTGCAGGAGAGCTTCCACCCCCAGAATCCCACAGAGCCAGCCCAGTCCTCCCCATCGGGGGCTCGTACCCCATTCCTCCCTCACCTCCTTCCACTTACCCTTCCCTAGCCCCTTTTCTTGATGTACAAAATAAAGAACAATTGTGTTCAAAAATGGAATCTGCTTTATTGAACAAAACTGGGGGAGACTGGGAAAAGGAGGTGGAAGAGGGGAAGAGAGAGGCTGGGAGAGGGGAGGACAACTACAATGATCAGGGGTTGGGAACAGGTCCCATATGAAGAGAGGCTATAGAGACTGGGACTTTTCAGCTTAGAAAAGAAGAGACGGAGGGGGGACAGGATAGAGGTCTCTAAAAGCATGAGTGGGGTGGAGAGGGTGCATACAGAAAAGTTCTTCATTAGTTCCCATAAAGGAGGACT
The DNA here is from genome assembly GCF_049634645.1 of Pelodiscus sinensis. Taxonomy (NCBI): domain Eukaryota; kingdom Metazoa; phylum Chordata; order Testudines; family Trionychidae; genus Pelodiscus; species Pelodiscus sinensis. The sequence goes on along the minus strand of NC_134730.1, from coordinate 8,812,263 downwards.
AGAGGACACCAAAGGAAAGGAATGGGTAGCAGGCTTCAAACTAGTAACAGAAAGTTCTTCTTCACAAAGCAGAGTCAACCTGTGGAACTCCTTGCTGCAGGAGGCTGTGAAGGCTACAACTAGAACAGAGTTTAAAGGGACGTGAGATCAAGTCATGGAGGTTGGGTCCATGGAGTGCTATTAGCCAGGGGGTAGGAGTGGTGTCCCTGCCCAAGGTTTGTGGAAGGCTGGAGAGGGATGGCACGAGACAAATGGCTTGGTCACTGTCTTCGGTCCATCCCCTCCAGGGTTCCTAGGGTTGGCCGCTGTTGGCAGACAGGCTACTGGGCTAGATGGAGCTTTGGTCTGACCCAGGATGGCCATTGTAAGCTCAGGGCTCAGGGTCGGGGGTCTTAGTGGACCCCCTTGATTTTCATGCACACCTGCTCCTGGGTGGCCAGGCTGGCAGCTCTCCTGCCCTAGACGGCCACTTTCCTGTGCCTAGTGCGGAGATTGTGGACGAAGTCCACGATGTCCGCACTAGCCCAGGCGGGTGCCCGCCTCTTGCGGTCCCGGGCAAGCTCCCGGGAGCCGCCAGCCTGGTCCCGGGAAGAGGGGGAGGGCTGCGGGGCATCGGGTGGCTGACTCGATCCGTGCCAGGTGCAGGGTCTGCTGGCTGGGTGCTGGCAGGCTTGCACCTGGCACGGGCACTGTAGCCAGCCCGTGCCCCTTTAAGGGGTCTGAGGCCGGGAGGGGGGTAGACGAGTTTCCCTGGTGTTGGCCAGAGTGGCCACCAGGGAAAGCTGGGGAGGGCTAGCCTCCAACTAGTTCGAATTAAGGGGCTACACACCCCTTAATTCGAACTAGCTAGTTCGAACTAGGCTTAGTCCTCGTACAATGAGGTTTACCTAGTTCGAACTAAGCGCTCCGCTAGTTCGAATTAAGTTCGAACTAGCGGAGCGCTAGTGTAGTGCCTATGAAAGTTAGTTCGAACTAACGTCCATTAGTTCGAACTAACTCTGTAGTGTAGACATACCCCCAGTCTCCCCCCACCCTTGCTGCCTCTCATACAGAGGCAGCAAGGTGGGAGAGCAGGAGCTGGTGCCTCCCCTGGACCATCTCCGCTGGCGAACAGGGGAGGCACAGCAGGGGAAACAGCACGAGCGGCCAGATCCCAACTGCTGCACCTGTGCCCCTGCTGGGCTCTTGTTACATTTAAAAGGCAGAGAGGCACAGCAGTCAGGACCTGTCGTGAGAGCGGACTGCTTGAGTCCCCGCTTGCCCTGGGTTCCTTGCTGCACCTCTGCCTTTTAAAAGCAGCTCTTGCTACCTTTAAAAGGCAGAGATACAGCGGGGTTAGTGAGCACACACACCCTTATTGATTAATTGAGTAATTGATGGAAATTCCATCAACTACTTGATAGCTAATTGAAATTTAACATTCCTAGTCCATACAACTACTATTTTGAAATAATTGCAGAAGACCCCCGACTTGCAACATGATTGGTTCCACGGGAAGCATCACAAGTCGGGCACGTCATAACTCAAACCCACATTTACGATAGGTGCTGTGTACCATTGTAAATGCGGGTCGAGAAAGTAAGTCGAGGGTTTCCGGACCATTCCACACTTACAAAAAATGGTTGTATGTGCAAGGGGTTGGAACTTGGGCAGGTCACAGGTCGGGAGCCTGCTGTATATCAAAATAAGCATTATTCCTTGTGGAAAGCAAAAGTTATTTCAAAATAACGGGCTTGGTAGCGTGGATACTCCATTTGTTGTTTCAAAATAAGGGGAGTTATTTCAAAATAACTCCATAGTAGACCAGGGCTGAGCATGCTATAAATCAGGCCTACAGCTTTTACTCACTGTTAGCCTTATAGCTGTAGGAGAGTAAAGTGAAAGCCAAAGTGGCCTATACAGCCACACACTTGCTAATGAAGTTCCGCCTGCTGCTCATGCATAAGCAAGAGGTAACCTAGACTTCCACAGTCAGCTACAGAGCTGCCAAGCTGTAATAAACATCTTGGTACATTGTCAGAGCACATTGCCAAGTCACTAAAAAGTGAAACTCCACATTGTTTTTTAAAATATCATTTTTGGTGAAGACCTGTGTGTAGATGCCAATGTCCATTTATTTTCAGGCTTTGAGATTTTTATACAACCCATACAGCTTCTTAAACAGCATCTTTAAGAGTTGTAAATTCTATTAGCTAAAACAAAGAGGGTTGCCTGGCCTATTTAAAGTGTAACCAAGATTTTTATGCAAGCTGCGATAGGGCTACCAGAAAGTAATAAAACACAGATACATTAGCCGTAGGCTGAACAAATCCCTGTTACCATAGCAACCGAATTGTTCCAGGTTAATGAAGACACCAGAAGGCAATCTAGAACCTGCTAGAACCAGCTGAGATAAGTTTGAACCGATCAAGGACCAGCTGAAACTAATTAAAAGCATTCCTGTTAGTCAGTTTAATGGTGTTGTGGGAGAAGGATGTGCTGCTGCAGAGCAGGTAGTATAGAGATGCTGTCAGGTACCAGGAGGAAAACCTTCAGGTACGGAGCCAAGGAGTGAGGAAAATATTGAGATAAGAAATCTAGTTTGTTGCTTCAACATCTGGAGCGGCCACTAGAAACTAAGACATTTTCCCCCTCTATGCTGACAATTGGAGTGGCTGCTGAAGTAGAGGCATTAGATCAGGGCTGGTCAAGATGCGGTCTGGGGGCTGGATTCGGCCCATGGACTGCATCTGGCTGTTTTCTATTTATATCCTGCTGTCCATGCCACCAAATTTCCAGGTAGTAGGATCCTATTTCAATGGCTCATGGCTCACCATCACGGCAGGAGCTGGAGCCGTGAGCCCTTTAAATAGAAGCAGCAACCATGAGCAGGTCATGGGGCCACAGCAGCTTATCCATGAGTCGCTGGAATGTTGCTGGGGCCCCGTGGAGGCCAAACGGGAGTACTGTGTACTGAAATAGACCTTCCGGGTGGAGAATGCCATTTTTCTTTAGCGTCTTCTGCAAGGGGATTTTCCAGTATCACTTTGTCAGGTCTAATGTGGTCAGGTATCGGGCATCAGCTAGCCGGTCCACTAATTCATCGATGCGGGGAATAGGATAGGCATCGAAGTGGGAGATCTCATTCAGTCGTCTGAAGTAGTTGCAGAAACAGGTGGTGCCATCAGGATTTCGAACTAGAACTCTTGGGTTTGACCACTGGCTGTGGGATTCCTCTATAATCCTCATCGCCAGCATCTTTTCCACTTCTGCTCTGATCTCTTCTCTTTTTGAGGCAGGGACCCGATAGGGTCTCAGCATCGCTCGGGTCCTGGGGCTGGTGGTGATATGGTGGACGGCTTCTGATGTTCGGCCTGGTTTCATGGAAAACACATCTTGGTTTCTGAGAATCATTTCCATTACTTCCTTCTTTTGCTTGGGTGACAACTCAGGGTCCATTTTAACTGGTCCTGGGGGCCACCTCCTGTCAGGAGGACTAGATCTCTCTGAGCAACCACACAAGCCTCACGCTCTTGCCAGGGCTTCAGCAGGTTTATGTGATAAATTTGTTCTTGCTTCCAGCACCCTGGTTGCCAGACTTTAATATTTACGTCTCCTATTGCTTTGATCATCTCTTATGGACCTTGCCACTGAGCTAATAATCTACTTTCCGTAGTGGACACTAGCACCATGACCCGGTCCCCTGGCTGGAATCGCCAAACTTTGGCCTGGCAATTATAGCATGTGTGTTGGGCTTCTTGTGCCTTCTCCATGTGCTCCCTCACAATTGGGGTGACTCAGGCTATGCATTCCGTCATTTGCAGTACACAGTCCACTATGTTCTTCCCCTCAGCTGATTCTTTTTCTCAGCCCTCTTTGGCAATATCAGTCTTGGGCTGGAATTATGGAGGAACCAGTCTAAGGAGAGGGCTGGAATCCAGGGGCCTAGGGACCCCATCTCAAGGGGTCTGAGGTATACTGACCCAGACTCCTGTAAACACATCACGTCTATGCTTTGCTATATCCTGGAGAAGCAATAAACCTCCTTTAGTCTACCGGCTGGTGGAGTCTGTTCTTGCTGCTATAGGGGTGCAGGATTGGGGGAACCCCAACTCGCCGTCACACCAATGTGCACAAGGTCTGGACATGCAGCAGAGAACACAAGTCCTTCATTAGCTTGAAAGTGAAAGGAGTCCCTTGGTCAGTAAGGATCTCCTTTGGGAGCCCCACCCGGGTAAAAATTGCCATCAGCTCTTTTGCGATGGTCCGGGAGGCCATGTTCCATAGTAGAACAGCCGCTGGGTATCTAGTAGTGTAGTTGAGGACAACCAGTATGTATTCAAGTATCAGAGGGGTAGCCGTGTTAGTCTGGATCTGCAAAAGCGACAAGGAGTCCTGTAGCACCTTATAGACGAACAGATGTATTGGAGGGAATGCATAGCTTTCATGGGCAAAGACCCACTTCGTCAGATGCCTGGGTCTTCGTCAGAAATGGGTCTTTGCCCACGAAAGCTTATGCTCCAATATATCTATTAGTCTATAGGGGTATGTTCCTGGGCGCTGCCATTTTTAAATGCCCCGTAGTTCGAACTACCTGCCTGCGGCTACACACGGCACGAACTAGGTTGTTCGAATTAAAGCTCCTAATTTGAACTACCGTTATTCCTCCCAGGGCTGGCTTTAGGAAATGCGGGGCCCAATTCGAACCGTTTTGATTTCACTAGGTAAAACCTCACCACATTGAACTGCCCTTTTAACACATTGCCTGCATGTTGAGTCCAAGGTCAATCTACACAAGATTTTATCAATGATTTTTGCTCAAGCGATCACTGAGATAAGACAAGGACTCTCAATTGATTCTAGTCAGCTCTGCCTTTAAACACTGGATGTAAAGGGTCAGATATAATTGAGGACTCCCAAATAGACTCTACACCACCAGAAATAAAACCTGTTTCCATCTTCTGTAACTTTCGGTTAGATGTGACTCACTATCCTCTGCTTAGTGTTCAAGTTATGATAGACCCTAAGCCAGGTCATATCAAGTTCAGGTCTTTTACCTTTTAATCATACAATATGGATAACAACATTTCATTCTCCCAGCTCCAAGTCTTAAGTGAATTTCAACCCAAAAGAGACAAAATTGATCACCTTGACACAGCAAGTGTGTCTACTGATCTCTGTGGCAAAGTAGGTTGTCTATATAAATAAGGTCTGCTTGTGAAGCCTTTTCCTACAGTTGATTAACAGATGGCAGTAGAGAGCTCATTCAAACCACTGGCTGATAATAATTAGTCACCCTGACCAGTCATTAACCAGAGTCATGGACTCACCCTACTCTCCATTGTCTCTATAATTCTCTGATGACCTGTGACAAAAAGGAGGGTGGAAAAGGAAACTGAAGGGAGAGACCTCTCTAAATTCAGCAATCAAAGAGCAGTATTTCCAACCCAAAAATCACAAGGAACGCCTACACAAAGTTATGAGACTGGTCTACAAATCAAAAGTTTTATTAAAAATAAAACATGTTGGATTTTTATTGGCCTTTTGTTTCTTGAGTATTTAGGGTTCATGTTTCCTCCTTAGTTGTAAGACCCAGAAGTATAGAGAACTTTTTTTAAATGAACGCTGAGATTCCTACAAAATCAATTGACTCCAGGCCTTTAGAAAAACACCAAGGCTGTGTCTAGACAGGCAAGTTTTTCCACAAAAGCAGATTTTGCAGAAAAACTTGCCAGCTGTCTACACTGGCTTCTTGAATTTCCGCAAGAACACTGACGATCTCATGTAAGAAATCAGTGCTTCTTGCGGAAATACTATGCTGCTCCCGTTCGGGCAAAAGTCCTTTTGCGCAAAGCTTTTGCGCAGAAGGGCCAGCGTAAACAGCTCAGATTTGTTTTGTGCAAAAAAGCCCCGATCGCGAAAATGGCGATTGGGGCTTTTTTGCACAAAATCGTGTCTAGATTGGCACGCACGCTTTTCCACAAAAAGTGCTTTTGCGGAAAAGCGTCTGTGCCAATCTAGATACTCTTTTCCGCAAATGCTTTTAACAGAAAACTTTTCCGTTAAAAGCATTTGCAGAAAATCATGCCAGTCTAGACCTAGCCCAAATGGTTTGAGACTCATGGTAAAACAATGGAGGCATTCTTGTGAGCCCATGCTTTGCCCACAGTATAAATAAAAAAAACCAATATCTTCTCCACTAAACATCCTAATGAGATACTGCAAATGAGGAACTGAATTCAACAGCTCCTGCTATGAATAGGTATCAACTTAGTTTTTCATATTTGAGATGGGTTTCCAGGAATCATACATGACAATCTGAAATCTTTCCACTCTCAAGTCAGCATATTCACAAAGCACCTATAATTTTGATCCATGCATTTATTGGATAGTGAAAGAGAAAGGAGATAAATGTTCAAATTTAAAAAAAACAGCCTGAAGGAATTAGGACTGGGCTCCTACATCTCTCATTCAGAACTGACTAGGACACTTCTGACCAGATTTTCAAAGGTGTGGAAAGATCAGATAGATATCTTTGAAGATCCGAGTTGGCAACTATCTCTTTAGGAACTTAATTACCTTTGAAAATCTGAGCTTAGATTTCCAAGTCCAATTTTCAAAAATGACTTTAGTCGCTCAAGTGCTTTTGAAAATTTTAACTGGGGACCTAAAGAGACAAAAATAGACAAAAGCAGGAGATATGGTATTCCTTTTAAAAATGTGTGACATCTATTTTTAACTACATTTTATATTATTTTTCTCCCAGGGGCAACTGACCCCTCCGACCTCCAACCCCCTCACTACGCCATTGCCCCCCCTCCTGCAGATCTATCGTCTTATGCATGGGCAAGATCTGTGAGAGCTGTCCCATGACTCTGCAGTTAGTGTCTGTGGCGCCTGCTTCTGGGTGGTGTCTCAATGCTGCCACATTCACCTCCAGAGAGGGGGCTTCCCAAAGCAGGCCCTTGCTGCTGACCCCCAAGGCATCCACAGGTCCAGTCTCCTTTCAATGGGCCCACTTCCCAGGGCTCATTGATCTTGGATCTGGCTTCCATCCCCTCTCCAACCTTTGCAACTGCCCAGAGGTGCTCGCCTTCCACCTTATCCATTCCCACCTCGTTTGCCCCACAGGGACAGTCTCTGCCTCACGTGTCCTATTCTACCAAGATGTAATACAAAGTTTCCATGTAAAAGGACTCACTACAAAGCTTCAATGAGAGAATGATTAATACAGAGACGTGTCCACGTCTGCTGCAGGGAGACACCTCTGCCTGCTTCCACCCCTCTTCCCCCAGAGTCTACAGCCCCATTGCAAAGCGGGGGAGTGGAAGGAAAGAGGCTGAGGCCTATCAATGGGACTGAAGCAGTCATGAGCAAGCCATGCCCGGGAGCCATTCTCCTGTCCATTTCTGGGGCTGTGCTGCTTCAGGCACGCTGAAATGCAGTCACCTCTAGGGTGGGCTGGACAGATGTTTAACACATGCACAAGGTTTCAGGAAGGGGGCAGTGCAGGCTGCCTTCCTGCAAAGCCACCATCAGAACTACTGTGCCCTCCTGGCTTAGGAAAAGAATAAACAGGAGAATTGGAAATTAACCTGCCCTGTCTCACGTCCCTTAGGCAGGGAATGAGCCATCTACATTAGGCCCCAGCTGGAGTATCATGTCCAGTTCTGGGCTCCACATTTCAGGAAACATGGAGAAACTGAAGAAAGTCCAGAGAAGATCAACACAAATGATGAAAGGTCTAGAGAACATGAGATAAGAGGCAAGGCTGAAGAAATTGGTCTTGTTTACTTTGGAAAAGAGAAGACTGAAAAGGGACATAAGAGCAGCTTTCAAGTATCTAAAAGAGAAGCATAAGGAGGAGGAAGAAAAATTGTTCTCCTTGGCCTCTGAGGTTAGGATGAGAAGCAATGGGCTTAAATTGCAGCAAGGGAGGTTTAGGTTGGACATTAGAAAAAAAATTCCTGCCTGTCAGGGTGGTTAAAAACTGGAATAAATTGCTTAGTGAGATTGTGCAATTTCCATCACTGGAGATATTTAAGACCAGGTTAGACAGACACCTGTCAGGGATGAGCTAGGGCAACTCAACTTTGGAAGCCCCAGGGGCCACACTGATACTTACAGAACATGCTGAGGGCCTCAACTTAAGTGTGGTTGCATATCCAAGGAAATATATACAAATAGCTTCTCTCACACTGACAGACATGAACACAAAGGCTGAGTCTACACTGGCATGAATTTCCGGAAATGCTTAAAACGGAATACTATTCCGTTTTCAGTTTTTCCGGAAAAGGAGTGTCTACATTGGCAGCGTCTACATACACAGACCAATCAGCGGTTCAGGCCCTGCCCAGGCACGTCTTTTGAGACTGCCTATTGGCGGAGGCTCTTCTGCTGCCTTAAAGCAACAGCTGCTCTCTCCTTTTTGCTACACTGGATCCTCTGCTATCGGCTGTGGATCTGCTCAGCTGGATCAGGATCTGGACCTGGACCTTCCTGCTGCCTTTCGACCTCCCCCTGCCTCCTGCTCCTGCTTCTTGGGACCTGCTCCTGCCTCCTGAGATCAGCTCCTACCTCCTGAGACCTCCTCTGGACCTGCTCCTGCAACCTACTCCGGACCTGCTCCTGCCTCCTGGGACCTGCTCCTACCTCCTACCTTTGCTCTGCATCTGCCTGGTCTCCTGGGGGCCCCCCCTCTGGTCTGCTGCCCCACCAGCACACCAGGGAGACGCGGACCAAAGCCACAGGGAGAAAAGCCGCTCCGCGTCTCCCTGGAACCCCCAGCGGACCAGGGAGACATGGAGCGGTGTTTCTCGCCGCAGCTTTGCTCCGCATCTCCCTGGTCTCCTGTGGGAGGTTTTATCAAAGGAAGCGTTGGCAAGCCACCGCTTTTTTTCATTTAAATCTTTGTTTCTTTTTTTTTCAATCAAGAAAGGGAGAGCAGAGGCAGAGGCAGAAAGACTGCGGGGAGAGGGGGCGGAGCCCGCATACAGATGAGCCCGGGGGCTGGCGGAGGCTGCCGGGAAGGGAGGAAGGAAGGCGGGAGGGAGGGAGGCAAGCGGGGCGCTGCCCAGAGGACCCCCGGCGCCCCACCACCACCCAGGCGTCCCTGCTGCGAGGGAGGGGAAGCTGGAGGAGGCGCACGGGGTGGGTGAGTCGGTCGGTCTCGGTGCGGTAGCCATGACCGAGGACAGGGCGGCAGGAGATGAGCGAGCGGGCGGGACTTAGAAAATTTCTATTCCCTGTGCTGGGGGACGTCTTGGGAGGGGGAGAGTACGTCTGTGTGCGCCGTGAGGTGAGGTGAGCTCGAGTGTAGTATCGGGCCCGGGTTCCTTTTTTGAAGATTGCCTGATTAAGCAACCGCCGTGGGATCAAATCCTTTGCTCTGCGGGACCCGATTGGATCCAGCCTTTTTTAGGGCTTCTGACACCAAGACTCTGCAATCAACAGCCTTGTTTCTAGGCACCTCAGAAACCGCTCCGGAGCCGAAAAGCCTCCAGTTGTGTGCGGTTTCTTTTTTTTTAGCCTGGAAGGGATTTCAACCCCTAGCGCGGTTTTTCTGCCGGCCGCTCTACAGCTGATCTGCAATCAGCTGTTCAGGCCCCACCCAGGCACTTCTTTTGAGACTGCCTATTGGCGGAGGCTCTTCTGCTGCCTTAAAGCAACAGCTGCTCTCTCCTTTTTCCTACACTGGATCCTCTGCTATCGGCTGTGCATCTGCTCCGCTGGATCTGGATCTGGATCTGGATCTGGATCTGGATCTGGATCTGGACCTGGACCTGGACCTTCCTGCTGCCTTTGGACCTGCCCCTGCCTCCTGCTCCTGCTTCCTGGGACTGCTCTGGACCTGCTCCTGCCCCCTGCTCCTGGGTCCTGCTCCTGCCTCCTGAGACTTGCTCCTACCTCCTGAGACTTGCTCCGGACCTGCTCCTGCAACCTGCTCCGGACCTGCTCCTGCCTCCTGGGACCTGCCCCTACCTCCTACCTTTGCTCCGCATCTGCCTGGTCTGCTGGCCCTCCGCCCGCTCAGCCCCCCCAGCAGACCAGGGAGACGCGGAGCAAAGGTGCGGGGAGCAAAGCCACTCTGCGTCTCCCTGGTCCGCTTGGGGGATCCCCAGTGGACCAGGGAGACGCGGAGCGGCTTTTCTTGCCGCGGCCTTGCTCCGCCTCTCCCTAGTCTCCTGGGGGAGGTTTTTTCAAAGGCACCGTTGTCAAGCCACCGCTTTTTTCATTTTAATTTTCTGTTTATTTTTTTTTAAATCAAGAAATTGAGTCAGGGCTCGGAAGAGTAGAGGCAGAGGCAGAAAGACTGCGGGGAGAGGGGGCGGAGCCCGCATACAGATGAGCCCGGGGGCTGGCGGAGGCTGCCGGGAAGGGAGGAAGGAAGGCGAGAGAGAGGGAGGCGAGCGGGGAACCGCCCAGAGGGTCCCCGGCGCCCCACCACCAACCGGGCCTCCCTGCTGTGAGGGAGGGGAAGCCAGAGGAGGCGCGCAGAATGGGTGAGTCGATCGGTCTCGGTGCGGTCGCCGTGAGCGAGGACAGGGCGGCGGGCGGTGAGCGAGCGGGCGGGACTTAGAAAATTTCTATTCCCCTGCACTGGGGGACGTCTTGGGAGGAGGAGAGTCTGTGTGTGCCGTGAGGTGAGGTGAGCTCGAGTGTAGTATCTGGCCCGGGTTCCTGTTTGAAGATTGTCTGATTAAGCAACCGCCGTGGGATCGAATCCTTTGCTCCGTGGGACCCGATCGGATCCAGCCCTTTTTAGGGCTTCTGAGACCAAGATTCTGCAATCAACAGCCTTGTTTCTAGGCACCTCGGAAACCACTCCGGAGCCGAAAAGCCTCCGGTTGTGTGCGGTTTATTTTTTTTTTAGCCTGGAAGGGATTTCAACCCCTAGCGCGGTTTTTCTGCCGGCCGCTCTACAGCTGATCTGCAATCAGCTCTTCAGGCCCCGCCCAGGCACGTCTTTTGAGACTGCCTATTGGCGGAGGCTCTTCTGCTGCCTTAAAGCAACAGCTGCTCTCTCCTTTTTCCTACACTGGATCCTCTGCTATCGGCTGCGCATCTGCTCCGCTGGATCTGGGGGATCTGGATCTGGATCTGGCCCTCCGGCCCGCCCCCTCCCCCCCGCTTAGCCCCCTCAGGAGATCGGGGAGACGCGGAGCAAAAGCGCAGGGAGCAAAGACACTCCGCGTCTCCCTGGTCTCCTTGGGGGAACCCCCGGTGGACCAGAGAGATGCGGAGCGGCTTTTCTTGCGGCAGCCTTACTCCGCCTTTCCCTGGTCTCCTGGGGGAGGTATTTTAAAAGGCAGCGTTGGCAAGCCACCGCTTTTTTCATTTTAATTTTCTGAGGGGTTTGGAGCTCTTCTGACAACGTTCTCGTTCATTTCAGTGTAAAATCTGGTTGCAGTGCTTGAAAACACTTTTGTGGAGATAGCAAATCTTTTGCTTAACTGGGATCCAAATTAATGGGAGCCAATACATCTTTAACTTAAAATGCCTGTAACTACAAACCCACTGGAGGGGAATGGTGAGATAAGTGTATGGAGCTAGTTACTGGGTTTTGAAGCCCATTCGAGGATCGAAAGGAAAGCTTCTGCAAAAAATGTCTCCAACAGAGGAGTTTGCAGCTCTTCTGACCACTTCCTCGTTCATTTAAGTGTAAAAAGTTCTTTACAATTTTTGAATGCACATTCGTGGAGCTAGCAAATCTTTTGCTGAATTGGGATCGCCATACATCATTGAATTTAAAACACTGTAACTACAAACCTACTGCAGAGGAAGGGTGATTAATGGGAGCCAATACATCTTTGGCTTAAAAGGGAGTAACTACAATCCCACTGGAGGGGAATGCTGAGATAAGTGTCTGGAGCTATTTATTAGTTTTTGAAGCCCATTCGAGAAAAAAAAGGAACGCTTCTGCCGAAAACGCATCCGACTGAGGGGTTTTAAGTTATTCTCAAAACGTTCTCATTCAGTTCAGTATAAAAAGCTGGTTACACTGCTTAAAAACACTTTCCTGCAGATAGCAAATCTTTCGCTAAACTGGGATCCCAATTAATGGGAGCCAATATATCTTTGGCTTAAAATGCCTGTAACTACAAACCCATAATGGTGACATAAATGTATGTTGCTAGTTACTGGGTTTTAAAGCCCATTCGAGGAAAAAAAGGAAAACTTCTGCCGAACATTTCGCCAACTGAGGGGTTTGCAGCTCTTCTGACAACCTCCTAGTTCATTTAAGTGTAAAAAGCTCTTTACAGAGTTTGAAAGCACATTCGTGGAGCTACCAAATCTTTTCCTGAATTGGGATCCCTATACATCTTTGGCTTTAAACCACTGTAACTATAAACCTACTGCAGAGGAATGGTGTGATAAGTGTATGGAGCTAGTTACTGTGTTTTGAAGCCCATTAGAAGAAAGAAAGGAAAGCTTCTGCCGAAAATGTGGCTAACTGAGGGGTTTGCAGCTCTTCTGACAACTTTCTCGTTCAATTAAGTATAAAAAGCTGATTACAGTGCATGAAAACACTTTCGTGGAGATAGCAAATCTTTCGCTGAACTGGGATCCCAAATAATGGGAGACAATACATCGTTTCCTAAAAACGCTTTAAATACAAACCCACTGCAGAGGAATGGTGAGATAAGTGTATGGAGATATTTACAGTGTTTTGAAGCCCATTCGAGGAAAAAAAGGAGCACTTCTGCAGAAAAGTCTCCAACAGAGGGGATTGCAGCTCTTCCCACAACTTTCTCGTTCATTTTAGAGTAAAAAGCTCTTTACAGAGCTTGAATGCACATTCGTGGAGCTAGCAAATCTTTTGCTGCTTTGGGCTCCCTATACATGTTTCGCTTTAAAATACTGTAACTTCAAACATACTGCATAGGGATGTAGAGATAAGTGTATGGAGCTAGTTATCTGCTTTGAAGCCTATTCGAGCAATGAAAGGAAATCTTCTGCCGAAAATGTCTCCAACAGAGGCGTTTGCAGCTCTTCTGACAACGTTCTCATTCATTTCAGTGTAAAAAGCTGGGTACAGTGCTTGAAAACACTTTTCTGGAGGTAGCAAATCTTTCGCTGAACTGCGTTCCCAATTAATGGCAGCCACGACACGTTTGGCTTAAAAAGCCTGTAACTAAAAACCCCCTGGAGGGGAATAGTGAGATAAGTGTATGGAGCTAGTGTTTTGAAGCCAATTCGAGGGACGAAAAGAACGCTTCTGCCGAAAATGTCTGCAACAGAGGGGTTTGCAGCTCTTCTGACAACGTTCTCGTTTATTTCAGTGTAAAAAGCTTGACACAGAGTTTGAATGCACATTCGTGTAGATATGAAATCTTTTGCTCACCCGGGATCCCAATTAGCGGGAGACTATACATCTTTTGCTTTAATATACAGTAACTAGAAACCCATTGGAGGAGAATGGTGAGTTACGTGTATGGAGCTAGTTACTCGGTTTTGAAGCCCATTCGAGGGACGAAAGGAAAGCTTCTGCCGAAAATGTCTCAAACAGTGGGGTTTGCAGCTCTTCTGAGAACGTTCTCGTTCAATTAAGTGTAAAAAGCTAATTACAGCGCATGAAACCACTTTCGTGGAGATAGCAAATCTTTCGCTGAACTGGGATCCCAATTAGTGGGAGCCAATACATCTTTTGCTCAAAACGCGTTAACTACAAACCCACTGGAGGGGAATAGTGATATTCGTATATGGAGCTAGTGTTTTGAAGCCAATTCGAGGGACGAAAATGTCTACAACAGAGGGGTTTGCAGCTCTTCTGACAACGTTCTCGTTTATTTCAGTGTAAATAGCTTGACACAGAGTTTGAATGCACATTCGTGTAGATATGAAATCTTTTGCTCAACTAGGATCCCAATTAGCTGGAGACTATACATCTTTTGCTCAAAACGCGTTAACTGCAAACCAACTGGAGGGGAATGGTGAGATTCGTGTATGGAGCTAGTTACTCTGTTTTGAAGCCCTTTCGAGGAACGAAAGGCGCGCTTCTGCCGAAAATGTCTCCAACAGAGGGGTTTGCAGCTCTTCTGACAACTTTCTCGTTTATTTAAGTGTAAAAACCTCTTTACAGAGTTTTAATGCACATTCGTGTATATATGAAATCTTATGCTCACCTGGGATCCCAATTAGCGGGATACTATACATCTTTTGCTTTAATACACAGTAACTAGAAACCCATTGGAGGGGAGTGGTGAGATAAGTGTTTGGAGCTAGTTACTGCATTTTGAAGCCCATTCGAAGAAAGAAAGGAAAGCTTCTGCCGAAAATGTCTGCAACAGAGGGGTTTGCAGCTCTTCTGAGAACGTTCTTGTTCAATTAAGTGTAAAAAGCTGATTACAGCGCATGAAAACCACTTTCGCAGAGATAGCAAATCTTTGGCTGTACTCGGATTCCAATTAGTGGGAGCCAATACATCTTTTGCTCAAAACGCTTTAACTACAAACCCACTGGAGGGGAATGGTGAGATTGGTGTATGGAGCTAGTTATCGGGTTTTGAAGCACATTCAAGGAACTAAAGGAAAGCTTCTGCCGAAAATGTCTCCAACTGCGGGTTTTGCAGCTCTTCTGACAACGTTCTCGTTTATTTCAGTGTAAAAAGCTTGAGACAGAGTTTGAATGCACATTCGTGTAGATATGAACTATTTAGCTCAACTAGGATCCCAATTAGCGGGAGACTATACATCTTTTGCTCAAAACGCTTTAACTACAAACCCACTGGAGGGGAATGGTGAGATTCGTGTAGTGAGCTTGTTACTCTGTTTTGAAGCCCTTTCGACGAAAGACAGGAGCGCTTCTGCCGAAAATGTCTCCAACAGTGGGGTTTGCACCTCTTCTGACAAGATTCTCGTTCATTTAAGTGTAAAATCCTCTTTACAGAGTTTTAGTGCGCATTCGTGGAGCTAGCCAATCTTTTGCTGCATTGGGATCCCTATAGAGGTTTGGCTTTCAAACAGTGTAACAACAAAACTAGTGCATACGAATGGTGAGATAAGTGTATGGAGCCAGTTACTGGGTTTTGAGGCCCATTCGAGGAAAAAAATGGAACGCTTCTACCTAACATTTCTCCAAGTGAGGGGTTTGCAGCTCTTCTGACAACGTTCACGTTCATTTCAGTGTAAAAAGCTGGGTACAGTGCTTGAAAACACTTTCGTGGAGGTAGCAAATCTTTCGCTGAACTGGGATCCCAATTAATGCGAGGTAAGACATGTTTTGCTTAAAATGCCGGTAATTAGAAACCCATTGGAGGGGAATGGTCAGATAAGGGTTTGGACCTAGTTACTGGGTTTTGAAGCCCATTCGAGGAAAGAAAGGCAAGCTTCTGCCGAAAATGTCTCCAACACAGGGGTTTGCAGCTCTTCTGAGAACGGTCTCGTTCAATTAAGTGTAAAAAGCAGATTACAGTGCATGGAAACCACTTTCGTGGAGACAGCAAATCTCTCGCTGAACTGGGATCCCAATTACTGGCAGCCAATACATCTTTTGCTCAAAACGCATTAACTACAAACCCGCTGGAGGGGAATGGTGAGATTGGTGTATGGAGCTAGTTATCGGGTTTTGAAGCACTTTCGAGGAACTAAAGGAAAGCTTCTGCCGAAAATGTCTCCAACAGAGGGCTTTGCAGCTCTTGGGACAACGTTCACATTCATTTCAGTGTAAAAAGCTGGTTACAGTGCTTGAAAACACTTTCGAGGAGGTAGCAAATCTGTCGCTGAACTGGGATCCCAATTACTGGCAGCCAATACATCTTTTGCTCAAAACGCTTTAACTACAAACCCACTTGAGGGGAATGGTGAGATTGGTGTATGGAGCTAGTTATCAGGTTTTGAAGCACATTCGAGGAACTAAAGGAAAGCTTCTGCCGAAAATGTCTCCATCTGCGGAGTTTGCAGCTCTTCTGACAACGTTCACGTTCATTTCAGTGTAAAAAGCTGGTTACAGTGCTTGAAAACACTTTAGTGGAGGTAGCAATTCTTTCGCTGAACTGGGATCCCAATTAATGCGAGGTAAGACATGTTTTGCTTAAAATGCCGGTAACTAGAAACCCATTGGAGGGGAATGGTCAGATAAGGGTTTGGACCTAGTTACTGGGTTTTGAAGCCCATTCGAGGAAAGAAAGGAAAGCTTCTGCCGAAAATATCTCCAACAGAGGGGTTTGCAGCTCTTCTGACAAGATTCTCGTTCATTTAAGTGTAAAAACTCTTTACAGAGTTTTAGTACACATTCGTGGAGCGAGCCAATCTTTTGCTGCATTGGGATCCCTATAGAGGTTTGGCTTTCAAAAAGTGTAACTACAACACTAGTGCATAGGAATGGTGAGATAAGTGTATCGAGCCAGTTACTGGGTTTTGAAGCCCATTCGAGGAAAAAATGGAACGCTTCTACCTAACATTTCTCCAAGTGAGGATTTTGCAGTTCTTTTGACAATGTTCTCATTCATTAGAGTGTAAAAAGCTCGTTACAGTGCTTGAAAACACATTCGTGGAGCTAGCAAATCTTTAGCTGAACTGGGATCCCAATTAGTGGGAGCCAATACATCTTTTGCTCAAAACGCTTTAACTACAAACCCACTTGAGGGGAATGGGCAGATTGGTGTATGGAGCTAGTTATCGGGTTTTGAAGCACTTTCGAGGAACTAAAGGAAAGCTTCTGCCGAAAATGTCTCCAACAGAGGGCTTTGCAGCTCTTCTGACAACGTTCACGTTCATTTCAGTGTAAAAAGCTGGGTACAGTGCTTGAAAACACTTTCGTGGAGCTAGCAAATCTTTTGCTGCATTGGGATCCCTGTACAGGTTTGGCTTTCAAACAGTGTAACTACAAAACTAGTGCATAGGAATGGTGAGATAAGTGTATGGAGCCAGTTACTGGGTTTTGAAGCCCATTCGAGGAAAAAATGGAACGCTTCTAGCTAACATTTCTCCAAGTGAGGGGTTTGCAGCTCTTCTGACAACGTTCACGTTCATTTCAGTGTAAAAAGCTGGGTACAGTGCTTGAAAACACTTTCGTGGAGGTAGCAAATCTTTCGCTGAACTGGGATCCCAATTAAGGCGAGGTAAGACATGTTTTGCTTAAAATGCCGGTAACTAGAAACCCATTGGAGGGGACTGGTCAGATAAGGGTTTGGACCTAGTTACTGGGTTTTGAAGCCCATTCGAGGAAAGAAGGGAAAGCTTCTGCCAAAAATATCTCCAACAGAGGGGTTTGCAGCTCTTCTAACTACGTTCTCGTTTATTTCAGTGTAAAAAGCTTGAGACAGAGTTTGAATGCACATTCGTGTAGATATGAAATCTTTAGCTCAACTAGAATCCCAAGTTGCGGGAGACTATACATCTTTTGCTCAAAACGCTTTAACTACAAACCCACTGGAGGGAAATGGTGAGATTCGTGTATTGAGCTTGTTACTCTGTTTTGAAGCCCTTTCGACGAAAGACAGGAGCGCTTCTGCCGAAAATGTCTCCAACAGTGGGGTTTGCAGCTCTTCTGACAAGATTCTCGTTCATTTAAGTTTAAAAACCTCTTTACAGTGTTTTAGTGCACATTCGTGGAGCTAGCAAATCTTTTGCTGCATTGGGATCCCTATACAGGTTTGGCTTTCAAACATGGAACTACAAAACTAGTGCATAGGAATGGTGAGATAAGTGTATGGAGCCAGTTACTGGGTTTGGAAGCCTATTCGAGGAAAAAAATGGAACGCTTCTACCTAACATTTCTCCAAGTGAGGGGTTTGCAGCTCTTTTGACAACGTTCTCGTTCGTTAGAGTATAAAAAGCTCGTTACAGTGCTCGAAAACACTTTAGTGGAGCTAGCAAATCTTTCGCTGAACTGGGATCCCAATTAGTGGGAGGCAATACATCTTTTGCTCAAAACGCTTTAACTACAAACCCACTTGAGGGGAATGGTGAGATTGGTGTATGGAGCTAGTTATCGGGTTTTGAAGCACATTCGAGGAACTAAAGGAAAGCTGCTGCCGCAAATGTCTCCATCTGCGGGGTTTGTAGCTCTTCTTACAACGTTCACGTTCATTTCAGTGTAAAAAGCTGGTTACAGTGCTTAAAAACACTTTCGTGGAGGTAGCAAATCTTTCGCTGAACTGGGATCCCAATTAATGTGTGGTAAGACATGTTTGGCTTAAAATGCCGGTAACTAGAAACCCATTGGAGGGGAATTGTCAGATAAGGGTTTGGACCTAGTTACTGGGTTTTGAAGCCCATTCGAGGAAAGAAAGGAATGCTTCTGCCGAAAATGTCTCCAACAGAGGGGTTTGCAGCTCTTCTGAGAACGTTCTCGTTCAATTAAGTGTAAAAAGCTGATTACAGTGCATGAAAACCACTTTCGTGGAGATAGCAAATCTTTCGCTGAACTAGGATCCCAATTAGTGGGAGGCAATACATCTTTTGCTCAAAACGCTTTAACTACAAACCCGCTGGAGGGGAATGGTGAGATTGGTGTATGGAGCTAGTTATCGGGTTTTGAAGCACATTCGAGGAACTAAAGGAAAGCTTCTGCCGAAAATGTCTCCATCTGTGGGGTTTGCAGCTCTTCTGACAACGTTCATGTTGATTTCAGTGTAAAAAGCTGGTTACAGTGCTTGAAAACACTTTCGTGGAGGTAGCAAATCTTTCGCTGAACTGCGATCCCAATTAGTGGGAGCCAATACATCTTTTGCTCAAAACGCTTTAACTACAAACCCGCTGGAGGGTGTATGGAGCTAGTTATCGGGTTTTGAAGCACATTCAATGAACTAAAGGAAAGCTTCTACCGAAAATGTCTCCAACTGCGGGGTTTGCAGCTCTTCTGACAACGTTCTCGTTTATTTCAGTGTAAAAAGCTTGACACAGAGTTTGAATGCACATTCGTGTAGATATGAAATCTTTTGCTCACCCGAGATCCCAATTAGCGGGAGACTATACAACTTTTGCTTTAATATACAGTAACTAGAAACCCATTGGAGGAGAATGGTGAGTTACGTGTATGGAGCTAGTTACTCGGTTTTGAAGCCCATTCGAGGGACGAAAGGAAAGCTTCTGCCAAAAATGTCTCAAACAGTGGGGTTTGCAGCTCTTCTGAGAACGTTCTCGTTCAATTAAGTGTAAAAAGCTAATTACAGCGCATGAAACCACTTTCGTGGAGATAGCAAATCTTTCGCTGAACTGGGATCCCAATTAGTGGGAGCCAATACATCTTTTGCTCAAAACGCGTTAACTACAAACCCACTGGAGGGGAATAGTGATATTCGTATATGGAGCTAGTGTTTTGAAGCCAATTCGAGGGACGAAAGGAACGCTTCTGCCGAAAATGTCTACAACAGAGGGGTTTGCAGCTCTTCTGACAACGTTCTCGTTTATTTCAGTGTAAATAGCTTGACACAGAGTTTGAATGCACATTCGTGTAGATATGAAATCTTTTGCTCAACTAGGATCCCAATTAGCTGGAGACTATACATCTTTTGCTCAAAACGCGTTAACTGCAAACCAACTGGAGGGGAATGGTGAGATTCGTGTATGGAGCTAGTTACTCTGTTTTGAAGCCCTTTCGAGGAACGAAAGGCGCGCTTTTGCCGAAAATGTCTCCAACAGAGGGGTTTGCAGCTCTTCTGACAACTTTCTCGTTTATTTAAGTGTAAAAACCTCTTTACAGAGTTTTAATGCACATTCGTGTATATATGAAATCTTATGCTCACCTGGGATACCAATTAGCGGGATACTATACATCTTTTGCTTTAATACACAGTAACTAGAAACCCATTGGAGGGGAGTGGTGAGATAAGTGTTTGGAGCTAGTTACTGCGTTTTGAAGCCCATTCGAAGAAAGAAAGGAAAGCTTCTGCCGAAAATGTCTGCAACAGAGGGGTTTGCAGCTCTTCTGAGAACGTTCTTGTTCAATTAAGTGTAAAAAGCTGATTACAGCGCATGAAAACCACTTTCGCAGAGATAGCAAATCTTTGGCTGTACTCGGATTCCAATTAGTGGGAGCCAATACATCTTTTGCTCAAAACGCTTTAACTACAAACCCACTGGAGGGGAATGGTGAGATTGGTGTATGGAGCTAGTTATCGGGTTTTGAAGCACATTCAAGGAACTAAAGGAAAGCTTCTGCCGAAAATGTCTCCAACTGCGGGTTTTGCAGCTCTTCTGACAACGTTCTCGTTTATTTCAGTGTAAAAAGCTTGAGACAGAGTTTCAATGCACATTCGTGTAGATATGAACTATTTAGCTCAACTAGGATCCCAATTAGCGGGAGACTATACATCTTTTGCTCAAAACGCTTTAACTACAAACCCACTGGAGGGGAATGGTGAGATTCGTGTAGTGAGCTTGTTACTCTGTTTTGAAGCCCTTTCGACGAAAGACAGGAGCGCTTCTGCCGAAAATGTCTCCAACAGTGGGGTTTGCACCTCTGCTGACAAGATTCTCGTTCATTTAAGTGTAAAATCCTCTTTACAGAGTTTTAGTGCGCATTCGTGGAGCTAGCCAATCTTTTGCTGCATTGGGATCCCTATAGAGGTTTGGCTTTCAAACAGTGTAACTACAAAACTAGTGCATAGGAATGGTGAGATAAGTGTATGGAGCCAGTTACTGGGTTTTGAAGCCCATTCGAGGAAAAAATGGAACGCTTCTACCTAACGTTTCTCCAAGTGAGGGGTTTGCAGCTCTTTTGACATCGTTCTCGTTCCTTAGAGTGTAAAAAGCTCGTTACACTGCTTGAAAACACTTTCGTGGAGCTAGCAAATCTTTTGCTGAACTGGGATCCCAATTAGTGGGAGCCCTTACATCTTTTGCTCAAAACGCTTTAACTACAAACCCACTTGATGGGAATGGTGAGATTGCTGTATGGAGCTAGTTATCGGGTTTTGAAGCACATTCGAGGAACTAAAGGAAAGCTGCGGTATAAAATGTCTCCATTTGTGGGGTTTGCAGCTCTTCTGAGAACGTTCTCGTTCAATTAAGTGTAAAAAGCTGATTACAGTGCATGAAAACCACTTTCGTGGAGACAGCAAATCTTTCGCTGAACTGCGATCCCAATTAGTGGGAGCCAATACATCTTTTGCTCAAAACGCTTTAACTACAAACCCGCTGGAGGGTGTATGGAGCTAGTTATCGGGTTTTGAAGCACATTCAATGAACTAAAGGAAAGCTTCTACCGAAAATGTCTCCAACTGCGGGGTTTGCAGCTCTTCTGACAACGTTCTCGTTTATATCAGTGTAAAAAGCTTGAGACAGAGTTTGAAAGCACATTCGTGTAGATATGAAATCTTTAGCTCAACTAGGATCCCAATTAGCGGGAGACTATACATCTTTAACTCAAAACGCTTTAACTACAAACCCAGTGGAGGAGAATCGTGAGATTCGTGTCTTGAGCTTGTTACTCTGTTTTGAAGCCCTTTCGACGAAAGACAGGAGCGCTTCTGCCGAAAATGTCTCCAACAGTGGGGTTTGCAGCTCTTCTGACAAGATTCAAGTTCATTTAAGTGTAAAAACCTCTTTACAGAGTTTTAGTGCACATTCGTGGAGCTAGCAAATCTTTTGCTGCATTGGGATCCCTGTACAGGTTTGGCTTTCAAACAGTGTAACAACAAAACTAGTGCATACGAATGGTGAGATAAGTGTATGGAGCCAGTTACTGGGTTTTGAGGCCCATTCGAGGAAAAAAATGGAACGCTTCTACCTAACATTTCTCCAAGTGAGGGGTTTGCAGCTCTTCTGACAACGTTCACGTTCATTTCAGTGTAAAAAGCTGGGTACAGTGCTTGAAAACACTTTCGTGGAGGTAGCAAATCTTTCGCTGAACTGGGATCCCAATTAATGCGAGGTAAGACATGTTTTGCTTAAAATGCCGGTAATTAGAAACCCATTGGAGGGGAATGGTCAGATAAGGGTTTGGACCTAGTTACTGGGTTTTGAAGCCCATTCGAGGAAAGAAAGGCAAGCTTCTGCCGAAAATGTCTCCAACACAGGGGTTTGCAGCTCTTCTGAGAACGTTCTCGTTCAATTAAGTGTAAAAAGCAGATTACAGTGCATGGAAACCACTTTCGTGGAGATAGCAAATCTTTCGCTGAACTGGGATCCCAATTAGTGGGAGGCAATACATCTTTTGCTCAAAACGCATTAACTACAAACCCGCTGGAGGGGAATGGTGAGATTGGTGTATGGAGCTAGTTATCGGGTTTTGAAGCACTTTCGAGGAACTAAAGGAAAGCTTCTGCCGAAAATGTCTCCAACAGAGGGCTTTGCAGCTCTTCTGACAACGTTCTCGTTTATTTCAGTGTAAAAAGCTGGTTACAGTGCTTGAAAACACTTTCGAGGAGGTAGCAAATCTGTCGCTGAACTGGGATCCCAATTAATGCGAGGTAAGACATGTTTTGCTTAAAATGCCAGTAACTAGAAACCCATTGGAGGGGAATGGTCAGATAAGGGTTTGGACCTAGTGACTGAGTTTTGAAGCCCATTCGAGGAAAGAAGGGAAAGCTTCTGCCGAAAATATCTCCAACAGAGGGGTTTTCAGCTCTTCTGAGAACGTTCTCATTCAATTAAGTGTAAAAAGCTGATTACAGTGCATGAAAACCACTTTCGTGGAGACAGCAAATCTCTCGCTGAACTGGGATCCCAATTACTGGCAGCCAATACATCTTTTGCTCAAAACGCATTAACTACAAACCCGCTGGAGGGGAATGGTGAGATTGGTGTATGGAGCTAGTTATCGGGTTTTGAAGCACTTTCGAGGAACTAAAGGAAAGCTTCTGCCGAAAATGTCTCCAACAGCGGGCTTTGCAGCTCTTGGGACAACGTTCACATTCATTTCAGTGTAAAAAGCTGGTTACAGTGCTTGAAAACACTTTCGAGGAGGTAGCAAATCTGTCGCTGAACTGGGATCCCAATTACTGGCAGCCAATACATCTTTTGCTCAAAACGCTTTAACTACAAACCCACTTGAGGGGAATGGTGAGATTGGTGTATGGAGCTAGTTATCAGGTTTTGAAGCACATTCGAGGAACTAAAGGAAAGCTTCTGCCGAAAATGTCTCCATCTGCGGGGTTTGCAGCTCTTCTGACAACGTTCTCATTTATATCAGTGTAAAAAGCTTGAGACAGAGTTTGAAAGCACATTCGTGTAGATATGAAATCTTTAGCTCAACTAGGATCCCAATTAGCGGGAGACTATACATCTTTAACTCAAAACGCTTTAACTACAAACCCAGTGGAGGAGAATCGTGAGATTCGTGTCTTGAGCTTGTTACTCTGTTTTGAAGCCCTTTCGACGAAAGACAGGAGCGCTTCTGCCGAAAATGTCTCCAACAGTGGGGTTTGCAGCTCTTCTGACAAGATTCAAGTTCATTTAAGTGTAAAAACCTCTTTACAGAGTTTTAGTGCACATTCGTGGAGCTAGCAAATCTTTTGCTGCATTGGGATCCCTGTACAGGTTTGGCTTTCAAACAGTGTAACAACAAAACTAGTGCATACGAATGGTGAGATAAGTGTATGGAGCCAGTTACTGGGTTTTGAGGCCCATTCGAGGAAAAAAATGGAACGCTTCTACCTAACATTTCTCCAAGTGAGGGGTTTGCAGCTCTTCTGACAACGTTCACGTTCATTTCAGTGTAAAAAGCTGGGTACAGTGCTTGAAAACACTTTCGTGGAGGTAGCAAATCTTTCGCTGAACTGGGATCCCAATTAATGCGAGGTAAGACATGTTTTGCTTAAAATGCCGGTAATTAGAAACCCATTGGAGGGGAATGGTCAGATAAGGGTTTGGACCTAGTTACTGGGTTTTGAAGCCCATTCGAGGAAAGAAAGGAAAGCTTCTGCCGAAAAATGTCTCCAACACAGGGGTTTGCAGCTCTTCTGAGAACGTTCTCGTTCAATTAAGTGTAAAAAGCAGATTACAGTGCATGGAAACCACTTTCGTGGAGATAGCAAATCTTTCGCTGAACTGGGATCCCAATTAGTGGGAGGCAATACATCTTTTGCTCAAAACGCATTAACTACAGACCCGCTGGAGGGGAATGGTGAGATTGGTGTATGGAGCTAGTTATCTCGTTTTGAAGCACTTTCGAGGAACTAAAGGAAAGCTTCTGCCGAAAATGTCTCCAACAGAGGGCTTTGCAGCTCTTCTGACAACGTTCACGTTCATTTCAGTGTAAAAAGCTGGTTACAGTGCTTGAAAACACTTTCGAGGAGGTAGCAAATCTGTCGCTGAACTGGGATCCCAATTAATGCGAGGTAAGACATGTTTTGCTTAAAATGCCGGTAACTAGAAACCCATTGGAGGGGAATGGTCAGATAAGGGTTTGGACCTAGTGACTGAGTTTTGAAGCCCATTCGAGGAAAGAAGGGAAAGCTTCTGCCGAAAATATCTCCAACAGAGGGGTTTTCAGCTCTTCTGAGAACGTTCTCGTTCAATTAAGTGTAAAAAGCTGATTACAGTGCATGAAAACCACTTTCGTGGAGACAGCAAATCTCTCGCTGAACTGGGATCCCAATTACTGGCAGCCAATACATCTTTTGCTCAAAACGCTTTAACTACAAACCCACTTGAGGGGAATGGTGAGATTGGTGTATGGAGCTAGTTATCAGGTTTTGAAGCACATTCGAGGAACTAAAGGAAAGCGTCTGCCGAAAATGTCTCCATCTGCGGAGTTTGCAGCTCTTCTGACAACGTTCACGTTCATTTCAGTGTAAAAAGCTGGTTACAGTGCTTGAAAACACTTTAGTGGAGGTAGCAATTCTTTCGCTGAACTGGGATCCCAATTAATGCGAGGTAAGACATGTTTTGCTTAAAATGCCGATAACTAGAAACCCATTGGAGGGGAATGGTCAGATAAGGGTTTGGACCTAGTTACTGGGTTTTGAAGCCCATTCGAGGAAAGAAAGGAAAGCTTCTGCCGAAAATGTCTCCAACAGAGGGGTTTGCAGCTCTTCTGAGAACGTTCTCGTTCAATTAAGTGTAAAAAGCTGATTACAGTGCATGAAAACCACTTTCGTGGAGATAGCAAATCTTTTGCTAAACTTGGATCCCAATTAGTGGGAGGCAATACATATTTTGCTCAAAACGCTTTAACTACAAACCCGCTGGCGCGGAATGGTGAGATTGGTGTATGGAGCTAATTTTCAAGCACTTTCGAAGAACTAAAGGAAAGCTTCTGCCGAAAATGTCTCCAACAGAGGCCTTTGCAGCGCTTCTGACAACGTTCACGTTCATTTCAGTGTAAAAAGCTGGGTACAGTGCTTGAAAATACTTTCGTGGAGGTAACAAATCTTTCGCTGAAATGGGATCCCAATTAATGCGAGGTAAGACATGTTTTGCTTAAAATGCCGGTAACTAGAAACCCATTGGAGGGGAATGGTCAGATAAGGGTTTGGACCTAGTTACTGGGTTTTGAAGCCCATTCGAGGAAAGAAAGGAAAGCTTCTGCCGAAAATATCTCCAACAGAGGGGTTTGCAGCTCTTCTGACAAGATTCTCGTTCATTTAAGTGTAAAAACTCTTTACAGAGTTTTAGTGCACATTCGTGGAGCGAGCCAATCTTTTGCTGCATTGGGATCCCTATAGAGGTTTGGCTTTCAAAAAGTGTAACTACAACACTAGTGCATAGGAATGGTGAGATAAGTGTATGGAGCCAGTTACTGGGTTTTGAAGCCCATTCGAGGAAAAAATGGAACGCTTCTACCTAACATTTCTCCAAGTGAGGAGTTTGCAGTTCTTTTGACAACGTTCTCATTCATTAGAGTGTAAAAAGCTCGTTACAGTGCTTGAAAACACATTCGTGGAGCTAGCAAATCTTTTGCTGAACTGGGATCCCAATTAGTGGGAGCCAATACATCTTTTGCTCAAAACGCTTTAACTACAAACCCACTTGAGGGGAATGGGGAGATTGGTGTATGGAGCTAGTTATCGGGTTTTGAAGCACTTTCGAGGAACTAAAGGAAAGCTTCTGCCGAAAATGTCTCCAACAGAGGGCTTTGCAGCTCTTCTGACAACGTTCACGTTCAATTAAGTGTAAAAAGCTGGGTACAGTGCTTGAAAACACTTTCGTGGAGGTAGCAAATCTTTCGCTGAACTGGGATCCCAATTAAGGCGAGGTAAGACATGTTTTGCTTAAAATGCCGGTAACTAGAAACCCATTGGAGGAGAATGGTCAGATAAGGGTTTGGACCTAGTTACTGGGTTTTGAAGCCCATTCGAGGAAAGAAGGGAAAGCTTCTGCCAAAAATATCTCCAACAGAGGGGTTTGCAGCTCTTCTGACAACGTACATGTTGATTTCAGTGTAAAAAGCTGGTTACAGTGCTTGAAAACACTTTCGTGGAGGTAGCAAATCTTTCGCTGAACTGCGATCCCAATTAGTGGGAGCCAATACATCTTTTGCTCAAAACGCTTTAACTACAAACCCGCTGGAGGGTGTATGGAGCTAGTTATCGGGTTTTGAAGCACATTCAATGAACTAAAGGAAAGCTTCTACCGAAAATGTCTCCAACTGCGGGGTTTGCAGCTCTTCTGACAACGTTCTCATTTATATCAGTGTAAAAAGCTTGAGACAGAGTTTGAAAGCACATTCGTGTAGATATGAAATCTTTAGCTCAACTAGGATCCCAATTAGCGGGAGACTATACATCTTTAACTCAAAACGCTTTAACTACAAACCCAGTGGAGGAGAATCGTGAGATTCGTGTCTTGAGCTTGTTACTCTGTTTTGAAGCCCTTTCGACGAAAGACAGGAGCGCTTCTGCCGAAAATGTCTCCAACAGTGGGGTTTGCAGCTCTTCTGACAAGATTCAAGTTCATTTAAGTGTAAAAACCTCTTTACAGAGTTTTAGTGCACATTCGTGGAGCTAGCAAATCTTTTGCTGCATTGGGATCCCTGTACAGGTTTGGCTTTCAAACAGTGTAACAACAAAACTAGTGCATACGAATGGTGAGATAAGTGTATGGAGCCAGTTACTGGGTTTTGAGGCCCATTCGAGGAAAAAAATGGAACGCTTCTACCTAACATTTCTCCAAGTGAGGGGTTTGCAGCTCTTCTGACAACGTTCACGTTCATTTCAGTGTAAAAAGCTGGGTACAGTGCTTGAAAACACTTTCGTGGAGGTAGCAAATCTTTCGCTGAACTGGGATCCCAATTAATGCGAGGTAAGACATGTTTTGCTTAAAATGCCGGTAATTAGAAACCCATTGGAGGGGAATGGTCAGATAAGGGTTTGGACCTAGTTACTGGGTTTTGAAGCCCATTCGAGGAAAGAAAGGAAAGCTTCTGCCGAAAAATGTCTCCAACACAGGGGTTTGCAGCTCTTCTGAGAACGTTCTCGTTCAATTAAGTGTAAAAAGCAGATTACAGTGCATGGAAACCACTTTCGTGGAGATAGCAAATCTTTCGCTGAACTGGGATCCCAATTAGTGGGAGGCAATACATCTTTTGCTCAAAACGCATTAACTACAAACCCGCTGGAGGGGAATGGTGAGATTGGTGTATGGAGCTAGTTATCGGGTTTTGAAGCACTTTCGAGGAACTAAAGGAAAGCTTCTGCCGAAAATGTCTCCAACAGAGGGCTTTGCAGCTCTTCTGACAACGTTCACATTCATTTCAGTGTAAAAAGCTGGTTACAGTGCTTGAAAACACTTTCGAGGAGGTAGCAAATCTGTCGCTGAACTGGGATCCCAATTAATGCGAGGTAAGACATGTTTTGCTTAAAATGCCGGTAACTAGAAACCCATTGGAGGGGAATGGTCAGATAAGGGTTTGGACCTAGTGACTGAGTTTTGAAGCCCATTCGAGGAAAGAAGGGAAAGCTTCTGCCGAAAATATCTCCAACAGAGGGGTTTTCAGCTCTTCTGAGAACGTTCTCATTCAATTAAGTGTAAAAAGCTGATTACAGTGCATGAAAACCACTTTCGTGGAGACAGCAAATCTCTCGCTGAACTGGGATCCCAATTCCTGGCAGCCAATACATCTTTTGCTCAAAACGCATTAACTACAAACCCGCTGGAGGGGAATGGTGAGATTGGTGTATGGAGCTAGTTATCGGGTTTTCAAGCACTTTCGAGGAACTAAAGGAAAGCTTCTGCCGAAAATGTCTCCAACAGAGGGCTTTGCAGCTCTTGGGACAACGTTCACATTCATTTCAGTGTAAAAAGCTGGTTACAGTGCTTGAAAACACTTTCGAGGAGGTAGCAAATCTGTCGCTGAACTGGGATCCCAATTACTGGCAGCCAATACATCTTTTGCTCAAAACGCTTTAACTACAAACCCACTTGAGGGGAATGGTGAGATTGGTGTATGGAGCTAGTTATCAGGTTTTGAAGCACATTCGAGGAACTAAAGGAAAGCTTCTGCCGAAAATGTCTCCATCTGCGGAGTTTGCAGCTCTTCTGACAACGTTCACGTTCATTTCAGTGTAAAAAGCTGGTTACAGTGCTTGAAAACACTTTAGTGGAGGTAGCAATTCTTTCGCTGAACTGGGATCCCAATTAATGCGAGGTAAGACATGTTTTGCTTAAAATGCCGGTAACTAGAAAACCATTAGAGGGGAATGGTCAGATAAGGGTTTGGACCTAGTTACTGGGTTTTGAAGTCCATTCGAGGAAAGAAAGGAAAGCTTCTGCCGAAAATGTCTCCAACAGAGGGGTTTGCAGCTCTTCTGAGAACGTTCTCGTTCATTAGAGTGTAAAAAGCTCGTTACAGTGCTTGAAAACACATTCATGGAGCTAGCAAGTCTTTTGCTTGAACTGGGATCCCAATTAGTGGGAGCCAATACATCTTTTGCTCAAAATGCTTTAACTACAAACCTACTTGAGGGGAATGGGGAGATTGGTGTATGGAGCTAGTTATCGGGTTTTGAAGCACTTTCGAGGAACTAAAGGAAAGCTTCTGCCGAAAATGTCTCCAACAGAGGGCTTTGCAGCTCTTCTGACAACGTTCACGTTCATTTCAGTGTAAAAAGCTGGGTACAGTGCTTGAAAACACTTTCGTGGAGCTAGCAAATCTTTTGCTGCATTGGGATCCCTGTACAGGTTTGGCTTTCAAACAGTGTAACTCCAAAACTAGTGCATAGGAATGGTGAGATAAGTGTATGGAGCCAGTTACTGGGTTTTGAAGCCCATTCGAGGAAAAAATGGAACGCTTCTAGCTAACATTTCTCCAAGTGAGGGGTTTGCAGCTCTTCTGACAACGTTCACGTTCATTTCAGTGTAAAAAACTGGGTACAGTGCTTGAAAACAATTTCGTGGAGGTAGCAAATCTTTCGCTGAACTGGGATCCCAATTAAGGCGAGGTAAGACATGTTTTGCTTAAAATGCCGGTAACTAGAAACCCATTGGAGGGGAATGGTCAGATAAGGGTTTGGACCTAGTTACTGGGTTTTGAAGCCCATTCGAGGAAAGAAAGGAAAGCTTCTGCCGAAAATGTCTCCAACAGAGGGGTTTGCAGCTCTTCTGAGAACGTTCTCGTTCAATTAAGTGTAAAAAGCTGATTACAGTGCTTGAAAACACTTTCGTGGAGGTAGCAAATCTTTCGCTGAACTGCGATCCCAATTAGTGGGAGCCAATACATCTTTTGCTCAAAACGCTTTAACTACAAACCCGCTGGAGGGTGTATGGAGCTAGTTATCGGGTTTTGAAGCACATTCAATGAACTAAAGGAAAGCTTCTACCGAAAATGTCTCCAACTGCGGGGTTTGCAGCTCTTCTGACAACGTTCTCATTTATATCAGTGTAAAAAGCTTGAGACAGAGTTTGAAAGCACATTCGTGTAGATATGAAATCTTTAGCTCAACTAGGATCCCAATTAGCGGGAGACTATACATCTTTAACTCAAAACGCTTTAACTACAAACCCAGTGGAGGAGAATCGTGAGATTCGTGTCTTGAGCTTGTTACTCTGTTTTGAAGCCCTTTCGACGAAAGACAGGAGCGCTTCTGCCGAAAATGTCTCCAACAGTGGGGTTTGCAGCTCTTCTGACAAGATTCAAGTTCATTTAAGTGTAAAAACCTCTTTACAGAGTTTTAGTGCACATTCGTGGAGCTAGCAAATCTTTTGCTGCATTGGGATCCCTGTACAGGTTTGGCTTTCAAACAGTGTAACAACAAAACTAGTGCATACGAATGGTGAGATAAGTGTATGGAGCCAGTTACTGGGTTTTGAGGCCCATTCGAGGAAAAAAATGGAACGCTTCTACCTAACATTTCTCCAAGTGAGGGGTTTGCAGCTCTTCTGACAACGTTCACGTTCATTTCAGTGTAAAAAGCTGGGTACAGTGCTTGAAAACACTTTCGTGGAGGTAGCAAATCTTTCGCTGAACTGGGATCCCAATTAATGCGAGGTAAGACATGTTTTGCTTAAAATGCCGGTAATTAGAAACCCATTGGAGGGGAATGGTCAGATAAGGGTTTGGACCTAGTTACTGGGTTTTGAAGACCATTCGAGGAAAGAAAGGAAAGCTTCTGCCGAAAATGTCTCCAACACAGGGGTTTGCAGCTCTTCTGAGAACGTTCTCGTTCAATTAAGTGTAAAAAGCAGATTACAGTGCATGGAAACCACTTTCGTGGAGATAGCAAATCTTTCGCTGAACTGGGATCCCAATTAGTGGGAGGCAATACATCTTTTGCTCAAAACGCATTAACTACAGACCCGCTGGAGGGGAATGGTGAGATTGGTGTATGGAGCTAGTTATCGCGTTTTGAAGCACTTTTGAGGAACTAAAGGAAAGCTTCTGCCGAAAATGTCTCCAACAGAGGGCTTTGCAGCTCTTCTGACAACGTTCACATTCATTTCAGTGTAAAAAGCTGGTTACAGTGCTTGAAAACACTTTCGAGGAGGTAGCAAATCTGTCGCTGAACTGGGATCCCAATTAATGCGAGGTAAGACATGTTTTGCTTAAAATGCCGGTAACTAGAAACCCATTGGAGGGGAATGGTCAGATAAGGGTTTGGACCTAGTTACTGGGTTTTGAAGCCCATTCGAGGAAAGAAAGGAAAGCTTCTGCCGAAAATGTCTCCATCTGTGGGGTTTGCAGCTCTTCTGACAACGTTCATGTTGATTTCAGTGTAAAAAGCTGGTTACAGTGCCTGAAAACACTTTCGTGGAGGTAGCAAATCTTTCGCTGAACTGCGATCCCAATTAGTGGGAGCCAATACATCTTTTGCTCAAAACGCTTTAACTACAAACCCGCTGGAGGGTGTATGGAGCTAGTTATCGGGTTTTGAAGCACATTCAATGAACTAAAGGAAAGCTTCTACCGAAAATGTCTCCAACTGCGGGGTTTGCAGCTCTTCTGACAACGTTCTCATTTATATCAGTGTAAAAAGCTTGAGACAGAGTTTGAAAGCACATTCGTGTAGATATGAAATCTTTAGCTCAACTAGGATCCCAATTAGCGGGAGACTATACATCTTTAACTCAAAACGCTTTAACTACAAACCCAGTGGAGGAGAATCGTGAGATTCGTGTCTTGAGCTTGTTACTCTGTTTTGAAGCCCTTTCGACGAAAGACAGGAGCGCTTCTGCCGAAAATGTCTCCAACAGTGGGGTTTGCAGCTCTTCTGACAAGATTCAAGTTCATTTAAGTGTAAAAACCTCTTTACAGAGTTTTAGTGCACATTCGTGGAGCTAGCAAATCTTTTGCTGCATTGGGATCCCTGTACAGGTTTGGCTTTCAAACAGTGTAACAACAAAACTAGTGCATACGAATGGTGAGATAAGTGTATGGAGCCAGTTACTGGGTTTTGAGGCCCATTCGAGGAAAAAAATGGAACGCTTCTACCTAACATTTCTCCAAGTGAGGGGTTTGCAGCTCTTCTGACAACGTTCACGTTCATTTCAGTGTAAAAAGCTGGGTACAGTGCTTGAAAACACTTTCGTGGAGGTAGCAAATCTTTCGCTGAACTGGGATCCCAATTAGTGGGAGGCAATACATCTTTTGCTCAAAACGCATTAACTACAGACCCGCTGGAGGGGAATGGTGAGATTGGTGTATGGAGCTAGTTATCGCGTTTTGAAGCACTTTTGAGGAACTAAAGGAAAGCTTCTGCCGAAAATGTCTCCAACAGAGGGCTTTGCAGCTCTTCTGACAACGTTCACATTCATTTCAGTGTAAAAAGCTGGTTACAGTGCTTGAAAACACTTTCGAGGAGGTAGCAAATCTGTCGCTGAACTGGGATCCCAATTAATGCGAGGTAAGACATGTTTTGCTTAAAATGCCGGTAACTAGAAACCCATTGGAGGGGAATGGTCAGATAAGGGTTTGGACCTAGTGACTGGGTTTTGAAGCCCATTCGAGGAAAGAAAGGAAAGCTTCTGCCGAAAATGTCTCCAACAGAGGGGTTTGCAGCTCTTCTGAGAACGTTCTCGTTCAATTAAGTGTAAAAAGCTGATTACAGTGCATGAAAACCACTTTCGTGGAGATAGCAAATCTTTTGCTAAACTTGGATCCCAATTAGTGGGAGCCAATACATATTTTGCTCAAAACGCTTTAACTACAAACCTACTGGAGCGGAATGGTGAGATTGGTGTATGGAGCTAATTTTCAAGCACTTTCGAAGAACTAAAGGAAAGCTTCTGCCGAAAATGTCTCCAACAGAGGCCTTTGCAGCGCTTCTGACAACGTTCACGTTCATTTCAGTGTAAAAAGCTGGGTACAGTGCTTGAAAATACTTTCGTGGAGGTAACAAATCTTTCGCTGAAATGGGATCCCAATTAATGCGAGGTAAGACATGTTTTGCTTAAAATGCCGGTAACTAGAAACCCATTGGAGGGGAATGGTCAGATAAGGGTTTGGACCTAGTTACTGGGTTTTGAAGCCCATTCGAGGAAAGAAAGGAAAGCTTCTGCCGAAAATATCTCCAACAGAGGGGTTTGCAGCTCTTCTGACAAGATTCTCGTTCATTTAAGTGTAAAAACTCTTTACAGAGTTTTAGTGCACATTCGTGGAGCGAGCCAATCTTTTGCTGCATTGGGATCCCTATAGAGGTTTGGCTTTCAAAAAGTGTAACTACAACACTAGTGCATAGGAATGGTGAGATAAGTGTATGGAGCCAGTTACTGGGTTTTGAAGCCCATTCGAGGAAAAAATGGAACGCTTCTACCTAACATTTCTCCAAGTGAGGAGTTTGCAGCTCTTCTGACAACGTTCTCATTTATATCAGTGTAAAAAGCTTGAGACAGAGTTTGAAAGCACATTCGTGTAGATATGAAATCTTTAGCTCAACTAGGATCCCAATTAGCGGGAGACTATACATCTTTAACTCAAAACGCTTTAACTACAAACCCAGTGGAGGAGAATCGTGAGATTCGTGTCTTGAGCTTGTTACTCTGTTTTGAAGCCCTTGCGACGAAAGACAGGAGCGCTTCTGCCGAAAATGTCTCCAACAGTGGGGTTTGCAGCTCTTCTGACAAGATTCAAGTTCATTTAAGTGTAAAAACCTCTTTACAGAGTTTTAGTGCACATTCGTGGAGCTAGCAAATCTTTTGCTGCATTGGGATCCCTGTACAGGTTTGGCTTTCAAACAGTGTAACAACAAAACTAGTGCATACGAATGGTGAGATAAGTGTATGGAGCCAGTTACTGGGTTTTGAGGCCCATTCGAGGAAAAAAATGGAACGCTTCTACCTAACATTTCTCCAAGTGAGGGGTTTGCAGCTCTTCTGACAACGTTCACGTTCATTTC
The DNA here is from genome assembly GCF_049634645.1 of Pelodiscus sinensis. NCBI lineage: Eukaryota > Metazoa > Chordata > Testudines > Trionychidae > Pelodiscus > Pelodiscus sinensis. The sequence continues at coordinate 8,778,626 of NC_134730.1, read as the reverse complement.
AGTGTAAAAAGCTGGGTACAGTGCTTGAAAACACTTTCGTGGAGGTAGCAAATCTTTCGCTGAACTGGGATCCCAATTAATGCGAGGTAAGACATGTTTTGCTTAAAATGCCGGTAATTAGAAACCCATTGGAGGGGAATGGTCAGATAAGGGTTTGGACCTAGTTACTGGGTTTTGAAGACCATTCGAGGAAAGAAAGGAAAGCTTCTGCCGAAAATGTCTCCAACTGCGGGGTCTGCAGCTCTTCTGACAACGTTCTCATTTATATCAGTGTAAAAAGCTTGAGACAGAGTTTGAAAGCACATTCGTGTAGATATGAAATCTTTAGCTCAACTAGGATCCCAATTAGCGGGAGACTATACATCTTTAACTCAAAACGCTTTAACTACAAACCCAGTGGAGGAGAATCGTGAGATTCGTGTCTTGAGCTTGTTACTCTGTTTTGAAGCCCTTGCGACGAAAGACAGGAGCGCTTCTGCCGAAAATGTCTCCAACAGTGGGGTTTGCAGCTCTTCTGACAAGATTCAAGTTCATTTAAGTGTAAAAACCTCTTTACAGAGTTTTAGTGCACATTCGTGGAGCTAGCAAATCTTTTGCTGCATTGGGATCCCTGTACAGGTTTGGCTTTCAAACAGTGTAACAACAAAACTAGTGCATACGAATGGTGAGATAAGTGTATGGAGCCAGTTACTGGGTTTTGAGGCCCATTCGAGGAAAAAAATGGAACGCTTCTACCTAACATTTCTCCAAGTGAGGGGTTTGCAGCTCTTCTGACAACGTTCACGTTCATTTCAGTGTAAAAAGCTGGGTACAGTGCTTGAAAACACTTTCGTGGAGGTAGCAAATCTTTCGCTGAACTGGGATCCCAATTAGTGGGAGGCAATACATCTTTTGCTCAAAACGCATTAACTACAGACCCGCTGGAGGGGAATGGTGAGATTGGTGTATGGAGCTAGTTATCGCGTTTTGAAGCACTTTTGAGGAACTAAAGGAAAGCTTCTGCCGAAAATGTCTCCAACAGAGGGCTTTGCAGCTCTTCTGACAACGTTCACATTCATTTCAGTGTAAAAAGCTGGTTACAGTGCTTGAAAACACTTTCGAGGAGGTAGCAAATCTGTCGCTGAACTGGGATCCCAATTAATGCGAGGTAAGACATGTTTTGCTTAAAATGCCGGTAACTAGAAACCCATTGGAGGGGAATGGTCAGATAAGGGTTTGGACCTAGTTACTGGGTTTTGAAGCCCATTCGAGGAAAGAAAGGAAAGCTTCTGCCGAAAATATCTCCAACAGAGGGGTTTGCAGCTCTTCTGAGAACGTTCTCGTTCAATTAAGTGTAAAAAGCTGATTACAGTGCATGAAAACCACTTTCGTGGAGATAGCAAATCTTTTGCTAAACTTGGATCCCAATTAGTGGGAGCCAATACATATTTTGCTCAAAACGCTTTAACTACAAACCTACTGGAGCGGAATGGTGAGATTGGTGTATGGAGCTAATTTTCAAGCACTTTCGAAGAACTAAAGGAAAGCTTCTGCCGAAAATGTCTCCAACAGAGGCCTTTGCAGCGCTTCTGACAACGTTCACGTTCATTTCAGTGTAAAAAGCTGGGTACAGTGCTTGAAAATACTTTCGTGGAGGTAACAAATCTTTCGCTGAAATGGGATCCCAATTAATGCGAGGTAAGACATGTTTTGCTTAAAATGCCGGTAACTAGAAACCCATTGGAGGGGAATGGTCAGATAAGGGTTTGGACCTAGTTACTGGGTTTTGAAGCCCATTCGAGGAAAGAAAGGAAAGCTTCTGCCGAAAATATCTCCAACAGAGGGGTTTGCAGCTCTTCTGACAAGATTCTCGTTCATTTAAGTGTAAAAACTCTTTACAGAGTTTTAGTGCACATTCGTGGAGCGAGCCAATCTTTTGCTGCATTGGGATCCCTATAGAGGTTTGGCTTTCAAAAAGTGTAACTACAACACTAGTGCATAGGAATGGTGAGATAAGTGTATGGAGCCAGTTACTGGGTTTTGAAGCCCATTCGAGGAAAAAATGGAACGCTTCTACCTAACATTTCTCCAAGTGAGGAGTTTGCAGCTCTTCTGACAACGTTCTCATTTATATCAGTGTAAAAAGCTTGAGACAGAGTTTGAAAGCACATTCGTGTAGATATGAAATCTTTAGCTCAACTAGGATCCCAATTAGCGGGAGACTATACATCTTTAACTCAAAACGCTTTAACTACAAACCCAGTGGAGGAGAATCGTGAGATTCGTGTCTTGAGCTTGTTACTCTGTTTTGAAGCCCTTGCGACGAAAGACAGGAGCGCTTCTGCCGAAAATGTCTCCAACAGTGGGGTTTGCAGCTCTTCTGACAAGATTCAAGTTCATTTAAGTGTAAAAACCTCTTTACAGAGTTTTAGTGCACATTCGTGGAGCTAGCAAATCTTTTGCTGCATTGGGATCCCTGTACAGGTTTGGCTTTCAAACAGTGTAACAACAAAACTAGTGCATACGAATGGTGAGATAAGTGTATGGAGCCAGTTACTGGGTTTTGAGGCCCATTCGAGGAAAAAAATGGAACGCTTCTACCTAACATTTCTCCAAGTGAGGGGTTTGCAGCTCTTCTGACAACGTTCACGTTCATTTCAGTGTAAAAAGCTGGGTACAGTGCTTGAAAACACTTTCGTGGAGGTAGCAAATCTTTCGCTGAACTGGGATCCCAATTAATGCGAGGTAAGACATGTTTTGCTTAAAATGCCGGTAATTAGAAACCCATTGGAGGGGAATGGTCAGATAAGGGTTTGGACCTAGTTACTGGGTTTTGAAGACCATTCGAGGAAAGAAAGGAAAGCTTCTGCCGAAAATGTCTCCAACTGCGGGGTCTGCAGCTCTTCTGACAACGTTCTCATTTATATCAGTGTAAAAAGCTTGAGACAGAGTTTGAAAGCACATTCGTGTAGATATGAAATCTTTAGCTCAACTAGGATCCCAATTAGCGGGAGACTATACATCTTTAACTCAAAACGCTTTAACTACAAACCCAGTGGAGGAGAATCGTGAGATTCGTGTCTTGAGCTTGTTACTCTGTTTTGAAGCCCTTTCGACGAAAGACAGGAGCGCTTCTGCCGAAAATGTCTCCAACAGTGGGGTTTGCAGCTCTTCTGACAAGATTCAAGTTCATTTAAGTGTAAAAACCTCTTTACAGAGTTTTAGTGCACATTCGTGGAGCTAGCAAATCTTTTGCTGCATTGGGATCCCTGTACAGGTTTGGCTTTCAAACAGTGTAACAACAAAACTAGTGCATACGAATGGTGAGATAAGTGTATGGAGCCAGTTACTGGGTTTTGAGGCCCATTCGAGGAAAAAAATGGAACGCTTCTACCTAACATTTCTCCAAGTGAGGGGTTTGCAGCTCTTCTGACAATGTTCACGTTCATTTCAGTGTAAAAAGCTGGGTACAGTGCTTGAAAACACTTTCGTGGAGGTAGCAAATCTTTCGCTGAACTGGGATCCCAATTAGTGGGAGGCAATACATCTTTTGCTCAAAACGCATTAACTACAGACCCGCTGGAGGGGAATGGTGAGATTGGTGTATGGAGCTAGTTATCGCGTTTTGAAGCACTTTTGAGGAACTAAAGGAAAGCTTCTGCCGAAAATGTCTCCAACAGAGGGCTTTGCAGCTCTTCTGACAACGTTCACATTCATTTCAGTGTAAAAAGCTGGTTACAGTGCTTGAAAACACTTTCGAGGAGGTAGCAAATCTGTCGCTGAACTGGGATCCCAATTAATGCGAGGTAAGACATGTTTTGCTTAAAATGCCGGTAACTAGAAACCCATTGGAGGGGAATGGTCAGATAAGGGTTTGGACCTAGTTACTGGGTTTTGAAGCCCATTCGAGGAAAGAAAGGAAAGCTTCTGCCGAAAATATCTCCAACAGAGGGGTTTGCAGCTCTTCTGAGAACGTTCTCGTTCAATTAAGTGTAAAAAGCTGATTACAGTGCATGAAAACCACTTTCGTGGAGATAGCAAATCTTTTGCTAAACTTGGATCCCAATTAGTGGGAGCCAATACATATTTTGCTCAAAACGCTTTAACTACAAACCTACTGGAGCGGAATGGTGAGATTGGTGTATGGAGCTAATTTTCAAGCACTTTCGAAGAACTAAAGGAAAGCTTCTGCCGAAAATGTCTCCAACAGAGGCCTTTGCAGCGCTTCTGACAACGTTCACGTTCATTTCAGTGTAAAAAGCTGGGTACAGTGCTTGAAAATACTTTCGTGGAGGTAACAAATCTTTCGCTGAAATGGGATCCCAATTAATGCGAGGTAAGACATGTTTTGCTTAAAATGCCGGTAACTAGAAACCCATTGGAGGGGAATGGTCAGATAAGGGTTTGGACCTAGTTACTGGGTTTTGAAGCCCATTCGAGGAAAGAAAGGAAAGCTTCTGCCGAAAATATCTCCAACAGAGGGGTTTGCAGCTCTTCTGACAAGATTCTCGTTCATTTAAGTGTAAAAACTCTTTACAGAGTTTTAGTGCACATTCGTGGAGCGAGCCAATCTTTTGCTGCATTGGGATCCCTATAGAGGTTTGGCTTTCAAAAAGTGTAACTACAACACTAGTGCATAGGAATGGTGAGATAAGTGTATGGAGCCAGTTACTGGGTTTTGAAGCCCATTCGAGGAAAAAATGGAACGCTTCTACCTAACATTTCTCCAAGTGAGGAGTTTGCAGCTCTTCTGACAACGTTCTCATTTATATCAGTGTAAAAAGCTTGAGACAGAGTTTGAAAGCACATTCGTGTAGATATGAAATCTTTAGCTCAACTAGGATCCCAATTAGCGGGAGACTATACATCTTTAACTCAAAACGCTTTAACTACAAACCCAGTGGAGGAGAATCGTGAGATTCGTGTCTTGAGCTTGTTACTCTGTTTTGAAGCCCTTGCGACGAAAGACAGGAGCGCTTCTGCCGAAAATGTCTCCAACAGTGGGGTTTGCAGCTCTTCTGACAAGATTCAAGTTCATTTAAGTGTAAAAACCTCTTTACAGAGTTTTAGTGCACATTCGTGGAGCTAGCAAATCTTTTGCTGCATTGGGATCCCTGTACAGGTTTGGCTTTCAAACAGTGTAACAACAAAACTAGTGCATACGAATGGTGAGATAAGTGTATGGAGCCAGTTACTGGGTTTTGAGGCCCATTCGAGGAAAAAAATGGAACGCTTCTACCTAACATTTCTCCAAGTGAGGGGTTTGCAGCTCTTCTGACAACGTTCACGTTCATTTCAGTGTAAAAAGCTGGGTACAGTGCTTGAAAACACTTTCGTGGAGGTAGCAAATCTGTCGCTGAACTGGGATCCCAATTAATGCGAGGTAAGACATGTTTTGCTTAAAATGCCGGTAATTAGAAACCCATTGGAGGGGAATGGTCAGATAAGGGTTTGGACCTAGTTACTGGGTTTTGAAGACCATTCGAGGAAAGAAAGGAAAGCTTCTGCCGAAAATGTCTCCAACACAGGGGTTTGCAGCTCTTCTGAGAACGTTCTCGTTCAATTAAGTGTAAAAAGCAGATTACAGTGCATGGAAACCACTTTCGTGGAGATAGCAAATCTTTCGCTGAACTGGGATCCCAATTAGTGGGAGGCAATACATCTTTTGCTCAAAACGCATTAACTACAGACCCGCTGGAGGGGAATGGTGAGATTGGTGTATGGAGCTAGTTATCGCGTTTTGAAGCACTTTTGAGGAACTAAAGGAAAGCTTCTGCCGAAAATGTCTCCAACAGAGGGCTTTGCAGCTCTTCTGACAACGTTCACATTCATTTCAGTGTAAAAAGCTGGTTACAGTGCTTGAAAACACTTTCGAGGAGGTAGCAAATCTGTCGCTGAACTGGGATCCCAATTAATGCGAGGTAAGACATGTTTTGCTTAAAATGCCGGTAACTAGAAACCCATTGGAGGGGAATGGTCAGATAAGGGTTTGGACCTAGTGACTGAGTTTTGAAGCCCATTCGAGGAAAGAAGGGAAAGCTTCTGCCGAAAATATCTCCAACAGAGGGGTTTTCAGCTCTTCTGAGAACGTTCTCGTTCAATTAAGTGTAAAAAGCTGATTACAGTGCATGAAAACCACTTTCGTGGAGACAGCAAATCTCTCGCTGAACTGGGATCCCAATTAGTGGGAGCCAATACATATTTTGCTCAAAACGCTTTAACTACCAACCTACTGGAGAGGAATGGTGAGATTGGTGTATGGAGCTAATTTTCAAGCACTTTCGAAGAACTAAAGGAAAGCTTCTGCCGAAAATGTCTCCAACAGAGGCCTTTGCAGCGCTTCTGACAACGTTCACGTTCATTTCAGTGTAAAAAGCTGGGTACAGTGCTTGAAAATACTTTCGTGGAGGTAACAAATCTTTCGCTGAAATGGGATCCCAATTAATGCGAGGTAAGACATGTTTTGCTTAAAATGCCGGTAACTAGAAACCCATTGGAGGGGAATGGTCAGATAAGGGTTTGGACCTAGTTACTGGGTTTTGAAGCCCATTCGAGGAAAGAAAGGAAAGCTTCTGCCGAAAATATCTCCAACAGAGGGGTTTGCAGCTCTTCTGACAAGATTCTCGTTCATTTAAGTGTAAAAACTCTTTACAGAGTTTTAGTGCACATTCGTGGAGCGAGCCAATCTTTTGCTGCATTGGGATCCCTATAGAGGTTTGGCTTTCAAAAAGTGTAACTACAACACTAGTGCATAGGAATGGTGAGATAAGTGTATGGAGCCAGTTACTGGGTTTTGAAGCCCATTCGAGGAAAAAATGGAACGCTTCTACCTAACATTTCTCCAAGTGAGGAGTTTGCAGCTCTTCTGACAACGTTCTCATTTATATCAGTGTAAAAAGCTTGAGACAGAGTTTGAAAGCACATTCGTGTAGATATGAAATCTTTAGCTCAACTAGGATCCCAATTAGCGGGAGACTATACATCTTTAACTCAAAACGCTTTAACTACAAACCCAGTGGAGGAGAATCGTGAGATTCGTGTCTTGAGCTTGTTACTCTGTTTTGAAGCCCTTGCGACGAAAGACAGGAGCGCTTCTGCCGAAAATGTCTCCAACAGTGGGGTTTGCAGCTCTTCTGACAAGATTCAAGTTCATTTAAGTGTAAAAACCTCTTTACAGAGTTTTAGTGCACATTCGTGGAGCTAGCAAATCTTTTGCTGCATTGGGATCCCTGTACAGGTTTGGCTTTCAAACAGTGTAACAACAAAACTAGTGCATACGAATGGTGAGATAAGTGTATGGAGCCAGTTACTGGGTTTTGAGGCCCATTCGAGGAAAAAAATGGAACGCTTCTACCTAACATTTCTCCAAGTGAGGGGTTTGCAGCTCTTCTGACAACGTTCACGTTCATTTCAGTGTAAAAAGCTGGGTACAGTGCTTGAAAACACTTTCGTGGAGGTAGCAAATCTTTCGCTGAACTGGGATCCCAATTAGTGGGAGGCAATACATCTTTTGCTCAAAACGCATTAACTACAGACCCGCTGGAGGGGAATGGTGAGATTGGTGTATGGAGCTAGTTATCGCGTTTTGAAGCACTTTTGAGGAACTAAAGGAAAGCTTCTGCCGAAAATGTCTCCAACAGAGGGCTTTGCAGCTCTTCTGACAACGTTCACATTCATTTCAGTGTAAAAAGCTGGTTACAGTGCTTGAAAACACTTTCGAGGAGGTAGCAAATCTGTCGCTGAACTGGGATCCCAATTAATGCGAGGTAAGACATGTTTTGCTTAAAATGCCGGTAACTAGAAACCCATTGGAGGGGAATGGTCAGATAAGGGTTTGGACCTAGTTACTGGGTTTTGAAGCCCATTCGAGGAAAGAAAGGAAAGCTTCTGCCGAAAATGTCTCCAACAGAGGGGTTTGCAGCTCTTCTGAGAACGTTCTCGTTCAATTAAGTGTAAAAAGCTGATTACAGTGCATGAAAACCACTTTCGTGGAGATAGCAAATCTTTTGCTAAACTTGGATCTCAATTAGTGGGAGCCAATACATATTTTGCTCAAAACGCTTTAACTACAAACCTACTGGAGCGGAATGGTGAGATTGGTGTATGGAGCTAATTTTCAAGCACTTTCGAAGAACTAAAGGAAAGCTTCTGCCGAAAATGTCTCCAACAGAGGCCTTTGCAGCGCTTCTGACAACGTTCACGTTCATTTCAGTGTAAAAAGCTGGGTACAGTGCTTGAAAATACTTTCGTGGAGGTAACAAATCTTTCGCTGAAATGGGATCCCAATTAATGCGAGGTAAGACATGTTTTGCTTAAAATGCCGGTAACTAGAAACCCATTGGAGGGGAATGGTCAGATAAGGGTTTGGACCTAGTTACTGGGTTTTGAAGCCCATTCGAGGAAAGAAAGGAAAGCTTCTGCCGAAAATATCTCCAACAGAGGGGTTTGCAGCTCTTCTGACAAGATTCTCGTTCATTTAAGTGTAAAAACTCTTTACAGAGTTTTAGTGCACATTCGTGGAGCGAGCCAATCTTTTGCTGCATTGGGATCCCTATAGAGGTTTGGCTTTCAAAAAGTGTAACTACAAAACTAGTGCATAGGAATGGTGAGATAAGTGTATGGAGCCAGTTACTGGGTTTTGAAGCCCATTCGAGGAAAAAATGGAACGCTTCTACCTAACATTTCTCCAAGTGAGGAGTTTGCAGCTCTTCTGACAACGTTCTCATTTATATCAGTGTAAAAAGCTTGAGACAGAGTTTGAAAGCACATTCGTGTAGATATGAAATCTTTAGCTCAACTAGGATCCCAATTAGCGGGAGACTATACATCTTTAACTCAAAACGCTTTAACTACAAACCCAGTGGAGGAGAATCGTGAGATTCGTGTCTTGAGCTTGTTACTCTGTTTTGAAGCCCTTGCGACGAAAGACAGGAGCGCTTCTGCCGAAAATGTCTCCAACAGTGGGGTTTGCAGCTCTTCTGACAAGATTCAAGTTCATTTAAGTGTAAAAACCTCTTTACAGAGTTTTAGTGCACATTCGTGGAGCTAGCAAATCTTTTGCTGCATTGGGATCCCTGTACAGGTTTGGCTTTCAAACAGTGTAACAACAAAACTAGTGCATACGAATGGTGAGATAAGTGTATGGAGCCAGTTACTGGGTTTTGAGGCCCATTCGAGGAAAAAAATGGAACGCTTCTACCTAACATTTCTCCAAGTGAGGGGTTTGCAGCTCTTCTGACAACGTTCACGTTCATTTCAGTGTAAAAAGCTGGGTACAGTGCTTGAAAACACTTTCGTGGAGGTAGCAAATCTGTCGCTGAACTGGGATCCCAATTAATGCGAGGTAAGACATGTTTTGCTTAAAATGCCGGTAACTAGAAACCCATTGGAGGGGAATGGTCAGATAAGGGTTTGGACCTAGTTACTGGGTTTTGAAGCCCATTCGAGGAAAGAAAGGAAAGCTTCTGCCGAAAATGTCTCCATCTGTGGGGTTTGCAGCTCTTCTGACAACGTTCATGTTGATTTCAGTGTAAAAAGCTGGTTACAGTGCCTGAAAACACTTTCGTGGAGGTAGCAAATCTTTCGCTGAACTGCGATCCCAATTAGTGGGAGCCAATACATCTTTTGCTCAAAACGCTTTAACTACAAACCCGCTGGAGGGTGTATGGAGCTAGTTATCGGGTTTTGAAGCACATTCAATGAACTAAAGGAAAGCTTCTACCGAAAATGTCTCCAACTGCGGGGTTTGCAGCTCTTCTGACAACGTTCTCATTTATATCAGTGTAAAAAGCTTGAGACAGAGTTTGAAAGCACATTCGTGTAGATATGAAATCTTTAGCTCAACTAGGATCCCAATTAGCGGGAGACTATACATCTTTAACTCAAAACGCTTTAACTACAAACCCAGTGGAGGAGAATCGTGAGATTCGTGTCTTGAGCTTGTTACTCTGTTTTGAAGCCCTTGCGACGAAAGACAGGAGCGCTTCTGCCGAAAATGTCTCCAACAGTGGGGTTTGCAGCTCTTCTGACAAGATTCAAGTTCATTTAAGTGTAAAAACCTCTTTACAGAGTTTTAGTGCACATTCGTGGAGCTAGCAAATCTTTTGCTGCATTGGGATCCCTGTACAGGTTTGGCTTTCAAACAGTGTAACAACAAAACTAGTGCATACGAATGGTGAGATAAGTGTATGGAGCCAGTTACTGGGTTTTGAGGCCCATTCGAGGAAAAAAATGGAACGCTTCTACCTAACATTTCTCCAAGTGAGGGGTTTGCAGCTCTTCTGACAACGTTCACGTTCATTTCAGTGTAAAAAGCTGGGTACAGTGCTTGAAAACACTTTCGTGGAGGTAGCAAATCTTTCGCTGAACTGGGATCCCAATTAGTGGGAGGCAATACATCTTTTGCTCAAAACGCATTAACTACAGACCCGCTGGAGGGGAATGGTGAGATTGGTGTATGGAGCTAGTTATCGCGTTTTGAAGCACTTTTGAGGAACTAAAGGAAAGCTTCTGCCGAAAATGTCTCCAACAGAGGGCTTTGCAGCTCTTCTGACAACGTTCACATTCATTTCAGTGTAAAAAGCTGGTTACAGTGCTTGAAAACACTTTCGAGGAGGTAGCAAATCTTTCGCTGAACTGGGATCCCAATTAATGCGAGGTAAGACATGTTTTGCTTAAAATGCCGGTAACTAGAAACCCATTGGAGGGGAATGGTCAGATAAGGGTTTGGACCTAGTTACTGGGTTTTGAAGCCCATTCGAGGAAAGAAAGGAAAGCTTCTGCCGAAAATGTCTCCAACAGAGGGGTTTGCAGCTCTTCTGAGAACGTTCTCGTTCAATTAAGTGTAAAAAGCTGATTACAGTGCATGAAAACCACTTTCGTGGAGATAGCAAATCTTTTGCTAAACTTGGATCTCAATTAGTGGGAGCCAATACATATTTTGCTCAAAACGCTTTAACTACAAACCTACTGGAGCGGAATGGTGAGATTGGTGTATGGAGCTAATTTTCAAGCACTTTCGAAGAACTAAAGGAAAGCTTCTGCCGAAAATGTCTCCAACAGAGGCCTTTGCAGCGCTTCTGACAACGTTCACGTTCATTTCAGTGTAAAAAGCTGGGTACAGTGCTTGAAAATACTTTCGTGGAGGTAACAAATCTTTCGCTGAAATGGGATCCCAATTAATGCGAGGTAAGACATGTTTTGCTTAAAATGCCGGTAACTAGAAACCCATTGGAGGGGAATGGTCAGATAAGGGTTTGGACCTAGTTACTGGGTTTTGAAGCCCATTCGAGGAAAGAAAGGAAAGCTTCTGCCGAAAATATCTCCAACAGAGGGGTTTGCAGCTCTTCTGACAAGATTCTCGTTCATTTAAGTGTAAAAACTCTTTACAGAGTTTTAGTGCACATTCGTGGAGCGAGCCAATCTTTTGCTGCATTGGGATCCCTATAGAGGTTTGGCTTTCAAAAAGTGTAACTACAAAACTAGTGCATAGGAATGGTGAGATAAGTGTATGGAGCCAGTTACTGGGTTTTGAAGCCCATTCGAGGAAAAAATGGAACGCTTCTACCTAACATTTCTCCAAGTGAGGAGTTTGCAGCTCTTCTGACAACGTTCTCATTTATATCAGTGTAAAAAGCTTGAGACAGAGTTTGAAAGCACATTCGTGTAGATATGAAATCTTTAGCTCAACTAGGATCCCAATTAGCGGGAGACTATACATCTTTAACTCAAAACGCTTTAACTACAAACCCAGTGGAGGAGAATCGTGAGATTCGTGTCTTGAGCTTGTTACTCTGTTTTGAAGCCCTTGCGACGAAAGACAGGAGCGCTTCTGCCGAAAATGTCTCCAACAGTGGGGTTTGCAGCTCTTCTGACAAGATTCAAGTTCATTTAAGTGTAAAAACCTCTTTACAGAGTTTTAGTGCACATTCGTGGAGCTAGCAAATCTTTTGCTGCATTGGGATCCCTGTACAGGTTTGGCTTTCAAACAGTGTAACAACAAAACTAGTGCATACGAATGGTGAGATAAGTGTATGGAGCCAGTTACTGGGTTTTGAGGCCCATTCGAGGAAAAAAATGGAACGCTTCTACCTAACATTTCTCCAAGTGAGGGGTTTGCAGCTCTTCTGACAACGTTCACGTTCATTTCAGTGTAAAAAGCTGGGTACAGTGCTTGAAAACACTTTCGTGGAGGTAGCAAATCTTTCGCTGAACTGGGATCCCAATTAGTGGGAGGCAATACATCTTTTGCTCAAAACGCATTAACTACAGACCCGCTGGAGGGGAATGGTGAGATTGGTGTATGGAGCTAGTTATCGCGTTTTGAAGCACTTTTGAGGAACTAAAGGAAAGCTTCTGCCGAAAATGTCTCCAACAGAGGGCTTTGCAGCTCTTCTGACAACGTTCACATTCATTTCAGTGTAAAAAGCTGGTTACAGTGCTTGAAAACACTTTCGAGGAGGTAGCAAATCTTTCGCTGAACTGGGATCCCAATTAATGCGAGGTAAGACATGTTTTGCTTAAAATGCCGGTAACTAGAAACCCATTGGAGGGGAATGGTCAGATAAGGGTTTGGACCTAGTTACTGGGTTTTGAAGCCCATTCGAGGAAAGAAAGGAAAGCTTCTGCCGAAAATGTCTCCAACAGAGGGGTTTGCAGCTCTTCTGAGAACGTTCTCGTTCAATTAAGTGTAAAAAGCTGATTACAGTGCATGAAAACCACTTTCGTGGAGATAGCAAATCTTTTGCTAAACTTGGATCTCAATTAGTGGGAGCCAATACATATTTTGCTCAAAACGCTTTAACTACAAACCTACTGGAGCGGAATGGTGAGATTGGTGTATGGAGCTAATTTTCAAGCACTTTCGAAGAACTAAAGGAAAGCTTCTGCCGAAAATGTCTCCAACAGAGGCCTTTGCAGCGCTTCTGACAACGTTCATGTTCATTTCAGTGTAAAAAGCTGGGTACAGTGCTTGAAAATACTTTCGTGGAGGTAACAAATCTTTCGCTGAAATGGGATCCCAATTAATGCGAGGTAAGACATGTTTTGCTTAAAATGCCGGTAACTAGAAACCCATTGGAGGGGAATGGTCAGATAAGGGTTTGGACCTAGTTACTGGGTTTTGAAGCCCATTCGAGGAAAGAAAGGAAAGCTTCTGCCGAAAATATCTCCAACAGAGGGGTTTGCAGCTCTTCTGACAAGATTCTCGTTCATTTAAGTGTAAAAACTCTTTACAGAGTTTTAGTGCACATTCGTGGAGCGAGCCAATCTTTTGCTGCATTGGGATCCCTATAGAGGTTTGGCTTTCAAAAAGTGTAACTACAAAACTAGTGCATAGGAATGGTGAGATAAGTGTATGGAGCCAGTTACTGGGTTTTGAAGCCCATTCGAGGAAAAAATGGAACGCTTCTACCTAACATTTCTCCAAGTGAGGAGTTTGCAGCTCTTCTGACAACGTTCTCATTTATATCAGTGTAAAAAGCTTGAGACAGAGTTTGAAAGCACATTCGTGTAGATATGAAATCTTTAGCTCAACTAGGATCCCAATTAGCGGGAGACTATACATCTTTAACTCAAAACGCTTTAACTACAAACCCAGTGGAGGAGAATCGTGAGATTCGTGTCTTGAGCTTGTTACTCTGTTTTGAAGCCCTTGCGACGAAAGACAGGAGCGCTTCTGCCGAAAATGTCTCCAACAGTGGGGTTTGCAGCTCTTCTGACAAGATTCAAGTTCATTTAAGTGTAAAAACCTCTTTACAGAGTTTTAGTGCACATTCGTGGAGCTAGCAAATCTTTTGCTGCATTGGGATCCCTGTACAGGTTTGGCTTTCAAACAGTGTAACAACAAAACTAGTGCATACGAATGGTGAGATAAGTGTATGGAGCCAGTTACTGGGTTTTGAGGCCCATTCGAGGAAAAAAATGGAACGCTTCTACCTAACATTTCTCCAAGTGAGGGGTTTGCAGCTCTTCTGACAACGTTCACGTTCATTTCAGTGTAAAAAGCTGGGTACAGTGCTTGAAAACACTTTCGTGGAGGTAGCAAATCTTTCGCTGAACTGGGATCCCAATTAGTGGGAGGCAATACATCTTTTGCTCAAAACGCATTAACTACAGACCCGCTGGAGGGGAATGGTGAGATTGGTGTATGGAGCTAGTTATCGCGTTTTGAAGCACTTTTGAGGAACTAAAGGAAAGCTTCTGCCGAAAATGTCTCCAACAGAGGGCTTTGCAGCTCTTCTGACAACGTTCACATTCATTTCAGTGTAAAAAGCTGGTTACAGTGCTTGAAAACACTTTCGAGGAGGTAGCAAATCTTTCGCTGAACTGGGATCCCAATTAATGCGAGGTAAGACATGTTTTGCTTAAAATGCCGGTAACTAGAAACCCATTGGAGGGGAATGGTCAGATAAGGGTTTGGACCTAGTTACTGGGTTTTGAAGCCCATTCGAGGAAAGAAAGGAAAGCTTCTGCCGAAAATGTCTCCAACAGAGGGGTTTGCAGCTCTTCTGAGAACGTTCTCGTTCAATTAAGTGTAAAAAGCTGATTACAGTGCATGAAAACCACTTTCGTGGAGATAGCAAATCTTTTGCTAAACTTGGATCTCAATTAGTGGGAGCCAATACATATTTTGCTCAAAACGCTTTAACTACAAACCTACTGGAGCGGAATGGTGAGATTGGTGTATGGAGCTAATTTTCAAGCACTTTCGAAGAACTAAAGGAAAGCTTCTGCCGAAAATGTCTCCAACAGAGGCCTTTGCAGCGCTTCTGACAACGTTCATGTTCATTTCAGTGTAAAAAGCTGGGTACAGTGCTTGAAAATACTTTCGTGGAGGTAACAAATCTTTCGCTGAAATGGGATCCCAATTAATGCGAGGTAAGACATGTTTTGCTTAAAATGCCGGTAACTAGAAACCCATTGGAGGGGAATGGTCAGATAAGGGTTTGGACCTAGTTACTGGGTTTTGAAGCCCATTCGAGGAAAGAAAGGAAAGCTTCTGCCGAAAATATCTCCAACAGAGGGGTTTGCAGCTCTTCTGACAAGATTCTCGTTCATTTAAGTGTAAAAACTCTTTACAGAGTTTTAGTGCACATTCGTGGAGCGAGCCAATCTTTTGCTGCATTGGGATCCCTATAGAGGTTTGGCTTTCAAAAAGTGTAACTACAAAACTAGTGCATAGGAATGGTGAGATAAGTGTATGGAGCCAGTTACTGGGTTTTGAAGCCCATTCGAGGAAAAAATGGAACGCTTCTACCTAACATTTCTCCAAGTGAGGAGTTTGCAGCTCTTCTGACAACGTTCTCATTTATATCAGTGTAAAAAGCTTGAGACAGAGTTTGAAAGCACATTCGTGTAGATATGAAATCTTTAGCTCAACTAGGATCCCAATTAGCGGGAGACTATACATCTTTAACTCAAAACGCTTTAACTACAAACCCAGTGGAGGAGAATCGTGAGATTCGTGTCTTGAGCTTGTTACTCTGTTTTGAAGCCCTTGCGACGAAAGACAGGAGCGCTTCTGCCGAAAATGTCTCCAACAGTGGGGTTTGCAGCTCTTCTGACAAGATTCAAGTTCATTTAAGTGTAAAAACCTCTTTACAGAGTTTTAGTGCACATTCGTGGAGCTAGCAAATCTTTTGCTGCATTGGGATCCCTGTACAGGTTTGGCTTTCAAACAGTGTAACAACAAAACTAGTGCATACGAATGGTGAGATAAGTGTATGGAGCCAGTTACTGGGTTTTGAGGCCCATTCGAGGAAAAAAATGGAACGCTTCTACCTAACATTTCTCCAAGTGAGGGGTTTGCAGCTCTTCTGACAACGTTCACGTTCATTTCAGTGTAAAAAGCTGGGTACAGTGCTTGAAAACACTTTCGTGGAGGTAGCAAATCTGTCGCTGAACTGGGATCCCAATTAATGCGAGGTAAGACATGTTTTGCTTAAAATGCCGGTAACTAGAAACCCATTGGAGGGGAATGGTCAGATAAGGGTTTGGACCTAGTTACTGGGTTTTGAAGCCCATTCGAGGAAAGAAAGGAAAGCTTCTGCCGAAAATGTCTCCATCTGTGGGGTTTGCAGCTCTTCTGACAACGTTCATGTTGATTTCAGTGTAAAAAGCTGGTTACAGTGCCTGAAAACACTTTCGTGGAGGTAGCAAATCTTTCGCTGAACTGCGATCCCAATTAGTGGGAGCCAATACATCTTTTGCTCAAAACGCTTTAACTACAAACCCGCTGGAGGGTGTATGGAGCTAGTTATCGGGTTTTGAAGCACATTCAATGAACTAAAGGAAAGCTTCTACCGAAAATGTCTCCAACTGCGGGGTTTGCAGCTCTTCTGACAACGTTCTCATTTATATCAGTGTAAAAAGCTTGAGACAGAGTTTGAAAGCACATTCGTGTAGATATGAAATCTTTAGCTCAACTAGGATCCCAATTAGCGGGAGACTATACATCTTTAACTCAAAACGCTTTAACTACAAACCCAGTGGAGGAGAATCGTGAGATTCGTGTCTTGAGCTTGTTACTCTGTTTTGAAGCCCTTGCGACGAAAGACAGGAGCGCTTCTGCCGAAAATGTCTCCAACAGTGGGGTTTGCAGCTCTTCTGACAAGATTCAAGTTCATTTAAGTGTAAAAACCTCTTTACAGAGTTTTAGTGCACATTCGTGGAGCTAGCAAATCTTTTGCTGCATTGGGATCCCTGTACAGGTTTGGCTTTCAAACAGTGTAACAACAAAACTAGTGCATACGAATGGTGAGATAAGTGTATGGAGCCAGTTACTGGGTTTTGAGGCCCATTCGAGGAAAAAAATGGAACGCTTCTACCTAACATTTCTCCAAGTGAGGGGTTTGCAGCTCTTCTGACAACGTTCACGTTCATTTCAGTGTAAAAAGCTGGGTACAGTGCTTGAAAACACTTTCGTGGAGGTAGCAAATCTGTCGCTGAACTGGGATCCCAATTAATGCGAGGTAAGACATGTTTTGCTTAAAATGCCGGTAACTAGAAACCCATTGGAGGGGAATGGTCAGATAAGGGTTTGGACCTAGTTACTGGGTTTTGAAGCCCATTCGAGGAAAGAAAGGAAAGCTTCTGCCGAAAATGTCTCCATCTGTGGGGTTTGCAGCTCTTCTGACAACGTTCATGTTGATTTCAGTGTAAAAAGCTGGTTACAGTGCCTGAAAACACTTTCGTGGAGGTAGCAAATCTTTCGCTGAACTGCGATCCCAATTAGTGGGAGCCAATACATCTTTTGCTCAAAACGCTTTAACTACAAACCCGCTGGAGGGTGTATGGAGCTAGTTATCGGGTTTTGAAGCACATTCAATGAACTAAAGGAAAGCTTCTACCGAAAATGTCTCCAACTGCGGGGTTTGCAGCTCTTCTGACAACGTTCTCATTTATATCAGTGTAAAAAGCTTGAGACAGAGTTTGAAAGCACATTCGTGTAGATATGAAATCTTTAGCTCAACTAGGATCCCAATTAGCGGGAGACTATACATCTTTAACTCAAAACGCTTTAACTACAAACCCAGTGGAGGAGAATCGTGAGATTCGTGTCTTGAGCTTGTTACTCTGTTTTGAAGCCCTTTCGACGAAAGACAGGAGCGCTTCTGCCGAAAATGTCTCCAACAGTGGGGTTTGCAGCTCTTCTGACAAGATTCAAGTTCATTTAAGTGTAAAAACCTCTTTACAGAGTTTTAGTGCACATTCGTGGAGCTAGCAAATCTTTTGCTGCATTGGGATCCCTGTACAGGTTTGGCTTTCAAAAAGTGTAACTACAAAACTAGTGCATAGGAATGGTGAGATAAGTGTATGGAGCCAGTTACTGGGTTTTGAAGCCCATTCGAGGAAAAAATGGAACGCTTCTACCTAACATTTCTCCAAGTGAGGAGTTTGCAGCTCTTCTGACAACGTTCTCATTTATATCAGTGTAAAAAGCTTGAGACAGAGTTTGAAAGCACATTCGTGTAGATATGAAATCTTTAGCTCAACTAGGATCCCAATTAGCGGGAGACTATACATCTTTAACTCAAAACGCTTTAACTACAAACCCAGTGGAGGAGAATCGTGAGATTCGTGTCTTGAGCTTGTTACTCTGTTTTGAAGCCCTTGCGACGAAAGACAGGAGCGCTTCTGCCGAAAATGTCTCCAACAGTGGGGTTTGCAGCTCTTCTGACAAGATTCAAGTTCATTTAAGTGTAAAAACCTCTTTACAGAGTTTTAGTGCACATTCGTGGAGCTAGCAAATCTTTTGCTGCATTGGGATCCCTGTACAGGTTTGGCTTTCAAACAGTGTAACAACAAAACTAGTGCATACGAATGGTGAGATAAGTGTATGGAGCCAGTTACTGGGTTTTGAGGCCCATTCGAGGAAAAAAATGGAACGCTTCTACCTAACATTTCTCCAAGTGAGGGGTTTGCAGCTCTTCTGACAACGTTCACGTTCATTTCAGTGTAAAAAGCTGGGTACAGTGCTTGAAAACACTTTCGTGGAGGTAGCAAATCTGTCGCTGAACTGGGATCCCAATTAATGCGAGGTAAGACATGTTTTGCTTAAAATGCCGGTAACTAGAAACCCATTGGAGGGGAATGGTCAGATAAGGGTTTGGACCTAGTTACTGGGTTTTGAAGCCCATTCGAGGAAAGAAAGGAAAGCTTCTGCCGAAAATGTCTCCATCTGTGGGGTTTGCAGCTCTTCTGACAACGTTCATGTTGATTTCAGTGTAAAAAGCTGGTTACAGTGCCTGAAAACACTTTCGTGGAGGTAGCAAATCTTTCGCTGAACTGCGATCCCAATTAGTGGGAGCCAATACATCTTTTGCTCAAAACGCTTTAACTACAAACCCGCTGGAGGGTGTATGGAGCTAGTTATCGGGTTTTGAAGCACATTCAATGAACTAAAGGAAAGCTTCTACCGAAAATGTCTCCAACTGCGGGGTTTGCAGCTCTTCTGACAACGTTCTCATTTATATCAGTGTAAAAAGCTTGAGACAGAGTTTGAAAGCACATTCGTGTAGATATGAAATCTTTAGCTCAACTAGGATCCCAATTAGCGGGAGACTATACATCTTTAACTCAAAACGCTTTAACTACAAACCCAGTGGAGGAGAATCGTGAGATTCGTGTCTTGAGCTTGTTACTCTGTTTTGAAGCCCTTTCGACGAAAGACAGGAGCGCTTCTGCCGAAAATGTCTCCAACAGTGGGGTTTGCAGCTCTTCTGACAAGATTCAAGTTCATTTAAGTGTAAAAACCTCTTTACAGAGTTTTAGTGCACATTCGTGGAGCTAGCAAATCTTTTGCTGCATTGGGATCCCTGTACAGGTTTGGCTTTCAAACAGTGTAACAACAAAACTAGTGCATACGAATGGTGAGATAAGTGTATGGAGCCAGTTACTGGGTTTTGAGGCCCATTCGAGGAAAAAAATGGAACGCTTCTACCTAACATTTCTCCAAGTGAGGGGTTTGCAGCTCTTCTGACAACGTTCACGTTCATTTCAGTGTAAAAAGCTGGGTACAGTGCTTGAAAACACTTTCGTGGAGGTAGCAAATCTTTCGCTGAACTGGGATCCCAATTAGTGGGAGGCAATACATCTTTTGCTCAAAACGCATTAACTACAGACCCGCTGGAGGGGAATGGTGAGATTGGTGTATGGAGCTAGTTATCGCGTTTTGAAGCACTTTTGAGGAACTAAAGGAAAGCTTCTGCCGAAAATGTCTCCAACAGAGGGCTTTGCAGCTCTTCTGACAACGTTCACATTCATTTCAGTGTAAAAAGCTGGTTACAGTGCTTGAAAACACTTTCGAGGAGGTAGCAAATCTGTCGCTGAACTGGGATCCCAATTAATGCGAGGTAAGACATGTTTTGCTTAAAATGCCGGTAACTAGAAACCCATTGGAGGGGAATGGTCAGATAAGGGTTTGGACCTAGTTACTGGGTTTTGAAGCCCATTCGAGGAAAGAAAGGAAAGCTTCTGCCGAAAATGTCTCCAACAGAGGGGTTTGCAGCTCTTCTGAGAACGTTCTCGTTCAATTAAGTGTAAAAAGCTGATTACAGTGCATGAAAACCACTTTCGTGGAGATAGCAAATCTTTTGCTAAACTTGGATCTCAATTAGTGGGAGCCAATACATATTTTGCTCAAAACGCTTTAACTACAAACCTACTGGAGCGGAATGGTGAGATTGGTGTATGGAGCTAATTTTCAAGCACTTTCGAAGAACTAAAGGAAAGCTTCTGCCGAAAATGTCTCCAACAGAGGCCTTTGCAGCGCTTCTGACAACGTTCACGTTCATTTCAGTGTAAAAAGCTGGGTACAGTGCTTGAAAATACTTTCGTGGAGGTAACAAATCTTTCGCTGAAATGGGATCCCAATTAATGCGAGGTAAGACATGTTTTGCTTAAAATGCCGGTAACTAGAAACCCATTGGAGGGGAATGGTCAGATAAGGGTTTGGACCTAGTTACTGGGTTTTGAAGCCCATTCGAGGAAAGAAAGGAAAGCTTCTGCCGAAAATGTCTCCAACAGAGGCCTTTGCAGCGCTTCTGACAACGTTCACGTTCATTTCAGTGTAAAAAGCTGGGTACAGTGCTTGAAAATACTTTCGTGGAGGTAACAAATCTTTCGCTGAAATGGGATCCCAATTAATGCGAGGTAAGACATGTTTTGCTTAAAATGCCGGTAACTAGAAACCCATTGGAGGGGAATGGTCAGATAAGGGTTTGGACCTAGTTACTGGGTTTTGAAGCCCATTCGAGGAAAGAAAGGAAAGCTTCTGCCGAAAATATCTCCAACAGAGGGGTTTGCAGCTCTTCTGACAAGATTCTCGTTCATTTAAGTGTAAAAACTCTTTACAGAGTTTTAGTGCACATTCGTGGAGCGAGCCAATCTTTTGCTGCATTGGGATCCCTATAGAGGTTTGGCTTTCAAAAAGTGTAACTACAAAACTAGTGCATAGGAATGGTGAGATAAGTGTATGGAGCCAGTTACTGGGTTTTGAAGCCCATTCGAGGAAAAAATGGAACGCTTCTACCTAACATTTCTCCAAGTGAGGAGTTTGCAGCTCTTCTGACAACGTTCTCATTTATATCAGTGTAAAAAGCTTGAGACAGAGTTTGAAAGCACATTCGTGTAGATATGAAATCTTTAGCTCAACTAGGATCCCAATTAGCGGGAGACTATACATCTTTAACTCAAAACGCTTTAACTACAAACCCAGTGGAGGAGAATCGTGAGATTCGTGTCTTGAGCTTGTTACTCTGTTTTGAAGCCCTTGCGACGAAAGACAGGAGCGCTTCTGCCGAAAATGTCTCCAACAGTGGGGTTTGCAGCTCTTCTGACAAGATTCAAGTTCATTTAAGTGTAAAAACCTCTTTACAGAGTTTTAGTGCACATTCGTGGAGCTAGCAAATCTTTTGCTGCATTGGGATCCCTGTACAGGTTTGGCTTTCAAACAGTGTAACAACAAAACTAGTGCATACGAATGGTGAGATAAGTGTATGGAGCCAGTTACTGGGTTTTGAGGCCCATTCGAGGAAAAAAATGGAACGCTTCTACCTAACATTTCTCCAAGTGAGGGGTTTGCAGCTCTTCTGACAACGTTCACGTTCATTTCAGTGTAAAAAGCTGGGTACAGTGCTTGAAAACACTTTCGTGGAGGTAGCAAATCTTTCGCTGAACTGGGATCCCAATTAGTGGGAGGCAATACATCTTTTGCTCAAAACGCATTAACTACAGACCCGCTGGAGGGGAATGGTGAGATTGGTGTATGGAGCTAGTTATCGCGTTTTGAAGCACTTTTGAGGAACTAAAGGAAAGCTTCTGCCGAAAATGTCTCCAACAGAGGGCTTTGCAGCTCTTCTGACAACGTTCACATTCATTTCAGTGTAAAAAGCTGGTTACAGTGCTTGAAAACACTTTCGAGGAGGTAGCAAATCTTTCGCTGAACTGGGATCCCAATTAATGCGAGGTAAGACATGTTTTGCTTAAAATGCCGGTAACTAGAAACCCATTGGAGGGGAATGGTCAGATAAGGGTTTGGACCTAGTTACTGGGTTTTGAAGCCCATTCGAGGAAAGAAAGGAAAGCTTCTGCCGAAAATGTCTCCAACAGAGGGGTTTGCAGCTCTTCTGAGAACGTTCTCGTTCAATTAAGTGTAAAAAGCTGATTACAGTGCATGAAAACCACTTTCGTGGAGATAGCAAATCTTTTGCTAAACTTGGATCTCAATTAGTGGGAGCCAATACATATTTTGCTCAAAACGCTTTAACTACAAACCTACTGGAGCGGAATGGTGAGATTGGTGTATGGAGCTAATTTTCAAGCACTTTCGAAGAACTAAAGGAAAGCTTCTGCCGAAAATGTCTCCAACAGAGGCCTTTGCAGCGCTTCTGACAACGTTCATGTTCATTTCAGTGTAAAAAGCTGGGTACAGTGCTTGAAAATACTTTCGTGGAGGTAACAAATCTTTCGCTGAAATGGGATCCCAATTAATGCGAGGTAAGACATGTTTTGCTTAAAATGCCGGTAACTAGAAACCCATTGGAGGGGAATGGTCAGATAAGGGTTTGGACCTAGTTACTGGGTTTTGAAGCCCATTCGAGGAAAGAAAGGAAAGCTTCTGCCGAAAATATCTCCAACAGAGGGGTTTGCAGCTCTTCTGACAAGATTCTCGTTCATTTAAGTGTAAAAACTCTTTACAGAGTTTTAGTGCACATTCGTGGAGCGAGCCAATCTTTTGCTGCATTGGGATCCCTATAGAGGTTTGGCTTTCAAAAAGTGTAACTACAAAACTAGTGCATAGGAATGGTGAGATAAGTGTATGGAGCCAGTTACTGGGTTTTGAAGCCCATTCGAGGAAAAAATGGAACGCTTCTACCTAACATTTCTCCAAGTGAGGAGTTTGCAGCTCTTCTGACAACGTTCTCATTTATATCAGTGTAAAAAGCTTGAGACAGAGTTTGAAAGCACATTCGTGTAGATATGAAATCTTTAGCTCAACTAGGATCCCAATTAGCGGGAGACTATACATCTTTAACTCAAAACGCTTTAACTACAAACCCAGTGGAGGAGAATCGTGAGATTCGTGTCTTGAGCTTGTTACTCTGTTTTGAAGCCCTTGCGACGAAAGACAGGAGCGCTTCTGCCGAAAATGTCTCCAACAGTGGGGTTTGCAGCTCTTCTGACAAGATTCAAGTTCATTTAAGTGTAAAAACCTCTTTACAGAGTTTTAGTGCACATTCGTGGAGCTAGCAAATCTTTTGCTGCATTGGGATCCCTGTACAGGTTTGGCTTTCAAACAGTGTAACAACAAAACTAGTGCATACGAATGGTGAGATAAGTGTATGGAGCCAGTTACTGGGTTTTGAGGCCCATTCGAGGAAAAAAATGGAACGCTTCTACCTAACATTTCTCCAAGTGAGGGGTTTGCAGCTCTTCTGACAACGTTCACGTTCATTTCAGTGTAAAAAGCTGGGTACAGTGCTTGAAAACACTTTCGTGGAGGTAGCAAATCTTTCGCTGAACTGGGATCCCAATTAGTGGGAGGCAATACATCTTTTGCTCAAAACGCATTAACTACAGACCCGCTGGAGGGGAATGGTGAGATTGGTGTATGGAGCTAGTTATCGCGTTTTGAAGCACTTTTGAGGAACTAAAGGAAAGCTTCTGCCGAAAATGTCTCCAACAGAGGGCTTTGCAGCTCTTCTGACAACGTTCACATTCATTTCAGTGTAAAAAGCTGGTTACAGTGCTTGAAAACACTTTCGAGGAGGTAGCAAATCTTTCGCTGAACTGGGATCCCAATTAATGCGAGGTAAGACATGTTTTGCTTAAAATGCCGGTAACTAGAAACCCATTGGAGGGGAATGGTCAGATAAGGGTTTGGACCTAGTTACTGGGTTTTGAAGCCCATTCGAGGAAAGAAAGGAAAGCTTCTGCCGAAAATGTCTCCAACAGAGGGGTTTGCAGCTCTTCTGAGAACGTTCTCGTTCAATTAAGTGTAAAAAGCTGATTACAGTGCATGAAAACCACTTTCGTGGAGATAGCAAATCTTTTGCTAAACTTGGATCTCAATTAGTGGGAGCCAATACATATTTTGCTCAAAACGCTTTAACTACAAACCTACTGGAGCGGAATGGTGAGATTGGTGTATGGAGCTAATTTTCAAGCACTTTCGAAGAACTAAAGGAAAGCTTCTGCCGAAAATGTCTCCAACAGAGGCCTTTGCAGCGCTTCTGACAACGTTCATGTTCATTTCAGTGTAAAAAGCTGGGTACAGTGCTTGAAAATACTTTCGTGGAGGTAACAAATCTTTCGCTGAAATGGGATCCCAATTAATGCGAGGTAAGACATGTTTTGCTTAAAATGCCGGTAACTAGAAACCCATTGGAGGGGAATGGTCAGATAAGGGTTTGGACCTAGTTACTGGGTTTTGAAGCCCATTCGAGGAAAGAAAGGAAAGCTTCTGCCGAAAATATCTCCAACAGAGGGGTTTGCAGCTCTTCTGACAAGATTCTCGTTCATTTAAGTGTAAAAACTCTTTACAGAGTTTTAGTGCACATTCGTGGAGCGAGCCAATCTTTTGCTGCATTGGGATCCCTATAGAGGTTTGGCTTTCAAAAAGTGTAACTACAAAACTAGTGCATAGGAATGGTGAGATAAGTGTATGGAGCCAGTTACTGGGTTTTGAAGCCCATTCGAGGAAAAAATGGAACGCTTCTACCTAACATTTCTCCAAGTGAGGAGTTTGCAGCTCTTCTGACAACGTTCTCATTTATATCAGTGTAAAAAGCTTGAGACAGAGTTTGAAAGCACATTCGTGTAGATATGAAATCTTTAGCTCAACTAGGATCCCAATTAGCGGGAGACTATACATCTTTAACTCAAAACGCTTTAACTACAAACCCAGTGGAGGAGAATCGTGAGATTCGTGTCTTGAGCTTGTTACTCTGTTTTGAAGCCCTTGCGACGAAAGACAGGAGCGCTTCTGCCGAAAATGTCTCCAACAGTGGGGTTTGCAGCTCTTCTGACAAGATTCAAGTTCATTTAAGTGTAAAAACCTCTTTACAGAGTTTTAGTGCACATTCGTGGAGCTAGCAAATCTTTTGCTGCATTGGGATCCCTGTACAGGTTTGGCTTTCAAACAGTGTAACAACAAAACTAGTGCATACGAATGGTGAGATAAGTGTATGGAGCCAGTTACTGGGTTTTGAGGCCCATTCGAGGAAAAAAATGGAACGCTTCTACCTAACATTTCTCCAAGTGAGGGGTTTGCAGCTCTTCTGACAACGTTCACGTTCATTTCAGTGTAAAAAGCTGGGTACAGTGCTTGAAAACACTTTCGTGGAGGTAGCAAATCTGTCGCTGAACTGGGATCCCAATTAATGCGAGGTAAGACATGTTTTGCTTAAAATGCCGGTAACTAGAAACCCATTGGAGGGGAATGGTCAGATAAGGGTTTGGACCTAGTTACTGGGTTTTGAAGCCCATTCGAGGAAAGAAAGGAAAGCTTCTGCCGAAAATGTCTCCATCTGTGGGGTTTGCAGCTCTTCTGACAACGTTCATGTTGATTTCAGTGTAAAAAGCTGGTTACAGTGCCTGAAAACACTTTCGTGGAGGTAGCAAATCTTTCGCTGAACTGCGATCCCAATTAGTGGGAGCCAATACATCTTTTGCTCAAAACGCTTTAACTACAAACCCGCTGGAGGGTGTATGGAGCTAGTTATCGGGTTTTGAAGCACATTCAATGAACTAAAGGAAAGCTTCTACCGAAAATGTCTCCAACTGCGGGGTTTGCAGCTCTTCTGACAACGTTCTCATTTATATCAGTGTAAAAAGCTTGAGACAGAGTTTGAAAGCACATTCGTGTAGATATGAAATCTTTAGCTCAACTAGGATCCCAATTAGCGGGAGACTATACATCTTTAACTCAAAACGCTTTAACTACAAACCCAGTGGAGGAGAATCGTGAGATTCGTGTCTTGAGCTTGTTACTCTGTTTTGAAGCCCTTGCGACGAAAGACAGGAGCGCTTCTGCCGAAAATGTCTCCAACAGTGGGGTTTGCAGCTCTTCTGACAAGATTCAAGTTCATTTAAGTGTAAAAACCTCTTTACAGAGTTTTAGTGCACATTCGTGGAGCTAGCAAATCTTTTGCTGCATTGGGATCCCTGTACAGGTTTGGCTTTCAAACAGTGTAACAACAAAACTAGTGCATACGAATGGTGAGATAAGTGTATGGAGCCAGTTACTGGGTTTTGAGGCCCATTCGAGGAAAAAAATGGAACGCTTCTACCTAACATTTCTCCAAGTGAGGGGTTTGCAGCTCTTCTGACAACGTTCACGTTCATTTCAGTGTAAAAAGCTGGGTACAGTGCTTGAAAACACTTTCGTGGAGGTAGCAAATCTTTCGCTGAACTGGGATCCCAATTAGTGGGAGGCAATACATCTTTTGCTCAAAACGCATTAACTACAGACCCGCTGGAGGGGAATGGTGAGATTGGTGTATGGAGCTAGTTATCGCGTTTTGAAGCACTTTTGAGGAACTAAAGGAAAGCTTCTGCCGAAAATGTCTCCAACAGAGGGCTTTGCAGCTCTTCTGACAACGTTCACATTCATTTCAGTGTAAAAAGCTGGTTACAGTGCTTGAAAACACTTTCGAGGAGGTAGCAAATCTTTCGCTGAACTGGGATCCCAATTAATGCGAGGTAAGACATGTTTTGCTTAAAATGCCGGTAACTAGAAACCCATTGGAGGGGAATGGTCAGATAAGGGTTTGGACCTAGTTACTGGGTTTTGAAGCCCATTCGAGGAAAGAAAGGAAAGCTTCTGCCGAAAATGTCTCCAACAGAGGGGTTTGCAGCTCTTCTGAGAACGTTCTCGTTCAATTAAGTGTAAAAAGCTGATTACAGTGCATGAAAACCACTTTCGTGGAGATAGCAAATCTTTTGCTAAACTTGGATCTCAATTAGTGGGAGCCAATACATATTTTGCTCAAAACGCTTTAACTACAAACCTACTGGAGCGGAATGGTGAGATTGGTGTATGGAGCTAATTTTCAAGCACTTTCGAAGAACTAAAGGAAAGCTTCTGCCGAAAATGTCTCCAACAGAGGCCTTTGCAGCGCTTCTGACAACGTTCACGTTCATTTCAGTGTAAAAAGCTGGGTACAGTGCTTGAAAATACTTTCGTGGAGGTAACAAATCTTTCGCTGAAATGGGATCCCAATTAATGCGAGGTAAGACATGTTTTGCTTAAAATGCCGGTAACTAGAAACCCATTGGAGGGGAATGGTCAGATAAGGGTTTGGACCTAGTTACTGGGTTTTGAAGCCCATTCGAGGAAAGAAAGGAAAGCTTCTGCCGAAAATGTCTCCAACAGAGGCCTTTGCAGCGCTTCTGACAACGTTCACGTTCATTTCAGTGTAAAAAGCTGGGTACAGTGCTTGAAAATACTTTCGTGGAGGTAACAAATCTTTCGCTGAAATGGGATCCCAATTAATGCGAGGTAAGACATGTTTTGCTTAAAATGCCGGTAACTAGAAACCCATTGGAGGGGAATGGTCAGATAAGGGTTTGGACCTAGTTACTGGGTTTTGAAGCCCATTCGAGGAAAGAAAGGAAAGCTTCTGCCGAAAATATCTCCAACAGAGGGGTTTGCAGCTCTTCTGACAAGATTCTCGTTCATTTAAGTGTAAAAACTCTTTACAGAGTTTTAGTGCACATTCGTGGAGCGAGCCAATCTTTTGCTGCATTGGGATCCCTATAGAGGTTTGGCTTTCAAAAAGTGTAACTACAAAACTAGTGCATAGGAATGGTGAGATAAGTGTATGGAGCCAGTTACTGGGTTTTGAAGCCCATTCGAGGAAAAAATGGAACGCTTCTACCTAACATTTCTCCAAGTGAGGAGTTTGCAGCTCTTCTGACAACGTTCTCATTTATATCAGTGTAAAAAGCTTGAGACAGAGTTTGAAAGCACATTCGTGTAGATATGAAATCTTTAGCTCAACTAGGATCCCAATTAGCGGGAGACTATACATCTTTAACTCAAAACGCTTTAACTACAAACCCAGTGGAGGAGAATCGTGAGATTCGTGTCTTGAGCTTGTTACTCTGTTTTGAAGCCCTTGCGACGAAAGACAGGAGCGCTTCTGCCGAAAATGTCTCCAACAGTGGGGTTTGCAGCTCTTCTGACAAGATTCAAGTTCATTTAAGTGTAAAAACCTCTTTACAGAGTTTTAGTGCACATTCGTGGAGCTAGCAAATCTTTTGCTGCATTGGGATCCCTGTACAGGTTTGGCTTTCAAACAGTGTAACAACAAAACTAGTGCATACGAATGGTGAGATAAGTGTATGGAGCCAGTTACTGGGTTTTGAGGCCCATTCGAGGAAAAAAATGGAACGCTTCTACCTAACATTTCTCCAAGTGAGGGGTTTGCAGCTCTTCTGACAACGTTCACGTTCATTTCAGTGTAAAAAGCTGGGTACAGTGCTTGAAAACACTTTCGTGGAGGTAGCAAATCTTTCGCTGAACTGGGATCCCAATTAGTGGGAGGCAATACATCTTTTGCTCAAAACGCATTAACTACAGACCCGCTGGAGGGGAATGGTGAGATTGGTGTATGGAGCTAGTTATCGCGTTTTGAAGCACTTTTGAGGAACTAAAGGAAAGCTTCTGCCGAAAATGTCTCCAACAGAGGGCTTTGCAGCTCTTCTGACAACGTTCACATTCATTTCAGTGTAAAAAGCTGGTTACAGTGCTTGAAAACACTTTCGAGGAGGTAGCAAATCTGTCGCTGAACTGGGATCCCAATTAATGCGAGGTAAGACATGTTTTGCTTAAAATGCCGGTAACTAGAAACCCATTGGAGGGGAATGGTCAGATAAGGGTTTGGACCTAGTTACTGGGTTTTGAAGCCCATTCGAGGAAAGAAAGGAAAGCTTCTGCCGAAAATGTCTCCAACAGAGGGGTTTGCAGCTCTTCTGAGAACGTTCTCGTTCAATTAAGTGTAAAAAGCTGATTACAGTGCATGAAAACCACTTTCGTGGAGATAGCAAATCTTTTGCTAAACTTGGATCTCAATTAGTGGGAGCCAATACATATTTTGCTCAAAACGCTTTAACTACAAACCTACTGGAGCGGAATGGTGAGATTGGTGTATGGAGCTAATTTTCAAGCACTTTCGAAGAACTAAAGGAAAGCTTCTGCCGAAAATGTCTCCAACAGAGGCCTTTGCAGCGCTTCTGACAACGTTCATGTTCATTTCAGTGTAAAAAGCTGGGTACAGTGCTTGAAAATACTTTCGTGGAGGTAACAAATCTTTCGCTGAAATGGGATCCCAATTAATGCGAGGTAAGACATGTTTTGCTTAAAATGCCGGTAACTAGAAACCCATTGGAGGGGAATGGTCAGATAAGGGTTTGGACCTAGTTACTGGGTTTTGAAGCCCATTCGAGGAAAGAAAGGAAAGCTTCTGCCGAAAATATCTCCAACAGAGGGGTTTGCAGCTCTTCTGACAAGATTCTCGTTCATTTAAGTGTAAAAACTCTTTACAGAGTTTTAGTGCACATTCGTGGAGCGAGCCAATCTTTTGCTGCATTGGGATCCCTATAGAGGTTTGGCTTTCAAAAAGTGTAACTACAAAACTAGTGCATAGGAATGGTGAGATAAGTGTATGGAGCCAGTTACTGGGTTTTGAAGCCCATTCGAGGAAAAAATGGAACGCTTCTACCTAACATTTCTCCAAGTGAGGAGTTTGCAGCTCTTCTGACAACGTTCTCATTTATATCAGTGTAAAAAGCTTGAGACAGAGTTTGAAAGCACATTCGTGTAGATATGAAATCTTTAGCTCAACTAGGATCCCAATTAGCGGGAGACTATACATCTTTAACTCAAAACGCTTTAACTACAAACCCAGTGGAGGAGAATCGTGAGATTCGTGTCTTGAGCTTGTTACTCTGTTTTGAAGCCCTTGCGACGAAAGACAGGAGCGCTTCTGCCGAAAATGTCTCCAACAGTGGGGTTTGCAGCTCTTCTGACAAGATTCAAGTTCATTTAAGTGTAAAAACCTCTTTACAGAGTTTTAGTGCACATTCGTGGAGCTAGCAAATCTTTTGCTGCATTGGGATCCCTGTACAGGTTTGGCTTTCAAACAGTGTAACAACAAAACTAGTGCATACGAATGGTGAGATAAGTGTATGGAGCCAGTTACTGGGTTTTGAGGCCCATTCGAGGAAAAAAATGGAACGCTTCTACCTAACATTTCTCCAAGTGAGGGGTTTGCAGCTCTTCTGACAACGTTCACGTTCATTTCAGTGTAAAAAGCTGGGTACAGTGCTTGAAAACACTTTCGTGGAGGTAGCAAATCTGTCGCTGAACTGGGATCCCAATTAATGCGAGGTAAGACATGTTTTGCTTAAAATGCCGGTAACTAGAAACCCATTGGAGGGGAATGGTCAGATAAGGGTTTGGACCTAGTTACTGGGTTTTGAAGCCCATTCGAGGAAAGAAAGGAAAGCTTCTGCCGAAAATGTCTCCATCTGTGGGGTTTGCAGCTCTTCTGACAACGTTCATGTTGATTTCAGTGTAAAAAGCTGGTTACAGTGCCTGAAAACACTTTCGTGGAGGTAGCAAATCTTTCGCTGAACTGCGATCCCAATTAGTGGGAGCCAATACATCTTTTGCTCAAAACGCTTTAACTACAAACCCGCTGGAGGGTGTATGGAGCTAGTTATCGGGTTTTGAAGCACATTCAATGAACTAAAGGAAAGCTTCTACCGAAAATGTCTCCAACTGCGGGGTTTGCAGCTCTTCTGACAACGTTCTCATTTATATCAGTGTAAAAAGCTTGAGACAGAGTTTGAAAGCACATTCGTGTAGATATGAAATCTTTAGCTCAACTAGGATCCCAATTAGCGGGAGACTATACATCTTTAACTCAAAACGCTTTAACTACAAACCCAGTGGAGGAGAATCGTGAGATTCGTGTCTTGAGCTTGTTACTCTGTTTTGAAGCCCTTGCGACGAAAGACAGGAGCGCTTCTGCCGAAAATGTCTCCAACAGTGGGGTTTGCAGCTCTTCTGACAAGATTCAAGTTCATTTAAGTGTAAAAACCTCTTTACAGAGTTTTAGTGCACATTCGTGGAGCTAGCAAATCTTTTGCTGCATTGGGATCCCTGTACAGGTTTGGCTTTCAAACAGTGTAACAACAAAACTAGTGCATACGAATGGTGAGATAAGTGTATGGAGCCAGTTACTGGGTTTTGAGGCCCATTCGAGGAAAAAAATGGAACGCTTCTACCTAACATTTCTCCAAGTGAGGGGTTTGCAGCTCTTCTGACAACGTTCACGTTCATTTCAGTGTAAAAAGCTGGGTACAGTGCTTGAAAACACTTTCGTGGAGGTAGCAAATCTTTCGCTGAACTGGGATCCCAATTAGTGGGAGGCAATACATCTTTTGCTCAAAACGCATTAACTACAGACCCGCTGGAGGGGAATGGTGAGATTGGTGTATGGAGCTAGTTATCGCGTTTTGAAGCACTTTTGAGGAACTAAAGGAAAGCTTCTGCCGAAAATGTCTCCAACAGAGGGCTTTGCAGCTCTTCTGACAACGTTCACATTCATTTCAGTGTAAAAAGCTGGTTACAGTGCTTGAAAACACTTTCGAGGAGGTAGCAAATCTGTCGCTGAACTGGGATCCCAATTAATGCGAGGTAAGACATGTTTTGCTTAAAATGCCGGTAACTAGAAACCCATTGGAGGGGAATGGTCAGATAAGGGTTTGGACCTAGTTACTGGGTTTTGAAGCCCATTCGAGGAAAGAAAGGAAAGCTTCTGCCGAAAATGTCTCCAACAGAGGGGTTTGCAGCTCTTCTGAGAACGTTCTCGTTCAATTAAGTGTAAAAAGCTGATTACAGTGCATGAAAACCACTTTCGTGGAGATAGCAAATCTTTTGCTAAACTTGGATCTCAATTAGTGGGAGCCAATACATATTTTGCTCAAAACGCTTTAACTACAAACCTACTGGAGCGGAATGGTGAGATTGGTGTATGGAGCTAATTTTCAAGCACTTTCGAAGAACTAAAGGAAAGCTTCTGCCGAAAATGTCTCCAACAGAGGCCTTTGCAGCGCTTCTGACAACGTTCACGTTCATTTCAGTGTAAAAAGCTGGGTACAGTGCTTGAAAATACTTTCGTGGAGGTAACAAATCTTTCGCTGAAATGGGATCCCAATTAATGCGAGGTAAGACATGTTTTGCTTAAAATGCCGGTAACTAGAAACCCATTGGAGGGGAATGGTCAGATAAGGGTTTGGACCTAGTTACTGGGTTTTGAAGCCCATTCGAGGAAAGAAAGGAAAGCTTCTGCCGAAAATGTCTCCAACAGAGGCCTTTGCAGCGCTTCTGACAACGTTCACGTTCATTTCAGTGTAAAAAGCTGGGTACAGTGCTTGAAAATACTTTCGTGGAGGTAACAAATCTTTCGCTGAAATGGGATCCCAATTAATGCGAGGTAAGACATGTTTTGCTTAAAATGCCGGTAACTAGAAACCCATTGGAGGGGAATGGTCAGATAAGGGTTTGGACCTAGTTACTGGGTTTTGAAGCCCATTCGAGGAAAGAAAGGAAAGCTTCTGCCGAAAATATCTCCAACAGAGGGGTTTGCAGCTCTTCTGACAAGATTCTCGTTCATTTAAGTGTAAAAACTCTTTACAGAGTTTTAGTGCACATTCGTGGAGCGAGCCAATCTTTTGCTGCATTGGGATCCCTATAGAGGTTTGGCTTTCAAAAAGTGTAACTACAAAACTAGTG
This sequence comes from Pelodiscus sinensis, assembly GCF_049634645.1. NCBI lineage: Eukaryota > Metazoa > Chordata > Testudines > Trionychidae > Pelodiscus > Pelodiscus sinensis. The sequence continues at coordinate 8,745,841 of NC_134730.1, read as the reverse complement.
CATAGGAATGGTGAGATAAGTGTATGGAGCCAGTTACTGGGTTTTGAAGCCCATTCGAGGAAAAAATGGAACGCTTCTACCTAACATTTCTCCAAGTGAGGAGTTTGCAGCTCTTCTGACAACGTTCTCATTTATATCAGTGTAAAAAGCTTGAGACAGAGTTTGAAAGCACATTCGTGTAGATATGAAATCTTTAGCTCAACTAGGATCCCAATTAGCGGGAGACTATACATCTTTAACTCAAAACGCTTTAACTACAAACCCAGTGGAGGAGAATCGTGAGATTCGTGTCTTGAGCTTGTTACTCTGTTTTGAAGCCCTTGCGACGAAAGACAGGAGCGCTTCTGCCGAAAATGTCTCCAACAGTGGGGTTTGCAGCTCTTCTGACAAGATTCAAGTTCATTTAAGTGTAAAAACCTCTTTACAGAGTTTTAGTGCACATTCGTGGAGCTAGCAAATCTTTTGCTGCATTGGGATCCCTGTACAGGTTTGGCTTTCAAACAGTGTAACAACAAAACTAGTGCATACGAATGGTGAGATAAGTGTATGGAGCCAGTTACTGGGTTTTGAGGCCCATTCGAGGAAAAAAATGGAACGCTTCTACCTAACATTTCTCCAAGTGAGGGGTTTGCAGCTCTTCTGACAACGTTCACGTTCATTTCAGTGTAAAAAGCTGGGTACAGTGCTTGAAAACACTTTCGTGGAGGTAGCAAATCTTTCGCTGAACTGGGATCCCAATTAGTGGGAGGCAATACATCTTTTGCTCAAAACGCATTAACTACAGACCCGCTGGAGGGGAATGGTGAGATTGGTGTATGGAGCTAGTTATCGCGTTTTGAAGCACTTTTGAGGAACTAAAGGAAAGCTTCTGCCGAAAATGTCTCCAACAGAGGGCTTTGCAGCTCTTCTGACAACGTTCACATTCATTTCAGTGTAAAAAGCTGGTTACAGTGCTTGAAAACACTTTCGAGGAGGTAGCAAATCTGTCGCTGAACTGGGATCCCAATTAATGCGAGGTAAGACATGTTTTGCTTAAAATGCCGGTAACTAGAAACCCATTGGAGGGGAATGGTCAGATAAGGGTTTGGACCTAGTTACTGGGTTTTGAAGCCCATTCGAGGAAAGAAAGGAAAGCTTCTGCCGAAAATGTCTCCAACAGAGGGGTTTGCAGCTCTTCTGAGAACGTTCTCGTTCAATTAAGTGTAAAAAGCTGATTACAGTGCATGAAAACCACTTTCGTGGAGATAGCAAATCTTTTGCTAAACTTGGATCTCAATTAGTGGGAGCCAATACATATTTTGCTCAAAACGCTTTAACTACAAACCTACTGGAGCGGAATGGTGAGATTGGTGTATGGAGCTAATTTTCAAGCACTTTCGAAGAACTAAAGGAAAGCTTCTGCCGAAAATGTCTCCAACAGAGGCCTTTGCAGCGCTTCTGACAACGTTCACGTTCATTTCAGTGTAAAAAGCTGGGTACAGTGCTTGAAAATACTTTCGTGGAGGTAACAAATCTTTCGCTGAAATGGGATCCCAATTAATGCGAGGTAAGACATGTTTTGCTTAAAATGCCGGTAACTAGAAACCCATTGGAGGGGAATGGTCAGATAAGGGTTTGGACCTAGTTACTGGGTTTTGAAGCCCATTCGAGGAAAGAAAGGAAAGCTTCTGCCGAAAATATCTCCAACAGAGGGGTTTGCAGCTCTTCTGACAAGATTCTCGTTCATTTAAGTGTAAAAACTCTTTACAGAGTTTTAGTGCACATTCGTGGAGCGAGCCAATCTTTTGCTGCATTGGGATCCCTATAGAGGTTTGGCTTTCAAAAAGTGTAACTACAAAACTAGTGCATAGGAATGGTGAGATAAGTGTATGGAGCCAGTTACTGGGTTTTGAAGCCCATTCGAGGAAAAAATGGAACGCTTCTACCTAACATTTCTCCAAGTGAGGAGTTTGCAGCTCTTCTGACAACGTTCTCATTTATATCAGTGTAAAAAGCTTGAGACAGAGTTTGAAAGCACATTCGTGTAGATATGAAATCTTTAGCTCAACTAGGATCCCAATTAGCGGGAGACTATACATCTTTAACTCAAAACGCTTTAACTACAAACCCAGTGGAGGAGAATCGTGAGATTCGTGTCTTGAGCTTGTTACTCTGTTTTGAAGCCCTTTCGACGAAAGACAGGAGCGCTTCTGCCGAAAATGTCTCCAACAGTGGGGTTTGCAGCTCTTCTGACAAGATTCAAGTTCATTTAAGTGTAAAAACCTCTTTACAGAGTTTTAGTGCACATTCGTGGAGCTAGCAAATCTTTTGCTGCATTGGGATCCCTGTACAGGTTTGGCTTTCAAACAGTGTAACAACAAAACTAGTGCATACGAATGGTGAGATAAGTGTATGGAGCCAGTTACTGGGTTTTGAGGCCCATTCGAGGAAAAAAATGGAACGCTTCTACCTAACATTTCTCCAAGTGAGGGGTTTGCAGCTCTTCTGACAACGTTCACGTTCATTTCAGTGTAAAAAGCTGGGTACAGTGCTTGAAAACACTTTCGTGGAGGTAGCAAATCTTTCGCTGAACTGGGATCCCAATTAGTGGGAGGCAATACATCTTTTGCTCAAAACGCATTAACTACAGACCCGCTGGAGGGGAATGGTGAGATTGGTGTATGGAGCTAGTTATCGCGTTTTGAAGCACTTTTGAGGAACTAAAGGAAAGCTTCTGCCGAAAATGTCTCCAACAGAGGGCTTTGCAGCTCTTCTGACAACGTTCACATTCATTTCAGTGTAAAAAGCTGGTTACAGTGCTTGAAAACACTTTCGAGGAGGTAGCAAATCTGTCGCTGAACTGGGATCCCAATTAATGCGAGGTAAGACATGTTTTGCTTAAAATGCCGGTAACTAGAAACCCATTGGAGGGGAATGGTCAGATAAGGGTTTGGACCTAGTTACTGGGTTTTGAAGCCCATTCGAGGAAAGAAAGGAAAGCTTCTGCCGAAAATGTCTCCAACAGAGGGGTTTGCAGCTCTTCTGAGAACGTTCTCGTTCAATTAAGTGTAAAAAGCTGATTACAGTGCATGAAAACCACTTTCGTGGAGATAGCAAATCTTTTGCTAAACTTGGATCTCAATTAGTGGGAGCCAATACATATTTTGCTCAAAACGCTTTAACTACAAACCTACTGGAGCGGAATGGTGAGATTGGTGTATGGAGCTAATTTTCAAGCACTTTCGAAGAACTAAAGGAAAGCTTCTGCCGAAAATGTCTCCAACAGAGGCCTTTGCAGCGCTTCTGACAACGTTCACGTTCATTTCAGTGTAAAAAGCTGGGTACAGTGCTTGAAAATACTTTCGTGGAGGTAACAAATCTTTCGCTGAAATGGGATCCCAATTAATGCGAGGTAAGACATGTTTTGCTTAAAATGCCGGTAACTAGAAACCCATTGGAGGGGAATGGTCAGATAAGGGTTTGGACCTAGTTACTGGGTTTTGAAGCCCATTCGAGGAAAGAAAGGAAAGCTTCTGCCGAAAATATCTCCAACAGAGGGGTTTGCAGCTCTTCTGACAAGATTCTCGTTCATTTAAGTGTAAAAACTCTTTACAGAGTTTTAGTGCACATTCGTGGAGCGAGCCAATCTTTTGCTGCATTGGGATCCCTATAGAGGTTTGGCTTTCAAAAAGTGTAACTACAAAACTAGTGCATAGGAATGGTGAGATAAGTGTATGGAGCCAGTTACTGGGTTTTGAAGCCCATTCGAGGAAAAAATGGAACGCTTCTACCTAACATTTCTCCAAGTGAGGAGTTTGCAGCTCTTCTGACAACGTTCTCATTTATATCAGTGTAAAAAGCTTGAGACAGAGTTTGAAAGCACATTCGTGTAGATATGAAATCTTTAGCTCAACTAGGATCCCAATTAGCGGGAGACTATACATCTTTAACTCAAAACGCTTTAACTACAAACCCAGTGGAGGAGAATCGTGAGATTCGTGTCTTGAGCTTGTTACTCTGTTTTGAAGCCCTTGCGACGAAAGACAGGAGCGCTTCTGCCGAAAATGTCTCCAACAGTGGGGTTTGCAGCTCTTCTGACAAGATTCAAGTTCATTTAAGTGTAAAAACCTCTTTACAGAGTTTTAGTGCACATTCGTGGAGCTAGCAAATCTTTTGCTGCATTGGGATCCCTGTACAGGTTTGGCTTTCAAACAGTGTAACAACAAAACTAGTGCATACGAATGGTGAGATAAGTGTATGGAGCCAGTTACTGGGTTTTGAGGCCCATTCGAGGAAAAAAATGGAACGCTTCTACCTAACATTTCTCCAAGTGAGGGGTTTGCAGCTCTTCTGACAACGTTCACGTTCATTTCAGTGTAAAAAGCTGGGTACAGTGCTTGAAAACACTTTCGTGGAGGTAGCAAATCTTTCGCTGAACTGGGATCCCAATTAGTGGGAGGCAATACATCTTTTGCTCAAAACGCATTAACTACAGACCCGCTGGAGGGGAATGGTGAGATTGGTGTATGGAGCTAGTTATCGCGTTTTGAAGCACTTTTGAGGAACTAAAGGAAAGCTTCTGCCGAAAATGTCTCCAACAGAGGGCTTTGCAGCTCTTCTGACAACGTTCACATTCATTTCAGTGTAAAAAGCTGGTTACAGTGCTTGAAAACACTTTCGAGGAGGTAGCAAATCTGTCGCTGAACTGGGATCCCAATTAATGCGAGGTAAGACATGTTTTGCTTAAAATGCCGGTAACTAGAAACCCATTGGAGGGGAATGGTCAGATAAGGGTTTGGACCTAGTTACTGGGTTTTGAAGCCCATTCGAGGAAAGAAAGGAAAGCTTCTGCCGAAAATGTCTCCAACAGAGGGGTTTGCAGCTCTTCTGAGAACGTTCTCGTTCAATTAAGTGTAAAAAGCTGATTACAGTGCATGAAAACCACTTTCGTGGAGATAGCAAATCTTTTGCTAAACTTGGATCTCAATTAGTGGGAGCCAATACATATTTTGCTCAAAACGCTTTAACTACAAACCTACTGGAGCGGAATGGTGAGATTGGTGTATGGAGCTAATTTTCAAGCACTTTCGAAGAACTAAAGGAAAGCTTCTGCCGAAAATGTCTCCAACAGAGGCCTTTGCAGCGCTTCTGACAACGTTCACGTTCATTTCAGTGTAAAAAGCTGGGTACAGTGCTTGAAAATACTTTCGTGGAGGTAACAAATCTTTCGCTGAAATGGGATCCCAATTAATGCGAGGTAAGACATGTTTTGCTTAAAATGCCGGTAACTAGAAACCCATTGGAGGGGAATGGTCAGATAAGGGTTTGGACCTAGTTACTGGGTTTTGAAGCCCATTCGAGGAAAGAAAGGAAAGCTTCTGCCGAAAATATCTCCAACAGAGGGGTTTGCAGCTCTTCTGACAAGATTCTCGTTCATTTAAGTGTAAAAACTCTTTACAGAGTTTTAGTGCACATTCGTGGAGCGAGCCAATCTTTTGCTGCATTGGGATCCCTATAGAGGTTTGGCTTTCAAAAAGTGTAACTACAAAACTAGTGCATAGGAATGGTGAGATAAGTGTATGGAGCCAGTTACTGGGTTTTGAAGCCCATTCGAGGAAAAAATGGAACGCTTCTACCTAACATTTCTCCAAGTGAGGAGTTTGCAGCTCTTCTGACAACGTTCTCATTTATATCAGTGTAAAAAGCTTGAGACAGAGTTTGAAAGCACATTCGTGTAGATATGAAATCTTTAGCTCAACTAGGATCCCAATTAGCGGGAGACTATACATCTTTAACTCAAAACGCTTTAACTACAAACCCAGTGGAGGAGAATCGTGAGATTCGTGTCTTGAGCTTGTTACTCTGTTTTGAAGCCCTTTCGACGAAAGACAGGAGCGCTTCTGCCGAAAATGTCTCCAACAGTGGGGTTTGCAGCTCTTCTGACAAGATTCAAGTTCATTTAAGTGTAAAAACCTCTTTACAGAGTTTTAGTGCACATTCGTGGAGCTAGCAAATCTTTTGCTGCATTGGGATCCCTGTACAGGTTTGGCTTTCAAACAGTGTAACAACAAAACTAGTGCATACGAATGGTGAGATAAGTGTATGGAGCCAGTTACTGGGTTTTGAGGCCCATTCGAGGAAAAAAATGGAACGCTTCTACCTAACATTTCTCCAAGTGAGGGGTTTGCAGCTCTTCTGACAACGTTCACGTTCATTTCAGTGTAAAAAGCTGGGTACAGTGCTTGAAAACACTTTCGTGGAGGTAGCAAATCTTTCGCTGAACTGGGATCCCAATTAGTGGGAGGCAATACATCTTTTGCTCAAAACGCATTAACTACAGACCCGCTGGAGGGGAATGGTGAGATTGGTGTATGGAGCTAGTTATCGCGTTTTGAAGCACTTTTGAGGAACTAAAGGAAAGCTTCTGCCGAAAATGTCTCCAACAGAGGGCTTTGCAGCTCTTCTGACAACGTTCACATTCATTTCAGTGTAAAAAGCTGGTTACAGTGCTTGAAAACACTTTCGAGGAGGTAGCAAATCTGTCGCTGAACTGGGATCCCAATTAATGCGAGGTAAGACATGTTTTGCTTAAAATGCCGGTAACTAGAAACCCATTGGAGGGGAATGGTCAGATAAGGGTTTGGACCTAGTTACTGGGTTTTGAAGCCCATTCGAGGAAAGAAAGGAAAGCTTCTGCCGAAAATGTCTCCAACAGAGGGGTTTGCAGCTCTTCTGAGAACGTTCTCGTTCAATTAAGTGTAAAAAGCTGATTACAGTGCATGAAAACCACTTTCGTGGAGATAGCAAATCTTTTGCTAAACTTGGATCTCAATTAGTGGGAGCCAATACATATTTTGCTCAAAACGCTTTAACTACAAACCTACTGGAGCGGAATGGTGAGATTGGTGTATGGAGCTAATTTTCAAGCACTTTCGAAGAACTAAAGGAAAGCTTCTGCCGAAAATGTCTCCAACAGAGGCCTTTGCAGCGCTTCTGACAACGTTCACGTTCATTTCAGTGTAAAAAGCTGGGTACAGTGCTTGAAAATACTTTCGTGGAGGTAACAAATCTTTCGCTGAAATGGGATCCCAATTAATGCGAGGTAAGACATGTTTTGCTTAAAATGCCGGTAACTAGAAACCCATTGGAGGGGAATGGTCAGATAAGGGTTTGGACCTAGTTACTGGGTTTTGAAGCCCATTCGAGGAAAGAAAGGAAAGCTTCTGCCGAAAATATCTCCAACAGAGGGGTTTGCAGCTCTTCTGACAAGATTCTCGTTCATTTAAGTGTAAAAACTCTTTACAGAGTTTTAGTGCACATTCGTGGAGCGAGCCAATCTTTTGCTGCATTGGGATCCCTATAGAGGTTTGGCTTTCAAAAAGTGTAACTACAAAACTAGTGCATAGGAATGGTGAGATAAGTGTATGGAGCCAGTTACTGGGTTTTGAAGCCCATTCGAGGAAAAAATGGAACGCTTCTACCTAACATTTCTCCAAGTGAGGAGTTTGCAGCTCTTCTGACAACGTTCTCATTTATATCAGTGTAAAAAGCTTGAGACAGAGTTTGAAAGCACATTCGTGTAGATATGAAATCTTTAGCTCAACTAGGATCCCAATTAGCGGGAGACTATACATCTTTAACTCAAAACGCTTTAACTACAAACCCAGTGGAGGAGAATCGTGAGATTCGTGTCTTGAGCTTGTTACTCTGTTTTGAAGCCCTTGCGACGAAAGACAGGAGCGCTTCTGCCGAAAATGTCTCCAACAGTGGGGTTTGCAGCTCTTCTGACAAGATTCAAGTTCATTTAAGTGTAAAAACCTCTTTACAGAGTTTTAGTGCACATTCGTGGAGCTAGCAAATCTTTTGCTGCATTGGGATCCCTGTACAGGTTTGGCTTTCAAACAGTGTAACAACAAAACTAGTGCATACGAATGGTGAGATAAGTGTATGGAGCCAGTTACTGGGTTTTGAGGCCCATTCGAGGAAAAAAATGGAACGCTTCTACCTAACATTTCTCCAAGTGAGGGGTTTGCAGCTCTTCTGACAACGTTCACGTTCATTTCAGTGTAAAAAGCTGGGTACAGTGCTTGAAAACACTTTCGTGGAGGTAGCAAATCTGTCGCTGAACTGGGATCCCAATTAATGCGAGGTAAGACATGTTTTGCTTAAAATGCCGGTAACTAGAAACCCATTGGAGGGGAATGGTCAGATAAGGGTTTGGACCTAGTGACTGAGTTTTGAAGCCCATTCGAGGAAAGAAGGGAAAGCTTCTGCCGAAAATGTCTCCAACACAGGGGTTTGCAGCTCTTCTGAGAACGTTCTCGTTCAATTAAGTGTAAAAAGCAGATTACAGTGCATGGAAACCACTTTCGTGGAGATAGCAAATCTTTCGCTGAACTGGGATCCCAATTAGTGGGAGGCAATACATCTTTTGCTCAAAACGCATTAACTACAGACCCGCTGGAGGGGAATGGTGAGATTGGTGTATGGAGCTAGTTATCGCGTTTTGAAGCACTTTTGAGGAACTAAAGGAAAGCTTCTGCCGAAAATGTCTCCAACAGAGGGCTTTGCAGCTCTTCTGACAACGTTCACATTCATTTCAGTGTAAAAAGCTGGTTACAGTGCTTGAAAACACTTTCGAGGAGGTAGCAAATCTGTCGCTGAACTGGGATCCCAATTAATGCGAGGTAAGACATGTTTTGCTTAAAATGCCGGTAACTAGAAACCCATTGGAGGGGAATGGTCAGATAAGGGTTTGGACCTAGTTACTGGGTTTTGAAGCCCATTCGAGGAAAGAAAGGAAAGCTTCTGCCGAAAATGTCTCCATCTGTGGGGTTTGCAGCTCTTCTGACAACGTTCATGTTGATTTCAGTGTAAAAAGCTGGTTACAGTGCCTGAAAACACTTTCGTGGAGGTAGCAAATCTTTCGCTGAACTGCGATCCCAATTAGTGGGAGCCAATACATCTTTTGCTCAAAACGCTTTAACTACAAACCCGCTGGAGGGTGTATGGAGCTAGTTATCGGGTTTTGAAGCACATTCAATGAACTAAAGGAAAGCTTCTACCGAAAATGTCTCCAACTGCGGGGTTTGCAGCTCTTCTGACAACGTTCTCATTTATATCAGTGTAAAAAGCTTGAGACAGAGTTTGAAAGCACATTCGTGTAGATATGAAATCTTTAGCTCAACTAGGATCCCAATTAGCGGGAGACTATACATCTTTAACTCAAAACGCTTTAACTACAAACCCAGTGGAGGAGAATCGTGAGATTCGTGTCTTGAGCTTGTTACTCTGTTTTGAAGCCCTTTCGACGAAAGACAGGAGCGCTTCTGCCGAAAATGTCTCCAACAGTGGGGTTTGCAGCTCTTCTGACAAGATTCAAGTTCATTTAAGTGTAAAAACCTCTTTACAGAGTTTTAGTGCACATTCGTGGAGCTAGCAAATCTTTTGCTGCATTGGGATCCCTGTACAGGTTTGGCTTTCAAACAGTGTAACAACAAAACTAGTGCATACGAATGGTGAGATAAGTGTATGGAGCCAGTTACTGGGTTTTGAGGCCCATTCGAGGAAAAAAATGGAACGCTTCTACCTAACATTTCTCCAAGTGAGGGGTTTGCAGCTCTTCTGACAACGTTCACGTTCATTTCAGTGTAAAAAGCTGGGTACAGTGCTTGAAAACACTTTCGTGGAGGTAGCAAATCTTTCGCTGAACTGGGATCCCAATTAGTGGGAGGCAATACATCTTTTGCTCAAAACGCATTAACTACAGACCCGCTGGAGGGGAATGGTGAGATTGGTGTATGGAGCTAGTTATCGCGTTTTGAAGCACTTTTGAGGAACTAAAGGAAAGCTTCTGCCGAAAATGTCTCCAACAGAGGGCTTTGCAGCTCTTCTGACAACGTTCACATTCATTTCAGTGTAAAAAGCTGGTTACAGTGCTTGAAAACACTTTCGAGGAGGTAGCAAATCTGTCGCTGAACTGGGATCCCAATTAATGCGAGGTAAGACATGTTTTGCTTAAAATGCCGGTAACTAGAAACCCATTGGAGGGGAATGGTCAGATAAGGGTTTGGACCTAGTTACTGGGTTTTGAAGCCCATTCGAGGAAAGAAAGGAAAGCTTCTGCCGAAAATGTCTCCAACAGAGGGGTTTGCAGCTCTTCTGAGAACGTTCTCGTTCAATTAAGTGTAAAAAGCTGATTACAGTGCATGAAAACCACTTTCGTGGAGATAGCAAATCTTTTGCTAAACTTGGATCTCAATTAGTGGGAGCCAATACATATTTTGCTCAAAACGCTTTAACTACAAACCTACTGGAGCGGAATGGTGAGATTGGTGTATGGAGCTAATTTTCAAGCACTTTCGAAGAACTAAAGGAAAGCTTCTGCCGAAAATGTCTCCAACAGAGGCCTTTGCAGCGCTTCTGACAACGTTCACGTTCATTTCAGTGTAAAAAGCTGGGTACAGTGCTTGAAAATACTTTCGTGGAGGTAACAAATCTTTCGCTGAAATGGGATCCCAATTAATGCGAGGTAAGACATGTTTTGCTTAAAATGCCGGTAACTAGAAACCCATTGGAGGGGAATGGTCAGATAAGGGTTTGGACCTAGTTACTGGGTTTTGAAGCCCATTCGAGGAAAGAAAGGAAAGCTTCTGCCGAAAATATCTCCAACAGAGGGGTTTGCAGCTCTTCTGACAAGATTCTCGTTCATTTAAGTGTAAAAACTCTTTACAGAGTTTTAGTGCACATTCGTGGAGCGAGCCAATCTTTTGCTGCATTGGGATCCCTATAGAGGTTTGGCTTTCAAAAAGTGTAACTACAACACTAGTGCATAGGAATGGTGAGATAAGTGTATGGAGCCAGTTACTGGGTTTTGAAGCCCATTCGAGGAAAAAATGGAACGCTTCTACCTAACATTTCTCCAAGTGAGGAGTTTGCAGCTCTTCTGACAACGTTCTCATTTATATCAGTGTAAAAAGCTTGAGACAGAGTTTGAAAGCACATTCGTGTAGATATGAAATCTTTAGCTCAACTAGGATCCCAATTAGCGGGAGACTATACATCTTTAACTCAAAACGCTTTAACTACAAACCCAGTGGAGGAGAATCGTGAGATTCGTGTCTTGAGCTTGTTACTCTGTTTTGAAGCCCTTGCGACGAAAGACAGGAGCGCTTCTGCCGAAAATGTCTCCAACAGTGGGGTTTGCAGCTCTTCTGACAAGATTCAAGTTCATTTAAGTGTAAAAACCTCTTTACAGAGTTTTAGTGCACATTCGTGGAGCTAGCAAATCTTTTGCTGCATTGGGATCCCTGTACAGGTTTGGCTTTCAAACAGTGTAACAACAAAACTAGTGCATACGAATGGTGAGATAAGTGTATGGAGCCAGTTACTGGGTTTTGAGGCCCATTCGAGGAAAAAAATGGAACGCTTCTACCTAACATTTCTCCAAGTGAGGGGTTTGCAGCTCTTCTGACAACGTTCACGTTCATTTCAGTGTAAAAAGCTGGGTACAGTGCTTGAAAACACTTTCGTGGAGGTAGCAAATCTTTCGCTGAACTGGGATCCCAATTAGTGGGAGGCAATACATCTTTTGCTCAAAACGCATTAACTACAGACCCGCTGGAGGGGAATGGTGAGATTGGTGTATGGAGCTAGTTATCGCGTTTTGAAGCACTTTTGAGGAACTAAAGGAAAGCTTCTGCCGAAAATGTCTCCAACAGAGGGCTTTGCAGCTCTTCTGACAACGTTCACATTCATTTCAGTGTAAAAAGCTGGTTACAGTGCTTGAAAACACTTTCGAGGAGGTAGCAAATCTGTCGCTGAACTGGGATCCCAATTAATGCGAGGTAAGACATGTTTTGCTTAAAATGCCGGTAACTAGAAACCCATTGGAGGGGAATGGTCAGATAAGGGTTTGGACCTAGTGACTGAGTTTTGAAGCCCATTCGAGGAAAGAAGGGAAAGCTTCTGCCGAAAATATCTCCAACAGAGGGGTTTGCAGCTCTTCTGAGAACGTTCTCGTTCAATTAAGTGTAAAAAGCTGATTACAGTGCATGAAAACCACTTTCGTGGAGACAGCAAATCTCTCGCTGAACTGGGATCCCAATTAGTGGGAGCCAATACATATTTTGCTCAAAACGCTTTAACTACAAACCTACTGGAGCGGAATGGTGAGATTGGTGTATGGAGCTAATTTTCAAGCACTTTCGAAGAACTAAAGGAAAGCTTCTGCCGAAAATGTCTCCAACAGAGGCCTTTGCAGCGCTTCTGACAACGTTCACGTTCATTTCAGTGTAAAAAGCTGGGTACAGTGCTTGAAAATACTTTCGTGGAGGTAACAAATCTTTCGCTGAAATGGGATCCCAATTAATGCGAGGTAAGACATGTTTTGCTTAAAATGCCGGTAACTAGAAACCCATTGGAGGGGAATGGTCAGATAAGGGTTTGGACCTAGTTACTGGGTTTTGAAGCCCATTCGAGGAAAGAAAGGAAAGCTTCTGCCGAAAATATCTCCAACAGAGGGGTTTGCAGCTCTTCTGACAAGATTCTCGTTCATTTAAGTGTAAAAACTCTTTACAGAGTTTTAGTGCACATTCGTGGAGCGAGCCAATCTTTTGCTGCATTGGGATCCCTATAGAGGTTTGGCTTTCAAAAAGTGTAACTACAACACTAGTGCATAGGAATGGTGAGATAAGTGTATGGAGCCAGTTACTGGGTTTTGAAGCCCATTCGAGGAAAAAATGGAACGCTTCTACCTAACATTTCTCCAAGTGAGGAGTTTGCAGCTCTTCTGACAACGTTCTCATTTATATCAGTGTAAAAAGCTTGAGACAGAGTTTGAAAGCACATTCGTGTAGATATGAAATCTTTAGCTCAACTAGGATCCCAATTAGCGGGAGACTATACATCTTTAACTCAAAACGCTTTAACTACAAACCCAGTGGAGGAGAATCGTGAGATTCGTGTCTTGAGCTTGTTACTCTGTTTTGAAGCCCTTGCGACGAAAGACAGGAGCGCTTCTGCCGAAAATGTCTCCAACAGTGGGGTTTGCAGCTCTTCTGACAAGATTCAAGTTCATTTAAGTGTAAAAACCTCTTTACAGAGTTTTAGTGCACATTCGTGGAGCTAGCAAATCTTTTGCTGCATTGGGATCCCTGTACAGGTTTGGCTTTCAAACAGTGTAACAACAAAACTAGTGCATACGAATGGTGAGATAAGTGTATGGAGCCAGTTACTGGGTTTTGAGGCCCATTCGAGGAAAAAAATGGAACGCTTCTACCTAACATTTCTCCAAGTGAGGGGTTTGCAGCTCTTCTGACAACGTTCACGTTCATTTCAGTGTAAAAAGCTGGGTACAGTGCTTGAAAACACTTTCGTGGAGGTAGCAAATCTTTCGCTGAACTGGGATCCCAATTAGTGGGAGGCAATACATCTTTTGCTCAAAACGCATTAACTACAGACCCGCTGGAGGGGAATGGTGAGATTGGTGTATGGAGCTAGTTATCGCGTTTTGAAGCACTTTTGAGGAACTAAAGGAAAGCTTCTGCCGAAAATGTCTCCAACAGAGGGCTTTGCAGCTCTTCTGACAACGTTCACATTCATTTCAGTGTAAAAAGCTGGTTACAGTGCTTGAAAACACTTTCGAGGAGGTAGCAAATCTGTCGCTGAACTGGGATCCCAATTAATGCGAGGTAAGACATGTTTTGCTTAAAATGCCGGTAACTAGAAACCCATTGGAGGGGAATGGTCAGATAAGGGTTTGGACCTAGTTACTGGGTTTTGAAGCCCATTCGAGGAAAGAAAGGAAAGCTTCTGCCGAAAATGTCTCCAACAGAGGGGTTTGCAGCTCTTCTGAGAACGTTCTCGTTCAATTAAGTGTAAAAAGCTGATTACAGTGCATGAAAACCACTTTCGTGGAGATAGCAAATCTTTTGCTAAACTTGGATCTCAATTAGTGGGAGCCAATACATATTTTGCTCAAAACGCTTTAACTACAAACCTACTGGAGCGGAATGGTGAGATTGGTGTATGGAGCTAATTTTCAAGCACTTTCGAAGAACTAAAGGAAAGCTTCTGCCGAAAATGTCTCCAACAGAGGCCTTTGCAGCGCTTCTGACAACGTTCACGTTCATTTCAGTGTAAAAAGCTGGGTACAGTGCTTGAAAATACTTTCGTGGAGGTAACAAATCTTTCGCTGAAATGGGATCCCAATTAATGCGAGGTAAGACATGTTTTGCTTAAAATGCCGGTAACTAGAAACCCATTGGAGGGGAATGGTCAGATAAGGGTTTGGACCTAGTTACTGGGTTTTGAAGCCCATTCGAGGAAAGAAAGGAAAGCTTCTGCCGAAAATATCTCCAACAGAGGGGTTTGCAGCTCTTCTGACAAGATTCTCGTTCATTTAAGTGTAAAAACTCTTTACAGAGTTTTAGTGCACATTCGTGGAGCGAGCCAATCTTTTGCTGCATTGGGATCCCTATAGAGGTTTGGCTTTCAAAAAGTGTAACTACAACACTAGTGCATAGGAATGGTGAGATAAGTGTATGGAGCCAGTTACTGGGTTTTGAAGCCCATTCGAGGAAAAAATGGAACGCTTCTACCTAACATTTCTCCAAGTGAGGAGTTTGCAGCTCTTCTGACAACGTTCTCATTTATATCAGTGTAAAAAGCTTGAGACAGAGTTTGAAAGCACATTCGTGTAGATATGAAATCTTTAGCTCAACTAGGATCCCAATTAGCGGGAGACTATACATCTTTAACTCAAAACGCTTTAACTACAAACCCAGTGGAGGAGAATCGTGAGATTCGTGTCTTGAGCTTGTTACTCTGTTTTGAAGCCCTTGCGACGAAAGACAGGAGCGCTTCTGCCGAAAATGTCTCCAACAGTGGGGTTTGCAGCTCTTCTGACAAGATTCAAGTTCATTTAAGTGTAAAAACCTCTTTACAGAGTTTTAGTGCACATTCGTGGAGCTAGCAAATCTTTTGCTGCATTGGGATCCCTGTACAGGTTTGGCTTTCAAACAGTGTAACAACAAAACTAGTGCATACGAATGGTGAGATAAGTGTATGGAGCCAGTTACTGGGTTTTGAGGCCCATTCGAGGAAAAAAATGGAACGCTTCTACCTAACATTTCTCCAAGTGAGGGGTTTGCAGCTCTTCTGACAACGTTCACGTTCATTTCAGTGTAAAAAGCTGGGTACAGTGCTTGAAAACACTTTCGTGGAGGTAGCAAATCTTTCGCTGAACTGGGATCCCAATTAATGCGAGGTAAGACATGTTTTGCTTAAAATGCCGGTAATTAGAAACCCATTGGAGGGGAATGGTCAGATAAGGGTTTGGACCTAGTTACTGGGTTTTGAAGACCATTCGAGGAAAGAAAGGAAAGCTTCTGCCGAAAATGTCTCCAACACAGGGGTTTGCAGCTCTTCTGAGAACGTTCTCGTTCAATTAAGTGTAAAAAGCAGATTACAGTGCATGGAAACCACTTTCGTGGAGATAGCAAATCTTTCGCTGAACTGGGATCCCAATTAGTGGGAGGCAATACATCTTTTGCTCAAAACGCATTAACTACAGACCCGCTGGAGGGGAATGGTGAGATTGGTGTATGGAGCTAGTTATCGCGTTTTGAAGCACTTTTGAGGAACTAAAGGAAAGCTTCTGCCGAAAATGTCTCCAACAGAGGGCTTTGCAGCTCTTCTGACAACGTTCACATTCATTTCAGTGTAAAAAGCTGGTTACAGTGCTTGAAAACACTTTCGAGGAGGTAGCAAATCTGTCGCTGAACTGGCATCCCAATTAATGCGAGGTAAGACATGTTTTGCTTAAAATGCCGGTAACTAGAAACCCATTGGAGGGGAATGGTCAGATAAGGGTTTGGACCTAGTGACTGAGTTTTGAAGCCCATTCGAGGAAAGAAGGGAAAGCTTCTGCCGAAAATATCTCCAACAGAGGGGTTTGCAGCTCTTCTGAGAACGTTCTCGTTCAATTAAGTGTAAAAAGCTGATTACAGTGCATGAAAACCACTTTCGTGGAGACAGCAAATCTCTCGCTGAACTGGGATCCCAATTAGTGGGAGCCAATACATATTTTGCTCAAAACGCTTTAACTACAAACCTACTGGAGCGGAATGGTGAGATTGGTGTATGGAGCTAATTTTCAAGCACTTTCGAAGAACTAAAGGAAAGCTTCTGCCGAAAATGTCTCCAACAGAGGCCTTTGCAGCGCTTCTGACAACGTTCACGTTCATTTCAGTGTAAAAAGCTGGGTACAGTGCTTGAAAACACTTTCGTGGAGGTAGCAAATCTGTCGCTGAACTGGGATCCCAATTAATGCGAGGTAAGACATGTTTTGCTTAAAATGCCGGTAACTAGAAACCCATTGGAGGGGAATGGTCAGATAAGGGTTTGGACCTAGTTACTGGGTTTTGAAGCCCATTCGAGGAAAGAAAGGAAAGCTTCTGCCGAAAATGTCTCCATCTGTGGGGTTTGCAGCTCTTCTGACAACGTTCATGTTGATTTCAGTGTAAAAAGCTGGTTACAGTGCCTGAAAACACTTTCGTGGAGGTAGCAAATCTTTCGCTGAACTGCGATCCCAATTAGTGGGAGCCAATACATCTTTTGCTCAAAACGCTTTAACTACAAACCCGCTGGAGGGTGTATGGAGCTAGTTATCGGGTTTTGAAGCACATTCAATGAACTAAAGGAAAGCTTCTACCGAAAATGTCTCCAACTGCGGGGTTTGCAGCTCTTCTGACAACGTTCTCATTTATATCAGTGTAAAAAGCTTGAGACAGAGTTTGAAAGCACATTCGTGTAGATATGAAATCTTTAGCTCAACTAGGATCCCAATTAGCGGGAGACTATACATCTTTAACTCAAAACGCTTTAACTACAAACCCAGTGGAGGAGAATCGTGAGATTCGTGTCTTGAGCTTGTTACTCTGTTTTGAAGCCCTTTCGACGAAAGACAGGAGCGCTTCTGCCGAAAATGTCTCCAACAGTGGGGTTTGCAGCTCTTCTGACAAGATTCAAGTTCATTTAAGTGTAAAAACCTCTTTACAGAGTTTTAGTGCACATTCGTGGAGCTAGCAAATCTTTTGCTGCATTGGGATCCCTGTACAGGTTTGGCTTTCAAACAGTGTAACAACAAAACTAGTGCATACGAATGGTGAGATAAGTGTATGGAGCCAGTTACTGGGTTTTGAGGCCCATTCGAGGAAAAAAATGGAACGCTTCTACCTAACATTTCTCCAAGTGAGGGGTTTGCAGCTCTTCTGACAACGTTCACGTTCATTTCAGTGTAAAAAGCTGGGTACAGTGCTTGAAAACACTTTCGTGGAGGTAGCAAATCTTTCGCTGAACTGGGATCCCAATTAGTGGGAGGCAATACATCTTTTGCTCAAAACGCATTAACTACAGACCCGCTGGAGGGGAATGGTGAGATTGGTGTATGGAGCTAGTTATCGCGTTTTGAAGCACTTTTGAGGAACTAAAGGAAAGCTTCTGCCGAAAATGTCTCCAACAGAGGGCTTTGCAGCTCTTCTGACAACGTTCACATTCATTTCAGTGTAAAAAGCTGGTTACAGTGCTTGAAAACACTTTCGAGGAGGTAGCAAATCTGTCGCTGAACTGGGATCCCAATTAATGCGAGGTAAGACATGTTTTGCTTAAAATGCCGGTAACTAGAAACCCATTGGAGGGGAATGGTCAGATAAGGGTTTGGACCTAGTTACTGGGTTTTGAAGCCCATTCGAGGAAAGAAAGGAAAGCTTCTGCCGAAAATGTCTCCAACAGAGGGGTTTGCAGCTCTTCTGAGAACGTTCTCGTTCAATTAAGTGTAAAAAGCTGATTACAGTGCATGAAAACCACTTTCGTGGAGATAGCAAATCTTTTGCTAAACTTGGATCTCAATTAGTGGGAGCCAATACATATTTTGCTCAAAACGCTTTAACTACAAACCTACTGGAGCGGAATGGTGAGATTGGTGTATGGAGCTAATTTTCAAGCACTTTCGAAGAACTAAAGGAAAGCTTCTGCCGAAAATGTCTCCAACAGAGGCCTTTGCAGCGCTTCTGACAACGTTCACGTTCATTTCAGTGTAAAAAGCTGGGTACAGTGCTTGAAAATACTTTCGTGGAGGTAACAAATCTTTCGCTGAAATGGGATCCCAATTAATGCGAGGTAAGACATGTTTTGCTTTAAATGCCGGTAACTAGAAACCCATTGGAGGGGAATGGTCAGATAAGGGTTTGGACCTAGTTACTGGGTTTTGAAGCCCATTCGAGGAAAGAAAGGAAAGCTTCTGCCGAAAATATCTCCAACAGAGGGGTTTGCAGCTCTTCTGACAAGATTCTCGTTCATTTAAGTGTAAAAACTCTTTACAGAGTTTTAGTGCACATTCGTGGAGCGAGCCAATCTTTTGCTGCATTGGGATCCCTATAGAGGTTTGGCTTTCAAAAAGTGTAACTACAACACTAGTGCATAGGAATGGTGAGATAAGTGTATGGAGCCAGTTACTGGGTTTTGAAGCCCATTCGAGGAAAAAATGGAACGCTTCTACCTAACATTTCTCCAAGTGAGGAGTTTGCAGCTCTTCTGACAACGTTCTCATTTATATCAGTGTAAAAAGCTTGAGACAGAGTTTGAAAGCACATTCGTGTAGATATGAAATCTTTAGCTCAACTAGGATCCCAATTAGCGGGAGACTATACATCTTTAACTCAAAACGCTTTAACTACAAACCCAGTGGAGGAGAATCGTGAGATTCGTGTCTTGAGCTTGTTACTCTGTTTTGAAGCCCTTGCGACGAAAGACAGGAGCGCTTCTGCCGAAAATGTCTCCAACAGTGGGGTTTGCAGCTCTTCTGACAAGATTCAAGTTCATTTAAGTGTAAAAACCTCTTTACAGAGTTTTAGTGCACATTCGTGGAGCTAGCAAATCTTTTGCTGCATTGGGATCCCTGTACAGGTTTGGCTTTCAAACAGTGTAACAACAAAACTAGTGCATACGAATGGTGAGATAAGTGTATGGAGCCAGTTACTGGGTTTTGAGGCCCATTCGAGGAAAAAAATGGAACGCTTCTACCTAACATTTCTCCAAGTGAGGGGTTTGCAGCTCTTCTGACAACGTTCACGTTCATTTCAGTGTAAAAAGCTGGGTACAGTGCTTGAAAACACTTTCGTGGAGGTAGCAAATCTTTCGCTGAACTGGGATCCCAAT
The DNA here is from genome assembly GCF_049634645.1 of Pelodiscus sinensis. Taxonomy (NCBI): domain Eukaryota; kingdom Metazoa; phylum Chordata; order Testudines; family Trionychidae; genus Pelodiscus; species Pelodiscus sinensis. The sequence continues at coordinate 8,726,644 of NC_134730.1, read as the reverse complement.
TAGTGGGAGGCAATACATCTTTTGCTCAAAACGCATTAACTACAGACCCGCTGGAGGGGAATGGTGAGATTGGTGTATGGAGCTAGTTATCGCGTTTTGAAGCACTTTTGAGGAACTAAAGGAAAGCTTCTGCCGAAAATGTCTCCAACAGAGGGCTTTGCAGCTCTTCTGACAACGTTCACATTCATTTCAGTGTAAAAAGCTGGTTACAGTGCTTGAAAACACTTTCGAGGAGGTAGCAAATCTGTCGCTGAACTGGGATCCCAATTAATGCGAGGTAAGACATGTTTTGCTTAAAATGCCGGTAACTAGAAACCCATTGGAGGGGAATGGTCAGATAAGGGTTTGGACCTAGTTACTGGGTTTTGAAGCCCATTCGAGGAAAGAAAGGAAAGCTTCTGCCGAAAATGTCTCCAACAGAGGGGTTTGCAGCTCTTCTGAGAACGTTCTCGTTCAATTAAGTGTAAAAAGCTGATTACAGTGCATGAAAACCACTTTCGTGGAGATAGCAAATCTTTTGCTAAACTTGGATCTCAATTAGTGGGAGCCAATACATATTTTGCTCAAAACGCTTTAACTACAAACCTACTGGAGCGGAATGGTGAGATTGGTGTATGGAGCTAATTTTCAAGCACTTTCGAAGAACTAAAGGAAAGCTTCTGCCGAAAATGTCTCCAACAGAGGCCTTTGCAGCGCTTCTGACAACGTTCATGTTCATTTCAGTGTAAAAAGCTGGGTACAGTGCTTGAAAATACTTTCGTGGAGGTAACAAATCTTTCGCTGAAATGGGATCCCAATTAATGCGAGGTAAGACATGTTTTGCTTAAAATGCCGGTAACTAGAAACCCATTGGAGGGGAATGGTCAGATAAGGGTTTGGACCTAGTTACTGGGTTTTGAAGCCCATTCGAGGAAAGAAAGGAAAGCTTCTGCCGAAAATATCTCCAACAGAGGGGTTTGCAGCTCTTCTGACAAGATTCTCGTTCATTTAAGTGTAAAAACTCTTTACAGAGTTTTAGTGCACATTCGTGGAGCGAGCCAATCTTTTGCTGCATTGGGATCCCTATAGAGGTTTGGCTTTCAAAAAGTGTAACTACAAAACTAGTGCATAGGAATGGTGAGATAAGTGTATGGAGCCAGTTACTGGGTTTTGAAGCCCATTCGAGGAAAAAATGGAACGCTTCTACCTAACATTTCTCCAAGTGAGGAGTTTGCAGCTCTTCTGACAACGTTCTCATTTATATCAGTGTAAAAAGCTTGAGACAGAGTTTGAAAGCACATTCGTGTAGATATGAAATCTTTAGCTCAACTAGGATCCCAATTAGCGGGAGACTATACATCTTTAACTCAAAACGCTTTAACTACAAACCCAGTGGAGGAGAATCGTGAGATTCGTGTCTTGAGCTTGTTACTCTGTTTTGAAGCCCTTGCGACGAAAGACAGGAGCGCTTCTGCCGAAAATGTCTCCAACAGTGGGGTTTGCAGCTCTTCTGACAAGATTCAAGTTCATTTAAGTGTAAAAACCTCTTTACAGAGTTTTAGTGCACATTCGTGGAGCTAGCAAATCTTTTGCTGCATTGGGATCCCTGTACAGGTTTGGCTTTCAAACAGTGTAACAACAAAACTAGTGCATACGAATGGTGAGATAAGTGTATGGAGCCAGTTACTGGGTTTTGAGGCCCATTCGAGGAAAAAAATGGAACGCTTCTACCTAACATTTCTCCAAGTGAGGGGTTTGCAGCTCTTCTGACAACGTTCACGTTCATTTCAGTGTAAAAAGCTGGGTACAGTGCTTGAAAACACTTTCGTGGAGGTAGCAAATCTGTCGCTGAACTGGGATCCCAATTAATGCGAGGTAAGACATGTTTTGCTTAAAATGCCGGTAACTAGAAACCCATTGGAGGGGAATGGTCAGATAAGGGTTTGGACCTAGTTACTGGGTTTTGAAGCCCATTCGAGGAAAGAAAGGAAAGCTTCTGCCGAAAATGTCTCCATCTGTGGGGTTTGCAGCTCTTCTGACAACGTTCATGTTGATTTCAGTGTAAAAAGCTGGTTACAGTGCCTGAAAACACTTTCGTGGAGGTAGCAAATCTTTCGCTGAACTGCGATCCCAATTAGTGGGAGCCAATACATCTTTTGCTCAAAACGCTTTAACTACAAACCCGCTGGAGGGTGTATGGAGCTAGTTATCGGGTTTTGAAGCACATTCAATGAACTAAAGGAAAGCTTCTACCGAAAATGTCTCCAACTGCGGGGTTTGCAGCTCTTCTGACAACGTTCTCATTTATATCAGTGTAAAAAGCTTGAGACAGAGTTTGAAAGCACATTCGTGTAGATATGAAATCTTTAGCTCAACTAGGATCCCAATTAGCGGGAGACTATACATCTTTAACTCAAAACGCTTTAACTACAAACCCAGTGGAGGAGAATCGTGAGATTCGTGTCTTGAGCTTGTTACTCTGTTTTGAAGCCCTTGCGACGAAAGACAGGAGCGCTTCTGCCGAAAATGTCTCCAACAGTGGGGTTTGCAGCTCTTCTGACAAGATTCAAGTTCATTTAAGTGTAAAAACCTCTTTACAGAGTTTTAGTGCACATTCGTGGAGCTAGCAAATCTTTTGCTGCATTGGGATCCCTGTACAGGTTTGGCTTTCAAACAGTGTAACAACAAAACTAGTGCATACGAATGGTGAGATAAGTGTATGGAGCCAGTTACTGGGTTTTGAGGCCCATTCGAGGAAAAAAATGGAACGCTTCTACCTAACATTTCTCCAAGTGAGGGGTTTGCAGCTCTTCTGACAACGTTCACGTTCATTTCAGTGTAAAAAGCTGGGTACAGTGCTTGAAAACACTTTCGTGGAGGTAGCAAATCTTTCGCTGAACTGGGATCCCAATTAGTGGGAGGCAATACATCTTTTGCTCAAAACGCATTAACTACAGACCCGCTGGAGGGGAATGGTGAGATTGGTGTATGGAGCTAGTTATCGCGTTTTGAAGCACTTTTGAGGAACTAAAGGAAAGCTTCTGCCGAAAATGTCTCCAACAGAGGGCTTTGCAGCTCTTCTGACAACGTTCACATTCATTTCAGTGTAAAAAGCTGGTTACAGTGCTTGAAAACACTTTCGAGGAGGTAGCAAATCTGTCGCTGAACTGGGATCCCAATTAATGCGAGGTAAGACATGTTTTGCTTAAAATGCCGGTAACTAGAAACCCATTGGAGGGGAATGGTCAGATAAGGGTTTGGACCTAGTTACTGGGTTTTGAAGCCCATTCGAGGAAAGAAAGGAAAGCTTCTGCCGAAAATGTCTCCAACAGAGGGGTTTGCAGCTCTTCTGAGAACGTTCTCGTTCAATTAAGTGTAAAAAGCTGATTACAGTGCATGAAAACCACTTTCGTGGAGATAGCAAATCTTTTGCTAAACTTGGATCTCAATTAGTGGGAGCCAATACATATTTTGCTCAAAACGCTTTAACTACAAACCTACTGGAGCGGAATGGTGAGATTGGTGTATGGAGCTAATTTTCAAGCACTTTCGAAGAACTAAAGGAAAGCTTCTGCCGAAAATGTCTCCAACAGAGGCCTTTGCAGCGCTTCTGACAACGTTCACGTTCATTTCAGTGTAAAAAGCTGGGTACAGTGCTTGAAAATACTTTCGTGGAGGTAACAAATCTTTCGCTGAAATGGGATCCCAATTAATGCGAGGTAAGACATGTTTTGCTTAAAATGCCGGTAACTAGAAACCCATTGGAGGGGAATGGTCAGATAAGGGTTTGGACCTAGTTACTGGGTTTTGAAGCCCATTCGAGGAAAGAAAGGAAAGCTTCTGCCGAAAATGTCTCCAACAGAGGCCTTTGCAGCGCTTCTGACAACGTTCACGTTCATTTCAGTGTAAAAAGCTGGGTACAGTGCTTGAAAATACTTTCGTGGAGGTAACAAATCTTTCGCTGAAATGGGATCCCAATTAATGCGAGGTAAGACATGTTTTGCTTAAAATGCCGGTAACTAGAAACCCATTGGAGGGGAATGGTCAGATAAGGGTTTGGACCTAGTTACTGGGTTTTGAAGCCCATTCGAGGAAAGAAAGGAAAGCTTCTGCCGAAAATATCTCCAACAGAGGGGTTTGCAGCTCTTCTGACAAGATTCTCGTTCATTTAAGTGTAAAAACTCTTTACAGAGTTTTAGTGCACATTCGTGGAGCGAGCCAATCTTTTGCTGCATTGGGATCCCTATAGAGGTTTGGCTTTCAAAAAGTGTAACTACAAAACTAGTGCATAGGAATGGTGAGATAAGTGTATGGAGCCAGTTACTGGGTTTTGAAGCCCATTCGAGGAAAAAATGGAACGCTTCTACCTAACATTTCTCCAAGTGAGGAGTTTGCAGCTCTTCTGACAACGTTCTCATTTATATCAGTGTAAAAAGCTTGAGACAGAGTTTGAAAGCACATTCGTGTAGATATGAAATCTTTAGCTCAACTAGGATCCCAATTAGCGGGAGACTATACATCTTTAACTCAAAACGCTTTAACTACAAACCCAGTGGAGGAGAATCGTGAGATTCGTGTCTTGAGCTTGTTACTCTGTTTTGAAGCCCTTGCGACGAAAGACAGGAGCGCTTCTGCCGAAAATGTCTCCAACAGTGGGGTTTGCAGCTCTTCTGACAAGATTCAAGTTCATTTAAGTGTAAAAACCTCTTTACAGAGTTTTAGTGCACATTCGTGGAGCTAGCAAATCTTTTGCTGCATTGGGATCCCTGTACAGGTTTGGCTTTCAAACAGTGTAACAACAAAACTAGTGCATACGAATGGTGAGATAAGTGTATGGAGCCAGTTACTGGGTTTTGAGGCCCATTCGAGGAAAAAAATGGAACGCTTCTACCTAACATTTCTCCAAGTGAGGGGTTTGCAGCTCTTCTGACAACGTTCACGTTCATTTCAGTGTAAAAAGCTGGGTACAGTGCTTGAAAACACTTTCGTGGAGGTAGCAAATCTTTCGCTGAACTGGGATCCCAATTAGTGGGAGGCAATACATCTTTTGCTCAAAACGCATTAACTACAGACCCGCTGGAGGGGAATGGTGAGATTGGTGTATGGAGCTAGTTATCGCGTTTTGAAGCACTTTTGAGGAACTAAAGGAAAGCTTCTGCCGAAAATGTCTCCAACAGAGGGCTTTGCAGCTCTTCTGACAACGTTCACATTCATTTCAGTGTAAAAAGCTGGTTACAGTGCTTGAAAACACTTTCGAGGAGGTAGCAAATCTGTCGCTGAACTGGGATCCCAATTAATGCGAGGTAAGACATGTTTTGCTTAAAATGCCGGTAACTAGAAACCCATTGGAGGGGAATGGTCAGATAAGGGTTTGGACCTAGTTACTGGGTTTTGAAGCCCATTCGAGGAAAGAAAGGAAAGCTTCTGCCGAAAATGTCTCCAACAGAGGGGTTTGCAGCTCTTCTGAGAACGTTCTCGTTCAATTAAGTGTAAAAAGCTGATTACAGTGCATGAAAACCACTTTCGTGGAGATAGCAAATCTTTTGCTAAACTTGGATCTCAATTAGTGGGAGCCAATACATATTTTGCTCAAAACGCTTTAACTACAAACCTACTGGAGCGGAATGGTGAGATTGGTGTATGGAGCTAATTTTCAAGCACTTTCGAAGAACTAAAGGAAAGCTTCTGCCGAAAATGTCTCCAACAGAGGCCTTTGCAGCGCTTCTGACAACGTTCACGTTCATTTCAGTGTAAAAAGCTGGGTACAGTGCTTGAAAATACTTTCGTGGAGGTAACAAATCTTTCGCTGAAATGGGATCCCAATTAATGCGAGGTAAGACATGTTTTGCTTAAAATGCCGGTAACTAGAAACCCATTGGAGGGGAATGGTCAGATAAGGGTTTGGACCTAGTTACTGGGTTTTGAAGCCCATTCGAGGAAAGAAAGGAAAGCTTCTGCCGAAAATATCTCCAACAGAGGGGTTTGCAGCTCTTCTGACAAGATTCTCGTTCATTTAAGTGTAAAAACTCTTTACAGAGTTTTAGTGCACATTCGTGGAGCGAGCCAATCTTTTGCTGCATTGGGATCCCTATAGAGGTTTGGCTTTCAAAAAGTGTAACTACAAAACTAGTGCATAGGAATGGTGAGATAAGTGTATGGAGCCAGTTACTGGGTTTTGAAGCCCATTCGAGGAAAAAAATGGAACGCTTCTACCTAACATTTCTCCAAGTGAGGAGTTTGCAGCTCTTCTGACAACGTTCTCATTTATATCAGTGTAAAAAGCTTGAGACAGAGTTTGAAAGCACATTCGTGTAGATATGAAATCTTTAGCTCAACTAGGATCCCAATTAGCGGGAGACTATACATCTTTAACTCAAAACGCTTTAACTACAAACCCAGTGGAGGAGAATCGTGAGATTCGTGTCTTGAGCTTGTTACTCTGTTTTGAAGCCCTTGCGACGAAAGACAGGAGCGCTTCTGCCGAAAATGTCTCCAACAGTGGGGTTTGCAGCTCTTCTGACAAGATTCAAGTTCATTTAAGTGTAAAAACCTCTTTACAGAGTTTTAGTGCACATTCGTGGAGCTAGCAAATCTTTTGCTGCATTGGGATCCCTGTACAGGTTTGGCTTTCAAACAGTGTAACAACAAAACTAGTGCATACGAATGGTGAGATAAGTGTATGGAGCCAGTTACTGGGTTTTGAGGCCCATTCGAGGAAAAAAATGGAACGCTTCTACCTAACATTTCTCCAAGTGAGGGGTTTGCAGCTCTTCTGACAACGTTCACGTTCATTTCAGTGTAAAAAGCTGGGTACAGTGCTTGAAAACACTTTCGTGGAGGTAGCAAATCTTTCGCTGAACTGGGATCCCAATTAGTGGGAGGCAATACATCTTTTGCTCAAAACGCATTAACTACAGACCCGCTGGAGGGGAATGGTGAGATTGGTGTATGGAGCTAGTTATCGCGTTTTGAAGCACTTTTGAGGAACTAAAGGAAAGCTTCTGCCGAAAATGTCTCCAACAGAGGGCTTTGCAGCTCTTCTGACAACGTTCACATTCATTTCAGTGTAAAAAGCTGGTTACAGTGCTTGAAAACACTTTCGAGGAGGTAGCAAATCTGTCGCTGAACTGGGATCCCAATTAATGCGAGGTAAGACATGTTTTGCTTAAAATGCCGGTAACTAGAAACCCATTGGAGGGGAATGGTCAGATAAGGGTTTGGACCTAGTTACTGGGTTTTGAAGCCCATTCGAGGAAAGAAAGGAAAGCTTCTGCCGAAAATGTCTCCAACAGAGGGGTTTGCAGCTCTTCTGAGAACGTTCTCGTTCAATTAAGTGTAAAAAGCTGATTACAGTGCATGAAAACCACTTTCGTGGAGATAGCAAATCTTTTGCTAAACTTGGATCTCAATTAGTGGGAGCCAATACATATTTTGCTCAAAACGCTTTAACTACAAACCTACTGGAGCGGAATGGTGAGATTGGTGTATGGAGCTAATTTTCAAGCACTTTCGAAGAACTAAAGGAAAGCTTCTGCCGAAAATGTCTCCAACAGAGGCCTTTGCAGCGCTTCTGACAACGTTCACGTTCATTTCAGTGTAAAAAGCTGGGTACAGTGCTTGAAAATACTTTCGTGGAGGTAACAAATCTTTCGCTGAAATGGGATCCCAATTAATGCGAGGTAAGACATGTTTTGCTTAAAATGCCGGTAACTAGAAACCCATTGGAGGGGAATGGTCAGATAAGGGTTTGGACCTAGTTACTGGGTTTTGAAGCCCATTCGAGGAAAGAAAGGAAAGCTTCTGCCGAAAATATCTCCAACAGAGGGGTTTGCAGCTCTTCTGACAAGATTCTCGTTCATTTAAGTGTAAAAACTCTTTACAGAGTTTTAGTGCACATTCGTGGAGCGAGCCAATCTTTTGCTGCATTGGGATCCCTATAGAGGTTTGGCTTTCAAAAAGTGTAACTACAAAACTAGTGCATAGGAATGGTGAGATAAGTGTATGGAGCCAGTTACTGGGTTTTGAAGCCCATTCGAGGAAAAAAATGGAACGCTTCTACCTAACATTTCTCCAAGTGAGGAGTTTGCAGCTCTTCTGACAACGTTCTCATTTATATCAGTGTAAAAAGCTTGAGACAGAGTTTGAAAGCACATTCGTGTAGATATGAAATCTTTAGCTCAACTAGGATCCCAATTAGCGGGAGACTATACATCTTTAACTCAAAACGCTTTAACTACAAACCCAGTGGAGGAGAATCGTGAGATTCGTGTCTTGAGCTTGTTACTCTGTTTTGAAGCCCTTGCGACGAAAGACAGGAGCGCTTCTGCCGAAAATGTCTCCAACAGTGGGGTTTGCAGCTCTTCTGACAAGATTCAAGTTCATTTAAGTGTAAAAACCTCTTTACAGAGTTTTAGTGCACATTCGTGGAGCTAGCAAATCTTTTGCTGCATTGGGATCCCTGTACAGGTTTGGCTTTCAAACAGTGTAACAACAAAACTAGTGCATACGAATGGTGAGATAAGTGTATGGAGCCAGTTACTGGGTTTTGAGGCCCATTCGAGGAAAAAAATGGAACGCTTCTACCTAACATTTCTCCAAGTGAGGGGTTTGCAGCTCTTCTGACAACGTTCACGTTCATTTCAGTGTAAAAAGCTGGGTACAGTGCTTGAAAACACTTTCGTGGAGGTAGCAAATCTTTCGCTGAACTGGGATCCCAATTAGTGGGAGGCAATACATCTTTTGCTCAAAACGCATTAACTACAGACCCGCTGGAGGGGAATGGTGAGATTGGTGTATGGAGCTAGTTATCGCGTTTTGAAGCACTTTTGAGGAACTAAAGGAAAGCTTCTGCCGAAAATGTCTCCAACAGAGGGCTTTGCAGCTCTTCTGACAACGTTCACATTCATTTCAGTGTAAAAAGCTGGTTACAGTGCTTGAAAACACTTTCGAGGAGGTAGCAAATCTGTCGCTGAACTGGGATCCCAATTAATGCGAGGTAAGACATGTTTTGCTTAAAATGCCGGTAACTAGAAACCCATTGGAGGGGAATGGTCAGATAAGGGTTTGGACCTAGTTACTGGGTTTTGAAGCCCATTCGAGGAAAGAAAGGAAAGCTTCTGCCGAAAATGTCTCCAACAGAGGGGTTTGCAGCTCTTCTGAGAACGTTCTCGTTCAATTAAGTGTAAAAAGCTGATTACAGTGCATGAAAACCACTTTCGTGGAGATAGCAAATCTTTTGCTAAACTTGGATCTCAATTAGTGGGAGCCAATACATATTTTGCTCAAAACGCTTTAACTACAAACCTACTGGAGCGGAATGGTGAGATTGGTGTATGGAGCTAATTTTCAAGCACTTTCGAAGAACTAAAGGAAAGCTTCTGCCGAAAATGTCTCCAACAGAGGCCTTTGCAGCGCTTCTGACAACGTTCACGTTCATTTCAGTGTAAAAAGCTGGGTACAGTGCTTGAAAATACTTTCGTGGAGGTAACAAATCTTTCGCTGAAATGGGATCCCAATTAATGCGAGGTAAGACATGTTTTGCTTAAAATGCCGGTAACTAGAAACCCATTGGAGGGGAATGGTCAGATAAGGGTTTGGACCTAGTTACTGGGTTTTGAAGCCCATTCGAGGAAAGAAAGGAAAGCTTCTGCCGAAAATATCTCCAACAGAGGGGTTTGCAGCTCTTCTGACAAGATTCTCGTTCATTTAAGTGTAAAAACTCTTTACAGAGTTTTAGTGCACATTCGTGGAGCGAGCCAATCTTTTGCTGCATTGGGATCCCTATAGAGGTTTGGCTTTCAAAAAGTGTAACTACAAAACTAGTGCATAGGAATGGTGAGATAAGTGTATGGAGCCAGTTACTGGGTTTTGAAGCCCATTCGAGGAAAAAATGGAACGCTTCTACCTAACATTTCTCCAAGTGAGGAGTTTGCAGCTCTTCTGACAACGTTCTCATTTATATCAGTGTAAAAAGCTTGAGACAGAGTTTGAAAGCACATTCGTGTAGATATGAAATCTTTAGCTCAACTAGGATCCCAATTAGCGGGAGACTATACATCTTTAACTCAAAACGCTTTAACTACAAACCCAGTGGAGGAGAATCGTGAGATTCGTGTCTTGAGCTTGTTACTCTGTTTTGAAGCCCTTTCGACGAAAGACAGGAGCGCTTCTGCCGAAAATGTCTCCAACAGTGGGGTTTGCAGCTCTTCTGACAAGATTCAAGTTCATTTAAGTGTAAAAACCTCTTTACAGAGTTTTAGTGCACATTCGTGGAGCTAGCAAATCTTTTGCTGCATTGGGATCCCTGTACAGGTTTGGCTTTCAAACAGTGTAACAACAAAACTAGTGCATACGAATGGTGAGATAAGTGTATGGAGCCAGTTACTGGGTTTTGAGGCCCATTCGAGGAAAAAAATGGAACGCTTCTACCTAACATTTCTCCAAGTGAGGGGTTTGCAGCTCTTCTGACAACGTTCACGTTCATTTCAGTGTAAAAAGCTGGGTACAGTGCTTGAAAACACTTTCGTGGAGGTAGCAAATCTTTCGCTGAACTGGGATCCCAATTAGTGGGAGGCAATACATCTTTTGCTCAAAACGCATTAACTACAGACCCGCTGGAGGGGAATGGTGAGATTGGTGTATGGAGCTAGTTATCGCGTTTTGAAGCACTTTTGAGGAACTAAAGGAAAGCTTCTGCCGAAAATGTCTCCAACAGAGGGCTTTGCAGCTCTTCTGACAACGTTCACATTCATTTCAGTGTAAAAAGCTGGTTACAGTGCTTGAAAACACTTTCGAGGAGGTAGCAAATCTGTCGCTGAACTGGGATCCCAATTAATGCGAGGTAAGACATGTTTTGCTTAAAATGCCGGTAACTAGAAACCCATTGGAGGGGAATGGTCAGATAAGGGTTTGGACCTAGTTACTGGGTTTTGAAGCCCATTCGAGGAAAGAAAGGAAAGCTTCTGCCGAAAATGTCTCCAACAGAGGGGTTTGCAGCTCTTCTGAGAACGTTCTCGTTCAATTAAGTGTAAAAAGCTGATTACAGTGCATGAAAACCACTTTCGTGGAGATAGCAAATCTTTTGCTAAACTTGGATCTCAATTAGTGGGAGCCAATACATATTTTGCTCAAAACGCTTTAACTACAAACCTACTGGAGCGGAATGGTGAGATTGGTGTATGGAGCTAATTTTCAAGCACTTTCGAAGAACTAAAGGAAAGCTTCTGCCGAAAATGTCTCCAACAGAGGCCTTTGCAGCGCTTCTGACAACGTTCACGTTCATTTCAGTGTAAAAAGCTGGGTACAGTGCTTGAAAATACTTTCGTGGAGGTAACAAATCTTTCGCTGAAATGGGATCCCAATTAATGCGAGGTAAGACATGTTTTGCTTAAAATGCCGGTAACTAGAAACCCATTGGAGGGGAATGGTCAGATAAGGGTTTGGACCTAGTTACTGGGTTTTGAAGCCCATTCGAGGAAAGAAAGGAAAGCTTCTGCCGAAAATATCTCCAACAGAGGGGTTTGCAGCTCTTCTGACAAGATTCTCGTTCATTTAAGTGTAAAAACTCTTTACAGAGTTTTAGTGCACATTCGTGGAGCGAGCCAATCTTTTGCTGCATTGGGATCCCTATAGAGGTTTGGCTTTCAAAAAGTGTAACTACAAAACTAGTGCATAGGAATGGTGAGATAAGTGTATGGAGCCAGTTACTGGGTTTTGAAGCCCATTCGAGGAAAAAATGGAACGCTTCTACCTAACATTTCTCCAAGTGAGGAGTTTGCAGCTCTTCTGACAACGTTCTCATTTATATCAGTGTAAAAAGCTTGAGACAGAGTTTGAAAGCACATTCGTGTAGATATGAAATCTTTAGCTCAACTAGGATCCCAATTAGCGGGAGACTATACATCTTTAACTCAAAACGCTTTAACTACAAACCCAGTGGAGGAGAATCGTGAGATTCGTGTCTTGAGCTTGTTACTCTGTTTTGAAGCCCTTGCGACGAAAGACAGGAGCGCTTCTGCCGAAAATGTCTCCAACAGTGGGGTTTGCAGCTCTTCTGACAAGATTCAAGTTCATTTAAGTGTAAAAACCTCTTTACAGAGTTTTAGTGCACATTCGTGGAGCTAGCAAATCTTTTGCTGCATTGGGATCCCTGTACAGGTTTGGCTTTCAAACAGTGTAACAACAAAACTAGTGCATACGAATGGTGAGATAAGTGTATGGAGCCAGTTACTGGGTTTTGAGGCCCATTCGAGGAAAAAAATGGAACGCTTCTACCTAACATTTCTCCAAGTGAGGGGTTTGCAGCTCTTCTGACAACGTTCACGTTCATTTCAGTGTAAAAAGCTGGGTACAGTGCTTGAAAACACTTTCGTGGAGGTAGCAAATCTGTCGCTGAACTGGGATCCCAATTAATGCGAGGTAAGACATGTTTTGCTTAAAATGCCGGTAACTAGAAACCCATTGGAGGGGAATGGTCAGATAAGGGTTTGGACCTAGTGACTGAGTTTTGAAGCCCATTCGAGGAAAGAAGGGAAAGCTTCTGCCGAAAATGTCTCCAACACAGGGGTTTGCAGCTCTTCTGAGAACGTTCTCGTTCAATTAAGTGTAAAAAGCAGATTACAGTGCATGGAAACCACTTTCGTGGAGATAGCAAATCTTTCGCTGAACTGGGATCCCAATTAGTGGGAGGCAATACATCTTTTGCTCAAAACGCATTAACTACAGACCCGCTGGAGGGGAATGGTGAGATTGGTGTATGGAGCTAGTTATCGCGTTTTGAAGCACTTTTGAGGAACTAAAGGAAAGCTTCTGCCGAAAATGTCTCCAACAGAGGGCTTTGCAGCTCTTCTGACAACGTTCACATTCATTTCAGTGTAAAAAGCTGGTTACAGTGCTTGAAAACACTTTCGAGGAGGTAGCAAATCTGTCGCTGAACTGGGATCCCAATTAATGCGAGGTAAGACATGTTTTGCTTAAAATGCCGGTAACTAGAAACCCATTGGAGGGGAATGGTCAGATAAGGGTTTGGACCTAGTTACTGGGTTTTGAAGCCCATTCGAGGAAAGAAAGGAAAGCTTCTGCCGAAAATGTCTCCATCTGTGGGGTTTGCAGCTCTTCTGACAACGTTCATGTTGATTTCAGTGTAAAAAGCTGGTTACAGTGCCTGAAAACACTTTCGTGGAGGTAGCAAATCTTTCGCTGAACTGCGATCCCAATTAGTGGGAGCCAATACATCTTTTGCTCAAAACGCTTTAACTACAAACCCGCTGGAGGGTGTATGGAGCTAGTTATCGGGTTTTGAAGCACATTCAATGAACTAAAGGAAAGCTTCTACCGAAAATGTCTCCAACTGCGGGGTTTGCAGCTCTTCTGACAACGTTCTCATTTATATCAGTGTAAAAAGCTTGAGACAGAGTTTGAAAGCACATTCGTGTAGATATGAAATCTTTAGCTCAACTAGGATCCCAATTAGCGGGAGACTATACATCTTTAACTCAAAACGCTTTAACTACAAACCCAGTGGAGGAGAATCGTGAGATTCGTGTCTTGAGCTTGTTACTCTGTTTTGAAGCCCTTTCGACGAAAGACAGGAGCGCTTCTGCCGAAAATGTCTCCAACAGTGGGGTTTGCAGCTCTTCTGACAAGATTCAAGTTCATTTAAGTGTAAAAACCTCTTTACAGAGTTTTAGTGCACATTCGTGGAGCTAGCAAATCTTTTGCTGCATTGGGATCCCTGTACAGGTTTGGCTTTCAAACAGTGTAACAACAAAACTAGTGCATACGAATGGTGAGATAAGTGTATGGAGCCAGTTACTGGGTTTTGAGGCCCATTCGAGGAAAAAAATGGAACGCTTCTACCTAACATTTCTCCAAGTGAGGGGTTTGCAGCTCTTCTGACAACGTTCACGTTCATTTCAGTGTAAAAAGCTGGGTACAGTGCTTGAAAACACTTTCGTGGAGGTAGCAAATCTTTCGCTGAACTGGGATCCCAATTAGTGGGAGGCAATACATCTTTTGCTCAAAACGCATTAACTACAGACCCGCTGGAGGGGAATGGTGAGATTGGTGTATGGAGCTAGTTATCGCGTTTTGAAGCACTTTTGAGGAACTAAAGGAAAGCTTCTGCCGAAAATGTCTCCAACAGAGGGCTTTGCAGCTCTTCTGACAACGTTCACATTCATTTCAGTGTAAAAAGCTGGTTACAGTGCTTGAAAACACTTTCGAGGAGGTAGCAAATCTGTCGCTGAACTGGGATCCCAATTAATGCGAGGTAAGACATGTTTTGCTTAAAATGCCGGTAACTAGAAACCCATTGGAGGGGAATGGTCAGATAAGGGTTTGGACCTAGTTACTGGGTTTTGAAGCCCATTCGAGGAAAGAAAGGAAAGCTTCTGCCGAAAATGTCTCCAACAGAGGGGTTTGCAGCTCTTCTGAGAACGTTCTCGTTCAATTAAGTGTAAAAAGCTGATTACAGTGCATGAAAACCACTTTCGTGGAGATAGCAAATCTTTTGCTAAACTTGGATCTCAATTAGTGGGAGCCAATACATATTTTGCTCAAAACGCTTTAACTACAAACCTACTGGAGCGGAATGGTGAGATTGGTGTATGGAGCTAATTTTCAAGCACTTTCGAAGAACTAAAGGAAAGCTTCTGCCGAAAATGTCTCCAACAGAGGCCTTTGCAGCGCTTCTGACAACGTTCACGTTCATTTCAGTGTAAAAAGCTGGGTACAGTGCTTGAAAATACTTTCGTGGAGGTAACAAATCTTTCGCTGAAATGGGATCCCAATTAATGCGAGGTAAGACATGTTTTGCTTAAAATGCCGGTAACTAGAAACCCATTGGAGGGGAATGGTCAGATAAGGGTTTGGACCTAGTTACTGGGTTTTGAAGCCCATTCGAGGAAAGAAAGGAAAGCTTCTGCCGAAAATATCTCCAACAGAGGGGTTTGCAGCTCTTCTGACAAGATTCTCGTTCATTTAAGTGTAAAAACTCTTTACAGAGTTTTAGTGCACATTCGTGGAGCGAGCCAATCTTTTGCTGCATTGGGATCCCTATAGAGGTTTGGCTTTCAAAAAGTGTAACTACAACACTAGTGCATAGGAATGGTGAGATAAGTGTATGGAGCCAGTTACTGGGTTTTGAAGCCCATTCGAGGAAAAAATGGAACGCTTCTACCTAACATTTCTCCAAGTGAGGAGTTTGCAGCTCTTCTGACAACGTTCTCATTTATATCAGTGTAAAAAGCTTGAGACAGAGTTTGAAAGCACATTCGTGTAGATATGAAATCTTTAGCTCAACTAGGATCCCAATTAGCGGGAGACTATACATCTTTAACTCAAAACGCTTTAACTACAAACCCAGTGGAGGAGAATCGTGAGATTCGTGTCTTGAGCTTGTTACTCTGTTTTGAAGCCCTTGCGACGAAAGACAGGAGCGCTTCTGCCGAAAATGTCTCCAACAGTGGGGTTTGCAGCTCTTCTGACAAGATTCAAGTTCATTTAAGTGTAAAAACCTCTTTACAGAGTTTTAGTGCACATTCGTGGAGCTAGCAAATCTTTTGCTGCATTGGGATCCCTGTACAGGTTTGGCTTTCAAACAGTGTAACAACAAAACTAGTGCATACGAATGGTGAGATAAGTGTATGGAGCCAGTTACTGGGTTTTGAGGCCCATTCGAGGAAAAAAATGGAACGCTTCTACCTAACATTTCTCCAAGTGAGGGGTTTGCAGCTCTTCTGACAACGTTCACGTTCATTTCAGTGTAAAAAGCTGGGTACAGTGCTTGAAAACACTTTCGTGGAGGTAGCAAATCTTTCGCTGAACTGGGATCCCAATTAGTGGGAGGCAATACATCTTTTGCTCAAAACGCATTAACTACAGACCCGCTGGAGGGGAATGGTGAGATTGGTGTATGGAGCTAGTTATCGCGTTTTGAAGCACTTTTGAGGAACTAAAGGAAAGCTTCTGCCGAAAATGTCTCCAACAGAGGGCTTTGCAGCTCTTCTGACAACGTTCACATTCATTTCAGTGTAAAAAGCTGGTTACAGTGCTTGAAAACACTTTCGAGGAGGTAGCAAATCTGTCGCTGAACTGGGATCCCAATTAATGCGAGGTAAGACATGTTTTGCTTAAAATGCCGGTAACTAGAAACCCATTGGAGGGGAATGGTCAGATAAGGGTTTGGACCTAGTGACTGAGTTTTGAAGCCCATTCGAGGAAAGAAGGGAAAGCTTCTGCCGAAAATATCTCCAACAGAGGGGTTTGCAGCTCTTCTGAGAACGTTCTCGTTCAATTAAGTGTAAAAAGCTGATTACAGTGCATGAAAACCACTTTCGTGGAGACAGCAAATCTCTCGCTGAACTGGGATCCCAATTAGTGGGAGCCAATACATATTTTGCTCAAAACGCTTTAACTACAAACCTACTGGAGCGGAATGGTGAGATTGGTGTATGGAGCTAATTTTCAAGCACTTTCGAAGAACTAAAGGAAAGCTTCTGCCGAAAATGTCTCCAACAGAGGCCTTTGCAGCGCTTCTGACAACGTTCACGTTCATTTCAGTGTAAAAAGCTGGGTACAGTGCTTGAAAATACTTTCGTGGAGGTAACAAATCTTTCGCTGAAATGGGATCCCAATTAATGCGAGGTAAGACATGTTTTGCTTAAAATGCCGGTAACTAGAAACCCATTGGAGGGGAATGGTCAGATAAGGGTTTGGACCTAGTTACTGGGTTTTGAAGCCCATTCGAGGAAAGAAAGGAAAGCTTCTGCCGAAAATATCTCCAACAGAGGGGTTTGCAGCTCTTCTGACAAGATTCTCGTTCATTTAAGTGTAAAAACTCTTTACAGAGTTTTAGTGCACATTCGTGGAGCGAGCCAATCTTTTGCTGCATTGGGATCCCTATAGAGGTTTGGCTTTCAAAAAGTGTAACTACAACACTAGTGCATAGGAATGGTGAGATAAGTGTATGGAGCCAGTTACTGGGTTTTGAAGCCCATTCGAGGAAAAAATGGAACGCTTCTACCTAACATTTCTCCAAGTGAGGAGTTTGCAGCTCTTCTGACAACGTTCTCATTTATATCAGTGTAAAAAGCTTGAGACAGAGTTTGAAAGCACATTCGTGTAGATATGAAATCTTTAGCTCAACTAGGATCCCAATTAGCGGGAGACTATACATCTTTAACTCAAAACGCTTTAACTACAAACCCAGTGGAGGAGAATCGTGAGATTCGTGTCTTGAGCTTGTTACTCTGTTTTGAAGCCCTTGCGACGAAAGACAGGAGCGCTTCTGCCGAAAATGTCTCCAACAGTGGGGTTTGCAGCTCTTCTGACAAGATTCAAGTTCATTTAAGTGTAAAAACCTCTTTACAGAGTTTTAGTGCACATTCGTGGAGCTAGCAAATCTTTTGCTGCATTGGGATCCCTGTACAGGTTTGGCTTTCAAACAGTGTAACAACAAAACTAGTGCATACGAATGGTGAGATAAGTGTATGGAGCCAGTTACTGGGTTTTGAGGCCCATTCGAGGAAAAAAATGGAACGCTTCTACCTAACATTTCTCCAAGTGAGGGGTTTGCAGCTCTTCTGACAACGTTCACGTTCATTTCAGTGTAAAAAGCTGGGTACAGTGCTTGAAAACACTTTCGTGGAGGTAGCAAATCTTTCGCTGAACTGGGATCCCAATTAGTGGGAGGCAATACATCTTTTGCTCAAAACGCATTAACTACAGACCCGCTGGAGGGGAATGGTGAGATTGGTGTATGGAGCTAGTTATCGCGTTTTGAAGCACTTTTGAGGAACTAAAGGAAAGCTTCTGCCGAAAATGTCTCCAACAGAGGGCTTTGCAGCTCTTCTGACAACGTTCACATTCATTTCAGTGTAAAAAGCTGGTTACAGTGCTTGAAAACACTTTCGAGGAGGTAGCAAATCTGTCGCTGAACTGGGATCCCAATTAATGCGAGGTAAGACATGTTTTGCTTAAAATGCCGGTAACTAGAAACCCATTGGAGGGGAATGGTCAGATAAGGGTTTGGACCTAGTTACTGGGTTTTGAAGCCCATTCGAGGAAAGAAAGGAAAGCTTCTGCCGAAAATGTCTCCAACAGAGGGGTTTGCAGCTCTTCTGAGAACGTTCTCGTTCAATTAAGTGTAAAAAGCTGATTACAGTGCATGAAAACCACTTTCGTGGAGATAGCAAATCTTTTGCTAAACTTGGATCTCAATTAGTGGGAGCCAATACATATTTTGCTCAAAACGCTTTAACTACAAACCTACTGGAGCGGAATGGTGAGATTGGTGTATGGAGCTAATTTTCAAGCACTTTCGAAGAACTAAAGGAAAGCTTCTGCCGAAAATGTCTCCAACAGAGGCCTTTGCAGCGCTTCTGACAACGTTCACGTTCATTTCAGTGTAAAAAGCTGGGTACAGTGCTTGAAAATACTTTCGTGGAGGTAACAAATCTTTCGCTGAAATGGGATCCCAATTAATGCGAGGTAAGACATGTTTTGCTTAAAATGCCGGTAACTAGAAACCCATTGGAGGGGAATGGTCAGATAAGGGTTTGGACCTAGTTACTGGGTTTTGAAGCCCATTCGAGGAAAGAAAGGAAAGCTTCTGCCGAAAATATCTCCAACAGAGGGGTTTGCAGCTCTTCTGACAAGATTCTCGTTCATTTAAGTGTAAAAACTCTTTACAGAGTTTTAGTGCACATTCGTGGAGCGAGCCAATCTTTTGCTGCATTGGGATCCCTATAGAGGTTTGGCTTTCAAAAAGTGTAACTACAACACTAGTGCATAGGAATGGTGAGATAAGTGTATGGAGCCAGTTACTGGGTTTTGAAGCCCATTCGAGGAAAAAATGGAACGCTTCTACCTAACATTTCTCCAAGTGAGGAGTTTGCAGCTCTTCTGACAACGTTCTCATTTATATCAGTGTAAAAAGCTTGAGACAGAGTTTGAAAGCACATTCGTGTAGATATGAAATCTTTAGCTCAACTAGGATCCCAATTAGCGGGAGACTATACATCTTTAACTCAAAACGCTTTAACTACAAACCCAGTGGAGGAGAATCGTGAGATTCGTGTCTTGAGCTTGTTACTCTGTTTTGAAGCCCTTGCGACGAAAGACAGGAGCGCTTCTGCCGAAAATGTCTCCAACAGTGGGGTTTGCAGCTCTTCTGACAAGATTCAAGTTCATTTAAGTGTAAAAACCTCTTTACAGAGTTTTAGTGCACATTCGTGGAGCTAGCAAATCTTTTGCTGCATTGGGATCCCTGTACAGGTTTGGCTTTCAAACAGTGTAACAACAAAACTAGTGCATACGAATGGTGAGATAAGTGTATGGAGCCAGTTACTGGGTTTTGAGGCCCATTCGAGGAAAAAAATGGAACGCTTCTACCTAACATTTCTCCAAGTGAGGGGTTTGCAGCTCTTCTGACAACGTTCACGTTCATTTCAGTGTAAAAAGCTGGGTACAGTGCTTGAAAACACTTTCGTGGAGGTAGCAAATCTTTCGCTGAACTGGGATCCCAATTAATGCGAGGTAAGACATGTTTTGCTTAAAATGCCGGTAATTAGAAACCCATTGGAGGGGAATGGTCAGATAAGGGTTTGGACCTAGTTACTGGGTTTTGAAGACCATTCGAGGAAAGAAAGGAAAGCTTCTGCCGAAAATGTCTCCAACACAGGGGTTTGCAGCTCTTCTGAGAACGTTCTCGTTCAATTAAGTGTAAAAAGCAGATTACAGTGCATGGAAACCACTTTCGTGGAGATAGCAAATCTTTCGCTGAACTGGGATCCCAATTAGTGGGAGGCAATACATCTTTTGCTCAAAACGCATTAACTACAGACCCGCTGGAGGGGAATGGTGAGATTGGTGTATGGAGCTAGTTATCGCGTTTTGAAGCACTTTTGAGGAACTAAAGGAAAGCTTCTGCCGAAAATGTCTCCAACAGAGGGCTTTGCAGCTCTTCTGACAACGTTCACATTCATTTCAGTGTAAAAAGCTGGTTACAGTGCTTGAAAACACTTTCGAGGAGGTAGCAAATCTGTCGCTGAACTGGCATCCCAATTAATGCGAGGTAAGACATGTTTTGCTTAAAATGCCGGTAACTAGAAACCCATTGGAGGGGAATGGTCAGATAAGGGTTTGGACCTAGTGACTGAGTTTTGAAGCCCATTCGAGGAAAGAAGGGAAAGCTTCTGCCGAAAATATCTCCAACAGAGGGGTTTGCAGCTCTTCTGAGAACGTTCTCGTTCAATTAAGTGTAAAAAGCTGATTACAGTGCATGAAAACCACTTTCGTGGAGACAGCAAATCTCTCGCTGAACTGGGATCCCAATTAGTGGGAGCCAATACATATTTTGCTCAAAACGCTTTAACTACAAACCTACTGGAGCGGAATGGTGAGATTGGTGTATGGAGCTAATTTTCAAGCACTTTCGAAGAACTAAAGGAAAGCTTCTGCCGAAAATGTCTCCAACAGAGGCCTTTGCAGCGCTTCTGACAACGTTCACGTTCATTTCAGTGTAAAAAGCTGGGTACAGTGCTTGAAAACACTTTCGTGGAGGTAGCAAATCTGTCGCTGAACTGGGATCCCAATTAATGCGAGGTAAGACATGTTTTGCTTAAAATGCCGGTAACTAGAAACCCATTGGAGGGGAATGGTCAGATAAGGGTTTGGACCTAGTTACTGGGTTTTGAAGCCCATTCGAGGAAAGAAAGGAAAGCTTCTGCCGAAAATGTCTCCATCTGTGGGGTTTGCAGCTCTTCTGACAACGTTCATGTTGATTTCAGTGTAAAAAGCTGGTTACAGTGCCTGAAAACACTTTCGTGGAGGTAGCAAATCTTTCGCTGAACTGCGATCCCAATTAGTGGGAGCCAATACATCTTTTGCTCAAAACGCTTTAACTACAAACCCGCTGGAGGGTGTATGGAGCTAGTTATCGGGTTTTGAAGCACATTCAATGAACTAAAGGAAAGCTTCTACCGAAAATGTCTCCAACTGCGGGGTTTGCAGCTCTTCTGACAACGTTCTCATTTATATCAGTGTAAAAAGCTTGAGACAGAGTTTGAAAGCACATTCGTGTAGATATGAAATCTTTAGCTCAACTAGGATCCCAATTAGCGGGAGACTATACATCTTTAACTCAAAACGCTTTAACTACAAACCCAGTGGAGGAGAATCGTGAGATTCGTGTCTTGAGCTTGTTACTCTGTTTTGAAGCCCTTTCGACGAAAGACAGGAGCGCTTCTGCCGAAAATGTCTCCAACAGTGGGGTTTGCAGCTCTTCTGACAAGATTCAAGTTCATTTAAGTGTAAAAACCTCTTTACAGAGTTTTAGTGCACATTCGTGGAGCTAGCAAATCTTTTGCTGCATTGGGATCCCTGTACAGGTTTGGCTTTCAAACAGTGTAACAACAAAACTAGTGCATACGAATGGTGAGATAAGTGTATGGAGCCAGTTACTGGGTTTTGAGGCCCATTCGAGGAAAAAAATGGAACGCTTCTACCTAACATTTCTCCAAGTGAGGGGTTTGCAGCTCTTCTGACAACGTTCACGTTCATTTCAGTGTAAAAAGCTGGGTACAGTGCTTGAAAACACTTTCGTGGAGGTAGCAAATCTTTCGCTGAACTGGGATCCCAATTAGTGGGAGGCAATACATCTTTTGCTCAAAACGCATTAACTACAGACCCGCTGGAGGGGAATGGTGAGATTGGTGTATGGAGCTAGTTATCGCGTTTTGAAGCACTTTTGAGGAACTAAAGGAAAGCTTCTGCCGAAAATGTCTCCAACAGAGGGCTTTGCAGCTCTTCTGACAACGTTCACATTCATTTCAGTGTAAAAAGCTGGTTACAGTGCTTGAAAACACTTTCGAGGAGGTAGCAAATCTGTCGCTGAACTGGGATCCCAATTAATGCGAGGTAAGACATGTTTTGCTTAAAATGCCGGTAACTAGAAACCCATTGGAGGGGAATGGTCAGATAAGGGTTTGGACCTAGTTACTGGGTTTTGAAGCCCATTCGAGGAAAGAAAGGAAAGCTTCTGCCGAAAATGTCTCCAACAGAGGGGTTTGCAGCTCTTCTGAGAACGTTCTCGTTCAATTAAGTGTAAAAAGCTGATTACAGTGCATGAAAACCACTTTCGTGGAGATAGCAAATCTTTTGCTAAACTTGGATCTCAATTAGTGGGAGCCAATACATATTTTGCTCAAAACGCTTTAACTACAAACCTACTGGAGCGGAATGGTGAGATTGGTGTATGGAGCTAATTTTCAAGCACTTTCGAAGAACTAAAGGAAAGCTTCTGCCGAAAATGTCTCCAACAGAGGCCTTTGCAGCGCTTCTGACAACGTTCACGTTCATTTCAGTGTAAAAAGCTGGGTACAGTGCTTGAAAATACTTTCGTGGAGGTAACAAATCTTTCGCTGAAATGGGATCCCAATTAATGCGAGGTAAGACATGTTTTGCTTTAAATGCCGGTAACTAGAAACCCATTGGAGGGGAATGGTCAGATAAGGGTTTGGACCTAGTTACTGGGTTTTGAAGCCCATTCGAGGAAAGAAAGGAAAGCTTCTGCCGAAAATATCTCCAACAGAGGGGTTTGCAGCTCTTCTGACAAGATTCTCGTTCATTTACGTGTAAAAACTCTTTACAGAGTTTTAGTGCACATTCGTGGAGCGAGCCAATCTTTTGCTGCATTGGGATCCCTATAGAGGTTTGGCTTTCAAAAAGTGTAACTACAACACTAGTGCATAGGAATGGTGAGATAAGTGTATGGAGCCAGTTACTGGGTTTTGAAGCCCATTCGAGGAAAAAATGGAACGCTTCTACCTAACATTTCTCCAAGTGAGGAGTTTGCAGCTCTTCTGACAACGTTCTCATTTATATCAGTGTAAAAAGCTTGAGACAGAGTTTGAAAGCACATTCGTGTAGATATGAAATCTTTAGCTCAACTAGGATCCCAATTAGCGGGAGACTATACATCTTTAACTCAAAACGCTTTAACTACAAACCCAGTGGAGGAGAATCGTGAGATTCGTGTCTTGAGCTTGTTACTCTGTTTTGAAGCCCTTGCGACGAAAGACAGGAGCGCTTCTGCCGAAAATGTCTCCAACAGTGGGGTTTGCAGCTCTTCTGACAAGATTCAAGTTCATTTAAGTGTAAAAACCTCTTTACAGAGTTTTAGTGCACATTCGTGGAGCTAGCAAATCTTTTGCTGCATTGGGATCCCTGTACAGGTTTGGCTTTCAAACAGTGTAACAACAAAACTAGTGCATACGAATGGTGAGATAAGTGTATGGAGCCAGTTACTGGGTTTTGAGGCCCATTCGAGGAAAAAAATGGAACGCTTCTACCTAACATTTCTCCAAGTGAGGGGTTTGCAGCTCTTCTGACAACGTTCACGTTCATTTCAGTGTAAAAAGCTGGGTACAGTGCTTGAAAACACTTTCGTGGAGGTAGCAAATCTTTCGCTGAACTGGGATCCCAATTAGTGGGAGGCAATACATCTTTTGCTCAAAACGCATTAACTACAGACCCGCTGGAGGGGAATGGTGAGATTGGTGTATGGAGCTAGTTATCGCGTTTTGAAGCACTTTTGAGGAACTAAAGGAAAGCTTCTGCCGAAAATGTCTCCAACAGAGGGCTTTGCAGCTCTTCTGACAACGTTCACATTCATTTCAGTGTAAAAAGCTGGTTACAGTGCTTGAAAACACTTTCGAGGAGGTAGCAAATCTGTCGCTGAACTGGGATCCCAATTAATGCGAGGTAAGACATGTTTTGCTTAAAATGCCGGTAACTAGAAACCCATTGGAGGGGAATGGTCAGATAAGGGTTTGGACCTAGTGACTGAGTTTTGAAGCCCATTCGAGGAAAGAAGGGAAAGCTTCTGCCGAAAATATCTCCAACAGAGGGGTTTTCAGCTCTTCTGAGAACGTTCTCGTTCAATTAAGTGTAAAAAGCTGATTACAGTGCATGAAAACCACTTTCGTGGAGACAGCAAATCTCTCGCTGAACTGGGATCCCAATTAGTGGGAGCCAATACATATTTTGCTCAAAACGCTTTAACTACAAACCTACTGGAGCGGAATGGTGAGATTGGTGTATGGAGCTAATTTTCAAGCACTTTCGAAGAACTAAAGGAAAGCTTCTGCCGAAAATGTCTCCAACAGAGGCCTTTGCAGCGCTTCTGACAACGTTCACGTTCATTTCAGTGTAAAAAGCTGGGTACAGTGCTTGAAAATACTTTCGTGGAGGTAACAAATCTTTCGCTGAAATGGGATCCCAATTAATGCGAGGTAAGACATGTTTTGCTTAAAATGCCGGTAACTAGAAACCCATTGGAGGGGAATGGTCAGATAAGGGTTTGGACCTAGTTACTGGGTTTTGAAGCCCATTCGAGGAAAGAAAGGAAAGCTTCTGCCGAAAATATCTCCAACAGAGGGGTTTGCAGCTCTTCTGACAAGATTCTCGTTCATTTAAGTGTAAAAACTCTTTACAGAGTTTTAGTGCACATTCGTGGAGCGAGCCAATCTTTTGCTGCATTGGGATCCCTATAGAGGTTTGGCTTTCAAAAAGTGTAACTACAACACTAGTGCATAGGAATGGTGAGATAAGTGTATGGAGCCAGTTACTGGGTTTTGAAGCCCATTCGAGGAAAAAATGGAACGCTTCTACCTAACATTTCTCCAAGTGAGGAGTTTGCAGCTCTTCTGACAACGTTCTCATTTATATCAGTGTAAAAAGCTTGAGACAGAGTTTGAAAGCACATTCGTGTAGATATGAAATCTTTAGCTCAACTAGGATCCCAATTAGCGGGAGACTATACATCTTTAACTCAAAACGCTTTAACTACAAACCCAGTGGAGGAGAATCGTGAGATTCGTGTCTTGAGCTTGTTACTCTGTTTTGAAGCCCTTGCGACGAAAGACAGGAGCGCTTCTGCCGAAAATGTCTCCAACAGTGGGGTTTGCAGCTCTTCTGACAAGATTCAAGTTCATTTAAGTGTAAAAACCTCTTTACAGAGTTTTAGTGCACATTCGTGGAGCTAGCAAATCTTTTGCTGCATTGGGATCCCTGTACAGGTTTGGCTTTCAAACAGTGTAACAACAAAACTAGTGCATACGAATGGTGAGATAAGTGTATGGAGCCAGTTACTGGGTTTTGAGGCCCATTCGAGGAAAAAAATGGAACGCTTCTACCTAACATTTCTCCAAGTGAGGGGTTTGCAGCTCTTCTGACAACGTTCACGTTCATTTCAGTGTAAAAAGCTGGGTACAGTGCTTGAAAACACTTTCGTGGAGGTAGCAAATCTTTCGCTGAACTGGGATCCCAATTAATGCGAGGTAAGACATGTTTTGCTTAAAATGCCGGTAATTAGAAACCCATTGGAGGGGAATGGTCAGATAAGGGTTTGGACCTAGTTACTGGGTTTTGAAGACCATTCGAGGAAAGAAAGGAAAGCTTCTGCCGAAAATGTCTCCAACACAGGGGTTTGCAGCTCTTCTGAGAACGTTCTCGTTCAATTAAGTGTAAAAAGCAGATTACAGTGCATGGAAACCACTTTCGTGGAGATAGCAAATCTTTCGCTGAACTGGGATCCCAATTAGTGGGAGGCAATACATCTTTTGCTCAAAACGCATTAACTACAGACCCGCTGGAGGGGAATGGTGAGATTGGTGTATGGAGCTAGTTATCGCGTTTTGAAGCACTTTTGAGGAACTAAAGGAAAGCTTCTGCCGAAAATGTCTCCAACAGAGGGCTTTGCAGCTCTTCTGACAACGTTCACATTCATTTCAGTGTAAAAAGCTGGTTACAGTGCTTGAAAACACTTTCGAGGAGGTAGCAAATCTGTCGCTGAACTGGGATCCCAATTAATGCGAGGTAAGACATGTTTTGCTTAAAATGCCGGTAACTAGAAACCCATTGGAGGGGAATGGTCAGATAAGGGTTTGGACCTAGTGACTGAGTTTTGAAGCCCATTCGAGGAAAGAAGGGAAAGCTTCTGCCGAAAATATCTCCAACAGAGGGGTTTGCAGCTCTTCTGAGAACGTTCTCGTTCAATTAAGTGTAAAAAGCTGATTACAGTGCATGAAAACCACTTTCGTGGAGACAGCAAATCTCTCGCTGAACTGGGATCCCAATTAGTGGGAGCCAATACATATTTTGCTCAAAACGCTTTAACTACAAACCTACTGGAGCGGAATGGTGAGATTGGTGTATGGAGCTAATTTTCAAGCACTTTCGAAGAACTAAAGGAAAGCTTCTGCCGAAAATGTCTCCAACAGAGGCCTTTGCAGCGCTTCTGACAACGTTCACGTTCATTTCAGTGTAAAAAGCTGGGTACAGTGCTTGAAAATACTTTCGTGGAGGTAACAAATCTTTCGCTGAAATGGGATCCCAATTAATGCGAGGTAAGACATGTTTTGCTTAAAATGCCGGTAACTAGAAACCCATTGGAGGGGAATGGTCAGATAAGGGTTTGGACCTAGTTACTGGGTTTTGAAGCCCATTCGAGGAAAGAAAGGAAAGCTTCTGCCGAAAATATCTCCAACAGAGGGGTTTGCAGCTCTTCTGACAAGATTCTCGTTCATTTACGTGTAAAAACTCTTTACAGAGTTTTAGTGCACATTCGTGGAGCGAGCCAATCTTTTGCTGCATTGGGATCCCTATAGAGGTTTGGCTTTCAAAAAGTGTAACTACAACACTAGTGCATAGGAATGGTGAGATAAGTGTATGGAGCCAGTTACTGGGTTTTGAAGCCCATTCGAGGAAAAAATGGAACGCTTCTACCTAACATTTCTCCAAGTGAGGAGTTTGCAGCTCTTCTGACAACGTTCTCATTTATATCAGTGTAAAAAGCTTGAGACAGAGTTTGAAAGCACATTCGTGTAGATATGAAATCTTTAGCTCAACTAGGATCCCAATTAGCGGGAGACTATACATCTTTAACTCAAAACGCTTTAACTACAAACCCAGTGGAGGAGAATCGTGAGATTCGTGTCTTGAGCTTGTTACTCTGTTTTGAAGCCCTTGCGACGAAAGACAGGAGCGCTTCTGCCGAAAATGTCTCCAACAGTGGGGTTTGCAGCTCTTCTGACAAGATTCAAGTTCATTTAAGTGTAAAAACCTCTTTACAGAGTTTTAGTGCACATTCGTGGAGCTAGCAAATCTTTTGCTGCATTGGGATCCCTGTACAGGTTTGGCTTTCAAACAGTGTAACAACAAAACTAGTGCATACGAATGGTGAGATAAGTGTATGGAGCCAGTTACTGGGTTTTGAGGCCCATTCGAGGAAAAAAATGGAACGCTTCTACCTAACATTTCTCCAAGTGAGGGGTTTGCAGCTCTTCTGACAACGTTCACGTTCATTTCAGTGTAAAAAGCTGGGTACAGTGCTTGAAAACACTTTCGTGGAGGTAGCAAATCTTTCGCTGAACTGGGATCCCAATTAATGCGAGGTAAGACATGTTTTGCTTAAAATGCCGGTAATTAGAAACCCATTGGAGGGGAATGGTCAGATAAGGGTTTGGACCTAGTTACTGGGTTTTGAAGACCATTCGAGGAAAGAAAGGAAAGCTTCTGCCGAAAATGTCTCCAACACAGGGGTTTGCAGCTCTTCTGAGAACGTTCTCGTTCAATTAAGTGTAAAAAGCAGATTACAGTGCATGGAAACCACTTTCGTGGAGATAGCAAATCTTTCGCTGAACTGGGATCCCAATTAGTGGGAGGCAATACATCTTTTGCTCAAAACGCATTAACTACAGACCCGCTGGAGGGGAATGGTGAGATTGGTGTATGGAGCTAGTTATCGCGTTTTGAAGCACTTTTGAGGAACTAAAGGAAAGCTTCTGCCGAAAATGTCTCCAACAGAGGGCTTTGCAGCTCTTCTGACAACGTTCACATTCATTTCAGTGTAAAAAGCTGGTTACAGTGCTTGAAAACACTTTCGAGGAGGTAGCAAATCTGTCGCTGAACTGGGATCCCAATTAATGCGAGGTAAGACATGTTTTGCTTAAAATGCCGGTAACTAGAAACCCATTGGAGGGGAATGGTCAGATAAGGGTTTGGACCTAGTGACTGAGTTTTGAAGCCCATTCGAGGAAAGAAGGGAAAGCTTCTGCCGAAAATATCTCCAACAGAGGGGTTTGCAGCTCTTCTGAGAACGTTCTCGTTCAATTAAGTGTAAAAAGCTGATTACAGTGCATGAAAACCACTTTCGTGGAGACAGCAAATCTCTCGCTGAACTGGGATCCCAATTAGTGGGAGCCAATACATATTTTGCTCAAAACGCTTTAACTACAAACCTACTGGAGCGGAATGGTGAGATTGGTGTATGGAGCTAATTTTCAAGCACTTTCGAAGAACTAAAGGAAAGCTTCTGCCGAAAATGTCTCCAACAGAGGCCTTTGCAGCGCTTCTGACAACGTTCACGTTCATTTCAGTGTAAAAAGCTGGGTACAGTGCTTGAAAATACTTTCGTGGAGGTAACAAATCTTTCGCTGAAATGGGATCCCAATTAATGCGAGGTAAGACATGTTTTGCTTAAAATGCCGGTAACTAGAAACCCATTGGAGGGGAATGGTCAGATAAGGGTTTGGACCTAGTTACTGGGTTTTGAAGCCCATTCGAGGAAAGAAAGGAAAGCTTCTGCCGAAAATATCTCCAACAGAGGGGTTTGCAGCTCTTCTGACAAGATTCTCGTTCATTTAAGTGTAAAAACTCTTTACAGAGTTTTAGTGCACATTCGTGGAGCGAGCCAATCTTTTGCTGCATTGGTATCCCTATAGAGGTTTGGCTTTCAAAAAGTGTAACTACAACACTAGTGCATAGGAATGGTGAGATAAGTGTATGGAGCCAGTTACTGGGTTTTGAAGCCCATTCGAGGAAAAAATGGAACGCTTCTACCTAACATTTCTCCAAGTGAGGAGTTTGCAGCTCTTCTGACAACGTTCTCATTTATATCAGTGTAAAAAGCTTGAGACAGAGTTTGAAAGCACATTCGTGTAGATATGAAATCTTTAGCTCAACTAGGATCCCAATTAGCGGGAGACTATACATCTTTAACTCAAAACGCTTTAACTACAAACCA
The DNA here is from genome assembly GCF_049634645.1 of Pelodiscus sinensis. NCBI lineage: Eukaryota > Metazoa > Chordata > Testudines > Trionychidae > Pelodiscus > Pelodiscus sinensis. The sequence continues at coordinate 8,697,579 of NC_134730.1, read as the reverse complement.
AGTGGAGGAGAATCGTGAGATTCGTGTCTTGAGCTTGTTACTCTGTTTTGAAGCCCTTGCGACGAAAGACAGGAGCGCTTCTGCCGAAAATGTCTCCAACAGTGGGGTTTGCAGCTCTTCTGACAAGATTCAAGTTCATTTAAGTGTAAAAACCTCTTTACAGAGTTTTAGTGCACATTCGTGGAGCTAGCAAATCTTTTGCTGCATTGGGATCCCTGTACAGGTTTGGCTTTCAAACAGTGTAACAACAAAACTAGTGCATACGAATGGTGAGATAAGTGTATGGAGCCAGTTACTGGGTTTTGAGGCCCATTCGAGGAAAAAAATGGAACGCTTCTACCTAACATTTCTCCAAGTGAGGGGTTTGCAGCTCTTCTGACAACGTTCACGTTCATTTCAGTGTAAAAAGCTGGGTACAGTGCTTGAAAACACTTTCGTGGAGGTAGCAAATCTTTCGCTGAACTGGGATCCCAATTAGTGGGAGGCAATACATCTTTTGCTCAAAACGCATTAACTACAGACCCGCTGGAGGGGAATGGTGAGATTGGTGTATGGAGCTAGTTATCGCGTTTTGAAGCACTTTTGAGGAACTAAAGGAAAGCTTCTGCCGAAAATGTCTCCAACAGAGGGCTTTGCAGCTCTTCTGACAACGTTCACATTCATTTCAGTGTAAAAAGCTGGTTACAGTGCTTGAAAACACTTTCGAGGAGGTAGCAAATCTGTCGCTGAACTGGGATCCCAATTAATGCGAGGTAAGACATGTTTTGCTTAAAATGCCGGTAACTAGAAACCCATTGGAGGGGAATGGTCAGATAAGGGTTTGGACCTAGTGACTGAGTTTTGAAGCCCATTCGAGGAAAGAAGGGAAAGCTTCTGCCGAAAATATCTCCAACAGAGGGGTTTTCAGCTCTTCTGAGAACGTTCTCGTTCAATTAAGTGTAAAAAGCTGATTACAGTGCATGAAAACCACTTTCGTGGAGACAGCAAATCTCTCGCTGAACTGGGATCCCAATTAGTGGGAGCCAATACATATTTTGCTCAAAACGCTTTAACTACAAACCTACTGGAGCGGAATGGTGAGATTGGTGTATGGAGCTAATTTTCAAGCACTTTCGAAGAACTAAAGGAAAGCTTCTGCTGAAAATGTCTCCAACAGAGGCCTTTGCAGCGCTTCTGACAACGTTCACGTTCATTTCAGTGTAAAAAGCTGGGTACAGTGCTTGAAAATACTTTCGTGGAGGTAACAAATCTTTCGCTGAAATGGGATCCCAATTAATGCGAGGTAAGACATGTTTTGCTTAAAATGCCGGTAACTAGAAACCCATTGGAGGGGAATGGTCAGATAAGGGTTTGGACCTAGTTACTGGGTTTTGAAGCCCATTCGAGGAAAGAAAGGAAAGCTTCTGCCGAAAATATCTCCAACAGAGGGGTTTGCAGCTCTTCTGACAAGATTCTCGTTCATTTAAGTGTAAAAACTCTTTACAGAGTTTTAGTGCACATTCGTGGAGCGAGCCAATCTTTTGCTGCATTGGGATCCCTATAGAGGTTTGGCTTTCAAAAAGTGTAACTACAACACTAGTGCATAGGAATGGTGAGATAAGTGTATGGAGCCAGTTACTGGGTTTTGAAGCCCATTCGAGGAAAAAATGGAACGCTTCTACCTAACATTTCTCCAAGTGAGGAGTTTGCAGCTCTTCTGACAACGTTCTCATTTATATCAGTGTAAAAAGCTTGAGACAGAGTTTGAAAGCACATTCGTGTAGATATGAAATCTTTAGCTCAACTAGGATCCCAATTAGCGGGAGACTATACATCTTTAACTCAAAACGCTTTAACTACAAACCCAGTGGAGGAGAATCGTGAGATTCGTGTCTTGAGCTTGTTACTCTGTTTTGAAGCCCTTGCGACGAAAGACAGGAGCGCTTCTGCCGAAAATGTCTCCAACAGTGGGGTTTGCAGCTCTTCTGACAAGATTCAAGTTCATTTAAGTGTAAAAACCTCTTTACAGAGTTTTAGTGCACATTCGTGGAGCTAGCAAATCTTTTGCTGCATTGGGATCCCTGTACAGGTTTGGCTTTCAAACAGTGTAACAACAAAACTAGTGCATACGAATGGTGAGATAAGTGTATGGAGCCAGTTACTGGGTTTTGAGGCCCATTCGAGGAAAAAAATGGAACGCTTCTACCTAACATTTCTCCAAGTGAGGGGTTTGCAGCTCTTCTGACAACGTTCACGTTCATTTCAGTGTAAAAAGCTGGGTACAGTGCTTGAAAACACTTTCGTGGAGGTAGCAAATCTTTCGCTGAACTGGGATCCCAATTAATGCGAGGTAAGACATGTTTTGCTTAAAATGCCGGTAATTAGAAACCCATTGGAGGGGAATGGTCAGATAAGGGTTTGGACCTAGTTACTGGGTTTTGAAGACCATTCGAGGAAAGAAAGGAAAGCTTCTGCCGAAAATGTCTCCAACACAGGGGTTTGCAGCTCTTCTGAGAACGTTCTCGTTCAATTAAGTGTAAAAAGCAGATTACAGTGCATGGAAACCACTTTCGTGGAGATAGCAAATCTTTCGCTGAACTGGGATCCCAATTAGTGGGAGGCAATACATCTTTTGCTCAAAACGCATTAACTACAGACCCGCTGGAGGGGAATGGTGAGATTGGTGTATGGAGCTAGTTATCGCGTTTTGAAGCACTTTTGAGGAACTAAAGGAAAGCTTCTGCCGAAAATGTCTCCAACAGAGGGCTTTGCAGCTCTTCTGACAACGTTCACATTCATTTCAGTGTAAAAAGCTGGTTACAGTGCTTGAAAACACTTTCGAGGAGGTAGCAAATCTGTCGCTGAACTGGGATCCCAATTAATGCGAGGTAAGACATGTTTTGCTTAAAATGCCGGTAACTAGAAACCCATTGGAGGGGAATGGTCAGATAAGGGTTTGGACCTAGTGACTGAGTTTTGAAGCCCATTCGAGGAAAGAAGGGAAAGCTTCTGCCGAAAATATCTCCAACAGAGGGGTTTGCAGCTCTTCTGAGAACGTTCTCGTTCAATTAAGTGTAAAAAGCTGATTACAGTGCATGAAAACCACTTTCGTGGAGACAGCAAATCTCTCGCTGAACTGGGATCCCAATTAGTGGGAGCCAATACATATTTTGCTCAAAACGCTTTAACTACAAACCTACTGGAGCGGAATGGTGAGATTGGTGTATGGAGCTAATTTTCAAGCACTTTCGAAGAACTAAAGGAAAGCTTCTGCCGAAAATGTCTCCAACAGAGGCCTTTGCAGCGCTTCTGACAACGTTCACGTTCATTTCAGTGTAAAAAGCTGGGTACAGTGCTTGAAAATACTTTCGTGGAGGTAACAAATCTTTCGCTGAAATGGGATCCCAATTAATGCGAGGTAAGACATGTTTTGCTTAAAATGCCGGTAACTAGAAACCCATTGGAGGGGAATGGTCAGATAAGGGTTTGGACCTAGTTACTGGGTTTTGAAGCCCATTCGAGGAAAGAAAGGAAAGCTTCTGCCGAAAATATCTCCAACAGAGGGGTTTGCAGCTCTTCTGACAAGATTCTCGTTCATTTAAGTGTAAAAACTCTTTACAGAGTTTTAGTGCACATTCGTGGAGCGAGCCAATCTTTTGCTGCATTGGGATCCCTATAGAGGTTTGGCTTTCAAAAAGTGTAACTACAACACTAGTGCATAGGAATGGTGAGATAAGTGTATGGAGCCAGTTACTGGGTTTTGAAGCCCATTCGAGGAAAAAATGGAACGCTTCTACCTAACATTTCTCCAAGTGAGGAGTTTGCAGCTCTTCTGACAACGTTCTCATTTATATCAGTGTAAAAAGCTTGAGACAGAGTTTGAAAGCACATTCGTGTAGATATGAAATCTTTAGCTCAACTAGGATCCCAATTAGCGGGAGACTATACATCTTTAACTCAAAACGCTTTAACTACAAACCCAGTGGAGGAGAATCGTGAGATTCGTGTCTTGAGCTTGTTACTCTGTTTTGAAGCCCTTGCGACGAAAGACAGGAGCGCTTCTGCCGAAAATGTCTCCAACAGTGGGGTTTGCAGCTCTTCTGACAAGATTCAAGTTCATTTAAGTGTAAAAACCTCTTTACAGAGTTTTAGTGCACATTCGTGGAGCTAGCAAATCTTTTGCTGCATTGGGATCCCTGTACAGGTTTGGCTTTCAAACAGTGTAACAACAAAACTAGTGCATACGAATGGTGAGATAAGTGTATGGAGCCAGTTACTGGGTTTTGAGGCCCATTCGAGGAAAAAAATGGAACGCTTCTACCTAACATTTCTCCAAGTGAGGGGTTTGCAGCTCTTCTGACAACGTTCACGTTCATTTCAGTGTAAAAAGCTGGGTACAGTGCTTGAAAACACTTTCGTGGAGGTAGCAAATCTTTCGCTGAACTGGGATCCCAATTAATGCGAGGTAAGACATGTTTTGCTTAAAATGCCGGTAATTAGAAACCCATTGGAGGGGAATGGTCAGATAAGGGTTTGGACCTAGTTACTGGGTTTTGAAGACCATTCGAGGAAAGAAAGGAAAGCTTCTGCCGAAAATGTCTCCAACACAGGGGTTTGCAGCTCTTCTGAGAACGTTCTCGTTCAATTAAGTGTAAAAAGCAGATTACAGTGCATGGAAACCACTTTCGTGGAGATAGCAAATCTTTCGCTGAACTGGGATCCCAATTAGTGGGAGGCAATACATCTTTTGCTCAAAACGCATTAACTACAGACCCGCTGGAGGGGAATGGTGAGATTGGTGTATGGAGCTAGTTATCGCGTTTTGAAGCACTTTTGAGGAACTAAAGGAAAGCTTCTGCCGAAAATGTCTCCAACAGAGGGCTTTGCAGCTCTTCTGACAACGTTCACATTCATTTCAGTGTAAAAAGCTGGTTACAGTGCTTGAAAACACTTTCGAGGAGGTAGCAAATCTGTCGCTGAACTGGGATCCCAATTAATGCGAGGTAAGACATGTTTTGCTTAAAATGCCGGTAACTAGAAACCCATTGGAGGGGAATGGTCAGATAAGGGTTTGGACCTAGTGACTGAGTTTTGAAGCCCATTCGAGGAAAGAAGGGAAAGCTTCTGCCGAAAATATCTCCAACAGAGGGGTTTGCAGCTCTTCTGAGAACGTTCTCGTTCAATTAAGTGTAAAAAGCTGATTACAGTGCATGAAAACCACTTTCGTGGAGACAGCAAATCTCTCGCTGAACTGGGATCCCAATTAGTGGGAGCCAATACATATTTTGCTCAAAACGCTTTAACTACAAACCTACTGGAGCGGAATGGTGAGATTGGTGTATGGAGCTAATTTTCAAGCACTTTCGAAGAACTAAAGGAAAGCTTCTGCCGAAAATGTCTCCAACAGAGGCCTTTGCAGCGCTTCTGACAACGTTCACGTTCATTTCAGTGTAAAAAGCTGGGTACAGTGCTTGAAAATACTTTCGTGGAGGTAACAAATCTTTCGCTGAAATGGGATCCCAATTAATGCGAGGTAAGACATGTTTTGCTTAAAATGCCGGTAACTAGAAACCCATTGGAGGGGAATGGTCAGATAAGGGTTTGGACCTAGTGACTGAGTTTTGAAGCCCATTCGAGGAAAGAAGGGAAAGCTTCTGCCGAAAATATCTCCAACAGAGGGGTTTGCAGCTCTTCTGAGAACGTTCTCGTTCAATTAAGTGTAAAAAGCTGATTACAGTGCATGAAAACCACTTTCGTGGAGACAGCAAATCTCTCGCTGAACTGGGATCCCAATTAGTGGGAGCCAATACATATTTTGCTCAAAACGCTTTAACTACAAACCTACTGGAGCGGAATGGTGAGATTGGTGTATGGAGCTAATTTTCAAGCACTTTCGAAGAACTAAAGGAAAGCTTCTGCCGAAAATGTCTCCAACAGAGGCCTTTGCAGCGCTTCTGACAACGTTCACGTTCATTTCAGTGTAAAAAGCTGGGTACAGTGCTTGAAAATACTTTCGTGGAGGTAACAAATCTTTCGCTGAAATGGGATCCCAATTAATGCGAGGTAAGACATGTTTTGCTTAAAATGCCGGTAACTAGAAACCCATTGGAGGGGAATGGTCAGATAAGGGTTTGGACCTAGTTACTGGGTTTTGAAGCCCATTCGAGGAAAGAAAGGAAAGCTTCTGCCGAAAATATCTCCAACAGAGGGGTTTGCAGCTCTTCTGACAAGATTCTCGTTCATTTAAGTGTAAAAACTCTTTACAGAGTTTTAGTGCACATTCGTGGAGCGAGCCAATCTTTTGCTGCATTGGGATCCCTATAGAGGTTTGGCTTTCAAAAAGTGTAACTACAACACTAGTGCATAGGAATGGTGAGATAAGTGTATGGAGCCAGTTACTGGGTTTTGAAGCCCATTCGAGGAAAAAATGGAACGCTTCTACCTAACATTTCTCCAAGTGAGGAGTTTGCAGCTCTTCTGACAACGTTCTCATTTATATCAGTGTAAAAAGCTTGAGACAGAGTTTGAAAGCACATTCGTGTAGATATGAAATCTTTAGCTCAACTAGGATCCCAATTAGCGGGAGACTATACATCTTTAACTCAAAACGCTTTAACTACAAACCCAGTGGAGGAGAATCGTGAGATTCGTGTCTTGAGCTTGTTACTCTGTTTTGAAGCCCTTGCGACGAAAGACAGGAGCGCTTCTGCCGAAAATGTCTCCAACAGTGGGGTTTGCAGCTCTTCTGACAAGATTCAAGTTCATTTAAGTGTAAAAACCTCTTTACAGAGTTTTAGTGCACATTCGTGGAGCTAGCAAATCTTTTGCTGCATTGGGCTCCCTGTACAGGTTTGGCTTTCAAACAGTGTAACAACAAAACTAGTGCATACGAATGGTGAGATAAGTGTATGGAGCCAGTTACTGGGTTTTGAGGCCCATTCGAGGAAAAAAATGGAACGCTTCTACCTAACATTTCTCCAAGTGAGGGGTTTGCAGCTCTTCTGACAACGTTCACGTTCATTTCAGTGTAAAAAGCTGGGTACAGTGCTTGAAAACACTTTCGTGGAGGTAGCAAATCTTTCGCTGAACTGGGATCCCAATTAATGCGAGGTAAGACATGTTTTGCTTAAAATGCCGGTAATTAGAAACCCATTGGAGGGGAATGGTCAGATAAGGGTTTGGACCTAGTTACTGGGTTTTGAAGACCATTCGAGGAAAGAAAGGAAAGCTTCTGCCGAAAATGTCTCCAACACAGGGGTTTGCAGCTCTTCTGAGAACGTTCTCGTTCAATTAAGTGTAAAAAGCAGATTACAGTGCATGGAAACCACTTTCGTGGAGATAGCAAATCTTTCGCTGAACTGGGATCCCAATTAGTGGGAGGCAATACATCTTTTGCTCAAAACGCATTAACTACAGACCCGCTGGAGGGGAATGGTGAGATTGGTGTATGGAGCTAGTTATCGCGTTTTGAAGCACTTTTGAGGAACTAAAGGAAAGCTTCTGCCGAAAATGTCTCCAACAGAGGGCTTTGCAGCTCTTCTGACAACGTTCACATTCATTTCAGTGTAAAAAGCTGGTTACAGTGCTTGAAAACACTTTCGAGGAGGTAGCAAATCTGTCGCTGAACTGGGATCCCAATTAATGCGAGGTAAGACATGTTTTGCTTAAAATGCCGGTAACTAGAAACCCATTGGAGGGGAATGGTCAGATAAGGGTTTGGACCTAGTGACTGAGTTTTGAAGCCCATTCGAGGAAAGAAGGGAAAGCTTCTGCCGAAAATATCTCCAACAGAGGGGTTTGCAGCTCTTCTGAGAACGTTCTCGTTCAATTAAGTGTAAAAAGCTGATTACAGTGCATGAAAACCACTTTCGTGGAGACAGCAAATCTCTCGCTGAACTGGGATCCCAATTAGTGGGAGCCAATACATATTTTGCTCAAAACGCTTTAACTACAAACCTACTGGAGCGGAATGGTGAGATTGGTGTATGGAGCTAATTTTCAAGCACTTTCGAAGAACTAAAGGAAAGCTTCTGCCGAAAATGTCTCCAACAGAGGCCTTTGCAGCGCTTCTGACAACGTTCACGTTCATTTCAGTGTAAAAAGCTGGGTACAGTGCTTGAAAATACTTTCGTGGAGGTAACAAATCTTTCGCTGAAATGGGATCCCAATTAATGCGAGGTAAGACATGTTTTGCTTAAAATGCCGGTAACTAGAAACCCATTGGAGGGGAATGGTCAGATAAGGGTTTGGACCTAGTTACTGGGTTTTGAAGCCCATTCGAGGAAAGAAAGGAAAGCTTCTGCCGAAAATATCTCCAACAGAGGGGTTTGCAGCTCTTCTGACAAGATTCTCGTTCATTTAAGTGTAAAAACTCTTTACAGAGTTTTAGTGCACATTCGTGGAGCGAGCCAATCTTTTGCTGCATTGGGATCCCTATAGAGGTTTGGCTTTCAAAAAGTGTAACTACAACACTAGTGCATAGGAATGGTGAGATAAGTGTATGGAGCCAGTTACTGGGTTTTGAAGCCCATTCGAGGAAAAAATGGAACGCTTCTACCTAACATTTCTCCAAGTGAGGAGTTTGCAGCTCTTCTGACAACGTTCTCATTTATATCAGTGTAAAAAGCTTGAGACAGAGTTTGAAAGCACATTCGTGTAGATATGAAATCTTTAGCTCAACTAGGATCCCAATTAGCGGGAGACTATACATCTTTAACTCAAAACGCTTTAACTACAAACCCAGTGGAGGAGAATCGTGAGATTCGTGTCTTGAGCTTGTTACTCTGTTTTGAAGCCCTTGCGACGAAAGACAGGAGCGCTTCTGCCGAAAATGTCTCCAACAGTGGGGTTTGCAGCTCTTCTGACAAGATTCAAGTTCATTTAAGTGTAAAAACCTCTTTACAGAGTTTTAGTGCACATTCGTGGAGCTAGCAAATCTTTTGCTGCATTGGGATCCCTGTACAGGTTTGGCTTTCAAACAGTGTAACAACAAAACTAGTGCATACGAATGGTGAGATAAGTGTATGGAGCCAGTTACTGGGTTTTGAGGCCCATTCGAGGAAAAAAATGGAACGCTTCTACCTAACATTTCTCCAAGTGAGGGGTTTGCAGCTCTTCTGACAACGTTCACGTTCATTTCAGTGTAAAAAGCTGGGTACAGTGCTTGAAAACACTTTCGTGGAGGTAGCAAATCTTTCGCTGAACTGGGATCCCAATTAATGCGAGGTAAGACATGTTTTGCTTAAAATGCCGGTAATTAGAAACCCATTGGAGGGGAATGGTCAGATAAGGGTTTGGACCTAGTTACTGGGTTTTGAAGACCATTCGAGGAAAGAAAGGAAAGCTTCTGCCGAAAATGTCTCCAACACAGGGGTTTGCAGCTCTTCTGAGAACGTTCTCGTTCAATTAAGTGTAAAAAGCAGATTACAGTGCATGGAAACCACTTTCGTGGAGATAGCAAATCTTTCGCTGAACTGGGATCCCAATTAGTGGGAGGCAATACATCTTTTGCTCAAAACGCATTAACTACAGACCCGCTGGAGGGGAATGGTGAGATTGGTGTATGGAGCTAGTTATCGCGTTTTGAAGCACTTTTGAGGAACTAAAGGAAAGCTTCTGCCGAAAATGTCTCCAACAGAGGGCTTTGCAGCTCTTCTGACAACGTTCACATTCATTTCAGTGTAAAAAGCTGGTTACAGTGCTTGAAAACACTTTCGAGGAGGTAGCAAATCTGTCGCTGAACTGGGATCCCAATTAATGCGAGGTAAGACATGTTTTGCTTAAAATGCCGGTAACTAGAAACCCATTGGAGGGGAATGGTCAGATAAGGGTTTGGACCTAGTGACTGAGTTTTGAAGCCCATTCGAGGAAAGAAGGGAAAGCTTCTGCCGAAAATATCTCCAACAGAGGGGTTTTCAGCTCTTCTGAGAACGTTCTCGTTCAATTAAGTGTAAAAAGCTGATTACAGTGCATGAAAACCACTTTCGTGGAGACAGCAAATCTCTCGCTGAACTGGGATCCCAATTAGTGGGAGCCAATACATATTTTGCTCAAAACGCTTTAACTACAAACCTACTGGAGCGGAATGGTGAGATTGGTGTATGGAGCTAATTTTCAAGCACTTTCGAAGAACTAAAGGAAAGCTTCTGCCGAAAATGTCTCCAACAGAGGCCTTTGCAGCGCTTCTGACAACGTTCACGTTCATTTCAGTGTAAAAAGCTGGGTACAGTGCTTGAAAATACTTTCGTGGAGGTAACAAATCTTTCGCTGAAATGGGATCCCAATTAATGCGAGGTAAGACATGTTTTGCTTAAAATGCCGGTAACTAGAAACCCATTGGAGGGGAATGGTCAGATAAGGGTTTGGACCTAGTTACTGGGTTTTGAAGCCCATTCGAGGAAAGAAAGGAAAGCTTCTGCCGAAAATATCTCCAACAGAGGGGTTTGCAGCTCTTCTGACAAGATTCTCGTTCATTTAAGTGTAAAAACTCTTTACAGAGTTTTAGTGCACATTCGTGGAGCGAGCCAATCTTTTGCTGCATTGGGATCCCTATAGAGGTTTGGCTTTCAAAAAGTGTAACTACAACACTAGTGCATAGGAATGGTGAGATAAGTGTATGGAGCCAGTTACTGGGTTTTGAAGCCCATTCGAGGAAAAAATGGAACGCTTCTACCTAACATTTCTCCAAGTGAGGAGTTTGCAGCTCTTCTGACAACGTTCTCATTTATATCAGTGTAAAAAGCTTGAGACAGAGTTTGAAAGCACATTCGTGTAGATATGAAATCTTTAGCTCAACTAGGATCCCAATTAGCGGGAGACTATACATCTTTAACTCAAAACGCTTTAACTACAAACCCAGTGGAGGAGAATCGTGAGATTCGTGTCTTGAGCTTGTTACTCTGTTTTGAAGCCCTTGCGACGAAAGACAGGAGCGCTTCTGCCGAAAATGTCTCCAACAGTGGGGTTTGCAGCTCTTCTGACAAGATTCAAGTTCATTTAAGTGTAAAAACCTCTTTACAGAGTTTTAGTGCACATTCGTGGAGCTAGCAAATCTTTTGCTGCATTGGGATCCCTGTACAGGTTTGGCTTTCAAACAGTGTAACAACAAAACTAGTGCATACGAATGGTGAGATAAGTGTATGGAGCCAGTTACTGGGTTTTGAGGCCCATTCGAGGAAAAAAATGGAACGCTTCTACCTAACATTTCTCCAAGTGAGGGGTTTGCAGCTCTTCTGACAACGTTCACGTTCATTTCAGTGTAAAAAGCTGGGTACAGTGCTTGAAAACACTTTCGTGGAGGTAGCAAATCTTTCGCTGAACTGGGATCCCAATTAATGCGAGGTAAGACATGTTTTGCTTAAAATGCCGGTAATTAGAAACCCATTGGAGGGGAATGGTCAGATAAGGGTTTGGACCTAGTTACTGGGTTTTGAAGACCATTCGAGGAAAGAAAGGAAAGCTTCTGCCGAAAATGTCTCCAACACAGGGGTTTGCAGCTCTTCTGAGAACGTTCTCGTTCAATTAAGTGTAAAAAGCAGATTACAGTGCATGGAAACCACTTTCGTGGAGATAGCAAATCTTTCGCTGAACTGGGATCCCAATTAGTGGGAGGCAATACATCTTTTGCTCAAAACGCATTAACTACAGACCCGCTGGAGGGGAATGGTGAGATTGGTGTATGGAGCTAGTTATCGCGTTTTGAAGCACTTTTGAGGAACTAAAGGAAAGCTTCTGCCGAAAATGTCTCCAACAGAGGGCTTTGCAGCTCTTCTGACAACGTTCACATTCATTTCAGTGTAAAAAGCTGGTTACAGTGCTTGAAAACACTTTCGAGGAGGTAGCAAATCTGTCGCTGAACTGGGATCCCAATTAATGCGAGGTAAGACATGTTTTGCTTAAAATGCCGGTAACTAGAAACCCATTGGAGGGGAATGGTCAGATAAGGGTTTGGACCTAGTGACTGAGTTTTGAAGCCCATTCGAGGAAAGAAGGGAAAGCTTCTGCCGAAAATATCTCCAACAGAGGGGTTTGCAGCTCTTCTGAGAACGTTCTCGTTCAATTAAGTGTAAAAAGCTGATTACAGTGCATGAAAACCACTTTCGTGGAGACAGCAAATCTCTCGCTGAACTGGGATCCCAATTAGTGGGAGCCAATACATATTTTGCTCAAAACGCTTTAACTACAAACCTACTGGAGCGGAATGGTGAGATTGGTGTATGGAGCTAATTTTCAAGCACTTTCGAAGAACTAAAGGAAAGCTTCTGCCGAAAATGTCTCCAACAGAGGCCTTTGCAGCGCTTCTGACAACGTTCACGTTCATTTCAGTGTAAAAAGCTGGGTACAGTGCTTGAAAATACTTTCGTGGAGGTAACAAATCTTTCGCTGAAATGGGATCCCAATTAATGCGAGGTAAGACATGTTTTGCTTAAAATGCCGGTAACTAGAAACCCATTGGAGGGGAATGGTCAGATAAGGGTTTGGACCTAGTTACTGGGTTTTGAAGCCCATTCGAGGAAAGAAAGGAAAGCTTCTGCCGAAAATATCTCCAACAGAGGGGTTTGCAGCTCTTCTGACAAGATTCTCGTTCATTTAAGTGTAAAAACTCTTTACAGAGTTTTAGTGCACATTCGTGGAGCGAGCCAATCTTTTGCTGCATTGGGATCCCTATAGAGGTTTGGCTTTCAAAAAGTGTAACTACAACACTAGTGCATAGGAATGGTGAGATAAGTGTATGGAGCCAGTTACTGGGTTTTGAAGCCCATTCGAGGAAAAAATGGAACGCTTCTACCTAACATTTCTCCAAGTGAGGAGTTTGCAGCTCTTCTGACAACGTTCTCATTTATATCAGTGTAAAAAGCTTGAGACAGAGTTTGAAAGCACATTCGTGTAGATATGAAATCTTTAGCTCAACTAGGATCCCAATTAGCGGGAGACTATACATCTTTAACTCAAAACGCTTTAACTACAAACCCAGTGGAGGAGAATCGTGAGATTCGTGTCTTGAGCTTGTTACTCTGTTTTGAAGCCCTTGCGACGAAAGACAGGAGCGCTTCTGCCGAAAATGTCTCCAACAGTGGGGTTTGCAGCTCTTCTGACAAGATTCAAGTTCATTTAAGTGTAAAAACCTCTTTACAGAGTTTTAGTGCACATTCGTGGAGCTAGCAAATCTTTTGCTGCATTGGGATCCCTGTACAGGTTTGGCTTTCAAACAGTGTAACAACAAAACTAGTGCATACGAATGGTGAGATAAGTGTATGGAGCCAGTTACTGGGTTTTGAGGCCCATTCGAGGAAAAAAATGGAACGCTTCTACCTAACATTTCTCCAAGTGAGGGGTTTGCAGCTCTTCTGACAACGTTCACGTTCATTTCAGTGTAAAAAGCTGGGTACAGTGCTTGAAAACACTTTCGTGGAGGTAGCAAATCTTTCGCTGAACTGGGATCCCAATTAATGCGAGGTAAGACATGTTTTGCTTAAAATGCCGGTAATTAGAAACCCATTGGAGGGGAATGGTCAGATAAGGGTTTGGACCTAGTTACTGGGTTTTGAAGACCATTCGAGGAAAGAAAGGAAAGCTTCTGCCGAAAATGTCTCCAACACAGGGGTTTGCAGCTCTTCTGAGAACGTTCTCGTTCAATTAAGTGTAAAAAGCAGATTACAGTGCATGGAAACCACTTTCGTGGAGATAGCAAATCTTTCGCTGAACTGGGATCCCAATTAGTGGGAGGCAATACATCTTTTGCTCAAAACGCATTAACTACAGACCCGCTGGAGGGGAATGGTGAGATTGGTGTATGGAGCTAGTTATCGCGTTTTGAAGCACTTTTGAGGAACTAAAGGAAAGCTTCTGCCGAAAATGTCTCCAACAGAGGGCTTTGCAGCTCTTCTGACAACGTTCACATTCATTTCAGTGTAAAAAGCTGGTTACAGTGCTTGAAAACACTTTCGAGGAGGTAGCAAATCTGTCGCTGAACTGGGATCCCAATTAATGCGAGGTAAGACATGTTTTGCTTAAAATGCCGGTAACTAGAAACCCATTGGAGGGGAATGGTCAGATAAGGGTTTGGACCTAGTGACTGAGTTTTGAAGCCCATTCGAGGAAAGAAGGGAAAGCTTCTGCCGAAAATATCTCCAACAGAGGGGTTTGCAGCTCTTCTGAGAACGTTCTCGTTCAATTAAGTGTAAAAAGCTGATTACAGTGCATGAAAACCACTTTCGTGGAGACAGCAAATCTCTCGCTGAACTGGGATCCCAATTAGTGGGAGCCAATACATATTTTGCTCAAAACGCTTTAACTACAAACCTACTGGAGCGGAATGGTGAGATTGGTGTATGGAGCTAATTTTCAAGCACTTTCGAAGAACTAAAGGAAAGCTTCTGCCGAAAATGTCTCCAACAGAGGCCTTTGCAGCGCTTCTGACAACGTTCACGTTCATTTCAGTGTAAAAAGCTGGGTACAGTGCTTGAAAATACTTTCGTGGAGGTAACAAATCTTTCGCTGAAATGGGATCCCAATTAATGCGAGGTAAGACATGTTTTGCTTAAAATGCCGGTAACTAGAAACCCATTGGAGGGGAATGGTCAGATAAGGGTTTGGACCTAGTTACTGGGTTTTGAAGCCCATTCGAGGAAAGAAAGGAAAGCTTCTGCCGAAAATATCTCCAACAGAGGGGTTTGCAGCTCTTCTGACAAGATTCTCGTTCATTTAAGTGTAAAAACTCTTTACAGAGTTTTAGTGCACATTCGTGGAGCGAGCCAATCTTTTGCTGCATTGGGATCCCTATAGAGGTTTGGCTTTCAAAAAGTGTAACTACAACACTAGTGCATAGGAATGGTGAGATAAGTGTATGGAGCCAGTTACTGGGTTTTGAAGCCCATTCGAGGAAAAAATGGAACGCTTCTACCTAACATTTCTCCAAGTGAGGAGTTTGCAGCTCTTCTGACAACGTTCTCATTTATATCAGTGTAAAAAGCTTGAGACAGAGTTTGAAAGCACATTCGTGTAGATATGAAATCTTTAGCTCAACTAGGATCCCAATTAGCGGGAGACTATACATCTTTAACTCAAAACGCTTTAACTACAAACCCAGTGGAGGAGAATCGTGAGATTCGTGTCTTGAGCTTGTTACTCTGTTTTGAAGCCCTTGCGACGAAAGACAGGAGCGCTTCTGCCGAAAATGTCTCCAACAGTGGGGTTTGCAGCTCTTCTGACAAGATTCAAGTTCATTTAAGTGTAAAAACCTCTTTACAGAGTTTTAGTGCACATTCGTGGAGCTAGCAAATCTTTTGCTGCATTGGGATCCCTGTACAGGTTTGGCTTTCAAACAGTGTAACAACAAAACTAGTGCATACGAATGGTGAGATAAGTGTATGGAGCCAGTTACTGGGTTTTGAGGCCCATTCGAGGAAAAAAATGGAACGCTTCTACCTAACATTTCTCCAAGTGAGGGGTTTGCAGCTCTTCTGACAACGTTCACGTTCATTTCAGTGTAAAAAGCTGGGTACAGTGCTTGAAAACACTTTCGTGGAGGTAGCAAATCTTTCGCTGAACTGGGATCCCAATTAATGCGAGGTAAGACATGTTTTGCTTAAAATGCCGGTAATTAGAAACCCATTGGAGGGGAATGGTCAGATAAGGGTTTGGACCTAGTTACTGGGTTTTGAAGACCATTCGAGGAAAGAAAGGAAAGCTTCTGCCGAAAATGTCTCCAACACAGGGGTTTGCAGCTCTTCTGAGAACGTTCTCGTTCAATTAAGTGTAAAAAGCAGATTACAGTGCATGGAAACCACTTTCGTGGAGATAGCAAATCTTTCGCTGAACTGGGATCCCAATTAGTGGGAGGCAATACATCTTTTGCTCAAAACGCATTAACTACAGACCCGCTGGAGGGGAATGGTGAGATTGGTGTATGGAGCTAGTTATCGCGTTTTGAAGCACTTTTGAGGAACTAAAGGAAAGCTTCTGCCGAAAATGTCTCCAACAGAGGGCTTTGCAGCTCTTCTGACAACGTTCACATTCATTTCAGTGTAAAAAGCTGGTTACAGTGCTTGAAAACACTTTCGAGGAGGTAGCAAATCTGTCGCTGAACTGGGATCCCAATTAATGCGAGGTAAGACATGTTTTGCTTAAAATGCCGGTAACTAGAAACCCATTGGAGGGGAATGGTCAGATAAGGGTTTGGACCTAGTGACTGAGTTTTGAAGCCCATTCGAGGAAAGAAGGGAAAGCTTCTGCCGAAAATATCTCCAACAGAGGGGTTTGCAGCTCTTCTGAGAACGTTCTCGTTCAATTAAGTGTAAAAAGCTGATTACAGTGCATGAAAACCACTTTCGTGGAGACAGCAAATCTCTCGCTGAACTGGGATCCCAATTAGTGGGAGCCAATACATATTTTGCTCAAAACGCTTTAACTACAAACCTACTGGAGCGGAATGGTGAGATTGGTGTATGGAGCTAATTTTCAAGCACTTTCGAAGAACTAAAGGAAAGCTTCTGCCGAAAATGTCTCCAACAGAGGCCTTTGCAGCGCTTCTGACAACGTTCACGTTCATTTCAGTGTAAAAAGCTGGGTACAGTGCTTGAAAATACTTTCGTGGAGGTAACAAATCTTTCGCTGAAATGGGATCCCAATTAATGCGAGGTAAGACATGTTTTGCTTAAAATGCCGGTAACTAGAAACCCATTGGAGGGGAATGGTCAGATAAGGGTTTGGACCTAGTTACTGGGTTTTGAAGCCCATTCGAGGAAAGAAAGGAAAGCTTCTGCCGAAAATATCTCCAACAGAGGGGTTTGCAGCTCTTCTGACAAGATTCTCGTTCATTTAAGTGTAAAAACTCTTTACAGAGTTTTAGTGCACATTCGTGGAGCGAGCCAATCTTTTGCTGCATTGGGATCCCTATAGAGGTTTGGCTTTCAAAAAGTGTAACTACAACACTAGTGCATAGGAATGGTGAGATAAGTGTATGGAGCCAGTTACTGGGTTTTGAAGCCCATTCGAGGAAAAAATGGAACGCTTCTACCTAACATTTCTCCAAGTGAGGAGTTTGCAGCTCTTCTGACAACGTTCTCATTTATATCAGTGTAAAAAGCTTGAGACAGAGTTTGAAAGCACATTCGTGTAGATATGAAATCTTTAGCTCAACTAGGATCCCAATTAGCGGGAGACTATACATCTTTAACTCAAAACGCTTTAACTACAAACCCAGTGGAGGAGAATCGTGAGATTCGTGTCTTGAGCTTGTTACTCTGTTTTGAAGCCCTTGCGACGAAAGACAGGAGCGCTTCTGCCGAAAATGTCTCCAACAGTGGGGTTTGCAGCTCTTCTGACAAGATTCAAGTTCATTTAAGTGTAAAAACCTCTTTACAGAGTTTTAGTGCACATTCGTGGAGCTAGCAAATCTTTTGCTGCATTGGGATCCCTGTACAGGTTTGGCTTTCAAACAGTGTAACAACAAAACTAGTGCATACGAATGGTGAGATAAGTGTATGGAGCCAGTTACTGGGTTTTGAGGCCCATTCGAGGAAAAAAATGGAACGCTTCTACCTAACATTTCTCCAAGTGAGGGGTTTGCAGCTCTTCTGACAACGTTCACGTTCATTTCAGTGTAAAAAGCTGGGTACAGTGCTTGAAAACACTTTCGTGGAGGTAGCAAATCTTTCGCTGAACTGGGATCCCAATTAATGCGAGGTAAGACATGTTTTGCTTAAAATGCCGGTAATTAGAAACCCATTGGAGGGGAATGGTCAGATAAGGGTTTGGACCTAGTTACTGGGTTTTGAAGACCATTCGAGGAAAGAAAGGAAAGCTTCTGCCGAAAATGTCTCCAACACAGGGGTTTGCAGCTCTTCTGAGAACGTTCTCGTTCAATTAAGTGTAAAAAGCAGATTACAGTGCATGGAAACCACTTTCGTGGAGATAGCAAATCTTTCGCTGAACTGGGATCCCAATTAGTGGGAGGCAATACATCTTTTGCTCAAAACGCATTAACTACAGACCCGCTGGAGGGGAATGGTGAGATTGGTGTATGGAGCTAGTTATCGCGTTTTGAAGCACTTTTGAGGAACTAAAGGAAAGCTTCTGCCGAAAATGTCTCCAACAGAGGGCTTTGCAGCTCTTCTGACAACGTTCACATTCATTTCAGTGTAAAAAGCTGGTTACAGTGCTTGAAAACACTTTCGAGGAGGTAGCAAATCTGTCGCTGAACTGGGATCCCAATTAATGCGAGGTAAGACATGTTTTGCTTAAAATGCCGGTAACTAGAAACCCATTGGAGGGGAATGGTCAGATAAGGGTTTGGACCTAGTGACTGAGTTTTGAAGCCCATTCGAGGAAAGAAGGGAAAGCTTCTGCCGAAAATATCTCCAACAGAGGGGTTTGCAGCTCTTCTGAGAACGTTCTCGTTCAATTAAGTGTAAAAAGCTGATTACAGTGCATGAAAACCACTTTCGTGGAGACAGCAAATCTCTCGCTGAACTGGGATCCCAATTAGTGGGAGCCAATACATATTTTGCTCAAAACGCTTTAACTACAAACCTACTGGAGCGGAATGGTGAGATTGGTGTATGGAGCTAATTTTCAAGCACTTTCGAAGAACTAAAGGAAAGCTTCTGCCGAAAATGTCTCCAACAGAGGCCTTTGCAGCGCTTCTGACAACGTTCACGTTCATTTCAGTGTAAAAAGCTGGGTACAGTGCTTGAAAATACTTTCGTGGAGGTAACAAATCTTTCGCTGAAATGGGATCCCAATTAATGCGAGGTAAGACATGTTTTGCTTAAAATGCCGGTAACTAGAAACCCATTGGAGGGGAATGGTCAGATAAGGGTTTGGACCTAGTTACTGGGTTTTGAAGCCCATTCGAGGAAAGAAAGGAAAGCTTCTGCCGAAAATATCTCCAACAGAGGGGTTTGCAGCTCTTCTGACAAGATTCTCGTTCATTTAAGTGTAAAAACTCTTTACAGAGTTTTAGTGCACATTCGTGGAGCGAGCCAATCTTTTGCTGCATTGGGATCCCTATAGAGGTTTGGCTTTCAAAAAGTGTAACTACAACACTAGTGCATAGGAATGGTGAGATAAGTGTATGGAGCCAGTTACTGGGTTTTGAAGCCCATTCGAGGAAAAAATGGAACGCTTCTACCTAACATTTCTCCAAGTGAGGAGTTTGCAGCTCTTCTGACAACGTTCTCATTTATATCAGTGTAAAAAGCTTGAGACAGAGTTTGAAAGCACATTCGTGTAGATATGAAATCTTTAGCTCAACTAGGATCCCAATTAGCGGGAGACTATACATCTTTAACTCAAAACGCTTTAACTACAAACCCAGTGGAGGAGAATCGTGAGATTCGTGTCTTGAGCTTGTTACTCTGTTTTGAAGCCCTTGCGACGAAAGACAGGAGCGCTTCTGCCGAAAATGTCTCCAACAGTGGGGTTTGCAGCTCTTCTGACAAGATTCAAGTTCATTTAAGTGTAAAAACCTCTTTACAGAGTTTTAGTGCACATTCGTGGAGCTAGCAAATCTTTTGCTGCATTGGGATCCCTGTACAGGTTTGGCTTTCAAACAGTGTAACAACAAAACTAGTGCATACGAATGGTGAGATAAGTGTATGGAGCCAGTTACTGGGTTTTGAGGCCCATTCGAGGAAAAAAATGGAACGCTTCTACCTAACATTTCTCCAAGTGAGGGGTTTGCAGCTCTTCTGACAACGTTCACGTTCATTTCAGTGTAAAAAGCTGGGTACAGTGCTTGAAAACACTTTCGTGGAGGTAGCAAATCTTTCGCTGAACTGGGATCCCAATTAATGCGAGGTAAGACATGTTTTGCTTAAAATGCCGGTAATTAGAAACCCATTGGAGGGGAATGGTCAGATAAGGGTTTGGACCTAGTTACTGGGTTTTGAAGACCATTCGAGGAAAGAAAGGAAAGCTTCTGCCGAAAATGTCTCCAACACAGGGGTTTGCAGCTCTTCTGAGAACGTTCTCGTTCAATTAAGTGTAAAAAGCAGATTACAGTGCATGGAAACCACTTTCGTGGAGATAGCAAATCTTTCGCTGAACTGGGATCCCAATTAGTGGGAGGCAATACATCTTTTGCTCAAAACGCATTAACTACAGACCCGCTGGAGGGGAATCGTGAGATTGGTGTATGGAGCTAGTTATCGCGTTTTGAAGCACTTTTGAGGAACTAAAGGAAAGCTTCTGCCGAAAATGTCTCCAACAGAGGGCTTTGCAGCTCTTCTGACAACGTTCACATTCATTTCAGTGTAAAAAGCTGGTTACAGTGCTTGAAAACACTTTCGAGGAGGTAGCAAATCTGTCGCTGAACTGGGATCCCAATTAATGCGAGGTAAGACATGTTTTGCTTAAAATGCCGGTAACTAGAAACCCATTGGAGGGGAATGGTCAGATAAGGGTTTGGACCTAGTGACTGAGTTTTGAAGCCCATTCGAGGAAAGAAGGGAAAGCTTCTGCCGAAAATATCTCCAACAGAGGGGTTTGCAGCTCTTCTGAGAACGTTCTCGTTCAATTAAGTGTAAAAAGCTGATTACAGTGCATGAAAACCACTTTCGTGGAGACAGCAAATCTCTCGCTGAACTGGGATCCCAATTAGTGGGAGCCAATACATATTTTGCTCAAAACGCTTTAACTACAAACCTACTGGAGCGGAATGGTGAGATTGGTGTATGGAGCTAATTTTCAAGCACTTTCGAAGAACTAAAGGAAAGCTTCTGCCGAAAATGTCTCCAACAGAGGCCTTTGCAGCGCTTCTGACAACGTTCACGTTCATTTCAGTGTAAAAAGCTGGGTACAGTGCTTGAAAATACTTTCGTGGAGGTAACAAATCTTTCGCTGAAATGGGATCCCAATTAATGCGAGGTAAGACATGTTTTGCTTAAAATGCCGGTAACTAGAAACCCATTGGAGGGGAATGGTCAGATAAGGGTTTGGACCTAGTTACTGGGTTTTGAAGCCCATTCGAGGAAAGAAAGGAAAGCTTCTGCCGAAAATATCTCCAACAGAGGGGTTTGCAGCTCTTCTGACAAGATTCTCGTTCATTTAAGTGTAAAAACTCTTTACAGAGTTTTAGTGCACATTCGTGGAGCGAGCCAATCTTTTGCTGCATTGGGATCCCTATAGAGGTTTGGCTTTCAAAAAGTGTAACTACAACACTAGTGCATAGGAATGGTGAGATAAGTGTATGGAGCCAGTTACTGGGTTTTGAAGCCCATTCGAGGAAAAAATGGAACGCTTCTACCTAACATTTCTCCAAGTGAGGAGTTTGCAGCTCTTCTGACAACGTTCTCATTTATATCAGTGTAAAAAGCTTGAGACAGAGTTTGAAAGCACATTCGTGTAGATATGAAATCTTTAGCTCAACTAGGATCCCAATTAGCGGGAGACTATACATCTTTAACTCAAAACGCTTTAACTACAAACCCAGTGGAGGAGAATCGTGAGATTCGTGTCTTGAGCTTGTTACTCTGTTTTGAAGCCCTTGCGACGAAAGACAGGAGCGCTTCTGCCGAAAATGTCTCCAACAGTGGGGTTTGCAGCTCTTCTGACAAGATTCAAGTTCATTTAAGTGTAAAAACCTCTTTACAGAGTTTTAGTGCACATTCGTGGAGCTAGCAAATCTTTTGCTGCATTGGGATCCCTGTACAGGTTTGGCTTTCAAACAGTGTAACAACAAAACTAGTGCATACGAATGGTGAGATAAGTGTATGGAGCCAGTTACTGGGTTTTGAGGCCCATTCGAGGAAAAAAATGGAACGCTTCTACCTAACATTTCTCCAAGTGAGGGGTTTGCAGCTCTTCTGACAACGTTCACGTTCATTTCAGTGTAAAAAGCTGGGTACAGTGCTTGAAAACACTTTCGTGGAGGTAGCAAATCTTTCGCTGAACTGGGATCCCAATTAATGCGAGGTAAGACATGTTTTGCTTAAAATGCCGGTAATTAGAAACCCATTGGAGGGGAATGGTCAGATAAGGGTTTGGACCTAGTTACTGGGTTTTGAAGACCATTCGAGGAAAGAAAGGAAAGCTTCTGCCGAAAATGTCTCCAACACAGGGGTTTGCAGCTCTTCTGAGAACGTTCTCGTTCAATTAAGTGTAAAAAGCAGATTACAGTGCATGGAAACCACTTTCGTGGAGATAGCAAATCTTTCGCTGAACTGGGATCCCAATTAGTGGGAGGCAATACATCTTTTGCTCAAAACGCATTAACTACAGACCCGCTGGAGGGGAATGGTGAGATTGGTGTATGGAGCTAGTTATCGCGTTTTGAAGCACTTTTGAGGAACTAAAGGAAAGCTTCTGCCGAAAATGTCTCCAACAGAGGGCTTTGCAGCTCTTCTGACAACGTTCACATTCATTTCAGTGTAAAAAGCTGGTTACAGTGCTTGAAAACACTTTCGAGGAGGTAGCAAATCTGTCGCTGAACTGGGATCCCAATTAATGCGAGGTAAGACATGTTTTGCTTAAAATGCCGGTAACTAGAAACCCATTGGAGGGGAATGGTCAGATAAGGGTTTGGACCTAGTGACTGAGTTTTGAAGCCCATTCGAGGAAAGAAGGGAAAGCTTCTGCCGAAAATATCTCCAACAGAGGGGTTTGCAGCTCTTCTGAGAACGTTCTCGTTCAATTAAGTGTAAAAAGCTGATTACAGTGCATGAAAACCACTTTCGTGGAGACAGCAAATCTCTCGCTGAACTGGGATCCCAATTAGTGGGAGCCAATACATATTTTGCTCAAAACGCTTTAACTACAAACCTACTGGAGCGGAATGGTGAGATTGGTGTATGGAGCTAATTTTCAAGCACTTTCGAAGAACTAAAGGAAAGCTTCTGCCGAAAATGTCTCCAACAGAGGCCTTTGCAGCGCTTCTGACAACGTTCACGTTCATTTCAGTGTAAAAAGCTGGGTACAGTGCTTGAAAATACTTTCGTGGAGGTAACAAATCTTTCGCTGAAATGGGATCCCAATTAATGCGAGGTAAGACATGTTTTGCTTAAAATGCCGGTAACTAGAAACCCATTGGAGGGGAATGGTCAGATAAGGGTTTGGACCTAGTTACTGGGTTTTGAAGCCCATTCGAGGAAAGAAAGGAAAGCTTCTGCCGAAAATATCTCCAACAGAGGGGTTTGCAGCTCTTCTGACAAGATTCTCGTTCATTTAAGTGTAAAAACTCTTTACAGAGTTTTAGTGCACATTCGTGGAGCGAGCCAATCTTTTGCTGCATTGGGATCCCTATAGAGGTTTGGCTTTCAAAAAGTGTAACTACAACACTAGTGCATAGGAATGGTGAGATAAGTGTATGGAGCCAGTTACTGGGTTTTGAAGCCCATTCGAGGAAAAAATGGAACGCTTCTACCTAACATTTCTCCAAGTGAGGAGTTTGCAGCTCTTCTGACAACGTTCTCATTTATATCAGTGTAAAAAGCTTGAGACAGAGTTTGAAAGCACATTCGTGTAGATATGAAATCTTTAGCTCAACTAGGATCCCAATTAGCGGGAGACTATACATCTTTAACTCAAAACGCTTTAACTACAAACCCAGTGGAGGAGAATCGTGAGATTCGTGTCTTGAGCTTGTTACTCTGTTTTGAAGCCCTTGCGACGAAAGACAGGAGCGCTTCTGCCGAAAATGTCTCCAACAGTGGGGTTTGCAGCTCTTCTGACAAGATTCAAGTTCATTTAAGTGTAAAAACCTCTTTACAGAGTTTTAGTGCACATTCGTGGAGCTAGCAAATCTTTTGCTGCATTGGGATCCCTGTACAGGTTTGGCTTTCAAACAGTGTAACAACAAAACTAGTGCATACGAATGGTGAGATAAGTGTATGGAGCCAGTTACTGGGTTTTGAGGCCCATTCGAGGAAAAAAATGGAACGCTTCTACCTAACATTTCTCCAAGTGAGGGGTTTGCAGCTCTTCTGACAACGTTCACGTTCATTTCAGTGTAAAAAGCTGGGTACAGTGCTTGAAAACACTTTCGTGGAGGTAGCAAATCTTTCGCTGAACTGGGATCCCAATTAATGCGAGGTAAGACATGTTTTGCTTAAAATGCCGGTAATTAGAAACCCATTGGAGGGGAATGGTCAGATAAGGGTTTGGACCTAGTTACTGGGTTTTGAAGCCCATTCGAGGAAAGAAAGGAAAGCTTCTGCCGAAAATGTCTCCAACACAGGGGTTTGCAGCTCTTCTGAGAACGTTCTCGTTCAATTAAGTGTAAAAAGCAGATTACAGTGCATGGAAACCACTTTCGTGGAGATAGCAAATCTTTCGCTGAACTGGGATCCCAATTAGTGGGAGGCAATACATCTTTTGCTCAAAACGCATTAACTACAGACCCGCTGGAGGGGAATGGTGAGATTGGTGTATGGAGCTAGTTATCGCGTTTTGAAGCACTTTTGAGGAACTAAAGGAAAGCTTCTGCCGAAAATGTCTCCAACAGAGGGCTTTGCAGCTCTTCTGACAACGTTCACATTCATTTCAGTGTAAAAAGCTGGTTACAGTGCTTGAAAACACTTTCGAGGAGGTAGCAAATCTGTCGCTGAACTGGGATCCCAATTAATGCGAGGTAAGACATGTTTTGCTTAAAATGCCGGTAACTAGAAACCCATTGGAGGGGAATGGTCAGATAAGGGTTTGGACATAGTGACTGAGTTTTGAAGCCCATTCGAGGAAAGAAGGGAAAGCTTCTGCCGAAAATATCTCCAACAGAGGGGTTTTCAGCTCTTCTGAGAACGTTCTCGTTCAATTAAGTGTAAAAAGCTGATTACAGTGCATGAAAACCACTTTCGTGGAGACAGCAAATCTCTCGCTGAACTGGGATCCCAATTAGTGGGAGCCAATACATATTTTGCTCAAAACGCTTTAACTACAAACCTACTGGAGCGGAATGGTGAGATTGGTGTATGGAGCTAATTTTCAAGCACTTTCGAAGAACTAAAGGAAAGCTTCTGCCGAAAATGTCTCCAACAGAGGCCTTTGCAGCGCTTCTGACAACGTTCACGTTCATTTCAGTGTAAAAAGCTGGGTACAGTGCTTGAAAATACTTTCGTGGAGGTAACAAATCTTTCGCTGAAATGGGATCCCAATTAATGCGAGGTAAGACATGTTTTGCTTAAAATGCCGGTAACTAGAAACCCATTGGAGGGGAATGGTCAGATAAGGGTTTGGACCTAGTTACTGGGTTTTGAAGCCCATTCGAGGAAAGAAAGGAAAGCTTCTGCCGAAAATATCTCCAACAGAGGGGTTTGCAGCTCTTCTGACAAGATTCTCGTTCATTTAAGTGTAAAAACTCTTTACAGAGTTTTAGTGCACATTCGTGGAGCGAGCCAATCTTTTGCTGCATTGGGATCCCTATAGAGGTTTGGCTTTCAAAAAGTGTAACTACAACACTAGTGCATAGGAATGGTGAGATAAGTGTATGGAGCCAGTTACTGGGTTTTGAAGCCCATTCGAGGAAAAAATGGAACGCTTCTACCTAACATTTCTCCAAGTGAGGAGTTTGCAGCTCTTCTGACAACGTTCTCATTTATATCAGTGTAAAAAGCTTGAGACAGAGTTTGAAAGCACATTCGTGTAGATATGAAATCTTTAGCTCAACTAGGATCCCAATTAGCGGGAGACTATACATCTTTAACTCAAAACGCTTTAACTACAAACCCAGTGGAGGAGAATCGTGAGATTCGTGTCTTGAGCTTGTTACTCTGTTTTGAAGCCCTTGCGACGAAAGACAGGAGCGCTTCTGCCGAAAATGTCTCCAACAGTGGGGTTTGCAGCTCTTCTGACAAGATTCAAGTTCATTTAAGTGTAAAAACCTCTTTACAGAGTTTTAGTGCACATTCGTGGAGCTAGCAAATCTTTTGCTGCATTGGGCTCCCTGTACAGGTTTGGCTTTCAAACAGTGTAACAACAAAACTAGTGCATACGAATGGTGAGATAAGTGTATGGAGCCAGTTACTGGGTTTTGAGGCCCATTCGAGGAAAAAAATGGAACGCTTCTACCTAACATTTCTCCAAGTGAGGGGTTTGCAGCTCTTCTGACAACGTTCACGTTCATTTCAGTGTAAAAAGCTGGGTACAGTGCTTGAAAACACTTTCGTGGAGGTAGCAAATCTTTCGCTGAACTGGGATCCCAATTAATGCGAGGTAAGACATGTTTTGCTTAAAATGCCGGTAATTAGAAACCCATTGGAGGGGAATGGTCAGATAAGGGTTTGGACCTAGTTACTGGGTTTTGAAGACCATTCGAGGAAAGAAAGGAAAGCTTCTGCCGAAAATGTCTCCAACACAGGGGTTTGCAGCTCTTCTGAGAACGTTCTCGTTCAATTAAGTGTAAAAAGCAGATTACAGTGCATGGAAACCACTTTCGTGGAGATAGCAAATCTTTCGCTGAACTGGGATCCCAATTAGTGGGAGGCAATACATCTTTTGCTCAAAACGCATTAACTACAGACCCGCTGGAGGGGAATGGTGAGATTGGTGTATGGAGCTAGTTATCGCGTTTTGAAGCACTTTTGAGGAACTAAAGGAAAGCTTCTGCCGAAAATGTCTCCAACAGAGGGCTTTGCAGCTCTTCTGACAACGTTCACATTCATTTCAGTGTAAAAAGCTGGTTACAGTGCTTGAAAACACTTTCGAGGAGGTAGCAAATCTGTCGCTGAACTGGGATCCCAATTAATGCGAGGTAAGACATGTTTTGCTTAAAATGCCGGTAACTAGAAACCCATTGGAGGGGAATGGTCAGATAAGGGTTTGGACCTAGTGACTGAGTTTTGAAGCCCATTCGAGGAAAGAAGGGAAAGCTTCTGCCGAAAATATCTCCAACAGAGGGGTTTGCAGCTCTTCTGAGAACGTTCTCGTTCAATTAAGTGTAAAAAGCTGATTACAGTGCATGAAAACCACTTTCGTGGAGACAGCAAATCTCTCGCTGAACTGGGATCCCAATTAGTGGGAGCCAATACATATTTTGCTCAAAACGCTTTAACTACAAACCTACTGGAGCGGAATGGTGAGATTGGTGTATGGAGCTAATTTTCAAGCACTTTCGAAGAACTAAAGGAAAGCTTCTGCCGAAAATGTCTCCAACAGAGGCCTTTGCAGCGCTTCTGACAACGTTCACGTTCATTTCAGTGTAAAAAGCTGGGTACAGTGCTTGAAAATACTTTCGTGGAGGTAACAAATCTTTCGCTGAAATGGGATCCCAATTAATGCGAGGTAAGACATGTTTTGCTTAAAATGCCGGTAACTAGAAACCCATTGGAGGGGAATGGTCAGATAAGGGTTTGGACCTAGTTACTGGGTTTTGAAGCCCATTCGAGGAAAGAAAGGAAAGCTTCTGCCGAAAATATCTCCAACAGAGGGGTTTGCAGCTCTTCTGACAAGATTCTCGTTCATTTAAGTGTAAAAACTCTTTACAGAGTTTTAGTGCACATTCGTGGAGCGAGCCAATCTTTTGCTGCATTGGGATCCCTATAGAGGTTTGGCTTTCAAAAAGTGTAACTACAACACTAGTGCATAGGAATGGTGAGATAAGTGTATGGAGCCAGTTACTGGGTTTTGAAGCCCATTCGAGGAAAAAATGGAACGCTTCTACCTAACATTTCTCCAAGTGAGGAGTTTGCAGCTCTTCTGACAACGTTCTCATTTATATCAGTGTAAAAAGCTTGAGACAGAGTTTGAAAGCACATTCGTGTAGATATGAAATCTTTAGCTCAACTAGGATCCCAATTAGCGGGAGACTATACATCTTTAACTCAAAACGCTTTAACTACAAACCAAGTGGAGGAGAATCGTGAGATTCGTGTCTTGAGCTTGTTACTCTGTTTTGAAGCCCTTGCGACGAAAGACAGGAGCGCTTCTGCCGAAAATGTCTCCAACAGTGGGGTTTGCAGCTCTTCTGACAAGATTCAAGTTCATTTAAGTGTAAAAACCTCTTTACAGAGTTTTAGTGCACATTCGTGGAGCTAGCAAATCTTTTGCTGCATTGGGATCACTGTACAGGTTTGGCTTTCAAACAGTGTAACAACAAAACTAGTGCATACGAATGGTGAGATAAGTGTATGGAGCCAGTTACTGGGTTTTGAGGCCCATTCGAGGAAAAAAATGGAACGCTTCTACCTAACATTTCTCCAAGTGAGGGGTTTGCAGCTCTTCTGACAACGTTCACGTTCATTTCAGTGTAAAAAGCTGGGTACAGTGCTTGAAAACACTTTCGTGGAGGTAGCAAATCTTTCGCTGAACTGGGATCCCAATTAATGCGAGGTAAGACATGTTTTGCTTAAAATGCCGGTAATTAGAAACCCATTGGAGGGGAATGGTCAGATAAGGGTTTGGACCTAGTTACTGGGTTTTGAAGCCCATTCGAGGAAAGAAAGGAAAGCTTCTGCCGAAAATGTCTCCAACACAGGGGTTTGCAGCTCTTCTGAGAACGTTCTCGTTCAATTAAGTGTAAAAAGCAGATTACAGTGCATGGAAACCACTTTCGTGGAGATAGCAAATCTTTCGCTGAACTGGGATCCCAATTAGTGGGAGGCAATACATCTTTTGCTCAAAACGCATTAACTACAGACCCGCTGGAGGGGAATGGTGAGATTGGTGTATGGAGCTAGTTATCGCGTTTTGAAGCACTTTTGAGGAACTAAAGGAAAGCTTCTGCCGAAAATGTCTCCAACAGAGGGCTTTGCAGCTCTTCTGACAACGTTCACATTCATTTCAGTGTAAAAAGCTGGTTACAGTGCTTGAAAACACTTTCGAGGAGGTAGCAAATCTGTCGCTGAACTGGGATCCCAATTAATGCGAGGTAAGACATGTTTTGCTTAAAATGCCGGTAACTAGAAACCCATTGGAGGGGAATGGTCAGATAAGGGTTTGGACCTAGTGACTGAGTTTTGAAGCCCATTCGAGGAAAGAAGGGAAAGCTTCTGCCGAAAATATCTCCAACAGAGGGGTTTTCAGCTCTTCTGAGAACGTTCTCGTTCAATTAAGTGTAAAAAGCTGATTACAGTGCATGAAAACCACTTTCGTGGAGACAGCAAATCTCTCGCTGAACTGGGATCCCAATTAGTGGGAGCCAATACATATTTTGCTCAAAACGCTTTAACTACAAACCTACTGGAGCGGAATGGTGAGATTGGTGTATGGAGCTAATTTTCAAGCACTTTCGAAGAACTAAAGGAAAGCTTCTGCCGAAAATGTCTCCAACAGAGGCCTTTGCAGCGCTTCTGACAACGTTCACGTTCATTTCAGTGTAAAAAGCTGGGTACAGTGCTTGAAAATACTTTCGTGGAGGTAACAAATCTTTCGCTGAAATGGGATCCCAATTAATGCGAGGTAAGACATGTTTTGCTTAAAATGCCGGTAACTAGAAACCCATTGGAGGGGAATGGTCAGATAAGGGTTTGGACCTAGTTACTGGGTTTTGAAGCCCATTCGAGGAAAGAAAGGAAAGCTTCTGCCGAAAATATCTCCAACAGAGGGGTTTGCAGCTCTTCTGACAAGATTCTCGTTCATTTAAGTGTAAAAACTCTTTACAGAGTTTTAGTGCACATTCGTGGAGCGAGCCAATCTTTTGCTGCATTGGGATCCCTATAGAGGTTTGGCTTTCAAAAAGTGTAACTACAACACTAGTGCATAGGAATGGTGAGATAAGTGTATGGAGCCAGTTACTGGGTTTTGAAGCCCATTCGAGGAAAAAATGGAACGCTTCTACCTAACATTTCTCCAAGTGAGGAGTTTGCAGCTCTTCTGACAACGTTCTCATTTATATCAGTGTAAAAAGCTTGAGACAGAGTTTGAAAGCACATTCGTGTAGATATGAAATCTTTAGCTCAACTAGGATCCCAATTAGCGGGAGACTATACATCTTTAACTCAAAACGCTTTAACTACAAACCCAGTGGAGGAGAATCGTGAGATTCGTGTCTTGAGCTTGTTACTCTGTTTTGAAGCCCTTGCGACGAAAGACAGGAGCGCTTCTGCCGAAAATGTCTCCAACAGTGGGGTTTGCAGCTCTTCTGACAAGATTCAAGTTCATTTAAGTGTAAAAACCTCTTTACAGAGTTTTAGTGCACATTCGTGGAGCTAGCAAATCTTTTGCTGCATTGGGCTCCCTGTACAGGTTTGGCTTTCAAACAGTGTAACAACAAAACTAGTGCATACGAATGGTGAGATAAGTGTATGGAGCCAGTTACTGGGTTTTGAGGCCCATTCGAGGAAAAAAATGGAACGCTTCTACCTAACATTTCTCCAAGTGAGGGGTTTGCAGCTCTTCTGACAACGTTCACGTTCATTTCAGTGTAAAAAGCTGGGTACAGTGCTTGAAAACACTTTCGTGGAGGTAGCAAATCTTTCGCTGAACTGGGATCCCAATTAATGCGAGGTAAGACATGTTTTGCTTAAAATGCCGGTAATTAGAAACCCATTGGAGGGGAATGGTCAGATAAGGGTTTGGACCTAGTTACTGGGTTTTGAAGACCATTCGAGGAAAGAAAGGAAAGCTTCTGCCGAAAATGTCTCCAACACAGGGGTTTGCAGCTCTTCTGAGAACGTTCTCGTTCAATTAAGTGTAAAAAGCAGATTACAGTGCATGGAAACCACTTTCGTGGAGATAGCAAATCTTTCGCTGAACTGGGATCCCAATTAGTGGGAGGCAATACATCTTTTGCTCAAAACGCATTAACTACAGACCCGCTGGAGGGGAATGGTGAGATTGGTGTATGGAGCTAGTTATCGCGTTTTGAAGCACTTTTGAGGAACTAAAGGAAAGCTTCTGCCGAAAATGTCTCCAACAGAGGGCTTTGCAGCTCTTCTGACAACGTTCACATTCATTTCAGTGTAAAAAGCTGGTTACAGTGCTTGAAAACACTTTCGAGGAGGTAGCAAATCTGTCGCTGAACTGGGATCCCAATTAATGCGAGGTAAGACATGTTTTGCTTAAAATGCCGGTAACTAGAAACCCATTGGAGGGGAATGGTCAGATAAGGGTTTGGACCTAGTGACTGAGTTTTGAAGCCCATTCGAGGAAAGAAGGGAAAGCTTCTGCCGAAAATATCTCCAACAGAGGGGTTTGCAGCTCTTCTGAGAACGTTCTCGTTCAATTAAGTGTAAAAAGCTGATTACAGTGCATGAAAACCACTTTCGTGGAGACAGCAAATCTCTCGCTGAACTGGGATCCCAATTAGTGGGAGCCAATACATATTTTGCTCAAAACGCTTTAACTACAAACCTACTGGAGCGGAATGGTGAGATTGGTGTATGGAGCTAATTTTCAAGCACTTTCGAAGAACTAAAGGAAAGCTTCTGCCGAAAATGTCTCCAACAGAGGCCTTTGCAGCGCTTCTGACAACGTTCACGTTCATTTCAGTGTAAAAAGCTGGGTACAGTGCTTGAAAATACTTTCGTGGAGGTAACAAATCTTTCGCTGAAATGGGATCCCAATTAATGCGAGGTAAGACATGTTTTGCTTAAAATGCCGGTAACTAGAAACCCATTGGAGGGGAATGGTCAGATAAGGGTTTGGACCTAGTTACTGGGTTTTGAAGCCCATTCGAGGAAAGAAAGGAAAGCTTCTGCCGAAAATATCTCCAACAGAGGGGTTTGCAGCTCTTCTGACAAGATTCTCGTTCATTTAAGTGTAAAAACTCTTTACAGAGTTTTAGTGCACATTCGTGGAGCGAGCCAATCTTTTGCTGCATTGGGATCCCTATAGAGGTTTGGCTTTCAAAAAGTGTAACTACAACACTAGTGCATAGGAATGGTGAGATAAGTGTATGGAGCCAGTTACTGGGTTTTGAAGCCCATTCGAGGAAAAAATGGAACGCTTCTACCTAACATTTCTCCAAGTGAGGAGTTTGCAGCTCTTCTGACAACGTTCTCATTTATATCAGTGTAAAAAGCTTGAGACAGAGTTTGAAAGCACATTCGTGTAGATATGAAATCTTTAGCTCAACTAGGATCCCAATTAGCGGGAGACTATACATCTTTAACTCAAAACGCTTTAACTACAAACCAAGTGGAGGAGAATCGTGAGATTCGTGTCTTGAGCTTGTTACTCTGTTTTGAAGCCCTTGCGACGAAAGACAGGAGCGCTTCTGCCGAAAATGTCTCCAACAGTGGGGTTTGCAGCTCTTCTGACAAGATTCAAGTTCATTTAAGTGTAAAAACCTCTTTACAGAGTTTTAGTGCACATTCGTGGAGCTAGCAAATCTTTTGCTGCATTGGGATCACTGTACAGGTTTGGCTTTCAAACAGTGTAACAACAAAACTAGTGCATACGAATGGTGAGATAAGTGTATGGAGCCAGTTACTGGGTTTTGAGGCCCATTCGAGGAAAAAAATGGAACGCTTCTACCTAACATTTCTCCAAGTGAGGGGTTTGCAGCTCTTCTGACAACGTTCACGTTCATTTCAGTGTAAAAAGCTGGGTACAGTGCTTGAAAACACTTTCGTGGAGGTAGCAAATCTTTCGCTGAACTGGGATCCCAATTAATGCGAGGTAAGACATGTTTTGCTTAAAATGCCGGTAATTAGAAACCCATTGGAGGGGAATGGTCAGATAAGGGTTTGGACCTAGTTACTGGGTTTTGAAGACCATTCGAGGAAAGAAAGGAAAGCTTCTGCCGAAAATGTCTCCAACACAGGGGTTTGCAGCTCTTCTGAGAACGTTCTCGTTCAATTAAGTGTAAAAAGCAGATTACAGTGCATGGAAACCACTTTCGTGGAGATAGCAAATCTTTCGCTGAACTGGGATCCCAATTAGTGGGAGGCAATACATCTTTTGCTCAAAACGCATTAACTACAGACCCGCTGGAGGGGAATGGTGAGATTGGTGTATGGAGCTAGTTATCGCGTTTTGAAGCACTTTTGAGGAACTAAAGGAAAGCTTCTGCCGAAAATGTCTCCAACAGAGGGCTTTGCAGCTCTTCTGACAACGTTCACATTCATTTCAGTGTAAAAAGCTGGTTACAGTGCTTGAAAACACTTTCGAGGAGGTAGCAAATCTGTCGCTGAACTGGGATCCCAATTAATGCGAGGTAAGACATGTTTTGCTTAAAATGCCAGTAACTAGAAACCCATTGGAGGGGAATGGTCAGATAAGGGTTTGGACCTAGTGACTGAGTTTTGAAGCCCATTCGAGGAAAGAAGGGAAAGCTTCTGCCGAAAATATCTCCAACAGAGGGGTTTTCAGCTCTTCTGAGAACGTTCTCGTTCAATTAAGTGTAAAAAGCTGATTACAGTGCATGAAAACCACTTTCGTGGAGACAGCAAATCTCTCGCTGAACTGGGATCCCAATTAGTGGGAGCCAATACATATTTTGCTCAAAACGCTTTAACTACAAACCTACTGGAGCGGAATGGTGAGATTGGTGTATGGAGCTAATTTTCAAGCACTTTCGAAGAACTAAAGGAAAGCTTCTGCCGAAAATGTCTCCAACAGAGGCCTTTGCAGCGCTTCTGACAACGTTCACGTTCATTTCAGTGTAAAAAGCTGGGTACAGTGCTTGAAAATACTTTCGTGGAGGTAACAAATCTTTCGCTGAAATGGGATCCCAATTAATGCGAGGTAAGACATGTTTTGCTTAAAATGCCGGTAACTAGAAACCCATTGGAGGGGAATGGTCAGATAAGGGTTTGGACCTAGTTACTGGGTTTTGAAGCCCATTCGAGGAAAGAAAGGAAAGCTTCTGCCGAAAATATCTCCAACAGAGGGGTTTGCAGCTCTTCTGACAAGATTCTCGTTCATTTAAGTGTAAAAACTCTTTACAGAGTTTTAGTGCACATTCGTGGAGCGAGCCAATCTTTTGCTGCATTGGGATCCCTATAGAGGTTTGGCTTTCAAAAAGTGTAACTACAACACTAGTGCATAGGAATGGTGAGATAAGTGTATGGAGCCAGTTACTGGGTTTTGAAGCCCATTCGAGGAAAAAATGGAACGCTTCTACCTAACATTTCTCCAAGTGAGGAGTTTGCAGCTCTTCTGACAACGTTCTCATTTATATCAGTGTAAAAAGCTTGAGACAGAGTTTGAAAGCACATTCGTGTAGATATGAAATCTTTAGCTCAACTAGGATCCCAATTAGCGGGAGACTATACATCTTTAACTCAAAACGCTTTAACTACAAACCCAGTGGAGGAGAATCGTGAGATTCGTGTCTTGAGCTTGTTACTCTGTTTTGAAGCCCTTGCGACGAAAGACAGGAGCGCTTCTGCCGAAAATGTCTCCAACAGTGGGGTTTGCAGCTCTTCTGACAAGATTCAAGTTCATTTAAGTGTAAAAACCTCTTTACAGAGTTTTAGTGCACATTCGTGGAGCTAGCAAATCTTTTGCTGCATTGGGCTCCCTGTACAGGTTTGGCTTTCAAACAGTGTAACAACAAAACTAGTGCATACGAATGGTGAGATAAGTGTATGGAGCC
This sequence comes from Pelodiscus sinensis, assembly GCF_049634645.1. Classification (NCBI taxonomy): domain Eukaryota; kingdom Metazoa; phylum Chordata; order Testudines; family Trionychidae; genus Pelodiscus; species Pelodiscus sinensis. The sequence continues at coordinate 8,663,189 of NC_134730.1, read as the reverse complement.
AGTTACTGGGTTTTGAGGCCCATTCGAGGAAAAAAATGGAACGCTTCTACCTAACATTTCTCCAAGTGAGGGGTTTGCAGCTCTTCTGACAACGTTCACGTTCATTTCAGTGTAAAAAGCTGGGTACAGTGCTTGAAAACACTTTCGTGGAGGTAGCAAATCTTTCGCTGAACTGGGATCCCAATTAATGCGAGGTAAGACATGTTTTGCTTAAAATGCCGGTAATTAGAAACCCATTGGAGGGGAATGGTCAGATAAGGGTTTGGACCTAGTTACTGGGTTTTGAAGACCATTCGAGGAAAGAAAGGAAAGCTTCTGCCGAAAATGTCTCCAACACAGGGGTTTGCAGCTCTTCTGAGAACGTTCTCGTTCAATTAAGTGTAAAAAGCAGATTACAGTGCATGGAAACCACTTTCGTGGAGATAGCAAATCTTTCGCTGAACTGGGATCCCAATTAGTGGGAGGCAATACATCTTTTGCTCAAAACGCATTAACTACAGACCCGCTGGAGGGGAATGGTGAGATTGGTGTATGGAGCTAGTTATCGCGTTTTCAAGCACTTTTGAGGAACTAAAGGAAAGCTTCTGCCGAAAATGTCTCCAACAGAGGGCTTTGCAGCTCTTCTGACAACGTTCACATTCATTTCAGTGTAAAAAGCTGGTTACAGTGCTTGAAAACACTTTCGAGGAGGTAGCAAATCTGTCGCTGAACTGGGATCCCAATTAATGCGAGGTAAGACATGTTTTGCTTAAAATGCCGGTAACTAGAAACCCATTGGAGGGGAATGGTCAGATAAGGGTTTGGACCTAGTTACTGGGTTTTGAAGCCCATTCGAGGAAAGAAAGGAAAGCTTCTGCCGAAAATGTCTCCAACAGAGGGGTTTTCAGCTCTTCTGAGAACGTTCTCGTTCAATTAAGTGTAAAAAGCTGATTACAGTGCATGAAAACCACTTTCGTGGAGATAGCAAATCTTTTGCTAAACTTGGATCCCAATTAGTGGGAGCCAATACATATTTTGCTCAAAACGCTTTAACTACAAACCTACTGGAGCGGAATGGTGAGATTGGTGTATGGAGCTAATTTTCAAGCACTTTCGAAGAACTAAAGGAAAGCTTCTGCCGAAAATGTCTCCAACAGAGGCCTTTGCAGCGCTTCTGACAACGTTCACGTTCATTTCAGTGTAAAAAGCTGGGTACAGTGCTTGAAAATACTTTCGTGGAGGTAACAAATCTTTCGCTGAAATGGGATCCAATTAATGCGAGGTAAGACATGTTTTGCTTAAAATGCCGGTAACTAGAAACCCATTGGAGGGGAATGGTCAGATAAGGGTTTGGACCTAGTTACTGGGTTTTGAAGCCCATTCGAGGAAAGAAAGGAAAGCTTCTGCCGAAAATATCTCCAACAGAGGGGTTTGCAGCTCTTCTGACAAGATTCTCGTTCATTTAAGTGTAAAAACTCTTTACAGAGTTTTAGTGCACATTCGTGGAGCGAGCCAATCTTTTGCTGCATTGGGATCCCTATAGAGGTTTGGCTTTCAAAAAGTGTAACTACAACACTAGTGCATAGGAATGGTGAGATAAGTGTATGGAGCCAGTTACTGGGTTTTGAAGCCCATTCGAGGAAAAAATGGAACGCTTCTACCTAACATTTCTCCAAGTGAGGAGTTTGCAGCTCTTCTGACAACGTTCTCATTTATATCAGTGTAAAAAGCTTGAGACAGAGTTTGAAAGCACATTCGTGTAGATATGAAATCTTTAGCTCAACTAGGATCCCAATTAGCGGGAGACTATACATCTTTAACTCAAAACGCTTTAACTACAAACCCAGTGGAGGAGAATCGTGAGATTCGTGTCTTGAGCTTGTTACTCTGTTTTGAAGCCCTTGCGACGAAAGACAGGAGCGCTTCTGCCGAAAATGTCTCCAACAGTGGGGTTTGCAGCTCTTCTGACAAGATTCAAGTTCATTTAAGTGTACAAACCTCTTTACAGAGTTTTAGTGCACATTCGTGGAGCTAGCAAATCTTTTGCTGCATTGGGATCCCTGTACAGGTTTGGCTTTCAAACAGTGTAACAACAAAACTAGTGCATACGAATGGTGAGATAAGTGTATGGAGCCAGTTACTGGGTTTTGAGGCCCATTCGAGGAAAAAAATGGAACGCTTCTACCTAACATTTCTCCAAGTGAGGGGTTTGCAGCTCTTCTGACAACGTTCACGTTCATTTCAGTGTAAAAAGCTGGGTACAGTGCTTGAAAACACTTTCGTGGAGGTAGCAAATCTTTCGCTGAACTGGGATCCCAATTAATGCGAGGTAAGACATGTTTTGCTTAAAATGCCGGTAATTAGAAACCCATTGGAGGGGAATGGTCAGATAAGGGTTTGGACCTAGTTACTGGGTTTTGAAGACCATTCGAGGAAAGAAAGGAAAGCTTCTGCCGAAAATGTCTCCAACACAGGGGTTTGCAGCTCTTCTGAGAACGTTCTCGTTCAATTAAGTGTAAAAAGCAGATTACAGTGCATGGAAACCACTTTCGTGGAGATAGCAAATCTTTCGCTGAACTGGGATCCCAATTAGTGGGAGGCAATACATCTTTTGCTCAAAACGCATTAACTACAGACCCGCTGGAGGGGAATGGTGAGATTGGTGTATGGAGCTAGTTATCGCGTTTTCAAGCACTTTTGAGGAACTAAAGGAAAGCTTCTGCCGAAAATGTCTCCAACAGAGGGCTTTGCAGCTCTTCTGACAACGTTCACATTCATTTCAGTGTAAAAAGCTGGTTACAGTGCTTGAAAACACTTTCGAGGAGGTAGCAAATCTGTCGCTGAACTGGGATCCCAATTAATGCGAGGTAAGACATGTTTTGCTTAAAATGCCGGTAACTAGAAACCCATTGGAGGGGAATGGTCAGATAAGGGTTTGGACCTAGTTACTGGGTTTTGAAGCCCATTCGAGGAAAGAAAGGAAAGCTTCTGCCGAAAATGTCTCCAACAGAGGGGTTTTCAGCTCTTCTGAGAACGTTCTCGTTCAATTAAGTGTAAAAAGCTGATTACAGTGCATGAAAACCACTTTCGTGGAGATAGCAAATCTTTTGCTAAACTTGGATCCCAATTAGTGGGAGCCAATACATATTTTGCTCAAAACGCTTTAACTACAAACCTACTGGAGCGGAATGGTGAGATTGGTGTATGGAGCTAATTTTCAAGCACTTTCGAAGAACTAAAGGAAAGCTTCTGCCGAAAATGTCTCCAACAGAGGCCTTTGCAGCGCTTCTGACAACGTTCACGTTCATTTCAGTGTAAAAAGCTGGGTACAGTGCTTGAAAATACTTTCGTGGAGGTAACAAATCTTTCGCTGAAATGGGATCCAATTAATGCGAGGTAAGACATGTTTTGCTTAAAATGCCGGTAACTAGAAACCCATTGGAGGGGAATGGTCAGATAAGGGTTTGGACCTAGTTACTGGGTTTTGAAGCCCATTCGAGGAAAGAAAGGAAAGCTTCTGCCGAAAATATCTCCAACAGAGGGGTTTGCAGCTCTTCTGACAAGATTCTCGTTCATTTAAGTGTAAAAACTCTTTACAGAGTTTTAGTGCACATTCGTGGAGCGAGCCAATCTTTTGCTGCATTGGGATCCCTATAGAGGTTTGGCTTTCAAAAAGTGTAACTACAACACTAGTGCATAGGAATGGTGAGATAAGTGTATGGAGCCAGTTACTGGGTTTTGAAGCCCATTCGAGGAAAAAATGGAACGCTTCTACCTAACATTTCTCCAAGTGAGGAGTTTGCAGCTCTTCTGACAACGTTCTCATTTATATCAGTGTAAAAAGCTTGAGACAGAGTTTGAAAGCACATTCGTGTAGATATGAAATCTTTAGCTCAACTAGGATCCCAATTAGCGGGAGACTATACATCTTTAACTCAAAACGCTTTAACTACAAACCCAGTGGAGGAGAATCGTGAGATTCGTGTCTTGAGCTTGTTACTCTGTTTTGAAGCCCTTGCGACGAAAGACAGGAGCGCTTCTGCCGAAAATGTCTCCAACAGTGGGGTTTGCAGCTCTTCTGACAAGATTCAAGTTCATTTAAGTGTAAAAACCTCTTTACAGAGTTTTAGTGCACATTCGTGGAGCTAGCAAATCTTTTGCTGCATTGGGATCCCTGTACAGGTTTGGCTTTCAAACAGTGTAACAACAAAACTAGTGCATACGAATGGTGAGATAAGTGTATGGAGCCAGTTACTGGGTTTTGAGGCCCATTCGAGGAAAAAAATGGAACGCTTCTACCTAACATTTCTCCAAGTGAGGGGTTTGCAGCTCTTCTGACAACGTTCACGTTCATTTCAGTGTAAAAAGCTGGGTACAGTGCTTGAAAACACTTTCGTGGAGGTAGCAAATCTTTCGCTGAACTGGGATCCCAATTAATGCGAGGTAAGACATGTTTTGCTTAAAATGCCGGTAATTAGAAACCCATTGGAGGGGAATGGTCAGATAAGGGTTTGGACCTAGTTACTGGGTTTTGAAGACCATTCGAGGAAAGAAAGGAAAGCTTCTGCCGAAAATGTCTCCAACACAGGGGTTTGCAGCTCTTCTGAGAACGTTCTCGTTCAATTAAGTGTAAAAAGCAGATTACAGTGCATGGAAACCACTTTCGTGGAGATAGCAAATCTTTCGCTGAACTGGGATCCCAATTAGTGGGAGGCAATACATCTTTTGCTCAAAACGCATTAACTACAGACCCGCTGGAGGGGAATGGTGAGATTGGTGTATGGAGCTAGTTATCGCGTTTTGAAGCACTTTTGAGGAACTAAAGGAAAGCTTCTGCCGAAAATGTCTCCAACAGAGGGCTTTGCAGCTCTTCTGACAACGTTCACATTCATTTCAGTGTAAAAAGCTGGTTACAGTGCTTGAAAACACTTTCGAGGAGGTAGCAAATCTGTCGCTGAACTGGGATCCCAATTAATGCGAGGTAAGACATGTTTTGCTTAAAATGCCGGTAACTAGAAACCCATTGGAGGGGAATGGTCAGATAAGGGTTTGGACCTAGTGACTGAGTTTTGAAGCCCATTCGAGGAAAGAAGGGAAAGCTTCTGCCGAAAATATCTCCAACAGAGGGGTTTTCAGCTCTTCTGAGAACGTTCTCGTTCAATTAAGTGTAAAAAGCTGATTACAGTGCATGAAAACCACTTTCGTGGAGACAGCAAATCTCTCGCTGAACTGGGATCCCAATTAGTGGGAGCCAATACATATTTTGCTCAAAACGCTTTAACTACAAACCTACTGGAGCGGAATGGTGAGATTGGTGTATGGAGCTAATTTTCAAGCACTTTCGAAGAACTAAAGGAAAGCTTCTGCCGAAAATGTCTCCAACAGAGGCCTTTGCAGCGCTTCTGACAACGTTCACGTTCATTTCAGTGTAAAAAGCTGGGTACAGTGCTTGAAAATACTTTCGTGGAGGTAACAAATCTTTCGCTGAAATGGGATCCCAATTAATGCGAGGTAAGACATGTTTTGCTTAAAATGCCGGTAACTAGAAACCCATTGGAGGGGAATGGTCAGATAAGGGTTTGGACCTAGTTACTGGGTTTTGAAGCCCATTCGAGGAAAGAAAGGAAAGCTTCTGCCGAAAATATCTCCAACAGAGGGGTTTGCAGCTCTTCTGACAAGATTCTCGTTCATTTAAGTGTAAAAACTCTTTACAGAGTTTTAGTGCACATTCGTGGAGCGAGCCAATCTTTTGCTGCATTGGGATCCCTATAGAGGTTTGGCTTTCAAAAAGTGTAACTACAACACTAGTGCATAGGAATGGTGAGATAAGTGTATGGAGCCAGTTACTGGGTTTTGAAGCCCATTCGAGGAAAAAATGGAACGCTTCTACCTAACATTTCTCCAAGTGAGGAGTTTGCAGCTCTTCTGACAACGTTCTCATTTATATCAGTGTAAAAAGCTTGAGACAGAGTTTGAAAGCACATTCGTGTAGATATGAAATCTTTAGCTCAACTAGGATCCCAATTAGCGGGAGACTATACATCTTTAACTCAAAACGCTTTAACTACAAACCCAGTGGAGGAGAATCGTGAGATTCGTGTCTTGAGCTTGTTACTCTGTTTTGAAGCCCTTGCGACGAAAGACAGGAGCGCTTCTGCCGAAAATGTCTCCAACAGTGGGGTTTGCAGCTCTTCTGACAAGATTCAAGTTCATTTAAGTGTAAAAACCTCTTTACAGAGTTTTAGTGCACATTCGTGGAGCTAGCAAATCTTTTGCTGCATTGGGATCCCTGTACAGGTTTGGCTTTCAAACAGTGTAACAACAAAACTAGTGCATACGAATGGTGAGATAAGTGTATGGAGCCAGTTACTGGGTTTTGAGGCCCATTCGAGGAAAAAAATGGAACGCTTCTACCTAACATTTCTCCAAGTGAGGGGTTTGCAGCTCTTCTGACAACGTTCACGTTCATTTCAGTGTAAAAAGCTGGGTACAGTGCTTGAAAACACTTTCGTGGAGGTAGCAAATCTTTCGCTGAACTGGGATCCCAATTAATGCGAGGTAAGACATGTTTTGCTTAAAATGCCGGTAATTAGAAACCCATTGGAGGGGAATGGTCAGATAAGGGTTTGGACCTAGTTACTGGGTTTTGAAGACCATTCGAGGAAAGAAAGGAAAGCTTCTGCCGAAAATGTCTCCAACACAGGGGTTTGCAGCTCTTCTGAGAACGTTCTCGTTCAATTAAGTGTAAAAAGCAGATTACAGTGCATGGAAACCACTTTCGTGGAGATAGCAAATCTTTCGCTGAACTGGGATCCCAATTAGTGGGAGGCAATACATCTTTTGCTCAAAACGCATTAACTACAGACCCGCTGGAGGGGAATGGTGAGATTGGTGTATGGAGCTAGTTATCGCGTTTTCAAGCACTTTTGAGGAACTAAAGGAAAGCTTCTGCCGAAAATGTCTCCAACAGAGGGCTTTGCAGCTCTTCTGACAACGTTCACATTCATTTCAGTGTAAAAAGCTGGTTACAGTGCTTGAAAACACTTTCGAGGAGGTAGCAAATCTGTCGCTGAACTGGGATCCCAATTAATGCGAGGTAAGACATGTTTTGCTTAAAATGCCGGTAACTAGAAACCCATTGGAGGGGAATGGTCAGATAAGGGTTTGGACCTAGTTACTGGGTTTTGAAGCCCATTCGAGGAAAGAAAGGAAAGCTTCTGCCGAAAATGTCTCCAACAGAGGGGTTTTCAGCTCTTCTGAGAACGTTCTCGTTCAATTAAGTGTAAAAAGCTGATTACAGTGCATGAAAACCACTTTCGTGGAGATAGCAAATCTTTTGCTAAACTTGGATCCCAATTAGTGGGAGCCAATACATATTTTGCTCAAAACGCTTTAACTACAAACCTACTGGAGCGGAATGGTGAGATTGGTGTATGGAGCTAATTTTCAAGCACTTTCGAAGAACTAAAGGAAAGCTTCTGCCGAAAATGTCTCCAACAGAGGCCTTTGCAGCGCTTCTGACAACGTTCACGTTCATTTCAGTGTAAAAAGCTGGGTACAGTGCTTGAAAATACTTTCGTGGAGGTAACAAATCTTTCGCTGAAATGGGATCCAATTAATGCGAGGTAAGACATGTTTTGCTTAAAATGCCGGTAACTAGAAACCCATTGGAGGGGAATGGTCAGATAAGGGTTTGGACCTAGTTACTGGGTTTTGAAGCCCATTCGAGGAAAGAAAGGAAAGCTTCTGCCGAAAATATCTCCAACAGAGGGGTTTGCAGCTCTTCTGACAAGATTCTCGTTCATTTAAGTGTAAAAACTCTTTACAGAGTTTTAGTGCACATTCGTGGAGCGAGCCAATCTTTTGCTGCATTGGGATCCCTATAGAGGTTTGGCTTTCAAAAAGTGTAACTACAACACTAGTGCATAGGAATGGTGAGATAAGTGTATGGAGCCAGTTACTGGGTTTTGAAGCCCATTCGAGGAAAAAATGGAACGCTTCTACCTAACATTTCTCCAAGTGAGGAGTTTGCAGCTCTTCTGACAACGTTCTCATTTATATCAGTGTAAAAAGCTTGAGACAGAGTTTGAAAGCACATTCGTGTAGATATGAAATCTTTAGCTCAACTAGGATCCCAATTAGCGGGAGACTATACATCTTTAACTCAAAACGCTTTAACTACAAACCCAGTGGAGGAGAATCGTGAGATTCGTGTCTTGAGCTTGTTACTCTGTTTTGAAGCCCTTGCGACGAAAGACAGGAGCGCTTCTGCCGAAAATGTCTCCAACAGTGGGGTTTGCAGCTCTTCTGACAAGATTCAAGTTCATTTAAGTGTAAAAACCTCTTTACAGAGTTTTAGTGCACATTCGTGGAGCTAGCAAATCTTTTGCTGCATTGGGATCCCTGTACAGGTTTGGCTTTCAAACAGTGTAACAACAAAACTAGTGCATACGAATGGTGAGATAAGTGTATGGAGCCAGTTACTGGGTTTTGAGGCCCATTCGAGGAAAAAAATGGAACGCTTCTACCTAACATTTCTCCAAGTGAGGGGTTTGCAGCTCTTCTGACAACGTTCACGTTCATTTCAGTGTAAAAAGCTGGGTACAGTGCTTGAAAACACTTTCGTGGAGGTAGCAAATCTTTCGCTGAACTGGGATCCCAATTAATGCGAGGTAAGACATGTTTTGCTTAAAATGCCGGTAATTAGAAACCCATTGGAGGGGAATGGTCAGATAAGGGTTTGGACCTAGTTACTGGGTTTTGAAGACCATTCGAGGAAAGAAAGGAAAGCTTCTGCCGAAAATGTCTCCAACACAGGGGTTTGCAGCTCTTCTGAGAACGTTCTCGTTCAATTAAGTGTAAAAAGCAGATTACAGTGCATGGAAACCACTTTCGTGGAGATAGCAAATCTTTCGCTGAACTGGGATCCCAATTAGTGGGAGGCAATACATCTTTTGCTCAAAACGCATTAACTACAGACCCGCTGGAGGGGAATGGTGAGATTGGTGTATGGAGCTAGTTATCGCGTTTTCAAGCACTTTTGAGGAACTAAAGGAAAGCTTCTGCCGAAAATGTCTCCAACAGAGGGCTTTGCAGCTCTTCTGACAACGTTCACATTCATTTCAGTGTAAAAAGCTGGTTACAGTGCTTGAAAACACTTTCGAGGAGGTAGCAAATCTGTCGCTGAACTGGGATCCCAATTAATGCGAGGTAAGACATGTTTTGCTTAAAATGCCGGTAACTAGAAACCCATTGGAGGGGAATGGTCAGATAAGGGTTTGGACCTAGTTACTGGGTTTTGAAGCCCATTCGAGGAAAGAAAGGAAAGCTTCTGCCGAAAATGTCTCCAACAGAGGGGTTTTCAGCTCTTCTGAGAACGTTCTCGTTCAATTAAGTGTAAAAAGCTGATTACAGTGCATGAAAACCACTTTCGTGGAGATAGCAAATCTTTTGCTAAACTTGGATCCCAATTAGTGGGAGCCAATACATATTTTGCTCAAAACGCTTTAACTACAAACCTACTGGAGCGGAATGGTGAGATTGGTGTATGGAGCTAATTTTCAAGCACTTTCGAAGAACTAAAGGAAAGCTTCTGCCGAAAATGTCTCCAACAGAGGCCTTTGCAGCGCTTCTGACAACGTTCACGTTCATTTCAGTGTAAAAAGCTGGGTACAGTGCTTGAAAATACTTTCGTGGAGGTAACAAATCTTTCGCTGAAATGGGATCCAATTAATGCGAGGTAAGACATGTTTTGCTTAAAATGCCGGTAACTAGAAACCCATTGGAGGGGAATGGTCAGATAAGGGTTTGGACCTAGTTACTGGGTTTTGAAGCCCATTCGAGGAAAGAAAGGAAAGCTTCTGCCGAAAATATCTCCAACAGAGGGGTTTGCAGCTCTTCTGACAAGATTCTCGTTCATTTAAGTGTAAAAACTCTTTACAGAGTTTTAGTGCACATTCGTGGAGCGAGCCAATCTTTTGCTGCATTGGGATCCCTATAGAGGTTTGGCTTTCAAAAAGTGTAACTACAACACTAGTGCATAGGAATGGTGAGATAAGTGTATGGAGCCAGTTACTGGGTTTTGAAGCCCATTCGAGGAAAAAATGGAACGCTTCTACCTAACATTTCTCCAAGTGAGGAGTTTGCAGCTCTTCTGACAACGTTCTCATTTATATCAGTGTAAAAAGCTTGAGACAGAGTTTGAAAGCACATTCGTGTAGATATGAAATCTTTAGCTCAACTAGGATCCCAATTAGCGGGAGACTATACATCTTTAACTCAAAACGCTTTAACTACAAACCCAGTGGAGGAGAATCGTGAGATTCGTGTCTTGAGCTTGTTACTCTGTTTTGAAGCCCTTGCGACGAAAGACAGGAGCGCTTCTGCCGAAAATGTCTCCAACAGTGGGGTTTGCAGCTCTTCTGACAAGATTCAAGTTCATTTAAGTGTAAAAACCTCTTTACAGAGTTTTAGTGCACATTCGTGGAGCTAGCAAATCTTTTGCTGCATTGGGATCCCTGTACAGGTTTGGCTTTCAAACAGTGTAACAACAAAACTAGTGCATACGAATGGTGAGATAAGTGTATGGAGCCAGTTACTGGGTTTTGAGGCCCATTCGAGGAAAAAAATGGAACGCTTCTACCTAACATTTCTCCAAGTGAGGGGTTTGCAGCTCTTCTGACAACGTTCACGTTCATTTCAGTGTAAAAAGCTGGGTACAGTGCTTGAAAACACTTTCGTGGAGGTAGCAAATCTTTCGCTGAACTGGGATCCCAATTAATGCGAGGTAAGACATGTTTTGCTTAAAATGCCGGTAATTAGAAACCCATTGGAGGGGAATGGTCAGATAAGGGTTTGGACCTAGTTACTGGGTTTTGAAGACCATTCGAGGAAAGAAAGGAAAGCTTCTGCCGAAAATGTCTCCAACACAGGGGTTTGCAGCTCTTCTGAGAACGTTCTCGTTCAATTAAGTGTAAAAAGCAGATTACAGTGCATGGAAACCACTTTCGTGGAGATAGCAAATCTTTCGCTGAACTGGGATCCCAATTAGTGGGAGGCAATACATCTTTTGCTCAAAACGCATTAACTACAGACCCGCTGGAGGGGAATGGTGAGATTGGTGTATGGAGCTAGTTATCGCGTTTTCAAGCACTTTTGAGGAACTAAAGGAAAGCTTCTGCCGAAAATGTCTCCAACAGAGGGCTTTGCAGCTCTTCTGACAACGTTCACATTCATTTCAGTGTAAAAAGCTGGTTACAGTGCTTGAAAACACTTTCGAGGAGGTAGCAAATCTGTCGCTGAACTGGGATCCCAATTAATGCGAGGTAAGACATGTTTTGCTTAAAATGCCGGTAACTAGAAACCCATTGGAGGGGAATGGTCAGATAAGGGTTTGGACCTAGTTACTGGGTTTTGAAGCCCATTCGAGGAAAGAAAGGAAAGCTTCTGCCGAAAATGTCTCCATCTGTGGGGTTTGCAGCTCTTCTGACAACGTTCATGTTGATTTCAGGGTAAAAAGCTGGTTACAGTGCTTGAAAACACTTTCGTGGAGGTAGCAAATCTTTCGCTGAACTGCGATCCCAATTAGTGGGAGCCAATACATCTTTTGCTCAAAACGCTTTAACTACAAACCCGCTGGAGGGTGTATGGAGCTAGTTATCGGGTTTTGAAGCACATTCAATGAACTAAAGGAAAGCTTCTACCGAAAATGTCTCCAACTGCGGGGTTTGCAGCTCTTCTGACAACGTTCTCATTTATATCAGTGTAAAAAGCTTGAGACAGAGTTTGAAAGCACATTCGTGTAGATATGAAATCTTTAGCTCAACTAGGATCCCAATTAGCGGGAGACTATACATCTTTAACTCAAAACGCTTTAACTACAAACCCAGTGGAGGAGAATCGTGAGATTCGTGTCTTGAGCTTGTTACTCTGTTTTGAAGCCCTTGCGACGAAAGACAGGAGCGCTTCTGCCGAAAATGTCTCCAACAGTGGGGTTTGCAGCTCTTCTGACAAGATTCAAGTTCATTTAAGTGTAAAAACCTCTTTACAGAGTTTTAGTGCACATTCGTGGAGCTAGCAAATCTTTTGCTGCATTGGGCTCCCTGTACAGGTTTGGCTTTCAAACAGTGTAACAACAAAACTAGTGCATACGAATGGTGAGATAAGTGTATGGAGCCAGTTACTGGGTTTTGAGGCCCATTCGAGGAAAAAATGGAACGCTTCTACCTAACATTTCTCCAAGTGAGGGGTTTGCAGCTCTTCTGACAACGTTCACGTTCATTTCAGTGTAAAAAGCTGGGTACAGTGCTTGAAAACACTTTCGTGGAGGTAGCAAATCTTTCGCTGAACTGGGATCCCAATTAATGCGAGGTAAGACATGTTTTGCTTAAAATGCCGGTAATTAGAAACCCATTGGAGGGGAATGGTCAGATAAGGGTTTGGACCTAGTTACTGGGTTTTGAAGACCATTCGAGGAAAGAAAGGAAAGCTTCTGCCGAAAATGTCTCCAACACAGGGGTTTGCAGCTCTTCTGAGAACGTTCTCGTTCAATTAAGTGTAAAAAGCAGATTACAGTGCATGGAAACCACTTTCGTGGAGATAGCAAATCTTTCGCTGAACTGGGATCCCAATTAGTGGGAGGCAATACATCTTTTGCTCAAAACGCATTAACTACAGACCCGCTGGAGGGGAATGGTGAGATTGGTGTATGGAGCTAGTTATCGCGTTTTGAAGCACTTTTGAGGAACTAAAGGAAAGCTTCTGCCGAAAACGTCTCCAACAGAGGGCTTTGCAGCTCTTCTGACAACGTTCACATTCATTTCAGTGTAAAAAGCTGGTTACAGTGCTTGAAAACACTTTCGAGGAGGTAGCAAATCTGTCGCTGAACTGGGATCCCAATTAATGCGAGGTAAGACATGTTTTGCTTAAAATGCCGGTAACTAGAAACCCATTGGAGGGGAATGGTCAGATAAGGGTTTGGACCTAGTTACTGGGTTTTGAAGCCCATTCGAGGAAAGAAAGGAAAGCTTCTGCCGAAAATGTCTCCAACAGAGGGGTTTGCAGCTCTTCTGAGAACGTTCTCGTTCAATTAAGTGTAAAAAGCTGATTACAGTGCATGAAAACCACTTTCGTGGAGATAGCAAATCTTTCGCTGAACTAGGATCCCAATTAGTGGGAGGCAATACATCTTTTGCTCAAAACGCTTTAACTACAAACCCGCTGGAGGGGAATGGTGAGATTGGTGTATGGAGCTAGTTATCGGGTTTTGAAGCACATTCGAGGAACTAAAGGAAAGCTTCTGCCGAAAATGTCTCCATCTGTGGGGTTTGCAGCTCTTCTGACAACGTTCATGTTGATTTCAGTGTAAAAAGCTGGTTACAGTGCTTGAAAACACTTTCGTGGAGGTAGCAAAACTTTCGCTGAACTGGGATCCCAATTAAAGCGAGGTAAGACATGTTTTGCTTAAAATGCCGGTAACTAGAAACCCATTGGAGGGGAATGGTCAGATAAGGGTTTGGACCTAGTTACTGGGTTTTGAAGCCCATTCGAGGAAAGAAAGGAAAGCTTCTGCCGAAAATGTCTCCATCTGTGGGGTTTGCAGCTCTTCTGACAACGTTCATGTTGATTTCAGTGTAAAAAGCTGATTACAGTGCATGAAAACCACTTTCGTGGAGGTAGCAAATCTTTTGCTAAACTTGGATCCCAATTAGTGGGAGCCAATACATATTTTGCTCAAAACGCTTTAACTACAAACCTACTGGAGCGGAATGGTGAGATTGGTGTATGGAGCTAATTTTCAAGCACTTTCGAAGAACTAAAGGAAAGCTTCTGCCGAAAATGTCTCCAACAGAGGCCTTTGCAGCGCTTCTGACAACGTTCACGTTCATTTCAGTGTAAAAAGCTGGGTACAGTGCTTGAAAATACTTTCGTGGAGGTAACAAATCTTTCGCTGAAATGGGATCCCAATTAATGCGAGGTAAGACATGTTTTGCTTAAAATGCCGGTAACTAGAAACCCATTGGAGGGGAATGGTCAGATAAGGGTTTGGACCTAGTTACTGGGTTTTGAAGCCCATTCGAGGAAAGAAAGGAAAGCTTCTGCCGAAAATATCTCCAACAGAGGGGTTTGCAGCTCTTCTGACAAGATTCTCGTTCATTTAAGTGTAAAAACTCTTTACAGAGTTTTAGTGCACATTCGTGGAGCGAGCCAATCTTTTGCTGCATTGGGATCCCTATAGAGGTTTGGCTTTCAAAAAGTGTAACTACAACACTAGTGCATAGGAATGGTGAGATAAGTGTATGGAGCCAGTTACTGGGTTTTGAAGCCCATTCGAGGAAAAAATGGAACGCTTCTACCTAACATTTCTCCAAGTGAGGAGTTTGCAGCTCTTCTGACAACGTTCTCATTTATATCAGTGTAAAAAGCTTGAGACAGAGTTTGAAAGCACATTCGTGTAGATATGAAATCTTTAGCTCAACTAGGATCCCAATTAGCGGGAGACTATACATCTTTAACTCAAAACGCTTTAACTACAAACCCAGTGGAGGAGAATCGTGAGATTCGTGTCTTGAGCTTGTTACTCTGTTTTGAAGCCCTTGCGACGAAAGACAGGAGCGCTTCTGCCGAAAATGTCTCCAACAGTGGGGTTTGCAGCTCTTCTGACAAGATTCAAGTTCATTTAAGTGTAAAAACCTCTTTACAGAGTTTTAGTGCACATTCGTGGAGCTAGCAAATCTTTTGCTGCATTGGGATCCCTGTACAGGTTTGGCTTTCAAACAGTGTAACAACAAAACTAGTGCATACGAATGGTGAGATAAGTGTATGGAGCCAGTTACTGGGTTTTGAGGCCCATTCGAGGAAAAAAATGGAACGCTTCTACCTAACATTTCTCCAAGTGAGGGGTTTGCAGCTCTTCTGACAACGTTCACGTTCATTTCAGTGTAAAAAGCTGGGTACAGTGCTTGAAAACACTTTCGTGGAGGTAGCAAATCTTTCGCTGAACTGGGATCCCAATTAATGCGAGGTAAGACATGTTTTGCTTAAAATGCCGGTAATTAGAAACCCATTGGAGGGGAATGGTCAGATAAGGGTTTGGACCTAGTTACTGGGTTTTGAAGACCATTCGAGGAAAGAAAGGAAAGCTTCTGCCGAAAATGTCTCCAACACAGGGGTTTGCAGCTCTTCTGAGAACGTTCTCGTTCAATTAAGTGTAAAAAGCAGATTACAGTGCATGGAAACCACTTTCGTGGAGATAGCAAATCTTTCGCTGAACTGGGATCCCAATTAGTGGGAGGCAATACATCTTTTGCTCAAAACGCATTAACTACAGACCCGCTGGAGGGGAATGGTGAGATTGGTGTATGGAGCTAGTTATCGCGTTTTGAAGCACTTTTGAGGAACTAAAGGAAAGCTTCTGCCGAAAATGTCTCCAACAGAGGGCTTTGCAGCTCTTCTGACAACGTTCACATTCATTTCAGTGTAAAAAGCTGGTTACAGTGCTTGAAAACACTTTCGAGGAGGTAGCAAATCTGTCGCTGAACTGGGATCCCAATTAATGCGAGGTAAGACATGTTTTGCTTAAAATGCCGGTAACTAGAAACCCATTGGAGGGGAATGGTCAGATAAGGGTTTGGACCTAGTTACTGGGTTTTGAAGACCATTCGAGGAAAGAAAGGAAAGCTTCTGCCGAAAATGTCTCCAACACAGGGGTTTGCAGCTCTTCTGAGAACGTTCTCGTTCAATTAAGTGTAAAAAGCAGATTACAGTGCATGGAAACCACTTTCGTGGAGATAGCAAATCTTTCGCTGAACTGGGATCCCAATTAGTGGGAGGCAATACATCTTTTGCTCAAAACGCATTAACTACAGACCCGCTGGAGGGGAATGGTGAGATTGGTGTATGGAGCTAGTTATCGCGTTTTGAAGCACTTTTGAGGAACTAAAGGAAAGCTTCTGCCGAAAATGTCTCCAACAGAGGGCTTTGCAGCTCTTCTGACAACGTTCACATTCATTTCAGTGTAAAAAGCTGGTTACAGTGCTTGAAAACACTTTCGAGGAGGTAGCAAATCTGTCGCTGAACTGGGATCCCAATTAATGCGAGGTAAGACATGTTTTGCTTAAAATGCCGGTAACTAGAAACCCATTGGAGGGGAATGGTCAGATAAGGGTTTGGACCTAGTTACTGGGTTTTGAAGCCCATTCGAGGAAAGAAAGGAAAGCTTCTGCCGAAAATGTCTCCAACAGAGGGGTTTGCAGCTCTTCTGAGAACGTTCTCGTTCAATTAAGTGTAAAAAGCTGATTACAGTGCATGAAAACCACTTTCGTGGAGATAGCAAATCTTTTGCTAAACTTGGATCCCAATTAGTGGGAGCCAATACATATTTTGCTCAAAACGCTTTAACTACAAACCTACTGGAGCGGAATGGTGAGATTGGTGTATGGAGCTAATTTTCAAGCACTTTCGAAGAACTAAAGGAAAGCTTCTGCCGAAAATGTCTCCAACAGAGGCCTTTGCAACGCTTCTGACAACGTTCACGTTCATTTCAGTGTAAAAAGCTGGGTACAGTGCTTGAAAATACTTTCGTGGAGGTAACAAATCTTTCGCTGAAATGGGATCCCAATTAATGCGAGGTAAGACATGTTTTGCTTAAAATGCCGGTAACTAGAAACCCATTGGAGGGGAATGGTCAGATAAGGGTTTGGACCTAGTTACTGGGTTTTGAAGCCCATTCGAGGAAAGAAAGGAAAGCTTCTGCCGAAAATGTCTCCATCTGTGGGGTTTGCAGCTCTTCTGACAACGTTCATGTTGATTTCAGTGTAAAAAGCTGGTTACAGTGCTTGAAAACACTTTCGTGGAGGTAGCAAATCTTTCGCTGAACTGCGATCCCAATTAGTGGGAGCCAATACATCTTTTGCTCAAAACGCTTTAACTACAAACCCGCTGGAGGGTGTATGGAGCTAGTTATCGGGTTTTGAAGCACATTCAATGAACTAAAGGAAAGCTTCTACCGAAAATGTCTCCAACTGCGGGGTTTGCAGCTCTTCTGACAACGTTCTCATTTATATCAGTGTAAAAAGCTTGAGACAGAGTTTGAAAGCACATTCGTGTAGATATGAAATCTTTAGCTCAACTAGGATCCCAATTAGCGGGAGACTATACATCTTTAACTCAAAACGCTTTAACTACAAACCCAGTGGAGGAGAATCGTGAGATTCGTGTCTTGAGCTTGTTACTCTGTTTTGAAGCCCTTTCGACGAAAGACAGGAGCGCTTCTGCCGAAAATGTCTCCATCAGTGGGGTTTGCAGCTCTTCTGACAAGATTCAAGTGTAAAAACCTCTTTACAGAGTTTTAGTGCACATTCGTGGAGCTAGCAAATCTTTTGCTGCATTGGGAGCCCTGTACAGGTTTGGCTTTCAAACAGTGTAACAACAAAACTAGTGCATACGAATGGTGAGATAAGTGTATGGAGCCAGTTACTGGGTTTTGAGGCCCATTCGAGGAAAAAAATGGAACGCTTCTACCTAACATTTCTCCAAGTGAGGGGTTTGCAGCTCTTCTGACAACGTTCACGTTCATTTCAGTGTAAAAAGCTGGGTACAGTGCTTGAAAACACTTTCGTGGAGGTAGCAAATCTTTCGCTGAACTGGGATCCCAATTAATGCGAGGTAAGACATGTTTTGCTTAAAATGCCGGTAATTAGAAACCCATTGGAGGGGAATGGTCAGATAAGGGTTTGGACCTAGTTACTGGGTTTTGAAGACCATTCGAGGAAAGAAAGGAAAGCTTCTGCCGAAAATGTCTCCAACACAGGGGTTTGCAGCTCTTCTGAGAACGTTCTCGTTCAATTAAGTGTAAAAAGCAGATTACAGTGCATGGAAACCACTTTCGTGGAGATAGCAAATCTTTCGCTGAACTGGGATCCCAATTAGTGGGAGGCAATACATCTTTTGCTCAAAACGCATTAACTACAGACCCGCTGGAGGGGAATGGTGAGATTGGTGTATGGAGCTAGTTATCGCGTTTTGAAGCACTTTTGAGGAACTAAAGGAAAGCTTCTGCCGAAAATGTCTCCAACAGAGGGCTTTGCAGCTCTTCTGACAACGTTCACATTCATTTCAGTGTAAAAAGCTGGTTACAGTGCTTGAAAACACTTTCGAGGAGGTAGCAAATCTGTCGCTGAACTGGGATCCCAATTAATGCGAGGTAAGACATGTTTTGCTTAAAATGCCGGTAACTAGAAACCCATTGGAGGGGAATGGTCAGATAAGGGTTTGGACCTAGTTACTGGGTTTTGAAGACCATTCGAGGAAAGAAAGGAAAGCTTCTGCCGAAAATGTCTCCAACAGAGGGGTTTGCAGCTCTTCTGAGAACGTTCTCGTTCAATTAAGTGTAAAAAGCTGATTACAGTGCATGAAAACCACTTTCGTGGAGATAGCAAATCTTTTGCTAAACTTGGATCCCAATTAGTGGGAGCCAATACATATTTTGCTCAAAACGCTTTAACTACAAACCTACTGGAGCGGAATGGTGAGATTGGTGTATGGAGCTAATTTTCAAGCACTTTCGAAGAACTAAAGGAAAGCTTCTGCCGAAAATGTCTCCAACAGAGGCCTTTGCAGCGCTTCTGACAACGTTCACGTTCATTTCAGTGTAAAAAGCTGGGTACAGTGCTTGAAAATACTTTCGTGGAGGTAACAAATCTTTCGCTGAAATGGGATCCCAATTAATGCGAGGTAAGACATGTTTTGCTTAAAATGCCGGTAACTAGAAACCCATTGGAGGGGAATGGTCAGATAAGGGTTTGGACCTAGTTACTGGGTTTTGAAGCCCATTCGAGGAAAGAAAGGAAAGCTTCTGCCGAAAATATCTCCAACAGAGGGGTTTGCAGCTCTTCTGACAAGATTCTCGTTCATTTAAGTGTAAAAACTCTTTACAGAGTTTTAGTGCACATTCGTGGAGCGAGCCAATCTTTTGCTGCATTGGGATCCCTATAGAGGTTTGGCTTTCAAAAAGTGTAACTACAACACTAGTGCATAGGAATGGTGAGATAAGTGTATGGAGCCAGTTACTGGGTTTTGAAGCCCATTCGAGGAAAAAATGGAACGCTTCTACCTAACATTTCTCCAAGTGAGGAGTTTGCAGCTCTTCTGACAACGTTCTCATTTATATCAGTGTAAAAAGCTTGAGACAGAGTTTGAAAGCACATTCGTGTAGATATGAAATCTTTAGCTCAACTAGGATCCCAATTAGCGGGAGACTATACATCTTTAACTCAAAACGCTTTAACTACAAACCCAGTGGAGGAGAATCCTGAGATTCGTGTCTTGAGCTTGTTACTCTGTTTTGAAGCCCTTTCGACGAAAGACAGGAGCGCTTCTGCCGAAAATGTCTCCAACAGTGGGGTTTGCAGCTCTTCTGACAAGATTCAAGTTCATTTAAGTGTAAAAACCTCTTTACAGAGTTTTAGTGCACATTCGTGGAGCTAGCAAATCTTTTGCTGCATTGGGCTCCCTGTACAGGTTTGGCTTTCAAACAGTGTAACAACAAAACTAGTGCATACGAATGGTGAGATAAGTGTATGGAGCCAGTTACTGGGTTTTGAGGCCCATTCGAGGAAAAAAATGGAACGCTTCTACCTAACATTTCTCCAAGTGAGGGGTTTGCAGCTCTTCTGACAACGTTCACGTTCATTTCAGTGTAAAAAGCTGGGTACAGTGCTTGAAAACACTTTCGTGGAGGTAGCAAATCTTTCGCTGAACTGGGATCCCAATTAATGCGAGGTAAGACATGTTTTGCTTAAAATGCCGGTAATTAGAAACCCATTGGAGGGGAATGGTCAGATAAGGGTTTGGACCTAGTTACTGGGTTTTGAAGACCATTCGAGGAAAGAAAGGAAAGCTTCTGCCGAAAATGTCTCCAACACAGGGGTTTGCAGCTCTTCTGAGAACGTTCTCGTTCAATTAAGTGTAAAAAGCAGATTACAGTGCATGAAAACCACTTTCGTGGAGATAGCAAATCTTTCGCTGAACTGGGATCCCAATTAGTGGGAGGCAATACATCTTTTGCTCAAAACGCATTAACTACAGACCCGCTGGAGGGGAATGGTGAGATTGGTGTATGGAGCTAGTTATCGCGTTTTGAAGCACTTTTGAGGAACTAAAGGAAAGCTTCTGCCGAAAACGTCTCCAACAGAGGGCTTTGCAGCTCTTCTGACAACGTTCACATTCATTTCAGTGTAAAAAGCTGGTTACAGTGCTTGAAAACACTTTCGAGGAGGTAGCAAATCTGTCGCTGAACTGGGATCCCAATTAATGCGAGGTAAGACATGTTTTGCTTAAAATGCCGGTAACTAGAAACCCATTGGAGGGGAATGGTCAGATAAGGGTTTGGACCTAGTTACTGGGTTTTGAAGACCATTCGAGGAAAGAAAGGAAAGCTTCTGCCGAAAATGTCTCCAACAGAGGGGTTTGCAGCTCTTCTGAGAACGTTCTCGTTCAATTAAGTGTAAAAAGCTGATTACAGTGCATGAAAACCACTTTCGTGGAGATAGCAAATCTTTTGCTAAACTTGGATTCCAATTAGTGGGAGCCAATACATATTTTGCTCAAAACGCTTTAACTACAAACCTACTGGAGCGGAATGGTGAGATTGGTGTATGGAGCTAATTTTCAAGCACTTTCGAAGAACTAAAGGAAAGCTTCTGCCGAAAATGTCTCCAACAGAGGCCTTTGCAGCGCTTCTGACAACGTTCACGTTCATTTCAGTGTAAAAAGCTGGGTACAGTGCTTGAAAATACTTTCGTGGAGGTAACAAATCTTTCGCTGAAATGGGATCCCAATTAATGCGAGGTAAGACATGTTTTGCTTAAAATGCCGGTAACTAGAAACCCATTGGAGGGGAATGGTCAGATAAGGGTTTGGACCTAGTTACTGGGTTTTGAAGCCCATTCGAGGAAAGAAAGGAAAGCTTCTGCCGAAAATATCTCCAACAGAGGGGTTTGCAGCTCTTCTGACAAGATTCTCGTTCATTTAAGTGTAAAAACTCTTTACAGAGTTTTAGTGCACATTCGTGGAGCGAGCCAATCTTTTGCTGCATTGGGATCCCTATAGAGGTTTGGCTTTCAAAAAGTGTAACTACAACACTAGTGCATAGGAATGGTGAGATAAGTGTATGGAGCCAGTTACTGGGTTTTGAAGCCCATTCGAGGAAAAAATGGAACGCTTCTACCTAACATTTCTCCAAGTGAGGAGTTTGCAGCTCTTCTGACAACGTTCTCATTTATATCAGTGTAAAAAGCTTGAGACAGAGTTTGAAAGCACATTCGTGTAGATATGAAATCTTTAGCTCAACTAGGATCCCAATTAGCGGGAGACTATACATCTTTAACTCAAAACGCTTTAACTACAAACCCAGTGGAGGAGAATCGTGAGATTCGTGTCTTGAGCTTGTTACTCTGTTTTGAAGCCCTTGCGACGAAAGACAGGAGCGCTTCTGCCGAAAATGTCTCCAACAGTGGGGTTTGCAGCTCTTCTGACAAGATTCAAGTTCATTTAAGTGTAAAAACCTCTTTACAGAGTTTTAGTGCACATTCGTGGAGCTAGCAAATCTTTTGCTGCATTGGGCTCCCTGTACAGGTTTGGCTTTCAAACAGTGTAACAACAAAACTAGTGCATACGAATGGTGAGATAAGTGTATGGAGCCAGTTACTGGGTTTTGAGGCCCATTCGAGGAAAAAATGGAACGCTTCTACCTAACATTTCTCCAAGTGAGGGGTTTGCAGCTCTTCTGACAACGTTCACGTTCATTTCAGTGTAAAAAGCTGGGTACAGTGCTTGAAAACACTTTCGTGGAGGTAGCAAATCTTTCGCTGAACTGGGATCCCAATTAATGCGAGGTAAGACATGTTTTGCTTAAAATGCCGGTAATTAGAAACCCATTGGAGGGGAATGGTCAGATAAGGGTTTGGACCTAGTTACTGGGTTTTGAAGACCATTCGAGGAAAGAAAGGAAAGCTTCTGCCGAAAATGTCTCCAACACAGGGGTTTGCAGCTCTTCTGAGAACGTTCTCGTTCAATTAAGTGTAAAAAGCAGATTACAGTGCATGGAAACCACTTTCGTGGAGATAGCAAATCTTTCGCTGAACTGGGATCCCAATTAGTGGGAGGCAATACATCTTTTGCTCAAAACGCATTAACTACAGACCCGCTGGAGGGGAATGGTGAGATTGGTGTATGGAGCTAGTTATCGCGTTTTGAAGCACTTTTGAGGAACTAAAGGAAAGCTTCTGCCGAAAATGTCTCCAACAGAGGGCTTTGCAGCTCTTCTGACAACGTTCACATTCATTTCAGTGTAAAAAGCTGGTTACAGTGCTTGAAAACACTTTCGAGGAGGTAGCAAATCTGTCGCTGAACTGGGATCCCAATTAATGCGAGGTAAGACATGTTTTGCTTAAAATGCCGGTAACTAGAAACCCATTGGAGGGGAATGGTCAGATAAGGGTTTGGACCTAGTTACTGGGTTTTGAAGCCCATTCGAGGAAAGAAAGGAAAGCTTCTGCCGAAAATGTCTCCATCTGTGGGGTTTGCAGCTCTTCTGACAACGTTCATGTTGATTTCAGTGTAAAAAGCTGGTTACAGTGCTTGAAAACACTTTCGTGGAGGTAGCAAATCTTTCGCTGAACTGCGATCCCAATTAGTGGGAGCCAATACATCTTTTGCTCAAAACGCTTTAACTACAAACCCGCTGGAGGGTGTATGGAGCTAGTTATCGGGTTTTGAAGCACATTCAATGAACTAAAGGAAAGCTTCTACCGAAAATGTCTCCAACTGCGGGGTTTGCAGCTCTTCTGACAACGTTCTCATTTATATCAGTGTAAAAAGCTTGAGACAGAGTTTGAAAGCACATTCGTGTAGATATGAAATCTTTAGCTCAACTAGGATCCCAATTAGCGGGAGACTATACATCTTTAACTCAAAACGCTTTAACTACAAACCCAGTGGAGGAGAATCGTGAGATTCGTGTCTTGAGCTTGTTACTCTGTTTTGAAGCCCTTGCGACGAAAGACAGGAGCGCTTCTGCCGAAAATGTCTCCAACAGTGGGGTTTGCAGCTCTTCTGACAAGATTCAAGTTCATTTAAGTGTAAAAACCTCTTTACAGAGTTTTAGTGCACATTCGTGGAGCTAGCAAATCTTTTGCTGCATTGGGATCCCTGTACAGGTTTGGCTTTCAAACAGTGTAACAACAAAACTAGTGCATACGAATGGTGAGATAAGTGTATGGAGCCAGTTACTGGGTTTTGAGGCCCATTCGAGGAAAAAAATGGAACGCTTCTACCTAACATTTCTCCAAGTGAGGGGTTTGCAGCTCTTCTGACAACGTTCACGTTCATTTCAGTGTAAAAAGCTGGGTACAGTGCTTGAAAACACTTTCGTGGAGGTAGCAAATCTTTCGCTGAACTGGGATCCCAATTAATGCGAGGTAAGACATGTTTTGCTTAAAATGCCGGTAATTAGAAACCCATTGGAGGGGAATGGTCAGATAAGGGTTTGGACCT
The DNA here is from genome assembly GCF_049634645.1 of Pelodiscus sinensis. Classification (NCBI taxonomy): domain Eukaryota; kingdom Metazoa; phylum Chordata; order Testudines; family Trionychidae; genus Pelodiscus; species Pelodiscus sinensis. The sequence continues at coordinate 8,639,657 of NC_134730.1, read as the reverse complement.
AGTTACTGGGTTTTGAAGACCATTCGAGGAAAGAAAGGAAAGCTTCTGCCGAAAATGTCTCCAACACAGGGGTTTGCAGCTCTTCTGAGAACGTTCTCGTTCAATTAAGTGTAAAAAGCAGATTACAGTGCATGGAAACCACTTTCGTGGAGATAGCAAATCTTTCGCTGAACTGGGATCCCAATTAATGGGAGGCAATACATCTTTTGCTCAAAACGCATTAACTACAGACCCGCTGGAGGGGAATGGTGAGATTGGTGTATGGAGCTAGTTATCGCGTTTTGAAGCACTTTTGAGGAACTAAAGGAAAGCTTCTGCCGAAAACGTCTCCAACAGAGGGCTTTGCAGCTCTTCTGACAACGTTCACATTCATTTCAGTGTAAAAAGCTGGTTACAGTGCTTGAAAACACTTTCGAGGAGGTAGCAAATCTGTCGCTGAACTGGGATCCCAATTAATGCGAGGTAAGACATGTTTTGCTTAAAATGCCGGTAACTAGAAACCCATTGGAGGGGAATGGTCAGATAAGGGTTTGGACCTAGTTACTGGGTTTTGAAGCCCATTCGAGGAAAGAAAGGAAAGCTTCTGCCGAAAATGTCTCCAACAGAGGGGTTTGCAGCTCTTCTGAGAACGTTCTCGTTCAATTAAGTGTAAAAAGCTGATTACAGTGCATGAAAACCACTTTCGTGGAGATAGCAAATCTTTTGCTAAACTTGGATCCCAATTAGTGGGAGCCAATACATATTTTGCTCAAAACGCTTTAACTACAAACCTACTGGAGCGGAATGGTGAGATTGGTGTATGGAGCTAATTTTCAAGCACTTTCGAAGAACTAAAGGAAAGCTTCTGCCGAAAATGTCTCCAACAGAGGCCTTTGCAGAGCTTCTGACAACGTTCACGTTCATTTCAGTGTAAAAAGCTGGGTACAGTGCTTGAAAATACTTTCGTGGAGGTAACAAATCTTTCGCTGAAATGGGATCCCAATTAATGCGAGGTAAGACATGTTTTGCTTAAAATGCCGGTAACTAGAAACCCATTGGAGGGGAATGGTCAGATAAGGGTTTGGACCTAGTTACTGGGTTTTGAAGCCCATTCGAGGAAAGAAAGGAAAGCTTCTGCCGAAAATATCTCCAACAGAGGGGTTTGCAGCTCTTCTGACAAGATTCTCGTTCATTTAAGTGTAAAAACTCTTTACAGAGTTTTAGTGCACATTCGTGGAGCGAGCCAATCTTTTGCTGCATTGGGATCCCTATAGAGGTTTGGCTTTCAAAAAGTGTAACTACAACACTAGTGCATAGGAATGGTGAGATAAGTGTATGGAGCCAGTTACTGGGTTTTGAAGCCCATTCGAGGAAAAAATGGAACGCTTCTACCTAACATTTCTCCAAGTGAGGAGTTTGCAGCTCTTCTGACAACGTTCTCATTTATATCAGTGTAAAAAGCTTGAGACAGAGTTTGAAAGCACATTCGTGTAGATATGAAATCTTTAGCTCAACTAGGATCCCAATTAGCGGGAGACTATACATCTTTAACTCAAAACGCTTTAACTACAAACCCAGTGGAGGAGAATCGTGAGATTCGTGTCTTGAGCTTGTTACTCTGTTTTGAAGCCCTTGCGACGAAAGACAGGAGCGCTTCTGCCGAAAATGTCTCCAACAGTGGGGTTTGCAGCTCTTCTGACAAGATTCAAGTTCATTTAAGTGTAAAAACCTCTTTACAGAGTTTTAGTGCACATTCGTGGAGCTAGCAAATCTTTTGCTGCATTGGGCTCCCTGTACAGGTTTGGCTTTCAAACAGTGTAACAACAAAACTAGTGCATACGAATGGTGAGATAAGTGTATGGAGCCAGTTACTGGGTTTTGAGGCCCATTCGAGGAAAAAAATGGAACGCTTCTACCTAACATTTCTCCAAGTGAGGGGTTTGCAGCTCTTCTGACAACGTTCACGTTCATTTCAGTGTAAAAAGCTGGGTACAGTGCTTGAAAACACTTTCGTGGAGGTAGCAAATCTTTCGCTGAACTGGGATCCCAATTAATGCGAGGTAAGACATGTTTTGCTTAAAATGCCGGTAATTAGAAACCCATTGGAGGGGAATGGTCAGATAAGGGTTTGGACCTAGTTACTGGGTTTTGAAGACCATTCGAGGAAAGAAAGGAAAGCTTCTGCCGAAAATGTCTCCAACACAGGGGTTTGCAGCTCTTCTGAGAACGTTCTCGTTCAATTAAGTGTAAAGAGCAGATTACAGTGCATGGAAACCACTTTCGTGGAGATAGCAAATCTTTCGCTGAACTGGGATCCCAATTAGTGGGAGGCAATACATCTTTTGCTCAAAACGCATTAACTACAGACCCGCTGGAGGGGAATGGTGAGATTGGTGTATGGAGCTAGTTATCGCGTTTTGAAGCACTTTTGAGGAACTAAAGGAAAGCTTCTGCCGAAAATGTCTCCAACAGAGGGCTTTGCAGCTCTTCTGACAACGTTCACATTCATTTCAGTGTAAAAAGCTGGTTACAGTGCTTGAAAACACTTTCGAGGAGGTAGCAAATCTGTCGCTGAACTGGGATCCCAATTAATGCGAGGTAAGACATGTTTTGCTTAAAATGCCGGTAACTAGAAACCCATTGGAGGGGAATGGTCAGATAAGGGTTTGGACCTAGTTACTGGGTTTTGAAGCCCATTCGAGGAAAGAAAGGAAAGCTTCTGCCGAAAATGTCTCCAACAGAGGGGTTTGCAGCTCTTCTGAGAACGTTCTCGTTCAATTAAGTGTAAAAAGCTGATTACAGTGCATGAAAACCACTTTCGTGGAGATAGCAAATCTTTTGCTAAACTTGGATCCCAATTAGTGGGAGCCAATACATATTTTGCTCAAAACGCTTTAACTACAAACCTACTGGAGCGGAATGGTGAGATTGGTGTATGGAGCTAATTTTCAAGCACTTTCGAAGAGCTAAAGGAAAGCTTCTGCCGAAAATGTCTCCAACAGAGGCCTTTGCAGCTCTTCTGACAACGTTCACATTCATTTCAGTGTAAAAAGCTGGTTACAGTGCTTGAAAACACTTTCGAGGAGGTAGCAAATCTGTCGCTGAACTGGGATCCCAATTAATGCGAGGTAAGACATGTTTTGCTTAAAATGCCGGTAACTAGAAACCCATTGGAGGGGAATGGTCAGATAAGGGTTTGGACCTAGTTACTGGGTTTTGAAGCCCATTCGAGGAAAGAAAGGAAAGCTTCTGCCGAAAATGTCTCCATCTGTGGGGTTTGCAGCTCTTCTGACAACGTTCATGTTGATTTCAGTGTAAAAAGCTGGTTACAGTGCTTGAAAACACTTTCGTGGAGGTAGCAAATCTTTCGCTGAACTGCGATCCCAATTAGTGGGAGCCAATACATCTTTTGCTCAAAACGCTTTAACTACAAACCCGCTGGAGGGTGTATGGAGCTAGTTATCGGGTTTTGAAGCACATTCAATGAACTAAAGGAAAGCTTCTACCGAAAATGTCTCCAACTGCGGGGTTTGCAGCTCTTCTGACAACGTTCTCATTTATATCAGTGTAAAAAGCTTGAGACAGAGTTTGAAAGCACATTCGTGTAGATATGAAATCTTTAGCTCAACTAGGATCCCAATTAGCGGGAGACTATACATCTTTAACTCAAAACGCTTTAACTACAAACCCAGTGGAGGAGAATCGTGAGATTCGTGTCTTGAGCTTGTTACTCTGTTTTGAAGCCCTTTCGACGAAAGACAGGAGCGCTTCTGCCGAAAATGTCTCCAACAGTGGGGTTTGCAGCTCTTCTGACAAGATTCAAGTTCATTTAAGTGTAAAAACCTCTTTACAGAGTTTTAGTGCACATTCGTGGAGCTAGCAAATCTTTTGCTGCATTGGGATCCCTGTACAGGTTTGGCTTTCAAACAGTGTAACAACAAAACTAGTGCATACGAATGGTGAGATAAGTGTATGGAGCCAGTTACTGGGTTTTGAGGCCCATTCGAGGAAAAAAATGGAACGCTTCTACCTAACATTTCTCCAAGTGAGGGGTTTGCAGCTCTTCTGACAACGTTCACGTTCATTTCAGTGTAAAAAGCTGGGTACAGTGCTTGAAAACACTTTCGTGGAGGTAGCAAATCTTTCGCTGAACTGGGATCCCAATTAATGCGAGGTAAGACATGTTTTGCTTAAAATGCCGGTAATTAGAAACCCATTGGAGGGGAATGGTCAGATAAGGGTTTGGACCTAGTTACTGGGTTTTGAAGACCATTCGAGGAAAGAAAGGAAAGCTTCTGCCGAAAATGTCTCCAACACAGGGGTTTGCAGCTCTTCTGAGAACGTTCTCGTTCAATTAAGTGTAAAAAGCAGATTACAGTGCATGGAAACCACTTTCGTGGAGATAGCAAATCTTTCGCTGAACTGGGATCCCAATTAATGGGAGGCAATACATCTTTTGCTCAAAACGCATTAACTACAGACCCGCTGGAGGGGAATGGTGAGATTGGTGTATGGAGCTAGTTATCGCGTTTTGAAGCACTTTCGAGGAACTAAAGGAAAGCTTCTGCCGAAAATGTCTCCAACAGAGGGCTTTGCAGCTCTTCTGACAACGTTCACATTCATTTCAGTGTAAAAAGCTGGTTACAGTGCTTGAAAACACTTTCGAGGAGGTAGCAAATCTGTCGCTGAACTGGGATCCCAATTAATGCGAGGTAAGACATGTTTTGCTTAAAATGCCGGTAACTAGAAACCCATTGGAGGGGAATGGTCAGATAAGGGTTTGGACCTAGTTACTGGGTTTTGAAGCCCATTCGAGGAAAGAAAGGAAAGCTTCTGCCGAAAATGTCTCCAACAGAGGGGTTTGCAGCTCTTCTGAGAACGTTCTCGTTCAATTAAGTGTAAAAAGCTGATTACAGTGCATGAAAACCACTTTCGTGGAGATAGCAAATCTTTTGCTAAACTTGGATCCCAATTAGTGGGAGCCAATACATATTTTGCTCAAAACGCTTTAACTACAAACCCGCTGGAGCGGAATGGTGAGATTGGTGTATGGAGCTAATTTTCAAGCACTTTCGAAGAACTAAAGGAAAGCTTCTGCCGAAAATGTCTCCAACAGAGGCCTTTGCAGCGCTTCTGACAACGTTCACGTTCATTTCAGTGTAAAAAGCTGGGTACTGTGCTTGAAAATACTTTCGTGGAGGTAACAAATCTTTCGCTGAAATGGGATCCCAATTAATGCGAGGTAAGACATGTTTTGCTTAAAATGCCGGTAACTAGAAACCCATTGGAGGGGAATGGTCAGATAAGGGTTTGGACCTAGTTACTGGGTTTTGAAGCCCATTCGAGGAAAGAAAGGAAAGCTTCTGCCGAAAATATCTCCAACAGAGGGGTTTGCAGCTCTTCTGACAAGATTCTCGTTCATTTAAGTGTAAAAACTCTTTACAGAGTTTTAGTGCACATTCGTGGAGCGAGCCAATCTTTTGCTGCATTGGGATCCCTATAGAGGTTTGGCTTTCAAAAAGTGTAACTACAACACTAGTGCATAGGAATGGTGAGATAAGTGTATGGAGCCAGTTACTGGGTTTTGAAGCCCATTCGAGGAAAAAATGGAACGCTTCTACCTAACATTTCTCCAAGTGAGGAGTTTGCAGCTCTTCTGACAACGTTCTCATTTATATCAGTGTAAAAAGCTTGAGACAGAGTTTGAAAGCACATTCGTGTAGATATGAAATCTTTAGCTCAACTAGGATCCCAATTAGCGGGAGACTATACATCTTTAACTCAAAACGCTTTAACTACAAACCCAGGGGAGGAGAATCGTGAGATTCGTGTCTTGAGCTTGTTACTCTGTTTTGAAGCCCTTGCGACGAAAGACAGGAGCGCTTCTGCCGAAAATGTCTCCAACAGTGGGGTTTGCAGCTCTTCTGACAAGATTCAAGTTCATTTAAGTGTAAAAACCTCTTTACAGAGTTTTAGTGCACATTCGTGGAGCTAGCAAATCTTTTGCTGCATTGGGATCCCTGTACAGGTTTGGCTTTCAAACAGTGTAACAACAAAACTAGTGCATACGAATGGTGAGATAAGTGTATGGAGCCAGTTACTGGGTTTTGAGGCCCATTCGAGGAAAAAAATGGAACGCTTCTACCTAACATTTCTCCAAGTGAGGGGTTTGCAGCTCTTCTGACAACGTTCACGTTCATTTCAGTGTAAAAAGCTGGGTACAGTGCTTGAAAACACTTTTGTGGAGGTAGCAAATCTTTCGCTGAACTGGGATCCCAATTAAGGCGAGGTAAGACATGTTTTGCTTAAAATGCCGGTAACTAGAAACCCATTGGAGGGGAATGGTCAGATAAGGGTTTGGACCTAGTTACTGGGTTTTGAAGCCCATTCGAGGAAAGAAAGGAAAGCTTCTGCCGAAAATGTCTCCAACAGAGGGGTTTGCAGCTCTTCTGAGAACGTTCTCGTTCAATTAAGTGTAAAAAGCTGATTACAGTGCATGAAAACCACTTTCGTGGAGATAGCAAATCTTTTGCTAAACTTGGATCCCAATTAGTGGGAGCCAATACATATTTTGCTCAAAACGCTTTAACTACAAACCCGCTGGAGCGGAATGGTGAGATTGGTGTATGGAGCTAATTTTCAAGCACTTTCGAAGAACTAAAGGAAAGCTTCTGCCGAAAATGTCTCCAACAGAGGCCTTTGCAGCGCTTCTGACAACGTTCACGTTCATTTCAGTGTAAAAAGCTGGGTACAGTGCTTGAAAATACTTTCGTGGAGGTAACAAATCTTTCGCTGAACTGGGATCCCAATTAATGCGAGGTAAGACATGTTTTGCTTAAAATGCCGGTAACTAGAAACCCATTGGAGGGGAATGGTCAGATAAGGGTTTGGACCTAGTTACTGGGTTTTGAAGCCCATTCGAGGAAAGAAAGGAAAGCTTCTGCCGAAAATATCTCCAACAGAGGGGTTTGCAGCTCTTCTGACAAGATTCTCGTTCATTTAAGTGTAAAAACTCTTTACAGAGTTTTAGTGCACATTCGTGGAGCGAGCCAATCTTTTGCTGCATTGGGATCCCTATAGAGGTTTGGCTTTCAAAAAGTGTAACTACAACACTAGTGCATAGGAATGGTGAGATAAGTGTATCGAGCCAGTTACTGGGTTTTGAAGCCCATTCGAGGAAAAAATGGAACGCTTCTAGCTAACATTTCTCCAAGTGAGGGGTTTGCAGCTCTTCTGACAACGTTCACGTTCATTTCAGTGTAAAAAGCTGGGTACAGTGCTTGAAAACACTTTCGTGGAGGTAGCAAATCTTTCGCTGAACTGGGATCCCAATTAAGGCGAGGTAAGACATGTTTTGCTTAAAATGCCGGTAACTAGAAACCCGTTGGAGGGGAATGGTCAGATAAGGGTTTGGACCTAGTTACTGGGTTTTGAAGCCCATTCGAGGAAAGAAGGGAAAGCTTCTGTCAAAAATATCTCCAACAGAGGGGTTTGCAGCTCTTCTAACTACGTTCTCGTTTATTTCAGTGTAAAAAGCTTGAGACAGTTTGAATGCACATTCGTGTAGATATGAAATCTTTAGCTCAACTAGAATCCCAAGTTGCGGGAGACTATACATCTTTTGCTCAAAACGCTTTAACTACAAACCCAGTGGAGGAGAATCGTGAGATTCGTGTATTGAGCTTGTTACTCTGTTTTGAAGCCCTTTCGACGAAAGACAGGAGCGCTTCTGCCGAAAATGTCTCCAACAGTGGGGTTTGCAGCTCTTCTGACAAGATTCTCGTTCATTTAAGTTTAAAAACCTCTTTACAGTGTTTTAGTGCACATTCGTGGAGCTAGGAAATCTTTTGCTGCATTGGGATCCCTATACAGGTTTGGCTTTCAAACATGGAACTACAGAACTAGTGCATAGGAATGGTGAGATAAGTGTATGGAGCCAGTTACTGGGTTTGGAAGCCTATTCGAGGAAAAAAATGGAACGCTTCTACCTAACATTTCTCCAAGTGAGGGGTTTGCAGCTCTTTTGACAACGTTCTCGTTCGTTAGAGTATAAAAAGCTCGTTACAGTGCTCGAAAACACTTTCGTGGAGCTAGCAAATCTTTCGCTGAACTGGGATCCCAATTAGTGGGAGCCAATACATCTTTTGCTCAAAACGCTTTAACTACAAACCCACTTGAGGGGAATGGTGAGATTGGTGTATGGAGCTAGTTATCGGGTTTTGAAGCACATTCGAGGAACTAAAGGAAAGCTGCTGCCGCAAATGTCTCCATCTGCGGGGTTTGTAGCTCTTCTTACAACGTTCACGTTCATTTCAGTGTAAAAAGCTGGTTACAGTGCTTGAAAACACTATCGTGGAGGTAGCAAATCTTTCGCTGAACTGGGATCCCAATTAATGTGTGGTAAGACATGTTTGGCTTAAAATGCCGGTAACTAGAAACCCATTGGAGGGGAATTGTCAGATAAGGGTTTGGACCTAGTTACTGGGTTTTGAAGCCCATTCGAGGAAAGAAAGGAATGCTTCTGCCGAAAATGTCTCCAACAGAGGGGTTTGCAGCTCTTCTGAGAACGTTCTCGTTCAATTAAGTGTAAAAAGCTGATTACAGTGCATGAAAACCACTTTCGTGGAGATAGCAAATCTTTCGCTGAACTAGGATCCCAATTAGTGGGAGGCAATACATCTTTTGCTCAAAACGCTTTAACTACAAATCCGCTGGAGGGGAATGGTGAGATTGGTGTATGGAGCTAGTTATCGGGTTTTGAAGCACATTCGAGGAACTAAAGGAAAGCTTCTGCCGAAAATGTCTCCATCTGTGGGGTTTGCAGCTCTTCTGACAACGTTCATGTTGATTTCAGTGTAAAAAGCTGGTTACAGTGCTTGAAAACACTTTCGTGGAGGTAGCAAAACTTTCGCTGAACTGGGATCCCAATTAAAGCGAGGTAAGACATGTTTTGCTTAAAATGCCGGTAACTAGAAACCCATTGGAGGGGAATGGTCAGATAAGGGTTTGGACCTAGTTACTGGGTTTTGAAGCCCATTCGAGGAAAGAAAGGAAAGCTTCTGCCGAAAATGTCTCCATCTGTGGGGTTTGCAGCTCTTCTGACAACGTTCATGTTGATTTCAGTGTAAAAAGCTGGTTACAGTGCTTGAAAACACTTTCGTGGAGGTAGCAAATCTTTCGCTGAACTGCGATCCCAATTAGTGGGAGCCAATACATCTTTTGCTCAAAACGCTTTAACTACAAACCCGCTGGAGGGTGTATGGAGCTAGTTATCGGGTTTTGAAGCACATTTAATGAACTAAAGGAAAGCTTCTACCGAAAATGTCTCCAACTGCGGGGTTTGCAGCTCTTCTGACAACGTTCTCATTTATATCAGTGTAAAAAGCTTGAGACAGAGTTTGAAAGCACATTCGTGTAGATATGAAATCTTTAGCTCAACTAGGATCCCAATTAGCGGGAGACTATACATCTTTAACTCAAAACGCTTTAACTACAAACCCAGTGGAGGAGAATCGTGAGATTCGTGTCTTGAGCTTGTTACTCTGTTTTGAAGCCCTTTCGACGAAAGACAGGAGCGCTTCTGCCGAAAATGTCTCCAACAGTGGGGTTTGCAGCTCTTCTGACAAGATTCAAGTTCATTTAAGTGTAAAAACCTCTTTACAGAGTTTTAGTGCACATTCGTGGAGCTAGCAAATCTTTTGCTGCATTGGGATCCCTGTACAGGTTTGGCTTTCAAACAGTGTAACAACAAAACTAGTGCATACGAATGGTGAGATAAGTGTATGGAGCCAGTTACTGGGTTTTGAGGCCCATTCGAGGAAAAAAATGGAACGCTTCTACCTAACATTTCTCCAAGTGAGGGGTTTGCAGCTCTTCTGACAACGTTCACGTTCATTTCAGTGTAAAAAGCTGGGTACAGTGCTTGAAAACACTTTCGTGGAGGTAGCAAATCTTTCGCTGAACTGGGATCCCAATTAATGCGAGGTAAGACATGTTTTGCTTAAAATGCCGGTAATTAGAAACCCATTGGAGGGGAATGGTCAGATAAGGGTTTGGACCTAGTTACTGGGTTTTGAAGACCATTCGAGGAAAGAAAGGAAAGCTTCTGCCGAAAATGTCTCCAACACAGGGGTTTGCAGCTCTTCTGAGAACGTTCTCGTTCAATTAAGTGTAAAAAGCAGATTACAGTGCATGGAAACCACTTTCGTGGAGATAGCAAATCTTTCGCTGAACTGGGATCCCAATTAGTGGGAGGCAATACATCTTTTGCTCAAAACGCATTAACTACAGACCCGCTGGAGGGGAATGGTGAGATTGGTGTATGGAGCTAGTTATCGCGTTTTCAAGCACTTTTGAGGAACTAAAGGAAAGCTTCTGCCGAAAATGTCTCCAACAGAGGGCTTTGCAGCTCTTCTGACAACGTTCACATTCATTTCAGTGTAAAAAGCTGGTTACAGTGCTTGAAAACACTTTCGAGGAGGTAGCAAATCTGTCGCTGAACTGGGATCCCAATTAATGCGAGGTAAGACATGTTTTGCTTAAAATGCCGGTAACTAGAAACCCATTGGAGGGGAATGGTCAGATAAGGGTTTGGACCTAGTTACTGGGTTTTGAAGCCCATTCGAGGAAAGAAAGGAAAGCTTCTGCCGAAAATGTCTCCAACAGAGGGGTTTGCAGCTCTTCTGAGAACGTTCTCGTTCAATTAAGTGTAAAAAGCTGATTACAGTGCATGAAAACCACTTTCGTGGAGATAGCAAATCTTTTGCTAAACTTGGATCCCAATTAGTGGGAGCCAATACATATTTTGCTCAAAACGCTTTAACTACAAACCTACTGGAGCGGAATGGTGAGATTGGTGTATGGAGCTAATTTTCAAGCACTTTCGAAGAACTAAAGGAAAGCTTCTGCCGAAAATGTCTCCAACAGAGGCCTTTGCAGCGCTTCTGACAACGTTCACGTTCATTTCAGTGTAAAAAGCTGGGTACAGTGCTTGAAAATACTTTCGTGGAGGTAACAAATCTTTCGCTGAAATGGGATCCCAATTAATGCGAGGTAAGACATGTTTTGCTTAAAATGCCGGTAACTAGAAACCCATTGGAGGGGAATGGTCAGATAAGGGTTTGGACCTAGTTACTGGGTTTTGAAGCCCATTCGAGGAAAGAAAGGAAAGCTTCTGCCGAAAATATCTCCAACAGAGGGGTTTGCAGCTCTTCTGACAAGATTCTCGTTCATTTAAGTGTAAAAACTCTTTACAGAGTTTTAGTGCACATTCGTGGAGCGAGCCAATCTTTTGCTGCATTGGGATCCCTATAGAGGTTTGGCTTTCAAAAAGTGTAACTACAACACTAGTGCATAGGAATGGTGAGATAAGTGTATGGAGCCAGTTACTGGGTTTTGAAGCCCATTCGAGGAAAAAATGGAACGCTTCTACCTAACATTTCTCCAAGTGAGGAGTTTGCAGCTCTTCTGACAACGTTCTCATTTATATCAGTGTAAAAAGCTTGAGACAGAGTTTGAAAGCACATTCGTGTAGATATGAAATCTTTAGCTCAACTAGGATCCCAATTAGCGGGAGACTATACATCTTTAACTCAAAACGCTTTAACTACAAACCCAGTGGAGGAGAATCGTGAGATTCGTGTCTTGAGCTTGTTACTCTGTTTTGAAGCCCTTGCGACGAAAGACAGGAGCGCTTCTGCCGAAAATGTCTCCAACAGTGGGGTTTGCAGCTCTTCTGACAAGATTCAAGTTCATTTAAGTGTAAAAACCTCTTTACAGAGTTTTAGTGCACATTCGTGGAGCTAGCAAATCTTTTGCTGCATTGGGCTCCCTGTACAGGTTTGGCTTTCAAACAGTGTAACAACAAAACTAGTGCATACGAATGGTGAGATAAGTGTATGGAGCCAGTTACTGGGTTTTGAGGCCCATTCGAGGAAAAAAATGGAACGCTTCTACCTAACATTTCTCCAAGTGAGGGGTTTGCAGCTCTTCTGACAACGTTCACGTTCATTTCAGTGTAAAAAGCTGGGTACAGTGCTTGAAAACACTTTTGTGGAGGTAGCAAATCTTTCGCTGAACTGGGATCCCAATTAAGGCGAGGTAAGACATGTTTTGCTTAAAATGCCGGTAACTAGAAACCCATTGGAGGGGAATGGTCAGATAAGGGTTTGGACCTAGTTACTGGGTTTTGAAGCCCATTCGAGGAAAGAAAGGAAAGCTTCTGCCGAAAATGTCTCCAACAGAGGGGTTTGCAGCTCTTCTGAGAACGTTCTCGTTCAATTAAGTGTAAAAAGCTGATTACAGTGCATGAAAACCACTTTCGTGGAGATAGCAAATCTTTTGCTAAACTTGGATCCCAATTAGTGGGAGCCAATACATATTTTGCTCAAAACGCTTTAACTACAAACCCGCTGGAGCGGAATGGTGAGATTGGTGTATGGAGCTAATTTTCAAGCACTTTCGAAGAACTAAAGGAAAGCTTCTGCCGAAAATGTCTCCAACAGAGGCCTTTGCAGCGCTTCTGACAACGTTCACGTTCATTTCAGTGTAAAAAGCTGGGTACAGTGCTTGAAAATACTTTCGTGGAGGTAACAAATCTTTCGCTGAACTGGGATCCCAATTAATGCGAGGTAAGACATGTTTTGCTTAAAATGCCGGTAACTAGAAACCCATTGGAGGGGAATGGTCAGATAAGGGTTTGGACCTAGTTACTGGGTTTTGAAGCCCATTCGAGGAAAGAAAGGAAAGCTTCTGCCGAAAATATCTCCAACAGAGGGGTTTGCAGCTCTTCTGACAAGATTCTCGTTCATTTAAGTGTAAAAACTCTTTACAGAGTTTTAGTGCACATTCGTGGAGCGAGCCAATCTTTTGCTGCATTGGGATCCCTATAGAGGTTTGGCTTTCAAAAAGTGTAACTACAACACTAGTGCATAGGAATGGTGAGATAAGTGTATCGAGCCAGTTACTGGGTTTTGAAGCCCATTCGAGGAAAAAATGGAACGCTTCTAGCTAACATTTCTCCAAGTGAGGGGTTTGCAGCTCTTCTGACAACGTTCACGTTCATTTCAGTGTAAAAAGCTGGGTACAGTGCTTGAAAACACTTTCGTGGAGGTAGCAAATCTTTCGCTGAACTGGGATCCCAATTAAGGCGAGGTAAGACATGTTTTGCTTAAAATGCCGGTAACTAGAAACCCGTTGGAGGGGAATGGTCAGATAAGGGTTTGGACCTAGTTACTGGGTTTTGAAGCCCATTCGAGGAAAGAAGGGAAAGCTTCTGTCAAAAATATCTCCAACAGAGGGGTTTGCAGCTCTTCTAACTACGTTCTCGTTTATTTCAGTGTAAAAAGCTTGAGACAGTTTGAATGCACATTCGTGTAGATATGAAATCTTTAGCTCAACTAGAATCCCAAGTTGCGGGAGACTATACATCTTTTGCTCAAAACGCTTTAACTACAAACCCAGTGGAGGAGAATCGTGAGATTCGTGTATTGAGCTTGTTACTCTGTTTTGAAGCCCTTTCGACGAAAGACAGGAGCGCTTCTGCCGAAAATGTCTCCAACAGTGGGGTTTGCAGCTCTTCTGACAAGATTCTCGTTCATTTAAGTTTAAAAACCTCTTTACAGTGTTTTAGTGCACATTCGTGGAGCTAGGAAATCTTTTGCTGCATTGGGATCCCTATACAGGTTTGGCTTTCAAACATGGAACTACAGAACTAGTGCATAGGAATGGTGAGATAAGTGTATGGAGCCAGTTACTGGGTTTGGAAGCCTATTCGAGGAAAAAAATGGAACGCTTCTACCTAACATTTCTCCAAGTGAGGGGTTTGCAGCTCTTTTGACAACGTTCTCGTTCGTTAGAGTATAAAAAGCTCGTTACAGTGCTCGAAAACACTTTCGTGGAGCTAGCAAATCTTTCGCTGAACTGGGATCCCAATTAGTGGGAGCCAATACATCTTTTGCTCAAAACGCTTTAACTACAAACCCACTTGAGGGGAATGGTGAGATTGGTGTATGGAGCTAGTTATCGGGTTTTGAAGCACATTCGAGGAACTAAAGGAAAGCTGCTGCCGCAAATGTCTCCATCTGCGGGGTTTGTAGCTCTTCTTACAACGTTCACGTTCATTTCAGTGTAAAAAGCTGGTTACAGTGCTTGAAAACACTATCGTGGAGGTAGCAAATCTTTCGCTGAACTGGGATCCCAATTAATGTGTGGTAAGACATGTTTGGCTTAAAATGCCGGTAACTAGAAACCCATTGGAGGGGAATTGTCAGATAAGGGTTTGGACCTAGTTACTGGGTTTTGAAGCCCATTTGAGGAAAGAAAGGAATGCTTCTGCCGAAAATGTCTCCAACAGAGGGGTTTGCAGCTCTTCTGAGAACGTTCTCGTTCAATTAAGTGTAAAAAGCTGATTACAGTGCATGAAAACCACTTTCGTGGAGATAGCAAATCTTTCGCTGAACTAGGATCCCAATTAGTGGGAGGCAATACATCTTTTGCTCAAAACGCTTTAACTACAAACCCGCTGGAGGGGAATGGTGAGATTGGTGTATGGAGCTAGTTATCGGGTTTTGAAGCACATTCGAGGAACTAAAGGAAAGCTTCTGCCGAAAATGTCTCCATCTGTGGGGTTTGCAGCTCTTCTGACAACGTTCATGTTGATTTCAGTGTAAAAAGCTGGTTACAGTGCTTGAAAACACTTTCGTGGAGGTAGCAAAACTTTCGCTGAACTGGGATCCCAATTAAAGCGAGGTAAGACATGTTTTGCTTAAAATGCCGGTAACTAGAAACCCATTGGAGGGGAATGGTCAGATAAGGGTTTGGACCTAGTTACTGGGTTTTGAAGCCCATTCGAGGAAAGAAAGGAAAGCTTCTGCCGAAAATGTCTCCATCTGTGGGGTTTGCAGCTCTTCTGACAACGTTCATGTTGATTTCAGTGTAAAAAGCTGATTACAGTGCATGAAAACCACTTTCGTGGAGGTAGCAAATCTTTTGCTAAACTTGGATCCCAATTAGTGGGAGCCAATACATATTTTGCTCAAAACGCTTTAACTACAAACCTACTGGAGCGGAATGGTGAGATTGGTGTATGGAGCTAATTTTCAAGCACTTTCGAAGAACTAAAGGAAAGCTTCTGCCGAAAATGTCTCCAACAGAGGCCTTTGCAGCGCTTCTGACAACGTTCACGTTCATTTCAGTGTAAAAAGCTGGGTACAGTGCTTGAAAATACTTTCGTGGAGGTAACAAATCTTTCGCTGAACTGGGATCCCAATTAATGCGAGGTAAGACATGTTTTGCTTAAAATGCCGGTAACTAGAAACCCATTGGAGGGGAATGGTCAGATAAGGGTTTGGACCTAGTTACTGGGTTTTGAAGCCCATTCGAGGAAAGAAAGGAAAGCTTCTGCCGAAAATATCTCCAACAGAGGGGTTTGCAGCTCTTCTGACAAGATTCTCGTTCATTTAAGTGTAAAAACTCTTTACAGAGTTTTAGTGCACATTCGTGGAGCGAGCCAATCTTTTGCTGCATTGGGATCCCTATAGAGGTTTGGCTTTCAAAAAGTGTAACTACAACACTAGTGCATAGGAATGGTGAGATAAGTGTATGGAGCCAGTTACTGGGTTTTGAAGCCCATTCGAGGAAAAAATGGAACGCTTCTACCTAACATTTCTCCAAGTGAGGAGTTTGCAGCTCTTCTGACAACGTTCTCATTTATATCAGTGTAAAAAGCTTGAGACAGAGTTTGAAAGCACATTCGTGTAGATATGAAATCTTTAGCTCAACTAGGATCCCAATTAGCGGGAGACTATACATCTTTAACTCAAAACGCTTTAACTACAAACCCAGTGGAGGAGAATCGTGAGATTCGTGTCTTGAGCTTGTTACTCTGTTTTGAAGCCCTTGCGACGAAAGACAGGAGCGCTTCTGCCGAAAATGTCTCCAACAGTGGGGTTTGCAGCTCTTCTGACAAGATTCAAGTTCATTTAAGTGTAAAAACCTCTTTACAGAGTTTTAGTGCACATTCGTGGAGCTAGCAAATCTTTTGCTGCATTGGGATCCCTATAGAGGTTTGGCTTTCAAAAAGTGTAACTACAACACTAGTGCATAGGAATGGTGAGATAAGTGTATCGAGCCAGTTACTGGGTTTTGAAGCCCATTCGAGGAAAAAATGGAACGCTTCTAGCTAACATTTCTCCAAGTGAGGGGTTTGCAGCTCTTCTGACAACGTTCACGTTCATTTCAGTGTAAAAAGCTGGGTACAGTGCTTGAAAACACTTTCGTGGAGGTAGCAAATCTTTCGCTGAACTGGGATCCCAATTAAGGCGAGGTAAGACATGTTTTGCTTAAAATGCCGGTAACTAGAAACCCGTTGGAGGGGAATGGTCAGATAAGGGTTTGGACCTAGTTACTGGGTTTTGAAGCCCATTCGAGGAAAGAAGGGAAAGCTTCTGTCAAAAATATCTCCAACAGAGGGGTTTGCAGCTCTTCTAACTACGTTCTCGTTTATTTCAGTGTAAAAAGCTTGAGACAGTTTGAATGCACATTCGTGTAGATATGAAATCTTTAGCTCAACTAGAATCCCAAGTTGCGGGAGACTATACATCTTTTGCTCAAAACGCTTTAACTACAAACCCAGTGGAGGAGAATCGTGAGATTCGTGTATTGAGCTTGTTACTCTGTTTTGAAGCCCTTTCGACGAAAGACAGGAGCGCTTCTGCCGAAAATGTCTCCAACAGTGGGGTTTGCAGCTCTTCTGACAAGATTCTCGTTCATTTAAGTTTAAAAACCTCTTTACAGTGTTTTAGTGCACATTCGTGGAGCTAGGAAATCTTTTGCTGCATTGGGATCCCTATACAGGTTTGGCTTTCAAACATGGAACTACAGAACTAGTGCATAGGAATGGTGAGATAAGTGTATGGAGCCAGTTACTGGGTTTGGAAGCCTATTCGAGGAAAAAAATGGAACGCTTCTACCTAACATTTCTCCAAGTGAGGGGTTTGCAGCTCTTTTGACAACGTTCTCGTTCGTTAGAGTATAAAAAGCTCGTTACAGTGCTCGAAAACACTTTCGTGGAGCTAGCAAATCTTTCGCTGAACTGGGATCCCAATTAGTGGGAGCCAATACATCTTTTGCTCAAAACGCTTTAACTACAAACCCACTTGAGGGGAATGGTGAGATTGGTGTATGGAGCTAGTTATCGGGTTTTGAAGCACATTCGAGGAACTAAAGGAAAGCTGCTGCCGCAAATGTCTCCATCTGCGGGGTTTGTAGCTCTTCTTACAACGTTCACGTTCATTTCAGTGTAAAAAGCTGGTTACAGTGCTTGAAAACACTATCGTGGAGGTAGCAAATCTTTCGCTGAACTGGGATCCCAATTAATGTGTGGTAAGACATGTTTGGCTTAAAATGCCGGTAACTAGAAACCCATTGGAGGGGAATTGTCAGATAAGGGTTTGGACCTAGTTACTGGGTTTTGAAGCCCATTCGAGGAAAGAAAGGAATGCTTCTGCCGAAAATGTCTCCAACAGAGGGGTTTGCAGCTCTTCTGAGAACGTTCTCGTTCAATTAAGTGTAAAAAGCTGATTACAGTGCATGAAAACCACTTTCGTGGAGATAGCAAATCTTTCGCTGAACTAGGATCCCAATTAGTGGGAGGCAATACATCTTTTGCTCAAAACGCTTTAACTACAAACCCGCTGGAGGGGAATGGTGAGATTGGTGTATGGAGCTAGTTATCGGGTTTTGAAGCACATTCGAGGAACTAAAGGAAAGCTTCTGCCGAAAATGTCTCCATCTGTGGGGTTTGCAGCTCTTCTGACAACGTTCACGTTCATTTCAGTGTAAAAAGCTGGGTACAGTGCTTGAAAACACTTTCGTGGAGGTAGCAAAACTTTCGCTGAACTGGGATCCCAATTAAAGCGAGGTAAGACATGTTTTGCTTAAAATGCCGGTAACTAGAAACCCATTGGAGGGGAATGGTCAGATAAGGGTTTGGACCTAGTTACTGGGTTTTGAAGCCCATTCGAGGAAAGAAAGGAAAGCTTCTGCCGAAAATGTCTCCATCTGTGGGGTTTGCAGCTCTTCTGACAACGTTCATGTTGATTTCAGTGTAAAAAGCTGGTTACAGTGCTTGAAAACACTTTCGTGGAGGTAGCAAATCTTTCGCTGAACTGCGATCCCAATTAGTGGGAGCCAATACATCTTTTGCTCAAAACGCTTTAACTACAAACCCGCTGGAGGGTGTATGGAGCTAGTTATCGGGTTTTGAAGCACATTTAATGAACTAAAGGAAAGCTTCTACCGAAAATGTCTCCAACTGCGGGGTTTGCAGCTCTTCTGACAACGTTCTCATTTATATCAGTGTAAAAAGCTTGAGACAGAGTTTGAAAGCACATTCGTGTAGATATGAAATCTTTAGCTCAACTAGGATCCCAATTAGCGGGAGACTATACATCTTTAACTCAAAACGCTTTAACTACAAACCCAGGGGAGGAGAATCGTGAGATTCGTGTCTTGAGCTTGTTATTCTGTTTTGAAGCCCTTTCGACGAAAGACAGGAGCGCTTCTGCCGAAAATGTCTCCAACAGTGGGGTTTGCAGCTCTTCTGACAAGATTCAAGTTCATTTAAGTGTAAAAACCTCTTTACAGAGTTTTAGTGCACATTCGTGGAGCTAGCAAATCTTTTGCTGCATTGGGATCCCTGTACAGGTTTGGCTTTCAAACAGTGTAACAACAAAACTAGTGCATACGAATGGTGAGATAAGTGTATGGAGCCAGTTACTGGGTTTTGAGGCCCATTCGAGGAAAAAAATGGAACGCTTCTACCTAACATTTCTCCGAGTGAGGGGTTTGCAGCTCTTCTGACAACGTTCATGTTCATTTCAGTGTAAAAAGCTGGGTACAGTGCTTGAAAACACTTTCGTGGAGGTAGCAAATCTTTCGCTGAACTGGGATCCCAATTAATGCGAGGTAAGACATGTTTTGCTTAAAATGCCGGTAACTAGAAACCCATTGGAGGGGAATGGTCAGATAAGGGTTTGGACCTAGTTACTGGGTTTTGAAGCCCATTCGAGGAAAGAAAGGAAAGCTTCTGCCGAAAATGTCTCCAACACAGGGGTTTGCAGCTCTTCTGAGAACGTTCTCGTTCAATTAAGTGTAAAAAGCAGATTACAGTGCATGGAAACCACTTTCGAGGAGGTAGCAAATCTGTCGCTGAACTGGGATCCCAATTAATGCGAGGTAAGGCATGTTTTGGTTAAAATGCCGGTAACTAGAAACCCATTGGAGGGGAATGGTCAGATAAGGGTTTGGACCTAGTGACTGAGTTTTGAAGCCCATTCGAGGAAAGAAGGGAAAGCTTCTGCCGAAAATATCTCCAACAGAGGGGTTTTCAGCTCTTCTGAGAACGTTCTCGTTCAATTAAGTGTAAAAAGCTGATTACAGTGCATGAAAACCACTTTCGTGGAGACAGCAAATCTCTCGCTGAACTGGGATCCCAATTACTGGCAGCCAATACATCTTTTGCACAAAACGCTTTAACTACAAACCCTTTTGAGGGGAATGGTGAGATTGGTGTATGGAGCTAGTTATCAGGTTTTGAAGCACATTCGAGGAACTAAAGGAAAGCTTCTGCCGAAAATGTCTCCATCTGCGGAGTTTGCAGCTCTTCTGACAACGTTCACGTTCATTTCAGTGTAAAAAGCTGGTTACAGTGCTTGAAAACACTTTAGTGGAGGTAGCAATTCTTTCGCTGAACTGGGATCCCAATTAATGCGAGGTAAGACATGTTTTGCTTAAAATGCCGGTAACTAGAAACCCATTGGAGGGGAATGGTCAGATAAGGGTTTGGACCTAGTTACTGGGTTTTGAAGCCCATTCGAGGAAAGAAAGGAAAGCTTCTGCCGAAAATGTCTCCAACAGAGGGGTTTGCAGCTCTTCTGAGAACGTTCTCGTTCAATTAAGTGTAAAAAGCTGATTACAGTGCATGAATACCACTTTCGTGGAGATAGCAAATCTTTTGCTAAACTTGGATCCCAATTAGTGGGAGCCAATACATATTTTGCTCAAAACGCTTTAACTACAAACCCGCTGGAGCGGAATGGTGAGATTGGTGTATGGAGCTAATTTTCAAGCACTTTCGAAGAACTAAAGGAAAGCTTCTGCCGAAAATGTCTCCAACAGAGGCCTTTGCAGCGCTTCTGACAACGTTCACGTTCATTTCAGTGTAAAAAGCTGAAAATACTTTCGTGGAGGTAAAAAATCTTTCGCTGAAATGGGATCCCAATTAATGCGAGGTAAGACATGTTTTGCTTAAAATGCCGGTAACTAGAAACCCATTGGAGGGGAATGGTCAGATAAGGGTTTGGACCTAGTTACTGGGTTTTGAAGCCCATTCGAGGAAAGAAAGGAAAGCTTCTGCCGAAAATATCTCCAACAGAGGGGTTTGCAGCTCTTCTGACAAGATTCTCGTTCATTTAAGTGTAAAAACTCTTTACAGAGTTTTAGTGCACATTCGTGGAGCGAGCCAATCTTTTGCTGCATTGGGATCCCTATAGAGGTTTGGCTTTCAAAAAGTGTAACTACAACACTAGTGCATAGGAATGGTGAGATAAGTGTATCGAGCCAGTTACTGGGTTTTGAAGCCCATTCGAGGAAAAAATGGAACGCTTCTACCTAACATTTCTCCAAGTGAGGAGTTTGCAGTTCTTTTGACAACGTTCTCATTCATTAGAGTGTAAAAAGCTCGTTACAGTGCTTGAAAACACATTCGTGGAGCTAGCAAATCTTTTGCTGAACTGGGATCCCAATTAGTGGGAGCCAATACATCTTTTGCTCAAAACGCTTTAACTACAAACCCACTTGAGGGGAATGGGGAGATTGGTGTATGGAGCTAGTTATCGGGTTTTGAAGCACTTTCGAGGAACTAAAGGAAAGCTTCTGCCGAAAATGTCTCCAACAGAGGGCTTTGCAGCTCTTCTGACAACGTTCACGTTCATTTCAGTGTAAAAAGCTGGGTACAGTGCTTGAAAACACTTTCGTGGAGCTAGCAAATCTTTTGCTGCATTGGGATCCCTGTACAGGTTTGGCTTTCAAACAGTGTAACTACAAAACTAGTGCATAGGAATGGTGAGATAAGTGTATGGAGCCAGTTACTGGGTTTTGAAGCCCATGCGAGGAAAAAATGGAACGCTTCTAGCTAACATTTCTCCAAGTGAGGGGTTTGCAGCTCTTCTGACAACGTTCACGTTCATTTCAGTGTAAAAAGCTGGGTACAGTGCTTGAAAACACTTTCGTGGAGGTAGCAAATCTTTCGCTGAACTGGGATCCCAATTAAGGCGAGGTAAGACATGTTTTGCTTAAAATGCCGGTAACTAGAAACCCATTGGAGGGGAATTGTCAGATAAGGGTTTGGACCTAGTTACTGGGTTTTGAAGCCCATTTGAGGAAAGAAAGGAATGCTTCTGCCGAAAATGTCTCCAACAGAGGGGTTTGCAGCTCTTCTGAGAACGTTCTCGTTCAATTAAGTGTAAAAAGCTGATTACAGTGCATGAAAACCACTTTCGTGGAGATAGCAAATCTTTCGCTGAACTAGGATCCCAATTAGCGGGAGGCAATACATCTTTTGCTCAAAACGCTTTAACTACAAACCCGCTGGAGGGGAATGGTGAGATTGGTGTATGGAGCTAGTTATCGGGTTTTGAAGCACATTCGAGGAACTAAAGGAAAGCTTCTGCCGAAAATGTCTCCATCTGTGGGGTTTGCAGCTCTTCTGACAACGTTCACATTCATTTCAGTGTAAAAAGCTGGTTACAGTGCTTGAAAACACTTTCGTGGAGGTAGCAAAACTTTCGCTGAACTGGGATCCCAATTAAAGCGAGGTAAGACATGTTTTGCTTAAAATGCCGGTAACTAGAAACCCATTGGAGGGGAATGGTCAGATAAGGGTTTGGACCTAGTTACTGGGTTTTGAAGCCCATTCGAGGAAAGAAAGGAAAGCTTCTGCCGAAAATGTCTCCATCTGTGGGGTTTGCAGCTCTTCTGACAACGTTCATGTTGATTTCAGTGTAAAAAGCTGGTTACAGTCCTTGAAAACACTTTCGTGGAGGTAGCAAATCTTTCGCTGAACTGCGATCCCAATTAGTGGGAGCCAATACATCTTTTGCTCAAAACGCTTTAACTACAAACCCGCTGGAGGGTGTATGGAGCTAGTTATCGGGTTTTGAAGCACATTCAATGAACTAAAGGAAAGCTTCTACCGAAAATGTCTCCAACTGCGGGGTTTGCAGCTCTTCTGACAACGTTCTCATTTATATCAGTGTAAAAAGCTTGAGACAGAGTTTGAAAGCACATTCGTGTAGATATGAAATCTTTAGCTCAACTAGGATCCCAATTAGCGGGAGACTATACATCTTTAACTCAAAACGCTTTAACTACAAACCCAGTGGAGGAGAATCGTGAGATTCGTGTCTTGAGCTTGTTACTCTGTTTTGAAGCCCTTTCGACGAAAGACAGGAGCGCTTCTGCCGAAAATGTCTCCAACAGTGGGGTTTGCAGCTCTTCTGACAAGATTCAAGTTCATTTAAGTGTAAAAACCTCTTTACAGAGTCTAAGTGCACATTCGTGGAGCTAGCAAATCTTTTGCTGCATTGGGATCCCTGTACAGGTTTGGCTTTCAAACAGTGTAACAACAAAACTAGTGCATACGAATGGTGAGATAAGTGTATGGAGCCAGTTACTGGGTTTTGAGGCCCATTCGAGGAAAAAAATGGAACGCTTCTACCTAACATTTCTCCAAGTGAGGGGTTTGCAGCTCTTCTGACAACGTTCACGTTCATTTCAGTGTAAAAAGCTGGGTACAGTGCTTGAAAACACTTTCGTGGAGGTAGCAAATCTTTCGCTGAACTGGGATCCCAATTAATGCGAGGTAAGACATGTTTTGCTTAAAATGCCGGTAACTAGAAACCCATTGGAGGGGAATGGTCAGATAAGGGTTTGGACCTAGTTACTGGGTTTTGAAGCCCATTCGAGGAAAGAAAGGAAAGCTTCTGCCGAAAATGTCTCCAACAGAGGGGTTTGCAGCTCTTCTGAGAACGTTCTCGTTCAATTAAGTGTAAAAAGCTCGTTACAGTGCTTGAAAACACTATCGTGGAGCTAGCAAATCTTTTGCTGAACTGGGATCCCAATTAGTGGGAGCCAATACATCTTTTGCTCAAAACGCTTTAACTACAAACCCGCTGGAGGGGAATGGTGAGATTGGTGTATGGAGCTAGTTATCGGGTTTTGAAGCACATTCGAGGAACTAAAGGAAAGCTTCTGCCGAAAATGTCTCCAACACAGGGGTTTGCAGCTCTTCTGACAACGTTCATGTTGATTTCAGTGTAAAAAGCTGGTTACAGTGCTTGAAAACACTTTCGTGGAGACAGCAAATCTTTCGCTGAACTGCGATCCCAATTAGTGGGAGCCAATACATCTTTTGCTCAAAACGCTTTATCTACAAACCCGCTGGAGGGGAATGGTGAGATTGGTGTATGGAGCTAGTTATCGGGTTTTGAAGCACATTCGATGAACTAAAAGAAAGCTTCTACCGAAAATGTCTCCAACAGAGGGGTTTGCAGCTCTTCTGAGAACGTTCTCGTTCAATTAAGTGTAAAAAGCAGATTACAGTGCATGGAAACCACTTTCGTGGAGATAGCAAATCTTTCGCTGAACTGGGATCCCAATTAGTGGGGACAATACATCTTTTGCTCAAAACGCATGAACTACAAACCCGCTGGAGGGGAATGGTGAGATTGGTGTATGGAGCTAGTTATCGGGTTTTGAAGCACTTTCGAGGAACTAAAGGAAAGCTTCTGCCGAAAATGTCTCCAACAGAGGGCTTTGCAGCTCTTCTGACAACATTCACGTTCATTTCAGTGTAAAAAGCTGGATACAGTGCTTGAAAACACTTTCGTGGAGGTAGCAAATCTTTCGCTGAACTTGGATCCCAATTAATGTGAGGTAAGACATGTTTGGCTTAAAATGCCGGTAACTAGAAACCCATTGGAGGGGAATGGTCAGATAAGGGTTTGGACCTAGTTACTGGGTTTTGAGGCCCATTCGTGGAAAAAAGCGGAACGCTTCTACCTAACATTTCTCCAAGTGAGGAGTTTGCAGCTCTTTTGACAACGTTCTCGTTCATTAGAGTATAAAAAGCTCGTTACAGTGCTCGAAAACACTTTCGTGGAGCTAGCAAATCTTACGCTGAACTTGGATCCCAATTAATGTGAGGTAAGATATGTTTGGCTTAAAATGCCGGTAACTAGAAACCCATTGGAGGGGAATGGTCAGATAAGGGTTTGGACCTAGTTACTGGGTTTTGAAGCCCATTCGAGGAAAGAAAGGAAAGCTTCTGCCGAAAATGTCTCCAACAGAGGGGTTTGCAGCTCTTCTGAGAATGTTCTTGTTTAATTAAGTGTAAAAAGCTGATTACAGTGCATGAACACCACTTTCGTGGAGACAGCAAATCTTTCGCTGAACTGGGATCCCAATTAGTGGGAGCCAATATATCTTTTGCTCAAAACGCTTTAACTACAAACCCGCTGGAGGGTGTGTGGAGCTAGTTATCGGGTTTTGAAGGACATTCGATGAACTAAAGGAAAGCTTCTACCGAAAATGACTCCAACTGCGGGGTTTGCAGCTCTTCTGAGAACGTTCTCGTTCAATTAAGTGTAAAAAGCTGATTACAGTGCATGAAAACCACTTTCGTGGAGATAGCAAATCTTTCGCTGAACTAGGATCCCAATTAGCGGGAGACTATACATCTTTAACTCAAAACGCTTTAACTACAAACCCAGTGGAGGAGAATCGTGAGATTCGTGTCTTGAGCTTGTTACTCTGTTTTGAAGCCCTTTCGACGAAAGACAGGAGCGCTTCTGCCTAAAATGTCTGCAACAGTGGGGTTTGCAGCTCTTCTGACAAGATTCTCGTTCATTTAAGTGTAAAAACGTCTTTACAGAGTTTTAGTGTACATTCGTGGAGCTAGCAAATCTTTTGCTGCATTGGGATCCCTGTACAGGTTTGGCTTTCAAACAGTGTAACAACAAAACTAGTGCATACGAATGGTGAGATAAGTGTATGGCGCCAATTACTGGGTTTTGAGGCCCATTCGTGGAAAAAAATGGAACGCTTCTACCTAACATTTCTCCAAGTGAGGGGTTTCCAGCTTTTCTGACAACGTTCACGTTCATTTCAGTGTAAAAAGCTGGGTACAGTGCTTGAAAACACTTTCGTGGAGGTAGCAAATCTTTCGCTGAACTGGGATCCCAATTAATGAGAGGTAAGACATGTTTTGCTTAAAATGCCGGTAACTAGAAACCCATTAGAGGGGTTAGGGTCAGATAAGGGTTTGGACCTAGTTACTGGGTTTTGAAGCCCATTCGAGGAAAGAAAGGAAAGCTTCTGCCGAAAATGTCTCCAACAGAGGGGTTTGCAGCTCTTCTGAGAACGTTCTCGTTCAATTAAGTGTAAAAAGCTGATTACAGTGCATGGAAACCACTTTCGTGGAGATAGCAAATCTTTCGCTGAACTGGGATCCCAATTAGTGGGAGCCAATACATCTTTTGCTCAAAACGCTTTAACTACAAACCCACTGGAGAGGAATGGTGAGATTGGTGTATGGAGCTAGTTATCGGGTTTTGAAGCACGTTCGAGGAACTAAAGGAAATCTTCTACCGAAAATGTCTCCAACTGCGGGGTTTGCAGCTCTTCTAACTACGTTCTCGTTTATTTCAGTGTAAAAAGCTTGAGACAGAGTTTGAATTCACATTCGTGTAGATATGAAATCTTTAGCTCAACTAGGATCCCAAGTTGCGGGAGACTATACATCTTTTGCTCAAAACGCTTTAACTAGAAACCCACTGGAGGGGAATGGTGAGATTCGTGTATTGAGCTTGTTACTCTGTTTTGAAGCCCTTTCGACGAAAGACAGGAGCACTTCTGCCGAAAATGTCTCCAACAGTGGGGTTTGCAGCTCTTCTGACAAGATTCTCGTTCATTTAAGTGTAAAAACCTCTTTACAGAGTTTTAGTGCACATTCGAGGAGATCCCTATAGAGGTTTGGCTTTCAAACACTGTAATTACAAACCTAGTGCATAGGAATGGTGAGTTAACTGTATGGAGCCAGTTACTGGGTTTTGAAGCCCATTCGGGGAAAGACAGGAGCGCTTCTGCCGAAAATGTCTCCAACAGAGGGGTTTGCAGCTCTTCTGAGAACGTTCTCGTTCAAGTAAGTGTAAAAAGCTGGTAACAGTGCATGAAACCACTTTCGTGGAGATAGCAAATCTTTCGCTGAACTGGGATCCCAATTAGTGCTCTTTAGTGTGTTTGAATGCATATTCGTGGAGCTAGCAAATCTTTAGCTGCATTGGGATCCCTATACATCTTTGGCTTTGAAACACTGTAATTACAAACCTACTGCAAAGCAATGGTGAGATAATTGTATGGAGCTAGTTACTGGGTTTTGAAGCCCATTCGAGAAAAAAAAGGAAAGCTTCTGCCGAAAACGCCACCGACTGAGGGGTTTGCAGCTCTTCAGACAAGGGTCTCGTTCATTTCAGTGTAAAATCTGGTTAGAGTGCTTGAAAACACTTTCGTGGACATAGCAAATCTGTCACTGAACTGGGATCCTAATTAATGGGAGCTAATACATCTTTGGCTTAAAACGCTGTAACTACAAACCCAATGGAGGGGAATGGTGAGATAAGTGTACGGAGTTAGTTACTGGGTTTTGAAGCCCATTCGAGGAAAAACAGGAAATCTTCTGCCGAAAATGTCTCCCACTGAGGAGTTTGGAGCTTTTCTGACAACTTTCTCGTTCATTTAAGTGTAAAAAGCTCTTTACAGTGCACAGTCGTGGAGCTAGTAAATCTTTTGCTCTATGGGGATCTCTGAAGCTTGTGTCGCCGTTTTTGGCTTCAAAAGTTGATTTCGGCCATCGTGGCTGGAGTAGGGACCTTTCCTGCTCCGGACGTGGATTCCTGGCACAGCGGCCTGAGTCGCCGTTTTTGCCTGCAAAAGTCGATTTCGGCCATTGCACCCCGAGGAGTGTGTTTTCGTTCTCCGGATTTGGATTTCTGGCTCCACAGCCCGGGTCGCCATTTTCAGCTTCAAATGTCGATTTCGGCCATCGCTGCCCTAGTAGGGCGTTTTCAGGCTCTGGACATGGATTTCTGGCTCGGAGGCGCGGGTCTCCTTTTTTAGGTTCAAAAGTCTATTTCGTCCACCGTGGCCCAAGAAGGGCGTTTTCGGGCTCCGGACGTTAATTTCTGGTGACCCGAAAATGCCCTCCTCAGGCTGCGATGGCCGAAATCCACTTTTGAAGCTGAAAACGGCGACCCGGGCTGTGGAGCCAGAAATTCAAATCTGGAGCTCGAAAACGCCCTCCTCGAGCTGCGATGGCCGAAATCCACTTTTGAAGGTGAAAACAGTGCCCCGAGCCTCAGAGCTCTACGTCCAGAGCCTGAAAATGCCCTACTCGGGCTGCGATGGCCGAAATCGACTTTTGAAGCTGGAAACGGTGAACCGGGCTGCGGAGCCAGAAATCCACATCCGGAGTCCGAAAACGTCCTCCTCGGGCCGCGGTGGCCGAAACAGACTTTTGAATCCGAAAACGGCGACACGGGCTTCGGAGGCCAAAATCCACGTCTGGAGCCTGAAAATGCCCTCCTTGGGCTGTGAAGGCCGAAATCGACTTTTGAAGCCGAAAACGGCAACATGGGCGTCGGAGCCAGAAATCCACGTCCGGAGCCCGAAAACACCCTCCTCCGGCCGCGATTGCTGAAATCAAGTTTTGAAGCCAAAAACGGCGACACGGGCTTCGGAGGCCAAAATCCACGTCTGGAGCCCGAAAACGCCCTCCTCGTGCTGCAATGACTGAAGTTGACTTTTGAAGCCGAAAACAGTGACCCGGGCCGGGGAGCGAAAAAATCACGTCCGGAGCCCGAAAATGCCCTACTTGGGCTGCGATGGCCGAAATCGACTTTTGAAGCCGAAAACGGCGACATGAGCTGCGGAGCCAGAAATCTACGTCCCGAGCCCGAATATGCCCTACTCAGGCCGTGGTGGCCGAAATAGACTTTTGAAACTGAAAACAGCAACATGGGCTTCATAGGCCAAAATCCACATCCGGAGCCCAAAAACATCCTCCTCGGGTCATGATGGCCAAACTGAATTTGAAGGCGAAAATGGCGACCCGGGTCGGGGAGCGAAAAAATCACGTCCGGAGCCTGAAAATGCCCTACTTGGGCTGCAATGGCCGAAATCGACTTTTGAAGCGAAAAACGGTGACACGAGCTGCGGAGCCAGAAATCTACGTCCGGAGCCCGAAAACGCCCTACTCGGGTCACGATGGCCGAAATCGACTTTTGAAGGTGAAAACGGCGACACGGGATGCCGAGCCATAAAACCACCTCCGGAGCCCGAAAACGCCCTCCTCGGGTCGCGATGGCCGAAATAGACTTTTGAAGTGGAATACGGCAACACGGGCATCGGAGATCAAAATCCACATCCGGAGCCCAAAAACGCTGTCTTTGGGCCGTGATCGCCGACATCGACTTTTGAAGGCAAAAACGGTGACCCAGGCTGCGGAGCCAGAAATCCACCTCTGGAGCCCGAAAACGCACTCCTCGGGCCGCGATGGCCGAAATCGACGTTTGAAGCCGAAAATGGCGACCCGGGCTGCGGATCCAGAAATCCAAGTCCAGAGCCCGAAAAAGTCCTGCTCGGGTCGTGATGGCCTAAATCGACTTTTGAAGCCGAAAACGGCGACCAGAGCCGCGGACCGAGAAAACCACATCCGGAGCCCCAAACTCCCTCCTCGGGCCTCAGTGGCCGAAATAGACTTTTGAAGCCGAAAATGGCGACCTAGGCTGCGCAGTCAGAAATCGACATCTGGAGCCCGAAAACGTCCTCCTTGTGCCGCAATTGCCGCAATCGACTTTTGAAGCCGAAAACGGCGACCGGGGCTCCCAAGCCAGAAATCCACTTCCGGAGCTCGAAAATGCCGTTTTTGGGACGCGATGGCCGAAATCGACTTTTGAAGCCAAAAACGGTGACCTGGGCTGCGCAGTCAGAAATTGACGTCCGGAGTCCGAAAAAGTCCTCCTTGTGCCGCAATTGCCGAAATCGACTTTTGAAGCCGAAAACAGTGACCGGGGCCGCGGAGCGCGAAAATCACGTCCGGAGTCCGAAACCGCCCTCCTAGGGCCGTGATGGCTGAAATCAACTTTTGAAGCTGAAAACGGTGACAAGGGCTTTGGAGGCCAATATCCATGTCCGGAGCCCGAAAAAGCCCTCTTAGGTCCATGATGGTCGAAATCGACTTTTGAAGGCAAAAACGGTGACCCGGGCAGCCGAGCCAGAAATATACGTCCGGAGCCCAAAAATGCCCTACTCGGGCCGCGATGGCCGAAATTGACTTTTGAAGGCGAAAACTGCGACCCAGGCTGCGCAGTCAGAAATCGACATCCGCAGCCCAAAAACGTCCTCCTTGGGCCGCAATTGCCGAAATCAAGTTTTGAAGCCAAAAACGGCAACCGGGGCCGCGGAGCGCTAAAATCACGTCCGGAGCCCGAAAACGCCCTCTTCGGTCCATGATGGCCAAAATCGACTTTTGAAGGCGAAAACGGTGACCTGGGCTGCCGAACAAGAAATCTACGTCTGGAGCCCAAAAGCGCCCTACTCAGGCCGCGATGGCCGAAATCGACTTTTGAAGCTGAAAATGGCGACACGGGCTTCGGAGGCCAAAATCCACGCCTGGAGCCCGAAAACGCCCTTCTTGGGTTATGATGGTCGAAATCGTTTTTAAAGGTGAAAACACGATACCGGGCTGCGGAGCCAAATCCAAGTCCGTAGCCCGAAAATGCCCCCCTCTGGCCATGATGGCCGAAATCAACTTTTGAAGCCGAAAACGGCGACCAGAGCTGCGGACCGAGAGAACCACGTCCGGAGCCCAAAAATGCCCTCCTCGTACTGCGATGGCCGAAATCGACTTTAGAAGGTGAAAACAGTGACCCGGGCTGCGGAGCCAGAAATCCACGTCCAGAGCCCGAAAACACCCTGTTCCGGATGCGATGGCCGACATTAACTTTTAAAGCAAAAAACGGCGACCCGGGCTATGGAGCCAATAATCCACATCCGGAGCCCGAAAATGCCCTCCTCGGGTGCGGTGGCCGAAATCAACTTTAGAAGGCGAAAACGGTGACCCGGGGCCGCCAAGCCAGAAATTCACGTCTGGAGCCCGAAAACAACCTACTCGGGCCGTGATGGCCGAAAACAACTTTTGAAGCCAAAAATGGTGACCCAGGCTGCGGAGCCAGAAATCCACGTCCAGAGCCAGAAAACGCCCTCCTTCGGCTGCGATGGCCGAAAATCTACTTTAGAAGCTGAAAACGGTGACAAGGGCTTCGGAGGCCACTATCCATGTCCGGAGCCCGAAAAAGCCCTCTTCGGTCAAGGATGGCCGAAATCGACTTTTGAAGGCGAAAACGGCGACCCGGGCAGCCGAGCCAGAAATACACGTCCGGAGCCCAAAAACGCCCTACTCGGGCCGCGATGGCCGAAATCGACTTTTGAAGGCGAAAACGGCAACCCGGGCTGCGCAGTCAGAAATCGATGTCCGGAGCCCGAAAACGTCCTCCTCGGGCCGCAATTGCCGAAATCAACTTTTGAAGTCAAAAACGGTGACATGGGAGTCGGACACAAAAATTCACGTCCGGAGCTCGAAAATACCCTCTTCGGGCCGTGATGGCTGACATCGACTTTTGAAGCCGAAAATGGCGATACGGGCTTCGGAGCCCAAAATCCACGTTCGGAGCCCAAAAATGCCCTCTTCGGGCTGTGATGGCCGACATCGACTTTTGAAGCCGAAAATGGTGACACGGGCTTCGGAGCCCAAAATCCACGTCCGGAGCCCGAAAATGCCCTCTTCAGGCCATGATGGACGAAATCGATTTTTGAAGCTGAAAATGGTGACCCGGGCTGTGGAGCCAGAAATCCACGTCTGGAGCCCAGAAACGCCCTTCTCGGGCCACAATGACTGAAATCGACTTTTGAAGCCGAAAATGGCAATCCGAGGCGTGTAGGCCGAAATCTACATCCGGAGCCCGAAAACTGCCCCCCGGGCCGCGATGTCCAAAATAGACTTTTGAAGCAGAAAACTGTGACCCGGGCTGCGGAGCGAAAAAAACCGCATCCAGAGCCCGAAAACACCCTCTTCGGGCCGTGATGGCCGAAATCGACTTTTAAGCCAAAAACGGCGACCCGGGCTGCGGAGCCCAAAATCCACGTCCTGAGCCCAAAAACTCCCCCCCCCGGGCCGTGATGGCCGAAATCGACCTTTGAAGTCGAAATGGGCGACCCGGGCTGTGTAGGCCAAAATCTACATCCAGAGCCCAAAAACTTCCCTCCCCAGGCCACGATTGCCCAAATCGACTTTTGAAGCCGAAAACGGCGACCCGGACTGCGTAGGCTAAAATCTACGTCCGGAGCCCGAAAACTACCCTTCCCGGGCATCGATGGCCAAAATCGACTTTTGAAGCCGAAAACGGTGACCCGAGCTGCAGAGCCAGAAAACCATGTCCAGAGCCCGAAAACTCCCTCTTTGGGCCGGGATGGCCGAAATCAACTTTTAATCTGAAAATGGAGACGCGGATCACGGAGTGAGAAAACCACGTCCAGAGCTCGAAAACGCCCTCCTTGAACCACAATGGCTGAAATCGACTTTTGAAGCCAAAAACGATGACCCGGGCTGCAGAGGAAGAAATCCACTTCCGGAGCCAGGAAATGCCTCCCTCGGGCCGCAATGGCCGAAATTGACTATTGATGCCGAAAATGGCGACCCGGGCTGTACAGCCAGAAATCCACGTCCGGAGCCTGAAAATGCCTCCACAGGCCGCTATGGCCGAAATTGACTTTTGATGCCAAAAATGGTGACCCGGGCTGCAGAGCCAGAAATCCATGTCCGTAGCCCGAAAACGTCCCCCTCGGGCCGCAATGACCGAAATCGACTTTTGAATTCGAAAACAGTGGCCCGGGCTGCGGAGTGAGAAAACCACGTCCAGAGCCCAAAAACGCCCCCCTCGGGCCACAATGGTCGAAATCGACTTTTAAGCTGAAAATGGTGACCCGGGCTGCAGAGCCAGAAATCCACATCCAGAGCCCGAAAACGCCCCCTTCGGGCCGCAATGGCCGAAATCGACATTTGAAGCCAAGAACGGTGACTCGGGCTGCGGAGAAAGAAAACCACGTCCAGAGCCCAAAAACGCCCCCCTCGGGCCACAATGGTCGAAATCGACTTTTAAGCTGAAAATGGTGACCCGGGCTGCAGAGCCAGAAATCCACATCCAGAGCCCGAAAACGCCCACTTCGGGCCGCAATGGCCGAAATCGACATTTGAAGCCAAGAACAGTGACTCGGGCTGCGGAGAAAGAAAACCACGTCCAGAGCCCAAAAACGCCCCCCTCGGGCCACAATGGTCGAAATCGACTTTTAAGCTGAAAATGGTGACCCGGGCTGCAGAGCCAGAAATCCACATCCAGAGCCCGAAAACGCCCCCTTCGGGCCGCAATGGCCGAAATCGACATTTGAAGCCAAGAACGGTGACTCGGGCTGCGGAGAAAGAAAACCACGTCCAGAGCCCAAAAACGTTCCCCTCGGGTTGCGATGGCCGAAATAGACTTTTGAAGGCAAAAACGGCAACCAAGGCTGGGGAGGCGAAAATCCACATCCTGAACCCTAAAACTCCCGACCGAGCTGTGATGGCCAAAATCGAACTTTGAAGCCGAAAACGGCGACCCGCGCTGCGTAGGCCAAAATCTACACCCGAAGCCCGAAAACTGCCCCCCGGGCCGTGATGGCCGAAATACACTTTTGAAGCCATAAACGGCGACCCGTGCTGCGGAGGCAAAAATCCAAGTCTTGAGCCCAAAAACTCCCCCACGGGCCGCATTGGCCGAAATCGACTTTTGAAGCCAAAAACGGCGACCGGGGCCGCGGAGCGAGAAAACCACATCCAGAGCCCAAAAACGCCCCCCTCAGGCCGCGATGGCCAAAATCGAATTTTGAAACCGAAAACGGCGACCCGGGCTA
This sequence comes from Pelodiscus sinensis, assembly GCF_049634645.1. NCBI lineage: Eukaryota > Metazoa > Chordata > Testudines > Trionychidae > Pelodiscus > Pelodiscus sinensis. Next base: position 8,606,558 of record NC_134730.1, on the reverse strand, counting down.
CAGAGCAAGAAATCCACGTACGGAGCCCGAAAACTGCTGCCTGAGCCATGATGGCTGAAATCGCGTTTTGAAGCCGAAATCGGCTACACGGGCTTCGGAGGCCAAAAATCACATCCAGAGCCCGAAAACGCCCTCTTCGGGCCATGATGGCCAAAATCGACTTTTGAAGCTGAAAATGGTGACTAGGGCTGTGGAGCCAGAAATCCACGTCCGGAGCCCAAAAACGTCCTTCTCAGGCTGCAATAGCGGAAATCGACTTTTGAAGTGGAAAACGCCCCCCTTGGGCCGCGATGCCCGAAATTGAATTTTGAAGCCGAAAACGGCAACCTGGGCTGCAAAGCGAGAAAACCATGTCCAGAGCCCAAAAACGCCCCCCTTGGGCGGTGATAGCAGAAATCGACTTTTGAAGCCAAAAATGGTGACCAGAGCTGCGGAGTCCAAAATCCACGTCCGGAGCCCGAAAACTCCCGCCCGAGCCATGATGGCCGAAACTGACTTTTTAAGCCGAAAACGGCGATCCAGGCTGCATAGGCCAACATCTATGTCCGGAGCCTGAAAGCTGCTCCTCCGGCCGCGATGGCCGAAACTGACTTTTTAAGCCGAAAATGGCGACCCGGGCTGCGGAGCTCGAAAACTCTGCTCCCAGGCTACGGTGCTCTAAATCCACTTTTGAAGCCGAAAATGGCAACCCAGGCTGCAGAGCCAGAAATCCCCGTCCAGAGCCCAAAAACCCTCCCAGGGATACAATGGCCGAAATCGACTTTTGAAACTGTAAACAGCAACCCGGGCTGCAAAGGCGAAAATCCACGTCTGGAGCCTGAAAACAACCGTCCCCAGGACGCGATCGCTGAAATCGACTTATGAAGGTGAAAACAGTGACCCGGGCTGCGAAGGCTAAAATCCACATCCGGAGACAAAAATTGCCGGCCCTGGGACGCGATGGCCGAAATCGAATTTTGAAGCCGAAAAAGGTTACCTGTGCTCTGGAGACCAAAATCCACGTCTGGAGCACGAAAACACCCCCCAGGATGCGATGGCCCAAATCACCTTTTCAAGTCGAAAACGGCGACCCGGGCTCCGGAGGTCCAAATCCATATCCGTAGCCCGAAAACGCCCCCGGAACAAGATGACCGAAATCGAATTTTGAAGCCGAAAATGGAGACCCGGGCTGCAGAGGCGGAAATCCACGTTGGGAGCCCGAAAACGCCTCCCGGGACGCAATAGCCGAAATCGACTTATGAAGTCGAAAACGGCGACCCGGGCTGCGAAGGACAAAATCCACATCCGGAAACAAAAAACGCTGGCCCTAGGCCGAAATCTACTTTTGAAGCTGAAAACATCCCCCCGGGACGCGATGGCTGAATTCGAATTTCAGAGCCAAAAACGGCGACCCAGGCCGTGATGGCCGAAATGGGCTTTTGAAGCTGAAAACGGCAACCTGGGCTGCGGACGCCAAAATCCACGTCTGGAGCCCAAAAACGCCCCCCCGGGTCGCGATGGCCGAAATCAACTTTTGAAGCCGAAAATAGAGACCCGAGCTGCAGAGGCGGAAATCCACGTCCGGAGCCTGAAAACGCCCCCTCCCCCAGGACACGATGGCCAAAATCGACTTTTAGGGCCGAAAACGGCGACTCGGGCTGCGGAGGCCAAAATCCACGTCTGGAGCCCGAAAACTCCCCTCCGGGCCGCGATGGCCGAAATCGACTTTTAAAGCCGAAAACGGCGACCAGGGACGCGGAGGCCAAAATCAATGTCCAGAGCCCAAAAACCGCCTCCCGGGCCGTGATGGCCGATATCGACTTTTAAAGCCGAAAACTGCAACCTGGGCTGCGGGCGTCAAAATCCTCGTCCGGAACCCAAAAAGGCCCCCCACCCCGGGACGCGATCACCGATATCGACTTATGAAGCCGAAAACGGCGACCCAGGCTGCGAAGGCCAAAATCCATGTCCGGAGACAAAAAACGTCGGCCCTAAGCCACAATGGCCGAAATCGACTTTTAAACCTGAAAACGGCAACCATAGCTGCGGAGGCCAAAATACACGTCCGGAGCCCGAAAATGCCCCTCTGAGACGCGATGGCCGAATTTGAATTTTGGAGCCGAAAACAGCGACCCGGGCTGTGGAAGCAGAAATCCAAGTCCGGAGCCCAAAATCTTCCCCCCCCGGGCCGTGATGGCCAAAATCGACTTTTGATGCCGAAAACGGAACCTGGGGTGCAGAGGCGGAAAATCACATCCACAGCTCTAAAACTCCCCCCCAGGCTGCCATTGTCGACATCGACTTTTGAAGCTGACAACGGTGACCTGGGATGTGGAAGCCAAAATCCACGTCCAGAGCCCGAAAACTCCCCCCTCGGGACGTGATGGCCAAAATTGACTTTAAATACCGAAAACAGCGACCCGGGCTACAGAAGCGGAAATCCATGTCCGGAGCCCGAAAACTTCCTCCCGGGCCGCGATGACCGAAATCGACTTTTGAAGCCGAAAACGGCGACCCGGGATGCGGAGGCCAAAATCCACGTCTGGAGCCCAAAAACTCCCTCCCAGGCCGCAATGTCCGATATCGACTTTTGAAGCCTAAAACGGCGACCTGGGCTGCGGATGCCAAAATCCACATCCGGAGTCCAAAAACGCCCCCCCGGGATGCGATGGCCGAAATTGAATTTTGAAGCCGAAAACGGAGACCCAAATCTTGTAGCTGAGTTGCGATGGTTTGTCCTCTAGAATGTGGGGAAGGTTTTTCACATATTTCTGAGGTACTAAAGTAATTGCGAGGAAAAATGGGTCATGAAGAAAACTGACATAGGGGACTGTTGACATTAATGTATGAAGCTAGTTACAGTGTTTTAATGCACATTCGAGCGAATGCCATGCCTTTTGCTGGAAAAACGGCTCCAAATCAGGACTCTCATAGTTCTTGTGACAACTTTCTGCTCACCAAGAATGAAAACTTTACTTTTTCTCTCTATATGCATGTCCCATATAAATCATGTGGTTGACCAGAGTTGTGTGGTTACTGCAGCGTCTGGCACGTTTTCACACCTTTCCGAGGCAATACAAAAAATGGCATGAAAAATCCTCTCCTAATCAGAAGTGCTATAGGGGAATGTTGAATGAAGGGTTTCTAGCTAGGTGCAGTTTCTTAAGTCCCAGATAGGCAAAAGCCAAAGAGTTTGCTGAACTTGTCTCCAGTTGAGGGCTAATGCAGAGCTTGTGAGACCTTTCTGTTCAGAGTAAATGACAGCTTTCATTTTACTCCATGTATCACAGTCCCACCCAAAAGATGTAGTTAAACAGAGCTGTTGCTGTCTCTAGACCGTGTGGAAGGCTTTTCAAACATTTCTGAGGCAATACAAGAAACCTCGACAGAATGAGTCTCGTAAGCGAAACTGATATAGAGGAATGTTGTGTATACAGCTAGTCACAGTGTTCGAATGCCCCAGGGTGCAAACATCTCAGCTACAGTTATAAATCAATTCAAATCAACTCCTTCTATAAGGGACATTGCCTACACGGCTAGCTCTTCAGAAAATTGTCTTCTGAGATATATCGAATAGTGCTCTTCATGTAACAATATCTCAACCTGATCTGTTGGGAAGCTGAGCTGCTTCTGTTTGTAGAAAAGACTGCAGGACTTTCACGCATTTCTGAGCCGGTTGAAGACACTGTGTCGAAAAAGGGCTCATGCAGCAAAATGGAGCGCTAGCTTGTGAAAAACCTTTTTGTCAGTGAAAATGGACGATTGCATTTTGCTACTCCTAAGCAAGTTCTACCCAAATCTTGTAGCTGAGATGCGATGTTGTGTCCTCTAGAACGCGGGGAAGGCTTTTCACACATTTCTGAGGTACTAAAGTAATTGCGAGGAAAAACGGATCGTAAACAAAACTGACATAGGGGACTGTTGTCATTAAAGTATGAAGCTAGTTACAGTGTTTTATTGCACATTCGAGCGAATGCCATAACTTTTGCTGGAAAAACGGTTCCAAAGCAGGACTCACATAGTTCTTGTGACAACTTTCTGCTCACCGAGAATGAAAACTTTACTTTTTCTCTCTATATGCATGTCCCATATAAATCATGTGGTTGACCAGAGTTGTTGCAGTTTCTGCAGCATCTGGCACATTTTCACACCTTTCCGAGGCAATACAAGAAATGGCGTGAAAAATCCTCTCCTAATCAGAAGTGCTATAGGGGAATGTTGAATGAAGGGTTTCTAGTGTAAGCAGGGGCTGAACTGCTGCTTGCTGTCAGCCAGCTAAAAGGAGGGGGGGGGGGTGCGCACTACAGTTGTTTAGGTCTGCAAGGTAATTAAGTGTTAACTGTTGACATGTAAATACTGCTCAGAAGAGAATCTGAGGTGTGGCTATGTAAATCCCATTCAGCCAGGGCTGATGGAAGGTCAGTGTTGGAATGGAATGTGGAGAAGTGTATATAATTTGGGACTGTTGTGGGGGTCACTAATCATGCTACCCCTAAATGTGGGAACTGTAAAACATGCCACCAGTGTTTGCAGGAGAGACACCACCATCGTGGTAAGAGGTCTCGGAAGAACAAGCCTCCCCCCTTTACATGTTGAGTGAGTTGCTGTTGTGGGAAATAATTGTGATTTGTATTTCAGGAAATTACTGTTTGTATCATGGCTTGTCTGTCAGGTTTGTTGGGCCCTGGCTCAGAAGCCTCTAGCTCAGAGGCAGCAACCTCAGCAGATGATTGGGCAAAAGCCCTGGGGCAAATCTTGGAGAAATGTGTGCTATCCCATGCTATGGCAAGCTCCTATTGTAAGTTAAGATTATTCCCTGGGGAAGAGGAGTTTGAGCCCTGGCTGGAACACACCACTGAAATGCTAGAGCATTGGGCTGTGCCAGACAGAGAAAAATGAAGATGTTTAGTCGACAGTCTCCGGGGCCCAACTTTAGATGTGATTCGCACCTTGAAGCTCACTAACCCTGAGGTCGGTGTAAAGGACTGCCTAGAGGCCTCACTCACACCTTTGGGAGCATGGAGAGTCCTGAAGACAGTTTCTGTAACTTTCTCAATGCTAAGCAGCACTGGGGAGAGAAGGTCTCAGCCTATGTACAGAGGTTGGAGAGGCTGCTACAGAGAGCTGTCATTAGGGGAGCCGTGGCTGCTGAGCAGATGGACCAGACCAGATTGGCTCAAATTGTAAGAGGAACTCCATATTACAGCCCGATTCTACTACTCCTCCGGCTAAGAGAACGACAGGAACACCCCCCTACATACTCCCAACTGATAAAGGAGGTCAGAGAGGAGGAAGAAAGGCAGGCTTCCAGTGGGCTTTGGGAGGCCCAGAGGCCTAAGCCAACCAGCGCTGCACCCCGACAAACAGCCGGCGTGCTGATGATAAACACCAGAGGAGACATTACCCAGCAAGTTCAGGCCCTGACAGAACGGATTGCTGAGTTGCAGAGAGCCATTGGCCAAGCAAGGATTTGCAGGGATGAGGAACCTCAGGCTGTGGTGATGGAGAAGTCAGTGCCTGGAGCTGCCATCCCACCCAGCCGAAAGAGGAGAGGATCATTCTTCTGCTACCGGTGTGGTCAAGATGGGCACAGAGCTGCACATTGCCAAAATGAGGGATACCCCAGTTTAGTTTATGGAAAGCTGAGAATCAGTCACGAGACGGTCAGGAGACAGGGACCACCCAGGCCCCCAGGATTTGATGGATTCCCAAGAAAAGACCACTCAGCTAGGATCCCTTCAGGACTGATAGGGCCTCGAGCAGAGGTCACTGTAAGGATTGAAGGGGCAGAGTGCAAAGCAGTGCTTGATACCGGATCACAGGTGACAATTATATTCCAGTCATTCTACCAACAGGTGCTCAGGCACCTGCCTATCCAGCCATTGACTGGCCTTGGCCTGTGTGGTCTCAGCATGAACGAATATCCCTACAAAGGGTATGTCACAGTGCATTTGGAATTCCCTGAGGAGGTGACAGGGGTAAGAGAAGAGGTGGACACAGTAGCCTTGATATGCCCTGACCCTAAAGAGGTCCCTGATGTGTCGGTGCTGATAGGGACCAACTCCAGTCTCTTCAAGGTGCTTGCAGAATACTGCAGACTGGGGACCAATATCTGGACACCCTGATGATCCACACCCTTTGTGCTGAAGCCTATAGGAAAATTGAAGATGCTAAACAGGAGACGTCTGAGCTACCAATGGGTACTCTAAGGTATGCAGGCATGAACCCTTTAGTAGTGCCTGCAAGGACAGAGCAGGAAGTGCTCGTCATGAGTAACTGGCTGAAAGGCAATAAACGAGTGTTCGCCATGGTAGAACAACCAACTGAGGGAGAGCTTCCTGATGGGGTCCTGGTCCACTGTGGAGTTATAACCTTACCAGCAACAGCCCAGGACACAGTCACGGTACTGATTGTGAATGAAACAAGTCATGATATGATTGTGAATCAAGGGCAAAAGATAGCAGATTTTTTCGAGACTGAATTGATTGTGAGTCCCCAGTGGGAACCGCACGTTCAGACTATAGATCCATCAAGGTTTGACTTTGGAGATTCACCCTTGTCCGAAGAGTGGAAGGATCGCCTGAGGAAGAAGCTCTCTGAAAGACCCCAGGTATTCTCACTGCATGAGTGGGATGTGGGGTGTGCCAAAGGGGTTGAGCACAATATCAGGCTACATGATCCCTGACCTTTCAGGGAGAGATCTAGAAAAATTGCACTTTCAGAGATGGATGATGTGCGACATCACCTTCAGGAGCTGGCTGCAACTGGCATCATTACCGAGTTCCACAGCACCTATGCCTCACCCATTGTGGTAGTCCGCAAAAAGAATGGGAAAATTCGGATGTGTATTGACTACCGCACCCTGAACCGCCGTACTGTGGTTGACCAGTACACGATGCCCCGAGTAGAAGATGCATTAGATTGTTTATTGGGAAGCCAGTGGTTCTCAGTATTGGATCTTTGAAGTGGATACTACCAGATCCCCTTGGGAGCAGAGGACAAGGAGAAGATCGCCTTCACTTGCCCATTGGGGTTTTATCAGTTTGAACGTATGCCTCAAGGGATCTCTGGGGCCCCCGCCACATTCCAGCGCCTCATGGAGAAAGTTGTAGGTGATACTGCAAGTCTTGGTCTATTTGGATGATCTGATTGTATTCGGAAGGACCTTGGAAGGGCATGAAGACAGACTTCTTAAAGTACTTGACAGGTTGGAGGCCTATGGGCTGAAACTTTCCATTGATAAGTGTCAATTCTGCCGAACATCAGTGAAGTATGTTGGTCATATTGTGTCCCAAGAAGGTGTGAGTACTGATCCGGATAAAGTAGAAGCACTCACTACCTGGCCGCGCCCCAGAAACTACAGAGAGCTTAAGACTTTCCTTGGATTTAGTGGCTACTATCGGAGGTTTGTGAAGAATTATGCCACCATTGTAAAGCCTCTGAATGATCTTACCAGGGGATACCCGGCCATCAAGAGGAAGGCTAAGACCAAGAATAAGGGGAGGCCCCCTGACCTCCCAATCCAAGACAATATGGCCCCATAGAGCCCTTTGGACCACGATGGGATGAGGGATGTGAAAGGGCTTTCCGAGAGATCATTAGCTGTCTAACTCATGCTCCAGTCTTAGTTTTTGCTGACCCAAACAAGCCATTCCTCCTACATACAGACGCCAGTTTGGATGGTTTGGGAGCAGTCTTGTACCAAGATGTGAACGGCAACCATAAACCTGTGGCCTTTGCCAGCCGAGGGCTGTATGACAGTGAAACTCGTTACCCCATCCACAAGTTGGAGTTCCTGGCCTTGAAGTGGGCCATCACTGAGAAATTTTGGGACTATTTGTATGGTGCTAAGTTCCAGGTATGGACAGACAACAACCCACTGATTTATGTACTGACAAGTGCTAAGCTGGATGCTACTGGACAACGATGGGTGGCCGCCCTGGCCAGCTAGGAGTTCAGCATACAGTACCGATCAGGGAGAAACAATGTAGATGCGGATGCATTGTTTTGGCGTCCACAGCCAACAGAAATTGGTGAGATTCCTGTAGATGGAGTGAGAGCTATCTGCAATGGTAGTTATCAGAAGTCCAAGGCACATGAGAGACCTCATGGGAGTGTTGCAGAAACACTGGGCCTACCCCCTGAGAGTGTACCCTCTGTCTCTGTGAACTACATTATGTTGGACCAGTCCCCCTTGCCCAGGCTCAATGCTTCTGACTGGCAGAGAGCACAGCTGCAAGATGTTGACATCCATAACACATTACTTGCAAAAAGAGAAGGGAAAAGCCCTAGTGCAGTTGCCACATCTACCCCTGAGGGTAAGCTACTGTTGTGGGAGTGGTGCAAACTGGAACTAATACAGGGGGTGCTGCACCGGATCACCGTAGATCCTTTGCAAAATGTAACCCTTCTGTTGGGTAGGCCTGGCAGTAACCAAGGCTGGGTTCAATATCTTGGGGCCATCTCACACAGAACCGGCTCGAGCCCCCACCCAGTAATCTGGGAAATTCACGCACCCCTGGGCGCCTCTGAGAGGCAATGCTTCCCCACTCGCAAGCACTGAGTCTGAGTATAGGAAAGAAACATTTAATGAAACAGAGAGAGAATTCATACGGCATTAACTTGGGGGAAAACACCACAACAGAGTTCATAACCCAAACGTGAGCCAAGCCCCCACCCCAGCCAAGAATCGCCAAAAGTCCAAAAAGCCTGACATCCCAAAGGTCTCTGTCCCTGGTCCGTGCCACCCAGAGTCCCAAAGTTCACCCGCTGGGTTTCACCTCCCAACCTGGGTAGAAATGGGGGTGGGGACATATATAGGGGGCACCTTATACGAAACTCCACCACGTTCCACCAGCTGTCTCATTCCATGCCTCTGGACGCTCTGCTGGGCACTTGCCGCCACTCCACACCACCAATGGCCGCTCCTCGCCTGCCGCCACTCCACACCACACCGCCGGTTGCCACTCCTCGCCTGCCGCCGCTCCTCGCCTGCCGCCGCTCCACACCACGTCGCTGGTCACCGCTACTTCACTGGTGCAACAGGTCTGGTACTCAGCCAAACCAGTGATTTCAGCTCTCAGTGATTTCAACTCTTTAGCCACCAGCTGGACTGGCAAATGAGTCCAGCTTTCACTGGACTAGCAAAAGAAAAGACTCCTCAGGGAGTCTGCTTGAGGTCTGTCCTTAAAACAAAGGGGGAAAGGTGCAGGCTGGGCCAGTCTTATAGCTCACACCTGGCAGGTGTGATGCAGGCTGACTCAAACCTTTTAACCCTTTCCCCCAGCTCTGTTCACTCAACTCTGGAAGGAGGGAGGCTTGTTCCTTCGAGACCTCTTACCTTGATGGTGGTGTCTCTCCTGCAAGCACTGGTGGCATGTTTTACAGTTCCCACATTTAGGGGTAGCATGATTAGTGACCCCCCACAACAGTCCCAAATTATTTACAATTCTCCACATTCCATTCCAACACTGACCTTCCATCAGCCATGGCTGAATGGGACTTACATAGCCACACCTCAGATTCTCTTCTGAGCAGTATTTACATGTCAACAGTTAACACTTAATTACCTTGCAGAGCTAAACAACTGTAGTGGGCACACCCGCCCCTCCTTTTAGCTGGCTGACAGCAAGCAGCAGTTCAGCCCCTGCTTACATTAGCAATTCACATAAGCAAGTAAATCCGAGTGTGTAAAGCTCCGGTGGCTAATGGAGCAATGCTGTATGCGGGGGAAATCCCTGCAGAGGAACAACTTGCCCTTCCGCGAGACAGTTCAGCCCCAGTCAGGGACCCAGTTTGCAGAATGTACAGACCATTGACAGCAGCAGACCGGGCTACTGGTCACTTTTTAATCTAGCCCCCGTGTTCCCCAGGGTGTCCATGGGGGAGAGTTCCACAGGCTATGTATTCATTCTGGAGAGAAGCATTTTCCTGTCATTCTTTCAAATTTACCTCCCTTTTAATGTCCTTGAGAGGCTCCTTGCTCTGGTTTATGAGCCGGGTGAGAGAGGACTGGCTCGGTGTCCTTCCAAATTCCTGGTACTAATGTCGGGGACTTTAACCCGGATGGCCTCCGTTCGTTGTCTGACCGCAAAGAGACAGGCAACACCAGCAAGATCCAATCACAAGCTCTTTATTGAATAGTGCGCACTACAATAGAGAGCAGCCCATCTCCCAAGTGAACCAGCCACGATTTCAGTAACAAGTAAGATTATATAGACAGTTCCGTCGCATCATAAAACATTTGCCCAAGCATCTCAGCCCCCCTTAATTTGTTAGAAGCTTCTAGTGTTAATGTGTATACTTCATGGCCTCAAGCAATTCATAATACGTCAACAGCTTTCTTATCAGCCCAGAAGGCAAGTACCAAACAACAAGGAGACCAGGAGTTAAAACAACAGAGGGCAGAGACAGTTCGTTAAGATCAGGGTGAGAACAGAAACAGGGAGTTACCTTAACAGTTCTCAAACTAGCTGTTCCCATCACAACCGGTATAGGAATGCAGCCTTTCACTTATTTTACTTCTGCAACTCAAGCAAGTATGTAGGGAGCGCCCCCTTGCTTGAACCATGTCTCTAGTTCTGCTCAGGGACTACCCTAGAAACCTTTGTTAACCTCTTTCCTTGATCTGTCTTAACATAACTGCACTAGGCCGAATTCTCTAGGGCCTAACAGTCCCCCCTTTGTCCCTAGAGTATCACAAAGGGACTCCTGGGACATACTGCAACAATTACTACTTGATGGAGCACATCTTAGTGCCTGTCCAACATCCACAACGGATTATGGCATAAAAAACTACCAAGCTACAAATAATAATGACAGCACTACAAAGTAAGTTATGGAGCCAACCACTTATATTTGGAAACCAGCTAAACAAGTCACTCCACCAGGAATCCTTTTTTTTTTCTCCATGGTCCTTTGCTACATAAGAAGGTTTGCTCTGTCCTAAGTGGCATTATAAACATCAGGAATATACACACAACACTCTTGTCCAATTAAGGCACATGTTCCTCCTTGAGAGACCAACAGAATATCCAATGCCAAGTGATTTTGAAGAACCATCTGCCTTATTTTCTTCTGCTCAGTTGCCAAGTCCATTAAGGCATCGGCAGTGCCATTTGCCATGATCTCTAAGACTTCTTGGAGTCTCATTATGCCTTCTCTTAATCGATAAGTGGCCTCTCCACAGGCAAAGGGAAACCTCGCACAAGCGCCTGTCCAATCGTTCACAGCCCGCTAAGTAAGAGGATGAGTTTTCTCAACATCTGTCTTAGCATCTCTTACATTTCTAATCTTTCCACTGGGAAGATGGAGGCTACAGGTGGCTCTAGCCAGGCTAAGTAGCAGGATCTGCTCCATAAGGGAGGAAGAATTAAGTATGCTTTGTTACCACATACCCAACATGACGTATTATGTAATTCTGGCATTCGAGCTTTCAGCTCATGTGCAAGATGAATAAAGGTGTTAGAGCGATTAGTTTTTACAGCCTTTACATCCCATACCACTAAAAGAGAAAGATAACAAATAATAAAAGTAAAAACATAAGAACCCAGGCCAGAAAACGAGGCCTTCTTTCCGGGAAAGGACACCACCAGTCTAAGGTTTCCTCAGTCGAAGTCGAAGCTTCAGGTCACCTAAAGGGGTAGCAGTCCATTTGCCCTGGGCACAGATATCGTCTGCTTCTGGTTCACCCCGTTCGCGGCGGGGTGAACGTGCGTGGCTCCCTTGAAGTCCGATGTCGTCTGCTTCTGGGCCTGGATTGCCGGTACCAGGCCTGCGCTGATCCCCGTCTACTTCTGGACCTGGGTTTCTGGTACTAGGTCTGCAGTGCTCCTTGTTGGGGCCAACTTGTGTAAGCACTGGAACCGGTTTGCAGTGGGAGGCGTGAATCCAGGTGGGCAATTCCTCACACTTTACAGCAGTATGGGTGGTCAGAAGGACTTGGTAGGGACCCTTTCACTTGGGTTCCAGGGCAGTCTTCCACTGGTGAACCTTCACGCAAACCCAATCTCCTGGTTGTAGTTTATGGCACGGCACAGTCAGGGCCTCCTGGAAGGCGTCCTTAACCTGAGAATGATAAGACTGTACACACCTCAAAAGTTCCTGACAATACTTGACTATGCTTTCTTTAATAAGTGTGGTATCAGCCAGGTCAATTTTTTTGGCTGCTTAACAATTTCATAGGTCGGCCACATGCAATTTCATGTGGACTGAGTCCAGTTTTCTGATTAGGAGTCACTCTCATGCCTATTAGGGCAATCGAGAGTGCTTCTACTTATGTTAAGCCAGAGTCTTTACATATTTTTGCAAGTTTGTTCTTTAAAATCCCGTTTCATTTCTCTCCTGCTCCTGCGCTCTCCGGGTGTTGTGCGCAGTGCAGTGCTTGTTTGATCGAGTAGTACTTTTACCAGTTTTTTTAAACAATTTGTCCAGTAAAGTGGGTACTTTTATCACTGGAGATCACAAAGGCTACGTCTAGACTGGCCACAAATTCCGGAAAAGGGATGCAAATCAGGTAAGTCAGCATAGGGAAATCCGCGGGGGATTTAAATATCCCCCGCGGATTTAAATAAACATGTCCGCCGCTTTTTTTCCGGCTTGGGGAAAAGCCGGAAAAAAAGCGTCTAGACTGGCGCGATCCTCCGGAATAAAGCCCTTTTCCAGAGGATCTCTTATTCCTACCTGAAAGTAGGAATAAGAGATCCTCCGGAAAAGGGCTTTATTCCGGAGGATCGCGCCAGTCTAGACGCTTTTTTCCGGCTTTTCCCCAAGCCGGAAAAAAAGCGGCGGACATGTTTATTTAAATCCGCGGGGGATATTTAAATCCCCCGCGGATTTCCCTATGCTGACTTACCTGATTTGCATCCCTTTTCCGGAATTTGTGGCCAGTCTAGACGTAGCCAAAGTGTATTCCTCATAATGGGATGTAATGATTTAGAAGTTTCTTTGCCACTGTGATGGCATCAGCTTTCCTGCAGGGAATAAGCTTTTACCTATCCCCAAAACAAGCAAACAATAACCAACACATATGCAAAAGATTTACATTTAGGCAATTGAATAAAGTCCATTTGTAAATCCAGGCATGGTCCTAAAGGTGGAGGTCTGGTTGCCGGAACTGTCTTTACAGGTTTACTCACATTGTGGGCTTGGCAGACAGAGCAAGCCAGGCTATAATCTTTGGCTGCCTGGGAGAATTTGGGAGCAAACCAATTTTGTTTTACCTTTGTCAACGTGTGACAATCCATGGAGCACGGAGGCAAGGTGAGGTAGCAAGACCACTGGGGCAACAATGTGGCCATCAGAGCTGCACCAGTAGTGGTCTGGGTGCAAGGTGCACCCTGCCAGTCTCCACTCCTGCTTTCCCAATTCTGGGGCTTGGTCTTGCAGGAGGGCTAGTTCCGAAAGAGATGGCAAAGGAGCTGGCGTTCGTAGGAGAGAAGGGAAAAAAACAGCAGGTAAAGGAGCAGATTCCGCTACATTCCAGATAGTACAAACTGCATAGTCTGATACTAAAACTTCACTAGAATTATAAAAGCAAAAACCATCTATGTAAAGCACAAAGTTAAAATTATTTAAGGGATTTAAATTATTCTTTCATTAAAACAACAATATTGTACACACAACAATGTTTGAAATACATATATCACAATTAGGACACACAAGACAAATTTGGATAGAACACAGAACACAAACTTATTATGTCATGACGCAGAACCATGGTTTTTTCTTCAGTTACTTTTCAGCTAATATTAGTGCTTTTTGATGATTTGAAAGACAAAGAAACATTTCTACTCACATTGGGGTAGTGCATTATATTTTAGAATACTTTTTCTTTACAGATGTTCTTTGCTAATTTTTTTATTAGCCTGCTGTTACCTAATGGTATGCTTTGTTTTGCACACCAGCTTCAGAGGGTTTGAATCAATTACTTCATTGTTCAATTATTAAGTTAAAGATAACATGCCTCAGTTTCCCTCTTGTACTGCAGACCAGGCTCTTTTTTTTTCTTTAATGTGTGAAGCTTCAAATAATTTACTGCCACAGAAACTTTTACTTAGAACAAGGCCTTTGCTAGTTACTATTTCAGCAAGCAAAAAGGTTTTCTTTTCCTAAAAAGAATCATATGCAATGTTACAGGCTTACTTTTGGGGGACAGTGCCCCCCCCTTTCCAGAACAGACAGGCAGTTTGCAGACACACACAACCTTGGATCTGAAAGCAAGCCAAAAATGCTATCAACTTAGCTTTGAACAGAAACACTGTGAAGTTCTGGGCTTGGATTTTTTAAAACAATAATTAGTTTTCTTGGAAGACACATTTAACCCATAGGGTGCAGGTTTTACAAATTTACAATGTATAGATTTTATTCTTTTATGCAGTTAACCAATTAAGTTTCAGTAGAATTCCTTATTTCTCTTATGGTCTGTCTTTTCGGAGCTTTACTTCCATCCCTCAGGGCTTTAATTTTTCCTCTTTTCCATTGTACACCCGTGTCACAATGCTAACCACTTCAGGTAAACTTTTCCCTTGCATCCCGTCCGAATTCGGATCCCAGTTAGGCTCAGCGGTGGGCATACTTCCCCAAGCTTGATTCTGGTGATATGTTACAGCCTTTTCTTTAACCTTTTGATGCTCATCTTCCATGAGGAGTGTATCTAACAATTGGTTCACATCAGCCCAGGTTGGCAGATGGATAGAGAAAATGGTACGGAATGTTCTTTCTACCACCTCCGGGGCATAGGGTGGGGGAATTTTAACAGACTCCTTCATACAAATGGCCTTCAGGGCTATCTCCCTCTCTTTTGGCTTATAATTGTACCATACAAATAAATATTCCATTTGTCCCGGTCTAAGATTGACCAATACATCTCTCAAAGCATCCATCCTCTCTACGGAGAAAGTTCCGCAGTCCGGCCAATCATTATCCGGGGATAAACGGGCAGTAAAAGAAGGCCATTGAATTTGACACAACTTTTTCATTTTTAGATTTAGCTAAACCGGTTGTTCCAGAGATACCCTTCCAATCTCTGAGTACCAGGGACAATGGAGTGTCCCCCGGGCATGAACTGCCAACCTGTCCCATTTCCCACAGTTAAGGGACTCTAATCCTCTAACCCGAGCGCTCACTTACCTGTCCAGGGACTCTAACCCCGAAGACCTGGATCCTACACAATGGGTAGGTGACGTTGCTGGATTTCTACGGGCTCCGGCTGGTTCACAGGACACCCCTTATCGCCGAAGCAGAGATCAGGCCACCTGGCAAGGCTCCTCAAAACCGGAGGATGCGCACTGCGTTGCTTCGGGGTCCGATCCGCTGCACCGGAGAGTCAGACAGCTCCCATCTGGGTCACCAAATTTGTCGGGGACTTTAACCCGGACGGCCTCCGTTCGTTGTCTGACCGCAAAGAGACAGGCAGCACCAGCAAGATCCAATCACAAGCTCTTTATTGAATAGTGCGCACTACAATAGAGAGCAGCCCATCTCCCAAGTGAACCAGCCACGATTTCAGTAACAAGTAAGATTATATAGACAGTTCCGTCGCGTCATAAAACATTTGCCCAAGCATCTCAGCCCCCCTTAATTTGTTAGAAGCTTCTAGTGTTAATGCGTATACTTCATGGCCTTAAGCAATTCATAATACGTCAACAGCTTTCTTATCAGCCCAGAAGGCAAGTACCAAACAACAAGGAGACCAGGAGTTAAAACAACAGAGGGTAGAGACAGTTCGTTAAGATCAAGGTGAGAACAGAAACAGGGAGTTACCTTATCAGTTCTCAAACTAGCTGTTCCCATCACAACCGGTATAGGAATGCAGCCTTTCACTTATTTTACTTCTGCAACTCAAGCAAGTATGTAGGGAGCGCCCCCTTGCTTGAACCATGTCTCTAGTTCTGCTCAGGGACTACCCTAGAAACCTTTGTTAACCTCTTTCCTTGATCTGTCTTAACATAACTGCACTAAGCCGAATTCTCTAGGGCCTAACACTAATGACCCACAGAATGACACAGCCAGCAAATTCCAGTGGCAACTGAGTTAGTTCTATGTGGCCCTTGTCAGAGTGGGCCACACCTGACTCCCAAGCTGCATCACCAAGCCATCTTTGTGTTCGCATTGTGCTCCCTGGGCTGTCCCTCGGCAGTGTCCTGCTCACTGGTACCCTGCTGCTGCTTTACCACAGGTACAAAATCCTGAATGTGGCAGCCATCCCCGAAGGCCAGTTCATCAACAGTAAGAACAGTTGCTCTCCTCCACTGATGTGGATCACAGCCGGTACAGATCTGGCCACAGTAAGGTAACGCTGCTGTGCAGAGGGGAGCAGGCAGAGGGTCAGCATGACACACAACAACAGACAACAGGGAAATTCATGAATGGGCACTGAACTCCAGTCCGAGAACTGACCTGCCACTCCCAAGCCCCCTCGCACCCACTGTGATCAAACGCCGAGGTAGGAATTCGGCTCATCCAAATGCTCATAGAAAATGGCAGACATCAGTTGAGGAAACCAAATCCTGTCAGGGTGGGAGTGGGAGCAACTGGTCCCGGTGTCTAGGGCCTTACTGCCACAAATGACCCGTGCTGCTTGTGCCTATGGTAGATGTGTGCAAGTGTGCCCACTGAGCACACTTGTTTCTCCCTCCCTGGCTTCCTCTCTCTGTCTCTGTGTGCGCTGGTGCCAGTGTGCTGGAACAATTCTGGGGGTGAAGGTGCTGAGCTGCACCCCCACTGCTCCAGGCTAGGGCCACAGCTGGGGGCAATTGCAGAGCCCTGGGGCTGGTGGCCAGGACCGTGGGTTGGCAGCAGAGCCCTTGGGCATGGAGCCAACACTGGTACCCCAGGAGGCAGAGGAGCCAGTAACTGGGGCCCTGGCCCCAGTGACCAAGACCTCTGTCTTGGGGCCTGTGGTGGAGCCTCTGGGCTCGGGGCTGGCAGCTGGGACCCCAGCATGGTGCCATACTAGGCACAAAGACTGGATGTGCTCCAGCAGTCCCTGCACCTCTATCAGGAAAGCAGTGACATGCTGGCTGCATGGTGAACATGGAGAGCAGTGGAGAACATGGCCTTTCAATGGCAATGTGCAGATGCCCTGTTTGGCTTTCCCTCCATGAGCTCCGAGGCAGCCGCAGCAGGAGCCTTTGGCAACAGGACACTTTGATTTTTGGAAGAGCCTTTCCTGGTATATGGGAAATACTTTGACTAACCCCTGGCTAATGGAACACTGCAGTCCAACACCCACTCATCTGCAGTGTCCGCACAGGGCAAAGCAGTTTGGAGGCACAGGTCATGTAGGCAGCAGTCACTACTCCTGCTAACCCTGCTTATGAAAGACATTTCTGGGCAGCCCAGAGTGCAGGCTGAGATGCAGAGGGTTGGTGTATGGGTGAGCAATAGGCTACGAAGGGCTGTCTCAAACTCCTCTTGCCCTTTGCTGGCTTCATACAGAGCCAGCTTAGCCTGCTCCTACTCCCCTTGCTGCTGAAGGATGCTAGTGCTCTCCCCTGATAGGTCATTAGTGGCTCTCAGCTTCAATTCCCTACCAAAAGTGGCATTACCCTCGGGCTTTGCTTTGCCAAGGAGTATGTCAGATCACAGGAGGCCCTGAGTGACTCGTGCTGCTTTGTGAGCTTTACAACCAGCCTAGAGTGACATGTGGGCTGGCTCTCAGTGAATGACATGTGCATGTCAATGCAGCCTCAGTTCTATCCAGGGGATTTGCTTTTCAAACCTTCCCCCCTTCTCTGCTCCCTCTCCATTGGCCAATGTGCCCCCCAACCTATTGCTGTCTCCCTCTATGGCGCTGTAGGTGTTCTTCAAGGCTGGTCTCCTGGGACTGCTGGAGGAGATGTGAGATGAGAAGCTGGTGAACCTCATCACCTGTACACAGGCTTCATGCAGAGGGTACCTCATGCAGGTAGAATTCAAGAAGATGAATGGGAGAAGGTAACCAGCGACTGCCTCTCTTCACCTGTATCACCTGGGCTTTGGTAGCCCTGCAGTCAGGTCTTCATGACAGCATTAGCCAGAGCAGCACTGAGCTTTGGGCAAATCAGATCCCACTGGCCCCACAAGTGTCTTCTCTGTTTCAGAACATTTCTCTGTTCTGTTTAGAGAGGACTTGTCACTGCAGCACCTCAAGGGCTAGAAGTGTCTTGTTTACACCCAGACATGGAGAGGTTTCATCACAAATCTCCTGCAAAAGCAGTTTAGATGGTACTGAGAGGCTGTCATTCCAATCCATGGAATCTGCTCCTAACCCCAGTGGCACTGGCTCCACACTTTGCATTCTTTAAGCTGTAGTTGAATGGATTTTCGGGGAATCCATCTATACTCTCCAGTACAATGTTCGCACATTCGTGAATGTCAAGCACTGGCCCTGGATGAAGCTCTACTTCAAGATCAAGCCCTTGCTGAAGAGTGCTGAAGCTGAGAAGAAGATGGCCAATGTGAAGGAGGAGTTTGAGAAAAGGAAGGAAGAGCTTGCT
This sequence comes from Pelodiscus sinensis, assembly GCF_049634645.1. Taxonomy (NCBI): domain Eukaryota; kingdom Metazoa; phylum Chordata; order Testudines; family Trionychidae; genus Pelodiscus; species Pelodiscus sinensis. Next base: position 8,588,100 of record NC_134730.1, on the reverse strand, counting down.
AAGTCTGAGGCCAAAAGGAAGGAACTCGAGGAAAAGATGGTGACTCAGATGCAGAAGAAAAATGACCTTCAAGTTCAGACAGTGAATAATTTCCACTCCTTCGAAATGTACTGTATTGCCCCTTTTCCTGCCTGCTTCCCTCCCTACCTTTAGCACTGAGACTAGGGGGCAGATCTCCCACCACTTTGCACCTGCTCTTGTCACTTAAATCTCAGCACAGTGCGTTCAAAATGGGCATAAAATGCTGCCACCAGTGTACACTCCCTTAGCAGAGCTGCAGAGAACCCGGAAACATTAGCCAGGCCACATGGACACCACATGCTCCCCACTGGGGCTGTGCAATGTGAGACTGCACAAGCTGGGGTGGAACCCACAGCAAGTGTGGGTGGGGATTTCTTAGGGACTGATTTTCATCAGTTAGCAGGCAGGGTCTCCACAGCAGAGACTGGATCTTCTGCAGCCAGAGACAAGGCTGTGAACATGGACTTGAGAAGTGCCCTGATGCAGCCCAGCCCCCTCCATAAAGTCACCAGGCTGTGGGAAGTGTAGACAATCACTGGGTGCCATCTACTTCCAAGCCTGCTATGTCTAGGCAAGCTAGTTACTCTTATCTACTATATATCTGAGAGAATTTGTGTTTCTGTCTTTCCATCCATCCAGCTGTGAGTCTGTTTGTCCAAAAACTCCTAAGTGGTAAGAGCAAGGATCACCAAATCAGTGTTTGGGACCAGGGCAGCATGTGGATGCTCCCTGCCCCCTCTTCAGGGTCAGCATGGGACCAGGGCAGGCAGGGAGCTCTGTTACACTGTCAGATTTTTAGCTGCATAAATTGTCCTGGATTGGCTTCAATAGTCTCCAGGGGACAGAGCCTGATTCTGGGAGGGTTGGCAGCCCTCCTTCTGTCCCTCCATCCCTGTGCACCTTTCCTCACGCTCCCCATCCCCCCATCACTGGTCTCTGCTGCTCCTCTGTGTGTCCTATCTGCTCCTGTGCCATTGGGTTTGGATGGGGCCATATGGGAGCCAAGGCTGATCCCATGTCATTGGGGGGGGGGGGAGGGAATCAGCCAAGGATCTCTGTCCTGGATCCTGACATACCCATTCCCATTTGTGTGCTAAACTCAACATGCATCCTACATGTTCCCCCAGGAGAGTGAAAACCTGACTCATGCCGAGGAGAGATGTGAAGGGCTCATCAAAAGCAAGCTCCAGCTGACAACTCAAATTAAGGAGCTGATGGAGAGAGTTGAGGATGAGGAGGAAATGAATGCAGAGCTGGCAGGAAGAAGGAGAAAATGGGAGGATGAGTGTTCAGAGCTGAAGAAAAATATCAATGACCTGGAAGGGACACTGAGCAAAGTGGAAAAGGAGAAGCATGTGGTGGAGAACAAGGTGAGTGGAAGCTCAGGGCAGTAGCCCAGCCCCGAGACCTGCTGCTCCCAGTGCCCTGGGCTGGGGAGTCCCCAAAGCCTCAGCTCTCTAGAGCTCCTGTTTCCTTCTGTGCGCGCTGAGCCGGAGCAGCATCAGGCTGGCACACACAGCTCTGGGGAGGGTGGCTGCAGTTACTCTCCAGCAAATGACACCTCTGAAGAAACTTTAGCTTTTCAGTGGGAAAACTACAGCCCTGTGTGGCCGAAGAGCCTGTTCTTGTGTAGGATGAAGGCCCAGGACATGGACTGCCCCCTTTGGCCCACTGTGCAGGGCACTCTGCAAGAGACAGGTGCTTACAACCAAACCAGGAGAGTTAGCCTCTGGCACTGCCTCACAGAGCACTGCCTCACAGTAGCACTGCCTTCGTATGCAGCCCACCAGATCTCTGGTTCCTCCTGGCTGAGCTGAGCCAGGCCCCTCTTGTGTTCCATGGTCCTTTCTCCATGGCGCTCTGTCACTAAGCCACCTCAGGGAGGTGCATTGCCCAGCATGGCCTAGTGACAGCGAGGCCTGGCTCTGTGCCCAGGCCTGCCCTGGCCTGCAGGTCTGCCCTGGCCTTCCCCTCTCGCTGCAACCGGGGCCTCTGGCCATTGGCATCCACGGTATATGAGACGTTTTGCTGCTCGACTACAGAGATGCCGTCTCTCCTGGGAGAGGGAAGCTCTGGCAGCGATGTGACATGATTCTCCCGGGGCTCACTGTGTATGTCTCCAAATGGCTTCCCTGCTGTGCTCCTCACCAAAGAAACCCTCACTGTAAAACTCACATCCTATAAAGCAACAAAACCCCGGAGGGCATCCACACCGGTCGTTACAGGGGCACTGTGGGAAAGGGCAGGAGAGCTCTTTGCCCATTTCCAGCACAGGCCACAGGCACAACCAGGCTGCAGATAGCACAGGTGTGCCATGCCAGAGCTGCTAGCATTACCAGCAAACCTAGAGTACGAGGCCCTCACCTGTCTCAGAGCTGCCTTGGAGAGAACACTGGCAATACCTGTACAAGAGTTTGACGAAGGGCTCCTCCTGAGCTCCTTTGTATCCAAGTGCCATCCTTTGTGCTCTCAAGGTTCATACAAAGCTTCTCCTGTTCCAGAGACCCTTCAAGCTAAAACATCACACACAATGCACTAGCACTTTGAAAGGTACAGGAAAGAGACAAGCTGGATTTACTCTCTGCCCTAAATTCAAACTTAATCAGTGTGCCAATGGTTTTCTGAAGGCTTAACAGTTATTTAGGTGGGTTTTCCTGTTTTAAACACAGCTCATCCATCTAAGCACACACAATCCAGCCCTCCCCTAATCCACCACAGCATATACGTATGGGGTTCACTTTCCCAAAAACCTTCCCTTACATCATCCATTCACTGTTCGATCTTAGATCTTATTTTGGACAGCATGATGACTTTGTCCTCCTTGGCTTGTAGGTCATCCAGTGTCTGCTGGTGGACCTCCTGGATGGCTCTTCTCCTTCATGAGCTTGGAGATATTTTCATTCAGGGCCATCGTCTCTTCAGTAAGATTCTTAATCTAGAAAACAACCAGCACTCATGTTTCCAGGGGCAGGTGGCAAAGAGAAAGCTTGAGGGGGACCTGAAAGTGTCTTATGAATCCATGATAGATTTGGAAAATGGCAAGCAGCAAATGGATGACAAACTGAAGAAGTAACCACTGCTTCGTATATCTCTGAATTTGGATGCACATTTGTCTTTAAAATATTGACTTTCACATTTTTCTTCTTCTTCACCAGGAAGGTGTTTGAAATCAGCCAATTACAAAACAGCACTGAAGATGAACTGTGCAAAGCTCACAGCTACAGAAGAAAATTAAGGAGCTGCAGGTAAAATCTTAGAGCTAGTAGTGTCTTTCTGCTCATAAAAGCCCACTTTGAAATTGATCAGATGCTCTGCAGTATTAATTGGTATTTATTCTTAAAATGCGCCACTGGAAAGAATTCCCTGAGCTTAAATGAAACCATCAACACGACTCTGAATATAATAACTCATCCGAGTGCACTTTATCAAATTACTGTGACCCCGGGCTGGTAAGTTACTGTGAGACTCTCCCGTGCATACCCACCATTCTGAATTTCCAGAAAGAAAACAAAAAGTAATTTCCAAACAGCAGACTTTGTTGACATGTGGGTAGGGCTGGGAATGTACATTCCTCAAACAAAACAGGGAGTCTGGTGCGGGAGAGGGATGTGACAGGTTTGGAGGTGCTGGATACAGGCAGCACTCACCTCAGGAACCTCCCTGCAAGTGGTGACCTGTCCCTGCTGCTCCCTTTGGCCACAGTTCCAGCATGTGGGGCGGAGTGCGGGCAGTGTATGGAGCCCCTGTGGCTGAGACGCATTGCCACTTCTGGAAAGCCACATGGAGCCAGATACACAGCCAGACAGTCCTGCACCATCTAGACTATAAACTGGACTTTCAATGAAGATGAGAAATGCCAAATGGTAGAGCTTTCTGGTTGGTTAACATAGCTTTTACTGTACTTGTACAGGTTACCGGGCTCTAAAGGACTTGTAATTGTGCAGGAGAAAGATGTGGGTATCACTGGATGGCTCAGTGGATACTGTGCCCTGTGTCCTGTGCTGTTTAACAAAACAAATGAAATGTCAGGATAACAAAATAACACTGAAAATATTCTAATGCCATTACATAGATCAACAATTTGCCCTTCTCTAGAATAACATGTGCAGGTCTTGGTCATCTAAATTATGTAGCAGAAACAGACAGTTCAGAAATGAGCGATGCAAATTGTTAAAGGGAAGGAAAGCCATGTCATTGTACAAAAAGAAACCAAAAAGATTGATATTACTTTATGTAAAAAGAAGACCTCTGTCCTCTGAGGTTTCTAAGTCCTGGCTTGACAAAGCACTGAATGATGATTTAGTTGGGGTTTGTCCTGTGTGGGCTGGGGGTTGGACTGGGTGACCTCCTGAGGTCTCTCCCATCTCTAATCGTCTATGATTCTATGGTACATTGTGAGTGGTGCAGCCTAGGCATACAAAATAATGAATGGCAAAGAGAAGGTAAACCAGGCATTCCTTTTCATCCTTTGTCAGAACTCAGACCTAAAGGACCATTCTTTAAAACTGAAAGATAGCAAATTAGAAACTAATAAAAGGAAATTGTTGTGTGCAGTTAGCCTGTGGAACTTACTGTCACAAGGTATTGCTCAGACCAAAATCTTAGCCGGCTTCCAAAACAAATTGGTTATGTACAGACAGGGCCTTACCAATTTCATGGCCATGAAAAATGCATCACGGATTGTGAAGCAAGCCTTCCCTGTGAAATCTGATGTCTCCTTGATGCTAGGAGCACCCTGTCAGAGGGGGCTTGCTATGTTCAACTGGGCAGTGGAAGGACAGGACCTGCTCCTCCCCTGTAAATTGCTTTGACATTGGGAGGTGGGGACCAGATCACATCCTCTTTCAGGTGCATCTCCTGCTGCAGAGAGAGCAGCAGCTTGAGGTTCCTGCAGCTGGAGGAGACTTGTGGAGTTGGACCATATCTTCCCTCTGCTGCCGGGAGTGCCTAGCTCCAACTAGGCAGAGGAGGGACAGGACTTGTTCATTTCCTGCAGAGCTGCTGGGGGTGAGGAGAGACCAGACAGTCCCACCTCTGGGCATCCCCCCCGCCCCCCGCTGCAGGATGCTCTCTGAGATGGGTAGCAGGCTGAGGTTTCTGCAGTTGACTGTGGGGCCAGGGAACGCAGCACTTTGTGCTGCTTTGCAGAGAGAGAGCCGGTCTTGTCCCTCCAAGCCAGGCAGGATTAGTGATGACAAGCCCCTGGCTGGGTGTTCCCAACAGCACAGGGGAGATCAGACCTACTCTCCCTCTTGGAACCTCCTGCGGCTGCAGGAAGCTCTGCAGCTGCTGCCTTCAGACTCCCAAAAGTAGCACAGAAGTCAGGAGGGCAATCCCATGACATTCCCACAACAGGTTTGTGACCCTCTGCTCACAGTCTCCTTTTAGGTCAGGAACCCAGGGTTATAACACTGTGAAATTTAAAGTTTAAACAGCTGAAAATGTGAAATTTACCAATTTTCAAATCCTATGGCTGTGCAATTAGCTATAATGAGCCATGAATTTGGGAGGACCCTGTTTATAGAGGAACAAGAACAAGCAGACTGATAAGATTAAGATTACAAAAACCCGCCGGATGCAGGGCAAAGCTCACCCTTTGAATGACAGGTTAGGAAGATATTTCCCATATAAACAAGGCATCCCATAACACCCCGTCAGGATTTCTTTCATCTTGTTCAGAAATGTCAGATATTGGTCACAGGAGCAGCTGGAACACAGGTCTGTTTGGCTCTGACAATCCTTCTAAGAAAGTACCCAGGATGGAGTCAAAGCCCATTGCAAAATTGCAGGGCTGCCTTGCATTTCTGTAACTTCCTGCCACTGTAGGGGCCTCAGGCATTAGTGGCACATCAGTAGCTCCTCTTCTTTCCCCCCCACTGGCAGTGTCCAGAACTGCCCTAGTCAGACTAATGCCACTGCACCCAGGGCAGGAGTATCTGGGTAAGGTCTTTTGGCCTGTGTTATGTCGGGGTATATCTACACTGCCACCCTAGTTAATAGAGGGATAAGGGATCTTTCAGAAAGGCTTTATTTTCCTCAAGATCAGCGTCTAGACTGGTGCTTTTTTCCGGCAAAGCTCCGTGCCGAAAAAAAAAAGCGGCAGCCATTTTTATGCTAATGAAGCAGGGGAGATTTAAATCCCCGCTTCATCAGCAATTGCGATACGTCTAATTTACATCCCTTTTACGGAAAAGGGATGTAGTCTAGATGTAGCCGTCCTGTCTTTCCTTCTCAGTAGGATAGTTTGCTTTTAATATTGTCTCTAAGAAGCTGCCAGCTCTCCTGAATTCCTGGGTGCTCATGGCACTGGGGGGCACAGATACAGAGGGTGCTGCGGGGGTGCAGTTGCTAATGATTCTGCCCACCAGGCCTCTCCACCCTGCTCAATGCTAAACAATGCACAGGCCTGGAGTACCTCAGAGACTAACAGATTTATTTGGGCACAAGCTTCATCCAATGCAGATAGAGTAGCACAACTACCATTCGAAGACTGCTCAGTGCTGTACTTTCCTGTGGGATCTTTCCCTGTCCTGGCTAAGGCCTGGATTTTGGATCCCTATCTTGAAGGGTACTCCAGTCCAAGGTATCTATTCCTTTGCCTAAAGTTGTTCCCTGGGTATTTACTGCCCCTATTTGTTCCACCAAGAATCATAGAATCCTAGGACCAGAAGAGACCTCCGGTGGTCACCTGGTTCATGTCTCTAGTGTGATGACTAGTAGCAGCAGCAGTTTTGGCTAAGCCATCAGTCCTGTTGTTCCAGCATGCTTCCATGGATTGATTCTTCTGAGTTTTGTTTCACAGACACTTACCTTCCTTCCTCCCCCTTCCCCCCCCCCCCCCCCCCCCCCGCATCCCCCTTCTGTTCTGCAATGTGATTTGTCCTTTTCATATTTGTTCATTTTTTTAATTGTATCCTTTGGTATATATGGTTGTGACTACTTTCTTCCACTATTTGATCTGAGGAAGTGGGTCTGGCCCACGAAAGCTCATCATCTAATAAACCATCTTGTTAGTCTTTAAAGTGCTACATTGTCCTGCATTTTGCTTCAACTACCCCAGACTAACACGGCTACATTTCTATCACTATTCTGAGTTTTGTGTGAGTCACCCAGGTCTCCTGTTCTTTCCTTGATCAGATTTGCCATCGGTCTCCATTTTTCTGAATGAGGAAGGGAAAGCCTATTTGCACCTATCATTTCCCTATCATCCAAAGGGTGAGCCACAGTGATTGCTCCGGCTGTCCAATTGGAATCAGTGTAAATAGTAACAGAAGTGTGCTGGGATTCATACCAGGACAACTTCAACTGCTTCCACGTTGGTGGCTTGAGGGCCCCACCCTCAGGCCTCTGTTCACAGCCAGGCGCCTGAAGTCTATAAGCCGGGTCCTAGCTTCCACCAACCCTACACTGGGGGGCTCTGTTCCCAGACCCACTCACAGGGTCCCAGTCTTGGCCCCAGTTGTGGGGTGGGAAGCACGGACAGGAATAAACGGGATGAGGTAAAAGTTTTCCCCCACTGGAAAAATGTTCCAGCCCCACTGTCCCCAGCGTCACTCAGAGCCACCATAATCCACCCAGGCACCCCTCGAGTCATTGTTAGCACCCCAAGACACCCCTCCCCACACCCTGGAGTAACCCCAAGCCAGTCCCCGCCCCGGAGACAACCTCTCCCCGCCCCCACGCGCAGGCAGGAGCCAGCCCCACCGTAACCCTGAGACCCACATGTGGAGTTGCTCGGAGCCACCCCCCATCCGGCGGCGTCAGAGCCCGCCGGCCCCCCGAGCCAGGGCCCCGCCCGCAGCCCCCCGAATCAGAGACTCCGCAGCCCCTCCCCCCGGGCTCCCCACGCGCGGCGCAGGCAGGGCCGGCTGGGGGCGCGGCCCGGGGGCGGCTCGGCGGGCTCGCTGCGATCGGGCATGTCGGGCCGGCGCTGCCGGGCGCTCTACCCCTTCTCCGGGGAGCGGCACCGGCAGGGGCTGCGCTTCGCCGCGGGGGAGCTGCTCACCCTGCTGCAGGTGCCCGAGGGCGGCTGGTGGGAAGGGCAGAAGGAGGACGGGCTGCGCGGCTGGTTCCCGGCGAGCTACGTGCAGCTGCTGGAGGTAGGAGCCGGGGTGGCTGGTGGAGAAGGGCGCCGGGGAGTGAACATGGGGTAGTGGAGAGGGGCGCGGGGAGGGGTCTGGAGGAGAAGGGGGGCAGGTGGAGAGCAGGGGCAGGGAGGATTGGGGGAGGGGTGTACAGGGAGGTGGGGGCAGGTGGAAAGAAGGGGCAGGGAGGATTGGGGGAGGGGTGTACAGGGAGGTGGGAGTGGGGGCAGGTGGAAAGCAGGGGCAGGGAGGATTGGGGGAGGGGTGTACAGGGAGGTGGGGGCAGGTGGAAAGAAGGGGCAGGGAGGATTGGGGGAGGGGTGTACAGGGAGGTGGGGGCAGGTGGAAAGAAGGGGCAGGGAGGATTGGGGGAGGGGTGTACAGGGAGGTGGGAGTGGGGGCAGGTGGAAAGAAGGGGCAGGGAGGATTGGGGGAGGGGTGTACAGGGAGGTGGGAGTGGGGGCAGGTGGAAAGAAGGGGCAGGGAGGATTGGGGGAAGGTGTACAGGGAGGTGGGGGCAGGTGGAGAGAAGGGGCAGGGAGGAGTGGGGGAGGGGTGTACAGGTTGTGGGAGTGGGGAGTGCAGTCTAGGCATGGGTGGGGGATAAGGGGTACCTAGGTTGCCCTCTCATGGGGTTCCATGCAATGTGTCAGGTGCCTGTGGATCCAGCACTGTGCAGGTGGCTTGGTCAGGCTGGAGCTCTGGCCTTCCTCAGACCTGCTGCCTGGGCACTGGGCACTGGCTCTGCCCCCTGTGCATGGCTGAGCCCCGGCCCAGCGGTGTTTCCAGCCTGGGACCTGGCCTTTTCCAGTGTGGGGGGGAGCATGCTCCTGGGGTTGCTGATGGTCAGTTGCACCCACCCACTAGCGGGTGTTTGCAAGGAGAACAGACTCATCCCGGGCCAGGGTTTGTGTGTGAGCTGCAGCTGCCTCAGCTAAACGTGGCTCCAACTCTCCCCCACCCCACAGGGTGCTGCTCAGGCCACTTTTGGGCCTTTCCCACAGACAGCTTCACCTCTGTCCCTGGGCTGTTGACAAACCTTTGACCCTGACACAGCTGCATGGCGGTGGCAAGGAGGAAGAGCGCCCTAGAACCCCACAGCTTCATGGTTCTGGAGAGTCCCAGGCTGGAATTCCTGCTGAGGAGCCTGGGTTCTCTGTTTCACAGCTGCTGGTGAAATGATGGCCCCAGTCACTCGCACATGGATTTCAGCTTCTATTGCACCATGTTTCCGGAACTTGGGGTCAGTTTCCGATATCACCTCAAGTTTGCTGCCCGTGTCAAGCTGGAGGAGCTTGTGTCTGATGAGGCTTCTTCAGCTATAAGACTTCCATTCGGACCAGTGCATGAGATCTCTCAGACTTGAACACCATGGTCCCTTCATCTAGTCTGATCCCTTCCATGTTGCAGGCCACAGAACTCGCCAAAAAGTCACTGAAGTTTTCTAATGATGGTTCAAAGACGTCAAGTCTCAGAGAATCCTTCGATTACACTCGTATGACCCTACAAATGACCCAGTCGCATGCTGCAGAGGAAAGTGACACCCCTGCCCCCGGTCTCTGCCACTGTGACCTAGGAGGAAATTCCTTCCCAATCCCAAATATGGCCATCACTTAGACCCTGAGCCTGTGAGCAAGACCCCCAGCCAGGCACCTGGGAAAGAACTGTGTGTAGTCGCTTGAAGCCTTTCCATCTCAATTCCCATTGGTAATCATTGGAGATATTTGCTGCTAGCAGCCACAGATCAGGTACAGGCTATCCTGTCAGATCCTCCCTGCCAGAAACATATCAGACTCGATCATGAAACCAGTTAGGTTTGTTGTCCCACTTATCATTTGTAGTTTAACATGTTTCTAAATATTTACAGCTCTGCCCAGGTCCCTCACCAGCTTGGGAGGCAGTCACTAACACCTGCTGAGATTACCGGTGTCATTATAAAGATCACGGTGTTCATGGTTTAATTGGTCCTTTAACACTCTGCCATATCTGGTGTGTTCCCACCTTGCTGAAGTCACTGGTTGCAGTCATTGTGCCATGCAGTGGGCACAGCACCCAGTCATTGCAAGTTCTTTGGAGGGTAGGGTCAAAATTCAAAATGATCTGGACAAACTAGAGAGATAGTCAGAGGTAAATAGGATGAAGTTTAATAAGGACCAATGCAAAGTGCTCCACTTCGGATGGAACAATCAGTTTCACACGTACAGAATGGGAAGTTATTGTCTAGGAAGGAGTACTGCACAAAGAGATTCAGGGGTCATAGTGGATGACAAGTTAAACATGAGTCAACAGTGTGAAACTGTTGCAAAAAAAGCAAACATGATTCTGAGATGCATTAACAGGAGTGTTGTGAGCAAGACACGAAAAATCATTCTTCCTCTCTACTCTCTGCTGATTAGGCCTCAATTGGAGTATTGTGTCCAGTTCTGGGCACCGCATTTCAAGAAAGATGTGGAGAAATTGGAGAAGGTCCAGAGAAGAGCAACAAAAATTATTAAAGGTCTGGAGAACATGACCTATGAGGGAAGGCTGAAAGAATTGGGCTTGTTTAGTTTGGAAAAGAGAAGACTGAGAGGGAACATGACAGCAGTTTTCAAGTATCTAAAAGGATGTTATAAGCAGGAGGGAGAAAAATTGTTTTTCCTGGCCTCTGAGGACAGGACAAGAAGCAATGGACTTAAACTGCAGCAAGGGAGGTTTAGGTTGGACATTAGGAAAAAGTTCCTGCCTGTCAGGGTGGTTAAACACTGGAATAAATTGCCCCGGGAGGTTGTGGAATCTCCATCTCTGGGGATAGTTAAGAGCAGATTAGGCAGACACTCTCAGGGAGGATCTAGACGGTGCTTGGTCCTGCCACGAGGGCAGGGGGCTGGACTCGACCTCTTGAGGTCCCTTCCCGGTCTAGGGTTTAAGATTCTATAATTCAGTGCTGGGAGCTCCACCCAAAGGCATTTCTTCAACTCATTATTGTTGTGGGAGGCTGAGCTTTGCCATGCTGGGTGTGTAGCGTTTACTCCTGGGCTAGAGAGCTGCCCCGCTGGGAACGTCTGCAGCTTAGGTATGTGCCCCTCAGTGGAGAGCCTGATCAATACCCCCGGGGCAGACCTGGTTTGCCCTGGATCATTGCTGTTATACAGAGCCGTGGTACCCATGTGACCGCCAGTTTGGTCTTTCCCTGTCTTGTGTTGCATACAGTGGAAATGACAAAGTGCCACTAACACGAGGTTTTGGGTGAATGGAAACTCTCCCTCCATGGCAGGGATTTCCATCTTGTCACTGACATAGACGTTTGCTTCCACCACCAGATCCAAGCTGTTTTTAGGGCTGTTCAGGTTCCAATTTTAGCCCTGCTCTGAAACTCAGCCCGGAGTGCACCATAGCACTGGCACTCTTGTTGTCTGATTTGCAATAGCTCAAGAGCTGCTGAGAAATCCGGTGAGCTGTGTCTCCGTGCGCGTGGTGATGCGTATGCTACCTATGACTCTGGGAAGCTCCTTCTCTCCCACAGCTTGGGTGTAAGAGCAAGCTGAGGGCAGGATTGGCCCTCCGCCCCATTCTCATTGATGCCAAGGGCTGTGGTGGCCCCTGCGCCAGTTCAGCCTTTGAAGGTGTAAAGGCAAAATACAGGGCTTGGGCTGTGCTCTGATCTGTCCCCAGGAGCTGGTGCCTGTTGGGTTGGATTATTTTCTAGGAGCTGAATAGTGATGTGCCCTTGAGGTAGCAGAGTTTCTCCTATTGGTGTGTGTTTCATAAGGGAGGACACTTACACCATAGCAGAGTCTCAAACGGCTCATTTAAACATTCATTTCAGGGTCTACTTTTCTGATTTGTGGTTAGCGAGAAATAACTTATGTAAGAAGCAGCAACAGCAGCATCTGCAAATTCTGCTTAACTGAAGTGTCAGCACTTTTTATAGCTACTCTCATCTCCCCGAACTACAAATCTCTGCCTGGAGCACAGTGTGATGGAGATGGGGTAGGAAGCTCATTGGTCAGCTCCACCAATCTCTGCCCCATTATATTGCTCTCACCGTCTGGCACCTTCACACATGGAAGTAAAAAGCCATATAAGGCCTCAGCTACCTGTTTGTCAGCTTCTTGGGGCACCACTTCTCCATGGTGGCTCTTGCATAGGGAAGCAGCAGCACAGAAAATCTCCTTATGGAATGGAAAGAGCAGGAACTGTGTGGCTCCGTTCCTGCCTCGTGCTGCTCCAGAGCCATCCTGTTGCCCTTCTGCAGCCCCAGCATCCTGGCTGAGGAGCAGATGGCCGTGGCTGTCTAGAGCGGGCAAGGATGTGGGAGACAGCATCTGCCCACGATAGGTGACTTAGTTACCAAGAGTTGGGCTCCTACTTACGTCAAAGGAGCAATGTAGGCTGTGGCTATGCTGTGGGCAGTATGGGGCTCTCCACCCAGGAGCTGAAAGCACCTGATTCTTGGGGCACCAGCCATACAGTGCTGCTGGGTCTGTGGGCAGCATGGACCAGCTGAAATGCTGGACCCTGGGCCTGGGCAAGAATTGCAGCCTGCCCAAGCACTGTTCTGCGCAGGCTCCAGCAGGCCTCTCTTCTTCTGGACACTTTTACTGGTGACAGAGAGAGGATGCACTTCTGAGGGGAATATTTTCAAAAGTGATTCACTGACATGGGAGACTGACTCCCAGGCTCCTAAGTCACTTCTGGAAATGGGGCTCCCAAGTCACTCAGGTGCTTTTGAGAATGTTCCACTACACAGCTGTCTGCCTGTGCATCCAAGCAAAGCCTGAGCCTGGCAAAGGCTGCTGAGAGAGATTCTCTCAGAAGAGGTAGATGTTAGGATTTTTGCCTGACTGCACATGGGTGGTGGTGGCAGTGGGTGAGATGCATGGCAGGGCAGCACGGGGCTGGGTGGCAAGGGGAGGTGTGTCTTGGGGAGGCACGTGGGGAGGTGTGTCGCAGGGTGGCACATAGGGTGGGTGGCAGAACAAAAGGTGCATGGCAGGGTGGCACAGAGAGGTGTGTTGTGGGGAGGGCCAAATGGCCACAGGCAGTGGCAGCTTTGCAGGAAGGTGGGTGTGTCTAGATCTGCTGGAAATGCTCCTCCTAATGCACCCGAATTTGCCATTAGCCTCTTGGCTACAAGGACACACTGTTGAGTCATATCTACTTCCCCAGGTCCTTTTCTGCTGTACTTCCACGTAACCAGTCAGTCCCCCACCTATAGCAGTGCGTGGGATTTTTCCATCCCAAGATCAGGACTCTGCCCTTGTCCTTGTTGAACTTCATCAGATTTCTTTTGTCCCAATCCTCTAATCTGTCCAGGTCACTCTGGATCCTGTCTCTGCCCTCCAGCGTATCTACCTCTCCCCCCCGCTTAGTGTCATCCACAAACTTGCTGAGGGTACGATCCATCCCCTCATCCAGGTTATTCATAAAGACGTTGAACGAAATCGGCCCTAGAACTGATCCTTGGGGCACTCCGCTTGAAACCGACCACCAACCTGACATAGAGCCATTGATCACTACCTGTTGATCCTTACAACCTGGCCAGCTTTCTCTCCATCTTACAGTCCATTTATCCAGTCCATACTTCCTTAACTTGCTGGCAAGAACACTGTGGGAGACTTTATTAAAAGATTTGCTAAAGTCAAGGTATATCACCTTCACTGACTTCCCCATGTCCACAGAGCCAGTTACCTTGTCATAGAAAGCAGTCAGGTTGGTCAGGTATGACTTGCTCTTGGCGATCCATGCTGACTATTCCTGATCACTTTCCTCTCTGATGATGTGCTCTAGTTGGAAGCTAGAGGCATGTAGGTAAGAATAGTGGTCAGTAGGTTTCCGTCATAGGGTGGTGTGTATGTAACCATCATTTATTTGTACTGTTGTGTCTGGAAATGGATCTCTTGTATGGACTGGTCCAGGCTGAGGTTGATAATGGGGTGGAAATTGTTGAAATCCCAGTGTAATTCTTCAACCAGACTCCTTGCTCGTTTGCTCAACCCTCAGACATTGCCCCTCTCTGAGTGGCAGCTGGTGACCACTGAGGCACCTTGCTGTGCTCCCCAAGCTGTCGGGGACGTTGCTCTGAATTGCAGCTCTCCTCTGTCCCTCTGTGCTCCCCAGCAGCCTGAACCCCCTGGCTTCTGTGACCGTGTGCTACCAACCCACACAGGTCTCGAGGAGCTCCTCCTGGGTTCCATGTGTAACGTGCATTTGGGTGGCGTGTAAATAAATCTTTGTGGAACACACCAGAGGCAGCTGCTGGGTGCTGATGAACTGTGAAAATCTAACCACTCTGGATTCATTTGCTTTCTGGATCTGCCTTCTGGATTCATTTTACTCATACTTGTGTGGTAAATAACTGGCCAATGAACATGAACGAGCAATAGCAGTGATAGATGATACTATTGCTTTGATCCACCCCAGGACTGTTTGCTTAACTGAGCATTTATCTAGTTTGCAAGGCAATGGCATGTTGTCAGGTCTCTACTTTCCTAAGTGTGCACTGAAACAGGTCTTGTTTTTATTTGACTGCCGTGTTCTGGGCTGCACTGATTGCCCTGAGCCCACACTGTCATTGAGATTGCAGAGGTAAGCTCTTCTTTTATCAGGGCAAGTGTCCATACATATGGTTTGAACTCTGCATTACAGCACCATGAAGCAGCAACCAGTTTCTGTGGGAAGCTTTGGGAATTTTGCATTTGTTTTCACCGTGGACAGAATTAGACCTGTAATTGTGTCTGAGGGAGTCCACGTGTGTGCTGTAGATTTCTGTACATCTGGCTGTGTGCGTAAGGTGTGGGCCTGGGGAGCACGACTGCTGGCACAGAAGTCATTCATTCAGCATTGCTAAGTTGCACCTCACTGGTACTTGGTGGGCTCGATTCTCCATTGACCTGCACCTTGTGTAACTATTTACCTCCATGCAAAATGGGTGTGAAATGCTACCACCTTGGCTTGTAACTGTCAGTTGCCCCATGTCTTGTGAAGTCAATCAGGCGCCTACTTGCTGCTGGTATGGAGGGGCGTACCACAGTGACGTGTCTATCTTGAAACATGGCATGTCCTCTAATGGAGCTGGAATTTTTCAGGCTTGTAACTGTACTGCTCAGTGTGGAACATTGCCTGGAAAAAGGTCATTGTGCTGAGAGCTTTGTGTGCGTGATAGACCTGGGATGATAGCTACCAGGCACTAGCTCCAGGGCCAGCTGGGGCCAGTACTACACTGGATGGCTCAGTTAGTTGTGGGTGATCCCGGACCAGCACAGCTGTGCCAGCAAATCCTTTGGTGAGATGCAATTATAGCAGGAAAACTGCCTCTTTGGAACTTGTTTCTTTCAGGGGACTGCAGTACATTTACGAGTAAAAAGTAGAGTGCTTTGTGGATGCCGTACCCCAGTGTAGCTGTACGGGCAAAAAAGGTTATATCCGGACAAAAGGCTATTGTCACAGAAGGAGTCTGAGCTAATGCACCTGATCGCTTTTGTTGGAATGGAATGGAAAGGAATGCCTGCTACCTGCGCTTTTCTCCTCAGAAGGAGTCTGGTGATGATGTCTTAGGGGCAGCTAAAATTCCTTGTTCCAGTTTTGTGAACAAAGTAAGCAAAGTTGGTAAGAAGATATGGAAGGTATAACTATATTTAAAATGCTACACCAGTGTAGTTGCAGTGCCTGCTGGCTCTTCTGTTAGCATAGAAACCTAGCACTGGAAGAAGCCTCGAGAGGTCATCGAGTCCAGTCCCTTGCCCTCACAGCAGGACCAAGCACCGTCCAGACCGTCCCTGACAGACGTCTATCTAACCTGCTGTTAAATATCTCCAGAGATGGAGATTTCACAACCTCTCCAGGCAATTTATTCCAGTGTTTAACCACCCCGACAGTTAGGAAATTTTCCCTAGTATCCACCCTAAACTTCCCTTGCTGCAATTTAAGCCCATTGCTTCTTGCCCTATCATCATGAGGCCAAGAAGAACAATCCCCCCCCCCCGTAACACTCTTTTAGATATAGTACTTGAAAAACTGCTATCATGCCCCCCTTCAGTCTTCTCTTTTCCAAGCTAAACAAGCCCAGTTCTTTCAGTCTTCCCTCGTAGGTCATGTTTTCTAGATCTTTAATAATTTTTGTTGCTCTTCTATGGACTTTCTCCAATTTCTCCACATCTTTCTTGAAATGTGGCACCCAGAACTGGACACAATACTCCAACTG
Source organism: Pelodiscus sinensis (assembly GCF_049634645.1). Classification (NCBI taxonomy): domain Eukaryota; kingdom Metazoa; phylum Chordata; order Testudines; family Trionychidae; genus Pelodiscus; species Pelodiscus sinensis. The sequence goes on along the minus strand of NC_134730.1, from coordinate 8,571,810 downwards.
AGGCCTAATCAGTGCAGAGTAGAGCAGAAGAATGACTTCTTGTGTCTTGCTCACAACTTGAGCATCCAAGAATCACGTTTGCTTTTTTTGTAACCGTGTGACACTGTTGACTCCTAGTTAGCTTGTAGTTCACTATGGCCCCTAGATCCCTTTCTGTAGTACTCCTTCCTAGACAGTCGCTTCCCATTCTGTATATGTGAAACTGATTGTTCCTTCCTAAGTGGAGAACTTTGCATTGTTCCTTATTAAACTTCATCCTGTTTACCTCAGACCATTTCTCCAGTTTGTCCAGATCAGTTTGAATTTTGACCCTCTCCTCCAAAGCACTTGCAACCCCTTGGTATCATCTGCAGACTGAATAAGCATACTCTCTATGCCAGTGTTTCTTAAAATTTTAAAAATGAGGAACACCAAACAATTTTTTTATGAGAAAAACCGAGGGAGAGGGAGAGGGTTGGGGGAGGGGGGGGGGGGAAGTTATTGAACAAAAAAAAAGGGGGTGTTGGGGGAAAGTTATTGAGCAAAAACCCTTTAATGGCAGCCATTTTTAACTCTGTTGTTCTCCACCTCTGACTGGGAACACAGTTTAAGAAACACTGCTCTATGCTGTCATCAAAATCATTGATGAAGATATTGAACAGTACCAGTCCCAAAACAGACTCTTGTAGAACCCCACTTGTTATGCCCTCTCAGCATGATTGTGAAGCATTAATAACTACTCTCTAAGAATGGTTATTCAGCCAGTTATGCACCCAACTTAAAGTAGCCCCTTCTAGGTTGTATTTTCATAGTGTCAGATGCCTTACTAAAGTCTAGGTATACCTTCCACCGCTTCTCCCTTATCCTCAAGGCTTTATAGCCTATCAAAGAAAGCTATCAGATTGGTTTGACATGATTTGTTCTTTACAAATCCATGCTGGCTGTTACCTATCAGCTTATCTTCCAGATGTTTGTAGATGGATTCCTTAATTACTTGCTCCATTATTTTCCCTGACACAGAAGTTAAACTGACTGGTCTGTAGTTTCCTGGGTTGTTCTTATTCCCCTTTTTATAGATGGGCACTAGATTTTCCCTTTCCCAGTCTTCTGGACTCTCTCCCGACTTTCATGATTTTTCAAAGATGATAGCTGCAGGCTCAGATACTGCCTCTTTCAGCTCTTTGAGTATTCTAGGATGCATTTCATCAGGCCCTGGTGACTTGCAGACATCTCACTTTCCTAAGTAATGTTTAAAATGTTCTTTTTTTAATTTTAACATGAATGCTCCATCTCCCAAGAGATGGTTGCTAGGCCAGCAGAAGATTCTTCCAACAACCTAGTGCTATCTACACTGGTGGTTAGGTCTGTGGGGACACATCCCTTGGGGAGTGGGGGACATAGATGACCGACTGAAAGTTCCTAAAATAAACCAGGGCTATCTCAGCAAAACTCGGCCACCTCCCCCCCGTGGACGTAGGCTGTTACGTGGAGACCAGGCCTAAATTACACATTTGGCAAAGGAGCAAGCACTCAGACAAAGCAGCCTAGAATCCAGCCAGCCAGACCTGGGACTGGGCACTGCAGCTGTTCCTGGTTCCTTCTTGGGTCCTAAGAGAACCAGCCTCCATTGGCAATTGGAACAGAGCACGTTGGTCCCAGAGGGATCTGCCCTGGATGAAAACAAGCAGAGGGCTTAGGAACCAGTGATCTGTGTTAGTAGCAAGGCAGGCCTGCACCATGTACAGGGAGCATCCTGTGGAAGCGTGTCTGAGCCTTTGGCAGAACCAGAAAGCCATTTGTGGCTGGGCTGCTGTTAGAAGAAGCCAGAAGGCAGCCCAGGCAGCAATGTGTGTACTTGGCATGCGACACACATTTAGCCACGTGGTGCTTGGGGCCTCACTGTACCAGTGCGGGTCCATCGTACCATGTGTGTTGTGTATAGCGTTACCAGGTAGACCCCCCCAAAAAACTGGACACACTTGATCGTGGGCGGGGGGATGGGGGACTGGCTGGGAGGAAGGGGGGGCAGGAAACAGAGTTGGGGACTGTGAGGCTGGCTGGCTGGGAGGAAGGGGGGGCGGGAAGCACGGCTGGGGGGGGTCTGGCTGTGGGGCTGGCTGGGAGGAAGGGGGGGCCAGGAGGAAGGGGGGCGGGAAGCAGAGCTGGCGGGGGAGGTGTGTCGGGGGCCTCAAGGTTGTCCAGAAGGAAGTGGGGGGCCTGGAGGAAGGGGGGCGGGAAGCAGATTTTGGAGGGGGGAAGTGCAGCGGCACTGGCCAGGAGAGATCAGGAAGAGGAATGGGCCGGTGGGAAGCAGAGCTGGGGGGATGTCGGGGGCCTCAAGGTTGGCCGGGAGGAAGTGGGAGGCCTGGAGGAAGGGGGGCGGGAAGCAGATTTGGGGGTGTGTGTGCAGCAATGCTGGCCGGGGGAGATGAGGAAGAGGAACTGGCCGGCGGGAAGCAGAGCTGGAGGGGAGGGTCGGGGGCCGCGAGGCTGGCCAGGAGGAAGGGGGGGGGCAGGAAGCAGAGCGGAGGGGGGCATGCAGCGGCACTGCTCAGGGGAGATGAGGATGAGGAAGAGGAATGGGCCGGTGGGAAGCAGAGCTGGGGGGCGGTGCAGGGGGGCTGGCCGGGGAAGATCAGGAGAGGAAGTGGGGGAGAACCGGCCGGTCAGGAAGGGTGTGAGGAGTGAACAAATCGGCCGGCGTGGAGAGGGATTGACCCGGGCACTTGTAGATGCCAGGGCGCTGCCCATCCCACGCAGGCTCCCGGCTTCCCCTCCTCTTCACATTCAACTAGCTTAGGGCTTCCAGCTGCAATCGTGGCCCCCCTCCCAGCTGGGACTCCCAGCCCCTCCCCCAGCCCACGCCAGGCTTCCGTCTGGTGCGCAGCCAGAAAAAGCAGAGAATACCGGACACTGCACATTGCACACTGCACATCACACATGTCCAGTATTGTCTGATTTTTTTTACCAGACAAAGAGCGCAAATAACGGACTGTCTGGTACAATACCGGACACCTGGCAACCCTAGTTGCGTAAGGCACACAAACTGCAATGAAGACGGGATCCTACTGGCTGAACACTGCAGAGGAGAGAGCAGCGTGGAGCATGGAAACTCTCAGTGAAGGGTTCATTTAGGGGGAACAGAGAAAGGATCCACGCACCTGGCTGCTTGAGGGAAGTGGACTTATTTGAGTCACACATTGAGGACTGGTTCACTCCTGTCGAGACGGCACAGGGTGTGATCAATATAGTATAAGTGGGGAGGAAAAGATGGTGGCTTTTACTGTGTACTGCGGGGGCTAGACTTCATCACCCACTTGTCCTGCTTTACCCTGGAAGTGGCAGGTCAAAGCAATGGAACCACAGACCCTCTGTATGGCACAGACTGAACCCTGGTCAGTGGCAAATGCCGTGGCACAGAGCAACTGTCAAGTGAGCTAATGCTGGCTCAAGTCCATGACATGGCAATGAATGGACAGGCTGATGCACACAATCAGCTGGAGCAATGTCTGATGGAAACTAGGGATGTGGAAGGTTAGCTGGTTACCTGGTTTACCTAAACAGGTAATGCTCACCAGTCCTGGTTAACTGGTAACAAGGGAGGGAAGAGGTTGGAGCAGCTCCTGCCTGCCACCAGCAGAGGGCTGCTCCAATCCCGCAGGGAGAACACGGACTGGGGCTGCTCTCGTCCAGAGGGGAGCCTGGGTGCTCCGCAGGCAGAGGCTTCTCTGGCAGAGCAGCTTCTGTCTGTGGGGAGCCTGGGCCCACCATGGACAAGGGGCTGCTCCGACAGGGGTTGGGAGCTGGGAGCCAGTGACAGCCTAGCCCCACCAGCTGGGGGCAGGAGCCCCCTAGGCTGGGGCTGTTCCAGCCAGGCTGGCTCCCGCTTTAATCAGTTAACCAGTTAAACATTAGGCAAACGTAACCTTTAACCAGTTCCTAATGAACTGGGATTTAACATCCCTAATGGAAACAAAGGAGTAGGTAACTGCACCTCAGGTACCTGCTACGTGCCACCAGAGTGGTTATTCCTATGTAGCTCCAAAAATTATACAAAGGCCATTTTGGAATTGTAGCAATGGAAGTCTTGGCCAGAGGTTTTGTGTCCTGGCCGGGGATTGGCACACAAACAGAGGAAATAGCAAACGCTGCAAGTGTGTGTTATGTCTTTACGTGTGGCCAGTTACCTCAGAGCAGTGAATCCCCATAGCCTGTGCTGGGCTGTTTATGGGACAAGTGGTTTTATTTGCATTAGATGCCTCTTGTAAATGACCTGCGTTATTCTGAATGAATTCCATTGGTTCAGGTCTGATGGCAGTACTATGCAGACTCTTGTTTTCGTGGCTGAGGGTTCCTGAGCAGATTGTAAGTGACAAAGGAACTCAGTTCACACCTAGGGAGCATCAGCTGTTTGCCACAGGAAATGGTATCACACATGTCACATCAGCTCGTCACCATCTGCCACAAATGGCCGAGTGGAGGAAAGATTTGTCCAAACGTTCACACCACTGATTCAGGTCAGATAGTCACAACACAAGGTGATAGGAATGCAAGCCCAGGTCTTTTTTTGGCACTGAGGCTGTTTAGCAACCCAGCAAGGTGTCTGCGTACAAGTTTTCTCTCTAATGTGCCTTTATATCACAGATGGGCAATATGATGAAAATTAAGTTCATTCACCTAGGAGCATAGAAAGAAAGGGTTGGAAAGGACCTCAAGAGGTCTAATGACCCACTCTGAGGAGGCATGATTCAGTGTTCCTAGGCCATTTCTCACAGCTGTTTGTCTACCGTGTTCCTTAACAACCTCCAAGGACAGGCATTCCACAGCCTCCCTAGATAGCCTGTTCCAGTGCTTTGCTTTCCTTCAGAGTAGAACGTTTTTCCTAATATCCAGCTTAAGTCTCCCTTGTGCAATGCCTGCAGTCTCAGAAGTGACATGATAAGCACCTGGTCTGGAAGCAGCAGCCCCAGGACTTGGCAGGATGGTGGATGCAGGAGGGAAGGAGAGAGAAAGGCATGTGTGTTGGTGGCGTGGGATTGGAGCTGTGTGGTAGGAAGCAGCCTATGTCTCAGTGTGTTCAGTTTGCGGCGGCAATGGGCCATGCGGGAGAGGTGTGACTGACCAGAGTGGGGGCTGAGACTTGAAATATGTCACTGAGGTAGGAACAGCCAGAAGTGAGGCTGAAGAATTCAGTGCTCTTCACACTTCCAGAGAAAGCCGTCTGGTGTTTCCAGCATTTTTTTAAGTCAGTTGAAAAAATTATTCTAGCAGAATTGGATGATTTTGACTTTTCCAATGTCATTGATTGCCTGAGCAACACATTTGCTTCCTCTGCACCAGCTGTTTGATAATAGGACTTCCCCAGCTCCTGAGCTAAAGCCAAGTGGTCGCTTTCAATAGCAAGACTTAGATGAGAGCCAATGATTTACCCTGCTGCAGCATGGCCACTGGTGTTTGCAACCATAACCCCTCTGTTGGGTTGGGTTTCTGTGCTCAGTACTGCTCAGACGTACCTCTGGGAGTCTGGATCATTGTTGTGGGGAGCCACCTCTATGGTGTGCATGTGCCAGGAGGGCTAGTGATAATTCTCTGGGCTTGGATGGAGGTGGAGACAATGCTGCGGATATGGCCACTGGGGCAGTGGTGAACTAGCAGGTTATGCCAGCACCATGCTCTTCTCAGAGGTGGCTGTTACAGCAGAAGGCCATAAGGCAAGGTGCTGCTCTGAGGATGAGGTTGGGCTCCCCATACCTGAGCAAACTGCTCTCCTTCATTTGAAGGGGTGAGTTAAATGAGCTGAGGGGTCTGTGCTGTGAGCAGATCAGTCAGCCTGCTCTGTGTTTTCTTGTTAGACTCTGGATTCTGAAGTGTTTGAGCATCAGGGCATGCTGCCCTTTGGATGTAGGTTGTTCCAAAGGGCTTTGAACTAGTGGCAATGACTCCCTGTTACTACCTTTCCCCTGGGGTTCATGTGCCTTCCCTGTGTCCTGGGGGTACTGTCGGCATGGGGTGGGGAGGGTTAAGGTACTAGCAGTCTCAGAGAAAGGGAAACAGTGGAAGAGGACAGAAGCAAGGTCAGTTATTGACATTTTCTATGGCAGTCCAGGCCCACACCAGACTCCTGCACCCATGAGCCTCCCAGCCAGAGGCCTGTGTTCTGAAGAGCAAGCCCAGAGTAAAGATTTGGGGGTCCTGTGCACAATGGAAATGAGGGCTGTTGTATTAACTTAGATAGACTAAATGGGCCTAAAGAGTCAAAAGTATTAGCACCAGACTTTCACTGTCCATCATTGAACAGTTTTAAACAAGGCTTGGGATTTGGTCTACACAGACCTCTGCTGCTCAGCAGCGGTGAGATACAACACCCATCTGAATAGGAGGGGGGAGACTTTGATTGTGAACACCTGGGATTCCACTGGGAAGACTTTCTCTGCTTCTGTAGCCATGAAGAACAAAAGCTATCCCTCTGCACAGGAATCTGCTGCAGGTCACAAAGCAGAAGTGCTGATGAGTCAGACACAGAAGAGGGGACGGGTGATCCCACTTCTAAGGGTTCATGAAAATGAGAGAGGGTCTGTTCCCTAAAAATCTGCTTCCCATCAAATCCAATAGGGATAAAGAGACCAATGTCCTCTACAGCATCCCAGGATTTGGGTGCAGACACTCCTCCTACCTGCATCTCCTTTATTGAAGGACAGACCTGAAGGTGACTGGGCCTTTGGACAGAAGACCTAGACAAATATTGTGGCAAGCACATCAGGAAATATCTTTTGAACCTTTTATTAAAGATTCAGAAAAGAAGGAAGAGCAGCTAAGGCTTTTGAAATGTAAAGGAAAGCTTTTATTTTAACAGTCTTCCTCATTCCCGTGCCTTTTATCTGGAGAGAGTCTTTTGAAGGAATCTCTGGATTTGACAGGCTCTTAAATGGTCCTAACTTTCCTTTGAGATAGGTTGGAGCTGTTATTGTTACAGCTGTTGGAGTCCAATCATGTTTCCCAAAAGACAAACACAGACAACCATACTCAAAAGGGGAGAGAAACTAAAAGCAAAGGTAGAAAATGCAGCTTCTGTCTCTGGTGCTGACTTTCACTTGCAGCCTCATTGCTGGAAAAACACAGGCCCAGCACATGGTCTTCAACCTCTCCCAGACCTGACAAACTTGCCCCGGCATCTTTTTGTTGTTTCTTTCTGGTCCATAAATTCCCCCTCAAGGATAAGTCCTCTTGTGCAAGTGTTCTTGCACAAGAGGCCAGTGTAGAAAGGGAACATAAATTTATTGCGCAAGAAGGCCCGATGGCTAAAATGGCCATCAGAGCTTTCTTGCGCAAGAGAGCATCTACACTGGCACGGATGCTTTTGCGCAAAAGCAAATATTTTGCGCAAAGGCACATGCCAGCATAGACGCTCTCTTGTGCAAATACTTTTAACAGAAAAACTCTTCCATTAAAAGTATTTGTGCAAAATCATGCCAATGTAGATGCACCCTGTGTGTCTGTTCACATCTCATACTGGAGAATGAGAGTGGTTGAGATCATTTATTTTGCCTGGCTGAGGGCAATTTCTTGATTTGGCCTCCCTGGCCAAACCATGTCAGATGTTAACAGTTCACTCAGTGGTTTTGTCACTATAGAAAGGTTATGTAGGTATTGACCAATGCATTTTCCATCCCCATATATATCTCAGTTCTGATACATTAGCTTGTGCGTTCAGTTCTTGAATTGCTTTTTATGGTCCCAAAACCTCGATTTGTGGTAGGTGGAAAATACATTTTTCCTTGTTTAGCTTCAGTCCAGGCTAACTGGGTTGTCTTAGGTCTTAGGTCTTTCTTCCATCCAGGATTCGTATATCAAAATAACATACACGTAAACGACAGTTCCGTTGTGTCTGTTAAAAGTTCTGCCATCGTTCCGTGGAAATGCCATGCATGCTGGTAATCCCAGAAGGTAATCTTCAAGAGAGAAATCTCCCAATGGTGTGATAAATGAAATCAGCTGATTACCTCTTTGGCTAAAGGAATTTTCCAGAATCCTCTTAAGGCATCCATCTCACAGATCATTCTCGTTCATTTCACTTTGTGTGTATGTCAGCCAGTGGTTTTCTCTCACAGCTGCTTCATTAAATATTTCAAATCCAAACAGATGAATGCGTGCCGATCCAGTCCGTTTTCTTGAACTCTGTTTCCACTCTTGTCAAGCAGTGGGATAGGAATATCATGAGGGGTTTGTACACTGTGTAGTTCAGCATTGTCTCTCAAGTTTATTTGTACTGGATCTCCTTTTAAAAGTCCAGGATCACCATATAGTCCATTGTGTTCTTCTACCTGTTTCACTGGGTCCACTAAAGCTGCACACTCCAGCAGAGAAGGTTGTTAGTCTCTGTTCCTTTGGCCACACACACTCTGAATGCCAGACTTGTGTCTTTGTAAGATGTCTCTCTGGTGAACTGGCCTGTGGAACACAGAACTTCTCCAGGGCTAGACAGAGCTATATCAGGGGATCTAGTCTATGGGAAGGGATGAAAATGTTTGTAAATCTGTTCTGAGATTACTAGGATATCAGCTCCTGAGTCAATTTTACAGGGTTGCCATGACTATTCATTTTCACTCTCCAGGCAACCCTTGTGACATCACATGTTAGACCCCAGAAAGCGGAAGCTCTTGCATATTCATAATATGACACAAATTGCTTACTGCTTTGATGCAGCAAACAACTGCAAAATGTCCATATTGCAAGCGTTTCTCACACGGTGTGCGTTGGCTCGACATGCATCACCTCATGGGATAGGACTTGTTCCATTCCTTGTACATGTAGGCTGGAATTTGTCCCTCTTAGCCTAGGAGGTGTCTCTCCTTGCCTCAGGGGTTCTATGATAATAACTGTTAACACTCAAATTTCTCTTTCCAGTTTCTAAGATAGTTTCACATTTTTCAAGTTTTTCTAAGTTTTGCTGTTTCTCCAGCACAGAATGCCTTGCTCTCTATATAATTGCGACTAGGTTAAACCTCTCTCAAATTCATAGTCATAGCTTAGCTTCACTTGCATATTTCTCACGCAAGAAGCCTCGAGTTTTCAAAGATAATGGCCAAAGGCTGTGCGATGACATGTCTCTCAGCAGGTAAAGGTTTGTCTGCCCCCTGCGCTCCTCAGTCAGATTGAGAAATGATGCTGCTGTGAAAAGATTTTTATCTGGTAACCCAATAACCGTCCTGTCTCTGATATTCCCCAAATCAGAGTTCTCAGTCACTGTACGTAGTGCTCTTATAAAACTTTCAACATTTCCCCGTGATTCTTGAATTCTCTGGTGAAAACATGTTTTTTCATAAAACATTTCTCTGAGGTATAAAATATGCATCAAACATAGACAGAACCCTTTCATAGTCATCTTCAGTAAAGTCAGATGACTTAATGATATGCTCATTTTTCTATTCCATAGCATAAATTAAAGAATATAGCTGCATATAATCAGTTTCCTTGTGGAGATTGATGGGCTTAAAGTGCAGCAGGGGAGGTTTAGATTGGACATTAGGAAAAAATTCCTAACTGTCAGGGTGGTCAAATATTGGAATAAATTGCCAAGGGAGGTGGTGGAATCTCCCTCTCTGGAGATATTTAAGAACAGGTTAGATAGACATCTGTCAGGGATGGTGTAGGTGGAGCTTGGTCCTGCCTTGAGGGTGGGGGGCTGGACTCGATGACCTCTTGAGGTCCCTTCCAGTCCTATGATTCTATGATTCTATGATAGGAATGAGAAATATTGCAAAGCATTCTTTTCAGTCTGTCCATTCTGAGGGTTTGTCAAAGCTAAAGTTCTCTGAGGCATTGAAGAATGGTATGTTTGCGATCCTGCATCATTTGTTCCTTTTTCCCTTCTGTTTGCAACTTTTATTGCTGTTTTCTTTCTCTTCCTGTTCTTAGTTTACTCCTGACTCCCATCATACTCCTGTCCCAGATGTGCATGGGTAACAGTGTGACAGTCTAGACTGATGGACACCAGTGTCCCCTCAATTCTTCGACATCGGGTGCCTATTACACTGCTCTGCTCTGAAAGCAACCACTCCTCATCTGTTCACATACAGGTTCCAGAATGAAAATCATTCCCAGCTATATTATAAGTGCACTAGCCAGCCAGTCACTCCTGAATTATACTGCAGAGCAACGTAGGTACGCTTCAGCTCCAGACTTTCCTCCAGAAATGTGTGTCGAGTACTGCCCAGCATCCTCCTAGACAGAACAAGAGCATAGAAAGTCTGTCATTCCATTAATAGACAATGATATGCTCAAATCTTGTGATCTCAAATTAAGTTTCCCAGAAACTTCAATTGAAACACTCTGGTTTAGTTAGATAAAACATTAAATTGAGCTTATTAGCTACAGAAATATAGGTTTTAAGTAGGTCTGTCAAGCAATTAAAAACAATCTCAATTAATCACATGATTAAAATGTGATTAATCACTTTGTTAATAACAGAATATCATTTATTTAAATATTTTTGATGTTTTTTTCAAATATATTGATTTCAATTACAACACAGAATGTACAACGCTCAGTTTATTTGACTAGAAGATTTACCGGGCATTGCTTAGGTCCTTAATACAATTAATTTTTGTTTTTCATCACTGGAATCATTGCTCTGGAGTGGGGCTGGGGAGGTGGGTTCAGGTGCAGGCTGCCCCGGGGAGAGAGGACAACCCCAGCCCTCTGTCACTGCAGCAGCTTGTGGCCGGGTGAGAAGCACCTCTCGATGGCTGCTGCAGCTCCAGCAGGCAGAGCCAGGAGAGGGGTGCCTGACCACTGGCTGGGGCAGGTAAAGGTTTGTCTGCCCCCTGCGCTCCCCAGTCAGATTGAGAAATGATGCAAACTGTGCCCTTTCCCTTCGCTCCCTGACGAAGGGGAACAGCCACAGCCAGCAATGTCCCCATATGAATTGGGGGGAGAGAGCTGCAATCCCAGCCGTCCCTAAAGGGTGTCTGGGGGTTGGAGAGTTGGGGCTGGAGAAGTCATGAAGAGAGGTTGGGGCACCCCCCAGTCAGGTCCTTTCACCTGCCTGGTGATTTTCTATATGGTTTTGTGCATCCCTGTACAACTTGGCAGGAAGGAGGAACCTCCCCTTTCGCACAGCCAATCCTGTCCTTGCTTTAAGTTTAAATTATGACAAGAGGAAGCTGCATACCAAATGTGATGGTCCTCACTCTTACTGTTTGGAGGAATTCTTGAACAAATGGACGGACAGACAGACTCTCTCACTCACAGACAAACTCTCTCAAACAGATAATAGATTATTATGTGTGAAGGATCCAGTAGGGCCGGCAGCCAGGATTCTGGGTGCAGGGCTGTCAGCTGAGACTCCAGGTAGAATGAATTGTCAGAGAGTACATGGTTACTTTTAAAATGATATTTACAGCCCTCCCACTGGGGCTGGGGTTTGTGATCCCAGGTAAGCTATTGCCAGCCAGCTGCCAGGGAGGACTGGCATGTAACTGCCCCCAGGAAACTTCTAGGCCTGGGCTGCAGGCTTGTGGGTCATGACATCAACCCCTTCCCAGGACTGCCCTCTGAGCTACCTGAGTCTAGAGCCATGGCCCATTTAAATCAGCGAGCCCCAGGGCAGCTGCCCCCTTTATCTCCCTTTCCATTGGTGGCCTTGCTCTGGGCTGTAATCTTTCTGAACAATCATTTACCCTCATTTGCCCTGCTTCAACTGAGAACTGAGGAGTTCTTGCAACCTGTTCTTCCTCACCCTCTACTTGCACTGCTGTGGGGCTGGGATTCGGCTCTAAAGGGAAATATGTTCTCGGTATAGGGCTTTGGAAGTGAGAATTGGAATACTGTGCAGGCTATGATGGATAAGGGAGCTATAATTCAAAGGTGGCCCAGTTGATTTGTCCCCAAGTCTGTTACCGACCAAGGAACTGATAGTCTAGCTTCTGAGAGTCTCTCTGTGTGGAGATTCTCTGCTGAAAGTCCTACTTTTTGTCCTACAGAGAGCAGGGCCCTGTTGCCTACATTTGTCTACATGACTTTTGTAGTATTCCTTTGTCTTGTCCAAGTGCCTCTTCAGCTCCTCTTGGATGCAGTGGATAGGTTGTACTAGTCTGAGGCAGCCGGGTTGGGGAAGGATGTCAATAATTGTGGGTGAAATCTGGGGTGGGACCCACAGTTAACAAAGAAGGAGACTGTGGCTGGTGGATGTGTGGTCCTCATTACTGTATGGAAACCCCACATGGGGTAACAGCGAAGAATAATCAAGTTGGTGGTTACTGATGTAGCATCATCAGTATTATTTGAGGATCTGGTTGATGTTGTTTGAGCAAGGATGACAGGCAGAGAACAAGTGCTTGTGGATACCTAATAAATATGACACAAGGGGGCAATAAGTCCTGGTCCCAAGGCAGCAGGCCCTGAATAAAAATTGTATTGCTCTATCCAGAGCTGGGCTTTTTTCTCCATGGAGGGAGACATCTTAGGGTACATCTACACAGCAGGGCTAAAGTTGAATTAAACTACACAACTTCAGCTCTGTTAATTGCATAGCTTAAGTCAAAGTAGTTTAACTCGGCTTTAGGCGCTGTCTACACAGCAGGAAGTTGAAGGAAGAATCCTCTTCCTTTGACTTCCCTTACTCCTCGTGATATGAGGGTTACCAAGAGTCAAAGTATGAAGTCCTCTAACTCAACATTACTTCAAAATTAAGGCTTGGAGTGTAGACACTAACATTATTCTGAAATAACACTGCTGTGTCGATGTTCCATTACAGAGGTGATCTGTTACCATCTACCATCTCTTCCACATTTTTCATTGACCTCAGTGGGTTTTGGATCAGGCCCACAGACTTTACAGTCAGTGGATTTCATTAAAGCCCTATAGCTGGCTGGAAAGGGGTTCTCATTGCTCTCTCGCACTGTTTAATTCTTGCCACAGGGGTATGAATAAAGACATTGGCTGGATGGCCTGCTACAATCCACATTCTAATGACATAAAAAGCCAAACAATGGGCACTTACGAACAATTTGCAACTTCTCTATCAGCTTCATGTAGCATGGAGACTCTGACTATTTCTTTCTCTTTTTTTACTTCTCTTCCCCCCCCCATCCCTTATTTATTTCAAAACTGGACCTTTAATAACTCCATTCGTCTGAAGAAGTGGGCTGTGCCCACGGCAGCTCATGATACCGTCTACGTGTTTTGTTAGTCTCTAAGGTGCTGCTGTTGTGTTTTGTTTTTTCAGCAACCAGTGCTCTGCTCCAAGTAGGCTGGCTGGGGAGCTCTAACTGGCACTGCTGAGCTGAGCTCTGCTAACTAAGCAGTGCATGCAGGACATGGTGCAAAGCAGGAGCAGATTTGAGCCCCTCCTTAAATTCCAGCTGATCATGTAGCCTGGATGTAATAAACCTTGGTGATGCTTTGGCTCTGTATAAGGGTGTGGCATGCGCAGGGGTGGGTTGAGTCAGTGCATTAGTGCTTCTCCATCGTGGAAGGGAGCCCACGCATAGAAAAATACTTTGTCCAGCTTTCTATGGCAGCAAAAACCTGTAGCAGGGCTCCTGAAACTTTAGCCTTTTTCACTTAAAAGGGAGAGAGTCAGATCTTGATATAGGGGGACTCATGAAGGACCCATAGTGCACAGGGATCCGAGTTGCACATTTGTGCTGAACTTACATTTTCACACTTTCTTTGGCACTTACCCTCACTTCCCATTTTGTCTGGGGTCTGCTGGTTGCCGGCTCCTTTTCAGTGGGCAAGTGACAACCAGGTAGCACAGTCTGACAATGTAAGGGAGCTAAACATATCAGCCAGATCCTTATAAAGCTGGCTCTGAACTTAGACTCCTGCATTGTGACCAAAGCCTTTTCTCTTTCAAGGAAGATCATAGAATAAAATGTCACGTTCTTTGCTGTTGCTCACAGTATGCAGGAGTAACTCCCTGCCTTCTGTTCTAGAGGGCTGCTGCCTCTGGGAAGAAGCAAAGCCTCGGAGGAGTGACACACAGAAGTCAAAATGCTACATGGTTTTTAAACAATATTCTTTGGAAAGCAATAATATTAACTGTGTTGCCATGGTGTACTGTGGGTGTGGCTAATTAGACAGAGTCAGTGTGTTCTGGTATCCATGGCAACTATCTGGCCAAAAATACAGTAACTCAGAATAATTTTCCCCATATAATGTAGTTCTTGTTTTCCATCACATTGTGAAACATTGCAGCTGCCTCTGACACAGAGTTCCTGCTGAATGGAGACCACTGGAATCTGGCTAGAACCTCCTCCATGCCAGTTGGTGGGAAAAACCTGGGTTAACGCAGAGATGGGAGCAGCCCACCTGACATAGAGGTGGAAATTGAGCCGGGGGGGCGAAGGCGGTGCATTTGTGTGTCTGTGTCTCCTTTCCTCCCTGTAGGAGAAGTGAGCTCTGCTTGCGTCTGTGTGTTAAGGGGGGGAGATGTGCCCTGCTTGTGTGTGTGTTCGTGTGACTCTGTAGGTGAAATGAGCCCTTTACCGTTTGTGTGAGTGGGTTAGTGGAAGTGGGCCCTGGGGTGTGTGTGAGAGAGACAGTGTGTGTGTTGGACGTGGGGGTTGGCACAGTGGAGCGTGTACTCAAAGGGTGAGCAATAGCAACTTCTTGTTCCTTATCCAGGACAACTTGCAGTAAAGCAGAGGGCACAGTCCCATGCACAAGCTGAGGCTGCAGAACAAACATTCATCCATCCCCAGGAAGGGATCTGGGACAGCCAGACTCTGTGGGTTCCAGAGTGTCCCTGCATCCCAGTCAGATTTGCCATAGGTGACGTGCACTGGTCATGCCCATAGTGTCCCTTTCATTTCAGAATCTTTCTGTAGTTGCCATGTGAAGCTCGTCTCAGCCCAAATGTTCAGGGTACCACTGTTAGGGTATGTCTACACTACCCTCCTAGTTCGAACTAGCGGGGTAATGTAGGCATACCGCACTTGCAAATGAAGCCCGGGATTTGAATTTCCCGGGCTTCATTTGCATAAGCAGGGCGCCGCCATTTTTAAATACCCGCTCGTTCGAACCCCGTGCAGTGCGGCTACACGCGGCACGGACTAGGTAGTTCGAACTAGGCTTCCTAGTTCGAACTACCGTTACTCCTCATTCCATTGTTCTTCAGGCAAGTCAGCCAGCTCCAGGGCAGCGCGCCAGGCAGCAGACTTAGAACATGGTGTTTTCAGATCGTTTCAGGGGTGCATGAATGTGCTGAGTTGCTGCAAAGGAGGCACAAACTGAGTAAATACCTGTGCAAAGGGTTTCTCCAGGGAAGAAATCATCATGGTCACTGAAGATGTTTTCCCACCACTGTGATACTGAATGCAGCAATCTCTGTTAGGGATGTAAGCGACTATTTGATTGTCCGATAAGCATGAGCTTATCAGATAGTCGATTAGTGATGCGACTAGTCGCTTCTCCCCCTTGCTGCCTCTATCAGAAAAAAGTTGTTTACCTCTGCAGGGAGCAGAGGAGGTAGAGGCCCAGTGGGAAGCAATGCAAGCGGGGCATGAAGCAGTCTCCACTGGCACCCTGCTTTTGAAATGTACAAGAGCCCCAGCAGTACTTCTGTATATTTCAAAAGCAGAAGCCCTACAGAGAACCCCACTGGGGCATGAACATTTCAAAGGCTGAGGTGCAGCAGGGAGCATGGGGTCATTCTCCTGTTGGCCCTGCACCCCCTGCTGAACTGTAGCAAGAGCCAGGCAGGGCGGAGGCTCCCTTATCGACTAATCAAATAGTCAATGGAAATCCCATTGACAATTCGATTAGTTAATTCATCTAAATTTAACATCCCTAATAGTTGTACCTAAGCTGGACTAACAGAGCGAGCCGGGCTTCCAGGCAGACTTTGTCCCCTGCCCCCCATTCTGGGAGAGCCACGCTGGGAAAAAGTTACTGGGCTGTGTTCCCCCCACCCCTCATAAGTTTCCCCATGTTGTTCAGCTGCGGGCTGTTCAATCCGGCGCCAGGCTCTCTTCGGGGGCAAAGGTGTTTGCAGTTCTCAACCCCAGCCCGGCAAAGGCTGAGCCGGCAGGGGCTCTCAGAGCGGGGGGGAGAGGGGCATTCTCTGAGGCATGTGCTGCATGGCCTGCCTGGCACTTTACCCCGTGACACCTGCCTGATCCGGGTGGGGGAGCCTGCCTGGCACTTTACCCCGTGACACCTGATCCGGGTGGGGGAGCACTCACCCCCCCGGTAGCTTTCGGAGGCCAAGCCTCCCAGCGGGGGGAACACTCACCGCCTTGTTCCTGCGCACCACACTCACCCCCAGGTGAGTAAATAAAGTTTTGTGCGTGCGTGTGGGGTTTGTAAAAACGAATATAACCTGTGGGTTATATTCGCTAAAATACAGTACTTCCTGTTTCGATGCCTGTGCACCATTCCATCAGGGCCATCCTTGGCCGGGGGGAGGGCGTGAGGTCAAGGACAACTCCCTCCTTCATCTCAGGCTCTGCCCCTAAGCCTCCATCCCCACACCGACTCTCATGAGTGACACAGGGAGCTGGCGGGGTGAGTCAGGCTGCAGCTGAATGGAGGTAGTGTATGCCTCTGTGTTATGTCTGGCCCCCAGACCACAACTGAGAACAGAATATGACCCTCTCCACAGAATGAGTTGGACAGCCCGGGTCTAATACAACGCTAGAGCTTTGATGTGCAGATGCCACCTCAGCCAGTCTTTCTCTCCGCACACCCCAGTATTCCCTGTGGTGAAGGAGAGGGAGGGTGCTGCGGGTTGCTTTTGAACAGCATGTGGGCCAAAGTGTCACGTGAGGCTGTGCTGTCTACTGTGAAAGGACAGAGAGGGGCTGGAGGAAGGGAATCTCCTTAAGAGATCCTGGGCTGGAAGTGAAAACTGTCAGTTCTGCACGTCAGCCTCTGGCAGAGGTGGCCAGATGTTGCAAGCATGTGTCTGGTGCAATGTCCTCACATCCTTGGCAGAGACCTGTAGACTCTGTCCAGGGCTGAGGTCATAGATTTGTGAAACCCCCGAATAATGTAGCGCAGCCTGGCTTTGGAGTCAGCTCCAGCGCTTTGGGGAGACAGGGCTTCCCTGCTCCTCCCGTGGCTTTATGCACTCCTCTTTTAGGGCGTGTCTGCGCTGCAGTTAGAGAGGGCCTTGCCTCTGACTCAGGCTCACTGGGCCAGATTAAGGGCAGGTCACTCCCCACCTGGCATTACAGCCAGAAATGTGTCATGGCCTGGGCATGGCGAGGTTTGTCCTGGAGACCACTCCCCTACCAACACCAAGTGCTGCATGATGCCACTCAGCTGCAAGCCTGGCCTACTCGCAGCATGACCATCGCATGCAGGCCTGGCCTGGTTCTCGAACTAATGCAGCCCTGCATGCCCCTCGTGGGCTCAGAGGGGTGACGCCCAAGACTCTGAGGTGGCAGCCTAGGCTGCCTTCTCCCTCAGCTCCACACTGCCCCTCTGCTGCCTCTGTAGCGCAGGGGCAGGAAGGAGGGGGAACTGAGGGCCAGTGCCATGCTTCCTGTCCCCGAGCAGCAGCACAGTGCCCTCCTCCCTGCCCAGGAAGTGGCCTTCAGAACCTGCCACCTGCTTTCCCAAGCCTCGTGTGAGAGGGGGCTGGGCCGAGGGGTCCACAGGACACAGTCCAGCCCGGTCCATGCAGGGAGGAGTGTCATTTTCTGGGAGCCCAGCAGCCTCCCTCCCCTGTCTGTGCTGTTCTTCTTTAGCCTCCTTATTGCAACTCTTCCTGCCTTCACCAAGCCCAGGCAGCCTGGGATGGGCAGGGGCAGAGCTCTCAGCGGCTGCTTTAACACCTCTGCTGGGCGTTTCACTGCTGTGTCTGGGGTGTGTCGGTGTGGGCTTTGAAGTCTCTTGTGGTTATTTATGCAGGGTGTGTGCTTCCCGGCTGTAGGGTGGGGCTGGGTTATAAATGCAGGGATCTCCCTCCCACTGAATATCTGGTTTGGCTGATGTTTCCCCAGTTGCATTTTTCCAGCTTGAAGCTCATGTTGTTGTTTCCTGCCCCTATTTATGACCTCTCCAGTTTGATATGCGGTATGTCTCTCCTGGGTTGGGCTTCTTGCCTCACACTTCAGAATCATCCATGACAATTTCTCCCAGCCACACAGGAAGTTCATTATGGTCCCCCTGGCACCTTCCCCTAGTTTTGCCTTTGCTCATCTGCAGTGTATAGTTCGTGATAGAAATGTAGATACTATAGTTCGTGATACTTTTTATTCTCTGTTGTTCAGAGCTTTCCTCTTAATAGTTGTTCTGTTGTGTTTCTAGGCAAATTAATCAAAGGTATGACTGTAAACTGCATTAGGGCAGGTCTGCGCTAAAATGTTGACTCAGCTATTTTGCTCAGAGGTGTCAAAAATCCCAATCTCTAGGTGGCCTAGTTAAGCCAACCTGACCACCCTGCCTTCCCACTAGAGTACCTACAGCCATGGGAGAACTCCTGTTGACACAATGAGTGTCTATCCCAGTGGCTCTCAGGCTGTGGGTGGCTGGATCAGCCAGTTACATTTGTGGCCCATGTTACAGCCTCAGGGCCATACAGGCAGTATATCTATTGTGTGGGTGTAGCCCGCATAACACAGAGAGAGCTGCATGTGTGCCCACAGTGGTCTCTACACTGATGTCGTTTAGCATCATAGTAAGGCCCATCAGGGCTAGAAGCTCAGCTTGGTAGCTAGCAGACAGCTTGATGCTGCCACTGTAGTTGTATTGCACTCTGCTACTCATGGCGAAGTCTAAGATTTTGTCAGGGATATTTTTAGTAAAAGTCTGACAGGTCATGGGCAATAAAGAAAAATTCACTGATGTCAGCTGGCTTTCCCTTCCCCCTTCTGCTGGTGCTTGTCACGCAGATAGAAAGCAGAGGGCGAGAACTCTGAGGGTCAGGCAATGCCACGCTCATTGAGGTTAGTTTCCAGCAAGTATGCTCATCACTCTGACACCACAGAGCTTTGTTTCCTAGTTTTCTGACACCCCTCCCCCCCCCCGCCGCTCCTCAGGCATAATTATACCTGAAATACATGTGCACGGTCTCACCACTTATAGTCATGTTCCATTTGGGGGGAGGGGTTGTGACAGACTGGGCTGGATCTGGGTGCTGCTGAGGGCGTCTGCTCAGAGCGAATTGCTCAAAGTAGGGGCTCCTTACAGCCCCCAGACTGGAGACCTTCCCAAATAGGCCACAAACCAGTCCCACAGAGCACTCCAGCTGCCTGCCTGGCCAGCGTGAAGCCTCATGAGCAAAACCTCTCTGACACCCCAGCTCTTCCAGTGCCACAATCAGCCCCGGTCTTGCCCACAGGTGAGGGGTTTTAAAACCCAATCTCACCTATCCTAAACAAGTTCCGTCCGGTTCCAAGAAACCAGCCACGCATCCCAGGTCAATTTACCCTCTGGATCTCACCCACAAGACCCACACTGAGCCAATCCTTTAGAATCCAACTTCTAAAGGCTTATTACTACCAGAAAGAAAAGCGCTAGAGTAAGGTTGTTAAAGTATCATACATTACATGCATCGAATCTCCCAATTGTCGATGCAGGCTCTAGCAGAGGTGTTATAACTGCTGGCTTAAAAGTCTTTGGTGAACATCCTATGTCAGGATGGGTCCACAGTTCATTCCAGCTCCTCGATCCTTGCCCTCTTGCCTCTGGGACGGAGAGCTGAGCTGAGCGCCAAGATGGAGTCAGCCACCTGGCCTATTTATATCCCCTCCTGGCTTCTTCCAAGCTGGAGAGAGTCACATGGCCAGTGGCCACGTGTGTCTTTGGCCTCCAGAGGTCCATTGTTCCCTGGAGCTTTGCTCATTAGCATGTCCATGGGCAAACATTCCCAGCCCATTGCTCTGCCCCAGACAGAGAATCTTTCAGCATCAACACAGAGTCCATATTTATAACTTCACACACAGACATTATACAGGCGTATGAAGAGCAGATACAGAATCCGTAGACAATAAGCTTTTGTTTGACACCTCACATGGCCCCCTTTGTACCAACTTTTGGGGCAACCCCCCGCCCCCATGGGCGCAGCAGTGACCTGGCTGCTCCCCTAAAATCCAGTAATGTGACAGGGGTGTTGAAGATCTGGGGTCTTTGTCCCACCTCTTTTGTATCCCAAGGGCTGGATAAGGAGAGAGGCTGTATTTAGGGACGTTAAACAGTTAACTGGTAAGCCTATCGCTTACTGGCATGCTTACTGGTTAGCCAGCCCCTGCTGGTGAACACCAGTGGTGGCCAGACAAACTGTTTCAGACCAGTCCCATCTGTGGTGGGGCCAGCTAATGGGACCATGCAGCATCAGTGGGCCCTAAGTTAAGTGCTAGCACATCCCAAGTTGTGCTGTGGGACAGGCGTTTCTCTCGACTTTTAGTGTCGTCCCCCTCCCCCCTGCACCCTCTTGACCCCACCTGCCAGGTTTCTTGACCTTGCCTTGAATTAGAGTAAGAGTCTTTAAGACTGCATCAACTCCTATTTCCAGCATGCCCAGTGCAGTGTGGTGAAGTTTGGCTGAGTGTGCAGGATCCTGCAGCACAAGTCAGGGCCAGATTAACAGTGTGCGCCAGACACCAAATATATTTCTGGGCCCAATGTAGCCGTTATCAACCCCTTCCGGGTGTCGGCCTGGTGTGGCAGTGCTAGTGTATCCCCGGGACTGAGTCTGAGACATTTTCCATTTGGATCACACATCTCTGCAAGACTGTCTTTACTGCCTTGACCCCAGTTGTTTTCACTGAGAGGTACTATGGGTTTGCCAGTGTCACACTGAGAAGAAATTCAATAGTGGCCAGGGAAATCGTTTTCTAAGATAAAAAGTCCCTGTCTTTTTAATCTCTCGATTTCTGCCACCTTACTGTTTACCCCTTTCTCCAGATCATTTATGGATATGTTGAATAGGATTGGTCCCAGTACAGACCCTTGGGAGACACCATTAGTTACCTCTCTCCATTCTGAAAACTGACGTTTTATTCCATCCCTTTGTTTCCTTTCTTTTAACTGCTCTTTCTGCACCCTTTTGGTGGATTCAGTGTTTGTCTGCAGAGATCCACGTGTTGGAGATCTCCAGGTATAGTTACAGTAATTCTCTGTGCCTAGGAATTACACAGCTCTCTCCCTCTACACAGCGTCTGTCTATTCTTCAGTGTAAACCTGGGGCTAGTAGAACCTGAATTGTGCCTAGGGCTTGAGCGTCAACACTCATTTGTAACCCTAGATTCAGATTTGTTAACCCCCCCCCCCCCCCCCTGAGTCCCAACTAGGGATAACCGTGTCTACACTGCCTTGTGCAGGCCTGAGTCCCAGAGTTGCTGGTCTAATGCTTTGTTCATGGGGCAGTGTGGGAAAATGTGGCCCTCCATTCAGTTTCCTCCAAGCTGTCGAGGGAACAGAAAGTTGGCCAGTGGCATTGTAGGTTATTTTGGATGTGCTCCCAGGGAACGTCCACATGGCAACAAAGCACACTGGGCTGGCATGTGCCTGCTGACTGGGCCTCGGGGGCAGCACAGTTGCCGTGCAGATGCTCACACACCTGCACTGTGGGTATATTCCTCTGCAGCCCGAGCCCCACGAGCCAGCGATGGTCATTTTACTGCAGTACAAATCCTTGTACCCTGGGTCTGGGCTTTGACCCTGACGCCTGGTGGGGTCCTGAGACTGAGCTGGGGGGTTAATGTGACTGGAGCATAGACAGCAGGTAGATTTAGGCTTGAGCCTGATTTTGAACCCTGGAAGCAGGGCTGACCAGTTCACTGAGCCCCTGGGAAAGATGGGCAGGAGGCTGGCTCCAGGTTCCCAGAAGAGGTGGAGCCTTGAACTTAAGGGGCAGGGCTGAGGGTGATTAGCACAGTGCCTCCTCCCCTCCCCCTCCAGCAGCCTTCACAGCCACCCAGAACACGCTACATGGCTCTTGTGGTGATTTAAAGAGCCCAGGCCTCTGGCTGCTGTAGCCGTGGCAGCCAGACTCCTGGTACCTTTTGAATGGCCAGGCTCCCAAAACACAATGAGGTTCCTGCGGACCACAGTGCAGGGGGCAGAACCCATGTCAGCTCTTGGCCAGGGATTCTAGGCAAGGCTTGGGCCTAACAAGGTTGTCCAAGATGTTCCGTCAGAACATCCAATTTTCAGTGGCTTATAACTTGCAGACTAACTATATGGACTAAAGTGTCCCATTCTGCATACTTGCCTGAGGCTGAATGTATTATAAAACTTCAGACAAAATGGTTCAGCTGTGTCCAAAAGCACCACTCTTCAAACCCGACTTTTCTACCAAGAGACAGGGGGACTCAGATCCTCTGCATTCTCACAGGAGCAGGACCCCCCCCCCCCATGAAACCTCACAACTGCTCATGTGCTCTGTCTGCTCCCCTTCATGTATCTAGAGCTGCCCAGTGAATGCTGGTTGGCAGCAGATGCTGTCTCCAGCACCGTCCCCTCCATGGCTCCCAGGGAGGTGAAAGTGAAAGGTTTGGGTAGGGACACAGATGCATATTCCCCAGGTCCAGAAAGACCCCCTGGATCAGGGGGAAGGGGCCAAAAAGACCCACTAGCACAATGGACTCTTCAGGCCAAAGTTGCTCTTACTTCATCCACTCCCTATTCCGGGGTGGCTGGGCCTCCTGGTGTACATAAGGGCACCCGCAGAGTGACATCCGCGAGTCTCAGGGGCTCTTTGGCTAGGGAATGTATACATTTTCATTTAACTTTTAAAAGCCAAAGCTGCCTGTTAAAGGGACACTGAGAATATTCATATCTGGCAATTGTATCATTTCACAGCAATACACATGAAAATCTAAGGGTCATATTTGTCTGAAAATGCCATACCTATGCGTGGGCCAAGCACTTACTGATCCCTCTGACTGAGAGAGAGAGAAGGGGTGAGGGGAGTTTCTCTTTGTCCTGTTTGCTTTGTGCACGTGACAGCACTTTGTTTCAGGTCCATTTATTGTTTCCCTGCAGTCATTGTCCCTCTTTGTTTGCTTAGGTCTTTTGCACAGAAGCAGGGGAAAGAAAATCTCATTTTAAAGTGTCAGAAAATAGAATTGTACCTTGGCAGGTGTCAAACCTGGTTACTTTCACTATTTTAACAAATTGTTTAGATTTCAAGTTGATGTTGCCTCTTTAAAATATGACAAAAGGCGTTTTAAAAAACAGAAAGTCAGCCCTAAAATCCTTTGGGCCCTGGTAGAAGGATAAGTAAGGATAAGGATGTGTAATAAATTAGTGTTGGGATGCAGAAGTCTCTAAGCTGTGGACATCATGTCTGAAAAGCTGCAAATCACATGTCTACAAATAAGTAATCCTTACAATAAAGGGCCATGTCATATTGGAGTGGCAGTGAATTTTTCCAAACTAGTGGCACAACTTCATTCCTGGCTGTTTTATTTTGTCAAAATAAACTTAAAAAACAACAGATAGTCTGGTAGCACTTTAGAGAGCTTTCGTGGGCACAGCCCACTTCTGGTCATCTGAAGAAGGGGCGGTGCCACGAAAGCTCATGATACCATCCACATGTTTTGTTAGTCTATAAAGTGCTATCAGACTCTTTGTTGTTTTTTACGTTTATCCTGAACAGACTAACTCAGCTACCCCCTGAAGCTTTTTATTTTGTCAAGACCAGCTGCAGGTGGAAACTCCACAGGGTTAATAATGATGCATGTCACTCATCACAGCCAAGGAGAAGTACCTCACTACCCTCTGGAGTTACCCCTCTCCTGTACTGGAGTGGCATCATCTGCATGGCGCAGCAGCACGGTATGCAAGAGCCAGGGGAATGATGTTCCTGCCCCCATTTCCTGGTGAGGAAATAGAGTGAGGGGGCCCTGTGAGGCTGGCTGACTCATACAGTGAGTCAGTGCCTGAAACCAACGCTTCAGATGCCTGACTCTCACTACCTACATTCTCCTTGAGGTCAGTGGTTATCAGTCCATGGGCAGTTTGTGGCCCAGCCAACAGTTGCAGCCCCTGTGCCATCTTCAGGTCCATCTAGGTAATATAGTTATTGTGTGGATGGGGCCCACATAATCCCCAGAGAGCTACAGATACTGCTCATAATGCTAAACAGTTCAGAAATGCTCCTCTAGGTCCTAACCCAAAACATCCATTAGTATTGCCTCTGGGCTGTGGGGCACCAGGGAGCTGGGCCTGATTTTGGGCATGCAGTACAGATGTAGAGTGAGACAGCCCCTGCCTCCATGGAGCTTATAATCTACGTAGATGTGAGCAGCACAGGGTGGAAGAAGGGATGGCCTAGACAAGCAGAGCAGTTGATGGGATTGTGGCAAGCATGAGGGATGCAATTTGTTCATGCCCATTGGGTTTGGACTTGGGGGGGGAGGGTGTGGGGAGCAACCAACCAGTTAATGGCCAGAGTAAGTGCTACAGAAAGTAGCCTGACATGCATCATGAACATTTGTGAGCTCCTGCTAGGCCTTCTCTCCTAGCTGCTGCACTGGTTCCTAGGGCTTCCCACAGGTTCTAGTGTGCCTGATGGGGTGGGGTTCTCCCCTGCACAATTCTAGATCTGTAGAGGGGGGTGTCCCAGGTTGGCCCCATGTTTCTCCCTTCATGCGGAGCTGCTGTCCCTGCATCTATTAGACCATCTGGCATCTCCCTGAGTCCCTGACCAGGGGAGCTGTTAAGGTCTGTGCAGCTGCAGTTTGCTACCCCTTGCCTGGACACTCTTTCCAGGCTGAACAGCAGGGAACCTATCCTGGCTCTACCTGTTCCCTTGATTAATGCTGTCCCTTTCCTCCTGCTTCTGCTCCTCCCTGTCACTGGCAAACCCCTCTCTCCTGCTGGGTTTATGCTCTTCAGCTGTGATAGATGGTTCCTGTGTCTGCCCACACAATGCACGTGGAATGGCACAAACTGCTCAGCCAGAGCCCTGCTTTGCACTTTGCTCTAATTGCTGGGACAATCACCATTTTGTAACAAGGTCTGTGCTAGTCTAGTTGTTGATGAGGTCCTACCCCTGAAAGTCTAATGGTCCTTCAGTATCCCAGACTCCAAGTGGGTATCCCCTGCACCTCAGTAAATCCTAGCCTATGACACACCCGGGTACAGTCCAGACCAATGAGTAGCTCTACCCTGTTATCTAGAGTGCCCTTTACTTGGCTTTGCTGCTGTAGCCTCCAACTTGGACTTCTCACAAACAGCCCCAGTGTGCAAATCACTCCTAGCCACATCTGCATGTGCTGCAGCCAGCCAGCCACACGTTGGCCTGTGCCAGTCTAGGTTATGCTGCAGGGTGACCCCAATCCACTTCCAGCCCTAGATTCCTCCATGACCCAGAAATGTACTTCCTCTATTGTCCATGGACAGTACAAATTCATAGAAAACCTGTATTTCTTGACCTGAACTCCTAAAGGCATTGCTACCCTAATTGGAGTGTCCCAGACTTTTCGGTTTATACACATTGGATTAGATAAAACAGGTTGAACTACAAAGAATGATTTTAAGTGAGTCCAAGTAATTAGGCATAAAAGTCAACAATGGTTACAAGCAAAATAATGCTAAAATGTGTACTGGTGCCTAACTAAACAAACTATACTAAACTCAGCAAAGTCATTTCTCACCATGTACTCTCAGAAGTTTTATTAGCCAGACTTCTTATGCCAGGACCCCTTCCTCTGTGTAACAGCTGCTTCCTTTGTTCCTTCTCATTCAGCGAATTGATGGGCAGAGAGAGGAGGGTGCCTTGTCCTTTTTGCAGTGGCAGTTTCTCCCTCTCAGAAAACTCTTCCAGCTGAAGGCAGGAGACAACGTCAATAGGGAAGCATTCCCTCACTTGCTGGAGGCTTTTTCCTCACTTGTTGGAGGTTTTTTGTTTTCCTTCCTACCTGTCAGTAACCCTGTTACTGGTTAAATGCAATTTAAGCAGATCACACATTCCTCTGAGACAGACCTGTGTGCTTACCTCAGTTTGGAATACGTCTTAAATAACATCATACAGTGGAATCTTGTAACTCCACAGACGTCGTTGCTCCACATATTGAGGCAGGACAATACTGACCAGCAAATTATGAGATTTCAGGTGATACCTCACAGGGCATTATTAGTAAAAATGTAATTACAAGAGCATCTAGGGTGTGGACATAGGAGCACACTTTGTTATATCCTCCTTAGCAAATCCAGCCTTGAAATGTTGACAGGCTAAACCACCATGACCCAAAGGAAATGCATTTACTCCCGCCACATCCTGCTGAGGGATCGAAAGACTACACTGCTTAACTGGTGTCCCAAGGGAAGGAGGACTCAAACTCAGGTTTTCTGACTGATCGGTCAAGGGTCTTAACTACACGGCCAACCTTTCTCCATGGTACTGGGGCCTTCCCCTTCCCTCATAGTATTTGAGCACTTGATGTGTGTGTGCCATTGGGCAGATGTGAGGAGGTTTACAGGAGGATGGGGAGAATGTCTGGAGGTGACACATTCACCAGAAGGCAAGTTTTAAATGTACGGGGGGAAATATTTTTACATGTAACTATGAAATTACTATTTCAGGTTTAAATCTACTAGTTTTGCAAACACTGTGTATGTGTATGAGAGAGAGAGAGAGCCACCCCTTGTGTCCAATGAACACAGCAATGAGTGCTGTGGCCTTAGGGAGTTTCCTTCTCCAGCACAGTCTGCCCAGTGGCAGTTTGACAGCAGGCATGCACTGGCGACGTTGAATGGGCAGAAGCACTATGGATTCCCCACCCAAGCTGCAGACTGTGTGTTGTGTTATTACTGCTTTAGGTGCACCACATGTAGTTGCACCATCAGGGTTCATTTGGGGCAATGAGAGCACAACGCAGGGAGAATCCAGCCTCCCAAACACCACTGAAAATTACTGTGAGTTGGCTCCTAGTAGGCCTTTGCTGTGCAGTCTGCATGGGAGGAGAAGCAGGACAGGATGCGGGAGGAGGAGCATCCAAGGAAGGAGGTCCATGCCTAGGGCTGGCCAAGGTAATCATGTGATTCCCAGGAGGAAGCAGGGTTAGGCACCTCATGATCACCTGCCTTTAGTATGAGGCTGTCTTGTCTGTGCCCACTGTGGATCAGCCCCCTGAACCACTAACCTCTGGTAACGCAAGCCTTGGTCTTATTCTCTCTCTAGAGGTTAGTGATGGGTGTGCAGCAACCTCTCAGCATCCTTCTGGAGTGCACAGTCCCTGCTCCACTCAGCAGCCCCAGAACTCTGAGCTCTCTAATCCCAAAGAAATTGGAGATATCAGTTTGTAAGGTTCAACTAAAGACCAGCACTTTGCTTAAGACATGCATACACCTAGATCTACTGTGATACCAGCTGTTAATTGGATTCTAAAAGAACAGAGACTCAAGTGTTGGTGAAACTGCTGGAAAGAAATGGTGACGTGTTGAACAAAATCACAATACGCTTTCTAGAGACTAAACTTCCTTAAATAAATGATCCTTTGTCTAGAAAAGTGAATCTCACTCAAACCTTCCTCCAGCCTTTTCAGCCAAGCCCAGGTGAGACTCCTCTTTTATGGAGCAAACTCACTGTCTGTTTATTTCTTAGGCGAGGGATACTAGAGTTATCTCCTGTGCCCCCAAATATACCAGAACAAAACTCAAGATAATTTCCCAGTTGCTGGTCTACTCCCTACTTTTACAGTCTTCCCAAAGTCCCTGTAAGCTCTTCATTAGCATTTGACTTAGAATGCTAATGGCAGCCTATTGTGAACAATGCTCAGTGTACATGTAAAAAGCTAAATGGAGAAACATCTCAGGTCTGGGGTAAAACCTCCTTTCACTGTTTCTGGTGGTCAACTCTGGCTGCATCCCCTAAGAACAAATTTCTAGTCTACATACATAGCTCCTTGCACAGTATCTGTACATTTCTCAGTGATATTGACCAGTGACACACCAGCTCTCCGGAGCAACCTCACATGGCACTCTTGGATAAATTAGCTTGTAAATATCAGAATCAGGCATTCCACTAACCTATGTGCATCTCTCATGCTCTCTACCTACGGGCAGCGAGAGGTCCCTCGGGCAGAGTAAGGAAGGGCCCTAAATGCGCAGGTGGTCAGGTTTCCTAGAGTAAACACTTGTCTCTCCTTGTCTGATTCCCTGACTCCTCCTCCCAGTGAAGTGGGGGTCTATGGGCTTTAAGTCCCACAGCCATAGGCAGGGAGGGGAAAGCCTTGGTCACTCTGGGGTAGGAGAGGAGCAGAGTAAAGTCCAACCAGTTTTCCTAATGTTTTTCATAAACATCCCTAAAGGTGTGAGATCAGAGCAACATCCTGGGCCAGGCTGCAGTGGGGCCCTGGGCCTGCCCAAAGTGAATGTACCTGAATGGTGCCTAGTTGGCCCTGTCCTCACCTCCGCCACCTTGTTGGGTAAAAGTCAACATGGTTTCTGTAAAGGGAAATCCTGTCTTACTAATCTGTTAGGGTATATCTACACTACCCTCCTAGTTCGAACTAGGAGGGTAATGTAGGCATACCGCACTTGCAAATGAAGCCCGGGATTTGAATTTCCCGGGGTTCATTTGCATAAGCCGGGCACCGCCATTTTTAAATCCTGGCTGGTTCGAACCCCGTGCCGCGTGTAGCCGTGCGGCATGGGGTTCGAACCAGCCGGGATTTAAAAATGGCGGCGCCCGGCTTATGCAAATGAAGCCCGGGAAATTCAAATCCCGGGCTTCATTTGCAAGTGCGGTATGCCTACATTACCCTGCTATTTCGAACTAGCGGGGTAGTGTAGACATACCCTAAGAGTTCTTTGAAGGGGTCAATAAACATGTGGACAAGGGGGATCCACTGGATATAGTGTACTTAGATTTCCAGAAAGCCTTTGACAAGGTCCCTCACCAAAAACTCGTATGTAAATCAAGTTGTCATGGGATAAGAGGGAAGATCCTTTCATGGACTGAGAAGTGGTTAAAAGACAGGAAACAAAGGGTAGGAATAAATGGTAAGTTTTCAGAGTGGAGCGAGGTAACTAGTGGGGTTCCCCAAGGGTCTTTTCTGGGACAAATTGTCTTCAACTTATTTATAAATGATCTAGAGAAAGGGGTCAACAGTGAGGTGCTAAAATTTGCAGATGATACCAAATTGCTCAAGATAATTAAGACCAAAGCAGACTGTGAAGAGCTTTAAAAAGATCTCACCAAACTAAGTGATTGGGCAACAAAATGGCAAATGAAATGTAATGTGGATAAATGTAAAGTAATGCACATTGGAAACATTCATCCCAACTATAAATACAATATGATGGAAACTAATTTGGCAACAACTACTCAAGAGAGAGATCTTGGAGTCATTGAGGATAGTCCTCTGAAAACATCCACTCAGTGCGCAGTGGCAGTCAAAAAAGCAAACAATGTTAGTAATCATTAACAATGGGATAGAGAATAAGACAGAGAATATCTTATTGCCTCTGTATAAATCCATGGTACGCCCACATCGGATACTGCATACAGATGTGGTCACATCTCAAAAAAGATATATTGACATTGGAAAAGATTCAGAAAAGGGCAACAAAAATGATCAGGGGTTTGGAACAGGTCTCATTAGAAGAGAGATTAAAAAGGCTTGGACTTTTCAGCTTAGAAGAGAAGAGACTAAGGGTGGATATGATAGAGGTCTATAAAATCATGACTGTTGTGGGACAAGTGAATAAGCAAGTTATTTACTTATTCCCACAATATAAGAACTAGGGGCCACCAAATGAAATTAATAGGCAGCAGGTTTAAAACTAAAGGAAGTTTTTCTTCACGCAGCTCACAGTCACCTTCTAGAACTCCTTGCCAGAGGGTGTGGTGAAGACTAGGAATTTAACAAGGTTCAATAAAGAGCTAGATAGATTCATGAAAGTTAGGTCCAACAATGGCTCTTAGCTGTTTCTTTGGCGGTGGGTAACACGGGAGGGATCACATGAGGATTACCTGTTGTGGTCCCTTTCCTCTGGGACACCTGGCATTGGCCACTGTCAGCAGAAAGGGTACTGGGTTTGATGGACCTTTGGTCTGACCCAGTATGGCCGTTCTTATGTTCTTGTCTTCTTATCTTCCTGCCAGGGCCTGGGGCCTTGGCCCCACCTAGGCAGGGCTCCGTGATCAGCAGGCCATTGTGGATTCTGGCCCCGGCCCATGCCCAGGCTGCTCCAGGCCTCTAGCCTGAGACAGAGCGCACTGAGACAGAGCGCACCGTGATTGCTTACTGGCAGTCCCCATGGCCTCTCAGAACCCAAGCTGCTCCTTCTGTCAGATTGTTAGGAGCAGTCATACACGGCCCTGGAGTCTGGCATAGCTTGCCCGCCCTACCCTCTGTCCTGGGGCCTGCCCCTCGGCTGCACACAGTCTCACAGCTTTCTTCATCAGGGCATTTAAACGCAGGCAGCTTAAGTGTGTCAGACACATAGTGATGGGCAAAGGGGATGAAGCCAGCTCTGGAGCTCTTGACAAAGGCCCAGTCACTTGGCCATGTGATCAGCCAAAAGGTGGCACAGGGGGCTGAGTAGCAGCACAGGGAACTGTCCTACCATCAGCTCATGTGGTCCTGATCTCCAGACCCTGCTGCTCTGGGTGTGTGTTGGGTATAGAAGAGCCGAGGAAAGTGAGAGTGCAGCACAGTGCACAGTGTTGTGGGTGGTTCCACTGTTACCACTGTGCAAAAGGGGTGCTAAACAGACACCCATTGAGATTGGAAGAAGACCCAAAGAGTGAGAAGAAAGCCTGTCTTCTGCGCGGAGTCGCTTGTGGAAACGAGAGGTTTGCTGGCAATTAAAGGGCATAGGAAACCTCTCAGGCCCAGCGTGAGGGGTTGTCCCATGGGAGGCATGGCAGAGTTCCAGGCTGGGGCTGGACTGTACTGTGTTTGGGAGGTGATGCATCAACAGCCAGCTCCTTCGTCCAGGCCAGCCCAGCAGTACTGGGCTCATTTCCCCCCAAACAATCTTTTGGGGGCACAAATTACTGTCAAAAGGCAAAATCTGTGCAAAGTTACCCAGCCTTATGCAGCAGCAAATTGGAGTGTACACAAATTATAATCGCAGCAAAATGCTGGCCCGTAGCCAAATGTTGGGTGTTTTACACTTAAAATCCACAATTTTCATGGTGTCTGACTAGTTCTGGGGCTCGTGGAAGGTTGATTTTTAAATAGTATCCAGGGGATTCAGATTACCCCCTCTCCCTGCCTCCCTCCCACTATGATAGGACTCTAGCCTAGGCCCTGCTCACAATGATTTAATTCCGCTCTGGCACAGAATCCTAGAATCCCAGGGTGGGCAGAGATCTCAGGAGTCATCGAGTCCAGCCCCCTGCCCAAAGCAGGACCCACCTCAAATAAATCATCCCACCCAGGGCTTTGTCAAGCCAAGACTTAAACACCTCTAGGGATGGAGATTCCACCACCTCCCTAGGGAACCCATCCCAGTGCTTCACCACCCTCCTAGTGAAATAGTTTTTCCTAATATCCAACCTAGACCTCCCCACTGTAACTCAAGACCATTGCTCCCTGTTCTGCCATTGGTCACTACTGAGAACGGCCTCTCTCCATCCTCTTTGGAACCTCCCTTCAGGAAATTGAAGGCTGCTATCAAATCTCCCCTCACTCTTCTCTTCTGCAGACTAAATGAGCCCAAATCAAATCCCTCATACTTCCTCATAGGTCAAGTGCTCCAGCCCCCTAATCATTTTGTTTGCCCTCCGCTGGACCCTCTCCAATGCATCCACATCCTTTCTTTCGTGGAGGGCCCAGAACTGGACACAATTCTCCAGATGTGGCTTCACCAGTGCCGAATAAAGGGAAATAATAGCTTCTCTAGATCTGCTGGCAGTGCTCCTCCTAATGCACCTTAATATGTCATTAGCCCTCTTGGCTACAAGGGCACACTGTTGACTCACATCCAGCTTCTCATCCAGTGTAATCCCCGGGTCCTTTTCTTCTGAAGAGTCTCCAGCAGTTTCATTCAGCAGAGAGCTGCTACCCCACAGGCTGTATCTCTAAGCAGGCAGAGCTGCAAAGGTACTGGAAGCTGCTCCAGCCTCTCTCTGTGTCCGGGGCCAAAGTGCTGCTGCCAGCTGATCACTCTGTTGCTGGATGCTGGAGGTTAAAGGCTGCCCGGGAGAAGCACTGCAGCTGCACAGTGCACACAGTGTCATGGGCACGATGTAAACGTTCATCTCTGTAACTGGTGGAAATGTTCCAAACACGAGAAACTTCTGAATGGAGCCCGATGTGTGCACTTAGGGGAGCCCAGGCCGGTGTACACAATGCTCACTGCGTGCTTGGGTGGGGCAGACACCTGTTGTGCCAGTGCAATGGACCCCGACTCGTTTGAATTTTGTTTGCCCTCCGCTGGACCCCCTCCAATGCATCCACATCCTTTCTTTCGTGCCAGTGCAAGGGAGCCCAGGCTGGTGAATTGTGACCTATGTGTTGGTGTGGGAGAGGCATGCATGGAATGCAAGCACTTTCCCCTCACATCCCTTAGCTTCCGGGTAATGAGATGAAAAGCAAGTTGCGTCCCAGAGCACACAGCTTTTGCCTCCTCTACCCTCCCGAAATTCTGCCCTTGAAGGCAGCTTCTGCCCCGGCACGGCACCTTTGGGTAGGCATGGAGCCCTGAGGGAGAAAAAACGAAAAGAAAAGGAAAAGAAAGGCCTGATCTTTACTTTTAAACTTTTCGCAGATCCCTTGCAGTACTGTCGTGGACCACCAGCGGTCTGTGGACTACAGGTTGTGAGCCACTGCTCTACCCATTAGCTCAGCACACCTTGATCCCTCCTTGTCTCTACACAAGTGCGAGACTCAGGTGTCTGTACTAGGGCTGAGCAAATCACTGACTTTTTCATTGAGGGGCCAAACTGAAAAATTAGGGGCGGAAGGAAGCTGTGTTTGATTTAGTCTGATGGCGAGCCCAATTTTCTTGCTGAAATGAAAAATCCTAATAATTTTGTTTGATCTCAAAGCATTTTTTCATATTTCCATTCAAAATAATAACTCAGAGCAAACTGGCCAATAAACCTTTTGAGTTTTTATCTTTTTTTTTTTTTTTAATTTCTTGTTGAAACTGCTTGCCAGATTTAGCTTGTATTCGGAAATCACTGGTGTGCTCTGAAATGGTCTTTTTCACAGACAGGTTTTTGCTCAGCTCTAGTCTGCACAGGGTGCAGCTAACTAAGATCACCCCATTAGCCTGTACCAACCCCCTGGGGGGTGAGGTTTTGCACACCAAAACCCTGCTGATCTTTCAAATCCCCATCCTTTCCCTTCCCTGCAGTGCCACGCACTGATTGCCCCTCCTCCCCCAGTGCTCTCCCCTGTACACGCCAGCTCATACCACCTCAAGCCGCACCTCCCATGCAGATTGCATAGAATCCTAGGTTTGGAAGAGACCTCAGGAGGTCATTGCATCCAGCCCCCCTCACAGGAAACAGGTTTGTCCTGGAGCCCTGCCCAGAGGCTTGGGATCAAATATGACATAAAGGACGTTTGATTCCCTGAGAACAGGCAGGGAAAATAAAAGGGGCAAATAAGTCTGGTTGTTGTTTGTCTTACTGAACAGTGATTCGAGGAGCTCTGTGTTGAATATCCATAACCTAGCCTTTAGCATCCATAGCCTTTAGCATCTGTGACATAACAAAGCCGGGCACATTTATCTGCCTGTCAATGGAACACATCTGCCCCCAAACTCCAATCCCACACATGAGGGAAAATACAGAGACCAGGTTCAGAGAAGTAAAGGAAGCTATAAAATAATATTTAGCACACAGAGAAAGGGGAAGCTGAAAACAATGAATCATAGAATACTAGGACTGGAAGGGACCTCGAGAGGTCATCGAGTCCAGTCCCCTGCCCTCAGGGCAGAACCAAGTACTGTCTAGACCATCCCTGATAGACATTTATCTAACCTGCTCTTAAATATCTCCACAGATGTAGATTCCACAACCTCCCTAGACAATTTATTCCAGTGTTTGAATACCCTGACAGTTAGGAACTTTTTCCTAATGACCAACCTAAACCTCCCTTGCTGCAGTTTAAGCCCATTGCTTCTTGGTCCATCCTCAGAGGCCAAGATGAACACATTTTCTCCCTCCTCCTTATGACAGATACCTGAAAACGGCTATCATGTCCCCCCTCAATCTTCTCTTTTCTGAACTAAACACACCCAGTTCTTTCAGCCTTCCTTCATAGGTCATGTTCTCTAGACCTTTAATCATTCTTGTTGCTCTGCTCTTGACCCTCTCCAATTTCTCCATATCTTTCTTGAAATGCAGTGCCCAGAACTGGACACAATACTCTAACTGAGGCTAACCAGCACAGAATAGAGTAGAAGAATGATTTCTCATGTCTTGCTCACAACAATCTTGTTAATGCATCCCAGAATCATGTTTGCTTTTTTTGCAACAGTGTCACATTGCTGACTCATATTCAGCTTGTGGTCCACTATAATCCTTAGATCCCTTTCTGCCGTACTCCTTTCTAGACAGTCGCTTCCCATTCTGTATGTGTGAAACGAATTGTTCCTTCCTAAGTGGAGCACTTTGCATTTGTCTGTATTAAACTTCATCCTGTTTACCTCAGATCATTTCTTCAACTTGCCCAGATCATTTTGCATTATGACCCTATCCTCCAGATTAGTCGCAACCCCTCCCAGCTTGGTATCATCTGCAAATAGCAGAAGCTAGGAACTATAGAAAAATGGTGAGGGCTAAAAGGAAGTCTTGGCCAGCAGAATTGTGGACAATAAAATGGAGCTTTTAAAGTAATTTAGAACCAAGAATTCATTATGACTTTTTTGTGGTTTTCCACTGGTGGCTGCCTAGGGCTGAGAGTGGGGCCTAGGGCTGACAGCAAGGGCTACCGCTGTCAACTGTCATCCCTATGCATGGCAGGCCTCTCTCTGTCAAAACTATGCTGGAAGCACACAGCCTGATGGAATGGACAGAGCAATCTGGTTTGCTTGGTAAGCTTGATCCATGCAAACAGTGTATGTTTCAAGACAAGCAAATGTAAATGTGTACTTCTAAGTACAAATACCGTGGGCCATACTTACAGGATGCAATATTACCCTGGGAAGCAGTCATGCTGAGAGATTTGGGGCTCATGGTGGATAATCATGGAGTGTGGCCAAGTGAGCTAATGTGACCCTGAGCTGTATAAACAGGGGACTCTCAAGCACGTGTCGAACGGTCATTTTACCTTTTCTAGAATCCAGTGCTCGGTTCTGGTGGTCACAGTTCATGAAAGATGTTGACAAATTGGAGAGGAGTCAGAGAAGAGCCACAAGAGTGATTAAAGATTAGAAAATCTGCCTTATTTGAAAGACTCAAGGGGCTCAATCCATGTGGCTTAAGCAGAAAGTTCAAGGGTGGCTTGCTTACAGTCTATAAGTAACTGCACGGGGCACAGGTATTTAACATGATCCCGTGGCTGAACCTTGAAATTAGACAAATTCATGCAGGAAGCAAGGTGTACATTTTTAATGGAGAAATTAACCATTGGAACAATTTACCATGGGTCAGGAGGGATTCTCCATCACTGGCAATTTTTAAATCAAGATTGGCTGTTGTCTTAAAGCTCTTCTCTGGCCTGTGCCATACACAATGGGCCCTAGGTTCTGAGAGTACCAAACATGAGATGACTGTGACTTTCTGCATAGCTCTCCACCAGATGGCTCCTCCAGGAGACACATCCAAAACCAGAAGACTTCAGAAAGTTCAGAGAAGAGCAATAGGACTGCTCATGAGGCTCCGCAACAGCTCTGGATGGAAGCAGGCTGCATGCAAGGCCTGTTCAGGTCATAGAAGGACAAATGGTTTTCAGTCCAGAAGAGCCCTGATATCCTGCATTGCCTGACAGTGACTCCTGCATCCAGCCCACATCTTGTGGTTGAGTGAGAACTTATCCTTCAGAGACATCCATCCTTGCTTTGGAGATTTGCAGTGAGGGAGTCTGTCAGGTCCCTTGAGACTCTGTTCCAATGGGTCTGTCCCTTCAGGGTTAACAGATTGCATCTTATTTTGAGTTTGAACTGAGTTTCCAGCCATTGACTCTCATTAGCCCTTTGTGAGATTAAAGAGCATGCTGCCACCTCTTCCCCCGTGGTGATATGAAGAGGACGAGGTCCAGCCACAGAAAGGGGAATGGTGTTCTGGTGGATGATGCCTGGAAATGGAGCCCTGGGCATGCATGGCTGGGGCTAGTCCTGGGATTGGGGCCAGTGAGAGGGAGGTGAGGTTTCCTGGCGTAGGGCGATGTACGAGGAGATGCCTGAGTAGGACAGGTGGGGAGTGAAGTTGGCTCTAGTCCAGGGCGGGTGGACAGACGAGCTTTAAGGAGCTGCAGGAGAGTTTTCCATTTGGAAGTCAGGCAGGGATTTTGTTGGCTGTTGCAAGATGGCTGCTGTGGATGAGCGAGTGAATTACCAGCAGTCTGTAGGTGTGCAGGCGCCGCTCTGGTGAAGCAGCAGCACAAGGAGAAACTGAAGTTAATTAGGCTGAGTTTGGGGGTGGTGGCACACTGGGGAATCCCTAAGTCTGTAGGCCTCAACATTTCAACATGGAAGGTTGAGGAGAATGTGAAATCATGGGGCAAGGGACCCGGACCTCCATCACTCTGAGGCTGGCCTGGGGCAACATCTGTTTGTGTTTCTAGTGTCTCTGGTCCTGTGGTACTATGCTGTGGCTACAGCGTGCTGAGAGACACAGTGGGCAGGCAGGTACCAGCCCAAGAATCAGGATTTATTAGATTTGTAGTAACTAAGAGCTATGTTGGTTGTCATAACAACCGAGCTGATGTACTGGAGCATTCACATGACTTGACCCGCTTCGCTTTCTAAATATAAACCTGCTTTCACACTGCGTGTCTGAGACACGGGGCCAATTGTTGTGTAAGAATGAGCAGGGGAAAAGGAGAAATGCAGAATGGATAAAAATATTGAGGTAGGTGCAGCTGGGACCCTGTGCTGAGTTCTGTGTGTGCCCAGGGCACCAGCCAGGGCTGGCACCCCCCACCAGGCTCCATAGGTGCCCAGGGTATTATCCATGGGTGGCACCACAAACCAGGCTATCACATTGCAAACTCATGTCTAAGTGAGCGTTCAGGATCCTAGATGCCTCCCTCTCTTGCACTAGGGGCATGGGGTCAGTTACCCTCCAAGTAATCAGCGGAGCTCATCAGACGATAGTGCTTCTGGGGGTCGCTTTGTCCTGCTTCTCAGTCCCCACTGAGGGTCTCAGAGGCTCCTACGTTAGCGTCCTGTGTAAATGTAACTAGTGCCCTCTCCTAGCTGAGCTGTGAACATGTGACATCCTCTGGAACTAGTACGTGGGAGCAGGGCTTAGCTGTGTGCCTCTGGCGAAGCTCCAGCCCTGAATTTGCCAGCATGTGCTGCGAGCTACCGCAGCTCTGGAGAGTTACACAGATGTTTCCTCTCTAGGATCCCTCCGTCCAATGGGGGTGTTCCTGTCATTTGAAAATGGGAAATGATTGTTCTCTGTTAAACAAGCTGAGCTCATCTCGCAGGGTACCCTCCCCAGCTGGGAAGGGCTCTGGGGCTATGTGCAGTGCTTGGAGCGGCTGAGGCTCGCTGCTGGGCTGAGAGACCCTGCTGAATGCACCAGCGGTCCTGGGAGACCACCAGGAAGCGTAACTACCACTGGAGCCCGAGCTGATAGAAGTCTGAGAGAAAGGGAAATGTCTGGAAGTAGCCTGCTGCACCAGCTCCCTGGCTGCAAGCAGGCTCTGCTGTAGGGCTGCCCACTTCCAGCGCAGCCAAATGCTGGGAGGCAGGATGCCGCACAGGCCTCAGGGCGGCAGTTTCTGGTCTGTAAGAAACACTCTTGTTCCGCAGGCATGAGTGTGCAGCAATTCCTAGCCTGGTACAAACCGGGACGGGCAAAATATGGCCCACAGGCTGAATCTGGCCTACCAGACATTTGGATCTGGCCTAGCACTATACTCAGGGACATAAAGTTCTGTGGCCCAGTGGAACCCTCAGGCAGGCTTTCCTACTGCCTCAGCCCCACACATTGCTCAAAGGGGTCACACTCCCCGGGGGGGGGACTTCTATATGTTGGCCCTGCCCAAGCACAACCCTCACAACTTCATTTGGCTGGAAACTGGCCAAGGGGAGCTTCCTGGGCTGTTTGTGGGTGTGTACTACACTGGAGACTTCCTGTCCCCTACCCAAGGGGTGTTGAGGTGCAAACGTTGGCTCCATCAAGCAGCCACTGTCAGTGGTGTGTAGGTCTGCGGCAGCCAGGGAGCCTGTCAGAGGGCCTTGCTGCTTGGGAGCTGTCTTCAGTAAGCGCCTCCCAGCCAGAGCCTGCACCTGGTACCTCATCCCCTCCCACTCTCCAACTCCCTCCCTGTCACAACCCAAACCCTCTGCACCCCAGTCTCTTGCCATAGATCCCAACCCCCTCCTTCCCAGACACCACATCCCCTCATTCACACCCTCCAGTACTGTCATAGAAAAGTGCAGCCCTTGACCACTTACCAAATTCTTGGAGTGCCCCCCCATCAAAAATTATTGCCCAGCCCTGGACTAAAGGTCACAGTGATCCCTCTAGGCCTTAGAATCTATGAGATTCTAGTAGCCATCGTCTCTTGCTGTGCTTCTGATACTGGTTCTGCAGGGGGGTTGACATGCTACTGGAGGGGTATTTGACAGTCTGCTCTGAGAAGTTATAGATTTCTAGCTCTGCTATATTGGCTATAATGGAATGGTTCTTCCTGGTCTCCCTAGCTATGAGTATGCATGTGGGGCGAGGTTTCTGTGAAAGCAGTTTTCCCCTACCACTGCCTCCTCCAACCCCTTACAGCATGAACTTTCTCTGTCTCTCAAAGGAGCTTTGTTCAGAAACCCTGACTTCTCTGCTTCCCATATTTGCTATCTCTTTGTGACATTCTGTGACTGGTCTCAGATAGGCAGCTGTGTTAGCCTGTATCTGCAAAAACAAGGAGGAGTCTTGTGGCATCTTAGAGACTAACAGATTTATTAGGGCATAAGCATTGTGGGTAAAAGTGGGTTTTATGTAATGATCTGTTAGTCTTTAAGGTGTCACAGGACTGCTCCTTGTTTATTCTGCGACTGGGGAGCCTCAGGGCTGCGTCCTTAGCCTGTGGGGTGCAGGGAACAGCCAGAAGTTGGCTTGTGGGAGCGGGCTTGCCAGGAATGGCAGGTCAGGCAGGGGGTGATTGCTACCAGGTGCTCTGGTGGCCCCCTGAGCTGCATGGGGACTTTAGTTCCCTGCAAGCACTCCCAGGGCTGAAGCGTAGGGGCTAAGGGTTGGAAGTTTCAAAAGAACTTTTTTCAAAGGACCTTTTAGCCATTTTTCAATTGTGCCAGTGCAGAAGGGGTGGGAGGAGTCCCTGCAGCCACAAGTTCCTACATCTTTAAACTCCCCTTTCTCTTGCAATGATAAGCTGCAGACAGTTAGTTCCTCAATGGGTCAATACATCCGGGTATTCTCCCGCAGGAGCCAGTTGTCACTCCCATACGTGAGAGTAAGAGGCAGAGTGTCTGTTCTCCCAGCTCTCCCATAGCTGCACTCTCACAGCTGGAGCTCTCAAGGCCAGAAGGGACTCATCCAGGCTGACCTCCTGCAGACCAGAGGCTGGAGAAGCTCTACCGTGACACCTGCATCCAGCCAAGAACCCGTGGTTGAGTCAGAGCAGAGCTGTGAGAAAGAGACAGACATTCTTGATTTACAGACTGACAGATGGAGGATCCAGGAGGGCCCTGGGTAAGTGGTGCCCCGGTTAATTACCCTCACAGTCAGCACTTTATGCCTTTTCTCCAGGCTCAGATTGCCCGTGTCTCAGTTTCCAGCACTGGCTTCCTTTTGCTAGATTGAAGAGCCATCAGAGATTTTCTCCTCACGTAGGAACCTCCAGCCGGAGATTTGTAATTCTCACCTATCACCTTGTCAGCCAGGGTATGTCTACACTACCCTGCTAGTTCGAACTAGCGGGGTAATGTAGGCATACTGCACTTGCAAATGAAGCCCGGGATTTGAAATGAGGAGTAACGGTAGTTCGAACTAGGAAGCCTAGTTCGAACTACCTAGTTCGTACCCCGTGTAGCCGCGCGGCACGGGGTTCGAACCAGCGGGGTTTTAAAAATGGTGGCTCCCCGCTTATGCAAATGAAGCCTGGGAAATTCAAATCCCGGGCTTCATTTGCAAGTGCGGTATGCCTACATTACCCTCGTAGTCCGAACTAGGAGGGTAGTGTAGACATACCCCAATGGTCCTGCCAAAGAGGAACTGGACACCATTATAAAGAAAGGACCTTGGAAAACCATGTAAATGAGGGGTGATATTTCGTTTGGCCCAGTTTAGATCATTAATCTTCAGGCCAAGAGCTGGCTCACTCCGTGTTTGGACATCCTTAGTTCAGCCTTCCCCTTGGGCATATGCACTGAAAACTTTGCAACAGCTAGGTTGCTGGTCATGCTGTCTAGCCCCCTCTCATTAGATTTTGCGCTCCT
Organism: Pelodiscus sinensis; assembly: GCF_049634645.1. Lineage (NCBI taxonomy): Eukaryota > Metazoa > Chordata > Testudines > Trionychidae > Pelodiscus > Pelodiscus sinensis. The sequence continues at coordinate 8,531,397 of NC_134730.1, read as the reverse complement.
CCACCTGCCTCACTCCATCTGGGGTCTCTAGCTTGGACCATCTTTGTGTCCTGTTCCTGTGTAGCACTTGGCTCAGAAGATCCCTGCTATCCCCCTGGGCTCCTAAGACAGACAGTAACACAAGATAACGAATCATGACTGATGACTCACTTGGTAAGGATGTTAGTTAGGAGAGATGCATGCAGAGAACACAAGGCGTGGGGGTGAATAGGACAAACAGGCAGTGTGGCTGCACATTCATGCCTAGTGCAGCAGAGCTCCCTCACTACTTTGATGAGTTCCCTGCTTCCTTTTAGCCATGGGCTGGGAGATTCTCTCTCCCTGGAAATTTATCCACACCCTTGGTTTGCTGTCCCTCCCTTGCCTGACCAGGGATTCATCCCAGCTCTCTGAGAGGAGAGGGGACCTTCTTAGACTCTGGTATCCCCTGCAGATGGGGCGGCAGCAGCAGTTCAGACACCTCTTTCTGTCTCTCCCCTCTGGCAGTTGCCCTAAATCTCCAGGGACCAGAAGCAGGGTGTCATGGGGCAGACACTCATCGCCACAGTTCCTCCTGTTGGAAGACTGAGAATTAGCTTGGACCTGTCCGCTGGACACCCCTCTGCCTGGTGCCTCCCTGTGTCAGTTCTGGACCCACGTCTCTCCCAGACCACAGTGTCCTCTTTGGGCAATGCCCATAATTTTTGCGTCTCATCCCCCTTCCGGGGAGGGGGGTGTTTATCCATCTCTGCAGTCCCAGAGAAGCCCCAATTCCTCAATACCTGTCTTGCCTCAATGACCCACTGTTAGTCTTCATCTAGCCCCTGCCATGGGAAAACTGCAGTCTGAAATGGCTGCTCACCATGGGCAAGGAGGGAAAGGGGGTGTGGACCTGCTGCCTCTTTCTAGCCTGCCTGTCTCCCTGCAGCCCAGTACACTCAGGTCGTGCCTCAGGCTCTGTGGCCTGGAATTAAGGCCAGGCAGGGTGCCTCAGTCTCAGGAAGCCCCCAGGTTTCCTGGCAGCCAGGTCTCTCCTCCCCCCTAGAGCAAGAGTGTCTCTCTGCCTCCTGGAGCCCTTATTTATATAGCCCACAGCTGGGCCATAATGGGCGGCACTACCCACCTCAGCTGTGGGCTCTGCTGGGTTTTAACCCTAAAAGGCCAGTGTGGGGCAGACACCCCATCCCAGCGGGTTTCCTCTGCAAGGCAGGGTTTCCCAGCTTTTCACCTCTGTGCCTGTGAGATTACCTTCCCGGAGTGTGCACCGCCCTGCCCTGCTTCCCACAGCTCCTATCAGACTGGAGAACTTGATTGGTTCCAGGAAGCCTGCCTTAGCCCTGCTGTTCAGCCACAGGGGGCCCTGGGCCTTTTTAACTCACCTGGCCTCTGGACACTTGCCCCCTTTGCCCTCTGCCTTGGCTCCACATTGTTCCCAGATGTGGCCGGTGTGACCCATGAGTGAGGGTGGGAGAGAGCAAGCAATGGAGGAAGAGGTATGGAGTGAGCAGGGGCAGAGCCCCAGAAAAGGGGTGGGGTCATGGCCTCAGGTGAGGGTCGGGGCAAGTCTGTTGTGACTAAGGGGGTCTCCTGGGATAAGATAGTTTTGTTAACTACTTGCATGCCTAGAATTTGCGGGGGCAGCCCATTGAACCATAGCTGCACTTTGATTGGCTGCAGATGGAACACACAGCTCTTACAGTGTTGCGTGCAGTCAGCATGCACCTCACTTCATGTGCCCTTACTTTACATGCATGTCACTTTAGTGGCACTGGTAGAAAAAAATACGTGTGGCCAAAAACTAGCAGAATCTGGCAACCCTGTGTGTGGGCAATGGTAATAAAATGTCTCCTGAGCCACACAGCGAACCCCGATGGGCCGCATGTAGCCCTGTGAACACAGGCTATCCTCCACTGCCTTACAGAGTCCAGAGCACAAGAGTCGGACTCTCCTTTGCACATAGTGCCACCCTTGTGCATGGGGTGTCCAAGGCAAACAGGCTAGTTCTTTGCTATGGGTGTGGCAAAGCTGCAACAACTTACTTCTGCCCAGCCCCTGGTGGCACTGCACCGGGTGCGCGTGTGCGCCTGCGCAGGAGGGTTGGCAGCACAAAGCACACAGAACGTTCTGCTGCCTGGCCCAGCCCTGCCAGCCTCCCCCTCCCGCACCCACAGTGTGTCCGTCATCTGCCACTTCCGACTCGGCTCAGCATTTCACAAGCAGGATGTTTGAAGCAAAGCTGGTTCCTCATGCTTTCAGGCAAGAAATAACCATTCCCCTCAGGGAAATTTCCCAGGCATGTGGCATTTCCAGCATACACCCCCCCCAGTGGCCATCGTCTCTTACTGAAGGGAGAGGTCACAGGGCACCTTCACGCCCATCTTCCCGCAGCTCCCTTTGGCTGCAAGGAGCGAAACGGCGCCAGTGGGTGCCGCAAGGCTCCGTGGCTGCAGCGCTGGTCCCTAAACAAACCTGGGCAGCCAGTGAATGCGTTTCTCACAGTGATTCCGCAGAACACTTTCAGAAACGCTGTTCTAGGCCACAGGACTCAGGCCATTGGTTCTGGGTTCCCTCCACCTCTAGCTGGTGCAAACTGAGGTGTCCCAGCCTTGAAGCCCCTGTGTGCAGTTAGCCCTGCACTTCCTTTCTGTGCCACTTTAGCAGGGTAAGGTGTCCCGCTCCACAGCCTGGCATTGGAAGGCGGCTGCCACGATGCACTCTCTAGCTGGGAGCATTGGTGGTTTTGCCTTTGCAGTGGGGTTGCTGCCACCACACCTCTTGGTACCCCAGGAGACAGGGGAAAGGCTGAGGAGCGGTTGCCTTCTGAAGGGGCAGCTGTAGAGAGCATGGTCAGCAGCACTTTATTACCTGCCCAGCTCATCTGCCCATGAGATGGGAGGAAGGCTGCCCCCGGTCAATTACTCTGTGCTGCTGATAGTGCCCCCCACCTGCCCATGTCTGCTGAGAGTGAGGGCTGTGTCTGTATCATGCACAGAGCACTGTGGGGCCTGTCATATGGTCAGCGTGGGAGCACTGACCTCAGCCTGGCAGCAGGCGGGCAGAGCTGCTCCAGCAGGGCTCTATTGCAGTGTTGCATGCAGCAGCCAGGCACTGTACAAGGAACCGGGCTGAAACCATTCCTGGCAGCTCAGGGTGAGCCCCAGAACGTCACAGCAATGCACAAAGCAGCCCTTGTTTGCTTGGCCAGTACATGGGAACCATCTGGTCAATGGCACAGACGTGGCCATTGTGCTCTGCCATCAGCACAACCTCTACCAGGCTCCAGGGGCTTTGCAGCTGGGCCGCCTCCAGTGAATCCTTTGGCTTCTCAGCTGAGAATACCGCAGTGCTCAGAGTGCTTCATGCAGCCTTGGCAAAGGGAGCAGGCACCCGCCTTGCTGGAGGATTCAGCTGCAGAAGCGGAGACTTTCCACATTTAGTGGGGGCAGGCAGTGAGCTGGCCTCATCTGACAACCATGCCCTTTCCCTGCTTGGCCCCAGGGCAGTGCAGAGCTGCAGCCAGCCTCCACTCAGAGCCACTAGCTCCCAAATGGTAAGGGTGGGGGGTGGCTTTAACTAGGACAACGTTGGACTCCCCCATTTTTTCCCTCAATAGAATTTTTTCTCCAGTGGTTTTTTTTGGGTGTGTGTGTGGGGGGTGTTTGGTATTTTTGGTTAAACCATCTGGCAACCCCTTCCCCCTCCAAAAAAAATCATGTGGGAATAAATTCTGTTGAGAAAAAAAAAGGAGGAGACCAAAGTTGAGGAAAAAAAAGGACCCCGAGAGTTATTAAGCAAAATAAATAAATTAATTAATTAAATAAAAACCCAGCATGACCCCTTTAAGAAATGCTTTTGAGGCTTTTTGGCCCTAACAGGCTGCTGGCAGCCATCCGCCATCTTGTCTTTGTCAATCAAGGACGATAAAGCCATTGCGGATAAATTAAATGATTTCTTTGCTTCAGTCTTCACGGCTGAGGATGTTGGGGAGATTCCCAAATCTGCACCGTCCTTTGTGGGTGATGAATCTGAGGAACTGTCCCGGATTGAAGTGTCATTAGAGGAGGTTTTGGAACAAATAGAAAAACTTAATGTTAACAAATCTCCGGGACCGGATGGTATTCATCCAAGGGTTCTAAAAGAACTCAAATGGGAAATTGCTGAGCTATTATCTGTGGTTTGTAACCTATCCTTTAAATCGGCTTCTGTACCTAATGACTGGAAGGTAGCCAACGTGACACCAATATTTAAAAAGGGCTCTAGAGGCGATCCTTTCAATTACAGACCAGTAAAGTCTAACTTCAGTACTGGGCAAATTAGTGGAAGCAATAGTAAAGAATAAAATTGTGAGGCATGTAGAAGAACATAATTTGTTGGACAAAAGTCAACATGATTTCTGTAAAGGGAAATCCTGTCTTACTAATCTATTAGAGTTCTTTGAAGGGGTTAAAAACATGCAGACATGGGGGATCCAGTAGATATAGTTAACTTAGATTTTCAGAAAGCCTTTGACAAGGTCCCTCACCAAAGTCTCTTGTGTAAATTACATGGCCATGGGATAAGAGGGAAGGTCCTTTCTTGGATTGAGAACTGGTTAAAAGACAGGAAACAAAGGGAAGGAATAAATGGTAAATTTTCAGATTGGAGAGGGGTAACTAGTGGTGTTCCCCAAGTATCAGTCCTGGGACCAATCCTTTTCAACTTATTCATAAATGATCTGGAGAAAGGGGTAAGCAGTGAAGTGGTAAAGTTTGCAGATGATACCAAACTGTTTAGGATAGTCAAAACAGAAGCAGACTGTGAGGGACTCCAAGAAGATCTCACCAAATTGAGTGATTGGGCAACAAAATGGCAAATGAAATTTAATGCGGATAAGTGTAAAGTAATGAACATCGGGAAAAATAACCCCAACTATACGTACAGTATGATGGGGGCTAATTTGGCTATGACAAATCAGGAAAGAGATCTTGGAGTTATCGTGGACAGTTCTCTGAAAACTTCCACACAGTGTGCAGCGGCGCTCAAAAAAGCAAATAGGATGCTAGGAATTATTAAGAAAGGGATAGAAAATAAGACACAGAATATCTTACTGCCCCTGTATAAAACTATGGTACGGCCACATCTTGAATACTGTGTACAGATGTGGTCTCCTCACCTCAAAAAAGATATTTTGGCCTTGGAAAGGGTTCAGAAAAGGGAAACTAAAATGATTAGGGGTTTGGAACGGGTCCCATATGAGGAGAGGTTAAAGCGACTGGGACTTTTCAGTTTAGAAAAGAGGACTCTGAGGGGGGATATGATAGAGGTATATAAAATCATGAGTGGTATGGAGAGGGCGGATAAAGAAAAGTTATTTATTAGTGCCCATAATAGAAGAACTAGAGGACACCAAATGAAATGAATGGGTAGCAGGTTTAAAACTAATAAAAGAAAGTTCTTCTTCACACAGCCTGTAATCAACCTGTGGAACTCCTTGCCAGAGGAGGCTGTGAAGGCTAGGATTATAACAGAGTTTAAAGAGAAGCTAGATAATTTCATGGAGGTCAGGTCCATAAAAGGCTATTAGCCAGGGGATAGAATTGGTGTCCCTGGCCTCTGTTTGTCAGAGGCTGGAGAGGGATGGCAGGAGACAAATCGCTTGATCATTGTCTTCGGTCCACCCTCTCTGGGGCACCTGGTGTTGGCCACTGTCGGTAGACAGGCTATTGGGTTAGATGGATCTTTGGTCTGACCCTGTATGGCCATTCTTATGTCTTCCTGCTCTGGGCCAGACAGCTCCCCTGTGGAACCAGGTAAGCCCTGGGATTTTCGCCTAATGGCCAGGAAAAAAATAAAAAAAATACCGGACATTTTAGGTGTCTGGTATTTTCTGAATTTTTTACCAGACAGGAAGTGAAACTACTGGACTGTCTGATCAATATCAGACACTTGGCAACCCTACCTGGCACTAGTGGGACGAGGGCAGTCAGCCCTGGTGGTCGGAGCAGGAGCTGGGGCGAGTCAGAGTCTGAGACTGGCCAGAGGGTGAACGGCAAGTCAGGTGAGATCAGCCCACCAGGAGATGGGGTCGAGTGCCAGCCAGTAGGCTGGCAGCAATCGAAGACCAAAGACAAAGACAAAGCCGGACTGGAAGACAGAGCCTCGGTTCTATTGTGAGCAGGGTTGGAGCATTTCCTCCTGCTTTAAGTAGTGTCCCAACCAAGTTTCATCATGACTGAGTCCATCCTGGAACCAAAAACGATGCCAACTCTGCCCACATATCCATATTGGCGAATTCATCACGGGAGCCAACAACATAAGCCACCAAATCAAAAGATCATTTGACTGCACATCCAGTAATTTGATCTATGCCATCAAATACCAGCAGTGCCCCACTGCTATATATATTGGACAAACTGGACAGTCTCTGTGGGAAAGAATCAATGGATAAAAATCAGATGTATGTTAAGGAAACATACAGAGACCTATTGGGGAGCATTTCAGTCGTCCACATCACACTTTAAAAGATCTCCAAGTAGCTGTCTTGTCACAAACCAGTTCTACAAGCCAGATCCACAGGGAAGCATTGGAATTAGAGTTCATCCACAAATTCAATTCACATGCTAATGGACTAAATCGTGATGAAAGTTGGTTGGGACCAATTTAACAGCCATTTAACAGCTCTTTGTGTAGTATCCTTCCTGACATGGGAGTCTATCTATCGACTTTGATTCTTATCTGCTTTGGTTTAACTAACCAATCTTCAGATATTTACTGATGTCCTCTGCTCTCTGTCTCCCACCCTCCTCCTTTGTTCTTTTCTCCCCCCTCCTCTTCTCCTTTCCCTTTCCCTGTCCTATTTATTTTGGGTGTACACTTCTGAAACTCATAACTCGGGTCATCTGAAGAAGTGGGCTGTGCCCACGAAAGCTCATGATACCATCTACATGTTTTGTTAGTCTATAAAGTGCTACCAGACCATTTGTTGTTTTATTTCTGTAAGGGTATGTCTACACTACAAAGTTAATTCGAACTAACGGACGTTAGCTCGAATTAACTTTAATAGGCGCTACACTAGCGCTCCGCTAGTTCGAACTTAATTTGAACTAGCGGAGCGCTTAGTTCGAACTAGGTAAACCCCATTCTACGAGGATTAAGCCTAGTTCGAACTAGCTAGTTCGAATTAAGGGGAGTGTAGCCCCTTAATTCGAACTAGTGGGAGGCTAGCCCTCCCCAGGTTTCCCTGGTGGCCACTCAGGCCAACACCAGGGAAACTCTATGCCCCCCTCCTGGCCCCGGAGCCCTTAAAGGGGCATGGGCTGGCTACGGTGCCCGTGCCAGGTGCAAGCCTGCCAGCACCCAGCTAGCAGACCCTGCACCTGGCACGGCACGGAGCCACCCACCCGATGTCCCCCAGCCCACCCCCTCTTCCCGGGACCAGGCTGGCGGCTCCCAGGAGCTTGCCCTGGACCGCAAGAGGCGGGCACCTTCCTGGGCTAGTGCGGACATCGTGGACCTCGTCCACGACCTCCGCACTAGGCACAGGAAAGTGGCCGTCTAGGGCAGGAGAGCTGCCAGCCTGGCCACCCAGGAACAGGTGTGCATGAAAATCAAGGTGGTCCACTGAGACCACCGACCCTGAGCCCCGAGCTTACAATGGCCGTACTGGGTCAGACCAAAGGTCCATCTAGCCCAGTAGCCTGTCTGCCGACAGCGGCCAACCCTAGGGACCCTGGAGGGGATGGACCGAAGACAGTGACCAAGCCATTTGTCTCGTGCCATCCCTCTCCAGCCTTCCACAAACTTTGGGCAGGGACACCACTCCTACCCTCTGGCTAATACCACTCCATGGACCCAAGCTCCATCACTTTATCTCACTTCTCTTTAAACTCTGTTCTAGTTCTAGCCTTCACAGCCTCTTGCAGCAAGGAGTTCCACAGGTTGACTCTTTGCTTTGTGAAGAACAACTTTCTGTTACTAGTTTGAAGCCTGCTACCCATTCCTTTCCTTTGGTGTCCTCTAGTCCTTCTGATATGGGAACTAATGAAGAACTTTTCTTGATGCACCCTTTCCACCCCACTCATGCTTTTATAGACCTCTATCCTATCCCCCCTCAGTCTCCTCTTTACTAAACTGAAAAATCCCAGTCTCTTTAGACTCTCTTCATATGGGACCTGTTCCAAACCCCTGATCATTGTTGTTGCCCTCCCCTCTCCCACCCTCTCTCTTCCCCTCTCCCACCTCCTTTTCCCAGTCTCCCCCAGTTTTGTTCAATAAAGAGAGATTCTATTTTTGAACACAATTGTCCTTTATTTTGTATATCAGGAAGGGGGGCTAGGGAGGGGTAAGTGGAAGGAGGGGAGGGAGGAATGGGGTACGAGCCCCCGATGGGGAGGACTGGGCTGGCTCTGCGGGCTTCTGGGGGTGGAAGCTCTCCTGCAGCCCTCCAATTGCCCCCTCTCCCCAGATGGCAGCCTGCGGCAAGTGCAGCTGGTCTGATGGCTGAGTGCTGTGATGTGCCCAGTGTGGGTACTCTGGGCAATCCAAGCCAGGACTGGTTTGCAAGCGGGGCACCCCTGAGAACTGTCTGTCCGGGGTGGGGGTCGGGTCCCTTTAAGTACAGCCCTCGGCTAGCCTGAGACAGCATCTCCACGCTCTAGGTTAGTTCGAATTAGCGCTGTAGTGTAGACATACCCTAACAGACTAACTTGGCTACCCCCTGAAGCTTCTGTTACATTATTGTTATATTATTATTTTTGGTACTTCCTGTTGAAACATGCAAGGCACATATATGCTCTGTAATTGTAGTCTTTCAAAGTTGTTCGGGATTGCAGTGCTGTTAGTTTTATCTTTTGACTGGTCTGTGGATTTCATAATTTTAGTTCTCCCTTATACTTAAATTTAATTCTAAAATATCTTAGATGTCCTGGCTGGAATAATAATCATTATTACTTTTATTATCCTACTGTGCTTTGTCATTTGTTATTTAAAGTGGTACAATCAAATAATAATATCCTCCTAGAATGTAAATTTAGCAAGTATGCATCTTTGCAGTGTCAGTGTAAAAACTTTAGCTACTTTAGACACTATCTGGATGAAGGTCACTTATTTTCAAATAGTACTTTTAATTATATCTGTAGAAGAACTTAACTTTGGTATGAAAGTAAATGCCGTTCCAAATATGCTACTAATAGCAATGATGGAATCAAAGGTAAGTGAGTCATGCATATAATTATGTTCAGTAAATATAAATGCTAAAATAAATAGAACAATAAATTCTCTTTCATAATAAAAGAGTAAAAAACCTTAATTGCGTACATTAAAATGAAGTAAATACGTTCTGAGTGGAGTGAAAACAATTGACTACTAGAGAGCAGGCTAGAAGACTTACCCGTCATTGCCCAGGTCCAGCCTGGGAGGGAGGAGCAAGATGTGCAGGCCTCCTACTGGTGCTCCCCAGGCTCAACCCAGGATGGAGGGAGGGAAGTGGGCTGCACAGGCCGCCCCGCCATACTGGGCAGCTTGGCGGAGCTGGGAGGGGCAGATTGTGGCTCCTATGACGAGGTCTGGGACTGTGCTGCTTCAGCCCCAGTGGTGCTTTGGGGGGACTGCAGCGATGGGGTTGGTGGGGCTTCCTCCCCATCTGGAAAGAGACCTTGGTGAGCCAGGAGTGACAGCAGGGCTGCAGGAGGCCATGGGTTCCAGCAAGATGCAGCTCTCCTGTGACAGCATGAAGTCTGCCTTAAGCCACAGGCCAAGTGCCAGGCACCACAAGGCCCAGCAGCAGCAGAGATGTCAGGGTGGCAATACACCACACACCAAGCCACCCTGACTTCTGCGCTGCTGCTGGCAGTGGTGTTGCCTTCAGAGCTGAGTGCCTGGCAAGCAGCTGCCACTCACAATCTGGCCTGGCAGTACTTACTTCGTACCTGGGCTGAGCTTGGAGCCTTGTCCAATGTAGACTATGCCTAGGACTACAGCAGAGCCCAAAGATGATGGGGAGGGGGCAGAATTTCAACCAAGAGGCCATTTTGTTCATGGCGAGCCCTGCTGCCAAGCCCAGGCAAAGCCTGTAGAGTTGATGCAAAGAACCCCTGTGGACCAAGTTCCTACTCTGGCTTCATGGCCAGACCATCCTTGCCTGGGCTCAGAGCCTTCCTGTGCCAGTGCTGGAGTCCCAAGAGGATGCAGTGAGGACAGGCCTGGGTACATGCAGCAGCTAAGGGGCCATTCACAACAAAGAACCACCCACAGCTGAGCAATGGCAGCTGACTTGGGCTCACGGGGCTCAAGCTGCGGGCCTGTGTCATTGCTGGCAGACTTTTGGATCTAGGACCCAGTGAGGTAGGAGGACCTGAGACCTCAGGCTCCAGCCCAAGCCCAGAAGCCTGCACAGCAATTAAACAGCCCCAGAGCCCAAATCAGCGGGCACAGGTCAACTGAGCGATTTCCATTGCTGTGCAGACAGACCCTAGTGGCCAGGCAGGGACTTTTCCTCTCCCAGCCTAGCCACTCAGGGTGTGTCTAGACTACACCTCTCTGTTGACAGAGGGATGTAGATTAGGCACATCGAAATTGCTAATGAAGCTGGGATTTAAATATCCCGTGCTTCATTAGCATAAACATGGCTGCCTTTTTTTTTTCGAAACGGAGCGTTTTTGAAAAAAAACCCAGCAGTCTAGACACGGATCTGTTGACAATAAAGTCTTTTTCAACAGATCTTGTAAACCTCATTTTTGGAAGAACACAGGATCTGTCAAAAAAGACTTTATTGTTGACAGATCCGCGTCTAGACTGCTGTTTTTTTCGAAAAAGCGCAGTTTCGAAAAAAGTGGCAGCCATGTTTATGCTAATGAAGCATGGGATATTTAAATCCCGGCTTCATTAGCAATTTCAACGTGCTTGATTTGCATCCCTCTGTCGACAGAGGGATGCAGTCTAGACGTAGCCTCAGTGTCTGCTTTGCACTTTAATGTTGGAGGAGTCACATTGCTCATGTTCCCAGAGAGCCCCCTCCTCACACAGTTCCCTGGCAGAACACATGACTTTGTATCAGCAGGAAAAGTCAAAACCTCCTTCTTTGTGGCTCTCTGGGAACGTCTCTAGGAGACAGGGAATGCTGAACAGTCTTGTTGGAATCCAAGATGCTCTTTCCAGGCTGCAGATGGACAGAGGATTGGGGGATAGGACGGGCAATCATTAGCTGTGCTTGTCCATCTCACTCCTATCCCGAGAATCCCAGATTGTAGGCCCTCATTCCATGTCTGTGTCTGTTTGGATTTTGCCTGGTCTGAAAGCCAGCTTAACAAGACCCACTTTGTCTTCCTTGCAGAAACCCAGGAAGGTCACTCCTCAGACAGGAGAAGATTCTCTGACCTGCCCTCTGCCCCCTGGCTGGCAGAGCTATATGTCTCCCCAGGGTCACCGGTACTATGTGAACACCTTCACCAACGGTAAGCCCCATTCACCCGAGCTATGCTGGCAACATCTTGGCTCTGCTCTAATGAAGGATCTTGCAGGGCTGTTTCTGGGAGGTTTGAATTCACCTTTGGGCTGCTGGTGGTGGTCTATGCTGGTTTTCAGAGAAACAATGGAAAGAACCAAAGCATGTGAATAGCACAAATACATTTCATTGACAAATTCCAGCAATATCAAGAGGAACTCTAAGGGAACGTGGTTAAGGACTCTCTCCAAAATGGAGAAGTGCCAGAATAAGGAATGTCTGTAATGCCTTAACTCTGACTTCTTAGTTTGTGCTGCAAGATACTGTCTTTAATTTCATGGAACATCTCTGGAGTACAGGGCTCAGAGAGGTGCATGGCTGATTTCAGAGGTCACTGGACATTATATTTTTAAACTGGAAACACTTTTTTCCTTCAGCTAACAAACTGTCTTTTCAATTCTAAGTGCAAAGGTAGTGATAGTAATTCCATTGCATAAGGTAGTGGTAATGGCCATCCAAGTGCCTGGGCTCTTACACAGCCAATGTGCTGTGGAGATTGGTGCTTTCGTGGCAGAGAGGGATAGATATGGATGTAGAGCCACAATGGTGCAGTCACCTCGAGTTTGAATTTTGCAAGTTTGTTCTAATCTCCTCTACGTTAAAATATATCTATGGGTTAAACTTCCAAAGGTGGTTTAGGAACCAAATCCCCTTTATCCAAAGGCCCTTAGGGATTTAGGAGCTGGTCTTATTGGATGTCAATGGGACTTCAACTCCTTCATCATTTGGACACTTTTGAAAATTTTACCCTAATTCTTCAGCTTTCAAAAAGAGCGCACTTCTAGCCTGAATGGAGTGTGTCAATGCAAGAGTCTGAGGACTGCCCGAAATGGTGTCACTTGAAACTGAAAGCGTGGCCATGGCAGGAGGGTGGGGGAGAGGTCTCCCATCACTCTGTATAAATCACCTTGCCTAGGGGAGTAGCTAACAGTGCTGGGAGCAAACCAACTAAGCAGGATCCTGAGCAGAGGACTGCTTGAGCCTGGCTGGAGCAGTCCCCAGGCTATGGGGCTCCCACTGCCAGCCCCATGCAGGGCTGGCTGCCAGCTCCAGCCACCATCCGCATGGGGCAGGCTGCCAGCTAGTGGACCCGGTGGGGTTGGAGCAGATCTCTGTCTGTGGCAGGCTGCGGGTAAGATGGGAGCTGCTCCGGGGGAACCAGTTAACTGTTATCCAGTTAAGGGTGATGCTTACCGGGGAACTGGTTAACTGGTTATCTTTTCAAATCCCTAGTTTTTACAAGGCATCATCACATGCTCCTCAGAGATCCAGAGCAGGACCAATGGCCCTGCCTTTCCAGATGATGACACGGTGGAAAAAGCAGCTTCCATAGGCTGTGCAGAAAGGAAGTTCCAATAGGGGAGGAGACCCCAGGGCAGTGTAATCCACACCCCACTCCCCTAAGAGATCTGCCCTCTGCTTGCTCCTGGCTCCACTCCTAATCTTATGGGACCGCTCATACTTAGAATCATAGAATCCCAGGGCTGGAAGAGACCTCTGGAGGTCCTTGAGTCCCGCCCCCTGCCCAAAGCACCTTTCCCTGTCCCCCCTCCACGGGACACCTCCCTGCCACCTGTGCCTCTCTGCCTCTTGGGGGATAAAGAAGCACGAGTGGCAGATGAGGGAGGATGCGAGGGAGGGGCAGAGGTGTATGGGGAATTCTGGGGGCAAGGGACAGAGAAACGTTGAGTGGTGGGGTGTAAGGGAGCAGGTCGAGGCAGGTGGGGGATTCCAGGGGTAAGGAGTAGAGAAGCGTGAGCAGTGGATGCAGGGTGTGAGGGAGGGGGCAGAGGCGGGTGGGGGTAAAGAGCAGAGAAGCATAAGCGGTGAATGGGAGGAAGAAGAGGCAGGTGGGGACGGGCAGAGGAGCACATGGGTGAGGCCACAGAGGAAGAGTGGAATGCAGGAGCAGTGCTATGGCTCCTGTGCAGGGCTGGACTAAGGGGTGGGCTAGCCGTGCAGCTGTCCAGGGCGCCAACCTATGGGGGGTGCCTGGCTCCCGAAGGGCTGCAGCGGCCGCCCAGGGTGGGGGCTGTGTTAACTCCCACAGCACCGGCCAGCAGCGCCCTTCCCCCGCAGCCGCAGGGCGGCCCTGGGCTGCGCGCCATCGGTGGTGGCTGGGCCAACTGGCCAGCACATGCGCTGTGTGTCCGCCCACGCGCCCCGGGGGAGGGCCTGCAAATGCGTTGTGCACCCGGAGGCGGGGCCGTGTGTCCCGGGGGCGGGCCCACTCATTCATCATGTGCCTGGAGGCAGGGCCATGCCAAAATGGCTCAAGCCGGCCCTGCTCCTGTGCCCTGTGAGCAGAGTGGTCCAGAAGCAGATCCCCAAATGCTACATCGTGTTTGGGGAGGTTTAGCTGTCTTACCTACCGCCCATGCCTCTGGCATCTGCCCCAAGGGAGGGGATGTGGGGCAGTGCATGCATGCCCAGGCTAGGCTGCCAGCAGGTATGGGACTGAAGCCCTGAGTCCCCCTGTCTGTGGGGCTAAAGCCCTGCACCCTAGCAGGTGGTTTTACTGTCCCTGTCACAGGGAACTGTAGCAAACATACTGCTTCTGAGTGGAGAGCCCAGAATCCAGGCTAGGCACCACGAGTGTTCCCTGGACAATGTTCAGCCCTGCCCGGCTTTGGCTTCCTGCCCTCCTGTGTCTGATGTTGCTGTTGCTCTACACAAGATAGAGGGAAGTATTAGACCCTCGGGAAAGGCTATCTGCATATTCTGCAAATGTGTCCCCTGGCACTGCCACTGCCGAATGCTGCTTCCTTACTGGCACGAGGCTCCTGCTGGAAGTTTTTGCTTATTTATTATGCACTGTGCAGGCCCCCAGGCAGCTGAGGAGGTGACTGCTACTGAGCACCCCTTGCAGTGTTCCTTCTAAGGTTTTCCATCCATGAGAAGAGTGAGTTTTGTCTTGTGTACTGTGACGAGGCGCTCCGACCCCGCACTCGGACTGGGGAGGAGCGCCGCCCCCCAGCATTGCTGCGCATGCTCTCTCTGCGCACCAAGTGATTTAAACCCTGGCAGCGCTGGCAGGGGGAACGTGGGCGGGGGGAGGTGTCAGTGCCGATGGGGGAGACACTGCCACCAGCGGGGAGGCCAGAAAAGTTCCGGCTGGCCCCGCAACCTCAGATGCTGGAGCCGACCTTGGTTCCCAGTTTCAGGCCCCAGGACGGGACAAACCGGCTCTCCCAGCGACCTTGCGGCTAGAGGGCTTGAGGCTGCACATGCCACGGGGAGGGCCTCAGGACGGGGGACAGAGTCCCAAGGCCCTCCCCCTGTGGGGAGAGGCAGACGCTAGCATGGAAGGAGAACTGGTGACCAGGCTGGACCAAGCAGGCTCCTAGACATGGGAGCCTCGTGACATTCCTGCAGGGATCCCAATGCACCCAGACTGCAGCGGGAGCAGAGCCGAGGATGCCGACATGGGCGAGAAGGTTGCACCCCACCAGACAGCGAATGATAGGTGGGGCTTTGGTAGGAAGTGAATCAGGGCGGGGTCGGCCCAAGCAGTTGGCGGGTTTTGGCGTTTTCCCTCACCAACCAGGTAGTGGCTGTTGTCCCTACCTTTAGGGCCCTGGGCTGGAACCCAGTGGAGTGGGCGCACCCAGGTCCCCCTACCTCTTCGTGTGTGAGGTGAGAGCGAGAAGCAACCACCCTGCGAACCTGTGGGGAAGTGGTACTTTGGTGAACTCCTTATGGGAGAACTAGCCCAAGGGGTATGGAAGGGCCGAGTGGTGTGGACCCTAAGGAGCAGACCCTGGATCCCCCTTGCGGGGGGGGGGGGGAAGGAGTGAGCCAGAACGCAAGGCCTACGGCTATACTGAAGCACCCCAGGAAGTGTAGTTAGCTGAGGGGACATTGGCCCCTGTGGGTATGTCTACATTGCATTCCTGTTTTGAGAGAGGAATGCAAATGCAGGCGAACGAAATTGCAAATTAAGCGTGGATTTGAATTTCCCATGCTTCATTTGCATAATCGCGTGTGGGCGCTATTTCGAAATACCCTATTTCGAAAAAAGAAACACAGACTATACACGGTTATTTAGAAAGAAAACCCTTCTTTCGAAATTCCCTAACTCCTTCAGAGGAATGGAGTTATGAAAGGTCCAGTTCCAAAATAAATAGGGGATGGGAAAACGTGGGGAAAAAGCTAGAGTGTTCATGTTACAAGGAAGCTGATAGAGAAGGTGCAAATTGTTCTTAAGTACCCATTGTTTCCTTTTTTAAGTCATTAGGATGTGGAAGGTCCTGTGCTAGCCAGGTAATATCTTTGTTCATACCTTTGTGATGGGTCCCACACCTGTAAATGAAATTACATTCCAAGGCTTCCCTATGTATTTGTCTTGTGGAATTGGCCTGAAACAACACTTTGAGATCCATTGATGAGTGCCCGGGCTGGTTAAAGTGTTCTCCAACAGGTTTCTGTGTGTTGCCTTTTTGGATATCTGATTTGTGTCCATTAATTCTTTCCTGTAGAAAAAGTAGTCACATGGAATGCTTCTGCACACAACACATATAAATCAGAGTTAAAGCTCTCTGATGAATCAAGTGCAGATTTCCCTTGTCTGATCTGATCCATTCATAAGCATTCTTCAAAGCTTGAATGTCTATTAATAAAAATAATATATAAGAAAGGTGACAAAGAATATTATTTGTTTTATGCCAGAGTGTACAGGTACTTGATTGTATCATTTCAAGTGATCAACTCAGCTACAAGAGTTCTTATTTTTGCTCAAAGTAAAAAATTTTGTATTTACATGGAAAGGTTATCAAAAGAATTTGTGTAAAGCTAAGCACACGCTGGATGGGTTTAATGAATTTCTTGGAGTTTTAAATTAAAATAAATCAAGCAGACAAGAAAACAAAGGACATTTAAGGCCTGTTCTAACACTCCTTGAAGTTAATGAGAAGTTAATGAGAATCTTTCCATTAACTTCATTGGACTTTGGATCTGGTTCTTAGAGCTGTTATTTTAAATAAATTATTTTAAATAAATTATTTAACGAAAAAGAGTGATGTATCATGGTATTTACTCCATTTTATGTCCAAAGTATTCAGAGAAAAATATTTTCTCTACCTTTTTGTCTATATAGAAACAAGAACTGATAAACGTCCTTGTAAGGCAAGAACTTTCATGATCCTCTTTTATTTAAAATAGATATTGAGTAACATTGCTATACATTATGCAACCATTTACATTGGTGGTTCTGAGATACAGACAACTGCTGTCTGATCATTATCTCCATATTCTTAGCTGCAAAGCCTCCAGTTGAACGTCTGTATTTAGTGTTATGAATGTAATAAGCACAATCCCCCTGGCACCTGCACCTTCCCTTACCCCTGCACCCTCCTGGTGCCTCCCCCTTCCCTCACTGCCCCTGCCCTTTTTCTCCCTGGTGCCCACTCCCTCTCCACCCTCTGCCAGAGCTCTCCTTATGCCCCTCTGTGCCCTCACACATGACTTGCTCATCCCTTGCATTCCTCATGCCCATCCCTCCTTTCACCCCCTCTTCTCCTGGCACCCACTGCCCCCTCCTCCTCCTTCTTTGACCCCATTGTCCCTCCCTGTGACTGCCCTTCTGCTTCACCCTCACAATCCCCTTTCCTCTCCCAGCACCACCCTGTCCCTTCTCTTTTCCCACCCCCACTGACACCTTCCCTCCCCCCCCTTCTTGCCCTTTCCCCTCATTGTCTCTCCTGGGCCCCCTGGCACTTGTCTCTCCTCCACACTGTCTCTTGGTGCCTGCCCCTTTCTTCTCCTGCCCTGGCTCCCTCCTCTCCCCTCAGCACAAGCCCCTTCCTCTCCTCACCCTACTTTCCCCTTAGTTCTCCCCCTGCCCCTTCCTCCACCTTCTGTGGTTGCCCAGTTAGCGGGGGCTGGAGCTGGGAACGCGGTGCTATATTTAGTACTGCGGTCCCGGCCCCTGAAGCCACCATGCAGCCCTGGCCCCACCTGCTCCTGGAGCGGGACCATGTGCCAGGACTGGAGCCGGGGCTGCCCGCAATGCTATTATTAGTACTGCCGTCTGAGGGCTGGGACTGCGACACTAAAAATAATACTGCGGGCAGTCCTGGCTCCAGTGCCAGCATATGGGGCAGCTGCTCGCCACTCAGTCCTGCCCTGGGAGCAGCTGGGGCCAGAGCTGCGTGGCGTCGTCAGAGGTTGGGACTGCGGTACTAGAAATAGCACTGCGACCCTGGCTCCAGTGTGGCTGCGTGGTGGGTGGCTGTCCTATGTGCTGGCACTGGAGCCGGGGCCACAGTGCAGCTGCTCCTGGGCCAGGGCTGTGGTGCTATTCATAGTACCATGGTCCAGGTTCCATCTCTGGCAGCCACCTGTGGCCTGCCCTGGCTGCAGCTCCAGCCCCGGGGAAGGGCTGAAGCTAGGGACACGGCTGCATAGTGGCTGCCCAGCTGCTCTTGGGGTGGGGCAGTTACCCGCCATGCGGCCTGCCCCACGCAACTGAGAAGCCTCTGTGCAGCTCTTCTAAGAAGGTGCGTGGGAGTCAAATTCTTGGTACAGGCGTGCACCTTAGAAGGAACGCTGGTCCCTTGGCTTCCCTTGGGAGATCGTGGACAAAATCCACTTCTAGCGAGGGGGAGAGGGCACGGAGGAGGGGGCAAGAGGTGTGGCCCAGGGGTCCAGCAGCAGAGTTAGCAGCAGCTATGCCTGGTGAGGCATAGTCTCCCTTGGCCTATTTTACCTACCAGCCATGGCGGGGATGCCACTGCTGCGTGGGAAGGGAGAGTGGGTTTGATTTGTACATGACTCCTCAATGGCAGAAACTATTTACATTCATCTAATGTCCCTCCAAACAAATACAAACCAACCTTCTAATCTGCCATAAATCCTGGGAAGTTAATAGGCTTCTTCCTGGGTCACTTCAGCAGTGTTGAGGGACCATCGGGTGATCAGATTCAGCCCCGAGCCCTCAGCCTGCCAAGGGCCAGATTTCCAGAGCCCTGGACTTTGTGACCATAAGAGGCCAAAAGACCATTTCCACTATGGGGCCCTAATTCCTGTTCTTCACATCCCTGTACCCTCCCTGAATTGGAGCATTGATCTTCATACTATGGGGCACTCTGTACCTTCCTTGCCTCGGCTCTCGCCACTGCAGGGCCCTTGTCTACCCGCCCTCCCGTCCACGAGGACCCCATTCCTCTGCCCTCCCTACCATGGAGCCTGTGTCCTGCTGCCCTCCCTACCACGGAGCCCTCATGCCTCCACCCCTCACGACTCCCATCTCCCTGTTCTTCCCCTGCTTTGGGGCCCTCGTCCCCTCTTACTCTCCACTGTGGCACCATCATCCCCCTGCCCTTTCCACCGCAGGGCCCTCCCCACCTGCCCTCCATGCCATGGTCTTCCATCCTGAGGCCCAGGATGGATGATGCCCTGGCTGTCTCAAGCAGCAGCTCCCCATTGCCACACTGCAGGGAGAGGAGCATGTTGATGGTCAGACTCTGCCATGCTGGCATCAGAGCAGAGACCATGGCTGCCCACTCTCTGAGGGGTTCATTCCAATGCCAGTTCAGGTAGGTCTTTCGGTGGCTATGGAATGGGGAAGCGGAGAGCTGATGAGGGGCGGGGGAGAAGGAAAAAGAACTTAGAAACACAGCAAAGCCAGTCTGACATTGTGGGGGGTAGGGTGCTGGCCTGCTTAGGCCATTAGCTATGCTCCTCAGTCGTCCTGGCTGCCTGGATATCTTGGTGCCTCTAAGACAGGTAGCAAGTTGATGCCCGAATGGATAGATGAGGCGCTGTTTCACTGCAGAGAACCCTACCCTACCCATAATCGGCTCTTATGAAGGGTGATTGTTATACAAAATAGGAAACATGTTTGTTCGGTTGCAGATAAA
Organism: Pelodiscus sinensis; assembly: GCF_049634645.1. Lineage (NCBI taxonomy): Eukaryota > Metazoa > Chordata > Testudines > Trionychidae > Pelodiscus > Pelodiscus sinensis. Next base: position 8,512,080 of record NC_134730.1, on the reverse strand, counting down.
ACACAATCTTTGATTTGTTAGCTCTGCAAAATTAGGAACAGAGCATTGTTTGTTACACAAAATATTCAACATTCTTGCATGATTTGTCTTTTCATGAACACACGGAAAATTTGGCAACAACTTGGCTCATCTTATCCAGTGCAACGTGCATTTCAACCTAGTGCATACGGCTAGAGCTTTGGAAACAACAGAGAGCACTGCCTTGTTGGCCATAGCAGAAAACAGGCCGTATTTTCTGTAATTGTGCTGGTTATAGTAATAAAAACGGCCATACTGGCTGAGACCAAAAATCCATCTAGCCCAGTATCCTATCTTCTGATAGTGACTGAAGCCAAATTAATCCTATTAATCCTATTAATCTCTCCTCATATGGAAGCCGTTTAGTACACCTAATGATTTTTGTTTCCCTTTTCTGAATCTTTTTCATCTCCAAAACATCTTTTTGAAAGGGGTAACCACATCTGCCCAGAGTATTCAGGATGTGGATGTACCGTGGATTTACAGAGAGGCAACATGACATGTCTTTTTATCTAACCCTTTTGTAATGTTCCCAACCTTCTGTTCACTTTTTGACTGCTCACCCAGTTTTGTGAGATCTTTTTGTAGTTCTTTGCAGTCTGCTAGAAATTTAACTATCTTGAGTAGTTTTGTATCACAGCCTTCATTTTAGCTCTTGATAATATGTATTTTAAAGCAGATTTAATTACAAGATCACATATTGTTTCCTCCATGGTTTGTATCTAGAAGCTTCAAATCCCCAGCACAAACTTGTGCTATTTGAACTAAATGAGTAGTAGTTTGTTATCTGTGGCCTCTAGAGAACATATTGCATTTGCTAGTTGGCTACATAGCTACTATTGAAAGAGGTGGAGTCTCGTGTATCAGGATTGCTGGGTTCTAAACTTGACTGTAGGAGCAGAGTGGTTGAATCTCTCTTACAGCTAGCGTAGCCACGCTCAGATGCAGGGCATTTACTCTGAAATGCAGTGTTATGGTGTGCATGAAATTTGATTTTGTCCCGTTTGGTTCCCCAGAGTCAGAGAGTCTGTTTCTTCACATGGAACGTGGCAAATGGTGTGAGTGAATTGCCTACCTCGCAAGGTTACAGAGGCTTGGGAGTGTGTCTGTGTATGAGAGAGACGAGCAGGGTTGGAATCCCATGTGCCAACACCATGTCTGTGACCTGAGGGTGAAAGGGGGCTAGTTTTTAGGTTCCTTGCCCAGAAAATTGAGCAGCCACAACCCAAGCAGGAGTGAGAGTTCCCTGCTTAATGCTGATAGAAATGTAGCCGTGTTAGTCTGGTCTAGCTGAAACAAAAAACAGGACTATGTAGCACTTTAAAGACTAACAAGATGGTTTAATAGGTGATGAGCTTTTGTGGGCCAGACCCACTTCCTCAGATCAAATAGTGGAAGAAAATTGTCACAACCATATGTACCAAAGGATACAATTAAAAAAATGAACACATATGAAAAGGACAAATCAAATTTCAGAACAGAAGGAGGATGGGGAGGGGGAGGTAAATTTCTGTGAGCTAATGATATTAGAGGTGATAATTGGGGAAGCTATCTTTGTAATGGGTAAGATAATTAGCATCTTTATTCAAACTTGAGTGTAAAGTGTCGAATTTAAGCATGAATGACAGTTCAGAGGATTCTCTTTCAAGTGAAGTCTTAAAAGGCCTTTGAAGCAGGATGCCGGTAGTCAAGTCATTGAGACAATGTCCTTTCTGGTTGAAATGGCAAGAAACTGTTTTTTCTTTGTGATCCTGTCTGATATCTGTTTTGTGGGCATTGATCCTTTGGCGAAGCGTCTGAGACGTTTGTCCAATGTACATAGCAGACGGACACTTTCGGCACATGATAGCATAAATTATATCTCTGGATGTTCTTGATCTTATAACTCACTTGGTTAGGTACAATAATGGTGTCAGCAGAGTGAATATGTGGACAACGCTGGCAACGGGGTTTGTTGCAAGGGAAGGTACCAGGGTTGGTATTAGTGTGGTATGTCCTGTGGTTGTTGGTAAGAATCATCTTGAGGTTAGGTGGTTGTCTATAGGAGACTATGGGTGTGTCTCCCAGAGCCTCTCGGAGTTTAGTATCCTGTTCCAGTATAGGCTGTAGTTTATTGATAATGTGTTGGACAGGTTTAAGTTGGGGGCTGTAGGTGATGACAAGTGGTGTTCTATTGTTGGTTTTCTTGGGTCTGTCTTGAAGTAGATGGTTTCTAGGTATTCGTCTGGCTCTTTCAATTTGATTTTTTATTTCTTTGGGTGGGTAGTTGAGGTTTATAAATGCTTGGTAGAGATCCTGAAGTTTCTGGTCTCTGTCAGTGGGATTAGAGCAGATGCAGTTGTATCGAAGGGCTTGGCTATAGATGATGGATCATATGGTGTGTTCTGGATGGGAGCTGGAAGCATGTAGGTAACTGTATGAGTCAGTGGGTTTTCTGTAGAGGGTGGTGTCTAATTTTCCATTGCTGATTTGTACTGTGGTGTCCAGGAAGTGGACCTCTCGTGTAGAATGGTCCAGGCTGAGATTGATGGTGGGGTGTAGGTTGTTAAAATCTCTGTGGAAGGTCTCCAGTGTTTCTTGGCCATGCGTCCAGATCATAAAGATGTCATCGATGTAGCGTAAGTAGAGAAGAGGTAAAAGGGGATGGGAGTTGAGGAAATGTTGTTCTAGGTCAGCCATAAAGATATTAGCATACTGTGCCGCTGATCTGTAGGTATAAGTTGTTCTCAAACTGGAAATAATTGTGGGTGAGAACAAAGTTACATAGGCCTGCTATCAGATTGGCAGTGGTGTCCTCTGGGATAGTGTTTTTAATTGCTTGTAATCCGTCTTCATGTGGGATGTTGGTGTATAGAGCTTCTACATCCATGGTGTCAAGTATCAGAGGGGTAGCTGTGTTAGTCTGAATCTGCAAAAGCGGCAAGGAGTCCTGTGTCACCTTATAGACTAACTGAAGTGTAGGAGCATAAGCTTTCATGGGCAAAGACCCACTTCGTCAGTCTGAGCTACAGTTCATCTTCAAGTTTGACACAATCAACTCTGGATTAAACAAAGACTGTGAATGGCTCGCTAACTACAAAAGCAGCTTCTGCTCTCTTGGAATTCACACCTCCAGATCAGCTACTAGAAGTGGGCCTCATCCTCCTTGATTGGATCCACCTCATCATCTCCAGCCTGACTCTGGCCTGCATATTTATACCTGCCTCTGGAAATTTCCACTACATGCATCTGACAAAGTGGGTCTTTGCCCATGAAAGCTTATGCTCCAACACTTCAGTTAGTCTATAAGGTGCCACAGGACTCCTCGCCGCTTTTACATCCATGGTGGCAAGGATGGTGTTATTGGGGAGGTTATCAATGTTTTGTAGTTTCTTTAGTAAGTCAATAGTATCTCGGAGATAGCTGGGGGTGTTGATTGCGTAGGGTTTGAGAAGAGAGTATACATAGTTGGATAAACTAGCACGCTCACTACTGGTTTATCCAGCTATGTTGACTAACATCTGTGTGTCTCCCACTCATGCTGTGGCCACGGCTTTCCCCTTGCTGTCGCACTTTGAGGAAATGAGAACTTGACGGAGATGTGTTATCACTTTGAGGGAGGGTAAGTGCAATTTCAGAGGCAGATTCCAGCTGTTTTCAGCCTTCAAATCGTAGCAGAACCTGTCCATCATGAGAGAGAATAAACCTGTCAGATGGTTCCAGCACAAACAAGCCTCTTGTTTCCCATTCGGGCTTAGCATCCTGGCAGAGTTTTGACCGTCTGTGTTACCCGTAAGTCCCAGTGGCTGTACTCAGGGCTCAAATGCTCCTTGTCTGTTGCTTGGGTGTCAGGAATCAGGTACTTAACTGGGAAGAATGAGAACTGCTGCAACACATTCATCTGCAGAAAAAGCTTTATGAAAAAATCTGTAATTTGCTGGAGGGAACAGCTTCTTGGGAAGGGACAAGCCCTTGCCAGCACAGCCCTGGGCTCTATCCAGAAACACGCCCTCCCCCAGTTGTGCAGTGTCGGAGGAGCTGCTCTGGTGGGCTCCTGTTATGACTCAGCTCTCTAGTGTGGAAGGCTCATTTGCTGCTGCAGCCGGGAGGCTGGTTCTGCACAAAGTCCAGCTTGGTCTGACCACTCAGTATCTCCCTTGTGTGACGTTTAGAGGCACCTTGATTTGTTACACCCCGTATTTCATGTGGGAGGAGGGAGCTATCTAGCCATTTTGGAGGGCTTTCAAAGGGCCTTGTCCTGCAGCCTCCCCAGTCCTGCTGTTGGGAGATGGAGACCACCGTGTCTGTGCCCCAGTTTGGGGTCCAACTCCAGAGTTGAGCTCTTCACTTAGTCCCAGGTGGCAGCTCAGAGTGATCGAGAGACTGTCTGAATGATGGTGTCCCTGCCATCATGGCTGTTGGTTGTGCTAGAGCATTGCTTGCTGCTCCAGCCTGGGACGGCTTCCTCCCCTTTTGCATAGGGTGATAGCCTGCTGCAGAGATTGGAGGGGAAAGGGAACAGGGAAAAACTCCATGTATTGTGCACTGTTCACTCTTAAGGAACTGCTGTCCCTACCACTTCTCTGGACAGGCTCTTTCTTCTCTTTCCTACTCCCATCCTCCACCAAATACCATCTCTTCTTTAGTATCCCCTGCAGAGAATTGGGGTGTCCCTCTCCACACCTGTTGCAACAACCACACACCCAACTGTACACTCACTGAAGACAAAGAGATTTTAACATCAGAGGGGACCATCTGATAAATCTAGTCTGACCTCATGCACCTTGCAGGCCACAGAATCTCACCCACCTGCTCCTGTAACAGCCCCATAACTGCTGGCTGAGTTACTGATGTCCTCAGATCAAGATTACGAAGAACGCATCGTTTACTCTAGTTCAAGCCAGCGAGTGATCCATCCCCCATGTTGCTGAAGAAAGTGAGCCCACTCCCACCCCATGGTCTCTGCCAATCTGGCCTGGGAGAAAATTCCTTCCTTACCTCAAATATGATGATCACTTAGGCTATGTCTATACTTGCTGCAATAAAGATTGAACTTCTGGTGTTTGATGTAGTGGGTCTAGTAAGGACCTGCTAAATTGAGCACTGAGGGTGCCCTGGTTGGGTGCCAGTACTCCTTGATTCATGAAGAATAAGGGAAGCTCACAGGAGTGTTTGCTTCCATCAATTTCCCACTGTGAAGATGGCACCAAGCTTGGCTGAAGATATGTTGACTCCAGCTACATTCTTTACATAGCTGGAGTTGCGTACCTTATACCAACCTTCCAGGTCTAGTATAGATCTGACTTTGGACTCCAAGCATGTATGTGAGACCCACCAGCTGAACAGCTGGGGACAAATTCTCTATAGTAACTCTGAGTTCTTACTAGCTAGTGACCCATCTGCAGCCATAAAGATATTTGCTGTAGCAGTTGTAGAGGGGTCATATGTCATTGTAGGGTGGGCAGTCACATCATACCATTGTCTCCAGAAACTTATCAAGGGCCTTATCAATCAAGGGCCTTATCAATCAAAATAAGGTGGATTTCTTGCCCCATGGCTCCCCTGGAAAGGCTGTTCCAGAACTTCGCACATTTGATGTTCAGAAACCGTCATCTAATTTCAAGTCTAAACTTGTTGATGGCCAGTTTATATCCATTCGTTCTTGTCAGCATTGGCCCTCGGCTTCAGTAACTCCTCTCCCTCCCTGGTAATTATCCAGCCGTATTTATAGACAGCAGTCATATCTTCCCTCAGCCTTCTTTCAGATAGGCTAAACAAGCCAAGATCCTTAACGCCCCTCTTGTTCGGTAGATTTTCAGTTCCTTTGATCATCTTAGTAGATGATGTTTGAATTCATCTCTCTCATAGCTGGGAGACCAACACTACACACAGTATTCCAGAGGAGGTCTCTCTCAGAGGCAAAAACTCTTCTCTCTTTTGCTCGGAAATACCTTGCTGGAGGCATTTTAGGACTGCCTTCACCTTTTTTAACAGCCACATCACATTGACAGTTCATAGTCATCCTGTAATCAAACTGTATACGCAGGGCTCTTTCCTCCTACGTCACTTCCAGCTGATATGTCCCCCACTTGTCGCATCATTTCACTCTCATGCAAACACACACTCACACTCACACTCAGAGTATGTCTACACTTGCAGCCTATTTCAGAATAGGGCTGCAAATGTAGGCATTAGGAATTTCAAATCAAGCCTGGGATTTAAATGCTTGATTTGCATCTTCCCAGTTGGGTGCCATTTTTGAAATTTACAAGCCCGGAATAACTGCCCGCATCTACACACAGCAGTGAAACGGGCGTTCGAAATAAAGCCCTATTTTGAACTGCTATTCCTCCTGCAATGAGGTTTAACAGGTAGTTCAAAATTGGGGTTTATTTCGAACGCCCGTTTCACTGCTGCGTGTAGACACGGGGAGTTGTTCTGGGCTTGTAAATTTAAAAAAAAAAATGGTGCCTGGCCGGGAAGATGCAAATCAAGCGTGGGATATTTAAATCCCAGGCTTGATTTGCAATTACGAATGCCTACATTTGCAGCCCTATTCCGAAATATGCTGCAAGTGTAGACATACTCTGAGTGTGAATGTGTGTTTGCGTGAGAGTGAAATGATGCAACAACTGGGGGACATATCAGCTGGAAGTGACGTAGGAGGAAAAAGCCCTGTGTATACTGGTTGATTACAGGATGACTATGAACTGTCAATGTGATGTGGCTGTGAAAAAAGGTGGCTGCAAGTGTAAACATATCCTCACACTCTCTCTCTCTCTCTCTCCCTCCCTGGTGCTGAGGTTCTGTAGGAAGGGAAGCCATAGTACAGCTTGGGCTAACAGGGAGAGGGAGGCCAGACACAGGCAAACAGTGGTTCCATGACAGTTATAGAAGTAAAGATGATAAAACTGAACACAGCTGAAAACTGGCCTGTAAGCATTGCCTGTGTGTAAACACTAGGGGGTGGTGTGTGTGTGTGTGGGGGGGGGGGGGGACGGACAGTTCAAGGTGCACATAGAGCCAGGATTAAAAGGGCTGGATGAAGCGCTGAAGATGAGGGGCATATTGGGACACACACAACCAGTGCCCCGACCCCATGATCTATCTCCCTGGGCCCAACCGCTTCCACTGGAAGAAGGGCCTATGTTGGGTCTTGGTGGTGGCCTAGCAGAGCTGTAGTGGTGTATGCTAGCAGGATGCATGTGTGGAGAGAGGGTTCAGCTGGGCTCTGTCCCTGGCCAAGTGCTTCATTTTGGAGATGATGGAAAAATCACAGCTGCAGATTTGCTCATATCATTTCCTTCCGATTTAAATGGAACAAGAAGAGCTGGCACTGGTTCCATGCTGCACCAGCGGGCTGCATGGTTCTGCTCTGGGTCCTCCAGCCTGCACCTTCTGGCCCGACTGGCTTTGTCAGGGCTGGCTCTGCCCCATCTGACACAGAGTGAAATGAGGCCTTGGGGAGCTGTGGGTTTCTTTAAGGTGCAGCCTCCCAACAAGCACTGCTGAAACTGAACTGACAACACCCAGGCTGGCTCCTCTCTGGGAAGAGCAGAGATCCCTGCTTTTCACACCCACCTGCTCTTGGCTGACTGCTGCTTGGCAATCAGCCAGCGAGGTGTAGGCTGGGGCGGTGCCACCAGCACTGGCTGGCAGTGGCACTGTTCAGGACTGTAGGCAGCTGCTGTGTCTCTGCAAAGTGTTGCAGAGGTCTGCTTGCTCCTGAGGCACAAATGTACCAATTAGGTGTACAGCTGGGGCTCCTGCCTGCTTGTCTGCACGCCGCACTACAAAGAATATACAGGCCACTTGAAGAGTCAGCTAGGAACTCAGTTGTTCTGCCAGAATTTCAGGAAATCAATCTACCCGGGCCGGTTTGGATTACAAAAACCATTGCGTTGTGCAGCATTCCAAAGTGCCTGCATACATAACCTGATGGGGAGCACACCTCTGTCTGAGGCAGAAGATGACTAGGCCAGAACCTGACATTTGGATTCAAACTTGGACACATCTCTAGATTCTGTGGATCTTTTGGGGGCAAATCCAGGTAAGCAGAACCCATTTCTGGTCTCTCTTGTTTTCCTGCTATCTTGACAGTCACAGCAAAATAAGGAATAACCGGAGCAGTGGATGTACCGTTTGTACAGTTAGAGCCAAATTCCTCATGGGCACTATCTGAGCCCAGAGCAGGGAGCATGGCATCAAGCCCACCAGGGCACAGGTTCAGGGATATCATGGAAAAAGACTTGGGGCTGTGGTAAATAATCGACTGAACATGAGCTTCAGTGCAATGCTGCAGCCAAAAAGGCGAATGTGATTCTTGGCTACTAAAAAGGAACCTTGAGTCGGAGCAGAGAGCTTATTTGACCTCTATGTTTAGCACTAGTGCAACCACTGCTGGATTTCTGTGCCCCGCTCAATTACAAAAGGAGCTTGATACATTGGAGGGGGGCCAGAGAAGAGCCATGAGAATGATGAAAGGGTTGAAACCTTGGGAGCTCTGTTGATTTAGCGTAACAAAGGTTAAGTTAAAGCCGTGGTCCCCAACACTTCAGTCCATATTTCTCTATTATAATAACTGATGGATAAATTTACAACACAATTGTGTATCCATTTTCTCCCATAAAAAATAGCTGTGTAGTTAACAACTAACAGTCACTAACAAGGTCCAAAATATTTATTTTCTCTAACGCTGGAAAAAGCATCCTCAGAAAAAAGGGGGTAGATAGTGATACTGATGATAATCTATAAAAAACAATTATTTTCACACTCCAATAACTGCACCTGGCTCTTAGTGTTACTTGTAGGTGAAAACCACAAGAAGCACATAGGACTCCACTCTAACTGGCCTTTAAGATCATTAACTAAAATGTAATGCAGCAGCTGTCAAATTTAGAACTAGTGATGCTGAAAATCTGATACTGTTCCATAAGTATTTGCTACTCATTTAATCTCAAGGCATGCGCCCGCCAGGTGCTCGAGGCTGGCCTGGCCCTGGGCACATGGTGCGGCGCTTGCGGGGAGCGCCGGCCCCGGGCGCGTGGCGCTTGCGGGGGGTGGGGGGGAAACGCTGGCCCCGGGCGCGCGGTGCTTGCGGGGGGGGGGGCCCAGCCCCGGGCATGTGGCTATGGGGGGCCCCCGGCCCCGGGCATGCGGCTATGGGGGGGGCCGGCCCCGGGCATGCGGCTATGGGGGGGGGCGCGCAAGTGTCCCTGCCCCCTGGCACCTGGCGGGCGAACGGCCACGCCCCCTGGTGCCCGACAACCTCAAAAGGTTGGGGACCACTGAGTTAAAGGGTGGCTTGATCACAGTCTGTAAGTATCTGTCTGCAATACAGAAAAGTAACACAGGGTTCTTCACCATAGCAGACAAAGCTGTATCTAAATCCAGTGGCTGGAAGACATTGATCAGTGAGGGCAACTAACCACTGGAGGACTTTACCAAGGGGTTTGGAGTCGTCTCCATCACTGACTAAGGATGTTAACTAGCAGGTCGAGTGGTCAATGGAATTTCCTCCTTTGAAATGGAGGAATGCAGAACTCCGCGTGCAGCCCAGGGCCAGCCGGAAGTCCCGCTGACTCTGGGCTGCACACCGCATGCCAGCTTTGAAATGTACACGAGTCCCCAGCTGGGGCTCTTGAGCATTTCACAGCGGCAGTGCAGCATGGATCCCAAGGTCAGTGAGGGACTCATACTTCCCTGCTGACTCCGGGCTCCATGCTGCGCTACCGATTTAAAATGCCACGCGAAGCCAGGGTCAGCTGGAGACTCCGCAGCTGATCCAAGGCTCCGTGCAGCATTTCAGCAGAACCTGGGACCAGCTGGGGACACGGGAAAAGGAGGTGAGGCCAAGCAAGAAGGCTCTGGGGAGGGGCCATGGGGCTGAGTGAAGGGATACTGGAGTGGAGAGAACCAGTTCCTCTGATGTACTGACTCCCCTGACTCTGAGTTGATCCTCTTAATTCAGAGAGAATTTTTGGTGTGCTGGGGGGAAAAAGGGCTGTCCATGCCGAGCATCCCTGCTGAATGCTGCTTTCAGAGCTGTGTGGGGCTCGCCATGTGTCCAGGCTGTGGAATAAGGCTCAATTCTGTGACTGAAGTGACTGGCCCTGTGTGACACTCTCATTCAAGACAGCCTTTAAACATATACCTGTGCCCATCCCTATGGAGGAGAGCGCAAAGGCTTAACTTTAAGCATATGTTTAAGTGCTTTCTCAGTGAGCAGTGCCTTGCTCAACCTGGTGTCAGGGGTGTGTGTAATGTGTATACAGCAGGACTGCATGGTCAATCCACCTCGGTGAGCAGCACTAGGGAGTGTGTTTTTCTAGCCTTGTGTGGGTGGTGTTTTCCGCTGCAAGGTATTTTTCAGCTTGTGAAGGGCTTTCCTGCTGTTGTTCTGATGTGATGAGGCTGTGAGACCTCTCGCATCAGTCAGGATATGTCTACACAGCAAAATTATTTTGAAATAACTTTCCTAGTGTCTACACAACCAAACCGCTATTTCAAAATAAAATCAAAATAGTGGTGCGCTTATTTCAAATTTGGTAAGCCTCATTCTACAAGGAATAATGTCAAATTCGAAATAGCTATTTTGATGCAAGTGCTGTGTAGACACTTATTTTGAAGTAGGGGGGCTCCAGCCTTCCCAAGGTGCCCTGGTGGCCACTCCAGCCTCAACCAAGAACACTTCTCTCCCTCCCCCCTGCCATCCCAGAGCCAGCAGTCACTGCCCCTGACCCAGTGGCCCCAAAACATGAGCCAGCAAGCCACTGGCAGCCAGCCCTCCTCTGCTCCCCAGGAGCGGTCTGCCAGATCATAGGAGCCTGCCAGGGCCTGGAGAAGGTGGGTGCCTTCCTGGTCCAGGGTGGAGATCATGGACCTTATTCAGGTTTGGGGGGGATGCCCCCAACATCCATGATCTCTGCACTAGACGGAGGAACGCAGCCGTCTATGGCAAGATAGCTGCCAGCCTGGCCACCAAAGGCCACATGTGAACCCAGGAGCAGGTTTGCATGACAATCAAGTTGGTCTGGTGAGACCCGCAACCCTGAGCCCTAAGCTTCCCCTCCCCCTTCTTCCCTTTGCTTCCCCCTTCCAGCTCCCTCCTCCCAGGTTTCCCCCTCCCCTCTCCCACCTTCTCCTTTCCCCAGTCTCACCAGAGTTTCATTCCCTCCCCGCCCCAGTTTTGTTAAATAAAGAGAGTTTGTGTTCATGAAAATACGTGTATTTTATTTGACATCAGGAAGAGGGGTTAGGGAGGGGTAAGTAAAGGATGTGAGGGAGGAATGAAGCACAAGCCCCTAGTGGGGCAGACCAGGGAGGCTCTTAGTGCTCCTCAGGGTGGAAGCTCTACCGCAGGGCCTTCTGGATACTTACAGCTAGATACTGATGGACCTCCTGGATGGCAGCCTGCAGAATGTGTAGCCAGGCTCACAGCAAAGTATCCAAGAGAAGCACCAGAATGCCCAGGGGCAGCTCTGGCTCCATGTTGCAGAGTGCTGTGGTGTCTCGAGTGAGGGCAACCAGAGCACGCAGAGACAAAATGCTTTGCTGTCCATCATCAAGGTAGGCAAGCAAGCAGAGAAACCTGAGAACCGGCTGTCCGGAGAGGAGGGGGGTACCTTTAAGCACAGACCTCAGATAGCCTCAGGCAGCAGCCCCACAGAGTAAGTCCTGACCTGGTGCCCTGCCGGAACTGGTTCCAGCCAGCCTTAAATGTGATTCAGAGTCCACTTAGTGTGGACGCGCTATTTTGAAATAGCAAAATGCTATTTTGAAATGCATTTTGTGTGTAGACGCGTTATTTCAAAATAAGCTATTTTGAAATAAGCTATTTTGAAATAACACTGTAGTATAGACATACCCTCAGGGAATAATGCTCCAGAAACCTTGTCCACCCTCTATGGGAGGAGGAGTCACATGGTTCTGACAAGAGTGTCTACTGTCAGAATGTGGGAACTCTGCTTGCATGTTCTCTTGATCCTAACTAAGGTCCATGTATGTGCATCATGACAAAATAGACTAATAAACTGTAGCATTGGGAGAATTCCTACAGCTGGGGTGGCCAACCAGTTAGAGACGAAGAGCCAAAATAGCTGTGGATAGAGTGCGAAGAGTCATGTATTATATATTTATCTTTATATATTTATATATAGTACACAAAATGTAGTGATAAAAATAACATTACAGGACATTTTGGACAAAAACCAATTAAAAAGTCTCTAGGGGTATGTCACCACTACCCTCCTAGTTCGAACTAGGCTTCCTAGTTCGAACTACCGTTACTCCTCGTGGAATTCAAATCCCGGGCTTCATTTGCAAGTGCGGTATGCCTACATTACCCCGCTAGTTCGAACTAGCGGGGTAGTGTAGACATATCCTAATTGCTTAAAAGATTCATGGTCAGTCTGTAGATCTTCAGAGAACTTGACAAGGAACTAAATTTAAAAAGAACTTTAAAAATACAGTAATATTCTCACACTAAAAAAAAAAAAAGCATCCCCACCACGTAGTTTAAATGTAACACTAGTGCCCTATTATGTCCTGAAACAAAAAACAGGACTATGTAGCACTTTAAAGACTAACAAGATGGTCTATCACTATTCTCTCCTGTGAGTTTTTAAAAATTAAACTGAACTGAGAAGTAAATTAGCTCAATTTGAAGTGCCTGTTCCACTCCAGCTTGTTGAACTCTGGTATGGTTTCCTTATTTTTTTTACTTATGAAGATTTTGGCTTTTTTATAGTTCTAAAAATTCAGGTCTGCCCCAGACTGCAAATATGAGAGGTTCAAAACAATAAGGGAGAGACTCATATCTCAGAACAATTGCTTCAGCCTTGCAAACGATAGCCTTTGAATGTTCTTTAAAGAAACACTGTGCAAACCAGGTACATGCTGATTCTTTTTTTGCCCTGGAATTTAAATATGACATCTGTGTTGGCTGCCTTATTCTGCATCCATGAAGACTTTGAGTTTAAGGTGCTTCAACCACCCTTCCCCTCCTCTAACCCAGTGCCCAACCCCTCTCCCCGAGTAGGGTTACCAGGTGTCCAGTGTTGAACCGGACAGTCCAGTATTTGAGCTTTCTGTTTGGGAAACAAATTGAGGAAATAGAAATGTCCGGTATTTTCTAAATCAGATGTAATGTAGATTGTGATGTCATGTCAAGTGTGTCTGGTATTTTTGTTGAAGCCATCTGGCAACCCTACCAGAGCCAGCCACCCTCAGACCCTTGTTCTAACCCAGTGCACCCACCCCTCCTCTCAGACCCAGGCACTTCCAGCCCCCCGTTCTTATCCAATCCGCCTTCTCTTCCCCAGAGCCTGGCATTCCCAGTCCCTGCTCTAACACAATCCCCTTCCTCTCCCCCAGAGCCAGGAACCCCAGCCTCTCCATTCTAACCCAGTGGCCTCCCCCTTCCGCAGAGCCAGGCATTCCCAGGCCCATGTTCGAACTCGATCCCCCTCCCCTTCCCAAGAGCCAGGCACCCCCATCCCCCTGCTCTAACCCAATGGCCTGGGTCCTGGGCACCGCTGATGCTGCTGCCACGCGCTTCTCCCTCCAGGTTCTGGGATGCATGCGCAGAGAGCCGGCCATGAGCAGGCACTGGGGCGTGTGCGCAGAGCAGCCGGCCATGAGCTGGCGCTGGGGCATGAGAGCAGGCGCTGGGGTATGTAGCAGAGCGGCCGGCCATGAACAGTCCGGGCGCACGGCTCAGAAGTAGCAAGAGACGCGTTTCTTGAAGCAAAGAGCCGCATGCGGCTTGAGAGCTGCGGGTTGGCAACCCCGTCCTATAGCCTCCACCATTGAGTACTGGGACACAAACCTTCAGACAGCTGGAAATGTGTGCCCACAAGCAGTCATTCTCTTTGCAGTAACCATCCACTATCCCTGAGGATCCAGGGCTGTAGACCCTGTCTTGGACACATTTTTGTCAGGCATAGAAACACCACCCTAAAGCTGCCTCCTGAAGCCACAGGTCCAGTCCTCCTTACTCTGCAGGAAAGCATTGCTCTTCTGGACACCGTGGCATATCTTTATTGTTTCTTAGCTACTGAGCTGACCATGTGTCTCTCTTCTGCAGCTGCCCAGACTTCACTCAGGAACAGCCAAACCATTTGCACTGGAATTTTCCAAACCATTCCAGCCCGAGGCAGACTTCCAGCATGGAAATGACAGTCCAAGTGGTTAATGTTTGACAGAGTTAAAAGCAACTGACCACAGCATATTGTGCGGGGAAGAGCTGGCCAGTCTTACAGGCAGTACTAGGGGCAAGACTGACAGCAGGGAAACGTCCTGGGAGGTCAAAAGTGACTAGTCTGGGTGTTACCACAGCCGATCATTTGGTCCCAGGAAAGTGCCGATAATCCCCCTCTCCCGCTGCAGCAGTCACTCTGTGCCACACTGGCTGAGAAGGGACCTCCTCGGACAGGATCCAGTCTGGTCAATAGAATAGGAAGGACCCGCCTCCTTTGCTGCCCTCTGAGGGGCGGGCCTGATCACGATTTCAGCCAATCTCAGTGCAGTCTTCAGGTGATCCCCCTGTAATCAACCTGTCCATCTAACCATCCCCCCCAGCTGTTTTTCCCTGTTCCAAGGTACAGAGAAGGGCAAGTAAAGTGATTAGGACTATAGAAAAGCTTCCATATGAGGAGGGGACAAGTCAAATAGTGCCCGTGGCTGTGTACCACGCAAAACCCTTCTCCCAACCCCCCTGGGATCTGCCATCCAACTGCCTTGCTTAGCAAGTAGAGGTCAGTTGAGGGTGACCCGGGCTTAATTTGTAATGAAAGAGGTGGCAGAGTTCAAGCAAGTATTTTACTTTCATAATCAGTATGGCAGGGCCTGAAGAACTGGGGCTATGAACTGCCAAGCCTAGAGGTGCTGGGCCCAGCCCTGGCAAAAATTGAGCACCTCAATCAGGACAGGCCACGACCAGTTAAGTTGCCCTTCTCCAGACCTTATTGCAGGAGTATAGGCAGGGCAGCAGAAGTGATTAGGGATATGGAAAAGCTTCCATATGAGTAGAGGGGCACGTTGGTAACCAAACTCCAGCCAAAAGTGATCTCGTGGGCAGCAGATATCTGCCTGGTAGAGCCCTGGATTGGGGTGGGCAATCATTTTTGGCCAGAGGCCACTTCAAAAATTTTTGAAGTGGCCCTGGGCCGCCTTGGAAGGGGCGGAGCCAGAATGCTTCTGGGCTTCCTCACCCACAAATCATGATTGGTTTGGGGGTGGGGGAGGCCCTTTGCGCGCCCCTCCCCCTGCACTAAGCACCCATGCCCCTGGCAGGGCGGGAAGAGGCTTGGCATGCTCTCCCACCACCAGGCCAATTAGTCTTTGTTCATACTTTTCAAACCTATCAGACTTTTTCAGGTAGAAGTATTTTATCACACACAGTGGGTGGGTCTAGACTGGCAAGATTTTGCACAAAAGCGTGCGCAAAAACTTGTCAGCTGTCTACACTGGCCGCTTGAATTTGCGCAAGAGCACGGACTTTGTAATGTACAAAATCAGTGCTTCTTGCGCAAATACTTTCACGCTCCTGCTCAGGAAATAGTCTTCTTACGCAAGAATACTTGTGCAGTGGACGTGGAGCTGGGAGGTGGATTTGGGGGGCTGTGTAGTGGAGGTGGATTTGAGGGCACTGTGCGGGGGGATGGAGCTGGATCTGGAGGGGGGCCTGCGTAGTGGGGGTGGAGGTGGGGGCACTGTGCAGGGGGGTGGAGCTGGGAGATGGATCTGGGGGGCTGCGTAGTGGGGGTGGAGTTGGGGGCATTGTGCAGGGGGGGTGGAGCTGGGGGGCTGTGCAGTGGAAGCACTAAAGGTGGAGCTTGGGAGCCTGTGCAGTGGGCGGTGGAGCTGGGAGGTGGATCTGGGGGGCTGTGCAGTGGGGGGTGGAGCTGGGAGGAGGATCTGGGGGGCTGTGCAGTGGGGTGTGGAGCTGGGGGCCTGTGCAGTGGGGGGTGGAGCTGGGCGCCTGTGCAGTGGGGTGTGGAGATGGAGCTGGGGGCATTGTGCGGGGGGCTGGAGCTGGGGGGGCTGTGCAGTGGGAGCACTAAAGGTGGAGCTTGGGGGGGCTGTGCAGTAGGAGGGGAGCTGGGAGGTGGATCTGGGGGGCTGTGCAGTGGGGGGGCGGAGCTGGGAGGTGGAGCTGGGGGGCTGTGCTGTGGGGGGGTGCAGTGGGGAGTGGAGCTGGGGGGCTGTGCTGTGGGGGGGTGCAGTAGGGGGTGGAGCTGGGGGGCTGTGCTGTGGGGGGGTGCAGTGGAGGGTGGAGCTGGGGGGCTGTGCAGTGGGGGGTGGAGCTGGGAGGTGGAGCTGGGGGGCTGTGCAGTGGGGGGGGTGGAGCTGGGGGGGCTGTGCAGTGGGGGGCGGGGCTGTGGCCAATGGGCGGGCCCGCGTACAGGCGCCAGACATTGCGGCGGGGCCCCAGCGCCGCCCCCCGCGGGGCCCGCTCCCCGTAGCTCCGCCGAGTCCGTCCCCAGTGAGCGCGCGGCGGGGCGGGCTCGTGCAGCTGCGTTACCGGCTGCTCCTGTTCGCCGGGCCCATGGCCAGGGCAGGCTCCGCGGCAGGTGGGCTGCGCGCAGGGTCCTTGCTGCGAGGGCGGGGGGGCAGCGGTGGCTGGATGCGGGGGGGCGGGCTGAGGCAGGGCAGCGGTGGCTGGATGCGGGAGGGGGGGGCTGAGTCAGGGCAGCGGTGGCTGGATGCGGGAGGGGGGGGGCTGAGGCAGGGCAGCGGTGGCTGGATGCGGGGTGGGGGGGCTGAGTCAGGGCAGCGGTGGCTGGATGCGGGGGGGGGGCGGGCTGAGTCAGGGCAGCGGTGGCTGGATGCGGGGGGGGGCGGGCTGAGTCAGGGCAGCGGGTGGCTGGATGCGGGGGGGCGGGCTGAGTCAGGGCAGCGGGTGGCTGGATGCGGGGGGAGGCGGGCTGAGGCAGGGCAGCGGTGGCTGGATGCGGGGGGGGGAGGCGGGCTGAGGCAGGGCAGCAGGTGGCTGGATGCAGGGGGGGCGGGCTGAGGCAGGGCAGCGGTGGCTGGATGCAGGGGGGGAGGCGGGCTGAGGCAGGGCAGCAGGTGGCTGGATGCAGGGGGGGCGGGCTGAGGCAGGGCAGCGGGTGGCTGGATGCGGAGAGGGGCTGAGGTAGGGCAGCGGGGGGAGGCTGAGGCAGGGCAGTGGTGGCTGGATGCTGGGGGGGCTGAGCCAGGGTAGCGGTGGCTGGATGCGGGGGGGGGGGCGGGCTGAGGCAGGGCAGCGGTGGCTGGATGCAGGGGGGGGCGGGCTGAGGCAGGGCAGCGGTGGCTGGATGAAGGGGGGGGCGGGCTGAGGCAGGGCAGCGGTGGCTGGATGCAAGGGGGGGCGGGCTGAGGCAGGGCAGCGGTGGCTGGATGCAGGGGGGGGCGGGCTGAGGCAGGGCAGCGGTGGCTGGATGCGGAGGGGGGCGGGCTGAGGCAGGGCAGCGGTGGCTGGATGCAGGGGGGGGCGGGCTGAGGCAGGGCAGCGGTGGCTGGATGCAGGGGGGGGCGGGCTGAGGCAGGGCAGCGGTGGCTGGATGAAGGGGGGGAGGGCTGAGGCAGGGCAGCGGTGGCTGGATGCGGAGGGGGCAGGCTGAGGCAGGGCAGCGGTGGCTGGATGCAGGGGGGGCGGGCTGAGGCAGGGCAGCGGTGGCTGGATGCAGGGGGGGGCGGGCTGAGGCAGGGCAGCGGTGGCTGGATGCGGGGGGGGCGGGCTGAGGCAGGGCAGCGGTGGCTGGATGCCGGGGGGGGGGGCGGGCTGAGGCAGGGCAGCGGGGGGGGGGGCGGAGGCAGGGCAGTGGTGGCTGGATGTGGGGGGGGGCTGAGGCAGGGCAGCGGTGGCTGGATGCAGGGGGGGGCGGGCTGAGGCAGGGCAGCAGTTTGTGATGCATTGGCAGGAGTGAGGGTAGCCAAGCCTTGGTGCACTAACTGTGCTGTTCTCTTTGAGCAGAAACCACTTGGGAGCGACCGAGCGGCGTGCCTGGGAGCCCCGGGAGTCAGAAGAGTGCTGTGCTTGCAGGTACTGCAGCTAGCGAACAGGAGCAGCTAACTGGAGTTTGGGGAGGGAGTTCAGAGGGACAGTTTGAGGTGGGCTACATACACATAACAGTTGTTATATTTGTGTCAACCCCAACAGCTGGTTCAAAAAAATAGTTCAAGAAAGGAATAAGAGGGAAAGCAGTCAGAGGTCAAGCAGCAGAATGGGGGTAACCAGTTTATTCACCCAGTGTAGCATGTATGATTGCCTGCCCTATGGACAGGCTGCATGTATGTGCAAGGAGCTCCTGGTCCTTGGAGACCAGAATGGCTGAAACAGAGGAGCTAAAAGAGATAAAGAGCTACATGTCATAGAATCCTAGGGCTGGAAGAGACCTCAGGAGGTCATCAAGTCCAGCCCCCTGCCCAAGGCAGGACCAATCCCAACTGAATCAACCCAGCCGAGACTTAAAAACCTCTAGGGATCGAGATTCCACCACCTGCCTAGGTAACCCATTCCAGTGCTTCACCACCCTCCTAGTGAAATAGTTTTTCTTAATATCCAACCTAGACTGCTCCCACTGTAACCTGAGACCATTGCTCCTTGTTCTGCCAGGTCACTACTGAGAACAGCCTCTCTCCATCCTCTTTGGAACCTTCCTTCAGGAAGTTGAAGGCTGCTATCAAATCCCCCCTCACTCTTCTCTTCTGCAGACTAAACAAACCTAAATCTCTCAGTCTCTCCTCATAGGTCATGTGCTCTAGCCCCCTAATCGTTTTGGTCACCCTCCACTGTACCCTCTCCAATGCATCCACGTCCTTTCTATAGTGACGGGCCCAGAACTGGACACACTACTCCAGATGTGGCCTCACCGGAGCTGAATAAAGGGGAATAATCACATCTCTAGATCTGCTGGCAATGCTCCTCCTAATGCAACCTAATATGCCATTAGCCCTCTTGGTTACCAGGGCACACTGTTGACTCAAATCCAGCTTCTAATCCACTGTAATCCCCAGGTCCTTTTCTGCAGAACTGCTACTTAGCCAGTTGGTCCTCAGCCTGTAACAATGCTTGGGATTTCTTTTGTCCCAATCCTCTTACCTGTCCAAGTCGCTCTATCCCTGCCCTCCAGGGTATATAAGAGACTCTGAAACACAGTAGATGAGTCCCACCTGAGGTCAGACAGCCTCTGCTCTTGAGGAGGGTGAAGGTCTCAGGGAAGGAGAGCATCCAATTGGAACAGAGGGAAATTATCCTATAGCTGGGAACCTCCTTCCACATGATGCCATGGTATCCTTTTGGACAGGGCTACTCAACACATGGGCCACATGCAGCCCATGGCCTGTTTGTTTGTGGCCCACAGTGCTGTTTGGGTTTACACGGGGCCCGTGGGTGGGAGCCGAAACAAAAAAGTTGTCAGTATAATAATGGTGTTCCGTAGATACGTGTTTTAGTAGTTAAATTCCTGGACTGTCATTGCTCATTAAAAGTGCTGTTATATGGGTGGAAATTGGGTAAATGTTGCATTTTATTAATATCAGCAGAACTGACTTAAATGGGTCCTGTGTGTTGTGTAGTCTTTTCTTAATCTTTATATTCATGCCCGACAGTGTGAAAGAAGCTATTTGCATATATTTGCATATATATTTGCATGGATATACAACCACACTTAAGTCGTGGCCCTCAGCATGTTCTGTGAGTATCACTGTGGCCCCCGGGGCTTCCAAAGTTGAGTAGCCCTGCTTTTGGACATACCTCTCCAGGGAGGGAACTTCAGTTATTTGGAAGAGACAGGTGTTAGTAACAGGGGATTTGATCGTTAGAAACAGATATCTGGGTTTGTGGTGACCAGGAGAACAGGGCAGTGACTTGCCTGCCTTGGGTGAAGGTTGTAGATCTCTCGAGACAGTTAGATAGACTTGTGTGTAGTGCTGGGGAGAGGCCAGTGATCATGGTACATGTAGGTACCAATGACATAGGGTAGGACAAGAGAGAGGTCCTGGAGTTCAAATTTAGGCTACTAGGTAAGAGATTAAAGTCCACGACCTCCATGGTAGGGTTCTCTGAAATGCTTTCAATTTCATGGCAGGGGAACTGTAGGATCTCAGTGCATGGATGAGATGATGGTATAGGGAGGAAGAGTTTAGATTTCTTAGGAGCTGGGGACACTTTTGGAAAAGAGGGAGTCTATACAGGAAGGATGGGCTCCACCTAAACCAAAATAGAACCAGATTGCTGGCACTTAAAATTTAAAAGGTCCTAGAGCAATTTTTAAACTTAAGTCTGGGTGAAAGCTGACAGGTGCGAAGGAGTACATAGATTGGTGAGACACATGCCTTAGGTGAGGGTCTATTAATTGAGATTCTCTATGTCAGTGGTCCCCAACCTTTTGGAGCTGCCGGGCACCCAGGAGTGGTGCCGCTCACATGCCGGGCATCCGGGGGTGGGGCCACACGTGCGCCCAGGGGTGGGGACGCACACGCTCCTGGGGGCGGGGCCACCCATACGCTGCATGCGTGGAGCTGGCGCCATCCATGCACCGCACTCCCATGTCTCGTGCACTCGGGGGCGGGACCGCCACCACCCATGCACTGCGTGCCCGGAGCCAGCGCCTGTGCCATGCGCCCAGGAGCTGGCAGCGCCCATGCTCCGGCAGCGCCCATGCTCCGCGCTCCCAATAGCGGGGCTGTCCATGTGCTGCGTGCCTGGGGCCGGCGCTGCCCCTATGCCACATGCCCGGGGCCGGCACGGACCTTGCTCCGTGCACCCAGGGGTGGGACCGCCTAACCGCTGCGCGGCCAGGGCCGGCACCGACCATGTGCTGCGCACCCGGGGCCAGTGCCACCCATGCGCCCAGGGGCTGGCACCACCCATGCTCCGCACGCCCCGGGGGCGGCCGGCCCTGATCACTCGGTGGGCACACAGAAATGGCCCAGCGGGCGCCACGTTGGGGACCACTGCTCTATGTTGTAGTAGGTGATAGGGATACAGTAGCATAGTCGATAAACCGATAAGTAAAAGCTTATAGGTTAATGGTATAGACTACACAATATGTCCTGGCTTGCACCAGGTACGTGACCTACCCTTGCTGTGGCTCTGCATTTAAAGCTTATTAGGAGCTGGGTGGGCAGGCAGCCCGTCTCAGTTCTGGTTTGTGCTGGGTCCAGGAACTGCCACCCTGTGCACCTCTGATACCAATTAGCAGTGTGGAGTGGCAGGGAGCTGCTTGGGAACGCAATGGCTGCCAGCCCCACCTCTGGGGACTATAGACTAGTTGAGTAATAGATCAGAGTTCGTGAGGTTAATCAACTATTCAATTAAGCGATATTTAACAACCCTAGTAGGAGAAGAGGATGGAAGATGATAAAGTACAGTAAGATCTGGTGAGAAACAGCCAAACAAAAAGGGGTCCCATTCAATCACATTATGTCATGGCAGAGAGTTAAAAGGGACAAGTTTTAAAGTGCTTACATACCAGTCTTACCAAATCTGAACAAGTTCTTCCAAGGCCAAAGGATCAGCCACATTCCCAGGTCAATTTATACCTCCAGTCTTACCTAAAAGAGCATGATGTGCCAATCCTTTAGACTCTAAAATATAAAGGTTTATTAATAAAAAGAAAGAAGAGACCTCTGTGGCCTTTTTTATAACCTTGCCCTTTTGGAGGGAATCCCATTGTTTTCTCAGTGTGAATCTTCCTCCCAAAATGGAATTTGTCACCTGTCCAAGTCCTTTTTAGGCACATAGCCATGGCTACCTGCTTCTCTGCAGGTTTGCAGCAGAATTTCTCAGATGTATATCGGCAACACTTAAGGTCCGTTGTTAGAGCAGTATTGCTATTCTCTGGAATAGCCACCCTTCACAATAGGCAGGCAACCCCTCTTGCTGCTTCCCAGAAGCAAATACTTGAAATATCAGTACAGAGCCAAAAATCATAACTTCACACACAAATATCATACAGGCATGTGAATAGTCTAAACATACTCAGCAAACTTAAGCTTTCGCTTGGTCCACTTTGCACAGTTTTTGGAGCAAACACACAACAGTGGGTGTAACAATATTCTGCATGTTCATACTAAAATCTAACAACATCACAGATAATATGGGTAAGATCTGATGAGAAACAGTCAAATGAAAGTGCCATTCAGTCATATCCAGTAATGTCAGACAGTTAAAAGGGGAAGGGTTTTAAAGTTCTTACAGACAAATGCTAGAAGTCTAAATAATAAGACGGGTGAACTAGAGTGCCTCATATTAATGGAGGATATTGATATAATGGGCATCACAGAAACTTGGTGGAATGAGGATAATCAGAGAGAGACAGCAGTACCAAGGTAGGGAATACATTGGAAGGAAAGAATAGGTTGTGTTGATGAGAGAGTGGCACTACATGTGAAAGAAAGCATAGAATCAAATGAAATAAAAATCTTAAATGCATCAAACCGTACCATACAACCTCCAGGGAGGTTGTGGAATCCCCACCTGTGGAGATATTTAAGAGCAGGTTAGATAAATGTCTATCAGGGATGGTCTAGACAGTATTTGGTCCTGCCATGAGGGCAGAGGGCTGGACTTGACCTCTCGAGGTCCCTTCCAGTCCTAGTATTCTATGATTCTATGGATAGTAATTTCATGCTCTAATAATAAGAATTTAGCAGTAGGGACATACTACTCACCTCTTGATCAAGATGGTGGTAGTGATTGTGAAATGCTACAGGAGATTAGAGTCTCCATACAATAATAATAATAATAAAAAAAGCCTTAATAATAATGGATTTCAACTACAGGTGACCCCCACACTTATGACCTAATTGGTTCCTGGACAACTGTCTTAAGTCATGCTGTCATAAGTCAAACCCTTATTTCCAATAGGCGCAATGTTATAAATGGCGGTTCGATTCCTGGAAACCCATTTCATACCCTAAAAATACCAAAATTGACTACGGAATTGGAGGAAAACTAAATTAAATAGTTCAAATAATGCACAAAAATAACTAAAAAGTGAAGACCGATATGGCGGAGACGTGCGCAGTTAAAGCAGCAGCTGCAGACTGGTGAGTCTGACTGACCTTGTGTGTTTCCTGCTTTGGGATGACGAGTGGAGTCTGCGTCGCATACTGTCGTAAATGCGAGCTGCAGACATAAATTGGGGGGGGTTATGAGTTATCTTGCATGAAAAAAAGTGGTCATAAATGGGGGGGTTCGTAAGTTGGGTGGTTGTAAGTTGGGGGTCCCTGCATCCCCATATTGACTAGGCACATGTCACCTCTGAATAGGATGTAGAGATTTTTTTTGACATCTTTAAATGACTGCTTTTTGGAACAGCTAGTTCTGGGACCCGCAAGAGGAGAGGCAATTCTTGATTTAGTCGTAAGTGGAGCACAGGATGTGGTCCAAAAGGTGAATGTTGCTGAACTGCTTGGAAATAGTGACCACAATATAATTTATAAATTTAACATCCCTGAGGTGGGAAAAATGCCACAGAGGCCAAACACTTTGACATTTAATTTCAGAAAGGGAAACTACACAAAAATGAGGAGGTTAGTTAAACAGGCATTAAAATGTACAGTGCCAAAAGTCTGAGGGGTAGCCACATTAGTCTGTAACTAAAAAAATTTTAACAACAATGGTCCTGTAGCACTTTTGAGACTAACAAAAATATGTATATGGGCACAATCTCTGATGCAGAGGCAGTGGTTTGGGAGGTAATGGGAGTAATCAAGAGTATTAACTAATAAGGCTAGGCTTATTGGTTAATCATATACCCGACTACTCATTTACATCCCTACCAGATAAATTAATGAAAGCTAGGTCCATTAATGGCTATTAGATAGGATGGGCAGGGAGGGTGGCCCTAGTCTCTGTTTGCCAGAAGCTGGGAATGGGTGACAGATGATGGATCAGTTGATGATTTCCTGTTCTGTTCATTCCTTCTGGGGCAGCTGGCATTGGCCACGTTTGGAAGACAGGACACTGAGCTAGATGGACCCTTGGTCTGACTCAGTGTGGCCATTCTTTATTCTTGCGTTCTTACTGTGCCCTCGACTGGGCCTGTCTGGAGGGCTGCCCAGGCAGCCAGAGGGGCCCAGCATGATGTCACAGCCCATGGGCCCAGCTGAGGAATGAGTTCTGTGTCCCCTGTGCTGTGGCCTGGCAGGCCCTTCACAACTTTGGGAAAGTGGCTGGTGCCTCTCTTGGCTGGAGCATCTTCCCAGCACCGAACTACAGCTGAGGTGGCTCTGACTTCTGCAGAGAGCTGGCTTAGTTAAAGCTGCTGCCCCAGGGCCAGGGCAAAACCCTGCAAGAAGAGGAAGCGGAGTACATAAAGCAGGGATGGCAAAAATATGTCCTGCCAAGCCATCAGATCCATCCGGCCACTGTCCTGTGGCCTAGCGGGAACTTTGGGCAAACTCCCAGTGTGCCATGCCCTTGCATACTGCTCAGAATAGCTGGCTTCAGGGGCCATGTATTTGCTGCGCACCTAGGGATAGCCTTTGCTTGCTGCCCCTGCTTCCAATACAGTCTTGCTGCTCCCATTGGCTAGAAACCAGTCAATGGGAGCTGGCTGGAACCTGAGGCAGTGGGTGAAGCTCCCTCCTAGGCGGTCGTGGTGTGCAGAGAGCACATGGGCCCCACGCTGGGCTGCTTTGAGCAGTGTGCAGGGGCATGGCAGGCAGGGAGGTTCCACTAGGCTGCTGGCCAGGAGACGCGTAGGGCAGGGGTTTTCAAACGTGGGTTGTGGACCTGCCAGGAAAAGCCCCTGGCAGGCTGACACAGCATACTCTCCCTGCACTGAACAGGAGGGGGTTAATTCCGTCTTGAGAGAGGAGGAGGCCACACCCTCTTTACCCTACTGTAAAAGACAGCACCTCTGCTCAGTTGGGGCTGGCAGCTGGAGGGAGAGGACATTCCTGGCTGGCACCTGCAAGCCCCAGTGATGGCTCAGACTCTGAGAGCTACCACCCAGGTTGGAGACCCAATGCAGGATTCAGAAGCAGGTGGGAGTAACCAGATCCCAGAGGAAAGAGGGGGGATGGAGATCCACCAGTGCACAGAGACATTGGGAGCAGGAAGCAGCCCAGGGACGGCGATGGCCACAGGGTGAGTGAGCCGCTGTCAGAGAGTCAATGTTTTGTGGCAGCAATTTCCCCGCTCAGTGGCTAGAGCAAGCCACTAACAGGGTCCTGGGCTGGGGTCCAGTGGAGTGGGAGGGCCTGGTCCCCTGTTGCTGGGGGATGTAAAACTTTTCCTTATTTGCTATCCCTTAAAACAGACTTGGACCATTAGGTCGTATTAGAACTATGAAGCAAGGCTGAAGGAATTGGGCTTGTTAGTTTCAAAAAGAGATGTCTGAGAGGGGACTTGATAGCGGTTTTCAGATATCTTTTAGATGGATGTCATGGAGGATGGGGGAAAATTGTTCTCCTTGGCCTCTGATGGTAGGTCAAGAAGCAATGGGCTTAAACTGCAACAAGAGAGGTTTAGGTTGGACATTAGGAAAAACTTCCTAACTGTCAGGGTGGTTAAACACTAGAGTAAGTTGCCCAGGGAGGTTGTGGAATCTTTTATCACTGGAGATATTTAAGAGCAGGTGAGACAGACATCTATCAGGGATGGTCTAGATAGTGCTGGGTCCTGCCATGAGGACGGGGGGGGGGGAGGACTGAGGGTCTCTTGAGGTCCCTTCCAGTTCTGATGTTCTAACTATGGGCTTGTGCTGCTGTGCTAATAGGAGCGAGTTATATACCTTGGCCATTGGGTCATATTGAGACTATTGAACTGTGCTGCCCTGCTGACTGGGGCAGTTTACAGATTTTGATCATTGTGTCATATTAGGACTATGGACTTGTGCTGCCCTACTAATAGGGGTAAGGAATAGACTTTGACCATTTGGTTGTATTGGGAAAACTGAACTGAGCAGCCCTGCCGCTAGGGGTGAGACGAACACCCTTGTCATGCTCTAGATGAGGTCCTCACCTCAGCCGTGTGACACAGTCCCACAACACTTTGTTTGCTCCATGGCTGCAGAGCTTTAGAGTATCGCAGCTCCCATTGGCTGCAGCTTCCAGCCAAGAGGAGCTTTGCTTGGCAGGTCCGTGATCCAAGTTTGAAAACCCCTGGTATAGGGTAAGCGCCTCTGTGGCGGGGTACCACCCGCCTCTGGCCCCTTTCCCCTGGGGAACAAAGCGCTAACCCCCAGCCTGGGGGCCTAGTCCGCACCCGCAGCAGACCCAGCGGCCTAGTCCAGCACCCGCAGCAGGCCCAGCGGCCTAGTCCCGCACTCGCAGCAGGCCCAGCGGCCTAGTCCCGCACTCGCAGCAGGCCCAGCGGCCTAGTCCCGCACTCGCAGCAGGCCCAGCGGCCTAGTCCCGCACTCGCAGCAGGCCCAGCGGCCTAGTCCAGCACTGCGGGGTGGGGTAGGGGGGTCCGGGCCCTTCCTCTCCACCGGACCCCAACCCAGGGCCCTAATGGTGGTGGGTGGTTCCCACCACCGGCTCAGCGGGGGGTCCTCCCCCAAAACATGCTAAGCCCACTGGGGGGGGGGGGGTTTCCCGGCCCCTTGCCCTGGGTTGCTTCCTACCCCCAATCTGGTAGCCGACGGAGGTCCCACCTGGCGATGCTGGGTTGCCGGCAGCGTCTTCGTCTGACGGGCTTGTCCCTGGGCAGCGGCACCGGGCGTTCTGCAGTGGGGCGGGTGGCCACCGGGCGTCGGTGTTGAGGGCGGGCTCGCCCCGGGGCTGGTGGCAGAAGCAGCAGCGCCTCCTCCGGCTCTGGATCTGGATCTGGCGGCAGGTCCGGCGGCAGGCCTGCAGCTTGGGCCGGAGCTCCTGCCTCCCCAGCGTCCTGCCTCAACTGAGCAGCCCAGCAGTCTTTTATAGCGAGGCTGAACTTCGAGCATGCCCAGTAGGGCTGTGGGGGAGGGGCGTGTTCTGCCCAATAAATGGGCTCCCTTTCCTCCTGCTCAGTGCGGGGCAAGTTAGCCCCGTCACACACCTCCCCCCTTAAAAGGTTTCTTTCCGGTGGCTCCTCCTTAGGAGCTATGCGCGAAAGAAAATCTGCATTGCCGTGCGCCTTCCCGGGTCTGTGTGCCACTTGAAACGAATACGGCTGCAAGGCTAGGTACTAGCGCATGATACGCGCATTGGTGTCTTTCATAGTTTGCAGCCACCTTAAAGGGGCGTGATCCGTCACTACCAAAAAAGTACTCCCCAGCAAATAATACCTTAGTGCGTCCACCGCCCACTTCACGGCCAGTGCCTCCCTCTCTATGGTGGAGTACCGGGTTTCCCTCGGGTACAACTTGCGGCTTAAGTATAGTAGCGGGTGTTCTACTCCTTCTATCTCCTGGGATAGTACGGCCCCGAGGCCTACCTCGGAAGCATCCGTCTGTAGGATGAAGGGTTTGGCAAAATCCGGCTGGGCTAGTACCGGTCCCCGGGTAAGGTGGTCCCTCAAGGTTTGAAACGCACTCTCGCACGCTGCTGACCACTCTACCCGCCGCGGGTGTTGGTTTTTGGTCAGGTCCGTCGGGGGGGCTGTTATGGTGGAAAAGTTAGGGACAAAGCGCCGGTAATAGCCCACCAACCCTAGGAACTGCCTCACCTGCCGTTTCGTGGTGGGAGCGGGGTATTCTCGGAGGGCCTGAATTTTGTCTATTACGGGTTTCACCTGTCCCTTCCCCACCGTATACCCCAAGTAGGTTACCTCTTCTTTCCCTAGGTGACACTTGGCCGGGTTTGCTGTTAACCTGGCTTCCCCTAGGGCCCTCAATACCTCCTCTAAGTGGGTTAGATGTTCCTCCCATCTTTCGCTGTACACAATAATATCATCGATGTACGCCGCTGCATACGCATTGTGGGGTGCCAAGACTTGATCCATCAGCTGCTGAAATGTGGCAGCGGCTCCATGTAGTCCGAAAGGCATCATCGTAAATTGGTAGAGCCCAAAAGGGGTTGGGAATGCTGTTTTGGCTTTCGTCCTCGGTGTCAACGGGATTTGCCAATATCCTTTAGTGAGGTCCAGGGTCGAAATATATCTGGCCCTCCCCAGGCGTTCTAATAGTACATCTACCCGGGGCATGGGGTAGGCATCGAACTGGGAGATGGCGTTCACCTTGCGGAAGTCAATGCAAAACCTCACTGAGCCATTGGGCTTGGGGACCAGCACTATGGGGCTCCTCCACTCGCTTCGGGATTCTTCCACCACCCCTAGGGCCAACATTTCTTTTAGTTCTTGGCGCACGGTGTCCCACATCTTCCTGGGCAGGGGGCGGTGATTATCCCGTACTTTCTGCCCCGGTTTTGTGGCAATGTGGTGACTAATTAACGGGGTCCTTCCTGGTTTAGCGGACAATACATGTGGGAATCGTGCTATGAGTTCTTGTAGCTGTTGCTGTTGTCCCTCCTTTAGGTCTTGCCCGACATCTACCTGGGGGTTCTCCATCGAGGCTCCCACTTGTGGTCCCAACTCGTCCTCTGGGGGGAAGGGGGTGATCATCATTGCTTCCCTCTCCTTCCAGGCCTTCAGGAGGTTTACATGGTACACCCGTAAATCTTTCCGCCGCCCTGGTAGCCTCACCTCGTAGTCGACTGGCCCGACCTTCCGCACGACTTCGAAGGGTCCTTGCCACTTTGCTAATAGCTTGGTCTCCGAGGAGGGCAATAAGAGTAACACCCGATCCCCGGGTTGAAAGATCCGCATCTTCGCCTTCTGGTTGTAGTGGCGTGCTTGCGTTTCCTGCGCCGTCCGCAGGTTCTCTTGGGCTAGCCGGCCCAATTCTTCTAGCCGCTCCCGTAGCTGTAACACGTAGTGGATGGTCCCCCTCTCTTGTCCCTCCCAAGTCTCTCTCAGTAAGTCCAGAATTCCCCGCGGTCGTCGGCCATACAATAATTCGAATGGGGAAAATCCCGTGGAGGCTTGGGGGACCTCCCTCACAGCGAAGAGAAGAGCTGGCAGCCACCTGTCCCACTGTCGCGGGTCGTCGTCGACGAATTTCCGCA
This sequence comes from Pelodiscus sinensis, assembly GCF_049634645.1. NCBI lineage: Eukaryota > Metazoa > Chordata > Testudines > Trionychidae > Pelodiscus > Pelodiscus sinensis. Next base: position 8,483,094 of record NC_134730.1, on the reverse strand, counting down.
GCATTGACTTCAGCGTCCTGTTGAACCGTTCCACCAGCCCGTCTGTCTGGGGGTGGTACACAGAGGTTCTCAGGGAATGAATGTTCAGTAGGCGGCACAACTCCGTTATCAGCTTGGATGTTACGTTAGTTCTTCTTCGGGTAGTCCCCGTGGGTGCTCCACTTCTAGTGTCGGGCTGGTCCCGGCACCGCAAATCGGAGCTTTAACAGAGCTGTGTGTGTGTGTGTGTGGTCGGGCAGCGCGCGTGCACTCCCGTTTCGCGCCTTTCATCTACCGCGCGCTGCCCGGCTCCCGCCAGTTCTTCTCATCCGCCTTGGGTCGCAGACGGAGCTTCCCTACTCTCTCCTCAAAATTTCCCCCTTCTTCCCTTCAGCTGTTTGCCGTGGGGAAGCCCCATAACTTTTACTGTATGAATATATACTGCCTCTAGCCCCGTTGGCAGACGCGGTTTAAAAAAAAAAAAAAAAAAAGAGAAATAAAGAAAGAAGAAAGGAAAGAGTATACTGAGAAAGAGCAGTGCTATATATAGATATACACCGTTGGCGTTTTTTCTGTTGCCTGCTCTGGTTAAAAAAAAAAAAAAAAAAGAAGAGAAAAAAGGAAGGAAATAAAGTTTAAACAGAAAGAAAGTAACACGGAGTAACCAGGGATGCATACAAGCGGCTGCTCTTAGCAGGCGGTAACACTCAGTCCCCACAACTCAAAATGCCGGGCTCCCCCGGCTTCAAGAAATGTGAAGGCTGTGCTGAACCAATGCAGGTGTCAGATGGACACTCGGCTTGCATTCGCTGCCTTGGGGAGACTCACATCCCCCAAAAGTGCTCCCACTGTGCCAGCCTGACGACTAGAGCCCGCAAGGAGCGGGAACGTCGTTTAAAGGAGATCCTGTTTGATAAGGCTCTCATGCCTTCCACTGCCTCAGGATCCTCTGCCTCTGACCCCACGACTGATAAGCGGAAGGCTCCTTCTGAGGCTTTGCCCTCATCAAAAAAGAGGAAAGCCTCTCCTGCTCACTCCCTGCCAGCTGCTCCGCAGTCGCGGGTAAGCGCAGGTGACAAGCCGGGCACTTCTCGTTCGAGGGTAACCCGCGCTCCATCAGTCAATAAGCCGGCCGGCACTTCAGAGTCTCATCAGCCCACTGCTCGGGATCCTCACCCGGCACCGGGGCTTCTTAAAGAGACAGACGCAGCGGCACCAGTTGTATCATCGGTGCCGGCTGCTGAAGGGCTTTTAACCACGGCCCCCCATAGGGAGCTGTCCTCAGCACCGGCAGGGGATCAGCGTGCTCATACTCAGATGCCTGCTTCACAGCCCTTAACCCTCGCCTCAGGCCATTCCTTCATCAATGGGCCACCATTACCTCGGACCGATGGGTCCTAGAGGTCATATCGTCGGGCCTGACAATCCCGTTCGCATCAATCCCTCCGACCACTCCTCCCACCCCATCCCTTCTCAGGGACCCGTCTCATGGGGCCGCTCTTCGAGAAGAGGTTCTTCACCTACTCGAGATCGGAGCCATAGAGAGAGTACCCGACGAATTCCGAGGCAAAGGGTTCTACTCCAGGTATTTCCTGGTTCCCAAAAAGTCCGGAGGGTGGAGACCGATCCTGGATCTGAGGGGTCTGAACCGTTTTATCCGAAAGCAGCGCTTCGAAATGACCACCCTGGCCAAGATCATGCCAGCACTAAACAGAGGAGACTGGTTCGCAGTCCTGGATTTGCAAGACGCATATTTCCATGTAACGATTCACATAGCCCACAGGCGTTTTCTCAGATTCGTAGTGGGCGACGATCATTTTCAGTACAGGGTTCTGCCTTTCGGCCTCATTTCAGCCCCAAGGGTGTTCTCCAAGACACTAGCGGTAGTGGCTGCCCATCTTCGAAGGATAGGAGTCGTTATCTTTCCCTACCTCGACGATTGCCTCATCAAGGCGCGCACCCAGTTAGAGGCTCACCACATGGTAGTCGCAACTCAGGAGTTGTTCGACTCCCTTGGCCTTATCGTGAACACTCAAAAATCGCGCCCACTACCTACACAGATTTTAACCTTCATAGGAGCGCGTCTCGACTCCCAGTCGGAAAGAGTCCACCTTCCACTCGAGCGTTTTCAAGTAATGCAAGATCTGATAAAAACAGTTTTGCACGCTCCAATGCTCCCGGTACGCGTATGTCTCCAGCTTCTGGGACATATGGCTTCCACGACAATCATAGTGCGCCATTCAAGACTGCACCTCAGGTGTCTGCAGCATTGGCTAAGCACGGTTTACAAGCCTACCGACCACAGCATTCGCAAAACTGTAGTACTTCCAGTACATGTCAAGGACTCCCTAGTATGGTGGACGAATCACAACAACATGTTGTCAGGAGTTCCCTTCCATGCACCACAACCGTCACGAGAGATAACCACAGATGCTTCTCTCATCGGCTGGGGTGCCCACATGGGCACAAAAACAGTTCAGGGTCGTTGGTCCACTATGGAGATGATGCTCCATATCAATCTTCTCGAGCTTCGAGCCGTGTTTCATGCCTGCAAACACTTCAAGGTATACATAAAAGGTACTGTCACCAGAATTCTCATGGACAACGTAGTCGCAATGTACTACGTAAACAGACAGGGGGGTGCCCGATCCCGCTCACTTTGTGCGGAGGCGATCCGTCTCTGGAAATGGTGCATTCGAAACAACATCTCTATAGTTGCGTCATACTTACCGGGTGTGAACAATACCACAGCCGATGCACTGAGCAGGTATTTCCCCCAGGACCACGAGTGGGTGATCCGCACAGATGTCCTCTTAAGTCTCTTCCATCAGTGGGGGTTTCCGACGATAGATCTCTTTGCAACACGTGCCAACGCAAAATGCAGAGCTTACTGTTCCAGAGCGGGAGTGGGACCTCACTTGCTGGGAGACGCATTCCTCCTTCCCTGGGGCACATCACTCTTGTATGCATTCCCCCCTGTTGTACTCATTCCCAGAGTACTCGAGAAGGTTGTGATGGACAGGGCACGAGTGATACTTATAGCCCCAGCCTGGCCCAGGCAGCCATGGTACTCAACCCTTCGGCAGCTCTCTGTACGAGCACCGCGCCGACTGCCTTGCCTACCAGATTTGCTGACACAACAGAGAGGCTCACTGCGTCACCCGAAGCTGGACACTCTGCACCTCACTGCATGGATGGTACATGGTTCAGCGAGTCCGAGAATCTTTGTTCGGATCAAGTGAAGCGTGTTCTCCTGCACAGCAGGAGAGATTCCACCAGGAAAACCTACCTGTCAAAGTGGTCCAGATTTGTACGATGGTGTGCTCCTAAACTCCTGGATCCCTTGCTTTCGCCGATGCATGTCTTATTGGACTATGTCCTTCAGCTGCAGGTAACCGGACTAGCCATTTCATCACTTAAGGTCCACATAGCAGCAATAGCCGCTTTTCACTACCCCGTTGAAGGCAAGTCGGTTTTTTCTCACCCCATGATGGCTAGATTTCTCAGAGGATTGGCTAACCTCAACTCACCACGGAGACCTCCGCCACCTGTATGGAGTCTTGACCTGGTTCTCGATGTCCTCACTGGGCCACCGTTTGAACCGCTGGCCATGGTACCGCTACCGATGCTTACGATGAAGGTACTTTTTCTTCTGGCTATAACATCAGCACGCAGGGTGAGCGAGTTATCCGCACTAATGTCAACACCTCCCTATACAGTCTTCAACCCGGAATCAGTGATACTGAGGTCTCATCCAGCCTTTCTACCTAAAGTCTGTACGGAATTTCACATAAACGAACCAATTGTTTTGCCATGTTTCTTCCCAAAACCGCACGCATCTCAGCGAGACGCTCTCCTGCATACGCTCGATGTCCGCAGAGCCCTGGCTTTCTATATAGACAGAACCCGTACTTTACGTAAGACGGACCGCCTCTTTATTTCAACATCGGGCTCTTCTAAGGGCAAGTCCTTATCCGCCCAGCGCATTTCCAAGCTGGTTGTCTCTTGTATCACGACGTGCTATACTATCCGTAAGAAGTCTCTCACCTCGCAACCTAGAGCTCACTCAACACGAGCAGTCGCTGCGTCTACAGCTTTCGTGAAAGGTGTCCCTCTTCGTGACATCTGCCGTGCTGCGACTTGGTCTTCAAATTCTACCTTTTCAAGACATTATGCAATTGTTCAGCACTTCACCACTGACTCAGCAGTAGCCTTGGCAGTGTTGCCTACTGCTCGGAATACCGATTCCGAAACACACGTTTAGCCGAGATTACTGCTTCGGAGTCACCAGAAGTGGAGCACCCACGGGGACTACCCGAAGAAGAAAAGGAAGTTACTCACTTCGTGCAGTAACGATCGTTCTTCGAGGTGTGTCCCCGTGGGTGCTCCACGACCCGCCCTCCTCCCTGCTTCGGAATCTTGTTTTTCTGTCTTTCAGATAGGCGGTGAGATGAACTGGCGGGAGCCGGGCAGCGCGCGGTAGATGAAAGGCGCGAAACGGAAGTGCACGCGCGCTGCCCGACCACACACACACACACACAGCTCTGTTAAAGCTCCGATTTGCGGCGCCGGGACCAGCCCGACACCAGAAGTGGAGCACCCACGGGGACACACCTCGAAGAACGATCGTTACTGCACGAAGTGAGTAACTTCCTTTTCCCTGGTCTGTTAGGATTGTCTTCGGGAGACCCACCCGGGCGAACACCTTTAAAAGTTCATCGGCGATGGCGCGAGCTGTCGTGACCCGGAGGGGGATCGCCTCTGGGTATTGGGTGGCGTAATCCACAATGACCAGAATGTACTTGTTCTTATTAGCGCTTCGCTCCAGCGGCCCGACCAAGTCCAACCCTATGCGTTCAAAGGGTGTCCCTACCACGGGCAGAGGGATCAACGGGGCTTGGGGGACTCCTCCGGGGCTAGCCCGCTGGCATTCGGGGCATGATGCACAATAGGCCCTCACCGCATGATGTATTCCTGGCCAGAAGAATCGCTGGGCTAGTCTGCACAACGTCTTTTCCCAGCCAAGGTGGCCTGCCCAGGGCACATCATGGGCCAATCGCAACACCGTCGTCCGAAGCCGCTGGGGTACCAGCAGCTGGCAGATCTCGGTTTGGGTCTGCGGGTCTTGGGTCAGGCGGTACAACAAATCACCCCGTATCTCGAACCTCGGACCTTGGGCCCCCCCCGAGGTGGCCTGGTCCGTCGACTCGGGTCTTCCCGCCTGCTCCCAGGCCCGGCTGAGGGTCGGGTCGTTCCTTTGTTCCTCTAGGAAATCTCCCTGCAGGGCGAAAGCTGTTTCTTGGGGATCTATGTGGGGGGGGCGTCTGTTCGAGAGGGTTGTGGGACTCCCCCCCGGCCCCCCTTGAGGTCCCTTCCCCGGGGTCTTCTTCCATCGGCAGTTCTGTTAGCGCTGCCTGTGGCTGTTCTGGGCCTCCCTCCCCGGGGTCCCCTCGCCTGTAGCCCTGTAGTAGGGTCCAAAAGTGGGGCCAGTCCCGCCCCACAACCACGGGGTAAGCCAGTCGGGGGACTACCCCTACGCTGCACATCTCTTCATGCGCCCCGATCGCTAGCTTCACCTTAGCGGTGGGGTACGTCCTTACCTCCCCGTGGATACACTGCATTCTCACCGGGGGCCCCCATTGCTCTGGGTCGCCAACTATGTCTTCTTCTATCAGCGTCTGTCCACAACCCGTATCCACCAAGGCTGTGGTCTCCTCCCCTTGCACCTTAACTGGGATGAGTATCTTTGTCTCCCCTTCTTTCTGCGGTTGCACCCCCGCTACTAGTACTTGCCCATAGCTACAGGCCCTGGGGGTGCCCCTCTCTTTCCCGGGGTCTCCCTGGCGGCTCCCTGGGCGGCCTGTCACCCTCAGGGCTCCCCCGCCAACCCAGAGCCCTTTCAATAGGGCTACCGCCTGCCCCAACGTCTTGGGCCCCTGTCGCCGGATCCACTCCCGGTCCTCCTTGGGCAAACCGTTCAGGAGCTGCCCCACAGCCTCCCTATTACCTTTCCGGGGGCCCATCTTCCCCCAGGCCCCCTCGAGCACCTGCCCGACTAAATCCTGCCCCTTTTCTCCTTTTTTTTTTTAAAGCACCCCTAAAAAAAAGAAACCCCTCTCTGCATCCCCTTTTACTCAAGGGGGGGGGATTGATGCCCACATTCTCCACCAGTTGTGGCGGGGTACCACCCACCTCTGGCCCCTTTCCCCTGGGGAACAAAGCGCTAACCCCCAGCCTGGGGGCCTAGTCCGCACCCGCAGCAGGCCCAGCGGCCTAGTCCAGCACTCGCAGCAGGCCCAGCGGCCTAGTCCCGCACTCGCAGCAGGCCCAGCGGCCTAGTCCCGCACTCGCAGCAGGCCCAGCGGCCTAGTCCCGCACTCGCAGCAAGCCCAGCGGCCTAGTCCCGCACTGCGGGGTGGGGTAGGGGGGTCGGGGCCCTCCCTCTCCACCAGACCCCAACCCAGGGCCCTGATAGTGGTGGGTGGTTCCCACCACTGGCTCAGCGGGGGATCCTCCCCCAAAACATGCTAAGCCCACTGGGGGGGGGGGGAGTTTCCCGGCCCCTTGCCCTGGGTTGCTTCCTACCCCCAATCTGGTAGCCGACGGAGGTCCCACCTGGCGATGCTGGGTTGCCGGCAGCGTCTTCGTCCGACGGGCTTGTCCCTGGGGCAGCGGCACCGGGCGTTCTGCAGCGGGGCGGGTGGCCACCGGGCGTCGGTGTTGAGGGCGGGCTCGCCCCGGGGCTGGTGGCAGAAGCAGCAGCGCCTCCTCCTTCGAAGTAGGAATAAGAGCCTCCGGAAAAGGGCGCTTTTTCCGGAGGATCGGGGCCAGTGTAGACGCTCTTTTCCGGCTTTTTTAAAAGCCGGAAAAAAGCGGCGGACATTTTTATTTAAATGCCGCGGGGGATATTTAAATCCCCCGCGGATTTCCCTACGACGACTCATGAAATTTACATGCCCCTTCCGGAAAAGGGGCCAGTGTAGACGTAGCCCCTTAGTATATAAACCTGAAGATGCAGAGGCTTTTGGGAGCCAGGGCCAAACCCAAGTATCTGAGTCACACTGGGCAGGGGATAGTGAAGATCTGAAGGCATGGGGAGCTTTATAATAATAACAAGGGGGATGACAGTGTTTGTGTAGGGACTAGATGCCTTCATTATTATTGCTATAAGATCACGGGGGATTGTTACATTGTTGCTCAATGAGGAATCTGCTCCCTTGTAAAATGACTGCTGTGCTTTGTCCTCTTCTCTTCCTTCCCTTCCTACTTTTTCTGCTTTTCTCCTTGTTTTCTATCCTCCATGTTCCTTCTGCATTTCTTCACTGCAAACTCCCACTTGCCACTTATAGAGAGTTACTGCCAGTTCACATAATGCAGAGACTATAATGCCAGACAGCTTCCCTCTGAAATGACACATTCAGGAGTGGGTCTGATCTGTGGGGCATTCTCCTTTGTGAAAGTTAGGACCAGATCAAATTATTCCCCAGCTCCTCCATGAGTCCTGACTCTGAGATAGACACAGGGCTTTATCTAGGGGTCAGTGAATTCTGCTTGCTTTGTCGTACACTAAGTCCTATTGGACAATGTTTAAAAAAAAGTCCTGCATTTTGCTTCAGCTACACCAGACTAACACAGCTACATTTCTATTACTAAAAAAAAGAACCTATTCAAGAAATAATGTGGAGATAAATTAATAAATATTAAAAACTTGAAATTTCAATTAAATCTGACTAAGTCTCTCTGTTTACCAAGGCCAGTTACGGTCTCCTTTCATGGTCTATGCAGTCTGAACAATCTGACGTTTAACAGCAGAAATTGTTAGTACCTTAAATTGCCATAGTATTACCACATCCTATTAGAATGATCACAGACCAATTTAAATCTAACCCTTTTGCAAGGCTTTTGCAAACTCCATGTCACTAGTAGTGCTGAGGGTTCTGAGATGTCATGTGCAGATGTGTGCTGGACCAAAAGTTCCTTCTTGAGGTTTGTCTATATTTTAAACTAGAGTGCTGCCATGGCAGAAGTGCTGGGAGAGAAGTCTGTGTAAATCACCTCCATGAGGGATATAGCTAACCGTGCTGGGAGCATAGCTGTAGAGCAGGTTACACTGGCGCTTTACAACATTGTAATTTGCTGCACTCAGGGTGTGCGTGCGTGCGCTTTTACACCCCTGAGCCAGAAAGTTGTAGCACAGTAAAGTTCCAGTGTAGACTAAGGTCAAGTTTACACTGGTAAGTTACAGTGCAGGAAATGGGCTCCTAGCACTGTAATTCCTGAGCTGTTCACACTGGCAAGGTACTTGGTGTGTACTAATTCCGTAGTTACTGCATTCCAGGTAAACCCTCTCGATGAGAAGCGTAGAGCTTGCTGAGCTTTGGATTCAGTACTGGAGGCCAGTGTGGAAACTTGAATTGTTTGTTGCCTTTTGACTGGCTTCCTGAAATGGCCTATAATTCCTCAAGTCCCCTCTGCTCCTTGTTTGGTACTGTGTGCCCTGCAGACATGTGCATATCTCTTTTCAGAGCTCCTTTTCCGACAGTCTGCATGCTGTGCTAATTGACTTCTGACACAGAGCAAACCCTTCAGGTGGAATGGTTCTGCTGTTAAACACAGAGGCTGTGGTGAGTGTGAGTGTGAGTGAGAGAACGAGCTGTACAAAGAGAAGGGGTGCTAAGATGTTAGGATTTCACCCTCTTCCTGCTTCAGAACAGGTTGTTTGCTGCCACTGTCTGAATTTCCATGAGAGCATGCTGACATTCTCCAAAACACACTCTTCTCTCCCCCCCCCATACACACAAACACAGTTATGCCCTCTCTCTCCCTTCTCCTATATCAAAGCTTATATTATCTTAAGCATTCACCTTCAAGAGAAAACATGAATTAGAGGTAATCATTATCTTCTGTAAAACATATCCCAACCACAAATGTTCTTACATTTTGAAGAATGAAGGCTTTAAGCTTATAAAATAAATCAGTTTCAGTGAGGGTATTTCTCGATTTTTTTTTTTTTTGGTGTGTATATGTGGGGGGGGGGGAAGGGAGTTTAAAACTAAAGGTTTTTTACCTTTGCAAAATGAAAGGGTGAATAGGTACCTTTTTGACTTCGTTTATTGCTCTTTGGAATATCCTAATTAAATCAAGTTTTGGGAGCAATTCAGTTCAGTATCTTCATCAACAATTTTGATAACGGCATACAGAGTACGCTTATAAAATTTGTGGATGATACCAACCTCGGAGGGGTTACAAGTGCTTTGGAGGATAGGATTATAATTCAAAATGATCTGGATAAACTGGAGAAATGGTCTGAGGTAAATGGGATGAAATTCAATAAGGACAAATGTAAAGTGCTCCATTCAGAAAGGAACAATCAGTTGCCCACATAGAAAATAGGAAATGACTGCCTAGGAAGGTGTTGAGCGCACCGCCCAGTCATTTTTCTTTGGAACAGTTTCAGCTATTGCAGACTGAGTATGTGGACAAGATCCTTGGAGGAACGTGACCGATCACGTGCTCGTTCGACCCCTGCCCTTCATGGCTTATTAAATCTAGCTGGGAAGGGATGACTAGGGTCTAGGGGATTATTAATGTGTCTCTTCGGTCTGGTATGGTTCCCACCACCTTGAAAGAGGCAGCGATAAAGCCTCTACTTAAGAAGCCTTCCCTGGACCCACATGTTTTGAATAACTATTGCCCAGTTGCTGCTATTCCTTTCTTGGGCAAGGTTCTTGAGTAGGCAGTGGCATTGTAACCCCAAGTTTTCTTGGAAGAAACAGATTATTTAGATCCATTTCAGTCTGGCTTTAGGCCAGGTTTTGGAACTGAAACCACCTTGGTCGCCCTAGTAAATGACCTACACCTGAAGATAGACGGGGGAGTGCATCCCGGTTGATTCTCTTGGCCCTCTGTGGCTTTTGATTCCATTGACCATGGTATCCTTCTGGAACGCCTAGTGGAGCTGGGTATTGGAGGCACTATTCTGCAGTGGTTCTAGTCTTACCTGTTGAGACGCTTTCAGAAGGTAGAGTTAGGGGGCTGCTATTCAACCCCGTGGCGATTGTGCTGCGGGGTCCCGCAAGGTTCCATCTTGTTCCCTGTTCTGTTTAACATCTACTTGAAGCTGCTGGGAGAGGTCATAAGGAGTTTTGGAGGACCATGCCATCAATATACAGATGACACCCAACTCTATTTCCCTGTCACATCAGAACTAGTGTGGTGGCGACTGATCTAAACCAGTGTCTAGAGGCGGTGATGGACTGGATGAAGTCAAACAAGCTGAAGTTGAATCCAAATAACACTGGAGGTCCTGTGGATCAGGAGGCCATCTTTTCAGGGATGTGGCATGGTACTTGTTCTAGATGGGGTTACTCTCCCCCAAATAACAAGTACACAGCTTGGGAGTCCTCCTGGACCCTTTTTAAACATTTGAGAACCAGATTTCTTCGGTGGCCAGGAGTGCCTTTGGGTAGCTTTGTCTGATCCGCCAGCTGTGACCCTTCATGAACAAGCATGACTTGGCCACAGTGATCCATGCTCTTGTTACATCCCAACTGGATTACTGTAAAGTGCTTTATGTGGTGCTGCCTCTCAAGAGCCTTTGGAAACTTCAGCTGGTCCAGAATGTGGCTGTTCGAGTTTTGACTAATACTGATAACTCCGGTCATCTGAAGAAGTGGGCTGTGCCCACAAAAGCTCATGATACCATCTACATGTTTTGTTAGTCTATGAAGTGCAACCAGACCATTTTTTTTTCTGTAACAGACTAACTCGGCTACCCCCTGAAACTTGTTATACAGAGCACATTATGCCAGTGCTCCAGAAGCTGCACTGGCTTCCGGTATGTTTCCGAGCACAATTTAAGTTCTTGATTATGACCTATAAAGCGCTAAATGGGTTGGGTCTGGGGTCTCTAAAGGACCGTCTTATCCTATGTGAACCTACCCAGAGATTGAGGTCAGCTGGGGAGGCTCTGCTCAGTGTTCCCCCACATATGGAGATAAGATTGACATCTACGCAGAACAGGGCCTTCTCAGCCTTTGCTCCCAGACTGTGGAATTCTGTTCCTGGGGATATTCTCATGGCATCAACGTTAGCATTGTTTCGGTGTCAGGCTAAAGGCACCCTTTTTATTTGTGGTGGTATTGGTATTTGAATCTCTCTGTGTGTGTTCCTCCTCTCGAGATGTTTTTAGAAGGTTTTATGTCCCTCTGGGGTCTCGTATTTTAATTTTTTAATATATATATTTGTATTGGGTTTACAGAAAGTTTTTTGTAAGTCATCTCAAATATTTTAAATAGAGAGGTGGGGTAAAAATGTTTAAAATAAATAAATATTGTAGAAAGAGATCTAGGCGCCATAGTGGACCTCAAACTAAATATGAGTTAGTAATGTAACACTCTTGCAACCAAAAAAAACCAAACCCCATCATTCTGGGATGCATTAACAGGAGTGATGCAAGAAGACAATGTTACAATGACGAGGGAGAAAAATTATCCTCCTTCAGGTAAAGCTAGCAGCTTTTATTTTAAAAAAATAGGAACTCTTAGATATTGAGCAAAAATTGTACTAAAATGATTTAATCAGCTGATTTGCCTATTTGCCAGTGACATGGATATAATAGTATCAGAGGGGTAGCCGTGTTAGTCTGAATCTGCAAAAGCGAAGAGGAGTCCTGTGGCACCTTATAGACTAACTGAAGTGTAGGAGCATAAGCTTTCGTGGGCAAAGACCCACTTCGTCAGATGCATGTAGTGGAAATTTCCAGAGGCAGGTATAAATATGCAGGCCAGGATCAGGCTGGAGATGACGAGGTGGATCCAATCAAGGAGGATGAGGCCCACTTCTAGCAGCTGATCTGGAAGTGTGAATTCCAAGAGAGTAGAAGCTGCTTTTGTAGTTAGCAAGCCATTCACAGTCTTTGTTTAATCCAGAGTTGATTGTGTCAAACTTAAAGATGAACTGTAGCTCAGCAGTTTCTCTTTGAAGTCTGGTCCTGAAGTTTTTTTGCTGCAGGATGGCTACTTTTAGATCTGCAATTGTGTGTCCAGGAAGATTGAAGTGTTCCTCTACAGGTTTTTGTATGTTGCCATTCCTAATATCAGATTTGTGTCCATTGATTCTTTTACGTAGGGACTGTCCTGTTTGGCCGATGTATATAGCAGTGGGGCATTATTGGCACATGATGGGATATATTACGTTGGTGGATGTGCAGGAGAATGTACCAGTGAAAGTATGGCTGATTTGGTTAGGTCCTGTGATGGTGTTGCTGGTGTATATATGTGGGCAGAGTTGGCACCGAGGTTTGTTGCAAGGATTGGTTCCTGAGTTCGAGTTATTATGGTGCGGTGTGTAGTTGCTGGATATAATAGTCCACTACAGTTTTAAAAATGTGGTGTGTGAATTTAGTGCTGGTGAAGGTATCAGGTGGGTATCCCCCTCGTTATCTACAAAGCTGGAGCAGCTCTCAACTGCCAGCATGGCTCAGCCCAGATCTTAGGGCAGGGGTGGGCAATAATTTTTGCTAGGGGCCACTTCAGAAATTTTTGACGTGTCCCCAAGCCTCAAGTGGAAGGGGTGTGGCCAGGATACATCCCTGCTTCCTCACCCACATACATGATTAGTCTGGGGGTTGGGCAGTGAGTGAAGTCTTTGCCCACCACCCAGAGGTTCCCCCTAGGTGCCCATGCCCCTGGCAATGGGAGGAGACTTCATAGGCTCTCCCTTTTGCCCCATGCCAATCATGTCATGTGCTACTCCCGTCATGTGCTACTCCCCGCCCCCAAACTGCAGAGGTACGGCAGGGCCTCTGTTTGGTGGGCCAGATCCAGCCCACGGAGGCCCTTTTGCTCACCCCTATCTTATTGGTTTCCTCTCAGGCCCTAGGGCAGCTCAGTCCCCAGGCAGTTCTTGGCCTCTCTGAGTTGGCGCATTAATGCGAAAAGGATTGGGGAGTTTGTGACATGGGAACTGGAAAACACATACATCACTAAACACCCCATAGATCGGGACAGGACTAACTCCCTGCTGAGCTGAGTTGGATGCACACTGCTGTTCTACCAGTGGGTTACAACTCTCTGGGGCAGCCAATCCCCAGTTAGTGCTGCCTTAAGAAAAGATTGAACCCTCGGCAGATAGAACCCATAGAACCGCCTTTATGTGTTATGAATGCTGAGGTTAGAAAGTCAGGTGCTCAGAAGTTAGAAAATGCCAGTATTAATGTCATTATAATTCTGGTCTCCACTGAGCCTTTAATTACATACAAATTTTTCTGGTAAGGGACTTCATGGTGGTCTAAACCCAAGAGGACCTTACCAGCCATGCCATAGATCAGGGATGGCCTACCAGTTAGAGATGAAGAGCCAAAATAGCTGTGGATGGAATGCGAAGAGCCACATATTATATATTTATCTTTATATATCTATAGCTAGATAGATACATATAGTACACAAAATGTAGTGATAAAAATAACATTACAGGACATTTCGGACAAAAACCAATTAAAAAGTCTCTAGTCACCTAAAAAAATCACATTCAGTCTGTAGATCTTCAGAGAACTTGACAAGGAACAAACATCAAATAAAAAAAACCCCTTTAAAAATACAGTGATAGTCTCACATTTAAAAAAAAAAGCATCCCCACCATGTATTTTAAATTTCACACTACTTCCCTATTATGTCCTCTGAGTTTTTTTAAATTAAACTGAACCGAGAAGCAAATTAGCTCAATTTGAAGTGCCTGTTTCACTCCAGTTTGTTGACCTCTGGTATGGTTTCATATCATTTTTTTTTTCCTTATGAAGATTTTGGCTTTTTTGTAGTTCTAAAAATTCAGGTTTGTCCCAGACTGCAAATATGAGAGGTTCAAAAACAATAAGGGAGAGACTCGTATCTCAGAACAATTGCTTCAGCCAGGGAAACAATAGCCTTTGAATGTTCTTTAAAGAAACACCATGCAAACCAGGTACATGCTGATTCTTTTTTTGCCCTGGAATTTAAATATGACATCTGTGTTGGCTGCCTTATTCTGAGTCTGCGAAGACTTTGAATTTAAGGAGCTTCAGCCCCCAGCCATAACCCAGTGCTCCACCCCTCTCACAGAGCTATGCACCCTCAGCCTCCCTGTTCTAACCCAATCCCTCTTCTCTCCCCCAGAGCCAGGCCCTCCCACCCCCAGCCTAGTGCCTGGGTCCCAGAGCTGCTGCCGCTGCCACACACTTCTCCCTTCAGGCACTGGGCACATGCGCAAAGTGTTTGGCTATGAGCAGGCACTGGGACGCTGCTGGCTGTCAGCGATCCTGGCACATGGCTCAGAAACAGCAGGAGCCGCATTTCCTTAATCAAAGAGCTACATGCAGCTTGAGAGCCGCGGGTTGGCCACCCCTGCCATAAATCGTGCCCGATTGAGCGGGAGGAAGAACTCCTAACATGCTCAGGCTGATGTCTGCGTGGACCTTCTTTTAGAGACACATGTTACCCAGCAATTGCTAGATAGTGGGAGAATGCTGACTATGAGGTTTCCTGGGCTCTGTGCCTCGCTTCAGGAGCAGCATGTGGCTGCTGTTTAGAGCAGTTGTCCCTGACAGCACAGACCTGGGGCACTTTCCCAAAGGAAGTCTGGCTGCGAGTTGTGATTGGCTCTGCCATATTTGGGTTCTTCCCGCAACTTTGCCAGATATGTTCTTATCGGGAAATGGTGATAGTACTTGCTTCAAGAGGATGGAGACGGCACAAACCTTACCCAATGAGGAGAGGTGTGCAAAAATAGTGACAGCACTGAGCAACAGAGGTGAGACTGCACCTCATGTGTGCCTGTCTTTCAGCACTGTGCATCTGCTCCAGGCCCAGGCTGTTTTGTGGGTCACTCTTTCATAGATGATTTTATCCCAGGATGGTGAAAAATTGAGCTTGTGGGCTGCCCCCCGATGGCAGTGGGTCCCCAGTAGCACCTGGGGCGAGGGCATGGTCCTATAGACATCTAACCTGTCTGGCTTTTCTTCTCTTGGACTGAGCCTGGCCCATGAGCCATGTTGCACTGTGTGGACAGGGGATGGGGGCTGTTGGGGAGTGTGCACAGAAAGATGGGGAAATGCAACAACCCAGGCTGAGATTCCTGAGGTCCAGTGTGTGTGTTTTCTGGTGAGCTATTGGTGAAAGGAAAGAGACTATTCAGATTGCTTCCCTGTGCATCCTGTGTCGAGCACAAGGGACTCCTGACCTCACTCAGTCTGCTCCCAGAATATAGACAGGCTCCACTTTTAGTAGCACACCACCACAGAACTGTAGGTTTAGGTGATTTCTGTGGCAGCTTGACAGAATGGGGCAGAGCTCTAATAGCCCTGCAGATACTTGACTGACAGTCAGCCCCAGGTGCCCTCCAGTGGGTCACAGCCCAGGGGAGCAGCTGTTGTAGTAAAAATGATTGTTTCCACAACCACCTTCTGGAGCAATCATCCCTGAGTGGGGACAAGCCAGGAGCAGTGTCTTCTATCCCCATTTCTCAGGCTCTATGCAACAAGAAGCTGAGGACATCCAACCCGTGGGCAGACATTCAGAATTGGGCCTGGACTCAAGCTAAATGCTCTGAAAAGGAGGAGCTGGAATGTGTGGGCCCCAGAAAATTGAAGGAGCGAAAGTCTTTTACACTCTTTATTTGCTGCCAAGACTGGCTTCTGCTTTATGTTTAGTATTGGCTTTTCAAGGAGCAGGTTCAGTAACAGTAACCAACCCCAAGCTGCCAGAAGACAGGCCTGAAAAATCGGGTTTTCAAATCATACAGTTTTCAAACACTCAGCATTGGATTGTTTTCTTTTGCCTCTGGTTTTTGGGGTGCTGGTGTTTTAGAACAGAACGGAAACTAGTATGTGCCACTCGGGGAGACTTTGTCGGCTGGTAGGAATTCCAATTTTAGGATCTCTACTAGGGATGTTAAATTGCGTTTAATCAGCTAATTGAGTACTCAATGGAATTTCCATTGACTACTTAATTAGTCGATAATGGGGGAAACTGCAGAGCCACAGTGGGGTTAGCTCCCAGCCCCAGGAAGTAACCCCGCTGTGGCTCTGCCTTTTAAATGTATTAGAGCAGGGGTCTCCTTTTTACACCCAAGATCACTTTTTAAATGACAGAACAAGCCAAGATCTACCGCCCCACCCCTTCCTTGAAGCCCCACCCTCTCTATTCTCCTCCTCTCCATCACTTGCTATCCCCAACCCTTATACTGCTGCTTTTTTTCTCCCCCAATTCTTCTGTAGGAAGTATTTCCAACATTTGGCCTGTCTAGACTGGACCAAATGTCAGAAAAACCTCTTCTTTTGGAAGCCCCCTTATTCCTCATGGAAACAGGAATTTAGGGGTTACCGAAAGATCATGTTTGCTCTTCCACTAAAAGAAGCGGAAGAACAAATGCATCCCTGGATGCAGAAGTATGTTTCTGGGATATCTCAGGAATCCTGAAAAAATCCTGCAGTCTAGCCGTAACCTCGCTGTGTTGAGACAGGATGTGTAGGCTCTGGGGTGGGAATGAGGGATTTGGGTGTGGGAAGGGGTAAGAGGTGCAAAGTCTGGGAGGAAATCTGGATGCAGGAGAAGGTGGAGAAGGGGACACTGGCTCGGGGAGAGGGCGCTAGGCCTCTGTTGGGGTCAGATGTAGGATTAGGGTACTAAGCAAGCCACAGACTTCTGGACGTGAGAGTTCAGGAATTTGGGTTGGGGTATGTGAGGGGCTCAGGGCAGGGGGGTCCAGTCTATGATAGGCTCAGATCTAGGGTTGGGGGGGGGGGTGCAGGAGTGTTATGATGCTGTGGCCAAATGGGGGCTTGGCCCCAATTGGGGGTTTGTTGGCCAGGCTTCATTTTTAAATAAAATACCGTGTCAAACACAAAAAGTTTCTGCATTGTCTTTATTTCTGAGAAGGGCAGGGAACCTGTTTTGAGTCAGGGGTCACTGACCCAAGAAAAGTCAGTTGGGGCCACACAAGCGAGATGCAAAAAAACCCCTCCTCCAACCCCCCCCCCCCCCCCACCTGCAAGCTTCACTAATGTGGCCCCAGCTGTGTTGGTGGGAACAGGGGACATAGTACTGGGGAAGGGCGCTAGTGGGTGCTTTGGCTGGGGACAGAGTTCTGCAGCTGGGGACAGGGGAGAGGGAACAGGGTGCTGGGAGGGCAGAGGACAGGGTTCTGCAGCAGGGGACAGAGTTCTGTGGCAGGAGAGTGAGGGGAGAGGGACCTGGAGAGTGGGGGCAGGGGCAGGATGCCAGTGGTGACAGAGAGTCCGCTGCATCTGCCTCCTCCCAGGATACACCCCCCCCACTCTGAGGGAAGCTGGCGCGTATCTCCTCCGGGTCTGACTCCCCTCCCCCCACAGCACAGGGAAACCACTCATGCACGCACACACACCCCTCCCCCGTGGTGCAGGGAAAACCCTGTGCACGTCTGCCCTGGGGCCGACTTACCCCTCCTCCGCCGGTGCAGGGAAGTCACCATGCTCCTCCTCCGGGGCTGATGCCCCCACCCACAGCACATCCCCAGAAGTGGCACTAAGCTGCGGGAATTCTATCCACCCGAGGGAAGCCAACACTACCTCCATTTTCGCTGGAGGTAGGTAGTAGGGCTTCTCGGGAGCGGGGGGAAAATGTGGCAGTGGCCCGGGTGCCTCGCGATCGACTGGTCGAGGCCTCGTGATCGATCAGTTGATCACGATCGACCTGTTGGTGACCACGATATTAGAGGCAGAGGTGCCGTAGGGGGAGCAGTCAACTTATTCCCGGCTTGTGACTGGTCCTCCCCCTCGCCTCCCCCGCTATACCTAGTTCTCCCCTTTCCCCCATGAAGAGGGTGCTGGGAGGAACCAGCTTTTAAGCAGCAGTGGCAGGGGAGTGTCTAGTTGAGTCACTACTCAACTACCCGATAAGCATATGTTTATTGGGTAGTCGTCTAGTTGATTAGTCACTTCCATACCTAGCCTCTCCAGGGGACCCTTTCTACAGCTGTCTAACATTGCTGAATTCTGTCTTTCCCGGAGCAGTAAAAGGAGGCCAGAGACCTGAGGCAGGCTACTCTACTGAGTTCTGGGTTGGCACAGTCCCATCCAATTATAGCCCCTGAGGCTCAGGCCTGCTCAGCAATTTGTTCAGTTCAGGCAATTCTGGGGGAAGGCCAGTGTCTTAGTAGGGGTAGGGGGTTCTGTGAGTCTACCTTTTTGATAAATAAAATGATCAAGAACTATTGAAAGTCTGTATTCAAGTAGCTGATGCCTTGAGTAGCCCTTCAAACCTCCTCTGTGTGTTCCTTACAGTGAATGGATATCACAGCCCTGTGACCCCTATGCATCAAATGGAGCCTGGTCATATGAGTCTCCGAAAACCCAGCGGGGACCACCAGGTAGGTTTTGGGTAACACTCTGAGTAGGAGTGGGCAGGACTAGGGGTAGTTTGTGAGCTCTCTGGTGACACTCCCAGCGAGCATGCTTTAGAAGCCACCAGACCCCAGTCACAGCAGCATGTATGGATCTGAGGAAGGCACGTTTGTATATAGATAGCAAACGGGAGAACCCCACTGTTTCATGAGGTTTCCTCATGGGGCTTTGTGGTGAAAAGAGAGCGACACAAGGAGGCCTTTTGATGTTGAAGCACATGATAGCAATGTGCTTTCAGTATCCCATTCTTTCTCTGCTATTGGGACAGTGGTACCAGAGCTAATTTTGAAAGTGCATTCAAGTAGCTTTGCTGTCAGCACTGGCCTGCTGGTTTACCACCTACTCGCCATGTGTGGGTTGAGCATGTCCATGCTATCCTTACACTTAGAATCCCCTTTTAAAATGTAGCCAAGTAACAGATAACACATTAAACCTTTTCCAGGGGTGGGTGCCAAGTTTGTATAATGTTTGCTGGTGCCCGGAAAGGGTCCAAGTCTCATCCCCACCCACTTTTGCCTAAGGCTTTGGGAGGGTGTTTGGGTGAGGGTGGGATGCAGGAGACCGGCAGGGAGTTTGGGTTGGGGCAGATGGTTGGGTGTGGGAGGAGGTCAGGGTGTCAGCACTTACTTCAGGTGGCTCCCAAAAGCGACTGGCAGAGTCCTCCCATGGGGGTGGGAGTGTGTATCTCTGCACTGCTATTCACAGGTATCATCCCTGTGGCTCCTACTGGCTGCAGCAGAGAGGGGTGCAGGGGGAAGTGGGTGCAGGAGCTCAGTGAAGGGGTTCATAGTGGAGTGCCAGAGTTCTGCAGTGGGGGCTCTGCAGAGAAAGACTCAGTGCTCAATAGTGTGGGGTGCAGTGTGGAAAGGTTTAGTGGAGGAGGGTGGGCAGGAGCTGGGGAAAGGGTACAGGATCTCAGCTAGGAAGGGATGCAGGACTTGGAGTTTGGGGCGGGGGGTAGCATTCCCTGTAAGTTGAGCTCTTTGGCAGCCATCCAGGAGAGATTCAGGTGATGCCCAGCTGATCAGCAGAACACCCACAGCTGTCAGCATGTGTTTATGTTGGTGGTGCACATCCACACATGACGTGGTGCATATAACAACATTTATTCTGCACATGAATGGAAAAAATCAGAGGCGACATTGGTTGGGGGTGCAGGGTAGAGGCTCAGTGGGGAAAGAGGGGTCAGCGGAGCAAGGATAGTGCCTCGTGGTCCTGGATGTCCAGGGCAGCTCCTCAATCCTGCATCACTCCGTTGCCTGCTGCTGCTTTCCTCAGCTAGACATGTGCCTTTCACTGATTCGCTGTGTGGCTCAGACCAGGCTCACCTGCAGACCCTTGTGCTATGCAGCATATACTGACAGTGCTTCTCACCTCTCTCCACAGAGTCCAGGGTCCCCGCGTGTGCCCAGGAGGCTGGCCAGGGAGAGCTCACAGACAGTAAGTACCACCAGGATGGTTGGCAGCGGCGCAGGCGGGGGAAAGCCTGGGCAGTGATCCCTGCTGCTATACTGAGGGTTGGTAGCAGGCAAGCCAGCCCCTGGGGCAGGGCAGGGCAGCCTGGGAGGGCAAACAAATTCCTCAGTGGGTGGGGTATTCCTGGGACAGCCAATGCAACCAGAAGACACATTTCTAAAGCTCAGCCCAGGGGCTCCCTGCTCTGTTGTAAAGGGGCACTGAAGAAAAAAACAGCTTTAACAAAATAGCCTCCATTATATACATTGATGGTGTCAAACCAGTTCCTAGCACAGTGGCCAGATAGAATTGTATGCATGCAATAGAGGCCCCAAGTCTTAGTGAGCAATAGATATTTATGTACTGTGAGCCTAGCAGGGCTGCCTTCGGACAGAAGCCAGGATCATTTGTAGACAAGCCTATTCTGCCTGCAGAAAGTCTGTTCTGTGAATGAATGGAAATCTTAATTCCTCCAAGCTACCAGGCCAGTATCATTCACCAGCACTGAAAGTCACACAGCAAAGAATGATACACAACCAAGTGATAGTTTAACAAGAGAGATCTGTGCCCTGTGATATCATTCATCCCTATGGTGTGAGGACTTCTGCCAAGAGTCTCTGTCTTATTTTCCCATTGTATTTGCTTCTAATCATGTGTGGGCACTGAATTCCCCAGATTTGGAAGCAAAAGTTTATTTCCATTCCTTCAATGATAGAGCTGAAATTGACATTTTTGAGCAATTGGTAAGGAATGGTGGCTCCGCAAAATAATAACCTAGTGATAAACACTTCCAAATTAAGTGTAAAAATGTAAGAAGAAAAGCCAAAAAGGAGTTTGAAGAACAGCTAGCCAAACCTCAAAAGGAAATAACAAAATGTTTTGTAAGTACATCAGAAGCAGGAAGCCTCCTCTACAGCCAGTGGGGCCCCTGAACGATTGAGATCCAAAGGATCACTTAAAGACGATAAAGTCATTGCAGAGAAACTAAATGAATTCTTAGCTTCAGTCTTCATGGCTGAGGACGTTGGGGAGATTCCCAAACCTGACCCGTCCTTTGTAGGTGACAAATTTGAGGACTTGTCACAGATTGAAGTGTCAATAGAGAAGGTTTTGAAATTAATTGATAAACTAAACAATAACAAGTTGATATCTGCTCTTGGGGGTGGGGGGAGGGCGCTGCTGCCGCCGAATGCCAGGCGAACCATGCAGCTAGTCTAGGGCTGCCCTTGCTAATGTCAGTACCAGGCAAATTAGTTGAAACCATAGTAAAGAATAAAATTGTGAAGCATGTATAAGAACATAATTTGTTGGGCAAAAGTCAACATGGTCTCTGTAAAGGGAAATCGTGTCTTACTAATCTATTCGAGTTCTCTGAAGGGGTCAACAAACATGTGCACAAGGGGGATCCAGTAGATATAGTGTACTTAGATTTCCAGAAAGCCTTTGACAAGGTCCCTCACCAAAGGTTCTTACGTAAATTAAGTTGTCATGGGATAAGAGGGAACTTTCATGGATTGAGAACTGGTTAAAAGACAGGAAACAAAGGGTAGGAATAAATGGTAAATTTTCAGAATGGAGAGGGGTAACTAGTGGTGTTCCCCAGGGGTCAGTCCAAGGACCAATCCTATTCAATTTATTCATAAATGATCTGGAGAAAGGGGTAAACAGTGAGTTGGAAAAGTTTGTAGACGATACTAAACTGCTCAAAGTAGTTAAGACCAAAGCAGACTATGAAGAACTAAAGATCTCACCAAACTAAGTGATCGGACAATAAAATGGCAAATTAAATTTAATGTGGATAAATGCAAAGTAATGCACATTGGGAAAAATAATCCCAACTATATATATAATATGATTGGGGCTAATTTAACTACAACTAATCCGGAAAGAGATCTTGGAGTCATTGTGAATAGTTCTCTGAAGATGTCCACGCAGTGTGCAGTGGCAGTCAAAAAAGCAAACAGGATGTTAGGAATCATTAAAAAAGGGATAAAGAATAAGACGGATAATATTTTATTGCCCTTTTATAAATCCATGGTACACCAACATCTTGAATACTGTGTACAGATGTGATCGCCTCAACTAAAAAAAGATATAGTGGCATTAGAAAAGGTTTAGAGAAGGGCAACTAAAATGATTAGGGGTTTGGAACGGGACCCATATGAGGAGAGATTAAAGAGACTAGGACTTTTCAGCTTGGAAAAGAGACTAAGGGGGGATATGATAGAGGTGTATAAAATCATGAATGGTGTGGAAAAAGTGAATAAGGAAAAGTTATTTACTTGTTCCCATAATATAAGAACTAGGGGCCACCAGATGAAATTAATGGGTAGCAGGTTTAAAACAAATAAATGGAAGTTCTTCTTCACACAGCGCACAGTCAACTTGTGGATCTCCTTTCCTGAGGAGGTTGTGAAGGCTAGGACTATAAGGCTGTGTCCAGACTCAGGGGTTTTTTCGAAAAAAGTAGCCTTTTTTCGAAAAAACCTCACCTGCGTCTAGACTGCAGCCGCGTTCTTTCGAAATTAAATCGAAAGAACGCGGCTTTTCTTTCGATGGCGGTAAACCTCAATTTACGAGGAAGAACGCCTTCTTTCGAAAGTTCCTCTTTCGAAAGAAGGCGTTCTTGAATGTAAATAGGGCTTCTTCGAAAGAGAGCATCCAGACTCACTGGATGCTTTCTTTCGAAAAAGCAAGCCGCTTTTTCGAAAGTTCAACGTGCAGTCTAGACGCTCTCTTTCGAAAGAGGCTCTTTCGAAAGTATCTTTCGAAAGAGCCTCTTTCGACAGAGGCTTGCAGTCTAGACATAGCCTAACAGGGTTCAAAAGAGAACTAGATAAATTCATGGACGTTAAGTCCATTAATGGCTATTAGCCAGGATGGCTAAAGTGTCCCTTGCCTCTGTTTGTCAGAGGATGGAGATGGATGGCAGGAGAGAGATTGCTTGATCGTTACCTGTTTGGTTCACTCCCTCTGGGGCACCTGGCATTGGCCACTGTTGGCAGACAGGATACTGGACTGGATGGACCTTTGGTCTGACCCATTATGGCTGTTCTTATGGTCTTATGACCTGGTGATCAAAAGCTGGTAAGGAAGTACTTGGAAAATGTGAATACCTACTATAGAAATCAGCTGCTCTGCGTGGCATGTCTAAACGTGCTTACTAGACTGCTGCCATTTCATTTTGAAAACTTAGGGACACTCAGGATGGAATGAAAAATTGGAGATGTGGGAATTTAGCACCTTATTTTCAATGAAGAACGATTCTGGCAATTATCCTACTAGTGGAACTTCCCTCTAAGTGAAAGACAGTAATGCAAGGGCATTCATATCTGGCAAAGCATCCAGTTGTGTGGAGGTTTCTGGTAGAAAGTGCAAGCACTGGTGTTCATCAGTGTTAATTAACATCTTATTTACTGAGCCACATTCAGTAATTTGCAACTTCGCTTTACAGAACAGGGCGGTGTTAATCCCTCTGGATGAAACTGTGTATGTGGACTTTAGTGGTCAGTTCTGGATTTCAGAGATGAGATTGTGCACATGGATTTCATGGATTTTCAATTCAAGGATAACTCACCCAATTGAATCTGGTACATTTGGCAGTATATCTGAATATATTCTCACCACACCACAGAGGGAAGACACTGAGTGTCTGAACTTTCTGTTGAGGAAAAGCAGTTTTCTTGCTGATGTTTACCTTCAGAACTTGCTGCAAGACACAAGGAAAGTCATTCATGAGTTTTTTTTAAAGCTGCTGCTCCAACAGCTCTCCTTTCACAATGTCTCTGTAAACAGTACTTATAATAACAAGAGGCTTCCTATTCCCAATAGCTGAAGAGCTGTTTACAGTGGTATAAATCTGTTTCTTCTCCCTTTGCTTAATGGCAACTCACTTTGGATCCTGTCTGCCTCATCTGCATTTCCAAGTGCCCATCATTGTTGCTCTTCAGAATGAGGCCATATCTGCACATGTGCTACAGTGGCACAACTATGCCTCTGCCTCATATATCTATGCCTCTGTGCATAGAGCAACTGAAAGGGTTTTTCTGTACTAGAGTAGCAGTATCTAGGTCAAAGGAAGAGTTTTTTTGGTCTAGCTCCATCTGCACTCGGGAGGGGGGGTCAGGTTGGCTTCACTGGCAGACGGATAAAGGAGTTTGAGACACAAGTCATGCCTGACTAACCTGATCTCCTTCTGTGATGAGGTAATTGGCTCTGTGGATATGGGAAAGGAGGTGGATGTGATTGTACCTTGACTTTAGCAGAGCTTTTGATACAGTCTCCCACAGTATTTTTGTCAGCAAATTAAAGAAGTATGGATGGATAAATGAACTGTAAGGTGGATAGAAAGCTGGCTACGTCATTGGGTTCAACTGGTAGGGTATGTCTACACTACCCCCCTAGTTCGAACTAGGGGGGTAAGGTATGCATACCGAACTTGCTAATGAAGCCCGGGATTTGAATTTCCCGGGCTTCATTAGCATAAAGCCGGCGCCGCCATTTTTAAAAGCCGGCTAGTGCGAACCCCGTGCCGCGTGTAGCCGCGCGGCACGGGGTTCGCACTAGCCGGCTTTTAAAAATGGCGGCGCCGGCTTTATGCTAATGAAGCCCGGGAAATTCAAATCTCGGGCTTCATTAGCAAGTTCGGTATGCATACATTACCCCCCTAGTTCGAACTAGGGGGGTAGTGTAGACATACCCGTAGTGATTAATGGCTCGATGTCTGGTTGGCAGTTGGTATCAAGTGGAGTGCCCCAACGGTCGATTCTGGGCCTGATTTTGTTCAACATCTTTATTAATGATTTGGATGAGGAGACGGAGTGCACCCTCAGCAAAAGAAAGCTGATGAGATTCAACAAAGACAAGTGCAGAGTCCTGCACTTGGGACAGAAGAATCCCATGTACTGCTACAGGCTGGGGACCAACTAGCTAAGCAGTTCTGCAGAAAAAGACCTCGGGATTACAGTGGACAAAAAGCTGGATATAAGTCAAGAGTGTGTCCTTGTATCCAAGAAGGCTAATGGCCTTACTAGACCACTACCTTAATGGCATTTTGGGATGCATTAAGAGGAGCATTGTCAGCAGATTTAGGGAAGTGATTGTTCCCTTTTACTCAGCACTGGTGAGGCCACATCTGGAGTTTTGCATCCAGTTCTGGACCCCCCAATTACAGAAAGGATGTAGACGCATTGGAGAAAGTCTGACACAGTGACTGTATGCATTCTAGTAGAGAGAAGGATGCTAATGAACCAGCCTTAGATGCCCCTTGGAGAAAGATTTGTATAACTATGCAAAATGGATTCTATGCAGACCAATAGAAAATTTAAAGATTTTTGGATAAAATCCTACACCACTGTCTTCCTGATCTGGCAAACAGGATCCCTGGCTCACGGAGGCCCCAGTCCTTAAGGGAGGATGAGGAAGGACTGGGCTTGCTCAGGCCCCATAGGTCTGGGTGCTTGTTCTGAGCTGAAGCTGCGATGAATGTGTAAGCATGATGATGCTCTGGGGCAGGAATTTGAAGCACTCTCCTGCCAGAGTACATGTAGGAGTTGGGATGGCCTCTTCTCAGCTTATTCACATGTGGTGGGTCTTTTAGTGCTTTTACTGTTTTTTCCTCTGTAATGCTTTTATGTTAAGGAAAAAGTGGACTTGCTTACAAAATGTCTGTGGTTCCTTATAGGGATGCAAAATCCCAGTTAGTTAACCGGTTAAATGTTAAGGCCACACATTAAGCAGTAAGGATAAATATAAATATTGGACAGTGATTTCATCATGTATATGGATGAGAATCCCGGGGAGGAGGGAACATACGCTGCTAAACTATATAGTTGATTGTTTGGCCATACTGTGGTTCATTGTGAAATGCATGTTGAAACACCCTGATCCAGCACCCTCAGGACCTGACTGGTTCCAAACCAGGGAATTTGCCAAACTAGGGAAGGTCAGTGCCCGCTTCTCTGCTGCCACTAGCTGTGGGGTTCTGCTCCAGCAGCAGCTGCAGAGGAGCCAACATCATTGGAGTGGAAATTGGGGTGGGTGCTTGGGGGAAGAAGCAGGGCAGCTTCTTCAGTGCTGGGACAGCTTGGGGGTCCTGCTGGCATTGCACCCATAGCGATGTCCCCTCTGCTGCGCCCAGGTCAGGGCCCTCCAGTCCCGGCTCGTGGCCCCCCGTGGTGGTGCAGGCCGTCCCACCCCCCTGGATGTGGTTGAGGGTGGGAAGTAGGGACAGGTGTCAGCCCCTGCTGCGGCGCTGCCCCTGGTGGCCCTGGTGTACGCCTGACGCAGTTCCTTCATTTTGAGGCGCACCTGCTTCTGTGTACGCCTATGGCCCTTTCTGGCCATGGTGGCCACTATGTGGCTGTAGACGGCTATGTTCCTCCTCCTAGTGCAGAGTTCACGGACATTGGGGGCCTCCCCCCAAACATCAAAGAGGTCCATGATCTCCGCACTAGGCCACGAGGGCACGCGCCATCTACAGCCCCTGGGTGCTGGGGGATTGGGCGGGAGACGGCTGGCTGCCATTGTGAGGCCACTGGGTGAGGGACTGGGGCTGCTGGCAGGCCTGGCTCTCACAAGTGCCCAGTGGCCAGACTCGACCCCTTTAAGGGCCTCGGGGTTGGGGGAGAGGAGAGTAAGTTTTCCTGGTTGTGCCCAGAGTGGCCACCAGGGCTGTCTGGGAAGGGCTGGAGGCCCCCTATTTCGAATTAAGTGTCTACACAACACTTAATTCAAAATAGCTATTTCAAATTTGGCGTTACTCTTCGTAGAATGAGGTTTACCAAATTCAAAATAAGCACTCCGCTATTTCGGTTTCAATTCTTTTAAATTTGAAATAGCCATTTGTATGTATAGACGCTATTGAAGTTAATTCAAAATAATGGCTGTTAATTCGAATTAACTTAGTAGTATAGACATAGTAGACATACCCATACAGCTTAAACTTCCTGGATGTTGCCAGAATCTGGCTTCTTTCTCTTTTTGAAAATTAGTGTCATATTTACTTTCCTCCAAGCAGTTGCTACTTCTTTGCACCCTGTATTTTTCCAAATATTATTGCCTAAACCTCAGCAAATTCAACAGCTAGTTCTCTGATGGTGAAATGCATGTCATCTAGACTTGCTGTTTGGGATTTGCACAAATTTCACTCGCTTGCTGCTTACCATTTCATAAGGTTAATTTGCCCCATTTGACAGGCTGTTTGCTTGATTTTTTTTTTTTTTTTTTTACAGATAAACTGTGTGACTTTTCCCCACCCAGACACAATGCCAGAACAGCAGTTGCTGAAACCCACTGAATGGAGCTACTGTGATTATTTCTGGGTAAGTAGGCAACCGGGCACATGCCAGACACTGCAGCTTCTGAGTTTCAGGAAGAGTGGAATGAATTTCTAGGAATTTGTTAGAATGCAAATCACAATTCAGAGTGGTAAGTGGGCTTTGAAAAAGTCTCTTTGTAGCAAGAAGCAGCACCTGCTCTGCATTATCACACAACACAGTGTGGTGCTAGAGTTGCTTTCCAGAACAGAGAAACAAGGGAAAGGCTCCATGGGCAAGAGAGAGAAAACAGCCCCTGCAAGGAGAGAGCATGCTTTCTTAGCCTCAGCCCAAGCACCAGAGCAGACTACACTGAGGACACACAGAGCAGCTAAGGTTCTGAGACAGGCTGAGAGGGCAGGAGAAGCTCCAATTTGGAGAACAGATAGGGAAGGCAGAGAAAAGACCAAACTTCAAGTGAGTGGAGTCTGTCTACAGAAAATCTTGGACATGTGGCAGCAAGGAGCCTCAGAAAGGAGTGGGCAAGACAAACATTGCTTGCTTGGCCACGCTGTGGTTCATTATGAAATACATGTTGAAATACCCTGATCTGGCACCCACCCTCAAGACCTGACTGGTTCCAAACCAAAGAATTTGCCAGACTAGGGAAGATACCCTAAAATATACTTTTGCAGAGACACCGTGATTCTTGTCAAGGAAAATTGGTCAGTGTCTCCTGTAACTCTTCTAGTGAGCTGAAATGTTGCTGATATATCAGCCTGGCCGAAGTGAACAAGCTATTCATGTTGTATCAGGACTTGCTAATTGTGAGGAGCACCAAGATCCTGCAGCTGCTTCCTCCATGCTGGTAGATGAATCGGCTATAAGATTCGGGCTTCATCTCCTCATCTGTACTCTGGGAGATGAGGCAGATAACTTTCTGCTCATGTGAAGCCCAAGGCCAGAAAAGAACATGTGGAAAATACTGAAGACATTGCTCTCTTGTGAAAGGGAGGCTGAGCAGCCTTCTCTTCCCCCAAACGTTACCTGAGACTCATAGGGCTGTAAACATCCATGTGCTACAGCGCAGCTAACAGATATGCAGAGTACAAAGTCAAAGTCACACCAGCTGAAAATTTGGGGACTGGAGCCAAAAAATGGAAATCATGTGTAGCTTGCAGTATCCTTTCTGTCTTCCCCCATCCCTAGCAATACTGAGAAATGGTACCAGCCTGAGGAACTGAATTCAGGAGACTAACAGCTGGTTCAATAGCTTCTGTCAGAAAATGACAACTCAGTCAAGTCAAACTGCTTTCAGGCTGTGAAACAGTTAACTTCCAATTGAAAATTTAGATTAATCAGCATGTTTTATTTAACTTTATCATTTTACTTTTATGACAATAGCTGAGATTATAAACAAAATCCTTCAGAATATTTAATTTTCATGAAAAATTTAGAGACTTTGATTTTGTCTCCCCATTTGAGGTAAAACAAGATTTCAGCATTTCTTGTGGGATGGATATTCCATTATTTCATATGCTCCAATAAAAAGTTTACAGGCGACCCCCATACTTATGACCTAAATGGTTCCTGGAGAATCATCATAAGTTGAACCCTTTTCCCCCATAGGTGCAATAATAAAAATGGGGGTTCCATTCCTGGCCTGCTTTGCCTCCTGGGAGTTGTAGTCCCCAGTGCACTGGGTGGAGGCAGGTGGAGGCGACAGCTGGAGTAGGGCGGTTGTAAATATGGGGAGTCATAAATAGGGTGGTCGTAAGTCAGGGGTCGCTTGTACTTATCCACCATTACTCATATCTTCAAAGTTGTATGTGGCAGAACAGATCCTGAGGGGATGCCCACGGTAGAACAGCCACGGCCTGATGATGGCTGTGCTCAGACCATGTATAGAACTACAGAAAGAGATTGCCTTGCAGATTTAGTAACAGAGCTGCCAGTGGCTGACAAAGATCCCCTGATATAACAGATGTGTCAGAGGCCTCTCCTGGTCAGTAAGTGAAGCAATTACTTGTGTCCAAATGACAGACCCAGAAAGCTCTAAATAATTGAGAATTTCTTCACTTACCGTCCAGGTTTGTTTCCCAGAAGGGCTAGATACAAGTGGTCATGTAGCTTATAGGTTAGTGTGAGACGTTTGCTACACCAGCAAGGCAATTTCAGCAGTAGACATTTTCTTCCCAAGTAGCATGGGCCTGGCTGAAGTGGGAGTATTGAAAGGGTCTGATATGGCAATAAGACTTGAGATGGTTCCCTGCTCTTCCCTTGGTGATCTCGTCCACAAGCACCACTTTGATAATCATCTTTACCTGTCTGTGGTGCTAATCTGGCTCCCATCAGTAGCTGAGCACCCCACAGTAGCTGAGCACCCCACAATTTGTAATGTATTAATCCTCACATACTCCTGCTAGGCAAGCCTATGCCCATTGTACAGATAGGGACAGAGGCCTAGTCTACACCTAAAATGTAGGTCAACCTAGATACATCTCTCAGGGTGTTCACACTCTGAGTGACATAGCTAAATGTACTTAAGCCCCACTGCAAGTCGCTCAGTCAACATAAGAATTTTTCCATTGGACTAGCGATTTCAGTGGTGCGGATTATCTACAGCGATGGAAAAAAAAACCTTCCGTCTACACAGCTGTGCTGCAGTGCAATAGCTGTGCCACTGTAGCATCTGTAATGTAGGCAAACCCTTGGGCTGGCATTTTCAGAGGGGCCTACGGGAGGCAGGGCCAGTTTTCTAACACTTTCTCCCATGGACATCCGGTGGCTTAGGCAGCGCAAGGCTTTGCTTTCCCAGACCTCCAGCCAGGCCCCGCCCATGCCTACTGAAGTGTTCTGGGGATGGAGTTTTGCTGCCCCCCAGCACCCGCACTCTGCATGTTCTGGGGACACTTGGGCCATGCGGCTGCCTCCCTTCCTGCTGCTCCAGGGGCTGGAAAGGCTTGGGCCATGTGGCCTCTTCCCTCCCTGCTGCTCTAGGAAGGCTGGAGCACACGTGCTCTTCCCCTCCCCATGGTGGCGAGTGCGTATGCTTGGTGCACTGCTCCTTCTCCTCCGCTCCCCATGGTGGGGGTGGGGTCTCAGCAGAGGGGGCAGGGCTGTAGGTGGGACTGGGGGCCTGCCTCCCCCCAGTCCGAGCTTCACCAACGGCCTGCTTTCTCTGAAGAGGCTTACCTTGGTAGACGTTAAATTCATTCATGCTTCTGACAATTCCACAAAGCGCCTCAGTGCGTCTTTGGGCACCTGAACACCTTCATGAACGTGGCCTGAATGGTCTTGGCCAAGGTCACACATTGAGTCTGTGGCACAGGATGTGAAATCGCATCTCCAGCATCCCAGACTAGCCTTCAGCCCTCGTCCTCTCCTCCTGCTGATGACTCTGAGCTGTTCTGCCCTGGACCATGCCAAAACTGAATTCCTGATCTTCCTTTTTGTCTTCCCCCTTTCTCTGTCCTGGTGCAGAGCACCACCACCTTCCCTATCATTCAGACCAAACACTTTGCCCCTCTGTTTGCCGCCTCACTTTCTGTTGAACCACACATCAGCCATGTCATGTGCCACCTCTTCCTGCACAGCTTCTCCAGGATCTGGCCAAAACTCTCTTCCAAGCCCTGATCATCTTGCTTTTTTGATTACTGCAGTCTTTGCTATATATGTGAGTACAACATGCAGTGCAATGGGGCAAAAGCACAGCAATTCTGGAAATATTCCCTGTTCTTGTGTGTCAGGGGAGGGGTGAAGTTAGACATTAATTAAAAGTGTAGGGAAGGAGGGAAAGAGAAAAGGTGAAAATGAAAAAGGGAGACAATTCCTCTGACTTTGGAGCCTATCCCGGGAATGAACAGGGCTAGGTAACAAATAAGCTGTGCTTGAAAGATGGAGTTAATGACATTACTTAGTTGCCCTTGAAATGAGATTGTCTTTTATACACTGAAAAGCGAATCACATTGATGACATTCTACCAGGCACTGATGAGCTGGATGCTGATTAGAGGGGAGGAACCATGTAATGGTTTGATGCATTTCAAAGTGTCTTTAATGTTTTGATTAGCAGCTTAGATCCCAAGGAGGAGCCTCCTGTGAAGAGAAGCAGCTGTTCCCATACTTGGAATGCCATCTCTTGGCAGCATTGCTGGAGTTAGGGTCCTGGGAGCCATGACATGTCCCATATTGCACAAGACCTAGCTGCTATTTCTCTTCCAGGCTGATAAGAAGGATCAACAAGGAAACAACACTATATCAGGGTTTGAAATTCTGCTTCAAAAGCAGCTCAAGGGGAAACAAATGCAGAAAGAAATGGCAGAGTTTGTTCGAGAAAGGTAACTGGAAGCTTTCTGTTTAGTTTAGTGTTTCTTGTAATCACCATTTATTTACTTATGTCAATCAATCAAGCACATAGCCTGAACTGTGGAAGCTGTGCCTATTTTATGAAACATAAACATTTAATGTCATTACTATCCATCCAAGCTCTCCCATCTTGGCCAAACAATGTTCTCCCTCAGCACACCCATTAGCTTTAGACTTCCCATGTCTCTTTAAGGTTTGTGAGTCACTTAACTTGGTAGAATGAGGATAATGGATGGAATACAGTAATACCAGGATACAAAATGTATTGGAATGACAGATTATTTCACATGTAATGCCACTCTCTAGGAAGGGAGCAGCACCACATGTGAAAGAAAGCAGAGGCAAAGTGAAAATCTTGAATAAATCAAGCTACCTTAGAATTTCTATGGATAGAAGCTGCGTGTTTGAAATGTAGGGCATTTTAGGTGCTAAAGGAATACTCAGGGAAGATTGTTGCAAGAAGCTAAATGAAGTCTTTGTATTGGACTTCACTTCAGAGGATGCGGGAGAGATTCTCACACCTGAGCCGTTCTTTTTAGGTAACAGAACTTAGATACTGTCCCAGATTGAGATGCCAGTCAAGGGGATCTTGGAACAAATTGATAAATTAAATAGCAATGAGTCATCGGTGCCAGATGGTATTCACCCAAGAGTTGTGAGGGATCTTGCATGTGAAATTGCAGAACTACTAATTTTTACATGTAAATGATTGCTTAAAGCAGCCCCTGTACCATAGGTCTGGCGGACAGATAATGTAATGGCAATTTTTAAAAAGGGTTCCCAAAGTGATCCTGGCAATTATAGGTTAGTAACCCTAACTTCGGTATCAGGCAAATTGATTGAAACAGAATGATCAGACACTCAGGTAAATGGGATATGTTGGTAAAGAAGCAGTATGACTACTGCAAAAGGAAATCATGTCTCTCCAATCTAGTAGAATTCGTTGAGGTCAACAAGTACATAGACGATGCTCTAGTGCAGTGGTCCCCAACCATTTGGGGTTGCCGGGCGCCAGGGGGCGTGGCCGATCGCCCGCCGGGCGACTGGGGGGCGGGGCCCCCCCGAGCGGGGCCCCCCCCATAGCCACATTCCCGGTGCTGGCGCTGGTGCTCTCTTCCCCCCCTCCCCCAAGCGCCGTGCGCCCGTGGCCGGCGCTGGCGCTCTCCCCCCCGCTCCCCTAAGCGCCGCGCGCCCGGGGCTGGTGCTGGCGCTCTCTCCCCCCGCTCCCCCATGCGCCGCGGGGGGTCAATCCGCAGCGCCCCCGGGGCCGGCGCTCACCGTGCGCCCTGCGCCCGGGGCCGGCTCCGGCACCGCGCATGCGCCACGTGCCCGGGGCCAGGCCAGCCCTGAGCACTTGGCAGGCGCAGACAAATGCCCCCGCAGGCGCCATGGCGCCCACGGGCACCGTGTTGGGGACCACGGCTCTAGTGTATATAGTTACTTCTGACATCTACAAAACTTCTGACAAAGTCCCTCACGGAAAGCTCTTAAGCAAAGCAAGCTGTCATGGGACACGAAGGAAGGTCCTCTGGTGCATCAGTAACTAGTTAAAAGACAGGAATCAAGAGGTAGAAATAAATGGTCAGTTTTCACAATGGAGAAAGGTAAATAGTGTGGTCCACCAAGGATCTGTAGTGGGATGATTGCTGTTCAACATATTCATAAATTATCTGGAAAAGGGGGTGAGGAGTTGGGTGGCAACATTTACAGATAATACAAAATTACTCAAGAAATTTAAGTCCAAAGTTGAATGTAAAGACTTTCGAAGGGATTTTACTAAACTGGGTGACTGTGCCACAGAATGGGAGATGAGATTAAGTGTAATGCACATTGGAAAAATAATCCATATGTACAAAACAGTGGGGTTTAAATTAGCTGTTACCACTGAGAGAGAGAAAGATCTTGGAGTTGTCATGGATAGCACTTAATGTGCAACTACAGTCAAAACATCTAAAAGAATGTTAGTAACCATTTGCAAAGTGATAGATAATACAACAGAAAAATTCATAATACTCCCATGCTCTGGGTGTCCCTAAATTCCTGCCTGGCAGAAGCTGAGCCTGGACAAGAGAGGATGGGATCACAGTAATTGCTCTGTTTTGTTCACTTTCTCTAAAGTATCTGGCACTGGACACTGTCAGAAAAGAGAGTATTGGGCTATTCTGACCCACTATGGCCATTCTTATGGGTCAACAATATCTTTTATCAGTGAGTTCCATGGTTTAATTATAATAGGTAAAAGCAATACTCGTATGAGGGTCCAGTGGAAAATCTGATTTACTTTGTTGTGTGGTGGTTTTGTCCATCTTTACTATATTTTCATTGCTATCTGTTTTCTGTAGGATAAAGATTGAGGAAGAATATGCCAAGAACTTGTCCAAGCTGTCTCAGAACTCATTGGCTGCTCAAGAGGAAGGGTAAGGAGTTCCTTGCGTAAGAGGCATAATGGCTGTTATTTCAAAATAAGTTTGCTGTGTAGACATTCCCTCTGTTCATTGTTATTTTGAAAATATTGATTCTGCTTCTACTAGGCTTTTTGTCTTCTGGGCACTCTGCTGCTATTGCTCTCTTGACTGTCTGAAATTGGATGTCCCTTTCTAAAGCCTCTTTCATTGTGAGAAGTGGGACACTGTGCACTTTGGAGGTTTGCTTCAAGACAGACCTGAGGGCTGTGAAGCAGACACATAGCTAAATCATATTTGTACCCAGTGAGAGCTGGTGCTTAATGCTAGAGGGGCCAGGGTCTGTGATTGATTAAGCTGTCTTGGCTGGATGGTCCTGAGTGTGATGCAATGCAGGGATTGATAACAATGAATACTGCACAAATGGTTGTCTCATGAATTCTGGTGGGGGCTGTGCATGGGCACATCTCAGGGCACTGACCAGTGATGCATTGTGTTTTTCAGCACTCTTGGAGAGGCCTGGGCCCAGCTGAAGAAGAGTCTGGCTGATGAAGCAGAGGTTCATCTCAAATTTTCTTCTAAGGTAATCTGCAAGCTCCTCTACTCACACAGTACATTCTCCAGGAGTTTGGTAGTGGCCTTTGGAGGTGGTTATTAAGGAAAATATGAACATACGTAGGTGGCCCAACTGGCAAACATCTGGGAGCACTAAGGAAATTTGTCTAATCTGCGTGCTTGCTTATACTCTGCACACGTCGTTCTGAACTGTTACACCCCACTCTCGCCAGAGCTGAAATCAGATCCTAGGAGTCTTGCTCCTCAGCATTGGGCTGCTGTCTAGCAAATACAGTAGGAGCACTTCTAAATAGGCCTTTTTTTGCTCCTCTGTTAATTGATTCCCATGGCAATGTTACTTACCATGCTTCTGTTCTTTCCCAGTACAACTGATATAACTGTGTGTGGCTCTTAGTAATCTTTAGGAGTGACTATGGTCCCATTGCTTGATCAGCGTGGCTCTGGGCCCCTGTGCATACGCAGTTATGTCCCACAGGAAAAGTATAGTATGTCCTCTCAAGGGCATTTA
The DNA here is from genome assembly GCF_049634645.1 of Pelodiscus sinensis. Taxonomy (NCBI): domain Eukaryota; kingdom Metazoa; phylum Chordata; order Testudines; family Trionychidae; genus Pelodiscus; species Pelodiscus sinensis. The sequence continues at coordinate 8,448,139 of NC_134730.1, read as the reverse complement.
TACATAGGTGGTGGCTCTCAGAGCTAGACCATTTCCGAGGTCTGTCTAATAGAATACATTTTGCTCACTGTTGGCCTCTTGCATCGATTTCTAAGGTGTAAAAAGTGAGATGCTGTGGACTGGGCACAACGTGTGTGGACAATGCATATGGGTTCTTCTCTCTGCTCTGCCCCTTCCAATGCTTCCCAGCAACTCCCCTAATCCTAAACCCTGCCCACATGCCACTCTGAAATGTGCTGAGGAAGATACACACATAGTGCCACTTCCTCTTTTGTTTCATTAACAATAGTGTTGGTTTGTTTTTTTTTTTACTTAGTAGTTTTACTACCAGTTGTTAGCAGATTTGCCCACGACTTTAAGATGCACTCATTTATTACGGTTACTCTTTGTGGGAGAGGAAGATGGGGTTGGCAGTTCTAGCAGTGTGTTAGAGGGAAAAACCCCCAGTATTCCCAATTAATTATACTGTGAATGTGGTCAAGCTACACAGTGTATTTCGTTCCAAACCATAGGGCTGCATCCTTGCTAGAAATGAAAGCGTTAACCCAGTATATTAGAATTCAGCATTAGGCTGGAATGTTTGTGGGGTGAGAACCATGGGTCTCTTATATGTTAGGGTATGTCTACACTACAGAGTTAGTTCGAACTAACGGATGTTAGTTCGAACTAACTTTCATAGGCGCTACACTAGCGCTCCGCTAGTTCGAACTTAATTCGAACTAGCGGAGCGCTTAGTTCGAACTAGGAAAACCTAATTTTACGAGGATTAAGCCTAGTTCGAACTAGTCCGTTATTTTAATGGCTTCTTTGACTATTCCGAGTAAACTCCTTTCCATGGCTCCGTTGATGGATCCATGTAGTCTAGACACACCCCAAGTGTAGTTCCCTGTAAGCTGGTCAACTGCCTAGCTAGTGTTGCACAGCGGCTTAAGGCACCTGTGCAAGGAACGAAGGAGGGCTGCTCCACCCACTGCCTAGCCTCCAGCCTTGTGGCCAGGGGAGGGATGGCTTGAACCAGGCATCTCCCCCTACGCTCCTGCCCAAAGGCAACGTGACCTGGCCTCAGTCCCCCTGCTGCAGCTGAAAAGACCTGGCCCTTGTCCCCACCTGTTGCATTCCAGCCCCAGAGCTTCCGTGGTATCACAAAGTTGCCCAGGCGGCTCAGCCCCAGAGTTCCTCTATTGCAGCGGAGCTGCCTGGCCCTGCAGCGGCCTGTGTCCAGACACACTCCCCCTCAGCTACGGATTGTTCATAGACCACCTCTTTCCCACTGCAGCTAGTTCCCAGACCACCCCCCACAGTGCTGCAGCTGGGCAACCCAGACCCTTACTTGCTACCCGCATCCCCTCGTCCTGCCATGACCCAAGCGGCCCAGATCCCCAATCCTGCTGCAGTCAGAGTGGCCCGGCCCTGGAGCCCCCCTACCCACAGCCTAGTCTATAGCCCACACACACACCTCTGCACCCCTCCCCAGCCCCACCTCAGAGCCTGCACCCCCAGCCAGATCCCTTGCACTCTAATACTTTGTCTCAGCCCCGAGTGCTTCATCCCCAGGCCCACTTCAGAGTCTGCACCCCCAGACAAAGCCCTCACACTCCTGCAGCCCAAGTCTCTGCCCCAGGCCTGAGACCCCTCCTACACTCAGAACCAGTTGGCCCGACCCTCACCACATGAATTTTATTATGTGCACCAGTATAAATGTGATACGGCACACAGTACCTTCCTGTTGCAAATCACCTCTGTGTTGGTGGACTTAATAAAATTCATTTTTCTCAGGGGTGGAAAAATTAGAGGGAGCCCTGTTTAAAGGTGCTTTATTTTGGTTGCAAAGTCAAGCCTATCAAAGTTAGCAAATGCCAGAATTAGTCTGCCCATGTTAACTTAATGTGAGTTAGCATTGACCCCACGGCCCAAGCAGACAGTGCTCAGAGAACAATCCAGCTGTTCAGGGTTTCTTTGTCTCTTCATCACTCAATGTGCGGACCCCCTGTGAAACTCTACAAGTGAGGCATTAAGAATATCCCCAGGAGCTATTCTGTTATGCTTATCTCTGAACTATAAGACCAGTTCCACACTATGGGAGAAGGTTGCTGTAAGGTACACAATTCCAGCTACATAAATAACGTAACTGGCATCAATGTTCTTTAAACTGAGCTTCAGCACCATCTTCACAGTGGGAGGTTGACAGGAGAAATGTTCCCGTTGACTTCCCTTACTCCTTGCGAGAAGTAGGAGTACTGGCATCTATGGGAGTGTCCTCAGCATTTGATTTGGCAGGTCTTTACTAGATCTACTAAATCAAACGCCGCAAGATAGATCGCTGGAACATTGATCCACTCTTCGCATAAGTGGAGATGTGGCCTAAGCCAAACAAATATTAATCAATGTAGCTTAGCAACACCTGTGAGTGGCAGGGAGGGAAACTGAGGCTAGTGTTCCCTGTAAGATGAGCATATGGGTGGCTCTTCAGGAGAGATTCAGGTGCTGCCTACCTGAGTAGGAGAGCACCCGCAGCCACCCATGTGTTTGTATTGGTGGTGTTCATCCACACTTTCTTGGTGCACATAATAATATTTATTTTGCCAATGGATGGAAAAAAATGAGAGGGAACACTGACTGAGGCATGAGACAATAAGACCAAAATAAGATTTTGAGTGCCTAAGTAATCTGACTCCCAGCCTGCAACACCTAAGGCCACATTATCAGAGAGCTCAGCATCCTACCTTAGATCCAGGTTCTGTAAAAAGCTAATCATTAACGCTCCAAAACCCCTGCAGTGAAGAGGGGCCATCTATGCAGAGAGTGATACTGATAGTCTCAGTGATAGCAGCAGGCTTCAGAGTCACAGGCCAAGGTGTGACCAGCTTGTGTGCAGGGAGTACCAGGGGGCCAAGGCGCCACCTGCCTCTTTCCCAGCCCTCTCATGAGCTGTGCAACACTGCAGGCCATTTATTCCGTGGCCACTTCCCTCCTCCTTTGTTAAGCAGCTTGTAATTTCCCAGTGCAAAGGGAAGGAGGCAGAACCATAGTCAGGGCGCCACATTTCAAGAAAGGGTACAGAGAAGAGCGACAAGAATGATTAAAGGTCTAGAGAACATGACCTATGAAGCCAGGCTCCATGAACTGGGCTAGTTTAGTTTGGAAAAAAGAAGATTAAAGGGGGACATGATAGCGGTTTTCAAATATCTAAAAGGGTGTCACAAGGAGGAAGGAGAAAATGTGTTCCTCTTGGTTTCTGAGGACAGGACAAGGAGTAATGGGCTTAAAGTGCAGCAGGGGAGGTTTAGATTGGACTTTAGGAAAAAATTCCTAACTGTCAGGGTGGTCAAATATTGGAATAAATTGCCAAGGGAGGTGGTAGAATCTCCCTCTCTGGAGATATTTAAGAACAGATTAGATAGACATCTGTCAGGGATGGTGTAGACAGAGCTTGGTCCTGCCTTGAGGGCGGGGGGCTGGACTCGATGACCTCTCGAGGTCCCTTCCATTCCTATGATTCTATGATTGCCCTCCCTCCTGCTCACTGTAGTCCAGGGTCACCTGCAGAGTAGGCTGCACTGACAGACTGTGGTCTCCAGCTCACTGGAGAATGCAGGGTGTGACTGAGGGCTGAGTTGTGCCTGAGAGAGGCAGCTTCCTGCCACCTTCGAGCTGGGGCAGGACAGTCTTGTGTTTAGGTTTAGGTTTTATTCCTGGTCTTGCCTCTGGGTCACATGGGATTAGTCGCACTCTAGCTCTGGGTCTGAGTTCCCATCAGAAAATGGAGATAACAGCAGCACTGCCCCTGCAGGGCATGGGCAGGAGGAATTCATTACCTGTGCATAAGGCCTAGTGAAGGTGACTGAACAAGCATCTCCATAGGAGATTAAAGGGTTCAGGCTTCTCTGAGAGATGGCAGGAAGGTCCAAAGAATCTCATGGCCTTTGAGAAATTCCTCCTACAATCCCTTACCTGGTGGGTCAGGGCAGAGGCAGCTTTGCTCGGAGCTTTCTTTGGGGACGGAACATTTCCCCAGACCATTTTGCCTTTATGCTACTAAAATTTCATCTTTGGCTAAGTATGTGTACTAAATTCTTGTCCATTCTTGCAAGCCATACTGGAGAAACCGGTAACTGCTCCGGGCTGTTAGCACTTCTCAGTGCCCCTCTCTGTTGCTATTCCCAGCTTCAGAGTGAAGTGGAGAAACCACTGCTCAACTTCAGAGAGAACTTTAAGAAGGACATGAAGAAATACGACCACCACATCGCAGATTTACGAAAGCAGCTGGCTAGTCGCTATGCAGCAGTAGAAAAGGTAAGAGTAGAGAAGGAAGCAAAGTGAATTTTGATGGGACCCAAGAAAAAAACAACTCCTAGAAAACTTATTTTCAGCTGCTAAGTCCACAGGAGAGGGTTCTGCCAGAGGCTGTGTGCACTTGGCTGTTCTAGACTCCTAAAGGCTTGTTCTGTTCTGGTGATTCATAGGAAACCAGGGAGGCAGTGTCAGGTCTGGAGATATTGTCACATTGAATTGTATCTCTAACTCTATCCTTCCCACTCTCTAGGTTAATAGATCACTAAGGCATTAGGTGAAAATAACCATTTTCATGCATGCTCACCAGTCACATTAGCCACTCGGGGCCTGGCAGGGTTGTCAGTGTAACATGATGATCTTAGATCATCAACAAAGCCTCTGCCAGTTGTACACACATGCACACAGACACATCTCTGTTGTGCTTTGTTTATTCAAGGCCCGGAAAGCCCTGTCAGAGAGACAGAAGGACCTGGAAATGAAAACCCAGCAGCTGGAGATAAAGCTCAGCAACAAGACAGAAGAGGAAATCAAGAAAGCTAGGCGGAAGTCCACGCAGGCTGGTAAGTAGGTTTGTATCTGGTAAGCTGCTCTAGGGAAGTCAGCGAGGGGTGTGCTACCATAGAAAAGGTGGGGAGCAAAGTGGCCAGAATGAGAGGTGAGGCTGCTGGGATGGGAAAGAGAAGGGTGTTACTGGTTAGGTAATAAGGAAGCAGCAGCAACATTTTCGTGTATGGGGGAAGGAAAAGGGAGGAGGAAAAAGTAACCACCAGATTTTGGACCTGGGAGATGAAGGATGGTGCTGGTTGAAAAGGGAGACGTGGTGAAGATTTGGGAAGGAAGAGAGGGAGCTTGCTTTTGGTCATGATAAGCCCAACAGGTGACAAGATGTCCCAAAGGTGATATCAGCGAGACAGGCCAAAGTAGGAGATTGAAACTGGGCTCGTTTAGTTTGGAAAAAAGAAGATTAAGGGGGGACATGATAGCGGTTTTCAAATATCTAAAAGGGTGTCACAAGGAGGAAGGAGAAAATTTGTTCCTCTTGGTTTCTGAGGACAGGACAAGGAGACAAGGCTTAAAGTGCAGCAAGGGAGGTTTAGATTGGACATTAGGAAAAAATTCCTAACTGTCAGGGTGGTCAAATATTGGAATAAATTGCCAAGGGAGGTGGTGGAATCTCCCTCTCTGGAGATATTTAAGAACAGGTTAGATAGACATCTGTCAGGGATGGTGTAGGTGGAGCTTGGTCCTGCCTTGAGGGCGGGGGCTGGACTCGATGACCTCTCGAGGTCCCTTCCAGTCCTATGATTCTATGATATTTCTCTTTCTATCCAGCGTTGGAAAGAGAAATTGTAGAGGCAGCAGCATAGAGCTAATTCCTCAGCTCCTTGGGTTCAGGTGAGACAGGAAGTCAAGGTAGGGGCAAAGGGCACAGCTTTGGAAAACCCCATTGACGGGGGGGAGGATCCACCAGAAGTGAAATGGGAGAAATGGTCAGGCAGATGGGAGGAAAACCAGGAGAGCATGTTATTTTGAAAGACAATTTGGCCTGTGATTTCTCTCTGTCTTAGTCAGTGGTATAGCTGGCAGCAAAAGTCATAGTTAAAGTTGGCTATTTCTTTCCACTATAAAACTCTTATAACTTCATCAAACTTTAACTATTCAGGGTAAAATTCCCAATGCCTGGTGTCTGCCTGACACTGAAGTTTTTTGCAAAGTTCCAACAAAATTGGTCCAGCAGTTTCAAAGAATGGGATGTGGGGAAAATCCATTGTTTTGCTAGGGATTAAACATGTTTTGCTGCTCCAAGAAGCTCAAATGCTGATGTACTTTGGTCCCAATCCCACTGATGACCCATCTTTAGGTCATTGGTGAAGCTTGTGGGTTTCTGGCAGGCTGTTGGGGTCTGAGCTCTAGAACAAGATGCTGAGCATTCCAAGGCTGATGGAGTAAGCTCCTCCAGTCGGATTTTGAATGGGACCCAGTCTGGTGGTCGGTCTCTGAGCATGCCTGCCAGACAGAGCAGGACACACAGGATTTTTCCGCAGGTATTTTTGTCCAGCCTGTGGATTGCAGTGGCGTTTAGGCAAGAGATAGGCAGAAGAATGCATCCCCCAGTGCAGACATTTGAGCAGCTAGGGAATTGTTACAGCAAAAAGTTAGATGCCAAGTGAATTTAAGTACCCACAGGGTTCAGTGGCAGCCAAATAGGGATTTTTAGACTCAGTAGGGGTTTTGGGGAACATTGCAACTCAAGTACCTTAAGTTATGTCTACACTACAAAGTTAATTCGAAATAACAGCAGTTATTTCGAATTAACTTTACTAGCATCTACACAGCCAAACCGCTATTTCAAAATAAATTTGAAATAGTGAAGCCCTTATTTTGAATTTGGTAAACCTCATTCTACGAGGAGTAACACCAAATTTGAAATAGCTATTTCGAATTAAGTGCTGTATAGACACTTAATTCGAAATAGGGAGCCTCCAGCCCTTCCTAGGGAGCCCTGGTAGCAGAACCAGGAAAACTTACTCTCCTCTCCTCCAGCCCCAGAGCCATTAAAGGGGTAGACCCTGGCCACAGTGCCTGTGCCAGCTCCAAGCCTGCCAGCCCAGAGCCAGCAGTCACTGCCCCAACCCAGAGGCCTCAAAACACGAGCCAGCAAACCACTAGCAGCCAACCCTCTACCGCTCCCCAGGAGCAGTCTGCCAGCTCCCAGGAGCCTAATAGGGGCTAGAGAAGGCAGCCGCCTTCCTGGTCCAGGGTGGAGATCATGGACCTTATTCAGGTTTGGGGGGGATGCCCCCAACGTCCATGATTTCCGCACTAGATGGAGGAATGTGGCCGTCTAAGGCAGGATAGCTGCCAGCCTGGCCACCAAAGGCCACATACAAACCCAGGAGCAGGTTTGCGTGAAAGTCAAGTTGGTCCGGCGAGACCCTGAGCTTCCCCTCCCCCTTCTTCCCCTTGCATCCCCCTTCCAGCTCCCTCCTCCCAGGTTTCCCCCAGCCCTCTTCCACTCTCTCTCTTCCCCCATCCCACTCCTTTTCCCAGTCTCCCCAGAGGTCTGTTCCCCCCCAGTTTTGTTCAATAAACCCAGTTTCTATTTTTGAACATACATGTTTTATTTTATTTGACATCAGGAAGGGGGGGTTGGGGAGGGGTAAGTGGAAGGACGTAAGGGAGGAATGGGGCACGAGCCCCTGGTGGGGAGGACCGGGGAGGCTGTGAGGGCTCCTCAGGGTGAACGCTCTCCCTCAGGGCCTCCTGGAGCCTGATAGCCCCCTCATGGAGCCCCCGGATGGCAGCCTGCAGCAAGTGCAGCCGGGCTGATGGCAACGACCCCATGGGACGCACCGGTGTGCCCAGGGGCAGCTCTGGCTTCATGTGGCTGAGTGCTGTGGTGTCCCAAGTGCGGGCACTCAGGCCACTCCAAGACAGGACTGCTTTGCTTGTCCCTCATCAAGGTAGACAAGCAAGCAGGGAACCCTGAGAACTGTCTGTCCGGGGTGGGGGTAGGGTTCCTTGAAGCACGGAGTTCGGTTAGCCTCAGGCAGTAGTCCCACACACTAAGTCCTAACCTGACGCCCTGCTGGCACTGGTTCCGGCCAGCCTTAACTTCGGTTCAGGGTCCACTCAGTGTGGACGCACTATTTCTAAATAGCAAAATGCTATTTTGAAATAGTTTTTGTGTCTAGATGCATTATTTCGAATTAGCTTAATTCGAATTAACTATTTCAAATTAAGTTAACTCGAAATAGCACTGCAATGTAAACATACCCTTTGTGTTTTTGAGTATCTGGACCTTATTCTTCACAGTTACCAGTCTTTAAGAAACTATGACAGTATTGGTTGATTCTGTCCACTAAGTGGCAGGAGAGAGCCTTGGGACATCACCAAAAGAGTGTTTGTTTTTCTTTAAATTGTGATGATTTATTTTGGCCAGTCCATAAATCATGGTGCTCATGGTCGTGGTGGAATTGATAAGGAGCCCAGAGGGACAGCAGGAACTGTCCACAGGCAGTCTTGAAAGGAATGTGGCTGCATCTCCCAAAACTTCCATAAGTCACTGACTGTTGTACTCAAAATAGCTTGCAGAAGAGCAGGTACAATCTGCTCCAATATCTGCGTGAAACTCTGGGACACTGTCATGGTGTCTGGGAACTGCTTGGCCAGAGGAGGTGCATAGAGAAAGCCTTCCCCCATATCCTTGTAATAATGACAAACTGGGGAACTGCCCAGAATAGGACAATGCAAAGACAAGCTGTATTCATCCCTCTGTGACCTCTCACTGCTCTGCTCTCATCCCAGCATAGTCCTGCACTCTCTCCTCAAATCTACATCTTCCTTGTTCCCTGCCCACATCCCCTGCCTGCCAATCCATCTTTTCCCTCATTTACAATGCAGACATGCCAACTCTCACCAATTAATTTCTAGGGACACAGTTTCTAAGTACAGTAGACTTCCGATAATCCGGAACCTATGGGACCTAGGTGGTGCTGGATTATCAGATATGCCGGACTATCAGGAGGTACTATAAACTGGTTATATATATACTGTATATAAAGTGTTCTTAACCCTTTTTATTGTACATACTGTATACAATATACTGTTATGTTTTAGTTTTTTTAAGCCTTTTTTACCCTTTTTACTAGTTCAGCTGCTGCCGCTGTTACCTTGTGACTCCTTTTTTGCTGAAGCTCACTCACTAATCTCTTGTCATTTTGATGCCTGACTATCAGGATTATTGGATGCTAGACTATTGGAGTTTTACTGTAACCTTAAGCTCAACTCATGATAGAACTCTCAAATGGCAGGATTTATTAGGTTAGTCACTGGCAGGCTACCCTGGGTGGCTGAGGGTCTGACACCTGACCAAGTGCCCTGGGGATGACAAAGGAGCCCTGCCTCATGGAGTGGGCTGACAGTAGCAGCCCCACCCTGCTGCAAGGAGAACCTTTCACTGTCAGTCAGCCTTGGTTGGCTGGGGCTGCCACTGTCAGCTTAGGAAGTGGGAGAGGGGACTCTAGGAGGTTGGGGGGAGAGGCAGGTAGAACCCTAAGAGAAGCAGAAGTGAGTCTCAGGGAGAGGCTGAATGATTGCCTGGGTGTTGCAGGGGGTTGAAGTGAGAAGTGGAGGCTGATGGTGTGTTATATTAATGGTGAGTTCTGGGCAGATGGGGCTATACTGGGAGGTGCACTGAGGATGGTGGGGGCAATGGATCAGGGAGGCTGGGGGACAAATTAATTACTAGGCAGGAGAGGGGCAGATGTAGGGGTGAGAAGCCCTTCATCTGAGGCCAAGAATCCCCTTACCCAGGGCAGTGGGAGAGTGGGCACCTTAAATTGTCACATTCGGACACCCAGGGTATGGGCCTGGGGAGTGCAGACCTCTGGAGGCTGACCTAAACGCACACTATAATCTTACTTTTTTAAAATCTTCTGATTATGGGGGGCTTCAGCTCATTATTTTTGCTCTCTTGAAGTCGGCAGTCCTGCAAGAGACTCAGTCCCCCGCTTCCCAGCACCCATCTCCTTCTGGCTCAGAACCTAATCCCCCAACCTATTTAATGCAGCCCCTGCCCATGTATCTGTCTTTCCCCTGCTGAGAACACCCCCAGCTGCCTCTGCTCTGAATTCCACCCACGCTCTGCATGCAGTCACATAATCGCACAGTGTTGCTGTCATACACACATGCACCTGCCAACCTTTCGGGCTCTTCCCCTGTTCCCTGACTCCCCCCACCAGACTCCACAGCTACCTGCTCTCTCAGGACCTGGCAAAAAGGTGTCTAGGCAGCCATAGAGTTGCCCCATAGAGGCCTGAGCTCCCTGCTCTGCATGGCGCCAGGAGCACCCAGCTGTGCAATGCAGCATCCACTGCACAGAGCAGGCAGTGCAGCTGTCAGGGAACTTCACAAGAGTGACCCAACCAGTAATGGAAAAAGTAGCCAAAAAAGCTTTTTTTGTGACAGTACGCACCAGTACGACATACCAGCACCTTTTTTGGGGAGCACTTGCGCCGCTTTCCCCCTGCAGAGCCCCCTGCTGGCCCTGGGAGCACTTGCGCCACGCTGCTTTCCCCTGGCACAGCTCCCTTCCAGCCCTAGGAGCACTCGCGCCGTACCGCTTTCCCCCAGGACAGGCACCAGCCTGGCTGACTCCTTCTGCAGAAACAGCAAGACGAAAAATGTTCTTTTCGCTTATGCACATGTGTATGTTGACATGCTATAGGAAGAAGGGTGGGAGAGGCATTTTTCAAATTTATTTTCTTCAAGAAATGAGTACCAGCAACTTTTGTTTAACAAAACAAGGTGTGTGTGTGTGTGTGTGTGTAAAACTTAAGAATTAGATGACGGTAGCCCTGTATCGAATTAAAAAAGAACATTTAAATAAATATTAGATCCACTCAGCTATAATATTAACATGTTCTGACATCTTGTGGCAAGTCGCTTAAGGGACACTGGTTAGCCTTAAAATTTTAATATATTGTCTTACTTTCTTACTAACTGCAGAGAGAGAGAGAGAGGCTGTCAGGATGCCTGGGCTCTATCTCAGTTCTGGAAGGGAAGTGAGGTCTTGTGGGTTGTAGCGGGGGCAGATACAAATGGGCTCTACATGAAATCAGAATGGTCTTACTGGGTCAGATCAAAGGTCCATCTAGCCCAGTATCCTGTCTTTCAACAGTAGCCAATGGCAGGTGCTTCAGAAGGCAACAACAGAAGAGACAATCATCAAATGATCCATCCCCTGTTGCCCAGTCCCAGTTTCTCGCAAACAGAAGCGTAGGGACACCATTCCTGCCCATTCTGGCTAGTAGCCATTGATGGATCTACCATTCATGAACTTATTTTCTTCTTATTGTAACACTGTTACAGTTTGAGCCTTTCCACCGACACGTGGCAAAGAGTTCCACAGGTTTGACTGTGAAGAAATAATTTGGTGTAAATCTGCTGTCTATAAATTTAATTTAATTCTTGTGTTATGTTAGTGAAGGAGTAAATAACATTTCTTTATTCTATTTTTCCACATCATTTGTGATTTTCTAGATCGCTAACTTATCCCCCTTTCCTTTAGTCATTTCTTTTCCAAGCTGAAAAGAAGTCCCAGGTTTGTTAATCTCTCCTCATATGGATGCTGTTCTTTACTCATAATCATTTCTGTTGCCCTTTCTGTACCTTTTCCAAATCCAATACATCTTTTTTTAGATGGGGTGACCACATCTGCGTACGGTATTCAAGACATGGGTGTACCATGACTTCTACAGAGGCAATATGATATTTTCTGTCTTATCTATTCCTTTCCTAGTGATTCCCAATATTCTGTTAGCTTTCTAGTTTTCAGACTGGACTGCACATTGAGCAGATGTTTCCACAATGATTCCAACATCTCTTTTTTGAGAGGTAACAGCTATTTGAGATCCCATCATTTTTATGTGCATAGTTGGGATTATACTTTTCCATGTGCAATACTTTGCACTTATCAACACTGAATTTCATCTGTTGTTGTGTTGCCCAATTACCTAGTTTTGTGAGATCCCTTTGTAACTTTTTGCAGTAAGCTTCGGACTTAACTATTTTGAGTAATTTTGTATTATTTGCAAATTTTGCCATCTACTATTTACCCCGTTTTCAAGAACATTTAAAAGTTTAATGGTATTGGGCCAACTGATTCTATGATTCCTCTTCTTCAAGAGATGTCCCTGTGGGTGCTTCACATTAGGTTGGTGTGCCGCCACCGAGCCTCAGCTCGGAGATTTCATAGTAGTGTCCCTGGGGCTGTACAGGTGTGCACCAGCAGTCACGCGCTGTTAGGCTGCAGGCATCGCGCATGCGCAAGCTCCACACCCCCTCAGTTCCTTCTTTTCCGCCTTTGGCTACAGATGGACTCAGCCGTTCTCCCTAGCTTCTTTGCGTCTACATGATTATACTTTCTAAAACCAGTTGAAGTTCATTATATTTGTTAATTAGTTTTAAATAATTAATTTGTTAGTTTAAAAAATATTGATATATATCTAGTCAGAGAAGAAAAGAAAAAAAGAAATATTAATTAGTATAAGGGGCTTTGTTCCTTTTTGCCCAACTAATCCTTCCTTGCAGTCTCTGGCTGCTTACAGAGACATGCCTGGATCGCCTGGCTTTAAACACTGCACTTCATGCAACGACCATATTCGACTCTCGGACAGTCACTCACAATGCGTCCGTTGTCTTGGAGAGCAGCATATCTCTCAGAAATGCCCTCACTGCGTGAAGCTAAAATCGTGGGCACGGAAAGACACAGACCTACAACTCAAACTGTTTTTATTAGAAAATTCGCTTCGACCAGCCTCCGATCTGGGTCACCAGCCCGAGGAACCCAAACAGCAGGAATCCAAAAGGCCCTCCGAAAAGCAAACCTCCTCAGCGCCTCAAGGAACTACAGCACCAAAATGGCCATCCCCTTCACGGCTGGTGCCGAGAGCAGCATCAGCACTGCGCCTGAGCACCTATGATGCCACTGGCATCTCTGGAGCCCCCAGCGGAGGCATACAGTGTGCATGTGCTAAATCATGTTCTGAGGCGACAGGCTTCAAGTTGCCTGCCTCACTGGCTGCAGCACCACCCGTCAATGATACGTTCTTGCCCACGCAGCATGAGAGCGCTCCGCCGACTGCATTAGCAGGTGCCTCAGCTTCCACGACAGAAGCGTCTGATGCACCAAAACTGCCCTTGGCACCAAGGCATGATTCAGCACCTCAGCCTCCATACCTCCCACTATGGCACCGGCAACACCTGTTGAACACTACACTCAGCACAGAGACGTATTAATCTCATTCACGTTTAACTCACCAGTTTTACAGCCTGAGAGCTTGCCTCCCATGTTAACATCACAGGGATCACTCTCCCAGGAAAAAAATGTCATCTGACTCTGATGAGGACTTCTTTAGGGGTTTTCACCAGAGAACTCCTTTTACGCAGTTCATAACATCTTCTCTCCCAGATTCGGAAATATGCCTCTGTATTATGGCAATCCCTGGGCACCTCCACCTCAGCCTTACCTATATTGGCAATACTGGGACAAATGGCAATATTACTAGAAACACTAGAGGGGCTGGAAGAGACATAATGTGCAATACTGTCCCTCCAAACAAATACAGGGAAAACCACTGTTGTAGGAGGTCGTGACTCCTCCCAGTACAAAGGACCCCTCTCCAGTGGAGGAAGGCTCTCCCCAACTTCAACAACTTCAGACCACGCTACACATTTCCAAGACCTTTTTAAACATGTAGCTGTGGAGTTGAACATTCCTCTCCAGGAGGCTGCAGAAAATCAACACGACCTAATAGACATTCTTCCCCATCAAAGATAGCATTGCCAATCAATCCAGAAATAATGAAACCGGCAAAGATGCTCTGGCAAACTCCAGTGTCTGTCTTTTCTACTGCTAAGAGAACTGATAAGAAATATTATGTGCCACCCAAGGGCTCAGAATTCCTTTTTTCCTACCCAGCACCTAACTTTCTTGTGGTGGAGGCTGCTCAACAAAAATCCAGGCTGCGATAGCAAAAGACTTGATGCATTTGGGCACAAAATATATATATATCTTCTACTTTACAATTTCACATTTCAAATTACACAGCTTTATCAAGCAAATACAACTATAGAAATCACAGCAAACGGAATAACTTTGTTGCAGACATTCCCAAGGCTAAGAGGCAACAATACGCAGCATTGAGAGCTGAAGGTCACAGAATTTCAAGAACAGCATTACAAGCTGCCTTAGATGCTGCTGACACGGCTGCACATTCGAAAGCAGCGGTTCCCAAACTTTTCAGCATCGTGCCCCCTTTTGATTTTTGAGATACCCTCACACCCCCTACCTCTTCTTTACCATCATCCTACCCCCTTTCAACAAACATTCAATTTGTAATTTAAAATTAAAAACAAACACAAAAACTTGGTATAAAATTATTTAAAATTAAAAATATGCACAAATAGTTTTTCTTGGCACAAAAATGTAATACAAATATAATTTAACATAATAGCAGAAACAAATTGAATGTAATGTGAAGGATGCTGCTGCATTTTCTTCAGGAGTTGCGAAATCCTAGATTTGAAAGATGAAAGTGTGCAACGTAAATCATTTTTGACATCCAGTCGATTTCTTCATTTTGGTTTTAATGTGACTAATCTTGAAAAGCTTTTTTCACAGAGGTATGCTGACGAAAATGGAAGAATAATATTTAGCACTTCTCCAACTTTTGAATACATTGGGAAATATTTTATCCAAAATTCCTCCAAGCTTGTTTTCAAAATTATCTTTCGTACTTGAATCATATTTTATTTTGAGTGCTTGTTCTTGCAATACTTCTGGCAATGAATCGACATCAACGTTGAATCAATTTCATACTGATTTATGAATGGGGGTTTCCAGAAACGTTGGCAGTCCGGATGAAACACAATTTTGTTCTTCACATCCTCTTTATAAACTTCTTGGAAACATTCATTTTCAGTGAGTGATGAAAGTGTCGGAAAAGTGTTAGGCATCTGAGCTTGTGTTCGACATTTCCAAAGCTGGATTTTTTTCGTATATGCTTTGATGGCATTGTGGTGAGCTATAGTGCTTGCAGCTTCAAATTGAGATTGTTCAAAGGTTCAAAAAATGTTCAAGAGGTATGCTAGTGAAAGTTGAAATGTTTGGTCTGTAAATGCATGATATAACTCTTCTTTCTTCTGTTGCTTGAGAAAAATTTCCACTTCATCTTTCAGTTTAAATAATCTCGAAAGCATGTTACCTTTGGAAAGCCATCGTACCTCCGTGTGAAACAAAAGAGTTATGATCTGCTCCCAAATCCACGCAAAGAGCATCAAAAAGTCTAATATTTAAAGCACTGTTCTTCACAAAATTGACAATTTTGATGACAAAATTCAGTGAGTCATGTGGGTCATCTGGAAGGGTTTTAGCAGCCAGAGCTTGTTGGTGTATTACACAGTGAGTTGTGGTTACAGCTGGATTTTTTTCTTTCACCAATGTCACAAATCCAGAGCGAAAGGCAAACATTCCTAGAGCACCGTCTGTGCATACACCAACCAGTTTTCCCCATGAAAATCTATTTTCTTCAAAAAATAGGAAATTGTTTTCATAATATCAGAACCCTTTGATGTGGTCATCAAATCGTTCGAAAAAAGCAGTTCTTCTTTCACAGTTCTATTGTTAATTAATCAAAAGTAGATAAGCAACTGACAGCACTGTGCTATATCAGTGGTATCATCGCACTGAATTGCAAAAAAAGGAGACGCCAAAACTCCTTCCACAACTTGAAGTTTAAGATGTTTCGCCAACTCATCGATGGGACATTTCATGGAATTGTCAAAGTGAAATTTCTTGCTTTCCACACCAAGCACAATATCAGCTGCTTTTAACAAGCAAGGCTGCACAAGAGTTTCTCCGATTGTGTGCTTTCTTGGCTTTAGTGATGAGCAATGACAGTTCATAAGATGCTTCTTCCATTTTGGCCGACATTTGATGAAAAGCTCCAGTAGCGTCCAGCTTTGTGTTACAAATTTTGAAGTTTAGCAGCAAAAAGCTCTCTCTTGGTTTCTCTGTCAAAGCACTGTAGTTTTTTGTCAAGTATCACTCAATTCAAGTAGGTCTCAAGGAGTCATTGCTAAGACCTGTGTGGTATACTATGCATTGAGGATGATCAATCTCGTTTTTTTCTATGACAGTGAAGCCATACCTAATGTAGTCTTCCTTTCCTTAAACGCAGCCATAATATATTAATTAAAAAAAAAATCTATAAAACTAATTTTTCCAATTAGAATAAATTTAATGGACACAGGTTATTTTGATAAGTTATTGCAAACATTTATTTACTACTATTACGTATGGACACATGCTGCCTTATATATACCCCAGCATCAGTAACCGTGCAAGATTGGTTACCTACTCCCATGATAGAACAGTCCCAAACACTCCCACAAGCGTGCTAGAAAGTTTAAAAAAAAAGTTTCATTGCCTTCTACATCTTTCTTTGGCCTCCCCTCCAACCAAACTGATACCCCTACATGTCAAAAGGCAAATATTTTCCTGGTATAAAATTTGAAAATTAAAAATTGTTTACCTTACTATCTCCAATCTTTTTATACCCAAGATCACTTTTTAAATGTCAGGGCAAGCCTCAATATCTCACCCCTTTCTAGTGGCCCTGCCCCCTCCATTTCCCTCTTCTCCATCATTTGCTGCCCCCAGACCTTACTGACTCTCACTGGGTTGAGACAGGATGTGCGGACTCTGAAGTGGGAATGAGGGATTTGGGTGTGGGAAGAGGTGGAGAAGGGGGGGCTCCAGGCTGGAGAGTGTTGGGTTCAGGTGGAGTGTTGTGGTGCTGAGCAAACCACAGGCTTGTGGCTATGAGAGTGCAGGAGTTCAGGTTGGGATGTATGAGGGGCTGAGGGCAGGGGAGCATGATGGGCTCAGGACACAGATTTGCAATGTGTGGATTGTGCAGTAGTGTTGTGGCAGAAGACTGAGAATGTGAGACGCTCAGGACAAGGGGTTCCAGTGTATGATAGACTCAGGATTGAGGTGTGTGTGTGGATGCAAGAGTTTTATGATGCTGTGGCCAGATGGAGGACTTGACCCCAATTGGGGCCAGCACAAATGTTTCAGCATTGTCTTTATTTATGGGAGGAGTGGGGAACCTGTTATAGGTCAGGGGTCAAATGTCAGAAAAATGTCAGGGAACACACAAGTGAGATGCAAAAAAACCCAAACACTCCTAGTTATCCTCCCCCCCATATTCCACTGATGTGGTCCCAACTGAGTCACCCCCCTCCCCTGGCACCCCAGTCCTATAGGGGGTTGGTAGGACTGAGGCTCAAGGCATCAGGCCAGATTAATTCGTCTAGGGTTTGATGGTTAGTGGAATTTGTGGGCCCCTCTACACACTGAGGTGGAGCCAAAATGAGGGATCCAGTGTTCGGGATAGGTCTGGGCGGGGGGCAGGGCATTTGTGGGGTCTGGGCAGGGGGGCAGGTACCAGTTGGGGTTCTGGACAGGGGGGGCATGGTACTTGTGGGATCTGGGGGGGGCAGGGCTCTTGTGGGGGGTCTGTGCAGTGCACGGCACTCGGGGTCTGGGCAGGGGGTCTGGATGGGGGGGGCAGGGCACTCGCGGGGGTCTGGATGTGGGGAGAGGACAGCTGGGGGTCCCGCAACCAAGTCCGGGGGTTCAGAAAGCACTTGTGCTGCTTGTTCCCTGGGCTGCTTCCTGAGTCTGAGCTTGCAGCTGTTTGCAACTCTGCCTGCATTCGAGCCTTTTTAATCAATAATTATTCAAGGAGCCAAGCTCCAAGGCCCCTATTGTCCGAAGGAAATTAGCACCTTTTCAGCATGGCTCTGGGGCTTGTCTGTAGCCCCAGGAGGCGGGAGGGAGACAGACCTGGGGAAGCCACAGTGCAAAACAAACAGTTAAAGATGAACTTTGGGTGAGGTAATGCCAGTGTGGGCTCTTTCTTGGGGGGAGGGAGGGGCTGGGTCACCTCGCACCCCCCTGGAATTTCTTCATGCCCCCCCCGGGTGTCACGCCTCCCAGTTTGGGAACCTGTGTTCTACAGCAACGTCGGTAGTAATGAGAAAGGCATTGTGGTTTAGCTCCACTCCATTCCCCAGGGAGATTCAAGCTACAGTAGAAGATCTGCTCTTGGACAGTCAGAAGCTGTTTGCAGCTAACACCAGTGAAACTCTCCACTCCATGAAAGACTTCAGAGTAACACTGCAACCTCTTGGGATCTGCAACCAAGCACCTAGAAGAAGGCAATATAGGTATCAGCCTTATCGGAGACCTCAATACCCCCCATGTACACAAGACTACAGTAGACAAAATCACGAGCACCAGGGCAGGTGCAGAAACCAACAATGTCACCCTTCCTCTATTAATTCTCAACTGTCACAGCAGCCCAACAAGCAAATTTGATCATCAGGTTGTGGGTCTGGAGAACCCCTCACCTAGTCCAACGCTGTTGAAGCAAGCAAATCTCTTCCATCATCCAGTATCGCCTTTCTTCAACAGCTGACCTCTGATAATGGGTCCTGCAGATAATTGAAAAAGGCTACCTTATCCCTTTTGTATCCATACCCTCTTCCTGTCCCTTCCCCATCCCTCTTCAGGGACCACTCTCACAAGACTCTCCTTCAACAAGAAGTAGAGCACCACACAATTTAGAGGCAAAGGATTCTACTTCCACTACTTCTTGACAAAGAAAAGATCGGGGGGTTGGAGGCCCATACTGGACCGTTGAGCACTTAATACATTTGTATAGAAACAAAAATTCAAGATGGTAACACTTACTACCATATTACCAGCATTGGAAAAGGATGAGTGTTTCTTGTCCCTCGACTTGCAATATGCATATTTTCACCTTGCCATCCACCCTCTCACAGGCGTTTTCTTCATTTTGTTGTAAATTCTCAACACTACCAATACAAAGTGCTTCCTTTCGGGCTCTCTGTCGCCCTGAGGGTCTTCTCAAAAGTGTTGGCAGTCGTCACAGTGTACCTGAGGAAACAAAGTGTTATATTTCCTTATCTAGACAATTGCCTCCTCAAGTCACGCTCACACAACGATTCTTGCTGCTCTCTGTAGGCCACAAGACACCTATTTTGACACCTGGGCCTTCATATGAATGAAGCCAGGTCGACACTCTATCTTACACAAAAGATACAGTTCCTAGGAGCATGCCTCAATTCAACAACAGCCACCACATCCCTAGCTACAGACCGTTTTCAAAAGATCGTGGCCTCGATAAATACCTTACGATCCAGCCCTTGCACAACAGCACTTGAATGCCTTCGGCTACTGGGGCACATGGCAGCATGCAACTTTGTAGTAGGCAACACCCGTCTCCACATGAGATGTTCACAGAGATGCTAGGACAGATGTACAAAGCCAGTGTCCATCCGCTATCCAGATCCCTTGCTCTTCCAGGGATAGTAAAGAAATCCTTATGCTGGTAACTGAGCCCAAGGAATCTGTGTTCCAGAGTCTCCTTTTACCCACCAGAATCATCTGTCTCCATGATGAAAGATGCATCTCGTACAGGATGGGGCAGCCATCTGCGCCATCACACTTGCCAGGGCCTGTGGTCCAGCACCAACAAGAATCTGCACATAAAAGTCCTAGAACTGCAGGCAGTCAGGAATGCATGTGCCAAATTGCTCCCATTCATCGCCAACAGACACATCAGACTGTACATAGACAACGTTGCAGCAATGTTTTACATAAATTGTCAGGGTGGAGCCCAATCTCAAGCACTCTGCACAGAGGCTCAGAGCACTTGGGATCTGGTGTCTGAAATACAAGACATTTATCACCGGAGTGCATCTTCCAGACGCCCTGAATACAAAGGCAGATGCACTCAGCAGAGCCCTCCCGGCCGAGCACAAGTGACAAATGTACCTGCACATATTGGCAGACATCTTCTGCCAATGGGGTCACACTACCATAGATCTGTTTGCCACACAGTCCAACAGTCAATGCCCCCTCTGTTCCAGGGCTGGAATAGTAAAGGGATCAATGGGGGATGCTTTTCTCATCACATGGACATCCCACCTATTCTACACGTTTCCTCCAATTCTGCTATTGAACAGATAGTTCACAAAATAAGGAGGGACAGGGCCCCCCTCATACATATGCATGGCCTTGCCAGCCATAGTTTCCCTTCCTAGTGCTGATGTCCCACAACCACCGATCCACTTATCTTGCATCAGGGATCTCCTCCTTCACCCGGGCTCCCAAGACGCCCACCCGAACCTCCACTCACCTCCTGGATGGTTTTCTGACCTAGAGTTGACCTGCTCACAGCAAGTATAAACGGTCCTTCTGTACAGTAGGGCACAGAGCACCCACAAGTCTTACCTTCAGAAATGGAAAAGATTCTCGAAGTGGTGTGCTTGTCACCAGTTGGTTCCTTCAACATCCCTTTTATCTACCATTCTCGACTATTCTCTACACCTTGAACAAGCTGGCCTTACAGTGAGCTCCATTAAAATTCACTACTTGTCCATTTTTGCTCATCCACTCACCAAGAGGTTCTTAAAGGGCCTGCAGGCACTTTATCCAGATATCAATCCACCAATGCAACCATGGGACCTGCATTTAGTATTGAATGCTCTAACTAGGCCTCCCTTTGAACCAATGGCGACGGCCTCATTTTTTGCACTTGGCCATGAACGGTTTTCATTTATTGCCATTACCTCAGCCAGATGGATAGGAGAGATCGCAGCTCTAATGGGGAAGCCCCCCCCCCCCATATATCTTCTTTTAAAGACAAGGTCACTTTAGATACTTATCCCAAATTCCTCCCCAAAGTACACTCATCCTTCCATATCAACCGGACAATACATCTTCCCTAAACCACGTCAACTCTTTTGAGATGAAAATGCACACTCTTGACCTGCGCAGAGCACTCTTATCTAACTTGCAGCGAGTGAGACCATTCAGGGCATCTCCCAGATTATTTGTTTCAAAAGCAAACCACAATAGGGGCCCGGCAGTCTCATCACAGAGACTCTCCCACTGGATCTCGGATTACATCAACCTCTGCTACGCACCATCAGTTGTGCTCCCTCCAGAGAACATATGGGCACACTCAACCAGGGCCATGGTTACCTCGATAGCTTTCCTCCATAAAGTACCCATAAGAGACATCTCTGCAGCTGCCATGTGGTCCTCCGACCACACATTTGCAAAGCACTATGCACTTATGCAGGGATCTCGTTCCAACCTGAAACTAGCTAAGGCAGTTCTTTTCACTGCTTTTCTGCCAGATCCGAAGTCTCTACCTCCCTAAAGGGGAATTGCTTTGTAGTCACCTAACGTGGAGCACCCATGGGGACACTCCTCTCGAAGAAAGTCAGTTACTATGGCGGTGAGTAACCTCCTCTTCTATGAAATGCAAATCCCAGCAATATTACTCTCATTGCTACTCCTTCCTCCCTCCCCCCCACCCAGCTTTTAAGAACCTGGCAATGTTTTAATGATGGTCTGAAGATCCTTTAATTACTCGAATGACCAGTTTTTTGTTGTTCTTGGTCACCTGCCTCCCTTTTTTATGACAAACTCCCTGCCCCAAAGGCAAAGCTGCAAGCATTCAAACTCTATTGCAGTTAAGAGCTGCCTTTGAAGCCAGGGCATGCAGCTTTAAGCAGACCTCAAGCATGAAATCCAGTGGTTCAGACTTCGTACCTAGTCACTCTTAAATGGCGCCCAGGTGCATGGGATTGTGTTTTAGCAATTCAGAATGCTGGCTTGCACAAGTGTCAATGGGCTGCTGAAAGTACTAGCTTCCAGAAATTGTAGTGTAGTAAAATGTAGAATATTTTCTAAAAAAATGACTTGAGTAAAAGCCAAAGTATCACAAAATAAATTACTTGAGTAAAGTACAAATCCCGAAAAAATGTACTGGAGTAATGTAACAAAGTATTTCTACTTAGTTACTTTCCACTTCTGGACCCCGTCCGGCTAAAGAGCAGCTTGATCCTGAAAGCAGATTGACTTGTTTATTGGAATGTCTGGGCCAAGCCCATCTGACCTAACCCAGAGGGTGTCAGAGAGCCAGATCAGGAGTGGGGCCGAGTGCCCCTAGCACACACTGAGATCTACTAGAAACTGCAGCTAGTGCAAATAAAATCCATGCTCTGGCGGCAGCTGACTAATTGTCCCCGGAATGCTGCTTCTATGCCAAGGCCCTGGACACTGTCTGAGACAAAGCACAAGGAAAATGGAGTCCAGAATACATGGATGGCAGCTTATTCCACACTGTGTATAATAACTCAGTGCTCTCCACAGGCTATGTGCTGTTTGATGTGTCACAGCAAGAAATAAGATGGAAACTCGTATAATGAATTGTGTATGAGCGACCCATCTTACCCTGATAATTGCAACTATGGCTGACTGCCAGCAAGCAAACTAGCATCCTCTTCCACCAGTCTCCAAACACTATGGGAAAATACAGCTCTTACTATATATTCAGAGGGACAATAAACATAGGTGCTTCTGGAACAGGGGGAATGGAATTCCAAGGGCTTTTGTCTTCAAGAATGCATGCTGCCCCTGCCCTGGGAGCTCTGCTGCTAACAACCAGTGCAATTTGGTACAGGGACAATGGCCCTTCCAGGCTTCCCAGTGAGTGTGCTTGGAACTCTCCAAATTGCCACTTTGATCTCCACATAGAACCCACTCAACAGCCAGGGTAGCTTACAAAGCACATTGGTAAAACACCCCGGGTACGTCTAGACTACATGCCTCTGTTGCCAGAGGCATGTAGATTAGGCTACCAGACATAGGAAAATGAAGCGGCGATTTAAATAATCGCCGCTTCATTTAAATTTACATGGCTGCCACGCTGAGCCGATCAGCTGTTTGTCGGCTCAGCGCGGTAGTCTGGACGCGTGGGTGTTGACATCAAAGGCATTTGTTGACCACCCAGGTATGCCTCCTGGGATGAGGTATACCTGGGTGGTCGACAAATGCTTTTGATGTCGACACCCACGCGTCCAGACTACAGCGCTGAGCCGACAAACAGCTGATCAGCTGTTTGTCGGCTCAGCGCGGCAGCCATGTAAATTTAAATGAAGCGGCGATTATTTAAATCGCTGCTTCATTTTCTTATGTCTGGTAGCCTAATCTACATGCCTCTGGCGACAGAGGCATGTAGTCTAAACGTACCCCTCCTCACAAGAATGCTGCTGCATTTCTGCCCAAGCATCACCTTCCAAGCAGTTTCATGCTGTAGTCCCCATGCAGAGCATCTTAGTTTATCCTTGAGCTCTTAAAGCAGGGCTACTCAACATGCGGACCACATGCGGACTGCATGCGGCCCACAGCCCGTTTGTTTGCAGCTTGCAGTGCAGTTTGGGTTTACGTTGGACTCAACATGCCGCTCGTGGGTGGGATCCTTTGAACATGGCCTTCACTAGGAACACGCTCCACAATGGTGAGGCGTCTCCCAGGCGGGGTGAACATTGAAAGACACAAGCAGATGGGCTGGCTGGAACAGATGGGTACAGGGTTTTGGCGTTTCAAGCCCCCCGGGAGGAGGTACTAGGAGCGCAGGGGTATTGTGGGAAGTGCTTTGTATTCATGCCCATTGGTGTGGAAGAAGCTATTTGCATATATATGCAACCACGCTTAAGTTGCACCCCTCCGCATGTGCTGTGAGTATCATTGTGGCCCCTGGGGCTTCCAAAGTTGAGTAGCCCTGTTTTAGAGGGGCAGGATTGTCCAGTGGTTAGGACGCTAGCCAGGTGCTGGGCAGTTTCTTGGTTTCTTCCCTGCTGTGTCTCACACTCCCTGGTGTGCTGATGTTCATTGGTTCTGGGCAGCTGTTCCAGCTCTATGAAATGGTGGGAATTGCATTGCCCTTCCTCACAGAGGAATTAAGCAGCTATCTTCAAAGGCTGTGAGGTGCTTAGGTGACAAAGAGGTGGATAATGTTGCAAAGCCTGCACGTGAAAGGAGAAATCTGGCGGCCAGGTGGGAAGTGCCTCTCTATGGCGGCTGCAGCTCCAGCACAGTCAGGGGAGGGGTGCATGTTCCCCAGCTGGGGCAGGTCCAGATTCATTTGCTGTCTGTGCTTCTCACCCAGGGTGTGTCTAGACTACATGCCTCCTTCGACGGAGGCATGTAGATTAGCCAGATCGGAAGAGGGAAATGAAGCCGCGATTAAAATAATCGCGGCTTCATTTAAATTTAAATGGCTGCCCCGATCTGCCGATCAGCTGTTTGTCGGCAGATCGGGGGAGTCTGGACGCGATGCCCCGACAAAGAAGCCTTTCTTCATCGACACAGGTAAGCCTGGTTTCACGAGGCTTACCTGTGTCGATGAAGAAAGGCTTCTTTGTCGGGGCATTGCGTCCAGACTCCCCCGATCTGCCGACAAACAGCTGATCGGCAGATCGGGGCAGCCATTTAAATTTAAATGAAGCCGCGATTATTTTAATCGCGGCTTCATTTCCCTCTTCCGATCTGGCTAATCTACATGCCTCCGTCGAAGGAGGCATGTAGTCTAGACACACCCCCAGAGTGCAGAACTCAGCAAACTCTTCCCCTCATTCCTTGATGAAGGGGAACAACCAGCAATGTTCCCATATGAATGGGGGTGGGGAGCTTCATCCTGCTTCACTCTCCCTAGCAGGTGGCTGGGGAGGGTGGGAGGCTTAGTGCTCGGACATTCCTAGACAAGAGGGGGAGGCAGCCCCAGCCATCCCCTTTCACCTGCCTGGTGATTCTGTCTCTCTTCTGTATGGTTTTAAGAGCAGCAATCCCATTCCAGGTACATCCAATTTTTCTGGCACAACCCAAACCCTTGCCTTGCTTTTAGTTTGATTGGAGAAAGATGTATACCCGATTTGGTGGCCCTAGGTCTGACTGGTTAGGAGGGGCTCTTGAACAAACAGACAAGCGAACAAATGCTCTCCAGTATATAGTGCAAGCATTGTCCATTGTGCAGGGGACTTATCCCTAACAGGATCCTCACATGTGGTGCTTGCTTTCTCTTGGCAAGGCCCACCCAAAAGGCTTTGTTCCATCTACAGATCATTCAAGAAAAGCTCGGGACCTTCACCTCAAGCAGCAACTGCTCAAACTGGCCCTGTGGCCTGATCCAGTCCCAAGGCCTTTATCAGGCTGCAGATTTCCCTCAGGCTCTGAAAGCCCTGTTGCCCATTCAAGGGCAGGCACTTTCTCCAAGAGGTGGAGGTGCTGTTTCCCATTGAGGGTGCCAAGGAAGAGGTCTCATAATGCCAAATGAGACTGATCCAGATATCAGGCTACTCTTCTGCCTCCCCCAGGAACACAAACCATCCACAGGCTAGCACCAGCATGCAGAATGGCACAAGCACCTCTGACCCTTGTCTGGTATCAAATAGGGAGCTCAGAAAGCTTATACTGTCAATTCCAATTCCGCCGTCTGTTGAGTCAAGTCTGATATGGGTGATAGCCGTAGCGATTGTATCCACAGCTCTGGCATAAAGGGCAGCTACAGACCTCCTGTGACTTTTGGTCCTAACCTCATCACTGGTCGAAGAACTTCCTAGGGCTGCACTGTCCATCACTCCTCAAACTGAGTATGTTGCTGAGTTCTCGCGTCTCAACTCCACACTCCTGTGACAGTTGCGGAAGAGCGAGTACCAGGATTGATGAATGGCACCTGAGTACTTGGAACCTCCTTGAGCCAGTGAAGTTAGTGCTGTTGCAGTGAGGGATGCTTAAGCCTAAATTTGCAATCTGATTATTACTAATTAATTAATTAAACCTCAGTGGAAGTTGCAGATACTACCAAACCTCATCTATCATAGGTGTTTGTTGATTAATATGCCGCAGAGAAATAAAAACGTTACGCAGTTTAAAGGGGCCAAACCATATATTGTAAATTTCAAAAGGTACAACAAGGAAATAAGTAGACACGCTTAGGGTACGTCTAGACTACATGCGTCTGTCGTCAGAGGCATGTAGATTAGGCTACCTGACACAGTAAAATGAAGCGGTGATTTAAATTTACATTCATTTAAATTTACATGGCTGCCGCGCTGAGCCGACAAACAGCTGATCAGCTGTTTGTCGGCTCAGCGCGATAGTCTGGACGCTTCCCTGCCGACATCAAAGGTATTTGTCGGCCACCCAGGTAAACCTCCTGGGATGAGGTTTACCTGGGTGGTCGACAAATACCTTTGGTGTCGGCAGGGGAGCGTCCAGACTAATCAGCTGTTTGTCGGCTCAGCGCGGCAGCCATGTAAATTTAAATGAAGCGGCGATTATTTAAATCGCCGCTTCATTTTACTGTGTCGGGTAGCCTAATCTACATGCCTCTGGCGACAGAGGCATGTAGTCTAGACGTACCCTTAATGTCCCCAACCCAAGAAGAAATAAGAGGATAGAAAAGTACCCCACAGACACAAGGTATGACACAGACAATAATTACAATTCCAGCCGTCGACGATGGACGGCGATGCACCTGTCTCTCAAGCCTTTGGCTAATTAAAGCCTCTAGCGAGAGACTAGGAGGCAATCCCTTGCAGCGATGTCCTCTGCAGTGCTCTTGACCTCAAGCCTTAGGCTCCTTCCGAGCCCTTGGCGAGGAACAGAGAGGCGATCCCTCGTAGACCCTGGGGACTGGTGTGAAGCAGGCAGGTGGCGAAGTCCTCCTCCGGGGCCTTCCGCTCCTGGACGCAGGATTCACTGCTGGTAAGTTGCCTGGCGCTGTCTTCAGGTGGATTCTGCTCCTCAACTGGAACCGGCGATAGAGGAGCTACTCCTGTACCCAGACTGGATACACAAAATCCCTACCTAAACTAACACGACGCCTCCCGTTGCGATATAATACCCCGGCTGCTTGAGCATAGAACCGACGCACTATACTAACGGACAGACTTGATGACGAACCTCTAACTAACCTAGCTACCTAATGAACACGAACAGGGAATAGGGTGGAACGCTGCAGAAGCGAACAAGCAGAGAGAGAACCAAACAGGAATGCTGACCAGAACTTAAGTAGTCTCTCCCCATGAATATTTATGAGCTGTAGCTTTAAACTCATTGGACCTTGTCTGGATAAACAAGGGCCTCTGATTGGGTGTCTGAACAAACAGCTTCTAACTGTCTGGGGGTGAGTGTGCTGTGTGCAGCAGCACGTGGTAACATGTGCAGCTACTTGCGTGCTGTGTGCAGCAGCACATGGTGACGTGTGCAGCAGAAGGTAGAACCATTATGTAAATATTCATGATGGTTATTGCTTATTCAGTGTCACTGCTTATGCATATTGATGAGAAGGCGGGGATCTCGTTACCGTGCTTCCCTGGTGGTGGATGCTTCCCAGGTGGCTTTCATCCCCTTCTATGTCGCTGCTCTTGGGCATCCCAGTACCAGCATTCACTTTGGCACCAGCATGCTCAGTACCTGCAGTGCCACCTTCATCTGAGGCACCACTTCCTGCTTCACCATGATGCAGAGGCAGCGGGATGGAGGGGAGGTGGCTCTGCAGGAGCCAATACGTGCGGGGAGCTGGCTTGAAAGCCAGCTTCCAATATATACTGGCTCCTCCCTGCCTTTCTATCAGAGGCAGCCGCACGGGGGTGGAGGGCAGCATCGCAGGAACCAGCACGTATGGGGAGCCGGCTTAAAAACAACCTTCCCAGGCACTGGCTTCTGTCGCCTACCCCCTGTCCTTGCTGCCCCAATACACCCCCTCTTGCTGCCTGTGTATGTATGTAGTCATTTGGCTTAAGCCTCAACGTATTGGTTATCGGTTAATCATTTAAAAGAATATATGCTAACAGCCTTAGAAGGAATGGGAGGGGAAGGTTTGTATCAGTGCAGCTTCATATACCCAGAGAAAGGCCTATAGCCACAAGGTGCAAATGGCACCTAACGGGTATTGCTGGGTAAAATTCCCTGGCTTCAGTTGCTCTGGGCATGCATACACATGACATGGCTGCATCATGTCTCGAAGAACTACAGTTACAGTAAGTAATTTTTCCTTCCTGAGATTTTTAAAATTCCATGGCCATCTAGTTTCAGCACAGAATAGGGATTATATTGTATGTTCAATCCATTTTCAAATGTACTTTTAACTATGGAGTTGCTATCAGGCAGATCTAGAATTCATTTTTTTCAAATTCCCCTTGTTTCAGTTTGTCATAAGTTTGTGTTTTAAACTTTTAAAGAGTGCTACTTTCACTTTTTATCTTGACCAGGAAGTATTTATAACTGAAGTTGTCTTCTTTCCTGACTGCAGAATTATGGCTTTTGGGCCACCTAGTAAAATGTTTTTAAAGGAGTCCCAATTATCATTCACAGTTTTATGTATAAATAACCCTCTCCCCCCCAGTTAGTTTTGCTAATCGAAACCATGTTTTCAGCTTGTGAAACTGGCCCTTTTCTAGCATAGAATATATGATGGTATTATTTTCTGTTTGCATATCACAAATCTAATACAGAGGTGCTCTATTTCAACCAGAAATTATAGCTGTTCTTTGTAGGATGTTGAACTTGATGATCTAATGGCCTTCAAATGTATGACTGTACATGAAAAGTAACCTGTCACTTTCCACTCTACTCCGTTATAAGGACTAGAAAGATGACTTTCTGCTATCTTGATCTTTCCAGGAGATGACCTGATGCGCTGTGTAGATCTTTATAATCAAGCCCAGTCTAAATGGTTTGAAGAAATGGTGACCACCACTCTGGTATGTATCAGTATATAGCATATTGTGTTTCTAATACTGCACTTTGTCTATTTTGCTTTGTAATGGAAGGCCTTCAAGATAATCTAGCATGGAAGTCACTCTGGGTACATCTACACAATACCCTTACCTTGAAATAAGCTACACAATTTTGCTACACAAATTGCATAGCTTATGTCAATGTTATTTCAAAATAAGGTGCTATTCCGAAACATCCCTTATCCCTCTTCAATACGGTTTACAGGGATATTGGAATAGCGATATTCCAATCATATTTCCATCATATTTCGATATAACAGGCTTGCTCTTAAGCTGTGGAATAGCTATTTGTATCCCAAAATAGCTCCACTGTGTAGACATAGCCTCTATTATCCTTCCATTATTAGCCACAATACAGAAGAGATAACAGACACTATGTTGCCCATCCAGTAATATCATTTGTGGAAGCAAAACAAAAACATTTTCTTTGCAGTAAAGGGGCAGTAGTTTGAAGCCGCTCAGGTGTTAGAAATGGTGGAAATAGCCCTGGAAAAATGGGGTAGCAGGAAGAGAACAGAGCAGAAAAAGTTGTGTGCTAAAATGTGAATACATTTATACATTAATAAGGTATTTCAATATTTTTTTATCTCTTGGTTTTACAATTTTAGCACACAGGTATCCCCAGCACATACATAGTATGAGATAATCATTTGTAATTCTTCTTCTCTGAAGGCATCATATCACAGAACTCTCACTCTTGGGGCTTCCAGGATTAGTCATGTGGGAAATGTCCTGATATTTATGTATTTAAGGCCTTCTGAAGCACCTATAAGTATGCTCTGGGGCTCTTCTCCAGTCCACCTCACATGCTGCAAACAGCAGTACCTCAGGGGTTTTAAAGATTGCTGCTGGTTCCTTTCAAGAATGGGAAATAGGAGTTCTCCTGACAGGCAATTAAAAAGTTGTTTTTTTTTAAATACAAAAGAATAGGCCATTCTAGATAAGGCCTAGGTAATGGAGAATTGAGTGCCCGGTGACAGAGCCAGCAGTCCACACTCAAAGCCAAATAACTCCCAGGGAAGGGGAGAAAAAGGTAGGTGAGTGAAAATCCTAAGACAATGGTCGTCAATCTTTTGAACCATAATATCACTCTTTCAGTTTAAGTGCAATGTAAGATCTACCTCAAACCCAAATACCCTTGCCCAGCTTTCTTCTCCTCCTTCTCTGAAGCCCTGCCCCTACTTCACCTCTTCTCCGAGGCCTTATCCTGCTCACTCCATCGTGGAGCTGGCTCCTGCATATGGAAAGCAGGCTAAGGGACCGGCTGAAGGTAGATAGGTGGGGTGGGTTCTGGAGTGGCCTAGGGGATACAGTATCAGTATCTGGAACACAGGGTGGTGGACTTGAATCCTCCTGGCCCCCACTCCGCCCACCAAGATAGTGGCCAGGCAGCCAGCCAACACCAGCTGCCCCAGGGGTGAAGCTGGCTCCCACATTAGGAAAGCAGGATAAGGGACGCCCTGAAGATAGGGAGGTGGGATGGGTTCTGGAGTGGCTTAGGGAATAAGGCAGTAGGTAGCTGGTCCTTCTGCCTGTGTCACTGCAGCTACACTGTTCTTTATAGTGCACTAGCTCAATCAAAGCCAGCGTGGGTATTTCCGTCAAAGCTGTAAAGTATACCTTCAGCTTCAGCATAGAGGTGTCCTTAATTACAAAGCAAATCAGCCATGTGATTCTTCTCACGAAGAATTATGTTATGCTTATAAGAAGCACATGGGATCTTTTTCAGGGGAGAAGGCAATGCATTGTGTTTATTGAGAATACAGTAGAGAAGCAGTTAGCATATGCTTTATGAAGACACGTACACGTACACGTGTCCTGCAGATGGTGCATAGTTACCAGTCCATGGTGACTAAATCAGTTTCACTGGCCAGGCAAGGCTGACTGAGTGAGGTGTTGGGGTTCCTCTGAGATTCCTCCGAGGCTTGGTTTGCAGGACTGAACCCAGAGTCCCATGGCAGGAGCATCCCTTCTTATACATGTAAGTTTCCATTTGAGTTTTGGTTTTTGTATTAACAAAAGGAAAAACTGTGTAGCACTTTAAAGACTTATAAGATGATTTAATAGGTGATGAGCTTTCGTGGACCAGACCCACTTCCTCAGATCATATTCTGAAAGAGGATATACCAAAGGAATTCAATGAAAAAAGTGAACACATTATTAAACTGACAAATCGGATTTAGTAGAGAAGATAGGGAGAGGAAGGGAGGGAATAGCTATTTATGAGTCAATGAATGGCTAATCAGGGGTGATAAGTGGGGAAGCTATCTTTGTAATGGGTAAGGTAATTAGCATCTTTGTTAAGGCCCTTTTGTAAAGTGTCAAATTTAAGCATGAATGAAAGTTCTAAAGTTTCCCTCTGTAGTCTGGTGTTAAAGTCTCTTTGAAATAAGATGTATATAGTAAGGTTATGAAGACTATGTCCAGGAATGAAAACCAACTGGTTTTTCCTTGTGAAGATGTCTGATTTGTGGGCATTAAGTCTTTGGTGAAGTGTCTGAGAAGAGTGTCCAATATACATAACAGAAGGACACTGTTGGCACATGATGGCATAAATTATATTTCTGGATGAACAGGAATATGTGTCCTTGATCGTATAACTGACATGGTTAGGTCCAGTGATGGTGTCACCAGAGTAAATACGTGGACAAAGCTGGCAACAGGGCTTGTTGCAAGGGAAAGTTTCCAGGGTTGCAGTGTCATGCTGTAGTCATCTGCCCATAGCAGGTGTGAATCTGTTTTCCAGAGTTATCCTTTGATGGTGATAGTCAGGATTCTCATAGTTATCTCTCACTCTTGGGGGTCTCTTCCTGTCTCCAGGGTTCGTCAGTGCTGCTAATTCAATTCAGCCTCAAGACACAATACATGTTTCCTCGTTATCTTCAAAGTTTCCACTTCTTGATCACCTGGATATCTGTGATGGTTTTCACTCACACACACCCTCCACTCACACCAAACAATTGTATAGTGTTTCAGACAAGATCTGTAGTTACTAGAAGACACAACTTAATCATGAGAGAGACAGAGTGAAATAGAAGCTACAGAACTTATAACAAGTCATTATACATGAAATTATACCTCATACTTAGTCTTATAACCAATACTAACTAAAGTATACATTATTGCTACATTGTTTGGTCCCTATTGTATTCCACTGCAGGTTTACACATGCACCATGTATCCAGAGCCAAAGAATTTGAAAGTAGTAGTGTCCATTGCTCCATACATGCACCCCTGCTCAGCCTTATGGGTGTCTGATGTGCTAAAGGGTAGGTGGGACTGACCATGCTCTCAGTTCCTTCTCACCACTCACAGTTGGAGCTGCTAGTGTCCCCTTATCTCCCTCCGGCACATTTTTTAAAAAAGTTTGAGAATTATGCATAGTTTTTATCTTTGCTTGTAAATTTAGTGCTCTTAGGGTATGTCTAGACTGCATCCCTCTGTCAGCAGAGGGATGTAGATTAGGCAGGTCAACATTGCAAATGAGGCAGGGATTTAAATATCCCGTGCCTAATTTGCATAAAAATGGCCACCATATTTTGCCAACTTAGCACTTTTCCTCCTGCAAGGAGGTTTACAGGATCTGTTGGAAAAGGCTTTCTTTCTCGACAGATCCGCCTCTAGACTGCCACTTTTTGCCGACAAAGTGCTGAGTCGGCAAAACTTGGTGGCCATTTTTATGCAAATTAAGCATGGGATATTTAAACCCCTCTCTCATTTGCAATGTTGATCAGCCTAATTTGCAGCCCTTTGCCGACATAGGGATGCAGTCTAGACATACCCTTAGTGTTCATTTGGGGAATTAAGAGACTTTGGGGATCCATTTTTTCACTAGTACCCTCTCTCTCCACCTAACACCCACACCTGAGTGCTGAATTATTCTGAAGATGCTGGGGTTCAAAATCAGTGCGTTTGTACTTGATCCGCAATAAGAGCCAACAGTCTCTACTGCTTGGGAGAAGCCTACGTTTCATTCGGGTACAGTGTCTACTTCTCCTTTCCAAGCTTTGCCCAAGAGAGCTCTGCTCCCCTCTCCATGAGGCCTCAGTCAGATCCTGGCAGTAAGTCTTCCTCCAGGCCCAAGACAAGTGATTCCCATGAGTGCCAGCCATGGAGAAATGGCTCATTGCAAGTCACTCAAACATGATAAAAAGTTTCACAGGTTGGCAGATACTGTGGTACAAACCGTTGAGCCACACAAGCCTTCGAAGTTGGCACCCCGCAAATCAAGGCAACTGGCAGTTCCAAAGCAACTTTCCATTCTGGCTCTGGTTCCAGTTATGGAGCATGTGCCACTAAAGCTGGGGAGATTGGAAATGGTGCCTGGGCCTCATGAACTTTTTGCTCTGTGAGAAGTGAGGTCATCTCCTCTGACTCTACCATTGGCACCTAAGGAGATCCAGCCTTGACCATGGACTTCCACCAATTGAGTTGTGCTCCTGCACACTCAAGTACAGATTTGTATGGTTCCACTGGTTGTGACAATACCACCATTCGAACCATGCTCCAGGATCTAACCAGAGAATTTGGATGTAGAACAGAGGCTCCCCATCCCCTACCACTGCTGTGACTACTCCAAGGGACTCCCAACTTCATGGCAAAAGTCTCCTTTTCCCTAAAAAAGATCCACGTGGAGCACTCAACCACATTTTTTGGATCCACTCGGTTGGCTGTTCTGGGAGTCCTGGCCTGAATATGCACTTTTCCATTCAGCCAAGGGAGGATTCACGGCTTCAGACATCTTCCAATAGATATACAGAATCCGTTCTGGAAGATGAGCTGGTTGATCTGCCTTTAATGATACTGCTAGAATAAGAGCATTTCCCATCCTCTTCCGCAGATGCAGCTGTCTCCTTGGCTCCTTCCTCACCTCCATACAAATTTTTTCAGTTCCAACACCACCTATGCAGTGTGGCTGAAGACCCTGGAGGAAGAACAGGATGGACAACATCAACTTTTTGACATCCTTTATGCCTTGGTACCAACCAGGGTTGCTCTTCCTATTAACAATGCTATTCTGCAGCTAGCAGCTGGTTCAAACTGTTCAACCTATCATTTCCCAATGGGTCTTTAACCTCATTCTCTGAAAGTTGATCGAATTACCCCTCAAGATGTTTACTTTGTGTTCTCTGTCCCTCAGTCCATGAAATTTACCTTCCTGAAGCTGTTATTTCTGCAAGAACGTTGGGTGAGCTGGGGACCATGACTGTGGATCCTCCTTTCCCCACTTTCCATAAGGACAGTTTTCCTGAGCCTTCATCCCAAATTTCTGCCAAAGGTCATATCCCATTTTCACCTCCCCCCACTCATACAGAGTGCAGGATGATATATCTCCTGCTCATCTGGGAGTTTTGGATGGCATTGGATGTTCCTTCTCTGGAAAGGTCTTTAACAGAAACTTGTCAGCGTTAATGCATGTGCTTGCCTTTCCCCAAACTGCATTTCTCTGTGTGTCTCAGTAAGGGGCCATTGGAAATTCCCTGGAGAAGGCAAACAGGGTTTCTCATTGTGGAAAGCAGGAGTTTGCTCAGCTGCCTGTCATTGTAGGCGATAGTTTTCTTCCCCACAGAACAGAATTGGGGAGTCAGCCAACCAATCAGGCAAGTGTATGATAGTGCTGCTAAGGATGCTTTTATCTTGGTCTAAGGCCTGACAGCTCTTACTGGCCAGACTCTCCCAACAGCAGCAAAAAGCAGGTAGGGAGGTTTGGCTACATCATCAGAATCCAAGAGTCGGTTGCACTGACCCTCAGGGCAGAACATTTTTTAAAAAGGGGTCAGTCCGTATCAACTAAAACCTTGATCATGTCCACACTTCCCGGCTAACTTAGTGACAAGAAGCTGCTGGTGAACACACAGACATTCCCTTGGGGAATGACCTCTGAGCATAGCTCATGTTGCCCAGCCTCCAGAGCAGTGCTGCCAAAGTAATTTCAGGAGCTCACTAGCACAGTGAGCCAGGCTACAGCCTGGAAACAGGGCCTCCTTGTTCCTGTCCTGCCCTTGCACTCAAGAGCAGCAGCTTTCCACAGGCCCTGCAGTTCCTGTCTTTCCCCATCTCATCAAGGAACTTGCACAAGCCTTCTTTCCTGCTGCACTGGCTCCTTGCTGGTTCCATCACCAGCTGCACTGGCCACGGGCCAGTCCTCCTGCTCCTGCACTTACTGAGCACTGAGCCCAGCTGTCTCCAGTGATGTGTACCTTTCACCATTAGCAAAACCTAATTTTGGCATGCATGCAGCAATCTGGGCTCAGCCACTGATCAAAATATGGGCCTGTTTTTCTCACAGGAGTTGGAGAGGCTGGAGGTGGAGCGAGTGGAAATGATTCGGCAGCACCTTTGCCAGTACACACAGCTGCGGCACGAGACAGACATGTTCAACCAAAGCGTAAGTCTTCTCTGCCTTTGCCTCCCTTTGGTCCAAGAGCCAGAGGGAGGTTCTACTGAGCTCCAGCCTGGTCTTGTATGTAGGGTGCTAAATTCCACTGTCTAATGGAGACTGAGATCTAGGTGGTGCCAGTTTGGGAGTCTGCACCTACCATGCATCTCCAGAGACATCCGGAGCCTGGGGATAGGGCATATGGAAGAGCAGAGGGGCTGGTCAGAAGGGGCATGTCAACTCAAATAGTTCATCATGGCAGCCATGTGGTATGGGGGGTGGCAGAAAAAGGCTTGATAGGAGGGCATAAGGCAAACCAGCCCCTGGCTCTACTTTACACCTCTCGTACCTGAACACTTCTCACTCTGCAAGCAGTACACGCTGCTCTACACCATCCTTCATTGTTGCGAGACAAATGGTAATCACAGCAACTGTTAGTTCAAAGTGAAAATATAAAATCTTGTAAAACTGGCACCTTTTCAAGTACTTGCGTATGTGGCATGTATTCTGATGTGTGGGGTATTCAGTGGATTGTGATATATTGTGGATATATAGTCACATTACATAAATCATATACTCATAGACAGTGCTTTTTTTGTGACGGCACACCCCTATTTTCCCAGCACACCGTAAATGAATGGCATTCCCCTCGGGCATACCGGCACCTATTGGCATTTATTTTCCTGAGGTGGCTTGGGGGCTCCCGATGGAAGCTCTCTCAGGATATGTGGGTAGTAAAGGGGCTGCAACCACATTTCGGTCCCCAGTGCTGCTTTTTTTTCCCCTCAACAACTTTCCCTTGGAGAACCAGCACCTTTTTTCTTGCAAAAAAAGCACTGCTCATAGCCATATATAGTGCAAGTTATCCAGGTGTTCCCTGCCGCACTTAGGCCTGATGTCGTCGGTGAGCCCTGCCTTGGTTTCCCTTACCCCAGGCAATAAACAGTCCCTATTGGCGCCTCTGGAGATCTGTGCTTGCCTGCTGCCTGGGTTGGCTCTGGGACACTACAGAGGCTTCCTGGTTGAGCTGGCCGGAGCACCTGCCTGGGCTGCTCTGAACACCCTGCCTTTCACAGTTTTCCACTGAACAGATGCCAAATACACCTGGGGCCAAAGAATGAATGACCTTCAAAGGCTGGGGGGAAGGGCCTCTATGGACCAGATCAGACCTCAGGCCTCTGTTACCTCTCCTTACCACTGCACACTTGGGCCAGCACCTTGGCACTCTAAGCCTAGAAGGAGCAGACAAGACGCCAGTCACATGAAGAGAAATCAAAGCCTTTGGGCCCCAGGAAGAGAATTGCATCACCCCGTGCATCACCTCAGGCCAATCATTCTTGGGTTCTTTGGGTCCTCTGCCATCCCCATCCTAGGAGTATTCCTATGTTTTCCCCCACCTCCTGCCTAGGCCAAGCATTCCTGGTCCGTCCCTTCCCTGGGGCCAGCATTCCTAGACATTCCCCTTCCTCCCCACCCCCCCAGGCCCTGGTTCCTGACAGTTGGCCCAGTGCATTATTAGGGGTTGGTTTGCCACCTCCTGTGGCACCAGGAATTGGATGTGCTCAGCAGTATATGCTGGACTTGCTTCACTAATGGTCAAAGTCCTATTGCAAAGCCTGTGTTTTCTTGGACCTTCCATTTATGGATCCAACTAATTGAGAGGAGAATGTTCTCCTGTGATAGTGGCAAGCTGAGCCAGTTGCATGGAGCTCTTGCAGCAGGACTTGCTCTGTATTCTGATATATTCTTTTGACAATTTGCTTCTCATTCTGTTCTTTTTAGACAATAGAGCCCGTGGATCAGTTACTTCAGAAAGTGGAACCTGCCAAAGACAGGGAACTCTGGGTAAAAGAACACAAAACCGGAGAGATCAGACCTGTGGACATGGAAATATAGATTGATCCGATAAATGATATGTGATGCGTTTGCTGGTTTATCCAGGCTAATGGGTTCTGTAAAGGGTCAGAAGAGGTACAGGACTGGAAGAGGGTTGCTTTGCTACCAGATACTTTGTATTTATTGCCTGTAGGGAGTATCTCTGTCACATTTGATCGTCACACCAATTCCCATTGTGCTATGCCTTAAGTTCCCAACATTCCAGGGTGAAGAAACTGGAGGGGTCTACTCTTCCTGTCAGAGGTTTCCAGCTGCCAATGATGTACTGCCCCCAGGAGAAACAAAGGACCTTGCTTCCTGGTTCAGAGAAAGCTCTGCTCTTTGATGACTGTGCACTAAACCCATCACATGACTCTTTGTGTAGAATGTAAGAATAGCCATGTAGCAAGCCACTGCCATGGAAGCAAACCAGCGATTTGACCATGATGCTGGTATCAAGGAGCTTCTGAATGTGGATCTCAGCACTGCCACTGCTCAGCTGGATGGCCTTGGGCACATCACAAAACTTTTCTGGTCCCACTATTTATAATAAGGGGCTCATAATACCTACCTCATAGGGGTGTTGTGAGGATACATTGATTTTTGTATAATACTTATTAGCACAACTTCTTGATACTGAATGCAGAGAGGTATGGGCTGTTTCCCAGTGCAGTAAACAAGGCAAATGGCTAGGAGAAAAAGCCCCAGAGGAAAGACTCCTGTTCAAACCCTTCCTGTTTTGTACTCCCACTCAGAGACAAATAAACCCTCCATCATCTCCATTTCTCTTTGAGACTATTAGAAAGTAAGATTGACAGGGATCTCTTGCACCATCTATGGCCAGGAAAGACTCAGTTGTTCTACAGCTACCTCATTAATTGTCTCATTGACTTAAGTGGCAGAAAGAGAACACCTGCAATGGAATAAAATCTTCAAGCCCATCCCTTCCTTTGCAGTGTGATGTCCAGCACTCTGCTTTCTTCAGGAACTTCTAGCAGTCCCTTTGGGAGATAATTTCCCAACCAATAGATCAAGGTTTAAATTGTCCTTCATTTGATTTCCCCAAAATAACTCACATTTTATAGCATCCTCTCTGTCCATCACTCTTTATCTATTTCCTTGGGGTTTGCACCCATGTGATCTTAGCAGATAGTCAGCAGGTCTATTCCAATTGGCGAGTAGATTTTAGCCCGGTGTGGCCGCACAGCATGGTCTGCGCATGCACAGCGTGCGCCTCTGCACAGCTGGTGAGCAGAGCCTGCCACCGCTTGGCGAGCCCTGCCAATTGGTATAAGTTTTTACACTGCAATCATCACTGTAATAGCTTGGCTCTTTCCAGCAGTGCATTAAGCAGTCCATGTTGTTTTTTCTTCTCCCCCAGAAGGAGAAACATGCATATTTATTAAATACCCCGTCACTACGCCTTTGTGTTAGAGAAGGTAAAATCAAAGTAATGTGCCTTGCACGTGGAGGTTGGAAGTGATGAGGTTATGAGAGTCATTACTTCCTGGGGGAGTTTATTCCAGAGTCTTGGACTATACCCTGAGAAATTTCTGTCACCTGCACAGATAAACTTTACCATTATTGTTGAGAGCTCCACTGTGCCAAAAGTGTGTAGCTGACCATGGGCCTCGTCCTGGAGATTTAGATGGCTTTTTAGGGTCCAGGACATCAAGTGCTTTGAAGATAAGGACAAGACCGTGAAGCTGATTTGAAATTGTATGGGAAGGTTACAGTGTAGAGCATGGAGAACAGGTGTGAGATGCCTGAGAGAGCTTGCGTTGCTAAGGAGGTGCAGTACTTGGTGTTTCCAAGCAGCTGAAGGTTTTGTGGCCAGGCATACCACATTGTTGTAGTCCTACAGTGACAAAGGCACAAGTATCTAATGCCAGATTTTCATCTGCCAGGAGTGGAGAGATTTTGCTGAGAGGTGGGGACAGCGTGTGAAACCTCCCACTCCCACGGACACCCAGAGGAGAGAGCCACAGGGAGCATTCAGTCACTTAAAGTGATGTGGGGCTGCTCTGAGGAGGC
The DNA here is from genome assembly GCF_049634645.1 of Pelodiscus sinensis. Lineage (NCBI taxonomy): Eukaryota > Metazoa > Chordata > Testudines > Trionychidae > Pelodiscus > Pelodiscus sinensis. The sequence continues at coordinate 8,409,303 of NC_134730.1, read as the reverse complement.
TGGCTGCCTTGTTCCTGAGGATCCCAGTGGGATGGCTGCTTTGTTCCAGAGGGTTCCCAGCGCAGCTCCCTCTCTCTGGAAAAAGGCTCACCTGCTGCAGTCAGAGCCAGGCTTGGAACTGCAGCCATTGCATGCTGCAAAAACAGCTGAATGGCAACCAAACAGATAAGGAGCTTTGGCCAGAGAACTGATTAGAGAAGGGATGAATGGATTGCCTGCAGTGCCTGAAAACAGCTGACCAGTAGCTAATTAGCTACCAATAGCTGATCCTCTCCTGACTGTTGAACCAGGGCACATCATTCTGCTTTCACCTCTGTGCACTGGAAAAGTCAGTAAAATGTTGGGTAATGTTTTCAAAAGTACAATTTCCGAAAGTAACTCTGGCATTTTGGTGCCTAAGTCTTACTGCAGGTCAATTTGAAAAATGTCGTCTATTAGTACAACAGTGACTTTCTTCGAGTCTTCTTGTACTATATCAATTTCCAAGGTAAAGTACAAATTAAAACCAATAATTTGGAAAGCTCTCTAAAACTTTTGCATGCAGATAACCAGTTTGGCAGATTTTGTGTAACATCTTCCATAGTTACTGTTGAAATAGAAAGTTTATGATCAGAATAATTATATAAATAAAATAATGCATTATCCCAACTTAATACCAAATGCAGGACATAAATATTTATTGAACACGTCTGCCTTTTCTGCATCAGTACTGTTTTACTATCTTGTAACTGGAAATCAATTGAAATAATTATTTTAACCATATCGACTATAGATTAGTAATGCATCTAGCTTGTCTTAATTACCTGCATTTCTTAACTTTAATTTATATTTATTATTATGAATATATCCCTTTTTATTCGTCAACCTTTTTTGCCTTTCACATCCCATTTTAAGGTAATAGCGGGTTTTATGGGTGTTTTTGTTTGCTTTTTAACTGAACAGTCTTTTCTCATGACTGAAGAATTGTGGATTTTGGGACATGTAGCATGGCATTCTTAAAAGATTAACTATTTTGATGCAGATTTTTCTGTTTAAGGTTTTTGTCCGCAATCAATTTTGTTCGTAATTAATTTTACCTTTTGTAAATTGGCCTGTTTAAAATACTAAGTGTGTGTGTGTGTGTGTGTGTACACACACACACACTAAATATATATAAATAAATAACTAGTAAGGGTTTGGTTGTGCCAAGAAAAAGGGATGTGCCTGGAATGGGATTGCTTCTCAGAAAGCCGTACAGAAAAGAGAGACAATCACCAGGCAGGTGAAACATGCTGGCTGAAGACATGTCCCCCCTTTCCTGGATTGCTGATGAGGCTTCCTACCCTGAAGATACCCTTTAGGGAGGGCAGCAGGGGCTGAAGCGCCCCCCCATCCAGATTCGTATGGGAACATTGCTGGCTGTTCCCTTTCGCCAAGGAGCATGGGGAAAGTGCACAATTTTCTGCATTCCTCAACTCTGGCTGGGGAGCGCAGGAAGCAGTCAAGCTGTGCACTTTGCTCTTGCTACCCATTTTTGAAAAAGACAATCATTTAAAATAAAGCCTATACATTTTCCTTTATTTAAAAAAACCCAGCAACCTTAACTAAAGTTAAGGACCCGAGCAAGGCTGGGTAAATGTGTTAGGGACTCAGATATGAATTTACTATGAGGGCTGTAATACTTTTTTTTTTAAGAGAATTGTCACCTGTAATTTAAAGAAACTCCAAAGAAGTTTGACTCTGGGCAGTAGAAGATCTCCAGTTTATGATTAGTGTATTTGTTTCCACATAAAGGACAATTAGTGAGAATGTCTCAGGATGCTCTTTGTCACATGCTTTTTTTTCATCCCAGAGGTGAGATACTGTTTTTTTTCTAAATTGGAAACCAATGCAGGTATTTTGAGCCATGCCCCTCAGCAATGGGTTCCCAGTCAAGATCACTTGCGTCTTATTTCTTTCTGGTAGCATTAACTTACCCTAGCTACTGCTTGCCTAGGCGCTTTGTGTCCAGCTGACAGTCTTGGGTTTTCAATAGCTATTTTTCTCAGCTTTATTGTCATCTAGTTCACTAAGGGCAGAGTATTTAATACCACGGTCTAGGTTGAATAGCTTTATATTTTCCCCCTTCATTTCTGCCTCACTGTCCAATTTCATTTACATCTGCTGCATCCATGGCCACAGACACTTCCTTTCTCCTCGTAATTGCAATATAATCTGTCCATTTTAACTTCTTTATATTGTCAGCAGCCTGTGCTGGTCTGAATCATTTTCATTCTACAATAGGATGTTTAACAGTTTCCATGTTGCACACATATAGCCTTTTCCGTCTTCACACAGAAACAGAACAAAATTTGCCTGCCACTCCAGCCTGTCAAGCGTTTTTGGTCAGCCATTTACTGATGCATCTTACTTAAAGGAAACCATCTTTTTAAGACCTATCTTGCTCTTTGAATTACTTCTGGAACCAACCCATTTGCTGCTTCTGCTTCATTGCTAGCTGGATGTGCCTGGTTTTAACAGAAGTCAGATCTACCTCTCCAGTGATCTAAGGCCCCCAGCTGCTTTCTCGGAGGAAGAACTCCCACCAAGGCTGCTGGAAATTTCCCGACCACTCTGAAAGCTCTGAGATCCACAACCCACATTTGTGTGTAGCTACTCAGCACTCAGGTTCTGTGAGCCTGCAAAAAACTTCTCTCTTAGGACTGTGGCAGCTTGAAAGCTCTGGAGCTGCATTTTACAAGACAAGTGAAGGACTCCAAAAAGGTCATGAAATCATGGCCCAAAATCCTGTAAAAATAACTGTTCTCCCAGAGTCATTTGCTCATATATAGTTCTGCCTGAGTGCACATCTAGAGCAGCTTCCCTGGAACAGCTGTGACTGTTTGCAATGAGCACTCCCACAATCTTCTCTGTTGCTGTGTATAAAAGAGGTAAACATATGCTTGCTCCCAGGGTTATTGCCACTTTGTTTCACTTTAATGTGCAACTTCTCATTGCATGTTCCCCACACCATCCTGTGCATAGCTGTTCTCTGGTAGAAGGTTACATTTCTAACTTGCTAATTTAATAGCATATCAGATATTTTCAATGGGAATTCTGACTAAGACTTTTGGAGGAGGTTGGGTCTGTGGATTCAAACCAGACTTAGTAATAACTGCTTGGACTGGCTGAGAGATGTACTACCCAAACTCTGCATTTCAGCAAGTTTTTAAAAAATGGGTAAGATGGAATCCTCCTTCCACATATAAAGATAGATATGAGCTGCTCTCAGAAGTGCTAAGAATTCACAAGTCTCTTGGAAGAAAATGGCAGTTAATAGGTGATGATGATCTTTGGAAATCATACTACTGATCTAGGTGCCAAATAATGACCTAATTATAAGGCTTCCCTATAAATAAAAAATCTTGAACTTTCATGTCACACTCAAAGGTAAGAATCTTAGATATTTACGTGTGAAAGGCTGCAGTGTATTCAGAAGGAATTAGCTTCACCATCTGCTGAAAGACAGCCACTCTATCGCGCTGGGTTTGAGGGGACCCAGTTACATATTGTGTTTAGAAAAGGCTGTGGGCTCCCTGTAACATGGCACCTGAACCTTTCCATCAATAAGAATAGCTCTTGAAACCCAATCAGCCCTTGATATACCTGCTACCTTCTACTCTGTACCATAGACACAGAGCTCAGCTTCCATACTCAGAGTGCTCTGCAGTGCTCTGAATTCAGGCTCTGTCAGAGTTCAGTGGGGAGCTAGCACAGAGGGAGGAGCATAGAACTCACCATGCCCCCACTGCCACCAGGTGAAAGAAAGCACCCCCCCCCCCCAAGCCAACAGCAAGAGTGAACTTTTAGATCTCAGACATAGGGAGACACACTGCTTTGCTCACACAGCTGGCTCCCTATCGAGAACCTCACAGATCACAAACACCCCTTGAAGACGGCAGTCCATGTGGGTAACTGGCAAGTGGAGTAATGTGATCAGAGTGGGTTGCTCATTTAAGACACCAGCTCCTGCATTCTTTACTAGCTGAATTTACTCAGTCCTTTTCCAGGAGCCCAGTGGGTCCATCAGCCTTGTAAAGCTGCTAGCCTCATGCTCTACAAGAGCAACATCTACTAAAAGTTCTATTTAAGAAAATACAATTCTCTGTTCAGGGGATCCAGCCATGGGACAAAAATTCAAGAGATTGGGCCAATTCAGCATCTGACCAGCATTGGACATTGTAAAGAGCAGTAGCTACTGGAGCCGGGGAGAGTACCAGCAGGTTTCTTCCCAAACTGATTCAGTGCAACAGCTCTGCTATGAACTATGACCAAGACCATGCTGGGAAGAATTCAAACTACAAGAAATCTTATGCACCCATAGAGAGGAGTGTCCTGCTGTTATTTCAGCTCCTTTCCACCGTGGCATGTGAGCTGCCTTGCTAAAGCCAAGTGGCTGCATTTGACAGAGGCTTCACTTAGATATTCATACTGAAAATGAGTGCATCTGGCAGTAAAGATGTGTAACTCTCTGCATGCAACTTTAGCTGTAGACAAGTCAAACTCAAGTCATAAACTTTCTCCAAGACTGGAAATAGTGATATTAAGGGTACTCTTCCCTTCAGCCCAGTTTTCCTGGGGATTTAGAAGTGCTGTGAAAAAGAAGTCCCTTGATACTCAGTAAGACAGGATTCAGGAGTACAGTGACTCCCTGGTCACTTCTCCAGAGTTCGCTGGCATACTGATGTATGGTAATATCCAGCTCATGCCCAAAGTTTGCCCTGTGTTTCTGAGGGAATAGGGATGTTCAGGCTGCTCTATTACTCAGAGTTCCACACACACAAATCCTGTTCAACACACTCTTCACAACTTGGGAGCACTTGCATTCTACTGGTGACATAATGAGAACATGTTCTTTTTCATTAACATGTCCTGTCTTTGGGGGACTTCTTCTCAACTGCTTAACTGTACAGTGGTTTAAAGTAGATCTTACTTAAAGATACATGATTTCTGTTTCTGAATGCTCAGCTCCTCCCTGTTGTTCCACCAGAGTTGTATCCATTTCTAAGCATTTTGTTTTTCAGTGTAGCTTTTCAGGTGTCTCTGGCATATTTGTTGTACTGATGTTCAAAACAAGATTTCTTGCTTCTTGGATGCATTTCTGAAAGTCACTGGTTCTCAAACTGCTTTAAGCTGCTGTAGTTGGAATACCAATTACTCCTTTTTGTCCTACACACCATAGTCTGCATTAATCCATACTAACATATGTACCTTATTAAAGACTTTGTAAATAACTGTTCAGGTCAATAGCATAAGAAATATATTTAATCACATTTGAAACAGATTTGAAGCAAATTTAAATTCTCTTAACTTAAGATGCACTATTTTTCAGATGCAGTCTGAAAGAAGCTCAGTAGGAATGTAGAAAAAGCTTACCCGTTGTTGAATTCAGATTCCCTGAGCTTCCAGGAATATAATTTGAATAAATTGGCTTCATTGCTACAGATTTTTTTTAGGTCACTGAATATTGTTTGTTTGAATCTCAACTGCAATTCCAGAAAAATACAATAGTAAGTCCCCCAAATTCTAAGCACCACTTTAAATTAAACCTGCTACAGCTACACAGTATAAAAATGCATAGACACATCTCATGAACTTCCACAGATGAGGAGCAACAGTGCTCAGCAGTGTTCTCAGGTCCCCTTTCCTGCACTGATACTGTCACTTGCTGTAGATCCAAACTACCTGATGTTACTGCACTGATGATTAATGTCAAGTATGGACATCAGAAATGCTAACCACTGAAAATGAGGGGATAGCAAACTTTTTAGCCATGTTAAAGAGAAGGTCCACTCACTGCCCCTTCCTCTTGCATTAGCCACTGCTTCCTTCTCCTACTCTCTTTGTTGGGTCTCTTTGTTTTGGGACATCCTGTGAACCTGCAAGTGCACAGTCAATACAGTGGAAGCTGAGGTCATTCAGGGGCTTTGTCATACTTTCCCCAACAAAAGTTTCAGGGATGGCATTAAAACAAGCAGATAATGTCACTTTATGGCCCTGAATAAAGACTACTGTGGATCCAAGCATACACTGTTCTCTGATGAGGTTCCTGTGAGTGAGGAGCCTTTCCTCTGGGGCTCTCCTTGTGGCCCAGTGACTCAGCATGTGTATCGGCTGAGGGTTGGGACAGGCATTGGATGAGTATTTCTTGGTGTGCTCAGGTTGGCGTCACCATCTAGACATTTGGATTTAGGGACTGTTGTCCTGAGCTAGTAGCTCCTTCAGAGTCATGGGTGGTACCAAGGCTGTGATTTTTAAAGCTGCCTAGGGTGGTTGCCTTAGTTTTACACAGAGAGAACAACATCTTAGAGCAACAGTGTCAATCTGTTCTGCGTGGAGCAGGTGGCTTTATCAGACAATTGGAATCTAATCTGTTTTAAATTGCTTGATTTGTTTTAACAGTCCAAAGGGAGGTAGGAAACCCAGTGGGTAGTTTGGCAGACAGTCTAACAGCAGCTGTTCAAAAGTAGAGCAGATCAGTGGTGAGCCATGTTCTAAAGCTATTTTCTAATAAAATGAATTTATCTATACAGTCCTTTTACTAAATACTTTCTAAATTTTTAAAGTAACAGTTGTCTTTTGTCAGTATTAATGACCTCTTTTTTAAATGTTTAACCAAAATTTTATATCTTTCCACAGATATTGTCTGAATAGATCCTTAAATAGATGATATAACATAAGATCTTTCTGAATAACAACAGTAAATCTTTAATCAGTGTGAAAATTGTAATAAATTGTCCCATAAAACCCTATAATAGAGTCATTATGGCTGAAGAAATGAATGCTCAAAAGGTTTAAATGCCAGCTCCTCAGGTGAATTCACTGGCATAGCTCCACTGAAGTTAGTAGCATGGTGCTGACTTACACCACCTGTAGATCTGGCCCTTAAATGTTGAAAGCATTTTCTATACATCATTTTTCTGTCTTATTGCAAAAAGTTAAACTGTATTTTCCTGCATTATTCTGCAAGTGTATATACACGTTGGTGCTTCATCTCATCCTTTGTCAAATAAATTGTATAGCGATATATTGGCAACTATGGTGTTATATTTATCAAATTGTTATTTCAAATCAAAAGTAGCAATGATTTTCATCACACTGTCATAATAATTATACACATAGCTGTATCTCTCCAACCTGCTGCTCCAATGAATTTCTGCTCTAAGATGGGATTCATCTGTGGAAAGAGATGGAGGAGGAGAGAGATCTGGGTGTATGAACCATGAACATGATACAGCTGTGAAAAAGGCAAATGCAATTCTAAGATGTATCCAGCAAAGTATATCCAGTAAAAATAGACTTGCGTTGGTAAGACCTCTTCTGGAATACTGTGTACAGTTTGGGTCACTAGGTTTAAGAAAGGTTAATTCAAACTGGAACAGGTGCAGAGAAAAACTACCAGGGCAATTGAGAATGGCGAGACTATCCCATGAGAAAAGGCTAGGCGACATAAGTTGTTCAGCCTAGCAAAATGAAGATTGAGAAGTGGGATCTGATTGCTATTTATAAATACATTGGAAGAGGGGGTAAATTCCAGGGAGGGTGTAGAGTTATTTAAGTTCAAGGATAGGATTGGCACAAGAACAAATGGGAATAATCTGTTTGTGAATATATTTAGGTTGAAAATTAAAAGAAAGTTTCTAATTCAGCTGGGTCAACAAAATTTAGTGAGTAGTTTATTTGCTGAAATATGCAGTTTTGTTTGATAGAAAACTATTTGTGAATTTATGTCTAGTTCCCCATATAGTTTCATGTGAACCAAAAATGTAAATGTTTCAGTAATAGCAAAATGAATCCTGTTTGTTTTGACATTACTAAAGCCTTTGGATTTTTTGGCTTAGAGTCACTCAACATTTTTCATTTTGATTTTTTTTTTCAAACAAATGTTTTGACTCTTCAATTTGCCGAATGTCTTGAAAGGTTTTGTTTTCACTTTGACCCAGAATGAAACCTGTTGGAACTTGTCAACTGTGACATTGCCCAACATGCAATGTGGGCTGTTGAATTGCTGTGTCCCCTTTTACTCACCAGCCGGGGATTCCTTTCACATTACTTTGCTGGTGAACAGCAATCTCCTCCAGGCACACACTGCCACTAGCATGTAAAATCACTCCCAGCTGAACATATGAATGCTCTCCTAGCCATGAATTATATACAGGACAACATCTGTGTATTCTTAGTCCCAGCCTTGCATCCCAGAAATGTCTCTCAAACTGCTCAATAGACATTCCAATGGGTAATATTTATGTGCCAACTTTTCTTATCTTATGTAGCATTTTCCTTAATACTTCAAACATACCAGTTTAGATAAAATAATAGGTCAAGTTTATTAATTAGAGAAAGATACATTTTAAGTGGTACAGCATAAAAACTATAATTGGTGACTAACAAAAGAGAGAAACTTCAATATAATTCCTAAACTTTACCAAAGTTAACAGTTTAAAAATGTGTCTTGCCATGAGCTGCAATACATTTCACAGGCTGCATCTACTTCTATTTACTTCAGATATTTTATTGAGGTCATGGAGACCGAGTGGAGAGGTGACCAGAGGCCTTTTCCCTCCTCCTATCTCTGACCCTTTATACTAGAAAAGTCTCTTTTGGATCATGAACTCAGGTAGTTCCATTGTATTTGAGCTGCCAACTGTCCATCAGTTGAATTGTAAATAGAAGTTCAGGGTTGGAAGTAACTTCAGGATATCTAATCCAACCCCCTGCTCCAAGGAGGACCAACCCCAACTTTGTCAAGCTTGACCTTAATGACATCTGAGTAAGTTTATAGCTTTGTCCTTCCCTTGCCGGGGATTGTCCAGTTAAGAAGGTAATAGAGCTTTAGCACCTGCCTGATGTGCAAGTATGTCTTTGGGTATTACCCAAAATTACAACATATTTCAGAGCACTCATGTAGCAAAATCTTATCATTTTATATGTAACTAGACAATTAGCCCACCATAAGACGGGATTTTCAGGTCTCTCCTCCATGCTGGTCTTCTTTCCTGAGCCTCCGGTCTCTCGCTCCGTCTTTTTCTCTCTCTCTCTCCCCTCCTGCTGCCTCCCCCTGTCTCTCACCTCTCCTCCGCCTTCTGTCTCTCTCCGTTTCTTTCTCTTCTCCCCCTCCTGCTTCACTCTCTCTCCGTTCTCCTCTGTCTATCAGGGATGCACGCTCATCCAGGCCCCACCCCCTGGGCGTGCACATCACCACCCCGCCCCCCTTCGCCTCTCGCCGTGGCACTCGGCTGACTTCTGCACTGCTCAGCCAGGCTGCCATGCGGAAGCAAGCTGTGCAAGCGGCCATTCTCTCTTCTCCTCCTACTGCTTTGCCCTCTCTCTTTCTCAGATCTCGTTCACCTCCTGCCTCTCTCTCCGTCTCTCTCTTTCTCTCCTCCCCCTCCCGCCTCTCACTCTGTGTTTCTCTTCTCCTCCTACTGCGTCTCTCTCTCTCTCTTGCTGTCCTCCACCTCCTTCTTTCTCCTTTCTGTCTCCTCCGTGTCTACTCCGCTTTCCTCCTTTTGAATCCGGCGCCCTTTCCTGATGTCAGAGACACACGCTCGTCCAGGCCCCGCTCCCTGGCTGTTCCTTCTGGGCGGAGCTGTTGCTGAGTGCCACGGCGCGAGGCAACAGTGCCGCCCAGAGGGAACAGCCAGCATTACAGAGTCACAGCCATTGGGCTACTATATATGTAATGTTGTTATGCACATTTCAGCAGGATAATAAGATGTAGTAGATTATGAATTTTCAAATGATACCTCACAAGGCATACAAAGTACAAAATAACAGCATAACGATACATGGGGCAGGGTATCACACCAGCAAACTGAAAAATCCATTGTCCTATTTCTAGTTTCTAATAATCAGATGAGGAAGAGGTTCTGGAGTAGCCACACAGTCTGGGTAAGGGTTACCAGCAATAGCAGGGACTGTACTTGTTGAGCATCCTAAAGATGGCAAGGGATATCTTGTATCAGAGGGGTAGCCGTGTTAGTCTGAATCTGCAAAAGCGGCGAGGAGTCCTGTGGCACCTTATAAACTAAGGGATATCTTGTTTGTCAGTCATGCTCTTTTGCTATGTGCATATTTTCCTATCAACAGCTACATGGAAATTATGACTTAAAACATGGAAATGCTAATGTCATCATTTGCTTTTCTAAATTGACATCTCCACCATTATACAAATAAAAACTAAGTTTTATAAACTGGTCCTACTGAAATATTTACACCAAAAGCCAACATTTCTGCTAGACCGTTAACTGCCCATGCTCTCCTGTTTGTAATAATTTTACTTTCACAAGTTGCTATGGAAAGAGGACATGAACTTTCAACTTCAATTTTATTTTCAGTTCCTGGTGTCTAGTGCAGAAAACCAAACAGTCAGCCCACTCTGCAGATACTACATAAATTATACCTTTGTATATACAGAGCTATGACCGGCTTTAGACCCATCAAATATATTACCGCTACACCAGTTTAAACAACTTGTTTCTTTAAGACCTAAACTGTCATTCAGTTGTCGGTTTACATGTATCCTGGCTGACCTCTCCAGTGTGAACTGTTGTCTAAGGTGACAGGAACATTTGACACACACTTCTCAGAAGTTCAGGCCTCAGTATTTTTTTTCCCTGTGATGTGACTTTTTGGAACATCCTTCATAGGTACAAGGGCAGGAAAGGATGTTGCTGTGGTAGAGGTACAGGCCTGGGACAAGCACTTACAGTCCTTGTATGAACCATTTTGAGTAATAGTCTTAAAGTAAGAAGTACAGACTTTTGCATGTTTCTGATTACAAGCACAAGAGGGCCTTGCAGGCTCAGTGAGGTGCAATATAGCTGAACACCTAACTATTAATGAACGACCATTTTGCACTTGCTGTTGCACATACCAAAGAAATGCGTATAGAGCATAGGCCTCTCATTCTGAATATTGGCCCATTATCTCTCTGTACCACATTTTGTGCATCTATGTTACAAAAGAGCTCAGTGCACGTTGCAAGCTTCTCTCTGACCGTCATAAGTTGGTCCACTAAAAATATTACTTCATCCACCTTGTCTCGTGCTCACCTGATGTGTGTATAGAGAATCAAAATTTCTTAACAATCCAGATCTTGAGTGGGAATTTTAAATTAGGGTGTGGCCTCATGAACACTTAGTTTGCAGCAAACTGATGTGCAAATACTCTACATTAGCCTGCCACACTCTTTCTCCCTTAGTGCTGCTGAGTTCTCTACTGCACTTGGAAAACTGTAGGGCTATGTCTACATTGGCACAAAAATATGCAAATGAGGCTAAACATGGAATATTGCTGACCCTCATTTGCATAATGAGGCTCTGTTTTTGCACAAGAGGCTTTTGCGCAAAAAAACCCTCTTGCGCAAGAGCTATTCTTCATTTTTCAGGAAGAACGGCTCTTGTGCAAGAAGGGGTTTTTGTGCAAAAAGGAGCTGTGTTCATGCAAAAGCCTCTTGCTCAAAAACAGCCTCATTAATTGCAAATGAGGCATGGTGATATTCCATGCTTTGCATCATTTGCATATTTTTTGTGCAAGAGGGAGCAGTGTAGACATAGCCTTTGGGATTAAAATGTACTAAGAACCAGCTAGTGTGCAGAAGCAGGGTCCATATGGCCATTTAGGTAGATTGACACCCCATCTTGCTGCAAACTAAATGTTTGTATTAAATAAGCCCAGACTCACAACTTTACTGATCATAGGGTTTAGCCATGACATTTGTAAAGATTTTGAAGTTCTTGAATGGAAGTTGCTCTGTAAGTCTGAATGTTACAAATCAAATGTGGTCAGAGAGCCACTGTGAGTGGACTGACATTGTGTGTGAGTGGCCACAGCTTCTCATTGGCCCCAGGTGTGAAGGTGGGATGTTGACACTGGCCTCTTTGAAATCAAGTCAGAAGAGCCCAAGGAGCAGCATGGAAAATCAAAGCCAGGTGAGTGCATGGATGAGTGAGTTATACACCAGTCCATAGAGACTGGTTTCTGACATCTGCAGGCCACTCCTCAAGGCACACTGATGGTGCAGAGAAATCTGGTCTGGGCAGGTGGGTCCACAATGGGTGACTCAAATATAAGTGTGTCTTGGATGGTTGAAAAAGTCTGTAAAGTGACAGGCTCATATTTGCATTGAACAACTCATCCAAACTGGCTCTGACATCTTCCTAGTCCACCCTCAGTTTAAACATAACCCAGTCATAACTGGATTTTTTATCTCAGAACCTTTTCTTTTCCTCATTCTCTGTCACTGTTAACATCACACACTTCCTTATCCCCAGCTCATGTCCGGGAGTCCTCTTGAGTACTTCCAGATCTCTTAGGCTATGTCTAGACTGCAGGCTTCTTTTGGAAGAAGCTCTTCCGGAAGAGATCTTCCGGAAAAACTTCTTCCGAAAGAAAGCGTCTGCACTGCCAAAGCACATCGAAAAAGTGATCTGCTTTTTCAAAAGATAGCATCCATACTGAATCTCGCATTTCAGCTTTGATTACGATGGACGGAGTGGCCACCAGAGCACCTGTGCTTTTTCCTCTTTCCTCTTCTTTCGAAAGAATTCCCTCTTCCTCATCCACACACGTCTTTTCCTGAAACAGCTCTTTCGGAAAAAGGCATCTTCCTTATAGAATGAGGATTACCAGTTTCGGAAAAAAACCCTCTGTTCTTTTGATTTCCTTTCAGAAAAACATGATTGCAGTGTGGACATAATTGAAGGGTCTTTTTGGAAAAAGTCTGCTTTTCCAAAAAAAACCCCCTATAGTGTAGACATTCCCTTAGCCTGAATTGGGTGTGGACCGCTCCAAATCTTCTTCCTCCAGAACTGCTGTCGCCCCCTGCTCTCAGACTCCCCAAGCCCCACCCACCCAGCAGCAGAGCCTAGCCAAAACCAGAGGCTTCCACCCTCCTTTTCCACTCAGGGCCCTGCTTCCAGTCAGAGCAGAGCGCCATGGACCCTCCACCTGCCCAGGGAGTGAGGGTTGGGAGAAGCCTCTAGCCTCTGTCCCCACCATCAGGCTCCTCACCCAGGGCAGGTGCAGGGTCCGTGATGCAGCTCCCCACAGTTGTCCACACAGCTTTTACCATGGCTGGATCCAGCTGTGGATGCTCCTGCCAAGGGAGTAGGGGAGGCATGGGGTGGCACACAGATTGGTGGCTATTTTTGACCTTCCCACATTGGGCAGGGAGAGGGTCTTCTGCAAGGAGCCCATAGATTCCTGGGCACCCTGGCCAGTCTCCAGCTGACGGCTGACCTGGAGGAGGGGAAGGGGAGACTCAGTTAGGGTAGAAGAGGAGGGGCAGTGCCATGAGAGGGCCCTACCCTGCCCTGTCCCTTCCAGGGATCCACTGCCGTTAGGATCATCTCCTTGACTGTCTCCCAGACCCCATCTTCCCCCTTTAACTGAATGCACATAGACCTGTCATATAGCTCAGGACACACATGCTGAGGCAGGCTGGCAGGCATCCTGCTCCACTAGCAACCTCTCATGCATCTGTTTTCAAACATGAGAGCATCCCTAGCACCATTTGGAAAGGTGCATAGAGCTACCAGCCATGCACCCTGGAGCTCTAATTCCAGCTGTTCTGCCTATTTCTGGGCGCTGCACATCCCGCAAGTAGTTTGCACTGCTCAGCAAATTGTCTGTTTCCCAACGATCCATTACCAGGTCTTTGTACAGAGATGACTACGACTGTGTGTAGGGTGTGGCTAAAGAGGTATCTTCTGTCTCACGGCTGTAGGGTAGTGTTACTACAGAACTTGCACCTGGAGGACACCAGCCTAAGTCCGGCCAAAATTATACATTCTACCCATCTCATGGTTGAGCTTGAGTGAGACAATTAAAACCACATCAGCCAGTTTTGTTAGGCATCTCCTAGAACTGGGCTCAATCTTCCAGAGGCTCTTGAAACCAAACCAGGAGCATGGCTGTTAAATGGCCAGCAGTGCAGTGGAGCTAAGGCAGGCTTCCTGCCTGCTGGTCTCCATGGCACACCTGCAAGTGGCCAACACCTCCTTCCATGTGGCCCTCTAGGTGTGTATGTGGGGTGTCTGTGCACTGCCTCAACCCCATGTGCCAACTCTGCAGCTCTCATTGGCTAGGAACTGTGGCCAATGGGAGCTGTGGGGCAATGCCTGTAGGCAGGGGCAGAAAGCAGAGCCACCTGCCCCCGCTCCCCCCCCCCCGCCTAGGGGTGTCAGAAAGGGACATGCTGGTTGCTTCCCAGAAATGCATAGAGCCAGGGCAAGCAGAGAGCCTGCCTTAGAGCAGGACACAGAGCCACCCAAGGTAAGTGCCACCCAGCTGGACCTCTGCCTCTCACCCCTCCCTCATCCCTGCCCCAGCCCTGATTCCCCTCCCACACCCTCAGAATATGAATCCCTCACCCCCTCTAAAACCCCAATCTCCTGCCCCAGCCCTGTGCCCCCTCCCAGAGCCTGTGCACCTCACCCTCTCTTGCACTCTAACTCCCTGCCCCAGGCTCAGCCCAAAGCCACCTCCCAACTCCAGACCCCTTGGCCCCAGCCAGAGCCCTCACCCCAGACCACTGGTGGAGGTAGGAGGTGGGGAGAGGAACAGTGAACGATGGATGGAGTGAGTGGAGAAAGTACCTAAAAAAGGGACGGGGCAGGGCAAAGGTGCTTAGATCTGTGTGATTAGACCAGGGTGGGCAAAAGGTAGCCAGTGGGCTGAATCCGGCCTCCCAAGCCACTGGATCGGGCCTATCAACTCCTTGCTGGCATCCTCACTATACAACAGCTTGCACCACTTTACACAGCTAGCTGCCGATTGCTCTCCATGCTGCCCTGCCCCTAGCAAAGTACCTCAGCTTCCATTTGCCAGTTTTGAGCCAATAGGAGCTGAGAATTTTGCTGGAGGCAGGAGCAGCAAGGGGAAGCCTCCTCCTTCCCCCCCAGTTGGAGTAGAGCCACGTGGACCAGCCAGCCAATCAGCCCGGGGCTGCAGCAGACAGGCCAGGGCATCTGCCTCAGATTCCAGTGGAGCTGCTGACTGGGAGCCGCCTAGGTGAGCATCTCCCAGCCAGAGCTTGCTTCTGGCACCCCACCTCACCCCCAACTACCTGCTCCAGGCCACCACCCAAATCTGTGCCCCTCTTTCCACCTCGTCTAGGTCACAATGCCCACCCAGACCCTGGACCACCTCCTACACCCCTCCCCAAGGCCAGAATCCTCTCCTGCACCCATACCCCTCCCGGACCCTGTGTAACTGCCACCAGGTAGATTTGAACCTGGGACCTCTGGAGCTTTATAGGAGCCTCTACTGTTTGAGCTAAAAGCCATCTGGCTTTCAGCCCATGCTGTAGAGGTCTCTTGTTCTTATTTGTTGCTGTGTTCTAGGTGCCGGTGCATGGATCAGTGAACCACACTAGGTGTGTGGGTTATGCCCGCATCCCAAGCCTCTGCCCCAGATCATAACCCCATCTTTCACCTAAATTCCCTCTCAGACCCCACACTCCCTCCTGCACTCCAGTCCTCTCCCCCAATCTCCCTTTTACACCCACCTGCTGTCAGACCCCATAGAAGTGCGGCTCTTGACCACTTACCAGAATCTTGGAGTGGCCTTCCATAAAAAATTGTTGTCCACCTCTGAATTAGACAGTTGGCAGCCTTAATCAGCTCCCATATCACAGACTTCCCACTATGTGTTGTGTTTGGGGCTTTCTTGCTGTGTGCTGGGCTTGTGTTTGTGAGTTAGGGTTGGTGTGTGTGTGTTTTTTTCCCCCCGTGTTTGAGAGTGAGGCTTTTTTTTCTTTTTTCTTCATTTCCCCTTTCCTCTCCCCCTTTCCTTCATGGAGTGAGTGCTGTGACTGGCAGGTGAAAACAGTTGGCTTCTAATTAAAATTTGAATTCTAGAAGCCTTCTGCTGATTGGCTGAGCCTTGGTAGGGGGAGGGACTTTCAGGCAGTCCAGAGTTTTATAAAGCAGTGAGCAAGTGACCAAGGAGATAGCAAACAGGTGAGTGCTATCAGGGAGTTTAGAGGGAGTTTGGAAGGGGAGAGGGAAGGGGGCGAGGTTTCCTTGCCCTTCTTTTCAATCCTTTTTCCAGGACAGCAGGTATGGATGGTGATAGGTCTCCTGTTGTTACCTGCACAGCATGTGCCATGTTTGTCTTCCTCCCAGAAGAAAGAACGGATTTCATCTGCACTAAGTGCAAGCTGGTCGCCATTTTGGAAGAAAAAATTGGGCCTCCAGTCCTCTAAGTGTCGACCCTACACTCGATCAGAGAGGATGAAGACTTCCTCAATAGAAGGCAGCATTTAATCCTGCAAGCACGGCAGGCGGAAGAGCCAGAGAGGGCAGTACGGGACCAGGAAGAGAACTGGCAGCATGTAATTTCTAGAAGGAGAAAAAGGCCAGCACAGGAATCCCCCAATGCTATAGAGGTAAGTAATCGCTTTCAGGCTTTCTCCACAGGCTCTGCAGTGATGAATGCTTTGGAAGGGACCTCACAAGGAAGAAACTGGAAGGGAACACCATCTACTGGAAGTCCTAGGAATGGGAGTTCCACGACCATCACCCCCAAAAGAAGATGATGGGTGGTGGACGTCGGGGACTCGCTCCTAAGAGGGACTGAGCCATCCATCTGCCGTCCAGACCTGGACTCTCGAGAGGTGTGCTGCTTATCGGGAGCTCGAATTCAGGATGTGACTGAGAGGCTTACAAAGCTGATCAAACCTTGGGATCTCTACCCCCTTCCTGCTTCTCCACATGGGTACTAATGATACGGCCAAGAATGACCTTGAGTGGGTTACTGAGGATTATGTAGCACTGGGAAGAAGGATCAAAGAAGTCGGAGCGCAAGCGGTGTTCTCGTCCTTCCTCCCTGTTGAAGGGAAAGGACTGGGCAGGGATCGTCAAATTGAGGAAGTAAGTGCGTGGTTGCGCAGGTGGTGTTGCAGAGAGGGCTTTGGTTTCTTCAACCATGGGATTCTGTTCCGGGCACAAGTATTGTTAGGAAGAGATGGGATCCACCTAACCAAGAGAGGAAGGAGCATCTTTGCGGGCGGGCTTTAAAGTAGGTTTGTTTGGGGATGGTGATCAAAACCCTGAGGGCAGTGGGAAAGTCGGATACCGGGAAGAAATGCAAAGAGGAATGAGCAAGAAACGAGGACCCCTGATTCGAATAGAGAAGATAGGGCGATCAAGTGGTTACCTGAAGTGTTTGTACACTAATGTGAGAAGCCTGGGCAAGAAACAGGAAGAACTGGAGATCCTGGCCCAGTCCAAGAAATATGATTTAATTGGGATA
This sequence comes from Pelodiscus sinensis, assembly GCF_049634645.1. Taxonomy (NCBI): domain Eukaryota; kingdom Metazoa; phylum Chordata; order Testudines; family Trionychidae; genus Pelodiscus; species Pelodiscus sinensis. Next base: position 8,392,026 of record NC_134730.1, on the reverse strand, counting down.
ACAGAGACTTGGTGGGATGACTTGCATAACTGGAGCGCTATTATGGAAGGGTTTAGACTGTTGAGGAAGAACAGGCAGGGGAGAAAAGGAGGAGGAATTGCACTATATGTAAGAGCACTATGATTGCTCAGAACTCCAGTATATAGAGGGAGAAAAACCTGTTGAAAGTCTATGGGTTAAGTTTAGAGGTGCAAACAACAGCAGTGATGTTGTGGATGGAATCTACTACAGGCCACCTAATCAGGTGGATGAGGTAGATGAGGCTTTCTTTGGACAACTGAGAGAAGCTTCCAGATTAAAGTCCCGCACGAGAACCAGGGCCTGCAATCACCCTGACATCTGTTGGGAGACCAATACGGCAGTACACAGGCAATCCAGGAAGTTTTTGGAGAATGTTGGGGATAACTTCTTGGTACAAGTGCTGAAGGATCCGACCAGGTGCCGTGCGCAGCTTGACCTTCTGCTTATAAACAGGGAGGAACCAATAGGGGAAGTAGAGGTGGGTGACAACCTGGGAAGCAGTGATCATGAGATGGTAGATTTCAGGATCCTGACCAAAGGAAGAAAAGAAAGTAGTGAAATATACACCTGGGACTTCAGAAAAGCAGATTCTGACTCCCTCAGAGACCTGATGGGCAGAATCCCCTGGGATGCTAACATGAAGGGGAAAGGAGTCCAGGATAGCTGGCAGTATTTTAAAGCCTTATTGAAGGCACAGAAAGAAACCATCCCGATGCATAGCAAGAGAGGCAAACATGGTAGGAGTCCAGCTTGGCTTACAAGGGAAATCCCTGGTGAACTTAAGCACAAAAAGGAAGCTTACAAAAAGTGGAAACTTGGACAAATGACCAGGGAGGGATTTAAATGTATAGCTCGAGAATGGCGGGGGGTTATCAGGAAGGCGAAAGCACAATTGGAATTGTGACTGGCTAAGGATGTGAAGGATAACAAGAAGGTGATCAGAGAGGGTGTGGGGCCCCTACTGGATGAAGGAGGTAACCTAGTGACAGATTTTGTGGGGAAAGCTGAAGCACTCAATGCTTTCTTTGCCTCTGTATTTACGGACAAGGTTGGCTCCCAGACTAATGTGCTAAGTGACGTAAGTTGGGATGAAGATGGACAGCCCTTGGTGGGTAAAGTACAGGTTTGGAACGATTTAGAAAAGCTAAACATATACACATCCATGGGTCCTGACTTAATGCATCCGAAGATAATGAGGGAGTTAGCAAATGTCATTGAGGAGCCTTTGGCCATTATCTTTGAAAAGTCGTGGAGATCGGGAGAAATCCCGGATGATTGGAAAAAGGCAAATGTAGTGCCCATCTTCAAAAAAAGAAAGGGAAGAAGGATGATCCAGGGCACTATAGGCTGGTCAATCTTTCCTAGGTTCCTGGAAAAATCATGGAAGGGATCTTTAAGGAATCCATTTTGAGGCACTTGGAAGAGAGGAAAGTGATTAGGAATAGTCAGCATGGATTCACAAAGGGCAAGTCATGTCTGACCAATCTGATTAGCTTCTATGATGAGGTAACTGGCTCTGTGGACATGGGAAAGTCAGTGGATGTGATATACCTTGACTTTAGCAAGGCTTTTGTTACGGTCTCCCACAATATTCTTGCCAGCAAGTTAAGGGAATGTGGATTGGATAAATGGATGGTAAGATGGATAGAAATATGGCTAGAAGTCCGGGCCCAGTGGGTAGTAATCAACGGCTCAATATCAGGATGGCAGTAGGTTTCTAGCGGAGTGCCCCAAGGTTTGGTTCTAGGACCGGTTTTGTTCAATATCTTTCTTAATGACCTGGATGAGGGGATGGATTGCACCCTCAGCAAGTTCATAGATGACACTAAGCTAGGAGGAGAGGTAGATACACTGGAGGGCAGTGGTAGGGTCCAGAGTGACTTAGACAAACTAGAGGATTGGGCAACAAGAAATCTGATGAGGTTCAACAAGGACAAGTGCAGAGTCCTGCACTTGGGACGGAAGAATCCCAAGCATTGTTACAGGCTCAGCTTGGGGACCAACCGGTTAAGTAGTAGTTCTGCAGAAAAGGACCTGGTGGTTACAGTGGATGAGAAGCTGGATATGAGTCAACTGGGGGCCCTTGTAGCCAAGAAGTCTAATGACATATTAGGGTGCATTAGGAGGAGCATTGCCAGTAGATCCAGAGAAGTGATTATTCCCCTTTATTTGGTTCTGGTAAGGCCACATCTGGAGTATTGTGTCCAGTTCTGCCCCCCCCCACCCCACCCCCACTGCAGAAAGGATGTGGATGCATTGGAGAGGGTCCAGTGGAGGGCAACCAAAATGATTAGGGGGCTGCAGCATATGTCTTATGAGGAGAGACTGATGGGAGTTGGGTTTGTTTAGTCTTCAGAAGCGAAGAGTGAGGGGGGATTTGAGAGCAGCCTTCAACTTCCTGAAGGGAGGTTCCAAAGAGGATGGAGAGAGGCTGTTCTCAGTAGTGACAGATGGCAGAACAAGGAGCAAGTTGTGGTGGGAGAGGTCCAGGTTGGATATTAGGAAAACTATTTCCCTAAGCGGGTGGTGAAGCACTGGAATGGGTTACCTGGGGAAGTAGTGGAGTCTCCATCCCTAGAGGTGTTTAAGTCTTGGCTTGACAAAGCCCTGGGTGGGTTGATTTAGTTGGGATTGGTCCTGCCTGGAGCAGGGGGCTGGACTTCATGGCCTTCTGAGGTCTCTTCCATCTCTATGATTCTAATAGACCAACTCAGCAGTGAGGCCAAAAATAGCCAGGGATGTTGGACTTCTAGCGTAGTGGTTCGCAAACTGAAGACCACAGGTCTACGAGTTATGTCCATTGCTGCTAGCCCACTGATCAACTCCTTCCCCTCCCTCCCAGAGCCTTCTGCATGCCATGGGATGGCTGTTGAGGGATGTGCAAGGGGTGATCGGAGGGAGGGCAAGGAGCAGAGATGGGTTGCACTTGAGGAGGGGTGAGAAAAGGCAGAGAAGGGGGAGGGCTGGCATGGAGTGGAGGCAGGAATATGATGGGGTATGGATGAAGCTTTGGGGAAAAGGGTGGAAGAGCAGCTGAAGCTGAGTGGGGGCAGAACAACCCTGGGGAAAATTAGAAGCTGGCTTGGGGTGCCACAAAATGTTTTAAGTCAATATGGGGTTCATCACACTGCTAAAATGTGAGGACAGCTGTCCTACAGGAAACCATCCAGCTCACGACTGACTCTAAGCCATGATGATAGGGCAGCATGAAACAAGCATTCCCATTAGGGCAGTGGTTCCCAACAGGAGGGATCACGTGATGATTCCCTGTTGTGTTCCTTCCCTCTGGGGCATCTGGTATTGGCCGCTGTCCATAGACAGGACACTGGGCTTGATGGACTTTTGGTCTGACCCAGTCTGGCCGTTCTTTGTTCTTATGCAACCTTGCTGAGCATATAGACCCTTTCAATATGTTAAAATGTTATGGATCCCCCAAGGGGAGTGGTAGGGACAAGCAGCCAGCATGTCCTTTGGTCCAGGCTGCTTTCTCAGTTCCTGCCTCCTCTCTCTTCTGCCCATCCACAGATAATACAGTGAGGGAGTTCTTGTGACCAAAGGCAGCTCCTGCCCCAGCATGGCTTGGCCAGGCATGGAGCCCTGCAGGAGGAAAAAAAGGAAAGGAAAAGAAAAGAAAAGAAACATAAGTATCGGGCCCACCACAGGACTGGGAGGGCTGGAGCATAAACAGAATCGTAGCTGGCTGCGGGGGGACAGATGGTGCCTCCTTGGGGTATCAAGATCCCATCCCAAAGGCAGGAGGCAGCATGTGTGTGACAACATGCGAATGGCAAGCCCCAGGCAAGAATCTCCTGGCCGAAAGTCCCAGTCCCGCGGTGCACCCGATCCTTACTTTTCTGTTTCTTTCCTAAACAGACCCCCTATGGTACCATCTTGGACCACAGGTTGGGAACCACGGCTCTACAGTAAAGGCTCCATTCTCTTGGTTGCACAAGCGCTAAAGTCAGACACTATTTGCAAAGTCAGACTTTACTATTATATGCAACTTGATTGTCTATATGCAAACAAGGCTATTAAGTAATTTGCATGTGTCTTACACAGAGCTGCTGAACATTTGGTATAATAACCTCAGATTTTGTTCTCACTTCTAAGGCTCTTTTCCTCCTCGTGGATTCCAGAAAGAGCTAGTAGCCTCCCCCTCCAGTTCTTGGAGAAGGAAGCACACTCTTGTCAAGCTCTGAGCTAGTGCTGCAGCCTCTCTCCCTCCACCCTTTGTGAGTACACAGAATCCTAGAAGATGAAGGTTGGAAGAGACCTCAGGAGGCAGCTAGTCCATCCCCTGCTCAAAGCAAGACTAACCCCAACTAAATCAACCCAGCCAGGACTTTAAAGCCTCTAGGGATGGAGGTTTCACCACCTTGGCAGATACCCATTCAGAGCTTCCCACCTTCCAGTAGATTGGCTGGCTGTGTTGTAGCTCCAGCTGTCAGAGCTCTCCTTCTGCTATGAATTCACCATCTCAGTGATTACAGGTGAATTTTGTAAACTGAGATTACACCTTTTACAGGCCCCTCCCCCAAACACAGGCAATCCAGATTAGAGATTTACAATGAGTCTTCACCTAAGGCATTATTTGTGAGAAGGCGACTGTTTCTGAGACACTGTGGTGCTTCATTTAGAACTGAGGAGCTTGTAATGTTTGTTTAAAAATGAGGTATATGGGTGGTCATCTGGGTTTGACATGCACTGTCTTCCTTTGGGAGGGTAAATAATATGATTATAGTTCAATGATTAAATTTTATTTATATAGTTACCAACTGGTCTTTTAACAGAATCCATGTAATACTGAAATAGTTCAAGAGATTGTTTTTACCAGGCCTTCTGAATCTGATTATGTAAGATCACGTCATTTCTATAAACAGAAACAGGCAGAAAGATTACACATGCATGAGAAGAAGAGCCACTTGCTAGAAACTGTGGTCAACAACATCAGCGGCTGCTTTCCCAGGGGAAATATCTTAACCTGCTCCTAAGTAGTAGTTCAAACTTCAATTTTTGATGAGAAATAATAATATGTTCACAAGCTTTTTATTTCTGGGGCACAGTTTTCAAAGTCTAAAACCACACATTTAGGAGAAATAAAGCTTTTTGAAAAGTGCAGAATTACTGAAATCAGCAGTAGATTTGCACAGCCTAAGACACACCCTACCAAAAACACTGTGGTAAAGGCTGATGTGGTGTCCCTTAAAGGAGGGGGGCATTTGAGCATCTAGATGGGGCTCAAAACTAACTAGGACCTACCTTAATCCAGGCTTTAAAACCATTAAAATTATCTTAAAATCATTCAGTCTATTAAGAATAGAGCACTATACAAGATGAGTGCCACGTACATTACTTGAATTAACATTGACAGCTCTCTAAAATAATCGGTAATGGGAAGACCTAATCCAGAGGGTGTGTTGCAAGCGGAGATATGCCCTTGACCCCATTCTAGTCTGTAACTTCATTGGTGATACTTGTGGCAGACAAGACAAAATCACTGCAGGTATAGTTTGCAGTTTATAGCCAAATACAACTAGGGAGGGACTATGGGTCATACGTACAGAACGGGGGACTTCGTCCTGCAAAGGAATGACTGTGAGTGTAGACAGAGAAGGCTGATGGAATTTTTGGTGATATGCTTAGCTCAGTGGTCACCAGCCAGTCAATCGGCTTCTACTGGTCGATCTTGGAGCCTCTGAGAGGTGATCCAGACTGGTTTGGCGAAGAGGCGATCAAGAGCCAGCACTTGCTACCCCTCCTCCCACTGCTGCTTGTCTCCTGTCCTTTGTCTTGGAGCTGCCCCCACCCAGGGAGCCTCCTGCTTGCTGTGCAGAACAGGGAAGGGGGAGGAGGGTGCTGATGTTAGGGTGCCCTTTCCACCCTGTATTCTGTCTCCACAGAATGGATGGGGGTACAGGGCTTGGGATGGAGGGAGTTTGCTGGCTGCTTTTGAGAGTGGTGCACGGCCAGGGCAGGGGTGAGCCTGCCTTAGCCCCACTGCACCACCACCCAGGAGCCACCTGAGGTAAACAGTATCCAGCTGGAGCCAGAATCCTGAACTCCTGCCCCAGTCATGAACCCCTTCTTATACCCCAAAGCCTGTCCTAGCCCTGAGCCCCTTGAGCCCAAATGCCCTTACAGAGTCTGTACTCTGAACCCCCTTCTGCACCTGGACTCCCTACCCCAGGCTCAGCTCAGAGCCCCTCTCACACTCCAAACCCCTTAGTCCAAGACCAGAGCCAGGGTCCCAACCCTCTGCCCCTGCCTGATAAAAGGAAGGGAGGGAGGACAGAGTGAGCAGGGGTAGGGTATTTGGGTCTGAGATAGATCCTGGATTGCACTTGAATTCAAAAAGTGATCTTGTGCTTAAAAAAGTTGGAAACCACTGGCTTAGATAATACTGACTGGAGTTGGGAGTTGTGTGTTCCAAAAACTTTGGGGTAATGCAGACAATTAGGCTGTTTGTAATTATAGTTGCTGTGAAAGGTTTTTTTTTATCTGTTAAACTGTTGTCTGCACAATTTAGGGATTTCTCTCCCTTCCCCCCTTTCTGAGTGTAATGGCCTTCTACAGGTTAATGAGAATTTTCCCCAAGAAAAGAGCCTTTATCACAGAGTGAAGATTCTCAAACACATGCATGTATTTATTAGACATCAACAATTAATCAGAAGAATACACACATTATGCATCTAATGCTCACTTCTCCCAATAAAACAGACCGACCTCTCCCAATGGCCATTCGGGGCCAATTTCATCCAAGACTCCAGCTGCTACACAGTCTAGTTTTGTAGGGGTTAAAATTCCCAGTAGCTTTGGTCTTGAACTGTATCCAAGAGTTAAGTTCCAATGAGCTTGTTTTCTGATCCTCATTATATAGTTAAAATGAGTGTTGTTCTTATCTACCTTAACCAGTTATTTTACCCAAAGCATGTCTAGTCAGGGTGCACATGCCTTCGGCTGCCTACTCATTAATGTGTGTGTGTATTTTTCAAAGTTAGTGAAAGAAGTGAAAACTTCTCGATCTGTATTTCTCTTTATGCTTCAGTTTGCCTTGTCCCAGAGCCTGTTCCAGAATTCAATGAGGTCAGAGGAATGGGTCCAAGTCTAGGGGAGGCGTCTTCTGAACAGCATAAAAGAGGACCTGGGTAAGCACAAGCAATGTGTATTTTAATACCACTCTGTGTAAATGTGTGCAGCTTTTACAAAGGATACTTACAGGATGGGGATGTCTATCCTGGCAAGCAGTGACTCTGATAATGTTTTTGGGGGGTCGGGTCATAGTGGATGATCAGTTGAAGCTTCAGATTAGAAATAAATGTAAATTTTAAATGGCGAGAGTAATTAACCATTGTAACAATTGGGCAAGTGTTGTGGTGGATTCTTCATCCCTGACAATTTTTATTTCGTGATTAGATATTTTCTAAAACCTCTGCGCTTGGAATATTTTGGGCCATGTCCCCAGTTAAGTTATACAGTAGTTCAGACTAAAAGGCCATAATGGTCCCTTCTGGCCTCGGAATCTAGTTTCTTCAGGAGAGGAAGGGAGGGAGGTCCACTCCAGCACATCCCACAGAGCAATCTAACTGAAGAGCAGTGCTGAATTAAATAGCAGCTTTCTTTGAGGTAAAAAGATTTTAGAATATCTTCTTAATGGATGTTTTATTAAGGATCTAATTTCTCTATGTGTTACCAGCCCAATATATACAACATCACAAAACTGAAACTACTGGTGAATTACAGGTGCCTGTTTATAAAGTGTCCTGTTTATAAAGTGGTACATAGATTTACAAAAGCACAGAGTGATTAGCTAGGCTTTTATGTTGCCTTGTTCAACATGCGGCTTTCAAGGGCTAGCTCAGTAAAATTTTAAGATAAGCGATATGCCCTGTAAATCCCTCACAGAGCCAATGAGAGTTCTGGTATCTTCACTTGCTGCCCATCAAGACCTGGAGTAAGTTTACACACTGCTGGATTGATTCTCTACCACCTGCTCTTTGTTTACCTTGCATACTAGGGCAAAGTAAGTGCAGAATGAGGAGTACCGATTGCCAGTGGGGGCTATCCTCAGCATTCAAATTAGGGGTCTACACTAGACCTGCTAAATCGAACGCTAGAACATCAACCTCCAGAGGGTCAATCTTCTCTGTAGTGTAGACATGCCCCGAGGTTTTTCCTTGCTCCCTTCCGTATGACATGCTCTGTGAGCCTGTGCTTTATATTCTGTGACCCAGCAGGCCCACTCTGTCTCATGCATCTTAGCATTTATTGAGTAGCATGTTTAACCCCCTTGGCATCGGTGAGATTACCCCAGTGAGTAAGTGCTGCTCAGCGTGGGTAATGGCTACAGAATCAGATGCAAAGTAAGATTTTTCTTGATCTTGACTTTGCCTTGTGTCTCCAATCTCCCCCACCTCCACCCTCCATTCTGGTAGGGACTTTTTTTTTTCTGGACTACTTTGAGCTTTTAGCAATGAGAAAAATCTCGTAAAATTTGCCTCTTTTCATTTATAGCAGCGGTTCCCAGCTTTTTCCAGATGGGGACCCATTTTGACAATTCAGGAAGACTTGATGACCTAAGGCAATTCAAAAACGGGGAGAATGAGGGGGCAGTGCCACCTGGGGAGACACTTGGCGACCCTTTTGAAATGTAATGGTGACCCATATTTGGGTCCCAACACATAGGTTGGGAAACCCTGATTTACAGTAATTCTAGACGGGGCAGGGTGGGTGGGGATTGGGGAGGGGAGAGGCTGGAACAATACGTACAGTAGGGGGTGCTGAGAGTCATTGAACCAAACTGTAAAGCCTGCATATGATGGAAACCACTCATGCCAGAGATGCAGCAGCCCCGCAGCACTCCTACTTATAGTTCCTGTTATTACTGTGTCATCATTTTATACCACAAATGAATAAACAGACAATTAAAATACACACATTTAGAAGCAATAGTTAAATTCAGCATAAGAGATTTCTCAAAAGTGGGAGATTCTATGTATGAACTATTTAGAAATAGTTGAATAATCTAGGTGCCTTTAATGAACTCAACATTAACATAATTTTAAATACCATTATACAGACTCCTTGGACATCGCTGAAATTGTAGCATCTGCTTTCCTCAGGGCCTCTTGCTCTGTGAGGTCCATGGAGTTATGGGTCTGGAATTGTAAGGGAAGTAAGTGCCTGGATTATGGTGGGTTATTTCATGGAAAACTGATAGAATCAGATACTGATGGGGCAGGTGAATAGGGTCTTTGAAATTTGTTTCAATGAGACTCAAAAGTGATTTGAAAGGACAGAAGTGTGTGGTGGAGAGATTGCAAAGTGGCATTTGTGCTAGAAAGTGGTTTAAGATGAAATTCAGAATTTAAAACCAGAACAAGCTGGAAGTTTCAGATATCTTTCCCATTAGCACTGGATTAGTTTGTGAAATACCGTAGCACAAAGAACAGCGTGTGCAGGAGCCTGTAATTCTTTGCAAGTTTATTTTCAGTTCACAGTGAAAGTGTACCTTGAATGAGTATTACACTGTAAGGCTACGTCTAGACTGGCATGATTTTCCGGAAATGCTTTTAACGGAGAAGTTTTCCGTTAAAAGCATTTTCGGAAAAGAGCATCTAGATTGGCATGGACGCTTTTCTGCAAAAGCACTTTTTGCGGAAAAGCATCCATGTCAATCTAGACGTGCTTTTTTGCAGAAAACAAATCTGAGCTGTCTATACTGGCCCTTTTACGCAAAAGTTTTGCGCAAAAGGATTTTTGCCTGAATGGGAGCAGCATAGTATTTCCGCAAGAAGCACTGATTTCTTACAGTAGGAAGTCAGTGCTTTTGTGGAAATTCAAGTGGCCAGTGTAGACAGCTGGCAAGTTTTTCCGGAAAAGTGGCTGATTTTCCAGAAAAACTGGCCAGTCTAGACACAGCCTAAGTGCGCTGAGCTCCCAGCCTGAGCACCTGTCATTTAATCACTTGGGCCTTTCTGTATAGAAGGAATTAGGCTGTAACTCAAATGCTGGCAGTGGACAGGAATGTCTGTAGGATTAAGTGTTCGTCTGGTGCAACTGCACATGCTGCTCTAGTCTTTGGTGTTATTGTGCATATTGGCAGACAGAGACTGTGAGCATCTCCCCCTTCTCCTGGATGGCTGTCTGGGCAATGTACCTGAGAGGGGAAAGGAGGAGAGGTTTAAAGAGAGGCAGCCACTTGCTTCACGTGGATTGTGAGGCTGCTTGCCAGTGAGGTAGGTAGAGAGAGACTGTGAACAGTGCAATGTGACATGTGATGGATGATTGCTACAAAGCAGGGAACCTCTGGATGGTGAGAGGGACAGAGGATGTGCAGGACGTTCTCACTTGGACCCCCAGTCAACTTGTGCAGTCTCCTTACATGGAGCTACCCTGGGTGCTCTGCATAGTGCCCTCCTTTCTCCCCTGCTGGCAGTGCTCTGCCAGAAGCTCCCTACAGAAAGGAGATGTACTCAGTGATGCCAGTCTCCTGGTCCCCCTCATGGTGTCCTTTCCTGGCACCTTGTGAGTGCTGAGTGGCTGAACATTAGTATGCTGGGAGCTATGCAGAGATGCTTTGGACCCACCCTCGGAGCTCACTGTCATGCTGTACATGCGTTTGTAGGCAACTAGCACCCCAGAGCATTGTCCTGGGCTGGCACAGTATCCAGGCATGGGCCCTGATGGCAGTCTGTGGCTGTAGAGGCATCTCTGGATAGAATGTGGAATTTCAGAGTAGTCATGGGAGGGCATGAAGGGATGATTAGTTTGACATGCCTCATTCTGCACTGAACTGTTAACACTGCAGTCTTCCTCTACCTTCCCCTGCCTTCTTCATTGCTAGATCCTTCCCTGGGGAAGACCATGCTCCCACATCAGCTCCAGACTCTTAACCAGAGTCCCTTGTTCTATCAGAGGGTATGTCTACACTACCCTCCTAGTTCGAACTAGCGGGGTAATGTAGGCATACCGCACTTGCAAATGAAGCCCGGGATTTGAATTTCCCGGGCTTCATTTGCATAAGCGGGGAGCCGCCATTTTTAAAACCCCGCTGGTTCGAACCCCGTGCAGCGCGGCAACACAGGGCACGAACTAGGTAGTTCGAACTAGGCTTCCTAGTTCAAACTACCATTACTCCTCGTGAAATGAGGAGTAACGGTAGTTCGAACTAGGAAGCCTAGTTCGAACTACCTAGTTCGTGCCCCGTGTAGCCGCGCTGCACGGGGTTCGAACCAGTGGGGTTTTAAAAATGGCGGCTCCCCGCTTATGCAAATGAAGCCCGGGAAATTCAAATCCCGGGCTTCATTTGCAAGTGCGGTATGCCTACATTACCCCGCTAGTTCGAACTAGCGGGGTAGCGTAGACATACCCAGAGTCAGAGGCCATTGAGGTTTACACCTGCCTCTGAGTGGAGGTTGAAAAAACCAGTCCTTTGCAACTGCATGTAGAGCCATGGATTGCCAATTAGCATGTTCAAATGCCCTATTTCTGTATTGCAATAGGTCTGCATCTAAATAGCATAGCTCAGCAAATGCAGACTGGCCTAAAATGCGCGCACGCACGCACACACACACACACACGTCTCCTCTCAGAGGCAGACTGCCATCAGTCGATCAGAATGATGGGTGGAGCACAGTCCTGCGAAGTAGCACATGGCTCTGTCAATCATAGTCATGGAACACTAGAACTGGAGAGGACCTCAAGAGGTCATTAAGTCCTGTCCCCTGCACTCATGGCAGGACCAACCACCATCTCTGATACATGTTTATCTGATCTGCTCTTAAATATCTCCAGAGATAGAGATTCCACAACCTCCCTAGGCAACTTATTCCAGTGATTAACCACCCTGACAGGAAGTTTTTCCTAATGTCCAACCTAAATCTCCCTTGCTGCTATTTAAGCCCATTGCTTCTTGTCCTATCCTCTGAGATCCAGGAGAACATTTTTCCCCTCCTCCTTGTAACACCCTTTTAAAGTACTTAAAAGCTTCTGTCATGTCCCTCATCAGTCTTCTCTTTTTCAAGCTAAATAAATCCAATTATTTCTGTCATCCCTCATAGTTTGTTTTCTAGACCTTTAATCATTTCTGTTGCTCTTCTCTGGAGATGCTCCAGTTTCTCCACATCTTTCATGAAATGTGGTGCTCAGAACTGCACACAATTGACATCTAATCAGCACAGAGTAGATCAGAATCTACTGTGTCTTGCTCACGACACTCCTGTTAATGAATCCCAGAATCATGTTTGCTTTTTTTGCGGCAGTGTCACACTGTTGACTCATATTTAGCTTGTGGTCCACTATGAACCCTAGATCCCTTTCTGCAATACTCCTTCTCTTGCAGTACTACTTCCCTTGCAGTTATGTTGCTTCCTTCCATCCTGAAGGCCAATATTGGTAGAGTGGTGCTGCTCCCAGAAGCTGATGAAGTTGTCAGTCCTGAATGGATGTTTGCAGATGGTTGTACCTGGAGAAGAGCTCTGTGTGGCTCAAAAGCCTTTCTCTTTCACCAACAAAGTTGATCCATTAAAAGATACCTCACCCTCTTGTCTGTCTACTGGCCTACATGATTTCATCATACAGCTCAGCCTGTGCTGTCTATAATATGAATACACTGGCTCAGACCAAGGGTCCATCTAGCCCAGTATCCTGTCTGTTGATAGTGGCCAATACCAGATGCCCCAAAGGGAGGGAACACAACAGGGAATCGTTACATGATCCCTCCCCCATCACCCATTTCCAGACAAACAGAGGCTAAGGATACCATTCCATCCTGGCTAATAGCCATTGCTGGACCTAACCTCCATGAATCTATCTAGTTCTTTTTTTAACCCTGTTAAAGTCCTAATCTTCACAGCATTATTTGGCAAAGAGTTCCACACTCTTATTGGTCTGTTACAATGTGACTCCTATTCAATTTCTGCTGCTTGGGCGAGGAACAGCATTTTTCCTTCCTTGTGTGGATTTGTTCAGCTAGAGTACATACCTCCCCCATCTGCACATTGGATCACTGTGAACAACACAGATAGGCACACACACATGTACACAGAACCAGTGACCATAGCAAACAATTGGCATGTAAAACCTTAAAATAAATCCAAAAAATGTTTCTTCATTAGACATAATTATTCTTCTGAACACAGTAACATTTCAAACTAGAGTACCACATGTCAAAATGCCAATCATGTAAAATGATAAACAAATCTGAAGGAAATATGCCAATATACATATGTCAGAAAAACTGCAGGACAGAGTAGCAAACAAAATACAACTAATGTGTTATGACCTATGTAAAGGAGACAAACAGTTCTCTTCTTGATTGCACTGAAAGCATAGTAGAAATGTACAGACACAGAGATGACCTGTGAAATCTGTAGTGTGCATCCACAGGGTCCCATTCCTGATCAGGGTGCAACTAACTTTTCTTGGTTGCCAGATTCACCGAAAACAATATCCTTCCTCTCTTTTAACCACCATCAAAACTGCAAGGACGTGCACCTCCACATCTACAGGAACACTCAGATTTTGCTTTGATTTCCCATGTGGGATTAAGAGATAACTTGGGATGGAACAGGCAATGTTAACCCATGTCAGAAGGGACAATCTTCAGCTTTGGGCAAGCTTGGAAACTTGTCTGTGTCGCCAGCAGAAGCCGATCCAATAAAAGCTATGACCTCACCCATCCTGTTTGTCTAATATGCTGGCACCTACATACCTACACTGCAAGAAATTTCCCATTCTTTTTCTACAGTTGCAGGAGCACAGCATGTGGTGAGGAGGAGGGCTCCAAAGGATCCTTTATTATGCTGCCCTTTAAAAGATATTTTTAAATCTCACTTTCTTCAAAGACTTCCACCGTTGTCTCCCCAGTTGTGATTTCTCCTTCGCTGCTGTCAGACACACTTGCCCTGGGGTGGGGCTTTCGAATAGGGCCTGTTTCTGGACTAATATCTGCTCCCCTCTTCGACAGCACCTGCTGGAGCTGCATAGCCCAGGGCTCACTCACTTTCATGCACAACCTACAGTTGGCAAAGTGATGATGCTTTTGCTTCTTTGAGCATTTTTCCAGATATTTGATGTTTTCCCCAAGGAAGCACTGAATGCAGCCAAATGGATGAGCCAGCAGGAAACGGGACCATTGCTTTTGGAGTTCTGCTTTCACCTGTTAGAAAAAGAAAACAACCTGACACAAAGTATTGCTTTTTGGTGACTGACACAGGCAAAAGATGGTGGGCTGACAGGAGTGCAGACAGGCTTTTCAGCTGCTTACAGAGAAGTGTAAGAACAAGCAAGCTGCAGTGTCCCAGCCTGACTTGGTGTGAGTACTCTGAGATAAAGTGGACATCAGCCTCCAGGGCCAATTTATACTGGGACTTTCTGATTTACCTGCCAACAAGCAGGCAGTTGGTGAAACAGCTATTGAGGTGTGGCTGGCTGGCTGTCTAAGCAAAGCATATCAAATAGCCCACTTAGGCTATATCTACACTGCGGAGCTATTTTGTGATTACCTCAAAATAAACTACTCAGTTTGCATGGTGCAAATTGTGTAGCTTATTTCAAAGTAAGGGTGCTGTCTAGACACCCCCTTCACAGATTTCAATAGTGTTACGGGTTACTATGACTTAGAGGTGTAAATCTGCATACTTGGGTCAGTCCCCTGACCTAGCCAATCTCTGCTCCATTCATGGGAGCAACAGTGACTCCTGTGTTTTATCCTGAAGCATTTCTGGGAATGGTTTTGTTTTGCAGTGCCTAATACCACTGGGGATTGCTAGAGGACTTTGAAATTGGGAACCAGGTAGTCCTGGGGCCAGGGAATTGATGGCTGTGCAGATCTGTATGAGTTGTACACTCTGGACTGTGGTTTGTAGAATACAGCTAACTCAAACCCTGAATACAATTTTCCTGTGTATCCATGTAAAAAAGGAACAAATTAATACTTGTCACATTGTCACTTGAGTGTTTGACTTTGTTACTTTAATAATGTTCTTTCAAGGTAGATTTTGGATTTATAATTAGAGGTGGTACAGATAGTGATGCCTGATGTTAAGGTTGCCTAACACGTCCTGCTTTCAGTTGCCTGTGCTAAACTAACTTTTTGGGCAGAAGTCTGCTTCAGGCTGAATCATTATAGGAAGTATCAGCATCAGTGGTTAAAGAATGTCTGATGACATTAGGAAAAATGCATTATTTTTCAATGCTAATGGAATATGAATAAGCATTTTCCAAGAGATCCCTTGGTGCTTCCATACTTTGGAGTAGGGACATGAAATTGGAATCTGCCTTTTGCACTTCTGAAAAAAAAAAGTCCAATTTTGCCAAGTTATGAGCTTTTGGAAACCCTTAGTTTGCTCATGCTCAGTAGCCTGTTTGGGAATTATGTGAAGATTCTATCTGTACTTGACATCCTCCAGCCCCTGTGTTTCCAATGGATTACATCTTCCCTTTGGTCAAGCAATCATGGTGCATCATGAGAACACCATGGCCACGGTATACCATAGTGGATAATGTCCAGGCAGGAAGCCTGGGCTGTAAAACAGAGAGGGAGACTGAGACACTCAAATTTCACTTCCCATGAGGCACTGTGATTGCTCAGGCAGGAACAATTCAATATGGAAATGAGCCAACATGCCAAAATGTTTAGTTTAGATAAAAAATGTCAAAATAAAATGTTCCAACATTTCTGAATCAAACATTTTTTGAACTTGCTGTTCTGTGAAAAAAAATCAATATTTTGACTTTTCATCTCTGTTTGGAACTAAACAGTTTCAATACAGTATCATTTCCTACAGGATGGAAATTCTGATTTTGCTTCTTAAAGCTCAAACTGAAATTTTTCATGCTTGATCTCTATGTAAGGTTGATTATTTTGAAAGCATGAGCAAAAATTGTTCCGCTATTTCTAAGACTATGTAGTTTTCACAAAAATTAGTCTTGATAACATTAAACATTTTTTCAGCTGTTTTTATGAACTGCTATTGCACCTCCATTCTGTCGAATGGAAAAAACTGAAATGCTTGGTTGTGGAAAAATCTATGATCAGAGCATTGTCTTTCATTGTTCCTGTAAAAATCTTTCCAGTTTTGGACAAACTAATACTGCACTATAAAATTTGTTCAGGATTTGTCCCTTAATTCTTTGAAGATCACACATGTCTCTAGGCTTTACTAAACCTTCTATAGTGCATGGATGCCTTATGCAGATAAATAGAATGCCAAACAGGAGAGTTAAATACATAACTGGCTATTTGTAAGATCACATACCGTGTTATGGGTGCAAATCTCAGTGGTCATTACTGTATTGTTTTAGTGTCATTATGTTTATTGCCTTGAAAAATCTACAGAAACCATCTAGTAATACCTGTCCTGGTGCCTTACCTCTCCATTAACAAAGCAGTAGAAAATTGCTACCAAAAAACCCTACAAGAGAGAGAAAATAAGAAAATTAGATTATGGAGGAGGCACTGATTCCTATAGTCTAATGTGAAATTACTATTAAAATCTTCAGAATACTAATCCCAGGACCATAAATCTTCTTTTTTTTAAATAATTTTCTCATATATAATAGGTTTGTCTCTAGGCAGGGATCTCAGACTCTTGGTCTGGGGCTGGAACATACTCGTGATTGGGCCCAGGAGACTCAGCGACCTGGGGGTATGTCTGAACCTGTCCACTAAACCCTGCCCCTTCCCACCACTGCACTACTCTCCCCACCCATGGCACCCTATCCGCCAGCCTCAGAGATTATTGGCAGGCACACTCAGCGGGTGCACTCCATCACATTCAACTCACAGGCTACGTCTACACTGGCATGATTTTCCGCAAATGCTTTTAACAGAAAACTTTTCCGTTAAAAGCATTTCCGGAAAATCATGCCAATCTAGACGCAGCCTTTATGTTTTAGTCAGTTTCCTTTCAGAGTCCCACTATCCTCTTCTCTTTCTTCTCCTCCTGTCCAATCTGGCCTCCTTGGCTATGTCTACACTGTCGGGTTCTTGCACCAGAAATATGCAAAGAAGGCTAAGCGTGGAATATCACTGAGCCTTATTTGCATATCTAATGAACTGCCATTTTTGTGGAAGAGGCTCTTGCGCAAGAAGGAGCATCTACACTGCCCCTTCTTGCTCAAGAAAAACCCTCCTGCGCAATGCCGTTATTCCTGAAAATATTCAGCATAGCAGCATTGCGCAAGAGGGTTTTTCTTGCGCAAGAAGGGGCAGTGTAGACACTCCTTCTGGCGCAAGAGACTCCGCTGCAAAAAGGGCAGGTCATTAGATATGCAAATGAGGTTCAGCGATATTCCACACTTAGCTTCATTTGCATATTTCTGGCGCAAGGACCCGCCAGTGTAGACATAGCCTTCCTGTTTCTAGTCTCTTCTCTGTAAGGCTACGTCTCCACTATGAGCTAGGAGTGTGATTCCCATCTCACATAGTCAAGATCACACTGACCGAGCATGCTAAAATAATAGTGTATCTGTGGCAACAGACAGTGGTGAGCAGTGGCATGGACTAGCCACTCTGACTACATTCCCAAAGGGTCTAGAGGGCAGCTAGTCCATGCGACTACAGGGTTGAGCCTTTCTAATCTGGCACCCTCGGGACCTGACGGGTGCCAAATCAGAGATTTTGTGGACCCCCGGGAGGTCAGTATTGTAGCAAGTGGATCTCTTTTTATTTTTGTTTTGCTGAGGTGAATAAATGGCACAATGCTTGTCACACTGCTAAATAATCACATATGACTGTACTGATACACACTCTCTAAGTTTATGCCTGGCCAAGGCTCACCGTGTTAGTTTTGTTACACAATTTTACTCTGTATCAAATAAGGATAAGTAGATAAAGCATAAAAAGGATAAAATAATATAAAAATTGATAATAATATAGATAAATCAATGCAATAGATCCTCATGATTCGCAAAATCGCTATTAATGATTCCCTGTGTTCATGGAATCTTTCCTATGACCTGGGCAGGTGGGGGCGGGGCAGGAGCTGCAGTGAGTTTGGGAACTTCTGATAGTTCACTGCAGGGCTGGAGAGCCATGGCCCGCACTATTTGCAGATTTTGCTCTTTGCAGTGGTGCTAGGAACATGAATGGTGAGGGTTTCCTTTAATTTACTTCCCTAAAATGAAAGAATTCTGCTTCCAAAGTGATATTCTAATAACTGCTCACTCGAATTACAGTACAATGGCAGCATTACCAATACTTCTGCTGCCTTCTGGTCTCTTAGAAGACATTTAGGGGTAAATTAGAGCTAAGTAACAGAACAGAACACTAAGATTACGTCTACATTGCAGCACTTTTTCAAGATACCAGACTAGAGCGTTTTTTTTGTTGAACAAATTTTAAAAAAGCGCCAGGCTGCCAAAATGCAGTAGCAACCCCTTTAATTGCTGAGCCGCTCCCCTACCACTGCCCCCACTCCCGCCACGTGTCCAACGGTATCTTCTCAATTTCTTTACCAGACAGAAGGTGCAAATACCAGACTTTCCGGTTCAGTATCAGAAACCTCGCAACCCTAGGCAGAGGGCTTGTGCCTCAGCTGGTATCACTCACTGGAGCTCCCTGAAGTCAGCACAGCTATGCTAACATTCCCAGTTGAGGGTCTGACTCAGTAAGGAGCTGGAATTTATTGCCTGCTGTGTCTCCTGATCACATCACGTTTGATGCTTTTCTGTTAATTTCTCACCTTTAATGTTGCTATATTAATTATTTTTCTCAGTGAATCATACATTTGTGAGGGTTAGACTAGCTTACCCTTGTGGGGTCTGTCTATCTAGAATCTTTCTATGGCCATGAGTTTCAGGGCTGTCATCTCTTTAATAGTAACATTACATGGGGAGATGAAGTTTGAAGTTTAACAGGGATGCTTGTCGGTTTCTGATAAGCCTATGGGAAAGCAGAGATTTAAATGTGTGGTTGCAGTATTGTTCACTTTTGATGTAAATAACAGACCATGACTATTGTTTTTTCTTGTGGGTAACAATCATGTTATACAATACTAAGCAGAGATGATTGGAGCTCCCTACTCTAAAGCAGAGATGCTGCTAATACTGTCACAGCTATAGCAGAGCTGAGTTCTAGCATTTCATTTTGTGCTCCCTCCAATTGCCTGAGTTAAAACTTGCATCTCACATCCCAGAGGTAATTGTTTTTCTTTATCAAAACAATTTAGTTATGTTTAAAATTACTTAGGATTTTTAGAGACTAAGCAAATGGAATTGGTTCTAGTGTGTATGCTATTCGCTAATCCTTCTACAAAGTAATGTTTTCATTAGAAATAAAAACAAGAGACAGAGCAACCACAGTAAATACAGATTAAGTCTTTTAGTTATTTTGGGGAAAACTGTTTTATTTTTAAAAATTGAAATGTCTGCTATGTTGCAGAAGCCAGCAAATTTCCCTAGATGAAAATCTTTCTATTACTCCCTTCTCTTTGTACTCTTGCTATGTAAAATAATGTAAGGTTGTTTAAACATAATAGGTGTGATGAGTTCCTCCCTGTGTCAGAGAAAGGCATCTATTTGCCTGCAGGGAGGCATTTAGGTCTATCTGAGAGTCTGAGCAGAAAAACCTGTGTGTTTGCAAGAAGCCTGGGGAGGGGAGGAGGAGCTTCCTCCTACTTTTAACACAGTGGTTAAGTAGACACTCACTGGGGTGGTAGGAGCTCCTGTTTCAAGTCTGCCCTTCCCCCGAAGGAGTAAAGGGATGTGAAGAGGTCTGTACTACCTCTGAGATGTGTGCGCCAGTCTCTGGGCTATAGGCTATTCTGGTGCGGGGGATGCTCCCTCAGTCTCTCCTGTTGAGTCATTCCTGTAGTTGCTCTCCTTTCTCTGGCCCAGAGATTCCTTCATTATGAATTCACAACCCTGATAATAACTCCATAACCTGGTGGGTGAAGCACTACCCTGGGGCCCAGGAGCCACACCCCTTTTTCAATGACTCCTCAATTAGTTATCTAAAGTGTTAGGCAGTGGTTCCCAAACTTTTTGATTTTTGAGAAACCCTCACGCCCCCCCTCCAAAATAGCAGCAAAACTTGAGTCAAAAAAAGTTGCCCTTTTAAGGTGGCCATTTTGAAGTCTGCCCAGGGCACTCCATCCTCTCCTCGCCCCAGCCAGTCTGAGCTGCACGTCTCCAGCGGACACCCGGGCCAGGAAAAACCGAAATGCCCGACGTTTCACCTGGTCTTCCCGGGCTTGTGTCCCGGCCAAACCGGGCTCTTTCTGGGGGCAATGATGGGGGGGCGGGTCATGCTCCTCGGCGTTTCCTTGCCCCCCTGCTAAGGGCTGCAGCGGGAGCAAGCGAGGGAGCTCTGCCCCCAGGCTCTGACTCTGGGGCGTACGCCTCTGGCAGGCCCTGCCCTTCCCTCCCAGCGCCTCCTGCCCACTGCAGATCAGCCGGTCTGTGGGGGTGGGGCAGTGCTCAGGGGAGAGGGTGGAATGGGGCAGGAAGATGCAGGGTGGTGGTGGAACAGGGGCAAGGACCTTGGGAGAAGGGTCTGGGGCAAAGTGGGGGTCAAGAACCCCCAGAAAAATGAGAAGCTCATCGCCTGTGCAGCCCACAGAATCCTAGAACCTCAGGAGGTCATCAAGTCCAGCCCCCTGCCCTAGGCAGGACCAATCTCACTAAATCAACCCAGCCAGGGCTTTGTCAAGCTGAGATTTAAACAGCTCTAGGGATGGAGACCCTACCACTTCCCTAGGTAACCCATTCCAGTGCTTCACCACTCTCCTAGGGAAATAGTTTTTTCTAATATCCAACTTGGACCTCCCCCACTGCAACTTGAGACCATTGCTCCTTGTTCTGCCATTTGTCACTACTGAGAACAGCCTCTCTCCATCCTCTTTGGTGCCTCCCTTCATGAAGTTGAATGCTGCTATAAAATCCCCCCTCACTCTTCGCTTCTGCAGACTAAACAGACCCAACTCCTTCAGCCTCTCCTCATAGGTCATATGCTCCAGCCCCCTAATTATTTTGGTTGTCCTCCGCTGAACTCTCTCCAATATGTCCACATCCTTTTTGTAGTGGGGGCCCCAGAACTGGACACAGTACTCCAGATGTGGCCTCACCAGAGCTGAATAAAGGGGAACAATCACATTTCTGGATCTCCTCTTAATGCAACCTCATATGTCATTAGCCCTCTTGGCTACAAGGGAACACTGTTGACTCATATCCAGCTTCTCATCCACTGTAAGCCCCAGGTCCTTTTCTGCAGAACTACTACTTAGCTGGTTGGTCCCCAGCCTGTAACAATGCTTGGCATTCTTCCGTCCCAAGTGCAGGACTCTGCACTTGTCCTTGTTGAACCTCATCAGATTTCTTGTTGCCCAATCCTCCAGTTTGTCTAAGTCACTCTGGACCCTATCTAGCTAGTTCTAGCAGCCATGTCAGTTTGTGTTGGACTTGACTAGGGATGGAGGAATGGACAATTCAGACAGATACAGTCGCTACAAACTGGCTCTGTTCCAGTGTGCTGAATGAACCCGAATGTTCCAGAGCTTAGAACCAGCAGATCTGGCATTATGATGATCTGCTCTGTACATTGCCAGCCTAAAGATAGCACAAGTAGTGTGCTCAAAAATTCATGTTTACTGGAGATAGAGGGACAAGTGGGACACACCGTCCCTTGTGCTGTGAGCCACAACACAGAGCTCCGAGGGGGGCGGACATTTCCCCATGATTATATCACAATGCCATGTGCATTGCTGCCCTTTTCAGCCATATGATTGAAAGGAAGCCTGATCTGTTTGGAAGAAGAGAGGTGTGTTTCTCATTAGGGACTGTGGTTTCTTAAATTTGGGGATTTTGAGTAACAAGATCTACTGGCTGGAAGCTGAAGGGCAGGTGAAATGAAAATTGTTTAAAACCTTAGAAGGAAAGAAAGAGGAATTGCGGACAAAAGGCTGAGGGCAGTTTTGCTGTTCTCTAGTTAATCTTTTCTACCATTTTCAAAGTTTTCTCTTTTCTTCCCTTCTTGTGCGGGCATGAGAGTCCCACACAGTGAGCTTTACACTGAGTGTTGACAAACTGTCACACACAGATGTGAGGATTCTAGATGTGCTGCCTGTGGTGCTATGGAAATTGATCCCCTTACCAGTAAAATGCCCTTTGTGGCTGGTTTTGGTAAAATAAATTGAGGCTGGGAAGTCATAGTTATTGTTCTCTAGCTAACAGAACTAAGTCCGGATTAATTTTAAACTGCCGCGTGTAGCCGCGGGCAGTTCGTTCGGACTAAGGGGGATTTAAAAATGGCGGCCGGACGGGAACATGCAATTAAAGCCTGAGTTATTTAAAGCCCGGGCTTCGTTTGCAACCCCGGTTCCCTGATTTGCCTCCCTAGCTCGAATTAACGAGCTAGTGTAGACATACCCCTTGAAGGGTCCGATTTTCAGAAGGCAGCTGCTCAACGCTAATGAAAAGCAGGTTCTGTTAAGGTAGCTCAGGTTGGGCATACCCTCTACCCCTGGATGACTGGTTGTTTTAGAAAATTCTCTCTAGAGAATATTTATGGGAATCCTCCTGCTTTGCAATCACCATCTAACAGGCTCTCCCACCAATAGAAATTCCAGGCTCCAGGGCAGAACAGTCAATAGGCTCCCATGCATGCACAAGTCATGCCTGTCTCCCTGATATTTGGGAGGTTCTGCACCTGTGCAGGCTGGTGTCTTGCAATCTGCCCTGGGCATCCTCTTCTGGCATGGCCAAGGTATCCACATGTCTGTCCCATATGGTTGCCAACTTGGGCAAATCCAAAGTCCTTTGCCCTGCCCCCTTCTCTGCTCCTTCCCTGAGGCCATGCCCCTGTACCACTCCTCCTCTGAGGCCCCGCCTCCTGCTAACTCCATTGCTCTGTTGCTCATTTTCCTCACTCACTTTTACAGGCTGGGATGGGGATTAGGGTGCAGTGGGTGCAAGTGCTGGGCAGAAATTTGAGTAAGGGAGGGAGTGTGGAATGTGGTCTCTGGAAGGGAGTTTGAGTGCAGGCTCCAGGATGATGTCTGTGGGGTGCAGGCTCTGGGCTGGGGCTGGGATTTGGGGTTCAGGAAGAGGACGGGGTGGTGCTTACCTCGGGAGGCTCCCATAAATGACTGGCACAAGCTCTTTTGTACTAAGGCTAGGTGTCTCGATGCACTGCTGTCTGCAAGTACAGCCCCCAGTGCTCCAAAGGGAGTCATGAAGTTGGTGCTTGTGTGAGGACAGTATGCGGAGACCTCATGGCCCTCCTCCTACCAGGGACATGCTGGCCACTTCCAAGAGTGGCACAGAGTGAGGATGGGCAGAAACAGTGCTTGGTCCTGCCATGAGGGCAGTGGATTGGACTTGATGACCTCTCAAGGTCCCTTTCAGTTCTACTATTCTATGATTTTATGAACCCTGCCTAAGCCCTTATACACTGGCCTGCCCTTTTCAATTGCCACTGGCTGAGAAGGAACATATGCAGGTGAGAAGGTCAATTTTCCCATTTTAGTCTGTTCAAGAAACTGCCAATTTGAAATTGTTTAGGTGAACTTCTTGATCCTGCAATGTAACACTATCACATTAAGCCAATATGATGAATGATAATCTATATATCGTTGTAGAGTATGTCTGTGTGACTGTGAGTCTGTTTGTTCAAGAACTCCTCTGAAATGGTAAGAGGTAGGGCCACCAAATTTAGTATGTAGCTTCCTCTTCTCCTAATTTAAAGTAAAGTCAATGTTTGATTGTGCCAGGACAACCAAAAGCCCCTGGAATGGGACTGTTTCCATAACATGCAAAGGGAGGGGCTGCTGTTCGGAGGAACACAATATGAGAGTGGCCACCAGGGATAGCAAGCCCACAGGGAAGAGCTATTCTGCAGAGTGGCTACTGGAGGAGGAGAGAACAGCCCTCTGGTGGCTGGTCAGGGGAGGGAGAGAGGAGGGAAAAGGCCCCTGGCGGCTGGTTGGGGGAGGAGGGAACAAGCTCCCCCATGGCCTGAGGGGAGGGAAGGAACGGCTTGGTTCTAATACGACAATGGGATATGTCGGGAATTCGATTGTTTCTCATAAAACAGAAAGGAAGGAGTCTGCTAGTAGGCACAGTTATACTTTGCAATGATCCTGGGGGGATCAAGGAGCCAGAGATGTGGAGCCGGCCAGCTATAACCACACTGAGGCAGCAGGGGACAGGGTGGAGAAAGGCACAGCTATGTTCTGTATATTTCAGAGAGTTTGTCTGTTTGTGTGTCCATCTGTTCCCCAGCTGGAGGACATGCACACCTCCCTCAGCTGTGCCCACTGCAACTGCAGTAGCCATAGAGAGGCATTTCTCACCTGGCCTCAAGCTACTGCAGTGATAGAGGGCTGGGGTTGTCCTCTCTCCCTGGGGCAGCCTGCATACCAAACCCCTCATGCCCAACCCCACCCTAGAACATGATTTAAATGAAGAAAAAGAAACTTACTTCAGTTAAGGATCTGAACAACACTGGGTAAATTCTCTAGTAATAAATAAATCCAGGATATCTAGTTTATATGGGAACACTTTCTCTTTAAGGAAATATACTGTAACAGAGTAAAATGTCTCAGAGGGATAGCTATGTTAGTCTGTAACTTTAAGAACAATGAGCAGTCCTGGGGCATCTTAGAGACTAACAAATATATTCTATCAAAAGTGTATGTGGGTAAAAGTTCTTACAGAGTACTTACTTGAAAGGAGCTCATAATTAATTGGATGAAGACTCTTATACGTCTTGAAAATCCTTCAACTTGTTCATCA
The DNA here is from genome assembly GCF_049634645.1 of Pelodiscus sinensis. Classification (NCBI taxonomy): domain Eukaryota; kingdom Metazoa; phylum Chordata; order Testudines; family Trionychidae; genus Pelodiscus; species Pelodiscus sinensis. Next base: position 8,367,270 of record NC_134730.1, on the reverse strand, counting down.
GGTAAGAAGGTAAAGACAAACTCCTGGATCCCGAGTAAAGGGATTAACACCAGCGTAGATCTCGCCAATCTTAAAAATAAAGAGTTTGAATAGTATGTTTCTCAACATTCTCAATGTGAAGCTGAACATCCACCTATGGAGAAATAAGGAGAGTAGCAGGTCCCTGAGGCTTCCAGTCTGGGACTTATACATGAACTTCACTAATGATCTGGAGCACAGAGCAGCTAGTGCCGAAGTCTGAGGGATTAGATGTACAATAAAAGACACCAGGAAAAAGAAAGCAAAGGCCGATGAGACAGAGGTGAGATTAGAGTCAGGGAAGTGACAAATACCAAGTAGAAGAATATTTGCTGAAAAATAATGTGAAGAGGAGGGACTGGGAGGTGGGATGTAGTGAGACATTGGGGATAGCAAACTGGCTACAGGGGCCAGCATTAGCAAACTCTAACAGTTAGACAGTTAAGTGCACATAAATATGTGGCCTCTTTCTCGAGGTGCTGAGCACTCACACTTACCATTCACTCCATTTAGCAACTCAGAGAATCAGACCACTTTCATTTAGGTGCATATGGCATGGCACCTGCCTAGCTCCTTTAGTACCTATGTTTGAAAATGTGACCAATAACTTGTTTTAGAAGACAGGGGTACTCTAGTGAGTCAGACTCTCCATCCTGCCAGGAATTCACCACACAAAGCTCTCTGGGACATCTGTACAGAGGGGTTGGACAAGGGAGGCACAAACACCTCCTTTTTAGGTTGTTAGCTCTGTATAGTGAGGACTTTTATTTTCTGTATGTTTGTACAGTGCCCAGCACAATGAGTCTTGATCATTGTTGGCAGTTATGTACTCAGACAGGATAAATGTTAAAGTAATGTTCCTTCTCCCCCCACACACACATACTATGTAAAAGAAAACTCCAGTAAAACTCCAGTTGTCTGGCATCCAGTGGTCCGGGACTCCTGATGGTCCGGCACCATCTGGAACCCGGAAGTGTTCCGGGCAGCCGGACAATTGGAGCAGCTCTGCCCCCAGCTTCCCCAAGTCAGCTGCTGCTGAAACTGACCAGCGGCTGACTGTGGAAGCCAGGGGCAGAGCAGCTGGGGTGCTGCCGGATTGGTCCTGCAGCGCCGACCTCTCCATGCTGCGCAGTTCACTGCCGACCCTCCCACCCCAGACCCATCATAGCCCCCCTTCCAGTACTCTGGCATATCTGATAATCTGGCACCCCCTGGGTCCTAAAGGTGCCAGATTATCAGAAGTTTACTGTATTTAAGGTTGAAAAGTTAAGCACTCGAAATTAGCAAAGCCAGAAGTCCGATAATAATGTTCCTCCTTTTTCATATGCATTATTATACGGTCTTTACATGATAACATACTCTGCTTTTTCCCTGTGCACTGCATAGGAAAGAAGATCCGTTGGAAAAAACATGATCATATAACTAATGATATTGTTATGCACAAGGAGCCAAACTTAAGATTGCAGTCACCTTTATTTCTGGTATTTCCTTATTTTTGGACATTTGACATTGCAATCTTAATGTTATATTAACTTAATTAGTTTTGATATAATTGTCTGGGTTTTTGTGAAAGCAAACTGAAAAAACTGATGTTATGTTAGGTGGACACATACTGACCCCCCTGGATGGGTCTCAGCAGTGTTGAAGCCTTTAGATCGACTGTACAGACTTAGTCCAGGACTACACTAAAGGGGAAGATTGAATCAAGATACACAATTCTATCTAAATTATCCCAGCCAAGGGCTTTGTCAAGGTGGGCCTTAAAAACCTCTAAGAATGGAGATTCCACCATCTCCCTAGGCAAAGTATTCCAGTGCTTCGCCACTCTCCTAATGAAATAGTTTTTTCTAACATCCAGCCTAGACCTCCACAAATGCAACTTGAGACCATTGCGCTTTCTATCAGATGTCTCATTGGGAACAACATCTAGTTGAATTTTCACCTGGATTATTGCATGTTTTCAAAACCATGGGAACATGTGATAAAGTCTGGTGATAGCAGCAGCTCCAATCTCAAGCTCCATTCTCATAGGAACTATTTTGATCAATGACGTAATCCAGATGCCAACTCTGACAGCAGCTTCTAAGAACAGGTGTAGGGTTTGCTCTGGTCTTTCCTCCATTTTGAATCCCAGACTTTCAGTCTTTCTTGGGGTCATTCTTCTTAGGTGTCGTCTTGGATATACCAATACTGTGTTCCTGGTTGCTAAATTGTGTGAGAAGCTGGCACAATGTGTCCTTTCTTCTGGCACTTTCTGAAAATAACCTGTTGTGGCCTGTTATCCTTCTGGAAGTGCATAGTTTGTGCCCAATGGCCCCATAGAAATTCCTTATGTTTTCTTGGTCTTCCGAATCATCAGTACAGGAGCTGAGCTTCTTCATTCACACTAAATTACAAATCCTTTTCGGTGGTCTCCACTGCAACCACTGATACATCAATAACTTCCTCCCAATCTGGTCATTGCATAATCCAGATATAAATTGGTCACACTTGGCATCACTTAATGGTTGTCTCAATTCGCAATGCTGGAGATGCGCGATCCCTTCCAGCTGTTTCCATTTAAAGGGCTCTCACATTCCCTGCGTCTGCTAGGCAACACGTTGCCTGACAGGTGCAGGGAAAGCACCACCCCTTTAAATAGAAGCACTTAAAAGGGCTCGCAGCTCCCGGCACCTGTAGCATGTTGCTAGGGAGCCAGAGACATGAGCCCTTTCAACTGCTTCTATTTAAAGGGTTCGCCTGCTGGGTGGCTGTATTGCCTGGCTGCCACCCAGCAGGCACAAGCCCTTTAAACAGAAGCAATTGAAAGAGCTCACAGCTCGGCCACCCTGGCCCGTTGCCTGGGAGCTGCCTGGAAATGTGAGCCCTTTCAACTCCTTCTGTTCAAAGAACTTGTACCTCCTGGGCAGCTGCCAGACAACAGATTAGCAAGGGGGGCCAGGAGCTGTGAGCCCTGTTATATGAAATCTAAGCCTCCACCCCAGACAACTCTGGGAGAAGGCTATCCCTTGGCACCCTCCCCTTTGCTCCCTTCCATTGGCCAGATGTCAGGGGGCAGGGACCCCAGGCCAAGGAAAGCTCCCAGCAGAGTAGCTCTCAACTCTGCCCTTTCCACCCGTGGCCCCGCTCCTTCCTGGTTGGCCTGCTGCCACTTTCAAAATTTGTGAAGTGGCCCCTCTTCAAAAATTATTGTCCACCCCTGTGTCACAACATCCATGAGCTGCAGTTGTCACACTCGCCAAGTTTGCACACAAAAAGTGCCGTTTTCTTGTTCTCCTTTCGGGCTTCATGCCTTTTCCATGGGAAAATCCTTTTTTGTTGCTGAACTATCGCAACTGGCCATGTGCTTTCACATTCCTTTGGCTATACTTGCAATCTCACTGGCTATATACCCCCAGTCCCGGCCTGATAGCACAAGTGCAACAAGTCAGGATACATCACTGCTTTTCCTTTGCACAACCCTATTCCAAAGTTTGATCTGTAACCCTTCTGCCAGCTAGTGCTAGCAGGAGCCAGGACCAGGTTCAGTATCAAGAACTATGTCTACACTGGCGGGTTCTTGCACAAGAACACGTCCACACTGTCATGTGCTTTTGCACAAGAGCATCCATGGCAGTGTGGACCCTCTCTTGAGAAAGAAAGCTCTGATGGTCATACTGGGCGTCACTTAATAGTGAAGCTTTAAATGTCTGTGATCCAATCGGGGAGCAGAAGTAATCTCCTGCACTTTAGTAATTTCCTGCACACAACACAGATGACAATGAATTACTGAAGAGAATAGCTTGGGAACAACTTGTAGTTTGAAAACTATTAATCCAAAATATTTGGGGCTGGATTCTTCCTGCCTTATTACTGAAGCTCTAGAAAGAGCTCTACTGACTTTAGTTAGGCTATTTATAAAGTACTACTTAAATGAGTAAAGGAAACAGGATGACTACGTCTACATTGGCAAGATTTTGTGCAAATACTTTTAACACAAGAGTTTTTGCGTTAAAGTATTTGCATAAGAGAGCGTCTACACTGGCATGTGCATTTGCGCATGATATGTGCTTTTGCGCAAAAACATCCCTGCCAGTGTAGATGCTTTCTTGCGCAAGAAAACTCCGATGGCCATTTTAACCATAGGGCCTTCTTGCGCAAGAAATTCATGTCACCTGTCTACACTGGCCTCTTGCGCAAGAACAGTTGTGCAAGAGGGGTTTTTTTCCTGAGCGGGAGCATCATAGTTCTTGCGCAAGAAGCACTGATTTCACACATTAGAACTTCAGTGTTCTTGTGCAAGAACTCCCCGCCAGTGTAGACAGGCAGCATTTAGACACAGCTGATATGTCCTTAATGAATCCTAATCCTCTAATAACGAAGCACCATAAAGAATCATAAAGAATTACAAGTCTGGTTTATGAACAGTGCACTACTCAGAACAAAGGTCTGAACTCATTACACATACAAATGGCTATGTCTAGACTGGCATGATTTTCCGCAAATGGTTTTAATGGAAAAGTTTTTCTGTTAAAAGCATTTGCGGAACAGAGCGTCTAGATTGGCACGGACACTTTTCCGCAAAAGCACTTTTTGTGGAAAAGCGTCCATGCCAATCTAGATGCGCTTTTGCGCAAAAAAGCCCCGATCGCCATTTTGCGCAAAACAAATCTGAGCTGTCTACACTGGCCCTTTTGCGCAAAAGGACTTTTGCCCGAACGGGAGCAACATAATATTTCCGCCAGAAGCACTGATTTCTTACATGAGATCGTCAGTGTTCTTGCGGAAATTCAAGCGGCCAGTGTAGACAGCTGGCAAGTTTTTCCGCAAAAGCAACTACTTTTGTGGAAAAACCTGCCAGTCTAGACACAGCCTATGAGGGGAATCGTTTCTATTCTGTTAAATACAACTAAGTCTTTTCTTTTGCTTATTGAGTTCTTCCTTTCTTCCCAGGCTTTTTCTGGGCTGGATGCGAGGAATTATTTTTATTATTTATCATAAGAAGGGCCATACTGGGTCAGACCAAAGGTCCATCTAGCCCAGTAACCAAGCAATTCCAGGTACCCAAGAGGGAATGAACAGAACAGGCAATCACTAAGTGATCCCTCCTCTATGACTCATTCCTCACTTCTAACAAAGACGGACTAGGGACACCATCCCTAACCTTCCTGTCTAATGGCCATTGATAGATCTATCCTCTCTGAATGTGACTAGTTCCTTTCTGAACCCTGTTATAATCTTGCTCTTCACAGCATCCTTTGGCAAACAGTACCATAGGTTGACTGCGAATTGTGTAAAGAAATATTTCCTTTTATTTTTTTTAAACCTACTGCCTGTTAATATAATTTGATGACCCCTATTTCCTGTATTATTTGGAGTAACTTGCACTTCTTTAGCTACTTTCTCCACAACAGTCATGGTTTTATAGACCTCTGTCACATCTCCAGTTAGTCATCTCTTTTCCAAGCTGGAAAGTCCCAATCTTATTAATGTCTCCTCATATGGAAGATTTTCCATACCCCTAATCATTTCCATTGTCCTTTTCTATAACTTTTCTATATACTGCTTCCCTCTTGCGCAAAACCTATACAAATGTAGCATTGAATAGCATATTGCTGCACTTCATTTGCATAATTAGGGGCCATTTTTGCACATCTACACAGCTCTGTTTTGTGCAAAAACTCCCTCTTGCGAAAGAGCCGTTTTTCCTCATATTTTAGGAAATGAATGAGTAATGTTAGTTTGAACCAAGGGGTTTGGTTCGAACTAACGCGTCCCGGCACTCACTTTCACTTTCGGAACCGCTGTTGATTGAAGTAATATGCTGGCGAGATTATACTAATGAAGCACAAGATATTTCAATCCCCACTTCACTAGCAATTTCAGTCGCCTACATTTGCATCCCTAGTTCGAACTAGGGTACAAGTGTAGATGTACCCTTACAGACAACCTCCTAACCTCAAACAAGTTCTTTCCAGTAACCACACAAAACACCTCCATCTTAATCATCCAGGAACCTACCCCTGCAATCAGCCCCAATGCCAACTCTGCCCACACATCTACACAAGCAATTTCATCACTGGACCCAACCACATCAGACATCAAATCAGAGCCTTATTTAACTGCATATCCACTAATGTGATCTATGCCATCAAATACCAGCAATGCCCCACTGTCATGCATATTGACCAAGCTGGACAGTCTCAACCCGAAAAAATTAATGGACACAAATCAGATATCTGAAAAGACAACACACAAAACCTGTTGAAGAACACTTTAATCTTCCTGGACACTCATTAATGGATCTTTTGTTTCAGTCCAATTCTACAAGCCAAATACACAGAGAAGGGTTGGAACTTAACTTCATTCACAAGTTTCATTCTTATGCAAATAGTATGAATCAGGATATTGGATGGCTCATACATTATCTTCCACATCTTAATGACTTAGCCAACCAACCAAACAATGAAGGTGCTAATTGTTCTTGATGTCTGTGTGGAATCTGGTGTTGCTCATCTTCCTTTCCAAGTGCAAACTAATGGTTCTTATCAGACTCTTGTAATTATTTAGTCTTTAAGGTGCTACTAGACTATTTGTTGTTTTTTAAGTTTTTCCTGTTACAGACTAACTTGGCTACCCCTCTGGTGCTTCTTTTATAATTTTAGATAACAAGGTACTATTTTTCTCTTCCTCTCCTAAGACATTTGTGTTACATGATCAGAATGGCTGCCATATCTTAACACTTTTGTGGATGAATATAATTTTATATCCTGCAAAGCACTTTAGGAACTTTTGGAAAGAAAGACACAATGGAAATACAAAAGACTAGACTACTTTGATGTTTATCACATACCTGTATTTGTAATCATGAAAGTTCATTTGCTGGGCTTTGAGTTTGGAAATTAACAACTTTAGAATTTTTAGGAAGATGCAGAAATTAACCTTAAAAGAAAAAAATATATATATATCGATTAGTTACAGCAAATGTCACTATACAGTAATATCAGATACACAGGCATATATAACAGTAGCAGATTTACCCAGCATTGCTCAAGTCCTTAACTTAATTAAGTTTTTTGGGGGATGGAGGGGTGGGGAGGAAGGGGAATAAAAGGAAAATGTAAATGACTTATTTAAATGATTGTATTTTTCAAAAATACAATGTTATTTTTATTAAATTTTATTTCAGATTTCTTAAAGGGATTTGTAAAATTTTTCCATTTAATTTTTTTTAGCAATTTTTAAAAAATGGGAATTACATCAAGATTTTCTTCTAGTTTTTAAATCTTAAGCATTGATTTAGCTGTGCCAAAACAGAATACTACTCCAAATTTCTCAGTTTTATCTCTATTTCTGTAAGGTTTGTTGAGAAGCAGTCCTAGTCCAGATTCATCCTGTTTTTCTGGCTCATTTTGTTTCAGTCTCTTTCAATATTCACTTATTATGTCAATTGTGAAGACTGCTCTTGTTTTGGTGGTTCTGTCTGTTTTCAGTTTGGTTTCATGAGACACAATCCCTGTGCAACCTTCATTCTGCTCCCTTCTGTATCTGCATTATGAGACAGTCTTTAAATATATGATCACATTTTACTTTTTCTGCATGACCCCTGTCTCATCCAGTGAATGGGCAGTTATTCAATATTTCCTTTTAGCATCATCTAGCAATGTGTGGTCCCAGGCCTCATTTAGAACACACCATACAAATCCTGAATTCAGTACAAATGTATTGATAACTTCAGGGAGTTTTTACTGATTAGTCATCATCATACTGTCTGAGTGCTTCACAAACATTAATGAATTTATCGTCACATCACCCCTTTGAAATGAGTAGGTGGTTTTATCCCAATTTCACTTGTGGGAAACTGAGGAACAGAGGGATTAATACCAAAATTGTCAGCTCTCCACTAATATTGGGTGCCTTACTTGAGAGAGACAAATCTGAGTTATTAGAGTCCTTAGCATTATATAGTAAGTTGTATGTTTAAAGCACAGCTCCCACTGATTTCAACTGCTGTTGAGAAGATCCAGCACTTGGGCAAATCTGTCCATAGTTCTCAGTGAACCCAGAAAAAGAAACAGTCAGTAAGTGGCTAGTTGTGAAAATGTTGCTTTAAAAAAACTTACTAGCACCACATAGGAACTCTGTGGTAAAGGCAGGAGTGGAATACAATTCTCCAGGGTGGCATTCAACTGCTTTAATCAGCAAACCATTCTGTCTCTTCCTGCAAATGTCTACTTCATTCACCACCCAACTTCCAACTTTTGCAACGGGTGAGACAGGAGTCCTATGTACAACAGCTTCTGTCCCTGCATTGCTCTGATCCATCCCCATACCAGAGCTATCCTGTTCACTGAATGAGACAGGGCTCCCAGGAAAACTTGTGTGATCATGTAATTAAAGATAGCACGGAACAACCCTACTTCTAGAATTTTCTAGCTTTATGTACTTGAGTTTGTAACCATAATGTTTCTTTACCACAGTTTTATGTGTGTTTTTAAAAAAAACAAATTGAAGAGACAAAAATTCCATGATGTGGAGCAATATTGACATACACATGATTCAGCAGCAGTAGGGTTCGTTAAAAAAACTTTTTTGACTGGACATTTTTTAACAATTTTTGTTTTGCAAAAAGTCCTTTCCACAGAAATTATAAATGTTTCATCAGCAAAGTCCTCAGAAATTTTAAACAAAAAGAGCAAAAATGTTTTGTTGGAAGTTCCCTCATGAACAAATCCCCTTCCTATCTGACTAAACAGCAAGTTTGGAATGTTTGGATCCACTTTCTGAGCACTGCCACTTGAGCTAACAGCATAGCTCATATTTGTAGCAGCAGGTTATCACCCTTCGTGTGGACCAGCCACTACATGGTGAGGAAACATTATGATTTGTCAGTGGGTTTCACAGCTGTTTGTTGATATCAGAGGGATCTAGACACACAAGACATCTGGCTTCAGTTCCAGGATTTGGATGGGAGTAGATCTTTCTGTCCTGGAACTCTCAATGTATTCTTACCCCTCTGTGTCATTATCCATCCCGCATCCCTGCTCTTGGCTCCCTCCCTTTGTTTCTATCCACATCTCCCAACTTGGCTCCTGCTGCCCTCCCCCAGGTTTCATCCATCCCAAGTCTGTCTCCATCTGTTATCCACCTTTATCCCTGGCTCCTGTCCCTCTTCCTTCTTCCCTTCTATCCAGCCTATCTACCCTTCCCACCTACCTTATCCCACTTCCTCATTCCTCACTCCTCTAGAATCCAGTCAGGCTGACTCCTCTCCCTTCTCCATTTCTTTGTGTCCTAAGCCCTGGACAAGGGGGGCATTGACAATACAGGATTGATTCACAAATACCAAGGCCACAAGAGATATGATGATAATCTAATTTGGCCCCCCGCATAACACAAGTCATAGAAATTCCTCCTAATGATTCCAAAAGCAGATCTTTTAGAAACACATCCAAACCTGACATGTACATTGTCTTTGATGTAGAATCCTCCATGACCCCTTGATACATTGTTCCACTAGTTAATTATTCTAACCATTACAATTTAAGCCTTGTTTCCAGTCTGAATTTCTCTAACTTCAGCTTTCAGCCATTGGATCGTGGTAACTCTTTCTCTGGCAGATTGAAGAGCCTGTTATTGCCTATTTGTTCCCCATATAGAAGTGACTTAATTATAGACTAATCAAGTCACAACTTAATGTTCTCTTTGTCAAGATAAATAAGTTGAGCTCCTTGAGTTTATAACAGGGGTGGGCAATAATTGTTTTGCTGGGGGCCACTTTGGAAATTTTTGAAGTGGCCCCAGGGTGCACAGGAAGGGGTGGGACATCAAGTGGAAAAGGCGGGGTATCAAGTGGAAGGGGTGGGGTCAAGATACATCTGGGTTCCCCACTTCTAGACAGTGATTGGTCTGGGGGGGAGGGAGTGCCTTTGCCCTCCTCCCCACGCTCCCTCTAGGTGCCCATGCCCCTGGTGGGGGAGGAGACTTCCCATGCTCCACTATCCCTAGGCCAAATATGCAATAAAGCCTCTCTGCTTTTTTAAAAGATGTTTGTGTTTATATATCCCATGATCACATTGGCCCTTTTTTTGGCCACAAAGTCACGTTGGGAGCTTATGTTCAGTTGAATAATCCACAATAATCCTCCAAACTTTAGAATCATGGAATCCTTGGGCGGGAAGAGACCTCAGGAGGTCATTGAGTCCAGCCGCCTGCCCAAGGCAGGACCAATCCCAACTAAATCATCCCAGCCAGGGCTTTGTCAAGCTGGGACTTTAAAACCTCTAGAGATGGAGATTCCACCACTTGCCTAGGGAACCCATCCCAGTGCTTCACCACCCTCCTAGTGAAATAGTTTTTCCTAATATCCAACCTAGACCTCCCCCACTGTAACTTGAGGCCATTGCTCCTTGTTCTGTCATCCGTCACCACTGAGAACAGCCTCTCTCCATCCTCTTTGGAACCTCCCTTCAGGGAGTTGAAGGCTGCTATCAAATCCCCCCTCACTCTTCTCTTCTGCAGACCAAATAAGCACAGATCCCTCAGCCTCTTCTCATAGATCATGTGTTCCAGTCCCCTAATCATTTTGATTGCCCTCTGCTGGACCCTCTCCAACACATCCACATTCTTTCTGTAGTGGAGACCCCAGAATTGGACAGAATACTGCAGATGTGGCTTCAACAGTGCTGAATAAAGGGGAATAACCACATCTCTGTATCTGCTGGCAATGCTCTTCCTAAGGCACTCTAATATGCCATTAGCCTTCTTGGCTAGAAGGGCACACTGTTGATTCATATCCAGCTTCTCATCCACTATAATCCCCAGGTCCTTTCTGCTGAACTGCTACTTAGTTAGTCGGTCCTCAGCCAGTAACAATGCTTGGGATTCTTCTGGCCCAAGTGCAGGACTCTGCACTTGTCTTTGTTAAACCTCATCAGATTTCTTTTGGCCCAATCCTCTAATTTGTCTAGGTCACCCTGGACCCTATTCCTGCCCTCCAACCTATCTACCTTTCCCCCTAGCTTAGTGTCATCTTCAAACTTACTGAGAAAGCAATCCATCCCCTCATCCAGGTCATTAATAAAGCTGTTGAGCAAAACCAGCCCTAGAACTTATCCTTAGGGCACTCCACTTGAAACCAATCGCCGACCAGACATCCTGTTGACTGCCTGTTGGGCCCGACAATCTAGCCAGCTTTCTATCCACGAGGTGTAACAGTTAATTCGAACTAAGGACTTAGTTCAAATTAACGTTTAACTGCCGCGTGTAGCCGCGGGCAGTTAGTTCGGACTAGGGGGATTTAAAAATGGCGCCTGGATGGGAAGTTGCAAATAAAGCCCGGGATATTTAAATCCCGAGGTTCATTTGCAATGTCGAATGCCTACATTAGCCTCCCTAGTTCGAACTAGGGGGCTAGTGTAGACATACCTTTAGAAAAGTTAGATTCTGCAAGTCACAGGGCCTGATGAAATGCATCCTAGAATACTCAACGAGCTGATAGTGGAGGTATCTGAACCTTTATCATCTTTGAAAAATCATGGAAGATAGGAGAGATTCCAGAAGAGTGGAAAAGGGCAAATCTAGTGCCCATCTATAAAAAGGGAAATAAGAACAACCCAGAAAACTTCTGTGCCAGGAAATATAATGGCACAAGTAATTAAGCAAACACCACCCTCCTAGTGAAATAGTTAATGAATTAAGTAATTCATTTGCAAACACCTGGAAGATAATAGGGTGTTAGGTAACAGCCAGCATGGATCTGTAAAGAACAAATCAAGTCAAACCAATTAGATAGCTTTCTTTGATAGGATAACGAGTCTTGTGAATAAGGGAGAAGCAGTGGACCTGGTATACCTAGACTTTGGTGAGGCATTTCATATGGTCTTGCATGATCTTCTAATCAATAAATTAGGCAAATGCGATATAGATGGGGCTACTATAAGGTGAGTGCATAACTGGCTGGATAATCATGATCAGAGAGGTGTTATTAATGGTTCACATTCCTGCTTCAAGGGCACAACAAGTGGGGTTCCACAGGTGTCTGTTTTGAGACCAGTTTGTTTCAGTATCTTCATAAATGATGTAGATATTGGCATAGAAAATACGCTTATGAAGTTTGCAGATGATACCAAGCTGGGAGAAGTTGCAATTCCTTTGGAGCGTAGGGTCATAATTCAAAATTATCTGAAGAAACAGAAGAAATGGTCTGAGGTAAATAGGATGAATACAGACAAATGCAAAGTGCTCCACTTAGGAAGGAACACAGTTTCACACACAAAATAGGAAGTGATTGTCTAGGAAGGAGTACTGATGAAAGGGATTTAAGGAGTCTTAAGTGGACCACAAGCTAAATATGAGTCAACAGTGTGATGCTATTGCAAAAAAAGCAAATATGATTCTGGGATGTATTAACAGGAGTGGTGTGAGTGAGGTACGAGAAATCATTCTTCTGCTCTTCTCTGCGCTGATTAGGCCTCAGTTGGAGTATTGTGTCCAGTTCTGAGCACCACATCTCAAGAAAGACAGGGAGAAATTGGAGAAGGTCCAGAGAAGAGCAACAAGAATGGTTAAAGGTCTAGAGAACATGACCTATGAAGGAAGACTGAAAAAATTGGGCTTGTTTAGTTTGGAACGGAGAAGACTGAGAGGGGACATGATGGCGGTTTTCAGGTATTTAAAAGGATGTCACAGGAAGGAGAGAGAAAAATTGTTCTCCTTGTTCTCGGCAGATAGGACAAAAAGCAATGGTCTTAAACTGCAGCAAGGGAGGTTTAGGCTGGAGATTAGGAAAAACTTCCCATCTGTCATGGTGGTTAAACACTGGAATAAATTGCCTAGGGAGGTTATAGAATCTCCATCTCTGGAGATATTTAAGAGCAGGTTAGATAGACATCTATCAGGGATGGTCTAGACAGTACCGGGTCCTGCTGGAACATGGAATGAGCTAATTTGAGTTAGGAGTTTACTTTGAACTTCCCTTTCACTGCTGCGTGTAGACGCGGACAGTTATTCCAGGCTAGTCAGTTTCCAAAATGGCGACCGCCCGGGAGCATGCTAATGAAGTGCGGGATATTTAAATCCCTCATTTCATTTGCAGTTTTGGTTGCCCTCATTATCCTCCCTAGTTCAAACCCGCTGGTGTTTCCCTACTGAAGGTTAGCAGGCAAACCTGGGCTCTGCTTCTGGATGCAAGCGGGGCACCCTGCTCCTTATGCAGCACAACTCTGTGTTGCCTTGGTACCAGCAGCACAGATGGAAGGATGGTTTGAGTGTCATAACATGGGGATGGTGAAACAGCAGACCTGCCATGGAATCTCCATGAGAAAATAAGTACTTCAGGAAAGGCTTCAACAGCATCTCCCTGCAAGATGCTATAGATAGATGTGTTCATCAAAGCCCTGTTGGGACATAATAGTGACCAAGGCAGGGCTTAGTCAGCTCACAGAATCACAGACTCCTATTGCCCTGTGTCCGCCTTGCCCTGTTGCAACAGAGCAGCTTAACCCTGCAGCTCTTCCTTTGCTTCATGCTCCACATCCAGCTGCTGCTGATACTCAGCCTGAGCCTTGGGACTTCAGAGCAGTTCTTTGCTGCCTGCTGTAGAGGGTGGCCTGACAGTGAGCCTCTCCTCCTTGTCCATTTCTACTTCTTCATCAAGAAATTCGTCCTCCGGGTTAAATCTGTTTCTGCTGCCTCTGTGCTATGGAAAGTATGTACAGGGTCCTTGCCTGTGGATATGGGGTCCCCACCCATGATTGCATCCAGTTCTTTATAAAAATGGTATGTCTTGGGTGCAGCACCAAACCAGTGGTTTGCCTCCTTCACCTTAGGGTACAATTGCCAGAATTCCTTTATCTTGGCTCTGCATTGTAGGGTGTCTCGCTCATGCCCCTTCCTGCTTGGATTGAGAAATGTGGCCATATGCTTCCCACTTCCTATTGGTCACTGATAAGGAGAAGATCCTTAATCGCTGGGCAGAGCACTTTGCTGATGTCCTTAACAGGCCCTCTTCTATCAACAAGGAGGCAATAAGCTGCCTACCTCAGGTGGAGATCAACAAAAGCCTGGCTGATCCTCCAACAGTACTGGAAACTCGAAAGGCCACTGAATTGCTCTCCAACAGTAAAGTTCCTGGAGCTAATTCTATTCCAGCTGAAATTTATAAATCTGGTGGACCCAAGTTAATTAAGAGGCTTACTGAAATGTTCTGTGAGATGAGGAAACAGAAACGCGTTCCTCAAGACTTCAAAGATGCGACTATTCTTAATCTATACTAGCGCAAGGGAAATCGCCACCCTTGTGACAACTACAGAGGAATCACTCTGCTCTGTGTTGCAGGAAAGGTCCTTGCCAGAATACTTTTAAGCAGACTCACACAGCACCTTGACCAAGGTCTCTTGCCGGAAAGTCAGTGTGGCTTCAGGAAGGGACGAGGTACTACTGACATGATATTTGCCGCCAGACAACTACAAGAAAAGTGTCAAGAACAGAATGTCCAGCTCCACATTGTCTTTGTGGATCTAACTAAAGCATTTGACTCTGTCAGTCATGAGGGCCTCTGGAAGATTATGGCCAAATTTGGATGCCCAGACACCTTCATTGAAATGGTGAAGCAGTTCCATGATGGTATGCTTGCCAGAGCCCAAGATTGTGGCAATTATTCAGAGTCATTCGCAGTCACAAACGGTATGAAACAGGGATGTGTCCTGGCCCCCAGTCTCTTCAGCCTTATGTTCTCTGCTGTGCTGATTGATGCCTTTAGAGAAAATAATATTAGGATCGACTTGCGCTACCATTTTGATGGAAGGCTATTTAACTTGAGGAGGCTTCAGACCAAAACCAAGGTTCAGGTCGAGACCATTCGTGACTTTCTATTTGCAGATGACTATGCCCTCAACTTAGGTACGCAAGCAGGCATGCAACACTGCATGAACCTATTCTCCGCAGCGTGCATGAGCTTCGGCCTCACGATCTCCACCAAAAAAACCAAGGTTCTGCATCAGCCCACTCCTGGCTGTGACTACACTGAGCCATCCATCATTGTCAATGGCCAGAAACTCGATAATGTGGACAGATTTACATATCTTGGCAGCACTCTATCGAAGGCAGCCAACATTGACGAGGAGATGAATACTAGAATCGCTAGAGCCAGTGCAGCTTTTGGAAGGCTTAAACTTAATGTTGGAATCAAAGAGGCATTAAGACTGAGACCAACCTAAAAGTCTATTCAGCGGTCGTCTTGCCCACCCTCCTCTATGCTTGTGAGACCTGGACTGTATACAGTCGTCATGCGAAAAAGCTGAATCACTTCCACCTGAACTGTCTACGGAAACTGCTGAAGATAAGATGGCAGTATAAAGTTCCAGATACTGATGTTCTTCTACGGGCTAATATGACAAGCATTCACACCATGCTTTGCAAGGCACAACTCAGAGGGGCTGGCCATGTTGTGCGCATGTCCGATGATCGATTGCCCAAGAAGATGCTCTGTGGTGAATTACAACACGGCAAGCGATCTCTTGGAGGTCAAAAGAAGAGATTCAAAGACACCCTTAAGGCCTCCCTTAAGAACTGTAACATAGATCCTGGAAATTGGGAGAGTATTGCTGATGATCGTTCCGCCTGGCGCAGACGAATATATGATGGTGCAATAGCCCACGAACAAAAGAGACTGCGTTATGCTGCGGAGAAACGTCTTCTTCGCAAGTCTAGGGATGGTATCTTCTCTTCCTCCGGTCGGCAGTCCGATCTTTCATGTCCCCACTGTAACCATCAATTTCGGGCTCGGATTGGACTAATCAGCCATCTCCGAACCTACCCCCAACTAAACTGATGACACTGGGTGGTCCTCATCGACCTCGATGGACAAACAACAGCAGATGGTATCATGAGCTTTTGTGGGCACAGCCCACTTCTTCAGATGACTCAAACTCTGGTCATCTGAAGACGTGAGCTATGCTCACGAAAGCTCATGATACCATCTACATGTTTTGTTTATCTATAAAGTACTACCAGACCATTTGTTGTTTTTTAAGTTTATCCTGAACAGACTAACTCGGCTACTCCTTGAAGCTTCTAATTCTTTATGTCCATGTGATGAGTCTACATTGGATCGGGGGTGAGCAGCCCAGAAGGAGACTTGGATGATTCAGGGGTTGATGTGTACCGCTAACTGATCCACACAGAGAAAGCAACACCTGGAAGGTAGTACTTGTGTTGTGTTACTTTCATTGGAAGCTTTTAGGGACAAGCCAGACAAACACCTGTTAAGAACTGTCTAGATTGACTCGGTCCTTTCTCAGAACTTCTGCAAAGTTAGTGATGAATTTGTAGAAAGAACCCATCCCCCACCCCAAATAAACAATGAAATGAAAAGCAGCTGATTTCACTGACTCTTCAAGTTCACATGTCCTACTGGACATTAGTATTTTAGTACTTGTCCCTTGCTCGACTTTTGTATTTATCATTCTCATTTCATGTTGTAGATTCTCTGGAGAGGGACTGTGCCTTTACCTGAAGTGCACCTTGGCTCTCATAATCATCTCAGCCAGAATAAAATTTCTTCGAAAGATAAAAATAGACAGTCATACCTGTATAATATATAAACACAAAAAATAATCCTTACTGCAATGGAAAATAACATTGGCCCTCGGATGATCCACCAGATTCCCTCATTGTCATGTGTTGCCCAGCACCTAAAGATTAATTTAAAATATAATTAGATTCCTCAAAACAAATCTGAGAATTTTAACACAGCAATCATATTGAAAGATTAAAGGGTATTTTACAAGCATCAATATTTTTATTTGCTATTCCTTAAAAACAACAGAATCAATTTGAGAGAAGATACTTTCAATAATTACAATTTTAGGAGTCTGTTGCTTCACGCTCTTGGGATAAAATGCCATATGCTGCAGGCTTCAGAAGCACCCCTCACCAAAACACACCCTTGGGAAGCCCCATGAACAGCTCTCAAACCACTGTCAGGTGGCTGAGCTTATGCAGAGACTGGCAGCCAATTTGCTAACATAGCGAAATGGCATCCTCTGTAAAAAATGGGCACTTCCTGGATTGCAAAAGCCTGTCCTGCCCCTCCACATAGTGAGACAAGTCGGTGACAACTGCAGTCCCAAGGCCCAAGCTGTACCCTGAGGTGGAGCACAGGCCCAGTTCTCCGATGGCCTCCTTCTTAACAAACTGTTGGATAATATGGAAGTTGCTGTGACAACTCCAGGAAGTACAACAATCAGTGCAGTTTGGCCCAGGCTGGAGTAACTAATAAAAGCTACTTCCTCTCTGGTTATATTTTTCCAATTTCTGCAGGGACTAATGGAATAGGAGGAAAGCCATAAAGGAGCTCTTTGCTTGAATCTGAAAGAAAAATCCACAGGAGACCTTCTCGCTACTCTTACATGGACTACAGAAGACACCTGACACAGACTCCTAGTCTGCGTCTAGACTGGCAAGTTTTTCTGCAAAAGCAGTTGCTTTTACAGAAAAACGTGCCAGCTGTCTACACTGGCCGCTTGAATTTGCGCAAGAACACTGATGATCTAATGTAAGATTGTCAGTGTTCTTGCGCAAATACTATGCTGCTCCCGCTCGGGAAAAAGCCGTCTTATGCAAATGCTTTTGTGCAAGAGGGTCAGTATAGACAACTGAGAACCGTTTTGCGCAAAAAAGCCCCGATGGCAAAAATGGCAATCGGGGCTTTCTTGTGCAAAACCGCATCTAGATTGGCACAGACTCTTTTCTGCAAAAAGTGCTTTTGCGCAAAAGCGTCCGTGCAAATCTAGACGCTCTTTTCCACAAATGCTTTTAATGGAAAAACTTTTCCATTAAAAGCATTTGCGGAAAATCATGCCAGTCTAGACGTAACCCTATGGGAAATTATTCCGTTGTAGGGAAACTTCTCTTTCTGTACATCGGATTTATTTTGCTGCTTGAGACACCACTCTGGACACACGCAGCTGAACTGGTCTATTGGGCTGTCCAGGCATGGCAAGGGAAAACAAGGACTTCTGATATATCAAATAAGCTGTTTGTAAGGCAAGACATTGTAAACACCTTTGCAGCAACAGAAAACGTGAAGGGTAGAACATTGTAGTAAAAATGCCTGTCCTCCTACCTCCCCCACCTTCCCCCCCCGCACCCTCCCCCCCCCCAAAAAAATTAAGTATTTGTGATAGAACAGCCTGACTGCTATATGGAAGCTGACATTTTTCATACTGAAAATCCCAATCCAGTCTTGCACTGCGAGGCTAGGATTTCTAGTGCACCAGCATTAGTATATGGGAACTTGAACATCTTATTGTATTTGGTCAAATTTCTTAGGCCCATGTTGAGTTCCATTTTTGTCAGCCTTCAATGTAAGGAAAGAGCTGGAATAAATGCTTTTTCCTCCCTACCAGAACTTTCTCGATGGTCCTTTTCTTCAGAAGAGAACCCACTTCCTCCATGAGCAGCATCATAGAAGAAGGTTATGGAGAGAGGGTTTGTAGGGAACACAGACTGGATGCAGCAAGTGAACCATGCCCCACACCGCTGAGGAAGGCACAAACCCTCCAGGGTCTCTGCCAATCAGACCTGGGTGACAATTCCTTCCCAACCACAAATATGGTGATCCATTACACCTGGAGCATGTGGGTGAGACCCAGCAGCCAGACCCTGGAAAGAATTCTCTGTATTAATTCAGAGCCCTCCCATCTGAAACATCAGCCGCTCCAGCCATAGGCAACAGTTATGCACTGGAAATGTCTGAAGACATCAGAGAGACACAGTATAGATACCAGGTCTATCCTCAACTGGAGAAAGGGATGCTGAGGTGGCCTGGTCACTGTGGGAGCACGCCACAGCATCTGGCATTCTAAGATCAGCCCTAGGCTCAGAGAAGGTATCTGGGAGTTTAGTAATATGAACTAAAGGAATTTCTCCCTAGCTGATTCAGGCAGAGATGTCTTTGGAGGAAAGGAGTGCTTGCCTGGGGTCCTTGGCAGAGCAAGGAGTGAGATTGGGAACGTGTGGTAAGAAATTCATATTGAATCAAATCTAACGTATCAAGGTTAGCTGCTAGAAAGTTTTATATTTATTTCTCTGTGTATATCTCCTTTTGAGCATCTTATCCCTCATAATGAGAGAGAGGAAGTCTGAAAAGAGAGCCATATTGAGCAGAACTTCTAGAGAAGATCCTGCATGAAATTCTTACAGTGTCCTAATACTGCAGCTTTGGTGGGAACTAGCAGAGAAGACGGAATTATGGGTCCTGAGAGCTGTCCAGGTGGACCTTTGTGATTTAAGAGCACCTCTGAATTCACACTCTGAACATCATTGTAATAACATTAGTACAAAATATGCCTTGTGAGGTGTCATCTGAAAACTAGCGACAAGGAGTCCTGTGGCACCTCATAGACTAACAGATGTGTTGGAGCAGAAGCTTTCGTGGGCAAAGACCCACTTTGTCAGATCTGACATCTGTTAGTGTATAAGGTGCCACAGGACTCTTTGTCGCTTTTGCAGATCCAGACTAACACGGTTACCCCTCTGATACTATCTGAAAACTAGTAACTTGTTCATCAATAATATTAAACTGACATATATCTGTATGCATTATATGTAAAATTATGAATTCCTCCTTCATGATGTTGTAAGCGCTTGTTCAGATCCACAAGTCCTGGTTAAACAGGTCTTTCCTAGCCAAAATAATGTACGTTTATCTCAATTAATATGTAAGTTGTAAATGGGGGGCTCAAGACAGCACGAGGGGGAAATTGACAGTACACAATGCAAAGCC
The DNA here is from genome assembly GCF_049634645.1 of Pelodiscus sinensis. Taxonomy (NCBI): domain Eukaryota; kingdom Metazoa; phylum Chordata; order Testudines; family Trionychidae; genus Pelodiscus; species Pelodiscus sinensis. The sequence goes on along the minus strand of NC_134730.1, from coordinate 8,347,484 downwards.
ATTTTTCAGCAAACACGGGGAGAAGAAAAAGCATGGAGCTTCCCACCAGATTCCACATCACCTTCTTTATTGTTTGAATAAACGTTGTTTTGAGAGATAATACTCAGAAGAATCCACTTCAAAGGTTGACTGGACTACAAAGTGAGGCCCCAAAGCACCCCATCCTCCGTCCTCTCTCTTTTTCACTTAAAAAGACAAAGGACTCAACCCATGGATCTGGGTGTGACCCTGACCTGAGAATTTGGTCAGCAATATTGCTGGGAACATGTGGTAAAGAATTCATGTTAAAACAAATCTAGCTTGTAAGTTTAGCTACTAGAAAATGTTTTATCTTTATTTCTATGTTTATATCTCCTTTTGAACATCTTATCCATAGTAATGAGAAAGAGGGAATCTGAAAAGAGAGCCACGTTGTTGCAGGAATTCTAGAGTAGATCCTGCATAAAATTATTTTTCATTGTGTTTGTAATCATTTCTGACCTCAATACTTTATAATTGTATGCACTTAAAATCTCTCTTCCTGTGTAGTTAAATAAACTTGTCTTATGTTTAATATAAAATAATCCATTGCTGGGTTTAAACTGGACTGTTTAGTAACTTGTTTAAAGTTACAGGTCAATATCTGAACTGCACAGGAAAGGATTGGACATTGCAGAACTCATGAAAATGTGGGTTTGGGATTGTGTTAGGGCCACCTAGCAATCAGTGGCCAAAGCTGGTGGAAGCCAGAGTGTGACTGGAAAATTGTTGACAGGCCGCTGGATCAGAGTTTCTGTGTCAGGGCTGTAGCTGTACAAAGACACTTTGGCTACGTCTAGGCTGGCATGATTTTCCGCAAATGCTTTTAACGGAAAAGCTTTTCCGTTAAAAGCATTTGCGGAAAAAAGTGTCTAGATTGGCACAGATGCTTTTGCGCAAAAGCAACCGTGGCCAATCTAGACGCGCTTTTGCGTAAAAAAGCCCCTATCGCCATTTTTGCGATCGGGGCTTTTTAGCGCAAAAGAAATCTGAGCTGTCTACACTGGCCCTTTTGCGTAAAAGCTTTTGCGCAAAAGGGCTTTTGCCCGAATGGGAGCAGCATAGTATTTCTGCAAGAAGCACTGATTTCTTACATGAGATCGTCAGTGTTCTTGCAGAAATTCAAGCGGCCATTGTACACAGCTGGCTTTTGCGGAAAAACGTGCCAGTCTAGACACAGCCCTGAGGTATTACCTGCATGCTGGTAGGTTGTTTGTGAGTGGCCCAGGTTGGGAGTTACACCAGCAAAGCACGGTTAGGCACCAGAGTTACAGGACAGAAGGTGACACAATCTCTCATTGGTCTGGATTGCACACTGAAGTGTGATAGCTCCATATCCCATCCCAGGCCCTTTGAAGATAAAGTGGGCAGCTCTCAGACCTGACACTCACCACATAGAGCATCTCCTTTCTACTGCAAGAAGAGCTCCCTCTTACAATTCCTCTGAGGAAAGAAAATCATACTACATGGACCAAGCAGTGCAATGCTGATTAAAAATACAGGCAGTTTCCATGGTCTCTGAGGAACTGAGCAGTATCCCGAACATAGAGATTTTGGGAGCACAGGTTTTGGCACCAACCCATGATTCCCTCTTTCTTTTTCTGGTAGGCTCAGGATCTGAGGCTTATGCCTTCTTATGGGCCCATTTTCTTTTTTCCTGCCTTTGAGGAATGAAGACAGTGGAGCTGAAGCCTCCATGCAGGAGGTCTGTATCACTGTATTTAAATAGCCAGTACCAGTATTTGAGGATGTTGACTCGCCTGGGCTATATCTACACTGGCGTCTTCTTGTGCAAGAACATCTTGTGCAAGTATTCTTGTGCAAGAACTCTTGTGCAGGAACACATCCACACTGCCATGTGCAAGATGTACTTTTGCGCAAGAGCATCCATGGCAGTGTGGACACTCTCTTGCACAAGAAAGCTCTGAGAGCCATTTTAGCCCTTGGGCTTTCTTACGCAAGAAACCCCTGCCACGTGTCCACACTGCCCTCTTGCACAAGAGCTCTTGTGCAAGAGAGCTTACATCTGTCAGAAGAGTGTAGCTCTTGTGCACGAAGCCCTCACTTACCATGCTATACTGTAAACCTTCTTGCGCAAGAGCAGGTGGGCAGTATGGACACTGTGGAAGAACGGCCGTTCTTGCACAATAACCCGCCAGTGTAGACATAGCCCTGGATTATTGGCATTACAGAAGGTCTCCTAAGCCTCTGGTACTTTTGGCAATGTTGGCATCTCAGAGATGATACTGAAAATTCCTGGTTGTCCTGAAATCTCAGATGACATCAAAGATTTGCCCCCCACCTGCGCACACTCTTGTGTGAGCAAATCTCGGTGCTGAGTTTCACTGTGCCAAACCAGAAACTTTCCTCGGATCACTTGCAGCTATTCTGATACTTCCAACTGGAACTATGCTCAGGAAGGCTAGCCAGGGAAAAAAGGGAGGAGGTGTTGCCTTATATATTAAAAATGAACACGCTTGGAGTGAGGTGGAGATGGACATAGGCAACGGAAGTGTTGAGAGTCTCTGGGTTAGGCTAAAAGGGGTTAAAAACAAGGGTGATGTCATGCTAGGCATCTACTACAGGCCACCTACCCAGATGGAAGAAGTGGATGAGGCTTTTTTTAAACAACTAACAATATCATCCAAAGCCCAAGATTTGGTGGCGATGGGGGACTTCAACTATCCAGATATATGTGGGAAAATAACACTGAGGGGCACAGACTATCCAATAAGTTCTTGGACTGCATTGGAGACAACTTTTTATTTCAGAAGGTTGAATGAATTACCGGGGGGGGGGGGGGGGGGGAAGCTGTTCTAGATTTGATCCTAACAAATAGGGAGGAGCTGGTTGAGAATTTGAAAGTGGAAGGCAGCTTGGGTGAAAGTGATCCCATCAAAAAAATATATTGGAAATGGAAGAGGTACAGAAAAGGGCAACAAAATGATTAGTAGGCCACAGGTTTAATCAATCTTATAAGATTATCATTATATAGTAATTTACCCTGTGTCTTCCAATTTTGCTCTGGCTATGCCCCAGGGGGCCACAAACAGAACTGGAACAACTGTTGGAAAGAAAATGGGCAGATTAGAACTAGGTTTTCAAGATGTTCAATACAAAACATAGACATACGACAGCTGTGCTTGATGATCCTCTACATAATGGTTTTCATTCTTTTCAGGATCATTGTGACTCTTAGAAATCCTCAGTGCTGGATGACAAAGAGTTCATTTTGGACTCATCAAATGTTTCCAATTATGTCTGACAAGCTCACTATATCTAACACACTGTTTTCCTAGTATTTATCCAGAAATAGTAAGATATCAAATGAAAGATGGTGATATACTAGTCATTAATATCATGGTGAAATAAATGGTAACACTATATAAAGATTTATGTACACCTACTGAAAATATATTTTAAACTTTGTAACAAGGCAGAGTTGACAAGCAGGTATTCTGACAGACAAAGCAGCTATTTCTACACTGGCAGGCTACGTCTAGACTGGCCCCTAATTTCGGAAAAGTCATACAAAGCAGGTAAGTCAGAATAGGGAAATCGGCGGGGGATTTAAATATCCCCTGCGAGATTTAAATAAACATGTCCGCCGCTTTTTTTCAGGCTTGGGGAAAAGCTGGAAAAAAGCGTCTAGACTGGCGCGATGCTCCGGAATAAAGCCCTCCGGAATAAGAGATCCTCCGGAAAAGGGCTTTATTCCGGAGGATCGCGCCAGTCTAGACGCTTTTTTCCGGCTTTTCCCCAAGCCGGAAAAAAAGCAGCGGACATGTTTATTTAAATCCCACGGGGGATATTTAAATCCCCCGCAGATTTCCCTATTCTGACTTACCTGCTTTGCATGACTTTTCCGGAATTAGGGGCCAGTCTAGACGTAGCCACAGCGTCTTGCGCAAGAACTCTTTTGCGGAAGAGTTCTTGTGCAAAAACTCTTCCAGAAGAGAGCGTCTACACTGGCATGTGCTTTTGCACAAGAGATGTATTTTTGGGCAAGAGAATCCATGCCAATGTAAATGCTCTCTTGCACAAGAAAGCTCTGATGGCCATTTTAACCATAGGGCTTTCTTTTGCAAAAAAATCATGTTGCCTGTCTACACTGGCCTCTTGTGCAAGAACAGTTGTGCAAGAGGGCTTATTCCTGAGCGGGAGCATCATAGTTCTTGCTCAAGAAGCACTGATTTTATACAGTAGAACGTCAGTTTACATGCACAAGAAATTGTGGCCAGTGTAGCCAGGCAGCAACTTTTTGCACAAGAGTGGCTGCTTTGGCGCAAGATTGCGCCAGTGTAGACACAGCCAGCATGTCTTTGATGTAAATTAAGGATTGCAAGTCATTACACTGGCATCTTCATAAGCATAGAGCACCAATGGAGGATGCAAAAATCAATGTGGAAGAATAAATTAAAGAACAAACAGCTGGAGTGCATTGCAAAGGGCTATATAGCTGGAGGAACAAATAAGACATTTTGTGATCCTTTCATGGAAGTATCTCATTGAAAGACATGGCATGCTCATGTAAGCTTGGATCCTGGTTTTGACTGAAAACCAGCAGCTCTGTCAAAGAAAAAAATCTTCGGGAGAAAATCTCTCTTAAATAGGAAAAGTAACCATTAATAAGTGTAGACTCAGAATTGTGTTTGAAGTTTTGTTTATATATGTAAACATTTCAGTTTCCAGAGCTCTGACACCAGAGCTATGTAGATTAGTTTACTAAACATACCCAAATGAAGCCGCGCTTTAAATAATCGCGGCTTCATTTATATGATAATGGCTGCCGTGCTGTGCCGGGGCTCATCTGTCCCGGCACAGCGGGGCAGTCTAGACTCTCCGCGGTCTACAGGGAAGACTCTGTCGACCGCTCCGGTAAACCCGGCACAGTGTGGCAGCCAGTTTAATGTAAATGAAGCCGCAATTATTTAAATCGCGGCTTCATTTGGGTATGTCTAGTAAACTAAACTACATGGCTCTGGTGACAGAGCCATGTAGTCTAGCCATACTCTAGTAGTGCTGCATTATTATAAAGCTGTTGATTGTGAGTTGTACCAGTGGAGCAGTGTGTACGCTGTGTCCTCAGGCACAGCTTGCCTGGAAATGGCATGGGCTGTTTTGAGCACTAGGAGTTGGTGAGAGTCTATCACTACCTGCACAGAAAGGGTGAGATCTGCAGCGATCTGAAAGTCAGGGCTTGATTGTGGCAGAAGCTGTTGCTTTCAGGGACATGAGCTACAGCAGGCAAGACCAAACGGCCAACCCTTGTTGTAAACCTGTGGCAAAGCATGTCTCAACTCTGGGTGGTACCCCAGAAGCATTACAACCATCTCAGGAAATTACACAGTGAGAATCACCTGTTTGGCGTTTGTTGTTTCCATAACAAGGACCATATAAAGACTCCTCTCAGAGCCAGTTGAGTTACGAAATGTACACAAACATGTCAGGCCTAACTAAATACAAGGTGCTGCTCTGAGTGGAGCCTTGAAGATTCAGCCATAGAACAAGATGAATGCCACTAGTGGCCTCACAAAGTATTTAAAGGAACACTTGTTCCCAGGTAAATAATTATAGCACCTCTCTTATTCGTCAAGGAGGCTACCCTGGAATCATTTTCTTAGCACTCGTTCTGTCCTCTCTGACAGGCCATGCCCTCCTGGGTGGTGCAATATGCTTGTAATGTATCATAAATCTGAACTGTCAAGCTGTAGCCCTACTGTCAATGACTGTTTCTTCATAGTGCCCAAATTAGAAAAACCCCACCCTGCTCATTTTCTATGTCCATTCATAGATTACTAGGCCCCATGTGGGCTGCAGTCCCTGGAGGGAGAGGGGAAGTATTGGCAAAGGGGCCCCTAAGGATTACGGGGGGAGGTGGACTGTGGGTGGTGGGGGGAAGCCCTGTCCCGGGGGTTCTGCAGTCCTGCCGTCACACAGTCCTGCAGGGAGGGCAGGCTTCATAGGGGGTTAATTCCTGGGGTGTTTGTGGGGGAGAGGGGACCTCCTAAGGGCTCACGCAACCCCTTTGATGCTCTGTTTTGAGTCTTTATTTGTTTCTTTCTGCAGATGGTGAGGGCCATAAACACTGTCTTGCTGCGCCTGGGAGAGCTGGACCCCATCGTGGCCGGATTTGTTATCCTGGGCGTCCCCAAGTGTGGTGGGGGATAGATGGCACCCACACTCCCCAGCCATGCACCAGAACACCATGCCACCTTGTATATAAACCACAGTGGATATTTTTCCAGGGTCTTGCAGGCCCTCATTGACCACCACAGACAGTTTGGTGACTTTTTCATCAGCTAGTCGGGGAAGGCACACAATGCCCATGTCTTCTGCCACTCCAGCCTGTGCCAGCAGCAGAAGGCTAGCACTTTCTTACTCAAGCGCAACGTCAGAGTCAGGGACATGGAGATGCCAGAGTGCACTGTGGGGGATGCAGCCAATCCCCTCATACTGTGGCTAATGAAGCCGTATACCAGCCAGCTGGACCCAAATAGGGACTTTTATTGCCCGCCTGGGCAGGGCCCGCATCCAGGCAGAATGTGCCATTGGCTGCTTGCAGGCATGGTTTAGATGCCTCTTGACCCGCCTTGATGTGAGGGAAGCACAATATCCCCCCAGTAGTGTCAGTCGGTTGTGTCCTCTACAACATTGTTGACAGGAAGAGGGAGGCCTTCTTCCGGGGGGCGGGGGGGGACAGAGGCCCGCCAGGAGGGATGGGCCTTGGAGCAACCACACACAGCTACCCTCCACCAGGCCCATCAACTGAGGGTGCGAATCCAGGAGACCCCGAGGGAGATTTTCTCTGACGGATGCCAGTAACTCTCCCCAGGGCCTCCCCCCTAGGGCTGTGTCTAGATTGCACCCCTTTTCCGTAAAAGGGATGCAAATTAGACACAGTGCAATTGCAAATGAAGCAGGGATTTAAATCTTCTCCGCTTCATTTGCATAAACATGGCTGCCGCTTTTTCCAGCTCAGGGCTTTGCCGGCAAAAAGTGCTAGTCTAGACGGGGATCTTTCGGAAAATAAAGCCTTTTCCAGAAGATCCCTTATCCCTCTTAAAATCAGGAATAAGGGATCTTCCACAAAAGGCTTTATTTTCCAAAAGATCCCGTCTAGACTGGCGCTTTTTGCCGGCAAAGCCCCGAGCCGGAAAAAGCGGCAGCCATGTTTATGCAAATGAAGCGGGGAAGATTTAAATCCCCACTTCATTTGCAATTGTGATGTGTCTAGTTTGCATCCCTTTTTCGGAAAAGGGGTGCAATCTAGACACAGTCTAGGGGTCTGTGCCTTGCCCCTCTCTGCTTTTCCCACAACCACCCCTCCCTTTCCCCACAACCTCGCTTCCCTACAAACAAAATAAAAGCAACTTTTTAAAAAAAATAACTGTTTGCTTTTTTTTATTTGGGCTCAACTAGGAAGGAGGGAGTGGGGGCCAAGAACCTGGCCGGGGGGGGGGGGGGGGGAGGTGAGAACCTTGGCAGGGGGAGGAGAAGCTCAGAGCTGGGGCTGAGACTGGTGCATGGCTCAGGTGGTAGTTCCACCTCATATCTGTGGGCCTCAGTGACCAGGGGTGGGTGGAGGGGGCGAGGGTCTTGGGAAAACAGGGGGATAGGCAGGAGGGGGGAGCTGGAAGGGTGTCAGGCATGGCAGGAGGGCAGGGGCAGGAGTTGGGTACGCCATGATCTCCTGGATAGTGGCACAGCTGTTGTGGCCCTGCTGAAGCTGCTTGGTCCACATCTGGGCCTGCCCTTGTGCATTGTCCAGGATCTCATGGGCCAGGGGCTGCTGCCTGTGACTGAGGATGGACACGTGGTCACTCATTAGGTCCTCATGCACCCTCCAATGCCTGCTGCTCCCCTGGGGTCAGGCGACTTGCTCAGAAGCTGGTGATCACCACACAGTCACAGCTGGTCTGGCTGGGGAGGCTAAAGAGAGGTGTTCAGTTATCCCTGGAGACACTGTCCCTGAGGCCTTGCCCTCATCAGTGAGCTAAGAGCAACAGTTCTCAGAGCAGAGGCAGGTGATGTCCTGGGAGTAAGGCCATGTGCGGCCTGGACAGCAGGCCCCTGCCTCCCAGAGGTCTTCAGAGGACTATACTGCCCTCCCTCCTGGCCCATAGACAAGCAGGCAAGGGAAGTGTCCATCAACACTGGGATCCCAAGGCTGGGAGAGGGGCCTCGAGCAGCCTGACCTTCCATCAGAACTGCACACACACCTGCGCCTAGCGGTGCTGTCCTTGGGACAGGCATGCCCATGTGCATCACTCCAGAGTCTGTGTGCGGGTGTGTCCCCAGTCTCCTTTCAGCAGTGGCTGGTGGTGGAATGGTGTCTCCCCTGGGGGTCAGAAGTGTGTCTGCCCTCTCCCGAGCCTTTGAACAAGAGCCCAGGACTGCCTCGGGGCATGTGGGGCAGACTGGTACTGCATGTGCCTCCACGAGGGCCAGGCCTGTGACGATTGCACTACATCCCCTCAGCACCTGCCACCCCCTACCCTGTGAGTGTGAAAAACAAAGAGCACTCACCTGATGATCCCTCCCCGGCCTTGGAGGATGGTTGGGAAACATCCAGGCCCTGTGGTACAGGCTCAAGGGTGATGGTGCAGGCCATCTCTTCCAGTTCCTTGTCCTCTTCCTCCTCTTCTTGGGCTAGGACCCCTGGGAGGGGCGATGATGGGCATCTCCATCCCTTTGTCCACCACCATGGATGGGAAAGGGGCTGCACTGCCTCCCAGGATGTGATGCAGTTTTGCATAATAGGGGCAGGCATGGGGTCCTGCCCCAGAGCGAGAGCTACACGCCCTCACCCTGGCGTAGCCCTGCCACAGCTCCTTCACCTTACTCCTGACTTGTTCAAGAGGCCTTGTGTGGCCTTTCATGGCCAGGCTGTTAGCCATCTGGCTGTAGATGGCGTTCCAGGTTCTAGAGCAGAGATCCTGGAGGATGTCGTCTTTCGGCCAGGACTTGACCTGCTGGCTGGCGGGAGAGGGGGGTGGGGGGGCACAACACCCCGGAGGTGGTTTCTGCCTGTTGTGTTCTCCACAACATTGGAGAGAAGAAGGAGGAGGCCTTTCTACTGGGGGGAGGGGGAAAGGTGGGGCAGAAGCCACCCGGGAAGGAAGGGCCTTCGAGCAGCCGCACACAGATGCAATCCCCCAGGTCCATCAGGCTGGGGTGCGCATCCAAGAGGCCCTGAGGGAGAGTTTCTCTCAAGGACCCAGTAACTGTCCCCCAGGGCCTCTCCCCTCGGGACCTGTGCCTTTCCCTCCTATACCTTTCCCACAACAACCCTCCCTATCCTGTACAGTCAATAAAGACACCAATTCTGAGTTGAAAAACAAAAACTTTATTTTTTTTATAAGAAAAGGAATTGGGGTGGTGGGGGCTGAGAACCTGGATGGGGCAAGGAGGCGTGAGGGCTCAGGGCTGGGCACTCCCAGTTGCTGCTTCAGGTCCAGGGACCTTGGTACCCCCAGGGGTGGGTGGGGCCTGGTAGAACAGAGTGGTGAGTGGGCGTGGGGGGGGCTGGAGCAGGGTAAGATATGGCAGGGGCAGGGCATAGTCTCATAGCAGGTTGGGGGGGCAGGAACAGGGACTGGAGCCAGGTGTGCCATCATTTCATGGATGATGGCACAAACATTTTCGCCCTGCCGCACAAGCTGATCCTACATGCGGGTCCACCAGTGGGCATCATCCCGGACTGTCTGGGCTAGGGTTTGCTGCATGTTGTGGAGCAGTGGTCCCCAACCTTTAGAGGCTCCTGGATGCCTGGGGGGCGGGGCCACTCATGTGCTGGGCGCCCAGGGGGTGGGGCCACTCACGTGCCGGGCGCCTGGGGGGGTGGGGCTGCGCATCCTGGGGCACGCCAGGGGCGGGGATGCCCTTGCACCCAGCGCCGGCACGTACCCCAGTGCCGGGGCCGCCCGAGCGCCTTGTGCCGTGGACCCGGGGCCGGCACCGCCACCCGAGCCACGCGCCTGGGGCCGGCACCAGCGCCGCGCGCCCGCATGTGCCCTGGGACTGGGGCCGCCAGAGCGCCGCGCACTAGGTGCCGGTGCGTGTCATGCGCCTGGGGCCAGCGCCTCCAGTGCGCTGCGCGCAGTGCCGGCCCAGCTTGTCGGCGGGCGCACACAAATGCCCCGGTGGGCACCATGGCGCCCGCGGGCACTGCGTTAGGGACCACTGTTGTGGAGGGTGGCCACATGCTCCCTTATGAGGTCCTCGTGGACCTTCTGTGCTTGCGGCTTCTCTGGGATTGGGCAGCTGCCTCAGATGGCGATCACCGCGTCCGTGATGGCTAGTCTGGCTGTGGAGAATAAAGAGGGAGAGGCAGTCACTCACTCATGCAGACACTGTCCCTGAAGCTGTGCCCTCCTTTGTGAGCAGTGAGCAACAGTCCTCAGGCCAGAGCAAGGCCATGTGTGGCCTGCACAATGGAACCTGCTTTCAGTCCTCCCCCGTCCCACGGACAAGCAGGCAAGGGAAGTGTCCATCTACACTGGGCTCCCATGGATGGGAGTGGGGCCTGGAGCAGCCTGGCCTTCCATGGGGTCCGCTTCTACATCTGCTTCTGGCAGTGCTGTCTGTGGAAGTGGGTGGCGTCGTGCATGCAGGCATGCCCATATGCTTTGTGCACATGCCTCGGTCTGTGTGGGATTGTGCATGTGCCCTTGTCCCCAGCCTGCTTCCAACGGTGGCTGGTAGTGGGAGGGTGTCCCCCTGCAGAGCTCAGACGTGTGCATGGTGTCCCCAGAGCCTGTGAGCAGAAGCCCAGTGGAGCTTCGGGGCTGCCTCCTGAGGCCACGCGGCCCAGACTGGCGCAGCACGTGTTTCTACATACACGGAGGGCAGCACAATGTCCAGGCTGAGCAGGCCAAGTGACGATCATACCTCAGCCCCTCTACGCCTGTGAACCCTGGCCCTGTGTGTGTGACAAAGTGAGACCACTCACCTGATGATCCCTCCCTGCCCTCAGAGGATGCCTGCGAGACATCCAGGACCTGGGGTACAGGCTCCAGGATGAGGGTGACCATGCTGGCTGTCTCCTCCTCCTCCAGCAGCTCATCCTTGTCCTCCTTCTCTGCATCCTTGACCCCCCCCACAGGTGACAACGGGCATCGCGAGCCCCAAGTCCACCACGAATGAGGAAAAGGCTGCACCACTCCCAGGATTTGGTAGAACTACTGGTAATAGGGGCAGAGCTATGCTCCCTGATCCTCGCGCAGCCCTGGCAGAGCTCTTTCACTTTGCTCCTCACTTGCTCCAGAGTCCTGGGGGGATGGCCCCTCGTGGCCAGAGCCTCGGCCATTCATCCGTATATGCCCGCATTCCGCCTCCAGGAGTGGAGATCCTGCAGGGTCTCCTCCTTACCCTGCAGCTCCAGGAGGGACAGAATCTCTGCTCTGGACCATGAAGGCACATGCCTTTTTGTGCCCCTGGCTGTGTCCTGGGAGCCCTGGTGGTGCTCCCTGTGAGAGCCAGGGAGGTTTTGGGGGGCTTGTGGCTGGGCTATGTGGTCCAAATGTGAGCAGCAGGGAGAGCTGCACGGACAGGTGCAGCTGTCTGGGCTGGCTTCTTGCCACAAGGCTTGTCAAGGCTTTAAAAGCTGGCCATAGGCAGGAACTGTACAGCTTTGATTAGTTTGGACAGAGTGGCCACCAGGGCATCTGTGTGATTACCTGGAGGCCTCTTTAAAAAAACAAAAACAAAACAACCCCTCCCTTTTCCATGCCCCCACATGCCTTTTTCTGAAAAGAAAGAGGTTTGCCGCTGTTGGAAAAATCTCTCCATTCGACTTTTTTATTGAAAAAAACGCATTAGCAGTGTGAACGCAAGTATTTTTTTCCCATAAAATGCTATCGTGTAGACATACCCTGAAAATTTCATCATTCCCATTACAATAGAAATGCTGATGCCAACTCTAGTATTTAGCCCCACATTCCATTATAATGTGTAGACGAAGAGTGATTATAATAAATTGAGACTTTTTTGGGAAATGTCATAATATGATGTATTAAATGGAAAATTTGGTTTGGCTTTAATACTTGATTGACAGAAAGTGCAAGAATTGGGTTTTCTGCTTCTTTTATGTACTGAAACATTCTTGTTATGAAAAGTGGATAATATCGGGGGGGTAGTGGTACCCCCCACAATATCTTATAGAGGCCACGGTAGGGCCAGCTATGTTCTCCTGTGCAGATAAGCAAAGGGAGAAGATGAGAGTGGAATCCAGAGGAGGACTTTATTCATTTCCAGTGTGTGTAGATATCTGCTGGACATTATATATTATATTGTTACAAAGTACATTATGATCACATGATCAATTCTGGGCAGCTCATTTGCACAGGGACATTCAGGGTGTTCAAACATGAGCAAGCAAATAATCTTCTTTTCTCTTTCATTCACAAGAGTACCAAAACCTATTATTTACCTAGCATTTATCTTTTGACAGAAAATTAGAGAGAACTTATCTGAAATTATTTACTTACCCCATCCTATGACAATGTATCTCTGCAGCAAGAGTCTTGCAGTGAGCACATCAGTCACCAATAATGTGTGGAGATAAATTCCTTCAACTAAAAGCCAAAAATAATTTGCACCAACAAAGTAATGCAAGGAAAGCTGTGAAGTCCTGCAAATGGCTAAAATCTGTAGAAATAAGACATCAGGAAGACTTTAATAATAATAAAAAAACATTACACATTGTACTGCTGTAAAATCTCTGAAAAAATTCTGTTGTTCCTATGTAATATTTTATATCCTTTGAAAAGTAATACAGTTTTGATAAACATTTGGTTTAGTCAGGCACCTTCTAGAGTGCTAGCCTGACATTTCTATTCCTTCCTTGATGAGGTTCCTGTTGTGTGCTACTAGGAATAGATGCAAACCTGTGATGTAATCTACAGCCAAGATCATCTAATCAGAATGGCTGTGTCTACATTGGCACCCTTTTCCGGAAAAGGGATGCTAATGAGACCAGTCGGAATTGCAAATGCCGCGGGGGATTTAAATATCCCCCGCGGCATTTGCATGAACATGGCTGCCGCTTTTTTCCGGCTCGGGGTTTTGCCGGAGAAAAGCGCCAATCTAGACGGGATCTTGTGGAAAATAAACCCTTTTCCGGAAGATCCCTTATTCCTACTTGAAAGATCCCTTATTCCTATTTTCCTATTTTCTTGTGGAAAATAAACCCTTTTCCGGAAGATCCCTTATTCCTACTAGGAATTCTGCAGCAGTGTCATATTTTTAAATGAAGATTTTCATTCAATTTATTATATATTTTGAAGAGTTTGTTTGTTTGTGCAAAATAAAGTCATACTTTGTGATTACGTACAGATACCAAATTTTGTATAAACCACTGCCACTTAAATTAGCTGACTGCACTCCTTTTTACACTGGAATATGCTAGCTAAAAGGTTTAAATAATTTTTATTTTCATTGGAAAAAAATCATGACTTCTATTATTAGTATTCATAAAAGTATTTGCTAACAAAATTAAACTTGAGTCACTTATTCAACTATCATTTTAGTACAAAGAAAAATTGTACTGTTACAAATCAAAATATAATTCAAATTAGAGTTATGGAAGCTTTATAAGTTTCTGATTCAATTTTATTATGTATGATAATTATTCAATAAAATGAATGTTTAAAGTTGAAATCCTAGAAATTTAAAACTGTTCTTTTACTTCCCTTTTGCAAGCACATGTAATAGAATTTGTTATTAAGATTTCATTTCTTGAACTTTCCTATAGGTGAAATCTATACCAGTGTTTCTCAACCAGTGGTACAAGTATCCTTATGGGAACTCAAGAGAAGTCTGAGGGAGTACATCAAAACAACTGAAGTTTGGAGAAAACTGAATTTTTATTTTAAGTTTTCCAGTGTTTTATTATTTTTGTACTTTTTACACCCCAAAATTTCATTGCCCACCCCGCTACGATTAAGTTGTTTAAACAAATGTGTTGCAATGGTAGAAAAAAAATGGTGTGTCTGAACACTGTAAGTACTGGGGGTACTTACAATTTATTTATTTATATATTTCTTTTGAAAAAGGAGTAACTTATAAAAAAAAGTTGAGGAACACTGATCTATGCAAAATGACTTTGCTTGGTCAACGACAGGCCTCACCTGCTAGTTACATATAAAAATGGAATCTGTAGGGGGAAATTAGGTGATAGCTTTCTTAAGAATGTTAAACTGTGGTTAATTGACTAGTTGAGTAGTCGATGGAATTTCCATCAACTAGTCGATAGGTACATCTGCATTCCTCCTTTGAAATGTACAAGAGTTCCTGCTGGGACTCTTGTACATTTCAAAGGAGGAATGTGGAACTCCACATGCAGCTTGGGGCCAGCAGGAAGTCCCCCTGACTCCGGGCTGCACGCAGGAGTGCCTGCTTTGAAATGTACACAAGTCCCCAGTGAGGGCTCTTGTGAAATTCAAAGCCACAGCACCCTCATGGATCCTGTGGTCAGCAGGGGACTCAGAGTCCTCCGCTAACCCCAGGCTCCATGCTGCACTGCATGCTGAACAGAGCCTGGGATCAACGGATCTCGGGCTCTATGTGGCATTTCCAGCTGATCCTGGGCTCCACAGCACTGCCCCTTTGTACGCCACTTCAGCATTTCAAAGGGGCAGCACTGTACAGCACAAGGCGGCGTTTCAAAGGAGCAGGTGCCACACGTGATCCCGGGCTCAGCTGTGGGGTGCTGCCCCTTTGAAATGTGGAGGCGGCATTTTAAAGGGGCAGCATCAGACAGCTGAGTCAGGGATCAGCTGTGCGGCAGCTGCTCCTTTGAAATGCTGCCTTGGAGTTTCAAAGTGGCAGTGTAACACATCTGATTCCCAGCTCAGCTGTGCAGTGCTGCCGCTTTGAAGTACTCCTTTTTTCCCCTCACCCCCATTGCTGCCTTTATCTGATAGGAGGTAGGGGGGATGGAAATCGACTATTTGACTGACTATCCAATAAGCCTGGTAACACGTTATAGACTAACAAAACATGTTGATGATATCATGAGCTTTCGGGCACAGCCCACTTCTTCAGATAACCAGAGTTATGAGTTTAGGATGTTCATAGAATCATAGAATACTTGGACTGGAAGGGACCTCGAGAGGTCATCAAATCTAGTCCCCTGCCCAAAATAAATAGTACAAGGGAAGGGAAGGGGGGAGAGGAAAAAAGGAGGGGGGGTGGCAGACAGGGAGTTAGAGGGAAGCAATAAGTATCTGAAGATTGGGTAGTTAAAACAAAGCAGATAAGAATCAAAGTCAATTGATAGAATTCTTCCGGACATAGGAGTCTATACAAAGAGCTGTTTGCACTTTCAATGGCTGTTAAATTGGTCCCAACCAACTTTCATCACGATTGAGTCCATTAGCAAGTGAACTGAATTTGCGGATGAACTCTAATTCCAATGTTTCTCTATGTATCTGGCTAGTAGAACTGGTTTGTGACAAGACAGCTACTTGAAGCTCTTTTAAACAGTGATTAGAAACATTGAAGTGTTCCCAATAGGTTTCTATATGTTTCCCTTACGTATATCTGATTTGTGTCCATTGATTCTTTCCTGCAGAGACTGTCCACTTTGTCCAATATATATAGCAGTGGGGCACTGCTGGCATTTGATGGCATAGATCAAATTACTGGATGTGCAGTCAAATGACCTTTTGATTTGGTAGCTTATGTTGTTGGCTCCAGTGATTAATTCACCAGTATAGATATGTGGGCTGAGTTGGCATCATTTTTGGTTGATTCCTGGATGCTTATGATGTGGTTGTGTGGCATGGTTACCGGAAATAATTTGTTTCAGACTGTGGGGTTGTCTGTAAGCAAGAATAGGCTTTTCTCCCAAGGCCTCTGAGAGTGAGGGATCATGTTCTAAGATGGGTTGTAGATTGTGTATAATGTGCTCGAGGGGTCTGAGTTATGGATTATAGGTAATAATAAGCTGAGTTCTGTTATTTTCTCTTTTGGGTCTGTCAGGCTATGTTTACACTACCCCGCTAGTTCGAACTAGCGGGGTAATGTATGCATACCGAACTTGCTAATGAAGCCCGGGATTTGAATTTCCTGGGCTTCATTAGCATAAAGCCGGCTAGTGCGAACCCCGTGCCGCGCGGCTACACGCGGCACGGGCTAGATAGTTCGAACTACGTAGCCATTCTTAACTATCTGTACGCCTCGTTCCACATGTTTTGCTAGTCTATAAAGTGCTACCAGACCTTTTGTTGGTTTTTTTCTGTCTCAAACTAAATCGGCTACTCCTGAAGCTAGTCGACTAGTCCTTAACAGCCTTAATCTTTCTATCAGTGATGGACTGTGTTCCATGGGGTGTTTCTGGCCTGAAAAGAGAGAAGACTTCTTGTACATAAAATGGGAATCAGTGGCCATACTGAAATAAAAGAGTTCTAGTTCTGAATAAGTTATTGGCCATCATAGAAGGCGATGCATTCTTGGACAATCATATTTAGTCTGCATCTCCTCAGATTTAACAAGAAAAGAATTAGCAATTAGGGAACTGGAGAAAGTAAAAACTCAAGACAGCTGGCAATTTATGACCATACAAGGAGAAGGAACCAAGAGGCATTTGGCACACCTGGGAGCAGAAGAGCACATGCAGTCTGATCACTATAGAAAGACATATGCACCACTAGGCATATCCCATTGCTATCAGGTATGCAGCATGGAAGCTGCAGGAAACAGTTCTGAAGATTCTGCTGGGAAAAATGAAGAGAGAACACAGCCAGGAAACACCTAAGGTTAGCAGTTTAGCCCAGTCTATGAGCCAGAGGTATAGCGAGGGTGCTTTGTGCCCGGGAGCAAAGGCAAAATTTGCGCCACTCCCCAACCCTCCCCCCAACCCACCCCCCACTCCCGAACCTGGCGCATGGCTGAGACCAACACTGGGGAGGGGGGAGCTTCCTCCCACCCCCTTCAGTTTGGGGCTGGACCCCCACATGCACTAACCCACCAGAGGAGATGGAGGAGGGTTGAGCTGGGGGCGAAGAGGCAGGGAGGAGGCTCCAGCTGGCAGCAGCGGGTGGAGGAGCAGCAGGAGAGTGAAGGGGAACTAAATTGGTTCAACCCTAGTGTGGTGACCAGGAGCAACTGCCCCCCCCCATCTCCCTCTCAATGCCACTGTTATGAGCAGGGCTGGCCCAAAGGTTTGTGATACCCTATATGACCTATGACTTTGGTGCCCCTCCCACATTCAATATAGAGAAAAATAAAAATCTACTCTGTATGAGGTGATATAGTAACAACAGTCGGGTAAATTTTAATTTATTTTATCATTTCAACATTCACTTAAAATTATTCAATAAATTAAAAAGAAAGCCAGAATTTTTATTATTATTGATCATTATTGCAATTAGAATGGAAAGGAATATACATGCTAAGTGGTATTTGTTTATATTATTACTCAGGCATTCAAAAATCAGGGCATTACTATTACTTTAACAATAATAATCTACAATATATACTCAATCTTAATCTTACAAGTACTTATGATTCTCCTTTTACGATCTTGTTTAAACCTCTTACTAAATTTTTCAAGTCCCACACAAACACAAATTCTTTGCGGGCATAGTGTCTTCCAAATCACAACTTGTAACTTGACAGAACATCTGATATGGGTCATCTGCCCCCTGCCTGGCCATTAAGTAGTGAGTAACACTGACACAATTGTAGGCGTGGCCAGCACTGGCATACCTAGAATGACTGAACTGCCAGACGCCACTCCAGAACCCAGACTGCTTTTTTTGAACTATATTTTAGCTATATTTGCATACACAGTCGTGCTCTTTGTGAAATAAATAATATAATTCAATGTCTGACATGACAACGATGCACTGTTTTACAAGGACAATATGTGATACTTTCATTTATAAGTGATAACATACTAATATATTTTTAAATAGAGAAAAAGATCATTACCATCTAATTTGGCACCCCTTCAAGCCTCGAGCCCTATGCAACTGCCTAGTTCCCTATATGGTCAGGCCGGTCCTGTCTGTAAGAGTTCCCAAGAGAAGATCTTCAATTTTCTAAAGCAGAGACTCCACAGCAGGGTCTTCATAAGGCAAGTGGACAGAACATTTTGAAAGGACAAAAGGACATCAAATGGGTGTGCTAGTGTTATCCGGGATAGAAGACAAGAGATGTGACTGCACAACTCACTTAAGGTGATACTTCCAAGGCTTGGGATTCTGGAATGGAAGATGAATGAGAGGAAGGGAATTTTCTCTGGATTGTTTGTCCCACGAGCAAAAGACAGATGGCACAAGATGCAGGAGATAAACCATTGAGTAGGTAAGTGGTGCAATGTAGAGGATTTGGATTTCATAGAAAAAGTGAGTCACCTTCTGTGGAAAGCGGGAAGTATACAGGTTGGATGGTCTCCATCTTCATAGTAGGGAAACCAATGTTAGAATCATAGAGCCGGAAGAGACCTCAGGCGGTCATCTCGACCGGCCCCCTGCCCAAGACAGGACCAATCCCAACTAAATCAACCCAGCCAGGGCTTTGTCAAGCTGAGACTTAAAAACTTCTAGGAATGGAGATTCTACCACCTCCCTAGGGAACCCATCCCAGTGAAATAGTTTTTCCTAATCGCCAACCTAAACCTCCCCCACTGAACTTGAGACTGTTGCTCCTTGTTCTGCCAACCGTCACTATTGAGAACAGCCTTTCTCCATCCTCTTTGGAACCTCCCTTCAGGAAGTTGAAGGCTGCTATCAAATCCCCTCTCACTCTTCTCTTCTGCATACTAAACAAACCCAAATCCCTCAGTCTCTCCACATAGGTCATGTGGTCAGGCACCAGCCCCCTAATCATTTTGGTTGCCCTCCGCTGGACCCTCTCCAATGCATCCACATCCTTTCTATAGTCGGGGGCCCAGAACTGGACACAGTACTCCAGAACTGCTACTTAGCCATTTGGTCTCCAGCCTGTAACAATACTTGGGATTCTTCCATCCCAAGTGCAAGACTCTACACTTGTCCTTGCTGAACCTCATCAGATTTCTTTTGGCCCAATCCTCTAATCTGTCTAGGTCACCCTGGAACCTACCCCTGCCCTCCAGCATATCTACCTCTCCCCCTAGCTTAGTGTCATCTGCAAACTTGCTCAGGGTGCAATTCATCCTCTAATCCAGGTCATTAATAAAGATGTTGAACAAAACAAGTCCTAGAACAGATCCTTTGGGCACTCCATTAGAAACTGGCTTCCAACCCGACACCAAGCTGTTGACCACTACCCGTTGGGTCCAACAATCCAGCCAGCTTTCTATCCATCTAACAGTCCATTTATCCAATCCATATTCCCTCCATTTGCTGGAAATAATATTGTGGGAGACAGCATCAAAAGCTTTGCTAAAGTCAAGGTATATCACATCACCAACTTTCCCATATCCACAGAGCCAGTTACCTTATCAGAGAAGACAATCAAATTGGTTAGGCATGACTTGCCCTTGGTGAATCCATGTTGGCTATTCCTGATCACTTTCCCCTCTTCCAAGTGCTTCAGAAAGGATTCCTGGAGGATCCCCTCCATGATTTTTCCATGGACTGAGATAAGGCTGACTGTTCTGTAATTCCCTGGATTGTACTTCTTCCCTTTTTTAAAGATGGGCACTACATTTGCCTTGTTCCAATCATCCAGGATCTCTCCCCATCTCTACTAGTTTTCAAAGATAATGGCCAAAGGCTTGCAATGACATTTGCCAACTCCCTCAGTATGCTTGGATACATTAAACCTGGACCCATGGATTTGTGTGTGTTTAGCTTTTCTAAATAGTTCCTAACCTGTTTTCCCCACCAAAAGCTGTCTTCCTCCTTCCTATACTATGTTTCCTAATGTTCTGGATGACAGACTTGACAGATTAATTGGGATAGCAACATCCTCTTTTGTTGTCAAAATAATGCTAAGGCATGAGTAAGTATTTAAAAACTTGTGGGACAAAACTGAAATCCTATCAATGGTAAACATGTTATCACTTGGAGATGATAAAATTGTCAAAAGGCAAACATGTTCAATAAATAATTCTGTTCTGAGAAGCTGGATGATGTATTCAAATATCACAGTGAAAATGAGATACATGAAATGCTATAAAGTAAAATAGGAGTAAAAGAGTGTATACCAAATTTAACATTTCTAAAATCTGTGAGTCTGGACAATTTGTATGCAAGAGTTTTAAAAAGTTGACTGAGGAGCTTTGTGAACTAATGATGCTGATTTTTAACATGTCTTTGAATTCAGTCTTTAGAAACTGGAAAAATAAGTCAATATTGGAAAAGGATATGACCTGGGCAACTATAGGTAAGTTAATTTGACACTGATCCAGGGCAACATCATTGCATTAATGCTAACGGATACAATCAATATTGAAATAAAACATGACAACACAATTAATGCTGCTCCGTGTGTTTTATTTAGAAAATATATTTTGCCAAACAAACGTGACATTTTTAATGAAATGGCAAATTTGACTGATAATGGCCTTACAGTAGAAAAAGGAAAAGAAAAGAATTATCAGCATGACTCAGTGTCTTACAGACCTATCCTACAGTGAGAAACTTGAAAGCTCAGTCTATTTAACTTATCAAAGATTAGGAGGGAATTTGATGATAATTTGTAAGTACCAAGAGATTCCTCATAGTAGAGGGCTCCTAGATCTAGCACACAAAGGCAGAATAAGATTCAGTTTCTGGGAAATGAAACTAGATAATTTCAAGCTGCAAATAAGTCAAAAATTTAATTGAAAGGATAATTTACCACTGAAACCACTTACATAGAGAAGTGATAGATTCTTCATCACTTGATGTCTTTATAACAAGATTGGATATCTGCCTAAGATGTTTGCTCTGTCAGATATTATTGGCTTGATGCAGTTGCAACAGGATGAAATGTATGCCCTATGTTCTGCAAGAAGTCTGACTAGATTATTATAATAGTCTCTTCTTGTCTTGAAATCTCAGAATTTATGAATAATTTAATCAGTTCAATAGCTATGTTACTCTTAATAGTAATCATCAGTCTATTTTATACTGAGTTTTACTAGACCCAGAAGATCATCTTAAGGTACACAACTCTAACTATGTAAACAAAAGTCAAAAGTATTTTAAACCATCTTCGTGGGAGTGAATGCCCCGTCAGCCTCCCTTTGGGTATGTCTACACTACAGCATTATTTCGAAATATCTTATTTCGAAATAGTTAATTCGAAATAAGTTTAGAAATAACGCGTCTAAACACAAAATGCATTTCAAAATAGCCTTTTGCTATTTTGAAATAGTGCATCCACTGAATCACATTTAAAGCCTGCCAGAACCAGGTCCGGCAAGGCACCAGGTCAAGTGTGTGGCTGCTGCCTGGGACTCTCTGAGGCTTGTGCTTAAAGGGACACGGGCAGCCAGTTCTCAGGTTTCCCTGCTTGCTTGCCTACCTCGATGAGGGACAGCAAAGCATTTTGTCTCTGCGTGCTCTGCTTGCCCTCACTCGGAACAGCATAGCACTCTGCAACATGGAGCTGGAGCTGCCCCTGGACACTCTGGTGCATCTCTTGGACACGTTGCTGTGAGCCTGGCTGCACTTTCTGCAGGCTGCCATCCGGGATGTCCATCGGGGGGCTGTCAGTATCCAGGAGGCCCTGCGAGAGAGCTTCTACCCTGAGGAGCTGCTCTGTCCTCAGAGGCCAAGATGAACAAGTTTTCTCCCTCCTCCTTACAACATCCTTTTAGATACCTGAAAACTGCTATTGTGTCCCCTCTCAGTCTTTTCTTTTCTAAACTAAGCAAGCCCAGTTCTTTCAGCCTTTCTTCATAGGTCGTTTTCTAGACCTTTAATCATTCTTGTTGCTCTTTTCTGGACCCTCTCCAATTTCTCCACATATTTGTGAAATGCGGTGCCCAGAACTGGATACTCCAACTGAGGCCTAACCAGCGCAGAGTAGAGAGGAAGAATGATTTCTCGTGTCTTGCTCACAATACACCTGTTAACGCATCCCAGAATCATGTTTGCTTTTTTTGCAATGGCATCATACTGCCATATTCAGTTTATGGTCCACTTTAACCCCTAGATTCCTTTTTGCCATAACTCCTTCCTAAACAGTCGCTTCCCATTCTGTATGGGCTCATCTACATTGGCCCCTTTTCCGGAAGGGGCATGCTAATTTTTCAGATCGTAATAGGGAAATCCGCGGGGGATTTAAATATTTAAATAAAAATGTCCGCCGCTTTTTTCCGGCTTTTAGAAAAGCCGGAAAAGAACGTCTACACTGGCCCCGATCCTCCGGAAAAAAGCCCTATTTATTCAAAGTAGGAATAAGAGATCCTCCGGAAAAGGGCTTTTTTCCGGAGTATCGGGGCCAGTGTAGACGTTCTTTTCCGGCTTTTCTAAAAGCCGGAAAAAAGCGGTGGGCATTTTTATTTAAATGCCGCGGTGGATATTTAAATCCCCGGCGGATTTCCCTATTACGATCTGAAAAATTAGCATGCCCCTTCCGGAAAAGGGGCCAATGTAGACGTAGCCTATGTGTGAAACTGACTGTTCCTTCCTAAGTGGAGCACTTTGCATTTGTCTTTATTAAACTTCATCCTGTTTACCTCAGACCATTTCTCCAGTTTGTCCAGATCATTTTGAATGATGACCCTGACCTCCAGAGCAGTTGCAACCCCTCTCAGCTTGGTATCATCTGCAATCTTAATAAGCATACTCTCTATGCCGGTATTTAAATCATGGATGAAGATATTGAACAGAGCCAGTCCCAAAACAGATCCCGGTGGAACCCCACTTGTTATACCTTTCCAGCAGGATTGTGAATGATTAATAACTACTCTCTGAGTACAGTTATCTTCTCATAACTTAATACAGGGCAAGGGTTTGGGGCAGTCCTCTTTCCCCGGAGTAGACTACCTACTGAACCTCTCAACCTCAGCCCTCTGAGAGCATTATTTAAATTAAGAAAAACAAACATTAGTTGAGCTAAGGACCTAAGCAACACGCAGTAAATCTTCTATGTATCTAAATAAAATCAAAATAAATTCTGAACCAAATTTTTACCCTGATTCTCCATGAATATTATTTTCTGCAAAATTTCAATTTTCATACTTCACTTCTCAGTTTCAAAAACCTGTTAGTGCTAAGGGAAACTGTTTTGCAACTTTAACTATTGCAGCAACAAATATACTATTAACAATGAACTAACAGAATTACCTCAGGATTGAAGTAGGAAATCCATCCAGTTTCATTATCTGGTTTTTTTGAATAATTATTATGGGTTATAGTATCTTTTATAAGAACTGCTATAGCTCGCAGTATAAAGGAAGCAAATAAATTTATATGGATGTAATTTCTAGTGCAGTGAAGTTTTCTGTAGAAGTACAAAAAGAAACATTCCCTTTTATGAATCTTTTAGAATAAATTTAATTAGGAACAATATCATTGTATTCATATTGCTGCATCAACAACTATTGCTCAAGAATTACATTTGCATAGGCCATTTCCTTAAAATGTATGTGATGACAAAGAATTATAAATTCAGTTACTTGAAAAAAGAATCCATATACAGATAAATTCCAGACTACAAGATATGTATTAGTAATATTGGTTGACACTAACCTGAGGAGCAGAAGTATAAGTAGAGCTAATACAAGGGAACTGAGAGACAAGTAGTATCCAACGGTGTACAGTAATTGTAGTGTAGAAAGTAACATGTGTCCTTCTTCCTAATCATATGAACAGAGAAAAATAAGTAAGTTGCACAAGTGTGAGAATCAGCCTGGCCCACCTAATAGGGCACATGCCTGGGAGTTAAGACATCAGGGTTCTATGATTTGAACTAATAAGCTGTGTTTCCTTAGGCAAGTCACTTAACCATTAAAAAAACCCAAAAAACCAAACCTCAGTTTCTCCTTCTGTAAATAACTCTCCATACTAACAACTGTGAGATCAACAGGTGGGAAGTGCTATAGAAAGCCAGGTATGATTAGCAAGTTTTAAAATTTGAAATAATGTAATATTTGGAATAGGCACTTAGGGTCTAATTTTGAAAATGATGCATGCCCCACTGCCAGCCTAGTTTTTAACAACAGCCACCATGACTACATATACAAATTGAGTACCAGGGTATGAAGATAGCCAAATAAATTCATAATTACTAACAGAGGGCAGAAATTTTTCATCAAACAATTTTCTATGAGAAAATGCCATTTTGATTAAACTGAAATTGTTCATGAAATCATAGCAATTTTGATGACAATTCCTTTATAATTTTTCAATGGAAAATTTCAATTTTGAAATTTGATATAAAACAATTTTCTTTTAAAATGTGTTTTATTTTCATTTTACATCACTTTTGTTATTGTGTGATATCATATTATGCACTATTACTGTCGACATGTTATGTCATAATCAAAATATTTTTTCCTTTAAATATTAGTTTTGTTTTAAAATAATTAAGTATAGCTGTTCTTTAGTACTAAATTGAAACATCTTATTTTCTAGGTCATGTCTCCTTCTGGTGATGTGAGAAGACATCCTGAGTTTAAACCAGCTCACTACTCATTTGAAATTACTTAAATTCTGCATGCAAGCAGAATAACTACTTGTGCAAATTGGGTAAACAACTGAACACACATTTTTGGGTGGTAGTTTTGAAAATCAAATCTATCAGGTGCAGACATTTTGAACACCACTTACATTGGTTTTGGTTCTAAACTAAAGATGCAAAGGATAAATTAACTTCAAGTGATTCAGAAAAGGCAATTTGAGCACAAACCATTCGGCACCGCTTTTCTTTTTATCTTTTCATTTCTTTCAGACCTATTTCTGGTGCATTTTGCAATTATTGGAGATGCTCAAGAATTAGTTACACCAAAATCTTAAGATGCCAGCAGTGTTACAGTCTATTTCAACTGGAGTCAAGTGGTGCAGTACTTTGTCAACCAAGTGTTGTGGGCACTACCTCTGGAAGATCCCAGGAACCACTGAGATTCATAGCAAGTGAAGAGCTATTTTATTAGGGGTGACAGGAAATGGGAAATACCTCAGGAACAGAGGCTTACAGAGTTAGAGTCCAAAGTGAGCAATAGCAGTAAATATATGGGTCCCTGGGACTGTCCAGTTGAGAGACAGGATTCTTCAGGCCTCGTGTCTGGGTTGCCATCTCCAGACCAGGCTTTATTCAAGTAAATAGAAGCTTGTGGTTTTTCAAGGCAGGCTCTTATTGTCTCTCCTTAGAGTGTCTCAGATTGAGGGTGGTTCCTCCTACCTGCCCACAGGAAGTAGAAGTGGGGTGGAGCTAATGGCTGCTTAGATGATCCATCACCATGTATTTATTTTTCTAGCTTTACTAAAGCTTCTCATTAGGAAACAAGCTGAAACATCCTAGAGTCAGAGCACAGCTCCACAGTACACACTACTCACCAAACCCCTGCCTGGATTGCCTGGTAGTCGTATCTTCTTCTGAGCAATTTCACTGTTTCCTCCGATGGCTCAAATGCTTTGGCATAGACGTTATTGTCTTCACCATTGTCATTTAGCTGTTTGTAGCTAACTCCAGTTTGTCGGCACAGCGCAATAGTCTAGACAGGGATCAGCCAACCCCAGAACCCTTTGTCATCAGATCCTTTATGCCTCGTGAAACAGCTGATCGGCACAGCGCAGTAGCCATTTTGATATAAATGAAGTGGCGATTATTTAAATCGCCGCTTCATTTCCCTTTGCCAAGTACATTCTTCTACATGGCTCTGTTGACGGAGCCATGTAGTCTAGACACACCCTTGGAGACCACACCCTTGAGAGGGCATAGTGCTGGAGCCTGCCATGATCTGCTTTCTGGTATTTTTCCATAATGCAGAAGAAAATACACCTGCCACTTGATGAAAGGGAAATGGGGTAGGGATACTGGAACAAGAGGGCCATCAGGGAGCAAAAGAGACACTGGCCATTCCCAGCATGCTGTTGTGCTGTTAGAAGTCTCTCTCCAGGCTGACAAGCAGCAGCAGCTGTGCACGATCCAGCACCATGGGAACAGAATGAGCTGATATCATGGGTGTGGGAGGGTTTCACCACTGAGTTTGATTGAAACAGTGGCTGAGTTCTCTGTTGTTGGTAGATACCTGCCATGGATTTGCCTCGACCAACTGCTATCACACCTATGTCAAAGCAGGTCCACATAAACAGGAGAAGTTACAGGAAGAACAGGAACAGAAATAGGGCTCAGGGGACAGTATCACAGCAAGTGCATCGTACTGTATTCTGAAGCACCACTGCAAGCAGTGCAGGCAGGAACCCCTGTGAGATCCAGCAAATACTTGCCAAGAATAGAACAGGTGTACAGTACCTTTCTTGTCTCCGTGTGCGCAATACTGTCTGTGCAAAGAGGCTGAAATTTGACTTGATCTTTGATTCACAGCTGGAGAGTGAAGGCTGATGGGAGATGATGGCTGAAGGTGACCAAAAGTGGCAAGTGCCAAACTGTTTATTTTCTCAAAGGCTGTGTACAGGCTGCTTCCCCATCCCCCAAACAGTGACATGGTACATGAAACGCTGGCCCATCGCACACCTGATGCCTTCCTATTTGTGGGAGGGGAGCAGGGGGAAGGAGAGTCCCAGACCATGGCAGCCCCAACTTCTCAGGCAGCATACACTTTGATCTTCTGCTCCCCAAAGCAGCATGCACTGCCTGAGCAGCTGGAGCCGGCATGCTGGCGATTTTATTCCCCTGCTGCCTTCCTGCATGGGGGGGGAGGAGGAATCCAGGACCACGCCAGCCCCAACCACTCAGGCAGCGTGCACCTTACTCCTCCACTCCCCACAGCAGTGCACGCCCCCTGAGCAGATGGAGCTGGTGCAGTCATGGACCCCCGCCCCCTCTCCCGCACCCAGGAAGGCAGAGGGGAACAAAGTCCCCGGTGCGTGGTGGACCTGCATTTTATGTACTGCGCCGGCTGTTGGGTGGGGAGGAGGGAGGGAGAGCAGCCTGCGCACTTCTGGGACCTGGCACGCAGCTGCAGAATTCTCCCCCACCCCACAGAAAGCCTGCACTACCTCTGTTGTCCCGGGAGCTAACATCAGTGCGGCATTCATCCTGGGGGTGGGAGGCAGCGAGGGGGACCCCTAAAAGCCTCGTGATCAACTGGTTGGGTCCCCATGATTAACCAGTCGATCGCAATCAATGGGTTGGTGACCACAGTTCTACAGACTAAATAAGCCCAGTTTCCTCAGCCTCAATTTGTAAGTTGTGCACCAGCCTCCTAATCATTTTTGTTGCAGAGAAATTGGAAAAAGTCCAATGGAAGGCATCATTTATGTAGAGTGGGACCCAATGCTGGACACAATACTCCAAATGTGGCCTCACCAGTGCCAAATAGAAGGGAATAACCACTTCTCTCAATCTGCTGGGTTTGCTTCTACTAATGCAATCGAATATGCTGTTAGCCTTCGTGGCAACAAGGACACACTGTTGACTCATATCCAGCTTCTCATTTACTATAATCTCCAAATCCTTTGCTGCAGAACTGCCGATTAGCCAGTCTGTTCCCAGCCTGTAGCAATGTTTGGGATTCTTCCATTCTAAGGACATGTCTACACTAGAAAATTATTTTGAAACCATAACTCCTAAAATAACTATTTTGAAATAATGTATCCACACTACAGGGAAGCCTCAAAATTAGTCTAAGGAAGGCTCCTTTAATGTGGACACGCTACATCAATTTAGAGCCCCAGGAAGCACTGTGGAATAATTACTTGGAATAACTCTGGGGAGTAGTTATTTCAAAATAGCAGCAGTGGCATGTCCACATTACAACTATTTTGAAATAAGTATTTCTAAATAAGCATTATTTCTTATGGAAAGCGGGAGTTATTGTTTTGAAATAACCAGCTGGTTATTTTGAAATAACGGACTTGGTAGTGTGGATGCTCCTCTTGTATTTTGAAATAAGGGGAGTTATTTAGAAATAACTCCCTATTGTAGACCAGGGCTAAGGGAGTGACTAAACTAAACCCTTCTGTTGGCAGAGGGATGTAAATTAGACACATTGAAAGTGCAAATGAAGCGGGGATTTAAATATCCCATGCTTCATTTGCATAATGGCAGCTGCTGCTTTTTTTCAAAATGGGGCAATTTAGTACCTGAGGAGTACAGGATCTTTTGAAATGGGGCATTTCTGTTGCAAATGCCCTGTCTAAACTGCCATTTTTTCCCCAAAAGGCCCCGTTTTGAAAAAAAAGTGGCCACCGCCATTATGCAAATGAAACGCGGGATATTTGAATCTCCACTTTATTTGCACTTTCGATGTGTCTAATTTATATCCCTCTGCTGACAGAAGGGTGTAGTTTAGAAACACCTTAAGTGTAGGACTCTGCAGTTGTCCTTGTTGAACCTCATTAGATTTCTTTTGGCCCAAATCTCCAATTTCTCTAGGTAACGCTAAACCCTCTCTCTGTCTTCCAGGATATCTACCTCTCCCCTGATCATACTGTCATCCCAGACTTGTTGAGGGTGTAATCCACCCCCTCATCCAGATCATGAATGAAGATGTTACACAAAACTGGCTTCAGAACTGAGCCCTAGGGCACTCCGCTTGATACCGACTGCCAATTAGACATTGAGAGTTGATCATTACCTGTTGAGCCAGATGATCTAGCCAGTTTTCTATTCACTTAATAGTCAATTTATCCAGTCCTTATAGTCCATTCTTTAACTTGCCAGAATACTCTGGGAGACCATATCAAAAGCTTTGCTAAACTCTTTGTACGCCCTCGGATGCCTGGATTCAGTCCCATGGACTTGTGCATTTCCAGCTTCTCTAAACAGTCCTTAACATGTTCTTTCACCAATGAGGGCTGCTCCCCTCCTCCACGTATTGTGCTGAATTGCTTCTTATTGCTAACATACCTGCAGAAATCCTTCTTGTTGCCCTTCACATCTCTTCTAGCTGCAACTCTAACTGCTCTTTGGCCTTCCTATATGACCAAGCAATATTTTTAGATTGCTCCCTGGTCATCTGTCCAAGTTTCCACATCCTGTAAGCTTCTATTTGTACTGAAACTCACCAAAGATTTCTCTGCTAAGACAAGATGATCGGTTGCCATATTTGCTATTCTTTCTGCACATTGGCACGGTTTGCTCCTGCACCCTCAGTGAAGCTTCTTTACCATACAGCCAGTTCTCCTGGACTGCTTTCCCCTCATATTAGTCTCCTGGCAATCCTGCCCATCAGTTCCCTGCAGGAGTCAAAATCTGCTTTTCTGAAATCCTGGGTCCATATTCTGCTGCTCACCCTTCTTCCTTTTGTCTGAATTCAACCTTCTTATGGTTACTGCTGCCCAGGTTGCCATCCATTTCTACTTCCCATGCCAAGTCTTCCCTGTTTGCGAGCAGCAGGTGAAGAGGAGCAGGAGCCCTAGTTGGTTCCTCCAGCATTTACACCAGGAAATTGTCCCCAATGCTCTTCAAAAATGTCCCGGATTGTCTATGCACTGCCGTATATGCTAAACCCAAAGCATTCAGAATTCTTTGAGCCCTAATCCTTGTTCAAAATACAAGCAAAGGTTTCCATATCATAGCTTAAATAAGTCTGGCTCTCTTCTACATCTATTGAATGGAAACATCTGATCAATTATTCAAGAAGGGATTAAAGTATTAAAGCAGAAAAGAAAACACTCACTTGGGTGAAATGATTCTTCTCAAAGCACTCTGAATGATCACGCCAAATATCTGTAGAGTTCTCTTTGGTTTGCCAGATTCCCTGATCTAAGCAGACTCTGTATACATTTCTTGCACTTCCTGAAAGTAAGCAGAACTTCAGACTGAAAGGTCAAGACACGTCTTTCATTTTTCATGTGCTTTACAAAATTTCACCCTTTCAGCAAAACTAGAGAAATCTTTTTGCTTTGGCCTTTGATGATTCTTTGTAATGTTTATTCAGGAGAAAATCATAGAAGCTTTTGTTTATGACTCTACTAACTGGAGTTACCCAGAGTTGCTCGGGAAAGTTGATATAACTGAGGTGAGGAGCCTGAAGGGAGGGAGGAAGGGAGGGGGAAAGGGAGACACGCGCCTGCTGCCGGTGTCTAAGACCGCCCTCCGCTTCCTTTCCCCTCTGCTGGCCTTAGTGAGTGACTGTCCCCGATGCTTCCCCTGGGAAGCTGTTTCTCCCCGCACTGCCAAGCTCCATGCAGCCCCTGGGAGAGGCGTCAGTCTCTCATCTCTGCCCTCCCACAGTCCCTTAAAACCTTCTCTTGGATGAAAGGTTATCCCATGCAAAGTTTGGTTGCGGTAGCTCTTTTGGGCTACGTCTACACTGGCATGATTTTCCAAAAATGCTTTTAACGGAAAACTTTTCCATTAAAAGCATTTTCGGAAAAGCGTGTCTAGATTGGCAGGATGCTTTTCCGCAAAAGCACTTTTTGTGGAAAAGCGTCCGTGGCCAATCTAGATGCGCTTTTCTGCAAAAAAGCCCCGATCGCCATTTTTGCGATCGGGGCTTTTTTGCGTAAAACAGTACTGTGCTGTCTACACTGGCCCTTTTGCGCAAGAGTCTTTCGGAAAAAGACTTTTGCCCAAACGGGAGCAGCATAGTATTTCCGGAAAAGCACTGACAATCTTACATGAGATCGTCAGTGCTTTTCCGGAAATTCAAGCGGCCAGTGTAGACAGCTGGCAAGTTTTTCCGGAAAAGCGGCTGATTTTCCGGAAAAATTTGCTAGTCTAGACACAGCCTTGGTGTCCATGTTATTAGCGCACAAACATACAAACATTCTCCTTTATATATTATAGATCAGCAAAAAAAAAATGCTTATAATTTCCACAATATTTTCAAAAAGCAAATATAGTGAGCACATCAAAGGGATAAAATTACATTTCAGATAATTCTTTCTGCATTCCTTAGATTCTTAATTTGAACACTTCCTATTACATACAGACAATACATTTCTTACCATTACGAAAACTCTGGAAAAAGATGATTTAGTTATAAAATAACCCAACCTCTCATGATCAGGCACACTAGATTATGGTGGCTCATCACAAACTTTAGGGGCCTGATCCACAGCTGGTGTGAAATAATGTAGCTCCATTGGCACAGGGGATTGTGGGGAGCAGGAGGCCTGAAGAAGTAGCAAGGGGATATAACATTGCAGAGAAGGAGAATCTGAACAGAAAAGGAGGGAAAATATGGGAAAGTTAGTTTTCTGCCTCCACCTGTTGCCTAAATTATTTAAGAGCATGGCTAGGGAATGGGAGTGGGACATCTATCTAGCCTGTCTAGCAAGGGGAATGACAAAGGGCAATGCAGTGGATGCTCACTCCCCAGGAATAAAGAGGGGTTTGTGGAACCTCTTCAAGCTGTAAACAGAGAGGCTGCAACTTGGGTGTGTGTTGAAGGTTGAAGAGAAAAGGATCTCACGTGGGGTTCTGTTGGCATCCTCCGGTGGTGGGAGAACTGGGGAAACTACGCCTGCAAGTAGGTGGAGAGGGTGGGAGAGGAAGTAGCCCAGGGCAGGGCGATAGACATAGGCCCATGGGCTAGTGTGTTGCGGTGGAAAGCCCTGCCAGTCAGAAAGGACTACAGTCAAGTCCTTGTCCTTAGGGCCCTGGGCTGCGGCCATACACAGGTTGCTCACTGAACTCAGTGGTTACGTTACCCAGTGTTCTGGGTTTTTTTGCCTGAGAAAAGGGAGAC
The DNA here is from genome assembly GCF_049634645.1 of Pelodiscus sinensis. NCBI lineage: Eukaryota > Metazoa > Chordata > Testudines > Trionychidae > Pelodiscus > Pelodiscus sinensis. Next base: position 8,315,773 of record NC_134730.1, on the reverse strand, counting down.
CAGGAATGGAGCCCACAAAGATATTGAAATGGCTGATGGAGCGCCAAAGGCTACACCACCACCAACAGACTCTCTTGATCCAGCAGCTCTCTTCCCAGCACTGGGAGCAGCAAAGACAGTTGGTGAAAGAATTATCCAAACAATTCCAAATGCAGCAAGCACAATGGATACAGCAGCATGGACCATCCCAAAGGGGAAGTCCTGCAGCGTTGGTGAGTGAGGAGGAAGAGGTGGTGGATCCCTACAGATACCGATCTGCCTGTCAAAAATGGGCCCCACCAATGACCTGAGGCTTTCCTAACCACATTTGAAAAGGTTGCGACAACGGCACAGTGGCCGGACGACCAATAGGCCACCATATTAGCTCCTTACCTGACAGGCCCCGCCCAATTGTCCTACCAAAGCTTGAGCTCCCGGGATACTTTACATTATTTTAAGGTTAAAGATCAACTTGGAATTATGCCTGAAACCTACAGGCAGAAATTTAGGCAAGAACGCTATACGCCTGGAGTGAGGCCATGGGTGATAGCCCAGAGACGAAAAGAAGCAGGGTGGAACCCAAGCAGCGCACGGGAACCCAGGTAGCCGAAATGGTGGTAGTGGAGCAGTTCCTGAACATCCTACCTAGTGGGGGGCAGAGATGGATAAGGAGGCAACACCCCCCATCCTTGAGGAGGCAGTCACCCTGATGAGTGACTACAAGGCGGGTAAAGTTGCCGAAAGCCTAGAGAAGGGAGACCGGGGAGATCCCCCCCCCCGCGGGGGGAACCTCTAAGGATGCCAAGGCCAAGGAAGGACCCTGAAGAGGGCCGGGTATGAGGAGGGGGAAAAGGCAAGCCCAGGAGGCTAGCACCGGCATGGACAATCCCCCTTTGAAGCATACCCCAAGGGAAGACCCCACGGCTACGTCTAGACTGGCCACATAAGACGGAATAGGCATGCAAAGCAGGCAAGTTAGAATAGGGAAATCCACGGGGGATTTAAATATCCCCCGCGGGATTTAAATAAACATGGACGCCGCTTTTTTTCCGGCTTGGGGAAAAGCCGGAAAAGAGCGTCTAGACTGGCGCGATCCTACGGAATAAAGCCCTTTTCTGGAGGATCTCTTGCAAGTAGGAATAAGAGATCCTATTCCATCTTATGTCGCCAGTCTAGACGTAGCCCACCTGTAACCAGAGGGGAACAGAGCCAAACGAACATGGAAACCCCAAGAGGGGCATGTTTCTGGTGTGGACATTTCCAAAGGGGCTGCCCCTACATGGACTGTACCTACACACAGGCCTTAACCGGGGAGGGGACCTCAAGAGGGGCTGGAAAAGGCCAAGATCCTGAGGCAGGTCAAGATAGGGGATGCCTGATAGAAGCCGTGGCGTACTCCAGCTGGAGGAGGGAGAACCAAGGGGACCCCCAGTGTATGTGCAGTGTGTGCATGGGGATGTCCACTGATATTCTACGACCTGGGAACAGATTATAGATGGCCCCCAAAAGAACTGGGATTACGTGGTTGTACATATGAACATAAGAACGGCCATACTGGGTCAGACCAAAGGTCCATCTAGCCCAGTATCCTGTCTGCTGACAGTGGCCAGCACCAGGTGCCCCAGAGAGTGTGGACCGAAGACAATGATCAAGCGATTTGTCTCCTGCCATCCCTCTCCAGCCTCTGACAAACAGAGGCCAAGGACACCATTTTATCCCCTGGCTAATAGCCTTTTATGGACCTAACCTCCAGGAAATTATCTAGCTTCTCTTTAAACTCTATTATAGTTCTAGCCTTCACAGCCTCCTCTGGCAAGGAGTTCCACAGGTTGACTACACGCTGTGTGAAGAAGAACTTTCTTTTATTAGTTTTAAACCTGCTACCCATTAATTTCATTTGGTGTCCTCTAGTTCTTCTATTATGGGAACTAATAAATAACTTTTCTTTATCAGTCCTCTCCATACCACTCATGATTTTATAGACCTCTATCATATCCCCCCTCAGTCTCCTCTTTTCTAAACTGAAAAGTCCCAGTCGCTTTAACCTCTCCTCATATGGGACCCGTTCCAAACCCCTAATCATTTTAGTTGCCCTTTTCTGAACCCTTTCCAAGGCCAAAATATCTTTTTTGAGGTGAGGAGACCACATCTGTACACAGTATTCAAGATGTGGGTGTACCATAGTTTTAGGGGCAGTAAGATATTCTGCGTCTTATTTTCTATCCCTTTCCTAATAATTCCTAGCATCCTATTTGCCTTTTTGACCGCCGCTGCACTCTGTGTGGAAATTTTCAGAGAACTGTCCACGATAACTCCAAGATCTCTTTCCTGATTTGTCGTAGCCAAATTAGCCCCCATCATACTGTACGTATAGTTGGGGTTATTTTTCCCGATGTGCATTACTTTACACTTATCCACATTAAATTTCATTTGCCATTTTGTTGCCCAATCACTCAGTCCCAAAGTTGGTGTACCTGGTCCTTCTCAGACGTGATTGGGAAGGATTTAGGTGGGTAATGGATGAGTGGGGGTGACAGAAGAACCAGGAAGGACCCAAGGGGATGGTGGGGGAAACCCGGTCCTCCAGCGAACTTTGATCCAGTTCCCATGATGGCCACCGAGGGGGGCTTGACCTACCTCAACCAAGGGAAGCAGTGGGCCCGATGGACATGATAACTCCACTCAAACTTTCGGATGAAGATTTCATACAAGAACAGAGAGATGACCCAGTACTGCAGCACACTTGGGCTGAGGCAGAAGAAGGAGATGAGCCTGTGGCGGAAAGCAGGGAATGGAGGATGGGGCCGTGTTTCGAGGTATGCCGAGACCAATTATACCAGGTCACCGAGAGGGTGGAAGAGTATGGAATTTTATGCCAGTTATTAGTCCTCAGCTGGTATCGTTGCCACCTTATGGAGCTAGCACATGTTAACCCCTGGTCTGGCCACTTGGGGTATGATAAGACAGTAAGAAGAATTGTACAATGATTCTTCGGGCCCGGGTTATATCACGAGGTAAAGGACTTCAGTTTGTCCTGCCCCAAATGTCAAAAGGCAGGCCCTAAGGGAGTCCCAAAGGCACCACTACTCTCACTGCTGATTATAGGGGTCCCCTTTGAGAGGGTTGCCCTGGCCCTAGTAAGACCACTGGAGAAAACGAGCACAGGGTATCAGTATGTATTGGTGTGATAGACTATGCCACCAGGTACCCCGAGGCCGTTCCACTATGAAGGACGACCGCCCTGAACCTGGCAGCCCAGCTAGAAAAAATCTTTGCCAGGGTCAGGGTACCTAAGGAAATCCTTACAGATCAAGGCACAAACGTCACTTCAAAGTTAATGCAGGAGCTGTGCCAATTATTACAAATACGAATGTTAAAAATCTTGGTATATCACCCATAAACCCATGATCTCATAGAGAGGTTCAATTGGACCCTAAAAAGTATGATGAGAAAATTTGCAGAACAAGACCCCAAGGGTTGGGATAGGCTTTTACCTGCTCTGCTGTTTGCCAGAAGAGAGGTCCCTCAGGCTTCTATGGGATTCTCCCCGTTTGAGCTCCTGTATCCCTCTGGGCTGTCGCCCATACTAGACATTGTGAAAGAGAATTGGGAGGAACAAGAGACTCAAGTGCAGGGATCAGTACCCTACATATTGAAGCTACAGCAGAAATTACACACCCTAGGCGAGTTCACCCAACTAAACGTAGAAGTTGCTTAAGCAAGGCAAGCCGCGCATTACAATAAGGGGGCACACCTAAGAACCTTTGAACCAGGAGACAGAGTCCTGTTACTATTGCCTACTCAGGACTCAAAGTTACTCGCTAAATGGCAGGGTCCCTTTGAGGTAGTGAGAAGGGTCGGGGAAGTCGATTATGAGGTGCAGGGGACGGGAACTTGGAGAGACACAAAAATTTACCCTGTTAACCTACTAAAAGCATGGAAGGACCAGGAGGGGTTAATGGTGAACCCGATAATATCCGAGCTCGACCTAGGGCCGGGGGGAGGGCAAAGAGCCACACCTTTCCACCCCCAGGTGAGCCTGGAACTAACTCCAAGACAGGAGGAGGAGTTGGACGACCTACTACAGAGATTCTCCCGAGTCCTGACTGACCAACTGGGGCATACTACGCTGACTTTCCACCATATCGAGACCAAAGCCGGTAAGAAGGTGAGAGACCCCATTCGCCCCCTCCTATGGAAGATATGGGAGACAGTGAGGGAGGAGGTGCAGAAGATGCTGCGGTGGGGTGTCACTGAAGAGCTGCATAGTGACTGGAGGAGCCCAATCGTCCTGGTCCCATAACCCGATGAGTCAAGACAATTTTGTATTGACTTCTGTAAAGTCAACGGTATATCCCTCTTTGATGCCTACCCAAGGCCCCGGGTAGACGAGTAGCTAGACCACCTCAGGGGAGCGCAATATCTCTCCACTATCGATTTAAGTAAAGGGTATTGGCATATCCTCCTCGCCCCCACATCTATAGAGAAAACAACATTCTCAACCCCATTCGAGTTGTAGCAGTTCGTATTCATGCCCTTCGGACTACATGGGGCTGCCGCCACCTTCCAGCGGTTGATGGACAAAGTGTTGTGAGAGCATGGATGATACGCAGTGGCGTATATCAATGACAGTGATTTATAGTGTGTCCTGGAAAGAACACCTACAAAGGGTAGAGGCTGTCCTAAGGTTGTTACAGAAGGCGAGACTCACAGCAAATCCCAACAAATGCCACTTCAGAGAACAAGAGGTCACCTACCTGGGGTATGTTGTCAGTAGGGCCAGTTGAAACCACTCATTGACAAGGTAGGGGCCCTCTGAGATTAGCCTACCCCAACAACCAAGAGGCAAGTCCGCCAATTTCTGGGGTTGGCCGGCTACTACCACCGCTTTGTACCACACTTCGCATCTTTAGCGGCCCCCGACAGATTTGACTCGGAAGGCACTACCCGGGAGGGTACCATGGTCTGAGGCATGTGAACAAGCATTCCACATGATAAAAGATCAGCTGACCAGGGCTGCCATGTTGGCACAACCAGACTTCGATAAATCTTTCATCCTATAGACAGACGCCTCAGAGAATGGGTTGGGGGCTGTCCTGTCGCAGGAAAAGGGGGGTGAAGAACACCCTGTGATACACATAAATTGTAAGCTGTTCCCTTGTGAGTGTAAATACTGGACTATAGAGAAAGAAGCCCTGGCAGTAAAGTGGGCCATCGATATGCTCCGATACTACCTATGGGGCAATTGGTTCCGAGTAGTTACAGACCATGCCCCATTACGATGGTTGCAGGCCATAAAAGACTCAAATGCGCATATTATGAGATGGTGTCTCTCTTTGCAGCCCTACGCCTTCGAGGTAGTTCACCAGTCCAGATCATTGCATAAAAACGTGGACTTTTTCCTCAAGACTGGATGCCCTGGAGGAGGATGAAGGACAAGGGGTAAAAGGGAATCTAAAGGGGGAGGTGTGCGATGGAGCAGCACCACCCTGCACTATAGATCCCCCGGTCGCCACGTGAGGGGCAGGATACCGGTGATGCACCGGCTGTTTGGCTGCGCAGGCGCACCATGTCAAGCCATGCCAGGATTTCAGCGGCACGGGAGGGGGAGGAGGAAACGGGGAAAAGGCGTGAGATGATACCGCTGATGTCAGCATGCCCAAGGAAAGGGGCGGAGCACACGATGGGAGGCCTGGGGGGGGGGGAAGAGGCATGTTGACAGGGACGCTGAGGGCCGGCAGGAGGATTTAAATGCGGGGGTGAGAATGCACTGGAGAGGTGAGGAGAGGAGGCAAGGGAGGACGGTAACAAACGCCAAGGGGAGGGGAGGAGAAAAGGACCCTATGTGGGGTCCTGTTGGAATCCTCTGGTGGTGGGAGAACCTGGGAAACTATGCATGCAAGTAGGTGGAGGGAGTGGGAGAGGAAGTAGCCCAGGGCAGGGTGACGGACATAGGCCTGTGGAATGGCGTGTTGCGGTGGAAAGCCCTGCCAGTCAGACAGGACTACAGTCAAGGGCCCCTTGTCCTTAGGGCCCTGGGCTGGGGCCTGTGAGTGAGGGTGGGCCTGGGCCCCCCTATCCCCACCATAACCAAGGAGGGTCATCTAGAGACTGGGCAATAAATCATCAACACCAGCCTTAAGACAAGACCCGACTATCATTCGTTAAATCAGAGACTGGCAGAAGAGACTTGAGGCACACAGACTTAGACTGAGGTGGAAGGACCTTAGAAACTGCATTACTAAGGGGTCAATAAACAGACTGGGGTCAAAGCAGCCCAGAATCATGTTTGCTTTTTTTGTGACACCATCACACTGTTGACTCATATTTAGCTTGTGGTCCACTCTGACCCCTAGATTCCTTTCTGCCGTACTCCTTCCTAGACAGTGGCTTCCCATTCTGAATGTGTGAAACTGATTGTTCCTTCCTAAGTGGAGTACTTTGCATTTGTCTTTATTAAACTTCATCTTGTTTACCTCAGAACATTTCTCTAATTTGTCCAGATCATTTTGAATTATGAGTCTATCCTCCAAAACAGTCACAACCCCTCCCAGCTTGGTATCATCTGCAAACTTAATAAGCATACTTTCAATGCCAATCTAAATTGTTGATGAAGATATTGAAGAGAGCCGGTCCCAAAACAGACCCCTGCGGAACCCCACTTGTTATACCTTTCCAGAAGGATCGAGAACCATTAATAACTACTCTCTGAGTATGGTTATCCAGCTGGTTATGCACCTACCTTACAATAGCCCCATCTAAGTTGTATTTGCGTAGTTTATTGATAAGAATATCATGCGAGACCCTTACTAAAGTCTAGATATACCACATCCACCACTTCTGCCTTATCCACAAGACTCGTTATACTATCAAAGAATGCTACCAGATTGGTTTGACATGATTTGTTCTTTACATATCCAGGCTGGCTGTTCCCGATCACCTTACCACCTTCCAAGTGTTTGCAGATGATTTCCTTAATTGCTTGTTCCATTATCTTCCCTGGCACAGAAATTAAAGTAACTGGTCTGTAGTTTCCTGGGTTGCTCTTATTTCCCTTTTTATAGATGGGCACTATATTTGCCCTTTTCCAGTCTTCTGGAATCTCTCCTGTCTCCCATGATTTTCCAAAGATGATAGCTAGAAGTTCAGATACCTCCTCTATCAGCTCCTTGAGAATTCGAGGATGCATTTCATCAAGCCCTGGTGACTTGCAGGCATCTAACTTTTCTAAGCAATTTTTAACTTTTTTTTAATTTTATCTTCTAAAGCTACCCCCTTCCCACTAGCATTCCCTATGTTAGGCATTGCTTCAGACTTCTCGGTGAAGACTGAAACAAAGAAGTCATTAAGCATCTCTGCCATTTCCAAGTTTCCTGTTACTGTTTTTCCCTCCTCACTGATCAGTGGGCCTACCCTGTTCTTGGTCTTCCTCTTGATGATTATGTATGTCCACACAGAAATGAAAACCCATAGCTGGACCATGGTACTGTCTTGGGCTACTAGAACTCATACTAAGGGGCTATTTAATTCTGGTGTTGATATTCCGTGTCATTATGAAGCTCCATCTCTAGGACCCTGTGAGGTAGAAGAGTTCCAGGGCTGCAGGTGCAGTCCAAACCAGAACATCTACACTACAATTACAAAGTCCTTAATCTGACTGCCAAGGACCAGCTGTGTGAGTCTTATTGCAGTGTAGACATGCCCTGTGTGCTCCTTTGGGGTCTATAAGCAATGGATGCAAATTAGAACCAGCCCCCAGATGCTATTGCTGGGGCAGGCAGGGACCTGTAACTGTCTTATGGCCCAGCTTCTCCTCCTTTCCTGGTTTTTGAGCTTCCCAGGGGGTGTGAGAAGGGAGAGTTGTCCTTTGCCAGAGGTGCGGTGGCTCAGGCAGTGCAAGTTGAACTCCTGTCCTGCTCCTGATTGGAAACAGAAGATGGACCAGCTGGAGGTCCTCTCCTCTCACCCCCTCTTACCTCTTCTGGTGCTGCACAGGAGGAGGTGGGAGGCAGCTGGAGAAGTGCCACTTAAGATCCAGGTCAGTTTAAATGTTGCAAGACACATTTTTAGTTCCTAATCAAATAAAATATTTTTGTCATAAGGCATAGCTACCCCCTGGTACGCCATAGTGAAGCATGATACTGGAGGTGCACTCCCTGCCTCAGTTTCCCATCATTATGGCTTTCTGATACTTCCAGGGATTCATGTGCCTCAGATCCAGCTGGGCCATTGTCAGAGTTCAATCCCCTTCTGGAGATAACAAAAATCCAAGCAAAACTTTCTCTTACCCTTCTTGGTGCCTCTTCAACTCACCTGCTGGTGTAAATTCCCAGACTCTTTGGGATTATCTTTAAGTTATTCTGACTCTGGAGTCCATCTCATAGCCTTAAACACCATCTAGGCTACAGCACTGAATCCCTCCAGACCCAGCTTGCTCCTCTCCCTCACCAACACTGGGTTCCCTCAGTCTTTTTATGAGTTGCAGGTGTTCCTAGCAGTCCCCAGATCACAACTAGTCCTGCACTTTGAGCAGGAAAGCAGGCAATTATGGCACAGGCCTCCAGGCCTTTATGGGGCTAGCCATCCTGTAACACTTCTTTTCACCACAGCTGCTTTTGAGAGCCAGAAGTCAGAGCTATAGATTGGACACTGGCCTTCAGTTACCACCCCAGGATTCCCTGAAGTCAAGGATACTGCTGGGGGAAAGGAGTGTGAAGGATTCTTAAAGTCTTTCTTAAAAGCCAATACTCTATTGAGACTTTTTGGTATTAAAGTGACTGAAACATAAGAAAGAGAAGGGGGAAAGGGTGCAGGGAAGATCACTGCTCATCCCTACGTGGCTTGGAGCATATTGCAGTAGGATGACCTTGGTGGCTAGCCAGAAAGGAGATGGTGCACAAGAGCCCCAAACAATCTCCCTCCCCGCCCCCTGCTCCCCCACCCCCCGCGAAATTCCAGGACAGCAGAGCCTGATCTGACAACTCCCTCCTGCAATGCAGATTCCCAAAATGAATCTTTTGAAAAAAGAGAAATCACATTACCGTTTTCCAGCCCAGATATATATGGAGGACAAGGAACAGACACATTTCCTGGAAGTGAATGAGGCCAGCAAACCAAGTTATCAAATGTTCCATTGCAATATGTTCCTGTAAAAAGACAGAACTAATGTTTAGTTTAATAAAGATTACTCAGTCAACTGGTAATCACGGAAACCATCATGGCTGATTCCAGCTTGTATACAGAGACTGGAGACCATGGTTATAGAATGGGGGTTTTATGCTGGATAGCAGTGACTCTGAAAGGACTTATGGGTCACAGTGAACAGACAACTTAACATGAGCTCCCAGTGTGATACTATGATAGAATGCTGACACAATGCTTGGACTTAAAAACAGGGAGTGATGAATAGAAGTGGGGAATTGATTTTATCTTTCTCTGTGGCTTTGATGAGACCAGTGCTGCTATACCGCACTCAGTGTACGTCTACACTATCCCCCGAGTTCGAACTCATTCCACGAGGTTTAACAATTAATTCGAACTAAGGGGTTCCTCTCAGAATTCTGCTTTTCTGCCACATGTAGACACGGGCAGTTACTTCGGGCTAGTCAGTTTCCAAAATGGCGACCGGCCAGGAATATGCTAATCAAGCACGGGATATTTAAATCCCACGCTTCATTAGCAATTCGGTCGCCCTCATTAGCCTCCCTAGTTCGAACTAGGGGGCTAGTGTAGATGTACCCTCACTGCTGATATCCCCCTTTTATGAAACTGTTGAAAAATTAGAGAGGAAGCAGAGCATTTCCACAAAGTTCAAGAACTGAGAAAAAGCCTCGGGTGAGACTTAAGGAACTTAGTGTGTTTTGCTTACAAAAATGTCACGCGCTGACTTGATCCCAGTGTGTAGGTACCTTCATAGGAAGAAAAATGACTAGTATTAAATGGTCTTTGATCCCATGGAAAAAGGCAGAACAAGAACCAATTGCTGGAAGTTAAAGCCAAAAAGGCTGAAACAAGCAACAAGGCACAACACTGTCAGCAGTGAGGGTGATTAGCTGTTGGAAGCTGTGTGGTATAATCTTACTCTGTTGGTGCATTCAGATCCTAGTCTCAGAGAAGCCTGGGCAGCATGTGCAGCTTCCTCTTGAGAAGGCTAGCCCCATGCCCTGCCTCTTCCAGCCTCTCCTGGCTGAAGCCATGCCCCCACTCATGGCCTCAGGGGGGTCACGGAGCTCAGCCCTGGCTGGAGCTCTGAGCCTGAAGCCCATTGCCTGAGGCACCACCCATAACCCCATCCCATCCCATCCCAACCCTCCCCTCCTCCTGCCCCTGCCCCCATTTGCTCCTGTGGCCTTAGTGCCATTCCACCTCTTCCTCTTATGGATTTGCCCTCATTCAGCCCTCACTCCTCCCCTCACTCACTACTTTCCACCCCTACTCCATGGCCACAGCAGGCAGCAGCAGATCCTCCAGCTCTGGGCCATGGTGGGCCAGGTCCTCTCTAATTTTCCCATGCATGTGTGAAATGAATTTTGTATTGTGTGTGTGGGGGGGGGGGGGAGGGGGGTGTTGAACTTTGGCTTGGGGTACAGGCTCAGGAGTGGGGCTGGGAATAAGGATTTTGGGGCTAATTGTTGGGGCATGAGAGGTAAGAGAGCCACCTGTGGGTGCAGGCTCTGGAGAGGGGCCAGGGATGAGAGATTTGGGGTTCAGGCTACCCCAAGACTGCAGTGGAGAGAGAGGACACCCCCACGCTCTCTTCATAGCAGCACTTAGGCTCAGAGAGAAAGGCACCTCTCCCCAGCACAGCAGGAGAGGTACCAGTCCCCACTTCAAGAGGTCCAGTCAGAAGTCAGGAGAAAGGCTCCATTACCAACCTTAGCTGGTCTGGGGCTGGGGTCAGAGGAGAGATGCCACTCCCTGGTGCAGCAGGTCTGGGGCGAAGGGAGACAGGTCTCTCTCTGATGCAGCCCTGAGCACCTTCACAACCCATGCTACATTTCTGTACAGCTTAGAAGGAAATTGTATAACAAGAGGAGACTTTTCCAGGGGCCCCAAATTAGTAGATGCACCTGGATATGGGTTCATGTAGTAATCCACCACTGCCCCTTCCCCAGCAGCACAAAGTTTGGAGAGGTTTAAACCTCACCCCCAGCCTCCATTATGCACTACCCATGGTTAGAAGGGATTGCCAGAGTTATCTAGTCTAACCCCCTGCAATGATACAGGATTTATGATGTTCAAACTATCCAAGACAGATGGCTCCTTAGTCAGCTTTGAAAACCTCCTATGAAGATAGTTTCATGACCTCCAAAAGCATTTGTTCTATTGTCTTGTTCACAACAGGTTGCCCTTTGCTACGGGGCTCAATACTATACAGCTCTCTGACTGTTCAGCATCAGGTCAAACAATGATCCAATGCTCCTTCCTGGCCTTACATCTATTAATCTCTCTCTAGAACTTATAAGGACACTTTCATTTCTCTGAACACCATGTAACTATGGAGATCTGTTATATCTATCTATTCCCGGGCACAGGTATGTAAGGAGACTAGTATTTTTATCTAAACAACTGGCAGCCATTACTGTGTCCCTGGACCTGTTTTGTCTGTGAGCAGCAGTAAGCGCAGCAGTGTTATGTCTGTCCCTGGATAACTGGTACTAGATGTGTCTTGTTACATCTGTCTGTGGTATCGTGAGCGGGCATGGAGATTCCAGCCAATGCATGGCAGGAAAAGTGGTCAGAAACATTGAACCACCAATGGTCCTCTGCTGCAGTGTGAAGGGTCATCCCAAAGGTATACAAAATAAGGTAGGTGTATTAGTCTCAGACTGAGTAAATCTCTGTTCCCAGGGTAACTGGCAGGAGCTAGTCCAGAACCAGTGAGAACTTGCCAGATCAATTGAGCACCTGGAGCTAATTAAGTAGGATTGCATACTTAAGTGAGTGTAGGCTAGTTAGAATACCTGGGTTCAATTAAAGAACCATTTGAGACTGGTTATAAATAGGCTTCTCTACCATTAGTGTGTGAGGAAGATGGGTTGTTGAGAGTCTAGGTCTATGGCTACACTACCTCCTTTTGGGGGGAAGGGGGGCATAAGGACCTTGTGGGAAAACGGGGGGGGGGGAGGGGGTTGAGCAAAAAGGACATCCACAGTGCTTGTTTTTGTGCAAAAACCCTAGCAAAAAAACAGATTGGCAGAAAATATGCAAATGAAATTGTGACTCGTGCAAATGAGTCCCTCATTAGTGTATTTTTTGCCGAGAAAACTCATATATGGCTATGTCTACACTGGTGAGTTCTTGTGCCAGAAAAATGCAAATGAGGCTAAACATGGAATATTGCTGAGCTTCATTTGCATACCCAGGGCTCGCCAAGCAGCGGCGAGCCCCATTCATCAGCCGTGCGGTTTGGCACGCTGCACATGCATATTTCCCTCAATATATCATGCTGGCCAATGATGAGAATAGCTTAAAAAAAAAAGGCAATCTGATTGCCTAGGACTATGTCTACACTTGAGGCTTCTTGCGCAAGTACAGCCGTTCTTGCGCAAGAATCTGCAGAGCATCCACACTTCCCGCCCGCTCTTGCGCAAGGAAATTTACAGTACGGCGTGGTAAGAGGGCTCCTTGCGCAAGAGCTACGCTCTTTTTTGACAGGTGTAAGCCCTCTTGCGCAGGAGCTCTTGTGCAAGAGGGCAGTGTGGATGCTCAGCAGGGATTTCTTGAGCAAGAAAGCCCTATGGCTAAAATGGCCATCAGAGCTTTCTTGCGCAAGAGAGCGTCCACACTGCCGTGGGCATTCTTGTGCAAAAGCACAGCTCGCACATGGCAGTGTGGACGTTTTCTTGCGCAAGAAGTCGTGAGTGTAGACATAGCCTAGTTGTGGAGCCTAAACTGAGGGTTGCTGTGAGCCTTGGAGGCAGGCAATCCACCATACAGTGCAGGAGCCATCAAGATTGAGTAGTTCCTGTCTTAGCCCTCTTGCACCACCAGCTGTACTTCTAATGGCCCTTTTTGACTGGGCATTCTGGTTGAAAACTGGACCCCTGGCAATCATGGAGTGAAAGGGAGTTAAGGTGGCCACAGGAGGAGGAGTAGAGAGCTGATTCACTGCAAGCAGGCTCTGCCGTGCAGGAAATGGCAGGACTTGCTTACAGCCAGATGGCTGGCAACAGATGGGGCAGCTGGGAAAGGGCAGCCAATCCATGGAAGGAGGGAGTTGGGTTGGCACTAGTACTCCCTGAAAAGGGAAGAGATCAGGAAGAGTAGGCGGCAATCCAGAGAAGGAGCAGTGAGGGATGAGAGGATACATCCCAGAACTTCTAAGCTGTGTGTCCCTAGACTGAAAACCAGAGTGGAGGGAGGGCCCAGACTCCATACTGGCCAGCAGGTCATCACTTGCAAAGACTGCCTGGGACTATTTGCATGCCCTAGAAGGGCTTTGAGTCACCCCTGATGGGGGAAATGCATATGGTGGCCCAGCTAGAGAGCCAAACTATGAAGAGGATGCAGTAATTCCAGGAGTGTGGTGGATTTGCAGAGTGAGAGGAAGGCAGGAGAGGCATGACCCAAAGAACTCTTGACAAGGAGAAAGGTGCAGAGATGGTATAGTCACCCATATTACTCTGGGTTTGCCCTCAGCTATTGAGAGACTGGCTTCATAGGGCAGCCCAGCCTCAAGGAACCCAGTGAGAAGTTCTCAGATCTAATGATTGGGTTGCTTTCGTTTCCATTTTTAAGGCCATCTCTACAACCAGAATTGGGGAAGACTCATTTTATTCTTAATGAAAATAAAAGGTGTGGTTAGTTCTCCTAAACTAAAGAACTATAGCTTTATAGGTATCAAGAACTATAACTTTCTGGTTTCCAAAGGTTGGCTGTGCTGTGATCTTGCCTTGTTCTGCCTCACTGAAGTTCCATGGATACAGTCCAACAAGACATGTTAGAAGTCACACTGTCAATTTATTTCTCTGAACTTTTTCAGTAATAAATTACAGTGTAGGGCCGTGGTCCCCAACCCGGTGCCCACGGGTGCCATGGCGCCCGCCGGGATCTTTACATGCGCCCGCGGAGCAATCTGGGCTGGCCCTGCCCCTGGGTGTGTGGCAGGTGCCAGCCCCGGGTGCATGGCCGGTCCCGGCCCCGGGTGCGCCACGCGTGCCCTGGCCCCAGCGCCGGCCCCGGCCTTGGCCCCGCCCCAGGGTGCGTGGCGCTTACGGGGGGAGCGCCGGCCCCGGGCACGTGGCTATGGGGGGGGCCCCGGCCCCGGGCATGCGGCTGGGGGGGGCCGCCCCCGGGCGGGCAAGTGTCCCCGCCCCTTGGTGCCCGGCGGGCGAACGGCCACGCCCCCTGGCGCCCGACAACCTGAAAAGGTTGGGGACCACTGGTGTAGGGGATATCTGTGTTCAAATTAAAAAACACAGATCTATCTATGTCACCCTTTCATTTTGCCCTGTGGGGGGCCTCCAGGCTCAGGGCTTCTCTCTAGGGCTGGATTAACTCTTCAGGGGGCTTGGGACTATACATTTTGTAGGATCTTCCCAGGGTCAACTGGGACTTACACGTGTAGCTTGTAGGGTAGAAGTACCCTCTCCATAGGTATCAGTAGCCAAGCACACTATGCTTGAAAGTCCAACTAAGTTTACTAGATGGCACTGTCTCATTGTTTACAAATCATAATCACTTAGGCTGTGTCTACATTGGCGCAGTCTTGTGCAAAAGTGGCTGCTTTTGCTCAAAAACTTTCTACCTGCCTACGCTGGCCACGAGTTCTTGCGCAAGTACATGGACGTTCTAATGTATGAAATCAGTGCTTCTTGCGCAAGACCTATGATGCTCCCACTCAGGAATAAGCCCTCTTGCGCAACTGTTCTTGCGCAAGAGGCCAGTGTAGACCGGCAACATGAATTTTTTGCGCAAGAAAGCCCTATGGTTAAAATCACCATCAGAGCTTTCTTGTGCAAGAGAATGTGTACATTCTCATGGATGCTTTTGAGCAAAAGCACATGCCAGTTTAGATGCTCTCTTCTGGAAGAGTTTTTGCACAAGAACCCTTCCACAAAAGAGTTCTTGCACAAGATCGTGCCAGTGTAGACGTAGCCTTAAGGTGTGTCTACTTCGGGAGATTTAATTCAAAGATTTTTCATGTATATCAGATCACTTGTATTATGCACATCACAGCCATAGTATGCACACAGAATGGCCATTCCTTTTTCAGTTCATAGTTTGTGATCAGTTGGTGGACACTTGCAGTGAACTGAGAGTGTAGCTTTCTTTGGTCCTTTACTTTGCCATTGAGCCACATGCATCCTGAGATTGTTTTCGCTGTGAACTGTGGGAAGACAAGATTCTGCTCCTTGGTCCTGCAAATATAAGCGCTCTCTCAGGTTATATTACAGCACTAAGATTTGGATGAATTCAGCCATGGACTCTGCCTACAGCACCTCCAAGCTGTTGACACAGGAGCATAAGAATATTTTATGGCAGCAACAACTCTGGCAGCAGGATTATTATCTGTAGTAATGGCAGCAGGTTGATGCAGAATAATCAGAAAGTGCCAGTGGGAGAACATTTTAACCTCCCTAGACACACAGTTACAGACTTGAAAGTTGCTATGCTCAAGCAAAAAAACAAAACAAAAAAAAACCAACAACCCCAAAAACAAAATACAAAAAACAGAAATTCAAAACCAGGCTTCAAAGAGAAACTGCAGAGCTGCAAATTTGACACCATCAGAATGAGTCTGAAGAGGGACAGGGAATGGCTCTCTCATTACCAGGGCTTGACAAACAATACAATCTACTTTCCTGCGGTGGGTACATTTCAGCCACGCACACCGTTCATCTGTGGCACACGCATGCACAATGTGGCTCTTGAGCATGTGCAGTACGGGGCTGGCGAGCGTTTTTTGGCCGCTGTTCATCAAGCCTGCTCATTACAATAAGTAATTTTCCACTTTATGTATCCTCACCTTCTTTTCCACATCCACCTTGACTGAATTAACTCTGATTTAAAACTCCCATCGCTGTATACCTACTAGATGTTTCTTTTTCTTACACTTCATGCATCTGATGAACCGAGTTGCAACTCATGAAAGCTTATGCAAAATAAAATTGTTATTCTTTATGGTGCCACCAGACTCCTTGTTAGTCTGTTTCAGCAAAAACAACAAGGGTTCAGGATAATATCCACGAGTTGCCTCTGTCACTGGCCTTTTCCATGCTCTTCACCTTCGTGAGGCTACCCTCAGCCACAGCCCCACTTTCCCTTGGCTGCTGACATGATCTCCTGGGAGAGCAACATTTCCCTCCCTCTAGATCCTCATGTAGAGGCTCCATCTCTCAGACAGTCTAGTTCAACACTGTGGCTCAGCCATCAGTTCTGTAAGCATCTCATCCCAACTCTTTTGTTTCCTTCGCCTCTGCTTGGCTATCTTGTCAGAAATACAGATAGGCCCTGCCCTTGACTGTCCAGCTGTTGCAGGGTGTGATGGCTCTGAAAGTGAACAAAACAACCACCAAAAAGTCATTTATTGTTCATATCTCAGACAAGCCATGATAGCATTTTAATATGTACGTGAGACCTTTCTTCCCTCTTATGGGACCTTCAGAGATGGCAGGTAGAGATGGAGATGGTGGGTGCCTTTGGATTTCAATCTCTATCTGCTTTCATGGTCTTGAGGTGGGATGGAGTGTTGGGTTGGGTTATGTTCTAGGTTGGTTTTTGCAGATTTGTTTGCATGGTGCCAACACTGGTGTAAAATGTGGAGTAGACTTTGGGGTGTGGGTGAGATAATTCCCTTTAAATCTTTTTTAGGTTGTCCTAACTCTTGATGGCATTACGCTGAGGTGGGGGGCTAGAAGAGAATGGTCTTATTCAAAACAGACAAAAGACATACTGGAAAGATATGCTGCCACAAAAGGGGCTTCCGAACCATATGAGAAGACACGGGTATGGGAGTATTTCATATAATGTGCAAAACAAACAAACAGAGCTTTTCCGGGATACCTCCAGTATCCTGGCAAAGCTCTGCTGAGTCTAAGGAACGTGTCCACTTTTCCGAAAAAAAAAGTCGGAAAAGTGGACCTGTTTTGTCAGCATCCTTGTAAACGTCATTTTATGAGGAAGAAGGGATGTTCCAAAAGAGGATTTTTTTCCTGACTCTTTGCCCCGTGTAGATGGTGAAATGTCGGAAAAGCCTCTTTTGGAAGAAAAGCAGAAAAAGATATGTAGATTGGGGTTTGCAATTTGCGTATCTTTTTCCGACTTTTCTTTGGGTATGTAAACATAGCCTCAGTCTTAATTTCTGCTATATTTCCCCTGCAGACCTGGAGAAAGTGCAGAGAAAAAAGGATAGGGCCCTGCAGTGACATATATGATTACACGGTATTTGCACTTCAGTGGGAGCAAGTGTTGTTCCTGCCTTGCTTGAGCCTGCAATGTGCATTTATACCTCATGTCAATTATAAAATTAGATGTATTTTCCTAGAAGCAGAGCCCTGCAAATCCACAGATGTCTGCTTTGTATCTATGGGTATCTGCATCCGCAAATCTTGATGTGTATATCCACAGCTCATTTTTGTTGATACAGATGAGATTGGGATACACATTTTGTATTTGTGCAGGGCTTTATCTACAAGAGCTATCTCAATAAACTGATGAATAGTGTATACAGAAATGCTTTTGCTATTTGGATCTGCTATGTGAAGAGAAATGGGATACAAACTGTGACTGTACCATGATGGCAGGCACCATTTTGAAGCAGCACAAGGTGACGGGTAGGGGAAAGATGTAGGCTCTTAACTTACATCCACCAATAAATACTACATTGTAAATGTAGGTACTTACATGCTGAACTTCCTGCCAAAAGATCAGATTCTTTGGTCTCTGCTTGGTTTTGGGCTGGAACCTGGCTTAGCTGATGTAGGGTGGGAATCAGAGTCCTTTGTAGCAGAGCAAGACTGAGGCTGGCTTTCCAGAGGGCTGTCCTGAGCCATAAAGACATCCTAGCTGTCAGGAGGTTGCTCCTCTCTAGCATCCCCCTGGTCATCCTCTCCTGGAACAAGCTGGTCATCCTTGACAGTGGGAGGTGCAGGAAGGAGGTTCAAAGCAATGCTTGGGCAGGATGCACTGCAACTGTGTAGAATGGCACCTAATTGTTCAGAAACAGACAGGTCCCCTGCCCGATTGTCTCCTTTCATCCCTCATTTCACCGTGCTTTCTTCCGAGATGTTTGTTCTTTATCTGGCTCTGACTGGCATCCTAGTCATGACCCTTCATGGAATCCACTTTACAATGTCTATAGAAAGGTCTTATTCTTGTGTCTTTTCACAAGAGCTTTCTGGACCGATGCATCTCTCCAGATGGCAGTGAGATGCAGAACCACAGCACAGCTCCACATAGCTGTGAGAGGCATGTTATAGGCCTCCATGCTATCACGGTCACATCACTGGAATGGGATTGAGGGGCAAATGGGCAATGTGTGCCTCTATGCCACGTTTTAAAGGGAGAAGCAGGAAACAGGAGCCCCTCGGTGAGGGGCACATAATGGACAGGTCAATAACAGTCACACTGAAAGGACTGTGACATAGCCATTGAAAGCATGAAAAAAGTGGGGACAATTGCATGCACACAAACAAAAAATAAGCTATTACATTTTGAAGCAAACATAGTCCACTTTGCAAGAGGACTCTAGCATTTCAGACAAATGCAGAGTTAACGTTCAGTGATAAATTGCATTGAATATATGTGTAAGCAGGGACTGAACAGCCTCTCCCCTGATATCTAATGATAAGCTAGGGAAGAGGACTTCAGGAGAGAAACTTATTGGCATCCACCCTGGCTAGGTGTTCAGCAGGATGGGACTGCTTTGCCCAAATTATCACTTTGGGCTGCTGTTGGATAATAGGTCACTGACATTGAGACAGGGACACTAAAGTGTTATTATCCTTGTGACACTCACGGGCAACAAAACTGTGCTTGGCAAACTCTGATTGAGAGATTCAGACTCAGCTACACTGTACTTCCTAGTCAGTTTTTTCCCCATTTAGGACAGTGTCTCTGACTCACAAAATTGCCCAGTCCACACTAGTAGTGGAGGTCCACCACTAACAGCTGAAATCCCTGAGAGCTGTGTTAAGTGATGGGACTCTGAGACATAGGTACCAACTTCCCCTCTAGTCAAGGGTACTGGACCCTCTGCCACAGGCCTCCCCCTGCCCTGCCTTTTCCCACCCCTTTTTCCTAAACCCCACCCCTGCTGTGCTCCCTCCCTGGCCTCATTCTACCCCTTCCCGCATCCCCATCCTCACCACATCTCTTTTTGCACCTTGCCCAAGTGTGCCCATTGCCACTTCTACCCCACCTTCCTGGAGTTTCCTGAATGCCACGAATCAGCTGTTCATGGTGCTCCAGAAGCACTGGAAGGGAGGGGGAGGAGTTGGTCAGCTAGGCCACCAGCAGGTGAGAGGCATATGGGGAGGTGGGCAGAGAGAGTAGCTTGGCCTTCAGTGGGCACTGAGCACCAATAATTTTTCCCTGTGGCCTAGGGGATAAGGCATTCACCTGGGGAATGCAGGGTTGGGGTCTTGAGTCCACCCCCCGCCCTGGGATCAGTCTGAAAGTCAGCAGCGGATATATAGCAGGGCGGGTGGGGCAGCTGCCCCGGGCCCTGCGCGTCAAGAGGTCCCATGGTGCATGCGCTGTGTCAAAGGGGGGGGGGGGGCCCTCAAAATAGTGCTGCCCCAGGCCCCGCAAAATCCTCATGCTCCCCTGCTGACAGTCAACATAGCCTGCCCCAGGGATGGAAGCTCGCTCCCTCATTTGGAAAGCAGGATAAAGGAGCCCCAGAGCAGCCCCAGGGTCGGTGCCTCTGCCTCAAGGCCTCCCACAGGATGCAGAGCAGAGTGACAAGCAGCTAGCAGGTAGAACAGAATGGCGAGCAGCATGGTTGGTGAGTGATCCCATAGCTTGGGGAGTCAAACCCCTCCCCATCTCTGCCCACCCAGAGCCTAGGCCTTCTCCCCATATACACTATGGCCACTGATGGCCCCTACCCAGCCTGCCTTCAGCACCCTTCCCCCCCCCCACCCCAGTGTGGCTGCTTGCCCATTCCCCTTCCTCTGGCCCCAGATCTCCAGCAAGCCGGAAGGTGGTGCAACCACAGCCTCCCCCAGCCCCAGAGAGCCAGTGGGCAGTGCAGTCACAGCCTGCTCCAGCTCTGAAGGGTTGGAGAACTGGCCAACAGGCATGAAAAAGGACCGGGTCCATGGTGCCTGCACCCCTGACCAGAAAGGCCCTCCCTTCAGCTGAGCCACCAATCCCAGTGCTGGATGGCCAGAATGTTCCCCGTGCCAGGGAGACGTGTTGTGGCCCCCAGTCTGACATCACAATGGCTGGGGGAGTTGGGTCTGAAGGACTCCAAGGGAGCATGGGCAGGGCCAGGTGAGACAGTTCGGGAAGGCAGTGCCTTCCTCGACTAGGATACCCACTACCATGGTGAGCAGTGTAATGGTGAGCAGCCAACAGGGGAGATGATGCCAAAGCAATTGCCTGGACTGCAGAACAAGCAAGATGCCCACATCCCCTCCCAGGAAGGGAGGTGAGCTCACCCAGATGTATCTATCTCTGAACTCTGGGTCTTCACTGATCAAGGACAACAGTTGTGAGTGGGATATAAGAACATGAGACCAAAGGACACGGCCCAATGTACTCTCTGGTGAATCTTTGCTCATGGGTTTATGTTTATAAATCCTGCTTGTGGGCATTTCCCCAAAGTAATTCTGGGTCTCTTTTCTCCTTTTAATAAAAGTTTCTTTTCCAAACCCAGACTCTGTGCTTGTGTGTAAGTGGAAGTATTGCCTCTTAGAGACAACCAGTGGGTGGTAGATAATTGGACCAGATTATTAAGTAGAGGTTAAAGCCTGTTTTGAATTGTACTGTTGAAAAGGAATCTGAGATATTGAACCTGGCCTTTGCTGCTGCCAACTCCAACTGGCTGAAGGGTTACATATGCAAATTGTTTTCACACTGGATTAACATCATTTGATCCAGTTCAAAACCCTCTATGTAGATGTTCTCTTAAAACACAGGAAGATAAATCTCATAAATCTTACCTGGCTGCGTAAACATACCTATAGTGGGTGCAAGTCTGGCTCTGCTGAAGTAAATAGAAGTTTGTCATTTACTTCAGTGAGCCAGGCTTCCATCAGTTAAGCTTTTTTTAAATACAAATAAATGCAAGTTTCATTATAACACCTCCATTTTAATTCTCAACAAAAACAACATCTAAAAATCCATGGTATCTTGATTTAATTGTTCAAATACTTTTACATATATGTGTATTTTCAAAATATTTTCAGTAAACCACCTATAAGAATATTTTACACTTCTTTTAATTATAGCTATCTGGAATGGGAGAGAAATTCTGGGTGTTTCTGGATGTGTCTAGACTACACCTCTCTGTTGACAGAGATGTAGATTAGGCACGTCAAAATTGCTAATGAAGCTGGGATTTAAATATCCCATGCCTCATTAGTATAAACATGGCCACTGCTTTTTTCCAAAACGGAGCTTTTTAGGAAAAAACTGGTAGTCTAGATGTGGATCTGTCAAAAATAAACCCTTTTTTGACAGATCCTGTAAATCTCCATTTCAAAAAAAGCGGTGGGCATGTTTATGCTAATGAGGCATGGGATATTTAAATCCCTACTTCATTAGCAATTTCGATGTGCCTAATCTACATCTGTCTCTTAATTTTGTGAGAACACAGAAAAGTTGGACTGTGCTAAATTGTTCCAAATGAAAGGCCCTGCAAATGCAAGGGCTCAACTTTCAGAGCTCTGTGCAGGAAAGGGGCTTTGGAAAATTATTCTGGTATGGAGCTATATTGCAGTACCTGCCTGGACTAGTTTGATCTGTTTTTGCCCCACTGTTCAAAGTACAGAGATAAATGTGCATCATAAGGTCTCTCTCGTTAATGGTGTTGGAATTGTGTTTTTTCTACCCTGATCATTAAGAGGTGAAATTGCTGGGAGCTTAAATCATTTGAGACTGACGGGCAGAAATCAGACAAGGAGTGGATGGCAGAGGATGGTGACAGAGTCCACAAGTTGGTGGTAGAGAGATATGATGAGCGGCCATCAGAGTGGTGGTGGCATGATTAGCAGCCAATGAAAAAACAGACCAAAGGTCCATCTAGCCCAGTATCCTGTCTGCCAACAGTGGCCAATGCCAGATGCCCCAGAGGGAGGAATCATAACAGGTAATCCTCATGTGATCCCTCCAGTCACCCACTTCCAGAGAAGTGGAGTGGCGATGGATGAGTGTAATGAGTGGCCAACAGGGTGTAATGAGTGGCCAATGGCCAGTGGCAGAGAGGTGAGATGAATGGTCAACAGGAAAATCAGTTTTACATATACATAATGGGAAGCAACTGTCTAGGAAGGAATACTGCAGAAAGGGCTCTAGGGGTCATAATGGACCACAAGCTAAATATGAGTCAGTGTGATACTGTTGCAAAAAAGAGCACAGACATCATTCTGGGATGCATTAGCAGGAGAGTTGTGAGCAAGACACGAGAAGTCACTCTTCCTCTCTATTCTGCACTGATTAGGCCTCAGTTGGAATATTGCGTCCAGTTCTGGGCACCACATTTCAATAAAGACATGGAGAAATTAGAGAAGGTCCAGAGAAGAGCAACAAGTATGATTAAAGGTCTAAAGAACATGACCTATAAAGGAAGACTAAAAGAATTGAGCTTGTTTAGTTTGGAAAGAAGACAGAGGGGACATTATAGTGGTTTTCAGGTATGTAAAAGGGTGTCACAAGGAGGAGGGAGAAAAATGGTTTTCCTTGGACTCTGAGGACAGGACAAGAAGCAATGGGCTTAAACTGCAGCAAAGGAGATTTAGGTTGGACATTAGGGAAAACTTTCTAACTGTCAGGGTGGTTAATCACTGGAATAAGTTGCCTCGGGAGGCTGTGGAATCTTCATCTCTGGAGATATTTAAGAACAAGTTATATAGACATCTATCAGGGATGATCTAGGTAAGTATTTCTCAATCTTTTTTTAATAAAGTATCCCTTTAAAAAAAACGTGTGTGTGTGTGTGTGTGTACGTACTCCCAGTACCTACAGTTTTCAGACATACAAAATTGTTTTCTACCATTGCAACACATTTGTTTAAACAACTTAATTGTAGCTGAAATTTTTGGGTATAAAAAGTACAAAAATAAAGCACTATAAAACTTAAAACAAAAATTCAGTTTTCTCCAAATTGCAGTTGTGTTGACATATCCCCCAGACTTCTCTTGAGTACCCCTAAGGGTACACGTACCACTGGTTGAGAAACACTGGTCTAGGTGCTAGTGAGTCCTGCAATGAAGGCAGGGGACTGGACTTGATGACCTTTTGAGGTCCCTTCCAGTTCTAGTGTTCTGTAATTCTATGATTTGGGCATGTGAAGGGGACATTAACATTACTGGACTTTTGAACCTGAAAAGAAAAGGACATTGCCCAATCTACTTGGGGTGGGATTTTAATCATTGGTTTTGTTTATGATACCTGTTTGTTGTGGTTTCTCAATTTAATGCTAGGTGCGTCTTTCACTTTTATTAAAACTTTCTTTTCTACACTCAGATTTTGTGCTTGTGATGGGGAAGCATTGCCTCTTAGGGTGTGTCTAGGCTACAGGGTTTTGTCGACAAAAGTGGACTTTTGTCGACAAAACTATACCTGCGTCTACACTACCACCGAGTTCTGTCGACAGTACGCGGCAGTTTTGTTGACGGCAGTAAACCTCGTTTACGAGGAACAACACCTTTTTTTGACAGAGTTCTGTGAAAAAAAGGCGCCATTGCATCCACACTGTGCTTTTTCAAAAGAGAGAGTCTACACTTTCGAAAAAGCGGCTTGCTTTTTTGACAGAACTGGTTGTAGTCTAGATGCTCTTCTTCGACAGAGGCTTTGTCGACAGTATCTGTCGATAAAGCCTCTGTCAAAAAAAGCCTGGAGTCTAGATGTACGCTGAGAGGTACCCAGGGGTGATGTGTGAATTTCCCAGGTTACTGGATGAGGGCTCAAGCCAGTTCTGTGTTGGATGGATGGAGAGGAACCCATTGATATTGAACATGACCCTGGCTGCTACTGGCTCTACCTGACAAAAGGATTACACATAAAACATTGATTCTATATTCTAATACATAGATATATATTCGCATGTTTTAGAAACTGCTTACTATGAGTTTTGTGAGGCCGAAAGGCAGAACTGAACCTTGTACCTCTGGAGCTAAGTACATGAGCATCAACAGCTGGAGTTGAAAGCCAATTGGCTGTCAGCTCAGGCTGTAGAGTACACTTATTCTTTCTCTTGAAGTGGTATAACTGCCACTACATGGCTCAGCGAGCCACATCCAGCTGGTAGGTGGGTTATAAATACATATTTAATGTTTTTGTTTCTATTTTGAAATTATCGATGAAAATAGAGTGAGAGCTATAACTGGATTATGACAAACTGTGCACTTCTTTATACGGAGTAAGAATAAATGTGTTAGTATTAGGTGGGCACTGTAAGAGTAATAATTAGTTTTAGGACATCCCATTCTGGCCAAAAAAAAAAAATCTCTTTTTTAAGCCCTGTCCTGGCCATCCTGATTCTTTGGCAAAAGAGGGCCTGTGCCCCATTTGCTCTTGCCAGCATGATCATGTTTCAAATGCAAACGGAAAAATGCCCATTTTTATCAAAAAGCAGGATGCAGAAGACCCTTCATGGAAAGGGCAGACAGGGCTTCAGAGAGGTCAGGCAGGGCTAGAGCGAGTTGTGATGCCAACCCAAGCCTTGCGTGGGGGAAGGAGGATGAGGACAGGGCCCTTCCTACTAGTGCTGCTTTCCTACTCAGCTCAGTAGAGGCATCCCCTCCCCGCCCCGGAGCGGCCAATCCACATGGAGGGAATGGGGGATGAGGAAAGGTGGTTGCCAACTGTCCTGGACTGGACTTGATGCCATTTTCTGCAATAATGTCTTGTCTGTCCAGTCATGAACAGTTGGCAATGCTGGAGCAGGGCTGTGAGGGACGTGTGGGCTGGAGGAGCAGCAGGTGATCGGGTGGGAGGAGCACCAAGTGGTTGCACTCCCAGCTGAAGAGAAGCGACCCTTTTAAGGGGAAAGCACCACTTTTCTAGCGGTCACTCCTCCAGCCCACAAGTGCTCCCTGAGAATGCAGCCTGGGTATGGGGATACTAGAACCCTTGGGGATGGAGCCAGGGGTTGCTGGAGCCCCAACACTGGGCTTGTGGGGAGGAGGGATGGGGAATGCCAGAACTCATAGGCAGCACAAGGTTGCACCATGAAATATGAGGCAGTTTGGTGCCCCGTGTCTGCATGTTTTGCATACGGATTGGGACTGCCCTGGGGGGGGAGGGTGGCAAGGCTCAAGCAGACAGTGACACCAGCCCTTCAGCAGCGATGGCGGGGGATGAGGAAGGGGAGTGCTTGGGTAAGTGGCTCAGGCCAGCTTAGGTGGGGAATGGGCTCGGAGCAATTCAGGCCAGTCCATATGCAGGGGGTGTGGGTTGTGTAGGAGATAGATGGGCTAGCCCCATACAAAATCCCATTTTGCCTTTGGGAAATATGGTCACTCTACTTAGTTTATTATTTATAGTCGTGGTAGTAGTTGTTTGCAAAGACTCCACTGTGCCAAATTTCAAGCTGATTTCACGTTTTAGTTTGGCCAAGCAAAAGAAGATCTTAAACCTAACTTGATGTCATTTCTTTGTCTATTTTTAGCGGTCCTTTCTGGCCTTAATTTTATTCATAGTTTTTAAGATTTTTGCCTCTTCCCTATGATTCAATACATTCCTACTTGTACATTTAATACAATTATTTTGAAATATTACGCCATTTTAGTTAGTTTTCTTACCAGTTTCTACTGAAGATTCTTGTAACTTTTTCAAGCATTCTTTTTTATAGTTAAGCCAATTAGTTGTTATTTTCTTCAGCGAAGAGCCTGAGACCTGCACATATGGAAAATATTGTAAATTAAGAAACTGAGTTTGAACTTTGTATTGTCCTAGCTCTGATAGTTTTCTACTACTTTAACAATTGAAGTAAGTATTTAAAATCAAATATCTCAATTTCTCCGGCCAACAAATACACCACAAAACAGCCATATTCTCCTGCACATGACACATTCTTGTCAGACTTCCAGTTAAACCCTCTGAATATATAACCTGTGCAGTATGTTTACTGTAGAAGTTGTGCGCTATAACTCATAAGTGCTGGGACATTTTCAAGCAGTTAACAATTAGATTATATACAGAGGTTGATTCATCTTTGTGGAATATGCATGCTTTCACTGCTTTATTTGATTGGTATGACTAGAAATAATTCATGAGCCTGCATGTTTATTATAGTTTTTCCCCGATTCTCCAGAATGCCCAGAGCACTGAATGTGAGTGCTTTCACTACAGTTTAGTATAATGCAAATAAATAAATAAAAATAGTGCTATTTTGTTATCACCACCTTTAAAGAGGTTAATCCCCACCCAAAACATTCCTGTCAGACTGCAGACACTAATTCTCGCTCCAGAAGACCTCGCTGGCAAGCCCTCAGTATCCCTGTTTCAAGTTAGGCAATTTAAAAATTAGCAATGACTCCTCTCCAGTTTCATAGATTCCAAAGCCATGCAGGACGGGGGTGATTAGCATGTCTGAGCTCCAATATAATAAAGGACACAACATAAGACCGGCCATTGAGTCCAAGATCCTGTGTTCAACACTGACAGACACCAGATACTTCAGAGTGAATGGAACAGGGCAATTGTCAAGCAATCCCAGTCCCAGCTTCTGGCAGATGGACGTTTAAGAACACCCAAAACATAGATTCTTTTTTGAACCCTCTTAAAGTCCTAATCTTCTCAATATCCTCTGGCAAGGAGTTCCACAGGTTGATTATGTGCTGAGTGAAGAAAAACTTCCTTTTGTTTGTTTTAAACCTGTTTAATTTCATTTGGTGACACGCCCAAGAAAGAAACCAACAGAACACCACTGGCCATCACCTACAGTCCTCAGCTAAAACCTCTCCAACGCATCATTAGTGATCTACAGCCCATCCTGGACAATGATCCCTCACTTTTACAGGCCTTGGGAGGTAGGCCAGTCCTTGCCCACAGACAGCCCGCCAACCTGAAGCATATTCTCACCAGCAACTACACACCGCACCATAATAACTCCAACTCAGGAACCAATCCATGCAACAAACCTCGGTGCCAACTCTGCCCACATATATACACCAGCAACACCATCACAGGACCTAACCAGATCAGCCATACTGTCACTGGTTCATTCTCCTACACATCTACTAACGTAATATATGCCATTATGTGCCAACAATGCCCCACTGCTATATACATTGGCCAAACTGGACAGTCCGTACGTAAAAGAATCAATGGACACAAATCAGATATTAGGAATGGCAACATATAAAAACCTGTAGGGGAACACTTCAATCTCCCTGGACACACAATTGCAGATCTCAAGGTAGCCATCCTGCAGCAAAAAAACTTCAGGACCAGACTTCAAAGAGAAACTGCTGAGCTACAGTTCATCTTCAAGTTTGACACAATCAACTCTGGATTAAACAAAGACTGTGAATGGCTCGCTAACTACAAAAGCAGCTTCTCCTCTTTTGGAATTCACACCTCCAGATCAACTACTAGAAGTGGGCCTCATCCTCCTTGATTGGATCCACCTGGTCATCTCCAGCCTGATCCTGGCCTGCATATTTATACCTGCCTCTGGAAATTTCCACTACATGCATCTGACAAAGTGGGTCTTTGCCCACGAAAGCTTGTGCTCCTACACTTCAGTTAGTCTGTAAGGTGCCACAGGACTCCTCGCCACTTGTTCAGATTCAGACTAACACGGCTCCCCCTCTGATACTTTACCTGCCTGTATTGTTTGTAAAACAGGGATAACAGTCAATAAAAACCTAGCTCTTAAACGGTCTTCTCATTCATACCTATCTTTGCAGAGTTTTCATGTGATTTTCAGTTCTTCAGCGTGAATTGAGGATAACAGTGTGTCAGAAAGGATTTTCATGGGTTGGTGGTGTCATATGGCAGTGAGCTAATGCTTAGAAACTGGTTTTATCCTGGGCATGCAGGTTGCCTTTAGAAAACCTTGCTTAATAATGTTGCTTTCTCAGGAACTACCCTCAGGCACCATACTCTCAATTAAGGAAGTTTTTTTAGTGTGAACTTCATAGTCTCCCAAAATTAGTGTATGCAAATAAGATGTTTAATCATCCAGGACTGGAGACTGGTTGAAGGTATGAGAGAGGGTCTAAAAGGAAAATGGAGATGCAATGCTGAGCAACTATTTCTTTGACCAATGTTTCAGCTTATTCTGTCTTGTGCTAAAACCCTACCATCATGAAAAGCTTTCAATGCTGGACAGAAGGGATGTGAGCTCTGTTTTCTGGAGAAGAAAGTTTTAAATAGCTCAGAAAAGACTGTTTCACCAGCTCCTTGTTTCCTTCAGCACTAATCCCAAGCCAGCTGTAGGCTCATGACTGTGAGCCCCCCTTGCTTTAAATCCCCTGGAGTGGAAAGACTAATTATTCTTCACAAGATGGGCTTCCAAGATAAGAAGAGAATATTTATAAGAACCATGAGAAAGGAATGTTTGTTTCCAGGACAAAAAACATCTTGACTTTTCCCTGATTTGAGCTTCAAAATGCAGGCGACCAGCAAAGATTCTTGGATATCCATTGGTCAGTGAACTTCATCTTAAGAGGCAAGGAAATGGAGATGACGCATTTGTAGAAAACACTGCTCCATTTAATAGACACAAGTTTGGTTTATAATAAACAAACGGGTAAATGACCAAGAAGATACAGGGAAAGCTCAGAACTGCTGCCTGGCTCCTGCTGTTAGTCCCAGCTGTTGCTACTATGACAGAGCTGCAGCCTTGACTTGGGAGTCCTGCGCTTTTAGGCTGAAAGTGTTTGCCTCAGAGACTCACTGTGACCCTCCACATAGCCTCTTGCCTTTTACTAGAGGCAAGGGTCACAGCCTACAGAGCCATCCTTATCATAGACTAATCTAATGGGTTTGGGGATCAACTCTTCTGTAGTCCCAAACTTCCCCTCCAGGGGTGGCCTCCATAGTGGTGTAAGGCGGGTTGGGAGACCCAGGCCCACCCACTGCTATGGGTTCCAGCCCAGGGACCGTAATGGAAGCTGTAGCAGGCAGTAATTTCTCCACCATCAGAGTGGCAGCTTTTCCCTAAGCGACTTCCCCAACCAACGCCTCCCAGTTTCTTCCTCCTGGTACTGAACAACGGCCTTCTGCTCTTCCCCAGCACATCTTCATTCCGCTGCTGGTCCTCCCTGAAGGGAAGCCTCATAAACCAGCCCCAGCAGGTCCTTAATGAGCTGTAAGTCTTCGGATTAGCCTCCTGCTTCTGGCAAGCTCGTCATTGGCCACGGGTTCTTCCTCATTGTGCTGCATAGAAGAGACAACTGCTTACCCTCCAGATATGTCTAAACTGCAATGCTGTTTATAGATACCAGAGTATCCTGAAATAACTATCCCATGTCTTCACAGAAAGCTTGCTATTCTAATGTCCCTGTAAACCTCATTCTACGAAGAGTAAGGGACGTTTCAGAATAGTGCCGTATTTCAAAATTTGGCTCTGTGTAGATAGCACCAAGTGATGAATTAGCTTCTTTTGAAATACCATCGAAATAAGATACGAAATTTGCATAGCTTAAATCGCGTATCTTATTTCAAGTTATGGTGCAGTGTAGACGTACCCGCAGAGACCAGTATATCTACCTTCCACCAGACTATGGTAGCCCCCAGTCTGGTTCTGTGTATCTGATTGGGCTCCCAGAGGGGCTGCTCCACCTCCGGGTCAGTGGGTGGCCACTCTACCCCACTACGGTGGGGACTAAAGCAAACCCCCAAGTCACTAGTTCAATAACCTCTGCTTTGGTCCAGGGCAGGGTATGAGGCAAATAGTTCAGGAGCCTGGCCTTGCTACAGGGCGGATGACAGGCAAACAGTTCAGAGGCCCTGGCCCTGCTGCAGGGTGGGGCAGCAAGCAAACACCATTTGTTCAGGATCCCTGGCCTTGGTTCAGGGCGGGGCCATAAACATTATAAAGTTAGTTCAGGAGCCCGGGCCCTAGTTCAGGGTGGGGCAACAATCGGGGTGAACAGTAGTTCAGTGGCCCAAACTTTGCTTCAGGTGAGCAGTAAAACACAGGTAATAGGCCTTGGGTCCCAGGTCAGAGCAGGCAACAACTACAGTCAGTCCCAGAGTTCGGTAGTCCAGGCCTTGGTCCAGGCGGGGCAGCAAACAAACTCAGGCAAAGGCCCTGGCACTAGGTCAGGGCAGGGCAGCAACAAACACAGGTCAGGATCTCCAGCCTCATTTCAGGGTGGGCAGAAAACCAACATGTCAGTAGTGAAATAGTTTGTCTCCTGGCTCAGGAAAGGTGCAGGCAATTCACCTGCTGTGGCATAGAGGGGGAGACTGCCATCCAGTAGGTGGGTGGCAAGAGGGAGACAGGCCCACCCACTCCACTGCATCCCAGCCCAGGGCCCTAATAGTAACAGCATGGTCTGCTGCTGAGTCAGCAGGGGCTATGGCCCAAAATGCACTGACCTGAGGCACTGAACTGTCCTCTGAATTCCCTGGGCCACTTCCCTTTCCCCCTTGGGGCATACCTGGGCTTTCTGCAGGTCTGTCAGCAAGCTGAGGGTGGTTAGGTCCAGCTGGGGTCTGGATGGTCCAGGCCAGTCATCAGCCACTTGCAGGTCCAGCGGTCTCAGTCAGTCCACCAATGCAGGCAT
This sequence comes from Pelodiscus sinensis, assembly GCF_049634645.1. Taxonomy (NCBI): domain Eukaryota; kingdom Metazoa; phylum Chordata; order Testudines; family Trionychidae; genus Pelodiscus; species Pelodiscus sinensis. The sequence continues at coordinate 8,284,937 of NC_134730.1, read as the reverse complement.
TCAGGCCAGTCCTCTGGGTCAGGCATGGCTAAAGGTCCAGGCCAGTCCTCAAGCGCAGGGCAGCACAGGGGTTCAGGTCCACCTTCCAAGTCAAGCATGCCCAGTGGCCCAGGCGAGTCCTCCGCCTCTTAGGCAGAGAGCGCTGCGCAGTCCTCTTGTCCCTATGGAGGCTGGGCCCAGACTGAGCTTTGAGGCTGGGCTTTTATAGTTCTGGCCACACCTCCTGGCTTCTGGTCAGGTGACTGGGAGGGGATAGGTTCAGCCCAAAATGGCTCCCAGAGGGGTTGCTCCGCTTCCAGGTCAGTGCGCAGCCACTCCACCCCATTACAGTTGGTCCGGGATCTCCTGGAGCTTGGCTGTAAGGATGGTCTGTCGTTTGCCTCTTGTCCCTGGACCAGGAGAAGGTGTTCGACAGGATGGATCACGGGTATCTCCTGGGCACCCTGCAGGCCTTCGGCTTCGGGCCCCGGTTTGTGGGTTTTCTCCGGGTGCTGTACGCCCTCGCGGAGTGTTTGGTCAGGCTCAACTGGACCCTGACCGAGCCGGTCAGCTTCGGGCTGGGGGTACGTCAGGGGTGTCTGCTGTCGGGCCAGCTGCACGCTCTGGCGATCGAGCACTTCCTCTGTCTCCTCTGTAGGAGGTTGGCGGGGTTGGTGCTTCGGGAGCCGGAGCTGCGGCTGGTCCTGTCGGCGTACGCCGATGACGTGCTCCTCGTGGTCCAGGACCCAGGCGACCTGGCGCGGGTGGAGGCTTGCCAAGCCGTCTACTCGGCAGCCTCCTCCGCCCGGGTCAACTGGGTCAAGAGCTCTGGCCTGGTGGTCGGGGACGGGTGGCGGGCCGGCTCCCTCCCACCCGCGCTTCAGGCCATCAGGTGGAGCGCGGGTCCGCTGCTCTATCTGGGCGTTTATTTATCCGCCACGCATCCCTCTCCGCCGGAAAACTGGCAAGGTTTGGAGGCCAGGGTGGGTGAGCGGCTGCGGAGATGGACGGGACTGCTCCGGTGTCTCTCCCTTCGCGGGAGAGCGCTGGTACTCAATCAGCTGGTCCTGTCCATGCTCTGGCACCGGCTCAACACCCTGCGCCCGGCCCCGGAGGTCCTGGCCAAGCTCCAGAGGGCAGCTTTGGGGTTCTTTTGGCCAGGACTGCACTGGGTCTCTGCAGGGGTCCTGTCCCTCCCCCTGGAGGAGGGGGGTCAGGGCCTGGTCTGCATGCGCAGCCAGGTCCGGACCTTCCGCCTCCAGGCCCTGCAGAGACTCCTCTTCAGTGCAGGTAGTCCGGCATGGGGCACCTTGGCGCGCGCTTTCCTCCGCCGCCTCCGAGGGCTCCGATACGACCGGCAGCTCTTTTTTATCCATCCGAGGGGTCTTCCGCGAGACCTCTCAGAGCTGCCGGAATTCTACCAGGACCTCCTCCAGACCTGGAAGCTGTTCTCGGCGACCAGGTCCGTTGTGGCCTCCGAGGGGGCAGACCTCCTCGCGGAGCCCCTGCTCCACAATCCAGCCTTGTGCGTGCAGGTGGCGGAGTCTCCCTCGGTGCGCCGGAGGCTGATCCTGGCAGAAACCACCACGGTCGGAGACCTCCTGGACTACGACAGGGGGGACTGGGTGGATCCCCGAGCGCTCGCTCGGCGCATGGGGCTCTCCACCCCCCGAACCCCTCTGCGCCTACTCCAGGAGGTGAAGGCGGCTTTGCCGCGGCCCGCTCTCGACTTCCTGCAGCGGTCCTTGCGAGAGGGTACGCCCCGCCCCTCCCCTCCTGCAAAGCCTCCGTCCCTTATTATTGGGCCCCTGTTCCACGGGCCCCCCCGGCCTCCCCACCCTTGGACCCCCAGCCGGCTGCAAAATCTGCAGCCGGTCTGTTTCCAAGCCGCGCCAAGGCAACATCTGTACACGCTCGTGCTCCACACCCTGCATTTCCCCACCCTCGTGTCCCGCCCTGATACCAAATGGCGGGACTATCTAAGACCCGTAGAGGGAGGGGAACCCCGGTGGGCCAGCGTCTATTCAGATCTGATTCCGCGGCCCATCGGGGACATCAGTTGGCGGCTCCTTCACGGAGCCGTGAGCACGGGCGTGTACTTGGCGCGGTTTACCCCCATTCCAGACACCTGCCCCTTCTGCGGCGTGAGGGAGAACCTGGCGCACGCCTACCTCGAATGCGCCAGGTTGCAGCCCCTATTCCGGCTCCTCCAGAACCTCTTATTGAGGTTCTGGCTGCACTTTTCCCCCCACCTATTCATTTATGCACACCCTATCCGTGGCCCCACAAAGTCGCGAGACCTCCTCGTCAACCTCCTCCTGGCTCTAGCTAAGAGTACCATCTACAATACCAGGAGGAGGATGCTAGACGAGGGGGTTCTCTGCGACTGTGGGGCCTATTTCCGCTCCTCCCTTGTGTCACGAATCCGGGCAGAGTTCCTCTGGGCGGCGTCCACTGGCTCCATCGACAGCTTTGAGGAGCAGTGGGCGCTGTCCGGGGTTCTCTGCTCGGTGTCCCCATCCGGCTCCCTTATTTTGAACCTTTAACCCGCACTCCTTGATCCTTTATTCATTATTTGCCCCAAGCACTTAGTTGGACATGGGTCCAGTGTCCCTCCCATAAGGCTGGGGAGGGGCTTTTAGAAGGTGGGCGGGCTTCGCCCGCCCACCATCCCATGTTTTCAAATAGACCCCATTACAGTTGGTCCGGGATCTCCTGGAGCTTGGCTGTAAGGATGGTCTGTCGTTTGCCTCTTGTCCCTGGACCAGGAGAAGGTGTTCGACAGGATGGATCACGGGTATCTCCTGGGCACCCTGCAGGCCTTCGGCTTCGGGCCCCGGTTTGTGGGTTTTCTCCGGGTGCTGTACGCCCTCGCGGAGTGTTTGGTCAGGCTCAACTGGACCCTGACCGAGCCGGTCAGCTTCGGGCTGGGGGTACGTCAGGGGTGTCTGCTGTCGGGCCAGCTGCACGCTCTGGCGATCGAGCACTTCCTCTGTCTCCTCTGTAGGAGGTTGGCGGGGTTGGTGCTTCGGGAGCCGGAGCTGCGGCTGGTCCTGTCGGCGTACGCCGATGATGTGCTCCTCGTGGTCCAGGACCCAGGCGACCTGGCGCGGGTGGAGGCTTGCCAAGCCGTCTACTCGGCAGCCTCCTCCGCCCGGGTCAACTGGGTCAAGAGCTCTGGCCTGGTGGTCGGGGACGGGTGGCGGGCCGGCTCCCTCCCACCTGCGCTTCAGGCCATCAGGTGGAGCGCGGGTCCGCTGCTCTATCTGGGCGTCTATTTATCCGCCACACATCCTTCTCCGCCAGAAAACTGGCAAGGTTTGGAGGCCAGGGTGGGTGAGCGGCTGCGGAGATGGACGGGACTGCTCCGGTGTCTCTCCCTTCGCGGGAGAGCGCTGGTACTCAATCAGCTGGTCCTGTCCATGCTCTGGCACCGGCTCAACACCCTGCGCCCGGCCCCGGAGGTCCTGGCCAAGCTCCAGAGGGCAGCTTTGGGGTTCTTTTGGCCAGGACTGCACTGGGTCTCTGCAGGGGTCCTGTCCCTCCCCCTGGAGGAGGGGGGTCAGGGCCTGGTCTGCATGCGCAGCCAGGTCCGGACCTTCCGCCTCCAGGCCCTGCAGAGACTCCTCTTTAGTGCAGGTAGTCTGGCATGGGGCACCTTGGCACACGCCTTCCTCCGTCGCCTCCGAGGGCTCTGATACGACCGGCAGCTCTTTTTTATTCACCCGAGAGGTCTTCCGCGAGACCTCTCAGAGCTGCCGGAATTCTACCAGGACCTCCTCCAGACCTGGAAGCTGTTCTCGGCGACCAGGTCCGTTGTGGCCTCCGAGGGAGCAGACCTCCTCGCGGAGCCCCTGCTCCACAATCCAACCTTGTGCATGCAGGTGGCGGAGTCTCCCTCGGTGCGCCGGAGGCTGATCCTGGCAGAAACCACCATGGTCGGAGACCCCGAGCGCTCGCTCGGCGCATGGGGCTCTCCACCCCTCGAACATTCCTGCGCCTACTCCAGGAGATGAAGGCGGCTTTGCCGCGGCCCGCTCTCGACTTCCTGCAGCGGTCCTTGCGAGAGGGTACACCCCGCCCCTCCCCTCCTGCAAAGCCTCCGTCCCTTATTATTGGGCCCCTGTTCTGCGGGCCCCCCCGGCCTCCTCATCCTTGGACCCCCAGCCGGCTGCAAAAATTGCAGCCGGTCTGTTTCTGAACTGCGCCCAGAGAAAAGCACTACACGCTCGTGCTCCACACCCTGCATTACCCCACCCTCGTGTCCCGCCCCGACTCTACATGGCGGGACCACTTATGACCTATAGAGGGTGGGAGACCCCGATGGGCCAGCGTCTATTCCGATCTAATTCCGCGGCCCATCGGGGACATCAGTTGGCGGCTCCTCCACGGAGCCGTGAGCACGGGTGTGTACTTGGTGCGGTTCACCCCTATCCCAGAAGCCTGCCCCTTTTGCGGCGTGAGGGAAAACCTGGTGCACGCATATCTGGAATGCGCCAGGTTGCAGCCCCTATTCCGGCTCCTCCAGAACCTCTTACTGAGGTTCTGGCTGCACTTCTCCCCTCACCTTTTCCTATACGCACACCCTATCCGTGGCCCCACAAAGTCGCGAGACCTCTTCGTCAACCTCCTCCTGGCCCTGGCAAAGACTACCATCTATAATACCAGGAGGAGGATGCTAGACGAGGGGGTTCTCTGCGACTGTGGGGCCTATTTCCGTTCCTCCCTGGTTTCACGAATCCGGGCAGAGTTCCTCTGGGCGACGTCCACTGGCTCCTTCGATAGCTTTGAGGAGCAGTGGGGGCTGTCTGGGGTTCTCTGCTCGGTGTCCCCATTCGGCTCCCTAGTTTTAAACCTTTAGCCTGCACTCCCTGATCCTTTTTCCATTATTTGTCCCCCAAAATTAATTGGACATGCGTCCAGTGTCCCTCCCATAAGGCTGGGGAGGGGCTTTTAGAAGATGGGTGGGCTTTGCCCGCCCACCCTCCCATGGTTTTCCAAATAGACCCCATTACAGTTGGTCCGGGATCTCCTGGAGCTTGGCTGTAAGGATGGTCTGTCATTTGCCTCCTGTCCCTGGACCAGAAGAAGGCGTTCGACAGGATGGATCACGGGTATCTCCTGGGCACCCTGCAGGCCTTCGGCTTCGGGCCCCGGTTTGTGGGTTTTCTCCGGGTGCTGTACGCCCTCGCGGAGTGTTTGGTCAGCCTCAAGTGGACCCTGACCGAGCCAGTCAGCTTCCGGCGGGGGGTACGTCAGGGGTGTCCTGCTGTCGGGCCAGCTGTATGCTCTGGCGATCGAGCCCTTCCTCTGTCTCCTCCGTAGGAGGTTGACGGGGTTGGTGCTTCAGGAGCCGGAGCTGCGGCTGGTCCTGTCAGCGTACGCCGATGACGTACTCCTCGTGGTCCAGGGCCCGGGCGACCTGGCGCGGGTGGAGGCTTGCCAAGCCGTTTACTTGGCAGCCTCCTCCGCCCGGGTCAACTGGGTCAAGAGCTCTGGCCTGGTGGTCGGGGACGGGTGGCGTCGCGGGTCCGCTGCTCTATCTGGGCGTCTATTTATCCACCACGCATCCTTCTCCGCTGGAGAACTGGCAGGGATTGGAGGCTAGGGTGGCTGAGCAGCTGTGGAGATGGACAGGACTGCTCCAGTGTCTCTCCCATCGAGGGAGGGCACTGGTGCTAAATCAGCTGGTCCTGTCCATGCTCAGGCACCGGCTCAACACCGTGTGCCTGGCCCCGGAGGTCCTGGCCAAGCTCCAGAGGACAGCTTTGGAGTTCTTTTGGCCAGGACTGCACTGGGTCTCTGCAGGGGTCCTGTCTCTCCCCCTGGAGGAGGGGGGCCAGAGCCTGGTCTGCATGCGCAGCCACGTCCAGACCTTCCGCCTCCAGGCCCTGCAGAGATTCCTCTTTAGTGCACGTGGTCCAGCATGGAGCATTTTGGGGTGCGCCTTCCTCCGCCATCTTCAAGGGCTCTGATACGACCGGCAGCTCTTTTTTATCCACCCTAGGGGCCTTCCGCGAGACCTCTCAGAGCTGCCAGAATTCTAACAGGAACTCCTCCGGACCTGGAAGCTCTTTTCAGCTACCAGGTCCGTTTTCACCACTGAGGGAGCGGACCTCCTCGTGGAGCCCCTGCTGCACAATCCAGCCTGTGCGTGCAGGTGGCGGAGTCTCCCACTGTGCGCCAGAGGTTGATCCTGGCAGAAACCACCATGGTCGGAGACCTCCTGGACTACGACAGGGGGGACTGGGTGGATCCCTGGGCGCTCGCTCAGCGCATGTAGCTCTCCACCCTCTGGACCCCTCTGTGCCTACTCCAGGAGGTGGAGGCGGCTTTGTTGTGGCCCACTCTCAACCTCCTACAGAGAACCCTGCGAGAGGGAATGCCCCGCCCCTCCCTTCCTGCAAAGCCTCAGTCCCTTTTTATTGGGCCCCTGTTCCACGGACCCCCCCGGATTCCCCATCCCTGGACTCCCAGACGGCTGCAAAATCTGCAGCCGGTTTGTTTCCAAACCGCACCTAGGGAACATCTGTACATGCTCGTGCGCCATACCTTGTATTTCCCCACCCTCGTGTCCCGCCCTGATACTAAGTGGCAGAACTATTTAAGATCCATTGAGGATCTCTGGATGGACCAGCGTGTATTCCACCTTAGTTCCACAGTCCATCAGGGACATTAGTTGGTGGCTTCTTCATGGATCTGTGAGCACGGGCGTGTACCTGGTGTGGTTCTCCCCCAATCCATAAGCCTGCCCCTTTTGTGGTGTGAAGGGAAAACCTGGGGCACGTATACCTCGATTGCACCACGTTGCAGCCTCTATTCGGGCTCCATCACAACCTCTTATTGAGGTTCTGGCTGCACTTTTCTCTCTCACCTTTTCATTTATGCGCACCCAATCCGTGGCTCCACAAAGTTGCAAGACCTCCTTGTCAACCTCCTCCTGGCCTTAGCGAAAACTGCCATCCATAATACCAGGAGGAGGATGCTGGACGAGGGGGTTCTCTGCGACTGTGGGGCCTATTTCCGTTCCTCCCTTGTGTCATGTATCTGGGAAGAGTTCCTCTGGGTGGCATCCACTGGCTCCATCGACAGCTTTGAGGAGCAGTAGGCGCTATCCATGGTTCTCTGCTCGGTGTCCCCATTTGGTTCCCTTATTTTGAACCTGTGACCCGCACTCCTTGATCCTTTTGTCATTATTTGTTCCCCGTAATCAGTTGGACATGGGTCCAGTTGTCCCTCCCGTGAGGCTGGAGAGGGGCTTTTAGAATGTAGGCAGGCTTTGTCCGCCCACCTTCCCATGGTTTTCAAATAGACCCCATTAAAGTTGGTCCGGGATCTCCTGGAGCTTGGCTGTAAGGATGGTCTGTCATTCGCCTCCTGTCCCTGGACCAGGAGAAGGTGTTCGACAGGGTGGACCATGGGTACCTCCTGGGCACCCTGCAGGCCTTCGGCTTCGGGCCCCGTTTTGTGGGTTCTCTCCAGGTGCTGTACACCCTCGCGGAGTGTTTGGTCAGGCTCAAGTGGACCCTGACCGAGCCAGTCAGCTTCAGGCAGGGGGTATGCCAGGGGTGTCTGCTGTCAGGCCAGCTGTATGCTATGGTGATCGAGTCCTTCCTCTGTCTCCTCCGTAGGAGGTTGACGGGGTTGGTGCTCTGGGAACCAGAGCTGCAACTGGTCCTGTAAGTGTACACCAATGACTTGCTCCTCGTGGTCCAGGACCTGGGCAACCTGGAGTGGGTGGAAGCCTGCCAAGCTGTCTACTCGTCAGCCTCCTTTGCCTGGGTCAAGAGCTCGGTCCTGGTGGTTGGGGATGGGTGGCAGGCAGGCTCTCTCCCATCTGCTCTTCAGGCCATCAGGTGGAGTGTGGGCCTGCTGCTCTATCTGGGTGTCTTTCTATCCACCATGCATCCTTCTGTGCCGGAGAACTGGCAAGGTTTGGAGGTCAGGGTGGGTGAGTGGCTATGCAGATGGACAGGACTGCTCCAGTGTCTCTCCCTGCATGAGAGTGCACTGGTGCTGCATCAACTGGTCCTGTCCATGCTCTGGCACTGACTCAACACTCCGAGCCCAGCCCCAGAGGTCCTAGCCAGACTCCAGAGGATAGCACGGGAGTTTTTCTGGCCAGGAATTCACTGGGTGTCTGCAGGGGTCTTGTGCTTTCCCCTGGAGGAGGGGGGCCGGGGCCAGGGCCAGGGCCTGGTCTGCATATACAGCCAGGTCTGGACTTTCAGCCTCCAGGCCCTGCAGAGACTCCTGTATAATGCAGGTAGTCTGTCATGGAGCCTTTTGGCACATGTTTTCCTCTGTCACCTCAGAGGGCTCAGATATAACCAGCAGCTCTTTCATCCACCTGAGGGGTCTTCTACGAGACCTCTCGGAGCTGCCGGAATTCTGCCAGGAACTCCTCCAGACTGGGAAGCTGTTTTCAGCAACCAGGTCCTTTGTGGCCACTGAGGGAGCAGACCTCCTTGCGGAGCCTCTGCTCCACAATCCAGTCTAGTGCGTGCAGGTGGTGGACTTTTCCTCGGCGCACCAGAGGCTGATTCTGGCAGAAACCACAAAGGTCGGAGACCTCCTGGACTATGACGGGGGGACTGGATGGATCCCTGAGCACTCGCTCAGTGCTTAGGGCTCTCCACCCCCCGAAGGCCTCTGCACATACTCCAGGAGGTGAAGGCAGCTTTGTTACAGCCTGCTCTTAATTTCCCACAGTGAGCCCTGCGAGAGGGTATGCCTCCTCCCCCCACCCACACTGCAAGCCCTCCAACTCTGTTTCTTGGGCCCCTGTTCTGTGGCCCCCCTTCCGTCTGGCTTTCCCACTCCTGGACCCCCCCCAGCTGCCAGATCTGCAGCTGGTCTGGTTCCAAAATGCACCTAGAGACCATCTGTACATGCTCCTGCTCCACACACTGCATTTCCTCACCCTTGTGTCCCATCCCAGCACCAAATGGTGGGATTACTTATGACCAATTAAAGGGTGGGGAACCCCAATGGGCCAGCTTGTATTCCCCTCTGATCCCGCGATCCATTGGCGACATTAGTTGGTGGCTTCTTCATGGAGTCATGAGCACGGGCCTGTACCTGGTGCAGTTCACCCCTATCCCAGACACTTATCCCTTCTGCAGCATGAGGGAAAACCTGGTGCACACGTATTTGGAATGCGCCAGGTTGCAGCCCTTATTCTGGTTCCTCCAGAACCTCTTATTGAGATTCAGGCTACACTCTTCCCCTCACCTTTTCATTTACATGCACCCCGTCTGAGACCCCACAAAGTCACGAGACCTCCTTGTCAACCTTCTTCTGGCCCTGGCGAAAGCCGCCACCTATAATATCAGGAGGATGACGCTGGATGAGGGGGTGTTCTGTGACTGTGGGGCCCACCTCCGTTCCTCCCTGGTCTCACATCCAGGCAGAGTTCCTCTGGGCGGCATCCACTGACTCCCTGGACAGCTTCGGGGAGCAGTGGGTACTGTCCGGGGTTCTCTGCTCAGTGTCCCCATCCGGTTCCTGTCCACCCTTCCCATGGCTTCAAATAGTGCCCCATTACCGTCTGTCGCACTACACATGTTGAGAAAGAAGCTCCTGATAGCAACCTCCACAGGAGGGGCAGGACCTTTAAAGGTGCAAGGACATTGACTTGTGACATTGTCTGCTTTCAAGTGCAAGCTTTCCTAGATAGAGAAGTTGAAAGAGCAATAGCTGGCAACTGTTGACAAACTTCTGTGAAACGTATAGAATCATAGAAGATTAGAGTTGTAAAATACCTCAGAAGGTCATCTAGTTCAAGCCCCTGCTAAAAGCAGGACTAACACCAACTAAATAAATATAAATTAATGCTTCATGCCATTCTCATTAGAAGAGTAGCAGGATATAAAATCAACACAATATATTGAATAGTCCTGTCAGCTATTGATCTCAAAAGGTAATTTAAATCTGAAGTCATCATCCAATGAGGGGGATTTTGGTCAGGTTGTCTAGAGATTTGTGCTTGACTTAATGCTACCTCATATCTTTATCAATGATTTAGAAGAAAATGAACTTATTAGCAGTGAAGTTTGCAGGTGACAACTTGTAGTGGAGTGAACCATATTGACAAGGACAGGTGAACTACGAAGAGCAAAGTGGATCACATAGAAAGATGGACTCATTTGAACAATATTCATTTAAATTTGGCTCACTCAAATCCAAGACTGCAGTCAACAAAGCCCCCGCGTTCCATGCTTGCCTTTTTGGGCAGAGTAGAGATGCTGGCTCAGCACACTGCCATTCCTCCTCCCTCCCGCTCTGGGCTGGTGCCTCATCTCCATGAGCACTAGGAAGCTCTGCACTCCTGTTGATCTCATCTGGAGGCTCTTTCTCCACAGCTCCCATTAGCTGGGAATCATGACCAATGGGAGTTGTGGGCACTGCCCCCCACAGGTAAGAATCACAGAATGACAGAATCCTAGGCCTGGAAGAGTCCGCAGGAGATCATCAAGTCCAGCCCCTGCCCAAAGCAGGACCAACTCCAACTGTAAACCAGGGGCAGCGCAGAGCCACCTGTCCCTTCCCACCAAATGGAAGCTGTCCCACTTAAGTGCCCCTCGCCCCAAACTCTCTTCTCCCATGTTTCAAGTCCTCCAGAACTTTTAATTGGGCCCTTGCTCTGAAATCCCTCTCAGCCTCCTCCCTTTTGGTGTCCTACCCCAGCACCAAATGGCAGGACTACCTACCACCTGTTGATGGTGAGGAACCCTGGTGTGCCAGCCTCTACTTCACCTTGGTCCCACAGCTCACAGGAATCACGGCTTGTGGCTCCTCCACCAAGCTGTGAGCTCAGGCTTGTACCTGGTGTGGTTCAATGCTTGCTCCTTTTGCAGCATGAGGGAGAACCTGATGCATGGCTACCTTGAATGCATCATGTTGGAGCCCCTTTTCCAGCTTCTCCAGAATCTCTTGTTGAGGTTCTCGCTGCATTTCCCCCTGCACCTGTTTATTTCAGCACACCATATTCATGGCCCACAGAATAGTCTTGTAAACCTCCTCCTAGCCCCGGCCAAAGCTGCTATTTATAATATGAGGAGGAGCATGCTGGATGAGGGGTACTCAGATACTGTGTGACCTATTTCTGTTCTCTATATGGTGTTATGCATCTGGGAAGAGTTCCTCTAGGTGGCTCCTTAGATAGCTTGGAGGAGCAGTGGCACCTATCCAGTGTTCTCTGGTTGGTGTCTCCCTCTGGATTCTTCCTTTTGAACCTCTGACCTCAGTCCCATTGCTATTTTTCATTATCTGCCCCCCCCCCCCCCATTCATTTAATTGCTGAGTTCAGTGGTTCTTCCCACTTGACTGTGGGTGGGGCCTTTAGAAGCTGGCAGGTTTATGTGAACCCACCTCCCAGTATTTCAGTAAGGCCCAGGTAAACACCCACTCCTCTGCCCCAGTCCTAAGATCCTCCTGCACCCTAACTCCCACTCAGACCCTGCATCCTAACTCCCTTTCCTGATCCTGAACCCCCCTCTGCACCTTAAATCCCTGACCCCTTCCTAAATCCCACACCCCAAACCTGAGCCCTCTCCCCCACTCCAAACCTCTTGCTCCCTACCTGGAGTACTTCTTACACACCAAGTACCTCATCTGCAGCTGCACCCCAAAACCCAAACAGTGAACTCTTAACATATATAAACCTAATTCAGTAAAGTTTAACTTAATTCAATAAGGTTCATCCAGGCTATTCAGGGGATTGCACTTAAGAGTGATAATCACAGTCTGCAAGTACTGACATGGGGACAACATTTCTCTGGCAGTAGAGGTCTCTTTAATCGACAAAGTCAGAGCAAGATCTTGTATATGGAAGCTGAAGCTTAGTCTAGAGATCCAGTACAAAATGTTTTAACAGTAAGCATAATTAACCTTTTTCACAACTTAATTGAAACCTGGTGGGTTCTTTACCACCTAGAATCTTTAGATCAAGACTGGATGTCTCTTTCTTAAAGAGATACTCTAGCTCACCCAGAAATTAGAGCCATGATATAGGAATCACTAGACAGATTTTCCATCCCATATTAAGTAAGATGTTAGATCATATTGATCTCTTTTGACATTAAAATCTGTGTGCGAAAGACTGGACCCATTGAAGTCAATGGGAGTTTTGCCACTGATCTCAGAGGGGGATCAAAATTTCACCCTCTGAATTTTGTTAAAATGAAAATGAAATAATACAATTTAATTAGGATATGCTACTTCATCTTGGATTATTCTTTATTTTGAATATGATGAGGAAATTGTTGGCCACTTAGACTGAATTATTACAGGCTGTGGACAACAAAACTGCCAAAAAGATCCAAAAGACCTGAAGATTAAATATGTACTAATATTTGTAACCATTCCCTTAATCTACCTGTCTACCAGGGAGATGTAGGTATGATAAATTACAATTGCCTCTTCTTCTCCAAGACATGCTTAAAGTTCACTATGGCATTATAAATGAATCAAAGTTGAAGTTATTACTGAGAATATTGATGGAAAATATACCAGGGATGAAATCCTGGCCCCACTGAAGTTAATGACTTTTACCTTTGACTTCAACAGGCCCACAATTTTGTTCCATGTGTCCTTACGATTTGTTATGGCTTAGAAACTACAGTGATGATTCAGTTTTAAGTAAGTCTCTGAAATAAATTTGGCTGATTACAACTTTGAGTGCAATATGATCTTATTCTATCAAAATTCAAAGCCTTAATGAGCCTTATTGACTTTGTTTTATTTATTCATACCAGTTGTACAAGTAAAAAGAAATTCATGAAACACATTCAACAAGATATGCTTTCTTTCTTATAGTAAGCTTACATTTGTGATTGTCTCATTCAGATCAATGAAATTTACTATTAAACTTTATTAAACTGTTTAAAAAATACTATATCAGTAGTGAGCTAGGCAGATTTTTTTTAATCAAAATTTTGACATGAATTTTATGAAAACCTTGACACAAAATGTTTCAAACTCTATGGTCTACATATGTCAGGAATCTACTATAAAAATAAAAACGTGATATTACAATTTTCACTCTGTTTTAAAGAAAATATAATGAATTGCAGAGAAGCAAAATAAACTAATGTAAATGTCATATGTATTTTTTTCTGCCTTTCGTAAACAGACTACAGTTTTAAAATTGATACTCAGATTAAAAGGGGTAGCCGTGTTAGTCTGAATCTGCAAAAGCGGCAGGGAGTCCTGTGGCATCTTATAGACTAACCGAAGTGTTGGAGCATAAGCTTTCGTGGGCAAAGACCCACTTCATCATGCATCTGACGAAGTGGGTTTTTGCCCACAAAAGCTTATGCTCCAACACTTCGGTTAGTCTATATGGCGCCACAGGACTCCTCGTCAGATTTAATAGTTAACACAATGTATGTTAATATTTAAACAGCCTTTATAAGGCAAATTCAAAACAGTGTATTCAATATAAAACTAGAATTAAAAATAGGAAAAATATTACTATATGACCTGGATTACAGCAAAAAATTGGGAAATAACATGCAATTAATAAATTAACACTTTTTGCATTTTGAAATACTTAGCATTGTTAAACAAGTACTATTTATGAAAATATCAGCATTTACAAACATTAAACATTATGAAAATTAGATGAAAGGACTATATAAGGTTTTAAAATCAATCATTGATAATTAATTTTACCTGTTTTATCAGAAACAGTGTGATAACAAAAGAAACAGGTCCCGGAGATATTCTGGAAGAGAACCTCATGCTGCAGCAGAGAGCAGAATGGATAGAGATACTCATAATGGTAAACTTCAAGAGTTATGTGCTGTACTCTTGCTTTACAATAGAGCCAATTTCCCACCCTGTTCTGTGAAAAGCTTAATGCCTGCACTTTTAAAAACTACAGACAATATCACAAATGACTGTTTCATGGATCTCAAGTTACTCAAGCCAAAAAAAAAAAGCTATTGAAACCTCCAGAGTTTTGAGATTGACTTCCTTTCCTTTTTTCCCCCTGTGTCAAGGCAAAGGGAATTTACTTAGATTTCACAAGCATGTCTGCTTTCTGTTGTTTGTCAGCCAATGAGAAGTAGTGAAAGCAAGTATTACACATTGAGGGGCTGATCCTGTTCCCATAGAAATTTATGGCAGTTTTGCCATTTGACTTTAGTGGGAGCAGAACCCAGACCCTACAGATTAAAAACCTGTTATGCTGTTTAAACATAAACTCTAGGGAAATAAGAAAAATCTTGCACAGTAACTCTGCTGAACCAGGACACAAATTAAATGGCTCACTGGCGGCAGCTTCGCCAGGCTTATTTTGAACTTCATGGAGCACACATCACTCAGTCTTCACACTAAGGGCAGGATGGTGACATGGAACATGGTCACGCATACCAGAGCAGTTTTGCCACCTCTGTTTTATGATCAGACTTAGGATATTTTATGTCTTTCTTCCAGCCCCTCCTGAGGATGGCATGGAAGATGGAGGAAAACAGGAAATAGCTGGATCTTTGACTCTCTCCTGCAACTTACTGCCCAGTGTTAGCCAAGTTAGAGCAAGAAGCTGAGTTAGTAATTTCCTGCTAGGAGAGGTGGTCAATACATTACTACCCTGAGGGAATAGTGATAGAGGGAGGAAGGTCTGAGGGTGGCATTGTGACCCTCTTAGATGCCTCTCAGATTGAATTCTTGTTGTCAGGGGTGCAAAAAGACACTGACCCAATCAGTAAACCGTGCTTATATTAGAAATCACTCCAAGCCAAGGGTGTTGCAGCATCCCTGTCATCACCTAGCATGCTTCTCCTCCTGGCTACCATATAGCTTGGCCCATTTCCTGCTCAGGGCAGTACTTAGAGTCAGAACCTGCCCTGAATGATGCCGAGATCTTTCAGCACTTACTGGGGAAACTCAAGCTACTAAATTTACTGCTATCCCAACTAGAGTTGGTTACCAAAGCTAAGAGCACACCTTTCTTTTCAGTGTAGGTATGCTGTGCATCTCCTTTCTCATGCACAAAGGGAAAGTCCCAAGTGCCCACTGTGATGGGATCCCCCCCCAGGGTGCATTCTGGGACTCAGCACAACCACATGTGGAGCCCCCCCCCCCCCCCCCACCCAGCTAGATTGCATGGATACTCCCAGAGCCACTCATGAATCACACAAAGAAAGACACCAGCCAAATCTCCCCGGCTCCCAGCACTGTACCTTAGGAATTTCATGGATTAGTTGGTTTACCATTTCATTAATGGAAAATAGACATACACAGGCCTTTTGTAAAACCCCTGGGCAAATTTGCCAAACTCACTAAAAGATAAACAGTAAATAACATTTAATGGCTATTAAATATTGATTTAAGTGGTGTTAAGTGATAGGCAAAAAGTAGGAGTAGTTACCAAATGAAAAGAAAATATGAACATGCAGACTAATCTATCAACCCTATTAGACTGAGCAACAACTAGAATACACAATTTTTCTCCCACCACTGAATATTGCAATCCTTAATATGCGGACTTGTCTCTTAAACCTGAGATAGTCTCCTCTGTTTGGAGTCTTCAGAGGCTATGTCTAGACTGCAGCATTTTTCTGTGTCCCGGAAAAACTGCGCCTCATCCAGGGAACACGTCCACTTTTTCAGAACAGTTTCTGAAGTGGGCACATTCTTTTGGCATCTTTTGGGATATTCTGAAAGAAGAGGGTTTTCTGAAATTTGGCCCTGTGTAGATGGGCCAAATTTCAGAAAATCCTCTTCTGAAAAAAAAAAAAGTGGGAAAAGATACGCACATTGTGATTTGCAATTTGTGTATCTTTTTCTGAAACCTCTCCCTGTAGTCTAGACATAGCCAGAGTGTCCCCAGCAGGGTTCATGGGGCCCTTGCCCAGCACAAAGGGAGTTCCTAGGGACCACACTCAGCAGGGCTGCAACCTCAGACCCAGCCAGCAAGAGGGAGCAGGTCTCCTTACAGAAGCTGAGGGACCTTGCTGACCTCAGTGCAGCACAGCTCCTGAGGGAAGGCTACCAGGAGAGGTTCCTGTAGGAGAAAGGATTCTTGTACCAAGAATTGATCCCTCCAGCGGAACTGGAGTTGTGGCAGGTTGTTCTGAGAAGTGCTGCTGTAGTTGAACCATGATGTCAACTAAAAGGGCAACTAAAATGATTAGGTGTTTGGAATGGGTCCCATATGAGGAGAGGTTAAAGCGACTGGGACTTTTCAGTTTAGAAAAGAGGAGACTGAGGGGGGATATGATAGAGGTCTATAAAATCATGACTGGTGTGGAGAGGGCCGATAAAGAAAAGTTATTTATTAGTTCCCTAAATAGAGGAACTAGAGGACACCAAATGAAATTAATGGGGAGCAGGTTTAAAACTAATAACAGAAAGTTCTTCTTCAAGAAGAAGTGTAGTCAACCTGTGGAACTCCTTGCCAGAGGAGGCTGTGAAGGCTAGGATTATAAGGGTATGTCTACACTACAAAGTTAGTTCGAACTAACGTCCGTTAGTTCGAACTAACTTTCATAGGCGCTACACTAGTGCTCCGTTAGTTCGAACTTAATTCGAACTAAAGGAGTGCTTAGTTCAAACTAGGTAATCCTCATTCCACGAGGATTAAGCCTAGTTCGAATTTACTAGTTCGAATTAAGGGCTGTGTAGACCCTTAATTCGAACTAGTGGGAGGCTAGCCCTCCCCAGCTTTCCCTGGTGGCCACTCTGGCCAACACCAGGGAAACTCGTCTGCCCCCCTCCCGGCCCCGGGCCCCTTAAAGGGGCACAGGCTGGCTACAGTGCCCGTGCCAGGTGCAAGCCTGCCAGCACCCAGCCAGAAGACCCTGTACCTGGCATGGCTTGAGCCACCCACCCGATGCCCCCCATCCCTCCCCCTCTTCCTGGGACCAGGCTGGCGGCTCCCAGGAGCTTGCCTGGGACCGCAAGAGGCGGGCACCCGCCTGGCCTAGTGCGGACATCGTGGACCTTGTCGTGGACCACTAGGCACAGGAAAGTGGCCGGTTAGGGCAGGAGATCTGCCAGCCTGGCCACCCAGGAGCAGGTGTGCATGAAAATCAAGGGGGTCCACTGAGACCCCCGACCCTGAGCTTACAATGGCCATACTGGGTCAGACCAAAGGTCCATCTTGCCCAGTAGCCTGTCTGCCAACAGCGGCCAACCCTAGGGACCCTGGAGGGGATGGACCGAAGACAGTGACCAAGCCATTTGTCTCGTGCCATCCCTCTCCAGCCTTCCATAAACTTCGGGCAGGGACACCACTCCTACCCCCTGGCTAATAGCACTCCATGGACCCAACCTCCATGACTTGATCTCACTTCCCTTTAAACTCTGTTCTAGTTCTAGCCTTCACAGCCTCCTGCAGTAAGGAGTTCCACAGGTTGACTCTTTGCTTTGTGAAGAAGAACTTTCTGTTACTAGTTTGAAGCCTGCTACCCATTCCTTTCCTTTGGTGTCCTCTAGTCCTTCTTTATGGGAACTAATGAAGAACTTTTCTGTATGCACCCTCTCCACCCCACTCCTGCTTTTAGAGACCTCTATCCTGTCCCCCCTCCATCTCCTCTTTTCTAAGCTGAGAAGTCCCAGTCTCTTTAGCCTCTCTTCATATGGGACCTGTTCCCAAACCCTGATCATTGTAGTTGCCCTCCCCTCTCTCACCCTCTCTCTTCCCCTCTCCCACCTCCTTTTCCCAGTCTCCCCCAGTTTTGTTCAATAAAGATTCCATTTTTGAACACAATTGTCCTTTATTTTGTACATCAAGAAAAGGGGCTAGGGAAGGGTAAGTGGAAGGAGGTGAGGGAGGAATGGGGTACGCGCCTCCGATGGGGAGGACTGTGCTGGCTCTGCGGGCTTCTGGGGGTGGAAGCTCTCCTGCAGCCCCCTCTCCCCAGATGGCAGCCTGCGGCAAGTGCAGCCGGGCTGATGGCCAAGTGGTGTGATGTGCCCAGTGTGGGCACTCCAAGCCAGGACTGCTTTGCAAGCGGGGCACCCCTGAGAACTGTCTGTCCGGGGTGGGGGTCGGGTCCCTTTAAGCACAGCCCTGCGCTAGCCTGAGGCAGCATCTCCACGCTCTAAGTCCTCCTCTGATGCCCTGCCAGCACTGCTTCTGGCCATCCTTAAGCCCGGTTCAGGGTCCACTTAATGTGGACATGCTAGTTCGAATTAGCAAAACGCTAATCATAGAATCATAGAATAATAGGACTGGAAGGGACCTCAAGAGGTCATCGAGTCCAGCCCCCCGCCCTCAAGGCAGGACCAAGCTCAATCTACACCATTCCTGACAGATGTCTATCTAACCTGTTCTTAAATATCTCCAGAGAGGGAGATTCCACCACCTCCCTTGGCAATTTATTCCAATATTTGACCACCCTGACAGTTAGGAATTTTTTCCTAATGTCCAATCTAAACCTCCCCTGCTGCACTTTAAGCCCATTACTCCTTGTCCTGTCCTCAGAAACCAAGAGGAACAAATTTTCTCCTTCCTCCTTGTGACACCCTTTTAGATATTTGAAAACCGCTATCATGTCCCCCCTTAATCTTCTTTTTTCCAAACTAAACAAGCCCAGTTCATGAAGCCTGGCTTCATAGGTCATGTTCTCTAGACCTTTAATCATTCTTGTCGCTCTTCTCTGTACCCTTTCCAATTTCTCCACATCTTTCTTGAAATGTGGCGCCCAGAACTGGACACAGTACTCCAGCTGAGGCCTAACTAGTGCAGAGTAGAGCGGCAGAATGACTTCACAAGTTTTGCTTACAACACACCTGTTGATACAACCTAGAATCATATTTGCTTTTTTTGCAACAGCGTTTTTAGTTCTAGATGCATTAGTTCGAATTAGCTTAGTTCGAATTAACTAATTCGAACTAAGTTAGTTCGAATTAGCGCTGTAGTGTAGACATACCCTAATAGAGTTTAAAGAGAAGCTAGATAATTTCCTGGAGGTTAGGTCCATAAAAGGCTATTAGCCAGGGGATAAAATGGTGTCCCAGGCCTCTGTTTGTCAGAGGCTGGAGAGGGATGGCAGGAGACAAATTGCTTGATCATTGTCTTCAGTCCACCCCCTCTGAGGCACCTGGTGCTGGCCACTGTCAGTAGACAGGATACTGGGCTAGATGGACCTATGGTCTGACCCAGTATGGCCGTTCTTATGTTCTTATGTCCCCTTCTTGGGATACCATGGGATCCAGTGCACCAAGCAGAGGCTGCTACAAAACTTACTGGCCTGGAGGCTTGAATGCTATCCAGTGGTATTACAGGTCCTGTGACCCCTGCCCAGGGGTGGATAAGGACAAGGACAAAAGGAAAACAGGTTTGAGACGTTTGCACATCATAGAGGAGCCTTTTCCAAAAGTGGCTGTGGACACTAGTAGCACCTCACAGCAAGGTGACCTGGTCAGAAGAAACACATTCTGGTGGGGGTAGATTTTGCTACCTGGTACTCAAAAGCAGTGGCCTTGTCCTATGGAAGCAGACATGCTGCTGACCTAAAGTAGCATTTTCAGCAGAGTAGAGTTGTCTAAGGAGGTAAATCTGAGCCTCAGTCTATCATCCTTAGGCCAATGGGATGGTGGTGGAGGCGTTTGATGGTGTTTTAAAGATGATGTTAAAGATGTTATGAACCAGAACCCACAGGAATGGGACAAGATTCTACCCCACCTGCTGTCCATATACTGAGAAGTGTCCCAAGAATCTACAGGGTTCTCTCCTTTTGAGTTGCTGTATCGGAGAAGAGTGAGGGGACCCTAGGCCTGATGAACGATGAATGGGAGGGGAAGCTCATATCAATGGATGATATGAAGGAGTGGTGGAGGATTTACTTATCTTCTGGGAAAAGCTTGCTGAGCTCATAGGTTTGGCCTACACCAACCTAGCCAGGACTCAAAGGAAGCAGGAGGTCTGGTATGACTGCACAGTACAGGCCTGTGCCTATTCCACTGGGGATCAGGTGATGGCTCTCATCCGTGAGAAAAGCAGCTTTCAGCTAGTTCTGAGACAGGCCCATCAAGGTCAACAAGAAGCTTAAGGAGGTAAACTATGTGGGGAACCTCAGGCTCACAGCCATGTCAATATGATAAAGCTGTATTTTGCCAGGGAGAATTTGGTACTGGCTGTATGTAGACATTTGGAGGGAGAGAGAGATGATCCATTGGTTGAGCTATTCCCTGAAACAGGAGTCAGCTCCTCAATGTAATCAATGTCCCTCTCTGACAAGCTAGCATGTGTCCAGTAGGCAGAAATCAGAGAGGTGCAGCGTTTGTACCGGCTACTGATTTACAACCAGCCTGGACACTCTAATCTGACTGTCCACTGCCTGGAGAGGGAAGTCCACTCTCCTGTAAGATGCTTCCTGTTCATCCTGGGGAAAACTACCCAGGACCTGGAGAGAAAGGTCAAGGACAGATGTGATCCAGCTGTTATTGGGGAGGGGTGGAATTTGTCTCCTCCTCTGCCCCCCTCCCCATGCCATGGCTTATGAAGCCTTATACCGAACACCTGGACCCCAGCAGGGACCAATTTAATGGCCATCTGACCCAGACCAGGAGGAGTGAACCTTTGACTGCCTCAAGGCACAGTTCAGGTGCCTGCTGACCCGACTGGATGTGGGGGAGCACAGCATCCCTGAGGTGGTTACAGCATGTTGTGTCCTCCACAACATTGTTGAGAAGAAGGGGGAGCCCTTCGTCTTGGGGTGGGAGGCAGATGCTGGCCATGAGGGGTGAGCCTTCCAGCAGCCATGGACAACTGCCATCTGCCTGGCCAATCAGGCCAGGGTATGCATCCAGGAGGCCCCGAGAGAGGGGTTCTCTCAAGGACCCCAGTAACTCTCCCCAGTGCCTCCGGCTTACTGCCCTATCCCCTCCCCACCACAACCTCTCCCTTCGCCCCTTCCCTGACCTCTCAAACACACCTGTTCAGTTTCCAACAAAATGAAGTCTGTATTTATCTTACATTAGGAAATATGGGCAGGGATAGGAGGGCTCATAACCTGGCAGGGGAGGGGGTCTCGGAGCGGCATGTGAAGCAGCTAGATGTGCCACCTTGGGTGCAAGGACCTCATCGGAGTTGGGGTTGGATGGGTCTGGGGAAACACAGAGTGGTGGAAGGGGGGTGGGGTGGGTGGAGCAGGGTCAGGAATGGTGTGTGGGGGGGCGGGCTGGGAAGGGGGCATCGGCATCACCCAGAGATAGAACAGAGGCATCGCATGGGGGAGCAGGTGGAGGGGGAATGGGCACAGCAGGGGGGCAGAAGCCAGGAGCAACAAGCAGGTGGGTGTGCCATCATGCACAACATGACGGCACATGTTATCACACCACTGCATGAGCTGGTCCCAGGCACAATTCCGCCACACAGCGTCCTGGCGTATCTTCTGTGCCAGGGTCTGCTGCATGCCACACAGGACACTGACATGCTGGCGGATGAGGTCTTCCTGGACCCAGGCTCACCTTCCGCTCCCCAGACTGTGGAAGCTGGCACAGGTGGCATGGCTTGCCCCTCAATCCCAGCTGGTCCAGGTGGAGGGAACACAAAGGCTATATCTACACTGCAGCCTTTTGTCAGCAGAGACAATGCAAATGAAGTGCTCATTAGCATTTGTCGCACTGTCACTTGTATATTCTCTGTTGATGCTTTTTGTGTAAGAGGTTTTCGCGCAAAAACAAGCACTGTAGATGGGGCCGTTTTGTGCAAAAATACCCTTTTGTACAAGATCCTGTATACTTCCTTTTTTGAGATATAAGGGATCTTGCGCAAAAGTGTTTGTGCAAAATGGCCCCACCTACAGTGCTTGTTTTTGTGCAAAAAACCCTTCCACAAAAAGCATGGGTAGAAAATATGCAAATGACAGTACAACAAATGCTAATGAGCACTTCATTTGCATTGTCTCTGCCAACAAAAGGCTGCAGTGTTGACATAACCAAAGAGGGCGAGGCGGTCACTCATCCATGGGCACAGCAGGGGGGCAGAAGCCACTGTCCCTGAGGTCATGCCTCCTATGTGAGCAGCGACCTAGAGTCCTTGGGCTAGAGGACAGGGATGTCCTGGGAGCAAGGGCTGGCCTTAGGGCAATTCCTCCGAATCAGGCCCCGCGCCTAAAGGGGCCCTGCGCCCTGAACCTGGAAGCATGGGCAGCAGAGCCAGGGCCCGCTTCATCAGTATGTGGAGCTGGTTCTCTCCCCCAGCCCTGCATGAAGCTGGCCCCGGACCTCCCGCGCATCCCCACCCCCCCGAGCCCTGCACATCCTCCATGTTGTGTGCAGCTTTAAGTCCAGCTCCCCCTTGTGAGCACGCGCTGCTGCTATGATGTGCAGCGTTCCCAGGTGAGCAGGGTCTGGGGACACATCCGGGCGTGACGTGACGTCACAGTCCAGGACTTTAAGACTGCTCGGCGCTGCGTTGCACCATGCGGCCTAGTTCCAGGTTCGGAGTTCAGGGACTTCTGGGGCCCAAGCGCAGACTCTGGCCCCACAAAGTGGAAGGCAGAAGGTAAGGTAAGGGGATGGGGAGGGGGAAATACGGGGCAGGTACCAAAGCACAGGGTGGAGGAGAGACAAATGGCAGGGGGCCAAGTACAGACAATGAGGAAATGGGCAGGAGGGGAGGTGTCAGTGGGAGGGGGGACAGGGTGATGCTGGGAGAGGGGAGGGGGAGGTGCTGAGAGAAGTGTTGAAAGGAGGGGTGGGCATGATGAAGGCTGGGATAGAGCAAGTCATGTGTGAGGGCAGAGGGGCATGAGAGGAATGGGGGCAGAGGATGGTGAGGGGGTGGGCATCAGGGGAAAAAAGGCAAAGGGGGTAAGGGCAGTGAGGGAAGGGGGAGGCACCAGGAGGATGCAGGGAAGGTGCAGGTGCCAGGAGATTCTGGGGTGAAGCAGAAGGGCAAACACCTGCAAGAGAGGGACCAGCACCAGAGGAGAGAGGCAGGGCAGGTGTGTAGAGGGAGGTGTTAGAAGAGGAGATGAGGAGGGGTAGCTCACATGATCAGAATGGGGCTACTGGAGGAGTGGGCACGGGGCAGAGATGGGATGGTGGGGGGGGCAGGTTGCAGGAGGGCTGAGGGTAGTGAGAAGGGCAGGAGTCAGGACAGCAGAGGAGGGTGAGGTGTTGGGAGCAGCAGGCACCAGGGGAGCTCATGGAGCAAGGGGAGGAGACAGGGCAGCAGAGAGAAAAGGTAAAGGTTTATAAAATATTTATAAATAACTTGGGTGTCACAGTGGCAAATCTGAACAAGCCACACAAACTCAGTACTGGTACACAACACAAAATTCATTTTGCTCATGGGAGGAAACTTAGGCTACGTCTACACTGGCAGCTTCTTGTGCCAGTACTTCTTGCGCAAGAACACTTCCACACTGCCATGTGAGAGCTGTGCTTTTGCGCAAGAGCATCCATGGCAGTGTGGATGCTCTCTTGTACAAGAAAGCGCTGATGGCCAGTTTAGCCACAAGGGTTTTTTGCACAAAAAATTCCTGCCAAGCATCCACAGTGCCCTCTTGTGCAAGAAAGCTTACACCTGTTAGAAAAAGAGTATAGCTCTTGCGAAAGAGCAGGCGGGCAGTGTGGATACTCTGAGGGGTTTTTCCGCAAGTATAGCAGTTCTTGCACAAGAAGCCACGAGTGTAGACTTAGCCTTAGAGGGAATACTCCCCCCAGTCTCTCTGCCCCTGAGTTAATGTCACACACATTGGGTTAATGCAAATGGAGGATAGTTGCATGAGGGAGGTTTGGTGGGGGCCAAACTAAACCCTGTTCGTAGGAGGATGGTGGAGAAACTCCTTCTAGAGGGGTGACAACACCTTTTACGTCTAGTTGTGTCCATCTTGCCCCGAGTGTGTTACCTCCAGAGGCATGGTTAATGGGGGGTCATGGGGTGTGGCTAATGGGCACCACCAAAAATTATACAAACCTGCTGCCCCTGCCCAAAGGGTGCCATGTGCACTGTGGGAGGGGGTGTCGGCCCTGAAGCAGGAGTGCGGCAGCTGCCTGTGCCGCAGGAGGTGAAAGTTGAGTGCAGGGGGTCCCTGTGCCGTGGGAGGGGTGGGTTGGGAAGGGAAAATAAGGCTGTCAGCATCACAGGAGTAGAGGTGACCCATCTCTTTACTGGTACGGATTATACTCCAACCAGCACTTCCTTTGCCTGAGGCAGGGACAGGACTAGCACCAGTGATTTCTTGTCCCCCTGAGCTATGGAGCACTCTCCTGGCTCTCTCAGGAATGTAGCTCATCTCCTTAAGAATGTGCCTATAAATAATATCCGCTCAGTGTTTTCTTCAGGAACTGAAAGTAAATAAGGAAATTATATTTAATCCTTTACATAACACCAGAACTAGGCATCATGGCATGGAATTAGTAAGCATCAGGTTTAAAAATATCAATAGGAAGTATTTCTTCAACATACAGTAAACCAATGGAACTCCTTGCCAGAGGATGTTGAAGACTAAACTATAATAAGAAGGTTAAAAAAAGTGGAAAAGTTCCTGAAGGACAGGTCCATGAATGGCTATTAGCCAGGATGGGCAGAGATGCAAAACCATTCTCTGAGGGCACGTCTAATCAGCGGGCTAAAGCCAAAGTTAGCTACGCAACTGAGCTAGATCAATTGTGTATCTTACATCGAAATAGCACCAAAACCTGAAATAAGCTATCTACACAGTAGGAAGAGCACTCTTCCTCCAACTTCCCCTACTCCTCATAAAATGAGGGTTATACGAGTCAGTAAGAAGTCCACCAGCTCAACACTATTTTGACATTATGTTGAAATAACTGCTTGTAGTGTAGATGTGGACAATGCTATTTTGGGATAATGTTAGTTATTCTGAAATAACACTGCTGTGTAGTCAGAGCCTGAGAGTCCCTAACCTCTTTTTATCAGAAGCTGGGACTAGATAACAGGGGATAGACCACTAGATCCTTGCTTGCTCTATTTATTCCCTTTCCTTATAAAAACCATCTGGCATTGGTCACGGTTGGAAGTCAGGATACTAGGCTAGATGGACCTTTGTTCTGACCCAGTTCAGCTATTCTTTTGTAAAAAATTAATAAAAAAAGTTTAGAACAGAAATTCCCCAAGATAAAGACCTCCCCAGATAATGTGTGATAATGACCTGGGCAAATGATTAGTTTTAAAAATCTTGGCCTACTAGGAAGCATATATTTATATAAGTTTCCCAGTCATCTAGCATTCTGGAATAAACTCAACAAAACATTGTCCAACAAACATATGTTTCTTTAATGTGTACCTCACATTTTCCTCCATTATACCCCACTCAGTTGTTGTCCTTCATCAGTGGAGACTCAGTTTAGAGGGACTTTCATAGGATTTCACCTTCCAAATTTTGGCAAGGGTGATGAGGACAGAAGGCACCTTGCTCTTTCCTCTAGCAGTTCACCACTCACTTTCGTCACTTTTGTTCATTGTACCACTTTTCACTCCACCATTGTGTTACCAATGCCCTGTGCTGTCACCTGCCATTGTGACCTCTGCAAATTGGTCTTTTGAGGTTTCAACTCCCAGTAGTTTTAGCTCTCAGTGAGGGAAGCTCACTGCTAGTTCACTCCAGGCTGCCTCTTCCACAGATTGTGGTCCCATAGCAGGTCTACACATTTAGATGCAATTATCAGTAATTTCAGCCCTAGTGGTCACTTAAAAAAACCCAAAAGATTCTCTACTATGGAGCCTAATGAATGTTGTCCTTAAACAGCAGCGAGGGGCAAGTCAAATAGTGCCTGTGATTCTTAGGCAGATCACTAAACACAACACCTCTTCTCAACCCCTCTGGGATCTAGCATCAGAACCTCCTGCTTAGTAGTTAGTGCATTTCTGCTGAAGGAGACTCCCTTAATCAGGACAGGCTACATACAGTTCTGATGCCATTTACACCCAAACTAAGGATAACAGCATTGCATTATCCCAGCATTCATGTGATTTGTAACCCAACACCAGCCACAACTGATAACTTGGACAAGGGTGGGGAGAAAGTTGGGGGTAATTCAGTGCACGCACACACACTCCTCACCCCCTCTTGGCGGGATCTGGGGAAATCCCTGCATTCACTCCTTCCATTACCAGTATTAAATTTAACAAGATGTTCTGAAGCCTGAGCTGTCCTCTCTAGTCAGGGATTCTGTATCACACACCTGTTCTTGCAGTAGCTTTGTTGAATCCTGTGATTCAACAGACATGCTCTCTGTGCCCTTTCCCCTTTTTCATTTCCTACACTGGTTCCACTGGCTGGACAGATCTGTTGTGCCCCATTTTCTTTCTTGCCAACCAAGCAGCACGTCATTTCTGCTTCTCACCTTAACTACTCAACTGGTACAATTCACTGGTCAGAATCCAGAATCAGTGGCTGTATCCTCAGAGCATCTGATGAAGAGCACTTTCACTGGCTCTTTCTGCACACTCGAACACTGATGCTGGCCCTGCAAGTAAGCAGATGTCCGACATGGGCATATACAGACGGCAGAGAGCCTCAGTAGCACTCTCACTCAGTTTTCTCTCTTTAATCTTCTCCATCACAGCGTTTAGCAGCAGTTACTGGTGTGAAGGGACAAGAAAAGTTGCAAAACCTTTCTGCACAGATCAGGGAAAAGGGACTCACTGCATCCGCTTCAATAATTCTGATGTGAACAATAGCAATGCCGTGCAGTACATCTGGGAGACCGGCGATGACAAGTTCGTTGACCGAAAGTTTCATGCTGGAATCTGGTATTCATGTGAGGAGATTATTAATGGGGAAGGTGAGTAATAGCCAGACAAATGTACTTAAAAAGTGTTTCACTAAAATGCTTTGTGTCTCCTGCTACCTTGCTCCTATAGAGCTGCATGTTTGCTTGAGGGGGAAAGGTATCTGTCACAAGGGTGCCACTCTGCAGAGGGAGGAGATCCAAACTGTCAGTAGGGATTCCGGGGGGAAAAAAGCCACATTCACATAAACCCTTAGAAATAACTATTATGACAATTAGAATGGCAGACTGCAGTACAGGTTCTTGTTTTGAGTGATTAGCATTAGATGGTTAGATGAGCATTAACTAATTATAGCTACTTCCATTAAAAATTAACAAGATTTGCTCTTCTAGGCAGAGCAGCAAATTAAAGGACTTTTAATAAGAAAGGAGGTTTGAGATTGTTTTTTATTTCTTTGATTTACTGGTGCACTGGATTAAAAGAAACATGTCTGATAATCTGAGCATAATCTCTTTAGATCTCTGATTACAAAACAGGAAGGACGATCTCATTTCTTATTTTAAAATGTCATGTTAATGTATGTATTATTAATCTACAGCGGCTGTGCTGATACTTTATAAACATGTTTTCTAGAAGCCCTGGTTGTGCTAGGAATGACGTTTTATTGTAAAAAATTGATTCACTTTTCTGGGTTTCCTCATTCTCCCCGTAAAGAGATGAAACTTGCCTATTTTCTTGTTGTCATGATGTTGTCATTCCTAAACAAAGGGGAAGCATTGTTTTCCCTGCTGAAGAATACCTTGTCCATTTATCATAAATGCTTATCAAATGTATAATCTAGGCCCACTCTGAGTAACACTAACCACCAAGATGGTATAGAATGAAATTAGTTTGCAACAACATGAAACTTCTGATTGAGCTTTCTAAAGTAAGGTTATTTATCTAATAGAGTACAGTGTCTAGTATAAGCCCAGATTTCCAAGTTATTAACCCTTGTAGCTCCCAAAAGAGAAGTGAACCAGAAAAGAGATGACAGAGGGGTCCGATCGCTCCAGACCTATAAACCTCAAACTCTTAGCAACTAGTTCCATAAATGTTGGGCATGACATCTTAAACGGTCATCAGCAGGGATTAGCAGAGAAGCCCCTCTGGTCAAATGAACCAAGTCTCAGAGATGAGAAACAGAGGCATTCTGGGGGGAGTGATCCCTGTAGAGTAGACTATAGAGGCGAGAGAGCTTTTGTACCTTGTGAATGACTGAAAGAAAAAGTTCATTGCAATCAATTTAATGAGCTTTGTTCACAAGATCTAAATGGGCTGGGAGGCCAGTTGGGGTTTGAGATTCACTAGTGAGCACAAGAGGCTGGAATCAGGTTTCAAATCTGAGCAACAAGCAGGCATTCTTTAGATCACATGAAGGTGAAGCAAACTGAGTTTGGAGGGGCCACCACTTGTCAAGGGAGCTTTGTTTTCACAATGAACCTTTTGGAAAGTAATTTGAGATTCTTCACTAAAGCCCCCGCCCCCCCCCCCCAGCATCATCTCTGGTCCTGATTCACAGGGGGAGAAATTCTCTCATCCATCTTCGAACAATGAGACTACCATCTCTTTAGATATGGAGGTATGCTCTACCACTGCAGGTACCCAACTCCTCTGCTGCTGCTGCCCCTACCCCTAAGGCTGCCACGTGCCCAAGCAAATGCTTAAAAACACAGATAGGCAGTGCTATAGAGTGAATCAATTCCTGAGACAGTTCAAGAATGGTGATGGTAAATTAAGAAGGTTCAGAAAAGAGTAATGAAAAAGAAAAGAAAAGTTGCCTTATAGTGATAGACTTAAGGAGCTTGATTTATTTAGTTTAACAAAGATGGCTAAAGGGTGACTTCATTATTAAATATTTGCCCCCCATGAAATACTTGTGAGCTCTTCAATCTAGCAGACAAAGATATAAAACAATGCAATGGTTGACATTTGAGAACTGACAATTTCAGACTGAAAATAAGTCATAACATTTTAACACTAGGGCTGTGTCTAGACTGGCCAGTTTTTCCGGAAAAATCAGCAGCTTTTCTGGAAAAAACTTGCCAGCTGTCTACACTGGCCGCTTGAATTTCCGGAAAAGCACTGACGATCTCATGTAAGATTGTCAGTGCTTTTCCGGAAATACTATGCTGCTCCCGTTTGGGCAAAAGTCTGTTTCCGAAAGACTTTTGCACAAAAGGGCCAGTGTAGACAGCACAGTACTGTTTTCTGCAAAAAAGCCCCGATCGCAAAAATGGCGATCGGGGCTTTTTTGCGGAAAACCACGCCTAGATTGCCACGGACACTTTTCTGCAAAAAGTGCTTTTGCGGAAAAGCATCCTGCCAATCTAGACACGCTTTTCCGAAAATGCTTTTAATGGAAAATTTTCGTTAAAGCATTTTCAGAAAATAATGGCAGTGTAGACATAGCCTAGGGGTAATTAATTATTGGAGCAATCCACCATGAGCCATGATGGCATCTCCATTACTGGCAATTTTCAAATCAAGTTTGTATGTTTTTCTAAAAGATCTGATCTAGTTCAAAGAGGAATTAATTCCCCAAAGTTCTCTGGCCTGAGCTAGAAGATCATAGTGACCTCTTCTGGGTATAGAATCGCTAACCCCTCCTCTTTCTCAACATCCACATTGAACTATGTTCTGAATTGCAGTAATATAGGAGAGTGGTCCTGCTTTGTATTCATTTGCAATGTGGGCATACTAAACTGCTTGAAGTAGAAATGCTGAAAAGCTGTTATAAGCTATATAAAGGAGCTAGCAAACAGGAACAGCAAACTGAGGAGTTGTGAAAGTTCTCCAGGCACAGAAGAAGCAACTATATGATAACATGCATCTGACGAAGTGGGTCTTTGCCCACAAAAGCTTATGCTCCAACACTTCGGTTAGTCTATAAGGTGCCACAGGACTCCTCACCGCTCATATGATCCTTTGAGTGAGTATGTTGTGCTGTTTGATGAAAGTTTACAGCGAGGTCTGTCTGAAGGAACCAGATACTGAGCCTAGTAGCCTGCTAAGCAAGGATGAGAGCTTCCTAACAGGTATAGACAGTCACTTTTTGATCCCTAATCCCTGTGGGATCCCTGGATAAGGGGTCACAGGTACTTAAAAAGAGGGTTTAAAAAGCCAGCTTCTAAGGGTACGTCTAGACTACATGGCTCCGTTGACAGAACCATGTAGATTAGGTTAGTAGGCAGAGGGAAATGAAGCGGCGACTTAAATAATCGCCGCTTCATTTAAATTAAAATGGCTGCCGCGCTGTGCCGATCAGCTGTTTGTTGGCACAGCACGATAGTCTGGATGCTCCGCGGTCGACAAAGGCCTTTGTCAACCTCCCCGGTAAACCTCATCCCACGAGGCATAACAGGGAGGTCGACAAAGGCCTTTGATGTCAACCGTGGAGAGAAAAGAGCCAGACATGTTCTACAGTCTCTCACCTTAGACCAGAAGCACCCTGACCAAAAGAGGACACTAACCTACTGCTTCTGGCTAAGCCAGTAACTAGCCATCCTGCAGATTTGGAAGGGGGAAGTGTGACCAAAATTGCCTCTGTATTCACACCCTATACACCAGACTTTGTGCAAAATATGCCTTGTGCAGTATCATTGGAAAATTAATAAGTCACTGGTCAATAATATGGTGAAATGTGTTGCAACGTTCTATGTCAAGTTAAATGTTCTGCATGATGTCATTAGTACATGTTCAAACCCACACAACTTGCCTAGGCAAAAGTTGTTCACCAGCTTTTTCCTAAATTTTACCTTAGGATAAATTAGGTATACAGCTTCCTCTTAGCATAACTTAAAGCAATGTAAGGATTTGGTTGTGCCAAGAGAATGGGCTGTGCCTGAAATAAGACTGCTTCTCATAAAACCAAACTGAAAAGAGACAGAATCACCAAATCAAATACATGCCAATTTTGAGGACTGAGGGAATGTTGGAAGACACTGAACCAAAAGGAGCCAGATAAACAGGGGATTCCTTCTCAATAAATCTTACAGAAAAGAGAAAAATGGAGAAATTTTGGAGACCTGTTCTGTTTTGGCATATATAACTCAGTGCTTCAGGGTTGAAAACCAGAATAAAATATTATTGGAAACAAAATTGATTACAGTGCTTTTTTTTTTATAAAACAGTGAACAATAAGAATTCATAGGGATGGAATTACCATTTAAAAAGATTACTAAAAAAATTAAATTGTTTGGGAGCCTGAGCTCTGTGCTTCATGCAGGTTTCATCATAAATTTAGTGATTCATTCACTTAGTTTGGGAGAATATAGTGCACAGTATACTTAAAACAAGTGCTCCCATACGTGCAGTTCTAAACTATAAGCAGCAGTGTGTACACACACACACACACACACACACACACACACACACACACACACACACACGTATTCAGTGAAATGTCTTTCATACTAACTGGAATACAGGAGTAAATTTTGCCTCTTTACGTTTTAATCATCTAGTTCTGTGTTTTAAACTTTAAATTTGCGTATGTCTTTTAGGTGAGAAATGCAGAAGTTTTATCAGTCTGACTCCACCTGCAGATCGAGGTAAATATCTGTTTCCAGTACGTGGGGGCTCTATACCTTCCCTGCTGCACATTTAGCATTCTAAATACTTTCCCCTTTCTGCCTCTGGAAATCTCCTCTTTAATCTCTGAGGAAAGTTTTGGGACTTTATTTGGGTTTTCAAAACACTAACATGAAGTTTGAATCTGATAAAATGTAAGGGTGGGAATTCCAAAGCATCGAATCTGATTTTAAACATTCAGAAATTGCTCTACTCAGCATTGTGCTGCCGAATCCCTCAAGGTGTGTCACCCTGTAAAACCCTCAGCCCCCAGGTAAACACCATACAACACATGGAGACAGTTCGGTGCCCAAGACGGAGACTCTTGGAAACCACGAAGGTAAACAGAGAACTGCCTAAGCAAACCAGCCAGGAATGAAATGCTGAGAAGGGCATAAAGAAAAGAAGAGCTGGTCTTGGGCGCCTGAGGGTATGTCTACACTACCCTCCTACTTCGAACTAGGAGGGTAATGTAGGCATACCGCACTTGCAAATGAAGCCCGGGATTTGAATTTCCCAGGCTTCATTCGCATAAGCGGGGAGCCGCCATTTTTAAATCCCCGCTGGTTCGAACCCCGTGCAGCGCGGTTTCACGAGGAGTAACGGTAGTTCAAAGTAGGAAGCCTAGTTCGAACTACCTAGTTCGTGCCCCGTGTAGCCATGCTGCACGGGGTTCGAACCAGCGGGGATTTAAAAATGGCGGCTCCCCGCTTATGCAAATGAAGCCCGGGAAATTCAAATCCCGGGCTTCATTTGCAAGTGCAGTATGCCTACATTACCCCGCTAGTTTGAACTAGCGGGGTAGTGTAGACATACCCTGAGTGGCTACTCTGGTGCATCTGGTAGACAGGTCAGTGAGTGGAGAGCCCTCCACTTGTGATTCTCAGCATGAACCCTTTCATGGAGTCAGAGGCGTAGCGAGGGTGTTATGTGCCCGAGGGTAAAGGACAAATTTGCTTCTCTGCCCCACCCCCCGCCATGTGGCATGGCCCCGAACCTGGTGCACAGCTGAGGGGAACTTGTACCGCATCTTCCCCTACCCCCTACAGTTTGGGGCCAGGCTCCCACATGCACTAACCTGCCAGTGGAGATGGAGGAGGGTCGGGCTTGGAGCAGAGAGGCTGGGAGGAGGCTCCAGGTGCTGGTGGCAGGCAGAGTAGGAGCATGTGAGCTGAAGGGATAACGGGGGAGCAGAATGGGATTAAATTGGAGCCTCCCTAGTGTGGTGCACAGGGGAAACTGACCCCTCCGGCTCCCTCGCTACACCACTGCCCCCCCCTCCTGCAGATCTATCATCTTATGCATGTGCAAGATCTGTGAGAGCCGTCCCATGACTCTGCAATTAGTGTCTGGCACTGGCTTCTGGGTGGTGTCTCAATGCTACCACATTCACCTCCAAAGAGCGGGCTTCTCAAAGCAGACCCTTGCTGCTGACCCCCAGGGCATCTACAGGTCCAGTCTCTTTCAATGGGCCCACTTCCCAGGGCTCATTGATCTTGGATCTGGCTTCCATCCCCTCTCCAACCTTTGCAACTGCCCAGAGGTGCTCACCTTCCGTCTTATCCATTCCCACCTCACTCGCCCCACAGGGACAGTCTCTGCCTCACTTGCCCTAGGGACTATTCTACCAAGACATAATACAGAGTTGCCATGTAAAAAGACTCAATACAAAGCTAAAAACTTCAATGAGAGAATGAAAACTTCCTGCCTGTCAGGGCGGTTAAACATTGGAATAAAGTGCCTAGGGAGATTGCGGGATCTCCATCACTGGAGATATTTAAGACCAGGTTAGACAGACATCTGTCTGGGATGAGCTAGGGCAACTCAACTTTGGAAGCCCCAGGGGCCACACTGATACTTACAGAACATGCTGAGGGCCTCAACTTAAGTGTGGTTGCATATGCAAGCAAATATATACAAATAGCTTCTCACACTGACAGGCATGAATACAAAGATTAAGGCAAGACTGTACAACACACAGGCCCCATTTAAGTCAGTTCTGCTGATAAGATGCAATATTTACCCGATTTCTACCCATGTGACAGCACTTTTCATGAGCAATGACAGTTCAAAAATTTAACTACTAAAACACAAACAGAAGATCATTACACTGACTACTTTTTTATTTTGGCTCCCACTCGCCAGCCATGTGTTGATCCTCACATAAACCCAAACTGCACCATGGGACACAAACTGGCCATGGGCAACATACCAAGTTATTAATAAATATTTTTAAACCTTTACTTTCTCTGCTGCCATGTCTCCTCTCCTTGCTCTATCTGCCTGCTGTCCTCCAACTCCTAACCCTCCTCTACTATCCTGACTCCTGCCCTTCTCACTGCCCTCAGCCTTCCTGTGACCTGTTCCCCCCCCCCCAGCAATTCTCTTCCCCCTGTGCCCACTCCGATCAGGTGAGCTACCCCTCCTCATCCCCTCTTCTAACACCTCCTTCTACACACCTGCCATGCCTCTCTCCTCTGATGCTAGTCCCTCCCCTGCAGGTGTCTGCCCTTCTGCTTCACCCCCAGAATCCTCTGGCACCTGCATCTTCCCTTAGCCCTGCACCCTCCAGGTGCCACGCTGTCACTACAGTATGGAAGCAGTGACTGTTAGAGCCCCAGGCCCTTTAAATTGCTGCCGGAGCACAATTTGGCACACTGGGTGACTCTCAAAGCTGGCTTGGGAGGGCTGGTGTGGTTCATTCTGAGCAGTGCTGAGAGCTGGCTGCTCCAGCTCCACCCTTTCTTGCATGAGGCCCTGCCCCTTCCAGGAGTACAGAGCTGGCTTCCTCCACCATGCTGATGGGCTCAACAAGACCCCTTTAACTATTCCTCAAAATAGTACCCTGAAACCCTCATTCACAAGTCATATATGGTTGTGTTATTTCACACAAAACATGCCAAGTAAGATTCTATATGAAAGGTCATGATCTGCTGAAACTCCTCATTCTCTCAAAATACCATATTTCATTAGCGCATATGAAATTATGAGATTTTGCTAGTTGCTGAAATATGTCGTGAGTTTGAAAGTTGCCCATTGCTAGTTCTTCAGTGACAATGGGTTATGGATGTACCACTTGTAAGAAATGAGATTTCATTAATATCTCTGCTTTCCATTAATTGTGGCTTTCTGCATTCTGGCATCTAACTGCCATTTTAGGCACCAATATGCCAGAATCAGCCCCTCTCCTCCTTAGGATTCACAACCCTCCTTAGGATTCACACTTCCCCCACTCATCTGTGCCTTCATTTTTACATTACAAGCCTACTTATGCTATGCACAGTGTAGCCTCTTGCCAGGTGTCCACACATCTAAGTTCCAGAGCAAATCACAAACTGGGGAAAATAGATGTTCCTCCACCTAACTCGCCTGTGGGCCCTATCCAAAAAATGCTTCAAACTTTGCCTATCAGATCAGGCCCCTAGAGGTGAGCTTGTATAGAAGAGCTGTGACGGAGGAGGAATTCCTTCCTACCTTTTAGCCTAGTAGTTAGGGTTCTCAACTGGGATATAGTAGACCCTCCACTTCAAATCCACGTAGTCTCTGAAAGGAGAAAAGGGATTTGAAAAACGATCTACCATCTCTGGAAAACATCCTAGCCACAGAACATTGGACTATTCTGCTGTGTGGGGCTCCCTGCTCTCTCCGGTTGAAACTGTTGCATTGTAGATCATAACTAAAAAAGCGTGAGAGTAGGGGACTGGAGCCTGAATTATCCATCTTGTAAGGGATTTCTCTAAGCAGCAAGCTATAGAGTCATTCTCGCTGTCAAGTTGGCCTTCTGATTCTTTTTATTATTTATTCAGAGTGTGACAGCTTCACGGGAGAAATCAAGAGAGCCCCTCTCAGGATATCCCTCACCCAAATCCTTGGGCTATGCACATTATAAGTGGCAGATCCTTGTTAAAGTTCCTTTTGCCCTACAGGTGTGTCTCCCAAATCCCAAGTGAGTACTCCAACCACAAGGGTAATATTAGCAGGGATGTCTTTCTTGCTAAGATGATGTAGACAAGAAAAAGTTTGTAGCTGAGAATCCCAAACAGAGCAACACATCCCTGATGCCCAGACTTAGGCAACTATCTCTGTCCCACCCTTGTTTTGGTATCTCCCACTGGCTAGCTTAAGCAAGGAGTCACCTAGCATTCAGTACATTGGACATTTTTTAAAAAAACTAACTGTCAGGGTGGTTAGCACTAGAATAAACTGCTTAGGAAGGTTGTGGAATATCTGTCCAGTGTAGTCTAGAGGTACTTAATATTTTCATGACTGTAAGGAACTGAATAAGGTGATTCTCGATCCCTTCTTGTCCTATTATTCTGTGATAGAACTTTGCACCTATATTCATAGAATCATAGAATTGGAATGGACCTCGAGAGGTGATCAAGACCAGTCCCCAATCCTCATGGCAGGAAGAAGCACGGTCTAGATCATCTCTGACAAACATCTGTCTAACCTGCTCTTAAGTATCTCCAGTGATGGAGATTCCACAACCTCCCCTCCTCCCTCCGAGGCAATTTATTCCAGTGTTTAACCACCCTGACAATTAGAAAGTTTTCCCTCTAACTCCTTTGCTGAAACTTAAGACCGTTGCTTCTTGTCCTAGCCTCAGAAGCCAAGGAGAACAATTTTTCTCCCTCTTCCTTGTAACACCCTTTTAGATACTTGAAAACTGCTATCATGTCCCCTCTCAGTCTTCTTTTCTAAGCTAAATAAGGCCAATTTTTAGTCTTCTCTCATAGCTCATGTTTTCTAGACCTTTAATAATTGTTGTTGCTCTTCTCTGCACCTTCTCCATTTTTTCCACATCTTTCTTGAAATGTGGTGCCCAGAACTGGACAATACTCTAGTTGAGACCTAATCAGCACAGAGTGGAGTGGAAAAATGACTTTGTGTCTTGCTCACAACACTCCCGTTAATGCATCCCAGAATCATGTTTGCATTTTTTGGTAACGGTGGCCCACTGTTAACTCATGTTTAACTTGTCATCTGCTATGACCCCTAAATCCCTATCAGTGGTACTCCTTCCTAGACAATCACTTCTGTATGTGTGAAACTGATTGTTCCTTCTTAAGCCCACCCCAGCCTTTTGTTGTCAATTCAGAAACTTCCAGTTATGCCATTGGGGTAGTACTGTCACCACCATGGAGGACCATCAGGCATTCTCCATCCATGAACATTCTACGCCAGAAAGTTTAATCCCACAGAATGGAGCTACAAAATCTATGACAGAGCTGATAGCTATCAGTGCCACCTTTGAGTGACATCACCTCTTGGAAGGTGTACATTTCCCCATCTAGGAAACTACCACCCATAAACACTGAAAACACTTGAGATCGGTGAAGGCCCTGAAACAGTTTTTTTTTTCTTTGTCTTGAGTTCATGCTGCATTATTGATCTGGATGCCAACAGCAAGCCTGGTGCACTCTCTCACAAGGGGGACTACCTTGATGGCAAGAAAGGTCCATCAGAATCCTCCAGCATCCTGAAACCTCAACATGTCACCAATGTATTAATGAACAAAGATCTTTTAGCCCTTGCAAAATATTCTCTACACAGTGAGCAATTTGTATCAAAGCAGATGTTGCTTAATGCCAAGTCCAATTCAAGCTTCTCTGTTAGAAATGGAGTACTTCTGTTCAGATACTGTTTGGCTATGTCTACACTCGCAGCTTCTTGCGCAAGAAAACATCCACACTGCTATGTGCGAGCTGTGCTTTTGTGCAAGAGCGCCCATGGCAGTGTGGATGCTTTGTGCAAGAAAGCTCTGGTAGCCATTTTAGCTATAGGGCTTTCTTGCGCAAGAAATCCCTGCTGAGTGTTCACACTGCCCTCTTGCGCAACAGGGCTTACACCGGTCAAAAAAGAGCATAGCTCTTGCGCAAGGAGCCCTCTCTTACCATGCCATACTGTAAATTTACTTGCACAAGAGCGGGCGGGCAGTGGGGCCACTCTGCAGATTCTTGTGCAAGAACGGCTGTACTTGCGCAAGAAGCTGCGAGGGTAGACATAGCCTTTATGTCCCCCAAGCCGATCCCATCTTGCAACTCTCCAGCTATGCCACAACTCCTCTCAGGATAGTCATTTTGGAAAACTGATTGAGACACATTTCTGGTAGTCTAGACTGCACACTTCAGTGAGCTCATATGCAGACTCATGGAAAGGTCCGCATGCATATGGAGCTGCCCCACACTAAGCTGTTAGACTCCTTGGGCTCCCCGCTTATTCTTTTCTGACTGTGGGAATCAATATAAATGTATTTTACTGTGGTGCTCCCTAATTCCAGAATTGTATTCAAAATGGTACACCACCTATCCAAAACTCACTTTGTGCTCTGCTGCAAAATCCTAATTGCAGAAGTGATAGCCCATTAGTCTTAACCCATGCAGCTTGCAAACTTTGTCAATCTTCAATATCATATTAGATCACAGATCAGAGTTTGTCACCCACCTTTCCCAGGAGCTCTTCTGCCTCTTAAATGTTGACCTATGCTATCCACTACTGGTGATACCATTCAGGTCTTCTGACTGCCTGTTCATTTAGTTAGTTTAGAACAAGATACAGTGATTTTCATCAAGACAACTGTGTCCAACTCCTACCCTCTCCAGAATTCTGAACATAAGTTTACCCAGCAAAGACCCTTTGCCTCAAGCTATTGTTTCCACCCCTGATTCTGTCCTTCATTAATCTCAACTTCCTACCTCCTTCCAGCTTCCGAGCAGGTGAAGTGGTTCCTTCATATTCAAGAGGAAGTAAGATCCCAGCTTGACACCACCAAAGCAGACTAT
Source organism: Pelodiscus sinensis (assembly GCF_049634645.1). Lineage (NCBI taxonomy): Eukaryota > Metazoa > Chordata > Testudines > Trionychidae > Pelodiscus > Pelodiscus sinensis. Next base: position 8,246,897 of record NC_134730.1, on the reverse strand, counting down.
AAGTGGTTTGTTGACCACCACCAATAGATCAAACCTTCCATTACTGTTGGTGACAAGAGATAGCTTTCCACAAAACACTTAGGTTATGTCTACGCTGCCCCCGTTTTGTGCAAAAATATGCAAATGAGGCAAAGTGTGGAATATTGCTGTACCTCATTGGCATAATTAAGGAAGTTCCATTTTGGCGCAAGAGGCTTTTGTGCAAAACCCTCCTCTTGCACAAGAGCCATTCTTCCGCTTTTTTCCAGGAAGAATGGCTCTTGCACAAGAGAGTTTTTTGTGCAAAAGCCTCTTGTGCAAAAGCCGAGCCTCATTAATTATGGATTCCACACTGCCTCATTTGCATATTTTTTGTGCAAGACAGGGGTACTGTAGACATAGCCTTATGCAGCTCATCCCTCACACAAATTTGACTACTGCTACCTTGCTCCCTTCCTTGCCATTCAGCAAATTTACTTGGTCACTTTCTGCCTCCAGCTACCCCCTACATTCGCTACACCTTTCATATTTGCCCTTAATCTCCTCTTTTCCAAATTGAATGGATCCAGTCTCTTTAATCTCTCCGGGTATGTCTACACTACCCTCCTAGTTCGAACTAGGAGGGTAATGTAGGCATACCGCACTTGCAAATGAAGCCCGGGATTTGAATTTCCCGGGCTTCATTTGCATAAGCGGGGAGCTGCCATTTTTAAAACCCCGCTGGTTCGAACCCCGTGCAGCGTAGCTACACGGGGCTCAAACTAGGTAGTTCGAACTAGGCTTCCTAGTCCGAACTACCGTTACTCCTCGTGAAATGAGGAGTAACGGTAGTTCGAACTAGGAAGCCTAGTTTGAACTACCTAGTTCGTGCCCCGTGTAGCTGCGCTGCACGGGGTTCGAACCAGCGGGGTTTTAAAAATGGCAGCTCCCCGCTTATGCAAATGAAGCCTGGTAAATTCAAATCCCGGGCTTCATTTGCAAGTGCGGTATGCCTACATTACCCTCCTAGTTCGAACTAGGAGGGTAGTGTAGACATACCCTCTTTGTATGAAAGCTGTTCCATATCTTTCATCATGTTTGTTGCCATTCTATGAACCTTTTCCAATTCTATTTTTTTTTAGTTTATATTCATTGCAGTAAGCCAGTTTTTAATCAATTTAATGTTTGCTATGGCTTTTTTATATCTCTTGGAGGTCTTTAATCAAAGTGTCATGTAATAATTCAAATGCCTTACAGAACTCTGTGCATATCTCATCAACAATTATCTTTATCAGCCAAACTTGTTTAGGATCTATTTTTGATACACTATTTTCCATAAGCCTGTGTTTATTGGCAATTATATTTCCTTGATTCTTTATCAAGCAAAACCTGCATCAGCTGCACCATTCTTTTCTGGGATTGTTGTCAAGCTCGCAAGATCACTATTTGGATGATCCCTTACTAAACACCAACACCACATTAGCTTGCTTACAATCTTGTGGCGGTTCCCCAGTGTTTCAGGGCTTAGTGAAAAATCAGTATTAATGATCTAGCAAGCTCCTCAGTGAGATCTTTTAAAAACATTTAGATGCAAGTTATCTGGTCCTGTATCACTTTAGTAGTTGCTGTTTAATATCCTCCTGAGACATTGGTGAACTGGAAAAAGTGTTATGGTATCAATTAATCACATCATCTGATTTTTCCTCAAACACAGAACAGAAATTTATTGAATATTTGTGTTTTAAGCTTTATTATTAATAATTCTACAATTTGTATCTATCAATGAACTAAAACCAATCAATGAACTAAAACCATTGTTAGCATTCTTTTATTCTTAATATGTTGTAAAATTTCCTTCTTACCTTTGCTGATGACTGATTTCAACTACTGTCTCTTTCTTGCCATTATTAGTTTTCTACAATTCTTACCTTTTGATTTATTGTCATTAAAATCAACTTTTCTTCCATTTGTTGTATATTATTAACTTTGTTGTAGCTGCCTTTACCTACCCTCCAAAGCAGACCAGTATTTTGACTAATACAGCTTTCTTCCATTCTGGAATTACTGCTTTCTGAGGATCTAGTAAAGTGGTCTTAAGCAATTTCCAATTATCATTCACATTTTTCTAATTAAATTCCTCCCCCCAGCTGATTGGTTTCTAACTATTTGTTCAGTGTTGTAAAATTGTTCCTTTTGAAGAACCAAGTATATCTATCACTGGTCTGGTCTCTATTCTGCTTACATGTTATAAATGTGATGACTGCTATTTACTTAGCATTCACTTTTAGTTGTGTGATAAGATGAAACCCAATAAGATAGATAAGAATGTCTCTTTGGTATCTAAGTACCTTTAAAGTCAGAAGTTGCATGGGCACCCACAAAGATCTGATCCAGGATTTAAACTAAGGAAATGGAGGAGGAAATGAACTAAACCACTGTTATGTCTGCTTAGTAATATTCCTGCTATTGATTTGTCTTTTCAGGTGTTCTGTGGCTGTCTATTGTAGCAGAGCTACTTTATATCATTTTGCTTCTGACTGGAGCCACTCTGATGTCAATAGAAGTGTGCTACTACAATACAATCATTGATGGGTTAAAGCTCAATGCCTTTGCTGCGATATTTACTGTACTAGCAGGTACAGTTTAGGATTTATATATGTTTTTCTCTTCAAGATATTTTTTGCGACAAAATTGTTAATTATGGACCAGATCCTTAAATCAAAGAGTTTGCCAGAATGAGGCCTCTGGACTGGGGCCCTAGATTTTCTAATATTACTGTAAATGGAATTCATTACACTTAGGCTGTGTCTACACTGGCATCCCTTCTGGAAAAGGGATGCTAATGTAGCACTTTGGAATAGGCAAATCCGCGAGGGATTTAAATATCCCCCGTGGCATTTGCATTAACATGGCTGCCGCTTTTTTCCGGCTTGGAGATAAGCCGGAGAAAAGCGCCAGTCTAGACGTGATTCTCCAGAAAATAAAGCCTTTTCCAGAGGATCTCTTATTCCTACTTGAAAGCCTTTTCTGGAAGGGATGCCAGTGTAGACACAGCCTTAGGGTATTTGGAAGCAAAAACTTCCCTCTGTTTTGGCAGCTAACAAACAGCTTTATTGATCAATAAGGCAAAGTGAGCCAAACATGACCCCAGCAGAGCCGGGCCCAGTAAGGCTGCCTAATACAATCAATCTTAGTATTGTATACCCTTAACCAAACAAGTCTTGAGGTCAGGGCAAGAAATCAAATCAAATTCCTTCAAAGAGGAATTATTATCAGCAAAGAAAGAAACAGGTTTTAGAGAGTAAGGGCTTTAGCTTAAAATAGTTCATTAACACATTCCAACAGCCCATCCTTCTGGCCTTTTCTTACATCACTGAAGGTCAGTTCACTCCCTCTAGTATACGTGCAGACACAAGAAACTGAAATGGCTTTTGTTATACAGAATGGCTTCTAGCTAAATATGAAATAGTTTCCACAGGTATGTCTACACTGCAAAGTTAATTCAAAATAACAGCCGTTATTTCAAATTAACTTCAATAGCGTCTATAAATGCAAACCACTATTTCGAATTTAGTAAACCTCATTCTACGAGGAGTAATGCCAAATTCAAAATAGCTATTTGGAATTAAGTGCCGTGTAGACACTTACTTCGAAATAGGGGGCCTCCAGCCCTTCCCAGGGGTCCCCGGTAGCCACTCCGGGCACAACCAGGAAAATTTACTCTTTTCCCCCAGCCCCGGAGCCATTAAAGGTGTAGACTCTGGCCACATGGCCTGTGCCAGCTCCAAGTCTGCAGTCCCAGAGCCAGCAGAGGCCACTGAGGCCCCTGACCCAGAGCTCCAAAACATGAGCCAGCAAGCCACTGGCAGCCCGCCCTCCACCACTCCCCGGGAGCTGTCTGCCAGCTCCCAGGAGCCTGCCAGGGGCTGGAGAAGGTGGGCGCCTTCCTGGTCCAGGGTGGAGATCATGGACCTTATTCAGGGTTGGGGGGGGGGGGGTGCCACCAACATCCATGATCTCCGCACTAGATGGAGGAATGCAGCCATCTATGGCAGGATAGCTGCCAGCCTGGCCACCAAAGGTCACATGTGAACCTAGAAGCAGGTTTGCATGACAATCAAGTTGGTCCAGTGAGACCCCCAACCCTGAACCCTGAGCTTTCCCTCCCCTTTCCCCTAGCTTCCCCCTTCCAGCTCCCTCCTCCCAGGTTACCCTCTCCCTCTTCCCCCATCCTTTTCCCAGTCTCCCCAGAGGTTCATCTTCCCCTCCCCAGTTTTGTTCAATAACCCCAGTTTCTATTTTTGAACATACATGTTTTTTATTTGACATCAGGAAGAGGGGCGAGGGAGGGGTAAGTGGGAGGATGTGAGGGAGGAATGGGGCATGAGCCCCCTGTGGGGAGGACCGGGATGGCTGAGAGCTCCTCAGAGTGGACCCTCTCCCTCAGGGCCTTCAGGATATTGACAGGCCCCCCAATAGACCCCCCCAGATGACAGCCTGCAGCAAGTGCAGCCGGGCTGATGGCAACGATCCCATGAGACGCACCAGCGTGCCCAGGGGCAGCTCTGGCTCCATGTGGCCAAGTGCTGTGGTGTCCCAAGTGCGGGCACTCAGAGCACTCCAAGACACGACTGCTTTGCTGTCCCTCACTGAAGTAGACAAGCAAGCAGGGAACCCTGAGAACTGTCTGTCTGGGGTGGGGGTAGGTTCCCTTTAAGCATGGAGCTCAGTTAGCCTCAGGCAGCAGCCCCACATACTAAGTCCTAACCCGATGCCCTGCTGGCACTGGTTCCGGTCAGCCTTAACTTCGGTTCAGGGTCCACTCAGTGTGGACATGCTATTTCGAAATAGCAAAACGCTATTTCGAAATAATTTGTGTGTGTAGACGCATTATTTCAAATTAGCTTAATTCGAATTAACTATTTCGAATTAAGTTAATTAGAAATAGCGCTGTAGTGTAGACATACCCTTAGAAACGGCAACATTCTCCATCTATACTGCAAGGCTTTTCCACAAGAGGAAATGCAAATGGAGCATTCATTTGCATATGTCACACTTGCATTTGCATTTCCTCTTCAGATCCCTTTTGTGCAAGAGGTTTTTGTGCAAAAAAGAACTGTGTAGATGGCTCCTTTTTGCGCAAGACCCCCCCTTTTGCTCAAGAGCCGTTCTTCCTCATTTTTTCAGGAAGCTGAGTACTTAAATCCATCATTTGTCCTTTGCAATGCTTTTGACATCTTGTCAATGATATCCTTCAGGCAGGGAGGCCAACAGCTTCCACCGTCCCCCAGTCAAAGTGAGAAGGGATGAAGCCTCGAGCGGAATGGGCTGGACTATGGTCAGAATGCCCTCCATGCCACCCAAAGGATGGACCTGCCCCCCCCCCCCCCTCAGAGCCATGCACAAGTGTGAAGAGCAGCATTCCAGCAGTGATTTTAATGGCCCACAGCTCCTGCCACTGCCACAATAGCCATTCAACAACACTGATTTTCTGCAACAAAGGCAGAGCTGAATTTAGTTGACTTACATGGACTCAGTGTCATCTACCAGGATAACATTCTTATGATTTTTAGAGCCTCACCCTTCTTGAACATCAAGTCTATGGTGCTCTAGAGAGGCTCTGTCAACACCATCTCTGTGTGAAGTCAGAACAGTATGAACTTAGTTGGCTGTGACAATCTTTCTGTATAAAGAGGTGCAAGCTTCCTTTCACCAACTAGATCATCATAAAATGATAGAGCTGGAAAAGACCTCAGAAGGTCATCAAGTCCAGCACCCTGCTCTAGGCAGGACCAATTCCAACTAAATCAACCCAGCCAGGGCTTTGTCAAGCCGAGACTTAAACACCGCTAGGGATGGAGACTCCACTACTTCCCTAGGTAACACATTCCAGTGCTTCACCACCCTCCTAGTGAAATAGTTTTTCCTAATATCCAACCTGGACCTCTCCCACCACAACTTGAGACCATTGCTCCTTGTTCTGCCATCTGTCACTACTGAGAACAGCCTCTCTCCATCCTTTTTGGAACCTCCCTTCAGGAAGTTGAAGGCTGCTATCAAATCCCCCCCTTACTTCGCTTCTGCGGACTAAACAGACCCTCAGCCTCTCCTCATAGGTCATATGCTCCAGCCCCCTAATCATTTTGGTTGCCCTCTGCTGGACCCTCTCCAATGCGTCCACATCCTTTTTGAAGTGGGGGGCCCAGAACTGGACACAATACTCCAGATGTGGCCTCACCAAAGCCGAATAAAGGGGAATAATGACATCTCTGGATCTGCTGGCAATGCTCCTCTTAATGCAACCCAATATGCCATTAACCTTCTTGGCTACAAGGGCACACTGTTGACTCATATCTAGCTTCTCATCCACTGTAAACCCCAGGTCCTTTTCTGCAGAACTACTACTTAACCGGTTGGTCCCCAGCCTGTAACAATGCTCGAGATTCTTCCATCCTAAGTGCAGGACTCTGCACTTGTCCTTGTTGAACCTCAGATTCCTTGTGGCCCAATCCTCCAATTTGTCTGAGTCATTCTGTACCCTATCTCTGCCCTCAAGTGTATCTACCTCTCCCCCCAGCTTAGTGTCATCCGCAAACTTGCTCAGGGTGCAATCCATCCCCTCATCCAGATCATTAATAAAGATATTGAACAAAACCGGTCCTAAAGCTGAACCTTGGGGCACTCCGCTAGAAACCGACCGCCATCCTGACATCGAGCCGTTGATCACTACCCGCTGGGCCCGGCCTTCTAGCCATCTTTCTATCCATCTTACCGTCCATTTATCCAATCCACATTCCCTTAATTTGCTGGCAAGAATATTCACCACAGGACTCTTCCTGATCCATTCTGATCCCACAAAACCATTTACGGCAAAAGCTAATGTGTCAAACTTTGCACTAGGGACAATTTTGACCCAGATGGTAGCACTTCATTTTCTATTTCTAAGCTAATGGAGGTGGAGAAATAATGATATATGATCTTCTAGCAAAGAAATATTTGCATAATGGAGATATCTACGGGAGGGGATGAGGTACATCAAGGTTTTGACAGATCATAAATATTTAGAGTACCTCCAGATAGCAAGACTTTAATTAATTTCAGAGCTACTAGCCCCTCCTCCTTGCTCAGTTTGATTTTGTGGTTTTCTAATGCTCCAGGGGGCCAGAAATGAAAAGGCCAATGTTCTCTCCCAAAATAATGAATACTGTGAGCCTGGCAGGAGAAGTTACAATCCTCAGTGTCCAGCTTTGTTTTTGGGACCCTAGGGAACAACCTGACCTCTTCCATCTGTTCCCTGGTATCCACTAACCCCTTTGCACTTGAACCTGCCAGACCAAGGATGACATCAGTACCCAACTTATTGCTGAGTTCAGACTACAAGATGACATTCTGTATTACAAGGATTGTATCTATTTCCTAGACAGACAGCTTTGGCTTCAGGTTCCAAGGAATTTAGTCTTAAAGATATTCTGGTAGCCAGCTCTGTGTTTCTCTGTCAAAGACTACACAAAATCCAATGATCTTTGCGCCTGAACCAAATGTCTCAATCTGAGACCATTTAAACTTCTCCATAGCCTGCCTGCTCCACCTCAACCAGGGCCTCTAAATCCACATCTTAAAGATTAAGAGGACATCCATACTTACTGGAAGATCAATGCTCTGGAGGTTGATCTTCTGGTGCTCGACTTAGTGAGTCTAGTCTAGACCCTAAATCTTACACTGAGGGTAGTTCCACTGGCATCCAGTACCTTCTTTTGCAAGGAGTAAAGGAAGCTGACAAGAGTGCTCGCTCCTGTTGGCCTCCCGCAGTGTGGATGCCGTCAAGGCTCGGCTTAAGGTAAGCCAACTCCAAGCTATGCATTTTGCCATTTCAGTAGAGAACCTAGGTCTCCTACATCCTAGCTGAGTACCCAAAGCCACTGGGCTATAAAACCAGTCTGTTGCTCAACTCGTCAGAACATTGTTATTCCACATTGGGTAAACACTTCAATATCTCCTACAGGCAAGGACAGAAAGTCACTCCATACATAGGTTGTGGGAGATCTGGGTTCAAATCAAGGAGAACAGGATCTCAAACTTAGACTTTCTACTCACCAGCTCAGTGCCCTAACCATAAGGCCAGGACACATATGCACTGTGTGATGGGTACCAGTTCCTATGTGCACTCTTGTCCCACTGGTGAGATAAGTGAAAACCTAGTTTAAGAAACCCACTTTAGGTCCAGTGAGTTTCAGCTTAAGTGAGGGCTCCCAACATTGCATTAGCAATGGGTCTGATCACCTACTACTGTTATTACCCTGTTCAAAGTGAAATATGCCCCCATACAGTAGGCCTGGCCACATCCCTGTCATGGTTGTTTACCAGATACAGACGAACTCTTTTCAAAAGTCCAAAGTCCAATGTCGTCTCTACTCTACTGAGTTCTTCCACATCTCACATGACCATCCTTGCTATGTTTGGCAAGTTTCTCTAAGGGTACGCCTAGACTGCAAGCTTCTTTTGAAAGAAGCTTTTTTGGAAGAGATTAAAAAAAATTTGGAAAGAGAATGTCCACACTGCACAAGCTCATTGAAAAAGCAATCTGCTTTTTCAAAAGAGCATCCACATTCATTAGACACTCATATAAAAGGCCACCTGGAACCACTTCAGCCAAGACATTAGGTCAACAGTTACTTTTGAGTGCTGTTGTCTAAGGCTATCTGAAAAGCATGCTTAAAGGGACCCCCCCCCCCCCCCCCGACAGCCGTTTCTCAGGTTCTACTGCATGCTTGCCTACCTCTGAGGGACAGCAAAGCTTTAGCAGTGCACGCTCTGGTTGCCCAGCTTTGTTGGGCACCTCAGCATTTTTTTTTATTTTTATTTTTTTTGCTATGGAGCCAGGCATGTGATGGCCCCATTCTGCCATGCTGCAGGTTACCCAGCAGTTTCAGCAGACCATCTTGACAATCCTGCCCCGGCTTGATTCTGAGCTCATCTGTGAGTCCTTCTACCTGGATGCAGGAGCAATGCCCTTGCCCCTGCACCCCACAGGGTCATCCCCCTGAAGAGCTGGCCACAGTTGTGGCCAGATTTGTTGTCCTGGGTTTTCCAAACCAAGGAGGAATGATTGATGGGACCCACATTCCAATCCATGCACCACATATTAAGCCACACAGTACATAAAGGCTATTTCTCCATAGTGCTGCAGGCCCCAGTCATCCACCGTGGACCGTTTCTGGACATATTTGTTGGGTGGTCAGGCCGGGCAAACAACGCATGCATATTTAGGAACTCTAGTCTCTACCACAAGCTGGAGACTAGCACATTCTTCCCCCAGCAGGACTTTTGCATGGGGGACTTACAGATGCCACTGTACATCGCTGGGGACACAGCCTACCATTCGTGCCATGGTTCGTGAAGCCATACACTGGCCACTTCAACCAGGGAACAATTCAATGTGCACTGAACCAGCCCCGCATGCAGGTTGAAAGTGCCTTCAGGCGCCAGCCAGGAGTGAATGGGCTTCCAACAGTCATGGAAAGCTGCCATGTGCCAGGCCCATCAGTTGGGGATGTGCATCCTGAGGGAGAGTTTCTCTGAAGGACCCCAGTAATTCTCCCAGAGCCTGCCCAATGGGGGCCTGTGTCTTGCCCCGCCCCCAGGCCTTTCCCACCACAATCCCTCCCTGACCCCTTTCCCTGTACAATCAATAAAAATAATAGTTGTGTTGAACAACAAAAACTTGGTATATATTTTTTAAAAAACAAAAAGTAACTAGGGTGGAGGGGGGCTCAGAATCTGGATGGGAGAGCGAGGGGTGGGGGTGGGAACAGGGCTGCGCGTGGCACATGGTGTGCCTGCAAGTGCTGCCTTGGGTCCAGGGACCTTGATGGACTCAGGGTTGGGTGGGGCTGAACAGGAGGGCAGGCTGCAGTGGGGTCAGGTGTCTTGGCACACTTGTGATTAGGCTCACATTTCTGGGGTCTGAAATTCTCTTTAAACACTATTTTCAGGTCTCCTGAATCTCAAGTTTTCCATTGAGTCATTTATCTGTGCCAAATTTCATAGGGCTCAAGCCTTATGCCAATATAGCTGAAGTTAATGCCTTATAGGATACAGCCCTGTTATTCCTTCCATTACAGCTGAATATACATTAGTCCCCAAGCCACACAACTCAGGATACATATCATATAAGCTTTTCAAAGCAGTTTAAAGGATTGTAGCTGGCCAGAGTAAAGCATGTCACGGTCACTGAAAATCAGTATGTTTTGTATACCTTAGATACCTTTTTAATATGCCAGCCTCATTCCTCAGTGTACAGTGAAGATTTGCATGTGCTATGCAGATGATTAATATCATCACTGATGGAATGGGCTTCCATGGAAGGGGCGTCCCATGTATGAGTTGCTAGTTTGTGTCGCAGCACCAGCTGTGTGTCTGTGTGTGTGTGTGGGGGGGGTGTTACATTCACTTTACAATGGAGAGTAAAAATAGCTGAAAAAAAAGACGTATAAATACTTCACAAAACATTCTGGCTATGTCTACACTGGCATGTTTTTGTGCAAATACTTTTAACAAGAGTTTTTGCATTAAAGTATTTGCACAAGAGAGCATCTACACTGGCATGTGCCTCTGCTCAAAAGCATCTGTGCCAGTGTAGACGCTCTCTTGCGCAAGAAAGCTCTGATGGCCATTTTAGCCACAGGGCTTTCTTGCGCAAGAAATTAACGTTGCCTTTCTACACTGCCCTCTTGTGCAAGAACAGTTGCACAAGAGGGCTTATCCCTGAGCGGGATCAGAGTATTTGCGCAAGAAGCACTCATTTTACACATTAGAACATCAGTGTTCTTGCGCAAGTACTCACGGCCAGTGTGGACAGGTAGCAAGATTTTGCACAAAAGCAGTCGCTTCTTGCCAATGTAGACAGCCACCGCCTATTCAATAGCAAATTCTAGGTTTAATATATATCTAACAAAGTTATATTTTTGTAGGTCTCTTTGGTATGGTCGCTCACATGATGTATACAACTGTATTTCAAATGACTGTCAACCTTGGTCCAGAAGACTGGAGGCCTCAGATGTGGGATTATGGCTGGTCCTATTGGTAATTTTTGCATTGAAATATGTAACTGTTCCACTAATATTTAAATTGCTCTCTTTGCCATTCTTGTCTTCAGGTAACAATTCATGACTGATTTGAACTTTCCATGGAGGCTGTAATACAACAGCCAATCTCTTTGTTTGGAATGTATGTAGCCTCATTTAATAGTATAAGGCTGCTTGGTTCCAGGACAGCCAGTATTAACACTACCCAAGGTGTGGAGGAATCAAAGCTCCCACCTCATCACCCACCTTCAAGCACAGGACACTGTTGGGGGACCTCCCCTTCCACTCCTCTGCACCAGTTACAGGCCTTCTTGCCCCACAGGTCTTATCTGTTGTCACTATAGATCGGGCTTGTACCATCATTTATTATTAAGCTTGGCTGACAGTTTATCAAACCCTGTTTTTCAGTTGCTTATAATTTTTCCAAACTTCAAGAATCCAGGATGAAATTTTCCTTCCCAGTTACCTGCCTCAGTCTGAATTATTTTGGAGAAACTTCAGCTGAAGCAGATCCATCATTTTGAAAATGATTGGGGCTATTTCTAGACTGCAGGCTTCTTTCAGAAGACACTTTTCCAGATATGATAATCTGAAAAAGCTTCTTCCGAAAGAGCATCCACACTGCCAAAGCAATCTGCTTTTTTGAAAGATAGCATCCATTCAGTGTGGACGCTATCTTGCATTTAAGCTGTGATTACTATGGATGGAGTGGCCACCAGTGCACCTGTGCTTTTTCCTCCTCCTTCTTGCAAAAGAACTCACTCTTTCCTATCTACACATGCCTTCCCTCCCTCCCCCCAAAAGAGCTTTCAGAAAAAGGCTTCTTCCTTATGGAAAAAGGTGTACCAATGTCAGAAAAAGTCCTCTGTTCTTTTTTCTTTCGAAAGAATGTGATTAGTGTGGTCATAATTGAAGTTTTCAGAAAAACAGCCTTTTTCTCCCCCTGAAAAACCCTCCTTAGTATAGAGTGGTCACTAACTAACTATGCCTCTGATGTTTAGGGTAGCAACATCACTTCTGTCGATTTCTGATAAGTCATTCAGTAGTTTCCCAGCTGCATCTTAGGTTTTTCAGCTCAGCACCATGTTTTATCTCTTTTTCTTGCCTGAAGTGTCTATTTTATTGCTATTCGGGTGATAGCATCTGTCTGCATCTGAAGCACATGGCCAATCCAGCTCCAACACCTGTTGGTAATGATGGTACTCATATAGTCTTTACTACATTTCTGGAGGATTTTTCTGAGTCAGGATGTATGAGTATGAAGACAGCCTGGACATGTTGTCCCCAGCATTCTGCACTATAAAGTAGTATTAAAAGTAGACCATTCTCAATGAGAGTAGGGGAAAATGCCAGAGTTTATTCTCATGGGCAAAATAATGTAGTCTTTTCTTTAAGAAGTCTCTAGTATCTCAATGCTGCAGAGCAGAGATTTTACATTTGGTAAGGGGCTGGCATGTGTCATAAGGTGGTGACTTTTGCCAGCCTCATGAAAATCTCCCCCAATTTGGACAGGTAATAAGGCTCTGAAAAAAAAAAATCAGAGCTTAATTCCATTTACAAGTTTGATACCTATAACAGAGGTTTAAACAAAGACCTTAACTGGATTACCTTTACATTCCACATGCTAACATCATAAAAAACCCCAAATACTGGGCACTTAGCATCAGCTCCATCGGCTTCATTTAGCATAGACACTAACTTAAAAAACTACTAATAGTTTTGCAGCACCTTAGAGACTAAAAAAAAAGTAGCTGGTGTCATGAGCTTTCGTGGGCAGAACCCACCTCTTCAGATTAATGGTGGTTAAGGAGTCTAGTTCTCATTTTGAACTTGCCCAGGTACTCATTAATGGATCTCAACGTCACCGTATTATTTCAAACCAATTTCAAAAGCCAGCTCAGAGAAGCTACAGAACTTATTTTCATTTAAGTTTGATACTTACAACAGGGCTACATCTACATTGGCATGATCTTGTGCAATAATCTATGCCAGTGTAGATGCTCTCTTGCGCAAGAAAGCTCTGATGGCCATTTTAGCTATAGGGCTTTCTTGCACAAGAAATTCATGTTGCCTGTCTACACTGACCTCTTGTGCAAGAACAGTTGTGCAAGAGGGCTTATTCCTGAGAGGGAGCATCATAGTTCTTGCACAAGAAGCACTGATTTCATACATTAGAACGTCAGTGTTCTTGTGCAAGAACTCGCAGCCAGTGTAGACAGGCAGCAAGTTTTTGCACAAAAGCAGCTGCTTTTGCACAAGATCGCACCAATGTAGACACAGCCCCGAAGTCTAAACAAAGATGTTGGCTGGATGGCCTGCTACATTCTATATCCTAATGACATAAATACAAACAAAGGGTACTTAAAAGTACTCTTATCAGCTTCATTTAGCATGGGCACTAATTGACAATTTCTTTCCCCTTTTTTCCTTCTCTCCCCTCCACCCATGCGCTCTGTGCTCTTTATATGTAAACTGGACCCCTTAAACACCATTCATTTGAAGAAGTGGGTTGTGCCCATGAAAGCTCATGATACTATCTACAGTTTAAGTCTCTGAAGTGCTGAAAGACTATTCATTGTTTGATTTTTTTTTTCCAGGAAAAAAACTTAAAAGTTTGCACATGTTTGGTAGAAACTTGTAAGAATCTTTGAAGTTTAACTTCCTGAGGGAGGGGGCAGTGACAAACATGATATACACTGATGATTAAGCAGTTCCCTGGGAAATAGGAGATGTGGATGTCCTTTCTGCCTGAGAGAAAGAATTTGAATCCACAGGTCTGGTCAGGTTTGTGTGCCTTAATTATCAGCTTATGGAGACAGTCTTATTCTCAGTAGCCCAATGAATAGTCATTAGAAGTGGAACAGCTTCAAAAGGAGAAACTTTGAATCACCCCAGCATAGCATGTTGCCCTCTATTTAAGATGCTCAATTGGACTGAGGGACAGGAGTTCAATTCCCTGCTTCAAAGGAGCGATTCAAACTTAGTGTCTTTGCCAAGGATGTGGGCATGCCAAGTGCTCAGATGTTGGCTATGACAAAATGTCTGTTTCTGGCCTGGAAAAAGCTTTTTCCTGATGATAGTAATTAGGTCAAGTTTATTAATAGTTTTTGGTCAACCTAAACTACATTGTGGGTGAATAAACTCTTGAATATATGCATACATTTCAAGGCCAGAAGGGACCACTCTGATCATCTTGGCTGATCTCTTGCATAACACAGGCCACAGAACTGCCCCCAAATCATTCATAAATTAGAACTTTTACAAGAACATCCATTCTTGATTTTCAAATTGCTAGTAATGGAGAATCCACCAGGACCCCTGGTAAGTTGTCATGGTATTAGCTGTCCTTTCTGTTAAAAATCTATGCCTTATTTTCAGTCTGACTGTCTCTCCACTTTCTATCCATTAGAAAATTGCTAGCTTGAAGAACATTATTAAATATTTATTCTTAATAAAAGCAGTTATTGACTGATCAACCAGCCCTTAACCATCTTTTTGTTGTTAGATTGAGATTTTTGTGTTTATCACTATAAGGCAGTGGTCCCCAACGCGGTGCCCACAGGCGCCATGGCGCCTGCCGGGGCATTTGTGCGTGCCCGCCGACAACCTGGGCCGGCCCTGCCCTCGGTGCACAGGAGGTGCCGGCCCCAGGTGTGCAACACGCACCGGCGCCGGGTGTGGAGCGCTTGGGTGGCCCCAACCCCGGGGCACATGCGGCGCTCGGGTGCGCGGTGCCGGCCCCAGGCACGCGGCTCGGGCGGCGGCACCAGCCCCGGGCCCATGGCACAAGGTGCTCGGATGGCCCCAGCCCCAGCCCTGGGGCACATGCCAGCACCAGTGCCGGGTGCAAGGGCATCCCCATCCCCTGGTGTGCCCCCAGACACGCGGCCCCGCCCCTCAGGTGCCCGGCCCTTGAGTGGCCCCACCTCCCGGGGGCCTGGGAGCCTCTAAAGGTTGGGTACCACTGCTATAAGGCATGTTTATAGTCCTATAATCATTTTTGTGGATCTTCCAATGTCTGAGCCATGTCCAATTTATCAACATCCTTCTTGAATTGTGACATCGGAATTGCCAGATACAGAGATAAAATAACCTCTTTGCTTCTACTTGAGATTCCATGTTTGTGCCTTCCCAAATTGCATCAGTTGATTCGACCACAGCGTTGATTGTCCACCATGACACCTGAATGTTTTTCTGTCACAGCTTCCCAGGATAGAATTCCTCATCCTGTGAGTGTGGCCTACATTCTGTCCTCAGACCTATGTGTTTACATTGAGCCACATTAAATTGTTGGGTTAAAGACCCTGGTGAGGGCTAGCAATTGGTTGAACTTTTATAACTCCTGGAAGGGGTTTACTTCATGATTGTGTCACTTGGCTGGAGGGCTGAACCAATGAAGGCCTACAAGTGAGGTCAGCAAACTATAGGAAGCATGAGGGCAGGAAAAGGCCTGCCATACCAAATTCAGCAGCAAGTGGTGCTGATGAGGTGAATGCCCCCATTCCAAACACAGGTTTCAGAGATCTAAAGCAAGAGTGAAAGGGCTATGAAAGGATTATACACAAATTGAAAACAACAACATGCTTTCTGGGGTCTAAAACTTAAATTCTAGCAAGATATAGCTTTGCTTAACAGTTTCTTACATTGAAACAAGCTGAAGCATGCAAGACCCTTCTTTCATAGGGACTCACTTATGCCAAGAATCATTTAATTGTAAAACACAAATATGTAGTTTAATGTTCATATTATTGAAGGCAAATATTGAACTTACGTACTCAACTCTGCTAAATCCTGAGTGATGTAGATCTACATAAGCTAATAAACGCTTCCACTGGGAATCTGTTCCCCCACTTCATCCAAAATGTGTAACAATAAATGGATATTCCATAGTTTGATCACTTTTGCTAAAACATTTAGGAGATGCAGTAGTATGATGTGGATGGAAAACTGCTGTGCCGCTTTCTAACAAGCCTTTTTGTTGACAGCCTTGCATGGAGTTCCTTCACTTGCTGTATGGCTGCCTCGGTCACCACCATTAACAGATATACAAAAACTATTTTGGAATTCAAGCACAAACAAAAAAAGCTGGAGAGAAGTTTAAAGAATAAATACAAGTTTCCAGATCCTGGAGCTCCAGAGAAAGCTTGGAATATGTATGTCAGCCCTTTTCCTAGCACTACAGAGGACTTCATGCATCAGCTAAAGGACATTCATAATCCAGCCAGATTTTCAATGTTTGTAGATTTAAAAAATATCCCTGAACCAAACTGTGAAGAGTATTGCTAAATATGTTATACAGTATGCATTGACTAAAATGTATATGTAGCAAGCTTTATTTTTTCATAAAGAGTTATTGCTTTTATCACAGTTTCAAGCAAGACAGTGTTTGTAGAATTGATCGAGACTGGTTCATAGAAGGCAATAAGCCATGTTCTCCATTGTTCTGCAGCTTGTACTACCGTTTACACATGTGCAAACGGAGTGCAAGCACCACTGCATCAGACTAGAACTGGTCTACACACACACACACCCACACACCCACACCCACCCCTTACTATTGGAAACATCAGGACAATGGCAAACAAATCTGGCCCACAAATTGGTCCAAAAGTGGAATCAGTTATCTGTCATTAAAGTTGCATCTCCCAGCCAAATTAAGCTCATTTCATGCTATACTGATTAGCTTCACCATAAGGATGGTAGTGAAATTTGATGCCTAGAGACAACCTGGAAGTGAAAGGTGTTATTGTGCAAGCTGAATGAGAAACCCATGCTATTAAAATGACCTGACATGATACAGTGGCTATGATGCAAAGTTCTGGTTCCCCCTTCATTGTGCAGAACTGGAAGGAGCAGTAGAAAGGATTAAAGTCTTAGAAAGTCTCTTCTCATAAGAAAAATCTAACAAGAGGAGATATTAGACGTATACAGAATAGTGAATGGTCTAAGATCAGGTTCCTTTGTTTAGTTGCAGAAGGGGATAGCCACCTATATTGAAAGGCACTGGTCAAAATAAATGTGCATTTATATTTAGCACATTTAATTAATGTGTGGATATTTATGTCTGAAGAGTTATTGAGGTAAAGGTCTTAAGGCTACATCTACACTGTGCAGTGTTGTGCAATAGGATATGCAAATGAGGCATGGAGATGAATATTGCTGCACCTCATTTGCATATCTAGTGAGCCACCATTTTGCGGCACAAACTTTTGCCCAAGAAGGAGCTGTCTGCACTGCTCCTTCTTGCACAAAAAACCCTCTTGCACAGAGCTGTTCTGCTGCTTATTTTCAGGAAGAACAGCTCTGCTCAAGAAGGGTTTTTTGCACAAGAAGCAGCAGTGTAGACAGCTCCTTCTTGCACAAAAGCCTGTGCCACAAAAATGGCAGCTCATTAGGTATGCAAATGAGGCAAAGCAATATTCATCACCACACCTCATTTCCATATCTTCTTACACAAGAGCATGCAATGTAGATGTGGCCTACGAGTTTTAAAAAAATAGATATCCTTTCAGTATAAAGGGAACCAAAGCTAGTGGGCTACGCAAGCTCCACAGAACTCCAGTGCCAAGTGGCATCCTGAGAGAGAAACTGTCAATGTGATAATCAGTGCTGGGGCAGTTTTGGGTTCTGCTTTTCTAGCAAAGCCATTTGGTATTTCGGCTCTCCCCCCTCGATTTCTTGTTATTCCAGCTCCAGGGCCCTGATTCTGGGCTCCTATTTCCAGTTGCTTTAGCTCCATGATTCACATGTTCTTTCTCTGCTGCCAGGAGTCTGAACAGCTTTAGCTTCGCAATTTTACTGTTTGCGCACACACACACACACGAGAAGCTACTTGGAAACTAATGAAAGGTTATTTCTAGATATTACAATAATCCAAGCAATCGTTCACTAGTTTTCATGAACATTGTCACTAAATGCATTATTCATTATTTCCATTTTAGGGAACTGAAACTTTATAGCTAGGCTGAAGCAGCATGCTAACTTTAAAGGATGGGTCATTGTGTTCAACAATGGAAGAATCTACAGATCCATGCTGTGATGGAAACATTTACCAGACTGCTTTCCAGGAAGACATAAAAATGATTCCCAAGAGTGTTCCTGTATCTCTGGACTGATGGATTCTGATAGGGTGGAATTCAGAACCAGTGGGCAGAGAGCCACAAAGCCATTTTAGGTAACCCAGACTGAGGCTACGGCTACACTGCAGTTTTTTCCCCTGGAAGAAGATATGCAAAATTGGACTTGCATTTTTTCCAGTTCTTTGTGGAAGAGATTTTGACGGGGTCAAATGTCAGAACTTCCCCCCCTTTTGCAAGACCCCTTATTCCCCATAAATAGAGGTTTATAGGGTCTTGTGAAAGTTTTTTTCCCCAGAAATTTGGCCCCATCTACATGGGGCCAAATCATGGCAAAACCTCTTCTGCAAATAGAATCAGAAGATGTGCAAATGCTGGGGGTAGAAATAGGGAGGAAGTGGAATACAGACAGAGGCAGCTATCACAAGCACTGACAAACCTTGATGATTGTTATCAAGGTGCTTTCTGCAGTGTTCCTTCAGGACAGTCTCTATTTTATTTGTAGAAGAGTATTTGCTGCCCCAGAGGCAGTCACTGCCACATAAGGAATCCACAGGTCCAATTCTGGAGGTATTGGTGGCATAGATGGGGATGACTGCCATAACTACAGCAAAGCAATTAATGTCTTAGCTGTTCTGAAGACAGGGGTGCTTAAAATTATTGACTCCAAAATGGGAGTAAATTTGTGGAGTCATTTGTCAAAGAAGCATACAACCTGCTGGATGTTGATCAGAAGTTTCCCATTCTTCATCATCTAGCAGCAGGACAGATTAAACAAATGACTAGACCCATCAAATGCATTCACTTCTTTTTCTTAGTGTGTAACAGGCAGCAATCAGAATGAAGTATTACCATTTACACTAATTTACATCAAACATACACAAAAACTTTTCCTCATGCAAGGCTTTAAAGGGAAAGCTAAGGAGATTGTGAGGGGTGTGAAAAAGCTCCTACATAAGTTCAGTGGGTCCTGCACTTTCAGGTGGATTTACTTGCCTCAGAGGCTCATAGCAGCCCCCAATTTTAGGCACCACACCTGAGCTACGTCTACACTGGCATGAATTTCCGGAAATGCTTAAAATGGAATACTATTCCATTTTCAGCTTTTCCGGAAAAGTGCATCTACATTGGTGGCGCGCTTTTCCGGAAAAGCAAAAGCCCGGAACCATTTTGAAAAGGGCAAAGGCCACCAGACCTTTCCGGGGGCGGGGCCGGAGCTCCGTCCAGACGTGTGGTTAAAGGGGTCTCACCGGGCAGCCGTTGGTCTCGTGCTCCCGTGCCTTGTGACCTCTTCCAGGGACTGGCACCCTTCACAGGGTCGGTGGTTGCCCTGTGAGTTTTGGGGACACCACCCTTTGGCCCCCCAACTGCTTTTCCCAGCGTCTTCTTTTTTCTGCCCTGCTCTGTCTGCCATGGAGCTGTAGGTGGCCATGTTTCTGGACCTGTACAGGTGCCTGGAGCTCGTGCTGCAGGCTGGTGCCCTGGCGTTCATATACCAGGAGGCAGAGATAGCCTTGGACTCCCTCCTCCGGCTCGGTGGGACAGTTGATGGGGGGGTGCTGGCAGGTGTCCACAGGGACACCTTGTGGGGCTGGCTCGCCCAGAAAAGAGTGCAGCCTCTCAAAATAGGGGCAGGCATCGGGTCCTGCTCCCCTCCCCTCCGTGGCCCGCACGTACGCCAGCCGCAGCTCCTTCACCTTGGAGCGCACCTGCTCGCAGTTGCAGCTGGGGTGGCCTTGCTGGGCCAGGTTCCGTGCCAGCCGGGTGTACAAGTCGGCGTTCTGGCGGCAGGACTGCAGGTCATGGAGACCCTCCTCCTCCTCCCACAAGTCCAGGAGGGTCTCCAACTCCCTGGGGGTCCAGGATGGGGCCCTGTGTTTCCGGCCCCTGGGGGCTTCCTCCCCTGCCCCGGGTGATGGTGGCTGACGACCACCTGGAGCTGCCATGCCTGCACTGAGGTGGCTGGGCAGCACAGTTGCCACATGGCAGAGCTGGGAAGGGTGGTCTCCAGGGGGCTCCTGCCACGTGCGGCCAGTAGCGTGCGGGCTCTTTAAGCGCTCAGGTAACGCGTAAGTCCGCAGCTTCTACGGGGTCTCCCGCCGTCCAAACCGCTTTTTTACGTTTCTTCTGCTTTTCCAGAAAAGCGGTCTACACTGGCCCTTTTCCGGAAAAGCTTTTCCAGAAAAAAGACTTATGCCCAAGCGGGAGCAGAGTACAGTTTCCGGAATAGCGGCTGATTTTGTACAGTACAGTGTCGATGCTTTTCCGGAAATTCAAGCAGCCAGTGTAGACAGCTCACAGCTTATTCCGGAAAAGCGGCTGCTTTTCCGGAATAAGTGGCCCAGTGTAGACACACCTTTAAGGTATTAGTTTTCTGAACTCTTTTAATCTTTGGCCAGTGTATGGAAAGGGGAAAGCTTTCTAGTCCAGCTATGGGCCCTATAATAGCAGCTAGCTATGTGAGTTCCCAACACCTATACAAGACAACACCAACATCCCAGGATACTTTCCCCCTCACCTTTTTTTCCCTCTGATTCCTCCTCCTAGGGTCCACTTGCTGTGCCTTCTCCTTCTCCCAGCACTTTCCTCTACCCACTCAAGTACACAGACCCACCACCACCTGCAGGCAAAATCCTTTTATAGCCAGTTTCAACTGTTTTCCCTAATTAATCTCAGGTGTCCTAATCAGCCCAGACTTGCCTGACTCCATAGGCCTGCTCAATAGATCCCAGGTGTTCAACTGCCCCTGACTGTTTCTGCTGGTTCTAAACCAGCCCCTTCTGATTATCCTGGGAACAGAGATCTCTTCAGTCTGAGGCTTATATACAATTTCTCCACTACTTTTTTGTAACCTTTGGATCTGACCAGGTCACAGAGGATATAAATGAGATGGTTCCTGTCCATCTGGTTACAATGGCTCTGTCAGAGGCCATGGTTCAGAACATGCAGATGCAGAATTTACAGATTCAAAAGACCATGATAGCAATTGATAAGGCTGAACTACAGAAGATCATGGCACAGTTCAATGCCAAAGGAAACTGAAGAGAGCATCAAGTGGAATTGAAAATCATGATCCACGCTCAGGCTCCCTACTATTATTTTCCAAAGACAAAGTGGTGCAGCCAGCTTAATGTTGCATTGAGTTAGCCATTCTGTATACTTGTTAGACCTGAAATATAACAGGCACAGTTGGTCTCATGCTTTTGTCCCTTTCTGTCTTACAGGTTTTATAGCCATGAAGAGGTAGAGGCTTACATCACCATGAGTATGTCTAGACTGCATCCCTTTGTCAGCAGAGGGATGCAGATTAGTCAGGTCGACATTGCAAATGAGGCAGGGATTTAAATATCCTGCACCTAATTTGCATAAAAATGTCCATCGTGTTTTGCCGACTCAGCACTTTGTCAGCAAAAAGCGGCAGTCTAGAGGGGGATCTGTCAAGAAAGAAAGCCTTTTTCAACAGATCCCTTATGTCTCCTGCAAGGTGGTTTACAGGATCTGTCGAAAAAGGCTTTCTTTCTCGACAGATCCCCCTCTAGACTGCTGCTTTTTGCTGAC
Source organism: Pelodiscus sinensis (assembly GCF_049634645.1). Classification (NCBI taxonomy): domain Eukaryota; kingdom Metazoa; phylum Chordata; order Testudines; family Trionychidae; genus Pelodiscus; species Pelodiscus sinensis. Next base: position 8,225,221 of record NC_134730.1, on the reverse strand, counting down.
AAAGTGCTGAGTCGGCAAAACACAATGACCATTTTTATGCAGATTAGGCATGGGATATTTAAATCCCTGCCTCATTTGCAATGTTGACCTGCCTAATCTGCATCCCTCTGCTGACAGAAGGATGCAGTCTAGACAGACTCCATGTGTCCTGGTATGGAGAATGCAGAAATATTACAGTTGGTGATTCCCTGGTCCCAAGACCAGTACAGAAGTATGACAAACTCCATCTGTATCATAGGAACAAATTTTAAAAATTACTTCTGTTTGCAACTGAATGGGATGTATCTACTTTGCTGGGAACTTTGTCTTGTTTGAACACTGAGTAGCAGAGTTGTTGACCTGAATCCCACGACTTGAACTTGAGTCTGACTTAAGTCACCTAGGTGACTCAACTTGAGACTCGAAAAATTGTCCAAAAATGCCGATATTTGATGGCTTGTACAAAAGTGACTTGACATTTTTTAAATTAAGACTTGAGACTCGACTTGGGACTTGACTCAAAAGTGACTTTAGGGACTCGGGACTTGACTTGAGACTTGACAATGACTTGAAGACAACACTGCTGAGTTACTATCAGTTGCAGTTAGAGAGCTACAAGGGATGTGTGCAGATGCTATCTGTGGGCAAAAATAGACAGCTGGAGAAGGGTCATGGCAAATAATAAATACTATGCTACATCCCACATCCAATCAAGTACTTCTAACATTGAGGGTGGCATAGGAGTGAAGAAGCTATTTAAAACTGAAACATTGGCAACCCAAACTAAAGTTGCAGTTGATACCTTTACTTCTGTACATTTTGTTATAGATTTCAATGCTTAAGGTGGAAATAGGAATTGACACAAGGAGGATGGCCATAAGGCACTCTTGGCTGCCTGGTCTCTGGTAATCCTCAAAGAGCCCTGCGCCAGAGCTTGGTGAAGTGGGAGAGCTCAGGCTTTCCTACCAATCCCATTTTACACTAAAGAGAAACTGGTCCTCTAATCACTAGGGCCGTGTCCAGACTCAGGGGTTTTTTCAGGAAAAGTAGCCTTTTCCCGAAAAAACTTCCCCTGCGTCCAGACTCAAGCCGCGTTCTTTCGAAATTATTTCGAAAGAACGCGGCTTTTCTTTCGATGGCGGTAAACCTCGTTTCACGAGGAAGAACGCCTTCTTTCGAAAGTTCCTCTTTCGAAAGAAGGCGTTCTTCAATGTAAATAGGGCTTCTTCAAAAGAGAGCATCCAGACCCGCTGGGTGCTCTCTTTCGAAAAAGCGGATTGCTCTTTCAAAAGATCCGCCTGCAGTCTAGACGCGATCTTTCGAAAGAGGCTCTTTCGAAAGATGCTTTCGAAAGAACCTCTTTCGAAAGAAGCCTGCAGTCTAGACATAGCCTAGGCAATGCTTCCATCAAGCACCAACCACCATACCTCCCTTTTCCATTATTACCACAGATTTGGTACAACTAGAATCATTGGTGCCCAATGCCCAACTAATGGGTAAGCAATAGAAAACTGGGGACATTACTGTATTGGTAGTGAATAAATCCTGGTGAGTTTGCATCCTCTGATTCATACTTTAGGTCAATTTTAATGGTGACTCAACTACTGTGGTCTTGGACATGTCCTTCTTTTCTGTCTGCTACCTGTGTCGTTGCATCTTAATGAAGGTGTAGTGGCTGCAAAACTTTCATATGCACAGGTTCTCATTCATGGACTGTGTTCAGAGCTTGCCCCAGCCCTCCAGCTCAGTGACACCTGAATGAGATCTGTACTGACTGTGGAGAATAAAGTGATGATCACTCCATGGAAACTTGCAACTTAAAGGTTTGCAGAGATTTTTTTTAAAGAGCTGTGAAGCTTTATGGGATGCAGATGAAATTATAGGCTATAGGATAAAGAACATGATTACAGAACATGGAAATCTTATTATTCCCAATCACCTGTGAGGCACTGCAAAACCTCCCCAAGATATCCTGTGGTTGATAGGTACACCCATTGCATTGCTTTCTTCATCAGTGCAAGCTCAGTTAGTTAGTGTATGTCTACACTACAATGTTAGTTCGAAATAACGGACGTTAGTTCGAACTAACATTCATAGGCGCTACACTAGCGCTCCGCTAGTTCGAATTTAAATCGAACTAGCGGAGCGCTTAGTTCGAAATAGGAAAACCTCATTTTACGAGGACTAAGCCTAGTTCGAACTTACTAGTTCGAATTAAGGGCTGTGTAGACCCTTAATTCGAACTAGTGGGAGGCTAGCCCTCCCCAGGTTTCCCTGGTGGCCACTCTGACCAATACCAGGGAAACTCTATTGCCCCCCTCCCGGCCCTGGACCCCTTAAAGGGGCACGGGCTGGCTACGGTGCCCGTGCCAGGTGCAAGCCTGCCAGCACCCAGCCAGCAGACCCTGCACCTGGCACGGCACAGAGCCACCCACCCGATGTCCCCCAGCCCTCCCCCTTTTCCCGGGACCAGGCTGGCGGCTCCCGGGAGCTTGCCCGGGACCGCAAGAGGCGGGCACCTTCCTGGGCTAGTGCAGACATTGTGGACCTCATCCACGATCTCCGCACTAGGCACAGGAAAGTGGCCGTCTAGGGCAGGAGAGCTGCCAGCCTGGCCACCCAGGAGCAGGTGTGCATGAAAATCGAGGTGGTCCACTGAGACCCCCCGACCCTGAGCCCTGAGCTTACAATGGCCGTCCTGGGTCAGACCAAAGGTCCATCTAGCCCAGTAGCCTGTCTGCCGACAGCGGCAAACCCTAGCTACCCTGGAGGGGATGGACCGAAGACAGTGACCAAGCCATTTGTCTCGTGCCATCCCTCTCCAGCCTTCCACAAACTTTGGGCAGGGACACCACTCCTACCCCCTGGCTAATAGCACTCCATGGACCCAACCTCCATGACTTGATCTCACTTCCCTTTAAACTCTGTTCTAGTTGTGGCCTTCACAGCCTCCTGCAGCAAGGAGTTCCACAGGTTAACTCTTTGCTTTGTGAAGAACAACTTTCTCTTACTAGTTTCAAGCCTGCTACCCATTCCTTTCCTTTGGTGTCCTCTAGTCCTTCTTTATGGGAACTCATGAAGAACTTTTATGAATGCACCCTCTCCACCCAACCCCTGCTTTTAGAGACCTGCATCCTGTCCCCGCTCCATCTCCTCTTTTCTAAGCTGAACAGTCCCAATCTCTGTAGCCTCTCTTCATCTGGGACCTGTTTCCAACCCCTGATCATGTTAGTTGCCCTCCCCTCTCCCAACCTTTCTCTTCCCCTCTCCCACCTCCTTTTCCCAGTCTCCCCCAGTTTTGTTCAGTAAATGTTGGAAGAAACGTTATCTTTATTTTGTACATCAGGAAGAGGGGCTAGGGAAGGGTAAGTGGAAGGAGGTGAGGGAGGAATTGGGTACGAGTCCCCGATGGGGAAGACTGAGCTGGCTCTGCGGGCTTCTGGGGGTGGAAACTCTCCTGCAGCCCCCCAATTGCCCCCTCTCCCCAGATGGCAGCCTGCGGCAAGTGCAGCCGGGCTGATGGCCGAGTGCTGTGATGTTCCCAGTGTGGGCATTCCGGGCACTCCAAGCCAGGACTGGTTTTCAAGCGGGGCACCCCTGAGAACTGTCTGTCCGGGGTGGGGGTCGGGTCCCTTTAAGCGCAGCCCTCGGCTAGCCTGAGAGAGCATCTCCACGCTCTAAGTCCTCCTCTGATGCCCTGCCGGCACTGCTTCCGGCCATCCTTAAGCCCTGTTCAGGGTCCACTCAATGTGGACATGCTAGTTCGAATTAGCAAAACGCTAATTCGAACTAGTTTTTAGTTCTAGACGTGTTAGTTCGAATTAGCTTAGTTCGAATTAACTAATTCGAACTAAGTTAGTTCGAGCTAACTGTGTAGTGTAAACATACCCTTAGGATGCACAGTACAAACACAAGAATTGTAGTCAATAAACTTAATTGCTGCCATAACATGAGTTGACATTTCTGTAGTGCAGGCGTGGCCTAAGAAGACAAAATGTCTAAGCCAGATAAGAGGGAGAACACTCAGAGAATCATTTACTAGGAACAAACTAACAATATACAAGACAATGTGGAAATGTAGCGATGAAGTAAAGAGGAGGTCGAGCATGGACAATGAATGGCCAAAACATGTTGCATGGTGTGGCGGGGTGGCCCCGCCCCTCCCGGAAACCGCCGGGACGCCGCAACCGCGGGGGAAGGACTCACCCCCCGGAGGGGAGCGGAGTACCGCCCGCCGTCCCCGAACGGGGGGGCCGGCACACCGGCCGGGTGACGAGCCGGGGCCGGCCGGCAGCGCCGAAAGGGGGCGGAGCCGAGCAGGCGTGGCGGAGCCGTCATGGGGAGGACGGCCCTGGGAGGGGCCGGAGTCCGACGAGGGGGGTGACGTCATCTGCCTGCGTCCGGCGGGCAGCTTAAAAGGCCGCAGTGTATCAGCCATATGGGGGGACGCCGAGGAGACGCACCCCCCCCCCCGTGAGCCGGCGAGTGGGCGGCAGTATTGGAGACCCTGGGCAGGGTCAGAGGAAGGGCCGAGGTGAGCCTATGGGACCTGGGGGGGGGGGGGGGAAGAAGCAGCCCAGGGCGGGGACGCGGACCCTGAGAGCAGGGGAGTTTAGGGGTCTCGACCCCCCCTGCTAGGTGGGGGAGTCTTTTTCCCCGACCTTAGGGCCCTGGGCTGGGGTCCGGAGAGAGGGCGGGCCCGGACCCCCTTCCCCCAACCGCCTAACCAAACCAAGCGGAATCGGGCGCGTTAAGGCGTCGATATTCAGAGAACCGAGGGGGGGCGGACGTAAGCCCCTCCGCACAGGGGGAGAACCCCTACACGTGGTGGAGAATGTGGGCATAGCGGACCCCGAAACGGGGGTTCGGATAAGGGAAAGGATTAACAAAGTCTTGATTGCCAGGAGACAATGGAAGCCAATAAAATTCTGGAATGGTGGACCGAGACCCAGAAGGTACAACAGCAGCAACAGATGCAGGCGCTGCAACAGCTCCTCAACCAGCTCCAGGAGCGTCAGGAGCAGATGGCGCGAGGCGCACCAGTGACGGTACCGGGGACAGTAGCAGGGTCTGGAGGAGGAGAGGGGGTCGGTACCCAATTGCCCATACGGCTAACGAAACTAGGGCCGGAAGATGACCCCGAGGCATTCCTGGTTACGTTCGAGAGGGTGGCCGCCGCCGCGAAGTGGCCACCCGAGCATTGGGCCACCCTCCTCGCACCTTACCTGTCAGGGCCGGCCCAGCTAGCATACCGAGGGATGTCCGCCAGCGATGCCTTATGTTACTATAAGGTTAAAGAGGCTATTCTGGACCAATTAGGGGTGACTCCCGAGACCCACCGCCGGCGGTTTAGAGAGGCCAGGTACGACTCCCGCGAGCGACCACGGGCGGTGGCACAACGGGTTAAGGAAGCGGGGATGAGATGGCTGGAACCAGAGACTAAGACGGGGGCTCAGGTGGCGGACCTCGTGATACTCGAACAATACGTCAGCATCCTCCCCGTGGAAGGGCAGTGGTGGGTACGGCGGCACCTTCCGGAGACCTTGGATGAAGCGGTGACCCTCATGGAACACTACTTAGCCGCAGAGGGGCCAGAGGGGAAAGGAACCGCTGGGGCACCGAGAGAACCCCGAAGGAACGAGGCGGGGATGGGTAAGCCCACGGGAGCCCAACGGGCTGCGGAAAGCGCCGGGAGTTCCCTGGGCCCCCTCCCGACGAGGAGGTTGGCACCCCGGTGGAACCGGCCGATCGGTGAGGCCAGGGGAGACCGGGCGACCGAAACGAGGCCGGGCACCCCGCCACCCGAGGGAGCTCCGAAGGTGGTCTGCTACCAGTGCAGCCAGGAGGGCCATTATAAGCGGGACTGCACCCTGATGGACTGCACCTTCGGGCAGAGGCGTGCTGGGAGCACGGACAGGAAGGCGGCCGGCGCAGCTCAGGTAATTAAACGACTGTGGGTTAATGGGAACCCGGTGGAGGCCATCCTCGACTCGGGATGCGGGCAAACCATTGTCCGAAGGGACGTGATACTTCCAGGGCGGGCCCGGGGTGCCCCCATAGCCCTCCGGTGCGTCCACGGAGATATTCATTACTACCCTACGACCCGGGTACGGATAGGGGACGGGGAGTTGGAAGGAGACTGTGTAGTCGCTGTCGGCCCTAAGTTAGCGTACCTCCTCCTGCTGGGGCGGGATTGGCCCGGCCTGAAGCGACTCCTAGGACAGTGGGATAGCGGAACTCAGCCTAAAAGGGAGCCAGAAACAGGGCAGGGGACCTTGGTAGCCCAAGGAGAGCAAGATGAGGGGGGGGCCGAGCCAGCAAGGGCTCCGGACGCCGAGACACCGCCCACCGTCCGTCTTGACGTAGAAGAAGGGGACTTCCTCACTCAACAACGCGAGGACCCCACACTACGGGTGGCCTGGGAGCAGGTGTGCACTACAAGCGAGCCACAGGAGGGGGACCCGCCCAACCAGCCGGACGGGCCGCGATTCGAGGTAAAAGATGACCGCCTGTACCGGGTGTCTTCGGGGGAACTCCCTGGGGAAGAAAGGTGGCAGCTGTTGGTCCCAAGACCGTACCGGTGGAAGGTCCTGGAATTGGCCCACGAACACCCGTGGGCCGGGCACCTGGGCAGGGAAAAAACCCAACAGAAAATACTCCAGAGATTCTATTGGCCGGGGGTGTACCAGGAGGTTAAGAATTTCTGTAACTCCTGCCCCCAGTGCCAAAGAACAGCCGGGGGCTGGGTCCCGCCGGCTCCCCTGGTGCCCCTGCCGGTGGTAGGGACCCCCTTTGAGAGGGTAGCATTAGACCTGGTAGGTCCGCTCGAGAAATCTGGGCGCGGACATAATTACATCCTGGTCATCGTAGATTACGCCACCCGTTGCCCAGAGGCAGTGCCCCTGAAAAGAGCCACCGCCCCCGCCATAGCGGAGGCATTAGTTAAGCTATTCTCATGGGTCGGGCTGCCCAGGGAGTTACTGACAGACCAGGGGACGAATTTAACGTCGAAGGTTATGACGGAACTGTGTAAGGTCTTGCAGATCAGGAAGCTCCGGACGTCGGTATATCACCCCCAAACCGATGGGCTGGTGGAACGATTCAACCGCACATTGAAGGGGATGCTGCGGAAGTTCGCACAGGACGAACCCCGGGAATGGGATAAGCTGTTGCCTGCACTGATGTTCGCCGTCAGAGAGGTACCGCAGGCATCGCTCGGGTACTCCCCCTTCGAGCTGTTATACGGGCGGCGACCGCGGGGGATCCTGGACCTCGTAAAGGAGGGATGGGAAACGTCAGTGTCACCTGCCTTGGGGGCCGCCCAGTACGTACAGAAATTGAGGGGAACCCTCCACGACCTAGCGGGCCGGGCCCGAGCGAACCTAGAGAAGGCGCAAGAAGGGCAGAAGGCCTACTATGATAGAAAGGCGCAGGTGAGGGAGTTCGAACCAGGCGAACAGGTTCTACTATTGCTGCCCAGCGGGGAGTCCAAGCTCCTGGCCCACTGGCAGGGACCCTTCCGGGTAATCAGGAAACTTGGCCCGGTCGACTATGAGGTTCGGGTAGACGGGAACCGCCGGGCAACCCAAATTTATCATGTCAACCTCTTAAAGAAGTGGCATCCACGGGAGGCCCTCCTGATCGACCCTCGGGACACTGACATTGAGCTGGGGCCGTGGGGGGAGCCGGAGGTGAGGATCGAGGGCATACGGGTCGGAGAAGAGCTCCCGGGCCCAAAGCGAGAACAGTTGCACCACCTTCTCGACCAGTTCAGGACGGTACTAACCAGCCGACCCGGACAGACCTCGTTGGTACAACACAAGATCGAGACTGAACCCGGCAGAGTGGTAAGAGATAATATGCGCCCCCTTCCCCGGAAGTTATGGGGCACGGTGAAGGAAGAACTCCAAGCCATGTTGGAGTGGGGGGTCATACAGGAATCGCGTAGTGAATGGCGAAGCCCCATTGTTTTGGTGCCCAAAACAGATGGATCAACGAGGTTCTGCATTGACTTCCGCAAAGTCAACGCGATCTCGCGATTTGATGCATACCCCATGCCGCGGATAGATGAGTTACTGGGACGCCTGGGGAGGGCCGCCTATTTGTCGACCCTCGACTTAACGAAGGGGTATTGGCAGATCCCCCTCTCCCCCGAAGCCCAGGCGAAAACGGCGTTCGCCACCCCCTTTGGGTTGTACCAATTCAAAAACATGCCGTTCGGACTGCACGGGGCCGCGGCGACCTTTCAAAGACTCATGAACCAGGTCTTAAGGGACCATCAGGACTACGCAGTGGCTTACATTGATGATATCGTGATATTCAGTGAGTCCTGGGAGAAGCACTTAGAGCACATTACGAGCGTATTAAGGGCACTGAGGGAAGCGGGACTCACGGCCAACCCAAAGAAATGTCAATTTGGGAGGGCCGAAGTTTCGTATCTGGGGTACACGGTAGGGAGAGGGAAGCTGAAGCCCCTAGTAGATAAGGTCCAGGCAGTACGGGAACACCCCACCCCAACGACAAAAAGGAAAGTACGGCAGTTCCTGGGATTGGCGGGTTATTATAGACGGTTTATCCCGAATTTTTCCTCCGTGGCCGCCCCACTGACAGACCTCACAAGGAAAGGACAACCCGAGAGGGTGAGGTGGACCGCGGCGTGCGACGACGCGTTTCAGGAGTTGAAAGACCGGTTGGTCCGGGCCCCGGTGCTGGCCCAGCCCGACTTTAACAAACCTTTTACCTTGCAGACTGACGCGTCAGAAGTGGGGTTAGGGGCGGTACTGACGCAAGAGGAGGAGGGACAGGAGCATCCCATCCTCTATCTGAGTCGTAAACTGTTCCCTCGGGAGAAGGGATATGCGACAATTGAAAAGGAGGCATTGGCCCTCAAGTGGGCTGTCGATTCACTAAGATACTTTCTTCTAGGCGATGAATTTACCGTGGTGACGGACCACGCCCCGCTGCAATGGATGCAGCAGATGAAGGACACTAATCCACGGATCTTGAGATGGTACCTCAGCTTACAGCCATACAAATTCCGAGTCGTGCACCGCCCGGGGTCCGCCAACGGGAACGCGGACTGGCTATCCCGGTCAGCGGAAAACACAGAGACCAGAACTGCGAGTATGGCACCAGACTTAAGGGGGAAGGTGTGTGGCGGGGTGGCCCCGCCCCTCCCGGAAACCGCCGGGACGCCGCAACCGCGGGGGAAGGACTCACCCCCCGGAGGGGAGCGGAGTACCGCCCGCCGTCCCCGAACGGGGGGGCCGGCACACCGGCCGGGTAACGAGCCGGGGCCGGCAGGCAGTGTAAGGCCGGGGGCGCCGGCACACCGGCCGGGTAACGAGCCGGGGCCGGCAGGCAGTGCAGGGACGGCGGCGCCGGCATCCCGGCCGGGTGACGAGCTGGGGCCGGCCGGCAGCGCCGAAAGGGGGCGGAGCCGAGCAGGCGTGGCGGAGCCGTCATGGGGAGGACGGCCCTGGGAGGGGCCGGAGTCCGACGAGGGGGGTGACGTCATCTGCCTGCGTCCGGCGGGCAGCTTAAAAGGCCGCAGTGTATCAGCCATATGGGGGGACACCGAGGAGACGCACCCCCCCCCCCCGTGAGCCGGCGAGTGGTCGGCAGTATTGGAGACCCTGGGCAGGGTCAGAGGAAGGGCCGAGGTGAGCCTATGGGACCTGGGGGGGGAAGAAGCAGCCCAGGGCGGGGACGCGGACCCTGAGAGCAGGGGAGTTTAGGGGTCTCGACCCCCCCTGCTAGGTGGGGGAGTCTTTTTCCCCGACCTTAGGGCCCTGGGCTGGGGTCCGGAGAGAGGGCGGGCCCGGACCCCCTTCCCCCAACCGCCTAACCAAACCAAGCGGAATCGGGCGCGTTAAGGCGTCGATATTCAGAGAACCGAGGGGGGGCGGACGTAAGCCCCTCCGCACAGGGGGAGAACCCCTACACATGGGGACTGGTTCCTGCAAAATAACTAAATCAATCCAAAACATGTAAATGCAATGAGATGTGTAATGTATATGTAATGAAAGGGTTTCTGTGTAAGTTTGGAATTGTGACGTACCCCGCATCCACCCCTCTTGGTTTGAGTCTGATCTACCCAGCTGTTCCTGGATGCCGAACAGAGATATCTGAGTGGCAATATTTGGAGTTGAACTGAAATCTTAGGGAAAAGGTGGAAGAGGTCTTGGGGGAGCCCCAACAGGGGTTAGCTCTCTTCCCTCCACCCTTCCCACTAACCTTTGTCTTATCTAGACAGTCCACTATCTGCAACAGGGACTGTCCTTCACTCTGGGTCCCAAGCTTTAGAGAGAGGGCCAGTCTTTAAAGTCATCCTTGCTATAATCTGGCAACAACCTTTGGCTTTATTGTCCACTGAAAGTGAAGCTGATAATGCTCATTCTTGAAACAGACTTTATTCAGGCCACAAACAGAATAATAATAGAGATGTAGCTGTGTTAGTCTGGTCTTGCTGAAACAAAAGACAGGACTGTGTAGCACTTTAAAGACTAAGAAGATGGTTTATTAGGTGATGAGCTTCTGAGGAAGTGGGGCTGGCCCACGAAAGCTCATCACCTAATAAACCATCTTGTTAGTCTTTAAAGTGCTGCATAGTCCTGTCTTTTACAAACAGAATAAAGCTGAACAAAATCATTTCTCTTCTACCTTCTGCTTTTCCTTAACACCAGAGGCAACAATGGCAAAAAACAATTCCGGAAAGAAAGTGCGAATGTAAAGAGCTGCCTTGGGGATGGCATTGGCCATAAACACCTCCTGTTTTTTTCTGCTCACTGTGTGCAGAACTTCCTCAGCAACCTCCATTGGGTGTACACCATATGCCAGCTTTCTGAAAAAGACTGAAAAGCAGATCAGAGAGGAGTGAGAAGCAGCCAGATGGTGTGTAGTATGGCTGCACTACAGCGGATCTGGAGAGTGATAGAGCAACAGACAGAATAGCTGTGAACTAGTGCAAAGAAGACTCAACCTGCTTCCTGAATCCCCAGTTCTTCCCACTCCCCCCTCCTCGCTCCCCCTATCCCCAGCACATTTAATTTAATTTAATTTAATAATTTTACCACTTACCTCTAAATAAAACTCCTGTTCCCTCTTTCTCCTGTCTTCCCTCTTCCTATGCACCACAGAACCAGTGTGTGACTTGGAAAATTTACAGGTCCTTCCAACATTGACCACACCTGTTTACGAGTCTGGCAAGCTCAGAATGGGCAAGTACAGTTCATGTCCCAGGTATGTAGCAAGTTTATTAGAGTATTAAGCTTAGCAGGTGTGCTTTGTTTTATTTTGTTTAGCAACTTACTTTTCTTAGTAATTTACCTTGATCTGTCTGCCATCATTTGCAGCCCTTTGTTTCCTGTTTTTTTTTACCACTTCTCAATCCAAAAAAGGACCTTCCCTCTTATCCCATGGCCATGTAATTTACACAAGAGCCTTTGGTGAGGGACCTTGTCAAAGGCTTTCTGAAAATCTAAGTATACTATATCTACTGGATCCCCCTTGTCTGCATGTTTGTTAACCCCTTCAAAGAACTCTAATAGATTAGTAAGACCGGATTTCCCTTTACAGAGACCATGTTGACTTTTGCCCAACAAATTATGTTCTTCTACATGCCTCACAATTTTATTCTTTACTATTGTTTCGACTAATTTGCCCGGTACTGAAGTTAGACTTACCGGTCTGTAATTGCCAGGATCGCCTCTAGAGCCCTTTTTAAATATTGGTGTCACGTTGGCTACCTTCCAGTCATTAAGTACAGAAGCCGATTTAAAGGATAGGTTACAAACCACAGATAATAGCTCCGGTTATGGAGCCATGTAGTGTAGACATGCCCCTAGGCAGGTAATGGCTGAGGAGCCTGATCTTCAGGCTGGGGTAAACATCCAACTCAATATAGGGGGCTCCAGCAAAAGACCTGACACAGTCTAGAGGGCTCTAACAAAGTGATGATCTCCCATCGCAGTCCAGGGGACTCCAGAAAGGGTTAAGCCTAGTGTCCTCACTTAGCAGACTGTAAACAGATCCATAGGGGGAGTACAACCTCCCTCCCCCTCCATGCCAGCCTACCTAACTCCACTGAGTCCCAGCTGAAGACCCTAACAATGATGGGGGATCTGCCACTTAGTCAGTGAGGATCCGCTCACAACACGCTGATCTTGTCACAGGCCAGCCCTCAATCAGATGGTTGTTTAGCTCCACTGTGCTACTTCTTATCTCCCCCGGGAATGCACCTGGATGTGTAGGGGTTCTCAGGGTCATGCAGGTAGACGCCACTGGCAGTTCTTTTGGGACTTGATCTATGGGTGGAACAGGTCCTATCACACCTTTCCCCATCTCCATTTCCTTTCCCCATCACAGCTCCCTCACTGTCCCTCTCTGCCTGATGCCTTTCTTTTCACAAATACCATTATATGTTCCTGTTTTCCTCTTCTTTCTACACTGATCACATGACTCCCGCAATCTCCTTTTTATTCTGCCCCCTTCATCTGTTCTTCTCTCTGGGGATTTATCTAAATGAACAGTTCGAGTATGTGTAAGGATGGGAGTGGGTTTCAAAACCCAGTATCCAGCCCAAACCGCAGCTTCAAAGCAATTTTTAGAGCTGTCCACCTGGGTTGAGGAACTTGCATCCACAGACTACATAGGTATACCCTTAGTTTACAGCAAGTTGGGATGTAAATCTATCCTAGTGTGTGGTCCCTGCTACCATACACTAACATTTCTCTAATGCCTCTCTCCTTTCTATCCACTTGTCCTCTAACTCTCTATCCTCCACTTCTAAATGTCCCACAGCTCTCAATTGCACTTTGAACCTTACATTTCCAAATGGAGGCCTCCCAGTTGCCAGGCTCTGGTTGAACATGGTATGAACGGATGAATGTTGGACTCACGGTGCTGATACAAACATCAAATTCTTCCACTTCAGCTCTAAGACAGTCAAAAAATCCTTGAGCAGCATGCTTAGAAGCAGCATCTAAGAGACAAGCAATAGGAGAGACAGCCTTATCAAATGCAAAAACACTAAGGTAGGCATACCTTGATGTTTTTGTTTCTTAAATCTGCCAGTGCGTGGTAATTTTCCAGAGAGAGGAGAGGAATAAAGTCAACAATTGAAGAAATTCACTGTACAAATAAGGACAGGTGAAATGGACACCTAGTAATACATCATACAGATGCTACTATAAAAACATTGATCTTCACTCCATAGCTAAAGTTGAGTTGAATTTAACATTTAAACTAGGGATTTAACTACTTTGGTTAACCACATTGTATCCCCCCCAAAATTACAGTGTGTACTCTTTGCACACAGAATAGTTTTTATGAGACTTTACACTTAAATCTGATAATCAGTGTCTCAGTTAAAAATAGTCGCCAGCTGTGACAATTTCATCCAATAACTGGATTTTGATTCCTCCTGGAGCCAGGCTAGCATTCCTGAAAAACACTAGCCCTACTTCCAATTGGCTTTTCTCCTCAAGAAATACAGGAAGGAGGCAAGCAGAACTCTTCCCATCATGGGAGCCAGAGAATATCTTTGTGTAGGAAATCAGAAAAGAGGGTATGTCTACACTACCCCCCTAGTTCGAACTAGGGGGGTAATGTATGCATACCGAACTTGCTAATGAAGCCCGGGATTTGAATTTCCCGGGCTTCATTAGCATAAAGCCGGCTCCGCCATTTTTAAAAGCCGGCTTGTTCGAACCCCGTGCCGCGTGTAGCCGCGCGGCACGGGGTTCGAACAAGCCGGCTTTTAAAAATGGCGGAGCCGGCTTTATGCTAATGAAGCCCGGGAAATTCAAATCCCGGGCTTCATTAGCAAGTTCGGTATGCATACATTACCCCCCTAGTTCGAACTAGAGGGGTAGTGTAGACATACCCAGAAGGAGCAGGAAAAGCCCAGCAGTTCAGGGCAGCTTCCCATACAATGGGTCAGTCTGCTCCCTGCTCTCCTGGCCCTGCAATACCAGGCCTAGGAAAAGGAGGAGGAGGAGTGAAGAGGGGCAAGCTACACCTAACCCTCCAAGGCCTGGGAGTAAGCCGTGAAGATTCCCCCAAGCACGCAGACAGAGGTGTAGATTAGGGATGTTAAATATTGGTTGATTGAACAGTCGATTAACTTCGTGAATTCTTAGTCCCTGGGGTGGCACTGGCAGCTATGTACCTATACCAGTCTTTATGGTCCTACTCCTGGGGAGCCCCTTGCTACTCATGGTGCTGTCTCTATTAAAGACAGCAGCGCAGAGTGCGAGGTGGGAGCTGGTCCGCAAGGGGAGCCAGTTTAAAAACTGGCTCCTCTCGCAGACCAGCTGTCTGACACCCTGTGCTGCTGCCTCTGTCTGGGGGGGAGGTCTGAGCTCCTGCACCTGGCGCGAGCCAGAACTGAACCGGGCTGCCTGGCTTCTAATACACTTTAAATGCAAAGCCACAGCAGGGGTAGGTCTCAGCAAGCTGAGACTGAGTTGGGTTGCCGGCCCTACTAAAAAATGTACTGGCAAGAGGCAGAGGGTGGGGAGGGAATGTGAGTAATCTGGCATTAAGCTTTTGCTTATCGGTTAATCAACTCTACACCCCTAGTGTAGATTAGAGGGGGCAGTGGGTTGATGCTGGGCCTATGTACCTGTAAAATACAGAGGCTTGGGTGGGTATAGGGCCTACCACACACCCAAAGTTACACAGAAAATCTCTTCCTTTTATTTCTTTATAGATATGGATACGTAGATATAGATACACAGTACGTTGTATTTGCTCTAAATTAAATCACACCTTTTTGATTGGTTAGGTTACTTTGCAAGAACCAATCCATGTAGAGAATGTTCTATCCATGTGCGGTTCACAAGGAACCCGATTTTTTCATTCCAGGTTTATCTTGTCCATAGTCTGTAGCTTCGGAGTGTTGGGCTGTGTCTACACTGGCCACTTATTCCGGAAAAGCGGCTGCTTTTCCGGAATAACTTGCCAGCTGTCTACACTGGCCGCTTGCTTTTCCGGAAAAGCAATGACGATCTAATGTAAAATCATCATTGTTTTTCTGGAAAATCTATGCTGCTCCCGTTCGGGCAAAAGTCCTTTTCCAGAAAAACTGTTCCGGAAAAGGGCCAGTGTAGACAGCACAGTAGTCTTTTCCACAAAAAAGCCTCGATCGCGAAAATGACGATCGGGGCTTTTTTGCGGAAAAGCGTGTCTACATTGGCCACAGACGCTTTTCCGGAAAAAGTGCTTTTCCGGAAAAGCATCCTGCCAATGTAGACGTGCTTTTTCCGGAAATACTTATAACGGAAAACTGTTCCGTTTTAAGCATTTCCGGAAAAGGGTGCCAGTGTAGACATAGCCTTGCTGCCTACCTTAGCACTATACTGATTCCAGCAAATGGTTTGTAAAACTCTTTTTCTTAACTTCACTTTCCATTTAGCTTCCTAGTCATGCCCACTATGAAATGAGACATATCACTTTTGTTAAGCCAGGCCTATACCTTGTGAATATAATTTGAAAAATTATAATTTGCTGCTCAGTATTGTTCTTGTAAAATATGTGTGGCAACATTGTATGTGAAAATATGGTGTTAAACATTCAAAATCCCACAGTCCTGCCTATATAGAAATCAGGTTTGTTTTAAGTAACAGCAGGACTGTTAGGTTTGCCTTAATTCGCATTTAAGCAGGAAACAGAGTCATCAAGCAGAAAGGCAGTATGTAGGGGCACAATTAGAAAGGCAAAGGCACAAACCGAGTTCAATCTAGCTAGAGACATAAAGGAACAAGAATAAATTCCACAACTATATTATAAGCAAGTAGGGTTGCCAGATAGACCCTGCCAAAAAAACAAGCACACTTGATCATGGGCGGGGGGAGGGGAGAGGCAAGGCTGGCTAGGAAGGGGGCGGAACAGGGAAGCAGAGCTTGCTGGGGATGGGTCTGGGGGCTGCAGGGCTGGACTGGAGGAAGGGGGGCAGGAAGCAGACCTGGCGGAGGGGCGCAGCCACTGGCCACAGCCGGAGTCCTTCGGACTGTGCCCCCGGCAGGCACTCCCTCTAGTTGCGAGCAGAAGCCCGGCAGGGACAGGGTCGGGAGCTACTCCCCCCACCCAGCTTCTGCTCGCAATCAGAGGCTCCCAGTGGGGAGGCAGGGATGCGATTGGCTCTGGGAGCCTCTGGTTGCATGCAAAAGCCGGGCGGGGGGAGTCCCAGCCATCGCCCCACCCCGCCTGGCTTTTGCGTGCGACCACAAGGCTCCCAGCGCCAATTGCGGCCCCACTTCCCAGTCGTGCCCCTGCCTCCCAGCAGGGAATTCCAAAAATACTGGACATTGCACATGTCCAGTATTTTCTGAATTGTTCTACCTGACAGACAGTGCAAATACTGGACTGTCTGGTAGAAAACCAGATACCTGGCAACCCTATAAGCAAGACAGGGTAGGCCCCAAGGGCAGGGTAGGCCCATTGCTTAATCAAGAGGCAGAAACAATAACAGAAAACTTTGAAATGGCAGAGGTGCTTAATGACTTCTTTGTTCTGGTTTTCACCAAGAAGGTTGGTGGTGACCAACAGTGAATGCTAGTGGAAATGGGGTACGTTTAGGAGTTAAAATAGGACAATAACAAGTTAAAAAATACTTAGGATATGTCTACACTACAGTTCTTATTCGAACTAACTTGGTTCGAATTAGTTAATTCGAACTAAGCTAATTCAAACTAACGCGTCTAGAACTAAAAACTAGTTTGAATTAGCGTTTTGCTAATTCGAACTTGCGCGTCCACGCTGATTGGATGCAGGGGTGCATTTAAGGGCGGCTGAAACCAGTTCTGGCAGTAGTTGCTTCAGGTCATCAGGACAGTAGTTGCTTTGTCTGGATGCTGTCTGAGGCTATCTGAGGCTTGTGCTTCAAGGGACCCCCCTGGACAGCCGGTTCTCAGTTTTTCTGCTTGCTTGCCTACGTCGCCGAGGGACAGCAAAGCGTTGGCCTCTGTGCCCGTCTGTGTCGGTGCTTCCTTTCGGGGACGCCGCCGCAGGTGGCAACATGGAGCCAGAGCTCGCCCTGTACTTTCTGGTGCAGTTTATGGACTTGCTGCTGCAAGCCTGCCACCAATGGCTGGAGGCTGCCTGGTTCCACCTGGTGCATGTCAGCCCCCTGCCTCTCCGCCTGGCTGCCCTGGGGCCCATGGAGCAGCTGCGGCGTGCCCCGCCAAATCTGGCGTCTGGACACCAGCAGCGACTGGTGGGACCGCATCGTCCTGGACCGCTGGGAAGACCGACAGTGGATCCAGAACTTCAGGATGAGGAGGGACACCTTCCTGGAGCTCTGCGAGTGGCTCACCCCTGCCCTGCGCAGAAGGGACACTCGCATGAGGCCCGCCATCCCCCTCCAGAAGCGGGTGGCCATCGCCCTCTGGAAGCTCTCCACGCTGGACAGCTACCGATCCGTCGGGAACCAGTTCGGCGTGGGGAGATCCACCGTCGGAGCGGTGCTCATGCAGGTATGGCACTTACCGGCCACTGGCCCGGAGGTGAGGGGGGCTGCAAGGAGGGGATGGGCCGCCCCAGGGAAAATGGGGGGTCAGGGATGGAGGAGGCAAAAGTGCCCCGCACCGGAGGGGCCGGTCTCTCCCGGCCTTACTACACGCCGCCCAGGGGGGTTGCTCCCGGGAGTGGGGCATGGTGCACTGCCAGGGCATGATCACTCCCAGCCACCTGGGCGCCCCACTGATTCGCGCTTTGCTGTGTCTCTCCGCAGGTGGTCAAGGCCATCAACCGGGTGCTGCTCCACAGGGTGGTCTGCCTCGCCGACCCAGATGCCGTCATCCAGGGGTTCGGCGCCCTCGGCTTCCCCAACTACGGGGGGGCCATCAGGGCAAGCTGGGAAGGGTTAGCCTCCCACTAGTTTGAATTAAGTGGCTACACAGCCCTTAATTCAAACTAGCTAATTCGAACTAGGCGTTAGTCCTCGTAGAATGAGGTTTGCCTAGTTCTAATTAAGCACTCCGCTAGTTCGAATTAAGTTCAAACTAACGGAGCGCTAGTGTAGCGCCTATCAAAGTTAGTTCGAACTAACGTCTGTTAGTTCGAATTAACTTTGTAGTGTAGACATACCCTTAGAGAAGTTAGATGTCTTTAAGTCACCAGGGCCTGAGGAAATGCATCCTAGAATACTCAAAAGAGCTGAAAGAGGTGATATCTGATAATAAGATGATAGGTAACAGCCAGCATGGATTTTGTAAAAAACAAATCATATTAAACCAATCTGATAACTTTCTTTGATAGCATATAAAGCCTTGTTGATATGGGAGAAGTGGTGGACACAGTATACCTAGAGTTTAGAAAGGCATTTAACACAGTCTAAAGTAACATGGATTTGCAAAATACAAATTGTGTCAAAACATTCTGATAGCTTCCTTCGATGGGATAAAGTCTTGTAAGTAAGGGGAAAGCTGTGGACATAGTATACCTAGACTTTAGTAAAGCATTTGATATTGTCTCGCATGACCTTCTTATCAATAAACTAGGGAAATACAACCTAGATGGGGCTACTATAAGGTGGGTGCATAACTGGCTTGTGGGGCTATTAGCTCTTACCATGCAATCTCATTCAGGCATGTGTACCAATGGAAAGACTCATTAATTTCAATTCTCGCCACTGTAGTATCTGGGCTTGATTTGATATTTCTCAGTTGGCCAAGACCATAGTTGTCTTAATTTTTTTTAAAAAAAAACCATATTAATATCTTCATAGGATATGATGAGAGATTTTAAAAATAAAGCCCAATACCAAATTAGCTGCTCCTTTGCAATTTAGTCATCCCAGAAATCAGAGAGATAATTTGATTAATCCTACCCCAAATTAATATGCTTAATGAGAGAATATCATAATCATCATGTCATAGAAATATTTCATGTTTTAATACGTAAATTTTATCTTGTAATCACTTACAAGCAGCACGAAATGGAACTCCTAATTTTCCTTGGATATTATTTACTAGGACAATTTGGCCAGTTCTTCTTGAGATCATGCTGGGAAGAAGGGCTGGAAAAACAAAAACAAAAACAAAAGAAAGTAAAAGGTGAAAAAATTAACATAAATTAAGCTTGGATATAGAAATTCTATTGTTGTTGTCATGTTACTCCCAGAATTAGAGAGAAAGGAAGGCCGGACTTTTATTGGACCAAATTCAGTTGGTTAAGGAGAAAAGTTTTAAGCTTTGCATAGAGCTCTTCAGGTCTGGGAAACATACTCTGATTGGTTTGAGACATGCAAGCTCCTACCTGGCTCCCCAGAAGAGGAAACATGTCCTTGATGCTCCTAAGTGAAGGAGGAACACCATGAGAGCTCCAAGTGCAGTGCCCTCACCCTGAGTGTTGGCTTTGCAGCTCCCATAGGCTAAGAACAGTGGGCAGTGGGAGTTGCAAAGAAGGCACCTGTGGGTGGAGGCAGTGTGCAGATCTGCCTAACTATGCCTCCACCTCAGAGCAGCAGGGACATGTCACCACTTGCGGGAGCTGCCCAAAATGATTACCACCCAAATCCGGTACCCTATAGCTCCCTCCTGCAAACACACACCCTCCCAGGACCCAAATGTGGTTAGATATTGATAGATGTTAGGCTGCGTTTGTGTGTTCTGCCCCATCCCTGCACAGACAGCTGGCACAACAGACCTCAAGTGAACCACCTAATGACAACAAGATCAGCCTGGTTTATTGCTGATGAAGAATAGTACTAGTATTCTTTCCCATACCCTCTCCTGTTCCCCAACCACCAGCCACCATCCCTGAGCCACTTCCTGCACCCAAAAGCCCTTCCCAAGCCCAAACCCTCATCCCCTCTCATAATCTGAATGCTTTGGCCCCGTCTTTCTTGTAGATAAACTGGGAAATACAACCTAGATGGGGCTACTATAAGGTGGGTGCGTAACAGGTTGGAACTGTTCCCAGAGAGTACTTATCAATGGGTCACAGTCATAGTGGAAGGGCATAGCAAGTCAGGTTCTGCAGGGATCAGTTTTAGGACCAATTCTGCTCAATATCTTCATCAACAATTGAGATAATGTTATAGAGAGTACGCTTATAAAGTTTGCGGACGATACCAAGATGGGAAGGGTTGTAAGCAAGACATGAGAAGTAATTCTTCCACTCTGTGCTGATTAGGCCTTAACTGGAATATTGTGTCCAGTTCTGGGCACCACATTTCAAGGAATATGTAGACAAACTGGACAGAATCCAGGGAAGAGCAACAAAAAGGATTAAATGTTTAGAAAATATGACCTATGAGGGAAGACTGAAAGAATTGGGATTGTTTAGTTTGGAAAAGAGAAGACTGAGAAGAGACATGATTAAACAAAAAACGGGATTATGTAGCACTTTAAAGACTAACAAGATGATTTATTAGGTAATGAGCTTTCATGGGCCAGACCCACTTCCTCAGATCAAATAGAAAATTGGCATGACCATATATACCAAAGGATACAATAAAAAAAATGAACACATATGAAAAGGACAAATCAAATTTCAGAAGAGAACGGGGATGAGGGGTGGGGAGGTAAATGTCTGTGAGCTAATGATATTAGAGGTGATAATTGGGGAAGCTATCTTTGTAATGGATAAGATAATTAGCGTCTTTGTTAAGACCTAGGTGTAAAGTGTTTCAGCTAGACCAGACTAACACGGCTACATTTCTATTACTAAGAGACATGATAGCAGCTTTCAAGAATTTAAAAGGGTGTGCAGCACCACTGGGTCTTAATGTCCGCTCGCCTGCCTCTCCCTGTCCCTGCTCTGTGGCTCTTTTTATCAGCCTGCCAGACCTATTAGCAGAACATGGAACCTGTGAAAGAGCCACTCATGTGGTGGAGAAGCCTTTTAACAGGAGATTGCCAAGCCCAGGTACGTACTGTCAGTTTCTGAATGGCATGTGCTGGTCTACAGGGCCTGAGTTTCAAATATGATCACCAGACTCTTGAGACTTCAGCCTGCTCCTGTGTCTGCCCCAGCTTTCTCCAGTCTTGTCCTTGCCCTACTTGGCAGGGTAGAGGGAGAAAAATTATTTTCCTTCTGTTGGGATATGTAAAAATTAATAGGGGTCTGGGATATCTATACATTAGTGGTTAAGAAGTCTAGCCAAAATGTCAATTATCCTTTAAACATGTTTTTCCCCTTTCTCCTGGCAGCCTTGGAAGATGGTTGCATTGAAGAGTGTCTTGTTTTGTCTTCACACTTGTTCTATAATAACATTTTCAGGGTCAAAGCGCTTTTTACAACCCTATAAGCTGCTGATTAAGACAGTATGTAATGCTAATTCAACTAAAAACCAATAAACAACAAATAGGGGCAGGTATAATTGTATTAATCATCTGCTTATTAATATTCATTGTGTAGGAGTTAACATTACTAAATAAGGTTTTAGGTAAAGTAGTGATAAATGTGTGAATTAACATACTAAAATAGATAAAAGGGTACAATTGGTAACAAACCGTTGCCACTCAAAACGATGTGTTGGGGGGTTCAAAGTGCGTAGACAATAAAGCAGTTCCGTTTACCCCATCAATTCCTGGGTTGCCTATGTCTACTCTAACACCTTCACCCTGATGATAAGACAAGAAGCAATTGGCTTAGATTGCAGTAAGAGAGAGTTAATTTGGCCATTAGGAAAAGCTTCCCTAACTGTCTGATTGGTTAAGCAGTAGAATAAATTGCCTAGGAAGGTTGTGGCATCTCCATCGTTGGAGATATTTAAGTGTAGGTTAGATAAACATGTCAAGGATGATCTAGATGGTACATGACTGCAGGGCACTGGACTTAATAATCTCTCCAGGTTCCTTCCAGTTCTAGTATTCTATGATCTGGAGTCCCCTACAGTACCCCAAGCCCCTTGTCCCTAGTCTCACTCCAGAGCCCATGACCATAGCTGGAGTGATCACCCTCTGTCATACTCGATGCCCTGTCCCAGCCCAAATTCTCCTTCCATACCCTTAACCCTTCATTTAAGGCCCCACCCCATAACCTGAACTTCTAACCCAGTGTTTATAAACCCTCCAATACCCCATCCCCCGTCAGAATATTTTACTCCCTATTATGAAGATTGCCTTTGAGTATGAGGACTGAGAGGTCAGATGTGGAATTATCATTTTGTGAAAAGTGCTTGCCCGTGAGTGATAGGATGTTTTAATCTTTTATGATTTTTCTGTGCAAGTTCTTTTAAGAATATAGTGATTGTCTGGTTCACTCACATAGGGTATGTCTACACTACAAAGTTAGTTCGAATTAACGGACGTTAGTTTGAACTAACTTTCATAGGCGCTACACTAGCGCTCCGTTAGTTCGAATTTAATTCGAACTAACGGAGCGCTTAGTTCGAACTAGGTAAACCTCATTCCACGAGGATTAAGCCTAGTTCGAACTTACTAGTTCGAATTAAGGGCTGTGTAGACCCTTAATTCGAACTAGTGGGAGGCTAGCCCTCCCCAGATTTCCCTGGTGGCCACTCTGGCCAACACCAGGGAAATTCTACTGCCTGCCTCCCGGCCCCGGACCCCTTAAAGGGGCACGGGCTGGCTACGGTGCCCGTGCCAGGTGCAAGCCTGCCAGCACCCAGCCAACAGACCCTTCACCTGGCACGGATTGAGCCACCAACCCGATGACCCCCAGCCCTCCCCCTCTTCCCGGAACCAGGCTGGCGGCTCCCGGGAGCTTGCCCGGGACCGCAAGAGGCGGGCACCCACCTGGGCTAGTGCGGACATCGTGGACCTCGTCCACAATCTCCGCACTAGGCACAGATAAGTGGCTGGCTTGGGCAGGAGAGCTGCCAGCCTGGCCACCCAGGAGCAGGTGTGCAAGAGAATCAAGGGGGTCCACTGAGACCCCCGACCCTGAGCCCTGAGCCCTGAGCTTACAATGGCCGTCCTGGGTCAGACCAAAGGTCCATCTAGCCCAGTAGCCTGTCTCCTGACAGTGGCCAACCCTAGGGACCCTGGAGGGGATGGATCAAAGACAGTGACCAAGCCATTTGTCTCGTGCCATCCCTCTCCAGCCTTCCACAAACCTTGAGCAGGGACACCACTCCTACCCCCTGGCTAATAGCACTCCATGGACCCAACCTCCATGACTTGATCTCACTTCCCTTTAAACTCTGGGTATGTCTACACTACAAAGTTAGTTCGAACTAACGGACGTTAGTTCGAACTAACTTTCCTAGCCGCTACACTAGTGCTCCGTTAGTTCGAACTTAATTCAAACTAACGGAGCGCTTAGCTCGAACTAGGTAAACCTCATTTTAAGAGGATTAAGCCTAGTTCGAACTAGATAGTTCGAATTAAGGGCTGTATAGACCCTTAATTCGAACTAGTGGGAGGCTAAGGCTTCCCAGGTTTCCCTGGTGGCCACTCTGGCCAACACCAGGGAAACTTGTCTGCCCCCATCCCGGCCCCGGAGCCCTTAAAGGGCCACGGGCTGGCTACACAGTTTGTGCCAGTTGCAAGGCTGCCAGCACCCAGCCAGCAGACCCTGCACCTGCCACACCATGAGCCAGCCACCAGAGGACACCCAGCCCTCCACTGCTCCCCAGGACCAGCCTGGCGGCTCCCAGGAGCCTGCCCGGGGGCGCAAAAGGCGGGCGCCCGCTTGGTCAAGTGTGGAGATCGTGGACCTCACCGAGGTTTGGGGGGAAGCCTCCAATGTCCATGATCTCCGCACTAGCCACAGGAACGCGGCCGTCTACAGCTGCATAGCTGCCAGCATGGCCGCCAGGGGCCACCAGCGCAGCCGGGAGCAGGTCCGGTGCAAAATTAAGGACTTGCGGCAGTCCTACTCCTGGGCCTGCCAGCCAGGGGCCGACCCGGAGGCCTGCCCCCACTTCCACGCCCTGGACCGCCTCCTGGGGGCTCATGCCGTCCCTGCCCCCCGGGACGTGATTGACTCCGGGGCAGAGGGCCCGCTCCTGGAGACGGAGGAGGAGGAGGAGGGCTCTGAGAGCCAGGAGCCTGCCGCCAGCCTGCCCAGGACCCGGGACCCCTGAGGCACCCCACAGAGCCGCTCGCCTGTGTCGTCTGAGGTCGGGGAGGCGTCCACCTGTGAGTACCATCGTGTTCCCCTTATGTGTACGGGGGGCTGGGGCGAGAGGGAGCCCCGGGACCGTGCGCCTGGGCCTTGCCCACCAAGGAGCAGCAGCTGGGGATCCTGCAGGGGCCCTGGCCTTGCAGAGTGGAGCTGGGTTTCACACACCTGGGCCCCTGGGGTAATTGACCGCTGGTCTTGTTGCACCACAGCTGCAGCACCTGGGCCTGCAGGGCGCCCCACCCCACCTGCAGCAGCTGCCCATGCCAGGGCAAGCAAGAGAGCCAGGAACGAGGAGGACTACCAAAAGCGGCACCTACGGTTCATGGACCACCAGCTCCGCACCCAGGACCACTGGGTCCAGGAGGACCTGAGGCTGCGCTGGAGGAGTCTGGAGGCCCTGGAGGAGCAGGGCCGTGCCCTGCGAGGCCACCTCCAGAGCCTGCTCGACCGCTTCCCATTTCCTCCTCCCCCTGCTCCCCCTCCTGCTCCCGCTCCTGCTTCCGCTCCTGCTTCCTCCACACCCCCTGTCCCCTCTGCCCCCCCCCTCCACAACCATTTCCCACCGACGCCCCCGGACCCGCAGTGTGGCAAGACGGGAGAGGCAGCCGGACTCCCACCCCTGAGCTTTCCTTTCCCTTCCTCCCTTCCCTGCCCTTCCAGCTCCCTCGTCCCAGGTTTCCCCCTCCCCTCTCCCACCCTCCCACCTCCCTCCCCCGACACCACTTATGTTAAATAAACAGACGTTTTTGTTTCAAAAACAGGTGTCTTTATTTTACAGTAGGTAGGGAGGGGAAAGGGGAAGGGGGGTAGGGTGGAAGAAGGCCCCAGTGGGGCATGCAGGGAGAGGTCAGTCCTCCTCCTCCACCAGGAAGCTCTCCCGCAGGGCTTCCCGGATCCGGACGGCCCCCCGCTGGGCTTCCCGGATGGCGGCGGTGTGGGGCTGACCGTAGTGTCCAGCCATGCGGTCAGCCTAAGCCATCGAGGCTGACAGGAAAGCCTCCCCCTTTCGCTCACACAAATTGTGGAGCACACAACATGCTGCCACCACGGGAGGAATGTTGTGCTCGGCCAGGTCCAGACGGGTGAGGAGGCATCGAAAGCGGGCTTTCAGTCGCCCGAAGGCCCCCTCCACCATGATGCGGGCCCTGGTCAACCTGGCATTGAAGGCCTGGCGGGAGGGATTGAGGTGCCCCGTGTAGGGCTTCATGAGCCAGGGCTGCAGTGGGTAGGCGGCATCCCCCACCAGGCACACAGGCATGTCCACATCCCCGACCCTGATGTGGTGGTCGGGGAAGAAGGTCCCGGCCTGCAGCCACTGGCACACAGAGGAGTTGAGGTACACCCGGGCGTCGTGTGCTTTGCCGGACCAGCCCACATTAATGTCCGTGAACTGGCCCCGGTGGTCACACACGGCCTGCAGGATCACGGAGAAGTACCCCTTGCGGTTCACGTAACGGGACGCCTGGTGTTCCGGGGCACGGATGGGGATGTGCGTCCCGTCGATGGCCCCCCCGCAGTTGGGGAAGCCGAGGGCGCCGAATCCCCGGATGACGGCATCCGGGTCGGCGAGGCGGACCACCCTGTGGAGCAGCACCCGGTTGATGGCCTTGACCACCTGCGGAGAGAGACACAGCAAAGCGCCAATCAGTGGGGCGCCCGGGTGGCTGGGAGCGTTCGTGCCCTGGCAGTGCCCCGCACCCTACTCCCGGTAGCAACCCCCCTGGCGGCGTGTAGTACGGCCGGGACAGCCCGACCCCTCTGGTGCGGGGCGCTTTCGCCTCCTCCCGCCCCCCCTTTGTTCCTGGGGCGGCCCATCCCCTCCTCGCAGTCCCCTTCCCCCTCGGCTCGGTGGCCGACGAGTGCCATACCTGCATGAGCACCGCTCCGACGGTGGATCTCCCCACGCCGAACTGGTTCCCGACGGATCGGTAGCTGTCCGGTGTGGAGAGCTTCCAGAGGGCGATGGCCACCCGCTTCTGGAGGGGGATGGCGGGCCTCATGCGAGTGTCCCTTCTGCTCAGGGCAGGGGCGAGCCACTTGCAGAGCTCCAGGAAGGTGTCCCTCCTCATCCTGAAGTTCTGGGTCCACTGTCGGTCCTCCCAGCGCTCCAGGATGATGCGGTCCCACCAGTCGGTGCTGGTGTCCAGACGCCAGATTTGGCGGGGCACGCCGGTGCCCGGGTGCCACCGCAGCTGCTCCATGGGCCCCAGGGCAGCCAGGCGGAGAGGCAGGGGGCTGACATGCACCAGGTGGAACCAGGCAGCCTCCAGCCATTGGTGGCAGGCTTGCAGCAGCAAGTCCATAAACTGCACCAGAAAGTACAGGGCGAGCTCTGGCTCCATGTTGCCACCTGCGGCGGCGTCCCCGAAAGGAAGCACCGACACAGACGGGCACAGAGACCAACGCTTTGCTGTCCCTCGGCAAGGTTGGCAAGCAAGCAGGAAAAGCTGAGAACCGGCTGTCCGGGGGGGTCCCTTTAAGCTCGAGCCTCAGAGATAGCCTCAGCAGCAGCCACACAAAGCAACTACTGACCTGATGCCCTGCCAGAACCGGTTTCAGCTGCCCTTAAATGCCCCCCTGCGTCCAATCAGTGTGGACGCGCTAGTTCGAATTAGCAAAATGCTAATTCGAACTAGTTTTTAGTTCTAGATGCATTAGTTTGAATTAGCTTAGTTCGAATTAGCGCTGTAGTGTAGACGTACCCTTTGTTCCAGTTCTAGCCTTCACAGCCTCCTGCAGCAAGGAGTTCCACAGGTTGACTCTTTGCTTTGTGAAGAACAACTTTCTGTTACTAGTTTGAAGCCTGCTACCCATTCCTTTCCTTTGGTGTCCTCTAGTCCTTCTTTATGGGAACTAATGAAGAACTTTTCTGTATGCATTCTCTCCACCCAACTCCTGCTTTTAGAGACCTCTATCCTGTCCCCGCTCCGTCTCCTCTCTTCTAAGCTGAAAAGTCCCAGTCTCTTTAGCGTCTCTTCATATGGGACCTGTTCCCAACCCCTGATCATTTTAGTTGCCCTCCCCTCTCCCAGCCTCTCTCTTCCCCTCTCCCACCTCCTTTTCCCAGTCATCCCCAATTTTGTTCAATCAAGACAGATTCCATTTTGGAAGACACGTTTTCTTTATTTTGTACATCAAGATGAGGGGCTAGGGAAGGGTAAGTGGAAGGAGGTGAGGGAGGAATGGGGCACGAGCCCCCGATGGGGAGGACTGGGCTGGCTCTGCGGGCTTCTGGGGGTGGAAGCTCTCCTGCAGCCCCCCAATTGCCCCCTCTCCCCAGATGGCAGCCTGCGGCAAGTGCAGCCGGGCTGATGCCTGAGTGCTGTGATGTGCCCAGTGTGGGTAGTCTGGGCAATCCAAGCCAGGACTGCTTTGCAAGCGGGGCACCCCTTAGAACTGTCTGTCCGGGGTGGGGGTCAGAACTCTTTAAGCACAGCCCTCGGCTAGCCTGAGACAGCATCTCCATGCTCTAAGTCCTCCTCTGATGCCCTGCCGGCACTGCTTCCGGCCATCCATAAGCCCGGTTCAGGGTCCACTTAATGTGGACGCGCTAGTTCGAATTAGCAAAACGCTAATTCGAACTAGTTTTTAGTTCTAGACGCGTTAGTTCAAATTAGCTTAGTTCGAATTAACTAATTCAAACTAAGTTAGTTCGAATTAGCGCTGTAGTGTAGACATACTCCTAGTTATTATCAGGGCATCTTGTACTACATGAGGTACACCACATGTTATGAAAGATATGTGTAGTACCTATGGATCTTGAAAGGTGTATTGTGAGAGTGGAAGGTATTGTCCGCTGTAGTGATGGCAATAGGTCTACAAATTTTGCATCAGTTGTTCTGGCAGGGTATGGTGCCACTTTGAATTGGTATTTCCTGGTCTACAGAGACTGGGCTTCTGAAAAGGGAGGGGATCAGGAAAGATTTATGTGAGAATGTGGTCCCTGTCAAGTATGAGTTGTAATTAGTGCTGCCAATTAATTGCAATTAACACCTGCAAATAACTGAAAAATGCATTAATTGTAATTTGTTAATTGTACACATCTGGGCTTGGTGGGAGGTATTGGGGGCAGGGGCTGACGTCCCAACCTGGAGCTCTGTGCCTAGCAGGGTGACAGAAACCTAGCCCAGAGCCCTAGAGGCAGTGTTGGGGGGATGAAGCCCGAAGACCCATACCCTGAGAAAGGCTGAAGGTTTGACTCCCTGAGCCCCAAGTTTCAAGGTGGGGCTGATGTTCCAAGTCAAGATGGAGCTCAGAACATCGAGTTGAGCAGTATCCCGGAGCCCTGTGCTCTGAGTGCTCCCCTGTAACCATGAGCAGAGCTGAAACTTAGAGTTCCCCACACCTTGCAGGGATGAAATCCCTCACTCTGAGCCCCTAACGCCCTGGGGCTGAAAATGGGGGGAGGGGGTCACAATATTTTTAAACCCAAATGGTGTGATCAGAAAAAAAAAAGTGTGAGAAACACTGCCATGTAACACAGGTGACTGGCAAGCTGCACTCTGTGCCTGATTTACACCCCTGAGGTAAATCCACCTTGCGAACATGCACTCACTCAGCTAAAGGGAGTCATTTTTTGAGGAGTAACATTAGTTCGGACTAAGGGCTTTAGTCCGACTAACGCGTCCCGGCGCGCACTTCCTGGTTCGAATCAGCTGTGATTCGAACTAGCGCGCCGGCGAGATCATGTTAATGGAGCGCGGGATATTTAAATCCCCGCTTCATTAACTACTTCGATTGTCTCCATTTGCATCCCTAGTTCGAACTAGGGATGCAGTGTAGACATACCCTTATTGTTTATCTATGTGATTAAAACTGCAATGAATCAAGATTGATTTTTTAAAACTCTCTTAGTTGCAACTGATTACTGACACTCTGTATGAGTTCCATTGTGCGACTGAAGAGGGTTTTATTTCTGTATTGGAGTAGGTTCCTGAGGGGTATTGGGTAACCCATTCCATGATGAAACCTATATCTCTGGTGCCATGTCCCCCTTTTTTTCTCTGAGAACATGATTTTGAATGTGTTATGGTGACATTTTCCTCAATGCATATGTTGTGGCAATTCATAATGGATTGTGACCTCTCCTAAGGTGATAGTGCTGGACTGGGATCTGGAGCTACTTTTGCTCTTTCCTGTGTCCAGAATGTACGTATTTTAGGTGCTGGTCTGAAATCAGGAGCATTTTGTGTTGAGATGATTTCTGCCCTAACCACTGAGTCCAAAGAGTGATATGCAGTGGTGTACTATCTGTATTACGTTGGATTCCGTTTTTGATCTTTTGGTCTGCCATATATCTAGAGCCAGCAGAGAAGGAGAAAGACAGATGCAGAGGGAACTAACGGACCCCACAGCTCTGGCATGTAATGACTTTATTATTATGGTTGCAAAACTGAAATTGATACAAAAGTGAGACTTTGCACTTGGGAAAGGAGGATAGCACAGGTCTCCATGAATATTTAAAGGGATAGGACATCACATTCCTTCAACCTAATTTAAAAAACCTGCTAGACATGTATGCTTTATAGTTTACATGGCTAACAATAAACACCAAAGAGTTGCAGGTAGACTGCTACACACCCCTAAATTGAAAGTTTATTCTGTCCTGGAATAATAGTAGCTAACTAACTAACTAACTAAAAGAATAACCCAGGGGTCAGTGTTGGGGCCAGTTTTGTTCCACATCTTCTTTAATAATCTGTATGATTAAATGGATTACACCTTCAGGAAGTTTCTAGATGACAGTAAGATGGGGGGAAATGTATATATTCTGGAGGGTAGGGAAAGGATCTAGTGTAACCTAGACAAATTGGAGAATTGGGCCAAAAGAAGTTTGCTGAGGTTCAACAAGACACGAGCAGAGTCCTGCACTCAGGATGGAAGAATCCCATGCACTGCTACAGGCTGGGGACTGACTAGCTAAGCAGTAGTTATGTCCCTTTATTCGGCTCATGTGAGACCATATCTGGAGTACTGCGTCCAATTTTGAGCTCCCCTCTACACAAAGGATGTGGACAACTTGGAGAGAGCCCAGCAGGGGGCAACAGAAATTAATATAAAGCTGGGGTGCATGACTTATGAGAATAGGCTGAGGGAACTGGGCTTATTGAGTTTGCAGAAGAGAAGAATGAAATCCCCTTTGAAAGCAGACTTCAGCTACCTGAAGGGGGGGATCCCAAAAAGGATGGAGCTAAGTCAGTGGTCCCCAACGCGGTGCCCATGGGTGCCATGGCGCCTGCCGGGGCATTTGTGCGTGCCGCCAACAACCTGGGCTGGCCCCGCCCCCGGCGCACGGGAGGTGCCAGCCCCAGGCGTGCAACACGCACCGGCGCTGGGTGCGTGGCGCTCGGGTGGCCCCAGCCCCGGGGCACATGTGGGCGCTCGGGTGCTCGGGCGCGCGGCGCTCGAGCAGTGCCGGTGCCGGCCCCAGGTGCCCGGCGCGTGAGTGGCCCTGCCCCCCGGGCGCCCAGGAGCCTCTAAAGGTTGGAGACCACTGAGCTAAGTTATACAATGGTCTCAAGTTGCCGTGGGGGAGGTCTAGGTTTGGTGTATAAAATCAGTCAAATGGAAAAATGGCTATTTCAGTTATTGTGTATAGAATGGCGCTGATCAGGCTTTTGAGATTACACTGAGCTGCTCTTCAGGGCTGGAAAACAAAGTGTGTCACTACTAAGTGCAAAGTAGAACAGGTTGTTGAGCATAAGTGATTGACACGTTTCCAGGGACCATTCAGGCTGAAGTGACCCTTTTAATATCTCTCTAGTCACAAGGAATAAAAGTGGGAGCTATGGACAGCAGCTGGGAGGGGGTTGTTAATGGGGATCCCTCGTGGACCAACACTGGCTTATTATAACAATCTGTAAACCAAGGGATCCATGGCCCCCCCCGATCAAGTCCTCCCTGTAGCCTGCATAAGCTACATCCCTTTCTGCCAGTGCAGCCTGGGGCTAAGATAGGCTTACTTGTCTTGATTCTGCATGATTCCCAGAAGCAGCCACCGAGTGCCTTCAGCCCCTAAGCAATTGGCAGCCAAGGAGGCTCAATTACCGCCCCTGCCTGAGTGCCAGCTCCTCAGCTCCCTTTTACTGGGAATTGTGAGCTGTGGAGGTGGACATGCAAGCACAAGGATACCGTGCAGTGCCTCACTGATCACCCATGCACTTGGAGGGTGTAGGGACCAAGTGGATGGATCTTGGGAGCTGCAGTAAGAGCTGCTGGAACTCTAAACTCCCGCTTGCAACCCAAAACCTTCATTCCTGGCCAGATCCCTCATCCTCTCTTGTACCCCAACCTGCCAGACCCCCATCTGGCACCCCAAACATCTCATCTGTCTAGGACGGAGTACTGCAGAAAGGGATCTAGGGTCATAGTGGACCACAAGCTAAATATGAGTCAACAGTGTGACACTGTTGCAAAAAAAAGCAAACATCATTCTGGGATGCATTAGCAGGAGTTCTGTGAGCTAGACATGAGAAGTCATTCTTCCACTCTACTCTGCACTGATTAGGCCTCAGCTGGAATACTGTGTCCAGTTCTGGGCACCACATTTCAAGAAAGACATGGAGAAGTTGAAGAAGATCCAGAGAAGAGCATCAAGAATGATTAAAGGTTTAGAGAACATGGCCTATGAGGAAAGACTGAAAGAATTGAGCTTCTTTACTTTGGAAAAGAGAAGATAGAGAGGACATGGTAGTGGTTTTCAAGTATCTAAAAGGGCTTTACAAGGAGGAAGGAAAAAAATTGTTCTTCTTGGTCTCTGAGGACAGGACAAGAAGCAATATGCTTAAATTGCAGCAAGAGAGGTTTAGGTTGGTCATTAGGAAAAACTTCCTGTCAGGATGGTTAAACACTGGATACATTGCCTAGAGAGATTTTGGAATCTCCATCTCTGGAGATATTTAAGAGCAGACTGGACAGACATGTATCAGGGATGGTCTAGAGATGGTGTTTGGTTCTGCCGTGGGGGCAGAGGACTGGACTTAATGACCTCTCAAGGGTCCTTCCAGTTCTAGTAGTCTATGATATTTGGAAAAACTACTTCACTATGAGAGTGGTGAAGCACTGGAATGGGTTACCAAGAGAGGTGGTGGAATCACCATCCTGTGAGATGTTCAAGGCCACGCTTGACAAAGCTTTAGCTGGGATGATTTAGTTGGGGTTGAGGTTGGGGTTGGGGTTGGTCCTGTTTGCAGCAGGGGGTTGGACAAGATGATCTCCTGGGGTCTCTTCCAAATCTAATCTTCTATGATCTTATATATTCAGATGCACAACTGTTTTTCACCCTTTGTTGGGTGAGACAGTACCCTTGGAAACGAGTGGTGCCTACCTTTTTGTGATTGTCCTAGTCAAACGTGTTTATGTCTTAAGTTTTTCTTGATTTTCCAGTTCACAGGGCACCTCTAGACTGTGGGTATTTTTTAAAGGAGATATGCAAAAGATAATTTGCATATCTTCTTCCAATCGCATTTTCGAAAGCAGGTCTTTCGAAAGTTAAAGTAGTATGGCCACGGGGTTTTTTTTTTGGAAAAAAACCTCTTTTTCGAAAAACCTCCTTTTTTAGGAAGAACGGGGTTTTTTGGGTTTTTTTTAAAAGAGTTTTTTTCCCAAAAAAAGTGTCCAGACAACTTTCACTTTTGAAAGACACGCTTTCAAAAATGCGATCGGAAAATGATATGCAAATTAGCACCACATTTGCATATCTCCTTTCTAAAAAAAAAAAAAGTCTAGATGTGCCCACAGTGTCCCCCCGTCAGCCACTGTGCACATCAGCCAGATCTTTGATGACAGCCCCCTCGCTGAGTCACATTCTGTCACTTGTGAAAACTAAACAGGACAACCCTCCTTATGAGATATGTTGTCCAACCAGGCCTATCTCCCTCCCCAGGCTCAGTCTCTTCTCATTCTTTCATGCATTGCTGATTCTTCAATTTGAGGATGATCTCTGCCATCATGTGCACGTGGGAGTCCAATACAGGAACTGCAAATCCAAACGTAACCTAACAAGAGGTGACAGTGTACCAGGCAGCGAGGGAGACTGATAAAGGACAGGTGCAGTTAACAAAGGCCCTACCATTGACCACTGACATTAAAAGCTTGCAAAGCTTTCTGGATTGAACTGGGTTTTGCAGGGATTTGGTGTCCAGCTATATAGAATTGGAGACAAAATTGCAAGAAATGGGACCTGATGACCTCTCAAGGTCCCTTCCAGTTCTAGTATTCTATGATTCTATAAATGACCTGGCCTCTGCTCAATCTGACCAAGCCTCTACTTGGGAATGGTCAGGGAATGTAGAGGCAGTGAAGGCATTGAAGGAACTGCCTCCCAAAGACTCCAAATTGCCGTACAGAACTCCTTTGCCTTTGCAGTGTCCCAACACTAGCTTCCCCAGACAGGGAGAAACCTTTTTACCTGTTCCCTTTGACACTACTAGTGGATGTGATTTAAACACAGATCTATGGGTCCGTCTACACTAGCCCCCTAGTTCGAACTAAGGAGGCTAATGAGGGTGACTGAAATTGCTAATGAAGCACTGAATTTAAATATCCCATGCTTGATTAGCATATTCCTGGCCGGTCGCCATTTTGGAAACTGACTAGCCCGAAGTAACTGCCCGTGTCTATATGCGGCAGAGAAGCAAGATTCCAAGATAAACCCTTAGTTCGAATTAACTATTACTCCTCGTGGAATGAGGACTGACCCATAGCTTTTCCTCTCAATGTCAAAGCACAGTGGAATATAAATATGGGTGATTTGAAAAGGAGTCGCGTGTACCTATTGGGGGACAGGAAAAATCAAATATCTGACTGTTATACTGGAAGTAATGGCCATGATCCTCTCTAGTTGCTAAACTTGCACATTATTTTACAAGGACAAATAAGTGAACAGCATATTGCAAAACAGTTGCTGAAGTTACAAGCTGATAATGTCAAAGCCAAAATACTAAAAGAACCTGCAGCCATAGCACATCTGGTTGGGACCTCATACCAGTGAAAGGCTACCTCAGGTAAAACCCAGCACCAGGTGTTCCAGGCAGCCAACCTTAATCAGGTTAAGAAAGGGTATAGTTTCTGGATGGAAATTGTGTGCATTGTGAGACAAGTGAGGGAGCTCAGTCATCCTTTTCCATGAATC
This sequence comes from Pelodiscus sinensis, assembly GCF_049634645.1. NCBI lineage: Eukaryota > Metazoa > Chordata > Testudines > Trionychidae > Pelodiscus > Pelodiscus sinensis. Next base: position 8,191,068 of record NC_134730.1, on the reverse strand, counting down.
AGTATTAATATTAAAGCTCGTAGAAGGACAAGTCCTTAAGCAAAGTACCTGTCACATCCAGTAGCAAAGTGGCAGCCACAGAGGCACCTTCATGGCCAAGGTAGTAATAACAAGAAGTGGGGTGGATACAGATCAGGGAAGACACATCACACACAGGAATTGAAAAAATCTGATCCAGGACTGATGGGCATCACAAAATTGAGATGCATACATGTACCAAAAGTGGAACTGAGGGAAAGTATTTGATGAACTTTTACAGCTGAAGGACCAGTGATGCTATGCCCTGAGAGTAGTCAGACAGCCTTCCTAAGCTATGTGCATAGGAGCCTGGCAGTGGGACAACTGGGATTTGAAGAAGCACAGAGGACTTTAAAAATGTTGTGGTGGTGGCCAGGTATGGTGGCTGTTTTGAATCACACCTGGAAAGATGTTTGGACTGTGCTAGGAACAGTCCATCTCATAAGGCGTTTATGGGCAAGTTAATGAGACAGGTTCCACAAGGACCTTGGAAAAGGATATTTATACACCACACTGGGGCTGTGGTACAACTGGTAAATGAGGTATTCAATTTTTGGGATGGGATTGACTCTAACCTTCTGTGAGGCAGGTGGGAAGCATGAACTGCAGTATGAAAAGTGAACTGAAAAAGGGAGTATAAGTGGGAAGGAGAAACTGGCCATAACTATTGCCCTTTTTTTAGATGAGAATAAGGGCCTGGGAATCCAAGTAAACAGGGTTCTCCCCTTCTGAAGCTCTTATGGGAAGACCCATAGAGCAGTGGGAGAATTAAGTCACTCTAATAATAGGGGAAATCTCCACAGGAGTGAGTCCTGTGACAGGATCAGACCAGTTCGCTAACAGATTGGTACAAGGCAGGTACAATAGCCCAAGATTAAACACATCCTTTTTCCTTGGGTAAACTACAAAGGGCTACTCTGGAGTAACTAAGAATTTGCTAGAAATAATTAAGGCTGGCAGGTCAATTAACATACCTGGAGTTAATCAAGAATTTCCTAGAATCAATGAAGACAGGTTAATCAGGACACCTGGACCCAATTAAAAATCAGCCAGTACTGTTTAAAAATACTTTCCTACAGTTATTTCAGTGCATGCAAGGAGCTGGAGTGCAAAGGGACTGGCAGATACCAAGTACCAGTAGGAATAAAAGTTAAGATGCCTAAGTGTTTTGCTGCATCAAGACCAGAGTGTTCAGCACCTTGCATGATTGAGCCCTAAGTGCTCCTCAGATTTGTGCACAGTTGTGTGATGGGCGCACTCTTATCAGGGCACATTTTCAGCTTGCTGACTTGTGAAAATAGAGGTCTTTACAGTACAGCAGAAGTTCATACCTACAGAGGACACTGGAAACTCACAAGTGGGTGTTTTGCAAATGAAACCATAAAATTCATTGATAAACACAACCTCGGCCAAACAGTCTGTGGGGCCCAAAGCCGTGTGCCTGAGCCAAGTGTGGGGGGGGCTGGGGGCAGGGCAGCGGGGAGCCCCAGTGAGCAGCCAGGTGGGGGGGCTGGAAGCAGGGCATTATGGAGCTCTGAATGAGCAGCCGGATGGGTGGGGCCCAAGGCATCCACCTCGCTTGTCTTGCCCATGGGCCGGGCCTGTAAACATGCTTCTCTTCAAATTCACAGGGCCTGATTATGTTCTCATTTGCTCCAATCCCACACCACCAAGTTTCAGTACAGATGCTCCTGATTTACACTCAGTTGAAAGCAAAATTTGACCCAAGCCATGCCACAATAATTGGCATCTGGTATTTAAATAGCACTTTAAAAAGAAGGAAAAAACAGCATACCTTTTGTTAGTGTTATGGGTCCAAAATAGTTGACATCCATAATCTTTTTATCCAATTCCAATGAGATACTTTGCACTGCTCCTTTCACTTTCATACTAGCATTGTTGATCAGTATATCCACACATCCGTAGCAATCCAATATTTCCTTAGCTACATCCTGAATGCAGTTTATATCTGAGAGATCCAGAAGTATGAGCTTTGGTGTAAATGTCTATTTAAAAAAAATAGCACGTTGTTATTTCAGACATACAAGGTTATATGAAAGAAGAATGTATCTGCACTCTATTTAGTGTTGTATGCAAAGGAAGTACTCTTACCATCATTTTGAGAATATTGCTTTTCCTTTGTACCCATTCTCACAGGAATCAACACTAGTCAATTTCTAGCCCTTGTTAGAAGAAAAAGTAATGTGGTGTGCCCTGGTGTGCTGCTTCAGTAAGAGCTGGCTGGGGTGCTCTGCTGGAAGAGGCGGCGGCATGGTGCACTCCTACCCAGGCTTCCAGGGCAAGTGCAAGTAACAAGCAGCATCCGTAGGAATGGGGAGGAGGGCTTCAGCCCCTCTGCCCTCCCTAAAGGGTGCCCTTGCCCTACTGCACTTCTGTAAACCAGGGAGTTTTGGAATATAATTTTGAATATTAGGCTCACCAATCTGACCAAAAAGTCCACTAGGCTTGTCCCCCACTCTTGGTCACAAAAGTTAAAAGCTATTGAGTTCTACATCAGGGAAGTTTCAGGAACCACAGCAACTATGCCTATAAACCAACCTTTATTGCGAGCGATAGGTATTAAAAATACACACAGCAAGATGCTTAAAGCAATAACTACATAAATTGATTCAATTAGCCCATGTGGTAACATGAATATAGCCTATACACAATTGTGATTACACATACTCACGCCCTGCTGATGACTTGGGGAGTTGGAGGATGCACCTCACTCCACTGGTGGAGCAGGGGTCTCAGTGAAAGACACGAGATTATGACAGTATAGGAAACTGAAGCCTTAGATAATTCTTGTAATGAAAGTTTAGAAAGTAAAAAGTGAAAATGATGATCACTAATGTGCCTCACACTATAAATCAGGCCTGCACAGCATGCGGCCCGTGACCAGGGCCGGAATAAGTGACGGGCTATCCAGGCAGCTGCCCAGAGTCACTCTATCACGTGGCGCGTGCCTGCTGCACTGCCGTGTGGACGAGACTCCCCAACCCTGGGTCTCCCCTACCCGCCACGGGGGGCAGAACCTGGGAGTGCACTGGGGCTGGGATTGTGCTGCGCCACACGCCTGCCCAGCCAGGCTTGCCTCCACTCAGTGTTGGGTTGGTCCGGTCTGCCTGCATCCCGCATCCCGCACCCAAGGCGTGCTCAGCCGAGTGCTGAGGCACCGCGTCCAGGCGCCTGTTGCTGCAGATCCTGGAGCTGGCAGGTGAGTCCCGAAGGGGCCCACGGCGCTCCGTGAAAGGGTGATGGGGTAGGGTTTGAAGGCCGGGGAGAGAGGGAACCAAAACAGGATCCCACCCCACCTCTGCTCCTCAGCGCGGAGGGGGGCGGGCTGACCACTCCCCGCCGGCTGGAGCTGATGTGGAGGGAGTGCCCCCTTTTCCCAACGCTGCCTCTTGATCCTGGAGTGCCCCACTGGGGGCTTGTGCCTTATTTCTCCCTCACGTCCTTCCACTTCCCCCTCCCTAACCCACTTCCTGCTGTACAATAAAAGACACGTGTTCATTACAACAAAGCCTCTTTACTGAACAAAACTGGGATGGGAAGGAATGAAACTGAGGTGAGACTGGGGAAAGAAGGTGGGAGGGGGGAGGAGGGACGGTGGGGGAGAGGGGAAGGGGGAAACCTGGGAGGAGGGAGCTGGCAGAGAGAGGAAGGGGGAGGAGAAGGCTCAGGGTTGGGGGTGTCGCCGGCCCAACTGTCTCCCAGCATCATGAGTGCGGGAGCCTCGGTGTCCCTGGGGAGGCGGGGAGTGGGGAGGAAGAAGCGGGAGGGGGAGAAGGAGTGGGAAGAGGAGCACTACCTGGGGACGCAGCAGGGGCTGGAGCAGCAGGAGGCAGCAAGCTCTGCCCCAGGGGCACCGGAGGAGCACGGACCGTCCTCCCCCCACGATGTAGTCCACGGCATCAAAATAGGGATCTGGGTCTGCCCCTGGTTGGGAGCTGTCCCCTGTGGCCCTGGCATACGCCTGCCACAGCTCCTTGATTCTCATGCGAATCTGCTCCTGGGTTCTCGTGGCCTTTGGTGGCCAGGCTGGCAGCCATTCGCCTGTAGACGGCTGCGTTCCTCTGTTTAGTGCGGAGATCATGGATGTTGGAGGCATCCCCCCAAACCTGAATTAGGTCCCTGATCTCCACACTGGACCAGGCAGGTGCCCGCCTTTTCCAGCCCCTGGCAGGCTCCTGGGAGCTGGCAGACTGGTCCTGGGGAGCGGTGGAGGCCTGGCTGGCTGGCACTGGCTGCCTGTCTCATGCTGGGGCCACTGGGTCAGGTGCAGCGACTGCTGGCTCTGGGCTGGCTGGCTTGGAGCTGGCACAGACACTGTGGCCAGAATCTACTCCTTTAAGTGCTCCAGGGAGTAAAGGAGGGAGAGGCGTTTTCTTGGTTGTGTCCAGAGTGGCCACCAGGGCAGCCTGGGAAGGGCTGGAGGCCCCCATTTCAAAATAAGAGTCTATACAGCACTTATTTAAGCCTCTATACAGGGCTTATTTTGAAACAGGAATTTCGAAATTGGTGCTATTCCTCATGGAATGAGAGTTACCAATTTTGAAATAAGCCCTCCAATATTTCGATTTAATTTCGAAATAGTGGTTTGGCTGTGTAGACACTGGTAAAGTTATTTTCTCATAGACTCATAGATTTTAAGGTCAGAAGGGACCATTATGATCATCTAGTCCAGTGGTCCCCAACCATTTGAGGTTGCCGGGCACCAGGGGGCGTGGCCGTTCGCCCGCCGGGCGCCAGAGGGCGGGGACATTTGCGCGTCCGGGGGCGGGGCCCCCCCATAGCCACATGCCTGGGAGCAGGGCCCCCCCCATAGCCGCACACCCGGGGCCGGCGCTTACCCCCAAGTACTGTGCGCCCGGGGCCGGCGCACCCTGCAAGCGCCACGTGCCCGGGGCCGGCGCTCCCCCATCCCAAGCGCCACGCGCCCAGGGCCGGCGCACCCTGCAAGCGCCACGTGCCCGGGGCCGGCGCTCCCCCCTCCCAAGCACCACGCGCCCGGGGCCGGTGCACCCTGCAAGCGCCGCGCGCCCAGGGCCGGCGCTCTGCCCCCCCCCAAGCGCTGCACATCCGGGGCCAGCGCTCCCCCCAAGCACCGTACACCCAGAGCGCGGGCGGCCAATCTGCAGCGCTCCCGGGGCCGGCGCTCACCGTGAGCCATGCGCCTGGGGCTGGCTCTGGCACCACGCATGTGTCATGTGCCCGGGGCCAGGCCAGCTCTGAGCACTTGGCGAGCGCACACAAATGCCCGCGGGCACCATGTTGGGGACCACTGATCTAGTCTGATCCCCTGCACAGTGCAGGCCACAGAATCTCACCCACCCCCTCCTAGAATCATCCTCTCACCTATATCTCAGATATTGAAGCCTTCAAATGCTTTGAAGACCACAAGATGCAGAGAATCCTCCAGCTATGATCTGTACCCCATGCTACAGAGGAAGGCGAAAAACCTCCAGGGCCTCTGCCAATCTACCCTCGAGGAAAATTTCTTCCCGACCCCAAATATGGAGATCAGCTAAACCCTGAGCATGTGGGCAAGACTCACCAGCCAGACACCCAGAAAGTTCTCTATAGTAACTCCTATCATCCCTCTTTTGACCTATTTCCCACTGATAATGAATGGTCAATTAGTTACCAAGATCATGTTATCTAATCAAACCATCCCCTTCATAAACCCATCGGCTACGTCTAGACTGACATGATTTTCCGGAAATGCTTTTTTGCAGAAAAGCACGTCTAGATTGGCAGGATGCTTTTCCGCAAAGCACTTTTTGCGGAAAAGCGTCCATGGCCAATCTAGACGCGCTTTTCCGCAAAAAAGCCCCGATCGCCATTTTCGCGATCGGGGCTTTTTTGCCGAAAACAAATCTCAGCTGTCTACAATGGCCCTTTTGCGCAAAAGTTTTTCGGAAAAAGACTTTTTCCCGAACTGGAGCAGCATAGTATTTCCGCAAAAGCACTGACAATCTTACATGAGATCGTCAGTGCTTCTGTGGAAATTCAAGCGGCCAGTGTAGACACAGCTATCTAGTTTAATCTTGAAGCCAGATAGATCTTTTGCCCCCACTACTTCCCTTGGAAGGCCGTTCCAGAACCTCACTCCTCTAATGGTTAGAAACCTTCGTCTAATCTCAAGTCTAAACTTCCTACTAACCAGCTTATATCCATTTGTTCTTGTGTCCACATTGGTATTAAGCTTAAATAATTCCTCTCCCTCCCTCTAATATTTATCCCTCTAATATTTTTAAAGAGTGCAATCATGTCCCCCCTCAGCCTTCTTTTGGTTAAGGTAAACAAGCCGAGCTCCCTGCGTCTCCTTTCATAAGACAGGTTTTCCATTCCTCGGATCATCCTAGTGGCCCTTCTTTGTACCTGTTCCAGTTTGAATTCATCCTACTTAAACATGGGAGATCAGAACTGCACACAGTATTCCAAATGGGGTCTCACCAATGCCTTGTATAATGGCACTAACACCTCCTTATCCCTACTGGAAATACCTCGCCTAATACATCCCAAGACTGTATTAGCCTTTTTCACGGCCATGTCACAATGGTGGCTCATAGTCATCCCATAATCAACCAGGACTCTGAGGTCCTTCTCCTCCTCCGTTACTTCCAACAGATGTGTCCCCAGCTTATAACTAAAAGTTTTGAAATAACTTTGCTGTGTAGACATACCCAAAGTGAGAACTACCTACTAGCAGGCCATTATCTCACAAGTTTGAAATCACAGTCCCTATCATAGGGCTCATTCTCCCTTGTGGCACAATGTTGACATATACTTCACTCTACTTAGTCCACCACAGCATAAAAGATGTACCTGGACACCAGCTTGACTCATTTTTTACCTTTCCCAGCCACTCAGTATTGGGGGCAGATGACCCATAGAATAAAGGGTTGTGGCCAGGCTAGCTTTTCAACTTGGCTTATCCCAAGCTTTATGACCATGTGGACAGCAGAGAAGTTAGAGATGCTGTGGCTGACCTACACTTTGACCAGCTCCAGGGTCAGGAAAACTATGAGAAAGCATAAAGCTCAACATGAGCAGAAAACCTGGGCTAGTCTCTGTAATTGATATGCATGTTGATTTTTGTTAAATTGGAGCAGAAATGGAAGTTGGAGTATTGGGGCCAAGCACTTCAAAACCAGATGACTAAAAACCTCGGGGCCATGTGCTATTTTATGGACCTCAATGAAAGTGGCCTGCTTTCAAAAAAAAAATAGGCTGAGTGCCAACCACTTCCTTTGGTCTCTGTAGAGCTTGTGGACTTTTGGCACTTCTGGAAATCAGGTTGTATATATTTGAGGATCTAAATATGACTTTAGGAAATTGTGGCACTAGGATTGAAAATGGACTTTATACATGCTATAAACACAGGGCTGGATTAAGGGTGGGGGGGGCTAGCTTGGCAGCTGCCCGGGGTTCCAACCCATGGGGGGTGCCTGATGAAGGGGTGCCATGCACACACCGTGTGCCCGGATGTGTGGTGCCCCTTACCACTTCAAACAGGCACCCCCATAGGTTGGCGCCCGGGGGTGGGGTTGTGCATGCACCATGTGCCCGGGGGTATGGCGCCCCTTACCATGTTAATCAGGCACCATGCGCCCAGGAGCGGGGCTGCACGCCTGCTGCCCGGGACGCAAGTATGGCTCAGTCCCACACTGTATAAACATCCTAACAATCGCTTTTCTATACTCTTTTCTATGTGAAAACTATACCAATCAACACATTAATATTTTCCATCTAGGTCTGTCAAGGCACAGAGCAAGGAGAGCACATACTTACCATGCTGGGGTCTGCCACACTGATTAAAGCATTATACAAGGCTTCTAACTTTTCCCATGTCTTGCCACACAACACTAGCCTAGCTCCTCCAGAGTGAAAGACTCGAGAGCATTCTGGAAAATAAATATGTAAATAAGGAATAATAACAAGTCAGCTGGAGTAATTTCACTTTGAAATTATTGTTCTGTTTTGATGAAACTGAATGTTTTTTCAAAGTTCATTAATTTTGGAAAAAGCAAACAAAAAAAACCAAAGAAACATAAACCCCCTCCATGGTACAGGCAATGTACATGAACAGTTAGTACAAAACAGATTGGCATATTGTACAATATTAAAAGTTGGCAGAATGGTGCACTACAGCTCCTCAATCTAATCAAACTCTGAAGAGGCCAAAAGCTTGCAGATCACAACTCCGAGGCTACATTTACACTGCAACATGGGATTTAATTTGCAGTTCGTGTAACTGGGCCAGTACTGTCTTTAATCTAGGTAGCTAAATGTGACACGGAAGCCAATTGGTGGTTCTCTATGAGGACAGATTCACTGCACCTCATGTTATTAAGGTATCATATGCAAATGAAAACACAGAGGTCTCAAAATGCATTGCAACTAAAAAGGGTGTGTACAAAAAGTTATAGAAATGTATTGGAATTATGTCCTTAAAATGTGTTTGACAGGCAATGTTGAAAATGAATCTAATCTAGACAAAGGAATGTGGATTTCCTTGTCTGACTTGCCTGCCCATGAGGCAGAGACAATGAAAATATATTTTCAGACAAGATAAACAAAGTTATTAAGCTAACAAGCAAAGGGAAAAAATGCATGGTGTCTATATGCCAGTGGTCCCCAAACCTTTTGGGGCTGCTGGGCACCTGGTGGCAGGGCCACGCATATGCCGCATGTCTGGGGGCGGGGCCGCACATGCGCCGTGCATCCAGGAGTGGGGCCACGTGTGCACCGCATGCTCAGGGCTGGCACCACACATGTGCCGCATGCCCGGGGCTGGTGCCGTGCATGCACCATGGGCCCAGGGCGGGGGCTGCTCATGCGCCGCGCTCCTCTAGTTTGTTGGGGTTTTTTCCTTGGGGCATATTTTTATTTTCATTTGTTTGTAATCATTTCTATCCTTATTTCTTAGATTTTTATGATACCAAGTATATCTCCTTCTGTTAAACGTATTTTGCTTATACCATAAACAAACTCAGGGCTTTGATTGGAGAATATATCTACACCAACTAAATTAATAAATTGTGCAACAGATTTGTGGGTGTTAAGTAAGAGGCGCTGAACCCTTTAGAGAAAAGCATCTCTATTAAACTTGATAGTTGAGGTTCACTGACCTTTACACACTAGGCAAGATTATTACTGACAGATGTCTAAAGAGTTTGCTGGCAAGGCAGATTGGCTATAGTGTCAGTAAGCTTCCAATACACTGAGCTTAGCATAAGCAAATTTCTCACTTGCCAAAGAAGAGAGAGCACCACAGCTGTAGAATCTTGATAGATCATCACACTCACTAACAACTGCAGTGAGATTGATGTGGTACAGATGTCAACATTGGCTGCACAAATTCACCTGGTACCCCTGTGCTACTTGAAGGCAGATGACAGTCTTTCTACAAATGCAAAGTATTACCACATTGGAAGGAATAATTTCAGCTACTATATGTGAGTACTAGACATTAAAAATCATGGTCTTAATAAAGACAGTGGATTTTGGTCTGATTACAACAACCTATAAAAATCTGTAGTTTATATATAGCCATGTAGAAGACCCCTTTGGTGAGTTTGTGGGGGGAGAAGTTTGTAGAGTTTTCCTTTGAGTTGTCTGGGGAAGGATTTTATGCTATTCAAATAAAAACCAAAGCCTAGATTTCTGGAATAAGCCATGGAAATCCAGAGTTGCTGCAGCCTTTCATAAGAGTGGGCCACTGGTATCTAATAAGACTTCATTAGATAGCAGCTATGCTTTACTTTAATTTTATGATTAAAATGTATATAAAAGGAAAACTAACTATAAATGATACAATTTTGGAAAATACTGAAATCTTTAATCACAGGGATTACCTCATGGCAAATTTCTTTTAGTTGAAGTGAAAAAGTGAAGAAATAAGGCTACTGCTTGTAATTAAGAATGCTGATATTATCAAGCTGGTGAAATATTAACTGCTTCTTTCAGCACAGCTATAAAAAGAAACTGAAACCAAATAGTATGTTTATAAGGGCATCTCAGTACAAAGTGAAATAGTCAGAAATGTAACTGTTTAATAATGCATAGACTGGGCTCAGGGTCCCACAACTGTAGTTACGCCAATGAGAACAAATGGAGAATTGCAACTTGAGGAAGCATAGTTGCAAAATAGGCCAAGAAATACACCATCAACTGGACCAGTCTCTGCCTCTCCCTGACCCCCAGCAATAACTGGACCTGAATCTACACAGATAGATTGGATTCAAAGTTATCATTCAGATCAAGAAAATGAATAATGCCATCTGAACAACCTCTGCCTGTTCTGTGAGGAGTGAGACCACAAATGAGGTTCAGCCTCATGAGAGATAACGTGACTGGACAGAACAGGATTGGGTTCCCCAAACAGACCCCTTCTTATATGCACATGAAGTCTAGCAACCTCATACAAGGGCCAATCCAAACTTCAGATGAAGCTCTGAGTGTGGGCCTTGTCTACACCGGAAGATTGCTGTGCTCAATATGCAGAGCCTTTGGCAATTTCATGGATACTGAATTTGCTAAAACAAATCACCTGCTGTTGGAAAAGAAGCTTGACTGGATTGGTGGAGGCATTGCTATCCTCAGCCTGGCCATCTATGAGAATGCAGCCCACTGAACTGTAATTAAAGAACACCAGAAAATCCTGCTATTTCACCTGCTTGACTCTCTCCATTTCCCAATCATGACATCCTCAGACTCTCCCTCCAAGATTTCAAGAATTTCCTGGAAAGAATGAGAAGATCAGTTCAAGTCTGTTTATTGTTAGCAGTAGTGCCTAATCCAACTGGTGTCAATGAGAGTTTTTTGCACACTGCAGGCTCTAAGGGTATGTCTACACTACAGCACTAATTCGAATTAACTTAATTCGAATTAGTTACTTCGAACTAAGCTAATTGGAATTAGTGCATCTAGCCCTAAAAACTAATTTGAATTAGTGTTTTGCTAATTTGAAATAGCATGTCCACATTGAGTGGACCCTAAACCAAAGTTAAGGCTGGCTGAAAGCAGTGCTGGCAGAGCATCAGGTTAGGACTGAGAGTGTGAAGCTGCTGTCTCAGGCTAGCCGAGGGCTGTGCTTAAAGGGACCCGACCCCCACCGTGGACAGACAGTTCTCAGGGTTCCCCGCTTGCTTGTCTAACTCGATGAGGGACAACAAAGCAGTCCTGGCTTGGAGTGCCCTCAGTGCCCACACTCAGCACATCACAGCACTCGGCCATCAGCCCGGCTGCACTTGCCGCAGGCTGCCGTTGAGGGGGGGAGGGTTAATTGGGGGGCTGCCAGGATCCAGGAGGCCCTGCAGAAGAGCTTCCACCCCAAGGCTGTGAAGGCTAGAACTATAACAGTGTTTAAAGAGAAGTTAGATAAATTCATGGAGGTTGGGTCCATGGAGTGGTATTAGCCAGGGGGTAGGAACGGTGTCCCTGCCCAAATTTTGTGGAAGGCTGGAGAGGGATGGCATGAGACAAATGGCTTGGTCAATGTCTTCGGTCCATTCCCTCTGGGGTACCTAGTGTTGGCCGCTGTCGGCAGACAGGCTACTGGGCTAGATGGACCTTTGGTCTGACCCAGTACGGCCATTCTTATGTTCTTATATTCTAAGCTCAGGGCTCAGGGTCGGGGGTCTCACTGGACCAACTTGATTTTCATGCAAACCTGATCCTGGATTTGCATGTGGCTTTGGTGGCCAGGCTGGCAGCTATCCTGCCCTAAACGGCCACATTCCTGTGCCTAGTGTGGAGGTCATGGAAGTGGGAGGCCTCCCCCCAAACCTCGATGAGGTCCATGATCTCCGTACTAGACCAGGTGGGCGCCCGTCTCTTGCAGCCCCAGGCAGGCTCCTGGGAGCTGCCAGCCTGGTCCTGGGAAGAGGCGAAGGGCTGGGTGGCAGCGGGTGGCTGGCTCATGCCGTGCCAGGTGCAGGGTCTGCTGGCTGGGTGCTGGCAGGCTTGCAACTGGCACAAGCTCTGTAGCCAGACTGTGCCCCTTTAAGGGCTCCGGGGCCGGGAAGGAGGCAGAAAAGTTTCCCTGGTTTGGCCCAGAGTGGCCTCCAGGGCAACCTGGGAAGGGCTAGCCTCCAATTAGTTTGAATTAAGTGGCTACACAGCCCTTAATTCGAACTAGGCGTTATTCCTTGTAGAATGAGGTTTACCTAGTTTAAATTAAGTGTTCCGCTAGTTTGTATGTATAGCCGCTATTAAAGTTAATTCGAACTAGCGGCTGTTAGTTGAAGTTAACTTTGTAATGCAGACATACCCTTAGTGAGGATAACTCATATATCCCCCCCCCCCAAAAGACTTTGCAGCCTGATGAAAGAAACAAACATGCTTAATACTCTGCGTAGGCCCTATGACTCCTGCAAAGACCTCCAGTCAAGGGTCAAATCCTCTCCAGGCAAATTTGCCCTCATCAGAACCTGAATTTAGAGACCTAGGCAATTTCTTTAATGAAAATCTGGCAAATAATATTATCTGTCCCTTTATGTCCCCCACTGCAGCCCAAATGCTATTTGTTAAAAAAGGGGGGTGGGGAGGAATTGCATCCTGTGCCTCTGTGTAGATAATTAAGCTATCATCTTTGGAAAATCATAACAGACAGAAGAGAATCCAGAAGATTGAAAATGGGGAAATATAGTGCCCATCTATAAAATGGGAAATAAAAACAACCCATGAAACTACAGACCAGTCAGTTTAACTTCTGTGCCAGGAAAGATAATGGAGCAAGTAATTAAGGAAAACATCTGCAAACACTTGGAAGATAATAAGGTGATAGGGACCAGCCAGCATGGATTTGTAAAGAACAAATCATGACAAGCCAATCTGATAGCTTTCTTTGATAGGATAACGAGTCTTCTGGATAAAGGAGAAGCGGTGCACATAGTATACCTAGAATTTAATAAGGCATCTGATATGATCTTGCATGATATTCTTATCAATAAACTAGGCAAATACAACTTAGATGGGACTGCTATAAGGTGGGTGCATAATTGGCTGGATAACCATTCCCAGAGAGTAGTTATTAATGGTTCACAATCCTGCTAGAAAGGAGTAACAAGTGGGATTCCGCAGGGGGTCTGTTTTGGGACTGGTTCTGTTCAATATCTTCATCAACTATTTAGATATTGGCATAGATAGTACACTTATTAAGTTTGCAGATGATACCAAGCTGGGAGGGGTTGTAACTGCTTTGGAGGATAGGGTCATAATTCAAAATGATCTGGCCAAATTGGAGAAATGGTCTGAGGTAAACAGGATGAAGTTTAATAAGGACAAATGAAAGTACTCCATTTAGTACTTGATCCTGCCTTGAGGGCGGGGGGCTGGACTCGATGACCTCTCGAGGTCCCTTCCAGTCCTATTATTCTATGATTCTATGATTCTAGAAAGGAACAATCAGTTTGGGTATGCCTACACTTGCCTCCTAGTTCAAACTAGGGAGGCAAATGAAGCATACCAAAGTTGCTAACGAAGCACAGGATTTAAATATCCCGTGCTTGATTAGCATATTTGCAGCCGGTTGCCCGAATTAACTCACCGTGTGTAGACGCAGTAGTCCAATCCAAAACCCTTCCCTCGAATTAATCGGCATTTTAAAATGGCAACCGGCCGCTAATATGCTAATCAAGCATGGGATATTTAAATCCCATGCTTCATTAGCAACTTTGGTATGCTTCATTTGCCTCCCTAGTTTGAACTAGGGGACTTATGTAGACATACCCTTTCACACATACAGAATGGGAAGCGATTGTCTAGGAAGGAGTACAGCAGAAAGGGATCTACGGGGTTATAGAGGACCACATGCTAAATATGAGTCAACAGTGTGACGCTGTGGCAAAAAAAGCCAATGTGATTCTAGGATGTGTTGTGAACAAGACACAAAAAAATCATTCTGCTCTACTCTGCGCCGATTAGGCCTCAGTTGGGCTATGTCTACACTCGCGGATTCTTGTGCAAGTACGGCCGTTCTTGCGCAAGAATCTGCAGAGCATCCACACTGGCTGCCCGCTTTTGCACAAGGAAATGTACAGTACAGCGTGTTAAGATAGGGCTCCTTGCACAAGAGCTATGCTCTTTTTTTAACAGGTGTAAGCCCTCTTGTGCGGGAGCTCTTGCACAAGAGGGCAGTGTGGACGCTCGGCAGAGATTTCTTGCGCAAGAAAGCCCTATGGCTAAAACGGCCATGAGAGCTTTCTTGCGCAAGAGAGCGTCTACACTGCCATGGATGCTCTTGCGCAAAAGCACATCTCCCACACGGCAGTGTGGACATTTTCTTGCGCAAGAGTTCTTGCACAAGAACCCTTGCGCAAGATTTTCTTGCACAAGAAGCTGCCAGTGTAGACATAGCCTTGGAGATTGTGCCCAGTTCTGGGCACCGCATTTCAAGAAAGACGTGGAGAAATTGGAGAAGGTCCAGAGAAGAGCATCAAGAATGATTAAAGGTCTAGAGAACATGACCTATGAAGGAAGACTGGAAGAATTGGGCTTGTTTAGTTTGGAAAAGAGAAGATTGAGAGGGGACATGATAGCAGTTTTCAGGTATCAAAAATGGTATTACAAGGAGGAGGGAGAAAAATTGTTCTCCTTGGCCTCTGAGGCTAGGACAAGAAGCAATGGTCTTAAATTTCAGCAAGGGAGGTTTAGGTTGGACATTAGGAAAAAAGTTCCTAACTGTCAGGGTGGTTAAACACTGGAATAAATTGTCTAGGGAGGTTGTGGAATCTCCATCTGTGGAGATATTGAAGAGCAGGTTAGATAAATGTCTATCGGGGATGGTCTAGACAGTGCTGGGTCCTGCCATGAGGGCAGGGGACTGGACTCAATGACCTCTTAAGGTCCCTTCCAGTCCTAGTGTTCTGTGATTAAGTGTTGAACTGTACTATTATCAATAACAAATATCTCTTATGTGACAAGGTAAAGCCAAAGGCTGCTACAGAGTAAGGGAAAGGCACCCCAAAAGGTAAAAGGCCTGCTACTTAGAGCTGGGTGACTGCAGGATAATTAGGAGCAGCTGGCAGAAAGCAGTCCCAGGTAGATTGGAATCAGCTGTCTCAATTGCAGGCCTGATGGAGGACTTTAAAAGCCTTCCCTGTTAGAAGGCAGGGGCGAGTGAGAGAAAGGAAAGGAAAAATAAAAATAAAAAGTGAGATGAAGAATCAACAGTTATAGAATGACAGATAGCAGGGGAGGGAGTTCCAGAAGCAGAGGTAAGCCCAACCCCTGGGAAAGTAGGAAAGGCTCCTGGCCAAGGAAAGAGAGGCCCTTGCCAAAATTGCCATTGGTCAATATTGGAGAGGGTCTGCTTGTCTAAACTTTTCATTAAACTCAACCTACACATTAAGCTTATGCCTTAAATCTTTTAGTCTCTAAGGGTATGTCTACACTACCCCGCTAGTTCGAACTAGCAGGGTAATGTAGGCATACCGCACTTGCAAATGAAGCCCGGGATTTGAATTTCCCGGGCTTCATTTGCATAAGCGGGGCTCCGCCATTTTTAAAACCCTGCTCGTTCGAACCCCATGCCACGCGGCTACACGCGGCACGAACTAGGTAGTTCGAACTAGGCTTCCTAGACCGAACTACCGTTACTCCTCATTCCACAAGGAGTAACGGTAGTTCGGACTAGGAAACCTAGTCCGAACTACCTAGTTCGTGCCACGTGTAGCCGCGCGGCACGGGGTTCGAACGAGCAGGGATTTAAAAATGGCAGCGCCCAGTTTATGCAAATGAAGCCCGGGAAATTCAAATCCCGGGCTTCATTTGCAAGTGCGGTATGCCTACATTACCCTCCTAGTTTGAACTAGGAGGGTAGTGTAGACATACCCTAAGGTGTCACAAGACTCCTTGTTGTTTCAGCCTACACAGTGCCTATAACTTGCTCTGCATCAAGGAGGACAATGAATGGAAAACGGCCTTTCGTAGTCAATATCGAAATTTTCAGCACCTAGTCATCTTTTATCTCTGGAACACTCTCACCATGTTCCAGCATTTGGTTAATGTTATATTTAGGCATGTTCTGAAATCATTTATCATAATCTATCTAGACAACATTATATCTTTTTTTTTTTTAAGCAAACCAAACTTTGCCTAACCAGCATGTCTGGTTAATACTTCAAAGTCTTCTAGCAAATAGTCTGTTTGGGAATCATGGGAAAGACTAAATAGATTATATCATCCAAGAAGTCCATAGATTTTTGCAATCTCTTCTAGTGGCATAAGAATTAGAGTCCAAAAAGGACACTATGGCTACATCTACACTGGCCCCATAAAACGGAAGAGGCATGCAAAGCAGGTAAGTCAGAATAGGGAAATCCGTGGGGGATTTAAATATCCCCCGCGGATTTAAATAAACATGGCCGCCGCTTTTTTTCCGGCTTGGGGAAAAGCCGGAAAAAAGCGTCTAGACTGGCGCGATCCTCCGGAATAAAGCCCTTTTCCGGAGGATCTCTTATTCCTACTTTGAAGTGGATTTCCCTATTCCCATGTTCAAAATTAGCATGCCCCTTCCGAAGAAGGGGCCAGTGTAGACGTAGCCCATGATTTTGTCTTGGGCAACACCCAAGAATATCCAGTGCTTCTTGGGGTTTGCCAACATCTATAAACAATTCATCAAATGGTTTTTGCCAGTGGTGTTCTCAATTACCGTGCTGCTACAGAAGAATTCCACTTTCAACTGGACACAAAATGCAGAATTAGCTTTTGATCAGCTGACAAAAGCATTTTCTTATGCCCAATCCTAGTATATCTAGATCCATCTAAACCTTTTGCCATTGAAACAGTCACCTACAATTATGTGACTGGGACAGTATTATCTCAATGACATGGGCTTTGAATAACTTCCATCCTTCTGCCTTCTATTCTAGGCAATCAACATCCAAGAAACAAAATTATAAAATGTATGATAAGGATTTACTGACAATCAAGACTATGCTTCAGGAGTGGCACTATCATGTAGGTGTGAACTTTCCAATGCAGATTTTCACAGAAAATAAAAACCAGGAATATCTCCAAGCTGCCAAATACCTCAACCAACTTCAGACGTGTTGATCTCTCTTCTTCAGTAGATTTAACTTCACCCTGGCCTACCAGGCTGCAATGGCAAACCTGTTGCCTTATCCCTAAAAAGGATAAAGGACATAACCTTTTTGAACCTAGAGGGTGGGTCATGACTCTGACCACTTGACATGACTAATACCAGTGTGGTCCCAGCTACTAGGCCTGACCATTCCCATCATGGTTTCTGCCATTTCTAGCTATTCAGATTGCTTGCTAGTGCACTGAAAGGACTCAAGCAATCCTTCACTCCATGTGCATATGGCATGTTAAGGCCTGCTGTGAAGTATAACTGAAATGAAATCTGATGATTAAGCAAAGATCTGGTGATAAATAACACATATTCATTATTCTGGGTGGTGTATTCAAACTCTCTACCTCCTGAAACTGGCTAGCTAATTAGTAAGTCCACACGCTTTAAAGAGATAGAATCACCAAATCAAGTACAGACCTCAAAATGACAAAGCTAAGTGAATGTTCGAAGAGACTGGACAAAGATCAGCCAGAAAAGTAGCATGAGCCTGGAATTAGGCTTGTTTTGCAATAAACATTACAGAAAAGAGATAAAATGGAGCAATTTGGAGTAGTGTTTAAGGTTTGAAAACTAGAAAAAAATGTTATTGGAATATAGTCCTTTTTTGTTGAAACAAAGGAAGGATAAGAGTTTATAGGGATGAAGAAAAAACTACATGATAGAATTCCCATTTTAAAAATGATTAAAAAAATTAAATCAGAAAAATTTAACAATCCATTCTTTAAGAAATCTGAAATAATAATTAACTTTATAAAAATATCACAGCATTTTTGAAAACTACAATCAGTTAAATAAAGCACGTCCATTTTCCTTTTATTTAAAAGAAAATCTTAATTGAGTTAAGGACCCAAGCAACACCAGCTGAATCTCCTAGTATGGATATATAGCACGTGGCCACTATTATACTTATTGTCTGCTGTAGTGCACTGGTGTACGTTTGCCACTGCAAAGCCATTCAGTTATACCCCAACCCTGCAAACCTTACTGCTGAAGACCTTGGAACTCCTCTTACTTAAAGTTAAGCATGCATATAAATATTTGTATGATCAAGGCCCAAAGGAGGTGGAGTGGTACAGAACTCATGGGTTATATGTATTATTGGGGGGAGAGGTAGATAGGGTCCAGAATGACTTAGACAAATTGGAGGATTGGGCCACAAGAAATCTGATGAGGTTCAACAAGGACAAGTGCAGACTTCTGCACTTGGGATGGAAGAATCCCAAGCATAGTTACAAGCTGGGGACCAACCAGTTAAGTAGTAGTTCTGCAGAAAAGGACCTGGGGGAGAAGCTGGATATGAGTCAACAGTGTGCCCTTGTAGCTAAGAAGGCTAATGGCATATTAGGTTGCATTAAGAGGAGCATTGCCAGCAGATCCAGAGATGTCATCATTCCCCTTTATTCGGCTTTGGTGAGGCCACATCTGGAGTATTGTGTCCAGTTCTGGGCCCCCCACTACAAAAAGGATGTGGACACATTGGAGAGGGTCCAGCGGAGGGCAACCAAAATAATTAGGGGGCTGGAGCATATGACTTATGAGGAGAGGCTGTGGGACTTGGGTCTGTTTAGTCTGCAGAAGCGAAGAGTGAGGGGGGATTTGATAGCAGCCTTCAACTTCCTGAAGGGAGGTTTCAAAGAGGATGGAAAGAAGCTGTTCTCAGTCGTGACAGATGGCAGAACAAGGAGCAATGGTCTCAAGTTACGGTGGGAGAGGTCCAGGTTGGATATTAGGAAAAACTATTTCACTAGGAGGCTGGTGAAGCACTGGAATGGGTTACCTAGGGAAGTAGTGGAGTCTCCATCTCTAGAGGTGTTTAAGTCTTGGCTTGACAAAGCCCTGGCTGGGTTGATTTAGTTGGGATTGGTCCTGCCTAGAGCAGGGGGCTGGACTTGATGACTTTCTGAGGTCTCTTCCAGTTCTATGATCTACTTATAATGACATGCCGCCATCTGACAGTTACTGCACATGTAATTAAATCTCAGTGACTGCATGCTAAAAATAACTCCATGTTCACTTCTTATTCAACTGAGATTACACACACACACACACACACACACACACACACACACACACACACACACACACACAAACACAAACACTATAGTCCATCTAAAAATTAGCAGCAGTTCCTCTAAAGGGGAACAAAGAGTGCACATTCCAAAAAGGAGTACTTACTTATATTTATATTTCCTTTCTCTCTATTTTTCTGGGGATTATATATTATATAAAGTGACAAACATATAAAGTCACCTGAAAATGCTTGTGCTGGAGATAATGATTTATTCACTGTATGAAACAGTGGGAAAAACTCCAAATCCAGTAAACTTACCCTTGCCCAGCCCAGAGATGGCATCAGTAATCACTACCACTTTGTTTTGCACAGCTGATTTTGACATTAGCTGAACAACTGCTCCATAAATATATATAATTGCACTGATTCCAAAAAGGAGCAAAGGAAGAATAAGTACAGCAAGGACACCCATTTTTACCTGAAAGAAAATAGATCATATTATAGTCACAATAGAAATGAGCCATTCCTCATATATTTTAAACTATATTTTTAAAACAATTCTTGTTTCCATTCATGTAAAAGATCAGCAGAATGTCTGGATTGTGTACTACATCAGCAGCCTCAGCATATCACCAGTTTTTAACAGTTTCAATAAAAAAAATTGCTTAGTAATTAATGGTATAGAGTGGCCTTATTTTTATCATATAGGCTTAATTTTCCCCCTCAGTATTACTCTTTATATTTAAAGCCTTTTGTCATTTTATTCAGGACAGCTCTCTTCTAAAAACAGAATAGCACAGTTGCAAGAATGAACTCAGCTTAATCTAAAGCATGCAATATT
Source organism: Pelodiscus sinensis (assembly GCF_049634645.1). Classification (NCBI taxonomy): domain Eukaryota; kingdom Metazoa; phylum Chordata; order Testudines; family Trionychidae; genus Pelodiscus; species Pelodiscus sinensis. The sequence continues at coordinate 8,171,085 of NC_134730.1, read as the reverse complement.
ATATTACATTAATCTGATACATTTTCCAACAATATTGGAATTACGTAGATAAAAGCTTATCATTGTTAGCCACAGGTAAAGAAGAAGAGACTGTGTACATTTCACATACATAAAAAATACTGAAAACAGAATAACTTACTGTGAATATGAAGCAGTCAAAGAGCAGATAAGTACCTATTTTATTCTAGGATTTTAATCAAACTCTTTCAGCATTTCTAGAAAGCACTCTATGTACTGAGGCCACTTATCCAGAGGGAGAACAGCTATATATAGTTCTCAGCTGCATAAGAGATTTTTGCAAAAGTAAATATAGTATCTACAACAGGATCCACATACCCGAACTACTTAATTTGACCAGGCTGGAGTGGAAAGTCTTTTTAGAGCTCTTTGCACTGTTCTAATTCAACTGAACAAAGAACCTTATATATTTCCACATCTTGCCTATATGATAAACTGGAAATATGTTTCTTGGATCACCTTTTTGTTTGATTTAGGTCTTCAATTGATATTATACAAGAAATCAATTTGTACAAGCCCAACAATAGGTGTGTCTTTCTTTTTCAAAAGTTGGAGCAAAAAGAGTTTGTGTTTATTCAAGCTGAATATCTAGTGTTGCCACTTTCCAGACTGAACAGACCAGTACATCTGGGAAAGTTGGCAACCCTAGAATTTTCATGGTTTCATATAATCACTACCAACATACATAGGAACCAGTTCACTAATCCTGCTAATGCAGGAGGAGAGGCATTGTACCACCTGTCACTCCATGGACATGAATAGGAAAATCACTGGTAAAAGGGTATAAACACAGAAGGGTATAAATTGTTCAGGAAGGACAGGACGGGGAGAAAAGGTGGAGGAGTTGCACTGTATGTTAAAGAGCAGTATGATTGCTCAGAGAGCCAGTATAAAGCGGGAGAAATACCTGTTTAGAATCTTTGGGTTAAGGTCTGAGGCGGAAGCAACGAGGGTGATTTCATGGTTGGTGTCTGCTATATACCCTCAGATCTGGTGGATGAAGTAGATGGGCTTTCTTCAGACAACTAACAGAAGCTTCCAGATCACAGACTCTGGTTCTCACAGGGGACTTGAATCACCCTGGCATCTGTTGGGAGACCAATACAGCAGTACACAGACAGTCCAGGAAGTTTTTTGAGAATGTTGGGGACAACTTCCTGGTATAAGTGCTGAAGGAAATAACCAGGAGCCATGCCCAGTTTGAACTGCTGCTCACAAACAGGGAGGAATTAGTAGCGGGAGTAGTTGTGGGAGGCAACCAGGGAAGTGGTGATCATGAGATGGTTGAATTTTAGGATCCTGAAGAAAAGAAGAAAGAAGAGCAGCAAAATACAGATCCTAGATTTCAGAAAAGCAGACCTTGATTCCCTCAGAGATCCCTTATTATGGGTAGGATCCCCTGGGATTCTAATACAAAGGGGAAAGTAATCCAGGAGAGTTGACTGTGTTTTAAAGAAGCCTCATTGAAGGTGCAGAAACAAAACATCCCGATGCATAGTAAGAAAAGCAAATACAGTAGGTGACCAGCTTGGTTTAACAGTAAAATCCTTGGCAAGCTTAAACACAGAAAGGAAGCTTACAAGAAGTGAAAACTTGGACAGATGACCAGGGAGGAGTATAAATATATTGCTTGGGCATGCAGGGGTGTCATCAGGAAGGTCAAAGTGCAATTTGTATTGCGGCTAGCAAGGGATGTGAAGGGTAACAAGAAAGGTTTCTACATGCATGTTAGCAATAAAAAGGTGGTCAGGGAAGGTGTGGGACCCATACTGGATGAGGGAGGTAACCTAACAACAGATGATATGGGAAAAGATGAAGTGCTGAATGTTTTTTTTGCTTCTGTCTTCACGGACAAGGTCAGCTTCCAGACTACTGCACTAGGAAATACAGGCAGTCCCCGACTTACGCGGATCCGACTTACGTCAGATCCGCACTTACGAATGGGGCTTTCTCGCCCCGGAGCTCACAGGCAGCGGTCAGCCACCTCGAGCTCCGGGGTGAGAAAAGCTGCTCCCGGTGCCCCTGGTCTGCTGGGGACCATCTCCAGCAGACCAGGGGCATCGGGAGCAAACCCGCAGCAGCGGCGGGTTCCCACGCTTCTGAGGCTTTGCCTGGTCCGCTGCTGCAGGTTTGCTCGCGGTGTCCCTGGTCTGCTGGAGACGGTCCCCAGCAGACCAGGGGCACCGCGAGCAAACCCGCAGCAGCAAAAGCCAGAGCAAAGCCTCAGAAGCTCGGAGACCCCGCCGCGGCTGCGGGTTTGCTCCCAGTGCCCCTGGTCTGCTGGGGACCGTCTCCAGCAAACCAGGGGCACCGGGAGCAAAGCTGTCCGGCCAGAGCAAAGCCTCAGAGGCGAGGCACCCCCCGCTGCCGCTTTGCTCTCTGTGTCCCTGGTCTGCTGGGGGGGACGCAGCTAGTGTGCCCCCCCCAGCAGACCAGGCTTTTGTTGTGGACCCTGGGGCAGAGCAGCTGGGGCGCTGCCAGTTGGTCCCGCAGCGCCGCTCTGGGCACTACTGGACCAACCCGGCAGCACCCCAACTGCTCTGCCCCAGGCGACCTGATTCAGCCGCTGCTGGTCAGTTTCAGCAGTGGCTGAATCAGGACTCCTGGGGCAGAGCAGCTGGGGTGCTGCTGGGTTGGTCCAGTAGCACCGCTCCTCGGTGCTACTGGACCAACCCAGCAGCACCCCAGCTGCTCTGCCCCAGACGTCCCCAAGTCAGCCGTTGCTGAAACTGACCAGTGCTGACTACAGGAAGCCCGAGGCACAGTTGCTCTGCCCCGGGCTTCCTGGAATCAGCTGCTGATCAGTTTCAGCAGCAGCTGACTTGGGGTTCTTAAGTTGAATCTGTATGTAAGTCAGAACTGGCGGTCAGTTTCAGCAGCGGCTGAATCTGGACGCCAGTTCCGACTTACATACAGATTCAACTTAAGAACAAACCTACAGTCCCTATCTTGTACGTAACCTGGGGACTGCCTGTACAGTATGGAAAGGAAGTAAGTAGCCCTCGGTGGAGAAAGAACATATTAAGAACTATTTAGAAAAGTTGGACATTCACAAATCCATGGAATCGGATCTAATACATCTGAGGGTGCTGAGAGAATTGAGGTGATGTGATTGAAGATCCATTGGCCATTATCTTTGAAAACTTGTGGCAATTGGGAGAGGTCCCAGATGATTGGAAAAAAAGGCAAAAACTGTGCCTGTCTTTTTTTTAAAAGGGAAGGACAAAGCAGTCAGCCTCACCTTAGGCTGAAAAATCAGAGGGAATCCTCAAATAATCCATTTTGAAGCACTAGGGAGAGGGGAGAGTCATCAGGAATAGTCCACATGGATTCAACAAGGGCAAGTCATGCGTGACCAACCCCATTAACTTCTATGACAAGGTATGTGGAAGGCAGTGGATATATGCCTTGACTGTAGCAAAACTTTTGACACGGTTTCCCACAGTATTTTTGCCAGCAAGTTAAGGAAGTACAGATTGGATAAATGGATTGTAAAGTGGATAGAAAGTTGGCTAGATTGTCAGGCTCAACAGGTAGTGATCAATGGGTCAATGCCTGGTTGGCAATTGGTATCATGTTGAGTGTCCCAAGAGGATCAGTTCTCAGGACAGTTTTGTTCAACTTATTTGTTAATGACCTGGATGAGGGTCTGGATTGCACCTTCAACAAGTTCACAGAGACACTATGGCAGGCGGAGATATAGATACATTGGAAGGTAGGGATAGGGTTCAAAGTGACCTGGACAAACTGTGGGGATGGGCCAAAAGAAATCTGATGAGGTTCAACAAGGACAAGTACAGAATCCCAAACACTGCTACAGGCTGGGGACTGACTGACTAAGCAACAGATCAGCAGAAAAAGACCTGGGGATTACAGTGGACAAGAAACTGGATGAGTCAACAGTGTGCCCTTGTAGCCAAGAAGTCTAATAGCATATTGGAGTTCTTTGTGGGGATCCTTCCCAGCAGATCTAGGGAAACCTCGGCATAAAGGTCTCAACAAAGATGCTAATTATCTTACCCATTACAAAGATAGCTTCCCCAATTATCACCTCTAATATCATTAGCTCACAGGCATTTACCTCCCCACCTCTTCCCCCCTCTGTTCTAAAATTTGATTTGACCTTTTCATATGTGTTCACTTTTTTTTTTATTGTATCCTTTTGGTATATATGGTCATGCCAATTTTCTTCCACAATTTGATCTGAAGAAGTGGGTCTGGCCCACGAAAGCTCATCATCTAATAAACCATCTTGTTAGTCTTTAAAGTGCTACATAGTCCTGTTTTTTGTTTCAGCTGGACTAGACTAACACGGCTACAGCTTGAGATATTGTTACATGAAGAGTACTGTTCGATATATCTCAGAAGACAATTTTCTGAAGACAATTCCTGTAGGCAATGTCCCTTATAGAAGAAGTTGATTTGAATTGATTTATAACTGTAGCTGAGATGTTTGCACTCTGGGGCATTAGAATACTGTGACTAGCTATATACACAACATTCCTCTATATCAGTTTCGCTTACAAGACTCTTTCTGTCGAGGTTTCGTGTATTGCCTCAGAAATATTTGAAAAGCCTTCCACACGGTCTAGAGAAAGCAACAGCTCTGTTCAACTACATCTTTTGGGTGGGACTGTGATACATGGAGTAAAATGAAAGCTGTCATTTACTCTGAACAGAAAGGTCTCACAAGCTCTACATTAGCCCTCAACTGGAGACAAGTTCAGCAAACTCTTTGGCTTTTGCCTATCTGGGACTTAAGAAACTGTGCCTAGCTAGAAACCCTTCATTCAACATTCCCCTATAGCACTTCTGATTACGAGAGAATTTTTCACGCCATTTCTTGTATTGCCTCGGAAAGGTGTGAAAACGTGCCAGACACTGCAGAAACCGCAACAACTCTGGTCAACCACATGATTTATATGGGACATGCATATAGAGAGAAAAAGTAAAGTTTTCATGCTCGGTGAGCAGAAAGCTGTCACAAGAACTACGTGAGTCCTGATTTGGAGCCGTTTTCCAGCAAAAGGTATGGCATTCACGCTAATGTGCACTAAAACACTGTAACTAGCTTCATACCTTAACGTCAACAGTCCCCTATGTCAGTTTTGTTTATGATCCGTTTTTCCTCGCAATTACTTTAGTACCTCAGAAATGTGTGAAAAACCTTCCCCACATTCTAGAGGACACAACATCGCATCTCAGCTACAAGATTTGGGTAGAACTTGCTTAGGCGGAACAAAATGCAATCGTCCATTTTCACTGACAAGAAGATTTTTCACAAGCTCGTGCTCCATTTTGCTGCATGAGCCCTCTTTTGGAAACCTTTTTCAGGAAAATCAGTGGTTTTTACAACTATGGCCGTGAGACAACTGACGCGCTGCACATAACATTCCCCATATCAGTTTGCTTGCGAGACCTTTTTCGACACTGTGTCTTCAAGCGGCTCAGAAATGCGTGAAAGTGCTGCCGTCCGTTCTACAAACTGCAGCAACTCAGTTTACCTACAGATCAGCTCGAGACGTTGTTACAGGAAGAACACTGCTCATTATATGTGAGAAGATGATTTTCTGAAGATCTAGATTTGTATTTGGAGACCCAACGTGTTTACACTAACTTCATTTTTGGGAAGCATTACTGAAAGCTGAAGCGCGTCTCAAAAGTTTCCTCTGCCTCTTATTGAACAATCACCGAGCTAAAAGGAAGACTGGCCTAAAGTAACCTTGTAGAGAAAGGGCTTTGTGGCGTTGTCCAGAAAGTGTGACAGGGTTTTAAGGCATAGCCGAAACACTAGAAGTACTAGTACAAAAAAGACTCTCGAAACAAAAACCCATATTCGAGACTGCTGAGGTAGCGGTGACGAAGTTCCTAACAACTTTGGAAAGGCAATTGGTGGGAAACACCATCGCTTTGTTGCACAAAGTTTACAGATCAAATGCAGCTTTGCGAGGAGTTACTGAATGGTGAAGCTCATGTCCAAATTTTCTCCTCAGGCTTAATGATGGGTTACGCTTTCTGAAATAACGACTGTCCTAAGGAATTCAGGTACACAAAGCGCTTTGTTGCAGTTCCTCAATGTGCGACAAGTTTTGATTGCGTATCTGGCGCGATATAAGTAATTGTGTGACTAAGAGTATGTCTACACTCCCACCCTAGTTCAAATTAGGGTGGTAATGTAGGCAACTGGAGTTGCAAATTTGCATAAAGCCGGGTGCCGCCATTTTTAAATGTCCGCTAGTGCGGACTCCGTGCCGCGCGGCTACAGGCGGCACGGACTAGGTAGTTTGGACTAGGATTTCTATTCCGAACTACCATTACTCCTTGTTTCACTAGGAAGCCTAGTCCAAACTAGCTAGTACGTACCGCGTGTAGCCACGCGGCACGGAGTCCGCACTAGCGGACATTTAAAAATGGCGGCGCCTGGCTTTATGCAAATGAAGCCTGGGAAATTCAAATCCTGGGCTTCATTTGCAACTCTGGTTGCCTATATTACCACCCTAGTTCAAAGTAGGGTGGTAGTGTAGACATACCCAAAGAGTCTTGCGGGAAAAAAACTCATATACGGGAGTACTGAGGTAGTGGCGACTAACTTAGTCGCAGCTTTGAAAACCCCTGGTGTGGAAACTGCATCAGATGGCAGACCAACGTCTTGAAAATAACTTCGCTTTGCGAGGACTTACTACTAGGCGACCCTCTTGTCAAAATGTTCTTCTCAGCGTCAAGGAAGGATTCAGCTATCTCTACTAAAGACTGTCCCAAACAATTCTTGAAGCGCAAAGGCTTTGTGGCATTCTCCTGACCCTGTGACTGGGTTTTATCACATTTCAGAAGCAATCTAAGACTAAGTGTCAAAAAGAATCTCGCAAGGCAAATGCACCTGCAGGATCGCCGAGGGAGTTGTGCCGAACTTACAGTCACAGTTTTGTCAAGCTGATGGGTGGAAAAAAAACATAAGTTCGTTTAAAAAAGTCTTTAAAGTAACAATTTTTTTACGACGGCATCCAGAATGTGAAGACGTGTCAAATATAGTCTTCTCAGCATCAATGTACGCTGAAACTGTCTATAATGAAGTCTGTCCCAAGCAATTGTCGTAGAGGAAGGGCTTTGTGGTGTTTTCCTGAGGACAGGGGCATATCTAAAGCAATATGAGAATGAGTGTGAAAAAGTGTCTGGCGAGCAAAACTCATAAACGTAATGCTGATCTCTTAGTCAGAGCTTTAGAAAGTGCATGGGTTGAAACACCATCTCTTTTGAGACACCCTCCTACCCCCCCAACATGTTAACACTATCTTCAGTTTTGGGAAGCATTACTGAAAGGTGCCGCGCTTCTCAAACCTTTCTTCTCAGTCTTACTGAATGGTTAGCGAGCTGAACTGAAGCATGTCCTAGACTAATCGTGTAGAGAAAAGGCTTCGTGGCGTTCTCCTGACAGTGTGACGGGTTTTAATGCATCGCTGAAGCAATCGAGGACTAGCAGGCCAAAAGAATCTCGCAAGCAAAACTCACCTGCGGAAACGCGGAGGGTGTGGTGACTAACTTAGATGCAGCTTTGAAAAGCCCATGTGAAGCCCCCCCCTCCGAGGCAGATCTTTGGATACAAGCAATTATGAAGCAGTTTATATACTGTCCATTAGATATAATAACAATAACAATTAGTCTCCTTCCCATTACAAACACCAATGGCTAACAGTTATTTAGTTCCACCCAGATGCTCCTTATCTCAAGGTCCCTGCCAGAATCGGCATTCTATCCTTATCTTTGTATGGAGGCGAGAGGCAAAGGCAGCGTCTAATTACAGATCTCGCGTTGTCAGGCCACAGACTCTTGCTCTCTTGTTAACAAGACCAAGATGGCTGCACACAAATTCCCTTATTCCCTTTTCCTGCCTCCACAAGCATAAATTGTCCCAGCAGAGTCTCTGGGTTAAGTTTAGAGGTGCAAATAACAGCAGTGATGTTGTGGTTGGTGTCTACTACAGGCTACCGAATCAGGTGGATGAGGTAGATGAGGTTTTCTTCTGACAACTGAGAGAAGCTTCCAGATTCCAGGCCCTAGTTCTCGTGGGGGACTTCAATCACCCTGACATCTGTTGGGAGACCAATACGGCAGTACACAGGCAATCCAGGAAGTTTTTGGAATGTTGGGTGTGACGGGGTGAGGCAACCCCGCACTAGAGGGACCCCCCCCAGCGAGGCAGGGGAAAGTGGCGCGGCTTGTCTCGCCGCCGCCGAGGACGCGTCCGGTGGGGTAACTGGGACGCGCCGCTCGGCAGGCAGTCGAGCTGGTGAGACCCCGAACAACACGGGGGAGGGCGGTGACGGGGTGAGGCAACCCTGCACCGAAGGTGCCCCCCCCAGTGGGGCAGAAAGAAACGCCGCGGCTGGGCCCGCCGCCGCCGGAGACGCAGGCAGCGGGGCAGCCGGGACACGCCTCCTGGCTGGCGGCTCCAGGGACGCAGCCCAGGGCATCGCGGGGGAAGGACCCCCCCCCGCGGCAAGGTTAGTGGGGACAACAGGGCGCAGGAACGGCACCCCACCAGCCGTGGGGCGGGCAGCCCCGCGGATGCCCCAGCCAGCCCTATGCCCCACAGCTGCGGGAGATAGGGAGGACGCTGGGGGTGAGGGGAAACAGCTGGGCAGGAGAAGCTGGAGCCGTGGGTGAGCACAGGTGTGAGTGCTCTGGAGGGGCGGGGGCGGCACCTTCCCCAGGTATAAAGGCAGTAGAAGCAGAAACAGAGGGGGACCAGGAGGAGGAGGACGCTGGAGGAAAAGACTGAGAGACACGAGGAGGCAGCGAGACCAGTCGGCTGGTGAGCGGACGAGCGAAGGCGTGAGGAAGCAGCCCAGGGCGGGTGTACTGGAGCCCGGGGGTTGATGCGTTGCGGCTCTGTGCCCCATCAGCCAGGTTGGGGGAGAGAAGAACATCTCCCTCACCTTAGGGCCCTGGGCTGAGGTCTGGAGAGAGGGAGGGCCCGGATCCCCCTCACCTCCTCGCTCGTGGGACCTTCGGGGCAACCGCCGGGAGGGCCGACCCGGCGCCGCGTCACGGAGACTGGGACCTTCCGGGGCGGCAAACGTGGTAGTGTGACTGCCCAAGGCGGGGTGGGCCTGTGAACCCCGTAACATTGGGGATAACTTCTTGGTACAAGTGCTGAAGGATCCGACCAGGGGCTGTGCACAGCTTAATCTTCTGCTCACAAACAGGGAGGAACTAACAGGGGAAGTAGAGGTGGGTGACAACCTGGGAAGCAGTGATCATGAGATGGTAGATTTCAGGATCCTGACCAAAGGAAGAGAAGAGAGTAGTAAAATACACACCTTGGACTTCAGAAAAGCAGATTTTGACTCCCTCAGAGACCTGATGGGCAGAATCCGCTGGGATGTTAACATGAAGGGGAAAGGAGTCCAGGACAGTTGGCAGTATTTTAAAGAAGCCTTATTAAAGGCACAGAAAGAAACCATCCCGATGCGTAGCAAGAGAGGCAAACATGGTAGGAGACCATGGCTTACAGGGGAAATCCTTGGTGAACTTAAGCACAAAAAGGAAGCTTACAAAAAGTGGAAACTTGGACAAATGACCAGGAAGGGGTACAAATGTATAGCTCGAGAATGCCGGGGGTTATCAGGAAGGTGTAAGTGCAATTGGAACTGCGACTGGCAAAGGATGTGAAGGATAACAAGAAAGGTTTCTACAGGCATGTTAACAAGAAGAAGTTGATCAGAGAGGATGTGGGGTCCCTACTGGATGAAGGAGGTAACCTAGTGACATATGATGTGGGGAAAGCTGAAGTACTCAATGCTTTCTTTGCCTCTGTATTCACGGACAAGGTCAGCTCCTGGACTAATGTGCTAAGTGACGCAAGATGGGATGGAGATGGACAGCCCTTGGTGGGTAAAAAACAGGTTAGGAACTATTTAGAAAAGCTAAACGTACACACATCCATGGGTCAGGACCTAATGCATCCGAGGGTACTGAGGGAGTTGGCAAATGTCATTGAGGAGCCTTTGGCCATTATCTTTGAAAAGTCGTGGAGATTGGGAGAGATCCCGGATGATTGGAAAAAGGCAAATGTAGTGTCTATCTTCAAAAAAGGGAAGAAGGACAATCCAGGGAACTATAGGCATGTCAGTGTTACCTTGGTTCCTGGAAAAATCATGGAAGGGATCCTTAAGGAATCCATTTTGAAGCACTTGGAAGAAAGGAAAGTGATCAGGAATAGTCACCATGGATTCACAAAGGGAAGTTGTACCTGACCTATCTGATTAGTTTCTATGGTGAGGGAACTGGCTCTGTGGGCATGGGAAAGTCAATGGATGTGATATACCTTGATTTTAGCAAGACTTTTGATACGGTCTCCCACAATATTCCTGCCAGCAAGTTAAGGGAATGTGGATTGGATAAATGGACGGTAAGATGGATAGAAAGATGGCTAGAAGGCCGGGCGTAGTGTGTAGTGATCAATGACTCGATGTCAGGATGACGGTCGGTTTCTAGTGGAGTGCCCCAAGGTTCGGTTCTAGGACGGGTTTTGTTCACTATCATTATTAATGACCTAGATGAAGGGATGGATTGCACCCTCAGCAAGTTTGCAGATGACACTAAGCTAGGGGGCGAGGTAGATACGCTTGAGGCCAGGGATAGGGTCCAGAGTGACTTAGACAAATTGGAGGATTGGGCCACAAGAAATCTGATGAGGTTCAATAAGGACAGATGCAGAATCCTGCACTTGGGACAGAAGAATCATTGTTACAGGCTGGGAACCAACCAGCTAAGTAGTAGTTCTGCAGGGAAGGACCTGGGGGTTACAGTGGATGAGAAGCTGGATATGAGTCAACAGTGTGCCCTTGTAGCCAAGAAGGCTAATGGCTTATTAGGTTGCATTAAGAGGAGCATTGCCAGCAGATACAGAGATGTGGTTATTCCCCTTTATTTGGCTTTTGTGAAGCCACATCTGGAGTATTGTGTCCCGTTCTGGGGCTCCCCCCCCCACTACAAAAAGGATGTGGACGCATTGGAGAGGGTCCAGTGGAGGGCAACCAAAATGATTAGGGGGCTGGAGCATATGAGGTGAGGCTGAGGGTGTTCGGTTTGTTTAGTCTGCAGAAGGGAAGAGTGAGGGGGGATTTGATAGCAGCCTTCAACTTCCTGAAGGGAGGTTCCAAAGAGGATGGAGAAAGGCTGTTCACAGTAGTGACGGATGGCAGAACAAGGAGCAATGGTCTCAAGTTGTGGTGGGAGAGGTCCAGGTTGGATATTAGGAAAAACTATTTCACTAGAAGAGTGGTGAAGTACTGTAATGGGTTACCTAGGGAAGCAGTGGTGTAGCCATCTCTAGAGGTGTTTAAGTCATCACTTGACAAAGCCCTGCCTGGGTTGATTTAGTTGGGATTGGTCCTGCTTAGAACAGGGGGCTGGACTTGATGACCTTCTGAGGTCTCTTCCAGCTCTATGGTTCTATGATTCTATGAAATTACTCCCTGAAATGTATTCTTGACCCATTTGTACTCTAATTTTTGGAGGAACTAAGAACAAGTCCTAGATTGAGACAGGGAGAGATGTCAGCTGTGGCTTTGTAGATTCCTCTGTGGGATAGTGTTTAGTTTAAACAATAAGCAAAATGAGATCATATCATGCACCTGACATTAGGTAGGCCTTGGCACAAATTGTTACAGATTAATTTTTTAGCTCGATATAACATGAAAGAATTGTTACTTAGTTCTTTAATTGAGTGGCTTGTTAAGCCACTCAATTATAGAAACCAGTCTTGGCCAAACAAGGAAATACTAATCTCTCTTCCCTACCCAAGTTTCTTCCTTTTTGCTTAGCCACATACTCACATTTTTTTTTTTTTTGCCTTTTGTTCTCTTGCTGGAAATGGTCATTGCTCATCACGTAACAAGATTACTTCATCTTGTTAAGAAGCCAGACATCTGAAGAAGTGGACTGTGTCCAGGAACGCTCTTGATACCATCTACATAGTGTGTTAGTCTTTAAAGTGCTACCAGACTGTTAGTTGTTTTTAAGTTTATGCTGTACAGACTAACTTGGCTACACCCATCCTCCGTTGCTTTGGAAAAGTTTTTAAACTTCTAGTAACCATGACAGCACTGATGCGGGAAATAAAAAGGAGACAATGTGAAACATAATTCTGGAAGAACCTTGGAGTGTGAAATGGCACAGGGGAGATTTTTTACCATGAAGCCTCTTTCCTTGTTTTAGTCCCGGTAACATTTTTTTTTTGTTAAATACCAGTGGTCAATGTATTGCATTGTTACATATTCCCGGCCATGTGAAACATTTATTCTTGTTTCATTCCTCCTCCACCTGTTGTCAACTCTGCCTGCATGCACCCAGATAGCACCAGTTGGATTTTATGTACTGCATTGTACATAAAAAAGGCTACCACATTAATTTCACTTATGACCAGAATGTAGATGATTTCTCCAGATGAATCATGTATAATTTCCCAAAAATGTCACCTCATGCCTCCGTCAAGCTCACACTTCCTCCAAGAGTAGGCTCCATGGACATCACATAACCACAATTGACATAAAAAATGCTGATTTAACAAAAATTGAAATAGTGCATAGAAATTAGAATTATTTTGAAAGAACCACAGCCAAGTCTGAGGGTATGTCTGAGGGTATTAACTACAAAGTTAATTTGAACTAACGGACGTTAGTTCGAATTAACTTTGATAGGCGCTACACTAGCGCTCCGCTAGTTCGAACTAGGTAAACCTCATTCTAAGAGGACTAAGCCTAGTTCGAACTTACTAGTTCGAACTAAGGGCTGTGTAGCCCTTTAGTTCAAACTAGTGGGAGGCTAGCCCTTCCCAGCTTGCCCTGCTGGCCACTCTGGCTAACACCAGGCAAACTCTACTGCCCCCCTCTTGGCCCCGGAGCCCTTAAAGGGCCACGGGCTGGCTACAGTGTTTGTGCCAGTTGCAAGGCTGCCAGCACCGTGCCAGCAGACCCTGCACCTGAGACCCCATGAACCAGCCACCCGATGCCCCCCAGCCCTCCCCCTCTTCCCGGGACCAGGCTGGCGGCTCCCAGGAGCCTGCACGGGGCCGCAAGAGGAGGGCGCCCGCGTGGTCTAGTGCGGAGATCGTGGACCTCATCCAGGTTTGGGGGGAAGCCTCCAATGTCCACGACCTCCGCACTAGCCACAGGAACGCGGCCGTCTACGGCCGCATGGCTGCCAGCCTGTGTTGCAAGATGGGAAAGGCAGCCGGACCCCCACCCCTGAGCTTTCCTTTCCCTTCCACCCCCTTCCAGCTCCCTCATCCCAGGTTTCCCCCTTCCCTCTCCCACCCTCACTCCTCCGTCCCCCCACCCCACTTATGTTAAATAAAAAGAGATGTTGTTTGCCAAAACAGGTGTCTTTATTTGACATTAGGAAGGGTGGTTAGGAAGGGGAAAGGGGAAGGTGGCGAGGGTGGAAGAAGGCCCCAGTGGGGCATGCAAGGGAGAGTTCAGTCTTCCTCCTCCTCCACTAGGAAGCTCTCCCGCAGGGCTTCCCGGATCCGGACGGCCCCCCGCTGGGCTTTCCAGACAGCGGCGGTGCGGGGCTGAGCATAGTGGTCAGCCATGCGGTCAGCCTCAGCCATCCAGGCTGGCAGGAAAGCCTCCCCCTTTCTCTCACACAAATTGTGCAGCACAGAACATGCTGCCACTACAGGAGGTATATTGTGCTCGGCGAGGTCCAGACGGGTGAGGAGGCATTGAAAGCAGGCTTTCAGTCGCCCAAAGGCCCCCTCCACCACGATGCGGGCCCTGGTCAGCCTGGCATTGAAGGCCTGGCGGGATGGATTGAGGTGCCCCGTGTAGGGCTTCATCAGCCACGGCTGTAGGGGGTAGGTGGCATCCCCCACCAGGCAGACGGGCATGTCCACGTCCCCAACCCTGATGTGGTAGTCGGGGAAGAAGGTCCCAGCCTGCAGCCTCTGCACACGGAGGAGTTGCGGTACACCCGTGCGTCATGTGCCTTGCCGGACCAGCCCACATTAATGTCCGTGAACTATCCCCGGTGGTCACACACGGCCTGCAGGATCACGGAGAAGTACCCCTTGCGGTTGACGTACCGGGAGGCCTGGTGTTCCGGGGCACGGATGGGGATGTGCTTCCCGTCGATGGCCCCCCCGTATTTGGGGAAGCTGAGGACGCTGAAGCCCCGGATGACAATGTCCAGGTCGGCGAAGCGGACCACCCTGCGGAGCAGCACCCGGTTGATGGCCTTGACCACCTGCGGAGAGACACAGCAAAGCACGAATCAGTGGGGCGCCCGGGTGGCTGGGAGTGTTCGTGCCCTGGCAGTGCCCCGTGCCCCACTCCCGGAAGCAACCCCCCCGGGTGGCGTGTAGTATGGCCGGGAGAGACCGGTGCAGGGCACTTTCGCCTCCCTTCCCCCCCTTTTTCCCTGGGGCGGCCCATGAGGAGTTCGAAAGCCTAGTTCGAACTACCTAGTTCGTGCCGCGTGTAGCCGCGCGGCACGGGGTTCGAACGAGCGGGGTTTTAAAAATGGCGGAGCCCCGCTTATGCAAATGAAGCCCGGGAAATTCAAATCCCGGGCTTCATTTGCAAGTGCGGTATGCCTACATTACCCCGCTAGTTCGAACTAGCGGGGTAGTGTAGACATACCCTCATTCACTCATTCCCACAATATAAGGGTGACCAAATGGAATGAACAGGCAGCAGGTTTAAAACAAACAAGAGGATGTTTTTCTTCACTCAGCGCACAGTCAACCTGTGGAACTCCTTGCAGTGAAGGCTAGAACTATAACAAGGTCCAAAAAAGAGCTAGATAGCCCATCAATTGCTATTCACCAGGAGAGGTAGGAATGGTGTCCCTAGCTTCTGTTTCTCTGGAGGTGGGTGACAGGAGAGGATTACCTGTTGTGTTCCCTCCCTCTAGGGCATCTGGTATTAGCCACTGTCAGCAGACAAGATACTGGCCTAGATGGATCTTTGGTCTGACCCAGTATGACCGGTCTTATATTATGATATACAGCATTATGTCATACAACCAAACAAGGGAAATTATGAAGGAAAATATTTAAACTTTTCCCTTATTAATGTTTTTTAATTCAGCAAACATGAAGGTGCTGTAAGTTTTTCTAAAAAATTCCAAACTTTACATAGCAGAGTCTAAGTGAGAGCATTGGGTACCTAACTTTATGACAAGTGTTTTGTGCCTTCTCTTTGGCATGGGCTAGATGCGCTAAGTTCCCTGAAAAATCCAGCACGGGTAAATAAGCATTGTGAGTCACAGAAGGCAAGATACTCAGCCTCTTTGGCACAGTAGAGATATGCACAATCAGATTGAAAAGGAGAGAGGGTATGTCTACACTACCCCCCTAGTTCGAACTAGGAGGGTAATGTATGCATACCGAACTTGCTAATGAAGCCCGGGATTTGAATTTCCCGGGCTTCATTAGCATAAAGCCGGCGCCGCCATTTTAAAAAGCCGGCTAGTGCGAACCCCGTGCCGCGCGGCTACAAGCGGCACGGACTAGATAGTTCGGATTAGGCTTCTAATCCGAACTATCTGTACGCCTCGTGGTTCTAATCCGAACTATCTAGTCCATGCCGCGTGTAGCCGCGCGGCACGGGGTTCGCACTAGCCGGCTTTTAAAAATGGCGGCGCCGGCTTTATGCTAATGAAGCCCGGGAAATTCAAATCCCGGGCTTCATTAGCAAGTTCGGTATGCATACATTACCCCCCTAGTTCGAACTAGGGGGGTAGTGTAGACATACCCAGAGTGAATATCTATCTGCATTTATATGTGCATTTGTAAAAAAGTGCCTCTAGCCCAGCATCTGTAATTCAAACATTGTCCTAGAAACTCCACCAGGGTCGGGATTTTTGCAGAAGATTGACAACAGTTGCACTTCTTTATTCAGATGCTAGAATTATAGGGTGGTGGAATAAAAAGAAAATAAACAAGCTAGATCCAGAATGCCCAAAGGGCCAGAAACACCTACTCGCAGTGCTGCAGTTCCACTTTGAAAGTATCTGAATTTTTCGTAGGAGCTGCTATAATTGTTTATTTAGACCAGGATTTCCCAACCTATGGGTCGGGACCCAAATATAGGTCGCCATTACATTTCAAAAGGGTCACCAAGTGTTTCCCCAAGGTGGCTCTGCCTCTTCTCCTCCCCCCATTTTTCAATTGCTTTGGGTCACCAAGTCTTCCTGAATTGTCAAAATGGGTCCCCATCTGGAAAAGATTGGGTACCTTAAGACAGTTTGGGAATGAAAAATTGGCTTCAGCTACCAATGTATCTGGTACTGATCCAGTGCAATCAGTTACATGTTTGCCTAAACTTCCAGTGGCCACGTACGCTATCAAATTTGGAGTTAATTATTTTGGGTTTGAGCCACATATTACACAGATTTTGTGATATTCCTGTATGGGAATGGATCAGTGTCCAGAATGTTTTGAACAGCAGAAACCTCTGCATGTGGCATATTTTGGGGGAGCAAAGGAATGTAGGTAGATCTGGGTTTTTGCCTCATTCATGTGCCAGAGCCAAGAATGTTTTACAGCATTAAGAATGCTTCCCCTGCCCCCCACTCTTTAGGTGGGCATTGGAATGTGGGGCACCGAGTCAAAATCTGGCTGGATTCTGCTGCGTGAATCTAGGATTCAACAGAGTCATGCTGTGGGATGCGTTCGTGTTGGAGCAAGGAGTGGGGGTGGAGGAGCAACAGTACTGGGCTAAAGCCAGAAATTGTATCGTTAGAAAGTGGCAGGGATGTAGGTAGAGGCTTTTTTTTTTAACCTTTTTTCACAACCACCTGGCAGCAGACGAGCCACAGAGCAAAAAAATCACAGAAACTCAGCAGATGATTTCAAATAAAGCCATGGCCTGTTTCCACTCAGGCTCTCAACAGGAGATAGGAGTATTGAGGGATCCGAAATCTCATTTATTGGCACAGCTGTGTTGTTCTCACCGAGTCTCCATCGCCAAGGAGCGCACAAGGACGGCTGCTGAAAGGCAGGCAGCTGCTCACAGCTACAAGCAGCAGCACAGCAGCACGAACCGAGAATGATGCAGGGCTGGGGCTGGCTTTCAAGAACAGACGTCAGTGGACTGGCCCAGAGCACCTTTCTCTTCTCCCCTCCCCTCCCCTTTATATTGCAAGCTGCATATTGGACAATATGTAAAGGGGAGTGTGAATAGAGCTGTGAGCTGGGTTGGAGGAGTGTGGAAACAGCAACGACACAGATCCAATCGGGAGAAGTTTGCATGCGACTGAAGAGCAGCAGCAAACCTGGCGAGTGGTGTGCAGAGCTCATCAATGCAAAGCAAGGGAGCTACCAGGCAGTGAGCTGAGGAGGCCAAAGTCCTGCAGCCCCTGGGTTGCAGAGACCAAAAGCATTCAAAGCTTCAGCTAAAATTGGGATTTGTCACTTTCCTCCCATGGCCTTGGCAGTGACGGAGAAGAACCAAGTGCGCCTGGTCTTTCTGGGTGCGGCAGGCGTGGGCAAGACTGCCCTGATCCGTCGCTTCCTGCTGGACACTTTTGAACCCGAGCACCAGCGGACAGTAGAAGAGATGCATAGCAAGGAATATGAAGTAAGCGGGGCCATCGTTAAGGTAGAGATCTTGGACACCAGTGGAAGCTATTCCTTCCCGGCCATGCGCAAGCTGTCCATCCAGAACAGTGACGCCTTCGCCCTGGTCTACGCGGTGGATGACGCTGAGTCCTTCGAGAGCATCAAAAGCCTGCGGGAGGAGATACTGGAGGTGAAGGAAGATAAATCCGCCCCCATCCTGGTTGTGGGCAACAAGGCAGAGACCAGGAGGGAGAGGCAGGTGCTAACTGAGGATGCCATGTCGCTGGTGGAGCTTGACTGGAACAACCATTTCTTGGAAGCATCGGCCAAAGAAAATGAGAATGTGGTGGAAGTTTTCAGGGAGCTGCTGCGGCAAGTCAACCTGCCCAGCAGGCTCAGCCCTGCGCTGCGCAGGAGGAGGGAGACCTTCCCAAAGGAGAACACACGCAGACCTCCCATGAACAAGACTAACAGCTGCACTGTCTGCTGAGCTGGGCCACTCCGGGAGAAGGAGAAGCAACAGAATGGACTTGAAACTCAGGTGGGCTGAGTGCAGATATGTGGTCTGCATCCACAAAAGTGGCCCCCCTTCTGTTCCCTACCCAGCCAGCTAAGACTGTTAAACTTGTAGATAAAATAAGTTTAACACCTTACCCCCACTTTCCTTCTGCCTAGCTTAGATACTTTGACACAGCTGGGCAGGAGGAAAGTGGGGGGAGGTGTGTGACTGAACAGCAGCAGTCTCCCAAAGGCAGGAATTAGGTGGGTTTGAGATGCTGCAGTCTATCTCCATCGTGCATAGGGGGACGGGGAAGGGGGAGGGTAGAAGGGAGTGAGCCAGAGATGAGAGTGTATACTTAGCGAGCACATTTAGAAAGCTTGCAGCTCTGTGGTACATGGGGGAGCAAACTTGGGAGGCTCTCTTTTATCCCATGGAGCATCTTTATCTTTTCTTACGTGTCCCAGTCTCCGTGTGTTGGGTTCTGTGTTCACCGGTTCCCAACCCTGTATATGCACAGTTTTGTTTACAATGAAATAACCAGTCTACAGGATAGTTTTGATTTCGTACTTTCGGTAGGAACACATGGCAGGGCAGTCTGTGAACCTTCTGGATTTTTTTTAATTTTGTTTTTCTAAGGTTATATCCAATAAAAATGTGCATTGCAAACTCAATGTGTGTTTTTCATCTGCTCTCTGGTGTAAACCTTATCCATCCGGGCCTCTTAGCGTTGTGTTTGCATTTTCTCTTCCTTATCTGATGGCTTTATGACACCTGCTACTCTCCCCTTTTATTAATTTTCCTCTAACCTTTTACCAGGCAGCAGCTACAAACAAAACAGCACTCCTTATATCAAAGTATAAAAACAAGGGAGACATTTAAAAAGCATTTGATCTGGTGAAATAAAACCATAAACACATTACAATGAAGGTAATAAAAAGAGTGGGAGAGGAGAGTCTAGTGGCAGGCTTTGCTGTGCATTACCTCCATTTGCATTACCCTTTGTCTTACACATGGGATTGTTAAAAGTGTTTAATCTTTGTAAGTGGGGCTATTTTTTTCCAAAAGCTTTTAACTGTGCTATGAGCACCCAGATAAGGGCAGCATGAGAGGAACTGAGCTCTTGATCACACATGGATGCTGAAGCCTTGAAAAAAAAACCAAAACCACTGGCCCCATGGTTCTCCCATGACAACTGTCTCAGCTTGCCTGTCACAATACACTGAGTCACAGTTTGACAGGTTTAGTTATGACACACTGATCACTGTTATGCCCAGCTAGGCTCTGGTGTATCGTATAGTTGATTCAAGATGAATACTTCTGTTTGTGAATACACTAAGGCTACGTCTACTTTGGCATGATTTTCTGGAAAAGTATTTTCCGTTAAAAGTATTTCCGCAAAAGAGTGTCTAGATTGGTCCCAGAGTTAGCATTAGAACAATGCGCTTTTGCGCAAAAGCGCGTCTAGATTGGCACCGCGCTTTTGCGCAAAAGCAGAAGCCCAGAAGCATTTTGAAGAGGGAAAAAGGGCACCAGCCCTTTCCAGGGGTGGGGGCTGGAGCTCTGTTCAGACACGTGCTTAAAGGGGTCTCGCTGGACAGCCGTTTGTCTCCTGCTCCATGCGTTAGGACCTCTGGCAGGGACTGACAGCCATAGCAGGTTTGGTGGTTGCCCTCTGCCTTTTGGGGACACCACCCTTTTGCCCCCTACTGCTTTTTCCTGGTTTTGGTTTCTTGTGCCCTGCTCTGTCTGCCATGGAGCCATGGGTGGCCATGTGCCTGCTCTGGCCCCTGGCGGCCATTTTCAAGTGCCTGCAGCTGGTGCTCCAGGCTGGTGCCTTCGTGTTTCAGGACCAGGAGGCACAGATTGCCTTCGACTCCCTCACCAGGGAGGCCATGGCATTCCTGTGGCATCAGCACCCCACCGTGGAGAGGCCAGTCTGGAGATTGGACACCAGTACGGACTGGTGGCACCGGCTGGTCCTTGGGCAATGGGGTGACCAGCAATGGCTCTGGAACTTTCGCTTGCGAAAGCAGAGCTTCCTGGAGCTGTGTGCCTGGCTCGCCCCTGCGCTCCAGAGAGCCACCACCCAGCTGTGGGCACCCATCCCCATAAACAAGAGGGTCACCATCGCGCTATGAAGGCTGGCCACCCTGGACAGCTACCACTCGGTGGCACAGCAATTCGGGGTGGGAACATCCACTCTCGGTGTCATCGTGATGGAGGTAAGTCCCAGGGGGAGTGGAGAGTGGGGTGGGGGGAGGGTGCTGCACTCCATGCTCAGGGGCAGCCAAGACTCCAGGCTGGGTCACCCAGCAGTTTGGGCCATCCCTCCATTGCACAGGCCTGCTGGTGGGAGAGGGGGGCTGTGGGGAAAGGGGGCCCTGGTGTGTGTGTGTGTGTGCATGGGTGAGGACAGAGGGAATCATGGGGCCGGGGGGGCCCAAGGGAGCGCACACTCACCCTGCCTTATGTGATGTGTTCCCTTGTGTTTCTCTGCACCCTTCTGCAGGTCGTCCACACCATCAATGACGTCCTGCTACTGAGAGTGATCCGCCTGCGCGATGTGGATGCTACGGGTGCTGGCTTCGCTGCCCTCGGGTTCCCCAACTGCAGGGGAGCCCTGGATGCCACCCACATCCCTGTCTGGGCCCCAGAGCATCGAGCAGCCCATTTCACGAACTGGAAGGGGTACTGCTCTATTGTTCTCCAGGCCCTTGTGGACCACCGTGGCCGCTTCTTGGTTGTCTACGTGGGCTGGTCCGGCAGGGCACACGACGCCCACATCCTCCGCAACTTTGGACTCTTTCGCAGGCTGGAGGCAGGCACCTACTTCCCCCGGTGGGAGTTGACTGTTGGGGATGTGCCTATGCCCATCTGCGTCATCGGGGACGCGGCCTACCCCCTGCTGCCCTGACTAACGCGGCCCTACATGGGGCAGCCGGACCAGAAACGGGCCCGGTTCAATGACTGCCTCAACCGGGCCCGAAATCAGGTGGAGCTCGCCTTCGGCCACTTAAAAGCCCGCTTCTGTTGTTTGCTCACCCATCTCGAGATGGGTGAGCAGAATGCAACAGAGGTACTGGCCGCGTTCTGTGTGCTCCACAACATTGTGGAGCGGAGTGGGGAGGCCCTGCATGGATGGCAGCCGAGGCACAGATGTTTGAACAGCCCCGCACAGCTGCCATCTGCCAGGCACACCAGGATGGGGTGCGCATCCAAGAGGCCCTGACGGACATGTTCACACAAGCCCCATAGTAGGGTTGCCTGGGTCTCTCCATACAACTCCCTCCCATCCCCTCCCCTTTCCCCTCTCCTCCCCTTACCTCCCCCCAATTGTAAAGTGTCGGTTCCAAGCACATTGGCTGTCATCGTGAATGTTCATTGGGTGCGTTGGATGTAGCTAGGGTTTTTCTTTTGGTTTAGGCTAGGGTTTAGGCCACCATCACCTGTCCGAGCTGTTCCGAAGAACAGGAAGAGGATTCGTGGTTTGTGCAGAAGGCTCGAGTCAGCGTACCCGATTCCAGTCGTCTTCGAGGGATCTCCTGGCTGTTCCTCTCCCGAGACCCGGAAGGACCAAAGGATTGAGGTTGCCAGCAACACTACAATTGTCTCCTGCATCTAGGCTATGTACATTATCATTTGTGTGTGTCTTTTAACCTTTCTTGCTTGTTTGTTATCTATGGGTATGTCTACACTACCCCCCTAGTTCGAACTAGGAGGGTAATGTAGGCATACCGCACTTGCAAATGAAGCCCGGGATTTGAATTTCCCGGGCTTCATTTGCATAAGCGGGGAGCCGCCATTTTTAAATCCCTGCTGCTTCGAACCCCGTGTAGCGCGGCTACACGGGGCTCGAACTAGGTAGTTCGGACTAGGATAGTTCGGACTAGGTAGTTCGGACGAGGTGTACCGGTAGTTCGGAATAGGAATCCTAGTCCGAACTACCTAGTTCGAGCCCCGTGTAGCCGCGCTGCACGGGGTTCGAAGCAGCGGGGATTTAAAAATGGCGGCTCCCCGCTTATGCAAATGAAGCCCGGGAAATTCAAATCCCGGGCTTCATTTGCAAGTGCGGTATGCATACATTACCCTCCTAGTTCGAACTAGCGGGGTAGTGTAGACATACCCTAGGTTAATATAGTTGTGGTTTAAATTTTACTTGAAGGTGTCAGTATTTATTTATGCGCCACAAACCAATGACCACTTAAAGGGACGACCGGTGATAGATACAGAATTTGGTGTCTGCATTTTGTAATTCTCTTAAATTTAGTTGGCTAATTGGCATCTCAAATCATTTATTACAGTTACCTCGAGTTACACAATAACCAACACAGTTTTGTTCTCAACTGAAAAATGTCTGTTTTTATTTACAAGGGGGAGGGGGAGGAGGAGGAGACCTTCACCTGGGAGGGGGGGAGGAGGAGCTACTCCTGGGAGGGGTGGCCCCTGAGAGCGCTCCTGCGGGGGAGTACCTGGACATGCGGGGCAGGCCGCATCGGGGCAGGCTGCACAGGGAGATGGACAGGAGGAGGGGGCATTGCAGGAGGGGGCGTTGCAGGGGCAGGAGCGGGCATTGTAGGAGGGGGCATTGCAGGGGCGGCAGGAGGAGGGGGCATTGCAGGAGGGGGCATTACAGGGGCAGGAGGGGGCATGGGCAGTGCTAGGGGAGGGATGGCGGGGGTATGGGGTAAGGCCATGCCATAGTGAATGGCATGGGCTATGTGAGCAGTGAGGGTGGCGATGGAGTCAGCCATGCGCGTGCACTGGGCCTGGAAGGTGACCCAGGCCTCCTGGCGCCACTGCAGGTCCCCTGGATGCACTCGCGAATCGATGCCTCGATTCGCTCAATGGCCTGCACATGCCAGCGAAGGAGCTGGTCCTGGTGGCGGAGCCTGTGCCTGCGTGGTTGGGCTGCCGGGGGTGCCGCTGCTGCCGGACTGGAGGGTCCCCGGCTTGTGCTTGGTCCCGCTGCAGGGAACAGAAGACAGGATGGGTCAGTCAGGCAGCCTGGCCACTGTCCCCACACCCCATGCCCTCCCCCCCGAGCCCAGGTGACACCACAGTAGTGTGGCTTGGGCCCACTCGGTTCCCCTCCTGCCCCCCGTGTTGTATGTTTGCATACAGGACCGCCCCTGGAGTAGGGTCCTCCTCCATGTATTGGAACCACCGGTCTGTGTCCTGGCCCCGTGGAGGGCAGGAGGGCGCATGTGTTGCGTTAACCTGTGGAACCCCTGATGGTGGAGGCTGTGAGGCTTTGGGCTAATCACTGGTGTTTGACAGGGAGCGAGATGAATCCCCACACAGTGCCTGGGAGCACATCTGGCAGACGTGGTCTGGGCTCTAAGATTCCCATTGCGTGGGATATCTCCTGGACAGAACCAGAAGAGTGACTGGGGGAGGGGTGTCCAATCCTTGCAGCAAAACCCAGGCGACCCTAAGAGTGGCCCGAGCACTTCCTCCCCTTCTCCCTCCCGCTATCCCTCACACACGTAGCCCAGGGACACGTGTGGCCGCAATGGGGACTTCCCTCGGGGGGCCAGCCAAGGCACTGGGAGCAGGCAAGGGGCTCGGTGGGGGCCACGCTCACAGGGCTGTGATGCTGCAGTTTTCCCAGGAGCCGCTGGCTGTGCCTCACAGCCAGGCATGGGACAGTGTGCCGTTCTCCGTGTTGCACCCTTGCGGAGGTGCGGGCACTGGCCTGAGCCCTTGGGGCCCTGGCTGGTTCCAGCCGGCATCCACCCTTCCCCCTGGTCCCGCCGGATGTGTGTGAGCAGCACGGTCCCAGGCATGCCCTGGAGCTGCCTGCCGTGGCCACGTGCCGCTCGGTCACCAGGCTGCACATGGTTGCACTTGCTGCCTAATGCTACACAGCGTGCAGCTCACATGGCCTGAGTGACGTGCTCTCCCCCTCCCCCCTCCAGGTGCCTGGCTCCCCCCCCTCGTCCCCCGCCCTTGTGAGTGCAAAGTGCAAGACTCACCGGTGGATCCTTCCCCGGCCTTGGAGGATGCGCAGGAAACATCAGGGCTGCAGGAGGGGGCCTGCTGGGTGGCAGTGCTGGCCTCATCCTCCGATTCCAAGCTGTCGTCTCCTTCTCCCGCCTTGGTGGTCCGGGTGACAGGGCACGTCCGGGGCTTGCGGGCCTGGCTGGCCAAGGATGGCGTGCAGCCGGTCGTAGTGGGGTCAGGTGTCTGGTCCTGCCCCCTGCCCTCGCTGGCCCGCACATAGCCCAGGTGCAGCTCTTTGACTTGCTGGGCTACTGCTTGGGCCATGCGGCCGAAGATGTCAGCGTTGCGGTGCCGGGGCCAGGTGTTGTGGAGGCCCTCCTCCTCCTGCCACAAGTCCAGGAAGGTCTCCAGCTCCCTGGAGGACCACGACGGGGCCCTTCTTTTCCAGCCCCTGGGGGCCTCCTGAGCTGGGGGTGCAGGTGGCTGAGCGCCCAGAGCTGCCATGTTGGCTGTGATGTGGCTGCTGGGCAGGGTAGGGGCACCGTGGCAGACCTCAGGCCAGAGGTCTGAGGCACACTCCTACCACGTGCGCTCAGCAGCCTGCGTGTGCTTTAAGAGCTTGGATTACCAGGAAGTCCGGGGCTCCTACGGGGTCTCCTGGTGGCCAAACCGCTTTTTTCTGTTGAGCCTGCTTTTGCGCAAAAGTCTCACCTAGCTGTCTACACGGGCCCTTTTGAGCAACAGTTTTTCGCAAAAAGGACTTTTGCCCCAACGGGAGCGTCAAAGCTTCTCCAGAAAAAGCGGCTGATTTCGGACAGTAGAATGTCAGTGCTTTTGCAGAAAATCAAGCAGCCAGTGTAGACAGCTGGCAAGTTTTTCCAGAAAAGCGGCTGATTTTCCGGAAAAAGTGACCAGCCTAGACACAGCCTAAAAGACCACGTGCTCAGGGCTGGATTACATGCCCGTAGACCAGGGGTGGGCAATATTTTTTGACCCCAATCACTTCAGAAATTTTTAAAGTGGCCCCAATGGCTGGGCCAGGACACTTGTGTGCTTCCCCACACAGACCCTGATTGTTTGGAGGGTGGGAGAGTGGGCAAAGTCCCCCTTCCCTCCGCTGAACCACTAGCAGTTCTGAACAGTGGGAGGTTCCCTCTAGGTAGCCGTGTCCCTACTGGTGTGAGGAGACTTCTTGTGCTTCCCTTGTTTCCTCCAGGACAATCGGCCTGGGGTGAGAGAGCACGTGGTGTCTGCAACAGAAGTGCTGCACTTACACTTAACTTCCAGGTGGTTGACTTTAAGTGCTGAGCCCCTTGCAGGGCTGGAGGGGACATCACATGCCCCCCCCCCAAACCCTGATTGGCCTGGAGGGTGTGGACATCACCCAGCCCCCTTCCTGCATTGAGTGTGTCAAAGCGCTGTACCCCTCAGGATGGGAAGAGGCTTCCTGCACTCCCCCCAATCAGGGCTTGGGGTGGGGGAACACACAAAGGATATAAACACTCATGTTATGGACTTAACAGTCAACTGGAAACCTTGTGGAACCAGAAGTCCTCAATAGGCAACAGTGCAGCCAACAAAACATCAAAACCACCATACTCACAGGAAAAAGCTAAGCTCAGGATGTCAGCCATATAGGGACTGGGGTTGCAGCTGCACAGTCAGACGGAGGTCAGGGTTCCAGGCTTTTGACTCACAGGCGCACAGATACTCAGTGTTTTAGACCTTGCAGGGAACACTGGGGCTTGATGCTTGTCCTGCTGTGCCACTCCCAGTTTTAGCCAGTGCTTTTAACCCAATGTGCGTGTGTGTGGGCAGCTGTGTGTTGGTGTGGGTGCTCTGTTACTGCCCTTAGCCCCCTCAGGTGAAGCCAGGGCTCAGGGCTTTAGCTATGAATGGAGTGCTGGTTTCAACCCTATATTTAAAATGCCAAGCCCCCACCTCCCATCCCGTGGCTGAAGCAGGAAGTGGAGCTATAGGGAGCCCTGAATTGTGGCATCCTCTGTGAGGTTGAACCTGAGAGCAGAGCAGTGGGGCTGTTGCTCCAACCCCAGTGCTTCCATCCAGGTCTAAAGTGCAGAGCCCTAGTGTCGTGGGCACAAGGCCCCTTTCTCAAGCCTTGGTTGACCAAGAACAAGAAACCCCAATTCCCTCCACCACCCAGAAGCCTGGCCTTGCTCAGTTTGTAGGTGCAAACCCCCACTCCTTCCTGTGACTGAAGCCTGGAATCTCTTCTTCAGAGTTCTGGAATATTTCAGTATTATGAACTATTCCATTCCCACAGTGTCTAATTCTTAGGTACTACAGGTTGGACCTCCAAGAGAGGTCCCCTGTTACCAGCCTCCAAGGCACCCACTGTCTCTGCTTCTAGCCCCAGCTGGACCCTACTGTTTTCAGCCAGCTTTGCTGCCAGCCCTTGCTGAACCCCTTCACACCTGGGCCTCTTAGCCATGCTGCAGGGCTCCCTATGTTGCCTGAGCCCCTGCTACAGGATTCCTAGCTGTGCTGCAGGGTTCTCTGCACCACCTGAGCCCCTTGCCATGGGACTCCAAGCTGCTCCACTGGAGCCCCCCCATGCTGACAGAGTCCCCTGCCACAGGGCTTTCCCCACCCTGCAGGATTCCTCATGCCACCTGAGTTCCTGGCTACACCACCTGTGGCTCATACAAACCTACTCCTGTAGTTCTCCCTTAGTAGCACATCACTACAGGGAGCAGCTCTGTACAAGCCACCAGAGCTCCTTGCACCACCTGAGCCTTCTGCGTCATGTGGACATCCCTGTGATGGCGGACCCCATGCCAGGGGATCCTTACACCACTGAGTCCCCTGCCATGAGGCTCTCAGCCACATCGCGGGTTTCCCCATTCCACCTGAGCCCTCTTGTGCTGTGCTCCCAACATTGCTGCCAACCACTGGCCTCCTTACCCATGGTATTACCAGACCAAAGAGTCCCGGTTTAGGGAGGTATAACCAGTACTGTATTGATAGAATGCCCTGCACACACTGGGTTGTGTGACAAACTGCTACATATCCAAACTGCCTGAGCTGTTGGACCTGGTGTGGTCCCAGGACTCTTCCCTACCCCCCACAGGAATGCAGCAGGGGAAGGAAGTGCCAGGCATGTGCTTCCTCCCAGGACTCCTACCACCTCCCCCCATGCAGGAAGGCAGCAGGGGAAGGAAGTCACTGGCATGCCACAGACCAGGCATTTCAGGAAATGCACTGGCTGTTTGAGGGACAGGGGAGCAGCTCACATGCTTCCTGAGACCAGCTGCAGGATCCCCAGGTACTGGCCAGAGCTGATGCCATCCCCTCCCCCTGGACAGACCCCCCGTGAATGAGTACCCTGTCCCAGTCCCTCCCCAGCACCCCAAGACCCACCAGGACCTGCTCCCAGCACCCTGTCCCCTGATCCGGCAGCCTGTCCCCTGCCCCCACCAGCACTCTGTCCTCTGCCCCAGCCCACCAGCACCCTGCCCCAGCACACTGTCCCCAGCATCCACCAGCACCCTGCTCCCAGCACCCTGTCCCCTGATCCAG
Source organism: Pelodiscus sinensis (assembly GCF_049634645.1). Lineage (NCBI taxonomy): Eukaryota > Metazoa > Chordata > Testudines > Trionychidae > Pelodiscus > Pelodiscus sinensis. The sequence goes on along the minus strand of NC_134730.1, from coordinate 8,143,516 downwards.
CAGCCTGTCCCCTGCCCCCACCAGCACCCTGTCCTCTGCCCCAGCACCCACTGGCACCCTGCCCCAGCACCCTGTCCCCTGATCCAGCAGCCTGTCCCCTGCCCCCACCAGCACCCTGTCCCCTTCCCCAGCACCCACTGGATCCCTGTCCTCTGCCCCAGCACATTGTCCCTACCCCCACCAGCACAGTTGGGGGCCACATTAGTGAGGCTTGGGGGGTTTGGAGGAGCTGCAGCTGATCTCTTGGTATGATCCTTTTTCAAGATACCCACACTAGGTACTGTGTTCATGTAAATACAGTTTGTGCCTGAAATTTTGCCCCCTTCCCCAACTAGCTGGCAGGAGAGAGTTAATTCAGCCCCTGGATACATAAGCAAATGCTGGGCATGGACAATTGTATCCTAGAGAAAGATTTGTTCTTACTTCCTTCAACCCACATGCCACTTGATGTAGCACTATGACCCTGCTGGCCTGGGCCTTTGTATATTCAGTTGTCACCAACACTTTTCTGCTTTCACAGGGTACATCTAGACTACACACTTTTTTCAAAAGAAGCTTTTATGAATTTTTTTTCAAAAAAACTTTCGAAAGAGAGCGTGCAGACAGCAAACGTGGATCGAAAAAGCGATCAGTTTTTTTTGAAAGAGAACGTCCTGACTGCCTGGACGCTCTGTCAATAAAAAGGATGCCCGGAACCACTTCTGTCAGGGCATGGGGACAGCCTTTGTTGCTTGGTGCTGCGGCATGCCCCTTGCTGCAGAGACATGTGCTGAAAGGTACCCCCCGGACAGACGTTCCTGTGCTTCTGCAACAGGCTGGCCTGCAATCCTCTTTGGGGTAGCAAAGGTCTAGAAGTGCCTGCTGTGCCCAGATTGCACAGGTTTTTTTTGTTTTGTTTTGTTTTTGGCCTTGGAGCTGCAGCTGCCTCTGGGCATCTGATGGCCCCACACTGCCTTGCTGCAGCTTGTGTAGCAGTATCAATGGACCTCCTGGATGGTCCTGGTCCAGCACCAGTCAGAACTTGGCCTTGAGACCCTCACCTCGGATTCGGGAGTACTGGCCTTGCCCCCGAACCGCATGCTAGAGAGGCGTTTTTGGAGGCTGGACACCAGCTCTAACTGGTGGGACCTCCTTGTGTTGGAGATGTGGGATGACCAGCAGTGGCTCAGCAACTTCCACATGCACAATGCCACATTCCACAAGCTGTATACCTGGCTTGCCCCTGCCCTCCAGCTACAGGACACCCACTTACGGCCCGCCATCCCCCTAGAAAAGAGGGTCACTATTGCCATGTGGAAGCTCGCCAACCCCGACAGCTACTGCTCAGTGGGACACCAGTTCAGCATGGGGAGGTCCACCATGGGGGCCATCTTGATGGAGGTAAGGCACTCTCAAGGGACAGTTCCAGGTGGAGGGGCGGTTTGGAAAAGGTGGACCATTGGAAAAGGGCAGAGGAATTAAGGGAAGAGTGTGAGTGGGGACAAGGCCTGGACCTGGAGAGGTGGGGTCGCATCCTGGCCTCACCCGTCCCTGCTGCTGAGGGGATGGCCGCCTGGGGAGTAGCTCCTGGGTTCTTAGGGGGGAAAGAGAGGGTGAGTGGGGCAGGCACCCCCTCTCTTTCTCTGTTTTGTGTGTGTGTGTCTAATGTCTCCTTCTGCAGGTGATGATGGCCATCAACTCTGTGCTGCTGCACAGGATTGTCCGCTTAGGAGACGTGGACCCCATCGTGGCTGGATTCGCTGCCCTTGGAATCCTGAATTGTGGAGGAGCAGTTGATGGGACACGCTTCCTGATCCACTCACTGCCACATTGGGCCACCCAGTTTATTAATAGGAAGGGTTACTTCTCAAGGGTCCTGCAGGGCCTGGTGGACCACTGGGGACAATTTACTAACATTTGTGTTGTTTGGTCAGGCTGTGCACATGATGCCTGCATATTTTGTAACTCTTGCCTATACCGTAGGCTGCAGGCTGGAACATTCATCCCACAGCAGGACTTTGCTCTTGGGGACCTCCAGAGGCCGACTTGCATTGTGGGCGATGTGGCCTACCCACTGATGCCATGGCTTATGAAGCCGTATACTGGCCACCTTGACCAGAGCAAAGAACAATTTAATGCACATCTAAACTGGGCTCTGCTGCAGATGGAATGCGCTTTTGGGCATCTGAAGGGAAGGTTCAGGTGCCTACTGACTCACCTCAACATGAGGGAGTGCAACATCCCTGAGGTGGTGGCCGGGTGTTGCGTGCTCCACAATCTGGTGGGGTATGTCTACACTACCCCGCTAGTGCGAACTAGCGGGGTAATGTATGCATACCGAACGTGCAAATGAAGCCCGGGATTTGAATTTCCTGGGCTTTATTTGCACAAGCCGGCCGGCGCCATTTTTAAATGCCGGCTTGTTCGAACCCCGTGCCGCGCGGCTACACGGGCTAGATAGTTCGGACTAGCAAGCCATTCCGAACTATCTGTACGCCTCGTGGAACTGACGGAGCGCTTAGTTTGAACTAGGAAAACCTCATTTTACGAGGATTAAGCCTAGTTCGAACTAGCTAGTTCGAATTAAGGGGTGTGTAGCCCCTTAATTCGAACTAGTGGGAGGCTAGCCCTCCCCAGCTTTCCCTGGTGGCCACTCTGGCCAACACCAGGGAAACTCGTCTGCCCCCCTCCCGGCCCCGGCCCCGGCCCTGGCCCCAGCCCCGGCCCCAGCCCCCTTAAAGGGGCACAGGCTGGCTACGGTGCCCGTGCCAGGTGCAAGCCTGCCAGCACCCAGCCAGCAGACCCTGCACCTGGCATGGATCGAGCCACCGACCCGATGCCCCCCAGCCCTCCCCCTTTCCCAGGACCAGGCTGGCGGCTCCCAGGAGCTTGCCCGGGACCGCAAGAGGCGGGCACCCGCCTGGGCTAGTGCAGACATCGCGGACCTTGTCCACGATCTCCGCACTAGGCACAGGAAAGTGGCCATCTAGGGCAGGAGAGCTGCCAGCCTGGCCACCCAGGAGCAGGTGTGCAAGAGAATCAAGGGGGTCCACTGAGACCTCCGACCCTGAGCCCTGAGCTTACAATGGCCGTCCTGGGTCAGACCAAAGGTCCATCTAGCCCAGTAGCCTGTCTGCTGACAGCGGCCAACCCTAGGGACCCTGGAGGGGATGGACCGAAGACAGTGACCAAGCCATTTGTCTCGTGCCATCCCTCTCCAGTCTTCCACAAACCTTGGGCAGGGACACCACTCCTACCCCCTGGCTAATACCACTCCATGGACCCAACCTCCATGACTTGATCTCACTTCCCTTTAAACTCTGTTCTAGTTCTAGCCTTCACAGCCTCCTGCAGCAAGGAGTTCCACAGGTTGACTCTTTGCTTTGTGAAGAACAACTTTCTGTTACTAGTTAGAAGCCTGCTACCCATTCCTTTCCTTTGGTGTCCTCTAGTCCTTCTTTATGGGAACTAATGAAGAACTTTTCTGTATGCACCCTCTCCACCCCACTCATGCTTTTAGAGCCCTCTATCCTGTCCCCCCTCCATCTCCTCTTTTCTAAACTGAAAAGTCCCAGTCTCTTTAGCCTCTCTTCATATGGAACCTATTCCCAACCCCTGATCATTTTAGTTGCCCTCCCCTCTCCCACCCTCTCTCTTCCCCTCTCCCACCTCCTTTTCCCAGTCTCCCCCAGTTTTGTTCAATAAAGATTCCATTTTTGAACACAATTGTCCTTTATTTTGTACATCAAGAAGAGGGGCTAGGGAAGGGTAAGTAGAAGGAGGTGAGGGAGGAATGGGGTACGAGCCCCCGATGGGGAGGACTGGGCTGGCTCTGTGGGCTTCTGGGGGTGGAAGCTCTCCTGCAGCCCCCCAATTGCCCCCTCTCCTCAGATGGCAGCCTGCGGCAAGTGCAGCCGGGCTGATGGCTGAGTGGTGTGATGTGCCCAGTGTGGGTAGTCCGGGCACTCCAAGCCAGGACTGCTTTGCAAGCGGGGCACTCCTGAGAACTGTCTGTCCGGGGTGGGGGTCGGGACCCTTTAAGCACAGCCCTCGGCTAGCCTGAGACAGCATCTCCACGCTCTAAGTCCTCCTCTGATGCCCTGCCGGCACTGCTTCCAGCTATCCTTAACCTCTGTTCAGGGTCCACTCTGTGTAGACATGCTAGTTCGAATTAGCAAAACGCTAATTCGAACTAGTTTTTTAGTCTGGATCCGTTAGTTCGAATTAGCTTAGTTCGAATTAACTAATTCGAACTAAGTTAGTTCGAATTAACGTTGTAGTGTAGACATACCCTAAGAGGGGTATGAATGTGTCAAGATAAGGTGCAAAAGCTATGGCCAAAGGATGGCGAAGATCGAATGTTTCCCGGCCGGGGTCCATGCATCTGGTGTACAGCCGCATCAGCAACGGCATCCCTCACAATGCACAGTGGCATCCCCAACAGTCAATTCCCGATGTGGCAAGAAAGTGCCCGCCTCCAGCCTGTGAAACAGGCTGGAGTTTCTCAGGATGCGGACATCATGTGCCCTGCCCAACCACACCACATAAATGTCCATGAAGTGAGCTCGGTGGTCCACGACGGCCTGGAGCACCATCGAGAAGTACTCCTTCCGGTTGATGAAGTGGGTTGCTCGATGCTCCGGTGCCTGGATGGGGCCATGGGTCCTATCCACAGCTCCTCCTCAGTTGGGGAACCCAGGGGAGGAAAGCCAGTCCTGGTTGCATTCACGTCCCACAGGTAGATGACCCTCTTGCAGGATGTTGTTGATGGCTCTGACAGCCTGCAGAAAGGCACACAGAAACACAGAGAATGCACAGAATGAGACAGGGTGGGTGCATGAGCCCTTGAGGGGTGCCTGCCCCCCTGTGATGCCCTCTCCCCCCAAAGACACCAGGGCCCTCTCGCCCTGGACCCTCCCCTACCAGCAGGCCTATGTGAGGGAGGGACTGCACAAGCCCCTGGGTGATGGGGCTTCCCCCACCCACCCTGTCTCTTCCCAGCCTGGACTCTTCCCTTCCCCTGGGCAAGGACTGCAGCTCCCTCCACCCCAAGGGTCTTACCTGCGTCAAGATGGCACCCACTGTGGACCCGCCCACCCCAAACTGCTGTGCCACCGAGCGGTAGCTACCCAGAGTGGCCATCTTCCACAGGGCAATGGCAACCATCTTGTTGATGGGGATGGCGGGCCGCAGCTGGGTGTTGCATCTAAGGAGCGCAGGGGTGAGCCAGCCACAGCTCCAGGAATGTCTGCTTCCACATCCTAAAGTTCTGGAGCCATTGCTGGTCGTCCCATTGCTCCAGGACCAGCCGGTCTCACCAATAGGAACTGGTGTCACGTCTCCAGTATTGCTGCTCCATGGTGGGGGTAGGGATGCCACAGTGAAGCCGCCGCATCCAGGGAGAGGAACTCCAGATTGAGCTCGGCATTGAGCTCATGCAGGACTAGTGAGGCAGCATAGAGCAGCAGCTGCATGCACTCCAAAATGGCCGTGTGGGGCCAGAGCAGGCACAGGACCATCCCTGGCTCCATGGCACAGCAAAGAGAAGGCAAAAGTCCCCAAAGGCACTAGGGCACAAGCTGTGGTGTCCAATGAGGCAGAAGGCAACCACAACAGGCACTGCTACAGCTGTCAGTCCCAAACCAGAGATCTCGAAGAATGCAGCAGCAGAGAAACGGCTGTCCAGGGAGAGCCCTTTAAGCACGTGTATCAGAGGGGCTCCAGCCGCCACCCCCAGAAGGTACTGGTGCCCTTTTGCCCTGTCCTAAGTAGTTCCAGACAAGAGAATCTTTGCGCAAGAGCGTCCTGCCAGTGTGGACATTTTCTTGCACAAAAGTGCTTTGCGTTTGCGATGCTCTCTGAGCAGTGTGGACACGCTCTTGTGCAAGAACTCTTGCGCACAACAGTTCTTGCACAAGAAGCCTGACGTGTAGAAATAGCCTTGGTGAAGAACCTTAACCCCATCCCCTCATTTGTGGGCAAAGGACATAGATGTGCATCGAGAATCAGGCCTTAGAGCTGAGCTTGTCGCTAATGCTGCATTCCCCCAAACTGACAAATGGGAAACACCACGCTGTTCATTCTCATCCCCAAAGTTACTGGCAAGCAGGGAAGCTGCACTGCATAGCAAAACGAGAGAGCAAGGAGAGATAGGACATATGCTACCGTCCCCTCCTCTAGAGGCCTAGTTGTTCCCTAGGGGTATTTCTACACTACAAAGTTAATTCGAACTAACAGACGTTAGTTCGAACTAACTTTCATAGGCGCTACACTAGCGCTTCGTTAGTTCGAACTTAATTCGAACTGATGGAGCGCTTAGTTCGAACTAGGAAAACCTCATTTTATGAGGATTAAGTCTAGTTCGAACTAGCTAGTTCGAATTAAGGGCTGTGTAGACCCTTAATTCGAACCAGTGGGAGGCTAGCCTTTCCCAGCTTGCCCTGGTGGCCACTCTGGCCAACACCAGGGAAACTTGTCTGCCCCTCTCCCAGCCCCGGAGCCCTTAAAGGGCCATGGGATGGCTACAGTGTTTGTGCCAGTTGCAAGGCTGCCAGCACCCAGCCAGCACACCGTGCACCTGACACCCATGAGCCAGCTACCCGATGCCACCCAGCCCTCCCCCTCTTCCCAGGACCAGCCTGGCGGCTCCCAGGAGCCTGCCCAGGGCCGCAAGAGGTGGGCGCCCGCGTGGTCTAGTGCGGAGATCATGGACCTCATCGAGGTTTGGGGGGAAGCCTCCAATGTCCACGATCTCTGCACTAGCCACAGGAACGCGGCAGCCTACGGCTGCATGGCTGCCAGCCTGGCCGCCAGGGGCCACCAGTGCAGTCGGGAGCAGGTGCGCTGCAAAATCAAGGACCTGCGGCAGTCCTACTCCCACGTCCTGATGTGGCGGTCGGGGAAGAAGGTCCCGGCCTGCAGCCGCTGACACATGGAGGAGTTGCGGTACACCCGGACGTTGTGTGCTTTGCCGGACCAGCCCACATTAATGTCCGTTCGAATTAGCGCTGTAGTGTAGACGTACCCTAAGGGTATGTCTAGACTACATGCCTCTGGCGACAGAGCCAGGTAGATTAGGCTACCCGGCATAGGGAAGTGAAGCGGCAATTTAAATAATCACCGCTTCATTTAAATTTAAATGGCTGCTGTGCTGTGCCGATTAGCTGTTTGTCGGCTCAGCGCGCTAGTCTGGGCGCTCCACGGTCGACATCAAAGGCATTTGTCGACCTCCCTGTTATGCCTTGTGGGATGAGGTTTACCGGGGAGGTCGACAATGCCTTTGATGTATACAGACTAGCGCGCTGAGCATTCAGACTAGCGCGCTGAGCCAACAAACAGCTTCTTGGCACAGCACGATAGCCATTTAAATTTAAATTAATTTCCCTATGCCCAGTAAACAAATTGGAGCCATGTAGTCTAGACATACCCTTAATGATAAATATCAGCTCTAAGTTGTGCTTAAAATTTACTTGTGCTCAAAAAGCCCTCACTACCCATCCAGACTGGACTGAACTTTTCAGGGCTCTGGATTAAGCCTGGAAATGTGCGGCTCCTTATCCTCAGACATCACTCGTCTCCTCAGATTTCCAGTATTTGATGTTAATAAAATGCCAGTATGCTCTAAAACAAACGGAGGTAACCCTTTTCTCCTGTGTTTAGCAAACCTACTCAACCAAACCCAACCAACCAAATTAAACTGCACCTGTCTGCATTATATCACTTCATCCTTGCCCTTTGTAAAATGCTGCTGCTTACTTAAAGCAACAGTACCTTCTGCTGGCCATGGCTGAATATATCATTCCTGTTCAAAGAATCATAGAAGATTAGGGTTGGAAGGAAAAGCCTGCAGGAGGTCATCCAGTCCAGTGTTTCCCAAATGGTGCTCCGTGGAACTCTGGTGTTCCGTGAAGGGAACGTAAGGGTTCCACGAGAACCTGAACGCTCCCCTCCCCCCGCCCATAAAGAGACAGAAGAGCCCGGAGCGCAAGGACGCTGGCTCCTTCCCCGCTCCCCTTTCTGACATCTCCCGCGTCCCCCGCTGCCGCTCTGCTTTTACCACCGGAAAAAGCAGAGCGGCAGCGGGGGACGCGGGAGAGGGATCTTGGGTTGATCGGGCAGAAGTGGGACAAGCAGCTGTTGCTGCTGCTAGGTCCCTTGGTAAAGGCAGCATGTGTGTGTGTGGGGGGGGGGGGAATACTATCAGTGAGTGGAACACCGGAACTCCTACTCACTGTGAGGATCAGAACAAATCCCCATACACATTGTGAGGACACGTGGCTCCTGTGTGTGACTTTAAGTTTAAGAATTCAATCTAATATCAAAATTCCCCATGGATCGTTGGTTAAAAGAAGGAACTTTAAAGAGAAAAGTGAGTACTTCAAACTCCAATATTTTTACTGAAACCAGCAAGGAAAATACTGAGGCAGCTCAAGTTAATTATGAAAAATTTCAGCTGACTAATAAGAAACGCAGGTATTGTGAGGACTATTTGGCATTTGGATTCACAAGCAATGGAAATGAAGATGCTCCAGGTGCCCAGTGTGTAGTGTGCAACAAAATATTATCTAATAGTTGTTTAGTACTTGCTAAATTGTGAAGACATTTTGAAACAAATCATCCAGAATACAAAGATAAAGACATTAGTTTTTTTGAGCAAAAGCTTGAATCGCTTGAAAAAAGTAAACTCTTCATGTCAAAAATTGCCAGATCTGATAATGAAAATGCAACAGAGGCATCTTACAAAGTAAGCTATCGTATATCGCTCGCCGAAGAAGCACACACTATTGGGGAATCACTCATAAAACCATGTGCAAAAGATATTGTGATGTGTATGTTGGATCAGGAGGCTAATAAAAAAGTTGAGGCTGTGCCACTATCAAACAATACTGTCACACGTCGTATTCACGATCTTGCTGCTGACATCGAGAAGGAGCTTATTTTTCAGCTGCATTTATGTGATGCATATGCATTACAATTAGACGAGTCCACTGATGTTGCAGGTCTTGCAGTTCTGCTTGTATTTGTCCGTTATGATTTTAATAGTTCTATTGAAGAAGACTTACTTTTATGTGAATTTTTGCAAACCAATACACCTGGTGAGAATATATTCAATTGTATCAATAACTTTATGAAAACACATCAAATAAGCTGGGAAAAATGTGTTGATGTGTGCAGTGATGGTGCCAAAGCAATGGTAGGAACAGTGGCTGGTGCTGTAACACGAATAAAAAATGTAGCACCAAACTGCACCAGCAGTCACTGCATTCTCCACAGACACGCTCTGGTAGTTAAGAATATTTCTCCCTCTCTTAAAAATGTGTTGGACGAAGCAGTACAGATTATTAATTATATAAAAACTCGACCATTACAATCAAGACTGTTCAAAATTATGTGTGAAGATATGGGTAGTCAGCACACAGCCCTGCTTCTACATACAGAAGTCAGGTGGCTATCACGAGGAAAAGTGCTGGTTAGATTATTTGAATTGCGTCATGAGCTCTCCGCAAATCTGATGGATCACAAATTCCAACTGTCTGATCGTTTAACAGACTTTTTGTGGTTATCTAGAGTTGCGTATCTTGCAGTCAACTTTACAAAACTAATGAAGTAAATCTGTCACTGCAAGGAAAGAATGTAAATATTTTTAATGTGAAAGACAAAATTTTGTCATTGTCACGGAAGCTGCAGTTTTGGATCTCATCTGTAGGATGAAATGATTTGGATTGTTTACCAACTCTGAATGATTTCCTTGAAGAAAATGGATACAAACTTGATGAAGATATTCGCAGCGACATTTCAGATCATCTCCGCGATTCATACACGAACATCATTAAGTATTTTCCAAACATCAATGACAACAATAACTGGATTCGAAATCCATTAAGTTTAACAGAAAAGCCAGTCAGTTTTTCTACACAAGATTATGAAAACCTAATTGAAATCGCTTCAGATGGCCAATTAATACAAAAATTTAAAGAAGTTTCTCTGATTACATTTTGGAGTGACTTATGTCAAAGTCAAGAATATTCATCTTTATCAAGACGCGCAATTCGTCAGCTGTTACCCTTTGCCAGTACATACTTGTGCGAAACTGGGTTCTCGAACTATGCAGCAATGAAAACGAAATACAGAAATCGACTGAATGCTGCGCCAGATATGCGAATCCAACTTTCTAGTATTAAACCAAATATAAAAAGAATTTGCCAAGAAAAGAAGAAAAACCACTCTTCACATTGAAAACTATGAATATAATTAATATTATTTGATAGTTTTATTTTTTGTACATATTTAATATGATTTTTGTTGAATATAAATGAATGGTGTTATATTCAATATGTTGAATTTAAATGAATGGTTATCTCATGACCGTATTTAGCATCTTATTACTACCAATTGTGGTGTACTGGCAGTCTGTGTGTTTGGGTGTGTTTTTTTGTTTTGTTTTTTTTTTGCCTGACAAACTTAATCCCTGGGTTCCTTGACATTTTTCTGAGTTTGAAAGGGTTCTGTGGTCAAAAAAAATTGGGAAACACTGATCTAGTCCAACCTACTGCCCGCTTGCTCAAAGCAGGACCAATCCCAGCTAAATCATCCCAGACAGAGCTTTGTTAAGCTGGGACTTAAAAATGGCTCAGGATGGAGAGTTCACTGCCTATCTAGGTAATCCATTCCAATGCTTCATCACCCTTAGGGTACGTCTACACTACAACGTTAATTCGAACTAACTTAGTTCAAATTAGTTAATTCGAACTAAGCTAATTCGAACTAACTGATCCAGACTAAAAAACTAGTTCGAATTAGCGTTTTGCTAATTCGAACTAGCAAGTCCACATTAAGTGGACCCTTAACCAGGCTTAAGGAAGGCTGGAAGCAGTGCCGGCAGGGCATCAGGGGAGGACTTAGAGCGTGGAGAGGCTGTCTCAGGCTAGCCGAGGGCTGTGCTTAAAGGGTCCCGACCCCCACCCCGGACAGACAGTTCTCAGGGCTGTCCCGCTTACAAAGCAGTCCTGGCTTGGAGTGCCTGGAGTACCCACACTGGGCACATCACACCACTCGGCCATCAGCCCGGCTGCACTTGCCGCAGGCTGCCATCTGGGGAGAGGGGGCAATTGGGGGGCTGCAGGAGAGCTTCCACCCCCAGAAGCCCACAGAGCCAGCCCAGTCTTCCCCATCGGGGGCTCGTACCCCATTCCTCCCTCACCTCCTTCCCCTTAACCTTCCCTAGCCCCTCTTCTTGATGTACAAAATAAAGGACAATTGTGTTCAAAAATGGAATCTTTATTGAACAAAACTGGGGGAGACTGGGAAAAGGAGGTGGGAGAGGGGAAGAGAGAGGGTGGGAGAGGGGAGGGCAACTAAAATGATCAGGGGTTGGGAATAGGTTCCATATGAAGAGAGGCTAAAGAGACTGGGACTTTTCAGCTTAGAAAAGAGGAGACGGAGGGGGGACAGGATAGAGGGCTCTAAAAGCACGAGTGGGGTGGAGAGGGTGCATAGAGAAAAGTTCTTCATTAGTTCCCATAAAGAAGGACTAGAGGACACCAAAGGAAAGGAATGGGTAGCAGGCTTCAAACTAGTAACAGAAAGTTGTTCTTCACAAAGCAAAGAGTCAACCTGTGGAACTCCTTGCTGCAGGAGGCTGTGAAGGCTAGAACTAGAACAGAGTTTAAAGGGAAGTGAGATCAAGTCATGGAGACTGGGTCCATGGAGTGGTATTAGCCAGGGGGTAGGAGTGGTGTCCCTGCCCAAGGTTTGTGAAAGGCTGGAGAGGGATGGCACGAGACAAATGGCTTGGTCACTGTCTTCGGTCCATCCCCTCCAGGGTCCCTAGGGTTGGCCGCTGTCAGCAGACAGGCTACTGGGCTAGATGGACCTTTGGTCTGACCCAGGACGGCCATTGCAAGCTCAGGGCTCAGGGTCGGGGGTCTCAGTGGACCACCTTGATTTTCATGCACACCTGCTCCTGGGTGGCCAGGCTGGCAGCTCTCCTGCCCTAGACGGCCACTTTCCTGTGCCTAGTGCGGAGATTGTGGACGAGGTCCACGATGTCTGCACTAGCCCAGGCGGGTGCCCGCCTCTTGCGGTCCCGGGCAAGCTCCCGGGAGCCGGCTTCCTGGTCCTGGGAAGAGGGGGAGGTCTGGGGGGCATCAGGTGGGTGGCTCGATCCGTGCCAGGTGCAGGGTCTGCTGGCTGGGTGCTGGGTAGCCAGCCCATGCCCCTTTAAGGAGTCCGGGGCCGGGAGGGGGGCAGACGAGTTTCCCTGGTGTTGGCCAGAGTGGCCACCAGGGAAACCTGGGGAGGGCTAGTCTCCCACTAGTTCGAATTAAGGGGCTACACACCCCTTAATTCGAACTAGCTAGTTCGAACTAGGCTTAATCCTCGTAAAATGAGGTTTTCCTAGTTCGAACTAAGCGCTCCGTTAGTTCGAACTAACTTTGTAGTGTAGACATACCCTTAGTTTTCCTAATATCCAACCTAGAATTTCTCCACTGTAACTTGAGACCGTTGCTCCTCATTCTGTCACTACTGAGAATGGTTTTTCTCCATTCTCTTTGGAACCCTGCCTCCCTTTCAGGTAATTGAAGGTTGCTATCAAATCCTCCGTTATTCTTCTCTTCTGAAAACTAAATAAGCCCAGTTCCCTCATCCTCTGTTCCTAAGTCATGTGTACCCTAATAATTTTTGTTGCCTTCTGCTGAACTCTTCCATTTATACGTATGCTTTCTGTACTGTGTGGCCCACAACTGGACACAATACTCTAATTGCGGCCTCACCAGTACCAAATAGGGGGAATAATCCCTTCCCTCAATCTGCTGGCAGTACTCCTACAAATGCATCCCAATATGATGTTAGCCTTCTTGGCAACAAAAGCACACTGTTGACTCATACCCAGCTTCCCATCCACTGTAATCCTCAGGTCCTTTTCTGCACAACTGCTATTTAGCCAGTCAATCCCTAGCATGTAGCAGTGCATGGAATTCTTCCATCCTAAGTGTAGGACTCTCCACTTGTCTTTGTTGCATCTCATCAGATTTCTTTTGACTCAATCCTCCTATTTATTCCCCTATTCCTACCAGTTTATCTATCTCTCCCCCATCGTAGAGTCATTTGCAAACTTGCTGATGGTGCAAACCAGCTCATTCATGAAGATGTTGATTAAAACTAGCCCCGGCACTAAACCCTGGCCACACCACTTGATACTGGCTGCCAACCAGACATTGAGCCATTGGATCACTACTTGTTGAGTCCTAGGACAATACCGGGCCAGAGCAGGAGGCTACTAAGACATCACTGGGAGATGGATTAAAGACTTTTAACAGGATAATTTAAAAGAAGAGCAGCAGTGGGAACCCTGCTGAGCTCTTTCAAAGCACGTAGGTGGGTCGGAACACTGGAGTTCAGTGTGGGTCAGCCATGAAGTTTCCAGGCTGTAAGGTGGAGGGACTCCGGGCTGGGGTGTCAGTGCTTGCCATGCTCCTGAGTGAGAAGGTCTGGGCATAGAGGGATGGACACTGGCATCATCACTGAAAGGTTCAACAACATGGTGAAATCAGTGCTGATATGCCATGCCATCGCTATCAGTATTAGAGATGCTTTGCGCTGGAGGACCTTGATGAGAGCCTTGTGGATGAGCAAGAAGGCATACAATAGATGACATGGTCATGAGAGATGGAAGGCATCTCCTACAGAGCTGGAGCTGAGGTTCATGAAGCAGCAGAACCTCTGAGGTTTGTGATTGTTCCATGCCACAAAGAGGTCCAGGTGGGGAAACCCTCACCTCTGCAAATTTGACAGGGCAATGTCTGGCTTGAGGGGCCATTCATGGCTGAGGAATGAGTAACTGAGATGCTCCACTAGCTCACTCTATACCCCCAGAAGGTAAGAGGCCTGAATGTGTAACCAGTTTCTCCCAGACCACTGGGGCTTTTCTGTACAGGGCAGAGGAGTGAGTACCACCTATTTGATTATGTAAAACATTGCTGATATATTGTCTGTGAGTACTGACACACTTGTGCCCTGTATGTGGCTCCTGGAGGCTTGTGGTATGGCAAAGGGAACTCCTGCACAGATCACTTGTGGTTGAAGCCACTGCTGTAGTAACTGAAGGATGAGTAAAGGGAGGATCATGCCAGTGTCCAGAGAGTCACACCTGGGCTAGTCATTCCTGGAGGGGATGCACAGCTTGGCGTCCTGAACTATGTATGTGCACCCTGCCATGTGTTCCAAATGACTCATGCAATTCCTTGCAGTTGTCATGGGGAATTGATAGATGGTCTCAATGATGCCTTTTAGGGTCTTGAACCTGACCTCGGGCAAGGTGGCTTTGGCCACCATGTATGAGAGTGCCAGTGTTGCCTGTAAGCTGAGTGCTTGAGCAGCCACTCACAAGCGATTCAAATACTGCCCAGCAGATTAGGAGAGCACCCACAGCTGGCAGCAGCTGTTTCTACTTGTGCTGTGCATCTGCAAATGCCTCAGTGCTCATGAGAAAATTTATTCTGCAGAGCAAGGAAAAAAATTAGAAGGAACATTGGAGAGTATCTATTACTTCCTTTTGTAGGCATCAAGGTGGATTTGGGCATATTGGGTGTGTCTAGACTACAGGGTTTTGTTGACAAAAGTGGACTTTTGTCGACAAAACTATACCTGTGTCTACACTGCCGCTGAGTTCTGTCATCATAACATCGACAGAACTCAGCAGTTTTTTTGACAACTGTAAACCTCATTCTATGAGGAATAACGCCTTTTGTCGACAGAGTTCTGTCAACAGAAGGCGTTATTGCATCTACGCTGTCCTTTGCGTCTATACTGTCATGTCGACAAAGTGGCTGTAGTCTAGATGCTCTTTGTCGACAGAAGCTTTGTCAACAAAACTTCAGTCAACAAAAGCCTGTAGTCTAGAGGTACCCATTGAGAATAAAACCCAAGCTCAGGACCATAGTGTGTGTCAGGGCTACCTGTTCCTCAGCTTGCTTTCATGACTTGGCCTAGATGAGCCTGTTGCCCAGGTACGGAAACACCTGCAGCCTGTATTTGCATAGAAAGGCTGACACTATTGCCATGCATTTTGTGAACTACATGAACTGATAGTGCTTATTCCCTACCTCGAAGCGGACAACCATTGGTTGGCCAGAATGATGGATATATGAATGTGCGCATCTTTCCTGTCAAGAATATACCAGTGTCCCAGCGAAGGAATGATGGAAGCCAAGAAGACCATCCAGAATCTCTAGACGCGTAGGTCTAGGTTTGGGCACAGGCCACCCTTGGTCTTGGGGATAAGGAAATGTTGTGACTAAACCCCCCACCCCAAAACTCCTGAGGAACATCTTCTACCATCCACAGAGTGAGGAGTGACTGCACTGCCTGTAGTAGGAGTTGCTCATAAGAAGGATCCTGAAAAGGGTGCATGAGAGGTACAATTTTGGATAGAGTATCCAATTCCACCACGCTCAGAACCTAACAATCAGACATTATCTGGGTCCAAGCAGGGTAAAACTGGGACAATCAGTTCACAAATGGGTAAGGATGTAGGAAAGTAATTGGTCAGCAGACTTGTGGGATTATCTTTCTCTTGTCATTTCTGCATCTATTGTTATCTTATTTGGGTGGGCCAGCATAAACCTGGGATGGAAGATGGGGGAGGGGACTCCAATTGTTTCCTTTGGGGTGCAAGTGTATGACTTGCCGGAGACTTGAGTGTTGCTTTGAGCCCTTCAAACTGCATAAGTGGGAGTCTTTATTTGCCATGAATAGTTCAGCAGGGTATGTATTATATGTTGGTCCTGGCAGGGTGAGGGAATGTCAGAAACTTGCAACCATGCATTGCCACGCATCACAATGCTGGTGGCCATGATACATTATGCAGAATCCAAAATTGCTTGTAGGGCAGATGTGGAAACCACCTTGCCCTCCTTTTGCACTGCCCCGAATTCTTGTTGGAAGTAAACTGGGAGCAGTTTCTGAAATTTGGAAAGCGAATGACATGGATTAAACATATAACAGTAGTAACTGCAGTCACCCTGTGGAATAGATCTTGTGGCCAAACAGGTCTATATTTTTGGCCTCCTTAGATTTTGGAGTAGGGCCTGTCTGAACCTGACACTCTTTGGGGTTGGCTACATCCACCATGAGGGTCCCTACGTTGGGGGGGCAGAGGAGGATGAACAAGTGTTCATAGCCCGCTTGAGGCACAAACTATCTTCTCTCCACCCCTTTGGCAGTCGGGGGTGCAAAAGCTGGAGTCTGCTGCACCACTTTCAGAGTGTTACTAGTTTTGATGAGTGGCAAGGCGTAGAGGGACCCTCACATACAAGGGTTTTAACCATTGATCTGTTTCCTCAACAGCCTCCTTGACCTGTAGATGCATTCTATGGAGGAGGTTCTGATGGTCCTTCCTATCCATGGCTAGCAAGGAAGTGGAGGAAGCCCCTGCCTGGAGAGGTTTGAGTCTGTCTGTGTGCTGCCTGGGACCGGTGCCGATGTGGGTGCTGCTGGTACTGTGGTTGGTGCTACTATCATTGATGGTGCAAAGTCAGTGCAGAGGATGGTGCTGCTGGTACAGGCTGCACTGGAGCCATCTTCCATGGCTGGTGTGAGGGGGATTCAATGAAGTAGCATGCAGCCTTGAACATGTGGAGGGGAGATTCAGATCCTCCTCCAAGACCTCTCTGATGGGCAAGCCCACTGGCTCTAGACAAACTCCTTTGCAGGGTCAGACTTGATGGTGCTGTGCCAGCTGTGGGTGCCCCAACCTCAGGCACACTCCTCCGCAGCCCTTGTGTTAGGGTCTAGTTGGGGACTGACCTTGGTCCACTTTCGTTATCTTATGTGGTATCAGGGAATGGGAGCTGTGCCTTGTTCATGTATCCTACAGAGTACAGGAGAGTAATGATGGTGCCCTTGTGATGGCACCAGGGGGTCCTGCAAGTCACTAGTGCCAGGTTCTGCCCATTAAGGTTGGACAGCTGCCTCCATCAGAAGGGTTTTAAAGGAATAGCCCTCTCCTTTATAATTCTGAGTTGAATGCTCTGGCAGAGGGGACCCTTGACTGTTCAACATCCCTCTTCTAGGCATTTCAAGCAGGATTAATGTGGATTGCCTGTAGGCATAAGCTTGTGCAGGATTTAAACCCCTGTGTACCCCAGTCTGGGAAGGAAATGTGTGTGTGAAGAACCCTTGAGTCCTATCTACTAAACAACTAACTAGAATGAACTAGCACTAGGTGAGCAGTTGCGAAGCACTAGTGGAAGCTGCACAACTGCCACTGGCAGTAGAAAGGAACTGTGCTGGCAGCGGGTCAGCAGTGGCATATATATCAGTGCCATTCCAGGGGCTCAGTAGGCAATCCAATGGGTCCCTCTAGGAAAAACTTTCCACTGATCATGCACATGATGCACATACTGAATGTGCCAGTGCTTCTTTCAGTGCTTGTTCATGTCTGTTCCAATAGGTGTATCATCCTGGTTAGTACACTAAGCTCCTTGTTCACCTGCTGCTTTAAAACAACTTGCTCTCCAGATTCTATTCTCTTCCACTGGCACTGTTACTGGTGCAAAAGAGATTTTGTAACTTTAATCTTCTTGAGACAATGAGTTAATGAGCTAATGATCAGGCTGTGGGCATTTGCTATTTCCATGTCTAGGGTTCAGGGATCAAACAAATATTCTACCTGTTTGCTGTATTTTCAGGAAGCAGAGCAATCCAGTGGGTGGGTATAACTTGGACTGGGACTCCAGGTTCAATTCCTGGCTCCACCATTGACCTGTTGTGTGACCTCAGGTAAGCCATTTGTGTTCTCTGTGCCTCATTTTACCTTCCCAACCTCTGTCTTGAGTGTAAGATCTTCAGGACAGGGACTGTCTTTTATTAGGTGTGTATCAAGCACAATGCAGCCCTGGTCACAAATGGGCTATTGTAATACAATTTTAAAAATGTATTCTATTAATGGACCAAGCACAGGCTGCTCTTCTTTAGGCATCTCTCCCAGGGAAAGAGAAAATTCTAAAGCTCTTTATATTATTAGAACCCTTCTTGTTAAAATAGTTGCCTCTACTCCCAAATTCTGTGTTCTTTATATTGTAGGCTCTCAAACTTTTTGGACTGTGACCCACCTTTTTGTGGACCACCAGTTGCTAATGGAAACTTGCAGTTAATTACATAATTACACCTGAGCCATTTTGCTAGTGCTGCAGCTAGGGAAAATGGTTTAATTTAACCATTAAGAAAGGAATTATTATTATTAATAATTATTATAGTTATGATTAATAACCTAACCTGTGAAAGTTAAAATATTTAATCTGTTTAGCAAACTTCATTTAAAATATAGTAAAATATTAATTTATGTCAAATGCAAAAGATTTCAATATTTTCTTTATTTATGAAGGGATGCGGAACCTTTTTTGGATTGGGGGGGCCACTGATCTACAGAAAAATCACTTGGTCTACACAAGAATAGTGATAGAAATGTAGCCGTGTTAGTCTGGTGCAGCTGAAACAAAATGCAGGACAATGTAGCACTTTAAAGACTAACAAGATGGTTTATTAGATGATGATTTAAAGACTAACAAGATGGTTTATTAGATGATGATTTAAAGACTAACAAGATGGTTAGTACATCTAATAAACCATCTTGTTAGTCTTTAAAGTGCTACATTGTCCTGCATTTTGTTTGGTCTAGACAAGTGAGAAGAAAAAAAAACACCCTCCAAAACTCCTCAACATTGACTGATGTGGCTCCCGAGACACCTCACTCCTCCGGCACTCCAACTCTATTGGGTGAAGGGGAGGGAGAAGGAGGACTGAGGTTCAGGGCTTCCTAAGGGCCATATTTACTCTTCTGGGGTATCAGGATTAGTGGATTTTGTGGCCCTGCCCCCAGGCTCTGGGGTGGAGACAAAATGAGGAGTTGTGTGTGGGACAGGACTGCCAGGAGTGAGCTGGGATGAGAGAGCAGGATCTGGGCAGGAGGAAGTGAGGTCTGGGTGGGAGATGGGGTGCAGGAGCAGGCTGGAATTAGGGTGTCTGGAGAGGGGGCAAAAGCAAGGGAAGGTGCAGTGTGTGGCCAGGCGAAAGGGTGCAGGAGTGGGCTGGAGTCTGACAGAGTGTGTGTGGGTGCAGAAGCAGGGTGGGGTTAGGGTGTCTGGCCTGGGGGGAGATTTCAGGAGCAAAGGGTTGTGTGGAGCCAGGGTAGAAGGTGCAGGAACAGGCTAGGGGTTCAGGATCTTGGCAGGGGGCCGAGCAGAAGTACTGTAGGGTGCAGGGAGGGCACTTAACTACTTTTGTGCCCTACTGCCAGGCACTGTGTCTCAGGCATGGCCTCCTGCTGCTCCCACTGGCCAGAATTTGGCCAATGAGAGAAGTGGGGAAAGCCTCCAGGCAGCATGTCAATGTGCTGCTGTTTCCCCAGCCCAAGAAGGGGGAGTGGCAGCATGAGGAGTTACTTCTGGCTCCACTTCCCCTACATGAGGCAGTCTTGGGGTTCCTGTACCCCCCAAGGGGAAGACAGTGCTGGCCCTCCAACCTCATGTGGAGGGTGTGGTGCAAGTCTGGAGTACCAGCGTGGGCTCCCTGCTGCAGGGAAAGGGAGAGAAGGAGGAAGTGGGGGAGGGGGAGAGCTGACAACCTGGAAGGCAGCCGAGGATCGCAGTTTTAGAACCACTGCTCTAGGGTCACCTGTGGCACCACCAGCTCTGTAATCCACCAGCTCAGTAATCTCATGTCATCTACACACAGACAGCCCCTGTGCTGTTAAGGAGAATGAAAGGCTCGGGGAAGGAGAACTTTCAACTGGAGCAGAGGAAAATGATCCCATAGTTGGGATCTTCCTTCCAGAGGATGTTATGGCATCCTCTCACACTGAGGATACATCTCCAGGGGAGGGAACACCAGTCATTAGGAAAAGGCAGGTGTTAATAATGGGGGATTTGATAATTAGAAACAGATAGCTGGGTTTGTGATGACAGGGAAAATCGTATGGTGACTTGCCTGCCTGGTGCAAAAGTTGTGGATCTCTCAAGATATCTAGATAGACTTAAGTATAGTGCTGGAGAGGAGCCAGTGGTCATAGTACATGAGGGTCCCAATGACATAAGGAAGGATAGAAGAGAGGTTCTGGAGGCCAAATTTAGGCTGCTAGGAAAGAGATTGAAATCCAGGACCTCTATGGTAGTATTCTCTGAAATGCTTTCAGTTCCACATGCAGGGCCGGGTAGGCAGGCAGAGCTTCAGAGTCTCAATGTGTGCCTGAGACAATGGTATAGAGAGGAGGGTTTTAGATTTATTACAAACTGGGGAAACTTTTGGGATAGGAGGAGCCTATACAGGAAGGATGGGCTCTACCTAAACCAAAATGGAACCAGACTGATGGCACTTAACATTAAAAAGGTTGTAGGGCAGTTTTTAAACTAAGGGCTGGGGGAAAGCCGACAGGTGCGGAAAAGCACATGGAGTGGACAGAGACATCTATTGGGGAGGTTCTATTAATAGAGATGCTCTATGTTCTAGTCACGAGGAGAGGATGGGCGTATGGGTCAGATCAGATGAGACCCAATCAAAAGAAAAAGAGTACACCACCTCAGGAAATAGCAGACAGATAAATAGTGAGAAATTATTAAAGTACTTATGCACAACTGCTAAAAGTCTAAATAGTAAAATGGGTGAACTAGAGTGCCTAGTTTTAAAGGAGGATATTGATATAATAGGCATCATGGAAACTTGGTGGAATGAGGACAATCAGTGGGACACAGTCATACCAAGGTATAAAATATATTGGAAGGACAGAACAGGTCATGCTGATGGGGAAGTAGCACAAAATGTGAAAGAAAATGCAGAATCAAATAAAGTAAAAATCTTAAAGGAGCCAAAATGTTCCATAGAATCTTTATGGCTAGTAATTCCATACTCCAAAAATAAGAAATAGCAGTAGGGATTTATTATCAACCACCTGATCAGGACAGTGATAGTAACTATGAGATGCTAAGGCTATCAAATTTAAAAAATTGATAATAGTGGGGGATTTCAACTATCCCCATATTGATTGGGTACATGTCACATCAGGAGGGGATGCAGAGATCAAATTTCTTGGAACCCTAAATGACTGCTTCTTGGAGCAGCTGGTTCTCGCACCCACACGAAGAGATTCTTGATTTAGTCCTAAGTGGAACACAGGATCTGGTTCAAGAGGTAAATATAACGACTGGCTTGGAAATAATGACCATAATGTAATAAAATTTAACATCCCTGCGGTGGGAAAAACACCTCAGCAGCCCAACACTGGCATTTAATTTCAGAAAGGCGAACTACACAAAAATGAGGAAGTTTGTTAAACAAACATTAAAAGGCACAGTGACAAAAGTAAAATCTCTGCAAGCTACATGGAACCTATAGGCATGGGGCCACCCCTGGTAACAAGTCACCAGGACCAGATGGCATTCACCCAAGAGTTCTGAAAGAACACAAAAGCAAAATTGTGGAACTATTAACTGTGGTTTTAAGAGGAATAAGGGACCTTTCGGAAAAGGCTTTATTTTCCGAAAGATCCCCGTCTAGACTGGCGCTTTTTTCCGGCAAAGCCCCGAGCTGGAAAAAAGTGGCAGCCATATTCATGCAAATGGAGCGGAGGAGATGTAAATCCCCGCATCATTTGCAATTCCAACTTGTCTCATCTGCATCCCTTTTCCGGAAAAGGGGTGCAGTGTAGACACAGCCCATGGGTGTGTCTAGACTACATGGCTATGTCGATGGAGCCATGTAGATGAGTTTACTAGACATAGCAAAATGAAGCGGCGATTTAAATAATCACTGCTTCATTTACATCAAAATGGCCACCGCGCTGTGCCGATGATCAGCTGATCTGGCACAGAGGGCAGTCTAGACGCTCCATGGTTGACAAGGGAAGCCTTTGTCGACTGCTCTGGTAAACCTCATTTCACCAGGCTCCATCAACGGAGCCATGTAGACTAGACACAACCCATAATAGAGTCCCAAATTAAATGTATACCCCAAATTAAAAAACACAGTAAGAGAACCAAAAAAGTGCCACTGTGGCTTAACAAGCAGGTAAAAGAAGCAGTGACAGATAAAAAGGTATCTTTTAAAAAGTGGAAGTCAAATCCTAGTGAGGAAAATAGAAAGGACCATAAACTTTGAAATAATAAGAAAAGCCAAAAAAGATTTTGAGGAAAAGCTAGCCAAAAACTTAGAAAGTAAGAGCAAAATGTTTTTTAAGTACACCAGAAGCAGGAAGCCGGCTAAACAGCCAGTAGGGCCCTTGGATGATTGAGATGCTAAAGGAGCTCTCAAAGATCATAAAGTCATAGCAGAGAAGCTACATGAATTTTTTGCTTCGGTTTTCATGGCTGAGGATATCGGGGAGATTCCCAAACCTGAGCCGTCCTTTGTAGGTGACAAATCCGAGGAATTGTCCCAGATCGTGGTGTCATTAGAGGAGGTTTTGGAACAAACTGATAAACTAACAGTAACAAGCAGGGGCGGCCCTAGACTGGCTGCCAGCAACTAGCGCCCTAGGCGAACCCCCCCCCCCCAACCCCAAGGGCAGATATCGACTGAGGGGTTTGGTTCGGTGCAGGGAAGAGGGGGGCTGGGGATGGAGTTCTGGGGCTAGTGACCAAGGGACTGGGGATGGATTTCGGGGGCTGGGGAGAGGGAACAGGGTGCCAGTCGGGGAGGAGATTCCCCTGCACCCGCCTCCTCCCAAGATCCCACCCCCCCAGAGAGAAGCCGGCATGCGCCTCTCCCGGGGCTGACCCCTCCCTCCCGTGGGGCAGGGGAAACCCCCCCGCGTTCCTCCTCCCCCGGGGCCAATCACCCCCTGCGGGGCAACCCCCCTGCATTCCTCCTCCCCCAGGGCCGACCCTCCCCTCCTGCGGGGCAGAGGAAACCCCCTCATTCCTCCTCCCCTAGGGCCAACCCCCCCTGCGGCACAGGGGAAACACCCCCGCGCTCTACCTCTCCCAGGACTTACCCCCCTCCTGGCCGCAGGGAAGCCGTGCTCCAGATAAGGCACTGGAAAGGGCAGGGGAAATGGAAGGGGCAGGGTTTGGAATCTGGCGCCCCATGCAACTTGGCACCCTAGGCGGCTGCCTAGTTTGCCTATAGGCACAGGCCGCCCCTGGTAACAAGTCACTGGGACCAGACGGCATCACCCAAGAGTTCTGAAAGAACACAAGAGGGAAATTGTGGAACTATTAACTGTGGTTTGTAACCTGTCCTTTAAATCAGCTTCCATACCTAACGATTAAAAGGGCTGCAGAAGTGATCCTGGCAATTAAGGACCGGTAAGTCTAACTTCAGTACCGGGCACATTAGTTGAAACTATAGTAAAGAATAAAATTGTCAGACACATGAATGAATATAATTTGTTGGGGGAAAATCAACATGGTTTCTGTAAAGGGAAATCACGCCTTACTAATCTGTTAGGGTATGTCTACCCTACAGCACTAATTCGAACTAAGGGTATGTCTACACTACAAAGTTAATTCGAACTAACAGCCGATAGTTCAAATTAACTTTAATAGGTGCTACACATGCAAACCGCTAGTTCAAACTTAATTCGAACTAGCGGAGCGCTTAATTCGAACTAGGTAAACCTCATTCTATGAGGACTAACGCCTAATTCGAATTAAGTAGTTCGAATTAAGAGCAGTGTAGCCACTTAATTCGAACTAGTGGGAGGCTAGCCCTCCCCAGCTTGCTCTAGTGGTCACTCTGGGCCAAACCAGGGAAACTCTTCTGCCCCCCTTCTGGCCCTGGAGCCCTTAAAGGGGCACGGTCTGACTACGGTGCCCGTGCCAGGTACAAGCCTGCCAGCACCCAGCCAGTAGACCCTGCACCTGGCACGGCACAAGCCAGCCACCCGCTGCCACCCAGCCCTTCGCCTCTTCCTGGGACCAGGCTGGCGGCTCCCAGGAGCCTGCCCGGGTCCGCACGAGGCAGGTGCCCACCAGGTCTAGTGAGGAGATCGTGGACCTCATCCAGGTTTGGGGGGAGGCCTCCAACGTTCATGACCTCCGCACTAGGCACAGGAAAGTGGCCGTCTAGGGCAGGAGAGCTGCCAGCCTGGCCACCAAAGACCACATGTGAACCCAGGAGCAGGTTTGCATGAAAATCAAGGTGGTCCAGTGAGACCCCCGACTCTGAGCCCTGAGTTTAGAATGTAAGAACGGCCATACTGGGTCAGACCAAAGGTCCATCTAGCCCAGTAGCCGGTCTGCCGACAGCGGCCAACACTAGGGACCCTTGAGGGGATGGACCGAAGACAATGACCAAGCCATTTGTCTTCTGCCATCCATCTCCAGCCTTCCACAAACAGAGGCCAGGGATACCATTCCTATCATTTGGTTAATAGCACTCCATGGACCCAACCTCCCTGACTTTATCTAACTTCTCTTTAAACTCTGTTATAGTTCTAGCCTTCACAGCCTCCTGTGGCAAGGAGGTGTCCTCTGGTCCTTCTATTATAGGAACTAATGAAGAACTTTTCTTTATGCACCCTCTCCACACCTCTCATACTTTTATAGACCTCTATCATATCCCCCCTAAGTCTCCTCTTTTCTAAGCTGAAAAGTCCCAGTCTCTTTAGCCTCTCTTCATATGGGACCTGTTCCAAACCCTTAATAATTGAAGTTGCCCTTTTCTAAACCCTATTCAAGGCCAAAATATCTTTTTTGAGGTGAGGAGACCACATCTGTACACAGTACTGAAGATATGGCGTACCATAGTTTGATACTTCCCCTCCTCCTTCTTCCCCTGGCTTTCCCCTTCCAGCTCCCTTCTCCCAGGTTTCCCCCTCCCCTCTCCCACCCTCTCTCTTCCCCTCTCCCACCTCCTTTTCCCAGTCTTCCCAGAGGTTAATCCCTCCCCCCCCCCCCCGTTTTGTTAAATAAAGAGAGTTTCTATTTTTGAACACGTGTCCTTTGTTTTTTACATCAGGAAGGGGGGTTAGGGAGGGGTAAATGGAAGGAGGTGAGGGAGGAATGGGGTACGAGTTCCCGATGGGGAGGACTGGGATGGCTCTGTATTCTCCTCAGTGTGGAAGCTCTCCTGCAGCCCCCCGATTGACCCCCTCGGATGGCAGCCTGTGGCAAGTGCAGCTGGGCTTATGGCCGAGTGCTGTGATGTGCCGAGTGTGGGCACTCAGAGCACTCCAAGCCAGGACTGCTTTGCTGTCCCTCATTGAGGTAGACAAGCAAGTGGGGAACCCTGAGAACTGTCTGTCCGGGGTGGGGGTTGGGTCCCTTTAAGCACAGCCATCGGCTAGCCTGAGACAGCAGCTCCACTCTCTAAGTCCTAATCTGATGCCCTGCTGGCACTGCTTCCGGCCATCCTTAACTTAGCTTCAGGGTCCACTCAGTGTGGACATGCTAGTTCGAATTAGCAAAATGCTAATTCAAACTAGTTTTTAGGTCTAGATGCACTAGTTCGAATTAGTTTAAAGCCTTTTCCTAAAGGTCCCTTATTCCTGATTTTAAGAGGAATAAGGGACCTTTCGGAAAAGGATTTATTTTCCGAAAGATCCCCATCATTTGCAATTCCGACTTGTCTCATCTGCATCCCTTTTCCTGAAAAGGGGTGCAGTGTAGACACAGCCTTAGTGTGGTTCTTGAGTCTTTTAGCTCATTAAGCTTTCCATCTGTTTTCTCCAAACAGTGAAGTTTGGACCTCATGAGTAGCTGTCCTGTACATGGCAACTGAAGCGACGGACCTGGCAGCTGAGACAGCCGTATCCAGTATTGCTTGTAAAAAGGTCCTTGCCACTGATTTCCCTTCTTCAACTACTGAGAACTCTTATCTGCCTCTTGTGGGAGCAAGTCTTTGAATTTTTTGCATATGTCAAAATCACATGTGCCTTTTAGCACCTGCTGATTTGCAATTTTGAGTTGCAACCTCCAGGTAGAATAACTTTCCTACCAAACAAATCTAATCTCTTTGAACCCTTTGATGTTCATAGAATCATAGAGTTTGAAGGAACCTCAGGACTAATCCCAACTAAATCACTGCAGCCAGGGCTTTGTCAAGATGGAACTTAAAAACCTCTAGGGATGGAGATTCCAACACCTCCAGAGGTATCACATCCCAGTGCTTTGCCACCTCCTAGGGAAATAGTTTTTTCTTATATCCAACCTAGACCTCCTGCACTGCAATGTGAGACCATTTCCCCTCATTCTACCATCTGTCACCATTGAGAACAGTCTCTCTCCACACTCTTTGGAATTCCCCTTCAGGCTGTTCTCAATTCCCCCCTCAGTCCACGATCTCCGCACTAGGCACAGGAAAGTGGCCGTCTAGGGCAGGAGAGCTACCAGCCTGGCCACCCAGGAGCAGGTGTGCAAGAGAATCACACCTGAGACCCCCGACCCTGAGCCTACAATGGCCATACTGGGTCAGACCAAAGGTCCATGTAGCCCAGTAGCCTGTCTGCTGACAGCGGCCAACCCTAGGGACCTTGGAGGAGATGGACCGAAGACAGTGACCAAGCCATTTGTCTCGTGCCATCCCTCTCCAGCCTTCCACAAACCTTGGGCAGGGACACCACTCCTACCCCTTGGCTAATAGC
Source organism: Pelodiscus sinensis (assembly GCF_049634645.1). NCBI lineage: Eukaryota > Metazoa > Chordata > Testudines > Trionychidae > Pelodiscus > Pelodiscus sinensis. Next base: position 8,116,962 of record NC_134730.1, on the reverse strand, counting down.
ACTCCATGGACCTAACCTCCATGACTTGATCTCATTTCCCTTTAAACTCTGTTCTAGTTCTAGCCTTCACAGCCTCCTGCAGCAAGGAGTTCCACAGGTTGACTCTTTGCTTTGTGAAGAACAACTTTCTGTTACTAGTTTGAAGCCTGCTACCCATTCCTTTCCTTTGGTGTCCTCTAGTCCTTCTTTATGGGAACTAATGAAGAACTTTTCTGTATGCACCCTCTCCACCCAACTCCTGCTTTTAGAGACCTCTATCCTGTTCCCCCTCTGTCTCCTCTTTTCTAAGCTGAAAAGTCCCAGTCTCTTTAGCCTCTCTTCATATGGGACCTGTTTCCAACCCCTGATCATTTTAGTTGCCTTCCCCTCTCCCAGCCTCTCTCTTCCCCTCTCCCACCTCCTTTTCCCAGTCTCCCCCAGTTTTGTTCAATAAAGACAGATTCCATTTTGGAAGACACATTATCTTTATTTTGTACATCAAGAAGAGGGGCTAGGGAAGAGTAAGTGGAAGGTGGTGAGGGAGGAATGGGGCATGAGCCCCCGATGGGGAGGACTGGGCTGGCTCTGCAGGCTTCTGGGGGTGGAAGCTCTCCTCAGATGGGAGCCTGTGGCAAGTGCAGCCGGGCGGATGGCCGAGTGCTGTGATGTGCCCAGTGTGGGTACTCCGGGCGCTCCAAGCCAGGACTGCTTTGCAAGCGGGGCACCCCTGAGAACTGTCTGTCCAGGGTGGGGGTCGGGAACCTTTAAGCACAGCCCTCGGCTAGCCTGAGACAGCATCTCCATGCTCTAAGTCCTCCTCTGATGCCCTGCCGGCACTGCTTCCGGCCATCCTTAAACCCGGTTCAGGGTCCACTTAATGTGGACATGCTAGTTCGAATTAGCAAAACGCTAATTCAAACTAGTTTAGTCTGGATCCATTAGTTCGAATTATCTTAGTTCGAATTAAGTAATTCGAACTAAGTTAGCTCGAATTAACATTGTAGTGTAGACATACCCTTCTTTAGCTATGCTGGAAATGCTCTTACTAATGCATCCCAATATACCATTAGCCTTCTTGGCTACAGGGGCATACTATTGACTCAAGGGTTATCCCTTGATGACCATCTCTCTCTTTCTCATTGGCGGTGGACACCATCAAGGAAAAACTTAAAAAACTACGAATAGTCTGGTAGTACTTTAAAGACTAACAAAACATGTAGATAGTGATAGAAATGCAGCCAGGTTAGTCTGGTCTAGCTGAAACAAAAGACAGGACTATGCAGCACTTTAAAGACTAACAAGATGGTTTATTAGGTGATGAGCTTTCGTGGGCCAGACCCACTTCCTCAGATCAATTTGTGGAAGAAAATTGGCACGACCATATATACCAGAAAACTGTTGCTTGTCATTTTAACCAGACTGACCATTCTCTCAATGACCTTAAAACATGCATATTGCTTCAAAGAGATTTTAACTCTAGATTTCAAAGAGAAGCCTCAGAACTGTCATTCATGCTTAAATTTGACACTTTACGTATGGGTCTTAACAAAAATGCTAATTATCTCACTCATTACAAAGATAGCTTCCCCAATTATCACCCCTACTGTCATTACATCACAGACACTAATCTTCCCCCCTCACCCCTCCTCTGTTCTTAAATCTGATTTGTCAATTTTATGTGTGTTCACTTTTTTTTTATTGTATCACTTTGGAATATATGGTTGTGCCAATTTTCTTCAACAAATTGATCTGAGGAAGTGGGTCTGGCCCACAAAAGCTCATCGCCTAATAAACCATCTTGTTAGTCTTTAAAGTGCTGCATAGTCCTGTCTTTTGTTTCAGCTAGACCAGACTAACCCATTATCATGTCCCCTCTCAATCTTCTTTTTCAAACTAAACAAGCCTAATTCTTTCAGTCTTTTTTCATAGGTCATGTTCTCTAGACCTTTAATCATTCTTGTTGCTCTTCTCTGGATCTTCTCCAGTTTTTCCACATCTTTCTTGAAATGTGGTGCCCAGACCTGGACACAATACTCCAATTGAGGCCTAATCAGCGCAGAGTAGAGCAGAAGAATGACTTCTTGTGTCTTGCTCCCAACTCTCCTATGAATGAATCCTAGAATCATGTTTGCTTTTTTGCAACAGCGTCACACTGTTGACTCATATTTAGCTTGTGGTCCACTATAAACGCTAGATCCCTTTCTGCTGTACTCCTTCCTCAACAGTCGTTTCCCATTCTGTATGTGTGAAACTGATTGTTCCTTCCTCAGTGGAGAACTTTGCATTTGTCCTTATTAAACTTCATCCTGTTTACCGCCAACCATTTCTCCAATTTGTCCAGATCATTTTGAATTATGACCCTGTCCTTCAAAGCAGTTGCAACCCCCTCCCAGCTTGGTATCATCTGCAAACTTAATAAAAGTATGCTCTATGCCAATATTTAAATCGTTGATGAAGATATTGAACAGAACCTGTTCCCACCAGACCCCTGCGGAACCCCACTTGTTATACCTTTCCAGCAGGATTGTGAACAATTAATAACTACTCTCTGAGGACAGTTATCCTGCCAGTTATGCACCCACCTTATAGTAGCCCCATCTAAATTGTATTTGCCTAGTTTACTGATAAGATGATCATGCAAGACCGTATCTAGTTTATTGATAAGAATATCATGTGAGCCTGTATCAAATGCCTTACTAAAGTCTGGGTATACCATGTCCACCGCCTCTCCCCTATCCACAAGACTTGTTATCCTATCAAGGAAAGATATCAGATTGGTTTGACATGATTTGTTCTTTACAAATCCATGCTGGCTGTTCCCTATCACCTTATTATCTTCCAAGTGTTTGCAGATAATTTCCTTAATTACTTGCTCTATTATCTTTCCTGGCACAGAAGTTAAACTGACTGGTCTGTAGTTTCCTGGGTTGTTCTTATTTCCCTTTTTATAGATGGGCACTATATTTACCCTTTTCTAGTCTTCTGGAATATCTCCTGTCTCCCATGATTTTCCAAAGATGATAGCTGAAGGCTCACATACTTCCTCTATCAGCTCGAGTATTCTAGGATGCATTTCATCAGGCCCTGGTGACTTGCAGACATCTAACTTTTCTAAGTGATTTTTAACTTGTTGTTTTTTTATTTTATCTTCTAAACCTACCCCTTTCCCACTAGCATTCACTGTGTCAGACATTCCTTCATCAGACTTCTCGGTGAAGACCGAAACAAAGAAGTCATTAAACATCTCTGCCATTTCCAAGTTTCCTGTTACTGTTTCTCCCTCCTCACTGAGAAATGACTCATAGACTCATAGACTCATAGACTTTAAGGTCAGAAGGGACCATTATGATCATCTAGTCTGACCCCCTGCACAGTGCAGGCCACAGAATCTCGCCCACCCCTCTTAGAATAATCCTCTCACCTATGTCTCAGATATTGAAGCATTCAAATACTTTGAAGGCCCCAACATGCAGAGAGTCCTTCAGCTGTGATCTGTGCCCAATGCTACAGAGGAAGGCGAAAAACCTCCAGGGCCTCTGCCAATCTACCCTGGAGGAAAATTCCTTCCTGACCCCAAATATGGCGACCAGCTAAACCCTGAGCGTGTGGGCAAGACTCACTAGCCAGATACCCAGAAAGTCCCCTATAGCAACTCCTATCATCCCTCCATTGACCTATCTCCAACTGATAATGAATGGTCAATTAGTTACCAAGATCATGTTATTTCATCCAACCATCCCCTTATCATAGAATCATAGAACTGGAAGAGACCTCAGAAGGTCGTCAAGTCCAGCCCCCCGCTCTAGGCAGGACCAATCCCATCTAAATCAACCCGGCCAGGGCTTTGTCAAGCCGAGACTTAAACACCTCTAGGGATGGAGACTCCACTACTTCCCTAGGTAACCCATTCCAATGCTTCGCTACCCTCCTAGTAAAATAGTTTTTCCTAATATCCAATCTGGACCTCTCCCACCACAACTTGAGACCATTGCTCCTTGTTCTGCCATCTGTCACTACTGAGAACAGCCTCTTTCCATCCTCTTTGGAACCTCCCTTCAGGAAGTTGAAGGCTGCTATCAAGTCCCCCCTCACTCTTCGCTTCTGCAGACTAAACAGACCCAAGTCCCTCAGCCTCTCCTCGTAGGTCATATGCTCCAGACCCCTAATCATTTTGGTTGCCCTCCGCTGGACCCTCTCCAATGCTTCCGCATACTTTTTGTAGTGGGGGGCCCAGAACTGGACACAATACTCCAGATGTGGCCTCACCAAAGCCGAATAAAGGGGAATAATGACATCTCTGGAACTGCTGGCAATGCTCCTCTTAATGCATCCTAATATGCCATTAGCCTTCTTGGCTACAAGGGCACACTGTTGACTCATATCTAGCTTCTCATCCACTGTAACCCCCAGGTCCTTTTCTGCAGAACTACTACTTAACTGGTTGGTCCCCAGCCTGTAACTATGCTTGGGATTCTTCCGTCCCAAGTGCAGGACTCTACACTTGTCTTTGTTGAATCTCATGAGATTTCTAGTGGCCCAATCCTCCAATTTGTCTAAGTCACTCTGGACCCTATCTCTGCCCTTAAGCGTATCTACCTCTCCCCCTAGCTTAGTGTCATCTGCAAACTTGCTGAGGGTGCAATCTATCCCCTCATCCAGGTCATTAATAAAGATATTGAACAAAACCGGTCCTAGAACCGAACCTTGGGGCACTCCACTAGAAACCGACCGCCATCCTGACATTGAACCGTTGATCACTACCCGCTGGGCCCGGCCTTCTAGCCATCTTTCTATCCATCTTACCGTCCATTTATCCAATCCGCATTCCTTTAACTTGCTGGCAAGAATATTGTGGGAGACCGTATCAAAAGCCTTGCTAAAGTCAAGGTATACAACATCCACTGAATTTCCCGTGTCCACTGAGCCAGTTACCTCATCATAGAAGCTAATCAGATTGGTCAAGCACGACTTGCCCTTTGTGAATCCATGCTGACTATTCCTGATCACTTTCCTCTCATCCAAGTGTCTCAAAATGGATTTCTTTAGGATCCCTTCCATGATTTTTCCAGGAACCAAGGTAAGACTGACCGGCCTATAGTTCCCTGGATCGTCCTTCTTCGCTTTTTTGAAGATGGGCACTACATTTGCCTTTTTCCAATCATCCGGGATTTCGCCCGATCTCCACGACTTTTCAAAGATAATGGCCAAAGGCTCCTCAATGACATTTGCCAACTCCTTCAGTACCCTTGGGTGCATTAAGTCTGGACCCATGGATTTGTGTACGTTTAGTTTTTCTAAATAGTTCCTAACCTGTTCTTTACCCACCAAGGGCTGTCCATCTTCTTCCCGTCTTGCGTCACTTAGCACAGAAGTCCAGGAGCCGACCTTATCCGTGAATACAGAGGCAAAGAAAGCATTGAGTACTTCAGCTTTCCCCACATCCTCTGTCACTAGGTTACCTCCTTCATCCATTAGGGACTGCACACCCTCTCTGATCACCTTCTTCTTGTTGACATGCCTGTAGAAACCTTTCTTGTTATCCTTTACATCCTTAGCCAGTCGCAACTCCATTTGCGCTTTCGCCTTCCTGATAACCCCCCGGCATTCTCGAACTATACATTTAAACTCCTCCCTAGTCATTTGTCCAAGTTTCCACTTTCTGTAAGCTTCCTTTTTGTGCTTAAGTACACCAAGGATTTCCCCTGTAAGCCAATCCGGTCTCCTACCAGGTTTGCCTCTCTTGCTACGCGTCGGGATGGTTTCTTTCTGTGCCTTCAATAAGGCTTCTTTAAAATACTGCCAGTTGTCCTGGACTCCTTTCCCCTTCATGTTAACATCCCAGGGGATTCTTTCCATCAGATCTCTGAGGGAGTCAAAATCTGCTTTTTTGAAGTCCAAGGTGTGTATTTTACTACTCTCTTTCCTTCCTTTGGTCAGGATCCTGAAATCTACCATCTCATGATCACTGCTTCCCAGGTTGTCACCCACCTCTACGTCCCCTATTAGTTCCTCCCTGTTTGTGAGGAGAAGGTCAAGCTGTGCACGGCCCCTGGTCGGATCCTTCAGCACTTGTACCAAGAAGTTATCCCCAACATTCTCCAAAAACTTCCTGGATTGCCTGTGTACTGCCGTATTGGTTTCCCAACAGATGTCAGGGTGATTAAAGTCCCCCATGAGAACCAGGGCCTGCGATCTGGAAGCTTCACTCAGTTGTCCGAAGAAAGCCTCATCTACCTCATCCACCTGGTTCGGTGGCCTGTAGCAGACACCAACCACAACATCACTGCTGTTTGCTCCTTTAAACCTGACCCATAGACTTTCAACAAGTTTTTCTCCCTCTTTATACTGGAGTTCAGAGCAATCATAGTGCTCTCTTACATATAGTGCAACTCCTCCTCCTTTTCTCCCATGCCTATTCTTCCTGAACAATCTATACCCTTCCATGACAGCGCTCCAGTCATGCGAGTCATCCCACCAAGTCTCTGTTATCCCAATTAAATCATATTTCTTGGTCTGGGCCAGGGCCTCCAGTTCTTCCTGCTTGTTGCCCAGGCTTCTCGCAAACACTTCAGGTAACCAGTTGATTGCACTATCTTCTCCATTCGAAACTGGGGTCCTCCTTTCTCACTCCTTGCTCTATGCATTTCTGTGCCCGCGGCTACATGCGGCACGGACTAGGTAGTTCGGATTAGGCTTCCTATTCCGAACTACCGGTACACCTCGTTCCACGGTACATCCGCTACCTTAAGCGGGTAGCTGGGGCCTATTCAGGCCTGGGTTCCTCCACTATAGCCCGAGAAAAGAAGTCCGCTTTTGTATGTGTCTTACCCAGTCTGTGGGTGACACTGAAGCCGTAGGGTTGCAGCAAAGGTACCACCTCATTATCTGTGGATTGGTCTCTTTTATACTGTTTAGCCATCTCAATGGGGCATGATCAGTGATTAGTTGGAACAAGTTGCCCAGTAGGTAATATCTTAGGGCATCAATGGCCCATTTCATTGCCAGTGCCGCCTTTTTTTATCGTAGAATATCTCTGCTCTCTGGGGAATAGCTTCCTTCTCATATACAGGCGGGGTGTTTGTCTCCTCTGCTCTCCTGGGACAACACGGCTCCTAGACCCACATCTGACGCATCAGTCTGCAAGATAAAAGGCTTCGCAAAATCAGGCTGGAACAGCACAGGAGCGTTTGTTAAGCTTGAGGGCTTGGTAGGCTAGCTCACATGCGGCTGAACACTGGACTGTTATGGGCTGTGAATTAGTGGTCAGATTGGACAAAGGGGCTCCTAGGGTGGCAACGTCCGGCACAAAATGGCAGTAATACCCCATCAACCCCAAGAATTGCCTCACCTGTTTCTTCGTCATGGAAGCCATGTAGTTTTTTAGGACTTGTACTTTATCAACGAGGACGTAGGGTACCTTGTCCTACCGTGTAGCCAAGATAGGTCACCTCGCATCTCCCCAGATGGCATTTGCTGGTATTCGCTGTAAGCCTGGTTTTTCCCAGCATTTGTAAGACCGCCCCCAGGTGTTGCAGATGTTTGGCCCACGTCTGGCTGTATATCACTATGTCGTCAATATAGACTGCAGCATACCGATAGTGGGGTTGTAACAGTTGGTCCATCAGCCATCATCCACAGCTGCCCCGTGTAGGCCAAAAGGCAAAAGGCACCTCCCCCAGGTTTGAAGGTCTAGGTCTACCCGATACAGGCAGTCTTCTCATACCTTGAACTGGGGCCCTTGGAGTCTCTGCTGGTCCACCTCCACTTCTGTCTTGGGTTCAGTTACTTGCTTCCAGGCCCAGCTTAATGTGGAGTCCTCATGCTGTTCCTGTAGGAAGTCCCTCTCTGTATCTAGCCACTCCGCCTCGGTCTCCGACCAGTTACCATCCCCGGGATCCTGTTGTAGAACTCCCTGGCCCGGTGGCAGGGCCCCTGTCTGGGTGTCTCTTGTCCTGTTAGGCGTGCATAGCCCACCTTCTTCCCTGGCCCCATACATCTTGGGGCTCTTGTTGGCTCCATTCCTTAATTATCCTATGGAAGCCCCACCAATCCCGGCCCAAAATCATGGGGTAGGCTAGACGTGATGCCAACCCCACCCGAGAAGTGCCTTCTTCTTGGCCATCTGCCAATCGCATCCAGGCTGTCAGGTAGGACTGAAGCTCCCTATGCATGCATTGCATCAGGATAGGAGCGCCCACAGGTTCAGGATTTTTTACTAGGTTGGCCCGCACTAAAGTCTGGCTGCACCCCAAGTCAATGAGGGCTAAAGTCGGCATCCCTTCCCACCACTACATGGGTTACCACCTTCGTCGGGTCCCACTCCCTAGCTTTATGCCCTGCTGTGAGTACTTGCCCGTAACTATAGTCCATGTGGGGGCAGTCCCAGTGAAAGTGCCCCTCTTGTCCACACTCATAGCAGCAGCTATGGGTTGCTCCTTCTGGTTTCTCTGGCTCTTCTCCCCTTGCATCATTCAGCGAGGTGGGCATCTCCTGTTCCCGGGGTTGACCTCCGGATGGCTATCTCCTTGTTTCCCTCTGCTGTGGTGAGGGGACGAGGCTCTTGGGGGCCCCGGGTTCTTGTGGGCCTGTGTGTCCTCCAGCCCTAAGTCTCGGAACCAGATGTTCCCTTGGCCCTCTTCCCTGCGCCTCTGGGTCTTCCGCAGCCAAATAGTCCTCCATGGGAGTCAGTCGTTGAAAGAAATGGGGCGATGTCGGTGCACCCACTTTTGCCACCCCCCACTGGGAGGATTTGCAGAAATTGCTCCAGGACCATCGCCTCTGCCACTTGGACCCCTGTCTTCTTCTTGGGTTCCACTTACTGCCAGCAGAAGTTGCGGAGCCTCTGTGCCACTGCCCGGGGCCTGGATCCCAATGGATACTTCTCCTGTAGAAACCGCTGCTGGTAGGTTTCTGGGCTGATGCCCATCTGGTCCAGTATTGCCCACTTTATCTTATGGTAATCCAGGAAGTCTCAGGGATCTAGGCTGCGGTATGCCACCTGAGTGGGTCCCGTCACGTATGGGGCTATTATTATAGCTCAGTACTCCTCTGGCTATCTAGCAGCCATTGCAACCCTCTCGAAGGTAACTAGGAAAGCCTCAGGGTCATCACTGGGTCCCATCTTGGTCAAGAGGATGGGTAAAGTTGCACCACCCCTACTGGGCTTCCTTCTCCAAGCCCAGCATCTGGTGTCATCTTCCCCAGCTAAGTGTTGGAAGCATTGGTCCTATTGGGCTTGTGGCTGGTTGGCTAGCTCCTGTATCAGTTGCTGCTGCTACTCCTGGGTTGCCAGCTGTTGTAGCAACTGGTTTTGTTGTTGCTGCCACTTGTGCTTCTTGTTGTCGCTGATTCTCCAGCAACCACTTACATAGTTTCCTGGGGTCCATGGTTCACTCACTCCTTGCTCTTTCTGTCCCATCAAGTCTTAAGATTGTCCTCGATTGGGCTCCATTCCTATCCCTTTCCTTCAGGGGCTGGATCAATTGCCCACATTCTCCACCATGTGTCAAGGGGGCAATCGATCCAACCTCATGTGGGGTCCCACCATTGAAATTCCCCTGCAAGTCCACCTATTAGGTCTGCACGGCCCAACAGCTGGCATCTGAGTTCCTGACACCTCTGTCAGCATCAGTATGGCCCTGTGACCCAGACTTCGGGTTTCCCCCTGGCAGAGTCAATACAGCCTTGCAGCCTAATACAGGTAAGGCTCCCCTCTTGGGGTTAATACGGCCCTGCGGCCTAGTCCATTTAAGGCTCCTCTCTTGGGGTAAATACAGCCCTGTGGCCTAGTCCATAGGCTTCTGGGCCTTCCTCTGCTCCCCAGCACTGCGGAAGGAGGGATAGGGGGACCCAGGCCCTCCCACTCCACTGGGTCCCAGCCCAGGACCCTGTTGGCTGTGGCTCAGTCCACTGCTTACTCAGCAAGGGGGTTTTCCCCTCAACCTGCCAAGCACTCAGGGTTCTCAATTCCCCGCCCTGGGCTACTTCCTATTGCTCTGCGTCCCTCTGCTGCTGTACCTCCAGCCTGTCTCTGGGACTGTGGCTGTTGCTGGGGCTGTAGTTGCTGCTGGGGCTACTGCTGGGGCTGTAGCAACTGCTGCAGTGGTACGGGCTGTGACGGTTCCACAGATCCTTCTTCAGGGGTCAGTCCTGAATGAGCTGTTTCAGGGCCTTTTATACTCCTGCTCACCACTGAGCATGCCTGGCAAGGCCATGGGGGATGGGTGCTCTTAGCCAGCTGTGCCCAGCTCACATTCTGTCTTATAGTGCGGGGCCGAAGTGCCACGTTACAGGAAATCAAGAGGATGCATTTTCATCTAAAAAAAGTTGGCATGTGATTTGGGGAAGAAGGTGGGAAGGTGTATTGTCTGGTTGATTTGGAAGGATGAGTGTACTTTGTGGAGGAATTTGGGACGGGTATGTAAAGTGACCTTGTCTTTAAAAAAGGTGGTATATGGGGGATCCGCCATTAGGGCTGCGATCTCTCCTACCCGTCTGGCTGAGGTTAAAGCTATGAGGAAAATAAGTTTTCATGGACAAGTGTAATAATGAGGTGGTCACCATTGGTTCAAAAGGTGATCTAGTTAGAGTATTCAATATGAAGGTCTCCCAGTTGCATTGCTGGAATAATATTTGGATAAAGTGCCTGAAGGCCCTTTAAGAACCTCTTGGTGAGCGGATGAGCAAATATGGACGAGTTGTCTATTTTAGGGTATGTCTACACTACCCTCCTACTTCGAACTAGGAGGGTAATGTAGGCATACCGCACTTGCAAATGAAGCCCGGGATTTGAATTTCCCGGGCTTCATTAGCACAAACTGGGCGCTGCCATTTTTAAATCCCTGCTCGTTCGAACCCCGTGCCGCGCGGCTACACGCGGCATGAACTAGGTAGTTCGGACTAGGCTTCCTAGTCCGAACTACCATTACTCCTCGTGGAATGAGGAGTAACGGTAGTTTGGACTAGGAAGCCTAGTCCGAACTACCTAGTTTGTGCCGCGTGTAGCCGCGCGGCACGGGGTTCGAACGAGCAGGGATTTAAAAATGGCGGTGCCCAGTTTGTGTAAATGAAGCCCGGGAAATTCAAATCCCGGGCTTCATTTGCAAGTGCGGTATGCCTACATTACCCTACTAGTTCGAACTAGCGGGGTAATGTAGACATACCCTTAGAGTGGAACGTAATAATAGCCACAAGGTGAACTTTAATGGAGCTTATTGCAAGGATCGCTTGTTTAAGGTGCAGAAGATAGTCAAGGATGGTAGGTAAGGAGGATGTTGAAGGAATCAGCTAATGACAATCACACCACATTGAGAATCTTTTCCATTTCTGAAGGTAAGTCTTGTGGGTGCTCTGCGCTCTAATTTGTAGAAGGATCATTTGTACTTGCTGAGAGCAGGTCAACGCTAGGTCAGAGAACCATCCAGGATCCACTCCTTCAGGTGTAGTGAGTGGAGGTTTGGATGGCCATTGTGGGAGCAAGGGTGAAAGAGATCCTTCACACAAGGTAAGTGATTCGGTGGGGCATGGGACATCGCCACTAGGAAGGGAAACCATGGTTGGTGTGGCCATGCCAGGGCTATAAGTATGAGATGAGTCCTGTCCCTCATTATCTTGTGAACTACTCTGTTCAATAGGGGTATTGGAGGAAATGCATACAATAGGTGAGATGTCCATGTAATGAGGAGGGCATCTCCCATCGATTCCTTGCCTATTTCCACCCTGGAACAGAATAGGGGGCATTGGTTGTTAGATTGCATGGCAAACAGGACTATGGTAAGGTGACCCCACAGATGGAAGATGTCTGCCAATATGTCTGGGTTCATTTGCCACTCATGTTCGACTGAGAGGGCTCTGCCGAGTGCATCTGCTGTTGTATTCAGGGCTCCTGGAAGATAAAGTGCAGTGATAATTGTGTTGTATTTCAGGCATCAGTTTAAAAGTGCTATGGCCTCTGTGCAAAGTGCTTGAGATTGGGCTCCGCTGTGACAATTTATGTAAAACATTGCTGTGACATAGTCTATGTACAATCTGACATGCCTGTTGGCGACAAATAGGAGGAATTTCACACATGCGTTCCAGATGGCCTGTAGTTCTAGGATGTATATGTGCAAGTTCTTGTCAGTGCTGGACCATAGGCCTTGACAGGTATGATGTTATAAGTGAGCACCCCATCCTTATGAGATGCATCTGTCATCATGGAGATGGATGGCTCTGGTGTGTGAAAGGGGACTCCAGAATCAAGATTCCAAGGGCTCTGCCACCAACCATCTCCTTTGCTTTTTCTGGAAGGGCTAGGGTTTGGTTAGTGGATGGACGTTGGGTTTGTACACCTGTCCCAGCCAGGTCTGTAAATATCTCCTGTGCAGACGCACATTGCTGAGTACGAAGTTGCACGCTGCCATGTGCCCCACCAGCTGAAGGCATTTGAGTGCTGTTGTGGGGGGGCTGGATCGTAAGGTATTTACAGAAGCCACAATTTATTAGAAATGGTCTGTAGGCAGGGATGCGGTGGCTGTTGTCAGATTGAGGCATGGGTGCGTCTAGACTGGCAAGATTTTGTGCAAAAGCAATTGCTTTTGCACAAAAACTTGCCAGCTGTCTACACTGGCCGCTTGAATTTGTGCAAGAGCACTGACTTTGTAATGTACAAAATCAGTGCTTCTTGCACAAATACTTTCACGCTCCCGCTCGGGAAAAAGCCCTCTTGCGCAAGAATACTTGCGCAAGAGGGCCAGTGTAGACAGGGAAGAATTGTTTTGCGCAAAAAAGCCCCGATGGCTAAAATGGTGATCGGGGCTTTCTTGCGCAAAATCGCATCTAGACTGGCCATGGATGCTTTTGCGCAAAAGCACTTTTTGCGCAAAAGCATCCGTGTCAATCTAGACGCTCTTTTGCGGAAATACTTTTAACGGAAACACTTCTTAGTTAAAAGTATTTACGCAAAATCATGCCAGTGTAGACGCAGCCTATATGTTTTGTGTAGGAGAGAGCATCAATTTGGTTTCATTCACCTGAAGGCCCAGGTGTAAGAATAGGTGTCTTGTGACCGACAGAAGAATGGCAGGAATAGTCATGGGAATGCAACTTGAGGAGACAGTCGTCTAGGTAAGGAAATATGAAAACTCTTTGTTTCCTCAGGTATGCTGTGACAACAACCAGCACCTTTGAGAAGACCCTCAAGGCTGTAGAGAGTCTGAATGAAAGCACTTTGTATTGGTCGTGCTGAGAATCTACAATGAAATGAAGAAAACGACTGTGAGTAGTGTAGATGGCAACGTGAACGTATGCATCTTGCAAGTCGAGGGACAAGAATCGATCTTCCTGTTTCAACAGCAGTAATATGGTAGCAAGCATTAGCATCTTGAATTTTGTTTCTGAACAAATTTATTGACGGCTAGAAGCCTCCAGCCCCCGACCTTTTTTCAGTCAAGAAGTAATGGGAGTAGAACTCTTTGCCCCTAAATTGCGTGGGGACTGGTTCAATCGCCACTATGTATATGCGGTGCTCTACTTCTTGAAGAAAGGTCTTGTGAGAGTGGTCCCTGAAAAGAGACAGGGAAGGGGGGTGGAAAGGGGGTATGGACACAAAGGGAATAAGGTAGCCTTTTTAAATTATCTGCAGGATCCGTTTATCAGAGGTTATATGTTGCCAGTTGTTGAAGAAGGGCAACAATTGATGCTGGAAGAGATTTGATTGCATTGATGGTGCTGGAATAGGTGAGAGGCTCTCAGATGATCAGATTTGCTTGTTGGACTGCTGCAACTGTTGGGAGTTGGTAGAAGAAGGGTGTTGTCATAAGTTTCTGCCTCTGCCTTTGTTCTGTTGCTGCTGGTCTTGTCTATTTTAGTGTTATGCATATGGGGGGTATCGAGGTCTCAGGTAGGGCTGATACCTATATTGCCTTGTTCTAGGTATTTGGTTGTGGACCCCCCAAAGACTGAAGCATCACACTGAAATTTTTCATAGAGTGAAGAATTTCGTTGGTGTTAGCTGCAAACCCCAACTGTTGAAAGGCTGTCGAAAGGCAGATCCTCTACTGTAGATTGAATCTCCCTGGGGAATGGAGTGGAGCTGAACCATGATGCCCTCCTTGTTACTACTGCTGTTACTGTAGAATGTGCAGGTGTGTCAGCAGCATCTAAGGCGGCCTATATTGCCGTTCTTGCAATCGCGTGACCATTGGATACCAGTGCTTTGTAGTGTTTCCTCTCAGCCTCAAGGATGTCTGCAACAAAGTCATTCAGTTTGGTGTAATTTCTGTAATCATATTTGCTCAATAAAGCTGCATAATTCGAAATGCGAAATTGTAAAGTAGAAGACTTTATCTCGTGCTGGAATGTAACAAGTCTTTTGCTATCATGTTCCAGTGGAGTAGACTGCTATTGTTGCGGCTCGGATTTTAGTTGTGCAGCTTCCACCACGAGGGAATTTGGTGCTGGGTGAGAAAAAGAAATTCAGAACACTTGGATGGGACATAATATTTCTTATCAGTTCTCTTAGCTGTCGAAGAGATTGACATTGGAGTTTGTCACACCATCTTTGCCAGTTCCATTATTGCTGGATAAATTGACAATGCTATCTTTGATGGCGTTACTGAATGCAGCATGTCTGTTAGCTTGTGCTGATTTTCCACAATCTCATGAAGAGGAATGTTTAATTCAGCAGCTACATGTTTAAAAAGACTTTGAAAATGTGCAGCATCATCTGAAGTTGTTGAAGCTGGGGCCATAGACCCACCGTCCACTGGAGGGAGGTTGTTTGGGTTAGGAGGGGGTATTGCCTCCTGTGTGAATGGATCCCCTTCTTGTACTTATTTGGAATCTGTGTCGTTTCTGGCCATGCTGGTGTTTGTGATAATATTGCCTTTTATACCAGTAGGGGTAAGGCTCAGATGGAGATACCAGGGATTTCCACAATATGAAGGCATATTCCCAAATCTGGAAGAGTAAATACTCTGGGGTATGTTTAGACTTCGAAAAAGTGTCTTTCAAAAAAGAGCGTCTAGACTACAATATGCGGATCGGAAAATTGATCCGCTTTTGCGAAAAAGAGCGTCCTGACTGCTGGATGCTCTTTTGAAAGAAAAAGCCACCCGGAACCGCTTCTGCCAGGGCATGGGGGCAGCATTTCCTTCTGGGTGCTGCTGCCTGCCCTTTGCAAAGACGCATGGTTAAAGGGCTGAACACTGGTTGCTCTGCTCCTGCAGCTGCCTTTGCTGTCCCTCTAGGAGGTAAGCAAGGCATTGCAGTGCTTGTTTGGCGTGCCCAGCTTCCTGGGACACCCCAGCAGATTTTTTGTTTGGAGGTTTTTCTGATTTAGACCCTTTTTTTTGGCATGGAGCCAGAGCTGCCCCTGGGCAGGCAATGGCCCCACGCCATCATACAGGTACGAAGGGTTCACCCGTCATGTAGCCCCACTGCCCTTGCCTCCAAACTTCTTTGTGTTCAGGCATTTTTGGAGACTTGACACCAGCTCTGACTGGTGGGACCGGCTCGTTGCGGAGCCACTTCTGGTCATCCCAGAGCTCCATAACTTCCGGATGTGGAAGGCCACTTTCCAGGAGCTGTGTACCTGGCTCGCCCTGGCTCTGCAACGGCAGGACACCCACCTGCGGCCCGCCATCCCCCTGGAAAAGAGGGTCGCTATTGCCCTCTGGAAGCTGGCCACCCCTGACAGCTGCCGCTCCGTGGGACACCAATTTGGAGTGGGCAGGTCTACTGTTGGGTCCATCCTGATGGAGGTAAGTCATTGTCTGGGGACAGTCACAGTTTTGGGGGGGGAAGGGAGACTGTCAGGAAAGGGCAATGTGAAGTGGGAGTGGGAATGAGCTCCTCCACTCACCCTGAGCTGCCAAGGGAAGGGGGGAAGTTCTGAGGAGGGGATTCCTGAGTGTTTGAGGGGGAAGGTGGGTGGTGGGTCCTCCTCCTAAGAGATAAGGCACCCCTTCTAAAATTTTGTTGTCTGACTCTTTCTGCAGGTGGTGAGGGCCATCAATTCTGAGCTGCTGAACAGGCTCATCTGTCTACCAGATCTGGACAGCGTCATGGCCGGCTTTGCTACCCTTGGCTTCCCGAATTGTGGAGTAGCACTCGATGGGACACACATTCCAATCCATACACCGCCCCATTGAGCAGCCCAATTCATTAACAGAAAGGGCTACTTTTCTATGGTCCTTCAGGCCCTGCTCGACCATCGTGGCCAGTTTACTGACATTTGTGTTAGGGCGGGAATAGGGTGGTTAGGGCGGGAATAGGATGCCCGCATCTTCAGGAACTTGTACCTCTACCGGAGGCTTCAGGCAGGAACATTTTTCTTGCATCATGACTTTGCGGTTGGGGATGTGCACATGCCGGTGTGCATAGTGGCTGATGCCGCCTACCCCCTGATGCTGTGGCTGATGAAGCCATACACCAGCCACCTGGATGTGGGCGAGCAGTTTAATGCTCATCTTAACCGGGCTCGCAACCAGGTGAAATGTGCGTTTGGACGTTTAAAAGGGAGATTCCGGTGCTTGCTCACATGCCTAGACATGGGGGAACGCAACATCCCTGAGGTGGTGGCCGCATGTTGCGTTCTCCATAACCTGGTGGAGAGGAAAGGGGAGGCCTTCCTACCAGGGTGGGGTACAGGTGCCGATGGTCAGGAGAGGCACTTTGCCCAGCCCCGGACAGCTGCCATCCGCCAGGCTCACCAGTCTGCTGTTTGCATACAGGAGGCCCTACGGGAGCGATTCTCTATTGGAGGCCACTGACTCTCCTGAGGGGTTCCTGTCTGGGAGCTTGGCCCTGTCCCAATACAAGCTTCCCTCCTCAACCCTTATCCTGACCCTGTCTGTAGAAATAATAAACACCAGGGATTGTCTGAAAAGAATAACTTCTGTTTTATTGTTATGTCAATAACTGAAAGAAGGTATAACTGTTGCAAACATAAAAAAGCTTTTGTTTATTTTTGATGGAGAAAGTATACTTTAATGACAAACTACGTACAATAAACATTTTCTTAAACACAATGTTTGGTATTTAACTGGGGTGATGGGGGTGCTTAAAACCTGGAAGGGGGAAGGGGACTTGAAACCTGGAGGGGGGAAGGGGCTCAGGTTGCACGGTGCTTGCCTGCTCGCAGTCTCCTGCTGGTGCCTCGTGTTCAGGGTTCACCATGGCCTCGGGATCGGGTGGTGCACCTGTCGGTTGGCTGGATAACAGTGGGTAGGTGCACTTGGGTCTGGGAGGCCTGGGAAAGAGGAGGGCCAGGGGGAGAGAGGGGCTGGGGGAACTGGGGGGGGGGGCTGAGGGAGAGGGCAGTACAAGGAGGGAAAGGGATGGTGCTGTTGAAGGGGGGTTTGGTGGGGCGGGGTCATGGGGTGCTGGAGGAGCAGGACCAGGCACAGGAGCAGGCAAGCCGCAGACCTCCCTGAGAGTGGCACTCAGGGACGTGCACTGCTGGACAAGCTCCTCCATCAGCCGATCATGCCACCGATCCTCTGCCTCCGCCCTCTCTCGCAGGATGGTGTTGAGCTCCTGCATGGCCACCACATGCTGCCTCAGGATGTCTGCATAGACACGCCTGTGTCTGAGGCTCCCACGTCCCTGGGGTGGGGTTGGAGTGCTGCGGCCCTCTTGCACGGCTGGTCCAGCTGTGGAGGAAAAGAGAAAGACACAATCAGTCATGTGTGCAACAGCTGTCCAAAAGGGCATGCCCTCTCCTTCAGACAGGGGACTCAGACATTCTGAAGGTGATACCATGTGTGACCTGGGCATCAGCCTGAGCATTACAGGGGTCCCGAAGTGCCAATGGGACCTCGCACTGACAACCCACCTGGGTGTGTTCCAAACATGGTTTATGCCACCATGTGGCGCACCCCCATGTGTCACTCTCTACCACTGAACATGTTGGCACATGCACAGCCAGCTGCATGATGGCCATGGTGAACATTACAGGTTTCCCTTGTGCATCACCCACTGTGCACCTGCCTCCCCCACCCTGTGTGTTACACGACCTCACTGCATTCACCTGCTGCTTCGTCTCCGACATCAGATGACACCTGAGAGGCAGAGTGAGGGTCACCGTCTCATCGCTGTCCTCCTCCGGCACCATCTCCCCGTCTCCAGACTCCCTGGACTGCTCTAGGTCCTGCTCTGGTGCTTCCACCACAGGGTCCCCCAAGCCAGACTGGACAGGATGCAGTGGTGTGCGTGCTTCCCCACCACCAAGGATCTGGGACAGCTCTGAATAACAGGGGCAGGAGCCTGCCCCAGAACGGGAGCTCTCCTCCCTGGCCTTTACATAGCCTTGGCGCAGCTCCTTCACTTTAGAGCGCACCTGGATGCAGGGGTGGTGCCCTCTCTTGGCCAGGGCCTCTGCCATGCAGCCAAAAATGTCTGCATTTCGCCGCCTGGTGTTTAGGGCTTATAAGGCCTCCTCCTCTGACCAGAGCTCGAGAAGGGTCTTGAGCTCTGGCTCAGACCATGCCGGTGCCCGGCATTTGGAGCCCCTGGTTGGGTCCCCAGAAGGCTGTCTGGAAGGGCCAGGAGGGTCTTGGGGCTGGGACATGCTGCACTGGAAGAGCTGTGTGCTCTGGCTGCTTTGCTGCCACAACTGGCTGTGAGGGCGACTGTCCCTTTAAAAGATGGCTGCAGACAGGAACCAGAGACATGCAAGGCATGCCCCAGATTGTCCACCAGGGCTTCTTCCTGGAGGCCATTATTTAAAAAAAAGGGGCTCCCCGCATCCCCACACACTTATTTTCGACGGATCTCCGTTGAAAAAGGCGTTCTTTCTCGTGAAATGAGGAGTACCGCCGTTGAAAGAAAAGCCGCGTTCTTTCGATTTAATTTCGAAAGAACACGGCTGTAGTCTAGGTAAAGATTTTTCAAAAAAAGGCTACTTTTTTTGGAAAAAACCCTGCAGTATAGACACAGCCCTAGAGAAGTCATCAGTTTTCCAATAAAAATAACTTGAGCTAGAGGTTTCTGTCTTTCTGTGCCCACAATTTTAGCTTTGCACAATGAGGGCATTTCTGAGCGTTATGCTGCTCTCCGAGGTGAGTGACCATCCGATATCGGGGTTGGCTCTTTACATTAAGTGCAATGCTTAAACCTTGGTGAGCCAGGCATGCCTGTGGAAACTGCAGGAAGGGATTAACTGGAAGAAAAAGAAAAAACCCCTTATACTAATCTAGATTTTTTTTCAAGCTAATGAAGTAATTAACTAAGTATTTAAACACACTAACTAAATAACTACTATAATGAATTTTACTGGTTTTAAGTAAATCATCTAGCCACGAAGAAGCTAGGGAGCACTGCTGAGTCCATCTGTAGTTGGAGGCGGTACAGAAGGAATTAAGGAGTGAGACTGGGGGGCTCACAGGGACACTGCTACAAAATATCTGCTTTGAGGCTCGGCAGCGGTGAACTGACCCAATGGGGAGTACCCATGGGGACATCTCTCGAAGAATGAAAACTTACAGGATAGTTTAAGGAGAGGACATCTCTGAGCACCTCACGTGTAGCTTTCTTGGGCTGCATGGGATATATAGTTTGATGCAGTGCCATAATCATAAAGGAGCAGTGCATGAACCCAATGGGATTTATTCCATCATCTCTAGCAACCTAATTAATAAGCAAGAAAAAATATTAAAGCAATCTATGTATTTTTTTGTTGTGGAGTAATCCAACCTACTACATTTGGTCACATATTTATACCATAAAGAGTCAACGAACTGAAGTTGACAGAAGAAAACCAAATGATTTAATTAAAAAATTGTAAATCATACACAGGAACAAAGTTTTCTTTTCCTCCAGCAGGGCTTGAGGAGGTATATTATATGGTCAACAATTTATGTTTTTAGTCAAACAAGGTTACCTGTTGCAATGATATAAACAGGAGAGACCATTCCTAACTGAGGAAGTCAGTCTAATTCTCTACGGCTACGTCTAGACTGGCATGATTTTCCGCAAATGCTTTTAACGGAAAAGTTTTCCATTAAAAGCATTTGTGGAAAAGAGCGTCTAGATTGGAATAGATGCTTTTCTGCAAAAGCACTTTTTGTGGAAAAGCGTCCGTGCCAATCTATACGCGGTTTTGCGCAAGAAAGCCCCGATCGCCATTTTCGCGATCAGGACTTTTTTGCGCAAAACAATACCGCGTTGTCTACACTGGCCCTCTTGCGCAAAAGTATTTGCGCAAGAGGGCTTTTGCCCGAACGGGAGTAGCATAGCATTTCCGCAAGAAGCACTGATTTCAGACAGTAGGAAGTCAAGAGTTCTTGCGGAAATTCAAATGGCCAGTGTAGACAGCTGGCAAGTTTTTCCGCAAAAGCAGCTGCTTTTGCGGAAAAACTTGCCAGTCTAGACGCAGCCTAGTGGTCTGTTTTGGTTCTCGTACAATTATCTGAGATGGATTGGGAAAAGTGGCAGAATAGCATGAGAAATGCTGATGACTGGAGGACTCTGTGTACACTTAAAAGCTTGTCTCTCTCACCAATAGAAGCTGGTCAAATAAAAGATATTATCTCACCCATCCTTAGAGGAAGTTTGATGGTTTCAAACTGCTCAGGAAAGAGCAACATTTTTGGTTTGAATTTAGAAGACAGGACTCTCATCACTTGTATGTAAGATAACTGCAACATACGCATGAAAGCAATAGCATCCTAATGCATTCTCATGTTCTACAACACAAAATAATCTACATTATCAACAACAGTTTTTTTTATCAACTTTAATATCTTATGTCAGTTGAATGCATTAAATAGCTATGAATGTAGTATAAAAAAAATCACAGAAGCGCTACAATCAAATTTTGGCCGAAAACCACTTTTATTTCTTTCTTTCACAGGATGTATTCCAATTTCTGAAAATACGAAAAGCCATCTCTACTAACCTTAAAGGAAGCATGTAGCTCTTTTAACTGAAACACCTGATACTGTAAGAGATTCAAAAGTCTACACAAATGAAGGCTGAGAATCCTGATCTCTTCTTCATTAAAGAGAGAGAAAGAAGAAAGGCAAATCTCTCTTCACAGAGGGCACGTCTAGATTGCCTGCGGCTTTGGAAAGAAGATATACAAATTTGGTGCAAATATGCATATCTTCTTCCGATCCTGTTTTCAAAAGAGTTCTTTTGAAGAAAAAGCAGTCTAGATGCAGTACTTTCAAACCCCCCTCCCCTTTTTTGAAAGAATCCTGTAGACCTCATTTTTTTAGGAAGGGTTCTTTCGAAATAGTTTTTTTTCCCAAAAGAATCACTTCTAGACTCCTTTTTTAAAAAACTCTTCCAAAAATGGGATTGGAGGAAGATATGCAAATTCATGCTTCTTTTGAAAGCCGCAGGCAGTCTAGACATGCCCTGAGATGCATTGAAAATATTTATTTGGAGAGAAGTGAAAAGAAGGGTGGGACCACCCATCTTTGGGCATGGGAAACAGAGAACCAAATACCATATTTATACCTTTGTGTTTATGTGATTTTTGTTACCATGCTTATGAGCAACATAGACAGATCTAGCTATCTTATGCTTTTACATAGTAAAAATCAGCCCAGTATCTAGAATTTATAATTTATGGTAATATTGTCATGTGAAACTCATGAAGAGCTGTTTCTATTCCATAAAGAAGCCTTCTTACTAAATGGATAGTCTTATGGAGTTATTACTTATGGAGTTACTGTGCCAATAATGGAATTTAAAGAAATGGGGCAAGTGCAATACACTGCCGTCAGTACCCTTCCAGTATTCAAAATTCCAAACCTCTCAGATGTGAAAAACTCTCTTTATGAAGATATTGCACTTAAAATAAAAATCACTTGAAGGGCAAGTAGTAGAGTGGGTTGTATCTCTGGAGTCCTGAAGCTAGATGCTCAGCTGGTATAAATGATAGCTTTACTGACTTCAATGGAATTATGTTTTACACTAGCTGAGCATCTGTCTTTTGGTTTCAAACCTGGGTTGATGCAAACGTGAAAATAAACATCTGTGATTATACAATGGCACATGAGTAGCAGTATTTAATTGAGAGAAGTCTAGCAATAAAATAATAGACTATCGAGATAGAATAGCAGAGAGAAGTGAGCTCCCTTTACTTCTGCTTCTACTCTTACTTTCAGAAGCACTAAAATCAACTCGGCCACAACATTTTAAGAGAAAAACAAAAGCACGGATAAATAAAAGAAGTCAAAGCAAATTAATTCTAAAAAAAATGTGATAACTGCTTTTTTATAAACCACACATTCCTAATGTGGAATACAAAGCATTTTTGGTAAAATGAGAGTGTAGTCATCACTTTGCATACCCTGAAAAGATGAGACTAATAATGGAAATAATTTGTACTTTTAACTGTTCATTAATATTGAAAGGGTCAAACTTCCTTCATGAAATAAACTGACATTTTACAAAATCCTTTCATATCCTCTGTGTTAAAAAATACACATTTATTTGAACAGCCAAGAAAAAAACTGCAATTTATTAAGTTTCAAAGAATCTTCGTACTCTTGAAAGCAACTTTCGGTGCATGTTCTTTAACAATCACATTCTATGAGGAGAAGTAACATTAAAAGCCACAAACTTTGTTTTTAAATCTCAGAGTTACAGACATTAATTCCAAATGAAAGGCAAAAACAAAACAAAAACAATTTTTTTTAACTTCCATCGCCAATTTTAAAATATCAGGAGTTTTTCTACAACTCAATGCTAAGCTTCAGCATGGAAAATTTTATCTACTGTATGGAAACACGCACATACACACATACATATTTTGTGTGTGTGTGTGTATATATATATATATATATAATATATATGTAGAATGCGTGTAATGGCAATGAGATGCAATTACTCTGAGGAAAGGTTATTTAGCTAAATACATTACTAAAACTTGAGAAAAAAAAACAAGTCTTGAACCCAGTTTGTGCATAGTTCATGATCCTCTATAAAACCAGCTTTTGTTGATTTGCAATCTTGCAGGACCCTTTTTATCTGATAAAACCATTAAAAAGCTAATCTTCCAAAAAAAATAAAATAAAAAATGTAATGCACAAGTTTCCTGATCCAAGCAGGCAGGGAGCACAATGTTCATATAATTTTTAAAACATACTTGAAGGGTATGTTATTCAATTGTCTTTCTTCCTTTCAAAACAATCAAAAACATTGATCATTTTTTAAAACATAAAGCAATTTTTTAATATATAAAGCACTCTTCAAACATCTATTTCTTTTGAGTCCATTATTTGGTAAATATGTAACTGCTACACATTAGATTAGGTATTTTCTTCTGTCTTTTTATTTTTTTTATTTTTTTTAATAATATCTTCAGTGCTAGGAGTTGGGTTTAAAAATACATGAAATGGTGTGGAGTTGCTCCTCGGGAAACCCGGCTTTCCTGAGACATCTTCCACCATGTGCAAGATAGTGATCACAAAGTTTTCGCCACTTTGACGAAGAAGAAAACAACAACAAAAAATATTACACAGCAATGGCCAAAGAAAAGGGTAATACAACAACACTGTTCAATCCCAGAGCTCTGAAGTAGCATATCTTCATTCTGAAAATAGGGTTCTTTACGAGGGAAGTCTTTTTTTCCTTTCTTTTTTTTTAATTCCTTTTTTTATTTTAAAGTTTGAAGGAGAGAAAAAAAAAAAAGGTCTGTAAACAGGTGGGAGCCAAAATTCCTGACTCCTTCAAAAGCGGTGAAAACTGCGTCCAAGTGCTTGTTTGTGTTCCTGCTCGCAGGGGACTATCCACTCTTTACAAACATCTATGGCCACAGTTCAACAGGAGTATTTCCTTAAAACTTTAAATTCCGAATGGAAAACGGTGCAATACTCCGGTAATAATTTTCTTGCATTAGTCCACAATAAAAAGCCGCTAAAGGTAGATTTACACATTATTCTCCAGAGATACACACTGTCATTTTTAAAACGCAATAAGAGTCCTTGAGTAAACATTTACACATGAATTGTCGCTGGCCCTTCCTATCAATTTTTTTTTTAACATATGGGATTAGCTACAAGAAGGGCTGCAAACACTCAGTGCAAAGTTAGAAGCTAATAACAATTAAACATTTGACCAATGAGCAAATAAAAAGCATATACTGAATAAGAGAAAAAAATCACCCTTTTGTTAAATCACACACGGGCTCGCACGCACACACACATACCCACAAGCTCGCTCACACACACATACCTGTTCCAACACATAGTATGAACTTTAAAAAAATTCCTAGAGCCTGTTTTCTGTGTATTGATGCCAACCTGGAAGTGTAATATTAGAAAGTGTTCACATTTTGTTATTGGCCTGCTGGATTCAAGTATTTGCATGTTTGATATGTGTTTTTTTTTTTTTTTTACTTTTTATATTTTTTGGGGATTTTTAAAAAATGACATGAAAAAGTAATGAAACAAGGGTAATGTGCATAGGCAGATCCATAGGAGCACTGGACATGGATATCCCATCCCCACCCTCCAATTCAACCTGTACAGTCAATAGTTACCATTCGAATTCATTACTTTTCTGTACCAAAGATGAATATCACATTCCACTCTCTTCTGATTATTGGGTCCGCCTCTGGTAATGTGCATAATAGTCACAGGCTCATTTAAAATAGGCTTTCTTTTTTCCCCTCCCCTTAAAGTTGATAAAATAACCCTTTCCAGCCCAAATTCTGAAAAGTGCCCTTCATGATAGACCTATTCTAAGCAGCTTTTATACTTCGTTTTTAAAAAACACCATACAAACATAAAGACATACAATAAAAAGCCATGAAAAAAATAAAACCTGTCATTAGCATGTGACACTGACCAAATGTAGTCCATACTGTTTCATTAACAGTTCACAAGGACTTCTGCAGTTTCATATTGGAGATTGGACAGAGGTACTAAAAAGGGCTGCCAGTCTGATCTGTTAAAGCTGGATTCTTCGTGAAGCCCTGGACTGGAAAGGGTTACATTTTTTTTCCTTAGTGCTGATGATTGTTATTTCCACTTTGTTTCTCTCCTTTCCTAGATGGACTCCCCACTGAGAAGATCACCTGGGAGCAGAGTATTCAGAGGTGTTGGGCTGCCAATAACCCTGCCATCATCGGTGCTGGGGGGTCCCCAAAGGCTGCTTGAGTACTGAGGGACCCCACCCCAGAGCAAATCGCTGCTCCCTTTGCCACCCAGGCAGGGAGTATTCCAGTGGCCTGCATCATTCCGCACCAATCCATGAGAGCTGCTTGTGGAGCCCATACGAGTCTGACTGGTTCCAGTGTTGGACTGCCAACTGGAGGTGGGTGGCAGTGGCTGGCCTTGTGCTAAGAAACGGTTTACTTCTTCTTCACCAGCAAACTCAGCCAAGATGGTAGTGTTTCCCAACACACACCTAACAACAAGAACACAACACTGTGAAACATAAGGATATAATTTACAGGTATCAAAGACGACTATCAAAGAGGGTAGAATTTTTATTAAACCCATGTTAAGTTTGAAGCCAGCAGAGAAGCCCAAATTAGGCTACTGCTAAATCGTTTTCATCCCAATAATTCTATTTTATAATTACAGGAGTATACAAGCATATGCACACATAAAAATCCATACACCTGAAGACCAGTATTTCCTTAAGCTGTGTAGCACCCACACTGTGTGGTCATGCAGAAGAGAACCAAATGCTGCCCAGATAATTAGCAGAGCGACCACAACTAATTTTTTTGTTTCTACCAGTGGTGCACATTTACACGTCTCAGTGCACATAAACATTTTATTCTGTTCATGGATGGAAAATGATTAGAGGGAATATAGATGAAGACAGCATATTTTAGTCTGTATACTCTTCAAGGTGGGGACTGTGTCTTCTTTTATTTTTGGAAAATATCTATGCATAATGTGGGTGCTACCAGATGCTAATAAAAGGAATTTATTCACCCTGGCTGTGTCTACATTGGCATCCCTTTCCGGAAAAGGGATGCTAATGAGACACTTCGGAATTGCAAATCCGCGGGGGATTTAAATATCCCCTGAGGCATTTGCATTTACATGGCTGCCGCTTTTTTCCGGCGCGGGGTTTTTGCCGGAGAAAAGCGCCAGTCTAGATGCGATTTTCCAGAAAATAAGCCCTTTTCCGGAAGATCCCTTTCAAGTAGGAATAAGGGATCTTCCGGAAAAGGGCTTATTTTCCGGAAAATCGCGTCTAGACTGGCGCTTTTCTCCGGCAAAAACCCCGCGCCGGAAAAAAGCGGCAGCCATGTAAATGCAAATGCCACGAGGGATATTTAAATCCCCCGTGGATTTGCAATTCCGAAGTGTCTCATTAGCATCCCTTTTCCGGAAAGGGATGCTAATGTAGACACAGCCTCTGTGTAGTAATGACTGTTCTTTGAGATGTGTGTCCCTGTGGATGCTCCACGGTTGGTGATGGGTTGACCCGGAGCCACAGATCGGAGCTTTTCAAGCAGTTGTCAGTTGGGCTGCGCATGCACAAGAGGCGCCTCATGCTATTCGTGTCTTGGAACCTCCCGTGCGCAGCCCAAGCCCCCCCCTTCAGTTCCTTGTCTATGCCTGAGTAGACAGGACTCTTAAGTAGATGGGAGGAAGGGAGGGTCATGGAACACCCACAGGGACACGCATCTCAAAGAACAGTTGTTACTGCACAGGGTGAGTAACTTCCTTTTCTTTTTCGAGTGATGTCCCTGTGGGTGCTCTACTGTTGATGGCAATAAAGCAGTGCTCCTTGTGGGTGGTAGGATTTGGAGTTACCACTTGGTGGTCGAAGATAGGACTGTAGCCACCGCTGTATCAACTGCAAGTTGAGGCATGATGGCATAATGCCTGGCAAAAGTGTGGTTGGATGACCAAGTAGCTGCCCAGTAGATGTCTTTAAGGGCCACATTGTTCAGGAAAGCTGGGGAAGTTGCAGTAGCATTGGGTAGAATGTGCATTGAAATTGGTGTACCATTCGAGTGCTCTGCGAAAGATGTTGAGACATATGAAAGGCTTGGGCATCATCGGAGTGGATCTTGTGCAGAACTCTTGGAACACAGATCAGTGGGAAAGTGTAATGTAACTCATACATTGGTTCCTTCCAATATATGAGGAAAGTGTCACCCAATGACCCCTCACCCAGACTTGTGCGGGAACAGAAACAAGGGCATTTGGCATTGCGTCAAGATGCAAAAAAGTTCTATCGACAGATAGCTCCATCGTTGGTTTACCGGGGCGATCAACAAATGCCTTTGATGTCGACCGCGGAGTATTCAGGCTAGTGCGCTGAGCCGACAAACAGCTGATCGGCTCAGCGCGGCAGCCATTTTAATTTAAATGAAGAGGCGATTATTTAAATCGCCACTTCATTTGGGTATGTCTAGTAAACTAATCTACATGGCTCTGGCAACAGAGCCATGTAGTCTAGACATACCCTCAAAGAAGAATTAACACTATTAACAAAGAATAATATGAAAAATTGCAAAATTGTAGTAAATGTACTTTTGTACATTTAAATGTATAAAATGTAATAAATGTAATTATTTTTGCACTTCCAAACACCTCATCTATCCTCCTACCACCAACCAATTTCCCCAGGATTTATGCTAACAATCCAACCCCCTCAGCAGGATGGACAGAGTATGATATTTCTGGGCCAGGAATGGCCAACACAGCAAAGTGTCCTCCCCTACCCCTCAAAAATACGAAAAAAGTGTCTTTGTGACACCTATTTTTTTCTTTTATATTACATAAACATGCTTTTGCTTTTCCTTCACAAAAAAGGTTCAATGTTATTGTTCAAAAAGCAGTTAACCTGGTGCATATTTTTACTGCTGATTATGATCTTAACTCTTGTTTTGATTTAGAGATTTATTTGAGGAGCCTCAGTTTTTCAAGAGTGGTGAATCTGCTAGAATAGGTATCTTTCCAATAGCTATTCTCTGAAGAAATAGGGTGCTTTGACACAGATCACAATTTTAGAAGCAAGAGGAAGACAAACAGCAGGGTAGGGCCATTACTCGAAGAGGGAGAAACACTAACAGAAAACGTAGAAATGGCAGAGGTGCTTAATGACTTGTTTCGGTTTCACCAAGAAGATTGGTGGTGACTGGATTCCTAACATAGTGAATGCTAGTGGAAGTGGGATAGGCTTAGAAGTTAAAAAGAGGAAAAGAAAAAGTTAAAAATTACTCAGAGAAGTTAAAGGTCTTCAATTCACCAGGGCCTGATGAAATGCATCCTAGCATACTCAAGGGGTGCGTCTAGACTGGCAAGATTTTGCGCAGGATCTGAGGCAGTGGGTCTGGTCCACAAAAGCTCATTACCTAATAAACCATCTTGTTAGTCTTTAAAGTGCTACATAGTCCTGATTTTGTTCTTGTGTAAATTAGGTTGTCATGGGATAAGAGGGAAGATTCTTTCAAGACTGAGAACTGGTTAAAAGTCAGGAAACAAAGGGTAGGAATAAATGGTAAATTTCAGAATAGAGAGGGGTAACCAGTGGCGTTCCCCAAGGGTAAGTCCTAGGACCAATCCTATTCAACTTATTCATAAATGATCTAGAGAAAGGGGTAAGCGGTGAGGTGGCAAAGCTTGCAGATGATACTAAACTAATCAAGATAGTGAAGATGAAAGCAGACTGTGAAGAACTTTAAAAAGATCTCACCAAACTGAGTGATTGGGCAACAAAATGGCAAATGAAATTTAATGTGGATAAGCATAAAGTAATGCAGTAACTCCTTGTGGAATGAGGTGTAGCAGTTAATCCGAACTAAGGACTTATGGTGCAGATGGTGGGTACATAATTGGCTGGGTCAGTTTTGGGACCAGTTCTGTTCAATATCTTCATCATTGTTTTAGATACTGGAATAGATAATAAGCGTATAAAGTTTGCAGATAGTACCAAGCTGTGAAGGGCTGCAAGTACTTTGGAGGATAGGGACATAATTCAAAATGATCTGGATAAACTGGAAAAATGGTCTGAGGTAAATAGAATTAAGTTTAAGAACAAATGCAAAGTACTCCACTTAGGAAGAAACAATCGGTTTCACACACTCAGAATGGGAAGTGATTGTCTAGGAAGGAGAACTGCAGAAAGGGATCTAGGGATCATAGTGGACCACAAGCTAAATATGAGTCAACAGTGTGACACTGCTGCAAAAAAAGCAAACATGTTTCTGGAATGCATTAGGAGTGTGGTGAGAAAGAGATCAGAAGTAATTCTTTTGCTCTACTCTGCGCTCATTAGGGCTCAATTATGTCCAGTTCCAGGAACTACATTTCAAGTAACATGTGGACAAATTGGATAGGACAATAAGCAATGGACTTAAATTGCAGCAAGAGAGATTTAGGATGGACATAAGGAAAAACTTCCTAACAGGGTGGTTAAACACTGGAATAAATTGTCTAGGGAGGTGGTGGAATCTCCATAATTGGAGATATTTAAGAGCAGGTTAGGTAAACATCTATCGGGAATGGGGACTGGACTTGATGACCTCTCAATGTCCCTTCCAGTTCTAATATTCTAGTATTCTATGATTCTATTGTTCATTCACCCTCCGTCCTACAGTTGAGAACTCACACTGTTTCTAGGAAAGAAATTATTTATTTTATTTAAATATTTTTACCCCGCCTTTCTATTTAAAATATTCAAGGCGGTTCACAAGAACATACAAACAAACCAAATATATATAACAATTTAAAATAGAAGAATTTAAAATTATGAGACCTCAGAGGGACATAACCAGCTAAAAGCATAAAGGGTATGGTCTACACTACAAAGTTAATTCGAACTAACAGCCGTTAGTTCGAATTAACTTTGATAGGCGCTACACATACAAACCGCTAGTTCGAACTTAATTCGAACTAGCGGTGTGCGTAATTCAAACTAGGTAAACCTCATTCCACGAGGACTAACGCCTAGTCCGAATTAAGTAGTTCGAATTAAGGGCTGTGTAGCCCCTTAATTCGAACTAGTGGGAGGCTAGCCCTCCCCAGCTTGCCCTGGTGGCCACTCTGGGCACCACCAGGGAAACTCGTCTACCCCCCTCCCGGCCCCGGACCTCTTAAAGGGGCACGGGCTGGCTATGGTGCCCGTGCCAGGTGCAAGCCTGCCAGCACCCAGCCAGCAGACCCTGCACCTGGCACGGCTCGAGCCAGCCACCCGCTGCCACCCAGCCCTCCGCCTCTTCCCGGGACCAGGCTGGCAGCTTCCAGGAGCCTGCCCAGGTCCGCAAGAGGCAGGCGCCCGCCTGGTCTAGTGCGGACATCGTGGACCTCATCCACGACCTCCGCACTAGGCACAGGAAAGTGGCCGGCTAGGGCAGGAGAGCTGCCAGCCTGGCCACCCAGGAGCAGGTTTGCATGAAAATCAAGGTGGTCCACTGAGAACCCCGACCCTGAGTCCTGAGCTTAGAATGGCCGATCTGGGTCAGACCAAAGGTCCATCTAGCTCAGTAGCCTGTCTGCCGACAGCGGCCAACACTAGGTATCCTGGAGGGGATGGACCAAAGACAATGACCAAGCCATTTGTCTCGTGCCATCCATCTCCAGCCTTCCACAAACAGAGGCCAGGGACACCATTTCTACCCCCTGGCTAATACCACTCCATGGACCCAACCTCCATAACTTTATCTCACTTCTCTTTAAACTCTGTTCTAGTTCTAGCCTTCACAGCCTCCTATAGCAAGGAGTTCCACAGATTGACTATTTGCTTTGTGAAGAACAACTTTCTGTTGTTAGTTTGAAGCCTGCTACACATTCATTTCATTTGGTGTCCTCTAGTCCTTATATTATGAGAACTAATGAAGAACTTTTCTTTATGCACCTCTCCACACCACTCATGCTTTTATAGACCTCTATCATATCCCCTCTCAGTCTCCTCTTTTCTAAACTGAAAAGTCACAGTCTCTTTAGCCTCTCTTCATATGGGACCTGTTCCAAACCCCTGATCATTTTAGTTGCCCTGCCCTCTCCCACCCTCTCTCTTCCCCTCTCCCACCTCCTTTTCCCAGTCGCCCCGAGTTTTGTTCAATAAAGAGAGTTTCTATTTTTGAACACACGTGTCCTTTATTATGTACATGAGGAAGGGGGGCTAGGGAGGGATAAGTGGAAGGAGGTGAGGGAGGAATGGGGTACAAGCCCCCGATGGGGAGGGCTCTGTGGGCTCCTCGGGGTGGAAGCTCTTCTGAAGCCCCTCGATTGACCCCCCTCCGGATGGCAGCCTGCGGCAAGTGCAGCCGGGCTGATGGCCGAGTGCTGTGATGTGCCGAGTGTGGGCACTGAGGGCACTCCAAGCAAGGACTGCTTTCCTGTCCCTCATCGAATTAGACAAGCGAGTGGGGAACCCTTGAGAACTGTCTGTCCAGGGTAGGGGTCAGGTCCCTTTAAGCACAGCACTCGGCTAGCCTGAGACAGCATCTCCACGCTCTAAGTCCTAATCTGATGCCCTGCTGGCACTGCTTCCGGCCATCCTTAACCCCGGTTCAGGGTCCACTCAATGTGGACATGCTAGTTCGAATTAGCAAAATGCTAATTCAAAGTAGTTTTTAGGTCTAGATGCACTAGTTCGAATTAGCTTAGTTCGAATTAACTAATTCGAATTAAGTTAGTTCGAATTAGTGCTGTAGTGTAGACATACCCCTATAGAGGAGGAACACAGAAATATGTAAAAATGTTTACAATGACTTTTTTTTATATATATCACAAAGATCCCAAGTATTTTGTGATTGCATGGCTAAGAAACTTGCTGCAGAACTGTATTCTATAACTAAAGTATTCATTCCTTTAAAAAGTTTTCAGCTTAAGGCCTTCCAAAGATGAACTGAGGGTAAAACCAATGTAGTGTTGTCTGCCTTAGTTTGCAGAGAGCCTGAAGCAATGATTTGCTTGCGACCTGCTCTAAACCTATCAATGGAATGTAAATTTTGAAATCCAGTTACAATAATTTAAATGTTAATAAATTAACTCTTTTGCTCCTTATCATTTTAACAGAACCTGCTAACTTGTTTATCTCATACTGCTTCCCATGTGTCCCAAACCTCCGACTGTCCCTTAACTAACGAACAGAGCTCTCAGCTTCCTTCCCAATTACTTCTACAATGCAGATATTTGTTTTCATACAAAATTCTGTAGCACATTAAATTAGTAGCAGCATAGAATACATGGAATTAATCAAATGGAACAAGGATAAATTCCATATTTAATTAAATAAAACCCCTATTTTTAATTTAATCCGAAACTACTACAGAAAACATCTACTTTGTTACAGAATCCTGAGACTTTCCAGAAGAAATTAAGTAAAGCTTTCCACGGAGTATACAGGATTGTGTGCATGAGATACACATAAAGAAGAGCTGAAATGATTAGTGTTTACAGCATAAGTGGGTATACTAGTATTCCATGGATGGTGCCTATGCATGTGTTTCCTGCTAGAATCAACCTCTTTAAAATTTTGCATGTTTGTCCTTCCTGCATGCCCAAGAGTAATGATCTGTTGTGTAATGTAACAGAACTTTTTAAAGCATTATCTTTTTGAGGATCTCAGCTCATTTATCAAATGCAAGTAGGCACTGTTACTCCCAATTTAAAAGATGAGAAAAAGAGGATGTGGCAAGGGCCCCTCTTCCCCAAGCCACCACTGGGTAGGCCTCCTCCCCTTAGCCCCCCGAGTTAGGGGTCTTGCAGCCGGTCTCAATGGTAGGGAGCCTGGGCCAGTTGTCCACAGGCTCCCTCCTTAGCTGCCTTTACCTAATGCTGGTCAAAATTGTTCTCTCCGGTTACTTCCTCTCTGCCTCTCCACCACCTTCCTTTCGTCCTCTCCCTCTCCTCCCCAGCCTGCAACTGGTGAAGCTTTTAAAGGCCTTTAGACAGACAGCAGAGAAGTCAGCTGGCTCCAATTAGTCTGAGCCAGCTCCCTCCCAGCTGCATCCAATTGGGCTGCAGTTCTCTGCTTCTCTCACAGGGTTTTTCCCTTTTGGGCTGCCTTTTCCCTTCTCTGCAGCAGCTCCCTGGCCTGACCCTGTCACACATCCCCCCCCCCCCCGCTCAACTCTATGGGGCTGGGTTACTTGGGTCGGACAACAATGCACCCTTGACAACCCGTCTGCATTCCCATGCTGGGTTCTTGATCTATGTTGCACATGGAAGTGAAAGGGCTGCAGGGACAGAAACCACCGGGTAACCCTCGAATTTCTGCCCTTGTTTTGGTGCATCCACTGCAGAGGTGCAAAATCGGTGACCAGGGTAAACTTCTGCCCACAGAGGTAGTAGCGAAGGCTTTCCATGGCCCACTTTACCGCGAGACGTTCCCTTTCTACCACAGCTTAGTTTCGTTCCCTCGGCAGCAGCTTCCTGCTGAGGTACAGTATTGGGTGCTCCTCTTCTCTGACCATTTGAGACAACACAGCTCCCAGTCCTACCTTGGAGGCATCGGTTTCCAGGATAAACTCCTTCTTAAAATCAGGGGCTATGAGAACTGGCTTGCCGCAGAGGGCATTATTGAGATCTTTAAAAGCTTCTTCCGTCTCCATGGTCCACTTTACAATGTCGGGACCACAAGTTCTAGTCAGGTTGGTCAGAGGGCAGGCCCTGGAGGCAAAGTTGGGGATGAATCTGCGGTAATATCCAACCAACCCTAAAAATGCCCTGACCTGCTTTTTCCAGGTTGTTCGGGGCCAATTCTGTATTGCATCCACTTTGTTGAGCTGGGGCCTCACTACCCCTCTTCCCACGATATACCCGAGATATTTGGCCTCGGCCAGCCCAATCATACACTTTGCGGGATTCGCCGTAAGTCCCGCTCTCCTTAATGTCTCCAATACTGCCTCTACTTTTTGAATGTGTGTGTCCCAATCAGGACTGTGGACAACAACATCGTCCAAATAGGCAGCTGCATACTTGGCATGGGGCCGCAACAGCTTGTCCATGAGCCTTTGAAACATTGCAGGAGCCCCATACAAACCAAAAGGGAGGACCGTGTACTGAAAGAGACCCTCCGGAGTTGAAAAGGCTGTCTTTTCTCTGGCCCCTGGTGCTAGGGGTATCTGCCAGTAACCCTTGGTTAAATCAAGGGTGGATAGAAATCGGGCCTTACCCAGTTGGCATGGGATAGGCATTAAATTTGGATACTTCGTTTAACTTTCGAAAGTCATTGCAAAAGTGAAGGCTTCCATCTGGCTTGGGCACCATAACAATAGGGCTAGACCACTGGCTACGGGACTCCTCAATGACTCCGAGCTTCAGCATTTTCTCAACTTCAGCTTGGACCTCTTTTTGTTTTGCCTCGGGTATCCGGTATGGCTTAACGTGCACCTTCACCCCGGGGTCTGTGATGATGTCATGGTAAACCTCCGTAGTTCTACCCGGTTCTGTCGAAAACACATCCTGATTCTGCTCAATCATGCCGGCTGCTTCGGCCTGTTGGTCCGGAGTCAGCTCGGGAGATATTTCCATCCACGTTGGTGGGTTTTCCCTTTGGGGTGGTGGCCCCAGTGCAACCAATGCCACTTCTCTGTCTTGCCAGGGTTTCAGCAGGTTGACATGATATACTTGCTCAAGCTTTCGCTGGCCAGGCTGGCGAACCTTATAGTTTACCTCTCCCACTGCTTCTATTATTTCATATGGCTCCTGCCACTGGGCTAGGAGCTTACTCTCTGCAGTTGGCACTAGCACCATCACCCGGTCTCCCAACTGGAACTTCCGAGAGGTTGCTCGCCGGTTGTAATAGACCTGTTGTGTGCCTTTTCTAGGTGCTTCCACACTATGGGGGTGACTGGCTATCCTGTTCCTCATTTGGAGCACATGATCAACTATATTTCTCCCCAGGTTGAGTTGTTCCTCCTAGGCCTCTTCAGCAAGGTCTAGTATGCCCCGTGGGTTACGCCCATACAAAAGTTCAAACGGGGAGAAGCCAGTAGAAGCTTGGGGAACTTCCCTTACCGCGAACATGAGGTAGGGTAGTAGCATATCCCAATCTTTGCCATCCCGGCTTACCACTTTCTTAAGCATACTTTTTAGGGTCCTGTTAAACCGTTCAACTTGACCATCGGTTTGAGGATGGTATACTGAGGTCCGCAGGGCCCGTATGCGAAGCAAGGTACACAAGTCTTTCATACGCTTGGACACAAAGGAGGTCCCTTGGTCTGTTAGGATTTCTTTAGGAATCCCTACCCTAGAAAAGATTTGAATTAGTTCCTTAGCGATGGTCTTGGATAGGGTGTTGCGGAGGGGCACTGCCTCTGGGTATCGAGTAGTATAGTCCACTACAACTATTATGCATTGATGGCTCTGGGCAGACTTTTCTAGTTGGCCAACTATGTCCAAAGCAATCTGTTCAAATGGGATTTCAATGATTGGTAGGGGTACTAATGGGGCCCTCAGGTGTGGTCGGGGCCCATGTAGTTGGCACTCCGGGCAGGAAGCACAATACCTCTGGACTTCTACATAGATCACAGGCCAAAAGAACCTCTGAAGAATGTGGTCCAGGGTTTTATCCACCCCTAGATGTCCTCCAAATAGATGACTGTATACCAATTCCAGTACTGCCCCCCGGTGCTCTCGGGGTACCAAGAGTTGTTCCACCTCTTGGCCCTGTATATGAGCTACCCTATATAGAAGATCCTCCTTGATTATATAGTAGGGCCCAGTGCCCTTGTTCCTCCCCTCCACTGGGACCCCATTAACTTCAACCAACTCCTTACGGATATTCTGATATATTGGATCATTGGCTTGATCCTGCCCAAAGGTCTCACTTGGGGATCTCACCTGCTCCAGGGAACCTAGCCCTCTTTCCTCCCCTGATGAGCTGGGTCCTACTTCAGGCTCATCCTGTCCTGGGGCTTCTGCTCTAGTAGTTGGGTAGGCCTCCCCCTCTACCAGTGCCTGCTTCCAACCTTGGATCAAGATCCTCATCCCCAATTTTTTTGTGGCCCTTCTCTCCTGTTGGGTTTTCCGGGGTTCCCCAGGCATTGAGAACAGGTCCTGGGAGAACTCATGGAAGGCCGGGAGAGAGCTATCCTCCTCCCCCCAGTCCCATGGTAGCAGGTCACTAAACCCGGGGAAGTCTTGTCCAATGACCACCGGGAAGGGGAGCTTCGGGACCACCCCCACAGTTACCTCTGTAACCCGCCCTTGTACTTCTATTTCCACAGGAATGGTGGGGTAATAATTAGTATCCCCGTGTACACAAGATACCCCAGTGTACTTGGCTCAAGTTAGCTGGTCTTGCCCCACTAGCTTCCCTGAGACCAACGTAACTGCACTCCCGGAATCTACTAAGGCGGTGGTTTCCACCCCATTCATTTTCATGGGTTGGGTATACTGATGGGGGCCCACCTAGGACACTAGGACACTTTGTAGGTTCCCCAGGTCACATTGCATAGGCTCGTCTACGTTGGGGCACTGAACCACAATATGCCCTATCTCCCCACAGGCATAACATCTCTAACCTGGGTGGGACAACCCCTTTTGTTTTGGGCTGTTGGGTCTTGATCCCTGGCCCTCTCCCATCCAGACCCCAAGGTCTTTTGCCCATCCTGTTCGCTCTTCCGCCTCCTTTCTTCCTGTCTGGACTCTGTCAGAAACTTCAGGGGCCCGGGGTCTTGGGGTAAAGGTGGACCTTCTGCTCCACTGCACCTCGACTCTGGGGCTGCAGGAAAGTCCCTTAGCCATCAATCGTCTCTCAATGAGAGCCACCAGCTCATCAAACGTCGCGGGGTCATTCTGGCCCACCCATTCCCGAAGGTCTGGGGGTAAACCCCTCATGTACCGGTCAAGGACGATCACCTCGATAATCTTTTCGGGGCTGTGGATGTCAGGACGCAGCCACTTCTGGGCCAGATGGACCAGATCAAACAACTGAGTTCTGGGGCCCTGGTCGTCTCAATATTGCCAGTTATGAAATCTCTGGGCTCTCACTGCGACCGTGACCCCAGCCCGTGCCTGGATCACAGCTTTCAGCTGGGGGTAGTCGGATGTAGCTTCCTCTGCCATGTCAAGATATGCCTTCTGGGCTTTCCCACTCAGAAAAGGGGCCAAAATGCTGGCCCACTGAGCTTGAGCTGTCCTTTTGAAGGCCAACAGATAGGCCTCAACCTCATCATCTTTTGTCATTTTGTGTAAGTAGAAATTGGCCTGTAAGGGTTGGGCCCCATCTTGATCACGTACCTGGACTGTCAGGGCTTTCAGCTGATTCACCACCTCCTGCAGGGTGGCCCTGTCCTGGGCTACCTGGCTCATCAACAACTGGGTAGTTTCTTGTTGGATCTGCACCGACTCCTGCTGGGCAGCTGCTTTTACCCGAGTAGCCTCTTGTTGGGCAGCCGTGGCCTGCACCAGTGCTTTTACCAGGTCCTCTATGGGTACTTTTGCTTTGCGAGGGGCCAACTTGGCTAGATTTGGGTTGCTGTGAGGCCTCACAGCTGCAATCCCACTTCTGACACCAGGTGTGACAAGGGCACCTCTTCCCCAAGCCACTACTGGGTAGGCCTCCTCCCCTTAGCCCCCCCGAGTTAGGGGATCTTGCAGCGGGTCTCAATGGTAGGGTGCCCGGGCCAGGTGTCCACAGGCTCCTTCCTTAGCTGCCTTTACCTAATGCTGGTCAAAATTGTTCTCTCCAGTTACTTCCTCTCTGCCTCTCCACCACCTTCCTTTCGTCATCTCCCTCTCTTCCCCAGCCTCCAACTGGTGAGGCTTTTAAAGGCCTTTAGACAGACAGCAGAGAAGTCAGCTGGCCCCAATTAGCCTGAGCCAGCTCCCTCCCAGCTGTATCCAATTGGGCTGCAGTTCTCTGCTTCTCTCACAGGATTTTTCCCTTTTGGATTGCCTTTTCCCCTCTCTGCAGCAGCTCCCTGGCCTGACCCTGTCACAAGGAAAAGAGGTTAAGTGAGTTGCTCCAGGTCATATATTAAGCCAGTGGTAGAGTTGGAACCTGTGTTTCCTAAATACCAGTTCAGTAATGCATATTTTCTAAAAATAATTGCATATAAGCCATTATTTTAGTTTCAGTTGTGAAATAATGCCTGAAGTCTTTTAGCATTATATTACAATCTTGCTAATTTTTGAAAATATCTTTTAAAGTTACCACTATTGTCCTCCAAACCAATATGTTATTGCATCTATCTATCAATCTAGAACATAATCCAATACACAACCTACATAAAGCAAAGGTCTGCCATATCCTTTATAGCAATATGTACTAACATTACTTCCCCGCTTATCAAAATTTCTCCTTTATATGGATGGCTCTAAAACCCTGGAGAACATTAAAAATGTACTATACACACTTTTAATATACATACTGATTTTTAAATCTACATTTTCAATATTACAGCATAAGCACCCCCTAAAGGACAGAATTCTTTCTAACTTAATGATTTCAGTTTAGATATGGAACTAAGTTAGGGCAATTTTTTACCTTTATTTGTTCTGAATGCTGTCTTTAATTAAGAAAAGGTCAAAAGTTTAAAAAGAAAATCTTTATGCAAATTTTTCTATATTATGTACACTTTATTCTTTTACATAATGAGGTTGATCATGGGAAGCTAGCTGCAACTTGGCATCTGGAGTACTCCATAATTTTAAAGTGTAGGGATATATAGAAATATATATATATAAATTGCTATAATGGATCAGTCAGATGGTAAATCTAGCCAGTATCTTATCTCCAACAGTGGTCAGTCAGCATAAGTTGCTTCAGAGAAGAGTGCTTTACAAGTATGAATAATCTGCCAGTAGGGAAGATTTCTTCATATTCTTTAGCAATTCATGATTGATTTATATCCTGAAGCATTAGGATTAATATTCCTTTTATGAAACAAAAGACAGGACTATGTAGCACTTTAAAGACTAACAAGATGGTTTATTAGGTGATGAGCTTTTGTGGGCCAGACCCACTTCCTTCTTCTACTATTTGATCTGAGGAAGTGGGTCTGGCCCACGAAAGCTCATCACCTAATAAACCATCTTGTTAGTCTTTAAAGTGCTACATAGTCCTGTATTTTGATTCAGCTACACCAGACTAACACGGCTACATTTCTATCACTATTCCTTTTATGGATATTCTCATCCCAGTAAATATCAAATCCTTTTTGATTGCTACTAAAATCTTGCCCTCAGTGACAGTGGCAATGAGTTTCACAAGTTTTTTTTCTTTTAGAAATGTTTAAATAAGAACAAAACATAAGAACGGCCGTACTGGGTCAGACCAAAGGTCCTTCTAGCCCAGTATCCTGTCTACCGACAGTGACCAGCGCCAGGTGCCCCAGAGAGGGTGGACCGAAGACAATGATCAAGCGATTTGTCTCCTGCCATCCCTCTCAAGCCTCTGACAAACAGAGGCCAAGGACACCATTTTATCCCCTGGCTAATAGCCTTTTATGGACCTAACCTCCAGGAAATTATCTAGCTTCTCTTTAAACTCTATTAGGGTATGTTTACACTACCCTCCTAATTCGAACTAGGAGGGTAATGTAGGCATACCGCACTTGCAAATGAAGCCCGGGATTTGAATTTCCCGGGCTTCATTTGCATAAGCCGTGCGCCGTCATTTTTAAATCCCGGCTAGTTCGAACCCCGTGCAGCGCGGCTACACGCGACACCGAGTAGCTAGTTCGGATTAGCCTTCTAATCCGAACTAGCTGTACTCCTCGTGGCACGGGGTTCGAACTAGCTGGGATTTAAAAATGGCGGCGCCCGTCTTATGCAAATGAAGCCCGGGAAATTCAAATCCCGGGTTTCATTTGCAAGTGCGGTATGCCTACATTACCCCGCTAGTTCGAACTAGCGGAGTAGTGTAGACATACCCTTATAGTCCTAGCCTTCACAGCCTTCTCTGGCAAGGAGTTCCACAGGTTGACTACATGCTGTGTGAAGAAGAACTTTCTTTTATTAGTTTTAAACCTGCTACCCATTAATTTCATTTGGTGTCCTCTAGTTCTTCTATTTAGGGAACTAATAAATAACTTTTCTTTATAGGCCCTCTCCACAACACTCATGATTTTATATACCTCTATCATATCCCCCCTCAGTCTCCTCTTTTCTAAACTGAAAAGTCCCAGTCGCTTTAACCTCTCCTCAAATGGGACCCGTTCCAAACCCCTCATCATTTTAGTTTCCCTTTTCTGAACCTTTTCCAAGGCCAAAATATCTTTTTTGAGGCAAGGAGACCACATCTGTACACAGTATTCAAGATGTGGGCATACCATAGTTTTGTACAGGGGCAGTAAGATATTCTGTGTCTTATTTTCTATCCCTTTCCTAATAATTCCTAACATCCTATTTGCCTTTTTGACCGCCGCTGCACACTGCGTGGACGTTTTCAGAGAACTGTCCACGATAACTCCAAGATCCCTTTCCTGATTTGTTGTAGCCAAATTAGCCCCCATCATACTGTACGTATAGCTGGGGTTATTTTTCCCAATGTGCATTACTTTACACTTATCCACATTAAATTTTGCTGCCCAATCACTGAGTTTGGTGAGATCTTCTTGGAGTCCCTCACAGTCTGCTTCTGTCTTGACTATCCTAAACAGTTTGGTATCATCCGCAAACTTTACTACCTCACTGCTTACCCCTTTCTCCAGATCACTTATGAATAAGTTGAAAAGGACTGGTCCCAGGACTGACCCTTGGGGGACACCACTAGTTACTCCTCTCCAATCTGAAAATTTACCATTTATTCCTACCCTTTGTTTCCTGTCTTTTAACCAGTTCTCAACCCAAGAAAGGACCTTCCCTCTTATCCCATGGCCACATAATTTACACAAGAGCCTTTGGTGAGGGACCTCGTCAAAGGCTTTCTGAAAATCCAAGTATACTATATCTACTGGATCCCCCTTATCCGCATGCTTGTTAACCCCTTCAAAGAACTCTAATAGATTAGTAAAACAGGATTTCCCTTTACAGAAACCATGTTGACTTTTGTCCAACAAATTATGTTCTTCTACATGCTTCACAATTTTATTCTTTACTATTGTTTCGACTAATTTGCCCGGTACTGAAGTTAGACTTACCCGTCTGTAATTGCCAGGATCGCCTCTAGAGCCCTTTTTAAATATTGGTGTCACGTTGGCTACCTTCCAGTCATTAGGTACGGAAGCCGATTTAAAGGATAGGTTACAAACCACAGATAATAGTTCAGCAATTTCCCATTTGAGTTCTTTTAGAACCCTTGGATGAATGCCATCCGGTCCCGGAGATTTGTTAACATTAAGTTTTTCTATTCGTTCCAAAACCTCCTCTAATGACACTTCAATCCGGGACAGTTCCTCAGATTCATCACCCACAAAGGACGGTGCAGATTCGGGAATCTCCCCAACGTCCTCAGCCGTGAAGACTGAAGCAAAGAAATCATTTAGTTTCTCCGCAATGGCTTTATCGTCCTTGATTGCTCGTTTTATAGCTTGATCATCTAGGGGACCCACAGGTTTTTTAGCAGGCTTCCTGCTTCTAATGTACTTAAAAAACATTTTGTTATTTCTTTCTGAGTTTTTGGCTAGCTGTTTCTCAAAATCTTTTTTTGCTTTTCTTATTACATTTTTACACTTGATTTGACAGTGTTTATGTTCCTTTCTATTTATCTCACTAGGACTGGACTTCCACTTCTTAAAAGATACCTTTTTGTCCCTCACTGCTTCTTTTACATGGCAGTTAAGCCACGGTGACACTGTTTTAGGTCTCTTGCTATGTTTTTTACTTTGGGATATACATTTAAGTTGGGCCTCTATTATGGTGTCTTTAAAAAGTTTCCATGCAGCTTTCAGGGATTTGGCTCTAGTCACTGTGCCTTTTAATTTCTGTTTAACTAACCTCCTCATTTTTGTGTAATTCCCCTTTTTGAAATTAAATGCCAGGGTGCTGGACTGCTGAGGTGTTGGTGTTCTTCCCACCACAGGAATGTTGAATGTTATTATATTATGGTCATTATTCCCAAGCGGTCCTGTAACGGTTATTTCCTGGACCTGATCCTGCACTCCACTCAGGACTAAATCGAGAATTGCCTCTCCCCTTGTGGGTTCCTGAACCAGCTGCTTGAAGAAGCAGTCATTTAAGCCATTGAGAAATTTTATCTCCGCTTCTCTTCCTGAGGTGACATGTATCCAGTCAAAATGGGGGTAATTAAAATCCCCCATTATTATAGAGTTCTTTATTTTGGTAGCCTCTCTAATCTCCCTCAGCATTTCAATGTCAGTATTGCTGTCCTGGTCAGGTGGTCGGTAATATATCCCTACTGCTAATTTCTTATTATTGGAGCATGGAATTACTATCCATAGCGATTCTATGGAACATGTTGATTCATTTAATATTTTTATTTCATTTGATTCTACATTATCTTTCACATACAGTGCCACTCCGCCACCCACCCGGCCTGCTCTATCCTTTCGATATATTTTATATCCCGGTATGATTGTGTCCAACAGATTTTCCTCATTCCACCAGGTTTCAGTGATGCCTATTATGTCAATCTCCTCATTTAATACGAGGTACTCTAGTTCACCCATCTTATTAGTCAGACTCCTAGCATTTGTGTAGAAGCACTTTAAAAATTTGCCACTGCTTATTTGTCTGCCCTTCCCTGATGCATTGGATTCCTTTGAATGCGGTTGTGTGTCTGCTCTGGCCCATGGTTTGTCCTCTCCCCTCCTCTCTTTCTTACTACAGCTTAGAGAATCTCTATCAATGGATTCTCCTCTAAGAGAAGTCTTCCTCCGATTTACGTGCATCTCCGCACCAATCGGCTTTTCCCCATCTCTTAGTTTAAAAACTGCCCTACGGCCTTTTTAATGTTTAGGATAACCTCTCATTAGTTTAAACATTTTTCAGTTTCATTGGCAGTCCCCTTGAAACAAAAATAAATACCAGTATAGGAACTACCTTTTCTACACCATTCCTTATGTTGATTATCTGTAGTATGTCCCCTTTTATTTTTTCTTTGAAATAAACAGTTTTAGTTTTTTACTATTTTGCACATGAATTTTTTCCCCGTGATTTTAATAATTTTTGTTGACAGTCTTTCGTTTCCACCTATTTCTGTTATATCTTTGTTGAGATGATGTGAGCAGAACTCAATACAGTACAGTGAACACCCACTATCAATTTATGTAGTGGCACTTCATACACTACTTTGAGTGTATCTAGTTAGTCCATGGGTACTTCTCTTTATGTCGCTCTCCTACAGTTTCTGTTAATAGATAATTTCCAAAACACAACCAATAAATTAGTAGAGCAAATAAGTGCCATAGCAATCTAACGCTTAGGAGAACAGATGCTATACTAGATTCTACTTCACAGAAAAAAGGGAAAGAAGAGGGAAAACATACATATGCAGAGACTTCTGGGCCTTGGCTGCTTCTTCCTTGGAACTGTAGCGGACCACAGCATTCCCTTGAGTCAGGTTCAGGTGGAATGTAATTAAAGGGCCGTGTTGCAAACACAGTGTCCGAAGTGTGGAACCATCAATCTAATTGCAGAGGGAGAAAAAAGTGGTCTTGTTTTTCTGTGGTTGTCCTTAGTATGTTTGTTAATGGAAAAGGCTTTAAATGATAAAGGAAAAAATTTAGAGTGCAAGTGTAGTTTCCTCCCACAAGCTAAAATAATGGAATTAGATGCATCACTATTTTATGAGGCAATTTTTTTCAACTTCTTTCTACATAGTTCATATTAATAAAGCTTATTTTTCCAAGACATCTCCTGGTCTCTGCACCCACTGCTTTCAGTCTTATGCATCTCCATGGGAATTACACCATGGAGAGGAGTAGAGGAATTGACAGATTGGGGAAAATAGAAGAGTAATTCTCCCATCCCCTCAAAAATTAGATTTGCCCTCCACAGTATCAACCACACAAGGAATTTTTAAACAAATAAATTATGTGCACTGGAATGGCTAATTATACAGATTCAGAATTTGTGTGTGATTTGCTCAGCAGCAGATCTAAAAGTGCTTTACAAAGATCAGAATAATTACTAATGGGGAACAGACATGGGAAATGATTTACCCAAGGTCACTCAGCAGCCCAGTAGCAGAGTTGGGAACAGAAGCAGGGATTCCAGTGTGCTAGTTATTAAGCCACTGTGGCTCCCATTAAAACCATTATATGGATCATTCTCAACATATTACCATGACTCTCTGTATCTGGAGGGAGCACCTCGTGTAAATACAATTGTGGTACTGCATACAACTCATGCTATGTGAGGTATCAGTGAAGAAGTTACGATTGGCTGAAAGTCATGATTCTATATAAATATGTACATCTTTAGTGCGTATGAAGTTATGAGCTCATGTTTTATGGCTGTCACTAAAACATGCTGTAAACTGGGGAATCAGTCAGATATTAGCTCCCCAGAGACAACAACAAGGAAAGTAGTCTTGCTACACAAGGTGGGTGTCAAACAACCATCAACAGCCATTGTCCAACAAGAGAGCTATAATTCAGTGACTCACCATGCCCACCAGACATGTCTGGACTTGTGTTTTCCAAGTGCATGGAATAAAGATAGAAAACAGCAACAAGGCCACTCAGAAGCTTGAGGACTCCAATTGAGGAGAGTGGCTTAAGTTTAAGGGACAAACTTCTATATTAAGAATCACAAAATCCGGTGGGGTGAGAAAAACAGCTTAATCTAGAGGTTACCCAGTCTAAAAGGGTTGAGAATTTACAGTGTGCTTATATTTTACTTTCTTTTGGTAACCACTTTGACTTTTTGAGTATCACATATAGTCACTTAAAATATGCATAGTCACTTA
This sequence comes from Pelodiscus sinensis, assembly GCF_049634645.1. NCBI lineage: Eukaryota > Metazoa > Chordata > Testudines > Trionychidae > Pelodiscus > Pelodiscus sinensis. The sequence continues at coordinate 8,072,304 of NC_134730.1, read as the reverse complement.
AAATTATCTTCCAGAGTCAATAAACTTGTATTGGTTATCTTTTCTACTGACTTTGCCCAAAGTGTTTGTCAATTTGCTCAGGTTTACAAAGGCTGGTATGTAGGCACTTTCCAATGATGAAGTGGTGAACCTTTTGCACTGCTCATCTTGCCAGGAGGGCTTTGTTGCTTGTCACTAGCAATGCAGCGTGAGAGACAGCCCAGGCTGGAGAGTTAAGGGAGCACAGTGGTCCCAGGCTGCATCCCAGGGATTCCATCACAACTACTGTTATTGGTACATAGATGAATATTATATACACTCATTGCAATAGACTAAAATTACCACAGCTGATAAGCATTCTTTCTACCATCTGGTTCTTTGTGTAGTCAAACATACTATTCTCCTTACCTGGGGTGTGAGGTTACGTAGAACCAGCCAGCTGCTTGTTCTTCCTGAGCTGTCAGTACTCCAGGCAGAACCTATCATAAATCCAGAAAGGGAACAATTTAGTATTATAGTGAGAGCACATTACAACAATCAGACTCATCAGGAGTAAAGAGTGTGTAAGATGCAACACACTAGCAACACAACCGCTATTGTAAACATATTCATTAACAATCCAATAAGCAATTTATCTCCATCCTCTTTTCTTTTCTTACATGGCATGAAAAGAGGGAGCTCCATGATTAGAATGTGTCAAGTTGACTCTGAAGGAGCAGTGGGATTTCTCCCTTTCTTGCCATCATCTCTTTCGTAGGTGACTACTTTGACACTATATTGGCAAAAGCTAGTATTTTACCAAAAACCTTCAGGTTACACTGGATTTAGTCAGCAGGTGACACCTTAAAAGATATGGAGATGACATTTTCTAGTGGCATTTGAAAAACTGCAGTACCTCTAAAACTTTGGTGAAAGTATGGAGGATGCAGATAAAATCTTATCAGCATGCTGTGGCTCTCATGTGGGATTTTGCCTGCAAAAAATGGATGTGACAACCTTTGACAGCTGGGCAGAATATTTAATTCCAAAATTTTTGGGAAGATGGTTGATAAAAATAGTTATTAGCAGTGATATTTATTTCTGATCCAGATTTTTTTATAAACACAGAGCACATAGCTGTAGAAACAAAATTATGACAGCCAAATAAACAGATTGTACTTGAAAGAAGTTATACACACTGTCTGGAAGCCCTACCATCCCTTCAATTGTATTCATCATACAACATGGAATAATCAGGTTCTGGAAGACTTGCATCCCTGCTATAGATATGTACTGTGCTTAATTTGTAATGAAAGAGGTTCTTGGGGTATGATCACCAACCCTAGGGGTGCCGGGGATTAGTCCTGGCAAGCCCTGGCACAAATTAAACACTGGATATGTATTCTGTGTAATAAAGTCTACTGATTTATAACAATTTATAACAATTCACAGAAAAACACTCGCTGCAAAAGAAAAAGGTCTCTTAAGATATGTAAAAAAATGAATACTATAAACAAGTCCCCCTGTTGTAGTAAAATTATTTCCCACTTATAATAATAATAAAAAGAGCATTGCAATATTATAAAATATAGGAGTCAGAGGAATACCAGAAGAGTAAGAGCTGGTCCAACCCAGTGGGCTGGCACCCCAGGTAGATGATGGCTTGGTGTTTGTTAAACCTGGAGGTGGTCTTGTAGGAGCAGTAGTGTTTCTGGGTACCTTCCATAGTTCATGGGATAAAGACGCTTGTGTGTGAGAGATTGGGCCAGAGGACCAAGTAGACTTGATGTCTGATAATTTACCTGCAACAGAGAAACATAATTCACACATTTTTGGTAAGCAGGTTAAAAAATGTGAACAATTTGGGTGTGTCTAGACTACATGGCTCCGTCGACGGAGCCATGTAAACTAGTTTACCCGACATAGTAAATGAAGTGGGGATTTAAATAATCTCCACTTCATTAAAATAAAAATGGCCGCCCCACTGTGCCAACAATCAGCTGATGCAGCGCAGTGCGGCAGTCTAGATGCAGTGCGGTTGACAAGAGAAGCCTTTGTCGACTGCTCCCTTATGCCTCGTGAAACTTGACTATGCTTCATTGACTATGTCAATAAACTAGTTTACATGGCTCTGTCGACGGAGCCATGTAGTCTAGACACACCCTTTATGAAGTAAAGAGGTGATCCTCAAGGCTATTCATTAATTGTAATCTATGAGTATCTAACATTTATTATTACTGTCCACTTGGTAGTGGAGCGCCGAACACTTCTCTTTCTGATAGAAGGACAAATGATCATAAAACAAGACTAGAGAATATGTTTGACTAGCTGAAATCTCGTAATAAAATTGTTGTATATGTTCAAAGTTATTTAGCAAAAATTATTAAAATAATTAAGTTTATATTCTTTGCACTCAAAAAGGAGGAACCACTTATTTAAAACACAGAAATTGGCACACAGATGAGTTATTCCAGAAGAGGTGGAGAGGACAACATTTCCTATTCATATGCTACTGAAATTTCAAAGACAAATGCATAAGGTGTACAGAGTCTTTTATAAGTTTCTCTTTGAAACACTAACAATCTTCATGAGAAGTCCAATATATCACAATTCTTACAACATTTGGTTGACCACTTTGTTATGCTCTATAGTCTACTGTCATTTATATTTATATTTATATCATTATATTTATTTCACAATTATTTTATTCCAACCAGAGATTTATCAAATGACCTAAATCTATACATTTTAAATACAAACTTTAAAATAAAAAGGACACATTAGCATTTAGATATCATTAACCCAAACAGGACCTACTCAATTCAGACACTACCATACAAAATGCACAATGTCAAATGATCATTTCACTGTGTGGAAGTTTAACATATGCCTGTCTTTTAGCTAGCTACACAAACACCAAAGATATAGAACCTGATTCTCCTTCTCTAATTAATACTTATGTATATCAAGAGCAACTCTACTGATGTCAAGAAGCTAAACTGGTGTAAAGTGAGAGGCCCGTTAGGCTCCTATTTTTGTTCAAAGTACAGTGACAATAAGGAAGTTGATAATACTGTTCAAGTAACAGCTTGAGAAAAGAAATTTGAAAGTCTAATTTTAGAACTAGTAGCAGCAGCTGGCCCTGCAATTTAACATATGATGAACATGGATTAGTAAGTTAGAGGTTACCATGGCACTGATTTTATGATGTTTGCATGCAGATAGGATGTAACAGCACACACAAAAATGCATGGCAGATAAAATTAAGGGATAAGTAAGCCATTACTTTCCCCTTCTAATAACAGAATATTTCAAGGTCCTTTAGCTTTGTGGCACCTTGAACCTAAATCGTACACTAATGTCCAAGAGTGTTCAAGTTTCTTTTAAATTAAGATGAGGTTTCTAATTTATCAAATACTAGAAGATTTACTTGGCACCACTTGAGTCTTTAACTCAGTTAATTTCTGTTTTTTGGAAAATAAATAAAGATGTACTTGCTCTATGAAAATCACTGGGGTGGGGCTAGGGATGAGGAGCTGAGTATGCAGGTTGCCCCAGTAAGAGAGGACTACACCAGCCCTCTTTCATCCCAGCAGCTTGATAAGAAGCACCTTTCCATGGCTGCTGCAGCTTCAGCAGGCACAGCCAAGGGAGAGGTTCATGTCCCCCAAGTGAGGCAGGTCTGGGTTCATCTGTCCCTTGCACTCCCCCAGCCAGAGAGAGGAATGAAGCAAACTGTGCACTTTCCCCTTGCTCCCTGATGAAGGAGAACCGCCAGCAATGTTCCTGTACAAACCCAGGGTAGGGAGGAAGCAATATTCTCATATGAATTGGGGTAGAGGGAATTTCAGCCTCCCCCCTGCAAAGGGCACTTGGGGTTTTTGTGAGAGGCTCAGATCTGGAGCAATTCTAGAAGGGGAAAGGGGAATGAGCCCCCAGACCGCCCTTTTCTCCTGCCCAGTGATTCTGTTTCTTTACTGTATGGTTTTATGAGAAGTAAATCCCATTCCAGGCACATCCCATTTTCCTGCCAAGTCCAAACCTTTATTCTGCTTTAAGTGATGTAGAACTGGTACCGTTTAATAGGAATTCTTGAACAAACGGACAGACATGTATAGACAGATGCACACAAACTCTCAAATATATCGTTAAAGACTGTAAAAAAAGCAATTTGTAGAGAGGGTATTTTTACATTATTTTATTACACTGGCTTCACATTTCCTGCTTTCAGTACTTTAAGATTTTGTATCAGTAATACTTAATTGCATTGCAATAAGTTGTAAGGGGGAAGTTGGAGATTTAAGCAACTGCGTTAAGGAATCCAATAGTTGGGAAGATACGGAAGACAATTTGGGATTAGGGGATAACCATATTAGCTGTAGTAGTAAAATAGTAAACATTATGGTTAATATTTGAATTCTTCAGAGGGGTAGCCGAGTTAGTCTGTAACAGGAAAAACTTAAAAAACAACAAATAGTCCGGGTAGCACTTTAAAGACTAACAAAACACGTAGATGGTATCATGAGCTTTCGTGGGTACAACCAGGGCTGGATTACCCAATAGGTAGACTAAGCATGGTCTTAGGACACCAGCAAAGCAGGGGCGCGCGCGCACACACACACACACACACACACACACACACACACACACACACACACACACACACACACACACACACACACACACACACACACACACACACAAGAGATTTTACGGTATAGTATTGTTTTTATTTTGAATTACATATGGTGGGGCACCATAACCTTTTCAGTGCTTAGGGCCTCTAAAGATCTTAATCTGGCCCTGAGTTCAACCCACTATTTGAATTGTTATCTTTAGGCTTCAGAATTAAGAGCCCATTGAGATGAACGGGCAAGTCACATTTTTTGGGACTGTCTGCAAATTCAGGCAGAAAGGATTGCATCACTTTGCATTTGTTTCCTGTTAGAAATTTTTTAACATCAGTGAAAAATTACTGTGGCAGTATTTAAATTTGGAAATTTTAAAAGTTTTTCTACAGCTTGCATATCATGAGTTTGCTAGATTCAAAGAATTCCAACAATACTGGGGATAGAACTTTATAGCAACTACTTAACTAAAGGGAGCGGCAAAACATAAAGGGTATGTCTACACTACAAAGTTAATTTGAACTAACAGCAGTTAGTTCGAATTAACTTTAATAGAGGCTACACATACAAACCGCTAGTTCGAATTTACATCGAACTAGCGGAGTGTTTAACTCAAACTAGGTAAACCTCATTCTACGAAGACTAACGCCTGGTTCGAATTAAGTAGTTCGAATTAAGGGCTGGGTAGCCACTTAATTCGAACTAGTTGGAGGCTAGCCCTTCCCAGCTTGCCCTGGTGGCCACTCTGGACCAAACCACGGAAACTCTTCTGCCCCCCTCCCGATCCCGGAGCCCTTAAAGGGGCACGGTCTGGCTACAGTGCTTGTGCCAGTTGCAAGCCTGCCAGCACCCAGCCAGCAGACCCTGCACCTGGCACAGCATAAGCCAGCCACCCGCTGCCACCCAGCCCTCTGCCTCTTCCCAGGACCAGGCTGGTGGCTCCCAGGAGCCTGCCCGGGGCTGCAAGAGGCGGGCACCCGCCTGGTCTAGTGCAAAGATCATGGACCTCATCCAGGTTTGGGAGAAGGCCTCCAACGTCCACAATCTCCACACTAGGCACAGGAAAGTGGCCGTCTAGGGCAGGATAGCTGCCAGCCTGGCCACCAAAGGCCACATGCCAACCCAGGAGCAGGTTCACATGAAAATCAAGTTGGTCCAGTGAGACCCCCGACCCTGAGCTTAGAACATAAGAACGGCCGTACTGAGTCAGACCAAAGGTCCATCTAGCTCAGTAGCCTGTCTGCCGACAGCGGCCAGCACCAGCTACCCCGGAGGGGATGGACCGAAGCCAATGACCAAGCAATTTGTCTTGTGACATCCATCTCCAGCCTTCCACAAACAGAGGCCAGGGACACCATTCCTACCCCCTGGCTAATAGCACTCCATGGACCCAACCTCCATGAATTTATCTAACTTCTCTTTAAACTCTGTTATAGTTCTAGCCTTCACAGCCTCCTGTGGCAAGGAGTTCCACAGGCTGACTATGCGCTGTGTGAAGAAGAACTTTCTTCTTTTAGTTTTAAGCCTGCTACCCATTCATTTCATTTGGTGTCCTCTAGTCCTTATATTATGGGAACTAATGAAGAACTTTTCTTTATGCACCCTCTCCACACCACTCATGATTTTATAGACCTCTATCATATCCCCCCTCAGTCTCCTCTTTTCTAAGCTGAAAAGTCCCAGTCTCTTTAGCCTCTCTTCATATGGGACCTGTTCCAAACCCCTAATCATTTTAGTTGCACTTTTCTGAACCCTTTCCAAGGCCAAAATATCTTTTTTGAGGTGAGGAAACCATATCTGTACACAGTACTGAAGATATGGCGTACCATAGTTTTATACTTCCCCTCCTTTTTCCCCTGGCTTGCCCCTTCCAGCTCCCTCCTCCCAGGTTTCCCCCTCCCCTCTTCCATCCTCTCTCCTCCCCTCTCCCACCTCCTTTTCCCAGTCTCCCCAGAGGTTAATCTCCCCCGCCTCCCGTTTTGTTAAATACAGAGAGTTTCTATTTTTGAACACACATGTCCTTTATTTTTTACATCAGGAAGGGGGGTTAGGGAGAGGTAAGTGGAAGGAAGTGAGGGAGAAATGGGGAACGAGCCCCCGATGGGGAGGACTGAGGTGGCTCTGTGGGCTCCTCGGGGTGGAAGCTCTCCTGCAGGGCCTCCTGGATCCTGACAGTCCCTTGATTGACCCCACCAGATGGCAGCCTGTGGCAAGTGCAGCCAGGCTGATGGCCGAGTGCTGTGATGTGCCGAGTGTGGGCACTCAGGGCACTCCAAGACAGGGCTGCTTTACTGTCCCTCATCGAGTTAGACAAGCAAGTGGGGAACCCTGAGAACTGTCTGTCCGGGGTGGGGGTCGGGTCCCTTTAAGCACAGCCCTTGGCTAGCCTGAGGCAGCAGCTCCACAATCTAAGCCCTAACCTGATGCCCTGCTGGCACTGGTTCCGGCCAGCCTTAACTTCAGTTCAGGGTCCACTCAATGTGGACATGCTATTTCGAATTAGCAAAACACTAATTCAAATTAGTTTTTAGGTCTAGATGCACTAATTCGAATTAGCTTATTTCAATTTAACTAATTCGAATTAAGTTAGTTCGAATTACTGCTGTAGTCTAGACATACCCAAACTTATTCAGCTTTCTAATTAAAAAAAATTTAGCTTTCTAATTAAAAAAAATTAAAATAGCTCCTTGAGCTACTTCTGTACTATTTCCTATGTATCAATAGGGCCTGAAAACGGTTCAGTATTAAAACTGAATTTACTAGCAATAGCTTCCAGATCAACCTTTCGTGGTAAGATCCAGCAATGTTACCACTGATGTCTTGCAGAGAAAATTCTCTCTCAGTTTCAACAAAGTTTATTTTTGCTCAAAAGTATGAATGCCAAAAGAAATGTAGCATCATGACATGAAGTGGGCTGAATATGGTTTTTATTAGTGCACTTGTCAGATATCCACTGCTCTAGTCACCTGGTTAAAATGCTTAACACTGCAGAACTTCCAGTGGGAGTAGCACACTGCCCAAAAGATATCAATTACTGTAACAACCAGTGGAAAGCACTTTTTTGAGGTCTTTGCTCTTTGGGTGTGGAGAGGGATGCAGAAAGTAGAAAGGCCATTTCTCGTACCTGCAATGCTAGGTGTGGATGCAATGCTGCTGAAAGAGCTATTGTAGCCGGAGGCACTAAGCGGCCAGGCACTCGATGAAGGCAGCGTGGCATTCTGAGATGTTGGGGATGACCCTGCAGAACCAGCAAAGAAGCAACTAAGAATGATGGGAAAAATGGTACTTGCCGCAGAATAAGCAATTCCAACTACATTGTGTACAAATACAAACCAGGCAACCGGCTTCCTCCAACCATGAATGAAATGTTATAGAAAGCACGATATAGTGAAGCAGACTTCGTCAGTTATATAAAAGAAAAGAAACCTGGTGTCATAGTGGCAAGGGTGTTGGTGCTCATGCAGAAGACAAATTTTGGATTTCCCTTCAGATAATGTAAATCTTCAGACATCAGAATTAAAGTTAGATCCAAAAGATCTAACTGTTCGATCTGGATTTTATAATATACTTGTCAGCCTATCCAAGCAATAGCAACTGTGGATGGAGATGAATGTATATATAACTGTGACAAAGCTCCTTCTCTGCCTTTTTGGGTCCTTTGCTTTCAGAGGGACTGGTCACCCCAGAGCAGGCCTTGGTTTAGACACTTGCCCTAAAGGCACAAACTTGCCATGTATTTAGCCACCCTCATGTTTGGCCAGCATGGGAAAAAGAGAGGAGACCAAACCCCACAGTCTCTGTTGCCCCACTGAGTGGTTCAGGGACATGTCAGACTTCCCCAAATTAGTCCTTCCGCTGTGATGTGATACGCAGTCTGGATCAACTCTCCCGTGTAGAGCAGGAAATTGGAGAATGGGAGGCACTTGGGCCCACTCTGTAATCTGGCTTCCAGCCCAGGACCCTGTCATAGCACCTGTTTGTAATGTCCTCTGTATCCGCAGCGTGAAAGTTACAATTCTCTGAGCCACTTCCAACAGCTGTTTCCAGCACCTTCCTTAGGACAAGTCCTTTCTCTTGGTTCCTGATAGGGTTGAACCTTCCATAGTGCCTTCTTAACCCGGTTCCTTGCACGCAATGATCTAACAGAAGGGAAGATTTTTTAACCAGTACTATCTGGTTCTTACTTGGCTCCAGGTGTGCTAATCAGACTGTCTTAATTGGCTCTGGAAAGACCTGCCTGACTTATTCTCGCAAATTCCCGACTGTTCTGAGAATGGAGACAGGTGATGGTGAAAAATAGAGTATACTTTATTTAACTGTTTTGTTTAACAAATGAAAATAAATAACTCTTGGATTCAGAGAAAAAATAAAATAAACATTTTTGTTTTAGAAAATAAAGTGCTTAAAAAAAATGCGTCCCTCAGTTTGTGTCACTGGTGGGTAGGGGGAATGTGAACTTGGAAGGGGGGAGAGAGGCTCAGGGCTGAGGGGGCTGCCTGGAGGCTGAGCTCCTGCTGCTTTGGCTCTGGCAGCCTTGTCGCGCCCGGCTGCGCGTGTGGGATGCCACAGAAGGGGGGGACTCCAACGTGCTGGCGCACAAGCTCTAAGTAGCTGCGCCACTGCCTACGGGTGCCCTGCGGCCGTCTGGGTGGTCGGGCAGGCGGGGCGTCCCCCTCCTGGTCAGCTGGTCCGGCTGTGAAGGACAAGAGGGAAAAGTCGTCAGTCATGCATGCTCACCCTTTTCCTGGGAGGGCATGCCCTCCTTCTTCTCAGCAGGCAGTGCCTGTGCTAGGGTCAGAGGCTGCTCATGTGTGTCTCAGTAAGGCATGGCGCAGCCTGGCCCAGGCGGTGTGCAGGCCAGCGTTGTACACCCCCCCCCCAACGCATCCCCCACGGCTGAGCAGCACGGATGAGTGTCAGGCCACGGTTGGGGGTCCCACAGAGTGCTGAGAGGCCTGCAGCTGTGAGGCTGTCCCAGCGTTTCCAGCCCATGCCTGCATGTGGCATCCCTGCCTGCAGGAACAGGCAGTGCCTAGCAGCCGTGTGGGTGCAGGGGGGTAGCACGGTCCTCCCTGAGGGCAGCCATGGGTGTGCTCCCTCCCTCCCCCCGGGCCGTGCTCAGCATGACATGTCACAGCACTGCACCGTCCCCTTTGCTCCCACCTGCCCTACCCTGCCCTGCCCTGTCCGTGTTGGACTCTCATAGCACTCACCTGATGTTCCCTCCCCGGGGTCCGAGGTGGTCTGGGAGGCCTCCTGTGTCTGGGTGCCTGGCTCCTGGGTGCCGTCCTCCTCCTCTTCTTCCTCCTCCTGGTGCTCCTGGTCCTCCAGCAGGTGTTCCGGCCGCTGTAGAACCGGGGTCTCCAGGCCAGACTCCACGAGCCTCTCAGGAGGCAGAGGATCTCTTGCCCCCAGGATTCTGTCCAGGTCCTCGTAGTGCTCACAGGAGTGCGGCCTTTCCCCGGAGCGGGAGCTCTGCTCACGGGCCCGGACATACCCCTGCCTCAGCTCCTTTACTTTGGCTCTGACCTGCTCCAGTGTGCGGGGATGGTGGCCTTGTTTGGCCAGCTCTTCTGCCATTCGGGCATAGATGTCTGCATTCTGCCTCTTCGTGGAGTGCATGGCCTGTAGGGAGTCCTCCTCAGCCCAGAGGCCCAGGAGGGCTTTTATCTCTGGCCCTGACCAGGAGGGTGCCCGGCGCTTGGTGCCCCGGGGTTCCCGGGTGAATGATTCCCTGGAAGGGCCAGAGGGATCTTGGGGGGCTTGTCCCTGTGACATAGCTCGACCTGAACTGAGCAGTACAGCCCTGGTCTGCTCTGGAGCTCGCTTGCTGCCAGAGTGCTGCTCCTGGGTGCCTGTGCCTTTTAAAGATGGCTACGGCCAGGAACAATAGAGTTGCAAGCTGTGGCAGGAGTGTCCACCAGGGGTTCTCCCTTTCATGTCGACATAACTTTTCCCCTGCGTCCACACTGCTATTTTGTCCACAGAACTACATTGACAAAGGAGTTATTCCTCATAGAATGAGGTTTACATACGTCGACAAAACTGCTGAGTTTTGTCGACTTTATGTCGACATAACTCAAAGGCAGTGTGGACGCAGGTATAGTTTTGTCGACAAAAGTCCACTTTCGTCGACAAAACTCTGTAGTCTAGACACACCCTTGGTGACTACAAAGCTGTATCTAAGGATGTACGGACTTTAGATCTGGCATGAACACAGTAGATAAGATAGTCTTAGGAAATTTGAGATTGGAGAAAGGTCCTTAAGAAAGTGCATAGTGCTTTGTGAACATATGTTCTGATGACCAAGTAGCAGCTGTGCAAAGGTCTGCTATAGGGATTTTTTGGAGAAATGCCACTGAAGTAAACATGGCTCTGGCTGAATGTGCTCTTATATTGTCAGGAGGATTAACAGCTGATAAAGAGTAGTAAAGTCTTTTAGAGTCCAAAATCCAGTGAGAGAGTCACTGAGCTGAGATGGCTTTGCCTTTATTGTGATTCACTATGGAGACAAACAATTTAGGAGAAGTCCTGAATGGCCTTCTTCATTGTAAATAAACACAAAGTTGCCCTGTGTAAGTCTAGTGTGTGCATGATTGATTCAAACATGTTAGTGTGAAGTTTCGGAAAAAAGGTAGGTAAGTGTAGGTGTGATTCAGGTGAAAAGACAATTGAACCTTTGATAAAAACTCAGGATGTGTGTGTTAGATCACCTTGTCTTTGAAAAAGTTAGCATACAGGGGTCTGCCATTAGTGGTGCAATTTCTTCCTACACGTCTTGTAGATATAATGTCTCTTAGAAAAACTACTTTTATAGAGAGGTGCAAAAAGAAACATGTAGCCATTGGCTCAAACAGAGATTTGGCGAGAGTATTTAAAATCAGGTGGCAGTCCCAAAGTTGTGCTGGTGGAACTACATCTGGGTAAAGTGCTTGCAGGCCTTTGATGAACCTCTTTGTAAGAGGGTATTCAAATATTGAAGTATCGTCTACTTTGAGATGAAAGGTTGTAATAGCAGGAAGTTGTACTTTGATGGAGCCCAGTGCAAGACCAGCTTGCTTAAGGTGCAACAAATATTCCAAGATCAAAGGTAATGGAGATGTAGACAGGTTAGAGTGTCAATGTGAACACCATTCCGAGAACCTTTTCCACTTTTGAAGGAATGTTTTATGGGTGCTCTGTGCTCATGTTGAACCTGTTTAGAGACCTAGTTCTTGTGCAGAAAGCCATTGAGGAACCACACATTCAGGTTCATTATGTGAAGATTGGGATGAATGGTCTGGCTTCTGGGCTGGTAGAGGAGATTTGGGTTGTGGGGCAGGAGAATTGGAGGTATGTATGACATTTTGAGCAGAAAGGGGAAGAGAAAGTCACTCACCCTGAGCAGTAACGGAGGCTCTTTGAGATGCTTGTCCCTATGGGCGTTCCACCTTAGGTGTCCGGGATGTCAGTGTGTGCCTAGTCAGAGATTTTTGGTAGCAGTGCCCTCCGGTAGGCAGCACATGTGGAGCAGATGGCATGTGCAGTGCCGCTACTGTGTATGTTCCTTCACTGCCTCAGAAGAACTATGTCTGAAACAACTATGTCTGAAGCAGAGGGGAGGAAAGGTCGGTGGTGGAGCACCCACAGGGCAACCACCTCAAAGAACCTCTGTTACTACAGAGGGTGAGTAATCCTCTCGTCTTCTTTGAGGAGTGTCTCTGTGGGTGCTCCACCATAGGTGATTATAGAGCAGTATCCGTGATCAGAGGCAGGTGCTTTGGCTAGTCGGTATCATGCACAATAGCTAGAATGGTGTGCCCAAACCAGGTGCCATGGGACAGGTAAGTATCAAGGGCATAATATCTAGCGAACATATGAACAGAAGACCATGTAGTGGATCTGCAGATGTCTATTAGAGATATGTTATTCAGATAGGCTGTAGACGCCTCCATGGCTCTTGTAGAGAGTGCATGTAGTTGCAAAGGAAGATCTCGGCCAAAGATGGAGTAGGCTAGTCTGATGCGGTCCACTATCCATCTGGATAGTCTCTGGGTGGAAACTGGCACATCCAGGGATCTCTCTTTAGTAGAAATGAGCAGTCTAGGTGACTTGTGGATTTTCTTAGTCTTATCCAGATAAAATGCAATCACTCTGAGTACATCGAGTGCGTGACATATAGCCTCTTTAGCATTGGCATGTATCTTCAGAAAGAAGACAGGTAGGATTATGGGTTCATTACAGTGAAATGGGGTGGGAACCTTTGGGAAAAACTTTGGGTGAGGATGAAGAACCATTTGGTCATTATGGAATACTGTGTGTGTGTGGGGCGGGGGGGTTCCACCATAAGTGCACCAATTTCACCTTCCTGGCTGATGTGATGACCACCAATAAGGCCGCTTCCATAGAAAGGTGGTGCATGTCACCATGGATTCAAAAGGCCTATGGGTGAGGGCTCAGAGCACTAAACAGAGGTCCCAGGCTGGGACTGGAGGTTTGATAGGTGGGTAAGTATTCTGCATGTCCTTAAGGAAGCACTTGGTCGTTGGATGAGTGAAGACAAATTTGTTGGCAATGAGCTGATGAAAGGCTGTTATAGTTGCAAAGTGAACCTTAAAGGAGCTAAATAAAAGGCCCGACTGTTTCAATTCTAGAAGGCATTCCAAAATGTCAGAAACTGATACCATTGATGGGTTCAAACATTTTTGTTCAGACCAAAGTGAGAATCTTCACCACTTATACAGATAGGACTTTCTGGTTGTTAGTCTGTGACTGTTCAATAAAATTTGTTTGACTTGATAGAAATGTTGTTTCTATTGAAGTGAACCACTGAGAAACCATGCCTGGAGGTGAAAAACTTGGTGACATGGGTGACGAACCTGACCGCCCTTCCGTGTTACCAAATGGGGAAGCAGCGGGAGATGCAATGACCTTCTCCTGGACATTTGAACCAGGTAAATGTACCAGATCTGTGTGGGCCACGCTAGAATGATAAGGATCACCAAGGAGGCATCTGACCTCATTTTGTTGACTACTCAATGGAGAAGAGGAATTGGAGGAAATGTATAGAGAAGAGATGCAGTGTATTCCAGGGCCTTGTGAACGTGTCCCCAGGGAGTGTAAGCTAATGCCTGCACAGGAATAATATCGTAGACACTTTTTGTTGGCACTAGTTGCAAACTAGTCCACTGTCAAAACCCCAGTGGTTGAATAGCTGCTGGGGAATTTTCGGGGTCCATTTCCCATTCGTAATTGGAGTTGAAATTCCTGGTGAGGTTATCCGCCATGAGATTGTCCTTGCCCGGAAGATAAGAGGCTTGTATGTGCATGTCGTGTGCAATGCACCATGTTCACAGGAAGACAGCCTCTTTGTACAGACCCTGGCCTGTTGATGTAGTGCATGGTTGCTTGATTGTCCATGAAAGGCTTCACTGTGTTGTTGTGTATGCAATGTGTAGAATACAGCCCTGAGTTCTAATATGTTTATGCGTAGGTTGCATTCCTATGGAGACCAGTGTCCTTGAGTTCTGAGAAGGCCTGTGTGCGGTCCCCAGCTGAGAAGAGAGGCATCTGTCATGATGGTCACAGACAGGAGTTGTTTGTGAAAAGGTACTCCAATGTACACGTTTTTTGGGTCTGCTCACCATTCCAGGGAACGCTTGATCCTATTTGAGACTGTTACCAATTTGTTGATGCTATTGTAATGTGGTTTGTATATAATCCTTCACCATTGCTGCATAGGTTTCATGTGCAGTCTGGCATGGAGCACCACTGACGTGGCTGCTGCCATATGTCCTAGTAATTGAAGACAGGTCCTTGCTGGGATTTGTGGGCTGGCTTGGGCCAGTGCAATAAGGTCCTGTATAGACTGGAATCTCTGGTATGGATGAGAAGCTGTAGCCTCCACAAATTGAGGTGAGCCCTGATAAACTCCATTCTCTGGGCTGGCTGGAGTTTGCAATTGGACAAATTTATCTGTAAACGGAGGGTCAGAACAGAGTCCTGGATAGGGAGACCACATTCTGTGCTTCCTGACTTGTGCTTGCTCTTATCAGATAGTTGTCGAGGTAAAGAAATACAGAGACCCCTTGGTCTGTGGAGATGGGCAGCAACAACTGCAAGAGCCTTTGAGAAGACTGTCAGAGCTGTGGAGAGTCCAATGGCAGCACAGTGTATTGAAAGTGTGCATCGCCCACTGCGAATCTTAGGTATTTCCAATGTGCTGGATGAATGGATACGTGAAAATACATGTCCTGGAGGTCGAGAGTCAATAACCAGTCCGTTTTGTGTAAGGCAGGGATTATAACGGATAGAGTGACCATCGTGAATCGTTGTGGTCGTATATGATAATTGAGCTTCCTGAGATCGAGAATTGTATGTCTCGAAGTTGAGAGGGTTGCCTCCATCTGGTATGGCATTGCCTGTTTCTGTTGTTGAATTGTCTCTGTGCCTGAATAAAAAGAAAAGGCTTGTATCTTTGTGTAAAAAATCTTGCCTGTTTGAGTTTTGGTGCAGGGATGTGGATACCAAGCATCATTAATGTAGCTCATGAGTCTTTGAAGGAATGAAGCAACACATTGGTAGCGTCCTCAAACAGTTTAGACCCTTGGAAAGGGAGATCTTCCAACATGGCCCATACTTCACAGGGAAAGCCAAACAGGTAGAGCCATGATGACCTCCTCATCGTGAAGTCCGTCGCAATGGATTGGGACATGGTATCACAGGCATCCAAGATTGCTTGTAGAGCTGAGAGAGAGATCGGGGTACCCACATTTATATTGGCCCTGACCTGTTTCCTCTTTTCATCAGGAATGCTGCCAAAAAAATGTGATAGTTGTTTGCAAATATGGTGTGTATACTTTGTGAGCATTGTGGTGTATTTGGATATGCACAACTGTAAAGATGTGGAGGAGGATGCCTTCCTTCCTGTGAGGTCTAGATGCTTCCACTCCTTATCATAAGGTGTGGTTCTGGCTGCACTCTGCTTTCCCCTTTGATAAACTGTGTCCACAACTAAGGAATTAGGGGACAGGTGGGAAAACCAGAAATCAGCATCCTGTGGTGCGACATAATGTTTGCGGTCTGATCTCAGGCAGACTGGTGGGACCATTACTGGCATCTGCCAGATCACCTTGGCAGGGTCCATAAGGGCTGGGACCATTGGTAGGGCCAGCTTAGCAGATGGAAAGGTATGGAATATGCTTATTAGTTTATGTTGGGTTTTGGGGAGGCTCACTAGGGAGACCTCCAGGACGTGGGCCACCCTCTTGTACAGTTCCTGGAATTATCTAAAATCATCTCCCACTGTGGAAAGAGGGAGCATCAGAGTATCATCAAGGGAGGACGATGAGATATGCATTGGTGGATGTGAAGAGATTGAAGAATCTTCACTGCTTGAAGCTGGCTCATCTTCCTCCTGGTAAGCTCATCTGTCCACGGAAGGTAAGGAAGTGGCCCATGATGGTGCAGATGGGGTTGGCCGAGGCTGCCCTGTTGTGGTTGCTGGACTCTGTATGGTGTTCATGGGTCCCCATAGGGCCAATTGTCCATCAGTGGCACTGGAGGAGGCAACCACTGAGGTGACTGCCATTGAAGTAATGGTTGTGGCTGCTTCTATGGCTGCTTTGCAGAGAAGTGCATCGAGGAGTGGGCACCGACCAAGGGCTTGTCATCTTCATCACTCGAAATCAGTGGTGCCGAGCCTGCAGGAGTGGAAAGAGGGCTGCCTGGTGGAGTTGAATGCTTTAGATTAGGGCTTGCCTCACTGCGTTTTCAAGGGAGAGAAGTTTAAGTTGAGCTCCCTGGCCTTGTGTGTGCAGGCCACTAGCTGTTTGCAGTGCTGACACTGGGTGGTGACATGTGTCTGCTCCAGACACCAGACACACCGTGAATGCCCGTCGGAGATGGGAATTGAAAGCCTGCAGGACAGGCAGAGTTTGAAGCCTTGAGAACCTGGCATTCCAGGAAAGAAATCTTGCTAAGGCATATGGCCTTAACAACAACAACAACTAACTGTGAAAACTATCCTTCCATCACTAAACTATACTAACAACAACAACTATTACAAATAAGGAAAAAAGCTGGAGAGCAACTGTGGTTCCAACTGACACAGGCAGCAGCAGAGAAGGAACTGAAGGGACAGTTGGTTGCGTATGCATAGTAGTGACACTGCTACCAAAAATCTTCAACGAGGTGCACAGTGGCGCCCCAGACACCTCATGTGGAACACCCACAGGGACACTCTTCAAAGATGAATCAGGGTTGCTATGGCCAGAAAGGTGCTATCAGAATTAAGTGTGTTTTGTCTGTCTGCGCTTTGATGATGACCCTGTTTATGAGGGATATGGGGGAAAAGGCGTATAGGAAATAAAGTGACCAGTGGATCAGGAAGGCATCTCTGAGGCTTATGCTGGCTTGGAACAGAACTGAAGACACTTTTTATTGTTTTGTGTGGCAATGAGGTCTATCATGGAGTGATCCCATTATTGGAAGACTCACAAGAGAATCTCTGGGTTGATCTGCCACTCGTGTTTGGTGGCTAGTGCTCTGCTTGGAGTGTTGGTCGTGGTGTTGAGGTTGCCAGGAAGGAGTACGGCAGTGATAGATATGCTGTGTTTCCGGCACTAGTTCCAAAGTGCAATTACTTCTGTGCATAAGCTGTGTGGATTGGGCACTACTTTGATGATGTATATAAAACATTGCAGCAACATTGTCTATGTATAATCTCACGTGATTGTTATTGATTAAAGGAAGGAAACACTTGCAGACATATCTCACTGCCCGCAGTTCTAGCACATTGATGTGGAGACCTCTGTCTTTGTTGTCCCTGAGCTGTGTGATGATCCTGTCTATTATACTGCTGAGTATACCGGAGGATACCTCGGCCTGGAGTATGGTCAATACCTAGATTGTCATCTTCTTATAGCTGCAGTATTATGAATGCCAAGAGACCTGACTGTGGTCCTAGAATCTTTCATGGAATGCAGCTCTTCACTGATGTCTGCTGCAAATAACTTCTTCCCATTGAATGGGAGGTCCTCTACTGTGGACTGGATTTCCCTAGGGAAGGCTGCAGCATTGAACCATGAGGCTCTTAGCAACATGACAGATGTTGCTATGGAATAAGCAGCTGTGTTAGCCTGTACGGTCATCCTTGATGTGCCACACTCACAGCTTTGAATTGTTGTTTCTTGGCCTCAGGAATAACCGAAATAAAATAATTTAGTTTGGAATAATTTCAAGGGTCATATTTACTTAGTAGCACTGCGTAATTTGCAACTCAGAACTGCAAGGTTGAAGACATATAGAGATTAGATGAGGCTGAAGAGATGAAGCCTTTTGCTGTCATAATAGATTGGGGTGGATCTAAAGTGCTGCTGCTTAGTGTGCTGCCTCCACTACCAGGGAATTAGGTGCAGAGTAATTAAAAAGAAACTCTTATCCTTTTGGAGGGACATAGTATTTCTTGTCAGCCCACTTGCATGTTGCTGGTGCTAGATCGCTTTTGCTGGTTCCATGATGGCTGGGTTAATCAGTAGCACTATCTTTGACACAGTAGGAGTTAAAAAAATGTCAGTCAATTCGTGTCAGTTCTCTGACACTTTCTATATAGGAATATTGAGTTTAGCAGACACACATTTAAAAAGATCTTGGAAATGTGAGAAATTGTGTGCTGTAGTGGGAGGAGGAGGCATCACGGCTTCGTCTGAGGATGATTCGTTGGTATCGGGTGATGTGTCTGGTGAGGGGTCAGACTGCTTCCCTTGTATTACACATTGCTGTTGAAGGGACAGGGATTATGATGGAGGAGACTGCTGAGGCACATGAAAGTTGTTTGTAGGATCGGTGAGGTTTACATCGAGGCTGCCACAGACGCCAGTACTGCCATTGTGGATAAGGCATGGGTGGTGGCACCCACGCGTTGTTATACCAAAGTGGCATGTCTCGATGTCTGGAATGTGAAAGATGGATAGTGGCTGAGTAAATAGAGTAATCCATTAGAGAGCAGTTTTTAGGAGAAAACATCACGTTTGCCTCCTCGTCAGAGTCATTAGCAAACCCCTTTGGTGATATATCTGGTCTCAGTGTTAGAGTACCAAGAAAAATGTCAGTGCCGAGAAAAGGCAAATTGAAGGTTGAGGAGACCAGGGGGTCTCTGTGTTGTGTGTACTGCTGCACCAGTGTAGACAGTGCTGTGGTTGGCTACACTGATGCCATTGGTGGTGCTGTATGGCACTGAACAGACAGGGTAAACAGTCGGTACCATGGTGATGCCTATAGTGGTGCTGGAAGTCGGCACTGGAGGTAGTTGCAGTACTGGCAAAGTTGTGTCAGCACTGGTAGTTGCTGGCAAGGTAACGCTGGTGCTGGTAGTTGTGGTGGCACTTGAAGCAGGCAACTTAAAGCCTGTGGCCTCGAAGTGGGATTTTGCATGACTCTCTATCATGGCAGTGCCGGGGGTTCTGGACACGTCCGGTGCATCATAAGTACTCAGACCCAGTCACTCTTGGCACCATATGCAATGGAGACAAGCATTTAGGTGCCAGAGCCTCCTGAGGTAGCAAGAAGGTATGTTTCTTTGAAGATTTTTTTGTACTTTTACGTCTGTGGCTTATTGAACTGGTAGTCTGGATCTGAGGATGGTTTTAGTGATTTTTCAAGTAAAATCAGCTTGAGGCATAGGTCTCTGCCACACCATGCTCTCACTTCCAGTTTAGTGCAGTGAGGGCATTTCTGTGAGACATGTACCTCGCCAAGGTAGTGAATACATTATACGTGTCTGTCCGACACACAAATAGGATCCTTACATGAAGAACAGCGCTTAAAACCTGGGGAGCTGGGCATGGTGCGGACTATGACTATATATCTACAAGAAGGAAAACATTTGGAAGAAAAAAAACTGTTTTGTTGTTGTTGTTAAAATAGTAAACAGCTAACAAGGGCAGAACTCAGTAACTAACTAGGGGTATGTCTACACTACAGCACTAATTCGAACTAACTTAATTCGAACTAGTGCATCTAGACCTAAAAACTAGTTCGAATTAGCGTTTTGCTAATTCAAACTAGCATGTCCACATTGAGTGGAGCTTGAACCAGGGTTAAGGATGGCCGGAAGCAGTGCCGGCAGGGCATCAGATTAGGACTTAGAGAGTGGAGCTGCTGTCTCAGGCTAGCCGAGGGCTGTGCTTAAAGGGACCCGACCCCCACCCCGGACAGATAGTTCTCAGGGGTTCCCCGCTTGCAAAGCAGTCCTGGCTTGGAGTGCCCTGAGTGCCCACACTTGGCACATCATAGCACTCGGCCATTAGACCAGCTGCACTTGCCACAGGCTGCCATCCGGGAGGAGGGGTCAATCGGGGGCTGCAGGAGAGCTTCCACCCCGAAGAGCCCGCAGAGCCACCCCAGTCCTCCCCATCGGGGGCTCGTACCCCATTCCTCCCTCACCTCCTTCCACTTACCCCTCCCTAGCCCCCCTTCCTGATGTACAAAATAAAGGACACGTGTGTTCAAAAATAGAAACTCTCTTTATTGAACAAAACTCGGGGCGACTGGGAAAAGGAGGTGGGAGAGGGGAAGAGAGAGGGTGGGAGAGGGCAGGGCAACTAAAATGATCAGGGGTTTGGAATAGGTCCCATATGAAGAGAGGCTAAAGAGACTGGGACTTTTCAGCTTAGAAAAGAGGAGACTGAGGGGGGATATGATAGAGGTCTATAAAAGCATGAGTGGTGTGGAGAGGTGCATAAAGAAAAGTTCTTCATTAGTTCCAATAATAGAAGGATTAGAAGACACCAAATGAAATGAATGGGTAGCAAGCTTCAACTAATAAAAGAAAGTTCTTCTTCACAAAGCAAATAGTCAATCTGTGGAACTCCTTGCTGTAAGAGGCTGTGAAGGCTAGAACTATAACAGAGTTTAAAGAGAAGTTAGATAAGTTCATGGAGGCTGGATCCATGGAGTGATATTAGCCAGGGGGTAGAAATGGTGTCCCTGGCCTCTGTTTGTGGAAGGCTGGAGATGGATGGTACGAGACAAATGGCTTGGTCATTGTTTTGGTCCATCCCCTCCAGGGTCCCTGTGTTGGCCACTGTCAGCAGACAGGCTACTGGGCTAGATGGACCTTTGGTCTGACCCAGTATGGACATTCTAAGCTCAGGACTCAGGGTCGGGGTTCTCACTGGACCACCCTGATTTTCATGCAAACCTGCTCCTGGGTGGCCAGGCTGGCAGCTCTCCTGCCCTAGCCGGCCACTTTCCTGTGCCTAGTGCGGAGGTCGTGGATGAGGTCCACAATGTCCGCAGTAGACCAGGTGGGCGCCCACCTCTTGCGGACCCGGGCAGGCTCCCAGGAGCCGCCAGCCTGGTCCCGGGAAGAGGCGGAGGGCTGGGTGGCAGCGGGTGGCTGGCTCAAGCCGTGCCAGGTGCAGGGTCTGCTGGCTGGGTGCTGGCAGGCTTGCACCTGGCACGGGCACTGTAGCCAGCCCATGCCCCTTTAAGGGGTCCGGGGCTGGGAGGGGGGCAGAAGATTTTCCCTGGTGTTGGCCAGAGTGGCCACCAGGGAAAGCTGGGGAGGGCTAGCCTCCCACTAGTTCGAATTAAGTGGATACACAGCCCTTAATTTGAATTACTTAATTCGAACTAGGCGTTAGTCCTCGTAGAATGAGGTTTACCTAGTTCAAATTAAGCGCTCCGCTAGTTCGAATTAAGTTCGAGCTAGCGGTTTGCCTGTGTAGCGCCTATCAAAGTTAATTCGAACTAACGACTGTTAGTTCGAATTAACTTTGTAGTATAGACATACCCTAGGTAAGAACTGTAAAAAAAAGAAGTTACTCACCTCCGTGTAGTAACGATGGTTCTTCGAGGTGTGTCCCCGTGGGTGCTCCACGTCTGGTGTCGGGCTGGTCCCGGTGCCATGAATCAGAGCTTGCCAGAGCTGTATTCGTCCGGACCACGCGTGCGCGAGTCGGTTTCGCGCCTTTCATGTGCCGCGCGCGGTCCGGCACCCACCAGTTTCTTCTCAACAACCCATCTGCAAGATAGAACAAAACAGACGAGATTCCGTAGCGGGGAGGAGGGCGGGTCGTGGAGCACCTACGGGGACACATCTCGAAGAACCATCGTTACTGCACGGAGGTAACTTCTTTTTCTTCTTTGGGGTAGTCCCCGTGGGTGTTCCATGTCTGGTGACTACGTAGCAGTAATCTGAGTTAGACGTGGGCTGCAGAATCACGATTTTGGTGAGTAGGGAGTACTGCTAGAGCCACCGCTGAATTAGAAGTCAGGTGCTGCACTATTGCATAGTGTCTTGAGAATGTGGTATTGGAGGACCAGGTGGTTGCCCGGCAGATGTCACGTAGAGCCACTCCTCTAACAAACGCTACTGACGTAGCCACTGCTCATGTAGAGTGGGCTCTTGGCTGTGATAGGAGCGGCTTTCCACAAATGGCATAAGAGGTGGTAATACAAGAGATGACAAGTTTCAAAATACACTGGGCCAAGAGGGGTTGGCCTTTAAAGCATCCTGACGTCGAAACGATAAGGCAATCTGTTTTCCGGATATCGTGGGTTCTATTTCTATAGAATGCAGTGACCGACAGACATCTAGAGTATGCAGGAGAGCGTCCCACTGAGAGGTGTGAGGCTTTGGGTAGAAGCATGGCAAAACAATTGGGTTATTAATATGAAATTCTGTGCAGACCTTCAGAAGGAAGGCTGGATGAGATCTCAGTGTTACAGCGTCCTTACTAAAGACTGTATAGGGGGGCGATGCCATTAGTGCTGCCAGCTCACTGCCCCTATGCACTGACGTTATGGCCAGGAGGAAGAGTATTTTCATTGCGAGCATAAGCCAGGGTATCGTTGCTAAGGGTTCGAAGGGGGGGGGGGGGGCGTGTCAGGACATCTAACACAAGATCCAGGTTCTATGTGGGTGGCGGAGGCCTGTGAGGTGGGTTAAGGATAGTGAGGCCTCTAAGAAATCTTGACATCATGGGGTGGGAAAAAATGATCTCCCGTCCACCGGCCCGTGAAAGGTTGAGATTGCGGCCACGTGGACTCTTTGAGTATGATATTGAGAGCCCTGAGGCCTGCAACGGAAGGATATAGTCCAGCAGGACATGCTGTGGTGAGAGAAGAGGGTTTAGACCCTTTGGAGCACACCAACATGTGAACCTAGACCATTTGGACAGGTAGGTTTTCCTTGGAGTCTTTCCTGCTATGTAGATGTATGTGTTTCACCTGGTCCGAGCAAAGATTCTCGGACACGCTGAACCATCTATCATCCAGGCTATGTGTAGAGTGTCCAGCTTTGGGTGGAGAAGAGCGCCGTTCTACTGCGACAGGAGGTCCAGTAGATGGTGGAAGCGGTATGGTGGGTGCATGGACAGCTGCAGGAGAGTTGAGTACCATGGCTGCCTGGGCCAGGTCGGAGCTATGAGTATGACCCTCACCTTGTCCATGAGGATCTTCTCGAGTTCTCTGGGAATGAGCACTACAAGGAGGAATGCATATAACAGTGATGTCGCCCAGTGAAAGAGAAAGGCGTCTCCCAGAGAATGTGCACCTGAACCTGCTCTGGAGCAGTATGCTGTGCATTTTCTGTTGGCCCAAGTGGCGAAAAGATCTATCATTGGATGGCCCCAGCAGCGGAAGAGAGTCAGGAGGACATCCGAACGGATCACCCACTCGTGATGAAAGACAGAGTTACTCACCTTGTGCAGTAACGGTGCTTCTTCGAGATGTGTCCCCGGGGGTGCTCCACTCTGGGTGCTGGCGCATCCTCGCACTGGCGACCGGAGATCTTTCTAGCTGTTTCCACCACGCTGTGCATGTGCCAGAGCGCCCCCCTGTGTCACTGGAATCCGTTCCTTCTGTACCAGTCAGAAACAAGGGCTCCAAGCCAGGGAAGGAGGAAGGGTAGTGGAGCACCTACGGTGAGTAACTCTTTCTTCTCCTTCGAGAGGTCCCCGTGGGTGCTCCACTCTGGGTGACTACACAGCAGTTGTCAACCCAAGGAGGTGGGTTTGGAGCCCCATGTTAGTCACTGTGGACAGTACTGCCTGTCCTACTGCCATGGAAGATGCAATTGAGGAAGAGAGAGCATAATGTTGTGCAAAAGTATGGTCCGAGGACCAGGTTGCGGCATTACATATATCCTGTAGAGGGACATTGCTGAGGAAGGCGTTAGTGGAGGACATCGCCCTGGCGGAATGTGCTGTAATCGTTTCAGGTAGTCTTTGTTGTAGAGTACATAACATGTTGGCCCATTGATGACGGTATGGTCAGCCGATGGTGGAAGAGGCTGATGGTAGGCTTGTGTGTGATGACCACAGGAAACTTGTTTGATAACTTGACACAGGAGTTAAACCTGCTGCTTAGACGCAGGTCGAGCCGATGTCCGATTCTGTTGCTTGCGTTTGTGCTGCAGACGCGGTCTGAATCTCTCCTGGTCAGGTCCGTGCTGATGTTGCTTGTAAGATGAATAATCGTACCTCCTTTGGAAGGGGTAGCATAGTTTGCGCTTCAACAGAGGGGTATACATGCTCAGGGTTCGGAGGATTGTACGAGAGTCCTTTCCAGAATGGAGAATTTCATCCGTAGTGGCGGCAAACAGATTTGTCAGTTGAAGGGCAACTCTTCAACCTTGGACTGCCGTTCTCTAGGGGCTCCCGCTGATAGCAGCCAGGAAGCTCTCCGCATGGCAATGCCTGTCATCATGGCTCGCGCTGCCATGTCTGCTACATCAGTGGCAATTTGAAGAGATGTTCTACATGCGGTGTATCTCTCCTGGACAACAGCTCTTAAGAGGGGTCTCTTGCCATCGGCAAGGTGTTGCATCAACTCTGGAAGCTCAGAGTAGTTATCGAAGTTGTGGTTTGACAAGAGGGCTGCGTAACTGGCGATTCGGAGGAATAAAGTAGTGGAAGAATAGATTTTCTGGCCAAATAAGTCCAATTTTTTGGAGTTCTTGTCCAGAAGGGAACTTTTGAAATGAGGCATCTTATCTTTGTGGCAGACAGCATCCACTATCAAGGAATTGGGCTGTGGATGATTGAAAAGAAAGTCTAAGCCTTTGGAGGGAATGAAATACTTATCAGCTTTTTTATTGGTAGGTGGTATGGATGTTGGCGTCTGCCAGATCTCCTCAGCTACCTCCATGATAGCCTTGTCTATTGGGAGAGCAATCTTCCGCTGATATTTAGGGTGTAAGTTTTTAAAAAGCTTATGCTGTTTCACTTCAGCCTCCGTGAGCTGTACCTCCTGAGATTGTGCCACCCGTTTGAATAGGTCTTGGAATTCTTTGAGATTGTCAGGGGGTGGTGTCTTGGCCAAGGTTTCCGCTTCTCCTGTCGAGAGTGCAGATGAGCGGGTGCTAGGAGACATGTCTGGTTCTGTTTCTGAGAGTTGTCCCTCCTCCAGGTCTGACTGTTGTGTGTGAGTGGCTAGAAAGCATGGTGGTAACATAGGTCAGCGTGGAGATTGGTTCTGAGGTTGAGAATGCACTGAGCGTGGGCTGATCGATCGACAGGAGCATGGTGATCTGTGATGAGATCGTGAGCAGCTATGACGGGGTGAGTCATAGTAGTAGGACCTATGGTAGCGCCCGGGATGTCGATCAGTAGCTACTGGTGATGAATGTCTGGAGGATCCTGAGCTGCTATGTCTGACATAGTAGATGGTGTGTGGTGAGTGAGACAGGGAATTGCCTTGGTGGGGATGGGGATCTGGAGTATCTATAATGAGAGCAGCTACGTTCCCTACAGTAGTGGTGGCGAGACGATAAACTTCGCCTACAGTGTTCCTTGCGCGCTGCTGCGTGATGTGAAGATGTGGAGGGGTAAGGCGATGGCTCTGGGGAGAATCCCGGAGAGGGAGAGAGAGAGATTGTATGAGTGTCAGTTCTTGGCACTGCATTACTAGAGGCTGCTGGCAGCTGCTCAGAGCTTGCAGACTGCAAGGGTAGAGGCTCAGAGGGCTGTGCTTGAGCTGTCATTTGTTCAGTGCTGGGTGCCGTAGGTGCTGAGGACAGCTCCTTATGAGCAGAGGAGGCTGCCAGAGTTGCAGAGCCCGGCACCTGCGGTGCAGGGGTGGCTGTCTCTTTAAGGAGCCCTCCTGTTGTCTGCGGTGCTGAACGCAGCCAGGGCTGGGAAGTGCTGGCTTGTTTCTTTGAAGTGGTCGCCCCTGCTGTCTTTGAAGTTGAGCTGCTCAGGGCAATTTTCAGGGAACGAGCAGGAGAGGCTTTCTTCCTCTTGGGGGAAGCCATAGCCAGGGAGGGAGCCCTCCGCTTTCCTGCCGTTGGGTTCGATGCTGAGGAGCCTGGAGCGCTGGGAGGTAGGAGAGCCTTGTCATAAAGGATCTCTTTAAGCCATCTTTCCCGCTCCTTGCGGGCTCCTGTTTTCAGTTTAGCACAGTGGCTGCATTTCTGGGGAATATGAGCCTCCCCAAGGCAATGGACACAAGCGGAGTATCCATCAGAGACAGGCATTGTGTCCCTGCACATAGTACATTTTTTAAAACCGGGGGAGCTCGGCATGTCGGCTGACAGAGGAGTTTGCGCTTGTTTCTCCATTCTCCTTTAGCCCCTTTCTCTCTTGTTTGTGGATTGCTGTATATAGTTATTTTAGTTATGTTCTCCTTTTTTTTTTTAAAGAAGTTAATGAACTCGGGGTTGTAACAACAAAGACGACTTAGAATGAAACAAAGTAACTACATACAAACAGTAAGTGTTTCTTTTCTTATCATTATACTGTCTCTTTCTTTTTTTTTTTTTTGAACCGCGGTGCTGGGAGCTGCACAGCAAGAACAGCTGAGACCTTCAGCTAACGTATGAACAGCAGATAACTGTGAGAAATAACCAACTACAATTAAAGAGCTACTTAATGAACCGAAAGGGTAACGAAGTAAATATTTGACTTGAACTTTCACTCCGGAAACCTGAGATTAAAGGAGCTCCGTCCATGACCAGGGGCGGATTAGAAGAAACTGGCGGGCGCCGTACCGTTCATGGCACATGAAAGGCGCGAAACTGGCTCGCGCACGCACGGTCCGGCCAAATACAGCTCTGGCAAGCTCCGATTCGTGGCACCGGGACCAGCCCATGACCAGACGTGGAGCACCCACGGGGACTAACCTGAAGAAGAACTGGGTTTATTTATCTAAAATGCAGAACAAGGTGGGGAAAATGCCATGCTCTGTCTTTGACTGGAGGAGGCAGAGAAGGAACTGGGGGGCGGGGAGAGGGAAGGAGGTTTGTGCATGCGTGATGCCTGAACAGTAGGAGTGCGTGGCTTGGGGTGCGCGCATGTGCATCCCCAGGGACACTGTTCTGATGACTCTGGAGAAAGGGCTCGGCCATGGTGCAACAACTTAATGTGGAGCACTCATAGGGGCATCTCTCAAAGAATGGATAATTATGTCATCCAGGTATGCAGTGGTATGGGGGTGCAGGAGTTTGTCCATGAGATGTTGGAAGATGCCCCAGGCAGTCTGAAAGGAAGAATGGTATACTAGAATAGTCCCCTGGGTGTAGAAAACAGAATTTTTCCTTTACCTTCCTGGCCAACGGGATCCCTTTGTTAAATTGAGTGTGGTTAGAAAACGGGCACTGCTCAGGTGGTCAACTAACTCATCAATATGGGGTAGGCATCAAATTGGGATACTCTGATCAGCAGCCGGACGTCATTAGAGAACCTAGTGGTACCACCTAGAAGGCATTAACTCAATTGGGCTGGACCATTCATTGTGAGACCCCTCAATGACTCCTAGTTCCAACACCTGTTTTTCTGCTGGGACATGGTAGGGCCTTATTGTTATCTTAATGGCCTGCTTTAATTGAAAACACATTCTGGTTGCCATACCTTAACTTCCCCCACATATTCAATGACCTGATAGGGCCCTTGGCATTAGGCCACAAGTTTGCTTTCTGCTGTGAGTATTAATGCCATCACTCAATCCCCTGGTTGGAACTGTTAAACCTTTGCTTGGCAGTTGTAATGGTTTCTTTGGGTCTCTTGTGCCTTTTCCAGATGTTCCCATATGACTGGATGACCTGGGCTATCTGTTCCTGCATCTGCAGAACATGCAGGATTATATTTTTCTCTGCACTGGGTTCCTCCCCCCAGATCTCTCTGGTGATATCTAGTATGGTGGTGCCTGTATAATACTTATAAAGGAGAAATCCAGATTGAGGCCTGAGGGACCTTCCAGATGGGAAACATAAGGTGGCTAGAGGGAACACTGAGTGGGACACCTAACATTTTCCATCCTTGGGCGGACTGCATTTTCTTTTAGATGGGTTGAAATTTCTTGTGCGCACCACCAATACTGAGGTTGTATGTGAATATGCAGTGTGTCCCACTACAAACAAAAAACCTAAGCATAAATATATATTTTAATGGAAGACAATATATTTAAACAAGGGATAATTAACAAGGAGCAAGGCTTAACATGTTTATTTAATATGAAATCAAATAAAAACAAACACTACCATTGTAGTATATATATTATCATCCTAACAACTCAAGCTAGTAAACACAGCAAAATGGGGCATACTGCAAATATCTCTATAAATAAATCAAAGACATGGCCAGTAAGTAAAAGTATAAAAATATGTACAGCTTTAAGATGCTAAACAAATCTGAGTCAGCTAGAAATAGTCATGCTCTCCTATATTGATATAATATTTACTGACACTGGAAAGAAGAGTGAAGGGCATTCACTCAGGCTTATATACTTTCTCTGGGGAATGTTTAGGACCTATGCTATGCAAATGAAAGAGATCTGTAAAACAGATAAAAGTTCTGTTTTGAAACTTTTACCGTGGCTGTGTCTAGACTGCATCCCTTTTCCGTAAAAGGGATGCAAATTAAACACATCGCAATTGCAAATGAAGCGGGGATTTAAATCCCCCCCGCTTCATTTGCATAAACATGGCTGCCGCTTTTTTCTGGCCCGGGGCTTTGCCGGAAAAAAGTGCCAGTCTAGACGGGGATCTTTCGGAAAATAAAGCCTTTTCCGAAAGATCCCTTATTCCTTTTTTTAAGCCGGAAAAAAGCGGCAGCCATGTTTATGCAAAACATAAAATCCCCGCTTCATTTGCAATTGCAATGTGTTTAATTTGCATCCCTTTTAGTCTGAGGCTCAGGCCCCCCGCAATCCTCCCAGCATTGAGAAGCCATGTTGGCGCTCAAACCCTTCTACCACCTCACACCAGGACTGGAGCATACAAAATCAACTAGCCTGGGACCCCCTAAGCTCTGGCGTATGAGGAGAATGTGGAGAGTGCCTTTCTCCTACTCAGTTGGGGGCCACGTCAGTGAGGATTTGTTTGTTTTTGTGTTTGCTTCTCACTTGTGTGCAGCCCCTGACTGATTTTTCTGAGAGTCAGTGGCCCCTGACACCAAAAAGGTTCTCCACTCCTGCCTTATACAAAGTAGAATGTAAACTAAGAATACTGACTAAAGATTACTTATCAGTAACTGAGGCTCTCACAGTATATTGTCAGTACACATGAACACTATCTAGACACATGCTCTCTTGCCATTGAGTCAAACCCTCTCGAAAGCAGTGGGAGTTGCACAATACGTTTGTGCAGAACTGAACCTTCAAGAGCTGAAAGCATGTAAGGGATCCTTAGCCATAATTGTCCCTCAGTTCCTTCTAGGTTTTCAGAATCTAAAATGAAGACATAGGAGAAGAATGGTGGTGGGAAGTGAGTATTTCTGGTTACACCACAGTTATTGGTCAAATCTTCTTCTTCCTGTTTGTCAGTATAGCTCCCCAATCATAGATGACTGAAGTACTGGTGTAAACATAAAGCTTCCATTTTTTTTAAAAAATAAGAAAGTGAGGGTTAGGATCAACTACACATCAAAAGAACTGATTAACTGGTGAAATTTTTTAGAACATCTGAGAGCCCTGCTGCTAGGAAGCTTCCTCTCAGACATCACTGTACGGAGGGCAAGGTTTGAAAGGGAGGCAAGCCCATCTATCGTGGATGAAGAAGCTTGCTGGAAAGCAAGGGAAGTGGCATCACTAAGGGGAGTGGGAGGTTGGTGGGAAAGACCAAAGAGGGAGGATTAAACATCAAGACAGAAGGAGGGTTCAGACAGCCATGTCTGTTTACCCCCAGAAGATAGGCAGCAGGTAAAAGTACAGGGCATGGGTGTGAATAAACAGCGATATGCACCCAAACTACCACAGGCACCATTTGGGACAGGAAAAAGGAGAAACTAAAGGGAACTTCAGCTTTTTCCCCTGGATGCTACAATCTAGGGAACTTACTGATTTGCTTAGTTCTGTCCAAACTGCAACTTAGTATCTGGATGAAACTTAAGATGAAGTGGTTCCAGAGCCCACCCTTAAAGAATACTATGTGTAACAACTTACCAAGAATTGTGATAGATTCTTCATCACTGGAAATTTTCAAATAAACACTGGACTTCAACCTTTGACCTTGTTGCAGTTTGATGGGTCCCAAACTCCCCTCTTGATGGCAGGAAGGTAGACGCCAGAAATCTCTAATTCTAGGATATCTCAAACTGCCTAATGGTAATGGGCAACTGATATTTCATAAGAATGTAAGAACGGCCATGCTAGGTCAGACCAAAGGTCCATCTAGCCCAGTATCCTGTCTTCTGACATTGGCCAATGCCAGGTGCCCCAGAAGAAATGAACAGAATGGGTAATCATCAAGTGATCCATCCCCTATTGCCCATTCCCAACCTCTGGACAGCAATCCTGTGCATCCTGGCTAATAGCCAATGATGGACCCATCTTCCTTTTTTAAGCCTGTTCTAGTTTAGGCTTTGACAACATCCTCTGGCAAGGAATTCTACATGTTGACTGTGAATTGTATGAAGTATTTCTTTTGTTTATTTTAAATCTACTACCTATTAATTTAATTTGGTGTCCCCTAGTTCCTGTGTTATGCAAAGTAGTAAATAACTCTTCTTTATTCATTTTCCCCAAACCAGTCATGATTTTATAGATCTCTATCAAATCCCACCATGTCATTTCTTTTCCAAGCTGAAAAGTCCCAGTCTTATTAATCTATCATCATATGAGAGCCATGCCACGCCCCTAATCGTATCTGTTGGCATTGAAAAAAGTTCAGAAAAGGACAAGGTACCTTTTCTGAGATAAGGCAACCACATCTGCATGCAGTGGGTGTAACATAGATTTATATAGAGTTAATAAGACAGTCTGCGCCTTATTTTATATCCCTTACTTAATGATTCCTAACATTTTTGCTTTTTTGATTGCTGTTGCACATTGAGTGGATGCTTTCAGAGAACTATCCACAATGACTCCAAGATCTCTCTTGACTGGTAACATTTAATTTAGTCCCCATCATTTTATACGTGTAGTTAGGATTATGTTTTCCAATATGCATTACATTAAACATTAAAGTTCATCTGACTTTTTGTTGCAGTCACCTAATTTCGTGAGACCCTTTTGAAGCTTTTCAGTCTGCTTTGAACTTAACTATCTTGAGAAGCTTTGTATCATATACAAATTTTACCATCTCACTGTTTACCCCTTTCTTGAGATCATTTATGAATATGCGGAATAAGACCGGTCCCATTACAGACCCCTGTGGGACATCACTAGTTACGTTTCTCCATTCTCAAAATTGACCATTTATTCCTACCCTTTGTTTTCTATCTTAACTAGTTATCAGTCCATGAGAGGACCTTCCCTTTTAGTCTTTGACAGCTTACTTTGTTTAAGAGCCTTTGATGAGGGACCTTGTAAAAGGCTTTCTAGAAAACTAAAGTACACTATATCTGCTGGATCCCCATTGTTCATGTGCTTGTTGATCAACTTCAAAGAATTCTAATAGATTGGTGAGGCATTATTTCCCTTTACAGAAACCATGTTGACTTTTCCTCAAAAAATTATGTTCATCTATGTATCTGACAATTATGTTCTTTACTACAGTTTCAACCAATTTGCCTGGTACTAAAGTTAGCATTACTGGTCTGTAATTGCCAGGATCACTTCTAGAACCCTTTTAAAAAATTGACATCACAATAGCTATCCTCCTGTCATTTGGTACAAAAGATGATTTAAAAGATAGGTTACAGTTAGTAGTTCTGAAATTTCACATTTGAGTTCTTTCAGAACTCTTGGGCAAATGCCATCTGGTCCTGGTGACTTATTACTGTTTATCAATTTGCTCCAAAACCTCCTCTAATGACTCCTCAGTTTGGGACAGTCCTTCAGATGTCACCTAAAAAGAATAGCTTAGGTTTAGGAATCTCCCTCATGTTCTCAGCCATGAAGACTTAGTTTATCCACACTGACTTTTATCATTTTTGAGTGCTCCTTTAGCATCTTGATCACCTAGTGCCCCAATGGTTGTTTAGCAGGTTTCTGCTTCTGATGTACTTTAAAAAATTGCTATTACTTTTTGACTATCTGTTCTTCAAATTCCTTTTTCCTGTTCTTCCTTTCCTTTCCTAATTATACTTTTAGGCTATGTCTAGGCTACCCCCTCCTGCGCAAAAAATATGCAAATGAGGCAAAGTGTGGAATATTGCTGTGCCTCATTTGCATAATTAATGAGGGTCCATTTTTGCGCAAGGAGCGTCTACATAGCTCCTTTTTGAGCAAAACCCTCCTCTTGAGCAAGAGCAATTCTTACTGAAAAAAGAGGAAGAATGGCTCTTGCACAAGAGGGGGTTTTTGTGCAAAAACGGAGCCTGATTAATTATGCAAATGAGGTGTGGCAATATTCCATGCTTCACCTCATTTGCATTTTTTTGTGCAAGACAGGGCAGTCTAGATATAGCCTTACAGTTCATTTGACAGATTTTATGCTCCTTTCTATTTTCCCCACTAGGATTTAATTTCCACTTTTTAAATTATACCTTTTTATCTTTCACTGTTTCTTTTAGTTGTTTATTAAACCATGGTGGCACTTGGTTCTCTTACTAGGTTTTTAAATTTGGGGTATACATTTATGTTTAGCTTATATTATGGTATCTTTGAACATTTTCCATGCAGCTTGTAGGGATTTCACTTTTGGCACTGTACCTTTTAATGTCTGTTTAACTAATCTCATTTCTGTGTAGTTTTCCTTTCTGAAATTAAATGAGGCAGTGTTGTGGTGTTTTTCCCACCACAGGGAAGTTACAATTATTTATACTATGGCCACTACTTCCAAGCGGTCATAAAAATGTAAGAATTGTCATACTGGATCAGACCAAAGGTCCATCTAGCCCAATATCCTGACAGTGGTTAATGCTAGGCGCCTCAGAGGAAATAAACAGAACAAGTAAACTTCAAGACTACATCTACACTGGCATGATTTTGTGCAAGAACTCTTTTGTGAAAAAGTTCTTGTGCAAAACTCTTCCAGGAGAGTGTCTATACTGGCATGTGCCTTTGCGCAAGAGCATCCATGCCAGTGTAGACGCTCTCTTGCGCAAGAAAGCTCTGATGGTCATTTTAACCATAGGGCTTTCTTGCGCAAGAAATTCATGTTGCCTGTCTACACTGGCCTCTTGTGCAAGAACAGTTGTGCAAGCGGGCTTATTCCTGAGCTGGAGCATCATAGTTCTTGTGCAAGAAGCACTGATTTCATACATTAGAATGTTAGTGTACTTGCGCAAGAACTCGTGGCCAGTGTAGAGAAGCAGCAAGTTTTGGCGCAAAAGCGTCTGCTCCCCTCCCCCGGCCATACTGCTGTCTCTGATAGAGTTCCCTCTCCATTTCCCTCTCACCACAATCCAACAGGATTCAAAATGAAGGTGAATGGGTAGTGCAAA
Source organism: Pelodiscus sinensis (assembly GCF_049634645.1). NCBI lineage: Eukaryota > Metazoa > Chordata > Testudines > Trionychidae > Pelodiscus > Pelodiscus sinensis. The sequence goes on along the minus strand of NC_134730.1, from coordinate 8,038,970 downwards.
ACAGATAAAGACCACACATCTCAAAATTTCCAATTATAGTAAGCAATCTCCACTGCTTCTTTGAATGCAGGTCCCAATATGTATTTTACACATGGATGACTAACAAAGTACTTAGCGAAGTAGAGCATAGCTTAGAGAAAGGTGCAATTTCAGACTGGAGCGGAGAATGTTAGTGGTGATTCCCAAGGGTTACACTGTACATTCAAGAAGATTTCAAAAATAACCGAATACTGCTACTACCCTTCAGGCTAACTACTTTAAACCTGTTTCATATAAATTGTTTAATATAACCCACAACTGGAGCACTTTTCATAGTATCAATTTTGTATTCTTATTTTACTGACTCACGTATGATTGACTGACATTCTACATTTAATAGAAGTTTAATGAACCTCAGCTTTAGATGAAGGAGGTCAAAATATATTGTTCAAAATCTTATAGCAGTTAGCTCAAAACTAAGAATAAAACAAAATGGACCATAATAGAGATATAAAAACATTCCAGGGACATGGCAGCCACATTCCAGGGAAATTAGAGGGAGACTGGTGTGGGGTGAGGGGAGGGGAGAAAGATTGGGGGTTCAGGTGAGGAAGACATAGCATCACCAGCTCTTCCACTGTACCTCCAGACCCTGCACTTCTCACGCCTGCACATTGCTGCTCCTCCAGGCTCCAGTGCACCCCAACACACCTACAGCTCCCAGTTAGCATACAATAATTACCAGTAGTAGGCAGAGACAAAGAGACAACATAGCTTCGGGTGTTATGAGAATTCATCCCTGTGGGAACAAGTACTGACAGTGCCTTCCTAAACACAGCAATAGAGGATTTTGTTGACAATCCTAGTCACTTTGGCTTCAAGGGAGAAAAGTTACTCAAAATTAAAAATTAAAAACTACCTACAGCCAACTGTCTCTCAAGACAGGCTGGGTAGACTTGCTATTCTGTCCATTGAGAAGCAGCATCAAACATGGATTACCGTGATTTGATAGAATTTGCTGCAAGGAAGTCCAGAAAGACGGGATTTCAGAATGTAAGCAGTGTGACACTGATTGTGATCACTGATGATTTTTTAAATTATATGAACTTCATTATAATAAAAAAGAGCTACAATATAACATTATAATTATATAGCCATGCATTATCAATACTTAACCTGCAGCCAACAGCTGACCTATAAGTTCATTATAACCAGATTTCACCTGTATAAAAAAATGTTAAGGGTGACTTGCCCTAGGCACTGCACCCACCTAGGGTCAAACCTGCATGAAGCATAGGAATTTCATACATTTCCCCTGCAGCTTTTCCACACCACTCTCAGGGTATGTCTACACTACCACCCTAGTTCGAACTAGGGTGGTAATGTAGGCAACCGGAGTTGCAAATGAAGCCCGGGATTTGAATTTCCCAGGCTTCATTTACATAAAGCCGGGCGCCGCCATTTTTAAATGTCCGCTAGTGCGGACTCCGTGCTGCGCGGCTACATGCGGCACGGACTAGGTAGCCTAGTCACGTGAAACAAGGAGTAACGGTAGTTCGGACTAGGAAGCCTAGTCCGAACTACCTAGTAAGTGCCGCCCAAATCCCAGGCTTCATTTGTAACTCCGGTTGCCTACAATACCACCCTAGTTCGAACTAGGGTGGTAGTGTAGACATACCCTCATAGTGGCAGAGGGGTGATACGTGGGAGTGGCACAGAGCCACATTTGCCCACAGGAGTGGGTGCCTGTTTCCCAGGTTGCCGATTAAAGTGATTCAAGTGTATTTCTGGCATTTACCATATCTTGGAGACACCTTTGACTAGAAAATGTTGGAATAGAGCAGTGTTTCTCCAAGAGGTTTCATGGTATAATTGGAACTATTTCTAGCTTTTCCTTTTCATACAATGGCAGAGTCAATTGGTGAGAAGTGGAAGAAAAATATGACACCAGAGAGAGTGGTCCAGGTATCTGTCACAGGGATCCCAACAACCCCAATAAGGCTAGGAGGTCACTCTCTGTGGTAACTAAGAACATCTGTACTAGTGCTCCCTGGATAGTTCGCATCCAGAATGCTGGTATAGCCTGTTGGGACTCCTGTGCCTTCTTGGAGATATTTGCGCCTCTATCTTCTCTGATTCCATCAGGTTTGGTAGCACCATCGATATGGAAGCACTTCTGCATAGGGGACGTAATTACTCATTAGACTTTGGGTAGAATCACAGAACTTGAAGGAACCTTGAGAGAGCATCAAGTCCAGTCCCCTGCACTTATGGCAGGACCAAGCACCATCAATACCATCCCTGACAGATATTTGTCTAACTTGCCCTTAAAACTCTAATGGAGATTCCACAACCTCCCTAGGTAATTTATTCCACTGTTTAACCACGCTGACAGTTAGGAAGCTTTTTCTAATGTCTAACTTAAACCTCCCTTGCTACAACTTAAGCCCATTACTTCTTGTCCTATTATCAGAGGTTAAGAAGAATAATTTTTCTCCTTCCCTCTTGTAACAACCTTTTAGGTACTTTAAAGCTGTTATTTCCCCTCTCCTTCCTTTTTTTTCTAGCTAAACAAACCTAATTCTTTTAATCTTCCCTCATAGGTCAAGTTTTCTAGACCTTTAATTACTTTTTGTTTCTCTTTTCTGAACTTTCTCCTATTTCTACACATCTTACGTGAAATGTGGTGCTCAGAACTGGACACAGTACTCCAAATGAGGCCCAAGCATCACAAAATAGAGCAGAATTACTTCTGTAGTAGTTCAGCACAGAGATGCAATACATTTAGGATGCACTGGTGTGCGATTCTGTCTGTTCTCCTGCTCCGTCAGTGATGATAAACATTGTGTGTGCATTTTTGTAGGCTTCCTCAGTATGTCATGTCAGCTCTGCACAGGTAGCTAGCATAATAGACTGATGCTATTATGAGCCTCCAAAGTCCACAGACTCAGGATATGTCTACACTACAGCGCTAATTCGAACTAACTTATTTCGAATTTGTTAATTCGAAATAAGCTAATTCGAAATAGCACGTCCACACTGATTGGACGCAGGGGCGCATTTAAGGGCAGCTGAAACAGGTTCTGGCAGGGCATCAGGTCAGTAGTTGCTTTGTGTGGCTACTGTCTGAGGCTATCTGAGGCTTGTGCTTAAAGGGACTCCCCTGGACAGCCAGTTCTCAGCTTTCTCGCTTGCTTGTCTACCTCGCCGAGGGACAGAAAAGCGTTTTCCTCTCTGCCTGCCTGTGTCGGTGGTTCCCATTGGGGATGCTGCCGCAGTTGGCACCATGGAGCCAGAGCTCACCCTGGGCATTCTGCTCCAGTTTTTGGACTTGCTGCTGCAAGCCTGCCAGAAATGGGTGGAAGCTGCGTGGCACCATCTGGTGCACGTCAGCCCCGACTCTCCGCCTGGCCTCCCTGGGGGCCGTGGAGTAGCTGCAGCAGCGCACGGATGCCAGCGTGCCCCGCCGCATCTGGCGTCTGGACACCAGCAGTGACTGGTGGGACCGCATTGTCCTGGAGCACCGGGGAGACCAACAGTGGACCCAGAACTTCAGGATAAAGGAGGACATCTTCCTCGAGCTCTGCTAGTGGCTCACCCCTGCTATGTGGCGACGGGACACTCGCATGAGGTGGCAGCATGAGGCCCGCCTTCCCACTCCAGAAGTGTGTGGGCATCGCCCTGTGGAAGCTCTCTACGCCAGACAGTTACCAATCCATCGGGAACCAGTTCGGCGTGGGGAAATCCACCGTTGGAGCAGTGCTCATGCAAGTACGGCACTCACCGGCCACTGGGCTGAGGTGGGAGGGCGGGCTGCAAGGAGGGGATGGGCCGCCCCAGGGAAAACGGGGCGGGGGGAAAAGGCAAAAGTGCCCCGCACCGGAAGGGTCGGTCTGTCCCGGCCGTACTACACACCGCCCACGGGGGTTGCTTCTGGGTGTGGGGCGCGGGGCAGTGTCAGGGAACGAACACTCTCAGCCACCCGGGCACCCCAGTGATTTGCGATTTGGTGTGTCCCTCTGCAGGTGGTCAAGGCCATCAACTGGGTGCTACTCTGCAAGGTGGTCCACCTCACTGACCCAGATGCGGTCATCCAGGGGTTTGGGTGCCCTCGGCTTTCCCAACTACGGGGGGGGGCTATCGACGGGACGCACATCCATGCCCCAGAACACCAGGCCTCCCAGTATATCAACCGCAAGGGGTACTACTCTGTCATTCTGCAGGCCGTGTCTGACCACCGGGGCCAGTTCACGGACATTAATGGCAAGGCATATGACGCCAGGGTGTTTCACAACTCCTCCATGTGCCAGAAGCTGCACGCCGGGACCTTCTTCCCCAACCACCACATCAAGGTCGGGGACATGCACATGCCCGTCTGCCTGGTGGGGGATGCAGCCTACCCCCTAAAACTCTGGCTAATGAAGCCCTACACAGGACACCTCAACCCCTCCCGGCAGGCCTTCAATGCTAGGCTCACTAGGGCCCGCATCGTGGTCGAGGGGGACTTTGGCTGACTGAAAGCCCGATGCTGCTGCCTCCTCACCTGCCTCGACCTTGCCGAGCACAATATTCCTCCCACGGTGGCAGCATGTTGTGTGCTGCACAATTTATGTGAGCGAAAGGGGGAGACTTTCCTACCAGCCTGGATGGCTGAGGCTGACCGCATGGCTGGCCACTACGCACAGCCCTGCACCGACACTATCCAGGAGGCCCAGCAGGGGGCCGTCCAGATCCGGGAAGCCCTGCAGGAGAGTTTCCCTGTGGAGGAGGACTGAACTCTCCCTGCATGCCCCACTGGGGCCTTCTTGCACCCTCACTTCCTTTCCCTTTCCCCTCCCTAATGCAAAATAAACATACCTGTTTTGCTAAAAACAAACAAACTCTCTTTATTTTACATAACTGGGGTGGGGGGAAGGAGGAATGAGGGTGGAAGAGGGGAGAAGGAAACCTGGGAGGAGGGAGCTGGAAGGGGGAGGAAAGGGAGGAAGGGAAGGGAAGGGAAAGCTCAGGGTTGGGGGTCCTGCTGGCTCTCCTGTCTTGCAGCACAGTGGGTGTGGGAGCATTGGGGGGGAATGGGTGTGGAGGGTGGGGCAGGAGGGATAGGGAGTGCGGAGGAAACAGGAGGGGGAGCAGGGATGGGAGGAGGAGCGAGAGCTGGGGCAGCTGCAGGGGCTGGAGCAGGAGGAGGCAGGAACCTGTCCACCAGGGTCTGGAGGTGACCTCTGAGGGCACAGCCCTGCTCCTCTAGTGCCTCCAAGCTCTGTTGCCGCAGCCGCAGGTCCTTCTTGACCCAGTGGTCCTAGGTGAGGAGCTGGTGCTCCAGTAGCCTAAGGTGCCGCCGCTGATAGTCCTCCAGGTTGCGGGTGCACCTGCTGGCCCAGGTGCGGATGGCTCTTGCAGGCGGGGTGATGCGCCTTGCAATCTCAGGTGCTGCGGCTGTGATGAAACAAGAATAGTGGTCAGTTCTCCCTGGGGACACCGTGGGTGAAACCCAGCCCCCCTCTGCAAGGCAAGGTCGGCGTGTGGGGAACAGGCCAGAGCCCCTGCATGACACCCAGCTGCTGCTCCATGGTGGGCAAGGCCCAGGCGCACGGTCCCTGGGCTCCCTCTCCACCCCCACCCCCACACACATAAGGGGAGCATGATGGCACTCACATGTGGAGCTCTTCCCGGCCTCGGACGACATAGCCAATGTGCTCCGTGGGATGCCTCGAGGGTCCTGGGTCCTGGGCAGGTTCCTGGCTCTCGGGATCCTCCTCCTCTGTGTCAGGGACAGGGCCCTCTGCCCCAGGGTCGATCACCACCGGGGGGGGGGGGGGCATGGACTAGGTGAGCCTCCAGGAAGCGGTCCAGGGCCTCGTAATGAGGGCATGCCTCCGGGTCGGCCCCTGGCTGGGAGGCCCTGGAGTAGGTCTTCTGCAGTTCTTTAATCTTGTGACCATGTGACTGTAGACGGCTGTGTTCCTGTGCCTAGTGCGAAGATCATGGACATTGGAGGCCTCCCCCCCAAACCTCGATGAGGTCCACGATCTCTGCATTAGACCAGGTGGGTGCCTGCCTTCTGCAGCCCCGGGCAGGCTCCTGGGAGCTGCCAGCCTGGTCCTGGGAAGAGGTGGAGAGCTGGGTGGCGGCAGGTGGCTGGCTCATCCCGTGCCAGGTGCAGGGTCTGCTGGCTGGATGCTGGCAGGCTTGCAACTGGCATGGGCACCGTGGGTAACCGTTCCCTTTAAGGGCTCTGGGGCTGGGGGGGGGGGGGGGGGGAGAAGAGTTTTCCTGGTTTGGCCCCAAGTGGCCACCAGGGCAACCTGGGAAGGGCTAGCCTTCAACTAGTTCGAATTAAGTGGCTAGCCTTCAACTACTTCAAAGTAGGAATAAGAGATCCTCCGGAAAAGGGCTTTTTTCCGTAGGATCGGGGCCAGTGTAGACGCTCTTTTCCGGCTTTTCTAAAAGCCAGAAAAAAGCGGCGGACATTTTTATTTAAATGCTGCGGAGGATATTTAAATCCCCCGCGGATTTCCCTATTACGACCTGTAAAATTAGCATGTCCCCTTCGGAAAAGGGGCCAGCATAGATGTACCCAGCCAGTCTAAAGCATAACTTTTGCTTACTTTGGTTCAAGTACCAAGCCCATGCTTCAGGCTCTTTCTTTTTCCTACAACTTCTGGTGTCTCAACACTCCTGTTAATACATCTCAGAATAATGTTTGCTTTTTTGTTACAGTGTCTCACTGTTGACTCATTTGTAGCTTGTGGTCCACTATGACCTCTAGATCTCTTTTTGCATTATTCTCTCATTCTGTATGGCTGTGTCTACATTGGCATCCCTTTCTGGAAAAGGGATGCTAATGAGACACATCGCAATTGCAAATCCACGGGGGATTTAAATATCCCCCGCGGCATTTGCATTTACATGGCTGCCACTTTTTTCCGGCTTGGGGATAAGCCGGAGAAAAGCGCCAGTCTAGACGTGATTCTCCGGAAAATAAACCCTTTTCCGGAGGATCTTTTATTCCTACTTTCAAGTAGGTGACCTCCGGAAAAGGGTTTATTTTCCGGAGAATCACGTCTAGACTGGTGCTTTTCTCCGGCTTATCCCCAAGCCGGAAAAAAGTGGCAGCCATGTAAATGCAAATGCCGCGGGGGATATTTAAATCTCCCGCGGATTTGCAATTGCGATGTGTCTCATTAGCATCCCTTTTCCAGAAAGGGATGCCAATGTAGACACAGCCCTAGTGTGAAACTGATTGTTGCTTCCTCAATAGAGTATTTTGCATCTTACTTACTTCAGACTATTTCTCTGTTTAAATAATTCTGAATTATAAACCTATCCTTGAAAACACTTGCAACCCCCTGCTAGTTTGGTGTCATCTGGAAACTTTCTAAGTGTACTCTATGTCATTATCTAAATCAGGGGTGTCCAAACTTTTTTCAAAGAGGGCCAGATTTGAAGAAGTGAACATGCGTGAGGGCCGTCCCCGCACTCTCAGCCCCAAGGCGGAGGGCCCGCAGGGTCGGAGGCGGGCGGAGAGCGCAGGGCACGCCGGCCTCACGGCGGCCCAGGAGCAGGGCGAACCCGCAGCCGAGCGGGGGAGCGGGGCTGCGGACGTGCCCTACAGGGCAGGCTCTAGGACCGCGGAGGCCATGGGCGGCGGTGGCACGGCCGGAAGCGGCGCGCTGGGCGCGCCAGTTCAAAAGAGCGCCGGGGAGCCAGGAGAGGGGGAGGAAGCAGGGGCCATATTATATCGGAACACGGGCCGGACTTTGGACATGCCTGATCTAAATGGTTGACAAAGATATTGAAAAGAACTGGATACAAACTGATCCCTGCAGAATCCTACTTGTTATGTCCTTATAGCATGACTAGTCTAATTCCTTGGGCTGTCCTTACGTTTCTTTTTATAGATGGGTATTATATGCGCCAATTTCCAGTTTTCTGGAATCTCTTTTGGATTCCATTCAAAGATAACAACTCAGATATCTCCTCAGTCATAGAATCATAGAACCATAGTGCTGGAAGAGACCTCAGAAGGTCATCAAGTCCAGCCCCCTGCTCTAGGTAGGACCAATCCCAACTAAACCAACCCGGCCAGGGCTTTGTCAAGCCGAGACTTAAACACCTTTAGGGATGGAGACTTCACTACTTCCCTAGGTAACCCATTCCAGTGCTTCACTACCCTCCTAGTGAAATAGTTTTTCCTAATATCTAACCTGGACCTCTCCCACCACAACTTGAGACCACTGTTCCTTGTTTTGCCATCTGTCACTACTGAGAACAGCCTTTCTCCATCCTCTTTGGAACCTCCCTTCAGGAAGTTGAAGGCTGCTATCAAATCCCCCCTCAATCTTTGCTTCTGCAGACTATTCTAAGATGTATTTCATAAGGCCCTGGTGACCTGAAGATATCTAACTTCTAAGTAATTTTTAACTTATTCTTTTCCCATTTTAGCTTCTGAATGTACCCTATTTTCACTGCCATTCATTAAGCTAGACATCTAACCACCACCAGCCTTCTTGGTGAAAACCAAAGCAAAGAAGTAATTTAGCACCTCTGCCATATCCACAGTTTCTGTTGTCTTCTCTCTTCATTTAGTAAATGGCCTACCCTGTTCTTGGTCTTCCTCTTGCCTCTAATATATTTGTAGAATGTTTTCTTGTTATCTTTTGTCTCTAGCTAGTCTGAACTTGTTCTGTGCTTTGGCCTTTCAAATTTTACCCCTACGTACTTGCGGTATTTGGACTTTGTAATTCGACCTAGTTTTCACTTTTTATAGGGAAGACAGGGTCCAAGAGGAGTGGAGACTGCAGGAAAGGGAATAATATATCCTCTGGGTTTATGAAGGTCTCCATACAGTCTGGAGTCCAGGGAGTTCTAGTTGGGATGCCGGTCTGTGGCCTCTGGTCAATCTTTGGATAATGAGGCAGTACCAATGAGGGGCCCATACCACACTCATGGAAGGGACTGGTGAGTATCTGTCTTTTTGCTTTTGTTCCATTGTCACTGCTGGAATCATCTCTTTCCGCACCTTGCCCTCCAACCTGTGGGTCTTTTTCACAGCTAGTTTCATGGGTTCTATTTGGGATGTCTTGCTAGGTCTTGATGAACTCAGGGAAGAAACAGGTTTCTTATAAACAGTCTTCTGAGGGGATCTGTCCTTGTGTCCATGAGAGTGTCTCTTACTCTCATGGGGGGAGCCTTGTGGGAGGAGTCTTTGGGATTCAGTGGTAAAGGCTCCATACCTCATGCTTAGAGGGCTGCTGCTAACTGGCTGAGGACAATATATGGTAGGAAAGGGGAAGAGTGGGGCCTCAGCCTCCTTCATCAGAAACTTAACGTGGAACTCTTGTTGCCTAATTCTGGGCAGAAAAGATCAACATATATTACACTTTGCTTATATACATGCTTCTACTGAGCTGTACCAGCACCATTGATGCTTGTCACTAGTGGAGAAGAAACGAGGGCAACAGACACAACTCTTGAATCTTTAGACTCTGGGCATAGTCCCTGGACCAGGGAAGTTGGTCTCAAAAACTGGCCTGGGGGGACTTATCATGTACTAATTTTATAGATATAAAAACTATTTACAAGTTTACTTTACAGATTTAGGCACTGACCTAGCCATGAAAAAGTAAGAGTCATTTATCCACATCATCCTTATACTCTCAGTCAGGAGCACAAAAGAAATCACTGTGTATGTGAGAGTCAATGGTCACTGTTCTGAAGAATGTCTGGACTCAGATGCATGACATGTATGCATACCCATGTGTGGAATGCACTCAGAGTCCAGCACCTGAAGTAGTAAATTTCTTTATACACTAATTACGTAAAGGGTACAATTTCTAACTACACAGAGACCCGCATGATGCAGAGCCATGAATTGTTATATATAAATGTATAAAGTAGACAATATCTTCAGTGCTATCAGTATCTAATATTGACACAACACAAATAAAATATTGGATGCATCAGAATCTCAACTGTAGCTAAATAATTTCTTTAAGACTCCCTGATGAGCAGTGTAAAAATAATATATTTTAAATTCTCCTTTAAAAACACCAAGTCATTAAAGGGTTAATTCAGTATTTTTCATGCACACAAATAACTCATATTTTAGCTTGAACAGAGACTACTCTTGGACAGCTTTCCAGCTGATAAATGATACAATTCAACATTTCTTAATGCAATAAGAATCTACCATCTCTCACTCCTTTCAAATTTCACAGCCTGACAAAGCTTCAAGTTCCATTGGTCAGAATAGAAAACTTACTTCAATGATCATTATGATTCAAAATCTACGCAAACACCACATAAGTGACTATATCAGTGGTCCCCAACCTGTGGAGGTTGCCGGGCGCCAGGGGGCGTGGCCGTTCGCCCGCCGGGCGCCAGGGGGTGGGGACGGGGGCGGGGCCCCCCATAGCCGTGCGCCCCCTCCATAGCCGCGCCCGGGGCCGGCGCCCCCCGCCCCTCCTCCAAGTGCCCGGGGCCACCTCCAAGTGCCGCGCGCCCGGGGCCGGCGCCCCCTCCCCCTCAAGCTCCGTGCGCCCGGGGCCGGCGCCCCCCCCTCCTCCAAGCGCTGGGGGCCGGGGCCGGCGCCCCCCCTCCTCCAAGCGCCTGGGGCCGGCGCCCCCCCCAAGCGCCGCGCGCCCGGGGCCGGCGCTCCCTCCCCCCCCAAGCTCCGTGCCCCCGGGGCCGGCGCTCACTATGCGCCTGGAGCCGGCTCTGGCACTGTGCATGCGCCACGTGCCCAGGGCCAGGCCAGCCCCGAGCACGTGGCGGGCGCACACGAATGCCCCCGCGGGTGCCATGGTGCCCGCGGGCACCATGTTGGGGACCACGGGACTATATCATCTCACTTATTTTAAAGTCCTTACAGGTTGTAATTCTGCTCTGCACGTTATAACTATTCTACTAGACCGCTTTTTTTTTTTTATTAGGGCACAGCATTACCACAAAACAAATACGCTACCTTTAGTCTGGTCCATTTTCTGAAGCTACGGACCCTTGTTGAGATGTACTAAAGTCCACTGACTTAGTATTTTAGGGAGGATCCCTCTTCATTCCGGTGTAAAATTTATGGGAGGGGGTAAAGGGAAGGAAGGTGAAGAGAACATTTATATACAAAAATGTTTCCCAATCTTCCACTGGCTGATTTTAGGGCCATACAAATCCATTTTCTCTTTCTGCTTGATTAGGTAGTGAAGTCACAAATCATGTTTTCATTATATCAATTTGTTGCCATTGAAAGAATTGTGATGTCCTCATTTTGGCATTATGACTTCACTCCTGTACCAAGTAGGGAAAAAAAGCTGTGCTTTATGGAGAGCAAAAGCCAGCAGCTTTCATATCTAAATATAGTAAGTAGATTTCCTGGAAAACATGCAGACTTGTATGTAAGCCTGAAAGTTTTCACCAGTACAAAAAGCAGTAAATGTTCAATAAGAAACCAGGAATCTCCAAATTCTTACTTAGTGGGCAAAAAGCAGAAGAGTATGAATGCTATTAGATCCACTTTTTGTCTGCATGTAAGTAGTACAGAGAATTCTCTACCAAACAAAAATATACTAAACACACAACATAGGAATGAGTTACTTAAAATGCTTAGAAAGAAGGGAAACAAAGTGAGTACAGAGGTGCAAAGTGTTTGACTTTTGTTCTACCTCCACTCTTGAGAAGATAGCGATTAACATCTTGTATGGTGGTATTAATTGTAGGCCCCGTCGGAACACTTCCAGGAGTGACATCTGGGTCATTTTCAGGGTCAATATTCTGCAATCCTTTCCACGGCACACCAGGGTGAAATTCTATTTTAAAATAGTAAAAGCAAGAGTCTGCAAAATTATCATATTTTGCTTTAAGCTCCCACACAAGACACTGATTCAGCCAATAACACATGCACTTTGATTCAGTGACATCAGTATTTTTAAGGTAATGTTTTTGTGTTTTGTTACCTGGCGGCCAGTTAATGCTAGAACCATTGGAGATTTTATCACTATCAGTTTTGGCACGTGACCAGCTGTGAGGAACAGCTACAGGCGGACTGGCTGGTGAATCACTGTTTTGGATCAGATCGTACCGTCCATAAGAGTCATCAATGGAGGACTTTCCTGGAGGACCAATACTTAGACCTCCAGGAATAGCACCTGAAATGATTGAAGGAAAAAAAAATTATTTAGGAGGCAGCACTCATTCTTTGGCTGCTCCTTTCATCTCTGTATTTTGTAATTTATCTTTTCCTTAAAACGTTTTGAATGTTAAAATTAATACAATTAAAATATACACACAGTAAGAAAACAAGCACACAAGATTAACACAGGTCAAGAAAGTCTTCCTTGGCATTCCCAGGAACTGAATCTGAAGAGTACATCAAACTGTAAAGTTAGCTAACAGCAAGTCAGAGAAGATTGCTGTCAAAAACAAGCTCAAATGGATAAATCCAAATAGGAATTACAAAACAGTTTAATGTGGGCAGTAAAAATATTTGCAGGTTAACAGCTTCCATTGAAGTGAAATTATTTCAGTTGATAATGACAAAGAAGTAGGATACAGTTATCTTAATAGAGCACAATTCTGAGCAGAGCTGGGGATTTAGAACTCAAAATTTGGGAGATAGAACTGGGGGAGAAAGTTAAAAGCATTAGTGATTGCGGTACAGTGGCAGAGTAGTGAGGGATGTTTGCATAATCCTTTCCACATTAAGGCTGTGTCTATTTGATGCTATTCACTAATTTTTCTGAACTACATTCACCAAATCAAAAACATTTTAAAATGAAGCTGTGATGGAAGGTTTCATGTATTGCTGAACAGCCTATGCCAAAAGTTCTTTAACAGTATTAAACTAACAGTTTGTAATCTGAAAGGGTATTTTTATCAGCTTTTACAGTAGGGAATACCTGGAAATTCGGTTGCTTTGCCAATCTGACCATCATATCCTAAAAGTACGAACTGATAAACATAGATGTGACATACCATGCTTGCTAGAGTTCTGGTCAAGTGAAGAAGCAGCACTCGATAGATTATCCATTGAGTTGGGGTGTGTCCACTGAGGAAGGCGAGACTGAGACTGAGAAGTATCCTTCACTGACAAACCACCAGTAATGTCCATGCTGTTTACATTCATGTTCGGATTCAGTCCAGCTAAGGGAAAGTAGATAGGTTATTACATAGAACCATATGGCTGGAAGAAACCTCAAGAGGTCGAGTACAGCCCCCTGCCCAAAGCAGGACCAATTCCAACTAAATCATCCCAGCCAGGGCTTTGTCAAGCCGAGATGTAAAAACTTCTAGGGATGGAGATTCCACCCCCTCCCTACGTGGAATTCTAGTACTTCACCACCCTCCTGGTGAAACAGTTTTTCCTAACTTCCAACCTTGACGTTGCCCACTGTAACTTGAGACCATTGCTTCTTGTTCTGCCATCCATCACTACTGTGAACAGCCTCTCTCCATCCTCTTTGGAATCTACTTCAGGAAGTAGAAGGCTGCTATCAATCCCCCCTTACTCTTCTCTTCTGCAGACTAAATAAGACCAAAGCACTCGGCATCTCTTTTGCGCAAAATCTTGCCGCCTGTCTACACCGGCGGCGAGTATTTGCGCAAGAATACTGACTTTGTAATGTACAAAATCAGTGGTTCTTGTGCAAATACTCCGACGCACCTGCTCAGGGATAAGCCCTCTTGCGCAAGTATTCTTGTGCAAGAGGTCCAGTGTAGACAGCCACGTTAATTACTTGCACAAGAAAGCCCGATAGCTAAAATGGCCATCGGAGCTTTCTTGTGCAAGAGAGCAAAAAAAATCTTTTGCGCAAAGGCACATGCCAATATAGACGCTCTCTTGCGCAAACACTTTTAACAGGAAAACTTTTCTGTTAAAAGTATTTGCGCAAAATCATGCGCAAAAATGCAGCCGTAATGTTTTAAACCTTGTGGTGATCATCATCCTAGTATATAGCAAATATTATTATACTATTTCAGCTAGCCTGTAACATAGTCAAGTATTATCAGCCTCTCTTTACAAAGCTTAGAGGCACAGCTAAATTATTAGTCCTATAAAGCCTAGGGCAGACAGAAATAAAATACAGATCTCCTGAATCCCAGTCAATTGTCTTGAATACAGGACCATCTTTAATATCCTTTTGGTGCAAATTTTAGGACAACTATATAGTCCAGTTACAATGCAATTGGTTCGTAACAACATTATATTCTCCTGATAAAAATAAAGATATTGACATTTAAAGCACTGTAATCCAGAGGAAGATAGTAGTGATTCTGGTAGTGGGAAGGTAATATCCCCTTTAATTGGCTGATCAGTTAAGCATAATGTTTAACTTGTTAACCAATTAAAAGTGGGCAAACAGGGGGGCTCGCTCCAGCCTGCACGGCTAGAGCAGCCCTCCAGCCACTGCTGGTGGGGAGCTGCTTCAGCCCCCACCAGTTAATCGGTAAAACATTCACATCCTTAGCTGGTAGGGCATTTTTTGGAAGAGATCCTTGACTTTGAAACTTTTTCCTCTATTTGGTGTACTGGAACCAAGAATTAACTTTCTAGGTATGCTGCTAAGTTCAGAATTTGTCTCAGGCTTTTGGGAGAGTGGGCTGAGGTAGGTTATGATGATGACTAGGTGTAGGACTAGTACAGTGGTGGGAATAAAGGTTTTCAACCTGTACTCCACGGGCTTTCTACAGAAAATATATAAGATTTCCAAAAGGGTCCACACCTTAATTCATAAATTGCCTTTCTTTTAAATCCTTTCTCCAGGACAGCAGGGATGGATGGTGATAGGTCTGTTATTGATACATGCACAGCATGTGCTATGTTTGTCTTCCTCCCGGAAGAAAGAACGGATTTCATCTGCACTAAGTGCAACCTGGTCGCCATTTTGGAAGAAAAAATTAGAGGACTGGAGGCCCAAGAGTCAACCCTATGCTCGATCAGAGAGGATGAAGACTTCCTCGACAGAAGGCAGTGTTTAATCCTGCAAGCACGGGAGGTGGAAGAGCCAGTGAGACCAGTACGGGACCAGAAAGAGAACTGGCAGCATGTAGCTTCTAGAAGGGGAAAAAGGCCAGCACGGGAATCCCCCAATGCTATAGAGGTAAGTAATCGCTTTCAGGCTCTCTCCACAGGCTCTGCAGTGGTGAATGCTTTGGATGGAACCTCACAAGGAAGAAACTGCAAGGGAACACCATCTACTGGAAGGCATGGGATGCGTAGTCCTAGGGATGGGTGGTGGTGGTCGGGGACTCCCTACTAAGAGGGACTGAGCCATCCATCTGTCGTCTGGACGTGGAATCTCAAGAGGTGTGCTGCTTACCGGGAGCTCAAATTCAGGATGTGACTCAGAAGCTTACAAAGCTGATCAAACCTTCAGATCGCTACCCCTTCCTGCTTCTCCACGTAGGAACTAACGATACTGTCAAGAATGACCTTGAGCGGGTTACTGCAATTTATGTAGCGCTGGGAAGAAGGATGAAGGAATTCGGAACGCAAGTGGTGTTCTCGTCCATCCTCCCTGTTGAAAGGAAAGGGCTGGGTGGGATCCTTGAATTGAGGAAGTAAATGCGTGGTTGTGCAGGTGGTGTCGCAGAGAGGGCTTTGGTTTCTTCGAACATGGGATTTTGTTCCGGGCACAAGGATTGTTAGGAAGAGAAGGGATCCACCTAACCAAGAGAGGAAGGAGCATCTTCGTGGGCAGGCTTGCAAACCTAGTAAGGAGGGCTTTAAACTAGTTTAGTTGGGGGACGGTGACCAAAACCCTGAGGGGAGTGGGAAAGTCGGATACCGGGAAGAAATGCAAAAAGGAACGAGCAAGAAAGGAGGTTCCCTGAATCGAATGGAGAAGATAGGGCAATCAACTGGTTATCTGAGGTGTTTATACACTAATGCGAGAAGCCTGGGCAACAAACAGGAAGAACTGGAGGCCCTGGCCCAGTCCAAGAAATATGATTTAATTGGGATAACAGAGACTTGGTGGGATGACTCACATGACTGGAGCACTGACATGGAAGGGTATAGACTGTTCAGGAAGAACAGGCAGGGGAGAAAAGGAGGAGGAGTTGCACTATACGTAAGATAGCACTATGATTGCTCAGAACTCTAGTATATAGGGGGGAAAAAACTTGTTGAGAGACTATGGGTTAAGTTTAGAGGTGCAAACAACAGCAGTGATGTTGTGGATGGAATCTACTACAGGCCACCGAATCAGGTGGATGAGGTAGATGAGGCTTTCTTTGGACAACTGAGAGAAGCTTCCAGATTGCAGGCTCTCGTTCTAGTGGGGGACTTCAATCACCCTGACATCTGTTGGGAGACCAATACGGCAGTACACAGGCAATCCGGGAAGTTTTTGGAGAATGTTGGGGATAACTTCTTGGTACAAGTACTGAAGGATCCGACCAGGGGCCGTGCACAGCTTGACCTTCTGCTCACAAACAGGGAGGAACTAATAGGGGAAGTAGAGGTGGATGACAACCTCGGAAGCAGTGATCATGAAATGGTAGATTTCAGGATCCTGACCAAAGGAAGAGAAGAGAGTAGTAAAATACACATCTTGAACTTCAAAAAAGCAGATTTTGACTCACTCAGAGACCTGATGGGCAGAATCCCCTGGGATGTTAACATGAAGGGGAAAGGGGTCTAGGACAGCTGGCAGTATTTTAAAGAAGTCTTACGGAAGGCACAGAAAGACACCATCCCAATGCGTAGCAAGAAAGGCAAACATGGTAGAATTGGCTTACAGGGGAAATCCCTGGTGAACTTAAGCACAAAAAGGAAGCTTACAAAAAGTGGAAACTTGGACAAATGACCAGGGAGGGATTTAAATGTACAGCTCGAGAATGACGGGGGGTTATCAGGAAGGCGAAAGCGCAATTGGAATTGCGACTGGCAAAGGATGTGAAGGATAACAAGAAAGGTTTCTACAGGCATGTTAACAAGAAGGAGGTGATCAGAGAGGGTGTGAGACCCCTACTGGATGAAAGAGGTAACCTAGTGACAGATAATGTGGGGAAAGCTGAAGCACTCAATGCTTTCTTTGCCTCTGTATTCACGGACAAGGTTGGCTCCCAGACTAATGCGCTATGTGATGCAAGATGGGATGAAGATGGACAGCCCTTGGTGGATAAAGAACAGGTTAGGAACTACTTAGAAAAGCTAAACGTACACAAATCCATGGGTCCGGACTTAATGCGTCTGAGAGTACTGAGGGAGTTGGCAAATGTCATTGAGGAGCCTTTGGCCATTATCTTTGAAAAGTCATGGAGATTGGTAGAGATCACGGATGATTGGAAAAAGGCAAATGTAGTGCTCATCTTCAAAAAAGGGAAGAAGGACGATCCAGTGAACTACCATAATTTAGCGAATATAACCTGTGAGTTATATTCATTTTTACAAACCCTGCAGCCCCCCCGCGGGGTATACCCAGGTGCAGTGTATACAGAATTTTTTACACTCACCAGGTGGTGAGCTTTCCGTCGCCTCTTCCTGTGGCCACACAGCCGCCAGCCTCCAGTCTGGGGAGTGCTCTCTCCCTGGTTCCTGCGCAGCCATAGGAAGGGCGGGGGAGCGCTCATCCCTTGGTTCCTGGCCGCCAGACTCCAGTCTCCGGGCGGGGGAGTGCTCACCCTCCCAGTTCCTGTGCACCGTAAATATACCCCCAGCAAATATACCCCACGGGTTATATTCGTGCGCGGGGTATACAAGATTTTTTTTACTCAACTAGAAAAAAATGTGGGGTATATTCGCTAAATTATGGTATAGGCCAGTTAATCTTACCTTGGTTCCTGGAAAAATCATGGAAGGGATCCTTAAGGAATCCATTTTGAGGCACTTGGAAGAAAGGAAAGTGATCAGGAATAGTCATCATGGATTCACAAAGGGCAAGTCGTGCCTGACCAATCTGATCAGCTTCTATGATGGGGAACTGGCTCTGTGGACATGGGAAAGTCAGTGGATGTGATATACCTTGACTTTAGCAAGGCTTTTGATACGGTCTCCCACAATATTCCTGCCAGCAAGGTAAGGGAATGTGGATTGGATAAATGGACGGTAAGATGGATAGAAAGCTGACTAGAAGGCTAGGCCCAGTGGGTAGTAATCAACGGCTCGATGTCAGGATGGCGGTCGGTTTTCTAGCGGAGTGCCCCAAGGTTCGGTTCTAGGACGAGTTTTGTTCAATATCTTTATTAATGACCTGGATGAGGGGATGGATTGCACCCTCAGCAAGTTTGCAGATGACACTAAGCTAGAGGGAGAGGTAGATACGCTTGAGGGCAGAGATAGAGTCCAGAATGACACAGACAAATTGGAGGATTGGGCCACAAGAAATGATAAAGTTCAACAAGGACAAGTGCAGAGTCCTACACTTAGGATGGAAGAATGCCAAGCATTGTTACAGGCTGGGGACTAACCAGCTAAGTAGTAGTTCTGCAGAAAAGGACCTGGGGATTGCAGTGGATAAGAAGCTGGATATGAGTCAATGGTGTGCCCTTGTAGCCAAGAAGGCTAATGTCATATTAGGTTGCATTAGGAGGAGCATTGCCAGCAGATCTACAGATGTGATTATTCCCCTTTATTTGACTCTGGTGAGGCCACATCTGGAGTAGTGTGTCCAGTTCTGGGCCCCCCCACTACAAAAAGGATGTGGATGCATTGGAGAGGGTCCAATGGAGGGCAACCAAAATGATTAGCGGGCTGGAGCATATGACCTATGAGGAGAGGCTGAGGGACTTGGGTCTGTTTAGCCTGCAGAAGCAAAGAGTAAGGGGGGATTTGATAGCAGCCTTCAACTTCCTGAAGGGAGTTTCCAAAAAGGATGGAGAAAGTGGTGACAGATGGCAGAACAAGGAGTAATGGTCTCAAGTTGTGGTGGGAGAGGTCCAGGTTGGTTATTAGGAAAAACTATTTCACTAGGAGAGTGGTGAAGCACTGGAATGGGTTACCTAGGGAAGTAGTGGAGTCTCCATCCCTAGAGGTGTTTTAAGTCTTGGCTTGACAAAGCCCTGGCTGGGTTGATTTAGTTGGGATTGGTCCTGCCTAGAGCAGGGGGCTGGACTCGATGTCCTTCCAAGGTCTCTTCCAGCTCTATGGTTCTAGGATTCTATAAATCATTAGGCTTCCACAAATGAAAAGCCACTGATCTAGAGCAAAGGATAGGTGTCTGAGAAGATGAAATAATTCAACAAATAAACACTATTTCCATTCTTTTGTAAATGGTAATTTAAATGAAAGAACACTTACCGAGAGGGTAAGGAGCAAAGGTGTTCGGTGAAGACTGTTGCTCTTTGGTCTGCAGGTCAGGTAGGCTGGGAGCCTGGGAATGGGATGAAAAGCTATCCATGGCTGATTTGCCTGCAGAGGGGTGCAAAGACAGATGTGGAGGGGGAGGCTGCTGCTTCATAAGCAGGGCCTGGGCCAGCTGGCGCTGGTGCTGCTGGATCTGCTGCTGCATGTTATTGATTGTACGTGCAACCTGTCACCAAAAGAAACAAAAATCAGCAAAAGGTAGATAGTAAAAAGATACACAAACCACATTGCACCAATTTCTAAAATGAATCAACACAACATCCAGCACCTTTGAAACAAAGAATTAACTGAATGAAAAACTCAAAAGCATTTTTAAATTTGAGAAAGGTAGACGTGTACCCAGTACAGCTGGTATTTTTCTCTCTCAATATAAATTCATGCAATATATTTACTTAAAGCTACATTGATTTGGTGTAATGAACTAATATCTTCATAGGTAGCTGAAACCAGAATCTAATGTTGAAATCAAGTTGGCAAGTTAAACTTACTTGCTGCTCCTGTTGTCTCATAGGCCCGGAAACATTACGCTGAGCCTGTAACATTTGCTGCTGGATTTGTAAACGTTGATATGCCTGCAAACAGGAACAAGGAAGGTCAAAAGTCATACATTAAAAAAAAATACTTGTCTGAAGAGTGCTTGTAAGTTACAAAATATAAGGAAAGTGTTGGTCCTCTACTTAATGGGGAAGGAGAGGTAATAATGGCCAACAACAAGAAGGATAAGGTACTTAATGCCTACTTTGCTGAAGTCTTCATTAAAAAGGTAAATTATGACAGGGTACTTAACACAATTAATATTAACAACAAAGGGAAGGAATACAAGCCTTATGAAACTGATCTAAGAGTATTTAAGGATCAAGCGAAACAATCTCGGAACTGACACACAGATATGGTAGATTATCTGTGAGAATTTATGGAGGACAAATGAGGTCCAATGTGACTGGAGAATGGCAAAAATAGGACCTATTTTTAAAAAAAGGAAACAAAGACGACTGTGGAACTATAGTAGATCTGTCAACCTAACTTCAATACCTAGAAAGATACTAGAACAAATTATTAAATAATCAATTTGCAAACAGGGAGATAAATAATGACAATTCCAGAAAGAACAACAAATAATGGTTTTAATGTGTAGCAAAGGAGATTTCAGATTAGGAAAAAAAACCTAACTATTAAGATAGGTAGGGACTGGAATATGCTTCTAAGGAATGTTGTGAAATACCTATTACTGGCGGTTTTTAGGACTAGGTTAGACTAACACCTGTCAGATATGGTATTCGTTTACTTCATTCTGCCTCAGTGCAGAGACTGGACTAGATATTCTCTTGAGATTCCTTCATTTTTTATATACTTATAAATGCAAACTGCAATATTCTTGGCTTCCTGAAGAGGATTACTGCAGGAAAAGTATGTTGTCTGGTTAAAAAGAACTTTTGAAAGGATAAATATATTTTTGCTTAACTGTTGATAATGAGCAGGACTCAATAATTATTCACTTAAAGATGGGAATGTGAGTTTCTTTGCATGATTAATAAAACCAGAAGAAAAAAATGTTAAGGGAAATTATGAAAACTATTTATCCAAACAATAATGTGAATTAATGTTCTTCAGTGTTGTACAAACAATGGTAAAATTCTGACATTTAGTCAGATTAAAACAAAACAAAATGAAGTCATACAGGACTTTACTCCAAAAGCTATGTGTCTGATTTTAGTGGGACTAGTTGAGAAATAATCATAATTAGTGTAATTATAAGAATGTGGTCATGAAATTTTGAGTTTTGAGAGCATTTTTTCAAGGACTGCACTGCTCATTTATTAAAGAGTGTGAATCTAATTGTCCTCTTTAAAACTGAGAAAGGCAGTGATAGACTAATAATGGTAATTAAGACTGTAATACGGAGGATTTCATTCAGTGAGTGAAAGTAAAGTGTTAACATCAATAATTTTTAAAAATAAATCAGAAGCTTTAGTCCTCACAATAACAAACTGCATGACTAAAGGAAAATCTATAGCCCCCAAATAATATTTGTAAATAAGACATCACCAAACCAAATATTACCAGTGCTATTTATAACACACATAAAAAACGGAGACAACTGACTTGCTAGTTATAGTTACTAACACGAAAAGGACAAATGTCCTTAGCATTAACTGACAATACAGAAAATTAGTTACTGTATCAATTAAGGAGCATCAGGAAAAACAAAACTATTTTATATCTTAAAGAATATGTAACTATAAAAGCAATAACTATCTTAAAGCCCCCCAAAATCAATGTTCCTTTCCATTTTAAAACTAAGCTGACATTTTTATTATTTTAAATATGATGTACAAATCTGAAGAAATGTCTTCAAGTCTGATATACATCTCATTTGCTGTGTGCTTTTTAACTCACCAGCTGCAGTTGATAGAGCTGGTTCAACATCGTCATATGCTGAGGATTAATTGGCGAGGTTAATAGTGCAGGGTTGAGACCAATGTTTTTTGCTGCAAACTGCAAAAGCTGTGCTTGAACCTGGGGAACAGAATAGAGCACATCAGATTTAATCAAGGTATGTAAATAGTAAGAGCCACACATCATAAAATAAATTAATAGAATACAATAATTCCTCATTTAACACTATAGATATGTTTCAGAAAATGATCGTGTTAAGTGAACATGTGTTATGCGGGATCAATTTTCCCATTGAAAATAATGGAAAAGGTGGGTGTTGCGTTTCAAGGGGTGGTGTCTGTTGGAACTGGGACATAAGGTTGTGGGAGAAAGGGGACTGAGTTGCAGCAGGGAGGGGAGGTGTTTGGCTCTGGGGAAGGGAAGGGGAGGAGAAGGAAGGGGGATTGGGTTGGGAGTATGCCCCTGTGACGGGTCTGCTGGGACCCGCACTGCATCTGGCAAGGGGGGGGGGTCCACCGGGGAATGGCACGGCAAGCAGCGAACCCTCCACCGCTTTGCAGGGAAGCGGGGGAAGTCCTGCACAGCTGTCAGTGATGAACTGGCTGGGCAAACCCAGCCACCGGCCTGCAAGTGGGGGCGAAGGAAAGGGGGCAAGGCATCTGGCAAGGGGGAGTCAGTGGGGAACAGCACGGCGGGCAGCGAACCCTACGCTGCTTTGCAGGGAGGTGGGGGAAGCCTGGCGCAGCCGCCATCAACAGGCCGGCTGGGGAAATTGTGTTATTCCGGGGATGGTCGTGTAATTCAAAAAAACGTTCCCTAAAAAAAAATCGTGCTATCGCGAAAATGTGTTAAGCGGGCACGTGTTAAATGAGGAATTACTGTACTAGGAATGGAAGGGACCTCGAGAGGTCATCGAGTCCAGTCCCCTGCTTTTTCTGATAGGTATAGAAATAAAGAAAATAAAGAGTTTCTCTCAGAGGGGTAGCCATATTAATCTGTATCTGCAAAAACAAGGTGCCGCCCTGTGGTACCCTAAAATAGTGGTGGGCAACCTGCAGCCCGTGGGCTGCATGCAGCTTACTGGGGCTCCACCTGTGGTGTGTGGACCCCTTGGCTGCTCCCCTCACCTATGAGCCTCTCACATACTGGGGCACTGAAGCCCCACACTTCCTTCTCTTCCCCCATCCTTCTCCGGACTTTCGGAGTAGCTGTGAATCACTCAATTTGTGCTCCATCCTTGCTCCTCCTCCTCCCTCCCAGAGCTGGAATGCTGCATGTTGGTCCAAATAATTTAGTCATGTTTACTTAGAGATTTTTTCATATTGAAAGTGTACTTCTCAGTATACTGTAATTATGAAACAAAGATTTGGGTTTTCAGTGCTATGTAGGTCAGTCTAACCTGAGGGGATAGAAACTGAGGCACTTGAGCACGAAGACTAGGCTGGGATGAGTTAAGAGGTTGCACTGGCGGTTGCTGCGGCTGTTGCATGGTCCTGGCTTGTGCTGTTCCGCTATTGCCAAACATACCCAGATTGCCACTCGGTATCTACATATGACAAGAAAGATGATTTAATTTAGATGCAATATTCCACAGATTCCATGACAATGACATGCTTGTGCTATCTTTTACTCTCAAAGATAAGAAAAGTTTTACTGATGTTCTGGTTTAGAATCTGGCACATAAGTAATAGACATAAATCTAAGACTGACATTCCGAGCTTGCTAAAGTTTTGTATGGTTGTTTGGCACCAGAAGGTTGAATATTTTCCAAAATAAAGTTGGTATGGACTCTAGGATGTCATCCAAGGACTGAAGAATAAAATCATCTGCAAAACAGTTTTCTGTGACCATCAGAAGAGCTGACAGCCACGCCGGACTCTGGGCATTGACATTTTCAGTTTTCAGAACAGATGCAGTCTGGTTAGCTGACATGTCACCTCCTCACAACCCAGACTTTAATAGTGTGCTTCAACCCAGCCCTCAGTGCTGCTGGCAGTATATGGCATAGTGCTTGGCGGTAATTTAAGGGACCTGGAGCTCTGGGTGC
This sequence comes from Pelodiscus sinensis, assembly GCF_049634645.1. Lineage (NCBI taxonomy): Eukaryota > Metazoa > Chordata > Testudines > Trionychidae > Pelodiscus > Pelodiscus sinensis. The sequence goes on along the minus strand of NC_134730.1, from coordinate 8,015,247 downwards.
CACTGTTGCTGCAGTACCAGACAAGTGCCCTGGCCATGTTAGAATTACCAGGCCCTGGGGCAATTGCTACTTTTGTCCCCCTCCACTGATAGGCGTGCCTGGTGACCATATGAAGGGGCAGAAGAATGAAGTCACTAAAATCATATCAACATACATGAATTGAATCATCTAACTAGTTTCCATACAGCCCCAATACACTTCTATTTTACCTTTTTATAATCAGTGCCACAGAAGAAGGCTATAGGATTTTTCTGTATTCTTCTTTCTTTTCACGATTAGCCATAATTTATGAACTTACAATCACTCATTGTTTATAAGTATTCACTCCACTTACTTTCCCCTCCTTTTATTTTCAGTTCCTCAAATTCTCTTCCAACAAGGCAGATGAGACATGCAATTCCTGCCATTGAGCCTGCTAGTCATGCTCACTAAAGATATGCACAAGCTTTCTGTCCTCAGGTAAAAGTATCTCCTCTCAGAAAATGGGAGGAAAACTTGATATATATGGGAATGAGATTATATCATCTCTGAATAATCAAACCCCAGTGAAGGCTAATTAGAAGAATATTTATTTAAAACAAACTTTCTGGCGATCAGCAACACCTTAAAATATAAAAACATATCAGTCATTTAAGGTTTAGTCAAATATACTCTATATAAAGTTCTTTGTACTTCAAAATACAATGTTCTAGTATGATAAATCTGTAGTGCTACATTCTCTTCTAAATGGATGTGTAAGTTTCAGGTTATGGCAACCACAGTGAAACTGTGGCCTTTCAAGTGAAATGTTTACAATCACATTTCATATGAATAAATTTTGGAAGTGGTGCTTTAAACTGAAAAAAGGATCAGAAATTCCTTTAGTAGTAAGTTCAAGAGAGCTGAAATTCATATCGTGATCACTCCAAACAACCTTACCTGTCTAGAAGAATTCAAGTTTTGCATGCCCAGCCCTGAGGCAATCCCGCCCAGGGTCTGATTAGGGAGTGCACTGTTTGAAAGGGGGAGCTTCAGGCTTGGTGAAGGCAAAAATGGTGAAGTAGTGGGCTCTTCCACTAGGCCGCCATCCTGATCGGAGAAAGAAAGGGTGAGCTGTGTGCAGTGTCCATAAGCAGACAGAGCACAAAACAATTTCCCATGGGAATATAAAAGGGCATGGATAAATTGAAAAAAATCAAAATATTAAAAAGGCATGAGTAATAGGGAATGAAAAGTATGAGGAGGAGGAAAGAAAAAAAAAGAGAAACAGGATTAAGGTACTGCTCTTCTTTACTTTTGCACATTTCAAATGTACGGAAACATTTCCCATACAAAGCAAGTAGGAAGTGGTATTTATGCTAAGTTTAAAATCTAGTACAAACACGGTAAAACAACTTCCATGGCAACTGCAACTCCATGGATCAGATCACTGCCATACAACTGCTTTCACATTAAGTCTATTCTCTCCTCTCAGAACCAGAATAAAAAATGGAAAGTGAAATGGCTGAGCAAATTTCAGATCTTCTCCCTGTGTTTTGTTTGCGACACCATCAGAGAAATACAGCACCCATTTGTGACATGCAGTTTGGAAAGCTAGAACCAAAGAAAGAGCTCACTTTACAAGTTCTTTAGCAGAATGTTATGTGATCACTAGTCTGGGTTCAGTTCCAAATCACAACTCAGCTGTTCAGAAAGCATGTATGCTTTAATCTTTTCCAATCGAGTTTCAACTGGATGATAAGACTTGTGACCTTGTTTTAATATTTGTGTTCCGCTGTTTGCTCTCTGTATATATACACATATGAACACAAAAAGACATTTAAAAACTACTTGTATCCTAAGTATTTACTCTTCCTGGTAATGCAATTAAAGTGCCAAGTGCCAAGAAGCAGAAGACAAAAAGTAACTGAAAGAGAAGCATACCCAGGAAGAACTGCAGGGCAAATATAACCTCACTGTAAGCATAATTAAATACTTTGTGTACCAAATAAAACTCCAAAATTGTGCAAAAAATAATCCTTAAATTTGCATTGTATCTGAGATAATAACTAACTGAGTGGAATATTTTTCAGCCAATGCATTCACTTGCTAAAGCCAGGCTTTCTTATAGGAAAGAGAAAACATCAACTGACATTTTTCTACTCACTCAGAAGACTGCTAGATATTAAGAAATATCCTGAATTCACAAAGGGGACCAATCCTCTCAGCACAAACACAGATAAAGGATCTAACGATGGGAATTCTCAAAAAACTTTGTGTTCTAAATTACTCTGTAAATATGAATTTTCACTGTTGTCTTTTGATGCAAAGGAAAAGTTTGTTTATAATCAGTCAAAGTGACACCTGATTTGGTATTTGAATATCCTGAAGGGGACACTGCCATTTTCTAATACTATCCCCAAGACCTTTCAGCTCAAGATGTTTTACATTCTACTGGACATCAGTCATACTACATAAACAACTGCAGCTTGTATGACAGTAACAGGTTCAAAAATGTCTCCTGTCTAGGTCATGGAGATGTGTTAATCCTTTTTTTCTTTAAAGTAGAGACAATTTGCAGTAACTTGTGTGTTCTTTCTTCCAGGTGCCATCATGTTCTATTCAAGTAATAGCTTCTGGCCATACAAATGTGCTGCCAGAGAGATTAATAAATATTGCCAAAAGCAGAAATATCTATTGCCCTATTTTCACACTCACAAAAAAAAAAAAAAAAAAAAAAAAAAAAAAAAAAACATTTAGAGCAACTGCAGAGCTGGTGACAGTTCTAGAATGACTATTATAGAAATTGAATTTTTCAGTTTTCAGAACAGATGTGGTCTGATTAGCTGACACGTCACCTACTAACAACCCAAACTTCAATAGTGTGCTTCAACCCCAAATTGGAACAATCAAATGGCAAGTGTAGTTCAGTGCTATTTTAATTTGAGTGTTGGTTACTTTTCTAAGTTTTACAGTAAGTATGCTGTTTTGATGAGGAGTATTTATTTTCTAGAAATGGAACTGAGGTAAACTCATTTCACTTAAGACACTTAATTCAATAAACATTAAGGACTTCTGTCACCACCAAACTAGGATAGGCTAGTCTTATATTGATGACCCAGAGATCTGTAACTTTTTTTTTAAACTTTAGGACCATCCAGTCACAGCCAACTTGGCTTTCCTCAGTCCATCTGTAATAATCTTGTTAAAAAATATTTGTACACTCCTCCCAAATTCAACCACCATATTGCCTAGCCAATTAGTACAATTTCTTATATTTGACTCCCCACAAAACAATGAAATCAATATGGAATTCAGTATTTTCTCAAAGGAGTTAACAATATTGTAAGCATCTAAGGACAACTCTTTTGGTTGGACAGCACAGAAGCCTTTCCGGTGGCCAGTAAGGCAAAGATACTTACTTCCAGTTCTTTGAAAATCTTTCTTGGGGTTCTTTCTTGAGTCTTATATGCCAAATGAATAAGAACAGAAATCCTCTTGTGCTAAGGTTTTCAGTTGTATGAGATACTGACAGTTTCACATGAGATTCCCATACATCCCATGCCACCTAACTGCTACTACTTGATTTCAAAGGGCCTTTTAAACAGTACTGGATTTGTATAGAAAAACATAGCTTTTCATACAAATCAATTTCAAAAGTAAGACAATTTTAAAGTAAATTCAAAACCCCAACCCCTTCTAAAGGATGTAAAAATATTACACAGATAAAATAAAATATAGAAGTGTGGAGAGAAATCACACTTCAGAAGCAGACAGATGTGAGCAAATTTTGCAAGGTGATATATTTAAAGACGCAGGGATTACTAAAGAGCTTGAGTGAGGTTTCAAAATAAAAACAAACAAAAAACCCCCACTGAATGAGAAGCTGCATGGATGGAAGGAGGGATGAAGTGTGAGAGAGTGACTAAATCATTATTTAAAAAGTCCAACCACCAAAATCATACATATATAAACTAAAGATCAGAATATGACCCCCCTAAAGAGAGGAACTTTAAAAAATTGTTCAACCCAGTAGACACACCTGGCACAAAAAGAGAGAGCGCATGACTGAGGAGGGAGAAACTCATTACTATTCACCCCCGAGTAATAGTGTTAATCTGGGCAGAGAAGTGATTTATGGAACATGTTGAAAGCATCAAATCTTTTAGGCACCAAATTCTTCAATAAAGGTGAAAAACTGTTCTTTTGAGTGCATCTACACAGCAAGCCATTAAGCTGCAGGACTTCTTACTCTGACTCCTGTAACCCTGATTTCACAAGGAGTAAGGGAAGTCGAAGGAAGAGTGTTCTTCCTTCAACTTTCCTGCTGTGTAGACAGCACCAAAAGCCAAATTAAGCTATTTCAACTTCAGCAAAGCATAGCTTAATGCAACTTTTGCCCTGCTATGTAGACGTACCCTTAGTGAGCAAAATAGTACTGAATAAGACAGAATTTCATGTGATTCCCCAGATACTCTAGGGCTGTGTCTAGACTGGCCAGTTTTTCCGGAAAATCAGCCACTTTTCCGGAAAAACTTGCCAGCTGTCTACACTGGCCGCTTGAATTTGCGCAAAAGCACTGACTTCCTACTGTAAGAAATCAGTGCTTTTTGTGGAAATACTATGTTGCTCCCGTTCAGGCAAAAGTCCCTTTTGCGCAAATCATTTGTGCAAGAGGGCCAGTGTAGACAGCACAGTACTGTTTTGCGCAAAAAAGCCCCGATGGCTAAAATGGCGATCGGGGCTTTTTTGCGCAAAAGCGCGTCTAGATTGGCATGGACGCTTTTCCACAAAAAGTGCTTTTGCAGAAAAGCGTCTGTGCCAATTTAGACGCTCTTTTCCGAAAATGCTTTTAACGGAAAACTTTTCCGTTAAAAGCATTTCCGGAAAATCATGCCAGTCTAGACACAGCCCAGGTTCCAAAAGCAGTTTTGGAAGAAACATATAGGTGGTGTGAGTCAGAACTGGGGGTTACTGGTATGAATGGCACAATGTGGAAGATGTCATGAAAAGTCAAAAAAAGGAGAGAGTGAAATCAGGTGAGTTTATCATGAAATCAGCAGAGGTGATGCTGAAGACAAGTCCATTAACATGCTTGACTCTGATGCCGAAACAGTCAGGAAACCATCTTTCAGTAGCAAACTGTATGATACAATAAATCTCAGAGATCTGTTTGCAGTTCCATGAGTCTGGCAGTTTGTAGTCTGCCAAGAGATACCTTGAGCATGAAGCTCTTAATATGTGGAGTACACAGCTTAGTTTGTGACTCACGTTGTAAGACACATTTTTTTCTCTAACAGTTTATTCTTCACCAACTCATCAAGAACAGGATTCAGGAAGTGTGGGAGGCAGCTCAATACAGGTATCTATCAATATTGGCCCTTTGATATTTCTGCCTTTGGACAAATTTGGAATTGGGCATCTAAGATGATAATGGTCCCTTAAAGACAATCTCAGCCAAAAAGGTACATGGAGCAACTCAACAATACACAAAAAACTTATGGAACTTAATCTGTTGCACACACATGGAGAGGGGGAACTGAAGCTGCTTGGAACAAGCAATTTGGTGGTGGTATCCTATGGAAACTGCCTCTTTCAGAATCGTCTACTTTTGGCACTCTGGTGGAAGCATCACTTCTTTTGGTGATCTGGTATTCAATACCATCAATTTGGTTGGCTAATAAACCAATAGGTTCTAGAGACTTCAACTGTGAGGTGGTCAGTGCAGATTACCTCCAGAAAAGTAAGTAGCTTTTCCATGGTTAGACGGAGAGCGTCTGAAGTTATGAGGGGTGCTAACACTGAGTTCTGATATTCAGCAATGAAACTTAAGATTAGACCTTTGCTTCTAGGTAAGATCTTCTGAAATATTCTGGTCTGATTGCAAGTTTCTCCCAGAATACCCATAAGACCCCACTGACATTTGAGTTATATCTTCAAGCAAATCTTACATCTAAGCAGAACATGTTGACTCCTGTTGACTTCTATGTACAAGATAATGTGTTTGCAATCATGTGTGAAAGGCATTGCTAGGCTGGGCTGTTCTTGAAGCCACTGGTGTTCCTTTTAAAGGACAAGATGACATCCTAAAAATACAATTGACAAAGACTAAGTGCCAAAGCTTGATTCAATGCAAAACAGAATTTTAAAAAAATCTATTGTGCTGAGAAAGCAAGCCAAACAAAAGCTTTAAGGCAAATAAACATTTGGCTCCACAAATTACAGCAAGTAAGGAGGGCAGCACATCCAAGAAGTAGACTCCAATGCTGAATAGACCACAATGCATAAAGCAGAAAAGATATCCAAACAAATAAGTATTGAATAAAATCTTCAGAGTGGGAGTAGCAGAGATGGCATTGTGGCTCAACTCAGAAGACAGCTGGAGGGCATATAGCTCGGATCATCCAACAAACCATTGGCAAGCAGAAACAGAAATATTTAATAAGTTACTGGAAATGCAAGGAAAAAAAATCAGATAAAAGGATACCTGGGGACTTAATGAGACAATAGGCTAAGGGAGAGTAGGAGCAGAGACTGACTGAAGATCTTGGTGCAGCAAAGGCAGCAAGCTTGTTCACTGACCACAGACAAAGATGACCTGGCGAGTAGGGATTAGAAACTAAGGCACTGCCAATTGATGAGTTCTTAAACTTAAATACCACCACTCAAAGGGCAACGAACAAACAAACAAACATACATAACTGAAAAGTGAGTTCCTCTAGCTGCATGAAATTGAAGTATGAGAATAGTATTTTTTAAAAAATACTATTTTCTCTTAATAGCAAGATGATTAATTCCCTACCAACTTCTGCTCCATTGCACGACATTGCTGTCCTGACTTCTGGCTTACCAGAACTTCCTACTGAAGTTCTCACTTTTCCCCACAGGCTTTCCTTTGCATACTCCCTGTCGATGGCTTCACAAGGACATGAGACAGTCAGCCTCTTCTTGGCATTGGCCAAACCTCAGATCAGGAGAAGAAAGCTCAAGAGGTACATTCTCTGTGACTGTGGAGACTATTTTCAGTCCTTATTTGTCTCATGTATCCAAGCATAGCTCCAAATGGAATCCACTAACTTCTTACACTGCTTCACAGAGCATTGAGCACTGTTTGGAGGACTACGTGGCATCACCATCCAGTTATCTTATTTTATGTCTATAACCTTTACTCTTGTTCCTGTTTTTTTTATTTTGTTTAGTCCCGACCTCCCCGTACCATGAAATTAATTATTCCTCATTTTTGAGGCCCTTCATTTAGTATTAAGTACTCCTTTCACCCCTTCAGAATTTACAAAAGAGAAATGGGGGGGAGGGGGAAAAGATGGACAAGACAGATGTATCTGGAACTTTTTTATTCATTTTATTACAGCAGGTCTGGATAGTATCATGAGATGGTCGAGTTCAGGATCCTGACCAAACGAAGAAAGAACAGAAAAATATAGACCCTGGATTTCAGAAAAAACACACCGTGACTCTTTCAGGGAACTGATGGGCATGATCCCATGGGACTCTAACATGAGGGAGAAAGAGTCCAGAAGAGCTGGCTGTATTTTAAAGAAGCCTTATTGAAGGCGCAGGGACAAACCATCCTGATGTGCAGTAAAAAAATATGGTAGGTGATAAGCTTGGCTTAACAGTGAAATCTTTGGTGAGCTTAAACACAAAAAGGAAGCTTGTAAGAAGTGAAAACTTGGACAGATTACTAGGGGAGAGTATAAATATGTTGCTTGAGCATGCAGGGGTGTAATCAGAAAAGCCAAAGGGCAATTGGAATTGCAGCTAGCAAGAGATGTGAAAGGTAACAAGAAAGATTTCTACAGGCACTTTAGCAATAAGAAGGTGTTCAGGGAAGGCGCGGGACCCTTACTAAATGGTGGAGGTAACCTAATGACAGATAACATGGGAAAAGTTGAAATACTCAATGCTTTTTTTGGCTCTATCTTCAGACAAGATCAGCTCTGAGACTGCTGCACTTGGCAACCCAATATGGGAAGGAGGTGGGCAGCCCTCAGTGGAAAAAGAAGAGATTACTCACCTTGTGCAGTAACTGGAGTTCTTCGAGATGGTTGTCCCAATGAGTGTTCCACCTTAGGTGCTTCAGCACCACTGAGCTTGGAGGATTGTGACAGCAGTGTTCCTGGCCAGCTATAGGTGCAGAGAGTGTGTGCGCGCATTCTGAGGAAGCTGCCGCACAGTGCGGCCGGCCCCCCAGCTCAGTTCCTTCTCTGACCCAGGTGTGTAGTACCCGAGGCAAAGGGGAGGAGGGTGGGTGTGGAGGACAATCATATCGAAGAACTCCAGTTACTGCACAAGGTGAGTAACCTTTCCTCCTCCTTCGAAGAGTGTCCCTGTGAGTGCTTCACCTTAGGTGACTACGAAGCAGTATTCTTGTTAGGAGGTTGGAACTTCGGCTGGTGAGGATCTGTGATGGACAGTATTGTTTGTCCAAATCTTGTATCAGTCTCAGAACATTTTTGGAGCGCATAATGCTGTGTGCAAGTATGCGTTGAAGCCCATGTGGCAGCCCTGCATAGGAGTTCTGTGGGCACACCGTGTAGGAATGCTGTTGTACCTGCAATGGCTCTTATTGAGTGGGAATACACTGTATGTGGTGGCTCCCTCTGTGCTAAGGCATATGCCAGTCTTATGCATCCCGATATCCATTCTGATAATCTGTTTTGATATAGGTAGCCCCTGTGATCTCTCTGTGGATGAAATGAAGAGCTGTGGGGTCCTTCTAAATGAACTTGCAGGCAAAAGGCTAGGGCTCTACGGACGTCGAGGGAATGGAGAACCACCTCTGACATCCTTATGGGGTTTTGGGAAAAAACTGGTAAGTATAGAGATTCATTGCAGTGGAACGAGGTAAGTACTTTTGGTAGAAACTTGGGGTGGGTTCGCAGTATTAACCTGTCCTTGTGGAATATCGTGCAAGGGGAGGGTCAGCCATTAAGGCTGCCATCTCCCCCACTCGTCTGGCTGAGGTGATTGCTACCAGGAAGGCCACCTTTATCGATAAATGTAACAGCAAGCAGGTAGTGAGGGGCTCGAAGGGCTTCCCCATAAGCGCTTTCAGCACTAAGTTCAAGTCCCATGTAGGTCCTGGGTCCTGGCGAGGAGGAAAGGTATTGTGGAGTCCCTTTAGAAAATGCTTGATGGAAGTGCGGGTGATGGCTGAGTGACTCTATATAGGGCTATGAAGAGCCAAGATAGAAGCAAGGTGGACCCTTATGGAGCTTATGGAGAGGCCTGTGTTGTGTACTGTAGGATATGCGATATTCCTATGTGTATGGGTTCATAGGTATGGTTCGTGTACCATGCCTTGAATCTCTTCCATTTTTGGATGTAGGCCTCTCTCGTTGCAGGCCTTCAGGAATTTGAGTATGGCCTGAATTGCCTCTGGAATGGATCTCTCCACGTTATTCAGCCAATTAACATCCACGCCTGAAGTTTCAATTTGTGGATGTCTGGGTGTGGAATCTGGTCCCTTTGCATGAGAAGAGACGCGACCAGTGGGAATCTGTGTGGTGGACGGTCAGTCATCTGTAGCGGGTAAGGATACCATGTCTGCCCGGGCCAACTGGGTACTACTAGTATCACTTTGGCTCTGTCTTGTTTGATCTTGAGTATGAGAGGGAACAGAGGGAATGAGTATGACAGATGAGTCGTCCATCGTATGTTGAATGCGTCCCCCAGGGAGTAGGACCTATGCCTGCTCTGGAGCAATATAGGGGGCAGCGAGCATTCCTGTGGGTAGCGAATAGCTCCAGCACTGGGAATCCCCACATCTTGAATAGGTAGGTGAGCATTGATCAGTTTATCTCCCACTCGCCACGGTGTTGTCTTTGCCTGGTAGATATGTTGTAACTATAGTTATGTTCTGTATGATGCACCATTCCCATAGGCGCATGGCCTCCTGCCATAAATGGAAGGATCATGCCTCCCCTCCCCACCTGTTGATATAGTACGTTGTGGTGATGTTGTCTGTCAGAATCTGAACTGTTTTGTTCTGGATTAGTGGAAGGAAGTGCATGCACGCATTCCTGACTGCCCTCAGTTCCAGTAAGTTTATGTGGTTTCCTTGTGAGTCCATTGACCTTGGACCACCTTGTGATTTGTGTGTGCCCTCCATCCTAGGAGTGAGGCATCCGTCGTTATTGTAATTGATGGTGTGCTATGTTGGAACAGCACTCCCACGCATATGTTGTTGTGTACTGTCCACCATGCTAGGGATGATTTTATCCTGTTCAGTATGGACAGCAGTTTGTGAAATGGGTGGGTTCGTTGGCGATAGCCTGTGTGTAATCAGGCCTGAAGTGGTCTCATGCATAGGCGAGCATAGGGTACTATGAATGTTGTAGCTGCCATGTGCCCCAGTATTTGTAGGCATTGCCTTGTTATGATTGGACTGTTCTGTGCTGTTGCTATCAGGTCTTTGATGGTCATCCATCTATGGTGAGGCAAGCAAGCTGTGGCTGTCGTGCAGTCCAGATGTTCACCTATGAACTCCAGTGATTGTATTGGGGTAAAAATGTACTTTGTGGTGTTTATCTGTAGACCGAGATTTTTGAAGTGTGTTTGTGCTAGCGTGACTGCTTGCTATACTTCTTACTGTGTGTGGCTTGCTATGAGACAATCATCAAGATATGGGAATATCGAGATCCTGTTCTTGTGTAAATGTGCGGGGACCACTGCCAGTACCTTTGAAAATACTCTTGGAGATACTGATAGTCGGAATAGAAGTACCCTGTACTGGAAGTGTCTGTTTTTTATTGTAAACTGTAGGAATCTTCTGTGTGCTGGGTGTATGGATATATTGGAAATGAGCAGCCTGAAGGGCGAGGGTAGACAGCCATGCTCCTTTCTCTAAGGCAGGTATTATGGTCGCGAGGGTGACCATCTTGAAACGTTGGTATTTGACAAAGTGGTTGAGCTTGCGTAGATCTAGTATTGGTCTCCAACCACCCAACTTTTTGGTGGTGAGGAAATAATGAGAATAGAATCTTCTGCCCCTGTATTGTTCCAGTACCTCCTCTATAGTCCCCAGGCTGAGTAAGTGTTCTGCCTCTTGAAGAAGCAATATCTCACGAAAAGGGTCCCTGAAGAGGGATGGGGAAGGAGGGTGGGGTTGGTTATGAATGGGATGCAGTATCCTGTTTTCACTATTTCCAGCACCCACCTGTCGGTAGTAATGGCCGACCATGCTGTATAAAAGTCAGCTAGTCTGTTGCCAAATACTGTGGATGAAGTGGATTGCTGCCTGAGTGTATGTCTACACTACCCTCCTAGTTCGAACTAGGAGGGTAATGTAGGCATACCGCACTTGCAAATGAAGCCCGGGATTTGAATTTCCCGGCCTTCATTTGCATAAGCGGGGAGCCGCCATTTTTAAAACCCCGTTGGTTCGAACCCCGTGCAGCGCGGCTACACGGGACACGAACTAGGTAGTTCGAACTAGGCTTCCTAGTTCGAACTACCGTTACTCCTCATTTCACGAGGAGTAACGGTAGTTCGAACTAGGAAGCCTAGTTCGAACTACCTAGTTCGTGCCCCGTGTAGCCGCGCTGCACGGGGTTCGAACCAGCGGGGTTTTAAAAATGGCGGCTCCCCGCTTATGCAAATGAAGGCCGGGAAATTCAAATCCCGGGTTTCATTTGCAAGTGCGGTATGCCTACATTACCCCGCTAGTTCGAACTAGGAGGGTAGTGTAGACATACCCTGAGAGATTTCAGGGCTATCAGACCCTCGACCAACACTTCAAAACTGTTTCCTAGATGTTGATGGTTGCTGGGCAGAGGCTTGGTCGATGGGCTGTCTCCGCCTGTTTTGTCTCGGATGTTGTCTGTTATCGTACTGACGTTGGTGTTGATTGAATAGTGTGTGTCTGTATCATTGTTGGAATGACCTGTTTTGCTTTCTTCTCACAACAGGTACCTGAATATCTAAGGTTCTGAGGGTAGTCCTTGAGTCCGTCAAAGTGTGCAGAGATGTATTTCTGGACTCTGCAAAGAGCTTTGTACCATCCAGGGCTGGACGGAGGCATGGGCAAGCCGGGCAGCTGACCAGGGCGTCAACTGATAGGGGGGGCGCCTGATGGCAGCTGTAAGAGGTGCGCGGCATCTCTTACAGCTGCCATCAGGCACTGAGTGCCCGGCTCCCGCAGCACCGGCCCCGCAGCGCCGGCCAACAGCGCCCTTCCCCCCACGGCGCCCTAAATGGCCCGGCGCACGCGCCAGCAGCCATACCAGGGCCGCGCATGTGCTGTGCGCCCCAGGGGTGGGCCTGCACACCCTAGGGGGGCGGGCCTACTCCCCACAGGCGGGCCTGTGCATGCCTATGCCTGGGGCGCCAGAATGCCTTGGGCCGGCCCTGGTACCATCGAATGGGAGGTCTTTTATGGTGGACTGAACCTCTCTGGGAAAACCCGACAGCTGGAGCCAGGAGGCTCATCTCATTACTACAGCTGTTGCAAGTGATCTGGCTGCTGTGCCTGCAGAGTTGAGCATGGCCTGCAGGGCAGTAAGGCATATTAGCGTGCCCTCTTTAATGTTTGTTTTAAATCAGTGTTTCTTAAACTATGTTCTGCAGAACACTGGTGTTCCGTGAACAACTTGCAGGTGTGCCGCGACCTCTTCTTTGTTTTTGTCTTTTTTTGTCTGACAATTTTTTTTTGAAGAAAATTCATAGGTGTTCCGCATAAAAAAAATATTATTGTTCAGTGTTCCGTGGTCTGAAAGGCTATGTCTGGACTGGCATGATTTTCCGGAAATGCTTTTAATGGAAAAGTTTTCCGTTAAAAGCATTTTCGGAAAAAAGCGTCTAGATCGGCACAGATGCTTTTCCACAAAATCTAGACGTGCTTTTCCGCAAAAAAGCTCCGATCGCCATTTTCGCGATCGGGGCTTTTTTGCGGAAAAAAAAATCTGAGCTGTCTACACTGGCCCTTTTGCACAAAACTTTTGTGCAAAAGGACTTTTGCCCGAACGGGAGCAGCATAGTATTTTCGCAAGAACACTGAATCGTACATGAGATCGTCAGTGCTTTTGCGGAAATTCAAGCGGCCAGTGTAGACAGCTGGAAAGTTTTTCCGGAAAAGCGGCTGATTTTCCGGAAAAACTGGCCAGTCTAGAAACAGCCAAAAAGAAACACTGTTTTAAATTGATCTCTCTTGTTGTCCAGCAGAGAGTCAATAAAGGTTGTCAGTTGGTCAAAGATCTCGTGTGTGTATTTTGCTAATAATGCTGTGTAGTTAGCAATTCTCATTTGGAGGCTTGCCAATGAATAAGCCTTTTTTCCCCATTGCGTCTAACCTTTCAATCCTTATCATATGGAGTTATTCGTGCTGTCTGTTTTCCCCTCTGGTTCGCGGCTTCTGATACCGGGTGAGAAAAGAAATTCTGCCCCCTTGGGAGAAATGTAGTATTTCCTACCTATGCACTTAGAAGAGGGGGTGGTTTAGGCCAGTTTGAGTCATATATTTTTGGCAGGGTACATGATTGCCTCATTCATGGGAATGGCCAACTTTGGATAATAGGATGTTTGTAGGATGTTTTATAAGCTTGTGTTGTGTCTGTGGCACGTCTGAGAGAGAGAGAGAGAGAGAGAGAGATCTCAAGGGTGTCAGTAACTTTTAAAGAGGTCTTGGAATGACTTAAAATCATCACCCATATTTGGTGTCTGGGTTATGATGGTATCCTCTGGAGACGCGGAGAAATTCTGTGTGGGCGGGGAAGGAGAAGACCACTGTTCTTCACCCACATAGTCCAGTTCCTGTTCCTCCGTATCAGAGCTGTATTGCTCTATGGTATGGCCATTAGGTGCCTATAACCTTGGTGTTTGGCTCCTATGCTGTGGTTGGGTAGGCTGTTGTTGCCTGTAAGCTGCCCGTGGGTCCCAACATGGTCAGGTAGGCAGAAATTGAGTTGGAAACCATGGTGATATCTGCCATTGTTGGGTGTGTTTTTGTGCTTCTTGAGAGGTGCTTTTAATGAGATGGTTTGTAAAATGTCTCCTCATTATCACTGAGTAAGGAGGCGATAAAAACTGGCTGGTGAAATTGACAGGTTGCACCATGAGACGTTTGGTGTACTGCCGGTGCTGAAGAGAGGCAATCCTGATATGGAGGTGATTGAAAGCTCTGCTGCAGTTGTAAATTGCGGTGGGTAGCTGTGAGGGACAGGCGGCTTGTGGTGTGGAGAGCGGTGTAACTGGGAATGCCAGCTGACTATAAAGCAAGAGCAGTGCTGGGTACACTTGCGGTGCTGGCAGAGCCACCTTCATTGATTTGCTCGCGCTCAGAGTCTTGTGCGAGTGGTGTCTGCTCGGCACAGAAGCTGGTACCGCAGCTGTTTGGCTCCTTGCTGCTGCTGAGGCTTTGTGCTTTGCCTCAGGCAGTTTCTGTGAGGAGTGCTGTGAATGTTTAGGGCTCTGGCTTTTCTCCTTGCTGGTTCCTGCCGTTTGTTGTTTGTTATAACCCATCTGCGGAGTTGCCGGTGCGGCATTTTTGTGAGGAACACACTTCCTCAATGGGGAGTCAGTCCCTGAGGAAGGATAGGGCTGTTTCTTGTTTTCATTTTCACAGTCCTTAGGGCTTGACCTGGTATGCGCCGCCACCTCTGACTTCGTCCCAGGTGACATGTGTCTGGGAGGAGTGGATTGCTCTAGGTCAGACATTGACCGAGCTTTTCTCTCCATCTGGAGCAGCTTCAGTTGTAGCTCCCTTGATCTCCTGGATTGGGCTGTGAGCTTTTGGCAGGGTGGGCAATGGCCTGGGAGGTGTTCACCCAGACAGCGAATACACTCCATGTGCCCGTGAGAAATTGAAAAGGATAGCCTTAAGCTCGTACACTTTTTAAACCCAGATGAGCCCAGCATATCCCAGAAAGCCGGACTATGCAGGCTTAGTGCACAGTTGCTCACTTTCCGACATTGTGTCAGTTTCTTATTTTTTTTTTTAAATAAGAAACTAGAAGGTCTGAGGAGTTAGGAAGAATTCCTGAGATAATTTTTGAGTAAGTACAGAGGAAAGATGTGGTTGAAAGGAAGACTGCTGATCAGCGACTGCAGCTGACAGCCATCGAGAAGGAACTGAGGAGGGGGGCCAGCTGCACATGCGCAGTAGCTTCCCCAGAACGTACACACAGACTCTCTGCATGTGTGGCTGGTCAGGGGTACTGCTGTTGCAAATCTCCAATCCTGAGCTCAGCGGTGCTGAAGCACCGAAGGTGGAGCACCCACAGGGACACTCCTCAAAAAACAGGTTAAGAACTATTTAAAGACACTGGACATACCCAGATGCATGGGGCCATAGCTAATGCACGGATGCTGAGGGAGTTGGCTGATGTGATTGCCATGTGCTCCAGCCATGTACTTTGAAAACAAATGGCAATTGGGGGAGGTCATAGATGACTGGAAAAAGGCAAATGTAGTGCACATCTTTAAAAAAGGGAAGAAGGAAAATCTGGGGAACTACAGACCCATCAGCCTCACCTCAGTCCCCAGAAATAGGATCCTTAATGTGATGCATTGTGATGCACTTGGAAGAAAGGAAAGTGATCAGGAATAGTCAACATGGATTCACCAAGGGAAAGTCATGCCTGACCAACCTGATTGCCTTATATGATGGGGTAAACTGGCTCTGTGGATCTGGGGAAGTAGGTGGATGTGAAATACGTAGACTTTAGCAAAGCTTTTGATATGATCTCCCACAGTATTCTTGCCAGCAAGTTAAAGGAGTATGTATTGGATAAATGGACTGTAAGGTGGACAGAAAGGTGGCTAGATTGTTGGGCTCAGCAGCAAGTGATCAATGGCTCAATGTCTGGTTGGTGGTTGGAATCAAGCAGATTGCCCAAGGGTTGGTTCTAGGGCCAGTTTTGTTCAACATCTTTATTAATGACCAGGATAAGGGGATGGATTGCACACTCAGCAAGTTCATGGATGACAGTGAGCTAGAGGTTTCAGAGGAGTAGCCGTTTTAGTCTGTAACTGGAAAAGCTTAACAACTAGTCTTGCCACACCTTAGAGACTAACAAAAATGTAGTTGGTATCATGAGCTTTCATGGTGGGTTATGCCCAGAAAAACTCATGATATCAACTATATTTTTGTTAGTCTCTGTGGGTATGTCTACACTAGCCCCCTAGTTCGAACTAGGGAGGCTAATGTAGGCATCCGAAGTTGCAAATGAAGCCCGGGATTTAAATATCCCAGGCTTCATTTGCATCTTCCCGGGCACCGTCATTTTTAAATGTCCCTTAGTCCGAACTCCGTGCGCGTGGCTACATGCGGCACGGAGTAGGTAGTTCAAATTAGGATCTCTAATTCGAACTACCGGTACACCTTGTTCTACGAGGAGTAATGGTAGTTCAAATTAGAGATCCTAATTCGAACTACCTACTCCGTGCCGCGTGTAGCCGTGGGCACGGAGTTCAGACTAAGGGACATTTAAAAATGGCAGCGCCCGGGATAATGCACATGAAGCTCGGGATATTTAAATCCCGGGCTTCATTTGCAACTTCGAATGCCTACATTAGCCACCGTAGTTTGAACTAGGGGGCTAGTGTAGACATACCCTAAGGTACTGCAAGACATTTAAAACTTTTTACTAAGCTAGAGAGAGGAAGATATGCTGGAGGGCAGAAATAGGGTGTAGAGAGACAAAGACAAATTGGAGGATTCGGCCAAAAGAAGTCTGATGAGGTTCAACAAGGGCAAGTGCAGAGTCCTGCACTTGGGACGGAAGAATCCCAAGCTCTCAGAGGGTATGTCTACACTACAATGTTAGTTCGAACTAACGGATGTTAGTTCAAACTAACATTCATAGGCGCTACACTAGCGCTCCGCTAGTTCGAATTTAAATCGAACTAGCAGAGCGCTTAGTTCGAACTAGGAAAACCTCATTTTACGAGGACTAAGCCTAGTTCGAACTTACTAGTTCGAATTAAGGGGTGTGTAGCCCCTTAATTCGAACTAGTGGGAGGCTAGCCCTCCCCAGCTTTCCCTGGTGGCCACTCTGGCCAACACCAGGGAAACTCTATTGCCCCCCTCCCGGACCCGGACCCCTTAAAGGGGCACGGGCTGGCTACGGTGCCCCTGCCAGGTGCAAGCCTGCCAGCACCCAGCCAGCAGACCCTGCACCTGGCACGGCACAGAGCCACCCACCCGATGCCCCCCAGCCCTCCCCCTCTTCCCGGGACCAGGCTGGCGGCTCCCGGGAGCTTGCCCAGGACCGCAAGAGGCGGGCACCTTCCTGGGCTAGTGCAGACATCGTGGACCTCGTCCATGATCTCCGCACTAGGCACAGGAAAGTGGCCGTCTAGGGCAGGAGAGCTGCCAGCCTGGCCACCCAGGAGCAGGTGTGCATGAAAATCAAGGGGGTCCACTGAGACCCCCGACCCTGAGCTTACAATGGCCGTACTGGGTCAGACCAAAGGTCCATCTAGCCCAGTAGCCTGTCTGCCGACAGCGGCCAACACTAGGGACCCTGGAGGGGATGGACCGAAGACAGTGACCAAGCCATTTGTCTCGTGCCATCCCTCTCCAGCCTTCCACAAACTTTGGGCAGGGACACCACTCCTACCCCCTGGCTAAGACTACTCCATGGAGCCAACCTCCATGACTTGATCTCACTTCCCTTTAAACTCCGTTCTAGTTGTAACCTTCACAGCCTCCTGCAGCAAGGAGTTCCACAGGTTAACTATTTGCTTTGTGAAGAAGAACAACTTTCTCTTACTAGTTTCAAGCCTGCTACCCATTCCTTTCCTTTGGTGTCCTCTAGTCCTTCTTTATGGGAACTCATGAAGAACTTTTATGAATGCACCCTCTCCACCCAACCCCTGCTTTTAGAGACCTCTATCCTGTCCCCGCTCCATCTCCTCTTTTCTAAGCTGAACAGTCCCAGTCTCTGTAGCCTCTCTTCATCTGGGACCTGTTCCCAACCCCTGATCATGTTAGTTGCCCTCCCCTCTCCCAGCCTTTCTCTTCCCCTCTCCCACCTCCTTTTCCCAGTCTCCCCCAGTTTTGTTCAATAAAGACAGAGTCAATGTTGGAAGAAACGTTATCTTTATTTTGTACATCAATAAGAAGGAGGGCTAGGGAAGGGTAAGTGGAAGGAGGTGAGGGAGGAATGGGGTACGAGCCCCTGATGGGGAGGACTGGGCTGGCTCTGCGGGCTTCTGGGGGTGGAAGCTCTCCTGCAGCCCCCCGATTGCCCCCTCTCGCCAGATGGCAGCCTGCGGCAAGTGCAGCCGGTCTGATGGCCGAGTGCTGTGATGTGCCCAGTGTGGGCACTCCGGGCACTCCAAGCCAGGACTGGTTTTCAAGTGGGGCATCCTGAGAACTGTCTGTCCGGGGTGCGGGTTGGGTCCCTTTAAGTGCAGCCCTCGGCTAGCCTGAGAGAGCATCTCCACGCTCTAAGTACTCCTGTGATGCCCTGCCGGCACTGCTTCCGGCCATCCTTAAGCCCTGTTCAGGGTCCACTCAATGTGGACATGCTAGTTCGAATTAGCAAAACGCTAATTTGAACTAGTTTTTAGTTCTAGACGCGTTAGTTCGAATTAGCTTAGTTCGAATTAACTAATTCGAAGTAAGTTAGTTCGAACTAACTCTGTAGTGTAGACATACCCATATAGGCTGGGGACCAAATGGCTAAGAAGCAGTTCTGGAGAAGAGGACCAGGGGATTACAATGGATGAGAAGCTGGATACCAGTCAAGAGTGCGCCCTTGTAGCCAAGAAGGCTAACGGCATATTGGGGTGGATTAGTAGGAGCATTTCCAGCAGATTTGGGGAAGTGACTTTTCCCCTTTATTTGGCACTGGTGAGACCACATCTGGAGTACTGTGTCCAGTTCTGGGCCCCCCCATTACAGAAAGGATGAGAATGCATTGAAGAAAGTCCAGCACAGGGCAACAAAAATGATTAGGTGGCTGGAGCACATTGCTTATGAAGAGGCTGAGAGTTTTGATAGTAGTCTTCAACTACCTGGAGGGGGGGCTCCAAAGAGGATGGAGAGGGGCTGTTCTCAGTGGTGACAGATAACAGAATGAGGAGTAATGGTCTCAAATTGCAGTGGGGAAAGTCTAGGTTGGATACTTGGAAAAACTACTTTACTAGGAGGGTGGTGAAGCACTGGAATGGGTTACCTAAGGAGGTGGTTGAATCTCCATCCCTAGAGGTTTGTAGGTCCTGGTTTGACAAAGTCCTGGCTGGGATGATTAACTTGGGATTGATCCTGCTTTAGCAAGAGGTTGGATTCAATCACCTCCTGAGATCTCTTCTATCCCTATGATTCTAAACAGTCAGCAGAAATCAGTACCTCTTCTCACGCCCTGGTTCATCACTACTGATTTATAAATTATACTCATACTTTTGATTTTACCTTGTCAAGGAAGGTGGGGCGGTCCAAGGAAGACTCTTTGGAGATTGGTGGTGGGCGGCAGCCAAGGGTTTTGGTGACCATTCCATTATAATCAGTCACTCCCATGCCACGCTTGTCGATTTCCACCTTCTTTTCCAGCAGAGCACCTGCATAGAAGGGAAGAATGGAAACACGGAAAGGACTGGTGATACAAGGTGCAAGTGATTCTGCAAAAACTTCTGAAACCTGTAGCCTGCTAAGATATATTTTTCCTACCCTTTTTATATTTTTAATAGCATGCTAGTAATGCAAGGGGCCTACAGTTAAATTTTCTGTATGATTTAGCTTTAGCAGAAATATGGTAGTTTGATGATAAAATATATTTGTTATTTTCCAAGATATGTATTGTGTAAGGGCCTTTGCGGTTAGCTTGACAAGTATTTGGGGGACCACTACTCAATTTTGATTGGCACAAGTAAGCGGAATCTGCAAACTCCCACCAACTGACTTTTCATATTTCACAAAATTAAGGTGCCAGATTTCCTGCACTTAACCACAATGTTCCCACTTCTTTTCTCTTTTCTGGGAATTGGTCCAAAAAGATGTCACTCTTTGCTTATACTTATTCATAAATTCTCCCCACCTTTCTTCAAATCAGTTATAGGAATCCACAGAAATCTTAGGATACCAGGCCCAACTTTGGGTAAGGGGTTGGACATCTGGGATATTTTGGTGCCAAAAGAGAAATATAGGCCAGGGATTAGGGAAGTCGAGGCTGCTGCAGTTGTCGCTGACAGAGCCCGCTCTAGAGTGTGACCTGTTTTCTCTCAAGGTCAGAAACCAAATACTTATCTCTATTCTATCTTTATATTTCTATCTTGCTTCATTTATTTTGTTTAAGTCTTGTTTTTAGTCTCCCATACTCCACCTGCTCCAAGGCCTTTCAGGCGAAGGGAGGCTGGTCCTTCAGCCTTTGAGGAGACTAAGATCCTGTGGGTATGAAATGCTGTTAGGTAATTAGAATCTGTAAACTGAAATAAGTATAGTTTGATTTTGTTAGTGCCATCTGTAGAAGAAATTCAATTAATCTGGAAGTTCAGTACCATATTCTTTGTGGTTTTTGTAATCGTTATTCCCATGACAACAACATTTATTTTGATTGCATTTCCTAGTCGGAAGTGTGACTGTCAATCATCTGCAGACCCTCACGAGGGGGAATCTTATGGTTCAACCCACCTGTAACCTATGATAGAGAGGATGAATTTAGAGTCTCTGGTCAGATTGGCGAACCTTACCCACTTAAATTCTACTATAGTTCCTTCCCAGGCTAAAACCAAAACACTAATATCAGTTATACACCAATTACAATTAATAATTTTAAGTGGAAAGCTAAAATACACTGTCTTTGAAAACACTACATATTACACTCCAGTGTTTGGTTTGAAAACAGTCACTAAAATGCGTTTCCTTAAAATGCCCTTTCGAAAAGGAATGCTAATTTAACAGGAACAGATCAAACTACATAATCATGTATCCATTCTCTGAAATGCCTTTTCTGAAAGGTGTTGGTTAGAAAGACACTTACTCATGGCCTGATCAAGATTCATATTGTTGCTCTTCAAGGCCTCTTCAGCTGGCTCTCTCTGCAAACAATAATGTGGGTTTGGTGATATTGTGTTTCACACAAGAATACAAACAAAATAGGAAATTTCAAGACTGTCTTCAATATTGGGTGTAACACTGACATGTATTAAGTGAATCAGATTATGTTTATACATAACTTTTTTGCTCTCACCAATTAAGACATGCTTCCCAGAAAGATATGACTTGTCTCCCTGTGCAAAATGTATATTCTTCTCTATAAAGTTCAATTATATTCTTTTTATAACAGAATTTGTAACCTTATGCAATGGATAAACTTAGTAACTTAAAAAATATGACAGCACAAATCTGACTTAAAACCCCCCAACAACTCTCCCTCTTCCCCAAAACTACATAATACTACCTATTTCATTTGCTTAAGAGGAGGGTGAGGAAGAGAACAGAGACTAATACATTCAAAATAATAATGAAAAACAAAATTACAAATATAAAAGTTTTAACTTTAATCAAAGTGAAAATTGTCAGTATCTATACCCAAAAGATATTTTGCCTGCTCTTTGGAGGCTTCACAAACTATACTAGATATGTTCAAAAGCGAGGTAGTTGTGTTAGTCTGTAACTGGAAAAACTTAATGTGTTGTTAGACTATGTATTGTTTAAGTTTATACTAGAGTAAATGGTCAAATATAGTTAAACTGATTTCCCATTGGAGGAATACTAATGACATTTTTATCTACAATCAGAAAGGTCAAAAATATACACCACAAGCTATAAAAATCAAGCTATGTGAAACACTAAAATATGAATGATGCTCACTGGGAAGCCCATGTCTGTGAGCTGTTTTATCAGACGGTTCATGATCCAGGCCTCATCTTGCTTACTAGATGTCTTCATGCCCTTGGTAAAGAAATTGAAAAGAAAATTGTCTATTTTTCATATTTATAGCAATGTGACACAGCTATGACAGGTTTCCCCTATTAATACTATATGTTGCTTCAGGTTGTATTTATAACACATTCATGAAACCTATACCCCCTCCCCCCAGTTGCCTGTTTCCATAACTGGTATTCTTCAAGATGTGTTGCTCCTGTCCATTCAACATAGATGTCACATGCACCGGTGCTGGAAGATTTTCCCTTGGCCGTACCAATAAGGGAGCTGGCTCAGGTGCCTCCTGGAATGGTGTGCACATGCCACGCTACATAAGGGGCCTATGTCCTCTTCTACCCTCAGTTCCTTGTTGCCAGAAAACTTGACAATGGGGAAGGAGGGCAGAATATTGAATAGACAAGAGCAATACATCTCAAAGAACATCAACTAAAGAAACAGTTAACTGTCTTTTCTTTGAGTGCTTGCTCATGTCCATTCAACATAGGTGACTGGAAGCAGCATTTCTGGTGGTGAGAAGAGTTTAAGGACATGCTAACTGCAAAACAGCTTTCCCGAAAGCAGCATCCTCTCAGGCTTGTTGAGTAAGGGCATACTGCATTGCAATCTCTTGGGCTATGTCTAGACTGCAGGCTTCTTTCGAAAGATGCTCTTTCGAAAGCATCTTTCGAAAGAGCATCTTTCGAAAGATCGCGTCTAGACTGCAGGCGGATCTTTCGAAAGAGAAATCCGCTTTTTCGAAAGAGAGCACCCAGCGAGTCTGGATGCTCTCTTTCGAAGACGGCCTCTTTACATTGAAGAACGCCTTCCTTCGAAAGAGGAACTTTCGAAGGAAGGCGTTCTTCCTCGTGAAACGAGGTTTACCGCCATCGAAAGAAAAGCCGCGTTCTTTCGAAATAATTTCGAAAGAACGCGGCTTGAGTCTGGACGCAGGGGAAGTTTTTTCGGGAAAAGGCTACTTTTCCCGAAAAAACCCCTGAGTCTGGACACGGCCTCGGATAGGGACATTGGTGAGGAAGGCTGTAGAGGAGGCTTGTGCTCTGGTGGAGTGGGTCCTGATGAGTGGAGGTGGCTTAGCACCCACCAGCTGACAGCATGTTCGAATGCATGAGGTTATCCAACTGGAGATCCTGTATGTTAATACCAAGAGCCCCTTCATTCTTTCATCATGTGAGACAAACAACTGGGTCAATTTTCCCAATGGCTTCACTCTGTCAATGCAGAAAGTGAGGGTCCCGCAGACATCCAAGGTATGCAGTTGTCTCTGCTCATTGTTCACATTAGGTTTCAGGGAGAAGAATAATGGGAGGAAGATGTCCTGACCTATGTGGAAGGTTGAAACCTCCTGAGGTAGGAGGCAGGGTGTGGTCTTTAAAGAAGACAAGTTATGTGGGTTCCAAAGCCAAGGTCTGCAACTTGGAGACTCTACTAACTGATGTAATCGCCACCAGGCAGCCCACCATTCAGGAAAGGTATAGAAGGGAGCATATGGCCATGGCCCGAAGGGCAGTCCAGTAAGCCTAGAGAGGACCAGGCTAAGGTCCCAGTGTGAAAGAGGGTACAAGCTACCCAAGACCTCTCCGGAACCTTTCTGTCATGCCATATGAGAATACAGACTGGCCTTGTATCTGCAGATGAAAAGCTGAAATTGTTGCCTAGTGCACCCTGAATGAATGCCAGTGCCAGGCCCTTCTCTTTCAAATGGAGAAAATAATTAAGGATGGTCTGGACAGGAGCCTCTGTTGGGGAGAGACCTCACACCGAAAATTGAGACCACTTGGCCACATGTCTGCCTGGTTGCTGGCTTACAGCTGTGGTGACCAACCAATTTTGAAGCCATAGCTGCTATAGTGTGTTGGACACCACGGGCTTACAGGCTCCCAACAGGACCTGCTGAACCACTTGCGAGCAAGACTGTTCCTCCGTATTCAGCCATGGAGCAGCCACACTATGAGATGGAACAATAACAGACCCGGATGGACAGTGATCCTGAGAGAACAGGTCCAGGCAGAGTGGCAAGGGACACAGGGGGCACACTGCGAAGCCCATAAGAGGGGCAAACCAATGCTAGTAAAGCCACACCAGCAAGACAAAAATGACCTTCACCAGGACCTTGGCCATGAGGGTAATCAGAGGAAATGCACAGAACGGGTCACTCGACCACAGGATGAGGATGGCATTCAGCAGGGATCCCGCAGTCACTCATTGTCTGGAGAAGACGCTGTGGCACTTTGCATTCTGTGCTATGGTGAAGCGGTCCACCTGGGGAATGCTCCACTTAAGAAAGAGCATGTCCTGTAGATGGAGAGCCCATTTG
Organism: Pelodiscus sinensis; assembly: GCF_049634645.1. Classification (NCBI taxonomy): domain Eukaryota; kingdom Metazoa; phylum Chordata; order Testudines; family Trionychidae; genus Pelodiscus; species Pelodiscus sinensis. The sequence continues at coordinate 7,991,125 of NC_134730.1, read as the reverse complement.
TGGTGAGAGGTGATTTGCCTGCTCAGCTGGCCAGCTAAGAGATTCCGCATTCCCAGAAGATGGTTGGCCTCCCAGGTAAATGCTGTGCTGACTGCAAAAATCCTGGAGATTCCTGACAGAGCATGCTGATCAAGTCCCCCCTCGATGGTTGACATAGATGTCATGACCATATTGTCTGTGGAGCTCTGGACCACTCTGCGTGTCAGATGAAAGAGGAAGACATCACACATCCTAGAAACCACAAGTAGCTTTTTAACATCTATGTTGAGGGATGATTCCTATGTGGACCAAGTACCCTGGGTATGGAGATTGCCAAGATGGGCACCCTAGCGCAAGTCCAATGCATCTGATACCAGTTCAATTGAGTGGGTAGGGACACTGAATGGTACTCCTGCTATAGCATTCTCGTGGCTCATCCACCAGGTGAGAGTGTTAAGGACTGGGGCATGGTCCAGGGGGACCACTGGAGGGGACCCGCAACAGTTTCATCTAGTGAGGAGGAGAAAGAGGCCTGCACTGGGGTACGGAGGGAGGGCTCTTTGGGACCTAGGAAGTCTGAAGACTATGCCTCTACTGCCTGTTCCACGTAGCGTGTGGGAGCCTTCGAGACTTCTGGTACTGGAGGGCATTTAAGCCTTGTCTACACTATGAAAATCGACTCTCCGGAGGTCAATTTTCTAGTGTTTGATTTAGCAGATCTAGTGTAGACCCCCAAATCAAACGCTGAGGGAAGCCCTTACCAGTGACCTATTCTCCTGAACTGTGAGGCGTAAAGGAAGCCGACAGGAGTGTGTGCACCTGTCAGTCGCCCAGTGTAGACACTGTAGCGTCTCAGCTTAGGTAAGCCGAATCCAGCTATCCATTTTGCATAGCTGTATGATGTACCTTAAGCCAATCTGCCTGTTCTACTGTTGACCAGTTCTTAGGGGAAGAGGCTGACTGTTGTCACAGACATACCAGCTACTGACCACGATACCTGGGAGGGCAGGGGAAACCCCCCTGGGTCACAGGGGTACCATGAAGATGGCTAGGCCTGCAGCCACTGAGCAATTTAGTAATCCATCTGCAGTAGAGAGGGAGTTGGATGAGATGCTTGAGTAGGAGGCACAGAAGATTGGTCTGAGGCCAGGCTGACAAAATGTGTGGTGCCAGGAGGATCATGAACGAGAGCTCATATTGCCATGGTACCACACACTGTCCACTGCCAGGATGCAAAGAAGTGAGGAGAATGGTTCCCTAGAGAACATGGACTTCTGGGGGACCCGTGGTACAGTATTGGGATCAGTACTGATGAGCCAAAGAGCAGTGCTGTGAAGCAGTGTGGGACCTCCAACCCCTGTGCTCCTCATGGACATGCTGTGGGGAATCTGTGCCAGCACCTTGTCTGTTGAAAGATGCTCAGATTGCAGAGGGTACCAGTCCTGAGCGAACTGTGCATACCAGGAGGCATATGCCTCAGAAGACTGGTGCCAAAGTCCTGCAGAGCCCAACTGTGAAATGTGAAACAGCTAATGCTGAGGCGAGCAGGTTCCAAGCACTGTCACTGGCAGCAAGAAGGAACTGAGGATGAAGGGGGCCAGAAACATCCTATATAGGCATATGCGTGTCACTTCAAGGGGGCACCTAAATTGGTTCCCCTACTGGTACTGCTAAGGTAAAATCTTTTGGAAGCAGTGCATGTGGGGAGCACACATACCTACATTGAATGGACATGAGCAAGCACTCCAAGACTAACAGGATACAATGACACAACCCTTCTCTCCAGAGGATGGAAAGCAGATTTTACCTCATCTGATCAGGTGCTGTAAACAACCACAGGATGAGTTTCTTTAGTCTAGCACTCTCTGGTCCAGCAACATCTATGGTCCTGCATGCTTTTAGTTAGCCAGAAGTCCTCTTCTCATGGGTGTGGTGGTCAAGTTTACCATGGTCCCATAAAGTTTGTTTATAGCCACCAATCCTGGCTTTCAGTGTTCTGTGCTGTTATTTAGCTCCAATTTACCTCAAAATGTCTTCTAAAAGCCCAGTAAGCTGTGGAAATGTTCATAATGCTGCTACATAATATTGACCTCCAGTGGTTTGGCAAATTCCCTGTTTCGGCACTGGTCAGGTCCTGAGAGTGCCGGACTAGAGAAGTTCAACCTGTACTTGTTATCTGCCTGATACGTCTTTAGAAGAACTTTGGGTAACTTCTCCACTTCAAGACCCTGCAGTGCAACTCTCTAAAGGTATGTCTACACTACCCCGCTAGTTCGAACTAGCGGGGTAATGTAGGCATACCGCACTTGCAAATGAAGCCCGGGATTTGAATTTCCCAGGCTTCATTTGCATAAGCGGGGAGCCGCCATTTTTAAAACCCCGCTGGTTCGAACCCCGTGCAGCGTGGCTACACGGGGCTCGAACTAGGTAGTTCGGAATAGGAAGCCTAGTCCGAACTACCTAGTTCGAGCCCCGTGTAGCCGCGCTGCACGGGGTTCGAACCAGTGGGGTTTTAAAAATGGCGGCTCCCCGCTTATGCAAATGAAGCCCGGGAAATTCAAATCCCGGGCTTCATTTGCAAGTGCAGTATGCCTACATTACCCCGCTAGTTCGAACTAGCGGGGTAGTGTAGACATACCCTGAATTACAGAGCACAAATGTTAAATAGGTGGGATGATAATATAAACATTGTGATTCTGAATCAAACCAGTGGTTCATCTAGTATATCTGACAACTATGAAATAACCTGCTCACAAGCAAAGCTAGTCCTGAAAATTAAGAGGCTAGCGCATGTCCTGAAATCCAAGGTTTTATATTTCTCATTTAAAAATGTCTAATGTAACTGTGGATGTTTTCTTGTTTAAGTTTCATACTGGTTAAATTTTACTCTGTTACCACATCAGTTCATGACAAAAATTATACATTCCCCCTTCAGATGTAGGAGACAAAGCAAATTTTTTTGCTTATGAATTACGCTGGACCATTTCTTAAAATATCACCATTTATCTTTTTCCAATGCAAATGAAAATGTTTAAGAGGTCACCAGTATGATTTTTTTTATTAATACTTTAAAAGATCTTCAAAATACATAGACTTCCATGAAATTGGGAGCACTATAAAAGTGAACTAAATTATTGTAGCTTCTATCCCTTCCCCCCAGGGAATATTCTGCATGTTAATGCAACCCAGAAACAGCTGTATTACTGCAAAAGACTAGCTAAATTTGCATTCAAGGGAAAATATTTTGCCTATCACTTAATATTTCAGGCCAGATTAATAACTGCTTTTACTTTAGCTGCCACTACAAGTGTATATAAACCCATTTCCTACAGTACTGCACTCATTTTCACCACTGATGATCAGAAACTTTCATTCAATTTCAGAGTATTAATCTTATACAGATAGTATGTGAGACATTTAGTGCTAGAAATGCTGCACTCTAACCCTATTGATTTTTTACAATCCATTCTTATCATTGTCCTACCTTTTGAAGTCCTTTCTTTGGGACATTTCCCCAAGAATTACAGGAGGAGTTATTCTCTTGTGAAGCAGTATTATTCCACATATCTCCTTCTTCATCTTCCCACTGACTAGTACTGAGGTTCACTTCATCCCCACCACTACCCCAGCCTTCTTGCATAGATTTAGAAGCTGGGGGGGAGGGACACAGAAGAGGGGAAAGGAAACATTTCTGTTACTTTTCTTTAGACTTTACATCTTTTAAAATTTACATGTACATCCATCCATCCTGTATTCATTATCTTAACATCTGATTGTTTTACAGAATTACACAGGTGCATCATATGGTTTGAATAATATTAATCTTTGGTTCTCTTTCCTAAATCTGGAGCAAAGGGATAAAATGTTTTCATTATTACTGTGGGAAAACTGCAAAGAACAGAATCTTGCTTTTTTACTCTAAAGGAAGTGACATTTTGTAATCAATCCAACCTCTTGGGGAACAGGGCTCAAAAGTCATGAAGTCACTAAAAATATATTTTCTCCTGATCTCATGAGTCATACCCTTTTAGTTGACAATTTTTGTTATTCCTAATGAACAAAGATTATAGTTGTGAAGACAGAAACAAAGCTTAAGGTAGCCTGAGCCAAACCTAACAAGAACCCTGAGGATTAGGACATGAACATGGATCAGTTGTCCTTTCCATTGTTGCTCAAAAGGTGAAATGTCACATTTTTAATCCTCTATAGATTTTCCAGAACTTCAATTATTTCAATGATTTCCAATATGTTGTAGGAGTACATCTCATAAGTTATAAAATAGCTCACTATAGCCAAACTGACATTCTACAAGATGAGCTGTGGCCTTCAGGCCAACAGTAGATAAAAGAATGTTTATCTGCCAGCTGATGCTATTTGGGAATCCCCTATCAGCAGTAAACAAACCAGGATGACTTAAGGATGTGAACTGTTTTGATGATTCAAAGGGATATTCCCTCTCCTACCAACATCACTGGTGTCTTGTTTGAGTTTAGCTGCTTTTCATACAGGTAATGATCTTAATTATGAACTTTGGGATAGCACAGTCAGCATTTGAGGAGGAAGAACAGAACAGTGTGATCTGTGTAATGTAGGTCTTTGAGGTTTGCTATATTCAGGATGTTAAGGAGTGAGTAAATGAGCAAGTACATGATTAGTTAATAAGGACCCACTGAGGCTCTGCAGTTTAAATGTAGTAGAAGCCGGGCGTGCGGGCAGCCCAGCTCCTACTACATTTAAACTGCAGAGCTGCAGTGGGGGTAGGTCTGGGACCTGGCACAAGCAGTCCTGGCTCATGCTGGGTCCGGACCACTGCGACTTTGCCTTTTAAATGTAGTAAGAACAGCTGTGCTTCTGCCTCCCTTGAGACACTTCCCCTTTCCCACACCGCAGAGACAGTGCTGGGGGGACCAGCTTTAAAGCCGGCTCTCCCAAGCACTGGCTCCTACTCCCCACCCTTGCTACCTCTGATATAGAGGCAGTGGGGTGAGGGAGGAATGCGAGTAGCTGACCGCCCTTTCACACCATGCACACATGCGCACATACACTTGAACCCTGAAGTTCAGTACAGTAGCTAGATTTTTTTAAAATGTTCTACTAAATGGGACAAAATCAGTGCACACGCCGAAAGAATTGAGATAATTTACTGATCTGAGAAAGTGAAAGTTACACATTGATATTAGCTTGTCTTTGGTTATAACGCTGCTCTTTTTCAAACCATAGCAATTTGAAATGCAAAAAATGGCATGGCAGAGTAAACTTGATTGAAAAATATACAAAAGTATAGATGCTATTTCCAACATTTTCTATTCTACTACCCAATGCTATCACAACAAAGCCAATGTGTGAATTCACCTGGCTTGCACAGTGCTGGGGCAGCAGCTGAAGAATTCGCTCTTCCATAGGTTCCTGCTGACTCGGTAGAATTATCTCCCCACCCTGTACCACTGCTGGGGGGTTTCCCCCATGCTGAAGTGCCATTATCAACTGCAGCAGAAGGGGATGAGGGCTCTCCCCAAGAAGATTCAGTCTTCGTGTGGACATTAGGCATCTCCCCCCAGCCTGCTGAAAACAGAAAGATAAACAGTTAGCGCTAAAGGAAAAAAAAATGGAAACCAGTGAACCTCTTAGAATACAATTTCACTTACATCTATCATTAAAATAACTTTTTTGTTGTGAGCATAAAGTAGTGGGAAGACAACACACAAATAAATAAATTAAGCACAAATAAAATCAATCTGATTTACTCAAATTTCTTTTTCTTAACTGAACTTCATGATATGCATTTGTTAAAACAGAAAAAAATATTTTCTAACAGCAGAAAAGAAGGTATTCAAGCGTATTCATATTGCTATACAAATGTACCTCAATTCTGATCTGGATATACCATTCTCCTTCCCAGATAAATCAGCTCCTCAAATGCTGTGTTTCTTTAGATCATATTAACCTGCCTCAAAATGCAAGTAAAGTGGTTTTGTGTTTACACCATGCTACTCAAAAGTTGTACAGGTAACTGAAAATATGAGGAGGAATCTCAACTAGAGTTGAACTCAGGGGTGCACTTTTTAAACCAATTAATTTTAAACTTCTTTAGTCCCCTTAACCAGACGGTCATTCATTCTTTCTTGTGCTCCAGAAAATAAATACTATATTTACCCTAGCTGGCCACATTTAACCTGATTATGTATTTCATCTGTATTCCAAAATGTTTTTTATTATGGGGTTGCAAGGAAGTGCATTTCTTTCATATTCCCTCAATCACTGAGGCCCTGTGCTGTAACCAACATCCTTTCACACCAGGACTAAATAGGACTGCAACTATATGATTACATTAAAATTAGTTGAAGGGATTGCTAATACAAGGTACTATTCCCAACCAAAGTGGTATCTATATTAGTATCTTAATATCTTTCCTAGTTGAAAAGTTACTTATTCAATTTTTTGTTACATATTTGTTCAGTGTACATATTTGTGTCAGCGATCAAGAAACCAACTTAATCTAGAAAGCAAAACAATATGTAGACAAACATAGCACCTATGGATTCTCTTGGAAAACTGAATTGCTTGAGCTAAATTCCCAAAAGATACATTGAATGATGTTTTTACTAGAAATGGAATGCAAGTCAAGATAAAACATACACAATGGCTACGTCTAGAGTAGCATAATTTTCCGCAAATGCTTTTAATGGAAAAGTTTTCCGTTAAAAGCATTTTTGGAACAGAGCGTCTAGATTGGGACGGACGCTTTTCTGCAAAAGCACTTTTTGCAGAAAAGCGTCCATGGCCAATCTAGACGCGCTTTTCTGCAAAAAAGCCCCGATCGCCATTTTCGCGATCGGGGCTTTTTTGCGGAAAACAAATCTCAGCTGTCTACCCTGGCCCTTTTGCCCGAACGGGAGCAGCATATTATTTCCGCAAAAAGCACTGATTTCTTACAGTAGGAAGTCAGTGCTTTTGCGGAAATTCAAGCGGCCAGTGTAGACAGCTGGCAAGTTTTTCTGGAAAAGCTGCTGATTTTCCAGAAAAACTTGCCAGTTTAGACACAGCCAATGAGTAGTATTCATAACAGGAAGAATATTACAGAGGGACCACCAGTTGTTCAAAACAGCTGATGGTTCCCTCTAGGCACCGCATACCCCTGGCAGGGCAAGGATGGGGGGCTAAGACTTCACACACTCCCACACCTGCAAGACAATCAGGGTCTGTGGGTAGGAGAGGATGTGAAGTCTCCTGGCTCCGTCCCTTCCAGGGCAGCCCATGATCACTTCTGAAATTCATGAAATGGTTTCTCTTAAAAAATTATTGCTCACCCCTGTCTTACATGCAACTGAAACTATAGTACATGTTAAAAAGGAGGGGTTCCCCAACTATTTTTTCTGCCTCCCCCACATTTGAAAATATTTCAGGTTATGAAGACTCCCCTCCTGCCCCACACTTGGTACTTGTTACCTATGAGCTCTGTGTTCTTGTGGAGCCAGAGCATAATACTCATGGAAGACCCCACCACTATCAGGTGTCTGCTTGAACCAAAGACAAAGCAATGAAAAGACAGAGGAAGACACTCCTAAACCACTCTGGACAAGAGTCACAGAATTAAAGAAAGATCTTTAGCCTCATCTGAATCGAAGATAGAATACAGATTGTGACAAAGTCCCTTGTTAGGTCCCCATGGGTTTTGCGCTTCTTGATGGTTTTGTGTGTGTCTCAGAGACTCACGGTGACCCCTTTGTAGCCTTGGGACTTCCTCAGAGGCAAGGGTCCCTGCTTATTGAGTCATTCTCATCACAGGCAAGTTCTGAGTTGGGGAGGGAGTGGGGGAGGGGGGAGAGAAACAAACCCTCTTTTCCTGGCCTTTGGTCTGTTCCAGTCTCCCTGGCAGGGTAATCCTCCAAGGGAAGGGAGCGGGGGTGTCCAGGCACGCCCACTCCACTAGACTCTGGCCCAGGGGGCCTTACAAGAGGGGCAGCTAGCAGGGCTTCTTGCCCCACCCAGCAGGGCTTCTTGCCCCACCCTAACACCACTACCTCTCCCCAGACCACTTCATAAGAACGGCCGTACTGGGTCAGACCAAAAGTCCATCTAGCCCAGTATCCTGACTGCCGACAGCAGCCAGCACCAGGTGCCCCCGAGAGGGTGGACCGAAGACAATGATCAAGTGATTTGTCTCCTGCCATCCCTCTCCAGCCTCTGACAGACAGAGGCCAAGGACACCATTTTATCCCCTGGCTAATAGCCTTTTATGGACCTAACCACCATGGGTATGTCTACACTACCCTCCTAGTTTGAACTAGGAGGGTAATGTAGGCATACCGCACTTGCTAATGAAGCCCGGGATTTGAATTTCCCGGGCTTCATTTGCATAAGCGGGGAGCCGCCATTTTTAAAACCCCACTGGTTCGAACCCCGTGCAGTGCGGCTACACGGGGCTCGAACTAGGTAGTTCGGAATAGGAAGCCTAGTCCGAACTACCTAGTTCGAGCCCCGTGTAGCCGCGCTGCACGGGGTTTGAACCAGCGGGGTTTTAAAAATGGCGGCTCCCCGCTTATGCAAATGAAGCCCGGGAAATTCAAATCCCGGGCTTCATTTGCAAGTGCGGTATGCCTACATTACCCCGCTAGTTCGAACTAGCGGGGTAGTGCAGACATACCCCATGAAATTATCTAGCTTCTCTTTAAACTCACTGCTTCCTTCTATTATCTTCCACCTTTTACCTTGGGCAGGGTAGCTCTACTCTGTGCCTCTGCAAACTCTCTCTCTCTCTCTCTTCTGCCCTGGGAGGAAACCTTTTATAGGGACCCAGAGGCCTTAACTAGCAACAGGTGCTTAATTAACCCCTGTTGCAGGCTGACTCCTAATTAGGCCTCCATTGTCTGCCCTGATTGCCTTGCTGTGTTCAGTTGAGTCTAACTGGGAAACAAGAAGGCATAACCCACCTCCCAAGATAGCCTTTTATAAGATATTTGCAGTTCGCAGGCTGTGGTCTGCCACAAGACAGACATCTATATTAGTGATAGAGATGTAGCCGTGTTAGTCTGGTGCAGCTGAAGCAAAATGCAGGACAATGTAGCACTTTAAAGACTAACATATTAGCATACAGAATGGAGGAACAGCACTTCCAAAGCAATAACTGCACTAAACTATGAGATACCAAAAGCAGAAAAGCACTGCTTGGTGGGAAATCTCTGCTCCAGATGTTAATAAACCCATGCCTGCTCACACCCAAATCAGTAATGATCAGACCAATTTTAGTAACAGATCCTCTACTGATATCCAAAATACCAAAACTGCCTAATTGCATTATGAGCTCTCTCAAGGAACACTGCCCATAGTCAGGAATGATCAGTTTCTATTGTCTAGTCTAAACAAAACAACTTTGGAATATTCCCTTGAACCATCTGTTTACTAAGGATGTTAAATTTAGATTAATTGGCTAATTGAATAGTCAATGCAATTTACATCAACTATTCAATTAGTTGATAAGGGCATCTTTGCCTTTAAAGTGGCTGTTGCAATACTTCAAAGGCAAAAGCACTGTGGGGAGCACAGGGCCAGTGGGGGACTCAAACAGTCCCCCATTGACCCTGTGCTCAGCAGGGGACTCTGAGTCCCCAGCTTATCCTGGGCTTCATGTGGTGCTGGTACTTTGAAACATGTCAGGGAGCCCGGCATCAGCCTCTATGCGGTGTTTCAAAGCAGCAGCACTGCATGGAGCCCGGGGTCAGCAGGAGTCCCCAACTGACCCCTGGCTCCACACGGTGCTGCCACTTTAATGCCATGTGCAGCCTGTGGCCAGCTGGGGATGCGGGCTGCACACAGCGTTTCAAAGCAGTAGATCCCGGGCTCCACACAGCACTGATGCTTTGAAACCCCCACTCCTCTTCCTTCCCGCCCCCCGCTGCCTCTTTCTGATGAGGCAGCAAAGAGGAGGAGAAGTGACTAGTCGTCTACTGTGTTGACTATCCGATAAGCATTTGTTTATCAGATATTTGACTAGTCTCTACTGTTTACTCATAAAGAAATCCAGTGTTCCCCATAACTATTGTTTTGTCCCAACAAAAACTCCTACCATTGCTCAAGAAAAGGGATGTGATGCCTGCATCTAGAGTCTGCATCTGTTCCATTGGGACGTCATCTTCTCCTGACTGATCGTGCTAGGAGCTTTGCTCTGCCTGTCTCCAATACTCTGGAACCCCCAGCTACCATCACCATCTAGGAATCCAGATGAGTTCAAACTTCATGGAGTCCTGAGCTCTCTCTCTCTTGCCTTCCTCTCTTTTTCTCCCCTCTCTTTAGGTGCAGCCTCCCTACCCTGTCTTATGTGATCAGTTATGGTTTTCTAGCTCAAGCATTTGTAATCCAATTTAAATTAGCTTTAATATTGTAACTGTTTTCTTTGTGTGGCTCCCCTTTACTATTACCTACAAATAAATAACTTTCATTGGTAAGCTGGTTGCTTTCTTTTCTTTTCCTCTCTCTCTTACTATTTCCCCCTTCAGGGGTGTGGTTTTGGCTTCCCCATTCACTCTGCAAAAATGCTTCTTATACCTAAACCAAAGATCCCTGTAGCACCCCAAAATCCCATGGGGTTTGTTCATCCAGTAGATTACTAGCTGAATGGTTATGGTGTGAAAGCGGATACAGAGAGATGCTGAACCTGGGGGCATATGACGGTGGCAGCTTAAAGTGCTGTTAAACCCAGCCTACTGAGTCCAAGGGCACATAAGGGCTTGGCATTGCTGTGCAACCCAGGCTACTGAGTCCAGGGATATATAAGGAATTAGCCTGTAAGTGCTGATTAAACGGTTCACTCAGACATGCTGTGTTAGTGGATGTGAATATCTGTGTTTGTCTGATTCCAGAGTGGGAAGAACCCAGTCCTGGGGAACATAGTTCCCATGGAAGTGCTTCACTGGGAAGGAATTGGCAGCAGGGTGACGTACAACTCCATATGAGACCACAAGTAACACAAGCAGCACACTGAGGGTACATCTAGACTACATGGCTCCGTCGACGGAGCCATGTAAAATAGTGTACTCGGCATAGTCAAAGAAGCGGGGATTTAAATAATCCCTGGTTCATTAAAATAAGAATGGCTGCCACGCTGTGCTGACGATGAGCTGATCCGGCACAGCGCGGCAGTCTAGACACAGTGCGGTTGACAAGGGAAGCCTTTGTCGACTGCTCCGGTATGCCTTGTTGACAAAGGCTTCCCTTGTCAACCACACCATTTCTAGACTACCGTGCTGTACTGGATCAGCTGATCGTCAGCACAGCGCAGCGGCCATTTTTATTTTAATGAAGCAGGATTATTTAAATCCCCGCTTCTTTGACTATGCCGAGTACACTATTTTACATGGCTCCGTCGACTGAGCCATGTAATCTAGAAGGATTAACCTTCCCCTCCCCCATAACAGTAATCCTAATAAATGAGCATACCCTAGAGCAATAGGCAAATCTGGAAACATGCTGGTCATATTTCAAAAAAAATCTGCTTAGACAGAGGTGAGAAGACTAAAAAGAGATCATTTATGGGAAAACCTGAGCATATAGTGAACCTGTTTTCTGTGATTTCATGACCACCTTCTCTTACAGAATAGTATTTTACTAGGATTTTACAAAAAATCACAAAATAATTAGATCACATGAAGCACAATGATGAAAAGGTATAGCACAGATCAATATTTGAATATATTGATTCAATCCCATTATGAGCAAGCTGCCATCCAATATAATATGCAAGACTAGTCTACTATATATTTGAGAGTGTTTGTCTGTGAGGGAGCGAGTAAATATGTGGGTATGTCTAGACTGCATCCCTCTGTTGGCAGAGCGATGCAGATTAGGCATGTCGACATTGCAAATGAAGCGGGGATTTAAATATCCCGTGCTTAATTTGCATAAAAATGGCTGCCACTTTTGCCGACTCAGCACTTTGTCGGCAAAAAGAGGCAATCTAGAGGGGGATCTGTCAACAAAGAAAGCCTTTTTCGACTGATCCCTTATGCTTCCTGCAAGGAAAATGGCTTTCTTTCTCGACAGATCCCCCTCTAGATTGCCTCTTTTTGCCGACAAAGTGCTGTGTCGGCAAAAGCGGCAGCCATTTTTTATGTAAATTAAGCACGGGATATTTAAATCCCCGCTTTGTTTGCAATGTCGACCTGCCTAATCTGCATCCCTCTGCTGGCAGAGGGATGCTGTCTAGACATACCCTGTGTGTCTACGGCTGTGTCTCCAGACTGCATCCCTTTTCCGTAAAAGGGATGCAAATTAGACACATCTCAATTGCAAATGAAGCGGGGATTTAAATCCCCCCTGCTTCATTTGCATAAACATGGCTGCCGCTTTTTTCCGGCTCGGAGCTTTGCCGGAAAAAAGCGCCAGTCTAGATGCGGATCTTTCGGAAAATAAAGCCTTTTCCAAAAGATCCCTTATTCCTCTTAAAAAAAGGAATAAGGGATCTTTCGGAAAAGGCTTTATTTTCCGAAAGATCCGTGTCTAGACTGGCGCTTTTTTCCGGCAAAGCTCCGAGCCAGAAAAAAGCGTCAGCCATGTTTATGCAAAGGAAGCGGGGGGGATTTAAATCCCCGCTTCATTTGCAATTGCGATGTGTCTAATTTGCATCCCTTTTACGGAAAAGGGATGCAGTCTAGACACAGCCCGCATGTTTAAGAACTCCTCCTACAGCGTTCTCTTATAACTTAAAGCAAGGTAAGGATTTGGTTGTGCCCCTACAATCACTGATTTAAATCAAGTTTCCTATTGATACTTCTTCACATATTTCTTAAACAACGGTACAAATCTGTTCACTAAAACATGTTATTTACAAATCAGTATAACATTTTACAACATCTAAGAAGATATACTTTATTTTTTTAGATAATTTCATTTTTAGTAATTCAGGAAATAATACACAGTACAGGCAGTCCCCGGGTTACGTACAAGATAGGGACTGTAGGTTTGTTCTTAAGTTGAATTTGTATGTAAGTTGGAACTGGTACATATTGTAGGGGAAACTCTAACCAAACATTTCTCCAGAGCTCAGTTTTATTCTCCCACACCTCACTTCCCTCAATCTTTTATTCTCAAGCTGAGGTGTCTGCTGAGAAAAGCCGCTCCGTGTCTCCCTAGTCTGCTGGGGGGGAGCGCTAGCTTCGCGTCTCCCTGGTCTGCTGGGGGGAAGCAGCTAGTGCGGGGTTGCTTCACCCCGTTTGTAAGTAGGGATCCTATGTAAGTCGGATCCATGTAACCCGGGGACTGTCTGTACTCATTACCTGTGACAAACTGCAGCTGCAGTACATTAGGAATGGTAAGCACTAAACACGCAGATAAAATAATACTTATTTTATTAAATTAAATCTTAAATGTTGCATAAACATTACATAAGTGTGCTGGCTGATGGCTGTCCTTAACACGTATGCAACTACATCTCCTATTCCCTAATCCCACTGTCATTTTGATTTATAAATTGAAACAAATATGAGTTTTCCTGCTTTTTCAACTCCCAGTTGATTTTGTGTGAATAATACCAAACAATGACAATATCTGTGACTGCAGAGGAAGCTACTGCTGTGAAAAGTTGGTTTAGCAACTGAAGAAACTCTGTTTCAAGGTGCCAGGCTAATGATTCCCACCAATTCAAGGGAGTAACTTTGTTCAAAACATCACCAGTAAACATTTACTGATCATATGGTTTCACTCCAGCCTTGAAATTTATTATGACTGGCATAACTGAGGAGTGATTTTGAGATGCCCATGTCATGGCGGCAGCAGCAGCATCTTCAGAAGTTAGATGTCTACCTTTATATCTGGGGTTAAGAAAGTTCACAAGAAAATGAGATGGAGTTTGATCCATTCACTTCTTGGTTGCCTGTAGCTCAACTTTCCGGTGAGGTAATTTTTTGTTAAAGTCTTTTGGAATGCCTTCCAAATTTCAACAGCATCTGCAATTTCTCTGAAGTTGTTTAAGGCTATGGATAATAAGTTTCAGTATACTACGCATATTTTCTGTAACATTCCAATATTAGATACATGATTTTCTTCACAAAATTTTATGAGCCTAAGCAAGTTCTTAATAAATTGTTCAAAACAACCACAGAATTCCATTGAACATTTTAAGGGAGAATTAGTTTGGAACCTCTTGCTCTCTTCAGTGAAACTAAAGGACAATGGTTGTTAATGGAATTATTTTGTGATTTCAACATTTTCTTTTACTCCTGGAGAAGACATACTTAAGTCTTTGGCTAAAAGATGCACTAAATAGGCACTGCAGCCATTTGTTATTAAGGAGCATCCTTCTGTTTCTTCTTAGTATCTTCTCATTTTTGCCATGTTTGTAGCATTGTCTGTGACAAAACTGCACGTGACAGTTGAATTTTAGTTCACAGTTTATTACAGTGCTCACTGCCATTTCTTTTATATACTCTGTTCTGTGGGCATTTCCCAAAATATCTTTTGTTTCTGAAATATATGCATCTCCATTTTCTGTTGTCACACAGGCACATATTACTGAATCATAGAATCACAGGGTTGGAAGAGACCCTGATTATTGAGTCCAACTCCCTGCCCAAAGCAGGACTAACCCCAAGTAAATCATCCCTGCTAGGGTTTGTCAAACTGAGAATTAAAAATGTCTAGGTACAGAGATACCTTGCTGAGGGTGCAATATCCCTCCCTAGGTAAACCATTCCAATGCTTTACCACCCTCCTCTAGTAAAATTGCTTTTCCTAATATTCAACATAGACCTTCCCTGCTGCAACTTGAGACCACTGCCATCCATCACTCCTGAGAACAGGCTCTCTCCATCCTCTTTGAAACCCCCTTCAGGTAGTTAAAGGCTGCTATCAAATCCCCCCTCACTGTTCTCTTCTGCAGCCTAAATAAAACCAAATCCCTCAGCCTCTCCTCATAAGTCATGTGACTCAAGATCCCTAATCATTTTGTTGCTCTGTGTTGGACTTTCTCCAATGTGTCCACATCCTTTCTAAAATGGGGCCCCAGAAATGGACACAATATTCCAGATGTGGCCTCATTGGCACTGAATAAAGGGGAATAATCACTTCTCTAGATCTGCTGACAATGCTCTTTTTAATGTACCCTAATATACTGCTAGCCTTCTTGGCTACAAGGGCACACTGTTGACTCATATCCAGCTTCTCATCCACTGTAATCCCCAGGTCTTTTTCTGCTGAATGGTTACTTAGACAGTCCGTTTCCAGCCTGTAACAATGCTTGGGATTCTTCCATCTCAAGTGCAGGACTCAGCACTTGTCCTTGTTGAACCTCATCAGATTTCTTTTGGCCCAATCCTCCAATTTGTCTAGGTCACTCTGGACCCTAATTCTACCCTCCAACGTATCTACCTCTTCCCGTAGCTTAGTGTCATCTGAGAACTTGCTGAGTGTGCAATCCATCCTCTCATCCAGGTCAGTAATAATGATGTTGAACAAAACTGGCTCCTGAACTGACTCCTGGGGCACTCCACTTGACACTGACCACTAACCAGACACCAAGCCATTGATCATTACCCATTCAGCCCAACAATCTAGCTAGCTTTCTATTAATCTTACAGTCCATTTATCCAATCCATAGTTCCTTAACTTGCTGTCAAAAGATCATATCAAAAGCTTTGCTAAATACATATCATGTCCATACCTTCCCAATATCCATAGAGCTAGTTACCTTGTCATAGAAGACAATCAGGTTGTTCAGGCATGACTTGCTCTTGGTGAATCTATGTTGACTATTCCTGTTCCTCTCTTCCAACTGCTCCAAAATGGATTCCTTGAGGATCCCCTCCATGAGTTTTCCAGTGAATGAGGTGAGGTTGACCTGTCTGCAGTTCCCTGGATTGTCCTTCTTCCCTTTTTAAAAGATCGGCACTACATTTGCCTTTTTCCAGTCATCTAGGACCTTCCCGGATCGCCATGAGTTTTCAAACATAATGGCCAATGATGCTGCAATCACATTAGCCAACTCCGTCAACACCCTCAGATGCATTAGATCTGGCCACATGGATGTATATGCCCAACTTTTCTAAATAGCTCTTAATATGTTCATTCATTGTGTATATTGCTCCACCCATTAATCTGGCACATTTCCTCTCAGTATTTCTTGCACAGTGTTCAAGTTCCTACTAATACACTGTAATCCGCAAACTTCCATTAGTGTCTGCTCTTCCAGGTGGAATATAGCCTGGTCATAAGGATTCAACCATGTCAATGAAATTGTTTGTTGTTAACAGTACAAAAAGCAGAATTTGTGGCATAAATGAATCTAGCATCTTTTCATGTACGGTGACTTGTTGGTATTTGCTGATCCTTACTAAAGGTTTTACTGGGGGTTTTACTGGGTGACTGAAATCTTTTGCTTGCTACTGATTCTAAGTTATGTGAAATACATTCAGTTGCAGTAGTGCTGCTAAAAGAACAGATGACTATGAAATTGTTGTAAATAGATAGACTAGTCTTTGCACTTACTTGGGATCCTGAAACAAAATTTTAAATAATTTTTGAATAGTCATTCTTCTCAGTTCTTCTCACTCTATTATTCAGTAGGGTACATCTAAACTACACCCCTCTGTCGGCAGAGGGATGTAAATTATATGTATCGAAAGTGCAAATGAAGCTGGTATTTAAATATCCTGTGCTTCATTTGCATAATAGCAGCTGTCAATTTATTTTCGGAAAAAAAACACGGCAGTTTAGATGGGACATTTTCAACAGAAATGCCCCATTTTTAAAGTTCCTGTACTCCTCATTTTTTTTGAGGAGTACAGGATCTTTCGAAATAGAGCATTTCTATCGAAAATGCCGTCTAAACTGCTGTTTTTTCGAAAAGCCCCTTTTCGAAAAAAAGTGGCGGCTGCCATTATGCAAATCAAGCATGGGATATTTAAATCCCGGCTTCCTTTGCACTTTCGATACGTCTAATTTACATCCCTCTGCCGACAGAGGGGTGTAGTTTAGCTGTACCCTTACATTTTTTTCAGCAAAGATGCAGATTTGATTCCAAGTTACCAAAAAAGTTAAGACGGATTGCACTTAAAGTGCACTTAATTTTGGAGTAAGCTCCATAGAACTCACTGGCACATCTGATTTTTTTAGAAAACAAAATATGGGGTTCCCTTGGAAAAGCTGAGTTATGCTGAAGTAAAACAGGGAACAGACTTATGCCATCACCATTATGGGAGGGGACATGTCTCTACGGCTGGAAGAGACTCGCTACTCTGTCCTCAGCAGGGACCTACTGCTGTTGCTGAGAGAGGAGTGCTCCTCCCTTAGCCAAGCATCTCTGTTCATGAGTGCTGATCCCCTGGCTGGGCGGGACTCATTAAGCAGCTGTGGGGGAGTGCTGTTGCGCAGCTTAGAGGGAACCTTGGTGGTCAGTATAGGGGTGGTCATTGTCAGTTCTGGGAGCATGGAAAGCTGTTTGTGTGCCTCCTTTGGTACTAGCATTGCAGTCATCTGGGTTGCTGTTGGGCCAAGGTGGATGGTTTGCTTGTAAGCTTCAGAGGGGTAGCCAAATTAGTCTGTAAGGGTATGTCTACACTGCCACCCTAGTTCGAACTATGATGGCTAATGTAGGCATTTGAACTTGCCAATGAAGCCCGGGATTTAAATATCCTGGGCTTCATTTGCATGTTCCCGGGTGGGTGTCATTTTTAAATTTCCATAGTTCAAACTACTTGCCCGCGGTTACATGTGGCATGGACAAGGTAGTTCGAATTAAAGCTCCTAATTCGAACTACTGTTAGGAGGTTTAACAGTAGTTTGAATTAGGAGATTTAATTCGAACTACCTAGCCCGTGCCGTGTATAGCCATTGGCAGGTAGTTCGAACTACGGACATTTAAAAATGGCCCCCGCCTGGGAACATGCAAATGAAGCCCGGGATATTTAAATCCTGGGCTTCATTTGCAAGTTTGAATGCCTACATTAGCCAACCTAGTTTGAACTAGGGTGGCAGTGTAGACATACCCTAAAGGATAAACTTAAAAAAAAAACCCAACAAATAGTCTGGCAGCACTTTAAAGACTAAGAAAACGTGTAGATGGTATCATGAGCTTTCGTGGGCTCAGCCCACTTCTTCAGATGACTGGAGTGTTCTGGACATCCAACACCCTGGTTTGCTTGTAGTGTGAGAGGCAGTTGGAGGGCATGGCTGTTTAGTTCCTTTAGCCCCTTGGGACTTGTCCATACTAGACAGGCTTTTGTTTGGTGGGCTTTTTAGCCAGAAGATCCGAGGAAGTGAGGGAAGAGGACTCTGATCAGGGGCTGCTGCTGTAGACCATTCTCAGGTTCTGATGAAGATCTGAGAGATTTTGCCATAGTAAGTTTTAGTTGGAGGTTTTGAGCCCTGAGTGATCTCATTAATAATTGTTAATAGTGGGGAGCATTTTTGTGGGAAATGTGCCTCCTCCAAAAAGCAGATGCACTGTGCATGTCTATCCAAGACCTCCCCAGCCAGTTTATTCCAGGACTTAACTACTTTTACAGTTAGTAAGCTTTTCCCTTTGCAGTACCCGTGGAGGGGCGGGGAGAGAGGCAGCTTAGGTGTTCCCTGGAGCGGCATACACATGCCATGCTATGTAGGGTGCCTCTGGCTCCCTCCACCCTCAGTTCCTTCTTGATGGACAACTCTGACAGTTGGGAAGGATTGCAAGATGTTGAGTGGACAGAAGCAACACATCTCAAAGAATATCATTTTCAGAAACAGGTAAATGTCTTTTCTTCTTTGAGTGATTGCTTATATCCATTCAACTTCCGTGACTGCAAGCAGTATGTCCAGAGGTGGGAGGAGTTCATTAGCAGGCACACTGGAGCACAGCTCTGCCAACTGAGGCATCTTCCTGAGCTTCGTGCAGCAGTGTATAGTGCATGGCAAAGATATGCACTGACGACTACATTGCAGAACTGGAACATTAGCGAGGCAGGCTTTCAAGAAGGTTGCTCTTTAATCAAATGAACCCTAGACAGCAGGGGTGGCTGAGCTCCTGCCAGCTGACAACCTGCTCGAATGCAGGAGGTTAACCAACTGGAAATTCTTTGTGTGGATAATTCATTATTTCAGTGTAGGTGATAAAGAACAGGGGCGACTAAGAAAAACAGCTTTGTTCTGTCATTGTAAAATGAGAAGGCCCTGTGAACATCCAATGCATTAAGTTGACATTCCTCAGCAGATGCATGAAAGCTTGTAAAACACTGGGAGGAAAATATCCTGGCCCATATAGAAAGCTGAGACCACCTCAGGCAGCAAAGGAGGATGGGGACATAACTGCACTTTGTTTTTAAAGAAAACAGTCTAGGGGGCTCCGACATCAAGGCCCTCAATTCAAAGTCTCTCTTTGCCGAGATAATGGCCACAAAGAAAATCACCTTCGAGGACAGGTTCGAAGAGAACACTTGGCCATCGGCTTCAAGGGTGACGCTGTTGGCCTGGAGAGGACCACATTACGGTTCCATTGAGAGATGGGTGGCAGTACATGTGTGGGGATGTTAAATTTAGATTAATGGGCTAACGAAATAGATATTCAACTATTCGATTAATCAATAAGGGTGCCTCTATCTTTGAAGTGTAGGAACAGCCCCAGCCTTGAAACACCGTGGGGAGCCTAGGGCCAGCTGATGCCAGGCTCCCCATGGCATTTCGAAGCAGCAGTGTGTATGGAACCGGGGGATCCCAGGCTCCATGCAGCACTGCTGCTTTGAAACGCCACATGCAGCCCAGGCCAGCTGGGACCCCAGGCTGCACGTGGTGTTTCGAAGTGGCAGACCCGGACTCCATACAGCACTGACACTTTGACGCATCCCCTTCTCTTCCCCCCCCCCCCCCCCCGCTGCTTCTTTCTTTTAGAGGAAGCGGGTGTGGGGGGGGGGGGGAAGCAACTAGTTGACTAATGTGTTGACTATCCAATAAGTATTTGCTTATCAGATAGTTGACTAGTCATTCACATCCCTACACAAGGTCAGCTCCCAGACTAATGCACTAGACAATGCAGTAGGGGAAGGAGGTGGACAGCCCTTGGTGGGGAAAGAACAAGTTAGGAACTATTTAGAAAAGCTAGACATACACAAATCCATAGGTCTGGATTTAATGCATCCGAGGGTACTGAGGGAGTTGGCAAACGTCATTGCAGAGCCTTTGGCCATTATCTTTGAAAACTCATGGGCTGTGTCTACACTGGCACCCTTTTCCGTAAAAGGGATGCTAATGAGACACTTTGGAATTGCAAATTCCGAGGGGGATTTAAATATCCCCCGCGGCATTTGCATGAACATGGCTGCAGCTTTTTCCGGCTCGGGGTTTTCCTAAGTAGGAATAAGGGATCTTGCGGAAAAGGGCTTATTTTCCGCAAGATCCCGTCTAGACTGGCGCTTTTCTCCAGCAAAACCCTGAGCCGGAAAAAAGCTGCAGCCATGTTCATGCAAATTTGCAATTCCGAAGTTTCTCATTAGCATCCCTTTTACGGAAAAGGGTGCCAGTGTAGACACAGCCATGGAGATTGGGAGAGATCCCAGATGATTGGAAAAAGGCAAATGTAGTACCCATCTTTAAAAAAGGGAAGGAGGACAATCCAGGGAACTACAGACCAGTCAGCTTTACATAAGTCCCTGGAAAAATCATGGAGGGGATCCTCAAGGAATTCATTTTGAGGAACTTGGAAGAGGGGAAAGTGATCAGGAATAGTCAACATGGATTCACAAAGGGCAAGTAATTCCTGACCAATCTATGATGAGGTAACTGGCTCTGTGGATATGGAAAAGTCAGTGGATGACTTTAGCAAAGCTTTTGATATGGTCTACTACAATATTCTTGCCAGCAAATTAAGGGAATATGGATTGGATAAATGGACTGACTGTAAGATGGTTAGAAAGCTGGCTAGACTGTTGTGCCCAACGGGTAGTGATCAATGGCTTGATGTCAGGTTGGCGGTTGGTTTCTAGAGGAGTACCCTAAGGATCTGTTCTAGGACCGGTTTTGTTCAACATTTTTATTAATGACCTGGATTAGGGGATGGATTGCACCATCAGCAAGTTTGCAAATGACAATAAGCTAGGGGGAGAGGTAGATATGCTGGAGGGCCAGGATAGGGTCCAGAGTGAGCTAGACAGATTAGAGGATTGAGCCAAAAGAAATTTGATAGGTTCAACAAAGACAAGTATAGAATCCTGCACTTGGGATGGAAGAATCCCAAGTATTGTTACAGGCTGTAGACCGAATGGCTAAGTAGCAGTTCTGCAGAAAAGGACCTGGGGATCACAGTGGATGAGAAGCTGGATATGAGTCAACAGTGTGCCCTTGTAGCCAAGAAGGCTAATGACATATTAGGGTTCATTAGGAGGAGCACTGCCAGCAGATCTAGAGAAGTGATTATTCCCCTTTATTCGGCTCTTGTGAGGCCACATCTGGAGTATTGTGTCCAGTTCTGGCTCCTCTCCCCTTGCTGCCTCTGATACGGGGCTGGGGGAGGGGGGAGTACAAGTAGTCTACAGGATTAACCAATAAGACCAGACTTATTGGTTTATTGTATAGCTGACTACATGTTGACATTCCTAGCGTAGAAGGTGGCTGTAGTCCTTAGAAAGCAACCAGGCACAGCAGCGGGAGGGGACACTGCTAGGTTCAGCAATGTACTATGCCAATGTTGGTGAGGCCACGACAGTGTAACAAGAATGACACTGGTTCTGTCCTGCCTGACCTTCTCCAGGACCTTGGAGGATAAGTAGGATTGAAAGAAATACGTAAAACAGGGCACCTGACCAATGGATGATAAAAGCATCTGCCAGAGGCACTCTGCACGATGTCTGGAACAGACGCTGCAATATTGTGTTGCTCTCTGGTGAAAAGATCCACCTAAAGGGTGCCCCACTTCTGGAAAAACATAGCAGTGATCTGGGTGTGAATGCCCATTCGTGGTGAGAGGAAAATTCTCTGCTCAGCTGATCAGAGAGGACGTTATCTCACTGGACCTCCAAGTGAATGTCATAAAGGTTGCAAAAGTCTCAGTGGTAGATCGCCTCATAGCAGAGAGTGTTGGAATGGGTCCCTCTTCAACTGTTGAGGCAAAACATCATGGCCATGTTGTCCATGAAGACCCGAACAACTAAGGCTGTGTCCAGACTCAGGGTTTTTTTCGGGAAAAGTAGCCTTTTTCCGAAAAAACTTCACCTGTGTCTAGACTGCAGCCGCGTTCTTTCGAAATTAAATCGAAAGAACGCGGCTTTTCTTTCGACGGCGGTAAACCTCATTTCACGAGGAAGAACGCCTTCTTTCGAAAGTGCTTCTTTCGAAAGAAGGCGTTCTTGAATGTAAATAGGGCTTCTTCGAAAGAGAGCATCCAGACTCACTGGGAGCTTTCTTTCGAAAAAGCGGCTTGCTCTTTCGAAAGTTCCTCGTGCAGTCTAGACGCTCTCTTTCGAAAGAGGCTTGCAGTCTAGACATAGCCTCCGTGAGGAAAGAAGACCTTCCATATCCTGCGAACCGCCCATAGTTCTTTTATGGTTATGTGGAAGGGCACCTCCTGCAGAGTCAATGTACTCTGGGTTCATAGATCACCCAGGTGGATGCCCCTGCCCAGGCCTGATGCATCCAATACCATTTCCAAGGAGTATAGAGGGGCCCTGAACAGAATCACGTTTCAGGGTACCATCAGGCTATGGAGTCAAAGTCTGGGGCTGGGACCATCACCACCTAGTCCAGGGGATGCCTGTAGGGGGTATACACCAATGCCAGCCATTGATGGAGGGGGCACATTCTGAGTCTGGCATATCTAACCACTTAACTTGACACTGTCTGAGTAACTGAAGGCAGACTCTGGCTGTAGTGATCGTCGAGTCATGCAGCTGGGTTACGAAGTCTGCTAGTGCTCGAAATCTGTCTACGCAGAGGAAAGCCTGAGCCAGAGTTGAGTCCAATACTGCCCCTAAAAACTCTATGTATTGAATCGGCACTGATTTTTCCAAGATGGTGGCAGAAGCGGAGCCAACAGTCTGTGTGCAGGTGGACAGCGGAGAATCAATCCCCCTTAACCAATCATCCAGGTAAGGGTATATCTGCAACCTCATCATTGAAGGTGAGCAACTACCATCAACATACATTTGGCAAAGACCTGAGGGGCTGTGGCCAGGCCAAACAGTAGGACTGCAAACTGGTAGTGGCTCGACCCCCTCAAAAAACAGGAAATGTCTGTGATCCTTGAAAACGATAATGTAGAAGTAAGTATTCTTGAGATCAATCTCCTGTATCTAGGCAGGGAATGATGGAGGCCAAGGAGACCATATGGAACTTGAGTCTCACCAGGCAATGGTTCAGACTGTGCAGGTCAAAAATGGACTGAAGCCCCCCTTTTGTCTTGGGGAAAAGTAATGGGAGTAAACCCCCTGGTTTCGGTAGCACTCCTCTACTGACCCCAGCCTGAGCAACCTGCCATTAGAGGCCCTTGTAAAAAGGGATGGAGTAGTAGAGAAGAGCTGAAGGGTGTATCCCTGCCAGACCACATTGAGGACCCAAGGTCTGATGTCATAGAGTGCCAGGCCGGGAGTAAGGGGTGTACATGGTGGGTAAACATCACAGAGGAAGGATCTGGTGAAGTGGATGTTACATTGTCCTCAATCGTGCCCTCAAAATAGGTGCTTCCAAATGGGAGGAGCCTGGCTGCGTAGACGAGCGGGACTGATTGTTTCTTCCTAAACTCTTTGAACTTAAGTTTGTCCCATGTCCTGATGGAGATGGAAAGGCTGGGCAGCTGGGTTGGAGGCTGGAACGTCTTATGAGCTAGACCCGAAATGTACAGGCCGAGGGTGCGGAGGGTAGTGCGGGAGGCTTTTAGCCTGTGGAGCTTAGAATCATAGGGTTGGATGAGACCTCAGGAGGCCATTGAGTTCAACCCACTGCTAAAAGCTGGACCAGTCCCAAATAAATTATCCTAGCCAGGGCTTTGTCAAGAAGACTTAAAAATCTAGGGATTCTACCATCTCCTTCAGCACCCTTGGATGCATTAGAGCCAGACCCATGGATTTGTGTATGCCCAACTTTTCTAAACAGTTTTTAACTTATTCTTTCGCCACTGAGGGCTGCCCACCTCCTTCCCATATTGTACTGCCAAGTGCAGAAGTCTCAGACCTGACTTTGTTTGTGAAAAGGCTTCAGAGGGGTAGCCGAATTAGTCTGTAAGGGTACAGCTACACTGCATCCCTAGTTCGGACTAGGGATGCAAATGGAGACGACGGAAGTAGTTAATGAAGTGGGAATTGAAATATCCCGCGCTTCATTGACACGATCTCGCCGGTGCACTAGTTCGAATCACAGCTGATTCGAACCAGGAAGTGCGTGCCGGGACGTGTTAGTTCGGACTAAAGCTCTTCATCTGAACTAACGTTACTCCTCAAAAAATGAGACAAAAAAGTTATCCCTCATGTTAGCATGCTCAGGATCCTGAACTCAACCATCTCATGGTCATTGCTTTGCAGCTTAGTATCTGTTTTACCTCTGAAAACAAGGCTCCTCCATCAACGGGGAGATCCCAAAGGGACTGTTCTGCCTCAGGAAGAGAGCCGAGAAAAGCAGCTATGATGCTCTCCACATGGAAATGGCTGAAGACATGGAGTGTGCTGTCACATCCGCAGCAGCCTGGAGAGCCACAATTGTAGCTGATGCTTCCTCCTCTGCCAAGGCCTTGAGTGCCTTTCTCGAATCCTCTGAGACGAAAGACTCGAATTTAGAAATATCCTGCCACATTAGCTTCATAGCAGGCTATGAGGGCCTTATGATTTGCCACCTGCAGCTGCAAGCTTGATGATGAATAAAGTTTCATCTTAAATAAGTCCAGTCTCTTTGAATCCTTATTTTTCGGGGTCACCTTGCTATTCCTGGTATTTGACAGCCTCTACCACCAGGGAATTAGGAGTCAGATGGGAGTATGGGAGTACAATAGTAATAGAGATGCAGCTGTGTTAGTTTGGTCTAGCTGAAACAAAAGACAGGACTATGCAGCACTTTAAAGACTAACAAGATGGTTTATTAGGTGACGAGCTTTCGTGGGCCAGATCCACTTCCTCAGATCAATATGTGGAGGAAAATTGGCACGACCATAGATACCAAAGTGGTACAATAAAAAAAAGTGAACATATAAAATTGACAAATAGGATTTAAGAACAGAGGAGGGGTGAGGGGGAAAGGTTAGTGTCTGTGAGGTAATGACATTACAGGTGATAATTGGGGAAACTATCTTTTTTTAATGGGTGAGATAATTAGCATCCTAGAACATAAGAATGGCCGTACTGGGTCAGACCAAAGGTCCATCTAGCCCAGTAGCCTGTCTGTCGACAGTGGCCAGCACCAGGTGCCCCAGAGAGGATGGACCGAAGACAATGATAAAGCGATTTGTCTCCTGCCATCCTTCTCCAGCCTCTGACAAACAGAGGCCAGGGACACCGTTTCTAACCCCTGGCTAATAGCCTTTTATGGACCTAACCTCCATGAAATTATCTAGCTTCTCTTTAAACTCTGTTATAGTCCTAGCCTTAACAGCCTCCTCTGGCAAGGAGTTCCACAGGTTGACTACACGCTGTGTGAAGAAGAACTTTCTTTTATTAGTTTTAACCTGCTAGCCATTAACTTCATTTGGTGTCCTCTAGCTCTTCTATTATGGGAACTAATAAATACCTTTTCTTTATTCGCCCTCTCCACATCACTCATGATTTTATAGACCTCTATCATATCTCCCCTCAGTCTCCTCTTTTCTAAATTGGAAAGTCCCAGTCGTTTTAACCTCTCTTCATATGGGACCAGTTCCAAACCCCTAATCATTTTAGTTGCCCTTTTCTGAACCCTTTTCAAGGCCAAAATATCTTTTTGGAGGTGAGGAGACCACATGTGTAATGCAGTACTCAAGATGTGGGCGTACCATAGTTTTATACAGGGGCAATAAGATATTCTGTGTCTTATTTTCTATCCCTTTCCTAATAATTCCTAACATCCTATTTGCCTTTTTGACCGCCGCTGCACACTGTGTGGAAGTTTTCAGAGAACTATCCACGATAACTCCAATATCTTTTTCCTGATTTATTATAGCCAAATTAGCTCCTATCATATTGTAAGTATAGTTGGGGTTATTTTTCCCGAAGTACATTAGTTTACACTTATCCACATTACATTTCATTTGCCATTTTGTTGCCCAATCACTCAGTTTGGTGAGATCTTTTTCGAGTCCCTCACAGTCTGTTTCTGTCTTGACTATCTCAAACAGTTTGGTATCATCTGCAAACTTTACCACCTCACTGCTTACCCCTTTCTCCAGATCATTTATGAATAAGTTGAACAGGATTGGTCCGAGGACTGACCCTTGGGGGACACCACTAGTATACTATATCTACTGGATCCCCCTTGTCTGCATATTTGTTAACCCCTTCAAAGAACTCTAATAGATTAGTAAGACATGATTTCCCTTTACAGAAATCATGTTGACTTTTGTCCAACAGATTATGTTCTATGTGCCTCACAAGTTTATTCTTTACTATTGTTTCGACTAATTTGCCCGGTACTGAAGTTAGACTTACCCGTCTGTAATTGCCAGGATCGCCTCTAGAGCCCTTTTTTAATATTGGTGTCATGTTAGCTACCTTCCAGTCATTAGGTACGGAAGCCAATTTAAAGGATAGGTTACAAACCACAGATAATAGATCAGCAATTTCCTATTTGAGTTCTTTTAGAACCCTTGTATGAATGCCATCCTGTCCCGGAGATTTGTTAACATTAAGTTTTTCTATTTGTTCCAAAATAGGGTTAAGACCCATATGTAAAGTGTAAAATTTAAGCATGAATGACAGTTCTGAGGCTTCTCTTTGAAGTGTGGAGTTAAAATCTCTTTGAAGCAATATTCATATTTTAAGGTAATTGAGAGCATGGTCAGTCTGGTTAAAATGGCAAGCAACAGATTTCTCTCCGTGAAAGAGCCTGATGTCTGTTTTATGTGCATTGATTCTTCGGTGAAGTGTCTGAGAAGTTTGTCCAATGTACACAGCAGACGGACACTTTAGGCACATGATGTCATAAATTATATTTCTGGATGAACAGGAATATGTGTTCTTGTCTTGAAGTAGATGGTTTCTGGGTATTTGTCTGGCTTTTATGCAGGAAAAAAGTATTTCTTCTCTGCCCATTTTGGTATGGGGGACTGGAAAAGGGCATCTGCCATAAGGCCTTGATGATCTTGGCCACTACATCATGGAGGGGCAATGCCAGTCTGGCTAGGGTTGATTGGCTCAGCTCCCCGAAGAGAGTATTCTCCTGCTCCTCTAGCTCCTTTACCTGGAGGCTTAAGTTAGCGGCTACCCATTAAAGAAAGCCCTGGTGGGCATGTGCATCATCGTGAGTACCACTGATGGCTGCCTCACAATGACTTCATCCAGGGATGAAGAGGAGGAAGCTTGCAATGGGGGGAACCTCCTCATGGTCTGAGTAGGCCGGTACCTGGACTTCCTCCGATGCCAGGAGGAACTTGACAGAAGCTGAGGCTGCTGACGGTACCTTCCGTATACCAGCTATTGGATGTGGTAACTGGGATGGCATGAGAAATCCACATGGGTTCCAGGGATACCGGCCAGCACAGGGGCGGGATGGCAGTGGAGTCACCCTCTGGTCACAGAGAAAGACGCCCAGGACATGGAGGAGTGCTGTGAATGGTTCCCTGGAGACGCCATCCACTCCAGGATTGGTGGTGTGAGCGATGGTGGCCATCCGTGTCCCAGTTGGCTTGGGAGTGGCTGTGGGACCACTGCCACAACATGGAGTGGGACTGCTAGTCCCTGTGCTCCTCACAGATGCGCTTTGGGGAAATACCGGCCAGGAAGCGGTGCTGGCACATTGAACGGTGCCGCGTTGGGGACCTTGAACAGCACTCAGACACTGGCACAGAACAGTCCTAAGCACAGAGTTTGTTCAACGTCCCTCTCTTTCTTGGTATGAAGCTTGAAGGACTTGCAACTGTGGCACTTACACTTATATGGCCCTTTCCTAAGCACCACAAACAGTTGCAGTGGGGGTCCCTCACTGGCATAGGCCGACTGCAACTGTGATACAACCTGAAGCCTGGGGAACAGAGCACACCCTGGCCTACAGCTAAGTCCCTATGGGTATGTCTACACTACCCCGCTAGTTCGAACTAGCGGGATAATGTATGCATACCGAACTTGCTAATGAAGCCCGGGATTTGAATTTCCCGGGCTTCATTAGCATAAAGCCGGCGCCGCCATTTTTAAAAGCCGGCTAGTGCGAACCCCGTGCCGTGCGGCTACACGCGGCACAGGCTAGATAGTTCGAACTACGTAGCCATTCCACGAGGAGTACAGATAGTTCGGAATGGCTACGTAGTTCGAACTATCTAGCCCGTGCCGCGTGTAGCCGCGCGGCACGGGGTTCGCACTAGCCGGCTTTTAAAAATGGCGGCGCCGGCTTTATGCTAATGAAGCCCGGGAAATTCAAATCCCGGGCTTCATTAGCAAGTTCGGTATGCATACATTACCCCGCTAGTTCGAACTAGCGGGGTAGTGTAGACATACCCTATGAGACCTACTCTAACTACTTAGGACAGTAACTAACAATAGAACTAATTACAGGGAAAACAAAGACCAAATAGGGAAATGTACAACAGCTAACATTGAGACTACCAGGTTGTGATGCACCGTCACCGGCAGCAAAAAGGAACTAAGGGAGAAGGGGGCCAGAGGCGCCCTAAATGGCACGGCTTCAGGTGTGCGCTGCTTCAGGTGGCACCTGAGGCCTCCCTCCCCATGCTGAGTACTGCTAAGGGAAAATCTTCCAGCACTGGTGCATGTGGCAAGAACACACACCTATGTTGAATTGACATGAGCAATCACTCAAAAAAGAATGGGCCTACCCAGTTCTTGGTCTTCCTCTTATTTCTAATGTATTTGTAAATTATTTTCTTGTTATCCTTTATTGTTGTAGCTAGCTAGTTTAATTTTTTTACTTGTACTTTGACTTTGTGTCTATATATTTGTGGCTTTTTAAAAACACACACATTTATCCACCCATCTACCCTTCGTAATTTTACCTACTTTTCCCTTTTTTATAATCTATTAAAATTTCAGATAATTGAAGAAGCCAGGGTTGTCTCTTACCATATTTCTTATATCTTTCATACACTTTGGGACAGTTTGCTCAGAGACTTTCAACAGGTCCACTATCTTAATCTCATTGCAAGTAGTGTCAACAAGAAGTGGGAAGTCACTAGATCCTGTACTCTCATCTGCAGCCAAATGTGACTTTGAAGCCAGCAGATAGAACAGAAGGTTTATTGGTTCACAAGGATACAGTGTGGAACAGACTGTTAGCACAGGAACCAGAAGCTGTCAGTACAATTTACTTTATGGAGAAAGGCTCGTAGCCAATAGCCCTGGCCCCTATCTCTGCACCCCAAGCCAGCCAGAGTCACTCACAAACCAGTAGCACATCTCTGCCTGCCGCCAGTCCCACCTCTAGCTTTTGTTCAGTTTCCCAGGCAAAAGGTATCACCTGGTCACACTGCTTCTCAAGATCAGGTTACAGAAAGCCTGGGACATTGTGTCTATGCTGGAGCAGCCTCCCTCAGTGAGAGTCACATCTGAAATTCCCATCCTCATCCAGGCACTGGTGCAGAGCCCAGGGAAACTGAGGCACACACACACATACAGCATTACTACAGAAAAATTTAAGACAGTAGAAATCACATGCAACATAACAGCAAACACACCAAATATAGTCCACCCTCTATCACATAAGTTTATTCAATTTTGATATAGAATGCAACATCTCTTCCATTTCCTCCCTGCCTGTCTTTCCTGAACAAGCTGCACCTTTCTATATCAAAATTGCAGCCATGTGAATTATCTCACCAAGCTTCTGAGATGCTAATTATGCCAATAATCAAATTTTCCAATAATCAAAATAGTGATTATTAGTATTTCTAGTTCTTCCTGTTCATTGCCCATCCTTCTTGCATTAGTATATAGATATCTAACATATTTATTAGATTTTCCCACTATAATTCCTCTGTCTCTTCTTTCTTCCTGCTGTGATTATAAAGATGACATTAGTAAGGATGATGATGATTATGAAAAGAAGTTACAGCATGGAACTTTCCCACCCACTGAAAGTTTAAAAAATAAACAGAGATCAACAAGCTATGGGACTAGTCAATATTTAGAAGCTTTTCTTGCATTCTTCTGCTGGTCAGCAAAATTCCTCTGAACTTTCTTAAAGGAATTATTACTTTTGTGAATGTTATCATAAATTCTGGGATAAGGACCACTGGCCCAGTTTTAATTCTATTGGTTATCTCAATTTCTAATTCATATTTTGAATGTGAGTAAATTGTACTCTGAATGCACAGCTTTTCAACTTGCCCATCAGAACTTGGTCCAAACTAGTCTTAGATACATTGACTGAGCAATGTTAGGGAAACAAATAGTAGCTACGACACTACAAAAAGGGAAAAGATGTCAGGACCAGGAAGAATTATAGATGAGATTTTTTTTATGCTTGGATTTCAAAAACAGAACGGCTACGTCTAGACTGGCATAATTTTCCGCAAATGCTTTTAACGGAAAAGTTTTCCATTAAAAGCATTTGCGGAAAAGCGCATCTGGACTGGCATGGATGCTTTTCTGCAAAAGCACTTTCGCGATCAGGGCTTTTTTGTGCAAAACAAATCTGAGCTGTCTACACTGGCCCTTTTGCGCAAAAGCTTTGTGCAAAAGGGACTTTTGCCCGAACGGGAGCAGCATAGTATTTCCGCAAGAAGCACTGATTTCAGACAGTAGGAAGTCAGTGTTCTTGCGGAAATTCAAGCGGCCAGTGTAGACAGCTGGCAAGTTTGAAAAACTTGCCAGTCTAGACACAGCCAAGAAGTAAAGCTGGGGGCTTTTCCACTGTCAAATGCTATTGATATCTGACCAAGATATGAAGCTAACAGAGATGGAGATTGTGGGAGTCTTTTTGTGCCCTGTCATGCTAGAAATCCAGATAGCATTTAAAAACTTTTGCTACTAAACTTCAACCCAACTGGCAAGGTTTCTGTAGTATTTGTACGGAGATGAAGGCTCTTATGGTAAGTTTATGTCCTAACTCCCTTTCTTTAAACTCTCAATAAAATATTGTTTCATTCTTAATTCCATTTGGAGATTTTATTTAGGAGAGCTACTGGATGGAACTATGGCAAACAATGTTCTTTTCTTAAAAAAAAAGAACGAGGTGTCCTGTGACACCTTAGGGCATGTCTACACAGCAGCGTTATTTTTAAATAATGTCAAGATGGAGGACTTCTTACTCCGACTCCTGTAACCCTCATTTCATGCGGAGTAAGGGAAGTCGGAGGAAGAGTGTTCTTTCTTCAACTTCCTACTATGTAGACAGTGCCAAAAAGCCGAATTAAGCTATTTCGACTTCAGCTATGTAATTGACACAGCTGAAGTTGCATATCTTAATTCAACTTTTGCCCTGCTGTGTAGACATGCCCTAACAGATTTAGTAAGGCATAAGCTTTCATGGGTAAAAATTACTTCATCAAATGCACGTGGTGGAAATCAGAGCTAGGGAGATTTATATATATATAAAACACACACACCTCCCCTGCAAAAGTATGGAGTCACAGACTAACCCCTCTGAGACTTGGAGGATTGGGCCACAAGAAATCTGATGAGGTTCAACAAGGACAAGTGCAGAGTCCTGAACTTGGGATGGAAGAATACTAAGCATTGTTACAGGCTGGGGACCAACCAGCTAAGTAGTAGTTCTGCAGAAAAGGATCTGGGGATTATAGTGGATGAGAAGCTGGATATGAGTCAACAGTGTGCCCTTGTAGCCAAGAAGGCTAATGACACATTAGGTTGCATTAGGAGGAGCATTGCCAGCAGATCCAAAGATGTGATTATTCCCCTTTATTCGGCTCTTGTGAGGCCACATCTGGAGTAATGTGTCCAGTTCTGGGCCCCCCACTATAAAAAGGATGTGGATACACTGGAGAAGGTCCAATGGAGGGTGAACAAAATGATTAGGGGGCTGGGAGCGTATGACCTATGAGGAGAGGCTGAAGGAGTTGGGTCTGTTTAGTCTGCAGAAGCGAAGAATGAGGGGGGATTTGATAGCAGCCTTCAACTTCTTGAAGGGAGGTTCCAAAGAGGATGGAGAAAGGCTGTTCTCAGTAGTGAGGGATGGCAGAACAAGGAACAGTGGTCTCAAGAGGTGGGAGAGATCCAGGTTGGATATTAGGAAAAGCAATTTTACTAGAGGAGGGTGGTAAAGCACTGGAATGGGTTACCTAGGGAAGTAGTGGAGTCTCCATCCCTAGAGGTGTTTAAGTCTCGGCTTGACAAATCCCTGGCTGGGTTGATTTAGTTGGGATTGGTCCTGCCTCGAGCAGGGGGCTGGACTTGATGACCTTCTGAGGTCTCTTCCAGCCCTATGGTTCTATGATTCACTCCCTCTGGGGCACTTGGCATTGGCCACTGTCGGCAGACAGGGTACTAGGCTGGATGGACCTTTGGTCTGACCCAGCATGGCCGTTCTTATGTTCAACACCTCAGCTCCAAGACATCCCAGACTAGATACAAATTATCGAAGATGGTGCAGCCCGAGACAGTGTAGGTCTGGTCAAGGCAGTAGAACTCCAGTCAACCTGTCCATGCCTTCTCCTGGAGCCAGGCACTGAGTGGTCACCCATGCAGAGGGGAAGGAGCCTCTCCCAGAGCCTTGGTGGGCAGCACCTGGCCCCAGGAACCTACCTGACCGAAAGCCAGGAGGTAGCACTAGGGACATAAAAGGCCTGCCAGAGAGGCCAGTCAGGCCCCAGCAACCAGAGGGAGAGGGGCCAGAAGCCTGCCTTGCATACCTCAGCAAAGAGGTGGAACCAAGGAAAGCTGAGAACCGGCTTGGGCTGCTGGGTCCACAACTGGATGAATTTCTGGAGAGAGTGCTTACCTGGCTGGAGGTTCCTGAGCTACGAAGCCCAGAAGACCTGCACCAGGACCCTACCTCTTTTCATTCCTGGATCTTGCTGACCTATTTATGAATTTTACACAACATCCCTCAGATCAGAAATTTTTCAGCTGCAAAAAGAGGTCAACGGGGGTGGGGGGTGGGTAGAGGTTCCTGCAGGTGGGACTGCAGTACTTTAAATTTCATTTCAGTAAAGACAACCCACACAACTGGATTATGCTCTAAATTAAAAAAAGTACCTGAACAATTGAACTAATTCTTAAATCACACAAAATCTGAATGAATAGGAAATGTCAACAGATCTCATTTTATAACATTATTCACATTTAAACATTTAAAATCACTCTTCAGTATTGGAATTAATATATATATCTTAAAAGACATTAGATCTCCATTAGTAATAAAAGACTCATTTCCACAGAGTCCTACTTCCGTTTTAAAAAGAAAATGATATTTGTTCCATACCTGGACCAAGCAGTGGGGACCGGTTCGGCTGGGCACTTGACTGGTGTGATGGCTGAGGTTCAGCCATATGTGTGTTGATAATGGTGGTACTAGTGGTGGTATTGGTTGCGGTACTGCTCTGAATTACAGGATTGTTTCTATCCCACATGTTTACAGTTTTGTTGTTGTTGTAGTTTGGATCACCCCATGCCGAGGTACCATCATCAATTTCCATCTTACGACGAATGGATGGCGGAGAAGGCTCTTCCCAGCCAGTTGCCTCACTGCTATCTTTTTGTTTGGGTAGCACTGGCCCACCAACCCATCCTGATCCAGTCTGTTTTACAGAAGCTGCTCCTCCCCAGTTATTCACACTGTTATCTGGGGGCTTACTAGCCCAATTCTGTTGAGGGCTAGGTTTCAGAGACTCTCCCCAACTTGTACTAGTCTTGGTGTTTGTGCCATTTCCCCATCCACTGGTCCCAGACCTTGTAGTATCATTCCAACCTGGCCCTGCTCTATTGTCACCATCCCAACCAGATCCATTCTTCTTTCCCTCAGCCAAGTGTCCAGGGACAGATGACTCCGTCCAATCTCCACTTCCTGAAGTCCAGCCTGAATTTGATTTCTGTCCATCTCCCCAGTTTTGAGATTTGGGTTTCTGAGGTTCACCCCATGTAGGTGATTTGTCATCCTGATTTGCGGTCCCACTCCAAGCATGGCCACTTTTGGCAGCAGTAGCAGCAGCATTGACAGCAGTAGAGCTGGCCGATTCTCCCCATCCCCCTGGGCCATTTGGCGCTTTGTTATTGTTGTCTCCCCAACCTGTATTTGTTGGAACAGCTGTAGGTGGAGAGTTAACCCACCCAGATACTGAAGAGGTATTTGTACTGTTCACGATGGACCCATCATTCTTCCCCCCTGAGTTTGAAGACTGAGAAGTTGTACAACCCCAGGCCTCTGTTCCATTGTCATTCTTTCGTTCAGACCTCGGGGATTCTTCAAATTCCCAGGCAGTGTTTTGCTTTACAGGAGTCTGTCCCCACCCAGTATTAGACAGAACTCTTGGATCAAGGTCATTCCTTGGCAACTGGACCTGCCCTTGGTCTATCACCCCTTTGTCTCTTCTTCGGGCCTCTCCTGATCCTTCTCTCCCAATGCTGCCCTCATTTTGACCTCCCCCACTGTCATTACTTTCTTCACTAGGTGTGGTGACCAATGCTGCAGCTTTGGCCCAAGAGTTTATTTGTTCATTGCCCTGCTGCATGGCAGGATTCTGGCTGGCAACACTAGAGCTATCCCACCCTGCTTTACCGTTGATGTCACTATTGGAATGCTGGTTTGGGAGCTTGCCCCATTCACCATTAACGCCATTACTGATGTTACGGTTGGGGTGGCCCCAAGCTCCAGAATGCGTATTACCAACACTACTATTGCCACTGCCTCTGCCCCATGCCAGTATCCCAGGACCAGCAGGAGGTCCTGAATCCCATGCACTTGCTCCATTTCCTTCCTTTTGCACAGTGCTGCTAGATCCATTCTGTTTAGCACTTAATGCTGAGTTCACAGTGTCTCCATTCCCCTGACTGAACCCAGAATTGCTGTTTCCTGTGGCAGGATTACCTGGGGATATTCCCCATACTGAACTGCTCATTCCTTCACCACTGCCCCCACTGACTTGAGAAACTGATGTTCCATTAGCACCAGGAAGGCCTTGCAGGTGGGGAGAGATGATGGCCCCCATACTAACAGCCATCCCCCAGTTTGGCAGTCCATTAGTCTGCATTGCATTGATAGGGTTTGGTGAAGAGTTCACGGGATTAGTGTTATTTGGTCCATCAGTGTTAAGGTTCTGAGGTTGTACGCTGAAAGACACATTCTGAGAAGTGGACGTTTGTGGTTCTGTGCTCTCTTGCGGCAGCAAGTTTCCCCAAGCACCTAAGGTGCCTGTTGGGTTACCATTCTGGTTGCCCATATTCTGACCGATGGCACTGACTGGACTGCAAATACTGGAAGTGTTGCCTGCTCCCACAGTTCCTTCATGTCCAAGTACAGGCCAGGCAGCTGGATTGGCATTAGGATTAAGGTTAAGATTAATGCCAGCATTTGAGTTGGAAGCACCCCAGCAGTTTTGACTTCTACCATCTGCAATCATGTTGTCCATCTTTGCATCCCCACCACTGGCAGAGCAGTAAGCTAGGCCAGAGGTAGAGCCAGTGGCCACACCCCACACTCTGGCTGAGTTTCCATTACCGTTTGCTCCACCAGCTCCAAGGGCACTCTGGTTAGAAGTGCTTTGGATGAGTGCTCCATTGGCGCCATTATTGCCATTAGTTTTCTTTGTATGTCCAGTGAAGTTGCCTGGGGCACTCCCTGTAGCCATGCTACTGTTCTCTGAGCCACAGTTGGAGGCAGAGTCAGTTTCTGTAGTACATTCTGAAGCAGATTCAGTCTCAGTTCCTGTAATGGAAGGCCACGCCTCCTTGTCAGTCCTGTCTATTATCACTTTATCCCAGCTGCAGCTGGCTTCACTTCTGAAATTGGGCTGCTGTCCCCAGTGGGAATTTTCATAATGGTCTCCCAAACCACTATGACTAAGATCTGAAAAGAATTAAACAAAAGTCAGAATTAGTCTGCCACCCACATTCTGTCAAAAGAACATTAGTAAATACATTTTACTTTCTCAGTTATGAAACCATGCTCTAAATGAATTCCAAATTACAATGAAACCAAGGGATACACTATTTTTACAAGTATATAAAATGGTTCTATGCACCACAGTGAATACATTATGTATTTCTGTTTTTTAAAAGTATTTCTATTATGATGTTATAAAAGGAGTTTAATCATAAATGTATCTTTTAAATTATCAAGTTCATATTTAACATTTTCTGTAAATTTGACAAAATTTTTAAACTGGAAAGTTTTGTTTCAGAACTGACCAGAAGTGATAAATATTTTGTGTCTTTCAGGATACCAGTAGAAATTGAAATTAGTGAAAAACAAATTGATTAAAGACAACAAATATGTTATACTTAGGCAGAGTACACCTGTAAAGAATAAAAAAAAGTAGCTTTGAGAAGAAAACTATTAGATTAGGACATCTAAACTATCTGTTTACCAATGCAGGATGGTCCTTAGTAAGGATGTGAAGGTTTGACTGATTAACTGGTTAAGGTTAACTGGTGGGGCAGGCAGGAGACTGCTCAGATAGGGGTTGATCCAGATACTAGAGTAGTCTCTGTTCATGGTGGGCTTGGGTGTCCTACAAGCTGGGGCTGTTTCAGACACCCTAAAGCTTGACCTGGTTTGATTTTAAATGTCTCTATTGATGGGGCTTCCAAAAATAAAACCTTACAAATTTTAAAATTTTGGTCTCTTGGTCACAGTATTTCTGCACCAGAAATAAACAATCCACATTGGAGTGACTTCAGGACTATGCTGGTCTTGGCCTGAGCTGCCTGTTGTGCTATAGCTGGAAAGGCCCCCTCCACTCTATTTTAGTAGTTAACCAGCTAAACATAAAGTTTAACTGATTAACTTATTAAATGAGCTTTTACATCCCTAATACATGAATATTATTTCAACTGGCAATTACAGTCCAATTTGTTTTAGAAAACCAAGAAAATAAATGGCATCTTTGTACTTATCCTTAAAATGCAGCACCAGCCTTTTCAGCTCCAGATCCTCTTGTCCCATTCCCCCCAACACTCCTCCAACATATAAGTCAGTGGTTCTCAAACTTTTTGGCCTGTAGTCCACCTGGCTCAATGCAAACCTTTCTGTGGACCACCAGTTGCTAATGTAAACTTGCCGTTAATTACATAATTACGCTCATGGCATTTTGCTAGTGCTGCAGCTAGGGGAGAACAGTTTAATTTAACCAGTAAGAAAGGAAATATTATTATTAAACAGATTACATGCTTTAACTTTCTCATGTTAGTTTATCAAACTCCATTTTAAATAAAGTAAAATATTAATTTATGTCCAATACAAAGGTTTCAATGTTGTCTTTATTTGTGGCAAGGGTGGGGAACCTGTTTTGGATTGGGGGCCACTGACTGACAGAAAAATCAGTTGGGGACCACACAAGTGAGAAGCAAAAAAAACCCTCCAAAACCCCCCAACCCTCACTGATGTGCCCCCCAAGACACCTCACTCCTGTGGTGCTGCAGCTGCGTGTGGCAGGGCTTCCCATGGGCTGGATTTACTCTTCCGGGGTTTTGAGGTTAGTGGATTTAGTGGGCTCCCCAAGCTCTGGGGAGGGAACAAAAATGAGGGGTTCTGTGTACGGGACAGGGCTGCCAAGTGAGTGGGATGGGGTGAGAGAGCAGAATCTGGGTGGGAGGTGGGATGCAGAAGGGAGTGAGGGTTTGTCTGGGCAGAAGGGAGTGAGGGTGTTGGGTCTGGGCGGGAGGTGGGATACAGGAGCAGGCTGGAAGTAGGGTGTCTGGCCAGAGGGGAGGGGACAAGAGCAAGGGAAGGTGCAGTGTAGGGAAGGAGAAGGGTGCATGAGCAGGATGGGGGTAAGGTGTCTGGCCAGAGGGAAGGGGGCAGGAGGAAACTGGGGGTATGGTGTCTGGCCAGGGGGGAGGGTGCAGGAAAAGGTTGGGGTGCGGGGTCTTGGTAGGGGGCAGTACAGGAGCATGGTAGGTCTAGGCATTGGGGGCTCTCACTTGCTGTGGGGAAGGGAGGGAAGGAGGGTGGAAGGGGAGAGCTGAGCTCGAGCTGCGGACCACCTGGAATGGTGCTGTGAATCACTAGTGGTCCGGGGACCACAGTTTGAGAACCACTGGTATATCCCTTCATGCTTTGACCACCATTCTGGAGGACATGCTTCCTTGCTGATGGTGCTCATTAAAAGTGTTAATGAAATTTATGAATGATCT
The DNA here is from genome assembly GCF_049634645.1 of Pelodiscus sinensis. Taxonomy (NCBI): domain Eukaryota; kingdom Metazoa; phylum Chordata; order Testudines; family Trionychidae; genus Pelodiscus; species Pelodiscus sinensis. The sequence goes on along the minus strand of NC_134730.1, from coordinate 7,952,825 downwards.
CTTTGAAAAGAGGATTATGTGTGTTTCACTCTGTTTTACCCATATTCTGCCATATATTTCTGCCATATGTTTCTCAACTAGTGGAATGAGTACCCTTAGGGGTACTCAAGAAAAGTTTGGAGGGTATGTCAACAAACTGAAATTTGGAGAAAACTGAATTTTTGTTTTAAGTTTTACAGTGCTTTATTATTTTTTTTACCTTTTACAGCCAAAAATGTCATTGCCCGCCCAGCTACAATTAAATTGTTTAAACAAATGTGTTACAATGGTAGAAAAAAAATTGTGTGTCTGAAAACTGTAGGTTTTGGGGGTACTTATAATTTTTTTTGAAAAAGGGTACTTTATAAAAAAGTCTGAGAAACACTGTTATAGTAGTCTCTGATGATGACCCAGCACATGTCCATTTTGCTGCAAAAGGCAAAGAAAGTACCAATGTGAAATTTCTAAAGATTTAAGAATCTGAAGCACCTTCCAAAATTTGAGAGGTTTAAGTGTACAGCATGTTTTCAGAAGAGCAATGCTTCAATGCTGAAGCCACAGAATCTGAACCATCTAAAAGAAATATCAACCTTCTCCTGGTAGCATCTGACCCAGATGATGAAAATGAACTTGTGCTGCCACACATTGCTTTGGATTATTATGGAGCAGAACCCATCATTAGCATAGACACATGTTCTCTGAAATGGTGACTGAAGTATGAGTGGACATATGAATCTTCAGTGCATGTGGCATATAAATATTTTGTGATGCAGGCTACAAAAATGCCATCTGTATGCATGTTTTCACTTTCAGTTTTATATTGTGAACAAGAAGCAGGCAGCATTATTTCCTGCAAATCTGAACAAAATTATCTGAGCTATTGGCTGAACAAGAAATAGTACTGAGTGGACTTGTAGCTCAAGATTTACATTGTTTTATTTTTGAATGCAGTTTTTTGTACATAATTCTACATTTTAAAGTTCAACTTTCACAAAGAGATTGAACAATAGAATATTTGTGTTATATGAATTGAAAAATACTATTTCTTTTCTTTTTACAGTGCAAATATCTGTAATAAAATAAATATAAAGCGAGTTGTTCGAATCTATTGATTTCAGTTACACGTGTAACATGTTCACAAAATTTAAATAAATGATATTCAGTTAACAGTGCTATTAAACATTACTAATTTTAATTGCTTAACAGCCCTAATTTATATCATTACTATTCATCATAATCTCTAAACAGGTTAACTTTTAAATTGCAAAATCTAAGGTTTAACGAAGGTATACACCAGTATACATGTTCTACCCTATTTTCTTTTTAACACGCTGATTCAAAAAGGCAATGGTGTATAATATTTAATTTGCAATGATAAAATGAAACATAATGCTGACTGAGACACCATTCACCAGTCAGAATATAGAGTGGTACAGAGCCAACAGAAAAAAGCCAAATGCTCTATTAGTAAGCACCATTTTGCCTAGCAACCTTTTACAACTTATCAAGACCGAGAAAAGGTTTACCACAGCAGTTAAAGCACAACTGCAATGATCATTCCCTTTTTGAATAAATCAGTGTCGCTGATTCACTGCTATGCTCAGGATCATATACTCAATTTAATTCAAGGGTCTCCAACACATGGCACGTGGGCCACCTATGGGCCAGAGCATATTCATAATCCAGTCCAAGAGACCCAGCGGCCCAGAGGGGTTGTATCCATCCCCTAAGCCTCGTCCCTTCCCACCACCATCCTGGCTTCTCCCCCCAATTGCATCTTGATCCCCAAAGGACCCACTGTTGGGGATTACGGGAGAGGAGGAGAACACTGGTGTGGGCTGGCATGCCCTCCCCACTCCAACTGCTGAGTCTCCTGTGCAGGACTGAGAATATGCTCCAACCACAGGCCATTAGTTTGAGACTCCTGATTTAATGGTACTCTTTCCATCATTTGCCACACAAACAAAGAAAAATACTGCTGTAGAATGTATTAGTTTGATTTAAGGCATTTTTTTTATATTTTGGCACATGATGTTGAAATTTGTGTTTTAACAGTTTATAAAGCTTTAACTTTTTGAATCTCAACATCCACCATCATTAAATTATCTGACACTTCACCCTCCTCCCCCATTCACCAACTAATATTTTCTGTGAAAATGTAAATAGATAAGAATTGAAAACATGCTTAAAACTCAAAATGAGGCAATTGTGAAAATTTAAATTAATACAAATCTTTTTAAAATGCTTACAAATAAACACTGGTTTGAGCTGCTGAATTTATAAAAATATTTTTTTTTGCCAAGAATAACTACTATCCAACAATGTAAGGCACTTACGAAAAAGGCCAATATAATTGAGGGGTGTATTAACAGGATGATATTATGGAAGCCATGAAATAATTGTTCAGCTCTGCTTGCTAATGAAGCTTTGTCTGGAATATTGTGTCCAGTTTTAGGTGCCATCTTTCTTTAAGAAAGATGTAGGCAAATTGGAAAGATTCAAGAGGACAGTAACAAAAGTGAGAAAAAAATTGGGAAATGTGATTTATTAGCAACGAGAAGTCCTATGACACCTTATAATAGATTAACAGATTTATTGGAACATAAGCTTTCATGGGCAAAGACCTACTTTGTCAGATGCATGTAGTGGAAATTCCAGAGGCAAGTATAAATATACAGGCACATGAAAAGAGTACCAATCAAGAGAAACTACATACATCTGACACAGTGGGTCTTTGCACACAAAAGCTTATGCTCCAATAAATCTGTTAGTTTATAAGGTGCCATAGGACTTCTCGTTGTTTATGCAGATTCAGACTAACACGGCTACCCAGCTGATACTAATGATTTATTACGAACACTTGAAAAAAAACCCTCAGTGTATTCAGTCTTGAGAAAAGACTTACGGCAAACGTAATTAGGGTTACCAGATGATTTCAAAAAAATACTGGACATGCTTGATCTCAGATGGTGGTGGAGACTGGCCGGAAGGGGAGTGGGGCTGGTCGGGGGAGTGGGGCTGGCCACGGGAGATGGGGGCGGGAAGGGGGGGGGGAACGGCCAACAGAAAGCAGGGCTGGCTGGGTGGGGACTGGGGGTGGGGGGGAAACAGGGATGGCTGGGAGAGATGTGGCCGGCGGGGAGCGGGGCTGGCCCAGAGAAGGTCAGGAGGAGCGTGGCTTGCCAGGAGAGATCGGGGGAAGGAACTGGACGGCGGGGAGCGGGGTTTGCCAGGAAGGGGATGGGGGGAGCGGGGCTGGCCGAGGAAGACTGGGGGGTGGGGAAGGGAACTGGCCGGCAGAAAGCAGGGCTGGCTGGGAAGAGGTTGGGGGGAGTGGGGCTAGCCGAGGGGGAACTGGACAGCAGGGATTGGGGCTGGCCGAGAGGGGGTCAGGGGAGCTGGGGGGAAACCGGCCAGCGGGGAGTGGGGCTGGCCCGGGTGTACGCAGATCCCAGGGTGCTGCCTGTCCCACGCATGGTCCCGGCGGGGCATATGAGCAACTCCGGCCCTGGGGATTCCATCCTGCCCGGCCCCACCCCCACCTCTCCTCTGTGTAGTTGCATACTGCCTGGCTTGTAGACACGCTCATGCAGTGTGAGTGTGTCTACCAGCCAGGCAGTACACAACTACGTACTGATACTCACAATAATAATAAAATTTACTTAATTAGAAAATACCAGATATTTATATGTCCAGTATTTTCTCAATTTGTTTTCCGGAAAGAAAACTCAAATACCGGACTGTCCAGTTGAAAACCAGACACCTGGCAACCCTAAACATAGTAACAATCTTCATATATTTATAGAGGACACTTAAGAATTATTTTCTATGTCTATTGAAGGTAGGGCAAGAAGTAATAAGGAGATTAGGTTAGATATTAGGAAAAACTTTTGAACTAGAAGTACAATTAATAACTGAAATAGGTTATCAAGGGGCTGCAAGAGCAAGAGCCACTGGACCAGCCGCCGGAGCAGGAGCCGCAGGGCCTGCTGCCTCCACCGCTACAGTCCCTGGGCCGAGCACACCCGCAACGCCGACCACGGGGGCAGCCCACCCAGCCACGGTGGACAACCCTGACGCTGCTGTCACAGACTTCGGGCCTGCCAACATCATGGCCACCACGAGCACCGCGCCTGCAGGTGTGGTCTCTGTCGGCCAGGGGACTGGGGTAGGAAGCAACCCAGGGCAGGGGGCAGGGAACCCCCCGGTGGGCTTGGCGTGTTTCGGGGAGGACTCCCCGCTGAGCCAGTGGTGGGAACCACCCACCACTAATAGGGCCCTGGGTTGGGGCCCGGTGGAAAGGGAGGGCCTGGGGCCCCCTACCCCATCCTCTCAGAGTTTGGACTAGGCCTCAGGGCCTGCGTTTGCCTCAGACTAGGCCTCAGGGCCTGAGTTTGCCTCGGACTAGGCCTCAGGGCTTATGATTGTAATGGACTAGGTCCTAGGGCCTGCGACTGTGATGAACTAGGTCCTAGGGCCTGCAATTGTAATAGACTAGGTCTCAGGGCCTGTGAGTGTAAAGGCTCAGCCCCAGGGCCGAACTGTGCGGGGTGGGACATCCCGTGACACTGAGATATCCATAAAACATGCTTTGGAGATTGCCTGGCAACTACTTAAATGTGTCCCAAAACTGTCATACGTTATGAGACTAATAGTATGTTTGTATATAGTTTTATCAGATCTTATATTCCTCTTATACCTGCAATGAGGAGTAACAGAAGTTGAATTAAGAGCTTTAATTCGAACTACCTAGCCCATACCGCGTGTAGCCGCGGGCAGGTAGTTCAAACTACCGAGCATTTAAAAATGGCGGCTCCCGGGAATATGCAAATAAAGCCCAGGATATTTAAATCCCGGGCTTCATTTGCAAGTTCGAATGACTACATTAGTCACCCTGATTCGAACTAGGGTGGCTAGTGTAGACATACCCTAAGTTAACAATGTAAACATAATATTACAACAAAAGAGCCAATTGGACAGAGAATCAGATCTGGTGAACTCCAGATTAGGTGTACCAAAAATCACAATGGATCTCTGTCCTTGTTAGCAGAAGTATCAGAATGAAGACACACATGAACTCTTAAGCCTGGAGGAAACTTATAAAGGATCACCGGGTAGACCTAATCTCGAGTTTATCCAGAGCATCATCTGCCTTTGAAATGAAAGGATTTTAAAAAATAGCTCCACTACTCTGGATGGGAGTATGGGAAATGACTTTAGCTTTGAAGACTGATACAGAATGGATGTATAAAATGGAATTATTTGGATCACACACATGTTGGAGAACACCATCAGGGATTCGTACATCACAACAGAGAGAAAGAGCCAAACTGATTGGAACCAATGATAGAATGGGTTAGATCTGCCTAATTTGCAAAACAAATGTAAAAACTTTACTATGAATTCTATTAATCAGTATGGGTATGTCTACACTACAAAGTTAGTTCGAACTAATGGACGTTAGTTCGAACTAACTTTCATAGGCGCTACACTAGCGCTCCGTTAGTTCGAACTTAAGTCGAACTAACGGAGCGCTTAGTTCGAACTAGGTAAACCTCATTTTACTAGTTTGAACTAAGGGCTGTGTAGCCCTTTAGTTCGAACTAGTGGGAGGCTAGCCCTTCCCAGGTTCCCCCTGGTGGCCTCTCTGGGCGCAACCAGGAAAACTCTTCTCCTCTCCCCCAGCCCCGGGCCCTTAAAGGGGTAGACTCTAGCCAGACGGCACTGGAGTCAGCCAGCCCTGCCAGCAATCTCTGCCCCTGAGCCAGTGGCCCCACAATGAGCCAGGTAGCCAGTGGCAGTGAGCCGTCCCCTGCCCAGTCCCTAAGCACCCAGGGGCCAGCCAGGGGCCGTAGACGGCGCGTGGCCTCCTGGTCTAGTGCGGAGGTCATGGACCTCATTGAGGTTTGGGGGCAGGCCCCCAATGTCCATGATCTCTGCACTAGGAGGAGGAATGCGGCCGTCTACGGCCGCATAACAGCTGCCATGGCCAGCAGGGGACACAGGCACACCCAGGAGCAGGTGCGAATTAAGGTGAAACAGCTGCGGCAGGGGTACGCCAGGGCCACAAGGGGCGGCGCCGCTGCAGGGGCTGCCACCTGCCCCTACTTCGCTGTCCTCCACCAACTCTTGAGGGGCAGGGAGGTCCGTGCCAGCCCGGGGGACATCGAGCCGGGACCAGAGGGCCCTGACCTGGACGCACCGGAGGGGCCACCGCCAGCTGTTCCAGCAGGGTCGTCCAGGGAGACCGTACCGGGTAAGTAGTTTGAATTAAGTAGTTCGGGGGGGGGGGGGGAGGTGGGAGGGAGACCAGAGACCGCGTGCGTGGGCCATGCCTTCCATGGATCACGTAGACACCCTTGGGCAGGTGGCTCCAGCTGCGTGACACCTAGGGGCCATTGCCCAATAGGCACATGCTTGTGCAAAGAGACGTGACATGCTCCCGACCCCGGGGCAGGACCCAGCAGGATGCTTTCCCTTCACATGTCTCCTCTACAAGGAGGCAGGGGACATCTCCCCCTCCCCCCCGCCGCCCCGGCCACACTATACATGGCACAGCGACATGGGTGCGGTCTTGGGGCAGCTCCCAGTCCCGGGGAGAGCCAGACATTCTGACCATGGCCTCTGTACAAGCACAGCGGCTGTGACGGTGCAGGACATGGTCACCCTCACATTGCGGAGTTGGGGAGGGGGCTGGGCATCATCCTCTGCGTCCCCAGGGAGAACTGACCACTTCTCTTCTTTCTCTACAGCTGCACCAGCTGCTCGTGCAGGGCGCACTACCCCGCCCGGGACATGCTCCCGCACCCGCGGCCTGCTCCGGACCGCCAGCACGGAGCAGGAGTACCGGGACCAGCACCTGGGGGCCCTACAAGCCGTGCACCGCACACTACAGGCCTGGATGAGGGAAGACCTGCAGGTCCGCCACGAGCTGCTGGCTGAGCTCCGAGGGCTGAGCACCAACCTGCAGCTCCTGCTGCAGAGCATGGTGCCCCGTGCTGGTCCTGCGCCTGCTGCCCCCCCAACTGCTGTCCCTCCTCCCACTCCTGCTCCCCCTCCCACCTCTCCCTCCTCAACCCCCACAACCTCTTCCTCAATGTCCACACCCCCCACCTCAACCTCCGCACCCTCCACCCCATCCCCCCGGGGACGCCGAGGCCCCCTCCCTCACCGTGCTGGGAGGCGGTTGGCCCGGTGAGACCCCCACCCCTGATCCTTCAGTTTCCCCACCCCCTCCTTTCCCTTGCTTCCCCCTTTCAGCTCCCTCCTCCCAGTTTTCCCCCTCCCCTCTCCCACCCTCTCTCTTCCCCTCTCCCACCTCCTTTTCCCAGTTTCCCCGAGTTTTGTTAAATAAACAGAGTTTCTAGTTTTGTCCACATGTTATCTTTATTTTGTACATCAAGAAGAGGGGCTAGGGAAGGGTAAGTGGAAGGAGGTGAGGGAGGAATGGGGCACGAGCCCCCGATGGGGAGGACTGGGCTGGCTCTGTGGGCTTCTGGGGGTGGAAGCTCTCCTGCAGCCCCCCAATTGCTCCCTCTCCCTAGATGGCAGCCTGCGGCAAGTGCAGCTGGGCTGATGGCCGAGTGGTGTGATGTGCCCAGTGTGGGTACTCCGGGAAATCCAAGCCAGGACTGGTTTGCAAGCGGGGCACCCCTGAGAACTGTCTGTCCGGGGTGGGGGTCGGGTCCCTGTAAGCGCAGCCCTGGGCTAGCCTGAGGCAGCATCTCCACGCTCTAAGTCCTCCTCTGATGCCCTGCCGGCACTGCTTCTGGCCATCCTTAAGCTCAGTTCAGGGTCCACTCTGTGTGGACATGCTAGTTCGAATTAGCAAAACGCTAATTCGAACTAGTTTTTTAGTCTAGATCCGTTAGTTCGAATTAGCTTAGTTCGAAGTAACTAATTCGAACTAAGTTAGTTAGAATTAACATTGTAGTGTAGACGTACCCTATTTTATTATTTTGTAAGTATTTATATTTTGATAGTTCCCAAAAGCCCCAAATCAGGATTGGGCCCCCATTTTGCTCAGTACTGTACACATATATAAGATAAACAATCCCTGGATTAACGAGTTTACAATATAAGGGTATGTCTACACTAGGTTGTTAATTCGAGCTAGGTAGGCAAATGAGGCGACTGGAGATGCAAATGAAGGCTGGGATTTAAATATCCCGGGCTTTATTTGCATGTTCCCGTCCAGTCGCCATTTTGAAATTTCACTAGATCGAACTCACTGCCGTGCGGCTACTCACAGCAGTGAAATGTTAATTCAAACTAAGTCCTTAGTGGAATGAAGAGTAACAGTTAATTCAAACTAAGGACTTAATTCGAATTAACGTTTCACTGCCGCGTATAGCAGCGTGGCAGTGAGTTCGGGCTAGTGAAATTTCAAAATGGCGACCGGATAGGAACATGCAAATAAAGCCCGGGATATTTAAATCCCGGCCTTCATTTGCAACTCTGGTCGCCTCATTTGCCTACCTAGCTCAAATTAACGAGCTAGTGTAGACATACCCTTAAAGCTCTTTGTAAGCATTGTCAAAGTTTGTTTTAAAAGTAAAATTGTTAGGACTCAAAACTGAAAAGAACATTACCAATCTTAATCCTGGAAAAACAGCTACTATTTCATGTATATGCTTTCAAGATTCCATATTTATCTTGCAAACTGACGACAAACATCTAAAGCGAGGGTGTGACGGACCCGCGGGGGTCCACACTGCTGGGAGGGAAGCCTCTCTTCCCCGCAGCGAGGAAGACAAGTTGGCGCCACAGCCGATCAGGGTAGTTCCGGCCACCGGCTCAGTGAGGCCGGGGCCGAGCGGAAGGGTGACGTGGCCCTGCCATGTAGCAGGCGGGGCCGAGTCATGCCGACGCTCTCCAGTGTGACGCCGGGGGAGCGTACCGGCAGGCAAACGTAGGGAGGCTCAGGGGACGGGGCTCCTGATGCTCCGCCCGACATCCCAGAATGGGACGGTGCGGGGGGGGGGTCCACCATGAGTAGTTTCTGTTCTGAAACAGCCTAGGACTGATAATACCAAGCATTCTGCTCTTCAGATTAACAGTTCACTAGGGCTATGTCTAGACTTCAAGCCTCTTTTGAAAGAGGCTTTTTCAAAAGAGACTTTCGAAAAAGCCTCTTTTGAAAAAGAGTGTCTAGACAACTAGTACTTTCAAAAAAGCAAGCTGCTTTTTCGAAAGAGAGCACCCAGGCAGTCTGGATGCTCTCTTTCGAAAAAGTAGTTTGCATTACATACCGCCTTTTTTCGAAAGAGCACTTTCAAAAAAAGGCGTTTTTCCTCGTAAATGAACCTTTTCCCTGGTCGAAAAAGTGCTGGGTTCTTTCAATTTACTTTAGAAAGAATTCGGCAGCAGTGTAGATGCAAGGAAAGTTTTTTCGAAAAAAGTGGCCTTTTTTCGAAAAAAAAAAAAAAAACCCTGTAGTTTAGATACATCCTAGGAGAGCTTGAGAACCACTTACCTCCAAAATGCATAACTTGAAAACAGTGTCACCAATAATCACTAATCATTCAATCCATCTTATAAGGGGTAAATAACAGACCAATTTTTTTTCGCTAAGTAGTGAGGTGAAGTATACTTTAAAAACTTTGATTTAGTTACTTATTCAAAATAGAAGCCATTTTTTTGGCTCTAATTAGGAATGTTAAAATCCAGTGTAACTGGTTAAACAGTTAAATGTGAAGTTTACTTAACCGGCTAACCAATTAAGGGGGCATCTCTCCAATACATTTGGGCTGAAGCAGGCCATCCCCACCAGCCCAGCTGGGCTGGAGCGGTCCACCGCTGAAAGGGTGGGAGGGGAGCTGCTCCGACCCCCACCAGTTAACTGGACCAAGTAAGCATCACCTGTTAAGGGTGATGCTTACTTGCTAACATTTCACATCCCTAGCTCCAATAGCCCATAATTAGCTTGAGCAATTCAAACACATAGTTTTGAGTTTGGCAGCACTCAAAAGACAACAAATAACAGATATGAACTCCGACAAGAGCAAGACACACAAAAAAGCTTCTTTTATCCATTAACTCATTTTAATAAGCAGAATGATCCTTCTATGTATCATTCAGTCTACTCAAAAGTTATAACCCCCTTCAGTGATATCATATAACATATAAACTATTTCTTTTTGGATTTTCAGTCTATTCTAGAAAAAATATACTACATTATTTCCCAATTTTCAATTTGTTCATAGCACACAGTTCAAACTAATTACACCTAAGACATTTCAACCATAATGGAAGATTAAGCTAATTTACAAAACATATTGGGGGAGGGAGATTGGATGAAATGTTAGAGACTAGCACAGATTCTTGAAAGTTGTACATTAGCATATTTTAAAAAAGAAAAAGAAAAACTGAACAGCTCAAGTTCAATTTATAAAATGCTTTCTCTCTCTTAACAAAAGAACAAATCGCACAACCCAAAAAATGAAAGGTAAAAACAAAATCTCCTCTCATAAGAATATCTTATTGCAAGTTTTATTTCTTTATTGAGCAACATAATAAACACTCAGTTTATTTTGCGAGCAATGATTAAAGCCAGTGTCATTAGTCCTTGTGAGGATTTTAAATCACAGTACTAATCAGATAAACTTTATGTATCCTGATCAGGCAAGTCAAAAAAGGACAACTACTTCTCTCCCAAAATAAGAAGTAGCTCAATGTAGTGATTCAACTGGAATTCTCAACGGAATTCTAAAAACATTACAATAAATGTTAATAATCAATTAAACAGAACTTGCCAGAAAGGCATTTCAAAAGCTTAGCTCAAATGTAGTCTAATTTTTATTCAGTAAAAAAAACAGAGTTGGACCATTCTTTGTTAAGAAGTATAAAGTAGGGGAAAAATCTCAATTCAAGTAGTACTAATTAGGTTGTCAGATATGTTTAACATTAGCTGATTTTGTCTAATTCTATCAATTCTTATGTTTTGGGCTTCAGGACAATTTAAAAACTGTTGTAAATTGGCTTCTCGAGTGCCTTCAAACAAACAACTATTCTCAGATTTAAAGTCCCAAAATGAATTCTTGAAAGTATTGTGTTAAAAATTTATTCCAAAGAAAAGTGACTGTATAAACGTTTGAGCTGCCAAACTATGCTAGAAAAACATGAAGTGCGGAAAGATAATTAAGAGATAAGAGAACTGAATAGAACAATTAAAAAAAGAAAACAAGATCAAAATTAAGTAATCAAGTGGAAAAGCCTGTTACTCTAATTTTCTGTATTGTGACATTAAAATGTAGCTCCTTTCCTCCAATGCAAGAGTCTTTAAAATTCACTAACAAAAATGCTAACTGCCTATAACAAAAACAGCAGTAGATAATGACAAATAATTCCATTTTCAGCTCAGTGCAGCTTATCTTTAGCAAATATCTCTTTCTGTGAGGACGCCATTTTATCAAACCTGAAATGCAGCCAAAAGCTTAGGACGCTGCGCTGCTGCTCTGTCTCGGAAATGTTATGTAATAAATTGATTTAACAGAAGCAGATGCTATTTGCTCAGGGTTTTTTGTGGAGGCTTTTTTTGCTCTAAAAGGGGCTGATGGGTAATGAAATACCTGAGGAAAGGTGCCGCCCAACCATCCTAGGAGACGCTACATTGTGTGCAGAGCTGTCTCTATCCTTCATCTATGTTCGCCTGGGCTCTCAGCTTCAATATGTCGGCTGTGTACAGTGTGAGCCTCATCCTGTAGAGCTGCCAAGAAAATCTCTCGATGCAAGCGTGCGCCCAGACAACCTGCAAGCTCAGTCGGGCCTTACTTGCACTGGCTTTGGAAATGCCCTTTTCACACAAGGAGCTCCCCCCTGGCCCCTGGCAATCTCTCAGCCCCTTTACCACTGAGTTAAGGAATCAACATACTAGGATTTTTAATCTTTGATTATCTAATTGCAGCTGACACTAAACCAATCTTCCTTCCTCTTTAAATTCTTTCAACTGTCACAAAACATTTTCACTTCAGGACCTAGCTACAATTAGCACTCTAGCTGCTTTTCTTCTGTTTTTTTGAAAGTCAGCCAAATGAACAGCCACATACTGCTGATTGGCTGCATGCAAATACATTCCTGCCTCCTTCATGTCTTCCTCCTCCCCGCTCCCTCTATGACAACGGCTCTAGACATTTGGCATACCAACAGTAGCTATAATATTTAGATTCAAGTCCCATATGTAAATCGGCAAGCTGCCAAATTCTTAATTACTTTCCTGGCTCTATCTAAAAAAAGATCTGAGTAACAAACATGAGAGCATTTTAATCAAAGCCTCTGTTTATAAGCGTAAAAAATAGCAGCCCCCAGCAACTCATCAGATGGAGATGTTTTTTGCCATGCTATGCAGGAGGAGGAAAAATTCTTTAATAATTGTAGACCAGAGACCATTCCCAGACTTGTGTACAGTGTACACAAAAAACAACACAATGATCTGTCATTTTCAGGACCCGGACAGCATCATGAGTTATACTAATACAAATGTACAGTGCTTATATAAATGCAAAGATACAAAAGCTTTAACAGGCACATTTATTACATTCCAATTTCTTTTAAATGCACTGCCTTTGCAAGTACTTTCCTTTCTCACTTCTCTGCTCTTCCTTTCCTCTGCCTAAAATACCAACTACTTTTATATTAAATTCAACATGTTTTAATTATAATTATTTACAACTTATGTCAGGCTTTTAGCTGAGCTATTTTAGCAATTAACTTAGATTGCATATCACTGATGCCTCTTTGAAGGTTTGGTTGTATTCTTAGAATTACTACCACACTAACATTTCACCACTGTCAAATTTGTGGGCAAATTAAACATTCTTGAAAGCATTCATTTTTTAAACTCTCTATTTGTTTATAATTACCTCAGAAAACTGAAAAGGCTCAACTTAAATCTATGTAAATTAGAACATGAAAATACAATTTCCCTTTGACTTTGCCTTTTTCAATTTGGAAAAAAATAGAATACACTGGTTTTAATAGAACCATAACTGGCATGAATACAAGAATATCTTTGAGAACTCCGCTATTTGTGAATGCACTTTTTATTTGCCCTGCTGCAGAAACAGCAAAGAATGTACAACACTCTTTGCAAGAGTTCCACAAACATAAAACAAAAAACAGGACTATGTAGCACTTAAAAGACTAACAAGATGGTTTATTAAGTGATGAGCTTTTGTGGGCCAGACCCATTTCCTCAGATCACTACTGAGGTGATCTGATGCACTGCTGGATGCTTGGCCACCAGTGTTCTCTCTAAGCTGCTTGGCAGCACAGCTTAACAGGTGATTAATCAGCCCCACCCAGTAAGAGGCTCAGGGCTAATTAATCACCTGTGAAGCTGCTGCCATGCAACTTAGAGGGAACACTAGGGGCCACCCACTCCTTAGTTTTCTCTCTACCTGGAAACCCAGCCTGCTATAAAGGTGTCCAAAGCAGAGGGGAGGAAGGGAGGGTTGTGGAACTCCCCAAGGGCGGCTCATCTCAAAGAACAATCATTTACTGCTAAAGGTGAGTAACCGCCTCCTTTTCTTTGAGAGATGTCCCTGGGGGTGCTGCACAGGAGATGACTACAAAGCAATGTGCCCTATGGAGGTAGGGACTTCAGGTCAGGTAGGAAAGCCATTGACAGTCTTTGCCTCTCTGGAGGAAGAAAGAGGCCCCTGTGAGAGTGCATAATGTCAGGCAAAGGTTTGGTCTGAGGCCCATGTTGCAGCAGCATATATGTCTTCAACAGGGACCTTGCGCAGGTAAGCAACTGACATGGCTATTGCCCTGGTGGAGTGCACATGGATTGGGGTAGGTGGTGGTAATTGGTTTTGATGTCAACACATTCTGGTGCAGTCTGAATCAATCCAGTGTGACAGTCTTTGGGATAATATCTGGTTTCCCTCGTTGCGTTCTGCAACAGAGATGAAGAGTTTAGGAGACACTCTAAAGGGCCTCGTTCTATGGAGGTAGAAGGAAAATGCTCTATGTATACAAAAGATATGCATTTGTGCTTCAAAGGTATTGGCATGAGGTTTGGGGAAGAATACAGGTAAGTGGATAGTCTGATTGATGTGAAAGGTTGAGTAAACCTTGGGTAGGAATTTGGGATGGGTGCATAGAGACATCTTATCTTTAAAGAAGGTAGTGTATGGGGGATCTGCCATTAGGGTGGCAATTTTCCCTACCCTACGGACTGATGTTATCGCCATGAGGAATGCTGTTTTCTGGGATTGGTTGAGAAGTGAGCATGTGGCCAGAGGTTTAAATGGGGGTTTTGTGAGGGTATTTAATACCAAATGTAAATCCCACGGTGCATGTGGAATAGTTACTTCTGGGTATAATGCTTGTAGGCCTTTTAGGAATCGTTTCCTCATAGAATGTGCAAACACTGTGGTGTCACTGATCCTTGTATGGAATGTGGCAATAGCTGCTAGGTGCACTTTAATTGAGCTGATGGAGAGGTGGGAGTGTTTAAGGTAGAATAAGTAATCCAGTATTACAAAGGGGCTGTCTCCAGAGCTATATTGTGGGGAGCAGCCCAATGAACAAAACTTGACCATTTGTCTTGCGTACTGAAGGGGCTCTACTGTGGAGTAGACCGTTTTGTACCCAGGCTGAACAGTGTAGCTCTATTCAAGAGAGCCATCTAGGTACCAAGCTTTTAGAAACTGTGGGTGGAGATTGGGTTCCTGGTTGGAAAAAGATCCTCGGGCCGCATGGAAGTGTGATTGGGGGACATAAAGCCATTCTATTCAGGAAGGGGAGCCATGGTTGCTGGGACCAGCAAGGGGCCGTGAGGATGATCCTTGCCCTGTCCCTCCATATGTTGAGAGTTGTCCTGCTGAGGAGGGGAATTGGAGGGAATGCATACAATAGGTGGTGTTCCCACTTAAGAATGAGGGTATCTCCTAAAGAGTCCTTGCCAATGCCAGCCCTGGAGCAATATGGGGGCACTTTTCGTTCGCTCTTGTGGCAAAGAGGTCTAGACAGGGATACCTCCATTGTTCGAATATTGTTACGAGGACTCTGTGATCGATCTGCCCCTCATGGTCCTGAGGTAGGGAACCATGCTTAGTGCACTGGCAGTGGTGTTTAGGGCACCAGGAAGGTGGCATGTGCTTATGGAGATAGCATGAATGAGATACCAGTTCCACAGGCAACAGCTTCCGTGCATAAAGCATGAAATCTGGCACCACCTTGCTTGTTTTATATAAAACATGCAGGCAATTTTGTTGGTATATATTCTGACATGTCTTCTGGATATGTGAGGTAGAAAATGTTGATAGGTAAGCCATACAGTCCTGAGCTCGAGGACGTTGATGTGTAGGGCCCTTTCTGTGGGTGTCCATAGGCCCCGAGTCGTGGAATCTTTCATGTGTGCCCCCCAGCCTGTAAGGGAGGCATCAGTAGTGATGACCACAGTAGGTTCTGGATTTTGAAAAGCGATGTCTTTGAATAAGTTCCCTGGGTTTGTCCACCATAATATTGCACTTTTTACTGTGTGAGAAATAGATAGGGTTTTGGTGAGAGGGTGAAAGTTTGGCTTGTAAGCTGATATGAGCCATCTCTGAAGGCATCTCATAGAGAGACGAGCATTGGGAATGATAGGATTGTGAGATGCCACAGAACACTAGAATTGGAAGGGACCTCGAGAGGTCATTGAGTGCAGTCCCTGCCCTCATAGCAGGACCAAGCACTGTCTAGAACATCCCTGATAGATGACTATAACCTACTCTTAAATATCTCCAGAGATGGAGATTCCACAACCTCCCTAGGCAATTTATTCCAGTGTTTGAGCACCCTAACAGTTAGGAAGTTTTTCCTAATGTCCAACCTAAACCTCTTTTGCTGCAGTTTAAGCCCATTGCTTCTTGTTCTATCCTCAGAGGCCAAGATGAACAAGTTTTTTCCCTCCTTCTTGTGACACCCTTTTAGATACTTGAAAACCGCCATCATGTCCCCTCTCAGTTTTATCTTTTCTAAACTAAACAAGCCCAATTCTTTCAGTCTTCCCTCATAGCTCATATTCTCTAGACCTTTAATCATTCTTGTTGCTCTTCTCTGGACCTTCTCCAATTTCTCCACATCTTTTTTGAAATGCGGTGCCCAGAACTGGACACAATACTCCAACTGAGGCCTAATCAGCACAGAGTAGAGCAGAAGAATGACTTCTTGTGTCTTGCTCACAACACTCCTGTTAATGCATCCCAGAATCATGTTTCCTTTTTTTGCAACAGCGTCATGTGCCATATGGCCTAGAAGTTGAAGACAGTCATGAGTAGTGGTGACACATGGCATTAGGCGCAGCCTTAGGACTAGATTGTGAATCTTTAGAAACCTGTCTCAAAGGAGGGAGCCCATTGCAAAAGTTGAGTCAAGCTGTGCTCTGATGAATTGTATGCATTGAGTTGGTATGAATACTGATTTTGTATCATTTACTAGTAGTCCCAAAGATTGGAAGCATTCTTGAACAAAGTAAGCGCTGCAACAAGAGTTATCCTCGCTTCTTGCCTTGACAAAGCAATCATCAAGATAAGGATAAATAATGATATTCTGTTTCCTAATGTGGGCCGTGACCACTGCCAGCATCTTGGGAAAAGCTCTCAGTACAGTGGAGAGGCTGAAATGTAGGACCATGTATTAGTAGTGTTGTGTATCTAAGATGAAGTGGAGAAACCATCTTTGGGTGGGGTAAATCATAACATGTACCTTGTAAGTCAATAAATGAAAACCAATTATCTGGCTCCAGAGAAGAGATAATGGTAGCCACCATCTTGAACTTTTGCCTCTTCACAATTTTGTTAAGGACTCTAAGGTCTGAAATTGGATGCTATCCTCTAGTGTTTTTCTGTGTGAGGAAATAATATGAACAAACTCCACTCCCATGATATTCCTGTAAGACTGCCTCTATAGTGCCCAACTGGAGATGTTCAGCTTCCTGCAGCAGAATGGTCTTCTGAAATTAGTCCCTGAAGAGGAAAAGGTAGGGGGATGAAAAGGAAGGGGATGGTGTATTCTGACAGGATTGTTTGATGCACCCATCAATCAAAGGTTTTGTTCTGCCACTTCATATAGAAAGGCGAAAGGTTATGAGTGAATAGCTTGTCATTTGACAGATCTGGAGCGAGTAGGATCATTTTCAGGCTCTCAACAGGTGGTTCAAATTTGTTTATTTGGTTGGAGTGGCTGATTGGTAGCGCTGCCCTGATTGCGTCTGAGCTGTTGCCTGCCACAACCACGGGGAAGTCAGTGGATATAATATACCTTGACTTTAGCAAAGCTTTTGATATGGTCTCCCACAATATTCTTGCCAGCAAGTTAAGTAAGTATGGAGTGGATAAATGGACTGTAAGGTGGATAGAAAGCTGACTAGATTGTTGGGCTCAACAGCCTGATGTCTGGTTCGCGGTTGATTTCAAGTAGAGTGCCCCAAGGATCAGTTCTAGAGTCGGTCTTGTTCTACATCTTTATTAATGACCTGAATGAAGAGATAGATTGCACACTCACCAAGTTTGAGGATGACACTAAGCTAGGAGTAGAGGTACATATGTTGGAGGGCAGGGATAGGGTCCAGAGTGACCTAGACGGATTAGAGGATTGGGCCAAAATAAATCTGATGAGGTTCAACAAGGACAAGTGTAGAGTCCTGCACTTGGGATGGAAGAATCCAAAGCATTGTTACAGGCTGGGGTATGTCGCAGTTCAGCAGAAAAGGACCTGGGGATTGTAGTAGATGAGAAGCTGGATATGAGTCAATAGTGTACCCTTGTAGCCAAGAAGGCTAATGGCATATTAGAATGCATTAGGAGGAGCACTGGCAGCACATCTACAGAAGTGATTAATTCCCCTTTATCTGGCACTGGTGAGGCCACATCTGGAGTATTGTGTCCAATTCTGGGTTCCCCACAACAGAAAAGTTGTAGACGCATTGGAGAGGGTACAGTGGAGGGCAATCAAAATAATTAGGGGGCTGGAGCACATGACTTATGAGGAGAGACTGAGGGATTTGCACTTCTTTAGTCTGCAGAAGAGAAGAGTGAGGGGGGATTTGATGGCAGCCTTCAACTTTCTGAAGGGAGGTTTCAAAAACGATGGAGTCAATCTGTTCTCAGTAGTGATAGAACAAGGAGCAATGGTCTCAAGTTGCTGTGCGGGAGGGCTAGGTTGGATATTAGGAAAAAATATTTCACTAGGAGGGTGGTGAAGTACTGGAATGGGTTACCTAAGGAGGTGGTGGAATCTCCATTCCTAGAGGTTTTTAAGTCTCAGCTTGACAAAGCCATGAGTGGGATTTATTTGGGATTGGTCCTGCTTTGGGCAGGAGGCAGGACTCGAAGACCACTGAGGTCTCTTCCAGCCCTATGATTCTATGATTGTGTTGTTGTGGTGGTTGATGGTACCTGTCTTTGCTACTTGTAGGTGTGGGGTGGATACCTGGGTCTTGAATACAGTTGGTATCTATACTGCCTCCTTCTGGTTGCCGGTGTGTGGATACCAAGAAAGCGTTGTGTCGCTCAGGAATCCTTCATGGAATGGAGGACCTCATTAATCTTAGTTGAAAAGCACTTCACGCCCTCAAATGGTAAATCCTCCACAGTTGATTGGATTTCACGAGGAGATGTGGAGGAATTGGACCAGGAAGCCCATCTCATAACGACTGCAATTGATGTTAATCTGGTGGCTGTATATGCAGCATCGAGAACAGCTTACAACCTTGTTTGTGATATTGCATGACCTTTTGCAATGACCACTCTGAACTGTTGCTTTTTGGCTTCGGGTATGTCATCTATAAAGGTAAAACTTAAAAAACAACAAATAGTCTAGTAGCACTTTTAACAACTAACAAAACATGTAGATGGCATCATGAGCTTTCGTGGGCACAACCCACTTCTCCAGATGACCAGAGTGTTGGAAGTCCAGATCCAAGAATAAATAAGGGAAGGAGGGGACAGACGGGTGTTTGTTAGTCTTTGAAGTACTACCAGACAATTTGTCGTTTTTTAAGTTTTTCCTGTTACAGACTAACTCAGCTACCCCTCTGAAGCTTTTTATCAATAAAGGTGTTAAACTTCATGTAGTTGTTAAAATTATATTTACTAAGCATTGCAGCATAGTTGACAACTCTGAGCTGCAAGGTGGATGAGGTATAAATGTTCTTGCCAAACAAATCCAGCCTTTTGTTCTCTCTGTCCACCGGGGTGGATTGAGATTGATTTTGCTTATTCCTCTGGTGAATGGCATCAACCACGAAAGAGATTGGGGATGGGTGTGTGAAGATGCATTCCGAGCCTTTAGGGGGGAACATAGTATTTCTGGCCTGCCCTCTTGCAGATCAGGGTGATGATAGTGGGGGTCTGCCACACGGTTTTGACAGGTTCCATGATAGCTGGATTGATAGGCAAAATCATTTTGGTGGATGGTGTGGCCTGGAGAATATTGATAAGTTCATATTGTGTGTTCTGCACCTCCTCCATGGCAATGTTGAGATCAGCTGCGACCCTTTTAAAAAGGCGCATGAACAAAGAGACCGGAAGCTTTGCCTAAAAATGATTATGCTAGAAAAGGCTCAGCACCTCCATGGCGATGTTGAGATCAGCTGCGACCCTTTTATCCTTGTAAGAAGATAAAGTCATCAGCTGTTGTTGGAGGCTGTGGTATGACTTCCTCATTAGATGAAGAGGATGAATTTGTCTCTGGGGATGTATCCAGGCTTGACTTGTGAGACTGAGGATCATCAGTTTCCTGTTGCTTCCTCTGTGGTGAGGCAGATTGTAGTAGAGAAAATGGGGGATGAGCATGTCTCTTTTTTGAATGTCTCTTTTTGTAATCATAAGACCATGGACTCTCCACTGGACTCTCTTCAATGCATCTAAGTCCTTTCTGTAGTGGGGGGCTCAGAATTGGATGCAATACTCAAGATGTGGCCTTATCAATGCCAAATAAAGGGGAATAATCACTTCTCTAGATCGGCTGGCAATGCTGCTACTAATGTAACCCAATATGCCATTAGCCTTCTTGGCTACAAGGGCACACTGTTAACTCATATCTAGCTTCTTGTCCACTGTAATCCCCAGGTCCTTTTCTGCAGAATTTCTGCTTAGCCAGTGTTCCCCAGCCTGTAGCCATTTGGCATTGTTCTATCCCAAGTGCAGAACTCTACACTTGTCATTGTTGAATCTCTTCAGATTTATTTTAGTCCAATCCTCCAATTTGTCTAGGTCACTCTAGAGACCCTAACCATACCCTCCAATGTATCTACCACTCTCCCTAGTTTAGTGTCATCCACAAACTTGCTGAGGGTGCAATCCATCCCCCCATCCAGGTAATTAATAAAGATGTTAAACAACTCTAGAACTGATCCTTGGGGCACTCCACTTGAAACCAAACAGACATCAAGCCATTGAGCCCGACAATCTACTCATATTTCTATCCATTTTACAATCTATTTATCCAATCCATACTTCCATAACTTGCTGGTAAGAATTACATATCAAAAGCTTTGCTAAAGTCAAGGTATATCACATCTACTGACTTGCTTATGTTCATAGAGCCAGTTACCTCTTCAAAGAAGGCAATCAGGTTGGTCAGGCATGACTTGCCCTTGGTGAATCCATGTTGATTATTCCTGATCAGTTTCCTCTCTTCCAAGTGCTTTAAAATGCATTCCGTGAGGATCCCCTCCATGATTTTTCCAGGGACTAAGGTGAAGCTGACAGATCTCTAGTTCACTGGATTGTCCTTCATCCCTTTTTAAAAGATGGGCACTATATTTGCCTTTTTCCAATCATCTGGGACTTCCCGCATTCTCCACCATTTTCAAAGATAATGGCCAAAAGTTCTGCAATGATATATGCCAACTCCCTCAGCACCCTTCGATGCATTAAATCCGGCCCCATGGATTTATGTATGACTAACTTCTCTAAATAGTCTTTAATCAGTTGTTTCTCCACCGAGGGCTGCCCACTTCCTTCCCATACTGCAGGGCTACTCAAGTATGGAAACCCCGGTGGCCACAATGATACTTACAGTACGTACAGTACATACTTGCAGGTCTCAATTTAAGTGTGGTTGCATATACATGCGAATATATATGCAAATATATGCATATAGCTTCTTTGACATGGATGGGCATGAATACAAAGATTAAGGCAAGTCTATACAACACACAATCCCCCTTTAAGTCAGTTCTGCTGTGGGAGAAAAATCAAATAACTCCAATTGTGTCTAAGGGGGGGACTGTGCAGGAAATCAAAACTCTCTAAAAGAAAACTGCTGTAAGGGTTAAAAGTTTTCCAGGCCTCTCTCCCTGTATCAGAGAGAAATCAAATTAACTTTAATCAAGACCCTTACAATGCCTATCTCAAGTTCATGGATACTCCTAGTCTGTCACAATTTGTCATGTAAACACTTATCTTTGTCACAGTTTGCCTTGTAGACTCCTCCACTCAAGTTCTCATGTGGCTTTGTTCTGTAAAACTTAGTTCTAGCACTCCTGGTGTGAACAGAAAGTCTCAGAGTACTTCTGCTGAGACTTTGATATGTTAAAGAAAACAATCAACAACTACTGTTTGAACATAATGTATAAAGAATCCCTGAAACTGTCTCTCAGTGCTGCCGCTGCTCACTCTGATAGCGGTCAGCCTGCATGCATGCATAATAAAGTTTTCCTTCTAGGTTTCTCTCCTGCCTCACTGCTTTGACCTCCAGCCTCGGACCCTTCTGGGGGCTCTGTACCCCAGGGGAGCGAGATTTCCCCCACACTGCTGATATTAATAAAACGCAATATTTACCTGATTTTCACCCATATGACAGCACTTTTAATGAGCAATGACAGTCCAGGAATTTAACTACTAAAATGCGCATCAAAAGAAGACCATTATATGAGCACTCAACCTGCGGTGGGTGGGGAGTTCGGCGAGTCAGGCCAGACATGAGAGACAAAAACGGACAGGTGTCTGAGAGCACTGTCCTGGATTCCCAGAAGGGCTGACATCCCCACATGGGAGTCCATCACTCCATGAGGGACAGAGGCAGGGCTGTCCGGCCGCAGCGCCAGACCCAAACATGGCAAGTGTAGAGACAGTCAACACCTCAAAGGCTCTGCCCACAAGGCTAAGCAGCCAGCACTTCCCACAATGCCTCCTCCCTGAGGGCTAGAAATGCTGACACCGTGTACCTGTCTGTTCCAGGGAGTCCATCTGTTTGCATCTTTCAAGCCTCGGTGGGGAAAACACTATTGTTTTATGCATGGGGTCCTGCAGGGCACAGAATTAGAAGGAAGCTGTAGCTCCTTGCTCAGAAGTAGTGATGAGAAGTTGTGGATTCAGATACTGACCATCGGTAGGCATCAATGCAAATTGTGCGGAAGCATGGCATCCATGATGTGGCACTGTTCAAGACTCACACTTATTGACTCCCTATGCTTGGAAATGGGAGAGCAACACCTGTCATGCATCTTCTTTTTCTGAGGCACTGGGGATAGAGACCAGGACCTGTGTATCAGCTGGGGATCTTTTGGTGTGGTTGTTCGGTACTTGGATGTCTTATCTTTACTTGGTGCCAGGTCAGCTAATGGCACCCAAGCCCTTTTACTGAGGATGATGTGCTCAGCAATGGGTCTGAAGTCCCTGTTCTGAGTGATGTTGAAGAGTTGCTTCTACTAGGATCACTTTCAGATTCTGAGCTCTATCTTTCAAAGTTCTGGGTCTGAAGGTCTTGCAAATGTATCTCTCTGATGACTCTCTGATGGCTCTCACCAAGACACTTCAAGCATGAAGCTGCATAGTCTTTCAAGCCTAGTGACCTAGGTATGCGCTGGTGTTGGGGGACTCAATGGAGGGAAAGTGACCCCCCCAAAAGCCAAATCTAACTACTAACAAACGATACTAATTACAAATGAACTACAATTATTAACTATTGGCAACAGTCTAGGACAGCTAACTGCTAATGCACTCATTGAAGACAAGCACAGGAAAGTTCCAGCGAATGGTCTCTAGTGGTAAGAAAAAACTGGGGAGGGAGCTTAGCCATCTTAACTCCCTCCCCATTTTAATTTAAAGGAAACAAGCACAGAAAGCGTATTTACCTTGTCAATTTTTTTAAAAACTTTGCCTTTACACAGCACTGTACTGTATTTGCTTCCTCCCTTGCTCCCACCGCTTCGTATCTCTGCTTCTGCCTGACTGTGGCTCCAAATGAGGTGTGTGTTTGACTGGTCAGTTCATAACCCAGGTGTTCATAACTCTGAGGTTCTATTTCATCTGACCATCCTGTCACTTATTCACAGTTAAAAAAAAATCCACCCTAAGGTACTTTTGGAAACTTTCCCCAAAAACTACTGATATGAGTTCATGAAAACTAAACTTGACATTTTTTCTTCCTCATTATTTCTTCTGCACAGTATGGGTATGTCTACACTATCTCGTTAATTCGAGCTAGGTAGGCAAATCAGGCAACAGGAGTTGCAAATGAAATCTGGGATTTAAATATCCCGGGCTTTATTTGCATGTTCCCATCCGGCCACCATTTTTAAATTCCCCGTAGTTCGAACGAACTACACACAGCAGTTTAAAGTTAATCCGAACTAAGTGCTTACTCCTCGAATTAACGAGCTAGTGTAGACATACCCTATCAGACTTAGTTCCTTCTCATATGAAAACACATAACTGTTAACCCTTAGGCTACGTCTAGACTACACATCTTTTTTGAAAGAGGCTTTTCGAAAAAGCCTCTTTAGAAAAAGTGCCTCTAGACTACAATCAGTACTTTCGAAAAAGCAAGCCGCTTTTTCGAAAGAGAGCCCCCAGGCAGTCTGGATGCTCTCTTTTGAAAAAGCACAGTTTGCATTACATAGCGCCTTTTTTCGAAAGAGCACTTTCAAAAAAAGGCATTATTCCTCCTAAAACGAGGTTTTCCGTGGTCGACAAAACCGCCGTGGTTTTTCGATTTACTGTTGACAGAACGCAGCAGCAGTCTAGACGCAGGTAAAGATTTTTCGAAAAAAGGCCACTTTTTTGAAAAAATCCCTGTATTCTAGACACTCCCTTAGTGGCTTAACAGTATAAAAATATTCCACACAAAAATGCTTTCTTAAAATGATTTTCTAAATAAAATAATTCAGGTGTAAGAAGCATGTGTACCCTCATCTTTTTCTCTAAACATCATAATATCATAGTTATAGAAAATGCTTATTATTTTATAATCCAAGTTATTCAGATGCATAATTCAAGGGTATTTTGAAATAGCTTATTTTGAAATTTGGCGTTGTCATAATTTTGAAATAAACTGCTATTCTAAAATGTCCCTTAATTCTCGTGGAATAAGGTTTACAGGGATGTAAGAATAGCCCACCCATTATTTTGAAAGATATTTCGAAATAACGGGAGCGCTGTCAAGACATGGAATAGCTATTTCAGGATATCGGAAGTATCCTGAAATAGCGTCACAGTGTAGACGTGCCTAAGAGAATAGTTATCGATGGTTCAGTCATGCTGGAAGGGAATAACAAGAAGGGTTAAATAGGAATCTGTTTTGGGACTAGTTCTGTTCAATATCTTCATTAACCATTTAGATAAAAGGCATAAAAAGCATACTTAGAAAGTCCGTGGATGATACCAAGCTGAGAGGGGTTGCAAGTGTTTTGGAGGATATGCTTATAAATCAAAATGATTAGGACAAACTGAAGAAATGGTCTGAGATAAATAGGATGAAGTTCAATAAGAACAAAATGCAAACAACTCCACTTAGGAAGGAACAATCAGTTTCACACATACAGAATGGGAAGTGACTGCCTAGGAAGAAATACTGCAGAAAAGGATGAAGGAATCACAAGCGAAAGGTGAGCAAAAAAAAGCAAATATTCTGGGATGCATTAACGGGAGTGTTGTGAGCAAGACACAAGAAGTAATCATTCTGTTCTATTCTGCACTCATTAAGCCTCAACTAAAGTACTGTATCCAGTTCCAAACATCATATTTCAGGAAAAATATGGAGAAATAGGCGAAATTTCAGAGAAGAGCAACAAGAATGATTAAAGGTCTACAAAACATGAGCTATGAGGGAAGACTGACAGAACTGGGAAATTGAGTTTGCTTAGTTTGGAAAAAGAGAAGACAGAGAGGACATAATAGCTTTCAAGTACCTAAAAGGTTGTTACAAGTATGGATGTCAACATGTAGACAACTACATGATTAACTGATAAGCCTGGGCTTATCAGTTAATCCTGTCTACTATATGGATTCCCTCCTGAGGCAGGAGCTAATGCCTATGGGGAGCCAGCTTAAAGCACTAGATCTGCCTGCCCTCCCTCCCCCATAAGTTGCTGCCTCTGATACAGACCCATCTACCTCCAACCCCCACACTGCTGCCTCTGGCATCCCATGAAGCAGCCTCTGTCACTGGTGAGCCTAGGCCCACTGCGGACATATGCTGCTTTGTGGCAACAGTGTCTATTGGTGGGGAACTCAGACCCCCCTGTGGACAGGGGTTTCTGCGCATCTGTGCGTGGGAAGCTTAGACACTCCATGCCCCATGGACAGGAGCTGCTGCCATCCTGTGCTGCTGCCTCTGACACAGAGGCAGCAGTACGGGACAGCAGGCAGGAGTCAGTCTGTGCAGGAAGCCAGTTTTTAAACCAGCTGTCCTTATGTACCGGCTCCTGCATGCCACCCCGCACTGCTGGGAGAAAAATTAGTCTCCTTAAGCTCTGATGACAGAGCTTAAATTGCAGCAAGGGAGTTTTAAGGTTGGCCATTAGGAAAAACTTCCCAACTGTCAGGGTGATTACGCACTGGAATAAATTTCCTAGGGAGGTTGTGGAATCTGCAACATTGGAGAATTTTAAAAACAGGTTAGAAAAACATCTGTCAGGGACAATCTACATCGGGGTGGGGAAACTAAGGCCCAGGGGGTAGATGCAGCCTCCTGCTTGCCTAAATTTGGCCCCAGAGGCTCAGGGTTCCTCCATTGGTACTGGCAAGCCCACGCTGGTGCTCCAGGTCCTCCCCCCACTATGGGGCTGGAGCACACAAAATCTACTAGCCAAGCTTTTCCTCCTTCCATGTCACTCCCCCCCCCACCCCCACCTTCTGTTCTATGTAGCTGATTTGTCAGGTTTTTTTTTCATTGTATCCCTCTGTTATGTAATGGTCATGCCAATTCGCTTTCAGAATATGATATGATCCACAAAGCTCTTGTTAGTCTTTAAAGTGCTACATGACTGCTTTTTTTGTTTTACCTAAGCTAGAAAAATATTATTCTGCTTTAGAATTCAGTCACACTTATTAACATTTTTAAGAAAAAACATATACTGATTGCTTCTTTTAAACCTATCTCTTCTAACTCACGAAAAATACTTTGACTATCAGGACACTGCTACACAAACTTTTATTAGTTATACAAAACCAAGAAGGACATATTACTTGTTATTCTTGTTCTCTATGAATAGTTGGCAAGTGTGGCCTTTATTCTCCTTGATCATGTGGCTTTCAACATTCAATAATTTAAATGCTATGTTCCATCTCACTAAAAGAAATGACATACTGATGAGATATTGGGGTTGACCGGCAGAAGAGAAAAAAAAGATACAGACCGATTTCCAACTTTGTTATTGGGGGAGAAAGTGAGCTAAATAGGTAGAAGCTAAAACAACCTGTATACTCACATAGCTTTCTTTAACTATAATTTTGAAAAGGAGCCCAGAAAAGCAATTCTGTATGTCATGAGTTTTAGAATTGTTTTTGTAATGTGACTCCAGGATAAGGATTCTGATGGTGATAATTTCATAGAAAATGCTTTTATTTTTAAAGAAATCTAGTAGTGTCAAATACAATGTTCTTGTGAAATTGAGTTTAAAATGTATGCCGTCTTCTTCAGAATTACAAACTGGGAAAAAAGAAATCTGATGAGGTTCAATAAGGACAAGTGCAGAGCCATGCATTTAGGACAGAAGAATCCCAAGCACTCATACAGGCTGAGGACCAACTGGCTAAGCAGCAGTTCAGCAGAAAGGACCTGGGGATTATGGTGGATGAGAAGCTGGATATGAGTCAATAGTGTGCCCTTGTAACCAAGAAGGCTAATGGCATATTGGGGTGCATTAGTAGCAGCACTGCCAGCAGATCTAGGGAAGTGATTATTCCCCTTTCTTTTTGGCACAGGTGAGGCCATGTCTGGAATAATACATCCAATTCTGGGCTCTCCATTAATAAAAGGATGTGTTCCAGTGGAGGGGAACACAAATAATTGGGGAGCTGGAGCACATGAGTTATGAGGAGATTAGTTGTTTCCCTTTGTCAAGGAATGAGGGGAAGTGCACAATTTGCTGCATTCCTCTCTGTGGCTGGGGAGCACAGATAGCAGATGAATCTGGACCTGCCCCAGATGGGGGAAATGCACCACTTCCCCAGCTTTGTCTGCTGGAGCTGCAGCAGCCATGGAAAGGCACTTCTCACCTGGCCCCAACCTGCTATGGTAAGAGAGGAGTATGTTAGTCCTCTCTCTTCCCGGAGCATCCTGCATACTGAACCCCTCATCTTTAGCCCCACCCAAGAGCAATGACTGAAATAAAGCATCGACTTTTTCATTTTTCATAAAACAAAAATTGAGTTAAGGACCCAAGCAACCCTGGATAAATCTTCTAGTTCCTTATTTTCACAGAACATGTTTTTTAACTCCTTGGCACTAGAGTGAACATTCTGAGAAGTATCTGAAATAGGTCAATGATAAGATTGACTCAATAAAGAAGACTAGTTATAATAGAGGATATTACAGGAAGAAAAGGGGCAATAGCGAGTACTTAGTGGCCAGATGTGCTTGCCTTTAATTGCTTTCTGCAGCTGGCAGGGTTATAAGGAGGCCGATACTGACTGCACATGATTGAAGTTAACTAAACAGGAACAAACTCTTAATTATTTGGGCTAGAAGTGAGACACTGGCCAGCAGTGACCCTCCTACCCTTTAATTCGGGCTGATGAACATCAAGTTTTTGGTTAAAAAAAGAACTATTATCCATCATGTGAGTTCAGAAACAGCACCTGATCTGTTAAAACTTGGTTACATGATACTGAGTACAATACTGACCCAATCAATTCTTGCTAGGCATCCAGCTCATTATGCAGTGCAAGATAATCAAATAGGTTGTGAGGTCTTGTTTTTGACATGTAAGCTAAGGTGAGGGATATCTTCTTAAGCTTGTCCTTACAGTGTTTAAATGTCACAAGTTCAGGCATTGAGATTAAATGAGAATGGTATCAGTATAAATATTGGATCCCTGCTTGAAATGAAATACTACTACTTCACACTGGCATTAGGATTATCAAGACTGATTGCTGGAAGTTACTCAAGACCATTCACACAGATAACTTGTTAGCAGATTCAAGATTGCTTGGACATGATGACATCAGTTTGACCATCTGAATGGTTTCTTCTCATACAACTATTCTCAGTTTAGCATTGCACTGGGCTCCTAAATATATAATGATACATCAGAATTAGTATGAATTGTTAAATATCTAGCCACATTGTTCAGAAATGACTATACTTAAGAGAAGGTTGTCTTGAATAGTTGTGACTTGAAAATGTCTGAGTCAAAATCATTCCTCTAAGTGGAGTGAATCAAAAGGCCTTCTTTTCCAAAGGCAGCTGAAGATCTGGCCATTGTCTTAGTAAAGGTTCAAGGTGCTGAGTTCAGATACAGCAGCATGTTTAGTTTTGAAAATTTTGTTCCAGGGTTGCACAGAATAGGAACTATGGATGACAGTTGGAGAGCAGAAACTAGAGGTACATATCTGTAGTTCTCAGGAAAAGAGGATTCTTTTGGGTTGACTGTTCAGGCTCTATTTGGAAACTTCATGCCCAAAATAATGAATTCCGCTTTTCCCAAACCTGCACTAGTTTGGTCTCAGAAGATTGAGTAAAACTGCTGAAAAATTTGTAACCGCTTCTTTGAGTAATAAATGTCTTTCTGGGGATCTACTTTATGCGAGTACCAAGCAGCACTCCCAGCTGAAATTCTCACTGAAGCAAACACAGCGTTTCCAACAGCAGCATCTAATCTAGAGAACCGGACCACTGAGTAATAACTAGAGAAGTTACATATGAAAGACTATGTGGTTGTCTAAATGTCCAAGAAGAACATTCTCGAGTAATGCCGCAGAAGCACATAAAAGTGTGGCAATTGTATATTCAGATTTATAAGAGAATATGGTACAATGATAGATCTGTTTGGAGTCTGTAGGTGGAAAATAGACAAACTTTTGTTTTGGTGATAGGAAATCAACCACACTGTTAGTATCTAAGGGTATGTCTACACTACCCCGCTAGTCCACGAGGCGTACAGATAGTTCGGAATGGCTTGCTAGTTCGAACTATCTAGCCCGTGCCGCGTGTAGCCGCGCGGCACGGGGTTCGAACAAGCCGGCATTTAAAAATGGCGCCGGCCGGCTTATGCAAATGAAGCCCGGGAAATTCAAATCCCGGGCTTCATTTGCACGTTCGGTATGCATAGATTACCCCGCTAGTTCGAACTAGCGGGGTAGTGTAGACATACCCTAAGGGTATATCTACACTACCACCCTAGTTCGAACTAGGGTGGTAATGTAGGCAACCGGAGTTGCAAATGAAGCCCCGGATTTGAATTTCCCAGGCTTCATTTGCATAAAGCCGGGCGCCGCCATTTTTAAATGTCTGCTAGTGCGGACTAGGTAGTTCGGACTAGGCTTCCTAGTCCAAACTACCGTTACTCCTCGTGAAGCCCGGGAAATTCAAATCCCGGGCTTCATTTGCAACTCCGGTTGCCTACATTACCACCCTAGTTCGAACTAGGGTGGAAGTGTAGACATACCCTAAGAGTATATCTACACTGGCAGTTTCTTGCTCAAGAACTGTTTTGCGAAGAGTTCTTGCGCAAAAAGTCTTCCAGAAGAGAGCATCTAAACTGGCATGTGCTTTTGCACAAGAGACGTGCTTTTGCACAAGAGCATCCATGGCAGTGTGGACACTCTTGCGCAAGAAAGCTCTGATGGCCATTTTAACCATAGGGGCTTCTTGCGCAAGAAATACATGTTGCCTGTCTACATTGCCCTCTTGTGGAAGAGCTCTTGTGCAAGAGGGCTTATTCCTTGTGGGGAGAGGAATATCTCTTCCGGAAGAAGCCTTGTTTTACAACGCTATACTGTAAATTTACTTGCGCAAGAACGCGCATGCAGTGTAGACAGCAGGCAAGTTTTTGCGCAAAAGCAGGAGCCTGGAACCACTTTGTAGAGGGCAAAAGGGCACCAGCCCTTTCTGGGGGCGGGGGCTGGAGCTCCTTTGAGACACGTGCTTAAAGGGATCTCCCTGGACAGCTGTTTCTCTCCTGCTGCATGCTTAAGTACCTCTTGCAGGGACTGACAGCTGTAGCAGTTCTAGTTGTGGTTGCCCTCTGCCTTATTGGACATCACAGCTTGTGCCTTAGTGCCATTTGCTGATTTTTTTGACCACAGCTCTTTTGTTGTGCCATGGAGCCAGGGGTGGCGTTGTGCCTGCTCTGGCCCCTTCCGGCCATTTTGGAGTGCCTGCAGCTGCTGCTCCATGCTGCTGCACTCCTTGTCCGGGACCTCAAGGCGCAGTTCGCTCTGGAATCCCCACCCCACCGTCGAGAGGCCCTTGTGGAGACTGGACACCAGTAACGACTGGTGGGACCGGCCAGTCCTGGGGCTATGAGACGACCAGCAATGGCTCCGGAACTTTCGGATGCGAAAGCAGACATTCTTGGAGCTATGTGCCTAGCTTGCCTCGGCGCTCCAGAGAAGCACCACCCGGCTGCGGGCACCCATCCCTGTGAACAAGAGGGTCGCCATTGCTATATGGAAGCTGGCCACTCCAGTTCGGGGTGGGCAGACTGACCGTTGGTGCCGTCGTCATGCAGGTAAGTCCTGGGAGGAGCGGGGGGGAAGGGTGCTGCACTCCATGCCCAGGGGCAGGCAAGACTCCAGGCTGGGGCGATGGGGAATGCCCCGTCACCCAGGGGTTTGGGCCATCCCTCCCTTGCACAGGCCAGTTGGTGAGGGGGAGGGTGAGTGGCCCGTGAGGTGAGGGGGCACTGGTGTGTGTGATGACAGAGGGCATCACAGGGAGGGTGGGAACCCCCCACAGGGAGCATGCACTCACCCTGCCTTATATGATGTGTTCCCCTGTGTTTCTGTGCACCCTTTTGCAGGTCGTCCATGCCATCAACGACGTCCTGCTCCAGCGAGTCATCCATCTGTGGGACGTGGAGGCTACGCTGGCCGGCTTCGCTGCCCTGGGGTTCCCCAACTGCGGAGGAGCCCTGGATGCAACCCATATCCCTGTCCATGCCCCAGAGCATCGAGCAGCCCCAGAGCCCCATGCCCCAGAGCATCGAGCGGGCACTTTCTTCCCCCAACGGGAATTTACTTTTGGGGACGTGCCCATGTCTACATGTATTGTGGCGGACGCAGCCTACCCCCTGCTGCCCTGGTTGATGCAGCCCTACATGGGGTCGACAGACCACGACCGGGCACACAGCCAAGTGGAGTGCACCTTCGGCCATCTGAAAGCCTGGTTTCGCTGTTTGCTCACCCGTCTTGAGATGGATGAGCGGAACGTCCCCGAGGTAGTGGCTGCATGCTGTGTGCTCCACAACATCGTGGAGCGGAAGTGGGAGGCCTTCCTCCTGGCATGGATAGCAGGCAAGGGCCAGGCCTCCGAACAGCCCTGCACAGCTACTATCTGCCAGGCGCACCATGATGGGGTGCACATACGGGAGGCCCTGACCGAGATGTTCTCCCAGGCCTCACAGTAGAGTCGCCTCTGTCTCCCTTTACATCTCCCTCCCATCCCCAACTCTTCCCTCCTCCCCTCCCAATAAACATCACAGGTTTTTTTTTTTTAAACAATGTATTGAACTTTTAGTCACAATGGGGACATAGGGTAGGAGGAGGGAGGGGGCTCTGAACTTGGAGGGGGAGGAGGAAGAGGGCTCTAAACTGGGAGGAGGAGAAGGGAGGGGACTCTGAACTGGGAGGGGGAAGAGGGAGCTACTGCTGGGAGGGGTGGCCCCTGCGACCACCTCTGCGGGGGCAGACCACTACATGTGATTCAGGCCGCATCGGGGCAGGCAGCACGGGGAGGTGGGCAGGATGGGGCATGGCAGCAGCAGGAGGGGGCATGGACATTGGCATGGGAGGGATGGCAGGTGAATGGGGCAATGCCATGCCATAATGCACAGTGTGCCCGATGCGTGCAGTGAGAGTGGTGATGGCATCGCCGATGCTCTTGCACTGAGCCTGGAAGCAGCCCCAGGCCTGCTGGCGCCACTCCAGGTTCGCATCCACCCGGAGTGTGATGGCCGCCTCAATCCTCTCAACCAGCTGCCGGAAACGCCAGCTTGGTGCCTGGGCGGTGGGGGGTGCTGCCGCTGCCGCAGGGCTGGAGGGTCCCCCGCTCCTGCTTGGTTCCACTGCAGGGAACAGAGAAAAGGATGGGTCAGTCAGGCAGCCCAGCCACCATCTCCATACCCCATGCCCTCCGCTCCTGAGCCCAGGTGACACCACAGTACTGTGGCTTGGGCCCACTTGTTCCCTCCCTGCGTTGTATGTTTGCATACAGGACCGCCCCTGGAGTAGGATGCTCCTCCATGTATTGTAACCACCGGTCTGCGTCCTGGGGGGGGGTGTGTGTGTGTGTGTGTGTGTGTGTGTGTGTGTGTGTGTGTGTGTGTGTGTGTGTGTGTGTGTGTGTGTGTGTGTGTGTGTGTGTGTGTGTGTGGTGTTAACCTGTGGAACTCCCTGCAAGTGCAGGCTGTGAGGCTTTGGGCTACTCAGTGGTGTTTGACAGGGAGCAAGATGAATCCCCACACAGTGCCTGGGAGCAGATATGGCAGACGTGGTCTAGGCTCTCATATCCCCATCATGTGGATGTCTCCTGGATGGAACCAGGGGTGACTGGGGAGTGTACAATCCTTGCAGCAAAACTCAGGTGGCCCTCCTCCCCCTCCCGCTTGCCCTTATACACATAGCCCAGGGACATGTGTGGCCGCAGTGGGGACTTCCCTCGGGGGGCCAGCCAAGGCACTGGGAGCAGGCGAGGGGCTCGGTGGGGGCCACGCTCACT
The DNA here is from genome assembly GCF_049634645.1 of Pelodiscus sinensis. Lineage (NCBI taxonomy): Eukaryota > Metazoa > Chordata > Testudines > Trionychidae > Pelodiscus > Pelodiscus sinensis. Next base: position 7,919,747 of record NC_134730.1, on the reverse strand, counting down.
GGGCTGTGTTGCTGCAATTTTCCCAGGAGCAATTGGCTGTGCCTCACAGCCAGGCATGGGACACTGTGCCATTCTGTGTGCCGCACAGCCAGGCATGGGACACTGTGCCATTCTGTGTGCCGCACAGCCAGGCATGGGACACTGTGCCATTCTGTGTGCCGCACAGCCAGGCATGGGACAGTGTGCCGTTCTGTGTGCCGCACAGCCAGGCATGGGACACTGTGCCGTTCTGTGTGCTGCACCCTTCGGGAGGTGTGGGCTCTGGCCTGAGCCCCTGGAGCCCTGGCTGGTTCCAGCCGGAATCCACCCTTCCCCCCAGTCCGGATGTGTGTGAGCAGCACTGTCCCAGGCGTGCCCTGAAGCTGCCTGCCGCAGACACATGCCGCTCGGTCACCAGGCTGCACGTAGTTGCAAGTGTTGCATACTGGTATGGTACACAGCGTGCAGCTCACGCTGCCTGAGTGACGCTCCCTCCCCCTTCCCCACAGGTGCCTGGCTACCCCCCGCCCTTGTGAGGGCAAAGGGAAACACTCACCAGTGGATCCTTCCCCGGCCTCCAATGACACACAGGAGACATCTGGGATGCCTGACAGGACTTCGAGTTGCAGGGTGACACTGCTCCCCTGGTCCTCCTCGTTGTCCTCTGACCCAGTGGGCAAAGCTGCCTTGTCCTCCACCTCGCTGGGCCTGGTGACGGGGGGGAACCTTCTGGTGTCAACTGGCACTGAGGGTCCGTGGGGTGCCGTCTCTCCCAGGATGCTATGGGGCCACTGGTAATGGGGGCAGCTGTCGGCTCCTGCCCCCTGGCCCTCTTTGGCCCGGTCATAGCCCAAGCGCAGCTCCTTGAACTTAGCCTGGACCTGTTTGAGGGTCCGAGCTGGATGGCCCCGATCGGACAGCGCCTGGGCCATGCGGCAGAAGATGTCCGCATTCCTCCGACGGGACCGTGTGTCGTGGAGGGCCTCTTCCTCGGCCCAGAGGTCCAACAGGGCCTCAATCTCCCTTGAGGACCAGGAAGGGGTGTGCTGCTTTATGCCCCTTGGGGCCTCCCGTGCTGGGGGTGCAGGTTGCTGCTCCCCCCCGGAGCCGCCATTCTGGGTGGTCTGGTGGCTGAGAGCAGAGCCACGCAGCAGAGCCCGTTGGCAGAGGTGCTTCTGCCACTTGGTCTCTGCAGGCTGCGTGTGCCTTTAAGGGGGCTCAGGTTACCAGGAAGTCCAGAGCAGTGCCTGCGTGTATGGAGCATCCAAGCGGTCACTAGGGCTTTTTTCCGTTTGGACGGCTCTTGTGCAAAATCTCTTGGCTGCCTGTCTACACTGGCCTCTTGTGCAAGAATAGTTGCGCAAAAGGGCTTCTTCCTGAGCAGGAGCAGGAGCATCAGAGTTCTTGTGCAAGAAGCACTGATTTCATACATTAGAACGTCAGTTTATTTGCGCAAGAACTCGCGGCCAGTGTAGACAGGCAGCAAGTTTTTGCGCAAAAGTGGTTGCTTTTGCGCAAGATTGCACCAATATAGACGTAGCCCCAAAGTATGCAAAACTACTCTCTCTTTGAAGGGAGCGGGGGAGGAAGAGGGAAGATGAATAGATTGATGTAAAACTGAGATGACACCTTGGGTATCATTTTCAGTATGAATGTAATGTGACTTTATTCTTGCAACATACTGTAAATGAAAGATCTGCCATTAAAACTCCGATTTCACCAGTCCTCTGAGCAGATGTAACAGCCACCAAAAAGGCTGACTTCTGAGATAAACTGAGAGCAGTCAGTTTAACTTCTGTACCAGGAAAGATAATGGAGCAAGTAATTAAAGAATTCATCTGCAAACACCTGGAAGATAATAAGGTGATAGGTAACAGCCAGCATGGATCTGTAAAGTACAAATCATGTCAAATCTATCTGTTAGCTTACTTTGATAGAAAAACAAATCTGGTGGAAAAAGGAGAAGAGGTGCATGTGATATACCTAGACTTTAGTAAGGCATTTGATACGGTCTTGCATGATCGTCTTATCAGTAAATTAGGCAAATACAATTTAGATGGGACTACTATAAGGTGGGTGCATCACTGGCTGGATAACTGTTCTCAGGGTATGTCTACACTACAGCATTAATTCGAACTAACTTAATTCGAATTAGATAATTCGAACTAAGCTAATTCGAACTACTGAATCTAGACCTAAAAACTAATTTGAATTAGCGTTTTGCTAATTCGAACTAGCATGTCCACATTCGAACTAGCATGTCCACCCTGAACCGAAGTTAAGGCTGGCCGGAACCAGTGCCGGCAGGGCAACAGGTTAGGACTTAGAGTGTGGAGCTGCTGCCTCAGGCTAGCCGAGGGCTGTGCTTAAAGGGACCCAACCCCCACCCCGGACAGACAGTTATCAGGGTTCCCCGCTTGCCTGTCTACCTCAATGAGGGACAGCAAAGCAGTCCTGTCTTGAAGTGCCCTGAGTGCCCACACTCGGCACATCACAGCACTCAGCCATCAGCCCAGCTGCACTTGCCGCAGGCTGCCATCGGGGGGGATCAATCGGGGGGCTGTCAGGATCCAGGAGGCCCTGCAGGAGAGCTTCCACCATGAGGAGCCCGCACAGCCTCCCCAGTCCTCCCCATCGGGGGCTTGTGCTCCACTGGTCCTTCACCTCCTTCCATGAACACCTCCCTAACCCCCCTTCCTGATGTAAAAAATAAAGGATACGTGTTCAAAAATAGAAACTCTCTTTATTTAACAAAACTGGGAGGGAGGAGGGATTAACCTCTGGGGAGACTGGGAAAAGGAAGTGGGAGAGGGGAAGAGAGAGAGTGGGAGAGGGGAGGGGGAAACCTGGGGGGAGGGAGCTGGAAGGGGGAAGCCAGAAGGAAGAAGGAGATGGGGAAGTATAAAACTATGATACGCCATATCTTCAGTACAGTATACAGACGTGTTCTCATAACCTCAAAAAAGATGTTTTGGCCTTGGAAAGGGTTCAGAAAAGGGCAACTAAAATGATTAGGGGTTTGGAACAGGTCCCATATGAAGAGAGGCTAAAGAGACTGGGACTTTTCAGCTTAGAAAAGAGGAGACAAAGGGGGGATATAATAGAGGTCTATAAAATCATGAGTAGAGTGGAGAGGGCCGGTAAACAAAAGTTATTTATTAGTTCCCTAAATAGAAGAACTAGAGGACACCAAATGAAATGAATGGGTAGCAGGCTTCAAACTAATAAAAGAAAGTTCTTCTTCACAAAGCAAATAGTCAACCTGTGGAACTCCTTGCCACAGGAGGCTGTGAAGGTAGAACTATAACAGAGTTTAAAGAGAAGTTAGATAAAGTCATGGAGGTTGGGTTCATGAAGTGCTATTAGCCAGGGGGTAGGAATGGTGTCCCTGGCCTCTGTTTGTGGTAGGCTGCAGATGGATGGCATGAGACAAATGGCTTGGTCATTGTCTTCGGACCATCCCCTCCGGGGTAACTGGTTTTGGCCGCTGTCGGCAGACAGGCTACTGGACTAGATGGACCTTTGGTCTGATCCAGTATGGCCGTTCTTACATTCTAAACTCAGGGCTCAGGGTCGGGGGGTCTCACTAGACCAACTTGATTTTCATGCAAACCTTCTCCACGGTTGGCATGTGGCCTTTGGTGGCCAGGCTGGCAGCTATCCTGCCGTAGACAGTCGCATTCCTGTGCCGAATGCGGAGGTCGTGGACGTTGGAGGTCTCCCCCCCAAACCAGGATGAAGTTCACGATGTCCGCACTAGACCAGGCAGGCGCCCGCCTCTTGCAGCCCCAGGCAGGCTCCTGGGAGCCATCAGCCTGGTCCCAGGAAGAGGCGGAGGGCTGGGTGGCAGCGGGTGGCTGGCTCATGCCGTGCCAGGTGCAGGGTCTGCTGGCTGGGTGCTGGCAGGCTTGCAACTGGCACGGGCACCGTAGCCAGACCATGGCCCTTTAAGGACTGTGGGGCCGGGAGGGGGGGCAGAAGAGTTTCCCTGGCTTGGCCCAGAGTGGCCACCAGGGTAAGCTGGGGAGGGCTAGCCTCCAACTAGTTCGAATTAAGTGGCTACACAGCCATTAATTCGAACTTCTTAATTCGAACTAGGCGTTAGTCCTCGTAGAATGAGGTTTACCTACTTTGAATTAAGTACACCGCTAGTTCGAATTAAGTTTGAACTAGCGATTTGTATGTGTAGCGCCTATGAAAGTTAATTCGAACTAACGGCTGTTAGTTCGAACTAACTTTCTAGTGTAGACATACACTCAGGGTACGTCTACATTACAGCACTAATTAGAACTAACTTAGTTCGAATTAGTTAATTCGAACTAAGCTAATTCGAACTAACGCATCTAGAACTAAAAACTACAGGCAGTCTCCAGGTTACATAGATCCGACTTACATCGGATCCCTACTTACAAACGGGGTGAGACAACCCAGCAGACCAGGGAGACGCGAAGCTAGCGCCCCCCCCCCCCCCAGCAGACCAGGGAGACGCAGAGCGGCTTTTCTCAGCAGACACCTCAGCTCGAGAATAAAGGACTGAGGGAAGTGACGTGTGGGAGAATAAAACTGAGATCTGGAGAAATGTTTGGCTAGAGTTTCCCTTACAATATGCACCAGTTCTGACTTACATACAAATTCAACTTAAGAACAAACCTACAGTTCCTATCTTGTAAGTAACCCGGGGACTGCCTGTAGTTCGAATTAGTGTTTTTCTAATTCGAACTAGCGCGTCCACACTGATTGGACGCAGGGGCGCATTTAAGGGCGGCTGAAACAGGTTCTGGCAGGGCATCAGGTCAGTAGTTGCTTTGTGTGGCTGCTGTCTGAGGCTATCTGAGGCTAGAGCTTAAAGGGACCCCCCCGGACAGCCGGTTCTCAGCTTTTCCGCTTGCTTGCCAACCTTGCCGAGGGACAGCAAAGCGTTGGTCTCTGTGCCCGTCTGTGTCGGTGCTTCCCTTCGGGGACACCGCCGCAGTTGGCAACATGGAGCCAGAGCTCGCCCTGCACCTTCTGGTGCACTTTCTGGACTTGCTGCTGCAAGCCTGCCACCAATGGCTTGAGGCTGCCTGGCACCACCTGGTACACGTCAGCTCCCTGCCTCTCCGCCTGGCCGCCCTGGGGGCCGTGCAGCAGCCGCGGCGGAGCCCCGGCACTGGCGTGCCCCGCCGCGTCTGGCGTCTGGACACCAGCAGCGACTGGTGGGACCGCATCGTCCTGGAGCGCTGGGAAGACCGACAGTGGACCCAGAACTTCAGGATGAGGAGGGACACCTTCCTAGAGCTCTGCAAGTGGCTCCCCCCTGCTCTGCGCAGAAGGGACACTCGCATGAGGCCCGCCAACCCCCTCCAGAAGCGGGTGGCCATCGCCCTCTGGAAGCTCTCCACGCCGGACAGCTACCGATCCGTCGGGAACCAGTTCGGCGTGGGGAGATTCACCGTCAAGGCAGTGCTCATGCAGGTACGGCACTAGTCGGCCACTGCGCTGGGGGGGAGGAGGGCTGCAAGGAGGGGATGGGCCGCCCCAGGGACAAAGGGGGGGCGGGAGGAGGCGAAAGCGCCCCACACCGGAGGGGTCGGTCTTTCCCGGCCGTACTACACGCCGCCAGTGGGGTCGATTCCGTGAGTGGGGCGCGGGGCACTGCCAGGGCACGAACGCTCCCAGCCACCCGGGCGCCCCACTGATTGGCGCTTTGCTGTGTCTCTCCGCAGGTGGTCAAGACCATCAACCGGTGCTGCTCCGCAGGGTGGTCCGCCTCGCCGACCCGGATGCCATCATCCGGGGATTCGGCGCCCTCGGCTTCCCCAACTGCGGGGGGGGGGGGGGGGGGCCATCGACGGGACGCACATCCCCATCCGTGCCCCGGTACGTCACCAGGCGTCCCAGTACGTCAACCGCAAGGGGCACCTCAATCCCTCCTGCCAGGCCTTCAATGCCAGGCTGACCAGGGCCCGCATCGTGGTGGAAGGGGCCTTCGGGCGACTGAAAGCCCGCTTTCGATGCCTCCTCACCCGTCTGGACCTGGCCGAGCACAACATCCCTCCCGTGGTGGCAGCATGTTGTGTGCTCCACAATTTATGTGAGAGAAAGGGGGAGGCTTTCCTGCCAGCCTGGATGGCTGAGGCTGACCGCATGGCTGGCCACTACAGTCAGCCCCGCACCGCCGCTGTTCGGGAAGCCAAGCGGGGGGCCGTCCGGATCCGGGAAACCCTGCTGGAGAGCTTCCTGGTGGAGGAGGAGGACTGCCTCTCCCTGCATGCCCCCCTGGGGCCTTCTTCCACCCTACCCCCTTCCCCTTTCCCCTCCCTATCTACTGTCAAATAAAGACACCTGTTTTTCAAACAAAAACGTCTTTTTATTTTACATAACTGGGGTGGGGTGAGGGAGGGGGAAACCTGGGACGAGGGAGCTGGAAGGGGAGGGAAGGGAGGAAGGGAAAGGAAAGCTCAGGGGTGGAGGTCCGGCTGCCTCTCCTGTCTCACAACGCTGCGGGTCCGGGGGCGTTGGTGGGGAATGGTTGTGGAGGGTGGGGCAGGAGGGACGAGGGGTGTGGAGGAAGCAGGAGTGGGAGCAGGAGGGGGAGCAGGAGGAGCAGGGGGAGGAGCAGGGGGAGCAGGAGGAATTGGGAAGCGGTCGAGCAGGCTCTGGAGGTGGCCTCGCAGGGCACGGCCCTGCTCCTGCAGGGCCTCCAAGCTCCTCCGGCACAGCCTCAGGTCCTCCTGGACCCAGTGGTCCTGGAGACGGAGTTGTTGCTCCAGGAACCGGAGGTGACGCCTCTGGTATTCCTCCTGGTTCCTGGCTCTCCTGCTTGCCCGGCCACGATCTCCGCACTAGACCACGCGGGCGCCCGCCTCTTGCGGCCCCGGGTAGGGTCCTGGGAGCCGCCAGGCTGGTCCCGGGAAGAAGGGGAGGACTGGGTGTCCTCGGGTGGCTGGCACATGGGTGTCAGGTGCAGGGTGTGCTAGCACAGGTGCTGGCAGCCTTGCAACTGGCACAAACTGTGAAGCCAGCCCGTGGCCCTTTAAGGGCTCCGGGGCCGAGAGGGGGGCAGTAGAGTTTGCCTGGTGTTGGCCAGAGTGGCCACCAGGGCAAGCTGGGAAGGGCTAGCCTCCCACTAGTTCGAATTAAGGGTCTACACAGCCCTTAATTCGAACTAGCTAGTTCGAACTAGCCTTAATCCTTGTGGAATGAGGATTACCTAGTTCGAACTAAGCGCTCCGTTAATTCGATTTAAATTCGAACTAACGGCGCGCTAGAGTAGCGCCTATGAAAGTTAGTTCGAACTAACGTCCGTTAGTTCGAACTAACTTTGTAGTGTAGACATACCCTCAGAGAGTAGTTATTACCAGTTCACAATCCGCTGGGAAGGGCATAAGAAGTGAGGTTCCACGGTGGTCTGGTTTGGGACCGGTTCTGTTCAGTATCTTCATCAACGATTTAGATATTGGCATAGAGAGTACACTTATTAAGTTTGCAGATGATACCAAGCTGGGAGGGGTTGCAACTGCTTTGGAGGACAGGGTCATAATGCAAAATGAACTGGACAAATTGGAGAAATGGTCTGAGGTAAATAGGATGAAGTTTAATAAGGACTCCACTTAGGAAGGAACAATCAGTTTCACACATACAGAATGAGAAGCCACTATCTAGGAAGGAGTCCTGAAGAAAGGGATCTAGGGGTCATAGAGGACCACAAGCTAAATATAAATCAGAAGTGTGACACTGTTGCAAAAAAAGCAAACATGATTCTGGGATGCATTAACAGGAGTGTTGTGAGCAAGGTATGAGAAGTCATTCTTCTGCTCTACTCTGTGCTGATTATGCCTCAATTGGAGTATTGTGTCCAGTTCTGGGTATCGCTTTTCAAAAAAGATGTGGAGAAATTGGAAAAGGTCCAGAGAAGAGCAACAAGAATGATTAAAGGTTTAGAGAACATGAGCTATGAAGGAAGACTGAAAGAATTGGGCTTGTTTAGTTTGGAAAGGAGAAGACTGAGAGGGGAAATGATAGTGGTTTTCAGGTATCTAAAAGAGTGCCACAAGGAGGAGAGAGAAAAATTGTTCTCCTTGGATTCTGAGGATAAGACAAGAAGCAATGAGCTTAAACTGCAGCAAGGGAGGTTTAGGTTGGACATTAGGAAAAACTTCCTAACTGTCAGGGTGGTTAAACACTGGAATAAGTTGTCTAGGGAGGTTCTGGAATCTCTCTCTCTGAGATATTTAAAACCAAATTAGATAGACATCTATTAGGGATGGTCTAGACCCAGGCTGGCCACCCCATTAGGGTATGTCTACACTACCACCCTAGTTCGAACTAGGGTGGTAATATAGTCAACCGGAGTTGCAAATGAAGCCCGGGATTTGAATTTCCTGGGCTTAATTTGCATCTTGCCGGGCGGCGCCATTTTTAAATGTCCAGTAGTTCGGACTCTGTGCCCCGCAGCTACACGCGGCACGAACTAGGTAGTTCGAAGTAGGCTACCACTCCTGGAACGAGGAGTAACGGTAGTTCGGAATAGGAAACCTAATCCGAACTACCTAGTTCGTGCCGCGTGTAGCCGCGGGCACGGAGTCCGAACTAGCGGACATTTAAAAATGGCGGCGCCCGGCAACATGCAAATGAAGCCCGGGAAATTCAAATCCTGGGCTTCATTTGCAAGTGCGGTATGCCTACATTACCCCACTAGTTCGAAATAGCGGGGTAGTGTAGACATACCCTTAGAGACTAAGAGCCAGAATATCTGTGGATAGAGTGAAAAGAGACATGTACTATATATTTATTATTTTCTCTCTCTACAGATATCTATAGAGAGAGAGAGAGGGAGAGAGAGAGAGAGAGAGGGAAGTTATGTCTAAATTAAAGTGCTATTTCAAATTAACGTAATTCGAAATAGTTAATTTGTATTAAGCTAATTTGAAATAACGCATCTATACAGAAAAACTATTTTGAAATAGCACGTCCACACTGAGTGGACCCTGAACCAAAGTTAAGGCTGGCCGGAACCAGTGCCGATAGGGCATCAGGTTAGGATTTAGTTTGTGGGGCTGCTGCCTGAGGCTAACTGAGCTCCTTGCTTAAAGGAACCCTACCCCCACCCCGAACAGTTCTCAGGGTTCCCCGCTTGCTCGTCTACCTCAATGAGGGACAGCAAAGCAGTCCTGTATTGGAGTGCCCTGGGTGCCCGCACACAGGACACCACAGCACTCGGCCACATGGAGCTAGAGCTGCCCCTGGGCACACCAGTGCATCTCTGGGGTCTTTGCCATCATCCCGGCTGCACTTGCTGCAGGCTGCCATCCGGGGGGTCCATTGGGGGCTGTCAGGATCCAGGAGGCCCTGCGGGAGAGCGTCCACCCCGAGGAGCCCTCAGAACCTTCCTGGTCCTCCCCACCAGGGGCTCGTGCCTCATTCCTCCCTCACATCCTTCCACTTACCCCTCCCTAGCCCCCCTTCCTGATGTCAAATAAAAGACATGTATGTTCAAAAATAGAAACTGGGTTTAATGAACAAAGCTGGGGAAAGGGGGGGTTGAACCTCTGGGGAGACTGGAAAAAGGACGTGGGAGAGAGGAAGGGAGAGGGGGAAACCTGGGAGGAGGGAGCTGGAAGGGGGAAGCAAGGGGAAGAAGGGGGAGGGGAAGCTCAGGGCTCAGGTTTGAGGGTCTTGCCGGGACCAACTTGAGTTTCATGCCAACCTGCTCCTGGGTTCGCATGTGGCCTTTGGTGACCAGGCTGGCAGCTATCCTACCATAGACGGCCGTGTTCCTCTGTCTAGAGTGGAGATCATGGACATTGGGGGCATCCCCCCCAAACCTGAAAAAGGTCCGTGTTCTCCATCCTGGACCAGGAAGGCGTCCACCTTCTCCAACCCCTGTCAGGCTCCTGGGAGCTGGCAGACTGCTCCTGGGGAGCGGTAGAGGGCTGGCTCCCAGTGGCTTGTTAGCTCATGTTTTGGGGCCACTGGGTCAGGGGCCCCAGTGGCCACTGCTGGCTCTGGGCTGGCAGGCTTGGAGCTGGCACAGGCACTGTGGCCAAGGTCTTCCCCTTTAATGGCTAGAGGGCTGGGGGAGAGGAGAGTAAGTTTTCCTGGTTGTGCCCAGAGTGGCCACCAGAGTTCCCTGGGAAGGACTGGAGGCCCCCTATTTCGAATTAAGTGTCTACACAGCATTTAATTCGAAATGGCTATTTCAAATTTGGCATTACTCCTCGTAGAATGAGGTTTACCAAATTCGAATTAAGGGCTCCACTATTTCGAATTAAATTCGAAATAGCCGTTTGCATGTATAGACGCTATTAAAGTTAATTCGAAATAACGGCTGTTATTTTGCATTAACTTTGCAGCGTAGACATACCCAGAGAGAGAGAGAGAGAGAGAGAGAGAGGGAAAGAGAGAGAGAGAACACAAAATATAGTGATAAAAATAACTTTACATCACATATCAATTCTGTGGTCGAATATCGACAGAGAGTTATCTAGTCCACTAATGGGCTACTAATGACCAGTTAATAATTTACTGCTTGGCTCACATTCAGCACTAGGATACAGATTTAAACGTATACACCAGGCAAATGAAAATTAGTAACAGACGACAAATATCTGCTTTCCCCTTTAGTAACCAAGAAATACCAAATGCTAAAGAGGATTTTTGCATAATGTTATTTTTGTCTCCTAATACATTTGCATAATGTTATTTCTTGGTTACGACAATATTAACAGACCATTTACTAAAAACTAATAAAAAAAGTCTCTAGTCACTAAAAAAATCACGGCCAGTCCATAGGTCTTCAGAGACCAAAGGCCAGCTGCTAGGACTTCTGCAGGATATGTATATGAAAGAAATTGGCCTACGTTGGTTGGCAGGAGAAAAAATATGTGCAGTAACTAGATTTGTTGTGACAATTTCCAAGTAACTTTTAATGCATTTGTAAAGTTTTTCTTGACCCTCTTTTTCATCATATAGGTGAAAAATTCAAACAACAAAACTTATTTGATATGGAATGCTGATGTAATCTGACAATTCACAAGCACTTCCATGTTTGTATCAAATGTGAAAGAGAAAGAGAGAGAGAGAGAGAGAGAAAGAACTGTAAAAACTAACTGATCTATTAAGCTTTCAAACCTAAAGAAAAAAGAAATATTGAGAACATATCTCAGAATGGTATATCAGCAATATGAGTGCCAATAAATATAACATTCAAAGAATAATTACACGATACATTGTTGCCAAAGGAAAATACTGCCACAGACTTCAAATTCAAATAAATTCATGAAGCAAAATGCAGGACAATGTAGCACTTTAAAGACTAACAAGATGGTTTATTACATGATGAGCTTTCATGGGCCAGACCCACTTCCTCAGATCAAATAGTGGAAGAAAATAGTCACAACCATATATACCAAAGGATACAATTAAAAAAAATGAACACATATGAAAAGGACAAATCACATTTCAGAACAGGAGGGGGATGCGGGGGGGGGGGGGGGGGGGAAGAAGGTAAGTGTCTGTGAATTGATGATTTTAGAGGTGGGGAGAGTGGGATGTTTGTGAGTTAATGGTATTAGAGGTGATAATTGGGGAAGCTATCTTGATAATGGGTAAGATAGTTCAAGTGTTTGTTCATTCCTTTTTGGAGAGTGTCGAATTTTAACATGAATGACAGTTCAGAGGATTCCCTTTCAAGTGCAGATGGAAAAGGTCTTTGTAGCAGAATGCAGGTGGTTAAGTCATTGAGGGTATGTCTACACTACAATGTTAGTTCGAACTAACGGACGTTAGTTCGAACTAACATTCATAGCCGCTACACTAGCGCTCCGCTAGTTCGAATTTGAATCGAACTAGCGGAGCGCTTAGTTCGAACTAGGAAAACCTCATTTTACGAGGATTAAGCCTAATTCGAACTTACTAGTTCGAATTAAGGGGTGTGTAGCCCCTTAATTCGAACTAGTGGGAGGCTAGCCCTCCCCAGCTTTCCCTGGTGGCCACTCTGGCCAACACCAGGGAAACTCTATGCCCCGCTCCCGGCCCCGGACCGCTTAAAGGGGCACGGGCTGGCTACGGTGCCTGTGCCAGGTGCAAGCCTGCCAGCACCCAGCCAGCAGACCCTGCACCTGGCACGGCACAGAGCCACCCACCCGATGTCCCCCAGCCCACCCCCTCTTCCCGGGACCAGGCTGGCGGCTCCCGGGAGCTTGCCCTGGACCGCAAGAGGCGGGCACCTTCCTGGGCTAGTGCGGACATCGTGGACCTCGTCCACGATCTCTGCACTAGGCACAGGAAAGTGGCCGGCTAGGGCAGGAGAGCTGCCAGCCTGGCCACCCAGGAGCAGGTGTGCATGAAAATCAAGGGGGTCCACTGAGACCCCCGACCCTGAGCCCTGAGCTTACAATGGCCGTACTGGGTCAGACCAAAGGTCCATCTAGCCCAGTAGCCTGTCTGCCGACAGCGGCCAACACTAGGGACCCTGGAGGGGATGGACCGAAGACAGTGACCAAGCCATTTGTCTCGTGCCATCCCTCTCCAGCCTTCCACAAACTTTGGGCAGGGACACCACTCCTACCCCCTGGCTAAGACTACTCCATGGAGCCAACCTCCATGACTTGATCTCACTTCCCTTTAAACTCTGTTCTAGTTGTAGCCTTCACAGCCTCCTGCAGCAAGGAGTTCCACAGGTTAACTATTTGCTTTCTGAAGAAGAACAACTTTCTCTTACTAGTTTCAAGCCTGCTACCCATTCCTTTCCTTTGGTGTCCTCTAGTCCTTCTTTATGGGAACTCATGAAGAACTTTTATGAATGCACCCTCTCCACCCAACCCCTGCTTTTAGAGACCTCTATCCTGTCCCCGCTCCATCTCCTCTTTTCTAAGCTGAACAGTCCCAGTCTCTGTAGCCTCTCTTCATCTGGGACCTGTTCCCAACCCCTGATCATGTTAGTTGCCCTCCCCTCTCCCAGCCTTTCTCTTCCCCTCTCCCACCTCCTTTTCCCAGTCTCCCCCAGTTTTGTTCAATAAAGACAGAGTCAATGTTGGAAGAAACGTTATCTTTATTTTGTACATCAATAAGAAGGAGGGCTAGGGAAGGGTAAGTGGAAGGAGGTGAGGGAGGAATGGGGTACGAGCCCCCGATGGGGAGGACTGGGCTGGCTCTGCGGGCTTCTGGGGGTGGAAGCTCTCCTGCAGCCCCCCGATTGCCCCCTCTCGCCAGATGGCAGCCTGCGGCAAGTGCAGCCGGGCTGATGGCCGAGTGGTGTGATGTGCCCAGTGTGGGTACTCCGGGCAATCCAAGCCAGGACTGCTTTGCAAGAGGGGCACCCCTTAGAACTGTCTGTCCGGGGTGGGGGTCGGGACCCTTTAAGCGCAGCCCTCGGCTAGCCTGAGACAGCATCTCCACGCTCTAAGTCCTCCTCTGATGCCCTGCCGGCACTGCTTCCGGCCATCCTTAAGCCCTGTTCAGAGTCCACTCACTGTGGACATGCTAGTTCGAATTAGCAAAACGCTAATTCAAACTAGTTTTTAGTTCTAGACGCGTTAGTTTGAATTAGCTTAGTTCGAATTAACTAATTCGAACTAAGTTAGTTCGAATTAACGTTGTAGTGTAGACGTACCCTGAGAGAGTGTCCTTTCTGGTTAAAATGGCAAGAAACTGTTTTTTCTTTGTGATCTTGTCTGATATCTGTTTTGTGGGCATTAATCCTTTGGCGAAGTGTCTGAGATGTTTGTCCAATGTACATAGCAGACGGACAAGATCAGAAAGAAAAAACAATTTCTTGCCATTTTAACCACTCTCTCAATGACTTAACCACCTGCATTCTGCTACAAAGACCTTTTACATCTGCACTCAAAAGGGAATCCTCCGAACTGTCATTCATGTTAAAATTCGACACTCTCCAAAGAGGAATGAACAAACACTTGAACTATCTTACCCATTATCAAGATAGCTTCCCCAATTATCACCTCTAATACCATTAACTCACAAACATCCCACTCTCCCCACCTCTAATATCATCAATTCACAGACACTTACCTTCCTTCCTTTCCCCACCCCCCTGCATTCCCCTCCTGTTCTGAAATGTGATTTGTCCTTTTCATATGTGCTCATTTTTTTTAATTGTATCCTTTGGTTGTGACTATTTTCTTCCACTATTTGATCTGAGGAAGTGGGTCTGGCCCATGAAAGCTCATCATCTAATAAACCATCTTTTTAGTCTTTAAAGTGCTACATTGTCCTGCATTTTGCTTCAGCTACCCCAGACTAACCCGGCTACATTTCTATCACAAATAAATTCATATTACTCTAGAAAAAAAAATCATATTTGCTAAGGAGTGACTCAATTCCTTATTTTTCTATTTCTGGAACATCATCATCTTAGGACGGGCAGGCCTGATGATGGGGGGAGAGGCAATGGTGCAGTTGCCCTGGACTGCCACCATTGCTACTGCAGCAGCAGACAGAGTCCCTGGTCCTTTAAATCACTACTGGAGAGTCTGGCATTGCTGAAGGGCAGGCAGTGGAGAGCAGGGGGGAGTCTAGTCATGCCTTACTCCTTTTGGCCAAAAACCCGCCCTTTTCAGGAGCATGCTCCCTCTTCCCCCTTCTTTCCCAATCCCCCCTCCCCCCCCCCCGACTTGCTCAGGGATCCAGCAATTTTGTCAGCCCTCTGAGGACAGAAAATGTACAAAAAAACAAGAGAAAATAATGGAGTTATTGCTTCTCAAGTATATAACTGAAAATTTCCCAGAAATTCAACTGTGTTTGTTTCCTGAACACATTTACAAATTGTTCAAAGAGTTCTTTCTCACTCCTACCTATTCTGAATTTGTTCTTTTTAGTTTGATACTGGACAACAGCAATTACATAAGTCTTGTACATTTACCATTTCCTGTGGTCCAACATATGGCAGTTGCTTCTGGTATGCTGAACAGAAATATCTCTATAACTTAAGAGCTTCAGGGGGTAGCCGAGTTAGTCTGTACAGCAGTGGTCTCCAACCTTTTTACACCCAAGATCACTTTTTAAATCTCCGAACAGGCAAAGATCTACCACCCCGCCCCTTCCTTGAAGCCCTACCCCTTCCTTGAAGCCCCGCCCTCTCTGTTCTCCTGTCCATCATTTGCTATCCCCAGCCTTACTTACACACTCTGATAAACAGTTTATTTTTAAATTATGCGATGTATAAAATTAAAATCACGTGTTTATAGTTATGAAATAAATGACCTGTTTTTTATTCAGCTATTTACATCTAAAATGAAGCATTTGTAATTATACATTTTGTGGGGACAGAATTCTGCGGCTGGGGGCAGGGGAGAGGGAACACGGTGCTGGGAGGGCAGAGGACAGGGTTCTGCAGCAGGGGACAGAGTGCCAGTGGGGACAAGTTTCTGCAGCTGGGGACAGGGTGCAAGTGGGGACAGGAATAGGGACAGAGTTCTGTAGATGGGAACAGGGGAGTGGGAACAGAATTCTGTGGCTGGGGACAGGAGAGTGGGGACAGAATTCGGGGAGTGGGGACGGGGAATGGGGACAGAGTTCGGTGAGTGGGGACAGGGGAGTGGGGACAGAGTTAGGAGAGTGAGAACAGAATTCTGTGGCTGGGGACAGGAGAGTGGGGACAGAGTTAGGGGAGTGGGGACAGAGTTCTGTAGCTGGGGACAGGAGAGTGGGGACAGAGTTAGGGGAGTGGGGACAGAGTTAGGGGAGTGGGGACAGAGTTCTGTAGCTGGGGACAGGAGAGTGGGGAAAAGGGAGTGGAGACAGAGTTCTGTGACTCGGGAGTGGGGGCTAGGGTGCCAGTGGAGGCAGAGAGTCCCCTGTATCTGCCTCCTCCCAGGATTCCCCCACCCCCAAAGGGAAACCAGCGCGTGCCTGCCCTGGGGACAACCCACCCACAGCGCAGGGAAGCCCCGTGTGTGCGCGCCTGGCCCGGGGCCAACACCTCGGTTCAGGAAAACCCCGTGCGCACCTGCCCCAGGGCTGATCCCCCCCCACCCCCCCCAGCGTAGAAAAACCCTGCGCGCGCCTGCCCCGGGGGCCGACCCTCCCTCCCCCCCCCCGGCGCAGGGAAGCCCCGCACACGCCTGTCCCGGGGCCGACCCCTCGGAGCAGGAAAACCCTGTACACGCCTGCCCCAGGGCCGACCGCCCCGGCACAGGGAAACCCCGCGCGCACCTCCCCCGGGGCTGACTCACCCCTCCCGTGTGGTGCAGAGAGTTGATGCTCCCTCCCACAGTACACCCGGCAGAGCAGCTAGCGCTACTTCCAGAATCGTCGGAAGTGGCGCTAAGCTGCGGGACTTCTGTCCATCCCCGGGAAGCCTACATTACCTCCATTTTCACTGGAGGTAGGTAGTGGGGCTTCTCAGGGATGGGAGGGAAATGGGGGCGGGGCGGGGCGGACAGGACGCCTCGCGATTGATCGACCTGTTGGTGACCACGGCTGTACAGGATAAACTTAAAAAACAACAAATAGTCTGGTAGCACTTTATAGACTAACAAAACATGTAGATGGTATCATAAGCTTTCGTGGGCACAGCCCATTTCTTCAGATGACTACGGGAGAAATAAAAATAAAAAGGGGAGAAGGGCGGAAGGAAAAAAATGGAAGGGGGCCGGAAAACAAGAAGCAAAGGGTATGTAAATATCAAAGGGAAAACCAAAAAGGCAAAACTGTAATCTATATGCACTAAAAATTGGATAGCTAAAAGAAGCAGATAAGGATCATAGAATAGCAATTAGAGAGGAAGAGTACTAGCATAAGAATCTACACAGATAAAAAGAGCTGTTGGCACCTTCGTTGTTTGTTTGGCTGATAATATCCCAGCCATCCATTATCTTGATTAAGACCACAGGTGTGAGAATTAAATTTGTGAATGAATTGTAATTCCAACCATTCTCTTTGTATTTGGCTTGTAGAATTGGTCTGTAAGGAAGGTCTTTCAAAGTATAACCAGGTAGATTGAAGTGTCCCCCAAACAGGTTTCTGTATGTTCCCTTTACAGATATCTGATTTGTGTCCATTGATTCTTTCCGGTAGGGACTGTCCAGTTTGTCCAATATAAGCTTTACATCTATGTATTAAAAAAAACCCTTTTCCTGCAGGATGACAGAGTGATGTCATCTCGTCACTTTGCATCCTGCCTGTCTCCTCCCTCTCTCCCCCTTCTCCCTTGCCCCTGCTCAAACCCAAACTCACTGCTTCTCCCCGCCATTTGGAATTGCTATTTTAAATCAAGCCCCTATTCCCCTTCCTCCACCACCACCCCTCAGGGCTTTCAATGCCAAGAAATGTGGCACAGTAACCAACAGATCCCACATCGCAGCCGTGACAGCCCAGGAATGGGGAAGGGTACAGTGCTTGGGACAGCAGTCCGGGGACAGGCACTAGGAGTGGGTCTCCCAGGCGGGCTTATGTGCCAATAACAGGCACTTGGGGAGCTGGAGCATGGTTCCTGACCACCTGGAGACCAGCTGCCCCCATTGAGATTCAACCCCTCCCCAGTGACTGCACTTAATACTTAAGCCAGAGCACCTCCAAGCTTCCCGGGGGAGCCACCACACCAACCTGCTCCTTACCTTCCACTCCCAGTGACCCTGGGCTCTGTGGGCAGGGCTGGGCTGGGCTGGCAAGCAATGCAGGCAGGACCGCACAGGGGAGAGAATAGGACAGAGGCTCACTGTGCTGCTGCTTTCCCCACCTCAGCAGGCTACAGTGCCCTGGAGTACCATGTGCACATGGCAGGCACCCCTGCACCTCCACAAAAGCCAGCTGAGCTTGGGGCGTGGCAGGAGGGAGGAGTTAAGGAGGGGGGGGGGACAAAAAGGGCTCAGGCTGGTGAGGTGTGGGGGAGGGAGAAGGGATCCTGGCTTGCCTGGGAGGCAGTGGGGAAAGAAAAGGGGGCCTGGGCTAGCACGGCAAAGGACAGGGGAAGGGAGAAGTGGCCCAGTCTGGTGTGGTTCCAGCCTGGCCCTCCCAGGGCTCCATAAGATATCTCCAGGGGCTCCATGAGGTTGACAAACTGGAAACATCGATATGTACAACACATAGAATCAGTGGACCGCTGGGGCTCCGCATAAATTTTTACGCATGTAAAGGGCTCCAGAGGCCAAAAAGTTTGAGAACCGCCAGCCTAAGCAATGCCAAGTAAATCTTCTAGTGTACTATATTTTAAAATTTAGATTTCATATCCCCCTTTCCTATCTCATAATAAAATTTTCAGTACGATCTATGGGTATGTCTACACTAGCTCGTTAGTTCGAGCTAGGTAGGCAAATGAGGGCAACCGGAGTTGCAAATGAAGCCCGGGATTTAAATATCCCGGGCATTATTTGCATGTTCCCTGGCGCCGCCATTTTTAAATCCCCCTTAGTCCAAACTAACTGCCCGCGGCTAGACGTGGCATTTAAACGTTAATTCGAACTAACTCCTTAGTTCGAATTAACCGTTACTCCTCGTGGAATGAGGAGTAACAGTTAATTCGAACTAACTCCTTAGTTCGAATTAACATTTAACTGCCGCGTCTAGCCGCGGGCAGTTAGTTCGGACTAAAGGGGATTTAAAAATGGCAGCGCCCGGGAACTTGCAAATAACGCTCGGGATATTTAAATCCCAGGCTTCATTTGCAACTCCGGTTGCCCTCATTTGCCTACCTAGCTCGAACTAATGAGCTAGTGTAGACATACCCTATCATACTAAGAACAGAAAAACAGTTGACAACAACTGCTGAACAAAAGGTTTTTTCTATTTCAGCATATCTAAACAGTTCTGAATTTGAGTCCTGTACCATAAAGTTGTTAATGTTTCTGCTTTCACATTCTTTACAGAAAAAAACAGAACATGCTGAACATATAATACTTGGTATTCCTTGGAATAGTTTGGACCATAGTCACTTTAATTACCAAAGGTAAAGAGCATAATTATGTAGAGAATGAGTTTGCAGTGTCACCATTAGATGTGAACATCTTACCTGTTTGGGTCTTACTGGGATGATGTTGTCCACCTGTTCCTGGCTGTGGAGGAGGACTTGCCCCTGCTTGTCCAGTACCTTGTGGTGAGCTTGAGCTGGTCAGAGTTCCAGTAGGCAGTGGTTGACCTCTTTTTAAGAGCTGCTTCTGTTCTTGCTGGCGGAAGCGTGGAGGCACCTCACGAGGCAGGTAACGGGATGCAGCTGGCTGCTGCCCATTAGCAGATGCACGCTTGCCATTGCTGCTATTGGAAATAGTGCTGGTGGAAGTACTGGTACCGGTACTGGCAGGCTGGGGCTGGCTTAAACTGGTCTTAATAGGTTCTGGCACTGTATAAAAATGAAACAAATATTAATTTATTCTAAGGAAGAATTAAAGATAATTTCTTCAAAATGAGTGAGTAAAAATTATAAAATTTAATTTTTTAGAAACAAAGTAAAACATATACAGACTGGACCTCCCTGGCCAGCACCCTCAGGACCTGACTGGCTATCCAACATTTTGAGGACAAACTGTTCTCAATTCCTTCTCTACCTCAGAGACAATTTATTAAGAACTTCAAAGTAGAGGGGAGGAGGTTAGGTCACGTAGCACCCACAGGACACACATCTTAAAGACCCATAGTTGCAGCACAAGGCAAGCCACTTCTTCTTCAACTAGTGTCCCTGTGGTATTCCACTGTAGGAATGTGGGACTTCAGAGTTAAGTCTAGTGCTGATGATGATACTGTAAATCCAAACATAGCATCTGATATCAAGTCATCACAGTGATTGCATAAATGTTCCACAAAACCACGAGAAGATGCTGAAATTACTACTCTGAATATAGCCGTGATGGGAACATTTTTAACGAAGGCTACACAACTGGAAACATCTTGTGGAAAGTTTGAATTCCAGGCAAAGGCTGAATATTGCAGGTAGCCATCGGTTATGCTATCTGATATATAGAGCCATGGTGTCCAACCAGTTCTGAAGTGAACTAGTCATACTCAACTAACTAGCCATACTGTTCAAATCAACTAGCCATACTCAACAGGCCAAATAGCCACATGTGGCTAGTGTGTTGGACACTAAGGGTATGTCTAGACTACATGGCTCCCATCAACGGAGCCATGTAGATGAGTTTACTAGACATAGGAAAATGAAGCGGCAATTTAAATAATCGCTGCTTCATTTACATCAAAATGGCTGCTGCGTTGTGCCGATCAGCTGTTTGGTGGCACAGTGGGGCAGTCTGGACATGCCGTGGTTGACGAAGCCTTTGTTGACTGCTCCGGTATGCCTCGTGAAATGAGCCCAATGCCTCAGGGCACCATGTTGCAGTTCAGTCAGTACAGAGGTCAATAATTTTACCAGGTATCTCTTTTTCCTGATCAAATTTAGAGTCTGGTGACTTGCAGCCCTGTTTTTTGAGGTTTTATGAGAGTAATTAGCAGATTGTTTTCTTTGATGTTCGAAGGAATCTGATGGTCACCTCAGGGATTGTTGCTCTGGGGAAGTCCTGGGTCAAAGGCTGCTCTAAGTGAATTTTCCATCATCAAGAGTCAGAGCTATAGTTCACAGCTATTTCTTATCCTCTATTTCAGTTTCAGACAGAAAGTACACTTTGGTGGTATAAATAAGCAGCAACTGAAGCATGAATGGCTGTCACTGACCAGAACAGCTTCTATACAGGAAAGACAGTGTTTAAACCCTGGGCATATGCCTACTTGGAATTTGTTCCACCCTCCAAAGGGAGAAGATAAAGGAATCAATAAGGAAATCATTGTTTTAAAAGCTACAAGAAAACATTTTAATATAAAAAGAAAAGGGAAAGGGAATAGTATTAATCTAGATGACAACCATACTAGCTACTCTGTCAGCTCAAATGAAGTTTAGAAATTAATCACTGCTTGGACTCTGCTAATGCTCCATCTCAGGCTAACTGAAAAGGAACTGCGGATGGTTCACCTGTGCAGTGCCAGATATCCTCGAGGTAAGGAACAAGAAAGAGAAAGTACAGTGCAGACCAAAAAGATACTGCTACCTAAAATTTGCAATTTGAAGCGCAGGGAAGCGGATACACCTATAGAGGTACACAAAAAAATGTGACCTCCTCAAACTTTAATAGATGCTTAATATATATATAACAACTCACATGGTAGTTAAAAATATCAAATGATGCTTACATAAAAAAATTATACAGAGTGTTCTACCATTGTTTTACCCAGAATGGTCATAGTAAGATATAGATGCATTCAGCACTGTGTTTTAATACCTCATCTCAGGTTAATGTTAAATAACCTCCTTCTAATCATTGAAGAGAAATATAAACATGTGGGCTGAAAAACAACTGCAAGGGAATAAACCAATTCACTACTTTTTAAGTTATCTAATAAATTACTCTTGATTTCATTTTAAGATATATTTGCACATATTATGCATATGTTTGCATTCATATCTATGTATATGCAACTTGTTTAGAAAATGATCCTGCATACTGTAGTACAGGGGTCTCCAACCTTTTTAATCACAAGATCACTTTTCCAATTTAGGTGCAATGTAAGATCTACCTCAAACCCAAATACCCTTGCCCCACTTCCTTCCTGCCTCTTCTTTGAGGCCCTGCCCCTGCTCCACCCCTTCTTCGAGACCTCACCTTGCTCACTCCATCCCTCTTCCTCTCCCATCTTCACTTACTTCCACCAGGCTTGGGTTGGGTTGCAGGCTCTAGTCTTGGGCCAAGGGGTTTGGTGTGTGGGATGGGCTCTGGGATTGGCCCTGAGTGGGGGATTGGGGTTCAGGATACCGTTCAGGTTGCAAGCTCTGGGAAGGGGTTTGGGTTCAGGGGAACTCACTTTGGAGCAGAAGGTTGGGTGTAGAAGGAGGTTCAGGGCTGGGACAGGGGTTCAGGAGGCAAGCTCTGGCTGGGCACCGTTTAGCTGAGATGGCTTCTGGGCGGTGGAGTAATGGGGTTAAGGCAGGCTTACTCCAGCACTGGCCCTGAACCACCCCTGAAAGCAGCTGGCATGTACAACAATGGCTCCATGGCACCATGTGCTGCCCCTCATCTACAGGCACTCAGCTGAAAGTTTCTACTAGCCACAGTTCCCCGTTATTGATCAATGGTAGCTGCAAAAGTGGTAGCTGCAGGCAAGGACAGCATGTGGAGTCCCCCTGCCTTTCTCAGGGGCTGCAGGGATATGTCAGCCATTTCCAGGAGCAACAGTTACCACAGAGATAATTACTCCAGCCACACCAGGTTAGGCATTTTAGAACTCACTCAGAAATGAAAATTATTAAATGCACAGCTCAATCAAAACCCAAAAATAAAATACTTTGCAAGCAGTAAAAGTAGTAACAATAACCCCCATGTGTGTGTTGGGTCAGGAGATGAAAGTGAAGACCGTGTTTGTGAAAATGACAAAGGAACACGGTGTGTGAGAGTGACAGATTTGCATTGCCCAGCTCCCTTTTCTCTGTGTGGAGATAGGGTACAGAAATGGTGGGACACCCTGACATTAGCAACCCCCCTCTACTCCCTTCCACACCCTGCACAGCAAGCAGGAGGCTCCAGACGAGCAGCTCCAAGGCAGAGGGCAGGAGCAGCATGACAGTGGGTAGAGAGGCAAATGAAGTGCCAATGTTTCATAGCTTCCTGGCAAAACCAGTCAGGATCACTTCTCAGAGGCTCCAAGATCTACCAGTAGATCCTGATCTACTTACTGTGTAGTAAAATGAAGGCCTAAAACAGAGGCAGGCAATAATTTTTGGCCAAGAGAGACTAAAAATGTTTTGAAGTGGCCCTGGGCCACCAGGGCTGGGATGCTTCCAGATATCCTCACCCACACACCATGATTGGTCTGGGGGTGCGGGAGCCCCTTTGCTCCTCCCTTCCCACAAGCACCTATGACCCTGAGAGGGCTGGAAGAGGCTTTGCCCGCTCCCCCACCTTCAGGCCATTTAGGGTAGGGGCAGGGGAAGTGCATGAAGTTTCCGCCATCCTGCCAGGAGCATGTAGCACTTTGAAGTGCTGCATACTCCTGGCAGGGCGTAGGAAGCTCCGTGTGCTCCCCCACCCCCAAGCTCTGATTGGCCTGGGGCAAAGGAGGCTACGAAGCCTCCTTCCGCCCTGCAAGGAGCACAGGGCACTCTGAAAGTGCCACGCGCTCCTCACAGGGCGGAGGTAGGGAGGAGAAAACTTTGCGCGCTCCACACGCCCCCAGGCCAATCAGGGCTTGGGGGTGGGGGAGTGTGTGAAGTCTCCTCCCGTACTGCCAGGAACCCGTGGCATTTCAAAGTGCTACGTGCTCCTGGCAGGGTGGAGGAAGCTTCGTGCACTTCCCCTGCCCCCAGACTCTATATGGCCTGGAGGCGGGGGAGCGGCAGGGCCTCCATTGGCTGGATCCAGCCCACAGAGGCCCTTTTGCCCACCCCGACCTAAAACATAAGCCCATAGAGCACAGGCCTGGTCTGAGGCCTGAGGTCTAGCTAACAATGGGCAAAAGCAAGCAAAACTAAGCTGTGATCATGAAACAGGACCTGTTTACAGAACTTCACATGAACAGGGCTGAGTGCGCAAAATACTAACTGGTCACAAGTTGAAAGCATATGGTAGCACCAGCTCATTAAAAAGACCTTGGTACCCACACTCCCCACAGATACAGACTCGGGTTCAGGAAAGGGTCTAAAATGACAGATTGATGGACAGAGAAGGTCTAATGACATCACAAGGTACAGGGTAAAGGGTGGTATCTAAGCAATGTCAGAGGGTGGCAACCTGACAACGTCAGGAGTGATGTGTAACTTGTTGGTACCTGTATATAAAGTGGTGTCTTGGGGAGGACAGTCTTTGGCTAGCTGAGGGCAGTAGGAGTTTCCCTCTGTCTGTGCTGAGACCATTGTTATGAGTACATGCTAGGGAAGTTAAATATCAGTTAATTGAATAGCTGAGTAACTTCATGAATTTTTATCGGTTAGTCGACTATTCTATAGTCCCTGGGGGTGGGGCTGGCAGCAGCTGTATCAGAGGTAGCATGGAATGCCAGGAAGGAGCTGGACCAAAAGGGGAGCTGGTTTTTAAACTGGCAACAGCATGGGGTGGCAGCACCCCTTTGTAAGCCAGGGTCCAAGCTCCTGGACCTGGTGCGAGCTGGAACTGAGCTGGGCTACTTGTCCATGAGGCTCCTAATACACTTTAAATGCAGAGGTGCAGTAAGGGTAGGTTCTAGATCTCACATGAGCCAGAACTGAGCCAGGCTGCTGGCCAGCTTGCTAGAAAATTTACTGACAAGGGTGAGGGCAGGGAAATGCGTGTAGTCCAGTGGTCTCCAACCTTTTTATGACCAAGATCACTTTTTAAATGACAGAACAAGCCAAGGTCTACCGCCCCACCCCTTCCTTGAAGCCCCGCCCCTTCCTCTCTATTCTGCTCCTCTCCATCACTTGCTACCCCCAACCCTTATACTGCTGCTTTTTTTCACAATTTTTCTGTAGGAAAAGGTTTTTCCAACAGTTGGCCTGTCTAGACTGGACCAAATGTCAGAAAAGCCCCTTCTTTTGGAAGCCCCCTTATTCCTCATGGAAAGAGGAATATAGGGGTTACAGAAAGAGCACGTTTGCTCGTCCACTAAAAAAAGCAGATGCAGAAGAGTTTTTCTTGGATATCTCCGGAATCCTGAAAAACTCCTGGGCTGCGTCTAGACTGGCAAGTTTTTCTGCAAAAGCAGTTGCTTTTACGGAAAATCTTGCCAGCTGTCTGCACTGGCCACTTGAATTTCCACAAGAACACTGACAATCTCATGTAAGATTGTCAGTGTTCTTGCGGAAATACTATGCTGCTCCTGTTCGGGCAAAAGCCCTTTTGCACAAATGCTTTTGCGCAAGAGGGCCAGTGTAGACAGCGCGGTATTGTTTTGCGCAAAAAAGCCCTGATCGCGAAAATGGCCATCGGAGCTTTCTTGCGCAAAACTGCGTCTAGATTGGCATGGACGCTTTTCTGCAAAAAGTGCTTTTGCGGAAAAGCATCCATGCCAATCTAGACGCTCTTTTCCGCAAATGCTTTTAACAGAAAAACTTTTCCGTTAAAAGCATTTGCGGAAAATCATGCCAGTCTAGACGTAGCCCTGCAGTCTAACCTTACCCTCACTGGGTTGAAGCAGGATGTGTAGGCTGTGGAGTGGGAAGGGGTGAGAGATGCAAGCTCTGGAAAGAAATCTGGATGTAGGAGGTGGAGAAGAGGATGCTGGGTCAGGAAGGGGGCTTCAAGCGTAGGGTTAGGGTAGTAAGCAAGCCACAGGCTTGTGGATATGAGGGTTCAGGAATTTGGGTTAGGGTATGTGAGGGGCTCAGGGCAGGGGGATCCAGTGTATGATAGGTTCAGCTCGAGGGTCTGGGGAAAGGGGGAGTGCAGGAGTGTTATGATGCTGTGGGCAGATGGGGGTTAGTTGGCCAGGCTTCATTTTTAAATAAAATACTATGTCAAACACAAAAAGTTTCTGCATTGTCTTTATTTCTGAGAAGGGCAGGGAACCTGTTTTGAGTCAGGGGTCACTGACCCACAGAAAAGACAGTTGGGGCCACACAAGTGAGTTGCAAAATAAAAACTTCTCCAAACCCCCCACAAGCCTCACTAATATGGCCCCAATTGTGCTGGTGGGAGCAGGGCACATGGTATGGGGGAAGGGTGCTAGGGGGTACCGGAACAAGGGACGAGGTGCTGGGTAGGGTGCCAATGAGTGCTGGGGCAAGGGCCAGAGGGCCAGTGGGTTCGGGGTCAAGGGCCTGGAGCAGAGGATAGTGTGTCAGTGGAGGCAAGGGACAGGATGCCAGTGGGAGCTTAGTGCCAGTGGGAACAGGGGGCAGGCTGTTGGCTGGGGCAGGGAATCCTTGGCACGCACCTTCTCCCCTCCCCCCCAGAGAAGGGAAGCTCTGGCAAGAGCCTCCTCCTGGGACTCCTCCCTCCTCCCCCGCAAACGAGGAAAGCCCCGGTGCGCGATTCCCCCCGGGACTCCTCCCTGCCTCCCCGGCGCACGTTTGCCCTCAGGACTCCTACCTCCTCCCCAGCAGAGGAAGAGAGCCCCGATATGCGCCTCCTTTTCCCTCTCCCCCCCCCCCGAGGGAAGCCCTAGTGCACGCTTCCCCCTGGGACTCCTCCCCCCCCCCCGGCGTGTGCTTTCCCTCGGGACTCCTACCTCCTCCCCAGAAGAGATGGGGAACCCCAGTGCGTGCCTCCCCTCCCTTCTCCCACCCTCCCCCAAGTCCCAGCACACACCCTCCTTCGGAACTCCTACCTCCTCCCGGCACACCACAGACCTGGAGGAGGGGAGCAGGCTGCGCACTTCTGGAAACCCTGGAAGTGGCGCACAGCTGCTAGACTTTCCTCCACCCTGGAAGGAAAGCTGGCACTACTTCCATTTTCAGAGGTAGGTAGTAGGGCTTCTTGGGGGTGGGAGGAATTGGGGCGCCCCCAAATGCCTCGCAATCAACTGGTCGAGTTCTCCTGATTGACTCGTCGATCTCGATCGACGGGTTGGTGGCCACGGGTGTAGTCTATAGTGTTAACCTATAAGCTTTTGCTTATCATTTAACCGGTTAATCGACTACACTATTACATCCCTAGTGCATGCGTGTAGTGATTCGGTAAAGTCTACTGACAATTATTACTGCACTTCGCTTAGCAATAAACCTGGCCAGGCACCTACAATCCTTATATGATTTGCAGCCTTTGCAGACTTTCTTGGGGTCTGCTGAATAAATCGACATGGCACAGACCATTGAGCACACATGCAAGCAGCCTTCTGGATATCATCATCAATGAATCCAGAGACCTGTCCGGATGCCACAACAGGAAATCCTGACCCTACTCTATCAGTGACTGACAACACATACATTCTCAAAAAATGTAAATGAGATCTGTTTTAAATTAATAGAATGGATTTATTCAGATATTTCATTTGGTAGGAAAGAATAAATTACATGTATTCTAAGTACGCAGGCCACATATTTCTCTGGATTTTTTTCTTTTTTGGCCTTTCACACTTTATTAATTCACAAACAACAGCACATAGTTCATTGTAACATATCCAGTGTTTTACAAAAAGCAACAGTTGTTACTCTATGAGTAACTCTAAATCAAGGACTTTTTAAAAATAGTAGTAAAAATACAGAGGTTCAAAATAATTTCTAGACATAGCACTAAGTTTAAATTCATTACATCATGTTCTATACATAAGCCATACATCATATTTTGTTGTTTTGAAGATATTTTGGAGACACAAAGAATGGAATGGCTGTCAGGATAATAATCAAGAATGTGGCTACATCTAGACTGCAAGCTTCTTTCGAAAGCTGCTTTTCCAGAAGAGATTTTCCAGAAAAATGTTTTTTTCCCAAAAGAGCGCATCTACACAGTAAAGGCGCAATGAAAAAGCAATCTGCTTTTTTGAAAGATAGCGTCCAAGTTGAAAGATAGCGTCCACGTTGATTGGACACTATCTCGCATATAAGGCCACCTGGAACCAGTTCAGGCAGGGCATTAGGTCAGCAGTTGCTTCTGACTGCCTTTGCCTAAAGCTAGCTGAAACACGTGCTTAAAAGGACCCCCCCGGACAACCATTTCTCTGCTTCTGCTGCATGCTTGCCTACCTCTCCAAGGGACAGCAAAGCATTTCCAGTGAGTGCTCTGCTTGCCCAGCTTTTGGATGCCATAGCATATTTCTTGCTATGGAGCTGGAGCTGCCTCTGGGCATGCGATGGCCCCACACAGCCATGCTGTAGTTTCTGCAGGCTGCCTTCCTGGCACTGCACGAGCTCAACATTGAGACCCTCTCCCTGTGTGCAGGAGCAAGGCCCTTGCAACTGCACCCCACAGTGGAGAGAGGATTTTGGAGGCTTGACACCAGTTCCGACTGATGGAATCAGCTGGTGATAGAGCAGTGGGATGACCAACAGTGGCTCCAAAACTTCTTCATGCAGAAGGCTGCCTTTATGGAGCTGTGTGCCTGGCTTGCCCCTGCCTTCCGACTACAGGCACCCACCTGCAGCCTGCCATCCCCCTAGAGAAGCAGGTCACCATCGTTGTCTGGTGCAGACCCCAAGAAAGTCCCGCAAAGGCTGCAAATCATATAAGGATTGTTGTCCTTATATCGTTGTCTGGAAGCGTGCCACCCCAAGTTCAGTGTGGGAAAGTTTACCATCAGGGCCCTCCTCATGGAGGTAAGGAACTCTCGGGCTGCATTCCTGGGGCTGGGGGGGAGTCCTGGAAAGGGGGACCCTAGGGAAAGGGGGAAGGGCTGGGGGTGGAGGGGAAGCCCCATCCCTGGGAGGTTGTGCTGTCCCGCCCTCACACAACCCTGCTGCTAGAGGGGCAGCCTCATAGGGGGTGGCTTCTGGGATGTTAGGGGAGGGGAGTGGAGCGGGCACATTCCCAGGGCTCAGGCACTCCCTCTCATTCTCTGTTTTGTGTATTTGTTTGTCTCCTTCTGCAGGTGGTGAGGGCCATCAACTCCGTCCTGCTGGGCAGGGTCATCCGCCTGGGAGGCCTGGACCCCAACATTGGAGGATTTGCCGCCCTGAGGTTCCCCAACTGCTGGGGAGCAATTGATGGAATCTACATCCCAAACCGCACACCACATCATTGACCCAGTACATCAGCAGGAAGCACTATTTCTCGATGGTGCTGCATGCCATGGTCAACCTCCATGGATAGTTTACAGATAATTTTGTCAGGTGGTCGGGCAGGGTGCCCGATACCCATGTATTTAGAAACTCTAGCCTCTACCAGAAGCTGGAGGCTGGCACATGCTTCCCCCAGTGTGACTTCGGGGTTGGGGATGTGCAGATGCCACTGTGCATTGTGGAGACCCGGCCTACCCCCTCATGCCATAGCTGATGACGCCATACACCAGCCACCAGGACCCAGCAGGGACCAATTCAATGTCCACCTGAACATTGAATGCAGGTTCTCAGTCCCCCTCCTCCCCAGTTTATTTTATTATAAAAAAATGTATAACGTTTGTTTTGTTCAAACCAAAAAGGTGTGTTTAATCAGAGTTCAGGTACCTTTTGGTGCCTAAAGACAAGGTTGAGGTACCTCCTGACCTGTCTTGATGTGGGGGAGCACAACATCCCTGAGGTGGTCTCTGTATGTTGTATACACCACAACATTGTGGAGAGAAAGGGGGATGACTTCCTACCGGGGTGGGGGTCAGAGACCAGCCGGGAAAGAAGGGCTTTCAAGCAACCGTGCACATCAATTGGGAGTGTGCATCCAGGGCTGTGTCCAGACTCAGGGGTTTTTTCGAAAAAAGTAGCCTTTTTTCGAAAAAACTTCACCTGCGTCTAGACTGCAGCCGCGTTCTTTTGCAATTAAATCGAAAGAATGCGGCTTTTCTTTCGACGGCGGTAAACCTCATTTCACGAGGAAGAATGCCTTTTTTCGAAAGTGCTCTTTTGAAAAAAGGCATTCTTGAATGCCAACAGGGCTTTTTAGAAATAGAGCATCCAGACTCACTCGCTGCTTTCTTTCAAAAAAGCGGCTTGCTTTTTTGAAAGTTCCACTTGTAGTCTAGATGCTCTTTTTCGAAAGAGGCTTGCAGTCTAGACATAGCCCAGGAGGCCTTGAGGGAGAGTTTCTCTCAAGGACCCCAGTACCTCTCCCCAGGGCCTCTCCACTAGGGCCTATGCTTTGCTCCACTATCCCTTTTCCACCACAACTCCTCCTTCCCTTTCCTGAACTCTGATTAAACACACCTTTTTGGTTTGAACAAAACAAACGTTATACATGTTTTTTATAATAAAATAAACTGGGGAGGAGGGGGACTGAGAACCTGAATGGGGGAGGGAGGAAGGGAGCTGAGAACCTGAATGGGGGAGGGAGAAGGGAGGCTCAGGGCTGGGAGTGGCGCGTTGTGTGGCTGGCAGTACCACCTCGGGTCCAGGGACCTTGGTAAACTTAGGGTTGGGTGGGGCCTGGGACGAGAGAGGTAGGAAGGAGGGGAGGCTGGAGCAGGGTCAGAGATGGTGGCGGGACGGGGGAGGGGACATAGGCATCGCTTAGGGGCAGGGGGAGGGGACACAGACATAACAGGAGGAACTAGAGGGGCAGAAGCAGGGACAGCAGCCAGGTGTGCCATCATTTCCCAGATGATGGCACATATGTTGTCGCCCTGCCACACAAGCTGGTCCCACATGCGGTTCAGCCACTCAGCATCCTCCCGGACCTTCTGGGCCAGGGTTTGCTGCATGTCACACAGGATGCCCACATGCTGCCTTGTGAGGTCCTCCTGGACCCTCATATGCTTGCATGTCCCCAGGGGTTGGGCGGCTGCCTCCAATGGCGTGGATCGCCTCTCAGTGATGGCTGGTCTGGCCGTGGAGAATAAAAAGGAAGAGGTGGTCAGTCATCCATGCAGACACTGTCCATGAGACAGTGACCTCCTCTGTGAGCAGCAAGCAAAAGTCCTTGGGCCAGAGGAGGGGGATGTCCCGGAAGCAAGGCCATGTGTGGCCTGCACAGCAGGCCCTGCCTTACAGGGGCCCCAGATGCCCATGCATTTGCCCACTCCCCTTCCCATGGAAAAGCAGGCACGGGAAGTTTCCAGCCACAGTGGGATTCCATGGGTGGGAGAGGGGCCTGGAGCAGCCTGGTCTTCCATGGGGGCCACACACACACCTACGCCTGGCAGCGCTGTTCACAGGAGCAGGTAGTGCCTTGCTCAGGAACACATGCCTATGTGGCACTTCTCAGACTGTGTGGGGTCGCGCCTGTGTGCCCAGCCTATATTTCCAGCATTGGTGGGTGGTGGGAGGGTGTCTCCCTCTGGAGTCAGACGTGTGTGGGGCCTCCCCACAGTCTGTGAGCAGGATCCCGGGGGTGCTCCAGGGCTGCATCCCAAGAACACGTGGTGCGGACTGGCACTGCACGTGCTTCCACGTGCACGGACTGCAGCACGATGTCCAGCCCGAGCAACAACTGCACCTCATCCCCTCCGCGCCTGCCTCTCCACCCTGTGTGTTGGAAAACAAAGCACTCACCTAATGATCCCTCACCACCATCAGAAGATGCCTGGGAGATCTCTAGGTCCTGGGGTACCGGCTCCCGGGTGAGGGGGACCATGGTGGCTATGTCCTCCTCCTCCTGCAGCTGCTGTTCCTCCTGCTTCTCTTCAGAAGGGAGCTCTGGGCAGGTGACAACAGGCACCTCGAGCCTCAAGTCCAACCACGGGTGGGGAAAGGGCTTCCCCACACCTCAGGATCTGGTGGAGCTCCTGAAAGTAGGGGCAGGAGTGGGGTTCTGCACTGGAGCAAAAGCTGCACACTCTGGTGCTGGCATAGCTCTTTGACTTTGCTCCTGACTTGCTCAAGAGTCCCGGAGGGTGGGGGGGAAGTCCCCTCTCCACCAGAGCCTCAGCCATCTGGCCATAGATGTTGGCGTTTCTCCACCAGGAGTGGAGATCCTGCAGCTTGAGGAGGGACAGGATCCGCCCACAGCTTGAGGAGGGACAGGATCTCTGCCCTGGACCAGAACGATGCACGCCGTTTGGTGCCCCTGGC
Organism: Pelodiscus sinensis; assembly: GCF_049634645.1. Classification (NCBI taxonomy): domain Eukaryota; kingdom Metazoa; phylum Chordata; order Testudines; family Trionychidae; genus Pelodiscus; species Pelodiscus sinensis. Next base: position 7,888,288 of record NC_134730.1, on the reverse strand, counting down.
TGGGTCCTGGGAGCCCTAGTGTTGCTCACTGTGAGGGCCAGAGCGGTCTTGGGGGGCTTGTGGCTGGGCTATAGCTCCAAAAGTGGGTGGCAGTTACAGCTGCGTGGTGAGGTGCAGCTCCCAGGCCTGGCTTCCTGCCACAAGGCTTGTCCCAGGTGCCTGCAGCTTTAAGAGTTGCCAGGAGACAGGAACTATAGAGTTCTGATTAGTTTGGATGGAGTGGCCATCAGGGCACCTAAGTTATTTCCTGGAGGCCTCTTCCTTCAAAAAACACTCTCTTCCTCATCCATATATGCCTTTTTCCAAAAGAGCGTTTTTTGGAAAAAGGCTTCTTCCTTTTAGAAAGAGGTTTACCACTGTCAGAAAAACCCCTCCGTTCTTTCGACTTTGTCAAAAGAACACAATAGCAGTATGGGCGTAAGTATTGTTTTTCCGGGAAAACGCTTCAGTGTAGACATACCCTGCATGTATGACAATACCAAATTATGTTTTCTTCTATTACAAATAGTAGTAGAGACCAATTTTCTTTCTAACTACAATAGGTGACCTACTTTAAATTGCAGAGGTGACTCAAAATAGATTTATTTCATGCAGTAAACATGAATTTGGATTTGCTGAATTAGTATTAGCCTCCTTAGAGTATCTTCAATTTGGATGTTAAAGATTTTGCCTTTCGAAAGAAAAGCATTAATTCTCCAATGTGTGAGCTATCTTACATTTTCTGAGCAGTCAGATGAACTGACTAAGGCACAAGATGAAAGCACTAAAGAAGGAGCACTAGTTTCTATAAATGTATGAATAGGATATTTGGCAATCTATCTGAATATATGTTAGGGTATGTCTACACTACAAAGTTAATTCGAACTAACAGATGTTAGTTTGAATTAACTTTGATAGGCGCTACACATACAAACCGCTAGTTCGACCTTAATTCGAACTAGCGGAGCGCTTAATTCGAACTAGGTACACCTCATTCTACGAGGACTAACGCCTAGTTCGAACTTACTAGTTCGAATTAAGGGCTGTGTAGCCACTTAATTCGAACTAGTGGGAGGCTAGCCCACCCCAGCTTTCCCTGGTGGACACTCTGGGCACCACCAGGGAAATTCTTCTGCCCCCCTCCCGGCCCCAGACCCCTTAAAGGGGCACGGTCTGGCTACGGGGACCGTGCCAGGTGCAAGCCTGCCAGCATCCAGCCAGCAGACCCTGCACCTGGCACGGCTCAAGCCAGCCACCCGCTGCCACCCAGACCTCCGCCTCTTCCCAGGACCAGGCTGGCGGCTCCCGGGAGCCTGCCCGGGTCCACAAAAGGCGGGCACCCGCCTGGTCTAGTGCGGACATCGTGGACCTCATCCACGACCTCCACACTAGGCACAGGAAAGTGGCTGTCTAGGGCAGGATAGATGCCAGCCTGGCCACCCAGAAGTAGGTTTGCATGAAAATCATGGTGGTCCACTGAGACCCCCGACCCTGAGCCCTGAGCTTACAATGGCTGTACTGGGTCAGACCAAAGGTCCATCTAGCCCAGTAGCCTGTCTGCCGACAGTGGCCAACACTATGGATGCTGGAGGGGATGGACTGAAGACAATGACCAAGCCATTTGTCTCATGCCATCCATCTCCAGCCTTCCACAAACAGAGGCCAGGGACACCATTTCTACCCCCTGGCTAATACCACTCCATGGGCCCAACCTGCATGACTTTATCTCACTTCTCTTTAAACTGTTCTAGTTCTAGCCTTCACAGCCTCCTGCAGCAAGGAGCTCCACAGGTTGACTATTTGCTTTGTGAAGAAGAACTTTCTGTTTTTAGTCTGAAGTCTGCTACCCATTCATTTCATTTGGTGTTCTTTAGTCCTTCTATTATGGGAACTAATGAAGAACTTTTCTTTATGCACCCTCTCCACACCACTCATGCTTTTATAGACCTCAATCATATCCCCCCTCAGTCTCCTCTTTTCTAAGCTGAAAAGTCCCAGTCTCTTTAGCCTCTCTTCATATGGGACCTGTTCCAAACCCCTGATCATTTTAGTTGCCCTGCCCTCTCCCACCCTCTCTCTTCCCCTCTCCCACGTCCTTTTCCCAGTCTCCCTGAGTTTTGTTCAATAAAGAGAGTTTCTATTTTTGAACACACGTGTCCTTTTTTTTGTACATCAGGAAGGGGGGCTAGGGAGGGATAAGTGGAAGGAGGTGAGGATGGAATGGGGTACGAGCCCCCGATGGGGAGGACTGGGCTGGCTCTGCGGGCTCCTCAGGGTGGAAGCTCTCCTGCAGCCCTTTGATTGACCCCCCCCCCCCTCCGGTTGGCAGCCTGCAGCAAGTGCAGTCAGGCTGATGGCCGAGTGCTGTGATGTGCCGAGTGTAGGCACTCAGGGCACTCCAAGTCAGGACTGCTTTGGAAGCGGGGAACCCCTGAGAACTGTCTGTCCGAGATGGGGGTTGGGTCCCTTTAAGCACAGCCCTCGGCTAGCCTGAGACAGCAGCTCCACGCTCTAAGTCCTAATCTGATTCCCTGCCGGCACTGCTTCTGGCCACTCTTAACCTCGGTTCAGGGTCCTCTCAGTGTGGACATGCTAGTTCGAATTAGCAAAACGCTAATTCGAACTAGTTTTTAAGTCTAGATGCGCTAATTCGAATTAGCTTAGTTCGAATTAACTAATCAACTAATTAAGTTAGTTTGAATTAGTGCCATAGTGTAGACATACCCTCATATATTTCAGAAATGAATGTACCTAAATAGGAATAAAATATTATAAAATTTAACGATCTCCACAAATCTTTTAGATTTAAAGCACTAAAATAAGTTTCACTTGTTTTTACAGCTATCCCCACTTTTACCTCCTCCTTGATTACCAGCTTCTAAATTTAAACAAAAGACAAAATTTGTCCCTAGAAATACGAGTTAAGTATGTATAATACTAAATTCTTAAAATCATGAAAAGAGAGAGTTACTCACCTTGTGCAGTAACGTCTGTTCTTCGAGATGTATGTCCCCATGGGTGTGCCACTCGAGGTGCTGGGGTCGTCCCGGCGCCGCAAACTGGAGGTTCTTCAGTAGCAGTAGCCCCCCCCCACCCGGGACCGCGCATGCTCGACCGCTGTTTCACGCCTCTCAGCTGAGCGCGGTCTGGCTAGTCAGTTTCCTCCCAACCGGAAGCATCTGAAAAATATAGAAATACAACTTCGAAGCAGGGAGGAGGGTGGGACGTGGAGCACCCATTGAGGACACACATCTCGAAGAACAGACATTACTATACAAGGTGAGTAACTCTCTCTTCTTCATCGAGTAGTGTCCCCAATGGGTGCTCCACTCGAGGTGAGTCCACAGCAGTGGTCTGATGACAAATGCGTGCTTCGGAATCATCGGTTCTGCGCTGCAGACAAGACCGCGTGAGCTACCGCTGAGTCGGTCTTCAGAGAGTTTACAAGAGCGTAATGTTTAGCAAAAGTAAGATTAGAGGACCAGGTAGCTGCTCGGCATATGTCCTGTAATGGTACTCCGCGAAGATAGGCAGTGGATGCCGCAATGCCCCTGGTAGAGTGTGCTCGAGTTCGGTCAGGCAGGGGTTTGTTCCGTAAAGCGTAACAACGTCTAATGCAGGCTACAATCAAGCCTGATATGCGTTGTGCAGAGAGCTGTTTGCCCTTGCAGCGTTCAGCTGTAGACAGGAATAGTCGTTGAGATTTTCGAAAACTACGTGTCCTTTCGAGATAAAAGGTCAGCGCTCGTCTAACATCTAGAGTATGCAGACGGGACTCCTCCGGAGAAGAATGAGGCTTTGGGAAGAACATTGTAAAACGCATGGGTTCGTTTATATGAAAAGCAGAATTGATCTTTGGCAGAAAGGCTGGGTGTACACGAAGTACCACGGCATCACTGGAAAACTGTGTGTACAGCGGGTCTGCCGACAGAGCTGCTAATTCACTCACTCGCCGCGCAGATGTAATAGCAAGGAGGAACACCACTTTCATTGTAAGCATCCGTAAATCAGTCAATGCTAACGGCTCGAAAAGAGGGCGAGTGATAGTGTCCAATACTAACGCCAAGTACCATGGCTCCGGAGGAATCCTATGAGCCGGATATAGGTTGTCCAGGCCCTTAAAAAACCTCTTGGTGAAGGGGTGTACACACAGTGAATAACTGCCGATGGGCAGAAGGAAAGCGGAAATTGCCGCTAAGTGCACTCTAAGAGAGAAATATGCCAACCCTGTCGTCTTCAGGTACAAAATATAATCCAATACCTGCTGGATAGGCAGCAAGAGAGGGTCGAGATCCCGTGCCACACACCAAGCTTGAAAGCGACACCACTTCTGCAGGTAAGTCTTGCGCGTGTTGTGGCGTCTGCTGTTAATTAGTACGTGTCTCACTTCGTGAAAACACATGAACTCCAACCCTTGGAGCCAGCTAGGAGCCACGCCATCAGGTGCATGCGGTCGATGCATGGATAGATCATTGTGCCGTGCTGTTGAGATAGTAAATTGAACAGTACCAGTAGCCGTATCGGTTCGGCGACTGATATCCTTGACAACTGAATTAGCCATGTCTGCCGGGGCCAAAAAGGTGCTATTAAAATTATTGTTGCCTGGTCTGACACTACCTTCTCCAGCACCCTCGGGATAAGCGGAAGAGGGGGAAATGCGTACAACAACTGGTGACGACTCCAGTCCAGCAGGAAGGCATCCCCCAAGGAGCCTGCTCCGGCGCCCACTAGAGAACAGTACTGATGACATTTCCTGTTGCTGCGAGTGGCGAAGAGATATATCTTTGGGAAGTCCCATCGACGGAAGAGGTTGCGGGTGACCTCCGTCTGCAGCTCCCATTCATGCTGGGAGAAGAAATTCCTGCTGAGAACGTCGGCCCTGACGTTGTCCTTGCCAGGAAGGTAAGCTGCAGTCAGGGTGACACCATGATGGATTGCCCAATTCCAGAGGCGGACTGCCTCTGCACAGAGGGAGCGGGAACGCGCACCCCCTTGCCAACTGATGTAATACACCGTCCAGATGTTGTCGGTGAGGATCTGTACTGATTGGCCGCGAATGATGTGGACAAAATTCCTGCAAGCGTTGAAGACCGCTCGAAGCTCGAGAAAGTATATGTGTTGCAGTGATTCCTGGGGAGTCCAGAGACCTTGCGCTTGGCTGTCCTGTAAATGAGCACCCCAGCCGAGCAGAGATGCGTCTGTTGTGATGTGCAAGGATGGTCTCTGAGCATGGAAGGGATCTCCCACAAACATGTTTTTGGCGTTGCCCCGCCATATCAGTGAGGTCCGGACCTAGTTTGGGATAGAGACTGTCCTGTTTGTGCTGTGTATGCCACGGGTGTACACTGTGAATAGCCAATGCTGGAGGCCACGGAGATGAAGCCTTGCATGAGGAACGATTCGAGATTTGGGGGAAACTGAAATAGTCTGTACCAAATCTCGAATTAGTTGGAACCTTTTCATGGGCAAGTATGCTCTTGCAGTTGAGGAATCGAGCCTCGCCCTAATGAACTCTAGATCTTGATTTGGAATGAAAAAAGACTTCTCAGCCTTGATTATGAGACCGAGAGCTTTGAATATCATGGTAGTAGTGGTGACCGCCCACATAGCTTCGTCGAAGGTGGGGGCCTTTAATAGACAGTCGTCCAGGTACGGGAAGATGGTAATGTCGAGACGCCGAAGAAAAGCAGCCACCACTGCAAGGGTCTTTGAAAAAACTCGGGGAGCCATTGAAAGGCCGAAGGGTAGTACTCAGTACTGGTAGTGGTTGACTCCTACCACAAACCGAAGGAATCGCCTGTGAGCTGGATGAATCGTTATGTGGAAATAGGCATCCTGGAGGTTGAGGGACGCGAACCAATCCCCCTCTTCGAGAGCCAGAATGATGGAAGACAACGTGACCATTTTGAATCTCTGCTTCCGCAGATAACGATTGAGCTGACGTAGGTCCAGGATAGGCCTCCAACCCCCTGACTTCTTCCAGATGAGGAAATAATGGGAGTAAAACCCTCTCCCACGATACTGGGCTGGTACCCTCTCCACCACTCCTATCGAGAGCAGATATAAAACCTTGTCGTAACAGGTTCTCATGAAAGGGGTCCCTGAAAAGGGAGGGGGAAGGAGGGGAACGGAAGGGAAGAGAGTTGAAGGGAATGAGGTATCCTGTGGCGACTATGTCGAGGACCCACCGGTTGGTGGATATACGAGACCAACGATGTTAATAAGGTCTCAGGCAGTGATGGAACAAACCTTGCACGTTGTGTGGAGTCTCCATCAAGGGGATGGTGCAGAGTCCCTCGACCAACCCATCAAACTTGCTGCCGACCTTGTTGCTGAACAGGCGCCCTGTTAGAGCATTGTCGACACTTTTGTGGGCGCTGTCTAGGTCTTTGTTGTTGTTGTTGTTCAAAAGGTCTGGACCAAGGTGTAGCATAAGAAAACGGTCTTTGCTTGTTATAGGGCGTGTATCTCTTGCGTTTATAAGGAGGTGTATACATGCCCAGCGTTCTCAAAGTCGTGTGCGTGTCCTTACCTGAGTGGAAGACCTGATCGGTGGATTGAGCAAAAAGTGACTGCCGATCAAATGGTAGGTCCTCCACCTTAGACTGCATGTCTTATGGTTGCACCAGGCTGTGGTCCCAGGACGCCCGGCGCATGACTACGGCTGTAGCCGTAGCTCGAGAAGCTGCATCAGCTGTGTCAAGCGCTATCTGCAACACCGTCCTGGCAATCGTGTAACCCTCTTGTATCACCGCCTTCAAAATCTGGCGTTTAGAGTCCGGCAAATGTTCAAATAGGGGGACCAGTTTAGCATAATTGTCGAAGTTGTGATTTGCCAGTTGCGCTGCATAATTGCACATCCTTAAGGATGCAGTGGCTGAAGAGTAAACCTTCTTGCCTAAAAGATCAAGGCGCTTAGCTTCTTTGTCAGTTGCTACGTTTTTGGCTTGAGAAGTCTTCGCCCTCTGCTGTGCCGCGTCCACCACGAGGGAGTTGGGCTGAGGGTGCGTAAATAAAAAGTCCATCCCCTTTTGGTTTATAAAGTACTTCTTGTCTGATTTCTTATTAGTCGGCAAGGATGTAGCTGGGGTCTGCCAGACGTCATCAGCAATCTCTAGAATGGCTTCATCAAAGGGAAATGCCAGCTTTGACTTCTGGGACGGTTGCAGGTTCTTCAACAGCCAATGCTGCTTTTGTTGCACGTCTGTCGTATGGATCTCTTGGGACTGGGCTACCCTCTTGAAAAGCTCCTGGAACTGTCTATGGTCTTCCGCAGGAGACAAATCCACAGGAACCACGGCATCATCAGGTGATAAAGGTGAGTTGGGAGCCGGCGAAACCAGGCTTTGATGTTCCTGGTGTGTGTGGTCATCCTCCTGATAGACAGATGCTGTGTCCTCCGCCGGAGCCGGTGGAGCAGCCGAAGATGAAGATTGTAGTGGCGGCTGTGGAGATAGAGTCCGGCTGGATAGCGGTGAACGCGAGTGGAGACGTCGTCTATCAAGAGGAGAGTGGCGGTCATAATAACGTCGGTCATAATGATGTCTGTGGTATGGACTTGGGAAACGTCTGGAAGAGTATCTTCCAAGAGTGTCATAACGACGAGAACATTCTAGGGTTCTTGGGTGAAAAAGATCTCCGGGAATAGTGAGAAGGAGATCGGGAGTAACGCTCTCGGCGATATCGGCTTGACGGTGAGCGGTGGGATGACCAGTAGTAGTGGTCTGTGGCCGATGAATAATGATAATGATGATGAGGAGCATGACGATGCGCAGAGTAAGATGACATAGGAGACACCGGTCCCGATGAAAACATTGCCCAGTCAGGTGTCAAAGACGGTGCCCGGAGCTGCGCTGACTTGTGCTGTGCTTTTGTCAGCACCGCGGAGTTGGAAGCAGGCAGCGGTGCAGAGTATAAGGGACATGGGGATGATGAAGTGATCCCCATAGCCTGGACGTTTATTAGCCGACCCGGTGCCATAGACTGCAGGTCCGGTGCGGATAACGCCAGTGCCGCAGGTTGTGAAGCAGAGGCACCCTCTTGCGGAGCCGATCCCAGTGCCGCTGACTCCGGCACTGGGGGAGAAGCCGCAGCAACAGCTGAGGAAGACGCCAGCACCGCCGCTTCTGCGGCTACAGTCATCTGCGCGTGCGCAGGAAAAGCCGGTGCCGGGGCATCTGCCGGTGGCTTTAGAGCGGCGGTTTTATCCGTTGCCGGCACCGACTCCACTCTTGAGCCCCCCACCGGTGCCAGGACCGGTTCCTTGCTGTGGGTTCTCACAGGAACGGAGGAGCTTTGGCCCTTGCCCGTTCTATCCACAGGAAACCTCGGCGAATGGCCAGAGGTTCCTGGTCTGTCCCCACTGCTTACTCTGCTTGCCATGCTGTGGGGACTGTCTTGAGCCATCCAGTCATCAAGCTGCCCAGCCGGGTGCGGGGCTGATGTGTCCGGAGCCTGGAGGGCTTTGTTGAACAGGAGAACTCTAAGTCGGAGCTCTCGATCCCTCCTGGCATGAGCTGTCAATTTGGCGCAGTGGCTGCACTTCAGGGGAACATGCCCGTCCCCGAGACATTTTATGCAGCGAGAGCGTCCATCTGATACCGGCATGGCATCTTGGTACCCAGTACACTTTTTAAAGCCAGGTGATCCTGGCATCCTTATTGCAACCTGAAGCTTGACAGACAAGTACAGGCAAAATATATATTTTTTTTAAACTGAGAACTACTACTAACTACAATTATGCTAACATTAACAACTTATAACAGAAACAGAAGAAAAGGCTAAACTAACTAATTTTCCTCACTCCTAAGAGAGGAGGGGGAGCCTACGGTAACTCTGTCTGCGGCCGCGGACGGTTGAAAGGAAACTGACTAGCCAGACCGTGCTCAGCTGAGAGGTGTGAAACAGCAGTCGAGCATGCGCGGTCCGGTGGGCGAGGCTACTGCTACTGAAGATCCTCCGGTTTGCGGCTGCTGGGACGAGCCCAGCATCTTGAGTGGAGCACCCATTGGGGACACTACTCGATGAAGAAATTCTCCATATTCTCTGTGAGGAAAATATGCACTGCCAATCTTTGAACCATTTATTTCAGTTGCTATAACAAATCCCTCTTCTGTATTGCTGAGATGACAGCCCACTCCTAAGGTGAGGCTACTAACTCTAGAGATATAATACTCATTTAGATTTTGAATTGTAAATAGAATTCATTGTAGAATTCAATTATTTTACCATTTCAATTGATAATCGCTATGTTTACTTTAAGCATTTTTCCCCAAATTTTTACAGAAATTATAGGTGGTCAGACAATTATTTAATTATAGTAAACATTAAAAAATTATACCTATTAAAGCACAACCACTACATGTCAAAATGTACAGGCACTCCCTGAGTTATAAAAATCTGACTTATGGACATCTGCACATACAAACAAAAGCTCATTGGCAGCTTCAGGGGATCAGGCAAAAGGCACAGGTGGTGATGAGGAGCTGGTGAGAATTGGTACTTAGAAGAGGAAATTGCCCCTTCTCTCTAGCTACTGACTGGATGGCTGTCCCCTGCTCCTCTGGAGTCCTCCAGCTGTGCTTGTGCCATTTATCACCTCCTGCAGGGACTAGGTGCAGCCCATGGAGAGCTCATGGGCAGCTAGGGGATGGGACTGGGGGGATGGCAAAAGTGGTGCTGAATCTGCAGGGCTAGGGGTAAGTGGCCAGGAGATGGGGCTGGCCACAGGAGGTGGTACTGAGCTCACAGAGGGGAGGGAGGCAGCCGGGGGATGCCCAGAAGTCCCCTTCAGAATTTCCACCTACCTCCTCATTCTTCTCTAATTAAAGCTGCCTTTCCTTAAGCATCAGCAGTCAGTGTTATTTAAAAAAAACCTATTTCTACTATTTTGCATTGCAAGTATACAGTATTTCAGCTACATCATGGGTTAAATAGGTTTTTGTAGTCTAGCTTGCAAACCTAACCACCACTTAGAACACTGTACATGGACAAAATGGACTGTGTCTATGCAAAAGAATAAATGGACAAAAACAGACATTAAGAATGGCAACATACAAAAACCACTGAAGGAGAGCTTTACCCTTCCTGGACACACAGTTTTGGAACTGCAAGTTGCCAGTCTCAGACAAACAAACTTCAAAAACAGAATGCAATGAGAAACCTCTGAGCTGGAATTCATATGCAAATTTGACATCCTGAACCACGGTCTAAATAAACACACAAAATGGCTCTCCCATTACAATAGGTAATTTCCCATTCAAACACTCCCACCTTTTCACCCCTGTTGGAGATGAGCCACATGCACTCTGATTTAATTAGCGCTAATGTCACACTCTGTATCCTTTTTTTTCCCCTTTAGCCTCTGAGGTAGTGAGTTGTGCTAATGAAAGCTTATGACCTAATACTATGCTGAACATACATCCCAATTTTTCCAGGACAAACACGAATTTAAATATTCTGTCCCAGTGCCCCATCAAGTAGTGAAATGTCCCGGAAAGCCACACTGGACATTTCACTACTTGATGGGGACACTGGCTTGCGGGAAGAAGCAACCAAGAAATGGCTCCATGCCACTGCTCCTCGTGGAGCACAGACTCTGCTGTGCGGGGTCCCGGTTTGATGGCACAGCCTCTTCCTCCTCCAGGCTGCTTGCTAGTACACCACTGCTGGGAGGCCAGGTGGGTTGCGGTGGAGCCGCTCCCGAACCTCCATACCTTGGAGCCCCAACATGACCTGAGCAGAGCCCGGCTAGAGCATCGTGGACCGGGGAGCGCTCAGGCTTGGCAGTTGCCGTGACTGCAGCAGAGGCCACCCACAGAGTTATTTTTACTACCGTGGTCCCAATCCCCACAGGCAGAGTCAAGCAGCAGCCACATGCGGTGCATTCTAGCCAGGGTAGCCTCATTGGAATGGGCCTCATGTGCCTGTCGCTTTACTCCAGCTGGAGGCAGGCTACCCACAGGGACTGGGACAACAGCAGTAAAAATAGCACCGCAGGCAGACTTTGGTCCCGTCCCGGGAGCACCTGGAGTTGGGGCTGCGGGGGCTTCTGGGGCCAGACTGCAATACTAAAAATAGCTGAGGTCCTGGCTCCAACACTCACAAACTGCTTTCCTTGTCAAAGGTGAGGGAACGGGCAAGGGGAGAACTAAGGTGGGGGTGAGGAGAGAACGGGGCTTGTGCTGAGGAGAGAGGGGGGAGCAGGGCAGGATTGAAGAAAAGGGCAGGCACCAACAGACAAGGTGGAGGAGAGACAAATGCCAGGGGGCCAAGACAATGAGGAAAAGGGCAGGAGTGGGGGGAAGAGAGGGAAGGTGTCAGTGGAGCTGGGAGAAGCGAGTGGACAGGGTGATGCTGGGAGAGGAGACGGCAGGGACAACGGGGCCAAGAGGGAGGAAGAGGAGAGGAAAGGAGTGGGTGCTGGTAGAAGAAGGGTTGAAAGGAGGGGTGGGCATGAGGAAGACAGGGGATGGAGCACAAAGAGGCATGAGGAGAACAGGGGCAGTGGGTGGTGAGGGGGTGGGCATTAGGGAGAAAGACGGCAATGAGGGTAGGGGAAGTGAGGGAAGGTGGAGCCACCAGGAAGGTGCAGGGGTAAGGGAAGGTGCAGGTGCCAGGTGGGTTGTGGGGGTGAAGCAGAAGAGAAGACATGTGGATAGGATGGGACCAGAGGAGAGACGCAGGGCAGGTGAGTAGAGGGAAGTGTTAGGAGAGGGGATGGAGAGGGGTAACTACAGATGAGCAGAGTGGGGCTAGAAGAGGAGTGGAAACACAGGGAAGAGAAGGGCTGGTGCAGGGGTCAAAGAGAATGGGGAGGAGGGCAGGTTCTCAAAGGGCTGAGGGGAGTGAGAAGGGAAAGAGCCAGGACAGCAGGGGACGGTAAGGATTGGGGAGGCAGCAGCTGGCATCAAGGGAGCAGATGCAGTGAGGGGAGGGGAGAAGACATGGTAGCAGAGAGAAGAGGTTTTAAGATACTTATTAATAACTTGAGTGCCACAGTGGCAAACATCCAAACATGCCAACACACGCTCATGAACTGGTGCACAAGACAAAATTCACTCTGCTCATGAGAAGAAAATCTTAGAGGGAACACTTCCCCCCGCTTCTCCCCTCAAGTTAATGCAATGCAAGATGAGGGTTAATACAATTGCAAGACATTTGCATGGGGCATCCTGTAGGGGCCAAACCCACCCCTATTGGTAGGAGGATGGTGGGAGGAGTTCTTAGAGGGGTCACATACCCTTTACTTCCGATCATGTGTCCATCTTGACCCCAGAGTGGCTACCTCTAGGGGTGCCACTTCTTGCGGCAGGGGGCATGGCTAACAGGGGTCAGAGAGCATGGCTAATGTGTCCCTAATTTTTGTTCAGAAAATATGGTCACCTTACCTAATGCCCCAGTACACTTGTTAGTCTTCAAACTGCCACTGGACACCTCGTTGTTTTTACTGAAACAGACTAAGGGTATGTCCATGCAGCAAAGTTATTCCAAAATAACAGCAGTTATTTCGAAATAACTTTCCTAGCGTCTACACAGCCAAACCACTATTTCGAAATTAAATTAAAATAGCAGAGCACTTATTTCGAATTTGGTAAACCTCATTCCATGAGGAATAATGCCAAATTTGAAAAAGCTAACTTGAAATACGCGCTGTGTAGATGCTTATTTAGAAATAGTGATAGAAATGTAGCCGTGTTAGTCTGGTGTAGCTGAAACAAAATACAGGACTATGTAGCACTTTAAAGGCTAACAAGATGGTTTATTAGATGATGAGCTTTCATGGGCCAGACCCACTTCCTCAGATCAAATAGTGGAAGAAAATAGTCACAACCATATATACCAAAGGATACAATTAAAAAAATGAACACATATGAAAAGGAAGGAGGGAGAACGGAGTCCCTATTTATCCGCTGTGGAGAGCACCGCTGTCGTCAGTGCCCCCTCAGATTGTCTAGTGCAGAGTCTTTTATGAAGGTAAGATGTGAAGACCAAGTGGCCACTCTACAGATATTGTTTAAGGAAACTCCCTTTAGGAAAGCAGTGGAAGATGCCATGGGTCTCGTAGAGTGAGCTCGGGACTGAGCAGGGAGAGGTATACGTTTAAGTTCATAGGCTTGTGTTATGCAGTTAGTTATGAGATTTGAAATTCGCTGGGCAGACAATAGTTGTCCCTTTGATCTGTCGGCCACGGATACAAATAGGCGATAAGTGCGCCTGAAAGCTTTCGTGCACTCTATGTAGAAGGCTAAGTCCCTATGAATGTCAAGCGTATCGAGGGCTGCCTCTCATGGCGAGGAATGTGGTTTCAGGTAAAACACAGAGAACTATAGGCTCATTAACATGAAAGGAGGAAGGTATCTTTGGAATGAATTTAGGATGCAATCGTAATATCACTGTGTCTTTATGGAAGACAATATATAGGGGTTGTGGCCATTATCGCTGAAAGTTCTCCCACTCTACGCGCTGATGTTATGGCAAGGAGAAACAGTGTTGTCGAAGCAAAGGCTTCACTCAGTTTTAGGCGGCTAAACAGACAGCTTTATTGATCAGTAAAGCAAAGTGAGCCAAATGTGGTCCCAGCAGAGCTGGGCCCAGTAAGGCTGCTCAACACAATCAATCCTAGTATTTTACCCTTAACCAAACAAGTCTGATGTCAGGGCATTCCATCAAAACAAACTTCAAAGAGAAATTATCAGCACAGAAAGAAACAGGTTTAGAGGGAATTCGAGCTTCAGCTCAAAACAGTTCATTAACACATCCCAACAGCGCATCCTTCTGGCCTCTCCCCACCTCAGTGAAGGCCAGTTCACTCCCTCTAGTATACGTGCAGACACAAGAAATGGAAATGGCTTTTGTTATACAGAATGACTACTAGCTAAATATGAAAAGATTTCTACAGTGTCTTCATCATCAGAACGATCAGAGGTGATGAGGCTAATGGTTCAAATGGAGGAGCCATTAATGCTTCAAGGACCACATCTAAGTTCCATGCAGCTGGAATTGGGTCCTGTGGTGGACTCATGTTTATTAGGCCTTTAATGAATCTTTCAGTAATGGGTTGGGCAAAAACAGAGGTTCCATCAATTGTAGATTGGAATGAAGAAATCGTTGCGAGGTGCATTTTAATAGATGCTAACGAGAGTCTTGTATTTTTTAGGTGGAGCACATAGTCCAGTATAACCGGAAGAGGCACCAGTTCCGGAAGTCGTTGGTTCGCGATGCACTAGGACGCGAATTTATGCCACTGGTAGAGGTATGTATATCTGGTTGTTTGTCTTCTACTGTGTATAAGGACTTGTTGCACGGGTGCTGAACATGCAGCTTCAGAGGCATCTATCCAGCTAGGAACCATGCTGTAAGGTTGAGGATGTTGGTCTTGGGGTGCCAGAGGTGAGAAGGAAGGCATTGCCTAGTGAACCCGGGCCGAGGCTCGCACTGGGACAGAATCTGGTGCACTTCCTGTTGCAGTATGTGGCAAAAAGGTCGACTGTTGGGGTTCCCCATTGCTGAAATATGGGGCGAAGAATCTGGTCGCAGAGCTCTCACCTCGTGTTTCATGTGGAAGTGTCTGCTGAGGAAGTCAGTGGTGGTGTTGGCTCGTCCAAGTAAGTAGGACGCCGTAAGTGTTATGCCGTGGTGAATGCACCAGTTCCACAGCCAGATAGACTCCATGCAGAGGAAATGAGATCGAGCTCCGCCCTGATGATTCACATAATACATGGCGGCGATGTTGTCAGTGAGAAACCTCACCACTGAGTTCTGTATGAGGTTGCGAAAGAATTTGCAGGCATTGAATATCACCCTCAGCTCTAGGTTTATATGAAGTCCTGCCTCCTGAGATGACCCCTGACCCTGTGTTGACATTGTGCCCATGTGGGCTCCCCACCCCAGGAGGGAAGCATCAGTTGTAATCTGATGTTCGGGCTGTTGTTGCTGGAAAGGCACCCCAGACAAGAGGTTGTTGCAGGACACCCACCAAAGAAGAGATCGAAGGACAGCTCGTGGTAGGTGGACTGATCTGTGAAAGTCATGCCTCGTGTGGTTGTACACATGAGACAGCCAATACTGAAGAGCGCAAAAGTGTAGTCTGGCATGATGGACCACGTAAGTTGTGGTGGCCATATGGCCCATGAGTCTCAGACAGGTACTGTAGGGATGCTTCTGACAATGTAAACAAGGTCTTGAATGACGTTGAATCTCTGTAGTGGAATGAAGGCCCTGGCTGCGATGGAATTGAGACAGGCGCCTATGAACTCCAGGTCCTGCGTAGGATGCAAAGTGGACTTTTGTTCATTTATGCGGAGTCCTAGCAAATGAAAAAGTTGCTTGGTGACCCGAATCATACATAGTAGTTCGGGTGCAGCGCGTGCCTTGAGAAGGCAGTTATCCAAACATGGAAAAATCATCACTCCTCGTTTTCGAAGATAGGCTGCAACCACTGCCAGGATTTTTGAGAATACCCTGGGGGCGGAGGGGAGGCCGAAGAGGAGTACCTTGTATTGATAATGGTCTGTGTTGACGACG
Source organism: Pelodiscus sinensis (assembly GCF_049634645.1). NCBI lineage: Eukaryota > Metazoa > Chordata > Testudines > Trionychidae > Pelodiscus > Pelodiscus sinensis. The sequence continues at coordinate 7,872,784 of NC_134730.1, read as the reverse complement.
AAGCGTAGAAATCTCCTGTGTGGTGGATGGAAACATGAAAGTAGGCATCTTGCAGGTCGAGGATCGCAAACCAATCGTTGCATTCCAGCGCGGGAATTATGGCAGCGAAAGTGATCATTTCGAATTTTTATTTTCAGAGAAACTTGTTCAAGCAGCGTAGGTCAAGGATAGGTCGCCAACCTCCCAACTTCTTGCTGGTGAGAAAATAATGGGAGTAGAATCCCGTGCCCCTGAATTGTTGTGGAACGGGTTCTATTGTTCCCAAAGAAAGGAGGTAGTTGATTTCTTGTTGTAGACGATGTCGTGAAAAGGGACCGGGTAGGTGGGGAGGTGGGTAGGATGGTACTGAAAGGGATAGAATAGCCTACTTGAACAATCTCGTGTACCCATCTGTCGGATGTAATTTTTGCCCACTGGTGGAAAAAGGGCTTGAGACGATGATGGAACATGTGGATGGGCTGTTGAATATCACTGTTTCTAAGTGTTTGTGTGCCCTTGATGAAATCGTCAAATCTGTTGTCTACTATTGGACATGATTTTATTGCGGTTATTACTGTTGCATCGTCTTTGAGGTTGCTGGCACAGGCGCTGAGTGTCGTTCTGATTGATTATGTTGTTGCCATTGATAGCGGCCGTACGGGTAATCATATCTCCGTTGGTAGGGGTTGTAATGCCTTCTTCTAAATGGAGAAGTGTACATGCCTAGTGTTCTTAATGTTGTGCGTGAGTCCTTAGATGAGTGGAGGACTATGTCTGTCTTTACAGACCGGTAAGTCTAACTTCAGTACCGGGCAAATTAGTCAAAACAATAGTAAAGAATAAAATTGCAAAGCATGTAGAAGAACATAATTTATTGGACAAAAGTCAACATAGCTTTTGTAAAGGGAAATCCTGTCTTACTTATCTGTTAGAGTTCTTTGAAGGACAAGGGGGATCCAGTAGATATAGTATACTTGGATTTTCAGAAAGCCTTTGACAAGGTCCCTCACCAAAGGCTCTTGTGTAAATTACATGGCCATGGGATAAGAGGGAAGGTCCTTTCTTGGATTGAGAACTGGTTAAAAGACAGGAAACAAAGGGTAGGAATAAATGGTAAATTTTCAGAATGGAGAGGGGTAACTAGTGGTGTACCCCAAGGGTCAGTCCTGGGACCAATCCTTTTCAACTTATTCATAAATGATTTGGAGAAAGGGGTAAGCAGTGAGGTAGTAAAGTTTGCAGATGATACCAAACTGTTTAGGATAGTCAAGACAGAAGCAGACTGTGAGGGACTCCAAGAAGATCTCACCAAACTGAGTGATTGGGCAACAAAATGGCAATTGAAATGTAATGTGGATAAGTGTAAAGTAATGCACATCCGGAAAAATAACCCCAACTATACGTACAGTATGATGGGGGATAATTTGGCTGCGACAAATCAGGAAAGAGATCTTGGAGTTATTGTGGACAGTTCTCTGAAAACTTCCACACAGTGTGCAGCGGCGGTCAAAAAGGCAAATAGGATGCTAGGAATTATTAAGAAAGGGATAGAAAATAAGACCCAGAATATCTTACTGCCCCTGTATAAAACTATGGTACGCCCACATCTTGAATACTGTGTACAGATGTGGTCTCACCTCAAAAAAGATATTTTGGCCTTGGAAAAGGGAAAACTGAAATGATTAGGGGTTTGGAATGGGTCCCATATGAGGAGAGGTTAAAGTGACTGGGACTTTTCAGTTTAGAAAAGAGGAGACTGAGGGGGGAAATGATAGAGGTCTATAAAATCATGAGTGGTGTGGAGAGGGCCGATAAAGAAAAGTTATTTATTAGTTCCCTAAATAGAAGAACTAGAGGACACCAAATGAAATTAATGGGGAGCAGGTTTAAAACTAATAAAAGAAATTTCTTCTTCACACAGCATGTAGTCAACCTGTGGAACTCCTTGCCAGAGGAGGCTGGGAAGGCTGGGACTATAATAGAGTTTAAAGAGAAGCTAGATAATTTCATGGAGGTTAGGTCCATAAAAGGCTATTAGCCAGGGTATAAGATGGTGTCTTTGGCCTCTGTTTGTCAGAGGCTGGAGAGGGATGGCAGGATACAAATCGCTTGATCATTGTCTTCGGTCCACCCTCTCTGGGGCACCTGGTGCTGGCCGCTGTCGGTAGACAGGATACTGGGCTAGATGGACCTTTGGTCTGACCCAGTATGGCCATTCTTATGTTCTTATGCGAATAGATTGCCAGTCAAAGGATAATTCCTCGACTTTGCTTTGTAAATCCTTAGGGACACCCGCTGAATGGAGATAGGAGGCTCTGTGCATCACTACTGCTATGGCAGTGGAGCGTGCTGCAGTGTCAGCTATGTCCGTAGCCACCTGAAGGGATGTCCTAGCTGAAGTGTAACCTTCATGGATGAGGGACCTCAGAATAGGTTTCTTGGAATCCGGTAGGAGGTCTATCAACGGAGCTAAACGTGAAAACGTGTCAAAAACGTGATTGGAGAGATGAGCTGAATAATTTGCAATGCGGAGCATCAAGGTTGCGGAAGTGTTGACCTTTTTGCCGAAAAGGCCCAAGCTTTTCTTCTCTTTGTCATTGTTGGTTTGTCTGAGTTGTGGGGCCCTGGAGCATTGTTGGTCTGCGTCTACTACCAGTGAATTAGGCTGAGGGTGGGTAAAAAGAAATTCCATACCCTTAGGGGGTATGAAATACTTCCTATCAGCCTTTTTGTTGGTCGGGGGTACCGACGCTGAAGCACGCCAGATCTCATCAGCAATTTCGAGAAGCGCTTCATTCAAGGGAATGGCGAGTCGAGATCTATGCTGCGGCTGGAGGTTCTTGAAAAGCTTAGGCTGCTTGTCACTGACCTCCTCCAGTGGTATATCCTGCGTGACAATGACCCTCTTAAACAGTCCCTGGAACTAGTGGTGAGACCTCACTGGGGATGATGGTTTCATCGGGCGGAGAGGAGTCTACAGGTGAAACCTCAGGTGGTTAGTCAGCGGGAAGTGTGTGATTACTCTCAAAGGCTATGCACGGTGGTGGTGTGATACGATGTGGTGGAGTGAGTGGAGCAGATGTAGGTGAATGCCTGGATGAATCGTATCCGTATCGCGATCGAGAACGTGAACGTGAAGGGTAGTAGTAGGATCATCTATCATATGAGTAATACAAGTAATGGTCATGAGAGTGGTATAACCTGTCCAGAGGTGATCGTCTGTCTAGATAGTATGGCGATCTGTGTTGTCTATGATGTAAACGTGGAGAGGAAGGAAAGGCTGATCGATTATACAAGATTCGGGAAGGCACCAGGGACAGAAAGCGGTGTCTGCTATGCTGGTTACCCTGTGTGGGGCACGCTCTCAGGAAGGGAGATGGAATGTCCTGATGTGAATGTGGAGGTCTACGTGGACTGCCTTGGTAGATCGGTGAACGCGGTGCCGGCGGATATGGTGATGGGGAAAAAACTGGCGAATGGGACCGACTGCGGTATGGAGAAGCCAACAGTGCAGGGTTGTGGGCGCCGAGGTTGGAAAGATGCTAGTTGTCTCTCGGCGCCGAGCTTCTATGCACTGCATCGGTGCTGACAGCCTGCTCCGGAGCTGCTTCGATAGCCTGCACCATCCATTATGATGGTTAGTGCTGGCATGGTCAGAGCCGACGGTAGTCTCGGCGCCAGACCCTTAGGTGCCAGTAGTTGGATTGCCGGTGGGGCCGAAGCCACTCTCGGTGCCGAGGGCAGTGCAGAGTCCGCTGAAGGGTTAGGTTTCGGCACCGATACAGATTTTGGGCGCAATGAGGGTATGCTGGATGTGCCAGGTTTTATCCCCCTGACTAACTCGGCTGTGCAATGTGACCAGAAGAGACCTGGTTGGAGATGGTCTTGGTTTCTTTTTGGCCACCAAGTTGGGCGATGAAGCCCTCCATTTTGGATGTTGCTCAGTGGGCGCGGAACTTTGAGGCTGTAGAGCCTTATCAAATATGAAGAGAGGTTAAAATGACTGGGACTTTTCAGTTTAGAAAAGAGGAGACTGAGGGGGGATATGATAGAGGTATATAAAATCATGAGTGGTGTAGAGAGGGCGAATAAAGAAAAGTTATTTATTAGTTCCCATAATAGAAGAACTAGAGGACACCAAATGATGTTAATGGGTAGCAGGTTTAAAACTAATAAAAGAAAGTTCTTCTTCACACAGCGTGTAGTCAATCTATGGAACTCCTTGCCAGAGGAGGCTGTGAAGGCTAGAATTATAACAGAGTTTAAAGAGAAGCTAGATAATTTCATGGAGGTTAGGTCCATAAAAGGCTATTAGCCAGGGGATAGAAATGGTGTTCCTGGCCTCTGTTTGTCAGAGGCTAGAGAAGGATGGCAGGAGACAAATCGCTTGATCATTGTCTTCGGTCCACCCTCTCTGGGACACCTGGTACTGGCCACGGTTGGCAGACAGGCTACTGAGCTAGATGGACCTTTGGTCTGACCCAGTACGGCCATTCTTATGTTCTTAATAAAAACATGCACAGTCATCTTTCCCTCTCCTTGTGAGCCCAGTAGGTAAGCTTTGAGCAGTGCTGGCACTTGTGGGATGTATGAGATTCTCCCAAGCACTTTACACAGCAGGCATGGCCATCGGAGGCAGGCATTGCTTCGTGGCACTTCTCACATTTTTTGAAGCGTGGTGAGGACAGCATTGTAAGTGCCTCAGCTGTGGCTTAGCTGAAGCTCAAAGATATAATTCGTTCTCGGTTGCCGCACTTTTTTTTTTTTAACTATATACAAGAAAAATTCTCTCTGTTTTTTTTAACTACATACAAGAAAAAGGGCGAGGAGGGGGGACCACGGAAGACAAGATATAGGCTCGTCAATGGGAAACTGGTAGAATTAAAAGGTTTTTTTGTTGTTGTTTTTTAAACAAGGTATTTGTATGAACTGGGGAATAAGGGAGAAGATAAAGAGAGAACTATAAAGACAGTCTCGCAATGGCAAGCTTGTATTCGAGAGCGCAGTTCCATGCGTCTGCAGCCTGAGGTGGTCGAAAGGAACTGGCAGGGGCCGGACCGCGCCACAGAAAAGACCGCGAACGCCACGACTCCAGGCGTATGTGCGGTCCAGCCAGAGACTGCTTCTAGAAAGATCTCCATCTGCGGCGCCGGGGCAAGCCCAGCACTCACAGTGAAGCACCCATGGGGCCATCCTCGAAGAAGAATTACCAATTTAAACAAATTACAATAGAGCAATCTGGGAATGAAGAAAATTTACGAGGGAGGCGTTGAGCTTTTATAAAAATGCTCTTGAATATCTAGAAAATTGGACTAAGCATGATGAACCAGTATACAAGTTTGATTGGATTCTGCTGAATGAAGAAAGTCAATGCAATAAAATCCTTGAAAGTTTTATTTCTTAAAGAAAAATTTAGCATCACAATAAATGATAATTCGTTGTTTGACGAAGTATGAAGAATTAACAATATAATAAAAGACAATGAACGGACTGAACGCAAAATTGATAAAAAATGGATCGAGATTTTTAATTTCTTAAAAGAGCGACAAATACTGATGTTTTTAATGTTATATGATTGTTTTTGTTAAGTCTGTCTTATAAGACGACTAATATCGTGATCATTTATTTATATGATTATTTATATACATATACAAGTATGGGTTTTTTTGTCAACTCAGTGTACTCCTCGCACATTTTCAAATTCTGGTCACCTTATCTAAACAGAAACAACTCTCACCATGCTTGTAGCTGTTTACTAATATGCCACCCCGACTAATAGGCATTCACCAATGACTGTCCTCTGGCTCTCCATTTCATTGATGAGGCACTGATAAAGTGGCTTGGCAGGCTCATACCCAATAAGATCCGAAATTGCAGGCTTTCAGAGAGACAAAGTGGCTATCCCAGAAATTCACTATAGAGATATTAGTAAGACACTGAAGAGCACTAGTCATGAACCAGAACCCAATTGGTACTGTGCAAATACTAGGGATGTTAGAGTGTAACCGACAAACCATTTAACCGATAAGCTTATGCTTATCGCTTAATGGTGTCAGTTACACTCAGCTGGCTTCCTGAGAGGTGGCCTCTCTGAGGCAGGGCAGTGAAGCCTCCTGCTTGGGAGCCAGATGGGCAAGAGCAGGAAAGCTGCCTCCATGGAAGCTGCTTTGGCAGGGGCTGGTAGCCCTGCTCCCAGGGAGGCTTTGCTACAAGAGCTCTCAGCATGTAACTACTGAGAATTTCAGTGGTTACATGGTTACCTATTTAACTAACTTAACATCCCTAGCAAATACATAACATAGTACCTGCCATGAAAAATGTGCAATCACTCTTTAAACAATCAACCTACCTTTCATTTTGGAGTCTGGATAATTATATCTATACTATTTAAACATAAGAAAAATCAACTAGAACATAAAAAAAGTATTAAGAATTTCTAAATAAATTTCAATGTATAGGACAAACTCTTGCCTCTTGAATTTTAGAAAAGTCAGTTTTGAAAACCAATACTGTCTCCTGAGATGCTGCAACTGAAAACTGTATTCGGATAGAGAAACTATGAGAAATAAAATAATGCCTCTTCAACTGTGAATAAAATGAACACATTCATTACTTATATGCAAATACTTTTGTTTATACAGCATAAATCATTTCAGTTTCAAGTTTCCCACACAATCAAAAATATTTTCATTTTGTTTTAATCCATTTCATTTCTTTACTGTAGATTTTGCAATTACAGCTGACCTTTACGAAGCTTATAGTGTACAGTATGAATTAAATTGTCTTTATTACTTCACTGTAGTCCCTGAGGAAATGAATTTCAGGCAAGCTCTTTGCAGAAGTACTGCTGTTAAAAAAAGCATAGCTTTTACTTGTTAACAACAGACATTGTGTAGGCAGCTAAGGGAACATGAAGGTCACAATACTTCCACCTGCCATTCTGTCTTTGAGAAGACTACCTCATTTAAGACTTACTTGTACACAGAATTTAAATCTAAATCAGTGGTACTCGCAGTTATGTGACTCGGGAACAATATTTTCAATCACTATTAACCAAAAGAGCCATTTGACTACCGCGTACCACCCAACCACACATATAAAAACTATAAATATAACCAAATGCTCTAACATTTTCCAGTAAATTTTGAATACGACGGAAAATAAATGTAGCTAACTTATTTAATTGTGAGCTTGAAAGCACCTTCCTTTATCCAACTGGCACATTTCTGAAATGATAGATGGTCTTTGCAAAATGTATCAACAATGTAGAAAAGCATATTATTTTAACAAACCTTAGGCTAAAAGCATACCAAGAAGCATCCTTTATCATAAAAGATTGCAATCTTTGTGGTCAGCAGAGACTGATTAGGGCATACAAACGTTGAGCACAATACATTTAATCAGCCCCAAGGGCAAATCTATAGAGAGACATAAGAAACATAAGAATGGCCATACAGGGTCAGACCAAAGGTCCATCTAGCCCAGTATACTGTCTGCCAATAGTGACCAATACCAGATGCCCCAGAGGGAGGAATCACCACAGGTAATCCTCTCATGATCCCTCCCTTGTCACCCATCTCCAGAGAAACAGAGGCTAGGGATACTGCTCCTACCCATCCTGGCTAATAGCCATTGATGGACCTAACCTCCATGAAACTATCTAGCTTTTTTTTGAACCCTGTTAAAGTTCTAGCCTTCACTGCATGCTCTGGCAAGGAGTTCCACAGGTTGACTGTGTGGTGAGTGAAGAAAAACTTCCTTTTGTTTGTGTTAAACTTGCTACCTATTAATTTCATTTGGTGACCCCTAATACGTACGTTATGGGAACAAATAAATATTCATTTTATTAATATTATTTATTCATTTTTCCACACCTGTCACAATTTTATAGACCCCTATGGTATCTCCCCTTAGTCTCCTCTTTTCTAAGCTGAAAAGACCCCGTCTTTTTAATCTCTCCTTATATGGCATATGTTCCAAACACCTAATCATTTTTGTCATCCTTTTCTGAACCTTTTCCAATGACAATATATCTTTCTTGAGAGGAGGTGACCACATTTCTATGCAGTATTCAAGACATACAGATGGTTTTATATAGATGCAATAAGGCATTTTCTTATTGGGCATACCATGGTTTTATACAGAGGCAATAAGATGTTCTCTGTCTTATTCTCTATCCCTTTTTAATGATTCCTAACATTCTGTTTGCTTTTTTGACTGCCGCTGCACATTGAATGGATGATTTCAGAAAACTATATACAATTGTAGCCAAATTGTAATTTAGTATTGATATAAGAATATAAGTATGATACATAATGATTTGATGTATAATGACATAAGTTCTCTATGCTTCTATTTCAACCTATCCCTCATGATTAGATAATGTTTAACGGAAGGTCTTGCTTCCTGTTAGCATTACAAATTAAGTTGTACCTCATGTCTGCATTGTAAACTACATTGTATCTTCTAGTAAGTATTAATACTGTCTAAAACTCTAAAATTGTTTGGTATGAGTGGAAGATGTGCATAAGTGTGAAAGCCATCACAAATATCCAGGTGATCAAGAAGAGGGACTCTTGAAGATAACCAGTAAACAGCCATTGTGTCTGAGGCTGAATTGAATTATCAGCATTGAGAAACCCTGAAGACAGGCAGAGACCCCTCCCCCAACAGTGAGAGAAGGATAGGAAGCCTGACAATAACCATCAAATGTACTCATTTCAAATTGCATGCTGTACTCATTTGGAGCACAGGGAACGGGGCACCGGTGGTGTGCGGGGTGCTCCCTCGTGGCGACGCAGCTGGCAAGTCCAGGGCCACAGCAGGCAACGGCCCGGATGTTACGGAGGGGGTGGGCTTTCCCCCCCTTCCCTCCGGATGTCAGAACAGCCTGGGCCCTCCCCCGGGGAGCAGCAGGGCTTTTAAAAACGCCGCCGCCATGTTGGAAGGGAAGAGAGGCGAAACTGACGCGGCTCCCAGGAGCCGGATCCGCAGACTGGCACCCGCGCCGAGGGGCACCCTGACGACGAGGGGTGAGGTGAGCCTCAGGGCCCCAGGCTCGAGGGGGTAAGAGGAGGACTCCCAAGGTCCCTGCCCCATCTGGCAGACCGGAAGGAGTGGAAGGGGGAGAGGAAGCAGCCCAGGGCACAACCAAGAGGGGTTGGTGGGCTATACGCCCCGTCACCCAGACCGGATCACAGAGGATCCTAGTCCTTAGGGCCCTGAGCTGGGGCCCGTGAGTGAGGGCAGGCCCCGGCCTCCCTCTCCCTCTCCGTCCCAGAGAGTGAGGGACGCTTTCTGACCACACTGAGAACTCGCCCAGCATCGGGCACTGAACACGAGTCGCACTTGGGTGGGGTGTGGGGAATATTAGTAGCCAGAGAGGGAGAGACGGCACCGAGGCGGCGGGGGTGTGGCCACACCCCTGCCCCCAGTCACAGTAGTTATAGCTAAATTAGTCCTCATCATACGGAATGTATACTTGGGATTATTTTTTGCCATGTGCATTACTTTACATTTATCAACATTAAATTTCATTTGCTATTTCATCACCCAATCACTGAGTTTGGTGAGATCTTTTTGAAGCTCTTCACAGTCTGCTTTGGTCTTAGCTATCTTGAGCAGTTTAGTATCATCTGCAAATTTTGCCACCTCACTGTTTACCCCTTTCTCCAGATCAACTGTAAATAGGCTAAATAGGATTGGTCCCAATATAGACCCTTGGAGGACACCACTGCATATTCTTACACAAGAAAAGAATATGCATAAATGATTAAGCCATATCTAATATATAAAGGAGAACATTTGTATGTTTGAGTACTAGTAACTTGGACACTATAAGAGCTACCACAACCAAACTTTGCATGGGATAACCTTTTATCCAGGAGAAGGTTTTAAGGTACTGTGGGAGGGAAGAGATGAGAGACTGACGCCTCTCCCCGGGACTGCTTGGAGCTTGGCAAAGAGGGAAAAAGCGGCTTCTCAGGGGAAGCGGTGGGGCCAGTCACTCACTAAGGCTGGCAAAGGGACAAGGAAGCGGAGGACGGGCTCAGGCGCTGGCGGCAGGTGCGCGGCTCTCTTCCCCCTCCCTCCCTTCAGGCTCCTCACATCATTTATAACAACTGTAAATTTATATTTCAACAATGTATACTGACAAATCACAAGGAAAGTCACTTAAAGTAGTTGGAAATGATTTGGAGACATCTTGCTTTTCACATGGACAACTCTATGTTGCACGTTCAAGAGTCGGAAGTGGAAAAAATTTGTACATATTTGTTAAGAATAATGAAACAAAATATAGTTTACAGTAAATTTTTCATAACATGTAAAATTGGTTGTTTTATAGTTTTTTAAATATATTTTTTAATCCCTATAGAACTCAGTTCAACTTTTCTACCATTCAAAAAATGATAATGGACTACTGTTTTTCTAAATTTTGTTCCTCCACTTTCCTGAGCAATGTCGCGTAACTCCTGCTAGTCTGATAGGGTATATCTACACTACAAAGTTAATTCGAACTAACAGACGTTAGTTCAAATTAACTTTGATAGGCGCTACACTAGCGCTCCGCTAGTTCAAACTTAATTCGAACTAGCGGAGCGCTTAGTTCGAACTAGGTAAACCTCATTCTACGAGGACTAACGCCTAGTTCGAACTTACTAGTTCGAATTAAGGGGTGTGTAGCCCCTTAATTCGAACTAGTGGGAGGCTAGCCCTCCCCAGCTTTCCCTGGTGGCCTCTCTGGCCAACACCAGAGAAACACGTATGCCCCCCTCCCGGCCCCGGACCCTTTAAAGGGGCACGGGCTGGCTACGGTGCCCGTGCCAGGTGCAAGCCTGCCAGCACCCAGCTAGCAGACCCTGCACCTGGCATGGCACGAACCAGCCACCCGATGCCCCCCAGCCCTCCCCCTCTTCCCGGGACCAGGCTGGCGGCTCCTGGGAGCTTGCCCGGGACCGCAAGAGGAGGGCACCCGCCTGGTCTAGTGCGGACATCGTGGACCTCGTCCACGACCTCCGCACTAGGCACAGGAAAGTGGCCATCTAGGGCAGGAGAGCTGCCAGCCTGGCCACCCAGGAACAGGTGTGCATGAAAATCAAGGTGGTCCACTGAGACCCCCGACCCTGAGCCCTGAGCTTAGAATGGCCGTCCTGGGTCAGACCAAAGGTCCATCTAGCCCAGTAGCCTGTCTGCCGACAGCGACCAACACTAGGGACCCTGGAGGGGATGGACCGAAGACAGTGACCAAGCCATTTGTCTCATGCCATCCATCTCCAGCCTTCCACAAACCTTGGGCAGGGACACCACTCCTACCCCCTGGCTAATAGCACTCCATGGACCCAACCTCCATCACTTTATCTCACTTCTCTTTAAACTCTGTTCTACTTGTAGCCTTCACAGCCTCCTGCAGGAAGGAGTTCAACAGGTTGACTCTTTGCTTTGTGAAGAACAACTTTCTCTTACTAGTTTGAAGCCTGCTACCCATTCCTTTCCTTTGGTGTCCTCTAGTCCTTCTATTATGGGAACTAATGAAGAACTTTTCTTGATGCACCCTCTCCACCCCACTCATGCTTTTTATAGACCTCTATCCTATCTCCCTCAGTCTCCTCTTTTCTAAACTGAAAAATCCCAGTCTCTTTAGCCTCTCTTCATATGGGACCTGTTCCAAACCTCTGATCATTTTAGTTGCCCTCCTCTCTCCCACCCTCTCTCTTCCCCTCTCCCACCTCCTTTTCCCAGTCTCCCCGAGTTTTGTTCAATAAAGAGAGATTCTATTTTTGACCACACGTTTTCTTTATTTTGTACATCAGGAAGGGGGGCTAGGGAAGGGTAAGTGGAAGGAGGTGAGGGAGGAATGGGGTACGAGCCCCCGATGGGGAGGACTGGGCTGGCTCTGCGGGCTTCTGGGGATGGAAGCTCTCCTGCAGCCCCCCAATTGGCCCCCCTCCCCAGATGGCAGCCTGCGGCAAGTGCAGCTGGTCTGATGGCCGAGTGCCCAGTGTGGGCACTCAGGGCACTCCAAGCCAGGACTGCTTTGCAAGCGGGGCAACCCTGAGAACTGTCTGTCCGGGGTGGGGGTCGGGTCCCTTTAAGCACAGCCCTCGGCTAGCCTGAGGCAGCAGCTCCAAACTCTAAGTCCTCATCTGATGCCCTGCTGGCACTGCTTCCGGCCATCCTTAACCTCAGTTCAGGGTCCACTTAGTGTGGACATGCTAGTTCGAATTAGCAAAATGCTAATTCGAACTAGTTTTTTAGTCTGGATCCGTTAGTTCGAATTATCTTAGTTCGAATTAAGTAATTCGAACTAAGTTAGTTCGAATTAGCGCTGCAGTGTAGACATACCCATATATAGCAGGATCATTGACAGTCCACTATACTACTATGCCCTTGCCCCTAATTGCAGAAACTGGCATTCATAAAACCGTTTAAGGCATTTTGGAACAGGAATATTTAAAACCAGAAACGTATTCTTGGCTTCTACTGTGATAGGATTTATTTACAACTTCTCTTAAACACAGCAGCTCCACTGCAAACAACTGTATGTGAGAAGAATTTTTGATTATACAGTGCCAATGCTTCACTGTATTAAACATATTGTGTCAAAGTATTATTTTTTTCTTCAGCAATTGATTCACATCACTTTTTGATGGGTTTATGAATTCATTACAGGAAACAGATGGATCCCATAATTCAGAACTATTCTCCTAGCCAAGCACACAGGCAATTTTTGCCCCCACCTTGCTCTCCCTTCCAAATCAATCTTAACGAAGCCACTTTCTTGATGTCCAAATTCTTCCATATGAATGCTACACAGAAAAACAGAAGTCATTAAAGCAACCTTAGTACGGCAAGCCCCTTTTAGATAAAACAGAGAACATTAATACGCCCATACATAAGCACCACCTACTGGAGCCAGATACAAAGACAAGAGCTTATCCAACTCAGCTGGGAAGTAAAAACTGTCAGAAACACAGATGCTCTGATGAGTAATGAATTCATTTTTAAATGCTGAACAAATTCTTACAGGAAAATAGCTTATTTTTCCTCCAGTCCATTTTTAAATGGTGAATTTTCATTTAGCACAATTGCCTCCTTTGTCTCCTGAGCTCTGATTTTTTCACCACAGTGACATCTACTGCCAAACTAAAGGTATTTCAACAAAACTGTTAACTAAAAAGCTAATACCTAGGGCTGTCAAATGATTAAAAAAATTAATTGCGATTAATCACATGCGCTGTCCCTTTGAAAGGCTGCGGAAAGAGCAGCGCTACAGAAGCTGAGGATCAGCTAGAGTCCTTAGCTGACTCCAGGCTCAGTGCTGCTGCACCGGTGCTTCAAAGGGGTAGCGTTGCACAGAGCATGGGAGCAACTGGAGTCCCCAGCTGACTCAGTACAGTGTTTCCCCTTTGAAAGGCTGTCCCGGCATTTCAAAGGGGGCAGCACCGCGGGAGTCTGGGATCAGCTGGAATCCCCAGCTGATCCCGGACTCCGCGTTGGGCTGCCCCACTGAAACGCAGTGGCAGTGTTTAAAAGGGACAGCACCGCACAGAGCCCGGCAGCAGCTGGAGTCCCCAGCTGACCCCTGGGGCTCCACGCAGTGCTGCCCCTTGGAAATACCACCCCAGAGTTTCAAAGAGGCAGCGCCGTGGGAGCACGGGATCAGCTGGAGTCCCCAGATGATCCCGGGCTGCGTTGATCTGTCCCTTTGAAATGCCATGTCGGCGCTTGAAAGGGCAGTGCTGCGCAGCTGACTCCAGCTGCTGCCCCTTTGAAACTCCAACTGATCCCAGGCTTCTACTGCTCTGCCCCTTTGAAACACCCTGGAAGCGTTTCAAAGGAGCAGCAGAGCGGAAATGCCTGCAATTAATGCATTAATTGTGCTCTGCATTTATGGCAAGTATTAACGCGCATTAATTGACAACCCTACTAATACCTAATTATTTGTATACAAAAAGTCACCTTCCCACCTGAACTCTTCATGCTTTTCTCCTTAAAAACTACCAGATACAGGTTGGACCTCCCTGGTCTGGCACAGTCAGGACCTGATCAGTCCCAAATGACAAAATTTGCTACATCGGGGAGGTGTCCCCTGCCACGGGCCCCTAGCCAGCCAGCCCCCTGCCTCTAACCCCCTCTACCCTCTCCCTTGCTGCCAGCCCTAGCCCTGGGCTGCTTTGATTCTCTGGCCCTGGCCCACACTGCTGTGTGCAGCCAGATTTCCCCAGGCCTGCGCTCCTGTGGGTGGCTGGGCTTCTCCAGCCCCTGACCCTGCACTGCTGCTGGCTGACAGGGTTCACCAGTACAGCACTGTCACAGGCTAGCACAGGTGGCTGAGCTTCTCTGATCCCTGACTCCATGCTGCCACAGGCACCTGAGCGTCTCTGGCTCCCATACCTGTGGTGCTGCAGGTGCCTGGGGTTCTCCAGCCACAGCTCCATGTTGCCATGGGTTGACGGGGTTCTCCGGTCCCTAGTCCCAGGACTGGTGTGGGGCTCCTCTAGCTCCGCTGCCCTAGCTGGGATGCTGGCCCTCCTGCCATTAGATTCTGGGGTTCTCTGATCCAGGAGTATCCGTGGTCTGTTGCCGGACCAGAGAATACCGGTTTTCAAAGGTGCAAACTGTATACTGACGAATTTCAGTCTGACATTGACACAGAAACACATTTGTTCTCAAGAGACAAATTTCTTCTCAAGAGACAGAACTTTAAGCAATGACTTACAAAACAGTCTAATAATAGGGCTTTAACATTTACCCAACCACTACACTGACAAACTAAGCCTACTAGCAAGGATTAAAAATTAAAAATAAAGTCAAATGTGTTTGTATCATCATAACCCCAAAAGTTTTATCCTTTAGTATTTAAAGGAATAAATCAGCTCTGTGCGGTTTACTGCACATTGCATTTAAGAATGTCGGTCAATTTTCTATTTGACAAAAAAGAATTCTGTCTACCTTGAAAGCTTATCTCTTTCACCAATAGAAGTTGGCCCAATACAGTAAAAGATAATATACCATCCACTTAGTATCTCTTTAATGTTTAGAAATATTTTTAATGACTCTCTTGGGTCAGAGTCAGCTTCTTCATTCTCATTCCCTAACTTCACCTCCCTATATTTTATCTTTTGTCCCATATATGTGCTCTACCCCTTTACCACATTTTCTTTTCAAAGCTCTCCTTATAACAAGTTTCTTGCCTACCAATTTGCCCGACCCTCCCCAATCTACATCAGAATGCTTCCTTACCCCACTCATCCTCGTAGATCCTTATACATATATGAAAATTTACCAGGCACTCAACTAGACGACTAAATAAAATGCATATATGAAGATCAGAAGCCTAGCATGCCACAGGACAACAAATAATGTATCCTGCCCTTAACCAATTGCAGGGTTTTCCAATAGTGATATCCATGAAACATAGCTCACTTTTCTGTAACTTGCACATAGCAAGTACACAATACATTTCCAAGGGGCATATTCTGCTTCTTCAACTCCATTCCTGAGCCATCTCACTGCTAGGAATGTAAAATCCCATTTAATTGATTAACTGGTTAAACATATTATTTAACCAGTTAACTGATTAACGGGGAAAGTGGGTGGGCCCTTTCGCCCAATGCTGGGCTGGAGCAGCCCCCACCACTTAATCTTAACTGGTAAGCCTCACCCATTAAGGGGGAAGCTCACTAGTTAATCAGTTACACATTCACATACCAACTCTCTGCTATGACAATGTCTTGTGAACATGATTTCTGATAATCCTTCCCCTCACTTTGAGGATCCTCCTTCAATGAGAACAGCTCAAGTTCACTGTTGCTAGCACAACAATGAACAATGTCTCCTAAACCACAGCAGAAAGTAAATGTTACATGTTCCACTGTTACATATAGCACATGCAATAGCAGCAATGAAAGACAACATTCTGATACATTTTTACTCTGCTCCATCTTGGGGGGTGGAGGAGCCTGTGGAGTTCTGTGTGCAGACTTAAAAGTCAGCACTCCATCATTTTATACCCAGTTCACATTTGAAAAGCTGTCTTCAAACTTTTTTTTTCTTTTTTAATGACTGATTTGGTTCTACAGAAGTGGATGACACTTACCCAGGAAAAAGAATTCTTTTTCACTGTCGATGTGGGTTTTTTTTAAAGTATTGCCTAAACAATATATTAATTGGCTGAGGCAGCTCTTCAGCCTGGATTAAATGTTTCTAGTTCTGTTAATACCTTA
The DNA here is from genome assembly GCF_049634645.1 of Pelodiscus sinensis. NCBI lineage: Eukaryota > Metazoa > Chordata > Testudines > Trionychidae > Pelodiscus > Pelodiscus sinensis. The sequence continues at coordinate 7,856,579 of NC_134730.1, read as the reverse complement.
GTCCTGGGGAAATTCTGCACACCTGTGGTCCAGCAGAAAAATGCCACCTCACAGAATCCCTTTGCTCCAGTACAAGTGTTGGAGGACACAACTAGGGGTCCCATACCTCTCTTCAGCTGCTGCTCAAAAGCAGGCAAGAATTGGTAGGAAAAGTAGATGTAGGTGGCAACCTAGACAGCAGTAACCATGAGATGGTTAAGCTTATGATCCTGACAAAAGGAAGAAAGTAGAGCGGCAGAATATGGACCCTGAACTTCAGAAAAACAGACTCTGACCCCCTCAGGAAACCGATGGCCAGGATCCCCTGGGAGGCTAATATGAGCAGGAAAGGAGTCCAGTAGAGCTGGCTGTATTTTAAAGAAACCTTAGTGAGGGTGCAGGAACAAACCATCCCAATGTATAGAAGGAATAGTAAAGAAGGGGAGATCAGTTTGGCTTAACAGAAATCTTCTGTGAGGTTAAACACAAAAAGAAAGCTTACAAGAAGTGAAAACTTGGACAGATGATCCAGAAAGGAGTAAAAAAAACACTGCTCAAGCATGCAAGGATGTAATCAGGAAGGCCAAAGTGCAAACAAACAAAAGGAAGTTTTTCTTCACACAGTGCTCAGTCAACCTGTGGAAACTCCTTATCAGAGGTTGTTGTGAAGACTAGCACTTTAACAGGGGTCAAAAAAAGAGCTAGATAAATTCATGGAGGTTAGGTCCATCAATGGCTATTAGCCAGGATGGATAGGAATAGTGTCCTTAGCCTCTTTCTGGAAACAGATGACAACAGAGGGATCACATGATGATTACCTGTTGTGTTCACTCCCTCTGGGGCATCTGGCATTGGCCGCTGTTGGCAGACAGGATACTGGGCTGGATGGACCTTTGGTCTGACACAGTATGGCTGTTCTTATGTTCAAGTGAAGTTGCAGCTAGCAAGGGACGTGAAGGATAACAATGAAGGTTTCTACATGAATGTTAGCAATAAAGTGGTGGTCAGAGAAAGAGTGGGATACTTACTGAACGGGGAAGGCAACCTAGTGACAGATTATGTGGAAAAAGCTAAAGTACTCAATACTTTTTTTGCCTTGGTTTTCACAAAATCAGCTTCCAAACCTCTACACCAGGCAGCGCAATATGGGAAGGAAGTGAGGAGCCCTCAGTAATGAAAGAACAGGCTAAAGGACTATTTAGAAAAGCTGGACATGCTCAAGTCCCTGGGGCCAGATCTAATGTATCTGAGGATGCTGAGAGATTTGGCTGATGTGACTGCAGAGTCACTGGCCATTATCTTTAAAACTCTTGGGCTATGTCTACACTGGTGGCTTCTCGCGCAAGGGTTCTTATGCAAGAAGTCTTGCGCAAGAAAACGTCCACATTGCCATGGGCGCTCTTGCGCAAAAGCACAGCTCATACATGGCAGTGTGGACGCTCTCTTGCGCAAGAAAGCTCTGATGGCCATTTTAGCCATAGGGCTTTCTTGCACAAGAAATCCCTGCCGAATGTCCACACTGCCCTCTTGCGCAAGAGCTCCTGCTCAAGAGGGCTTACACCTGTTAAAAAAGAGCGTAGCTCTTGCACAAGAAGCCCTCTCTTACCACGCCATACTGTAAATCTTCTTGTGCAAGAGCAGGCAGGCAGTGTGGACGCTCTGCGGATAATTGCGCAAGAACGGCCATACTTGCACAAGAAGCCGCGAGTGTAGACATAGCCTTGGGGATCAGGGGAGGTTCTGGAAAACTGAAAAAGGGAAATATAGTGCCTTTAAAAAGAGGAGGAAGGACAATCCAGAGAAACTACAGAGCAATAAGCTTCATCTCAATCCTGGAAAAATTATGGAGCAGGACCTCAAATAATCCATTTTGAAACACTTGGATAGGAAGATGATCAGGGACAGTCAACACTAATTCAGCAAAGGTAAGTCAGGCCTGATCAATATGATTATGTTCTATGACAGAAAGCGGTGGATATGATATACCTTGACTTTAGCAAAGCTTTCTATTAGGAATGTAAAATCCTGTGTAATTGGTTAACCCTGCCTGCAGGGTACCTGGGCCTGCCACAGACAGAGGCTGCTCCAGACGGCCAGAGCAGCCACTGTCTGCAACAGGCCCCACATGGTTGGAACAGCTGCCCGCCCGTGGCAGGTGGGGAGCTACTCTAGCTCCTACCGGTTAACTGGAACCAGTAAGCATCACCTATTAAGGTGATTACCTTAATAGGTGATGATTACTGATTAACAAGTTAAATTGTCATAGTACTCTTGCTGGAAAGTTAAAGAAATATGGCCTGAATGAATGAACCACAAGGTGGATAGAAAGCTAGCCAGATCGTTAGTCTCAAAGAGTACTGATGTCAAAAGCTCAAACCTCAATGTATAGGTGGCAGTTGGTATCAAGCAGGGTGACCTAGGGGTTTGTTCAATATTTGTATTAATTACCTGGATGAGGGGATGGATTGCATCCTCAGTAAGTTTGCAGATGACACTAAGATGGGAGAGAGAGAGATAAGCAGGAGGGTAGGGATAGAGTCTAGAATGATCAGGACAAGATGGAGGATTAGGCCAAAATCTGATGAGGTTCAACAAATACAAGTCCAGAATCCTACTTTGGGACAGAAGAATCCCAAGCACTGTTACAAGTTGGGGACCTACTGGCTAAGCAGCAGTTCTGCAGAATAGGTCCCGGGAATTACAGTGGATGACAAGCTGGATATAGTGTGCTATTATTGCCAAGAAGGTTAATGCCATATTGGGCTGCATTAATAGGAGTGTTCTCAGCAGATTGAGGGAAGTGATCATTCAGTAGTAGTGAGGCTACATCTGGAGTAATGTATCCAGATTCGGGCCCCCTTCTACAGAAAAAATGTGAACAAATGGAATAGAGTCCAGTGGAGGGTAACAAAAATTATTAGGGAGCTGGAGCACATGATGCGGTGAAATCTCCATCCTTAGAGATTTTTAAGATGAGGCTTGACAAAGCTCTGGCTGAAATGACTTAGTTGGGGTTGGTCCTGCTTTAAGCAGAGTGTGAACTAGATGATCTCTTGAGGTCTCTTCCAACCCCTAATTTTCGATGATTCTATATGTGCATCATCACTCAACTGAGTCCCAATCAGCTGCACCCTGACTCTCCTAACCCACCAAGCCCCACTGAGCCCTAATCACCTTTCCCATGCCCAATCCTGCAGTCTCATCCCCCATACCTAGAACCCCACACTGACCCTCTTGTGCACCAATTCCCCCTCTGCAACAAAACTCCCCACCAAGCTGCCCACACCCAGACTGAACCACACAGACCTATCCACAACACAAAATATAACACAGCATTTTCAATTATTTTGGTTATCTCAAAATACTTTTCAGCAAATAATTGAAAATGGTGTGATTATATTTTGTTATTTTGGCAAAATATGCAGAATTTTACAGAATTTTAAAATAGTGTGTGCAGAATATTTCAATTTGGAATGCAGAATTCCTTCAATTTGGCTCTTCTCCTTTGAAACGCCGTGGTTCAGCAGTGCTGTGCTGCCTCTTTGAAATACCACCACAGCGTTTCAAAGAGGAAGAGCCACATGGAGGCACTGTTTCAAAGAGGCAGCGTTTGCATGGAGCCCGGGGTCAGCTGGGGACTCCCTAACTGATCCCTGGTTCTGGGGAAATGCCATGTGGAGCCTGGGATCATCTGGAAAGTCCCCCACTGACCCCGGGCTCCACGTGGCATTTAAAAGCAGCAGCATAGCATGGAGCCCGGGGTCAGCAGCGGACTCTGAATCCCCCGATGACCCCAGGCTCCACGAGGGCTCTTCCACTTTGAATGAGCAAGAGCTCCCGCTGAGGACTCTTGCACATTTCAAAGCTGGCACAGCTGCGTGCAGTCCAGAGTCAGTGGGACTTCCCATTGGCTCCGGGTTGCACTCCTACTGGTGGAGTTCTGCGTTCTTCCTATGAAATGAACAGAAGCTTCAGTGGGAGTTTCTGTACATTTCAAAGGAGGAGTGCCTAATAGTTGATGGAAATTACATCGACTACTTGACTAGTAAATTACTCGATATTTAACATCCCTATTATTAACAAGAGTATCGTGAGCAAGGCATAAAAAGTCAATCTTCCACTCTACTCTGGACTGATTAGGCCTCAATTGCAGTATTGTGTCCAATTCTGGGTACCATATTTCAAGAGTATGTGAAGAAGTTGGAAAAGGTCTAGAGAAGAGCAACAAAAATGATTAAAGGTCTAATAAATATGACCTATGAGGGAAGACTGAAAGAATTGGGCTTGCTTAGTTTAGAAAAGAGTAAACTAAGAGGGGACATGATAGCGGTTTTCAAGTATCTAAAAGGATGCTATAAGGAGGAGGGAGAAAAATTGTTCTTGTTGGCATCTGGGGATAGAACAAGAAGCATTGGGGTTAAATTGCAGCAAGTGAGGTTTAGGTTGGACATTAGGAAAAACTTCCTGTCAGGGTGGTTAAATACTGAAATAAATTGCCTAGAGGGGTTGTGGAATCTCCACCACTGGAGATATTTAAGAGCAGGTTAGACAGACACCTGTCAGGGATGATCTAGACAGTGCCAAGTCCTGCTAGGAGGACAGGAGACTGGACTTGATGACCTCTCAAGGTCCCTTCCAGTTCTATGATTCATAGCCTCCTAGAAGCACATAAAAATCAAATAGAATATTTTGTAATTTGATTATACTTTTCCAATGTTGAGAGCACTAAACATTCTGTATTTAAGTCTTCATTTCTATACTGATATTTATAGCTTCTCTCAAAATGAGGCTTTAAAAAAAATCTTATTTCTGCATCTCCCTAGATCCCCAGAGGTGCTGTACAATAATGGTACCTCTCAGGAATCTACACCAAATGGTGCTAGAACATATGGAATTATGGCTGCTATGGAAGGTCAGAATGTGTGTTTCTTTTTAACTCACTTTTAAATATCACCTAGACCTAAAATAGAACTTTTAATAAGCACATCCCAAAGCACTTTACACAGATCATTATCATTAGACCTATTTGAAATAAGAAGAAACTGAAGCAGAGATAAGGGGCCTTATACAAAAAGTTACCCAGAGGCTTCAGAACCAAGCACAGAATACAGTTCTAGGTCTAGTGCCATATCAGCTAAGCCATAGAGCCTCCCTAGAGAACACAATTCCTTAATCCCCTCTATCCCATCAATAATTGTCCTTATGGAAATGGGAACGTATCCTTGACACAAATATCAATATCAAATCCTGGTTGCTAACAAATCAATGGAAGTTTTTTTACTTAAGTAGTACCAGGCTTTGACTCAAATGCAAATCCTTCAAACACAGTGTCTTCAAAGTTGGGAAAATTCCTTGATCCTCACCCTATAAAAAATGTCACCACTTCCTCTCTATAGGCTCCACTTACTTTGTTGCCCACTTTCAGCTTATACACTCCAAGAAGACCCTCAATGTCTGCAGATAAATAAGTAGGCAATGTTTGTTCTTGAATGAACAATGAAGTCCAACTTTTGTCCATGTGCTACAATTCCATTAAATAGGATTAGAACAAGATTCTTCCCCAGACCTAAATTACCCTAACACCAATGTTTTCTTTTCTGCAAGGCTCCCCTCATCTTTTCTCAGTCTAAGTCTTTACTAAGAAACAGTAATTTAATCAGTGTTTTTCAGATTTTCTGTTCTCCTATAACTTACAATACATACTTTACATAGTTTGCCTGGGCTCCACTCTTGAGAAACCCTGCAGATGGGATAGGAAATATGACTGAGAAAGTCACACAGTCATTTGGCTCTTCCTTTGAGGACCCCATAATGAAGATACTATCTTCATTTATGTACACTGCTAGCATATTATCCAATGGTTTGACAAAAAGTGTAGGCCCCCAGAATTATCATCTTCCTATCTAGTCCCTTTTTATTACAGGGTCTCCACTCCAGTCTTTTCAGTCCCTCTCATTCCAATATGCGCTTAAGTGTCTTCTTAGTCAACCTCAGTTTGACAGAGCTTTTTAAATACTGTTTGAAAGTCTATTTTTTATTATATACTTTTGCAATTTCATCTTCTTATGACAGGAGTACAGAAACTGCACTATTCATGTAAAGATTTTTTACTAAAATGATAATTACATTATACAGGCAGTCCCCGGGTTACGTACAAGATAGGGACTGTAGGTTTGTTCTTAAGTTGAATTTGTATGTAAGTCGGAACTGGTACATATTGTAGGGGAAACTCTAGCCAAACATTTTTTTTAGTTTTGGATAGCATAGGGAAAAGTTAACTTCCCTCTAATGTTTGTTTTGCTGTCTGTTCCCCTGTTCAGAAGATTTCACATCTATTTCTGTCCCTGTGACAAACTCAGGACTAAAGGAGTAACTCATCAAATACCAAACAGCTCTGCACCATGCTTTGAGCTAATAGCTTTATTTCCACACACCACCCAGGGTTCTAGGAGGAGGGTCCTTTTTTTGCTAACACAATGAGGCCAGCACTTTGTTTGTTTTGGTGGAGTCTTTGTTTGCCCAGGGAGCCCAGCATGTATAGGGGGAGGAGGGGCGGAGAGGCTGCTTTTGTCTGCTGTTCGGCAGCCTGTTGCTCAGGGGAGGGGGCAGCCTGTTGCTGGCAGGGGGGGAGGGGGGAGGCGTGCAGGATGCGAGGCCGCGGGGGGGGGGGGGCAGCGGGCGTGGGGAGGCACTTTTCCTCTGCCCGGCAGCTCTGCCGGATCTCTGTCCCTGGGGCCAGCTGCTGCAGGCAGAGGCCAGGTGGAGCCGGCCGAAGAGGAGGAGGAGGTGGATTCTAGGACCCAGGTGAGCGAGCCCCAGGGACCCTGCTGGGCATGTATAGAGGGGAGGAGGGTCAGAGAGGCTGCTTTTGTCTGTTCGGCAGCCTGTTGCTCAGGGGAGGGGGCAGCCTGTTGCTGGCAGGGGGGTGGGGGGGCAGCGGGTGTGGGGAGGCACTTTTCCTCTGCCCGGCAGCTCTGCGGGACCCCAGTCGGAGCCGGCCCGAGGAGGAGGAGGATCCTAGGACCCAGGTGAGCGAGCCCCGGGAATGCTGCTGCGCATGTGCGGGAGTTGCCTCACCCCGTTCGTATCTAGGGATCCGACGTAAGTCGGGGAGTGCCTGTATTATTATTTGAGAGTTTGCTAATAAAAAAAATCTTGCAAGTTTGAAAAAATATACAGAGAATTTATAAAACTAAGTAATAACATCTGTATAAAAACAACAGTTTTTTCAATAATCTTATTTGAAGTATTTGTAAAATACATTAATCCATGATATTTACCTAAAACAAATACCCCTAGGCTGTGTCTAGACTGGCCAGTTTTTCCAGAAAATCAGCCGCTTTCTGGAAAAACTTGCCAGCTGTCTACACTGGCCGCTTGAATTTCCGCAAGAACACTGACTTCCTACTGTCTGAAATCAGTGCTTTTTGCGGAAATACTATGCTGCTCCTGTTTGGGCAAAAGTCCCTTTTGCGCAAAGCTTTTGCGCAAAAGGGCCAATGTAGACAGCTCAGATTTGTTTTGCACAAAAAGCCCCGATCGCGAAAATGGCGATCAGGGCTTTTTTGCACAAAAGCGCGTCTAGATTGGCCATGGACGCTTTTCCACAAAAAGTGCTTTTGAGGAAAAGCGTCCGTGCCAATCTAGACGCTCTTTTCCAAAAATACTTAACGGAAAACTTTTCCGTTAAAAACATTTCCGGAAAATCATGCCAGTCTAGATGTAGCCCTAAAGTTAAAGTACCATACAGAACTGGAGGAAAAATAAGTTCCAAAGTAAAATACTTTTATAAATAAGGAAATACTTGATCTTCACAACTTTTGGAGGATTAATCTTCAGGGAAAACTGTGCCACTGTACACAATTTATGTCCCCTGCAGATTTCTTTCCTTCCCCACAATATGTTTTGGATGTCCAGGACACCTGGCAGAGAGAGAAATCTCTGGGCTGGATTAGACCCACACCCAGATTTCTCCTCAATTTGCAGAGCTTCCTGCAGCTACCTTCCCAACCCACTTCCTACATCTATCACTTCTAAGTTGCAGGGAGAAGGACTCCTGTCCAAGGAGCTGCTCACCCATCTGCCCAAATCCTATGCATCCAGACTCCCTCATAACCAGACCCTCCTGCCAAGCCTAACCCCACTGCACCCGGAACCCTCTCTTCCCTCATAAGATCCACTACCTTTGCACCTGAACCACCCCCAAAAGATCACCCACATGTGGATCTCCATTCCACCAAAACCCCCAAGCAGCTGCCTCTGGATCCCCACCCCACCAAGCCCTACCCTCCTAGCATCTGGACCCCACATTGAGCCCCTTATACTTAAACACCTTTGCTGAGCCCTATCTCCCTCCTGCTGAGCTCCACCTACTTTTACCTGGCCCTCCCTATCCCCACTTAGCTGCCTGCACCCACAATGCCCCACACAGAACCCACTCAACCCACACTTGGGCCCCCCAACACTGAAAGCCTCTCGATATTTGGATTTTGCTTTGCAGAGCCTTCCTGCCCAAACTCTGTATGTAGGGGCAGATCCCTGCAATATGTCTGGGGCAGGCCTAGTCCTTAGACTGTGTTACGGTTGGGTGCAGCCTCACTGATGAGTTCGTGCTCTGGGAAGGGAACTACACAGTGATCGCTCACCTCCTGTGCTCCCCGTTGCCATTCCGGAGTCTCCACATTTGACGAATACAATTTGCAGAATTTTTAATTTTGACAATAGGGGGGAGGGAAGGCACAGAATTAGCTCAGGAGTAGGGGATGTCAGTTTGAATTAAAAGAGCATTTTAAACTGAGGCGCTCATTAGTTGTTGATTAAACATAAAAGAGTCTGAAAACATATAGGCTATGTCTATATTGGCAAGATTTTGCACAAATACTCGTTAACACAAGAATTTTTGCGTTAGAGTATTTGAGTAAGAGAACGTCTACACTGGCATGTACCTTTGCGCAAGAGATGTGCTTTTGCGCAAGAGCATCCATGCCAGTGTTGGCGCTCTCTTGCACAAGGAAGCTCCGATGGCCACTTTAAACATCAGGCTTTCTTGCGCAAGAATTGATGTTGCCTGTCTACACTGGCCTCTTGAGCAAGAACAGTTGCGCAAGAGGGCTTATCTCTGAGCGGGAGCATCAGAGTATTTGTGCAAGAAGCACTGGTTTTATACATTAGAACGTCAGTGTTCTTGCGCAAGTACTTGTGGCCAGTGTAGACAGGTGGCAAGATATTGCACAAAAGCAAATGCTTTTGCGCAAAATCTTGCCAATGTAGACATAGCCTTAAGGTTTTTGCATCTCTTCCATACTGGAAGAAGCATTGTGCATAAAACTTTAAAAAACAGTTATGAAGAAATTAAATTAGCAAAATGAACTTAGTGTTTTAGACGAACTACAACTCCGAGGAGTGGTGTATCAGCAGAAATGGAGGTAGCAGGTGAATATACATTGGCAAATCAGGAGCATGCTACAGACATATATAAATTATAACAAAGGTGATCATTCACGTTGTTGCATAAAGTTTCTGCTCAAGCTATTACTTGATTTACACATACATTTTCTGGAAATCTATTAAACTGTAATGTCCTGACAACACATGACTTAGAAAATGACAAGACCTGCTGCTGACTGCATTGCTGTGAACACTGTTTACAGAGGAGGGCGGGGGAGGGAGTTGCCTTTTAAGTCACTTTATTACTGATGATTAAGATGGAAATTGTTCTCAGTACAGATGCTATGCTCTGGAAGATATCTTTGTAACTATTGAGCTTTGAAGCTTTGTACTTGTGCCTTTGTAACTTTCAGAAACCTACTGTAAGCTTGGTGATGGTTGAGCCTTGCAATTTTGTAATCTGTGTAACTCTTAGCCACGTTGCTTGTAACTTTCTCTCATATGGTGGCATGCAGCTTAGAGCAAGAGAGAGAGAGAGAGAGAGAATGAAGCATGTTTGGGATGAGGGAAAAGGCAAGACTAAATGTGGAACCAGGGACAAATGGCATCAGCACTGGGAGAGAGCTCTCCCTGCACTCTAAGGCTGTGTCCAGACTCAGGGGTTTTTTCGGGAAAAGTAGCCTTTTTCCGAAAAAACTTCACCTGCGTCTAGACTGCAGCCGCGTTCTTTCGAAATTAAATCGAAAGAACGCGGCTTTTCTTTCGACGGCAGTAAACCTCATTTCACGAGGAAGAACGCCTTCTTTCGAAAGTGCTTCTTTCGAAAGAAGGCGTTCTTGAATGTAAATAGGTCTTCTTCAAAAGAGAGCATCCAGACTCACTGGGTGCTTTCTTTCGAAAAAGCGGCTTGCTCTTTCGAAAGTTCCGCGTGCAGTCTAGACGCTCTCTTTCGAAAGAGGCTTGCAGTCTAGACATAGCCCAAGTAATCTACCTCCATGAGGGGACTAGCTAACAGCACTGTTTACACTGTCACTTTACAGCACTGTTACTTACTGTGCTAAGGGGTGGAGGATTCTACACCTCTGAGAAAAAGGATTCTACACCTCTCTTAACTGTTGTTCTCTGAGATGTGTTAGAATCATAGGGTTGGATGAGACTTCAGGAAGTTGAGGTAAATCGCCTGCTAAAAGCAGGATCAATCCCAATTAAATCATCCCAGGCAGCACTGTGTTAATCTGGGACTCAAAATCCTCCAGAGGTGGTGATGTTACCACCTCCCCCAGTGACTCATTCCATGTTTCAGTGAAATAGTTTTTCCTAATATCCAAGCTAGACCTCCCCCACTGCAACTTGAGACCACCACTCCTTGTTTTATCATCTGTCACCCCTGCGAACAGCCTCTCTTCATCCTCTTTGGATTGTCCTTTCAGGTAGCTGAAGGCTGCTATCAAATCCCCCCCTCACTGTTCTCTTCTGTGGACTAAATAAGCCCAAATCCCTCAGCTTCTTCTCAAGTCATGTGCTCCAGGCCCCTAATCATTTTTGCTGCCCGCTGCTGGACTTTCTCTAATGCGTCCACATTCTCTCTCTAATGCGGGGGGAAGAATTGGATGCAATACTCCAGGTGTGACCTCACCAGTGCTGAATAAAGGAAAATAATCACTTTCCTATATACAGTAAAACTCCGGTGGTCCGGCATCCAGTGGTCCAGTACGTCTGATGGTCTGGCACCAACTGCAACCCGGAAGTGCAGGCAACAGGCTTGCAATTTATCTTTGCTCTATCTATTGCCTCTGGGGGGTGGGAGGAGAAGGGGACCGAGGTCGGCGGCAGGGGCAGAGGCGCGGGCAGTGGCGCCAAACGCTCCGTCATGTTGCAGGGTGGTGGAGAGGGGGCAAGAGGCAGGCAGCTGCTTCAGGAAGTTCTAGTCAGTTACACTGCCCCAGGCTAGATCCACAGCCGACAGGCTCTCAATCTACCTTTCCTCTCTACTGCCTGGAGGAGCGGGAGCAGGGGAAGGTAGGGGTCGGCAGAGGAGGGGGCGGGGGTGTGCCAAACCCTCCCTCCTGCTGCAGGGAGGCAAAGCCTAACTAAGAAAGACTTGTTCATGTTACAGGAAGAGGAGCGCAATTTTCAGGTCTAGAATTTGAGGACTACTATAATTAAAAGTATTTCATATATTAACAGTGGTCAAAATGGTAGACTCAGACTTGCAAGACAGTAGATATCTGAGTCTTGGTTGCTAAATCCATAGTGCATTCCCCTTTCTTAACTATTTGATGACTCTGGTTCAGCTGTTTGGTCACTCCAACTATTTTCAATTTCTATTTACTGCTGCCCAAAAGGAGAGTATTTCTATTAAAGGTCTGTCAGTAATTTTTGGATTGTAGAGTGCAAAAGCACACTGCCCGATTTCTGGATCCAACTATGAAAAAAATGAAGTACAAACTTTATTCATGTAAATAGTTCCACTAATTTCAGTGGGGTTATTCATGTAAGTAAAATTATCCATGTCCTTAATTGCATGCAAGACTAAGGCCCTGGTATCACCTATATTTATAGGAAATATATTTCACAGAAATACTAAACAGTAATAATTTTGTGGTCCAGTTATGTTTTAGATGAGGCAGCTCAGATACTGCTTTACAGTCAGCCTTCACCACACTTTTCTGAGACTTAGGCAGAGGCTCTAGGGGAAATCTTGTATAAGACTGCTTCAATGGTTGGATGCTATAATGCTCCAGGTGCTTTTTTCACTGCTGGAAAGTTAATTATATACCTAACTATTTCTTACTTCTGCCTCCAAATGAAGTTAAGTTGACTAAAATCTGAAAATAGAAAGTAAAATTTCATCTCAGATGGATGCATGTTTTTAAATGTTGCATGTACCAGTCAACACAAATCACAATTATTTTATTCTCTGAAAAACCAAATGTTTCTGATATATAATACTGTTGCAGAAATTTTTCTAACTAAATCTGAGAATTTGGGGACAGATTTAAATATTTGCTTTTTAATGTTGATGATTCAAAATGATTTTGCATAAAAATTAAATTCAGAAGACAAAGGAAAAAACAGGTTTTTAAAATGATTGTTTAAAAACAAAAATTTCCCTTCCTAATTTTGAAATTATCAATGCATTTACTACCAAAAGACTATTGCTTTGTTTACTGATGATCTTCACATCCTAATAGCTATCATATAGTACTTACTTTTCTGAAAATGTTCCCTTTCTATATGTGGTCTATACCAAAACCTTGAAACTCTTATGGAAGTTTATGTATAGTAATTACATCTGGCACAATGGGTCACATATATAGCCCTTTCCTCACAGGAGCAGTCCATTTCAACTAAAGTTTTGTTATAGACTACCATAGTTAAGTTCTAATGTTTAGTGTTGGGATATTATGTATGTATGTTGTTTTTATCTAAAAAAAAAATCTTGTAAACAATTACTTCCTATACTTGAGAAAGCAAACTTCAGTTTCCCTACATTGAATTATAAAAGAAAAATATACAAATGTAATACTTTCTTTCATACTCTTAATATTCACTTTTTAAAATGCCTCAGATACATAAGAAATTGTCCTTTGCTAGTTTTACAAAAGCCAGTATCTCTATGTAGTTTTTGCTTCAACTAGAGTAGTTCAGGGGCCTAACACTGAAACCTTGGCTGACGGTATCAGAAGTACACTCTTCATTAATTCAGCTAAAGGATAACAGATTTTTTTTATGTCTGCAGGGCCATCATACATTAAATCACATATATGAGAAACAGGCTTTAAATTATTCAGGAACACAAGTTCCAGCAGTTTTCAGATCTCACAAAAGGCACACTAAATTCAGACAGCCATTTTGCAACCATTTCACTGAGATGGAGTTGTAACTAATGAAGCTCAGCTCAACTTCAAGAAAATTTTGAAGAAGTCTTCTCAATTACCAGGCATTCCTTCACTAGCTTTTTCACTAGTTCTTCCAATGTAACTGGCATATTTAAAAGAGTTAAGCAGGCTCACTAAAAATAGTATGCTCAAAAACTTCAGAGGGGCAGCCGAGTTACAGACTAACTGGAAAAACATGTAGATGATATCATGAGCTTTTGTGCATACAACCTACTTCTTCAGGTGAATGGAGTATTAAAAGACCAGTTCCAAAATAAATAGGAGTGGGGGGAGGAGGGGGCGACGAAGAAGGAAGGGGAAAAATAATTAGTGTGTTCATGTTACATGAAGCTGATTAGATCAATTTGCACCTTCTCTATCAGCTTCATGTACCATGAACACTCTTAATTATTTTTTCCCCTTCCTTCTTCCTCCCTCCCGCCCGCCCCCACATTCCTATTTATTTTGGAACTGGTCTTTTAATACTCCATTCACCTGAAGAAGTGGGTTGTACCCACAAAAGCTTATGATACCATTTACATGTTTTTTAGTCTTGAAGATGCTGCTAGACTATTCATTGTTTTTAAAGTTTTTAAAAATAGTATGGTGAGACTAGAATAAAGCACTGAGCAAACAGTACCCATTTGTCAGTGTTTGCAGATTAGCAGCAGTGGTGCCACTATGCAAAGCCCAGCTGTTCTATCTGTTGTTTAGCTGACAGCTCTTGGTTGATCAGGCTGTCACCATAGCAACTTTCAGAGCAAAACTCACAATGCACCCAAAGGAACTCCGAGCTAAATTAACTTATTGCATGTCACCAATAAGAAATGACTGTTCAGAGGTAATTTTCGCTACTAATATGTAATAGTGTTAACTCTCTAAATTGAATTACATTAATTAAATGCCACTCCCAGTAAATCAGATTCAATTACATGATTGTTAAAATAAATTAAAGATGTTTTAATAAAGATTACTACTACTACTAAGTTATTATTTCATTTTAATTCAAAATATTGTTTAGTTTATTTTACACACGTTCATCCCAGGCTATAGAGGAATACATCATTATTCCACACAAAGCTGCTTAGATCACATGCCTTTGTTTAATACAGCTTTATTTACAATTGTCCAACGCAATTAAGGAGAACAGCAATGGAACAGGAAGGGACAGCACTATTTACACGGAAACAGCATACGTTACAGGACACCTAACACAAGGAATTTGAACTAAGACTTAGACATTTGAAGATTTCTCAAGCCTGCTCAATCATTTCCAGAATCGTAGCTCTAGCTCTACTGTAAACTTTTGTGACTGTTATAGTGGCACTGAATAGACAGAGGAATAAAGGGGAGATGGGTTCTATGTAGGCAGGTCATGACAACCACAATTCTTGAATCACTGTGGATTCACAGAAGATAAGAAATCTACTGCTATCTTTTAAATATGAGATGACCATTTCTTTCATATAGGGGGAGGGATGAGTAGCTAAGACAAAAATCTAAGACTTTTTAATTTTTCCAAAGTAAATAGTCAGGTACAGACATAAAACAATGGTGTTAACAGTGGACTGGATGGCAGTTGCTAAGATGCTTGCAAAACCTTTACTAAACATTTAACGTATGTGAAAGTTATTACAGATAAATTCAAATAGTACTATTACAGTGTTATAGGGTTACAGAACTATATATACCATGCAAATGCTAAATCTCATTTTAACCAGAATGACAACAGGCATGACCTACAACAGGAATCTTATATTAACAGTAGAGGGAGCACAAGCTATTTCCACACATTACCTTATTAAGGATGTTGTTGCACAAACCAGAAAAAACATACACCACGTTAATTTCAAATTCAATTATAGATATATAGTAAAAAAGAGAACTCTTGTAAGAAAAAAATTTGCTCATAAGGAGCTATTACATACAATGAAAAACAAATACATAATGAAACATTTAGAAACTTACAGCCTTTCAAAGTTTCTTTAAATCAAGAGTACATTCTAAGGCTATGTCTAGACTGCAAGCCTCTTTCGAAAGAGCCTCTTTTGAAAGAGAGCGTCTAGACTGCAAGTTGAACTTTCGAAAAAGCGGCTTGCTTTTTCGAAAGAAAGCATCCAGTGAGTCTGGATGCTCTCTTTCGAAGAAGCCCTATTTACATTCAAGAACGCCTTCTTTCGAAAGAGGAACTTTCGAAAGAAGGCGTTCTTCCTCGTGAAATGAGGTTTACCGCCATCGAAAGAAAAGCCGCGTTCTTTCGATTTAATTTTGAAAGAACACGGCTTGAGTCTGGACGCAGGGGAAGTTTTTTCGGAAAAAGGCTACTTTTCCCGAAAAAAACCCTGAGTCTGGACACAGCCTAAATGTGCAGTAGCTAAGTGACAATATAACAGATGCTCACAGATAGCTTTAAAGTATTCACATTTGTTAGGTACCACAAAAACAATATTATGGATTCAAGCTGTGCATCGTAGAAGTACCTCTTGGAAGTTTTAATACAAACTACAATGTTTATATTTTAGAAAAGCCTTTATTGCTCCCGCCATCCAGTAACTGTCCAAAGTTCAGAACTTCTCTACATACAAAACAGTTTTTAATGTTTAAGTTAGAGAAATGTGTGTTATCCACCCAAGAGTCCTTTTAACAATCTTGAAAAAATTATACCACTGTAGCAAGTTTGGGCTAAGCCTCCTGGGTCTTTGCATGCCCCTCAGAAACTCACACAGTCCCTATCACTGTCAAGACAGAAAGGGTACCTCGCTTCCTGAGCCCTTTTCATCATTGGCAATTCCAGGGTTTGGGGGGTCAGTTCCTGTGATACTCCACAGGGTCTACCCTTTTCCTTACTGGCAGCCCACTAGCTGGGAGGACGGTTGGGAGAACCCGGTGCCACCCACTTGCTCCAGGTTCTGGGTCAGGGCCCTATGGGTGTAGCCCCGAGTGGGCTGCGAAGCCTGGTTCTTGCTTCACTGAACAGAGTCCCCTCCCTGGGCCACTTCCCCAACCCTTCCTGGGTCCCTCCTTCCCAAAGCCTTGGAACAGGCCCTGTTCCTGGCAGCCTTGGATCTGTCTCCTGTGTTGCTCTGCTCTAGTCCATCCCTTTTCTCCTCCTCTCTGCCTTGCCTGAGGGAAGGTTTTTATTATGTGCCCATAGCCTTAACGGACAGCAGGGGCTTAGAATCATAGAACCATAGAGATGGAAGAGACCTTAGGAGGTCATCAAGTCCAGCCCCCTGCCCAAGGCAGGACCAAACCCAACTAAATCCACCCAGCCAGGGCTCTGTCAAGCCGAGTAATCAAAACCTCTAGGCATGGAGATTCCACCACCTCTCTAGGTAACCCACTCCAGTACTTCACCACCCTCCTAGTGAAACAGTTTTTCCTAATATCCAACCTAGACCTTTCCCCTCAGAACTTGAGACCATTGCTCCTTGTTCTGCCATCCGTCACTACTGTGAACAGCCTTTCTCCATCCTTTTTGGAACCTCCCTTCAGGAAGTTGAAGGCTGCTATCAAATCCCCCCTCACTCTTCTCTTCTGCAGACTAAACAAACCTAAATCCCTCAGTCTCTCCTCATAGGTCATGTGCTCCACTCCCCTAATCATTCTGGTTGCCCTCTGCTGGACCTTCACCAATGCATCTTTAGTGGGGGGGGTCCTGAACTGCACACAGTACTCCAGTTGTGGTCTCACAGAGCTGAATAAAGAAGAGTAATCACTTCTCTAGATCTGCTGCCAATGCTCCTCCTAATGCAACCTAATATGCCATTAGCCTTCTTGGCTACAAAGCCACACTGTTGACTCTCATCCAGCTTCTCATCCGCTATAATCCCCAGGTCCTTTTCTGCAGAACTGCTACTTAGCCAGTTGGTCCCCAGCCTGTAACAATGCTTGGGATTCTTCCGCCCCAAGTGCAAGACTCTGCACTTGTCCTTGTTGAACCTCATCTGATTTCTTTTGGCCAAATCTTCTAATCTGTCCAGGTCACTCTGGACCCTATCCCTGCCCTCCAGCGTATCTACCTCTCCCCATAGCTTAGTGTCATCTGCAAACTTGCTGAGGGTGCAATCCATCCCCTCAGCCAGGTCATTAATAAAGATACTGAACAAAACCAGCCTTAGAACTTATCCTTGGGGCACTCCACTTGAAACCAACTGCCAACCTGAGAGAGCCATTATCTTTTATCCCATTATCCCGTAAGACTACACAGCACTTACTTTGAATTAGCGCTTTCAAATTTGGCGTTATTCCTCATAGAATGAGGCTCACCAAATTCAAAATAAGTGCTCCACTACTTTGAATTTATTTCAAAATAGTGGTTTGGCTGTTTAGACTCTAGTAAGGTTAATTCGAAATAACGGCTGTTATTTTACTAAGGACCTGGATGAAGGGACGGATTGCACCCTCAGCAAGTCTGTGGATGACACATAGCTAGGGAGAGAGGTAGATATGTTGGAGATAGAGATAGGGTTCAGAGTGACCTAGATATATGGGAAGATTGGGCCAAAAGAAATCTGATCAGGTTCAGCAAGGACAAGTGCAGAGTGTCCTCTGACAGAAGAATCCCAATCATTGTTACAGGCCCGTGGCAAGAAGATTTCAGCCATATGCGCCATTCATTCATGGCACGTGCATGCGCATTGCCGCTCTTGCGCATGCGCAGTATGAGGCTGGCAAGCGGTTTTCACCGCCATTCGTCAAGCCCTGGTGATAAGGAAGACCAGCTTCATAGTAAGGGTTTGAAGAGGTATGGTGGCCAGAGGCTCGAAAGGTGGAGTTGTTAGAGTTGAAAGTACCAAGTCCAGATTCTAGAGGGGGGAGGAGCGTGCAAGGGAGGATTCAGATTCAACAGGCCCTTGAGAAATCTCTTGGTGAAAGGGTGGGCGAATAGTGAAAACTCCTTTATTGGCTGCCGAAACGCAGTCAGTGCAGCAATATGGACTCAGAGAGGATAAGGCTAGTCCACTTTGTTGCGGGTGCATTATATAGTCCAGAATCATGGAGATCGAAACCCATTGAGGGTCCATATGACGTTCGGAGCACCAGGAAGTAAAGCATAGCCACTTGGAAAGGTAAGTAGCACATGTATTCTGTTTCCTACTATGTACAAGAATGTCTTTGACATGGTCAGAACATACGGCCTTGGAGGCGTTCAGCCAACTAGGTACCAGGCTGAGAGATGAAGAATGTGCAATTGCGGGTGAAGGAGAGAGCCTCAACTCTAGGTTAGAAGATTCTGGATTAATGGAAGACGATATGGTGGAAGTCGTGCGAGTCGTAAGAGGAGTGGATATCAGTGCTGGCAAGGCCACTCTGGTGCTATCGTAATTACAGTCGCTCTGTCAAGCTTGATCTTCTGTAGGACTCTGAAGATAAGAGGGGGAGGCAGAAAAGCGTACATGAGGGGACCTTTCCAATTGAGGAGGAAGGCGTCCCCCAAGGAGTGGCGACCTAGGCCCACTCTGGAACAGAAATGGTGACATTTCCTGTTGCTGGCAGTATCGAGTAGGTCTATTCGTGGCATGCCCCAATGACGGAAGATCGAATGGAGGACATTCCAATCAATTTCCCCCATGTGGTCTACTGCGAAATTCCTGCTGAGGGAATGAGCCATCGTATTGCTGATGCCAGGTAAGTACGACGGCACAAGGGTAGTGCCGTTGGCAATGCACCAATTCCAGAGTTTGATTGCTTCCGTACACAGCGATCAGGATCGCACACCACCTTGGGGATTTATATAATACATCGTTGCTATGTTGTCCGTAAGGACACAGACTGTGGAGTTGCGGAGCTGTGCGTGGAAGTGTTTGCAAGTGTTGGCAACAGCCCTCAATTCCAGGAGATTTATGTGCAACAGAGACTCCTGTGGTGACCAATGGCCTTGGATGGATAGGTTCCCCATGTGGGCACCCCAGCCGATGAGAGAGGCATCTGTGGTCATCTGAAAATGGGGGGGTGGCGGGAAGTGGGTGATGAAATGGAGTGCCTGAAAGTAAATTGTCATCTACCGTTCACCAGTGGAGGGAGAATCTGATGTCGGATGGAATGGTTACTCGCTTGCATACATTGTGCCTGATGGGATCGTATATTGAGATCAACCAGTGCTTCAGCGGCTGGAAGGGTCACCTGGCATGGGGAACGATGTATGTCGTGGAGGCCATATGACCCATTAGCTTGAATACTGTAATAACCTGTACTGCTCGTTTGTACAGGAGTTTGTCCAACAGGTTTTAGATTGCTTGAAATCTGGTGATGGGTAGATATGCCCTAGCTGTAACTGAATCGAGGCGCACGCCTATAAATTATAGATTCTGAGTAGGAGAGAAGGTGGATTTCTCCTTGTTGAGGAGGAGACCTAGGGCATGGAAAGTTGTGATTGTACCTTGCATGATGTATGAAGTTTCTATCGACAAACATCCTTTTATTAGGTGATCGTCCAAGTAGGGATATATGACGACACCACTGCGTCGAAGGTAAGCAGCTACGACTGTGAATGTCTTTGTAAAGACTCTCGGCACTGTTGCAAGGCCGAATGGGAGTACTCGATACTGAAAATGATCTGTGCCAATCATGAAGCACAGAAATTTTCTGTGATCGGGATGAATTGTCACATGGAAATAGGTATCTTTTAGGTTGAGAGCAGCAAACCAATTGCCCTGCTCCAGGGCCGGTAGAATGGAGGTTAGTGTCACCATCCTGAAACACTGTTTTCAAATATACTTGTTTAAATGTCAAAGATCCAATATGGGTCTCCATCCACCGGTTTTTATCTGCACCAGGAAATAGCGGGAGTAAAATCCTCTTCCCTGAAATTGAGGTGGTATGTTCTCTATTGCTCCTATGTGGAGGAAATGGGAGATCTTGGTTCGCAATAGTTCTTTGTGAGAGGGGTCACTGAAGAGGGATGGGAATGGGGGGGTTGTGGGTGGATGGGTGGGAATGGAATGGAATGACATAACCTGAGCAGATTATTTCTAGAACCCATCTGTCGGAAGTGATGTTGGCCCATTTGTTGTAAGAGGGCCTCAAACAATGGTGAAAGATGTGGCTGGGGCTTGGAGAGGCTGTCTGCTCGCTCTCGACCAACACGTCAAACATGCTGCTTGTTGCCAGGATGCGTTTGCGTGTGGTTCTTTTGATTTCAGTGTCGCATTGGTCTCTGGTGTTGATTCTGATTTGATTGGTCAAACAGTAGGTGTTGCGGTTTCCAGTGTTGTCTGGGGTGAAAATAATTGTAACGTCTTTGGAAAGGAGTATAGCATTTCCTCCTGTATGTACATATCAAGTGACCTTAATGTTGTCCTAGTGTCCTTGCTAGAATGCAAGACTGAATCAGTCTTTTCCGCAAATAAAGCACCTTTCTCGAATGGTAAGTCCTCGACTTTAGCTTGCAGCTCTTTAGGGACTGCTGCTTGGAGGAATGAGGCCCTGCGCATAACTTCCACTGTGGCAGTAGTGCGGGCTGCGGTGTCTGCCACATCCATGGCAATCTGGAGACTGGTTCTAGTGGCAGCATAACACTCTTGAACCACAGATTTAAGAAGAGGCCTCTTAGATTCAGGAAGGGCCTCCATCAGAGGTGTGAGCTTTGCATAATTGTCAAAATTGTGATTTGACAAATGGGCAAGGCAATTAGCGATACTTAGGAGCAAAGTGGAGGAGGTATACCTTCCTGCCAAATAAGTAGAGCCTCTTGGTCTCCTTGTCTGATGCATTTGATTTATAATGTGGAGCCTTGGCTCTACTGAGCTGCATCGACTACGAGGGGAATTAGGTTGAGGGTGGGGAAAAAAGAAATTCTGACCCCTTTGGGGTACAAAATATTTCTTGGGCCACTTGTTGAATGGAGGCGGGGGTCTGCCAAAGCTCATTAACCACTTCCAGGATAGCCTCATCCAGAGGCATAGCCAGTTTTGTGGTATGGGTGGTCTGTAAATTTTTGAGGGGACAATGTTGCTTGTCTTTAATTTCAGTCAGCTGGATTTCCTGAGACACTGCCACTCTCTTAAACAGATCCTGGAACTACCTTAAGTCATCTGGTGGAAAGACATCCCTGGGGTGACTGCTTCGTCCGGGAAGGAGGACTGATCTGTAGGGGAGACTTCAGGAGGATGTGGCAATGCAGTGGTCTGAGATTGACGTTCTTGAACCATAGGAGGTGAACCTTGATCAATGGGCAGAGAGACGGAAAGTAGGGAGTGTCTGGACAAGGAACAGATCGTCATCGAATGAGGCAGGGATCTGGGTGAATAGTGATAATGGCGGTGATGTAGTGATGTGGTGATATTCCCTATGGTAACGGGAGTAGTCATATTGATCACAGTGATAGTAGTATGAACAAAGGAAAATGTCCATAATGGTGGTGTTCAATATATTCGTGCCGCGAGGATGATCTTCTGGATCAGAGGAATGGGGAAGGAGAATAAGATCTCCTCGTGGGTGGAGATGGGGAGGCGGAAAAGCAGTAAGAGTAGACTTGGGTATCCCTAGGAGGTGTCAGGAACGGAGATGGGAGTCTATCAAGAGAGGTGTAACTCCTGAACAGCCGTGGTGACCTTCTGCCTGATGGTGGAGGTGGAGATGTCAATGGAGACGGAGGAAAAAAATAGGAAGAGGCGAAGAAGCCGGAGATGGACTGCGAATATGGCGGGTCTTTGCACGTGCTTTAGCTGGGGCTGTCCGTTCCGGTGCCAAAGCAGGCGCTGAGAACATCAGCACCAAGGTCGGTGCCGAGCGATGATGTACCACACCAGAGTCATGGTGAGTGCATGCCGACGGCGGTGCCAAGCGCACCCTAGGTGAGACCGGTGCCGAGTGGTCACGCGCCAGTGTCAGTAATGAGGGCTCACGTGCCGGTGGTCGAGTCCGAGATTCGGTAAGTACTGGTGGAGGCGCTGTTTGCTCCCATGCCGAAGTTGTTGGTTCCGCTGGGGAGGAACTTGACAAGGAGGTAGATATGGCCTGTAATGGTGCTGACTGTGCCTGCGGTTCCGTCGATAGACGGTGCCGATGACTTTGGTGCCGAGGGCACGGGTTCCGCCATTGGGGACATTGCAGCCGTGTGGCACGAAACACCAAGCAATTTTAGATGGTTTAGAGACTGAACGGGCAGTTAGAACAGAAGTGCCCGACTTGGACCCAGAGGTAGTTCTGCCATGAGGAGTCAAAGGCAGCAATCTACTTGGGGAGGGCCTGGGCCTCTTAGGAGGAGCCCTACCGGGAGAAGAGGCACTCCATTTCTGAGGCTGTTGAGGGGACCGAGGCAGAGTGGCTGAGCCAGGCAGCTGGAGTGGTTTATCAAAGAGTATCATACAGAGCCTCATCTCGTGGTCGCAGCAGGCCCTGGCTATAAGTTTTGAGCAATGTACGCATTTTGGCGGTACATGGCTCTCGCTGAGGAAGCGAATGCATGCTGAGTGGCCATCAGAGGCAGGCATGGCATCGCGGCACATGGAGCATCTTTTAAATCCAGGAGAGCCCGGCATTTTGTATTTCAGTGTTGTTCTCTTCTTTCTCTCTCCCTTCTTTTATTTATTTTTTTTAAACTATGTACAAGAGTCTAAAGTTCAACAGGGGAGAGGGAGGAGGAACGAAAACTTAACAGTCTATGATGATAGATTTTTTTTTAAAAAGAACATGAACGAGTACAAGAAATATAAAGAGTAGAAAAACTGAGGAAATATAACTTGTTTTATCTCACAAAAGTTGAACAAAGGAAGAGCAAGGAGGAGAGACAAGTCACTCCGTCTGCAGCCTGAGGCGGTTGAGAGGAGCTGGATTAGACCGAATCGCACAGTGCGGGAGAGTGCGAATGCTGCGAGACACCCCACCCTCCATGCATGCGCGCTCCAACTGACTACAGCTTTGAACATCGGCGCCGGGGCAAGCCCAGCACTTAATGTGGAGCACTCATGGGGACATCACTCAAACACCACTATTTTCAATAATCTAGCTCTGTACTATACAAAAGTTATGAACACCATCTCTTTTTATTTTTATATAACAATACATACAAACACTATGTTGCATGCAAAACTCTACAAAACAGGAGTGAAAATAAAAGCATCCATGTAGGTAAGAGTACTGTGGCTAAAAAAAAAATGATCAGCTATCTAAAGATTAAACAAGCTAAGCAAGTAAGCAAAGAAATAATATGATCTTTGACAAGTCAACAGAAGTACTGTTTTGTATTACTAAAATGCTCCTATTAAATCTTTTTTAGAGCACTTAAAAACACCAGCAATGTAAAACTAATAATCTACCAGTATATGACCAGCTCTGAGAACCAATGCTAAAAACTAAAAAATTCTCTCTCAAAATCAAATCCCCCAATAAAGTCTAAGCATCTTAGACAAAAGAGAAGGATCAATGAAGCACTGCAAAACTATTTTATCAGTAATTTCTTTAATTTATTTAAATAAAATGTGTTAAGCATTGTGTATGTACACTTCATGTATAAGACAGAGGCACATAGGCTAGATCAACAGTCAAGCTGTCCTTTATTTTACTTCCTTGAAATACTATTTACAGTTCTCAAGGCTCATATTTTTACTTACTGAAGACTCCTCCTTGACTCAAATATGTACTGTTTTCTGCAGAGAGCATGGCAATTGGACAAGGACTTTAAGGACAGAGTAGTAAATCATTGCAGAATTCTGGTATTTATAACTGATGATGATCCTGCTTTTAGGGAGAAACAGCCTCTATCTTTTTGACATGCTCAATTTTATCTTCACCCTCACTAATGTAATATTGCTTTCATTCTAAACTAAGTATTTCTTATTCTTACTGGGTTATCCAATAAGCATTAACCTTACCAGCATGCTTACCCGCCCATAGCACAGTGGGCCCAGTCAGAGCAACCTTTGTCCTTATCCCTAGCCTCAGGGATCTGATGCCTGGATCAGCCCCTGTCACGGGACCCCAGGCACCCTGCATCAGTCCTCTACCATTAACAGGTTAAATGATTTAAAATTAAGATCGTTTAACCAGGTAACTTTTTAAGTAGATATTTACATTCCTATTATGTAATAAAAAAGCAAGCTACCAATAATCTTTACAACACATTAAGATTTAAGACTGTCAAGAAACAAAAACTGGATGTGCACTCAATTTCATCCTCAGGTTTGACAGACAATAGAGAAATATTTGCTGTTCTTCAATAAAGAATAAACATTGTAATTTTGCAGATTAAAAAAGACACACAATAAAGGTAACTTCGCTTTATGAAATGAAATGGGAACTCAGAGCCAGAGCATATGGGGAAATTGGTTTTGGTTGACTTACTTTGAAGACTAAGGTGCATCTTATTTGTATAAAGTAAAAGTTCTGTAATCTGGTACATTGGGGAATGGGGATGCTGGTTAACTGAATATTTCCATTAACAGAGCTGTATCTTTTTAAATGGAAAACCATTTTTTTAAAAGAATTAGAATGTAATAAAACAAATACATTTTAAAACAGTATACAAGTACTCAACAATCCAGCAGAAGCACTGCACTGCAGAGTGGTTAGTTTCTTGAAGCATTTAGTTGATTACAAGAAAAGTTACTATAGGCAGCCCATGGTATGTACCCAGATCACTAAAAACACACTTAACACTAAGGTTTTGTCTCACTGGCAACTGAATGACAAGCTTTTTGTTGTCCACAGATTCTTAACCCCACTCCAGCCTGAAAGACAAAATCTTTGTCCGAGCAAGTGATAATGCAAATAGGGTGTGGAAGTATTTTGTCTGCAAAAGTGACCAACAGCATTTACATTTGTAATCCCAGCTATACATATAAAATGATGGGGATCTACATTATGATACCACTCAAGAAAAATCTTGGAGTCATTGTGGTCAGGACTCTAAAAACATCCACTCAATGTGCAGTGGCAGACAAAAAATGAACAGAACTTTGGATATCATTAAGAGATAACTAATAAGCCATAAAATATATTTGAATCTATAGAAATCCATAATAAACCTGCATCTTGAATACTGTGTGCAGATGTGGTTGCCCTATCTCAAAAGATACTGGAATTGGAAAAGGTTCAGAAAAGAGCAACAAAAATTATTAGGGGCATGGAAATGCTTCTGTACGAGGAGAGATTAATAAAACTGTGAGTTTTCAGCTTGGAAAAGAGACTTGAGGTCTATAAAATAATTACTGGTGTAAAGAAAATAAAGAACATTACATAAGATCTAGAGATCACTACCAACTGAAAACAACAGACAGCAGGTTTAAAACAAACAAACAAAGGAAGTATTTCTTCATACATTAACCTGAGAACTCTTTGCCAGAAGATGTTGAAAAGGCCAAGACAATAACATGGTTCAAAAAAGAACTAGATAAATTCATGGAGGATAGGTCTCTGACACTATGCCCACATTTTTATGAAAATGTGTTGAAAATGAATATGTATAACTTAAATATACTTTATGCAAAACAGGGCAAGTAACCTATCATTCAAGAACTTGTAATTCACTGAATGTGCATATTCTACTTGTGGACATGTATCATTCTTGTATGTGAAGTTAAAAATGTTAAGTGGAAACCTGTTTTATTAATTCTAGGTCTTCTGGTGAAAGCCATTAGTGGTACGGAAATTAATGGCCTAGTATTCAAGACAATGATCTGTTCATGGTTTTGTTTTTCCTGTAAGCCCAAACTGTGGTAGATCCTAAGACGACAGGTGACCATGCCACCTTGTGCTGGAATCCATCTTGAATTTGGTATTTTTCCTATGTGGATAGGGAGAATTGAACAAAGGATTCCTACCCTAGAGAAATTCTATTTAAGGGAAGGGGAGTAAACAAGGATGGCCTTCAGCTGACTTTTGAAACTGCCTCCCCACTCTAATAGGATACACAAGAACACCTGAAAAAGAAAAGAACTGCAGGGAGAGAGGTGGAGTGCATTGCTTGGCCCAGCTCAGGGAAAAGAAGACCAGCTCTGGTTTGTGAAGAATTGCATCTGAGGTAAAAACCAGGGTGGATAAATATCAATGATTAACATACACACCACAAAAATGTTTTTTTATATAAATTGGATTTTCTTATTTAAATCAGATTGTTTTCCATAAAATATAAACGTTTTTTTCTTCAAAAAGTATCTAAAGATATTTTAATTAAGATACGTTATAGTTCAAAGATCTCATCATGGAACAAGGATTATAAATTCTCCCTCCCCTTCTCTCTCTCCTATTACACTCAGTGCTGAGACCCTTCTTGCCAAGGTGATAGCGACCAAGAAAGCCACCTTGCACTACAGGTGTTTCAAAGAGCAGGCTCATGAGGGGCCCTCATGAGACCCATGAGGACTAGATTAAGATCCCGGGGTGGATCCCTATACAGGGAAACAACTTGTCCATCTGCTACATAAAGTGTTTTGCCATTGTATTGGCAAACACAGACCTGTGATCCTCCCCAGGATGAAAGGCTGTGATTGCTGCTAAATGCACCTTCAGCAAGGAAGTAGCAAGGCCCTGGTGTCTAAGGTGTAGCAAACAGTCCAAGATTAGAGGATTGTGGCACATTTCAGGCTTATCCCCCTTTGTTCTGTCCACGAAGCAAAAAGCCTCCACTTGGCCTCATACAGTGCCCTGGTAGAGGGTTTTCTACTCTCTAGTAAAATCTTCTGCAGCTCCTGCAAGCAAACATATTCTAGTCTTGTCAACCATGCAGGTTCCCTGCTGCTAGGTGAAGGGTCACTAAATTTGGGTGGCACAGCCTCCCTTCCCCCAAATCCTGAGTGATCAAGTCTGGGACTATCGGTAGCATCTTCAGGTCTTCCACCACCAATCCAACAGGGTGGAGAACCAGTGTTAGTGAGGCCATGCCAACGCTACCATGATGACTGCTGCCCTGCAATGCCTGATCCTGACGAGGTCATGAATTAGCGGGAAAGGGGGAAATGCATACAGCAGCCCCCAGGGCCACTGGATATGCAGTGCATCATCCTGAGACCTGGGCCCATGAATGAGCAGTAGTTCTGGCACTGGGCATTCTTCCGCATAGCAAATAGGTCCAAATGGGGAAAACCCTACCACTGGAAGATTTCCCCTATAATATCTATCCTGATGGTACACTTGTGAGCCCGAAAGGACCGGCTGAGCTTGTCCACCAGAACTTTGCTGTACCCCAGCAGACAGGTTGCCTCCAGGTGGATGTTCCAGGCAATGCAAAGCTCCGACAGCTCTAGGGCTTTTTTGCAAAGGGGAGAGGAACGAGCTCCACCCTGTCTGTTGATATAATATATGGTGGTCATGTTGTCTGTCAACACCGCAACCACGCTGTTTTCCAGCTGAGGAAGAAAGGCCTGACATGCCAACCTGACTGCCTTGAGCTCTGACATTTATGTGTAGGGAACTCTCCCCCCCAGGGACTACATACCTTGAGTCCTGAGAGCTCCTGTGTGGGCTCTCCAGCCTGTGTCCGATGCATCTGCATACAGCTGTACCGATGGGTTCTGCTTGACAAGCAGGACCCCCACACAAACCGTCTCCTCCTGGAGCCACCAGTCAAAGGAGCACCATCTCTGGCAGTGTAACCACTGCATCCAGAGGTGACCATGCCAGGTTCTGAACACTCCTCAACCACCTTTATAGGGGTCGGAGCTTCAGCCTGGCATGGCTTACCATGTAGGTGTAAGCTACTATATGGCCCAATAATCTCATACATGTCCTTTCTGTGGTCCCTGAGAAGCGACACCTTTTCAATGGCAGAGTCCAGGTGGGTCCCCACGACTATATTTTTTGCGTGGGGTCCAGAGTGGACTTCTCGTTTATAAGGAGGCCTATAAATTTGGAAACCTGGAAATGGCAGAGATGCTTAATGACTCCTTTGTTTCGGTCTTTACCGAGAAGTCTGAAGGAATGCCTAACATAATGAATGCTAGTGGGAAGGGGGTAGGTTTAGAAGATAAAATAAAAAAAGAACAAATTAAAAATCATCTAGAAAAGTTAGATGCCTGCACGTCACCAGGTCCTGATGAAATGCATCCTAGAATACTCAAGGAGCTGATAGAGGAGGTATCTGAGCCTCTATCTATCATCTTGGAAGATGATTTATAAAAAGGGAAATAAGAACAACCCAGGAAACTACAGAACAGTTAGTTTAACTTTTGTGCCAGGAAAGATAATGGAGCAAGTAATTAAGGAAATCATCTGTAAACACATGAGCTGTGTCTACATTGGCACCCTTTTCCGGAAAAGGGATGCTAATGAGCCAAGTCAGAATTGCAAATGCTGCGGGGGATTTAAATATCCCCAACGGCATTTGCATGAACATGGCTGCCGCTTTTTTCCGGCTCAGGGCTTTGCCGGAGAAAAGCGCCAGTCTACACGGGATCTTTAGGAAAATAAAGCCTTTTCCGGAAGATCCCTCATTCCTCTTGAAATCAGGAATAAGGGATCTTCCGGAAAAAGCTTTATTTTCCAAAAGACCCCGTCTAGACTGGCGCTTTTCTCCGGCAAAGCCCCGAGCCGGAAAAAAGCGGCAGCCATGTTCATGCAAATGCCGCGGGGGATATTTAAATCCTCCGCGGCATTTGCAATTCCGACTTGTCTCATTAGCATCCCTTTTCTGGAAAAGGGTGCCAATGTAGACACAGCCTTGGAAGGTGGTAAGGTGATAGGGAACAGCCAGCATGGATTTGTAAAGAACAAATCATGTCAAACCAATCTGATAGCTTTCTTTGATAGGATAACGAGACTTGTGGATAAGGGAGAAGCGGTAGATGTGGTATACCTAGACTTTAGTAAGGCATTTAATACAGTCTAGCATGATATACTTATCAACAAACTAGGCAAATACAACTTAGATGGGGCTACTATAAGGTGGGTGCATAACTGGCTGGATAACCGTACTCAGGGAGTAGTTATTAATGGTTCACAATCCTGCTGGAAAGGTATAACAAGTGGGGTTTTGCAGGGGTCTATTTTTGGACCGGCTCTGTTCAATATCTTCATCAACAATTTAGATATTGGCATAGAAAGTACGCTTATTAAGTTTGCAGAGGATACCAAGCTGGGAGAGGCTGAGACTGCTCTGGAGGATAGGGTCATAATTCAAAATGATCTGGACAAATTGGAGAAATGGTCTAAGGTAAACAGGATGAAGTTTAATAAAGACAAATGCAAAGTGCTCCACTTAGGAAGGAACAATCAGCTTCACACATACAGAATGGGAAGAGACTGTC
Source organism: Pelodiscus sinensis (assembly GCF_049634645.1). Taxonomy (NCBI): domain Eukaryota; kingdom Metazoa; phylum Chordata; order Testudines; family Trionychidae; genus Pelodiscus; species Pelodiscus sinensis. The sequence continues at coordinate 7,827,148 of NC_134730.1, read as the reverse complement.
TAGGAAGGAGTACGGCAGAAAGGGATCGAGGAGTGATAGTGCAGGGCCTAAGCTTTGAGTCAGTGTAGCATGTCAGAAGAAGTTACTCACCTTGTGCAGTAACGATGGTTCTTCGAGGTGTGTCCCCCCGTGGGTGCTCCACTGTGGGTGTCAAGTCCCATCCCGGCGCCACAGATCGGAGATCTTCTAGCTGTTGTTTGCCAGACCACTCATGCGCGGCAGCCATCTTGCAGCTTTTCGCGCCATTTCCAGTAGCGCGGTCCAGCTCGCCCGTTCCTCATGACCGCCGAAGTCTGAAAGACATAAAAGAAAGACTCCAAAACGGGGAGGAGGGTGGGTAGTGGAGCACCCACAAGGACACACACCTCAAAGAACCATCGTTACTGCACAAGGTGAGTAACTTCTTCTTCGGGCAGTGTCCCCATGGGTGCTCCACTGTAGGCAATTTCACAGCAGTAGCCCGAAAGAAGAGGGCGGGTTCGGAATCAGTGGATTGTTGTCAAGGTTAGCACCGCGGTGACTACATCTGCGTCAATCATAATTATATTCTGTAAAGCGTAATGTTTGGCAAATGTGAAGCCCGAAGACCGGGTAGCTGCTCGACAAATGTCCTTCAAGGGAACTCCCTTAAAGAAAGCCACTGAAGAAGCCATCGCTCTGGTAGAATGAGCTGAAATAGCGCGTGGAAGTGGTCTATTTCTCAGTTCGTAGCATTGAGCTATGCAGGAAATGATTATTTTAGAGATTCTCTGAGAGGAAAGTGGAGAACCTTTAGAACGAGCGTCCATGGAGATGAACAAGTGGTGAGAATTCCTTACTTCTCAAGTTCTGTCAATGTAAAAGGCAAGGGCCCTACGTACGTCGAGGGAATGTAACCTTGCTTGATGTTCAGAGGTATGGGGTTTTGGATAAAAAACCGGTAATATGATGCGTTCATTTATATGGAAGGCAGAATTAACTTTTGGGAAGAAGGAAGGGTGAGGATGAAGGATAACTGCCTGAGGGGTGAAGATGGTATACAGAGGCTTGGCCAATAGGGCCGCCAACTCCCCCACCCATCTAGCTGATGTAATAGCCAAAAGGAATAGGACTTTCGAGCGTATTCAATTCACGTGTAGCTAATGGTTCAAATGGTGGATGCATTAGCGTATCTAAGACGAGCTCTAAGTTCCAAGAGTCTGCTTGGAACTCAGGAAAGAGATTAGCAATTCCTCTTAGAAACCTCTTTGTAACTGGGTGAGGAAAAGGGGGTGAACCCTTCTACGGGCTGATGAAAAGCCGTGTTCACAGCCAGATGCACTTTGAGCAAGGAGATAGCGAGTCCTGTTTAAGATACAGAATATATTGCAGTATGGACTGCAAAGAGGACGTGGGAGGTGGTGCACCATTGTAGGAATCTGCACCATTTATGAAGGTAAATAGCTCGTGTTAATGGTTTTATACTGTGGAGAATTACATTCTTCACCTCATGAAAACACATTATCTCCGTTTGTTTGAACCAGATAAGAGCCAGGCCATTGTGAGAGAGGCAATATGGCTGCGGATTGAGAGTGTGGCCGTGGTCCTGCGTGAGAATATCTGGACGATTCGGAAGATGGAAGGGATGATGAGGAGACATCCAAAGAGGTAAGGGAACCATATCTGGCGGGGCCAGAATGGTGCTATTAAAATCACTGTTGCATTGTCCGCAAGTATCTTTTCCAGGACTCTGTATATTAGTGGAATGGGAAGGAATGCATACAGCAATTCCCACTCCAGTTGTAAAGGAAAGCATCTTCTAGGGAGGCTCGACCTATGCCCGCTCTGGAGCAATAGTGAGCACATCTCACTGAGTGGCAAAGAGCTCGACTAAAGGGTGACCCCACTTGTTGAATATAGCACATAGCACGTGTGGGTGTATCTCCCACTCGTGCTGTTGAGCGAATTACCTGCTGAGCGCGTCGGCCGTGGTGTTGTCCTTCCCTGGTAGGTAAGCGGCTACAAAAGTCACTCCATGAAGATTGCAAAAGTTCCAAAGGAGGACGGCCTCCATGCACAGGGAATGGGAACGAACGCCTCCCTGTCTGTTTATACAGTAAACGGTGGTAATATTGTCTGTCAGAACAGTGGTGACCCGGTTGCGGAGGCAGGGAAGGAAATGTCTGCATACATTCAAGACAGCTTGTAATTCTAGTAGGTTTATGTGGAGAAGAGACTCCTCTGGCGACCATCGACCTTGAACCTGACTGTCTTGAGTGTGCGCCCCCCCATCCGATCAACGAGGTGTCCGTGGTAAGCTGTATCGTGGGTTGCGGTTTGTGAAAGGGCATGCCCGTCATGATGTTGCCTGGTGACGTCCACCAGCGAAGAGAACGTTTGACTATGACGGGAACTACTATGGACCTGTGTAGATCGCGTCTGCCAGGTACATATATCTTGGGATACCTAGTACTGGAGACAGTGTAGGTGAAGCCTGGCATTGGCTACCACAAACATCGTGGCCGTCATATGACCTAATAATTGAAGACATGTGAGGTCGGCTACCGTAGGGCTTGTGGTGATGACTTGTATTAAGTACTGGATGATGCGGAACCTGGAGAGTGGTAGTTATGCGCGCACTGTCGTGGAGCTGAGGTAGGCTCCAATGAATTCTATGGACTGCTGAGGAGTTAGTGTGGACTTTTGAATGCTGAGTATAAGACCGAATATGTCGAATAACTGGGTCGTAATAGTGACTGCTTGAGAGGCTTCTTCGAACGAATGTGCTCTGAAAAGACAGTCATTTAGGTAAGGGAAGATGATCACTCCTACGCAACGAAGATAAGCCGCCACTATTTCGAGAGTCTTCGAGAAAACTCTCGGAGCTGATGACAGTCCGAATGGCAGGACCTTGTACTGATAATGATTGTCCCCTACTACGAAACGAAGAAATCGCCGGTGTGCTGGATGTATGGTGATATGGAAGTAGGCATCCTGCAAACCGAGGGATGCGAACCAGTTGTGCTTTTCCAGTGCTGGAATGATCTTTGCCAAAGTCACCATCCTGAAGCACTGTAGGCGTAGGTAATGATTCAATTGCCGAAGGTCGAGTATAGGCCTCCACTCGCCTGATTTCTTCTCTGTTAGAAAATAACGGGAGTAAAACCCCCTGCCGTGGAAAGGCTCTGGAACCCTCTCTATAGCCCCTAGCTCGAGGAGGTGAGATACCTCTTGGGCGAGAAGAGGTTCATGAGAAGTGTCCCTGAAGGGTGGGGGGAAGGAGTGGAGGGGGAGTGAGAGAAATGGAATCACGTTAACTGGATGTCATCAGTTGTGTGACCCATCGATCTGACATGATGGAGGCCCAACGATGTTGAAAGGGCCTTAAGCGGTGGTGGAATGACACCTTGGTGACGGTGGAAGAGGGTATCAACGGAATAGTTCGCAGTCCCTCAATGGTCGCGTCAAACTTGCTGTTTGTTCAACTGCTGTTGCGTTGGTCTGGGCTGTTGAGGGCGACGTCTCTGGGAACATTGACGGCCTCTTTGAGCATCGTATTGTCTCCCCTGGTATGGAGTGTAGGGGAATGGTGTCTGCCTTTGATAAGGAGTGTAACGTTTGCATCTGAAAGGGGGGGTGTACATCCCCAATGTTCTTAAGGTGGTACATATGTCCTTTCCAGAATGCAAAACCTGATCTGTCTTATCGGCAAACAGGTTCTGTCTATCAAACAGATCTTCGACCTTGGTCTGTAGTTCTTTAGAGGTCACTGCCATGTGAAACCAGGTTGCTCACCGCATAACTATAGATGTCGCCGTGGTTTGGGCCGCTGTGTCTATCTTCGAAGACTGAGAGGGGTGAAGATTCCTCAACAAGTGATGCTGTTTCTGTTGCACCTCGCCTAGCTTGACATTTTGAGTCTCAGCGACCCTTTTAAAAAGTTCCTGAAAATCTCTGATGTCATCTGTGGGAGAGGTATCCCCCTGGAACACAGCATCACAGTGTATCAGGTGGATAGCCTGCATCCATTGGCATGTGTTCAAGAGGCATGAATTGATCGCCTGAAGGTGTGGGGGGGTCTGTCAGGCTGTGGGGACACCGACACACACTTGGGTGATGCCACAGATGATTGAGCCAATGACAAAGACACTGCTGCCGAGTGAGACAGCAATCGTGGCGACCACTCCCTGGAATCATATCGTCTGTACCAGCGGTCATCATGATACAGAGAATAATCGTAACGACTTGTGTAACGGTGACCATAATGTGAGGACCTGTGATGTGATGGAGACCTCGAGGATCTGGAGCGTCGTCTGAAATAAGAGGGCGATGGAGAATATCACTGGTGGTAGTAATAGAGTGAAGGTAAGACATGCCGAGTATGGTACGTTGCAGGAGACTGATAGCGAGTCCTCATAGGAGAGCGAGGCAGTGGAGAAGGTGGTTCCGGTGAAAATGTCTCCGGACCTGGACTGGGAGACAGCATAGGAAGCCGCTGTGCTCTCTCCCTCACTCTGCTCGACACATGGATGGATGATGCAGAGGGGGTCGACCTCCTTGACAGTGCCGTTCAGTCAGGTTGTGCCGGTGTCACCCTGGTACTGGTGGAAGCAGGAGTAACGGACACCAGAGATGAAGTCAGTGCCGTGGTTCTCGGTGCCGAGGGCTCCATAGGCACCGTGGTTCTTGGTGCCGAGAGCTCTGTTGGTTCCACAGATATCAGTGCTGGCGGCTCGGGCGGCTCCCTGGCTCTCGGTGCCAGCGGCGGTGCCACGGCTCTCGGTGCTGTTGGAGAGGGCGGTGCCCTGGTTCTCGGTGCCGGAGAAGACTCCAACAGCGAGTGTCTCGGTGCCAAAGACTCCGGTGCCGGAGACGGCACTGCTGGAGTAGCTGACTTAGCCCTATGAGGGAGACGGCGCTGCTGGAGTAGCTGACGTAGCCCTACGAGGTGCGCGTTCCGATGGACTTGGTGCTGCCACACTTCGGGCATGCTTGTCCTTCTCTGGCCTGCGGATCACCACTAAGCCTGAGGCTGAGGTGCCCAGTTTGTCAGCCGTACTCACTCTTGATGGAAAAGAGCAAGATGAAGAGGAAGGTTTCTTCTTGTAAGTGGCCTTAGTCAGGACGTGAGGAGATACCTCCGCTGGAGGGTCTGACTGTGGTCTGAGGGCTTTGTCAAAGAGAAACATTTTGAGATGCATCTCGCAGTCTCTGCAAGCCCTGGCCGTTAGCTTTGAGCAGTGAGGGCACTTCTGTGGAATGTGCCCCTCACCAAGACATTTTATGCACGCTGAATGCCCGTCTGAAGCAGGCACAGAGTCCTTACAGAGCGCGCACCTCTTAAAACCTGGGGAACCAGGCATTGTAGAAGATTAACTAACTATAAGAGAAAAAAATATATTTTTTTTTTGTTCAAAGAATATCTATATATAACTAACTAACTAAGTACTATTTACACTAAAACAAGTTACTCCTCTCAGGAAAAACAAAGAACAATAGAAGGAGCTACTACTCCATCTGCACCCGAGGACGGTTGAGAGGAACCGGCGAGCCGGACCATGTGATTGGAAACAGAGCTAAAAGCCAAAAGATGGCCATCGCGCATGCGCAGTCCGGCAAACAACAGCTAGAAGATCTCCGATCTGCGGCGCCGGGATGGGACCCGACACCCACAGTGGAGCACCCACAGGAACACTACCCGAAGAAGAATCATAAGGTTGGAAGAAACCTCAGGAGGTCACTGAGTTCTCCAACTGCCTGACCAAAGCAGGATCAACCCCAAGTAAATCATCCTAGCCAGGGCTTTGTTAAGCCAGGACTTCAAACCTTTACGAATGAAGATTCTACCACCTCCTTAGGAAACCCATTCCAGTGCTTCACCACCCTCCTAGTAAAATAGTTTTTCCTAATATGCAACCTAGACCTCCTCCACTGCCACGTGAGACCACTGCTCCTTGTTCTATCATCTGTCAACACTGAGAACAGCCTCTTTCCATCCTCTTTGGAACCCCCCTTCAGGTAGTTAAAACCTGCTATCAAATCTTTTCTTCTGTAGACTAAAGTACGTGTTCAAGTATAGACTGTCTTGTCTATACTAGATGTTTGTAACATGACTATTACAATGTGTTAGATGGACTATGTTAGGCAGTACCATATCTTTAAATCCTGATCTAGATAAAGCCTGTGGGGCTTCAAGTGGTACAAGCCATGAAGAGAAGGGGGGGGGGGGAAGCAAATCAATCACATATTGTTTGCAGAGAACAAACCGTGTATTAAGCAATGCCTCAATGCCATGAGAAGGATGGGTTGGGTCAGCCTCAGTGTTTATACTCTACACATGTCTACATTTCCTGTCCAAAAAGCATCACCATAGTTACTAATAAAAATTATAATAATCTAATGACTGCTTTCTACCAGAGTGCAGAACACCTGAAAGTTACAGAAGAATGCTTTGATTTAAATACCTTTATCAGAAGAACCTATTCGAGTATATACAATTATACTAAAACTGTGCAAGTCAAGAGCCATATTCTAAAAAACAGTATCACAAAAAAAATCCAGTAATGTGGAAGTACACACATTATGTGATAAGTGTCAAGCAGGCACCCCACATTATCCAATTCAGCAGCACTTTACTCCAGTTAAACAGGAAGTAACGCTCATTTCTTTTAAGAGTTGGTAAATATTCTGTCAGTTCTTCAATTCTTTAGTCATTCAACTCTGCAGCAATGGCCAATTAAATATTTATCAAATATTCTAATACTATAATAAATCTTAATGACTGATGGGTTTCAGATGGGTAGCTGAGTTAGTCTGTAAGATGAAAAAACTTAAACAACGAACCGTCTGGTAGCACTTTAAAGATTAACAAAACATGTAGATGGTATCATGAGCTTTTGCGGACACAGCCCACTTCTTTAGATAACCTGGTCTTCCAACACTCCGGTCATCTGAAGAAGTGGGCTGTGCCCGCAAAAGCTCATGATACCATCTACATGTTTGTTAATCTTTAAAGTGCTACCAGACGGTTCGTTCTTTTTTAAGCCTTAGAAAAGATGACACAAGATGGGTGAGATTCTCTTATTGGACTAACCTCTGTTGGTGAAAGAGAGAAGCTTCCAAGTGACATAGGTCTCTGCTGTAACTGAGAAGTGACTACGTTTCTCATCTCGTTTGAGGATTTAGAAAGTTAAATCTTTTTTTGGAATGGAAATAAGAGTAAGTTGTGAAGGGAGTGCTTTCGAACACTAGATCAGTAACTACAGAAGAAGCCATGCGTCTTTCAAAGCACAAAGGAAAGTTTCTTTATTCTGGAGTTTTGTACTTCAAGTCATAAATGAAAACATTTAGGATATATTCCAGGCACATACGTGACATTTAATTGACAACACACTACAGAGACCTACCCACAGGAGACCTTTATGATTACTAATCTCTCCTGATGCTGCAGCAGAAAATGATTGCTGCAGCAGAAAATGGTATGCAGAAAATGGTGACATTTTACAGCAAACTACAACTACACACACACACACACTATTTGATTAAACAAACTATGTATTCAACTTTACATCAAGACAATGCAATTTTTAAATTTTGCACTGTATTAGAGAATTAACTCAATAGCTTTATTTTGCTCAGAATAAAAGAAACAATATATTTTTGTGGCATTCTAAAGGGGCATAAGTAACCCTAGATAACCTAACCTTGACCCTAGATCAGTGATTCCTAATCTTTTTTATACTGAAGATGAGCAAACCCATTCACAACTTTTGGTGGACTGGTAACATTTATTTGTAAATTCATTATGCAAACTCATTTGCATAAAATCAAAGCCCCAGGCCCAAGAGCTGCCATGGACAGCCCCTCTCCCCTCCCTGCATGCCCCTATCTCTCTCTCTCTCTCTCTCTCTCTCTCTCTCACACACACACACACACACACACACACACACACACGGTGGGAAACGGAGATGGTAGAAGGATAGGGATGAACCGGAGCTTTCAAATTCTGCATGGAATCCAGCTGGGAGCCAATGACTCGGGGAGATTGCTAATCCACCCAACCAGCTCCCTCCATTCACACCAGTCTCTCCCCTGCCCTGTGAGAGGGGATCAGGCAGGGTGGGAGCGAACACAACGCTGCTTGGAAAACAGGGATCCTCTCCTCCCCAAGACCCATGTAAATCGAGTCTAGAGCTAGGAGACAGAAGATAGCAGGAGGAAAGAAAGAGGCTGGGGATGGGGAAGCAACCACCGGCAAGGGGGCAGGGCAAGAGGCAAAGGGATCAACAAGGGCACTGCAGGTGCTCAACAGTGAGGAGCCAGCTGAGCCCCCTACGCACAAGAGAGAGGCAGGGAAAGGATCCCGATGCAAAGACACAGAGTGGAGGGGGGAGGGGGAAGAAAGAGTGGAAGGGAGCCCAGGTCAGGTACCCATGTTGCTCCCTGCCCGTCTCTGCATGAGGCTGCACCAGCAGAGGAAGGTCCGAGCCCAGAGAAGCCCTATGGCTTGAGTTGAAGGATTTCTTTTTTGCTTGTTGTGGTGCCACCTTGTGTGTGCTGCCTCCTGACACAGCCCCAAATCTTCAGGAGCCCTATGCAGCCATGTGTGATTTGAATGCCTAAAGATGGCCCTAGAACCCTCCGGCATCCTGATGCTGGTGATGGATGTGATCTCTCAGCTCTTGTTTCCTTCAATGTTTTAAGCCTTGCTCATAGAGGCCAAGGTGGTACATCTCTTTCTACCCATCACAACCATTCTACAGCAAAGCTAATTCTCATACACAGTTACCCTCACCTGAAGGTATGAGATGGTTTGTAGTGAGATGAAAAGAAACAGAAGCAGGGGAACTGCTGGCTGGCACAAACTACGCCTGGAATTGTATTATGCTCATTTTGGCTAAGTAGCTGGCAGCCAAGCTCTCAAATGAGGATCCATACCCTTCCCTTCATATGAGGCTAATCCTCTCCAAGACCCATGAAAAGAAACAATGAGGAAGAAAGCACAGAAGTTAAGGACTATTGCAAAAATGTGTTGGCATTGAAAAACAAATGGACTTTGTATGAAAGAAAGGGAAACTTTGTTTCTGCCTGGCTTTGAACCAGGGACCTTTAGCATGTTAGACACACACATGCTAATAGCTATACCACAGAAAAAAACTTACTGGTGCATTTTGGGCCTCTTGCTAAAGATTTCCATGTAGCCAGGGCATCAGCCAGTTTCCCTTTGGAACACAAAAAGGCACCTGATAAGTAACAATTTATGTGGCATCAGTGATCAGAAATGTAACTTATGCTCGAAAAAGCCCACCTGCAACAAGCTGCCAAAAATAAACATTCACTAGGCAATATTATCCAGAATGTGAACCTTGATCATCTCTCCAAAGAATTGCTGGTAGAGAATCCGATGGATGTGAACATCAGAGCATACAGAGGGGGAGAAGGATCATTCTCAGAAAATTACTGTCTTCCAAAGGCAGCTGACACAGTCACTAACTCAAGTGATCCAGAAAAGCACGTTCCTATCACCCCAAGACTCCCATTTAACTCAACTGATTTGAATCAAGATCGTATTAACCAGAAATATATCTTGGCCTGGGCAGTGCATTTAGTAATAATTACTCTCTACCTATCAGGAGTAGGATTTCAGAAATGCTGTACAGGCTACCAAGAGCTGCTTACACTAAACTCTCAATTACACAACTAACTTTGGTGAGGGCTATGTGGGAGTAAACTAAGATTTTGCTTAAAATAAATAATCAGTGGCAGAGAACTTGGATCATGGTAATTTTAAGAACATATTTTTCTTACACTGGTAGAATGCAAATAACTTGTAGTGATACACACAGAATCACAGAGCTGGAAAAGACCTCAGAAGGTTGTCAAGTCCAGCCCCCTGCTCTAAGCAGGACCAATCCACATACAGCCTCTCTCCGAGTTACAAACAAGTTACGGACTAAACACTAGGACGTAACTCGATCTGTTCATAACTTGGACCCCACTGAGTTACACGCGACCACGCTGTTCGTAAGCACGGGTCGCATTCGTAACTCGGGGACCACCTTTACGACCGCTCCATGGGAGCTTTGATCGTAAGTGCGAACGGTTGTAACTCGACGGTTCGCAACTCGGGGAGCGGCTGTAGATAAACACTGCCCCTCACAGAACAAGTACAAAAACTCAGATAGAAAAAAAATGCAGAATAAAGGTCAAATTATTGCAAATTATTGTTCTAGTCCCTTCCAAGACATTCTCTGCACTTCCTTCTTTGAGTTTAATTAACAACTGTCATGTTATTAATGAGATCAATCTGAATTAATATGATGACTATAAGACATTGCATTTTAAAAAAAATTAAATTAAATCCCACAATCTCAGACACTATTTCTGCCTTGAGTCCCCCCTGACCATTTGTGAGCTTTTCAATCTCATTTTTGTTTCTATTAAAAAGTTTCACAGCTCTGTTGTCACGTGAAAACCCACAACCCCAGCCAAGGCAAGACACCAACTGCACGAGTTTACAAATCAAACAGAAGATTCAATCATGCACAAAGAACTGGTAAATACAAAAAGTTAAAATACTAGGGACATACATTTTATGTTAAACCCTTGCAGGTCTAGCAATCAGCAGGCATTAATCACAACACAATCCGGCTTGCAGGGAAGAAGCGCTGCCTGCATGCTGCTGTTCCCTCAGCTGGGAGAGGGGGAGAGGCAGTGCTTCTTCCTCACAAGCCAGATGGTTCAGCAAGTCTTGGGGCTTTTTCTCCCCCTACAGCAGGAGACCAGTGCTGGTGCTCCAACCACACAGGGAGAGCAGGGAGGTGAGGTGGGAGGACAAGGCTGCAGCAACCTGCAAGCCAGATGCTGTGCGGTGGCTCAGTGAATTGGGGTGTACCTCAAACACAGAGCCCCCAGAGCCACCCCAAACAGCTGGCTTCAGCTGTGGCAGCCCCCACGGCCCAGCAGCCAGTGGCTCGTAGCCCAGCACTGGTCGGCAGACGGTTGTTGGGAACTGCTGCTCTAGATAACGTAATTGACTATGTAAATAAAGCTCCTTGGACAGTAACTTAGATACCTTCCCTTCAAAAACACCAATATCCAAATACAAAAGTATAAAAGCAAGGCTTCAAATATGCTGAGAGGGATCAATTGCAAACTTCCTCTATATCCAGAATCTGGCCTTACAACAATTTCCTTTCCTTTTCTCACTGCAGAAGAGTGATAGAAACATGTCTCATTGCTATAGCAACTGACTGCTAACAACAAAGTTCACAGACAGGAATTTAAAGCAGAATACAATTTCCCCTGCATTAACTGACTCACATCCTAGGACCATTATTAGTTTTTTTTCATATTGTTACTAGCCTGTCTAGCTTTTAACATTTCTATACATCAGAGTACAACATCTACTTTACCTAATTCAGTCACTACTGTCTATAGCAGTGGTCACCAACCAGTAGATTGGGGATCTACTGGTAGCTTCCAGGAGAGAGACAGCTCAGTGGCTTGAACAGTGGCTTGCTAAACGCAGGGTTGTGAGTTCAATCCTTGAGGGGGCCATTTAGGGTTCTGAGGCAAATCTATCAGGGATGGTACTTAGTCTCCAAGTTCTGAAATTTCCCATTGATACCTTCTCTGCATTTTGTCAGATCTTCAGTGAAAGTATTCATAAAATTAACTGCATGTTTTAGGTCATCATCCAAGACTACAATAACCGCTATAAGACAGTTTGAATTTTGATTCTGATTTCATTTACTGTGGCAATTGGGATTGTGTGTCTGGGAGTGTTTGATCCTCAGGATCAGCCTTCCCCAGTGTGACTAATGAGGGAGTATGCCTGACCTAGGCTAGCAGGCTTTAAAAGGCAGAGTGACCAGGGGAGCGAAGCAGATGGGAGCTGCAGACAGACGTTTAAGAGGGAGAGCAAGAGATCCCATCACTGAACAGGCTGCCAGGTGAGTGTACTAGCTTTTGGGCTACGTCTACACTGGCCCCTCTTCCGGAAGGGGCATGTAAATTTCACGAGTCGTCGTAGGGAAATCCGCGGGGGATTTAAATATCCCCCGCGGCATTTAAATAAAAATGTCCGCCGCTTTTTTCCGGCTTTTAAAAAAGCCGGAAAAGAGTGTCTAGACTGGCCCCGATCCTCCGGAAAAAGTGCCCTTTTCCGGAGGCTCTTATTTGAAGTAAGAATAAGAGCCTCCGGAAAAGGGCACTTTTTCCGGAGGATCGGGGCCAGTCTAGACGCTCTTTTCCGGCTTTTTTAAAAGCCGGAAAAAAGCGGCGGACATTTTTATTTAAATGCCGCGGGGGATATTTAAATCCCCCGCGGATTTCCCTACGACGACTCGTGAAATTTACATGCCCCTTCCGGAAGAGGGGCCAGTGTAGACGTAGCCTTGGAGTTTAAGAGGGAGTTTGAAAGAGGGAAGCCTATTATGGTTAGGAAGATCTGCAACACTTGTGCCAGCACTGCTTCGGTCTCCTCCGTCTGCGCCCGTAGCCAGACAGACCACCTGACCATGGATGCCTCTACCTGGTGTGGTTTTGCAGGGAGTGGGACTTGCAATTCCCACTTACTGAAATCCAGGCTGGGGGTACCATCCAGTGTAAAAGGTGCCTGTTGGAGGAATCTCTCAGGAAGCAGGTGGGAGAGCTACAGGAGGAGGTGGCTGAATCCATGAGCAATTCCTGGACAGTATTAATGTGGAGACAGCTGAGGTAGCGGTCTCACTACACAAGATTGCTGACACACCAAAGGTGGAGGAGGAGATGGCTCCGGGGGGGAGAGGGGGGCGCACTGGCAACTGGTTACTTCTGGCAGCAGGCAGTGCTCCACCCCCACTTCCAACCCTCCTGAAGATAAGGAACCACCCCCTACAGCTGTGGAGGAGAAGCCTTGTACCCTCAACATGAGAACATAAGAAAAGCCATACTGAGTCAGACCAAAATTCCTTCCTGCCCAGTATCCTGTCTGCAGACAGTAGTCAATGCCAGGTATCCCAGAGGGAGTGAACTGAACAGAGAATCAAGCAATCTCTCTCCTGCCCTCCATTGCTAGAAGCTAGGGCCACCATTCCTTTCCCATACTGGCTAATAGCCATTAATGGACTTAATCTTCATGAATTTATCTAGTTCTCTTTTAAACCCTGTTATAGTCCTAGCCTTCACAACCTCCTCAGGCAAGGTGTTCCACAGATAGTGCATAGTCAATGTGAAGAACTTCCTTTTATTTGTATTAAACCTGCTGCCTGTTTCATTTTGTGGCCCCGAGTTCTTATATTATGGGATCAAATGAATAGCTTTTTCTTATTCATTTTCTCCACACCACTCATGATTTTATATACCTCTAGCATATTCCCCCTTCGTCTCCTCTTTTCCAAGACGAAAAGTCCCAGTCTCTTTAACCTCTCCTCACATGGGACCCGTTCCAAACCCCTATCATTTTAGTTGCTCTTCTCTGAACCTTTTTTAATGCCAGTATATCTTTTTGGAGATGAGGTGACCACATCTGTACACAGTATTCAAGATGTGAGCATACCATGGATTTATATAAGGGCAATAAAATATTTTCTGTCTTATTCCCTATCACTTTTTTAATGATTCCTAACATCCTGTTTGCTTTTTTGACTGCCGCTACGCACTATGTGGACGTTTTCAGAGAACTATCCACGATGACTCCAAGATCTCTTTCCTGATTAGTTGTAGCTAAATTAGCTCCCATCATATTGTATGTACAGTTGGGGTTATTTTTTCAAATTTGCATTATTTTCATTTATCCACATTAAATTTCATTTGCCATTTTGTTGCCCATTCACTTAGTTTTGTGAGCTCTTTTTGAAGTTCTTCAGAGTCTGCTTTGGTATTAACTATCCTGAGCAGTTTAGTATCATCCACAAACTTTGCCACCTTTACCCCTTTTTCCAGATAATTTATGAATAAGTTGAATAGGATTGGTCCTAGAACTGATGCTTGGGGAACACCACTAGTTACCCCTCTCCATGATGAAATTTACCATTTATTCCTACCCTTTGTTTCCTGTCTTTTAACCAGATCTCAATCCATGAAAGGATCTTTCCTCTTATCCATGACAATTTAATTTACGTAAGAGCCTTTGGTGAGGGACCTCATCAAAGGCTTCCTGGAAATCTAAGTATACTATGTCTACTGGATCCTCCTTGTCCATGTGTTTGTTGACCTTTTCAAAGAACTCTAATAGATTAGTAAGACATGATTTACCTTTACTGAAACCACGCTGACTTTGCCCAACAAATTATGTTCTTCTATGTGTCTGACAATTTTATTCTTTACTACTGTTTCAACTAATTTGCCCGGGACTGATATTAGATCTGTAATTGCCGGGAGCATCTGTATAGCCCTTTTTAAATATTAGCGTTACAGTAGCTATCTTCCAGCCATTGGGTACAGAAGCGGATTTCGAGGATAGGTTACAAACCATAGTTAATAGTTCCGCAATTTCACATGTGAGTTTTCAGAACTTTTGGGTGAACGCTAGCTGGACCTGGTGACTTGTTACTGTTAAGTTTATCAATTAATTCCAAAACCTCCTCTAATGACATTTCAATCTGTGACAAATATCTGAAGACTAACCAGTCTGATTTTCCAGTGCACTCTGAAGGCATTTTCTATTTTATTCTTTTTTCTTACCTTGACTTGTAGTCTTCCTTTCTTCACACTATCTACGTTTTAAAAATATATGATTCTGCAGTAGAACACATAGTTTAACCTCCCAAGGTTTTCCTTGACTCCTGTTTTCTCACTCTCTTCCCATTGGCTACGTCTAGACTGGCATGATTTTCCAGCAATGCTTTTAATTGAAAAGTTTTTCATTAAAAACATTTGTGGAAAAGAGCATCTAGATTGGCACAGATGCTTTTCTGCAAAAGCATTTTTTGCGGAAAAGTGTCCATGCCGATCTAGATGCGCTTTTGCGCAAAAAAACCCCAATCGCCATATTCGCGATCGGGGCTTTTTTGTGCAAAACAAATTTGAGCTGTCTACACTGGCCCTTTTGCGCAAAAGCTTTGCGCAAAAGGGACTTTTGCCTGAACGGGAGCAGCATAGTATTTCCACAAGAAGCACTGATTTCAGACAGTAGGAAGTCAGTGTTCTTGCAGAAATTCAAGTGGCCAGTGTAGACAGCTGGCAAATTTTTCCACAAAAGCATCTGAATAGTACAAAGATATCTGGTAGCAGAACAAAGTTACTTTTTTTGCTTCACTTTAGTTCCCACTGGCATATTTACCAACTGTTGCTTGGGTTCTTAACTCATTCTTTTTAATAAAAGAAAAATGGTGGGTGGGGAGGCTGAAGTGTTCTCTCCCTGCCCCACCCTGTGATTTGTAGGAAGGCTGCTCGCTCTTCCTCTTCCTGTCCCTGTCAAGAGGGAAGGCAAAGTTCACAGCTCATCTGCGCCCCCTGTGCTTCCCAGCCAGAGTGAGGAATGCTGAAAACTGTGCACTTTCCACTCGCTCCCTGTTAGAGAAAAGAAACTGCTTCCCCAGTAAAAAAAAAAAGTTTGGCTAGACTTGCTATAGTGGGCTGCAGTACTCCTCTGGAGAAACCGGCCGCACCCTTCCTGCATACCATTGCCTTTAGAAAAAGGGAAGGTGTGAAAAGGGGAAAATAGCCTCAGACTCTCTCACCCGTCACCTTGGCATGAGAACTGCGGGGCTTACCTGGTCCCATGAAACCCATTTCGGCCCAACCCCTGGGACACAGACCCCCCCCACTTGGTGACCATTGTGCCATATATGGTAATATGCAAGCACGGGAAAGCGATGTGCAGATTTGGGGATAAATACCCATCGCACAGTTCGCTCGAGGACGCCTTCGCAACACATGTACCACCGTGCTTGTGCCTTCTCGTATACTTCAAAGTGCTGCCGGCCTGATCAACCGACCAGCCACCTCCCCCGACTCTCGGGCGTAACCAAGGCCTTTGCAACCGAACCGATATCTGTGAAATGTTCCATGTGCTGTATAAGTTGGTATGTATGATTTGATTTTTTCTTGTTGTATAAGCTTAGTGTTGTAGTTGTTTTGGGTAGTACATAGAGTTTGTAGTTATCACTTATTTAATTAGTATAGCTGGATATTTTTAGACTAGAGACTATTCCCCTTGCCATTCCCATCTTTATATCTCTGACATGTTTAACTAGAAATCACAGAATAAATAAATACTGTAAATTCATTATTAACACAGTCTATTAAAAATCTTAGAATAAATACTACAAATTCATCACTGTCATAAATAATTACTTTTTATTTGATAAAACAGTCCACCTGGTTCTGTCCTTCCCCCTTAGGTATGCATCATCGGGCCTGTGATTCTCGCGACAATGTCCATGTTTACAATTGCTGTCACTAAAGCAGGGGTGTCCAAACTTTTTTCAAAGAGGGCCAGATTTGATGAAGTGAACATGCGTGAGGGCCAACCATTTTGCCTGACATTCTTTGAACCATTAAAATTAAATGCAAATTAACTATTTTATGCAAAGTTTATTGCAAACGGCATACTTTTCATTTCGTCACATGGATCACAAATCTAAACAGGTGTTAAATCACTCTGCCTTTCATATCTGAAGGCCAGATGAAAAAAAATCCAGGAAGCTGAAATATATGTCAGGAACATTGTAAAGTACATTACATATTATTGGTAATAAAGGTTGTCTGTCAACTTTTAAGTTCAAAAAATATGAACAGGAACATAACACCAAGTATAGATGTTGTATCCAAATATATGTATAACTGATTTAGACCAACTAACATTAACTGAGATTTTACAATGTATTCATCTCAATACATATGGATTCGTTGGGGGCCATAAAAGATAGATATTGCCAAATTACCTGTGGGGCCGTATTAAACCAGAACACGGGCCGCAATTGGCCCGCGGGCCGGACTTTGGACATGCCTGCATTAAAGTAATGACATCAACCTTCCATTCAATTAAAAAAAAAAAAAGAAACTAACTAAAAACACATAGCAGGGTCCTGGAACCCATAATTCTCAGGTAAAAAGAGTTGTATATGTATTTTTGAAGAATTGAAAATACATTAAATTTAGCTCTATAAATAATGATTGCAGAAATAGAACATGACTGTCCAGGTGGTGTCAAATACAAAGCAAGAAAAGGATTCAGGAAGTAGTGGACACCAGTTTCCCATTTTGCTACCACAGTATTTCAGGACTTCTAACTAGGAAAGCAAGGGGCAGAATTTAAAAAAAAAAAAAAAAATCAATGAAGAAATGTATTTCTAAATTTGAAAAAAATGCAAAAACAAACAAAGGTCTGAGAGAAAACAGTGTCAAAGCTACTTAAGCTGATATTAAACTTGACATTTTCAAACAATTAAAAAAGAAATAGCCATCACAACAGTAGCTTCACAAACAAGAGAGCTGCAGGCATTGTGCTTCACTGCCACCACAAATCAACAGGCATTAAATTACAATGTGAAAATAAACCTAATTAGTTACAACAACAATAGAAGACAGTTGGTATTGAATTATAATGTGACAGTGCAAAAGGCCAACAGTGGAAAAAATAGCTGATGCCTCATGGAATAGAAAAACATTCCATTTAGAGATAATTTGGTCTAGTTCTCTTTTCGTACAAGCATTTTTTGCATGTAACAAGGATCTTTAAAACCTGAACTCTTGCTGCTTTATTCCTCACCTGAAGTCAATCTAATAGAATGATTTATTGAACCAGTAAGGTTGCCAGGTATCCGGTTTTGAACCGGACAGTCCAGTATTGAACCTTCTGTCCGGGAAACAAATTGAGAAGTATTATCATGAGTGTCAATACATAGCTGCATACTGCTTAGCTGGTAGACTCGCTCACACTACATGACTCGCAACGGGGGGGGGGGGGGAGAGAGGGACACAGGATAGACTCCCTGGGGCCGGACTTACCCATACACAGATAGCACCCTGAGGTCTTGTGTGCTGGGGCCAGCCTCGCTTCCCGCCAACCAATTCCCTCCACACACACCCTTTCCCCATAGCCAGCTCCGCTCCCAGCCAGCCCTGCTCCCATCCCTGTCAGCCAGTTCTCCCCGCAGCCAGCTGTCCTCCCCCCAACCACCTCTCGGACAGCTAGTCCCCCCCGCCCCTATCTCTCCCAGTGAGCCCCACTCCGCACCGGCCAGTTCCCCCCCACCCCCTCCCCAACCACCTCCCGGACGGCCCTGCTTCCCACCAGCCGGTTCTCCCCCCAGCTGTCTCCGGGCCAACTGGTCCCCCCCCCACGATCTCTCCCAGTCATCCCCGCTCCCCCCGACTCCCCACTGGCCATTCCCCCCTCCCCTCCCCCCAACCACCTCCCAGCCAGCCCTGTTTCTTCTCTCCCTTCCCCCCCCCCCCCCCCCCGGAACTTCACCAGCCAGCTCCACTCCCCTCCCAGCCAGTCTCCTCCCCTCCCCCCCATCCCACTATGAGATCACAAGTGTCCGGTACTTTTTTGAAACCCATCTGGTAACCGTACCAGTAACTATTTTAGATGTGATAGAAAATGGTTTCAAGAGGGAAAATGAACACTGATAAGAATTCTACAAAAAAAGATCATGTTTTCATTTAAAAGCTTCTCCATATAAAAAGTC
Source organism: Pelodiscus sinensis (assembly GCF_049634645.1). Lineage (NCBI taxonomy): Eukaryota > Metazoa > Chordata > Testudines > Trionychidae > Pelodiscus > Pelodiscus sinensis. The sequence goes on along the minus strand of NC_134730.1, from coordinate 7,808,567 downwards.
AGGACAGAGGAATACAGTTCACCTACATAAAGCTGAACAGTCTGTAGAGTATACTTGTCAAAAGTTCCCGCCAACCCCCATCACACATCAGCAAGTATACGCATCTCTGGACCATGGCTTACTCAGATGAAATTTACATAATTCTGCAGGACTAATATGTAAAACAGGTCAAATTACAAGTTGTCCCCATCTTGGTCCTTCTGAAGGCCCCATCCTTGGCAGTCTGGCAGGGCTGTAGAATCTATCAAGTTGATCCTCAGATTCTATAGGAACTGTTGTAGTATTTCAGGCTGAGGGCCAGTTCAGAATTCTATCAAGCCATGTTCAGCCCTGCAAGATATTCTCGTGGGGCAATGTAAATACATTCTGCTGGAAAGTGCTTCAGTTACTCATTTCACCCACAAAGCCACTCTGGAGCTAGAAAAGAAAACAGACTCCCAGGCAAGAGCTGCCCCAGGGGCAGCTAGGGAAGATGGGGCAGAGTCAGGAGGCATGATATATGGAGGCAGGAGCAGAAAATATGGGGCACACAGGAATTTTGTGGGGAGTCACAGACTGGGGTTCAGATATACTAGTGGGGGCACAGACTGCAACAAGCACCAAATAGGAGTGGGGGTTTAGAGAGGGAGATGGGGGAAGGGAGTGCAACTTATGCGCTCAAATTTGTTAGTCTCTAAGATGCCACAGGACTCCTCGTTTTGGGGGGGAGGGTGCAAGGACACTTAGGGACAGGGGCAGATGTGCTTGAATGAATGGGGGCAAGGGATCAGCTAGGGTCTGCACTGTACAGGCTCCCCCAAATCTCCCCCCATCCAAAAATAAACCCTATTCCATACTTATTCCATCCATGCTCAACAACCCTCCAAGTTTACACTGAGGCTTCCTTCCCAACAATTACTTACCTCTTCCTCAACTCCTCCATTCTTCCCAACCTTTGTGCTGTTTGAGGGGTGCAGGAAATTCATTTCCATATTATAGCTTAAATGAATTATTAAGAGTTCTATAATAATATCCCTAATAGATTACTTATTTCCTGAACCTTTTTTGCTGTCTGTATGTTAAAGACAGTTGCTGACAGGTATTTTGAAATAAATAACCAAAATAATTGAGACCAGCATGATTATATAGTGTTATTTTGACAAAAATATACTGAATCTTGCAGAAAATCTATGCAGAATTTTCTGCACAGAATTCCCCGAGGAGTAAAGGTAGAAGAATTGGATAGGAAGAATGTATTCAATGCCTATACAGGGGGAAATCATTATCTGGCCCTTCTTTGAAATAAGTTTCCTTTATCTTCGTCGGTCTGTCATTCTGGAGCTCTGTTGAGACCTGGAAGAAAGAGAATGCTTCAAGAAAAGCACTATCTTCCAGAGAAAGGAGAAAAACTTGCGAAGCCTGCCTGCATGCTGAGCCAAGAAAATGGACAAAAAAGTCTGCATACAGTTTGCCTGACACACACAAATTCACTCATTCATCCAACTAGATGACAACCACAGAGGCTATCATTTCCCCAGCAATTTTATCTACAAGTTTTGGCTAACACAGTATGCTGCAACACACCAGAAGATTATAAATATTCTTCACACAACACAGAATGTATCACTTCACTCAACATTTTTGTAGCATTTTCCATGACAAGTGTTGACACTAGACTTGATACAATTCAATTGACTAACTTGTGACCAAAAGCCATAATGAAATGCTAAAACATTCTGAGATTGACATAAAAATGAAAGAGTGACGACATATGGTTTGTAAAAGTCAAGCAAATGGGAAGTAGCTAAGCTAGTGTTTCCAGAGTCTCATACTGTCTAGCAACACCAACAGTGGCAGATTGTATTCCCATAAACACCCTGTGATGAAGCAAACAGGCCCCACATTAAAGGGCTGAGAGTATCATAGAATCATAGAACTAGAAGAGACCTCAGAAGGTCATCAAGTCCAGCCCCCTGCTCTAGGAAGGACCAATTCCAACTAAACCCGGCCAGGGCTTTATCAAGCCTAGACTTAAACACCTCTAGAGATGGAGTCTCCACTACTTCCCTAGGTAACCCATTCCAACGCTTCACCACCCTCCTAGTGAAATAGTTTTTCCTATTATCCAACCTGGACCTCTCCCACCACAACTTGAGACCATTGATCCTTGTTCTGCCATCTGTCGCTACTGAGAACAACCTCTCTCCATCCTCTTTGGAACCTCCCTTCAGGAAGTTGAAGGCTGCTATCAAATCCCCCCTCACTCTTCACTTCTGCAGACTAAACAGACCCAAGTCCCTCAGCCTCTCCTCATAAGTCATATGCTTCAGCCCCCTAATCATTTTGGTTGCCCTCCGCTGGACCCTCTCCAATGCATCCACATCCTTTTTGTAGTGGGGGGCCCAGAACTGGACACAATACTCCAGATGCGGCCTCACCAATGCTGAATAAAGGGGAATGATGACATCTCTGGATCTGCTGGCAATGCTCCTCTTAATGCAACCTAATATGCCATTAGCCTTCTTGGCTACAAGGGCACACTGTTGACTCATATCCAGCTTCTCATCCACTGTAACCCCCAGGTCCTTTTCTGCAGAACTACTACTTAACTGGTTGGTCCCTAGCTTGTAACTATGCTTGGGATTCTTCCGTCCCAAGTGCAGGACTCTACACTTGTCCTTGTTGAACCTCATTAGATTTCTTGTGGCCCAATCCGATATGCCTCTGTGGTTGTCATCTAGTTGGATGAATGAGTAGCCCAGGCACAGCTGGCTGAGAGTGCCTCGCCCCTCTGGCCCTGCTGGGCATGCTCCCAGCAGAGCCAGCATATAAAGGCGGAGGGAGCCCAACAGGAGGGTAGGCAGCTGGAGGATAGAAGGACCCAGGCCACATCCCCAGTGTTCCTGCAGCAGCTGACGCCAGAGCGAGGGCCCGCGTCTGCCACCAGGAGTACCGACAGCAGCCAACCCCGCCGGAGGGACTGGAACCCCCTACACCTCCCGCCGTGGCCCCGGTAAGGACCGCCCCAGAGGCAGATGGATTATAGGGATGCCAGGGGGTAGGAAGCAGCCCAGGGCAAGGGATTGCAACCGCAGCTCGGTTCTCCAGGGCAAGGGATTGCAACCACAGTTCTCACTGAGCAGGGAGCAGCAAGAGTCCCTGCCTACAGGGCCCTGGGCTGGGTCCCGGTGGAGAGGGAGGGCCCGGGTCCCCCTACGACTCCTTTCCACACCTGGGGAAATCACCCCCACAAGGAGAGGCTTTTTCCCGGAGCTAGGTCTGTGGTACCGTATATGCCCTGAGAGAGGGGCCTGGATTTTTGTACTGAGACTCTGGCACCATAGATGCCCAAAGAGAGGTGCTGGGACCGAGACACGGGACCCTAGAAGTGTGACGCACCCCACGTCGGGGCGTACCCCTCAACATACCCTATTTATAGATATATTTTTTACTTATGTAGGGATGTGACATTAGAAGTGACAATGAATTTACTTGTGGTTTTGGTTTGCTGCTTATAGATTTCAGCAATCACAGGTACACACCCTGGACAGTCCATTTGTTACCTGCCAGCTCTGTGTTCTTGGGGAGCCAACAGCATAGTACTCATGGAAGGCCCCTGTTTGAACCAAAGACAAAGCAATGAAAAGGCAGAAGACGACGCCCTAACCCCTCTGGACAAGGGTGATAGGATTAAAGAAACACCCTAGCTTCATATGCATTCAAGTTAGACCAGAAAGACATCTATATCAGCATACAGAATGTAGAACAGTAGTGAACTGTGTGATACAGAAAGCAAGAAAGTACTGCCTTGTGGGAAATCTCTGCTCTGGATGCAAATGAACCCACACCTGCTCATATCCAGATTAGTAATTATCAGACCAATTTTAATAATAAATTCATTCTTGGTATCCAAACTACTGAAACTACCAAACTGCATCATGAGCTCCCTTAAAGGAACACCGCCCAGAGTCAGGAATGATCAGTTTCTATGTCTAGCTTAAACAAAACTTTAGAATTCTTCCTTGAACCATCTGTTTATCCATAAATCAAGCTAGTGTTCCCTTGATTCATTGTTGTTTCCCTACAAAACCCCCTCTCTATACTCAAGTAAAGCGTTCTAATGCTGGATTTAAAGTAATTAAATCAGTTCAACTGGGACAATCTACTCTTGACTGATTGTGCTGGGTGGCTCTGCTCTGCCTGTCTCAAATACTCTGGACCCCGAGCTACCATCACCATCTGGGAATCCCTATTAGTTCAAGCTTCATAGAGTAGTGAGCCCCCTCCCTTTCCTTCTCACCTCCAGTTATGATTTGCTAGCCCTAACATTTGTAATCTGATTTAAATTAGCTTTAATATTGTAAATGTTTTGTTTGGCTGCCCTTGTATGGTTACCACCAAGAAATAAACAGCTTTCATGCTAAGCAGGTTGCCTTTTCCTGCTTCCCACCCTCCTCTGGGGTGTTGTTTTGGCTTCCCTGTTCGCTCTGCAATACCACCCCTGGTACCCAAGTTAAAGATGTCTGTATTGCCCAATTCGTGTGGAGTCTGCTCATCAGGTGGGTTACTAGAAGAAAGGTTGTGCTCTAACAGCGGGAATAGGTGGGTGCTGAACCTGAGGGTCATATGAGGGTGGCAACTTAAGTACTGTTTAAACCAGCTCACTGAGTCCAAGTCAGGCCGGGTCAAAATATAGCCCGCAGGCCAGATTTGGCCCAACAAGCCACCAGATCGGACCTGCGGAGGCAGCAGGGAGCCCCAGCCAGACTCCCCTGCTGGGGGGAATGCTTCAGGAGCTGCCCCCACTCCAAGCACAATCTCATTGACCAGTTTCTGGACAGAAACTGGCCAATGGAAGTTGCCTGTTTGCATAACAGGAAGCCAGGAAGAACCACGCCCCCTCTTCCTAGCTCAGTTATTCACATAAGCACATTGCTAGGCAGGCAAGCAAGGAAACATTTTGAGCTCTGCAAGTTTAGCTCTGTAGGCAGGCAGGCAAGTCTCCTGGCCAGAGCCTGCCTCTGGCAACCCAGCCTTGCCTTTCCCAACCCTCTGCCGCCATACTCCCTCCCAGATTTGGCACCCCAATCTTCTGCCCCAGATCACAATCCCCTCCTATCATGTCACATTCCAAACCCCCTGTACTCCAGTCCCTTGCCCTAAGTCACAACCACCTCCTTCACCCAAACTCCCTCAGACTCCATTCTCCCTCCTACACACCAATCCCTTACCCCAATCTCCCTTCTGCACCCAACCTCCATCCCAGACCCCCAATCTCCTCCATTAATATCATGGAAAAGTGTGGCCCTCAACCACTTTCCAAAATCTTGGGAGTGGCCCCCCCTGTAAAAAATTATTGCCCATCTCTGGTGCAAGGGCACATGACAGTCACAGATTGGCATTGCTGTGCAGCCAGTCTACTGAGTCCAGGGACATATAAGGAGTTAGCTTTTGAGTGCTGATTAACCTGTCCTCTCAGACATGCTGTGTTAGTAGATGTGAACATATGTGTATGTTCATCTGATTCTTAGGAGGGAATTGGCAGAAGGAAGAAGTAACTCTAATAAATGAGCATATCCTAAAGCAGGGGTGGGGAACCTTTTTTGGGTGGGAGACCAATGATCTGCAGAAAAAAAAAAAATCAGGCCCAATCAAGTGAAAAGCCAAAAAAACCCACCCTCACTGACATGGCCCCTGACAGAGGGAGAAAGACATTCAACACATTTCCCTTGCACACCAAAGCCCTAGGGGGGCCCAGGCTAGTAGACTTTGTGTGCTCCAGCCCATGTTGGGGCAGTCAGGGCTCTGAATTTCAGGGATCATACCCAGGCAAGCTGGGGGCTGCATCCGTCTCCCAGGCCTGAGGTTCCCCACCTCTGCCCTAGAGTAATGGGCAAATATGATAATACAATTAACTCTTAGATGTATATCTAAGTTCAGTGGAATATCAGGAATACCAGAGACAAAGGTAAAGCAAAAGGCTGTATAATATACCCCTACTGAGCCTGTGGTGAAAGGAAAACAGAGTCCTATTACTAAGGACATTTGCTATTCTGTATGCAATTACAGCTACTGCGCAATATACTATTTTCACTCTTGTTTGCCTGGATAGTTAATGACATACTCCAGCGATTATAGGCCATTTGACTAGACTAGCTTTGATGTTTATGCAACAAAAATGTTTAAATTGAAAAGAAAATATAACAGATTGCTTTGAAAGTCTGTCAAGATATCAGTGCTTTTAGAAGTCATTGGATATGGTGCAAGGCATTCTTCCACAAAAACAGTGCTACTCTGCATAATTTCAATTTATCTAATAGTTACTTGCAAACTGGTCCTGTTACTTATTGCATTACTATTGCATGGATGTGTGCTATGGCTTAAAACTAAGCCAAATTCCAAACCAAGTGTTAATCATAAAGACCGTTCACAGAAGAAGCATCTTAAATTAACATTCTCTAGCTTAAAAAAAAATCACCTAAAAACTAATAGTATGGTATCCTCACAGCAGAAGAGCCTGTTTCTCCCAGAAATGACTTGCCTTCAATTAAGGAGGATTAAAATACTGAGGGTAAACATTCCGAAAGAGCCACAAATGCTAAACACACATTAAAATAAAACCCTATAAAAATGTAGAGACGGAAGGGAACTTGAGAAGTCATCTAGTCTGGCCCTCTATACAGAGGGAGTACCTGGACCATCTCTGACAGGTCTAACCTGTTCTTGAAAACCGCCAATGAAGGGAACTACACCAACTCCTTTGATAACCTATTCTAGTGCTAATTATCCTTATAGTCAGGAAAGGTTTTCCTAATATCTAATTTACATCACCTTTGCTACCTACATTCAGTGGGCATGGAGAATACCATATTTGAAGACATATAAGGTCTCCCTTAAACCTGCTTTTCTCCAGAACAAACATGTTTTAATCATTGCTCATAAGGTCATGTTTTCAAAACATATTTTTGTTATTCTCCTTCGGACTCTCTCCAATGTGTCCTATTATACTTTAAAAAAAAAGATGTGGACAAAAGTACTCAAGCTAAAGAATCACCAGTGCCAAGTGGAGCAGGATAGTAACTTCTCACATCTTACATATGACACTTCTATTAATATACTCCAGAATAATAATAGCTCTTTTTGCAACTGCATAACATTGTTGACTCTCATTAAAGTTGTGATCTGCTATAACTCTTACAATTTTTTTCAGCAGAGCTACTGCCTAGCCAATTCTCTTCTCCCACCACCCTTCCTTTTTTGTGCATTTGATTTTAAGTGTTTACTGTTGGTAGTATTTACTGTTGGTGGTACTGCCACTGAATTAGACAGTGCCACACATCTAGTGGAAGTAGTGTGTGGAGAAAACAGAAATAGTTGCCAGCTACAATAACCTTTTTTGATATTAAAAACAGGACTATGTAGCACTTAAAAGACTAACAAGATGGTTTATTAGGTGATGAGCTTTCGTGGGCCATTATCTTTGTAATGGGTAAGATAATTGATGTCTTTGTTTAAGCTTAGGTGTAAAGTGTCGAATTTAAGCATGAATGACAGATAGCTTCCCCAATTATCACCTCTAATATCATTAGCTCACAGACATTTACCTCCTCCTCCCATCCCCCTTCTGTTCTGAAATGTGATTTGTCCTTTTCATATGTGTTCATTTTTTTAATTGTATCCTTTGGTATATATCGTTGTGACAATTTTCTTCCACTATTTGATCTGAGGAAGTGGGTCTGGCCCACAAAAGCTCATCACCTATTAAACCATCTTGTTAGTCTTTTAAGTGCTACATAGTCCCGTTTTTGTTTCAGCTACACCAGACTAACACAGCTACACTTCTATCACTTTTATGATACTGACATTCAGTTTTGTGGGTTTACAAAGCTAAGTATTTCAAGGTTCAAATGTGTTAATATTATTCCAAAACTATGTCTCCCCTTTCAGATTACCCTATTCACTATAATTCAAGCATCTACTGACATTCAAGGCAACTGAAAAACAGCATGTACCTATGTCTCTACCTTCATCATCTCATACAGATCACAACATTCTCTTTCTGGTCCACCAAACCCGTCTTCCAATATCTCATTTATCCACCCCATATTAGTGCCTGCTTTCTTGCTGCTCCACCCAATCAGAATACATCCAAAAATCAGATCTAGCAGGGGAAGGGGAGCAAAGTGGGGGGGAGGGGGAACAACAATTTAAGATATCAAGTTTTATTTAAATTAAATAAATACAGGGCTTTTAAAAAACACCTATTTTAAAAACTGAAATTATAATCTATTATAATCATTTTAATTAAATACAAAAAAACAAGATTGTTTCTGACAGCAAACATATTAGATATGTTTAGTTGTTTTTATAGGAAATCAAATGATTGAACTGGTGGAAGTCACCGGTTAAACACAGGGAACAAAAATTTGTTGATGTGCTATGCCAACATTTGATAGCATCAGCCTTTTCGGCATGTGCAGAGAGAGAGAGTTTTCTTTATTTCAGTTTATTCAGCTACTTCAAATTAATGACTAGTTTAGGAAAAGATAAGAAATCAAATGGGAGCTGAAAAAGCACAACAGTTGTTCTCTTCCTCCAATGTATGAATGAAAATTAGATGAGAATGGGTGAGATACCGTAGCTGTAAAATCTTGAAGGACATGATGACTAAAATGATCAGTAATTGTATTAACTACAGACAATACTGCCTTTATTAAATCAATTACTATTAAACATACAACATATTTTGTGGGAACAACCATGAGTATTCAGACTTAAGGTAGTTTTATTTAATAAAATTAAATGCTGTTTATGCATTTGGGACTTACATTACAAGTAAATTAATCAATTTAAGAAAGGTATCATTCATCATTTTCTAATATTAAAAATTAAGACAAATGTAAACGAACCTATATAATATCTTAAAAAATAAACAAACAATGTATCTTGATTAGCAAAAAGCAGCACCAGATTTAGGGTGCGGATATGTTTAGTTGCAAATTAACATATTTTGACCACATTTACCAACAAACAAGAATCAACATTTGTTTAGAAAATAACTGAAAAGTACAAATACAAGAAAAACAAAAAAACAAACCACCACACACACCAATTCTTGCTTACTGATTCAAACCAGCATTAAAATGCATGATTTAATTAAACTGCATTAGTGCTTTATTTTTAGAAAATAAACTTAGTCTACTATGTATTCCAGTTACCATGACAGAACCCTATTATATTCCTTTTATCATTTTAGAACAAAATTCTGGCCTACTGTAGAGCTTTGTGAACATCTATTATATTGGCAGTCGCTTTCCTTATTATTTCCTTCTCTGAAGACTCCTTGCAGGATTTTCACTCCTGAGAGTTAGGCTATAAGGCTTTGATACCTACAGGCCATAAACAGTCCTGAAAGGCATCTTCAAGGAAACAAAATTACAATTTCTCCATCACTAAAGATATCTACTGAGCAAGGATTCTCAGTCTACCACAGACTGATAAAGACCTGCATCGATACAAATGCAGATACCCACAGAGCTGAAGAGCTCTACTGGGAACCACAGCAATAGAAGATGCAGCACATGTTGAGCCACTGCTCCTGTGATCCACACCAGCAGTTCCTCTGGTGTGACTATACCACCATCAGAGCAACAGTGGCACGCATCAAGCTCATCAGCAGTTGTCTCTGGTCATGCTAGCATTATGTAAACAGGTCACATGAGATCCAAGCGCTGCACAGAGACCTTCTAAATCAAAAGGTGCTAGGGGCATTAGGGTCAGGGCAAGTAATTGTGCTAAGGAGAACTCCCCAGATATAGGCAAAAATCTCAGTGCAAAATGCACTAAACAGCTCGAGCTGTGGAGAAAGATGGAAGATGAGGCAGTCTTGGAGATGAGTTGAATAGGTCTTCAAATACACAATACCGTTTTGCTATATAGGCATTACATGAAGATTCTGCATGGCTTCCTTCTTCCCAAGTGTCAGAGATGTACTGAAACTTGAAGCAATTGAAGCCAATAGCCTCTGGAGCTGAAGTAACTCTGAAGTGAAGAGAATCAAAGTCTTAGGACAACAAGCTGTGGCTCTGAATAGTGCCAAGGTAAATAAGGTGTTCAAGTGTTCTGTGCACAACAGAAAAGCTAGGTCCAACAAATATTTCTCCACTGGTTCAGGAGCACTGATATGGTACTTTCTTCTGGAGTCACTGGTTACAAGAACCACAAGGTATTCCAAATCACCTAGGAACAGGACTTGAGCAGGAGGGTTGCATGTGGAAAAGAATACCTGAAGTCTTCAACTTGATGGGTGGTTGGAATAGCCAAAATGAAGTGCACCTCCTATACGAGGCATCTTCACTGATTATGCTCAAGAATGCTCTAACGGAAAGGTTCCAAGATGAGTAGATGTGTAAGAAAAATGTTCACCAATGAGGACTCCCACAAGTCCCATTGCCTCTGCACAACAATTTTAAATATGACTTCTTGCACCAAGGAACACAAGATCCAAAACTGATAAACGATGCAAAAATTATATCTTTAAAGGAAAATTAATTTAAAATCTATTCAAAGCAATTAAGGAGATAAGAAAGAACTTCCTTAGTTAAATCAACCAAGAGACAGTTACAGAAAAAGTCTTAATACATGATAAACAGTTAATTATCCTAATCCATTCATTGGATAACCACTGAACATTAGAAGGAGAAAAAAAAAATCACATTTGCCGCCACATTAGACACCCCAAGTTACAATGCAACAAGACAGAGCAACATATATTGTGATTCTCCAGTTGATACCAAGGCATACATCTAAAGCATAGGCCAGATATCTTTTATATAGTTTTAAAAAAATAGTAAAACAGCAGATATTCCTGCCATAAGCATTACATTAAAGACAACCCCCACAAGTCTGTGGAAAATACAAGAACATTTCTAGTGTAAGTGGTAAGATTACATATTTTATGGTAAAAGCAGAAATGCATTCTAAAACGCAAACATATCAACTATTTCACAATAAAAATAAGTATTAATTTACCTTTGGTTTTTTGTTCAGCAGCCTGAAAGGAAAAAGAGTCAGAAATACTGGTCAGTATTAAGACACTTTTTAGTGTTGTTATATCCACCCTTGACCCTTTAAAACTCTCCCTCTTGCAGTAAAATTACTTGAACATTGAGTTTCAGGTTTCTCCTGGAGCAGATGATATCTTATTAGGCTGCAGTATTATCAAACAGTAATCTTTCTACTTCAAAATTAAGCCTCTTTACTTATGCTCTTAATGACCTGAAGTTAGCATCACTAACTTTGTTCTGACAATGAGTAGTCCTGCGATACCTTAAGAGAATCACAAGTTGCCACAGGACTTCTTGTTTCCAAAAAGTTACAGACTAATATGGCTACCCCCTGAGACGTTGTTTTGACAGTTAACATCAAAGTTGTATCCCAGTTGATATTTACTGCAAGTCTAATAAATTACAAGAAGCTACAGATGACACCCCAAAATATCGATACAATTATCAATGGTACTAACCTAGAGAAAGCCCATACACCAGAGGGAAGGGAGGGAAATAATTTTCGGTGGGGGGCCATGCCAAGATTTTGGAAAGTGGTCGAGGGCCGCATGTTTCTGTGGAGGAGATGCAGGACCTAGGATGAAGATTGTGTGCAGAAGGGCGCACGAGGTAAGGAACTGGGGTGCAGGAGATGGTATGAGGTCCGAGCAAGTTTGGGGAAGGAAGAGGTTGTGACCTGGTTTAGGGGAATGGGGAGCAGGGTTTGGAAGAGCATTTGGGTGCATGAGAGGATTCTGGCCTGGGGGAGGGGTGAAAGAGGGAGTACGGGATGTGGGAGCAAGTTGTGATCTAGGGAACAGGGGTGCAGAGGGTTTGGATAGTGACCTGGGGGAGGAAGTTGAGGTGTAGCAGGAGCAGGGGTGCCAGAGGCAGGCTCTGACTGGGAGGCGCTTACCTAAGTGTTTCCTGGCCAGCAGCCCTGCAGCACCCCCGAAGGCAGGCTGGATTACCTGCCTGCTGCAACCCCAAACTGCTTGAGACTGCAGGCTGCTCCCTCCACACTGCTCTCGGCTCTGGGAGAGGGAAGAGGTTTGCATTGCTCCCATCCTCTAGCCAATCTCCTATTGGCTGGTTGTTTCCAGCCAATAGGAGCTGAGGATTGAGCTGGGAGCAGGGAAATCACACAAAGCCCCCCTCTGACTGCAGAGCAGAAAGCTGTACGGACCGTGCTTTAAACCGTAGCAGCTGCATGTCTGAGGGTCCCAGCAGAATGGTCCCGCAGGCTGTATCCGATGGGTTGGTGGGCTGGATCTGGCCCCAGGGCCATATTTTGCCCAGCCCTGCCTTACACTGATGTAGTATGAAAAGTTTTGGTTTTTTTCTTTAAGAGAGATAGCTGACATATGCGAAGTTGACTTGTATAAATATTTATTTGGACCAAAGTGAATCAAAAGTCTGGAAGTCCAATTCTCGGAGATGAAATAGATAGTACAACCAAGTAGCTTCTTCAACACATCTTTACCCCATGTAGAAACTTTTCAGAATAATATTGTTCACTATGCTATTATAGTGGGGAGCACAATGTGCAGGAACATTTGTGCACACAATTAATGCTATCCAATTAATAAACTGAAGAACCATGAGATCAGTCCAATTGACCTCATACATCCTTAACTGCCCTATCTGTACTCTGCACACTGCTCCATCTCATCAGGACTACTTCCAGCATTCCAAACCCCTCAGGACACCCTTCAACCTGACACTTCTAAAAGTAAAAGTAATGACAAAAATTCCTTTCCTCCCTTGAAGCCAATGATTTACTGTATTCACTCCCAGAAGAATGACTATTTAAAGCCCAATTTAATGAGCCAAGGCTAAGAATAAGCAAAAGATACAACAGGGAGCTATGTATCCCTCTCCTTCCAATAAGACACTGAATCTGTTTCCCGTAAGAAACATTGCAATATGATTTACAGAAAGGCTATTTTAGAGGTTTCTAATATAAATTTTGCTTTCTTCTAGATGTCTAAAGTTGGACTTTTAGGAACTAAGTATTATGTCTTTGCAAGTGGCGGGATAAAAAAAAGCACCCTTGCTTTTCCTATGTAAACCATATGACCATACTGTTAATGGTAGATAGGGGTGATAAAGATTTATTGGCACTGCTCTTGGATTATCTATATCTATATCCATACCCAGTTTAGTGTGTTCATTTGTTTAGCTCCTCCTCCTAAACAGCCATCAAATTTGGTATGCAGCTTCCTCTTCTCCTAACTTAAAGCAAGGTTTGGCTGTGCCAGGACAACCTAAATCCTGGGGAAGGGACTGTTTTCCATCACATGCAAAGGGAAGAGCTGCTGTTTGGAGAGACACAATATGAGAGTGGCCACTGGGGGGCAGCGAGTGCACAAGAGAGCTATCCTGCAGAGTATCCACTGGGGGTAGCCATACCACCAAAGGAGTGGCCGGCAATTCTGTGGCTCCACCATTTTGCCTACCACCAGACAAAGAAAGGCGATCTTCTCTCTACCTAGATTCCCTCTAAGCTGCTCAACTGTTTAATGAGCCCCACACAGAGGCTCAGAGCTTCTGCACAGGCAGGGAGCTCAGCTGACTGGCTTGGGGAAGGGCCATCTCACTCAAAATCTTCAAACTGAGCTTCCTGCTTCAAACAGAGGAGCTCAGAGATCAGGTAGGGAGGATGGAAGGAGGGAAATAAGTGGCTGTGGGGAGACTTGTAGGATAGGGGAGTTTGGGGAAGACGAAGAGGGAGGGAGTAATGGCTGGGGGAAGTCGGAGAGAAGATGAGACCTATCTCCACCAGGAGAGAGAGAGAGGCAGAAACCCAGCATTCTCCTCAAGCCTCCTAAGCGAGGACAAGGGGAAGATGACTGCATAGGATAGGTGTGTGGGGGGGGGGGAATGGGTGGGTATCTGTTGGCATTGGGTTGAGGTGGAAGTGGAAAGTTTGTTTGTGCTGTGTATCCCTTAACTCCCAACTAGGCAACTGGTGCCTGCAAGTCAGAGAAGGAGGATTTTATCCCAGCCCAAGTGGGCTGGGGGGAGCAGATTCCACAGGAGTAAGCAGGGGAAGAAAGGTGGAGGGAGCGCTGGCATCTGTATAGTGAAATGGAAATGGGGGGAGTCTGTTTGGGGTGCCTTGACTCACTTGCTGCAGTCCAGATGGCAGTCCTTTCTGTCTGTATAGGTTTGGGGGGGGGGGAAAGCAGGCTACATGGGGGGGAGGGAGGTGCCAGGACATTTGCATGATTACATTTCAAACAAAGTTTATATATGTGTTAATGGTTTAAATGAATCTTTTTTCTTTCTTACCTTAAATGTTTTAGAGTGTTGCAGATATCAAACTCTGATCCTAATGATTTTTTAAAATCCTGTGTTGCTAATTACATGGTATATTTTATTGCATTAAGGCCAGATCTTTGCTATGTGGTCGAGTTCTGGCTCTTATGAGACAGAAGTAGCAAGTACTAGGTGTGATGTTAGTTGTTTTGTAGGATGAAACCTTATTTGCAAGCTCTTTGAAACATGGATCTGTCTACAAACCCTGAAGCCATGTGTTAATTTGCTCTAGGGCTTCTACTCTGAGTTGGTGACACATACAAACTGAAAGTTTCAAACCAGGAAAACTTCTCTGTTTTTACAGGTCTCTCTTTCACTTGTTCTTGTGTAGCATGAATCCTAAACATTTCCCAGAGAAACTATATAAGCCAGAGTGAATGCCTTTTACTCTCCTTTCCAGTGTCAGTAAATATTGTATAGTATTTGCAAGGAGAGCATGAGTATTTCTTGTTGACTCAGATTTGTTTAGCAGCTGAAAGCTGAGCTATGTGTAGATAATATGCATTGTGGTGCGTTTACTATCTTGAGTTGTTAGAAAGAATGATGATACATGTAATTCCAAGGGTAGTGCTAATTTCCTTCTATTTGATTTAATGTTAAATAAACATCACTCCTTATTAACTATCCCTTGTTTTAATATATTTTTTCAAAACCTACATACACACATATATATATATATACACATACACACATATATATATATATACATACACACACATACATATATATATACATACACACACATACATATATATATACATACACACACACACACACACACACACACACACACACACACACGGCTCGACAATCTATATAATCTAATCTATTCACCCGTGGCGAGTAGATTACAACCCGGAAGAGCCGAGTTCAGGCAATCTGCGCATGCCCAGATTGCCGGACAGCGCAGCTGGCGAGTGGGGCGAGCCACAACTCAGTGAGCCGTGTGTGTGTGTGTGTGTGTGTGTGTGTGTGTATTACTGTGTATATTACACACACACACACACACACACACACACACACACACACACACACGGCTCGCTGAGTTGTGGCTCGCCCCACTCGCCAGCTGCGCTGTCCGGCAATCTGGGCATGCGCAGATTGCCTGAACTCGGCTCTTCCAGGTTGTAATCTACTCGCCACGGGTGAATAGATTAGATTACATAGATTGTCGAGCCGTGTGTGTGTGTGTGTGTGTCATACACGGGGGAGAGAGAATATTTTGTTTGTGCCGGTGGTGCGCGCGCGCGCACACACACACACACACTATCACAATATTGGTGTGGCACATAGGAAAGTTTCAACTCGCCCAAACGAAAATTCCACATGCAGCCTCAGGGCCTGGGGTTCCCTGCCCCCGAGGTAAGATTGCAGGGAGAGAAGAAATGGTCTTGTAATAAAGGCAGTTGATTACACACAGGATAAATGAGCTCATTCCCTGCCTATGCCACAGTAATACATAATGCTGAGTAATTCAAAAACCAAAATTTGGTCATTAATTGAGCAACCGCTCATTTCAAATTTGATACCCTCCCTCTACCCCCAAAATTGTGAATGTTTAGTGTGGCCAGAAGGAACAAGCACAAGCTTACAACTCAAGACCCTCTGACCCTGCTCACTGATTCACTGTGTGCCTTCATGCAAGTCTTTGTGTTAGCTTCCCCCTAGGTAAAATGAGGATAAAACAGTACAGGCAGTCCCCGGGTTACGTACAAGATAGGGACTGTAGGTTTGTTCTTAAGTTGAATCTGTATGTAAGTCGGAACTGGCGTCCAGATTCAGACACTGCTGAAACTGACCGCCAGTTCTGACTTACATACAGAATCAACTTAAGAACCCCAGGCGTCCCCAAGTCAGCTGCTGCTGAAACTGATCAGCAGCTGATTCCAGGAAGCCCGGGGCAGAGCAACTCTGCCTGGGGCTTCCTGTAGTCAGCGCTGGTCAGTTTCAGCAGAAGCTGACTTGGGGACGCCTGGGGCAGAGCAGCTGGGGTGCTACTGGACCAACCCAGCAGCACCCCATCTGCTCTGCCCCAGACGTCCTGATTCAGCCGCTGCTGAAACTGACCAGCAGCAGCTGAATCAGGACCTGGGGCAGAGCAGCTGGGGTGCTGCCGGGTTGGTCCAGTAGTGCCCACGGGCGCTGCAGGACCAATCGGCAGCGCCCCAGCTGCTCTGCCCCAGAGTCCAAAACAAAAGCCTGGTCTGCTGGGGGGGGGGAGCACACTAGCTGCGCCCCCCCCCCAGCAGACCAGGGACACGGGGAGCAGAGCCGCAGCGGCAGCGGGGTGCCGCGCCTCTGAGGCTTTGCTCTGGCAAAGCCTCAGAGGCGCGGGACCCCCCCGCGGCTGCGGCTTCAGTCAGGGTGCCTGTGGTCTGCTGGGGACCGTCCCCAGCAGACCACAGGCATCCAGACTGGAGCGGCAGCAGCGGGGGTTCCCGCGCTTCTGAGGCTTTGCTCTGGCAAAGCCTCAGAAGCGCAGGAACCCGCCCGCTGCTGCCGCTTGGGTCCCGGTGCCTGTGGTCTGCTGGGGACGGTCCCCAGCAGACCACAGGCACCGGCACCCAAGTGGCAGCAGCAGCGGTTCCCGCGCTTCCGAGGCTTTGCTCTGGCAAAGCCTCAGAAGCGCGGGAACCCGCCTGGTGCCCCTGGTCTGCTGGAGACGGTCTCCAGCAGACCAGGGGCACCGGAGCAGCTTACGAACGGGGCTTTCTCGCCCCGACTTCCGGGGCGAGAAAGCCCCGTTCGTAAGTGCGGATCCGACATAAGTCGGATCCGCGTAAGTCGGGGACTGCCTGTACTCCCTTTTCTTGAAGTAGAAAAATCCAATCATATTTTAAAGCTTTGATAGTATGCTGGTCCCATAAAGAGAGACTATGAGGAAAAGAACTGTTCTGTACTCAATGCAAAATTTGAATGGTGTACACCAGGGCTACTCAACACGTGGCCATTGGTCCATCTGTTTGCGGCCCGCCGTGCAGTTTGCGTTTATGTGGGACTCAACATGTGGCCCATGGCTGGGATCCTTTAAACATGGCCTCCACTGGGAACACTCTCCAGAATGGAGAGATGATGTAAGTATCATTGTGATCCCCAGGGCTTCCAAAATTGAGTAACCCTGGTGTACAATTAAATTAAGGGAAGGGGAACTAAATGTTGAAAGAAACAAAAATATTTACCAGTTACTTCATTCCTTCAGCATCATTCATTGTCTACACTAAAGGCAGAAAGGATTCCTTTAGAAAAGGAATTATGGGATAATGTAATTAAAAGCCTATTACAATGCATAGGCAAAAAAAGCAGAATTAAGGCTGAGCACAAGAACTTAAGAATGGCCATACTCGGTCACACCAAAGGTTCATCTAGCGCAGTGTCCTGTCTTCCAACAGTGGCCAATGCCAGACGCCCCAGTGGGAGTTAACAGGTGATCATCATGTGATCCATCTCCTGTCATCCATTTCCAGACAAACAAGAGGCTAGCCATTCCTACTTATACTGGCTAATAGCCATTGATAGAACTAAACTCCATGAATGTATCTAGTTCTTTTTTGAACCCTGTTATTCTCTTGGACATCATAACATCTTCTAGCAAGGAGTTCCACAAGTTGATTCTGAGCTGACTGAAAATCTTCCTTTTGTTTTAAACTTGCTGCCTGTTACTTTCATTTGGTGATCCCCTAGTTCTTATATTGTGGGAATAAGTAAATAACTTTTCCTTATTCACTCTTTCCATACCAGTCATGATTTTATAGACCTCTATCATATCCCCCCCCCCCCTTAGTCTCCTCTTTTCTAAGATGAGAAGTCCATGTCTTTTTAATCTCTCTTCATAGGGGATCCATTCCAAACCCCTAATCACTTTTGTTGCCCTTTCCTGAACCTTTTCCAATGCCAATAGATCTTCTTTCAGATAAGGAGACCACATCTATATGCTGTATTCAAGATGTAGGTGTACCATGGTTCTAAAGACAGGCAATAAAATATTCTCTGTGTTATTCTCTATCCCTTTAATTATTCCTAACATTCTATTTGCTTTTTTTGACTGCCACTGCAAACTGAATGGATGTTGTCAGAGAACTATCCACAGTGACTCCAAGATCTCTCTCTTGGAGACTACTTTAGCTACAACCACTCATCATATTGGGTGTATAGTTGGGATTATTTTTTCCAATGTGCATTACTTTACATTTATCAACATTAAATTTCATTTGCCATTTTGTTGCCCAATCACAGTTTGGAGAGATCTGTTTGAAGCTCTTCACAGTCTGCTTTGGTCTTAACTATCATGAGCCGTTTGGTATCATCTGCAAATTTTGCCATCTCATTGTTTACCTTTCTCCAGATCATTTATAAATAAGTTGAACAGGACTGGTCCTAAGACAGACCTTTGGGGGACACCAATAGTCACCTCTCTCCATTTTGAAAATTCCTACCCTTGTTTTCCTGTCTTTTAACCAATTATCTACAGTTCTTTGAGGGGGTCAGCAATCATGTGGGCAAGGGGGAACCAGTGGATACAGTATACTTAGATTTCCCTCACCAAAGGCTCTTAAGTAAAGTAAGCAAAATGCAGGACAATGTAGCACTTTAAAGACTAACAAGATGGTTTATTAGATGATGAGCTTCCAGACCCACTTCCTCAGATCAAATAGTGGAAGAAAATAGTCACAACCATATATACCAAAGGATACAATTAAAGAAATGAACACATATGAAAAGGACAAATCACATTTCAGAACAGAAGGGGGATGCAGGG
The DNA here is from genome assembly GCF_049634645.1 of Pelodiscus sinensis. Classification (NCBI taxonomy): domain Eukaryota; kingdom Metazoa; phylum Chordata; order Testudines; family Trionychidae; genus Pelodiscus; species Pelodiscus sinensis. Next base: position 7,789,466 of record NC_134730.1, on the reverse strand, counting down.
GGGGAGGAAGGAAGGTAAGTGTCTGTGAATTGATGATATTAGAGGTGGGGAGAGTGGGATGTCTGTGAGCTAATGGTATTAGAGGTGATAATTGGGGAAGCTATCTTGGTAATGGGTAAGATAGTTTGAGTATTTGTTCATTCCTTCTCGGAGAGTGTCGAATTTTAACATGAATGACAGTTCAGAGGATTCCCTTTCAAGTGCAGATGTAAAAAGTCTTTGTAGCAGACGGTAGCAGGCCTTTCGGCACAGACGGGCACAAAAGTGTCCGTCTGCTATGTACATTGGACAAACATCTCAGACACTTCGCCAAAGGATTAATGCCCACAAAACAGATATCAGACAGGATCACAAAGAAAAAACAGTTTCTTGCCATTTTAACCGGAAAGGACACTCTCAATGACTTAACCACCTGCATTCTGCTACAAAGACCTTCCTTCCTTCCCCTCCCCCCCCGCATCTCCCTCCTGTTCTGAAATGTGATTTGTCCTTTTCATGTGTTCATTTCTTTAATTGTATCCTTTGGTATATATGGTTGTGACTATTTTCTTCCACTATTTGATCTGAGGAAGTGGGTCTGGCCCATGAAAGCTCATCATCTAATAAACCATCTTGTTAGTCTTTAAAGTGCTACATTGTCCTGCATTTTGCTTCAGCTACCCCAGACTAACACGGCTACATTTCTATCACTTAAGTAAATTGTCATGGGGTAAGACTTTTTTTTGCTCAACCAAATGTGGTGGCCGGGGCTCCTCCCCAACAACTTCTTTCCCTGTGGCTCTTTGCACTGTATCCACCACTATTTTGGCTCTTCGTCTGTAACAGGTTGGCCACCCCTGCCCTAGAGTCCTTTTTAAATATTGGCATCACATTACCTATCTTCCAGTCATTAGGTACAGAATTTGATTTAAAGGATAGGTTAATATCCACGGTTAGTAGTTCTGCAATTTCACATTTAAGTTCTTTTAGAACTCTTGGGTGAATGGGCATCTGGTCCCGGTGACTTGTTATTGTTAAGTTTATCAGTTTGTTCCAAAACCTCTTCTAATGACACCTGAGGAATTGTTCCAGATTGAGAAGTGTCACTTAAAAAAAATGGCTCAGATTTGGGAATCTCCCTAACATCCTCAGCCGTGAAGACAGAAGCAAAGAATTTATTTAGCTTCTCTGCAATGACTTTATCATCTTCGAGTGCTTCCTTAGCATTTTAATCATCCAAGGGCCCCACTGTTTGTTTAGCAGGCTTCCTGTTTCTGATGTATAATTCTTTTAATTGGTTAAGCAGCCACAGTGGCTTTTTTGGTTCTTACCCCACATTTTAAAAGAAAGTATACATTTAATTTGGGCCTCTACTATGGTGTCTTTGAAAAATTTCTAGGCAGCTTACAGGGATTTTACTTTTGTCACTATCTTAATTTCTGTTTAACCTCATTTTTATGTAGTTCCCCTTTCTGAAATTAAATGCCACAGAGTTGGGCTGCTGAGGTTTTTTCCCCCCACCACCGGGATGTTAAATTATATGATGGTCACTATTTTCAAATGGTCCAGTTATATTTATCCCTTGGACCAGATCCTGCACTCCACTTAGCAGTAATTTAAGAATTGTCTCGCTCCTTGTGGGTTCCAGAATCAGCTACTCCAAAAAGCTGTCATTTAAAGGATCAAGAAACTTTATTTCGCCCATCCTGAGGTGACATGTACCCAGTCAATATGAGGATAGTTGAAATCTCCTATTATTATGGAGTTTTTCATTTTGATAGAATTTCATAGTCACTATTACTGGTCAATAATATATCGCTACAGCTATATTCTTAGTATTAGAACATGGAATTACTATCCATAGAAATTCTATGGAACATTTTGGTTCATTTAAGACTTTTACTTTATTTGATTATACATATTCTTTCACATATAATGCCACTCACCCATCAGTATGACCTGTTCTGTCCTTCCCATGTATTTTGTACCCTTGTATGACTGTGTCCCATTGATTGTTTCTGTGATGCCAATATCCTGCTAGAATGAGGCACTCTAGTTCACCCATCTTATTATTTAGGCTTCTAGCATTTGTGTATAAGCACTTTAAAAATTTGTCACTATTTATGTCTGCCATTTCCTGATGTTACATGCTTTCATTTGATTGTTTCAGCTGATCTAACTATCATTTTCCATCCTCTCCTCCTGATTAAAACTTAGAGAATCTCTATTCTCATATAAGAGAGATGTCTGATCCATGTGCTCCCCCACACCTATCAGCTTTCAATGCATGATGTAATTTATTAGCTTTCAAGACCTTGCATTTTCACCCTAAATATAGTATTTTGCACACAAGTTCTATTGATTGCAAATACCAATTAATAATGAATTATAATACATATGGTTTCTGGTACGAATATTAGTAGCATAACTTTTGAATAGGCATTATTCTGAGGTAAATGACTCTATATAAAAGGTTTTAACATGGACTATATTTCTCAATGACACTGCAGTAGCTATTATGTAAGTACTAGAACATACAGTAAAACTCCATTGGTCCGGCATCTAATGGTCTACCACCATCAGGAACCTGGAAGTGCTTCGGGCAGCCGGACCATTGGAGCTGCTCTGCCCCCGGCTTCCCCGATTCAGCCACTGCTGAAACTGACTAGCGGCTGAATCGGGGAAGCCGGGGGCAGAGCAGCTGGCATACTGCCAAGTAGGTCCCATAGCACTGCCCCTCGGCACTGCGGGACCAACCCAGCAACACCCCAGCTGTCCCCAATTCAGCTGCTGCTGAAACTGACCAGTGGCTGACTCCGGGAAGCAGAGCAGCTGGGGTGCTACCGGGTTGGTCCGGTAGTGCAGCCCCATGGCGCTGTGGGACCAACCTGGCAGAACCCCAGCTGCTCTGCTGCAGGCGTCCCGATTCAGCTGCTGCTGAAACTGACCAGCAGCGGCTAAATCGGGGACGCCCAGGGCAGAGCTGGACTATCGGAAGGGGGGGGCTATGAGGAGTCTGGGGTGGCATCCCCCCCACACCACCCTAGACCCCTCATAGCCCCCCCTTCCAATAGTCCGTCATATCTGATAATCCGGCACCCATAAAGGTGCCGGATTATTGGAAGTTTACTGTATTGTTAATCTCTGCATGACAGTTAATATTTTCCCCTCACTTTCATTTAAACTATTTTACATTTTTAAAGGAACTTTCCATATTTCTTATTCTATTATTGTGCTTTTACTAAACAAATCATTGCGCATGTTTGAATAAGTGCTTATGACATGTAGTGCTGTAAGCTGGAGCTATGAATTTTAATTTGATTTTTAATATTTACATTTAAAATGCAAATAACTGATAATTTATATATGATATTCTACCAAATGTTAATAAATTTTCCTACTCTCTTGCCTAATTATCCAAGATCTCTCATGTTTGAAAAAGAACCCCATGGGAGGAAATATTTGTGTAAGTATCATTCTAAATGAAAGGATATGGGCAGCCTCAAATAGGACCAATAAAAACCCAACGCATGTTATTCCCTAAATTTCTCAAGGCATAAAAAAACCCACTGGTGCTATTTGCAGAATGCTAGAAGAGTTAAGACTTAATAGATTCATTGAAAACGTATATCTCCATAATTTTCACCTTATCACTTAAATGGAAATCAAATCCATATATTTAGCAACTTTGAAAACACAAGGAAAAAAAGTAGTAAAATTGCTAGGGGGACAAGAGGTACCAGGACAGAAAAACTGATTTTTCAACTCTTACATGCACAGTCAATGTGATTTTTCATTCTAATTAGCAAGAATTAATTCCCACAAGTATAGGTTACAGGATTAACTCCATATAAAAGAGATAAAGCAACTCTCTCTCTAAAAAGCAGAATCATATACTAAACCTGGAAGAAACCTCGAGAGGTCATCAAGTCCAGTCCCCTGCCTCACGGCAGGACTAAGCACCAACCAGATATGGGGTGGGCAATAATTGTTGGTGGGGAAGCCACTCCAAGATTTTGAAAAATGGTTAAGGGCCACACTTTTCTGTGGAGGTGGTGCAGGGTCTACAATGGAGGCTATGTGCAGAAGGACGCATGGATAAGGGACTGGGATGCAAGAGACAGTGTGAGGTCTGAGAGAGAGTTTGGGTGAAGGGTGGGTGTGACCTGGGAGAAGGGGAAAAAAGGAGCTGCAGACTGAAGAGGGTTTGGGTTGTGATCTGGGTTAGGGGATTGGGGTGCAGGGTGTGGGAGAGTGTTTGGGTGCAGAAGAAGATTCTGGCCTGGGCTATAGGAAGGGTTACTGAGCCTGGGAGGGAGTGGTGACCTGGGGCAGGAGAGTGCAGAGGGTTTGGATGGTGACCTGAGGCAGGGAGTTGGGGTACAAAAGAGGCAGGGGTACCAGAGGCAGGCTCTGCCTTGGAGGCACTTACGTAAGCCTCTCCTGGCCAGCACCCAGAAGGTAGGCTGGGCTGCCTGCCAGCTGCACCCCAAGATCACTTAGAACTGCAGACCCTTTCTGCAGACCATTCCCTCCTTGTGGTTCTAAGCTCTGGGAAAGGGGTAGAGCAAGCCTCTTCCCCATCTCTCAGCTCCTATTGGCTGGTGGTTTCTGGCCAATAGAAGCCAAGGATTGGACTGGGAGGAGGGAAGTCACACAAAGCCTCCCCCTCCCTCCAGAGCAGAGAGCTGCCGGACTGCACTTTAAGCCCACGACAGCTGTGTGTCTGAGGGTTCCAGCAGGGTGGTCCATGGGCTGGATCTGGTGGCTTCACAGGCCATATCTGGCACCCAGGCCGTATTTTGCCCCGCCCTGATTTACATAATCCCTGACAGGTGTCTAGCCAACCTGCTCTAAAATATCTCCAGTGATGGAGATTCCATAACCTCCCTAAGCAATTTATTCCAGTGTTTAAGAATAATTTCCTAAATGTCAGCATGGTTAATGTCCAACCTAAACCTCCCTTACTACAATTTAAGCCCATTGCTTCTTGTTCTATCATCAGAGGCCAAGGAGAATAATTTTTCTCCCTCTTCCTTGAAACATCCTTTTAGATACTTGAAACCTGCCATCATGTCCCCCCTCACTCTTCTCTTTTTCTAAACTAAACAAACCCAATTCTTTCAGTCTTCCCTTGTAACTCACGTTTTCTAGTCTTTTAATCATTTTTGTTGCGGCTGGGAGAGGTCCAGGTTGGATATTAGGAAACACTATTTCAGTACAAGAGTGGTGAAGCACTGGAATGGGTTACCTAGGGAAGTAGTGGAGTCTCCATCCCTAGAGATTTTTAAGTTGATAAGGGTTGATTTAGTTGGGATTGGTCCTGCCTAGGGCAAGGGGCTGGACTTAATGACCTTCTTAGGTCTCTTCCAGCTCTATGGTTCTATGATTCTATGATCTTCTCCGGATCTTCTCCAATTTCTCCACATCTTTCTTGAAATGTGGCACCCAGAACTAGACACAATACTCCATAAAAACGGCTATACAGGGTCAGACCAAAGGTCCATCTAGCCCAGTATCCTGTCTGCCGACAGTGGCCAATACCAGATGCCCCAGAGAGAGAACACACCAGGTAATCATCATGCGATCGCTCTCCTGTCATCCATCTCAAGACAAACAGGAACACCATTCCTACCCATCCTAGCTAATAATCTTCATGTATCCAAATCCATCAATGCCTATCTAGCTCTTTTTCAAACCCTGTTAAAGTCCTAGTCTTCACCACATTCTGTGGCAAGGCGTTCCACAGCTTGACTGCGCGCTGAGTGAAGAAAAACTTCCTTTTGTTTCTTTTAAACCTACTGCCTATTAATTTCATTTGGTGACCCCTAGTTTTTATATTGTGGGAATGAGTAAATAACTTTTCCTTATTCATTTTTTCCACACCAATCATGGTTTTATACACCTCTATTATATTCTCCCTCTTCTCCCCCCCCTCTTTTTTTAAGCTGAAAACTCCAAGTCTTTTTAATCTCTCTTCATATAGGACGCATTCCAAAACCCTAATTTTTTTTGTCACCCTTCTTTGAACCTTTTCTAATGCCTTTGAGATGAGGCAACCACATCTATATGCAGTATTCAACCGAGGCCTAATGAGTACACAACAGAGTGGAAGAATTAAGTCTCGTCTTGCTCACAACACTCCTGTTCATGCTTCCCAAAATCATTTTTGCTTTTCTGCAGTGTCACACGGTTGACTCATATTTAGCTTGTGGTCCACTATAATCCTTACATCCCTGTCTGCAGTATTCCTTCTTAGACAGTCGCTTCCCGTTCCGTATGTGTGCAATTGATTGTTCCTTCCCAAATAGGGTACTTCGCATTTGTCCTTATTAAACTTCTCCTATTTACCTGAGACCATGTCTCCAATTTGTTCAGAGCATTTAGAATTATGACCCTATCCTCCAGTTCTGTGTTTCTCAACCTTTTTTAATAAAGTACCCCTTTTTCCCAAAAAAAAAAAAAAAAAAAAAATTAGTCTGGAGAAAAGAAGAGTGAGGGGGGATTTGATAGCAGCCTTCAACTTCCTGAAGGGAGGTTCAAAAGAGGATGGAGAAAGGCTGCTCACAGTAATGAGGGATGGCAGAACAAAGAGCCAAGTTACAGTGGCAGAGGTCTAGGTTGGATATTAGGAGAAACTATTTCAATAGAAAGGTGGTGAAGTACTGGAATGAGTTACCTAGGGAGGTGGGGGAACTTCCATCCCTAGAGGTTTTTAAGACTCAGCTTGACAAAGCCTTGGCAGGGTTGATTTAGTTGGGATTGGTCCTGCCTTGGGGAAGGGGCTGGACCTCCCGAGGTCTCTTCCAGATCTATGATTCTATATATACTCTCAGTACCTACAGTTTCCAGACACACATTTTTTTTCCTACCATTGCAACACATTTGTCTAAGCAACTTAATCGTAGCCAGGCGGGCGATGAAATTTTTGGGTATAAAGAGTACAACAATAATAAAGCGCTATAAAAATTAACACAAAAATTCAGTTTTCTCCAAATTTCAGTTGTGTTGATATATACCTCCCCCCCAGACTTCTCTCAAGTACCCCTAAGGGTACTCGTACCACTGGTTGAGAAATACTGCTCTAGAGCACCTAAAACCTCTCCCAGCTTGGTGGTATCTGCATACGTAATAGACATACTCTCTATGCCACTATCTAAATCGTTGATGAAAATATTGAACAGAACCTGTCCCAAAGCTGACCCCTGCAGAAGTCCACTTATTATGCCCTTTCAGCATGAGTGTGAACCATTAATACCTACTCTGAGAATGGTTATCCAATCAGTTATGCATCCACCTTATAATAGCCCCATCTAGGTTGTATTTCCCTAGTTTATGGATAAGGTAGTCATGCGAGTCCATAACAAATGTTTTACTAAAGTCTAGTAAATGGAGACGTAGCCGTTTGTCTTTTGTTTCAGCAAGACCAGACTGTCTTTAAAGTGCTGCATAGTCCTGTCTTTTGTACTAAAGTCTAGGTGTACAATGTCCACTGCTTCCCCCTCATCTTGTTATACTATCAAGGAAAGCTATATGATTGGTTTGACAAGATTTGTTCTTTACAAAACCATGCTAGCCATTACTTATCACCTTCTTATCTTCTAGATGTATGCAGATGAATTCCTTAATTACTTGCTCCATTATCTTTCCTGGTACAGAAGTTAAACTGACTCATCTGTAGTTTCCTGGGTTGTTCTTATTTCCCTTTTTATAGCTGGGCACATTTGAACTCTTCCAGTCTTCTGGAATCTCTCTCTACTTCCATGACTTTTCAAGAATGATAGCTAATGGCTCAGATACCTCCTCTATTAGCTTCTTGAGTATTCTAGAAGAAGTCCTATGGCACCTTATAGACTAACACCGTGGTCCCCAACCCGGTGCCCGCGGGCGCCATGGTGCCCGCCAGGCTCTTTACATGCGCCCGCGGAGCAATCTGGGCTGGCAGGTGCCAGCCCCGGGCGCATGGCCGGTCCCGGCCCCGGGAGCACCGCGCGTGCCCTTGCTGGCTCTGGCGCCGCGCGTGCCCCGGCCCCGCGGCGCTTATGGGGGGGGAGCGCCGGCCCTGGCCCCGCGGCGCTTATGGGGGGGGGTGCCGGGCGCGCGGCGCTTGCCAGGGGACACCTTCCCCGGGCGCGCGGCTATGGAGGGGGCCCCGCCCCCGGGCGGGCAAGTGTCCCCGCCCCCTGGCACCCGGCAGGCGAACAGCCACGCCCCCTGGCGCCCGCCAACCTGAAAAGGTTGGGGACCACTGGACTAACAGATGTATTGGAGTATAAGTTTTCATGGGCAAAGACTCACTTCATCAGTCTAATAAATCTGTTAGACTATAAGATGACACAGGACTTCTCATTGTTTATGCAGACTCAGACTAGCACAGCTACCTCTCTGATACTTGAGTATTCTAGGCTGCATTTCATCAGGCCCTAGTGATTTGAAGACAGCTACCTTTTCTGAGTAGTTTTTAACCTTTTTTTTATTTTAACTTCTAAAACTACCCCATTTCCACTAGCATTCACTATGTTAGGCATCTAGTCACCATCAATCTTCTTGGTGAAAATCAAAACAAGACAGTTATTAAGCACGTCTTCCATTTCCAAGTTTCCTGTTATTGTTTTTCCCTCTTTACTATAATAGACTATAATAGAGTTTAAAGAGAAGCTAGAGACTATAATAGAATTTAAAGAGAAGCTAGATAATTTCATGGAGGTTAGTCCATAAAAGGCTATTAGCCAGGGGATAAAATGGTGTCCTTGGCCTCTGTCTGTCAGAGGCAGGAGAGGGATGGCAGAAGACAAATCGCTTGATTATTGTCTTCAGTCCACCCTCTCTGGGGCACCTGGTGTTGGCCACGGTTGTCAGACAGGCTACTGGGCTAGATGGACCTTTGGTCTGACCCAGTACGGCCATTCTTATGTACTGAACAATGTGCCTATCCTGTCCTTGGTCTTCCTCTTGCTTCTAATATATTTGTAGAATGTCTTGTTACCCTTTAGGTCTCTAGCTAGGCTGATCTATTTTTGTTCCTTTGTCTTTCTAATCTTGCCCTTTCATACTTGAGTTATTTGCTTATATTCCCCTCCTTTGTAATTTGACCTAGTTTCCACTTTTTATGAGACTTTTATTTTTAGTTCAGGAAAGATCTCCTGGTTAGGTCAAGGTGGTTTCTTGCCATACTTTCTATCTTTCCTGTGCAGTGAAATAGTTTGCTTTTGATCCCTTAATAGTATCCCTTTGAAAAACTGCCAACTGTCTTCAGTTGTCTTTCCTCTTAATCTTGCTTCCAAAGGGACCCTTACCTACCAGCTCTCTGAGTTTACTAAAATCTGCCTTCCTGAAATCCATGGTCTTTATTTTGCTGTTCTCCATTCTATCGTTCGCCATGTGTTCTACCATAACAGAAGACAAACCTTTTTCTGAGCACCTTCCTTCTTTTTCTTTTCTTCCTGCTTTTTCTTTTTCTTTTCTTCCATCAAATGTTCCTCTTCTTGAATTTCTTGTTCTTTCTCCCTATTAAAAATAAGTGTTGGGAGAGCATTTGAATGAGGTCAGTTATATCTATCAAGACAAACAATATACAGAGCATTAATGCTACAAAGTACGTAACTTGAGTAAATGTTGTCCAAAAAGGCTATTTGCTCACGTTCCAACAAGCACTATTCCAATTAGGGATGATAGTTTCTGTAAATGTGTAAGTGCTGAAATTTACAGAGGATACACGTTTAAATGCTGGGGGAGGCAGGTGGGAGCTGGTTCTTGTAGGGAACCAGCTCCTGCGTACCCAACCCCCCACCTCTGATACAGAGGCAGCAGGGGATGGGGCTACGTGTAACTCAGGCTCATCAGTTAATCGTGTACCGAGGTACACATTCATACCCAGGTACACGTTCATACCCCTAATTCCAACAGCATTTTTATGAAAGATTGCAAACTGAAATTCCAAGGCCAAATGAAGAGACCATCTACTTAAAATTCCTACCAAAGACAGTAAATCCACAACCTGACAAATCTTGAATTTTTTAAATATTCTGACCAAATCGTTCATCCCTAATAAGTTTATTTATATTCAATTCTAACACATCTGCTAATCAACAACAAACAGTTACGTATTATTGTTTGGGAAGCTAGGAGTAAGCCCGGTGATTGCATTGTAACAATAATAATAATAAAAAAAATTTAAAAAAAACCTAGGGTGCAGACATACAAAAACTCAAACACGGTACTTATACCATCCCCCCACAGCCACTCAAAACTAGTTGTGAAAGGGAGACAGACTACTGCTATTGAGTACACAGTAGAAATAAAAACTGACAAAGGAAATCAGAAGTTCAGCCCAACTCTATATTCTAGTCAAACATGGAACACAGGAGCTTGCATTTTAACCATTATGCAATGCTCATTTTGTGTTTTCATTTATAACTCCAGTTATCAAATGCAGTCAAGTTAGTTAAATTGTACTTCACTAATATTCATGTGGATTCTATGCTTTGTTCATACGATCTATTCAAAAATCAACTAAAAATGTTACTCATAAGAATTAGGATGCTGATGAATAGTTAACATTTTGCCACTGAAAGATAAGTTGTGTGAAAAACTACCTTTTCAATTACACTTTCTTCTGGAAAAATCAATATAAAATACATCAGATAGAATAATGTAGATTCTGAGTTCCAGAAAGCACACAATGGCTCAATGACAGGGTGAAAGATGTAGCACGGCTCATCGTAGTACCTCTGTGCTTCACAAACCTTAACAAATTTGTCCTCACAGTACCTGTGCAATGTAGGGAACTACCTTGCCCACTTGACAACAAGAAACCAAGTCAGACCAAGTAATGACTTGCCCAAAGTCAGAGAAGACATAGGAGACAGACACTGGAACAGAGGCTTCAATTCACAATATACTTAATAAAAAAAAAAAAAAAAAAGAAAAACCACGAGAAGTACAATTGATATGAATGAATTCTTTGCATACTCAGCAAACCATGCTGCATTGAAGCCTTAGACCAGATCTTCTAAGTTTCAGCTTAAAGCAGGCTTCCCACGAGCACCAGATCTGCCTGCCCCCTATCCACGCACTGCTGCCTCTGATAGAGAGGCAGCAGCACAGAGGGCGAGTGAGGCAGGCTGACTTTCAAGCCAGTTCCCCATGCACGCAGGCTCCACAGACCCTCCTGCCCTCCCACTTGCTGCTTCCTACAGTGGGGACAGTGACGGGCTGTAGTGCAGGGGTCTGAGTGCTCCAGCTGGGGGCAAAGGCTCTGCGGTGGGACTAGGGATGAGGAGTTTGGAGTGCAGGAGGAGGCTTCAGGCTGAGGACAAAGGATTTCAATACAGAAGGGGGCTGCAGGTTGAAGAAAGGCTCTGAGGTAGGCCCAGGGACTAGGGGTTTCGGATGCAAAGGTGGCTACAGATGGGAGTATTGGCTCTGAGGTGAGTGTTTGGGTGCAGGACGTGGCTCTGAGTCAGGAGGGGAAGGCTCCAGGTTTGAGCTCGGGTTTATCTGCCGCTCTTTAACAGTGGCACTAATTCAGGCTACCAGGCTGCCTGGTACCTACCTGTTCTAGGGTACAACACTGTGTCCCGGAAGCGGCCAGCAGGACAAGCTCCAGGGAGTTCAAGGGAATCGGGGGCAGAATCAGTCTCCACCCATTGCATGCAGAACTTTGAATGTAATACGAAAGCAGAGTATGGAGCTGCATGGTCTTCCTGCCCATAAGCCAGACCTATTGCACTGGCTACTTACCTGCCAGCCCCAGCACAGAGCTGCCCTGGACATAGTAGCTCCATGATGAGACTGGCAGAAAGGACCCCTCTCCTCTGGTCACAGCACCTCCATGATGGGGCTACTGGAGAGGAAACCTTCTCTACTAGGACGAGATCTCTCCCTCTACTGCAGCCCTGAGCCTCTACATAGGCTCTATGGGGAGTTGCACAACCTGGAGTGCCTCTGATAAAAACCAAGGCATGTGTTACATATTTTTCTCCAAATACACTACATTTATATTTTATAGAGAAGTTAAAAGGTTGGTTTAACAAATATCGAAAGGTTGGTTTAACGAAAGCAGACAGGGGGCTGCAGACAGGGGAGTTTGAGAGGGACTGCAAGAGAGCCCGCCGCTGAACAGGCTATCTGGTGAAAGTGAGAGTATTGCTCTTGGTGGAGTGAGTTTGCTCGACTGTTTGAATTTTGTTTGTTGAATTCTGATTTCAGGTGACTAGTTTCAGTTTGAGCTGCTGTGGCAGTTGGAACTGCGTGCCTGACCTTTTGTTCCCTTAATTGCTCTTTTGATTGTATCTGGTCAGCCTTCCCCTGTGAGACTCACGAGGAGGCAGGCCTGGCCTAGACAAGCAGGCTTTAAAAGCCAGAGGCAGGGAGCGAAAGTGGACAGGGAGCTGTAGACAGGGGAGTTTGACAGAGGGAAGCTTACTATGGCCAGGAAGACCCGCCAACACCTGTGCCACCATGGCTTCTGTCTCCTCTATCTGCACCTGGAGCCAGACAGAGCACCTGAGCATGGATGCCTCTACTCAGATCCTGGTGTGGTTTTGCAGGGACTGTGGCTTGCAATTCCCACGTACTGATATCCAGGCTGGGGAGATTATCCAATACAAAAGGTGCCTGCTGGTGGAATCTCTCAGGCAACAGGTAGGAAAGAAACAGAAGGAGCACCCGAATCCACGAGCAATTCCTGGACTGTGTTCATGAGGAGACTGCTGAGGTAGCTGTCCCAGTACACAGGAGTACGGACACACCACTGGTGGAAGAGGAGATGGCTCAGGGTGGACACTGGCAGCTGGTTACTTCTGGCAGCAGGCACTGCTCCACCCCTGCGCCAAACTCTCCCGCCGTGGTACTAGGAAACCGTTATGCTCTTCTTTATACAGAAGATAAGAATCACTCCCTGTAACAGAGCAGGAGACGCTTCGTGCCCCTAAGGCTGAGAAATCTGCTGCCACCACTGCAAATACGAAATGTTTGGTAGAGGTGGTCGGAGACTCTCTTCTGAGGGGGACAGAGGCACCCATCTGGCGCCCTGACATTTCATCTCGGGAAGTATGCTGTCTGCCAGGGGCCCGTATCCGAGATGTTACGGAGGCACTCTCGAGGATTATCCAGCCCTCTGACTACTACCCCATGCTACTCATCCATGTGGGCACAAATGATACTGCGAGGTATGACACTGAGCGGATCAAGAGCAACTACAGGGCTCTGGGAGTACGGATGAAGGAGTCTGGAGCACAGGTGGTATTCTCTTCGATCCTTCCTGTCAAAGGTAGGGGCCCAGGCAGAGACAGGTGCATCCTGGAAGTGAATACTTGGCTGCGAAGATGGTGTCGCCAGGAGGGCTTTGGCTTCCTCAACCACAGGATGCTATTCCAGGAAGCACTGCTAGGCAGAGATGGCGTACACCTTTCAAGGAGGGGGGAAGACCCTATTTGGACACAGACTGGCTAACCTAGTGAGGAAGACTTTAAACTGTTCAACAGGGACAGGTGAGCAAAGCCCACATGTAAGTGAAGAACATGGAAAAGGGCAAATTTAGTGCCCATTTATAAAAAGGGAAATGAAAACAACCCAGGAAACGACAGACCAGTTAGTTTAACTTCTGTACCAGGAAAGATAATGGAGCAAGTAATTAAGGAAATATGTAAACACTGGGAAGGTGGCAAGGTGATAGGGAACAGCCAGCATGGATTTATAAAGAACAAATCATGGCAAACCAATCTGATAGCTCTCTGATAGGATAACGAGTCTAGTGGCTAAGGAAGAAGCGGTGGATGTGGTATACCTAGACTTTAGTAAAGGCATTTATATTGTCTCACATTATATTCTTATCAAACTAGGCAAATACAACTTAGATGGGGCTACTATAAGGTGGGCACATAACTGGCTGGATAACCGTACTCAGAGAGTAGTTATTAACAGTTCACAATCCTGCTGGAAAGGTATAACAAGTGGGATTCCGCAGGGGTCTGTTTTGGGACTGGCTTTAATATCTTCATCAATGATTTAGATACTGGCATAGAAAGTACACTTATTAAGTTTGCACATGATACCAAGCTGGGAGGGGTTGCGACTAATCTGAAGGATAGGGTCATAATGCAAAATGATCTGGACAAACGGGAGAAATCATCTGAAATAAACAGGATGAAGTTTAATAAAGACAAATGCAAAGTGCTCCACTTAGGAAGGAATAATCAGTTTCACACATACAGAATGGGAAGAGACTGTCTAGGAAGGAGTACGGCAGAAAGGGATCGAGGGGTGATAGTGGACCACAAGCTGAATACGAGTCAGCAGTGTGATGCTGTTGCCAAAAAAAAAAAAGCAAAAAAACAAAAAAAAAACCAACCATGACTCTGGGATGCATTAACAGGTGTGTTGTGAGCAAAACAAAATAAGTCATTCTTCTGCTCCACTCTGCGCTGGTTAGGCCTCAGTTGGAGTACTGTGTCCAGTTCTGGGCATCACATTTCAAGAAGGATGTGGAGAAATTGGAGAGGGTCCAGAGAAGAGGAATAAGAATGAGGAAAGGTCTAGAGAACATGACCTGTGAAGGAAGGCTGAAAGAACTGGGTTTGTTTAGTTTAGAAAAGAGAAGATTGAGGGGGGGACATGATAGCAGTTTTCAGATATCTAAAAGGGTGTCATAAGGAGGAGGGAGAAAACTTATTCATCTTGGCCTCTGAGGGTAGAACAAGAAGCAATGGGCTTAAACTGCATCAAGGGAGGTTTAGGTTGGACATTAGGAAAAAGTTCCTAACTATTAGGGTAGTCAAACACTGGAATAAATTGCCCAGGGAGGTTGTGGAATCCCCATCTCTGGAGGTATTTAAGAGTAGGTTAGATACGTGTCTATCAGGATGGTCTAGACAGTATTTGGTCCTGCCATGAGGGCAGGGGTCGGGACTCTGACCTTTCGAGGTCCCTTCCAGTCCTAGTAGTCTATGATTCTATGAAATATAAAAACTCTCTGCAAATAAAGCAAAAAATTCTCAGTATACATACGAAGGATGTTAAAATGTGTTTATTTTGGTAAACATGTAACCATTGAAATTTTCAGCAGTTACAAATTTACAGGTGGGGGCGGAAGGGAGACACATATACCACTGCTGCCTCTCTCTCCCACCCCCGCTGCCTCTGATACAGAGGAAGCAGTGTGGAGTGGAAGGGGTTTTCACGTAACCATGTAAGTTACAGTAATGAGCTTAGGCTCATGTGTTATTACCTGTAAACTGTTAACCATCACATCCCTATTATATACAATACCACATTAAAAGGTACTTTTAAGTAACTAGCAGACGCAAAGAGTTTTACTTTATCATCACATACTAATTGACCTGAAAATATAGTTTATTTAAATCCACAACCCTAAAAGCAAAATATTTTTTCATATTGCTCAGGAGTAATCTACTAGAACAGCAAGAAGCGTGACCAGTCAGAACTCAGGTAAATTGAGACCCCTAGACATCTAGATACTCATCTACAAGCTTTAGATATGGCTCCATTAGCCCCCATAAAATATTTCAGTTTAGGTTTCTTATTTATAACTGTCTAAGAGATTAGCAGTGAAAAGTGTTTCAGGCTGGCATCAGATATGCACAACTCACGTAACAGTTCTCGTTTCCAGGATCACCTTCACACCTGAAATCACAGTTTATATTTTAATTGAAGCTAATACGATGAAGCTGTCTCAACAACTTGATACTCAAGCCAGGTCTACACTGTAGCCAAAAGTCGACTTAAGGTCAGCAATTCCAACTACATTTTTTATGTAGATAGATTTGGCATACCTTAAGCCAAGCTTTGGTGCCGTCCTCAGAGGGAGATCAATGGGAGAAATGCTCCTGCTGACTTCCTCTACTTCTTGCGAGGAGTAAGAGCTCCGACATCAACAGGGGCACCTTCAGCATTCGATTTAGCCACTCTGTCCTAAACCCTCTAAATCGTACTCCAGAAAATTGACTACCACAGCATCGATCTTCAGGGAAGCGAAGACATGGCCTCACTCTTCTGGGGAAAGTTTATGCTAAAACAAACTATAAATTAAAATCTAATGGTGCTGCTGCTGCTAGCTACAGTGCAGTCTGGTGCGGTTCTTAAATACATGTAATAAAGAATTTTGTCATCATGCATTTTAAGATTCTGAAGGCTTGTCTACACAGGAAAGTTAATTAGAACAGTTATTCTACAATGCCTGCCCATGTGGACAATTAACCAAAAAAGGGCATCCTTTTTTCAGACTAAATTATTCAACTGGGAAAAGGGACCATCCTCTCTCCTATACATAAAAAAGATTTCCTGCCAGAGGACAGAATGACATCATCCGTGTATATGATGTCATCAAGTCTGAGCATGTATCTGGTTCCTTCCCCATTAACACACCAAGCTGGGGGGGGGGGGGGGGGGGGGGAAGGGGCACTGTAGCCAGACAGCCCCTCCCCCCCGCATCTCATCCTCCTTATTTTGCCTCTCTGAGGTTCCTGAAGCATACAGGACAGAGAAGGAGCGATAAAATCAGCAGAGTCTATGCTGGCTCATCTGATCCTGAGAAGCTGAAAACAGATATGAGGAGAGAGAGAGCGATTAAGGCAATCAGCATAACCATTAAGCTTTGATCTGCTTTGATGCGAGATCAGGATATGCGGGTGTTGATTCGAACACACAGTCCCTGGAAGAGGAATTTCCCACTGAGAAAAGAATGCCCAGTACTTCCAATTTAGTTATCTCTCTTACAAGTGTAAATTAAGTTCATAACTCCCTTGTAAGAACTGGTCTCACAAAAGACAGACCAGCACCATTTGGCATGACAGACTAGAAAGAGAAATACGTGACCCCATGAGTATAAAGTTGGTACAGCAGCACACACTCTTTTGAGTGTCATTCTACCCTCTACCTGCTGGTCGGGTTAGGTGTTTGACCTCCCGAGGTTCTATGGGGATGCCCACCTCGTATTTTCGTCTTTCCTAGGAATTGAGGGACCGGCCCTGGCCTGACATGCTGGAGTCGAGAGCCACTGAAGGGGGTAAAAATTGTACCTGGATATGGTCCTCTGTCTTAAGTGTACACATAGAAAGAGTAAGCTGTTACTTGGTACCATTATTTCTATTTTTCTATCTTTATCTTCTTTGTAACCATTTTTAAGATCTATATTTTGCTAGTAGTTAAGAAATTGAGCAATAGCCATTGTAACCATATGATTTATAAGCTTCCTCAATAAACCTGTAACTGTTTAAGCTTTAACCTGACTCCTTCAGTTGCTGTAACAGAACCAGGCACAATTTAAAAGAACTTCAGCCGGTCTCAAGGGACAGATATAGGGAGAGCTTGGGCGTTTGGATTTGTGTCACACCCAGGTGGCAGAAATCACTGGGGCACTTCTCAGCCTTCCCCAAGGCTGCCCGCTGCGAAGGAATCACAGATTCTAGCAGCTAAAATCTGAAGTGTAATAAGCTCTTCCTGTACACTTATTGGGGCGCCCGTCAACCTCTTCCAGGTTGCCCACTGCAAGGGACCCCGGTCTCAGCAGTTGAAGTCTCGGGTGTATAGCACATACACACTGCCCTGACCGTCGGCTGACAGGCACGCGAGAGATCAGTCACATTCCCCAACCCACTCTGAGAACTCTTTCCCCAGCACCATGAATGGGTGCTTAACACCTCTGTGGTACCTCTCCTGTTCCGCAGATGGGGCTGCCCAACAATAGACCTGTTTGCAACACCTTACGATACCAAATGTTTTTCACCAGAGGGGGCATCAGGAGAGGATTTCTCGGGAGTGTATTCCTTGTTCCATAGAAACACAAGCTTTGTTATACTTTTCCTCTGATACCATTCAGAAGATCAGGACAGATGAGGCCAGGATCATACTAATAGCCCTCGCCTGGCCGAGACAGCTATGGTATCCTTTCCTAATCAGGATGTCTGTTCATACTCCAATCACAATCTCATCACTCCGGGTTGGTGTTCACAGACCTCCCCAAGCTGCACCTAACAGCATGGCTCCTCCATGGCTCTTGCATTCAGAACTAGAATTTTCAGAGAGCATACACACAATCTTCATCCATAGCTGCAAGGATTCCACCTGTGCATCTTGCATCTACAAATGGAACTGCTTCTCAACATAGCATACCTTGAAGGTCAGGACCTGATATCGGTAGTCCAGTCATTCATCCTGGACTACCTCCTTAGTCTCAAACAATCATCACTTATTCCATCAGAGTACACCTAGCAGCCATCACAGCCTTCCACCACAAAATTGAGGGATGGTCCATATTTGTACACCTAGCAACCAAAAGGCTGCTCCTTCTCTACCCAGATGTCTCACAGCCCTACCCTCATGGGACTCTGGTTATTGCTACAGGCCCTAACCAGGCCACCCTTTGAGCCTCTTGCCACCTGCTCATTTTCGCACCTCTTCATTAAAGTTGCTTTTCTGACTGCTGTCACATCCATTCATCATGTGGGAGATAGCTGCACTCATGGCCGATCCACCCATCACAATATTCCATAAGTATTCTTGCATACACCTGAAATACTTACCAAAGGTCGCATCCTCTTTCCACATAAATGAAACAGTAAACTTACCGGTGTTTTTCCCGAAGCCTCACGCAAATGCATTTGAAGCTTTCATGCACACCCTCAATGTTAGACAACATTAGCATTTTACCTTTAAAGGACTAAGATCTTCAGGAAAACCCCTCACCCCTTGTGGCACTTGCCAAGCAGGTAAAAGTCAAGCCATATTGAAACAAAGACTATCCAAATGGATCAGACACTGTATCAGACTATGCTACACTCTGAAGGGTGTACAACCACCATTATGTTTAACAGCTCATTCCACTAGAGCTGTCTCTTTGTCCACTATCAGAGGGGTAACCGTGTTAGTCTAAATCTGCATAAACAACGAGAAGTCCTGTGGCACCTTACAGACTAACAGATGTATTGGAGCATAAGCTTTCGTGGGCAAAGACTCATTTCATCAGATGCATGTAATTCCAGATGCAGGTATAAATATACAGGCACATGAAAAGAAGGGAGTACCAATCGAGAGGAAGGCCAGAGATAACAAGGTCAATTCAATCAGGGAGGATGTGGCCCACTTCTAGCAGCTGATTTGGAGGTGTGAACACCGAGAAGAGAAACTGCTTTTGTAGTTGGCTAGCCATTCACAGTCTTTGTTCAATCCTAAATTGATCATGTCGAATTTGCAAATGAATTGTAGCTTTGCAGTTTCTCTTTGGAGTCTGTTTTTAAGTTGCAGGGTGGCTACTTTTAAATCTGTTACTGTGTGTCGAGGGAGACTGAAGTGCTCTTCTATGGGTTTTTGTATGTTACCGTTCCTGATATCTGATTTGTGTCTGTTTATTCTTTTACATAGGGTCTGTCCAGTTTGGCCAATGTATATGGCAGAGGGGCATTGCTAACTCATCATGGCATACTACATTGGTAGGAGTGAAGGTGAATGAGCCCATGATGGTCTGGCTGATGTGGTTAGGTCTTGTGATGGGTAGGCAGAGTTGGCACCGAGGCTTGTTGCAGGGATTGGTTCCTGAGTTAGAGTGGTGTGGGATATAGTTGCCGGTGAGAATTTGCTTCATATTGGCAGGCTGTCTATAGAAGAGGACTGGCCTGCCCCCCAAGGTCTAGGAGAGTGAGGAAGATCATTATCCAGGATGGGTTGTAGATCACTGATGATGTGTTGGAGAGCTTTTTGCTGGGGACTGTAGGTGATGGTCAGTGGTATTCTGTTATTTTCTTTGTTGGGCCTGTCTTGTACCCAGAGGCTTTTGGTTATCCGTCTGGCTCTGTCAAACTGTTTTCTCACATCCTCCGGCAGGTATTGTTGTTTTAAGAATGCTTGATGAAGATCTTGTAGGTGTTTGGCTGAGGGGTTGGAGCACATGTTCCAGGGGGGTTGTACCTTAGTGCTTGGCTGAAGACAATGGGTAGTGTGGTGTGTCCGGGATGGAAGCTGGAGGCATGTAGGTAAGCACAGAGGTCAATAGGTTTTCGGCATAGGGTGGTGTTTGTGACATCACTTATTTGCACTGTAGTGTCCAGGAAGTGGATCTCTTGTGTAGACTGGTCCAGGCTAAGATTGATGGTGGAGTGGAAACTGTTGAAATCACGGTGGAATTCTTCCAGCGCCCCCTTCCCTTGGTTGCAGATGATGGTGGACAAGAGCTGAGGAAACGCTGTTCCAGGTCAGCCATAAAAATGTTGGCATATTGAGGGGCCATGCGGGTACCCATAGCAGTGCCACTGGTTTGAAGTGGTGGGTGAGGATAATGTCACAGAGCTCAGCCACCAGTTGTGCCGTGGCATCATCAGGGATGCTGTTCCTGGCAGCTTGTATTCCATCTACAAGTGGGATGTTGGTGTCGAGAGCCTCTACAGCCATGGTGGCTAGGATAGTGTTTTCTGGAAGATCACCAATGCACTGTAGTTCTCAGGAAGTCAGTGGTGTCTCAAAGGTAGCTGGGAGTGATTGTGGCATAGGGTCTGAGTAGAAAGTCCACATATCCAGACCATCCTGCAGTGAGAGTGCCAATGCCCAAGATGATGGGACATCCAGAATTTCCAAGTTTATGGAACTTGGGTAGTAGATACAATAATCCTGATTGGGGCTCTAGGGGTGTGTCTGTGTAGATTTATTCCTGTGCTTTTGTAGGGAGTGTCTTAAGCAGATGGTGTAGTTTGTGTACTCCTCAGTGGGATCAAAGGATAGTGGCCTATAGAATGTGGTATTGGAAAGTTTTCTGGCAGACTCCTTTTGGTAGTCTGACCTATTCATGACAACAGCACCTCCTTTATCAGCCTCCTTGATTATAATGTCAGTTGTTTCTGAGGCTGTGGATGGCATTGCATTCTGTATGGATGAGGTAATGGGGCAAGCGATGATGCTCTGCCACAATTTCTGCCTGTGCACATCGGCGGAAGCATTCTATGTATAGGTCCAGTGTGTCATTTTGACCGTCATGAGGCATCCATGCAGAAGTCTTCTTGCACTGTTGGTCAGAGGGTATCTGTGTCAGTGCACTGTTCAGTATTGTGTTGAAAGTATTCCTAGAGTCAGAGACAGAGAAAGTAGGCTTCCAGAGCACCGCAGAACTGTATCATGTTTGTAGGGGTGGTAGGGCAAAAAAAGAGTCCCTGAGATAGCCCGGCAAAAGAATCTGCCCTGAGTGTGAAAGTTGGATAGAAAGACAATATTGCTAGGTGAGTTAAGGGTACCACTATTGTGGCCCCTTGTGGCAAGTAGGAGTTTAGATAGCTTACAGTCCTTTTTCCTTTGTAGAGAAGTGAAGTGTGCAGTGTAAATTTCCTGTCTTGTTTTAGTAAAGTCCAGCTATATGGAAGTTTGTGTGGAAGGTTGGTTTTTTATGAAGGTCTCCAGATTTGAGAGCTCTTTTTTGCCCCTTTTCCTGTTTGCTGTACAGGATGTTGTTGCACACTGTGATGCCTCCTATAAGAACTCCAAGGGCTCCAATTAGGCCATTTAACTGGATGTGATAGAGAGGCTGCATCCAAGGGTTTCTGTACCATGAGGGACCTGTGAGCCCCAAAGATCATAGCGTGCTTTGTAATATTGCACTGGAAGTCTACGGTGTGGAAAGAAAGAGGCCTATGTGCCCTCTTCATTGTCAATTGAGAAAAGTGACAGGGCTGGGGATACTGCTTGTGACTTCGTGGGTTTAGGCGATATGTTGATGCCGAAAACAGAGACTGCAGAGCAGATGTTACAGCTAGGTCTGTGTGCCACATGCAAGGCAACGGTGCCACAAGTATCGGTGCTAGCATCTCCAATGTTAGAATATGCGGTTCTGACAGAGTGGTCAATACCAACGGGAGACAGCGCTGGTAAGTCAGCGGCACCAAAGATGAGATTGGTGCCAACACCCTGGTCAGCACCACGTCATTGGTGCTTTCGGTGCCGTGGACTTCATGAGTGCTGTCAGAACGGTCAGTGCTGTCAGGCACGTCATCATGCCATCAGCTTAGATGCAAAAGTCTTCGTCAGCTTTGTGGTGCAGATGTCGTCGGGTGCAGTGGTCTTTGCGGGCATCAGTTTAGGATGATGTTTGGATGCTTTGGGATTGGCACCTGAGCCACAGGCTGTGCTGTGGTGCTTGAGGTACCAGGGGTGCCATGAGCACTGACACATGCTGACCTCAACTTTGCAGGGGACCATTTCTTAGCAGGTAGTGAGGAGCTCCTCTTCTTGGGCACCTTCTAGCCAGTAAATGTAACATGAAGAACAAGAACCATCTAGATCCGAGAAGAATGCTGAAAACTGCTGAGCTCTGTCTCAGGCAGAGGATGGTTGAGAAGGAACTGGAGGACTTGGGCCACGCATGTGCGGTACCAACTAGCACAGCATGTGCTGTTGGCGCCACGCATGCACAGTCCTTGCAGGGACTGCTTGAAAAACTCTTATCCAGGAGCCAGAACAGCACCAAGACAAGACGTAGAGCATCCACAAGGACATCTCTTGAAGAACAAGCATTTACACACTACTATTTAGTAAGCTATATTGTGTTAGTTTAACTAACACTAATAACCAAAGCTATCACTCAATTCAATGCCCCCTCTATTGCTGCAGCAGCAGAAGAAGCAGAAGAAGCAGAAGAAGCAGAAGCAGAAGCAGAAGCAGAAGCAGAAGCAGAAGCAGAAGCAGAAGCAGAAGCAGAAGCAGAAGCAGAAGCAGAAGCAGAAGCAGAAGAATTGCAGGATGAGCCTCTCTAAACCAGGACTCTCTAGTCCGGCAACATCCATGGACCAGCAACACAATGGATATTCTTTAACCAGAGTGTTGCAATGAAGGGATGGAGGCAGGAGCCCTGTGCGGCCCGGAAGCCCAAGCGGGCTAACTACGGGGGAGTTGGCGGGGGTCAACAGCTGGGAGTCCTGTGGGAGTCCATCCAGGACAGCAGCAGGGCAAACAAACAAGAGTGTCAGTGACCTCTTGGAGGGAAGCAGGCTTGCCACAGCGGACCCACGACCTGGGGATTACAGTGGATGAGAGTCAACAGTGTGCTCTTGTAGTTAAGGAGGCTAATGCATATTGGGGTGCATTAGGAGCATTGCCAGCAGATCTAGGGAAGTGATTATTCCCCTTCATTTGACATTGGTGAGGCCACAGAGTACTGTTTCCAATTATGGGCCTCCCCCCATTACCGAAAGGATGTGGACCTATTGGATAGAAGGCAACAAAAATGATTAAGGGGCTAGAGCACATGATTTACAAGGAGAGGCTGAGCGTCTTGGCCTTATTTCATCTATAGAAGGGAAGAGTGAAAAGATTTGATAGCAGCCTTCAAGTAGCTGAAGGGAGTTTCCCAAGAGGGTGGAAAGAAGCTGTTCTCAGTATAGGCTGGAACTGGCTGAACCAGCACCATCAAGACCTAACCAGAGTCGAACGAGAAAGTTTGCCATACCAGGGGGAGGTCTCCTGCCACTGGCTCCCAAGCCCATCGCCTGCTGCTGGCAGGCTGCCCCCCAGCAGGCATCCTGCCTCATCCTCCCCCACACCCAACCTAGCAGGGCTGCTTGCCCACCTGTCTGGGATGATTTAGTTGGGATTGGTCCTGCTTTGGATAGAGGACTGGACTCGATGACCTTCTGAGGTCTCTTCCAGCCCTATGATTCTATGTTGTATTGGTGACCCAGACACACTGATGCCATTGAGCAAGGTGTGTGTCAAAGAAGGGCAGGTTATAAGAAATAAAGATAATATGATCATGAATATCTACAACACTTTAAAAAAAAAGAGCATTTTACAAATATAGATTATTATACAAGTACTCAATGAAAACCTTGAACATTTGAATTTACAGAAAAATTATTAGTTATTGTTGGGATTAGCAAAACTAGAGTATTGTTATTGCAATAGATAAATCACTGAAATGTTTAAGCATTTTTGCCACTTTTTTCTATTTACATTTTCACACTTGTAGGGATACTACAGAGATCAGACAATGGATTTAACTCCATTTGGAATTGGGTTTTGAGAAGATAGATTAACAATTAAAACAAAAATCAACATTGCATATCAAAATATACTTAGTAAAAATATCTTTACATGACATTAAAATTCTCAAGCAGCATTTTTCTCAATTTGCCTCTATAAATCTCTATTGATGGATTTTGACGGTTGGTGAATGCAGAGTGAAATCAATGTTTACCAACATGTGCCAATAAAAATGTCATCATTCCATGTTTAAATACTGTGTATCTTTAAGCACTTGCTTGGCAGTAGCCTCAGATCGCTTTTAAAAAAAAAAAGAGATGAAAACTATAGAAACTAAAAACATAAAAATTCAGCCACGTGGTATGGAAAATATACATAGCTAAGAACAAAGGGGACCTCCAATGGAAAAAGAACTACTCTGTTCAATTAAAAGTTCAGCCTCATTTAAGCCTCTCCATCAAATTGTAATATTCTAGCAGTTTTTATTGTAAGTACGTTTACAAACAGCACAAATGAAATAGGTAGCAAGTTTAAAAAACAAAAAGTACATGATCTATGCTAATGTTTTAGCTGTAAGCCTTATCTTTCGTTAAACAAAATAGAGAACAAAAAAGTTTCAAAATGTTCCATGTGCTGGGAAGATTTGGAATACAATAAGCACTCACTTCCTTCCCACAATTAAACTTGCAAAAAACATAACCGCCACTCTCCAATGAATTAAATTACTTCTTTTGTAAATTCAGGTGCCTTTTTTATGTTTTTCAAACACTATTCTAGTTAAATGCACTGTGAATATGGAATTCAATTTATCAAGGGGATGAAAAGAAGAATTTAAGCAAGACCCAAGTGAACTAATCCAGAGTCACAAAAAAATGTCAGGGGTCCTGGGATACTCAGCAGGAGGTTAAACTTCAAATATCTAAAGGAAGAACACCTATAAGCTCTATTATGAACTGTTTTAAAAGCTCTAGTGGACATATCCGAAACCTTAAACGGCAAACCAAGAAGCATTTTCTTCTAATTATAACTTACTGGCCTCTTCAAGTTTTATGAACGAAGTTAGTGCACAAGTTGAAACTTTGTGCTCAAGATTTGTTTTGGTAGTCTTAAAAAGATCAAGAACACTGAAGTGACAAAGGAATTTGCTTCATTCAAGTTTCTGCAAGCAATTCTCCATCCTTAGCTGAAATGCTATTTTGAAATTGCTACAACAGTGCTAGAGATGTTTACTGGACCAACTTGAGTTAGTGAAAGACAAGTTTAAGAGATACACAGAAAGAAAGATGATTTCACAAGCATCAACAAAAGAATAAGTCTGTACAACCGCATTAAGGTCATCAAGCCTGACAAATTTTTTAAAAGGTCAGTTATGAGAGAAAATAGTGCAATAATATATTTGGGAACTAAGCAAGCAAAAATTATACAAATTATGAACATACAAGTATGGTAGATGGATCCTTTTCACATATCAGGCTTATAGCCACCAGAATGATCCATCTCTCTGGGTTTTCTTGAAAATTTTCTGGGTATCAAATAGGGACATTGACTATTCAGTTAACTGACAGATGACTAATCACATTAATTCTTAGCAGCTAGTTAACTACTCTATAGACCCAAGGTGTGGGGCCCGCAGCCAATGCAATACGGCTGAACTCCTAGTGAGCCCCCTGCTACCTCGCGCTGCTGCTTCTCAGAAATAGAGGCAGCAGCATGCAGGGGAGGGGTACACAACACTGCAGAGACAGAGCTTGGAGGTAAGGATGTTAAATTGCAGTTATCTGGCTAATCATGTAGTCAGTACAATTTGTATTGACTACACGATTAGTCAATAAAGGCCTCTCTGCACAGCCGCAGCAGGGGTAGCTCCAGGAGCTGGCTCAAGTTGGGATTGAGCAGTCCCGGTTCATGTTGGCTCTGCATTTTAAATGTGGTAAGAGCCACCGGGCTCTTACTACATTCAAAATACAGAGGCGCAGCATCCTGGACCAGTGTGAACCAGGACTGTTTGGTCCCAGCTCACACTGATTCCAGAAGCCCCTGTTCACAGCCAACCCAGGCCACTGAACAGGGGCTGCTGCTGGAGCAGCCTCTGCCCACAGGGAACCTCGGCCTACCTTGGGAAGAGGCTGCTTCACAGTAGCCTCTCCTATCCACCCGCTGCTGCCTCTGATAGAGACAGTGGGGGAAGGAGGAGCTCACTAGATTGGCTCCTTAAACAGCATATACATTACTACTGGTTTTAAATACTTTTAACAAATACTATCAAACTACGCTAAACAGTTTTATTTTCAGTATTAAAACTTGTTTTTGTGTTTCTGCAGATGAGATAAAGCAGCCAAAATACTAGCACAAATGCTTAAAAACAGGTTCCCTGCAGCACTGTCTCCACAATGCCACCTCCTCTCCCGCCCCCACCCCCCCTGCAGCTGCCATATTAGAGGCAACACTACAGGGGCTGGGGCAGGGGAGGCTGTCGCAAAGCATTCCCTTTTCACAGCTGGCCCAGGGACCTCCCACGTGGACAGAAGCTACTGGACCCATCACAAGCCAGGACCGAGCAATCCTGGCTCAGTCCCAGCTCGCATCTGGTCCAGTAGCTACCTCCGCTATGGCTCTGCAGGTTAAATGTAGTAAGTGCCACGTGGCAGGCAGCCTGGCTCTTACTACATGTAAACAGCAGAACTGCAGCAGGGGTCAGAGGGAGGCGGAGGCAGGAGGAGAAGGAAAGTGTAACTCCCTAAGGCTTCCTCCCTTATCAACCAATCATGTAGTTGACAGAAATTTTATTGACTACACGATTAGCTTTTTAACATCCCTAGCACAAACCATTATGACAGCAACCCTGAACTCAGTCTAATAATTAATATATGATTTTTTTTTAGATATGTATGATAAGTGTTAGAAAATATAAATTGGCAGTTAAATCACCATCTACAAAGCACTTCATAAATGTATGGCCTCTATTACTTTCATTTCAAGTTAAGTTACCAAAAAACAGGAGAAGTCTACTTAAGTGAACAATTACATTTTGCACCAACTATTCCTTTATTCTGAAATCAAGTGGCACTATGGTTGAAAACCAATCTATGTACTAGTGATCAATGGCAGCGGTTCCCCAGCTGCTAACAAGCCCTGGTCCTTACAAGGTGAGCGCCACCACACACACTAGAATTCTCCTCTCTGGTGAGTGGCACTACAGACTGCCCTAGTGTCCCGAGGTCGGAGCCAGGCAGCCTCACCACAACGTTGCTTCCAGCTCTGGCGGCAGCCACACAACCCAGACAGTAGGGCTGCCTGGCAGACAGCTGCCCCCATGTCCTTTCTGTTGTGGGCAGCATGTTCGGGATCAGGAAGTGGAGCATTCATGGCCATGAGCATCCCAGCCTTTATAAATATTACCAAGGAAAGATCAGGTTAGAGCAGGGGTGGGCAATTTTGGAAGGGGGGGCCACTTCACAAGTTTCATAAGTGGCCACGGGCTGACCCGGAAAGGGCAGGTCCTCGGGCAGAAGGGGAGGGATTGAGAGCTACCTTGCTCGGAGCTTCGCTTAGCCTGGGGTCCATGTCTCTTGACTTCGGCCAATGGTAGGGACTTGAAGTACATGGGAGGGTGCCGGGGCTAGCCTCCTCCCAGAGCTTAGAATTCACAGAATGGCTGGCAGCTCCTGGCCCCGCTGCTAACCTGTTACCTGACAGCCACCCGGCAGGCACAAGTCTTTTGAATAGAAGTAGTTGAAAGGGCTCACGCTTCCCAGAAAGCTCCCAGGCAACAGGCCAGTGTGACAGAGCTGGGAGCCCTTTCATTTGCTTCTGTAAGGGCTTGCACCTGACGGGTGGCTTCCAGCTGCCTAGAAAGCGCAAGCCCTTTAAATAGAAGCCACTGAAAAGGGCTTGCACATATCTGGTTCCCAGGCAATGCGCTAGGGCAGGGATTAGCAACCTTTCAGAGGTGGAGTGCCGAGATTTGACTTCTTCACCTCTATGTATGGGTCTGAGTGTTGATGACACTTTTTAAAGTCAATAATAGTCCGACTTACAGCAGCTTCATTAATAAAAGAAAGATGCAGAGCTTACCTAAGTACCGGGATCAGCAACCTTTCAGAAGTGGTATACTGACATTT
The DNA here is from genome assembly GCF_049634645.1 of Pelodiscus sinensis. Taxonomy (NCBI): domain Eukaryota; kingdom Metazoa; phylum Chordata; order Testudines; family Trionychidae; genus Pelodiscus; species Pelodiscus sinensis. The sequence goes on along the minus strand of NC_134730.1, from coordinate 7,761,393 downwards.
AATTTATTCAGGGGTCTGTGTTCCAGGAGAAGGAGGGAGGATGGGAGGCAAGGACAGGCTGAGTATGGTGTCCTTATTTTCTGAACCAGCTGCAGCTAGTGAAAACCGTTTAATTTAAATTATAAGACAGAGTAAGTGTTTTAACTTTCTCGTTAGTTTATCAAACTACTTTATTTAAAATAAAGTAAAATATAATGTCCAATACAAAAGGTTTAAATGTTTTCTTTATTTATGACAGAGGTGGTAAACCCTTTTTGGGTCGGGGGTCACTGACCCACAGGAAAAATAAATAAATAAATAAAAATCAGTGGGGGACAACAAGTGAGAAGCAAAAAGCTCCTCCAAAAGCCCCCAACGCTCACTGACGAAGCTCAAACGGCTAACAATTTGAACTAAAAACAGTTTAAGACAAACTCATCTTTTTATATATTGTACAACTACCTTAAAGTCAGTCAATAAAGCTAAATGGAGTAAATATTTACCTTCACAATCAAGAAGTGAAAAAGTCTCTTATCGGTCACAGGAATTCCACATTAAAACACACAGGAGGAGACACCAAAAAGCCACAAAAATAGAAGCAGCAAACAGAGACTACACAAATAAGAATAAAGGAAGTGGAAAGGAAACAGCAGCCAGAAAGAAAAGTGAAGTTCCTCCTCAGTTGGTATCTACTAGTACTAAGTGTCATGCTCCCCAATGCTTTATGAAAACTGGCTTATGGATATGAATATGCATAACCTCAAATATGACTTCGGCAAAACAAATCATGTAATATCAATTTTACAATTAAAATCTGATGTAACTGTGTATTTTTGTGCATTATTATTTTTCTTTGTGAAATTTGACAAAGTACGAATCTGTTTATACATGTGCTAATGAAGGCCGTTACAATCCGCAGGTACTTAACTCAATACTCAAACCAATGACCTGTGAATGGTGATGTTTGTCCTACAAGCCCAAATTGTGGTTGGTCCTAGAAAGACAGGAGACCATGCCACCTGGTACTGGAAGCCATCTTGAACCGGCCCCCCCCCCCCCCCATGGGGGACAAAGGATACTGAACAAAGGTTTCCTGCCCTGGGGAAAAAGTCTATTCAAGCAACGGGAAACCATCAGCCCTTTGTGTTCATCTGGCCTTAGAAACTGCCTGGCCTGCCCTAAGAGGATATTTGATTAAGAACTCTGAAAAGCCATAGACCCAGGCCACATTGAAGATCAACTCTGACTTAAAGCTTTTTACCTGGGATAAGAACAGCTATTTAGGGTGGGAATTTACATGTAATGAGTTCTGGTGGATTAGAACTACTTGGTGTTTGTTTTCACTTGCAACCATTTAAATCCTACTATTTGTTCTTAATAAAAATCAGTTATTTACACCGATGATAAACAAGTGTTATCTGGGGTGAGGGGGAAGCAACCATGGTGTATTTCTCTCTCATTTTTAAAGTCTGCTCTGTTTATGAGCATTCTCTGTATAAAACTTTTACACAGATTTGAGGGTGGGGGAGAAGAGGTTGGTCCCTTTTGAGGGTTGTGTGTCAAGCCCTTATAGCTTAGCTCTCCCAGAACTGAACTGGTTCTTTGTCTGTGTTGCTCTGTAGGGGGGTGATAACCCCAATTCTGTGCCTTGACTGGGGAGAGACCAGAGCTTCTGGCCCAATAGGACAGGCTGGTGAGGAGCTTCAGAGAGTAGGCATGTTCAGCAAACCAGGAGACAATCCCTAGGGCAGTGGTCTCCAACCTTTTTACACCCAAGATCACTTTTTAAATCTCCGAACAGGCGAAGATCTACCGCCCCACCCCTTTATTGAAGCCCCGCCCCTTTATTGAAGCCCCGCCCTCTCTATTCTCCTCCTGTCCATCATTTGCTATCCCCAGCCCTTACACACTCTGATAAAACAGTTTATTTTTAAATTATGCGATGTATCAAATTAAAATCACGTGTTTATAGTTATGAAATAAATTACCTGTTTTTTATTCATGCTATTTAAATCTAAAATGAAACATTTATAAATTATACATTTTGTGGGGACAGAGATGTACGGCTGGGGGTAGGAGAGAGGGAACAGGGAGCTGGGAGGGCAGAGGACAGGGTTCTGCAGCAGGGGACAGAGTGTCAGTGGGGACAGGTTTCTGAAGCTGGGGACAGGGTGCCAATGGGGACAGGAATAGGGACAGAGTTCTGTGGCTGGGGAGTGGGGGCTGGGGTGTCAGTGGAGGCAGAGACACCCCTGTATCTGCCTCCTCCCAGGATTCCCCCGCCCCCAGAGGGAAACCAGCACACGCCTGCCCCAGGGCCGACCCCCCGGCGCAGGAAAACCCCACGTGCGTGCGCACCTGCCCCAGGGCTGACTCACCCATCCTGTGCGGTGCAGGGAGCCAATGCTCCCTCCCACAGCACACCCGGCAGAGCAGCTAGCGCTACTTCCGGAATCGCCGGAAGTGCCACTAAGCTGCGGGACTTCTGTCCATCCCCGGGAAGCCTATACTACCTCCATTTTCACTGGAGGTAGGTAGTGGGGCTTCTCGGGGGTGGAAGGGTAATGGGGGCGGGGCCGACAGGACGCCTCACGATCGACTGGTTGAGGCCTCGCAATCGACCAGTCGATTGCGATCAACCTGTTGGTGACCACGGCCCTAGGGGATTTATGTGATCTAACCCTTCACACTAGGTATCTACTTTAAAAAAAAATAAGGCCCACAAGCAAGTAGCTTGATGGGAAACCCAACACAAGTCCTATTAATCTGCAGGTGAGATCACAATGAAAAGGTGGATAGCCATCCTAATAGACTACTGCTCTCAGGTTTGAGATTAATAAAATACTATTCTAGTCTATGTTTGCTATCAGCCTATCAATAGTTGTCCAAAAATACATTTTAAACCTTGTAAATGTGTTTTTCCTACAATTTACCAAGTAACTTAAGTACATTTCTCTTTAAATAAGAGCTACATGCATCAGTTTTCTCTCTAAAGATTCCACTTTTTAGTCTATACAAAAACTAGCTGTAGGATACTACATGTTTTTATATGCAAAGAAAGTACCACAGCCTAGTTTACACCTAAAACTTAGGTCAACTTGTGTCACCCAGGGCTATGAAATTCATACCTCTCAGACATACTTAAGCCAATTATCAGCCCTGGCACAGACACTACTACCTTGACAAAATAAGGTCAAATAACTTTAACCAAATAAGGCCATGCTTACACTAGAAGGTTATTTTGAATTTACTAAATTTGACTTCTGGGCCCTAAGGATGTTAAATATTGGTTAACTGAATAGTCGATTAACCTCATTAATTCTTATCGGTTACTCTACTATTCTACAGTGCCCTGGGGTGGGGCCAGCAGCTAATGCACTCCAGCTCCACTCTCAAGGAACTCTATGCCACTCCATGCTGCTGCCTCTGATACAGAAGTGGCAGTACCAGGCAGGAGCTGATCCGCAAGGGAAGCTAGTTTTTAAAACGGGCTCCCCTTGTGGACCGGCTGCCTGTCGCCCTACACTGCTGCCTCTCATACTAAGGCAGCAGTGCAGGGTGGCAACAGCCCCTGTCAGAGGGCTGAGCTCCCAGACCAGGCATGAACTGGAACTGAGCCAGGGTGCCTGCCTGCCTACCTTCTAATACATTTTAAATGCACAGCCATAGAGGGGGAAGTTCCTGGAACGGCCATGAGGCAGGACTCAGTCAGGATGCTGGCCAGCCTGCTTTAAAAAAGTATGGGGGGCTTTTGCTTATCGGTTAATCGACTACACTATTACATCTCTACTGGGCACCCGATTTTACAAACTCAAAGTTCCGTGCCCTCCCTCTGGGGAAGAAACAAATGTAGTCTGAGACAGGCTCCATTAATGTGGCCATGTTACATTGGACTCAGAGCCCCAGCAAGCACTCTGGGGAGTTATGGGAGGCCTCCAGAGGCCAATTAGTTCAAATTAGTGGCACCAGAGCATCCACACTAATACTATTTCAGACTTACAAGTTCCTCATGAAAAGCAGTACAGCGTTAGACTTCCATGGCCCCTTATTTTGGAATAATGGGATTGGAAGTGTGGACGCACTCTTACAAATTTGACCGGGGTGGGAGGTATTTCAGACTAAGGTCCTAGTGTAGACCAGACCTAAGTGTCTACGTCATGGTGCTATAGCAGCACAGCTGCAGTACCATAATAGTACCCTATAGTGCAGACAAGGCCCAAGAGAAATAGTCTTTAATCAACCTTGCAAAAATAAATTCCAAATTCTTTATCAACAAAGAAAAATCTCATTTGGATTTAAATTTCTGACATGAATGTACATTTCACAACACAGGAACAGCAAGCTGCAAATATCTGTATATTAAAATGCATTCCAACTCCACAGACCTCAAAAGACAAACAACAGTGCTGTGCAGACAGCTAGACAATCTGGGCATCCAGCCATAAAACTTTGCTGCTATAGCACAAATAGCTGTTGTCACTCTCCTGAGCTCTCTATGACCATAAACCACAAAAGGAAAGAGCTTTAGAAAGCAGCCTTCATTACCCCCTCAAACTTAATATTTCCTAGGTCTCAATCATCACTACACAGGACTTTACAAAAGTTAAGTTACAAAGCTGACACATCCAGGGTCAAGGTTAATCAACTCAAAATTTTATACTTAGATTCTTAGAACTGTGAATATTGCAAATATTCAGCTATCTACTTGATACAGATCTTTCGATGGATATTAAGTATCGTCAAGAAAACCTTCATAAAGAAAACGGAGATTGTCAGATGAAACATTTTTAGAAAAAGTTAGCATATCAAGAGCATTTCTTGATAAAAACTCAGATTAATACAACCTTAAAATAAATTGAAGTTACACTCAGATTTGAATGCTTATTCAAAAAGAAACTAAGCATGATTTAATAGCAAAACTTAGTCTCCAACTACCATCAACAATTAAGCTAACTTAATTTTGAACAGTGGAATGGCATTAAAGCAATTTAAGTGGTAGAAACATACAAAAGAAAAATAACTTTTAATACATGGTCATATTTATAGCAACTTCCTGAAAACTATAATGTATATTAGTCATATTTTAAGTGTTATACACAAAACATTTCTAAATATGCTTATAGCAAGAGGCTGAACTCTAAAGCATGATTTTCTGACAGACAAGATTTCTAAAGCAAAAACATATATTGCTCTAAGCACTAAATTGGAATTAGTAATGAATTCCTCTATACATTACTATGGCTAGGCAGTTAGTTTTTCACTAAATCAAAGAAGCTATGCAGAGCAAAATTCTTTTAGTAATGCAATTTTATTTGAGAGAACAGCTACAGCACAGCAAACAACGGTCATTTCTACAGCACCTCCGGATTCATTTTCTCTTCTAAAGGTCATTTGTCCTCCTCACTGATATCTTAATACAACTGAAAGCATCCAGCCATTAATTGTTAGAAGACACCAACTGATACAAAATTGGATAGACAGTAGTATCACCAGGCATTAAAGAGATTTCCTTATCATTCATCTCTAATACTAAGGAACCAACAAACTACTACCTGCCACTTACAGGTCAAGAGAAAAATCTGATGGTGCTACCATGATCTTGTAATGTGAATTTTATAAAACCAATAGTACACGTTTGGTATCACCACAGATTGAACAAAATTGAAGTTTTCTTTTTTTCAAATAAGTAGTATGCACATTGTCCACTGTGCATAAATATACTACATTAAGAACAACAGTAGCAGACTAACATATAGGAAATTAACAAGCTACTTTCTCTGACTAAAAAGGGTTGTTGCAGGGCAGGAGGGAGTTGGTTTTGTTTTTTAACTTTAAGTCTGCAGTGTTTGCATAGCCAGTGGTACAGGAACTTTATCTACCAATGCTGTCAACTGAGACACTCCCTTTACTGAAGCAAAAGATTGCTCCAACCCTGACCTCTTCCTTCAGCTTAGTTTGGAAAGGGGCCAGATGACAGCATTTGGAAGAGTGCATTTTTATCACTGCAAGGACAGCTGCCCAGAGGAAATAAATATAATTTAAAGTATTATCCATTCTCACTGTCATCCTTGTTGACTTTTCAGAACTAGAATTGAAAGTATAACATTTCCAGATCACTGTTTTAATAGCTAGATTTCTCATTAATGAAAAAGAGAGTCTGTAATGTTAATAATAGACTTTAGGTGTTTTGAGTATCTTGAATATTCATCTATAAGCAGCTTACAGGGATGGCTATTTTCTCTAAAAGAAAGCAAATAAGGAAATTAATTTGTCTGTATGAAAAGCACAATTTGATTATAATTCTAAGCAACCAAGATTTTCAAAAATTAGACCTCCAAATGCCATGTGTTATTTCTAGATAAAATACAGAGTTTACAAAGCAGTCTAACTGAAATGTCTTAAATTCAATTTACATTTAATATCAAATTATTTCAAGAGATTTAAATAATCTGTAGTTCATGGTGGGAAAAGTTTTAGTCTCACCCTGATATTGAGCTTCACTTTCGTTTCACAACCCATTAAACAACCACATTGTGTCAATACAAACAATCTTCAAATTGAGCCTAGCAATCATGCTTTTCTCAAACTCATCTTAACTACATGGAAGAACTTACCAAGATCATATACATAATTATCAAAATATAAAAACCAAAAGGAAAATAGGAAAATATTTTACTATTTCAACAAAAGGATCATAAATTCCACCAAAAGCATGCTTTAGCTGTTAGGAGTAAGGAAAAATCTTCTCAGAAGATTAGCGAGATCTCTACCTCTTCTTTCCCTCTTCCTAGCAAGTGCCAAGAGGCTTATTGAAAGATGATGTACACATTTCCATTCACACAGCTCAGCAGACAATTATGGAAAGGGGACAAATCCCCTCTAGAAAGTTTGAAAAGGATGGAGCTTTAAATTAGCAAATACTTTCCAAGAAGGAGACCCCCCACCAAAATCAAGCACCCTGCCAGAAATTCCATTGCTCTCCCTTTCCAGCAACTAGGAAACTTTGTTGGGACTAGGTTTCTCACCAGGACAGTGCATGTGGACTAGACTAAAAGTCTTCTCCAGTGTCCTTCAACTCTTCATCTAGCTAATGTGTAGTATTCTGTCTGGTAAGTGGAAAAACAACAAATAGTCTTGCAGGACCTTAAAGACTAACAAAACATGTAGATGGTATTTTGTTATACTTTAAGGTCCTGGAAGACCTTTTCTTACATTTTTCCAGTTACAGACTAACTCTACTACTCCTCGGAAGCTGTCTGGTAAATGTTTGGTTCAATAGCCAAGATACATATCAGACAACCTCCTAATCACAAAAGACTCTCTACAACAAATCTACAGACACCAAGTGAACATGGTAAAGGACCCCATCACCCATTTTACTCATTAATTAAAAATGTTAAGCTGTCCACTTACACATTAACAATATTTGTCAATACATACTCTACTTCTTTGCACAATAACTAGCTATAACTGCAACAATCAAATGTATGCGATAACACCTGAAAAAAAAATTCTGAATAGCAGAGTCATTTTGCATCAACAAATCTGGCTTATGACACTACTTAGATTAGTCTTATTTGTCCAAAGAAACAACTATATCATACTTCTGGCGCCACCCAAAACAGTCTATCATTTATGTTTTAACCTTGCCCTGGAGGGACTGCCTCAAAGCCCTCCTTACCCATTCATTCATTGGCCAATATAACAGTTATTTTTGGGATGCAAGTATCTGTTCATCAGGAACTGAATTGAGACCACTCTCATTTGACAGCTATTCCCACACCTGCCTTGTCTGCCTAACAATGGTCAGACAATCTCATAAATTAGCAGCCTTAACAGAATTTAATGTGATCCCAGAGTGACTAATTTTTCGTCTTTCAAGTTAACTTCAATATTGGATATTTACTTTTTGGAAGCCAAACTGCCTGAATTTAGAAGTTAAGAAACTTGACTATAAAAATATGGATATCCAATAACCGTGTCAACTTTATTTTTTCGTAAAACAGTGGATGTAGGAATACCTACCACCAACCTCAACTATTTATACATAAGTTACCGTTAAGGGGGAAGAGTAACTTTGGAAAGATTTTATAAGAGGTAGGAGATGACAAAGTAATATTACTTGATGAGCAACTTTCAGTAATACTTGTCAGCACACCATTTTGAAATCACAATTCATGGATGAAAGTGGTTGTTCAAATGGAGGCTTATTAGATTTTAAAAATCACAATTATTGGGCAAGGGGAAAAAATTGGGAATTTGAGAAATTATGACAAGTTGTATCCATTACTATCCCACCTAGCACCCCTCACACATTTCTGAGAAAAGCAACAGATACAGAAAAAATTTATCACCCCAGTGATTTCTTAAACAATCCAGTATGATGTACAACAGCAACCAAAAACCAAAGGTTATCTCTGACTGACCTCATAACAAGGAAATATTTAATGTTAAGGATTTTAAAGTCGGTCATTTGAATAACTGTATCCAATAACAGATGCTGTCTTGTTCATTATTCTTAGTACACCAATAGTCATCTTATTTTAAGATATAGAACCAACTAAACCACTATTAGCAGCAATTATTGAGTTTTAACTAGCTTAATTAGTCCAATGGTGAAATTAAGTTTCAGTCTGGATTCCACTGAATATAAAATCAAATTAGTTTAAGATACAAGGAAAAAATATTTCCTCAATTTGTTTATAAGCAAAAATGGCCATGCTGTCTTCAAGAACACAAATCAAAGTTGGAAATTATATAAACTGAATATATGCAGTGCAATATTTTCGACAACAAAAACAAGTCTATATTGAAGCAGAGAATAAAGTTAATCCTAGAACCACATCAAAGTATCACTTAGCTAGATAATGGCACTCCTAAAGAAACTAAATACTGAAATTAAAAATATATAATTTAAGACAACAAAACTATATTAAATTATTTTATGAGGCATAAACTAGTTCATATTCTCATTTGTATATTTCAATGGGTCTCATGACTGGACCTTCTACTAACGTGCAATTACAGAATAAGGGAGGAGATTACCCTTCCACACAAACTTGCAAAATTAAACAAAGAGGATTCAAATACCTTTAATACATTCCCACTGTCTCTTGATATCCAAGGATAAACAACTGAACACTCAACCATAACACCACTGTTTTTGTTCCTGACTGATGCTCTTACTGAAGCTAATAAGAATAATTTGGCTTCATGAAAATATGAAAAAATAAGCTCACATATCTAGTATTCAGAGACTAAATTATGATGGTTACCATAATTTAATTGTATTGAAAAGACAGGGATCTAAAGAGCTCTTGCCATTTAACTGAAGCTGATCAAGTATGACGTTCAAGTTTCACCGACCTGGTTATGATCAAAAGCAGTCCTGGTGACCTCGCTTTATAATAGAGCTAATTATTTTATATTAGTGTACAAACACCACACATCAACTCACAGGTACATTATCAATTATTAAAAAGCAAACTCATAAGGCTCTTCCTGTAAACCTAGAAATGTTTAACTTCTATATATGAGACTTCAATTAAAGTAATACAGGTGACAAAAATTAGGCATGTGTAAAAAAAAGAGTCAGTATATGGAAATACCAAGTTTTTATTTATAAAGGTCTATTTTTCAACAAATATAATTTAGTGTTAAAATATATCTTAAAATAACTTAGAATAGTTTGTGTGGAAGTACCTTACAGTATTTGTTCCAGTGGCCCCATAATAAAAGAAAAATATAAGTACTATTTAAAAACACTATAACTGTTTTTTGAAAAATCCTGCCCTCCACTCCAGAGGGGAAAGTGTGACATGTACTAACGCAATGACTGAACAGGTATTTTTCAGCTCCCACTTCTACTGTTTGCAGATCAATATAAAACAATCACCCCCTTACCGTTTCTTCTTTTCCTTCAGGGGCTCTTTGGCAGCTTTCGACTCAGTCTCTCTGTAATGAAACAAGTGAATATTTCGTCTACCTTGTAGAGGTCTCTCTGACGTGCTTCTTGCTTATTTTAACGCCTTAAAAAAATACCCGTAAATTCACGACTCTGAATACGAAAAAAAAAATTCAATTCCCCCCTCCAACTAAAACAAAAAAACAACTCCCCCCACAACCTGCCACAGAAGAGAAGAAAAACAAGTCGACAAGAAAACAGTATCCAAGCAGAAGAGCAGAGGTTCGGTGTTATCCAGTCCCAGTGCAGGAGAAACAGGTTCAATTCCAAAACAAGCTTTAGCTTTCCAGTGGAGAAAGAAAGGAAGGAAAAGAATGTCCCTAGCTAGACTTTTGCACACGAATTCTTTTTTAAATACACGTTTGCTTTCGAGCAACAACAAAAACCCACGAAATTCACGATGTGAAGCGGATGGGGAGAGTTTATTTTTTGTGTTGATGGATTCTCAGTCCAGATGGAGGAGCATCTGAGTGTTCAAAAAGTGCAAATTAAAAGGAAAAGGGGGATCCCACAAACGAGCTGAAAGAGTCCCCCCTCCAAAAATGGAGCCACAGCCGGGGATCCAAGAGTAGGAACCCAGTGAGGAGGAGGATCCAATGAAGTCTCTCTCGCAAGGGGTCCTACAATGGGGGGCGGGGGTAGAGAAAGAGATCCAGCAGTCTCTCTTGCGGTGCTCCAAGCAGGAGGATCCAGCAGTGTCTCTCTCACAGGGGGATCCAATGGGGCCAGCAGAGCGTCTCACGTAGAATCCCGAGGAGAGGGACGATCCAGCGGGCTCTGCCGCAGAGACTCTCAGTGGGGCACAGGGGGTTCCCAGGAGTCTCGCGCCCCGGGGGGGGCAGGAGGCTGAAGGAGGCAGCAAAGTCTCCCAGGGGCTGCTGCAGCGCCTCTCAGGCAGTGTCTCTCTGCGGCGGAGGAGCTGGGCTGCAGCGTCTCGCGCGCGTTCTCTCTAGCAGGCAGGCGGCGCCGGCCCCCCGCTCTTCCTAGCTGCAGCCGCCGCCGTCGCCGTCCTCAGGAGCAGAGCTGCTGCCACCGCGGCCATTTTGTTGCTAACTGACAAGAACCCCACCAGGCAGCGCGAGAGCAAAGAGAGGCCCCCCCCTCCCCTCTCTGACCTCAAACAGGAAGCCTCGGCGTTACCCCCCTCTGATCACGTGACGGGGGAAGACAAACTGCGGCATGCAAATCAATTGGGTGGCAGAGCCAATCAGCGCCGCGACTCAGTGTCTGGTTGCTCTCCTCCTAGCGCGCGAGTGGGCCCGGTCTTCCCCCGCCTCTCGCACGGGCCGGGCGCGTCCATCTTGGCCAGTCCGCTCTGCGCGGGAAGGCTCGCGGCTCTCGCCCGCGCACCTGGGCACCTCTCGCACTGCACGTGCCAGATGCGCCCGCGCGGAGGGGGCTTCGAATGCGGCACCGACCTAACGCGCGCGCTCCTTCCAGAGCCCACTGCGCCGTGCAGAGCCTGACGCTTTGCACATCAGTGCCTGGAAGCGAAGCGAAAATTGCCCAGCTAGATGCTCCCTGCAAAATGCACCGGTGCAGCTGGCACGAGTCCAACCGCTATCCACACCGAACACCAGTGCAGTGAACAAGGCTGGAAAGAAAATCGTCAATAGAAAACGTGTGGCCGGGCTGCCCACGCAGCCCCCCAGTGGCAGCGCAAACTGTACCAGGGCCAATACCTATTTTGATTCGATGTTTGCTTTACGGCAGATGGACCTGAGTGTGTCTTACTCGGGCAAAACTCGGATCGGTTAAACTGCAGTTTTGACTGAGAAAGTACTGCAGGGCCAGGACCGATTTCTAAGTTTTTTGTGAATATAAATTGTACCTGCACCTGAATTGTGGGTACAAATCTGATCACTCCTGCCTTTAACTTCCTGCAGGCGCAAATCAGTGAGGTCAATATTCAGCAAACTACCTTTGATAAAAAACATTTCTTGACTACACACAACATGTGTACCTAAAACTGATTTAGTTAAAATAATACAACCCTCAAGTGAGGACTCTTATCAAATTGGTTTAAGTGCCTTATATCAATTTATCTTAAATCAATAAGGAATAGCTTGAAGTGATGAGACCTTATAGGTTGAAAAAATTACTGGTATGCGTCAAATAAAAACATTGTTTTAAATAAAAATACAATTTTAAACGAGTCTGAATTTAGTACTTCTAATACAAAGACAATACCTTAACAAGCAGGCAGAAAAACTGTCTTTGGGTAACACTAATTAGAGCACAGGTGTTACTTTGGCCACTGGAGGGAGCCCATATTTTTCCAGAATGCAACAGAAACAGAACTTCAAAGATAAAAAATAATAAAACATAAAATATCAGATCATTATAGTTAGAACAAAGTGTGTTCTCTAGGCCAGGACAATATCTATATGTATGCAAAATGTTATAAAAATTAGATTTATGTGTACCATTTTGCTTCATAAGCACCAGAAAGCAAAACGATTAAGAACAATTTCCCTGCATTTGGAATGTCAGTCTATACCTTTCACCAGGACTTTAAATTCACATTTTTTTTCTGAAGTAATGTGATGCTGACAGACACTTGACTACAGTATTGCTGCTCTTACACATCTAGGTCTAAGCTATTTACATTTCAAAGGCAAGTAGTTTGTACTAGTGTAGCTGAGTAGATAATTCAGAGGCACTTTCCTTAACTTTTCAGTTACACAAATGTAGGTCAACACCTGCAAACTGTTGTCCCCCAACGACTCATCAAAAGCAAGTAAGGAAATTGCCAAGCTGTTATTTTCAGAGTGGATTTTGTTCAACATAAGACAACTCCTCAATACAGTGCAAACAAAACAGACATGTACCTTTATCTAAGTAAAGTTTATAATAATAACAACATCATGTCACAAATTAATTTCTGTATATATAGAGTTGTCCTCTACTGAAAAATTTGTTTTAACTATATTAAAAGGTTACTTGCTAGGTCAAATTTGTCCCTAAACTTAGTTTACAAAGCCTATTGTAAAATCTAAGATCATAAGTATTTCCCTTGATTTTTAAAATTCAAAGTATCTTTTTAAGAAGTAAATATTCCCATGCATTTGTTTTCAACACAAACACTAAAGCAAGAGACAAAGATCATGAGATCCTGAAATTGAAACTTGACTAGACAGTGACTAAAAACAAAAGTGAAACTAACAAATGTACTTTCTTCAGTCTTGACCAAGCTAAAATAAATGCAAAAAGGATTATCTAAAATACACATACCCCCTACACAGAACCAATAATGAAAAGTAAATTTGATTTTTACACAAAATGTCCATATTTTAAAGATGCTATTTGTTATGATAAAAATGCATTTGCAATTATTTCAACTACCTGTAGTTTTCTATCATTAAATACAAAGATTTTTTCAATCCAAAAATATTTTCCCTGCTTTGGTTTCTCCTGGGTCAGCCACCACTCATCATGGTTGCGCACTCTTGGAAGTCAGGCAGAGGTGTTTCGCAGGTTTAAGAACCCCATTGACTTGGCATAATCTATCTGAAAGTTGATATATAAAACTGACACACAAAGGAGCCCTCCAAGCAATTTACACATGTGGGTAAAGGTTATAATACATCTGATTTTAAAACTGGATAAGCAGTTCCTATTTCCAGGAAATTTTCAATGTTTGGACTGTGGTAGGTCAGTAAGGCTATGTCTACACTGACAACTGAAAGACAAACTTTTATCATTCAGAGGTATAAAAAAAAACCCACTGAGGGTGTGTCCATACATCACCCTTACCTCGAAATAAAGCGCTATTCTGAAATGTTCCTTTACCCTCATGCAATGAGGTTTACAGAGACATCGGAATAGTGAGCTTGTTATATTTCAATACAACAGGCTTGCTCTTAAGACGCAGAATAGCTATTCCGGGATACCGGAGGTAAACTGTAAACGTAGCCTGAAAGACAAAAGTTTTGTCATGACAAGTGCCACGATGAATGGCATATTGTCAGCAGGAGAACAAATACTGCTCATTGGAGGCAGAAGTATTTTGACAGCAAAAAAACTGACAACAGCAACTACACTGCCCAACTTTTAGGCTATGTCTAGACTGCATCCCTCTGTTGGCAGAGGGATGCAAATCAAGCACATTGAAATTGCTAATGAAACAGGGATTTAAATATCCTGTGCTTCATTAGCATAAACATGGCCACTGCTTTTTTTCTAAATGGACCTTTTTTGAAAAAATGGCAGACTAGAAGCGGATCTGTTGAAAAATAAACCCTTTTTCGAAAGATCCTGTAAACCTCATTTTTTGAGAAATACAGGATCTTTCGAAAAAGGGTTTATTTTGACAGATCTAAAATCCATTTAGAAAAAAAGCAGCAGCCATGTTTATGCTAATGAAGCACAGGATATTTAAATTCCTGCTTCATTAGCAAGATGATAGGATGACTCAGCCAAAAATGTTCAGAGTATATTTTCATCCAGAAATGGAGGACACCACCACAACATCTCACCCAAACAAACATTTCTTCAGTATGTCTCACTGTGTTAACAAGTATTTTCTGGCTCACTGATCATAATTGTCACAACCTGGAGTACTGAATGTTTCCCAGGCTGCCTGTGTCTAAGAGACAGCCAATATACTTTTTAATTTCTGTGCATTTTATTTCTATGCTGAGCACAATTAAGGAAGTTTAACATGTACCAAGATTAATTATCTAAAACTACCTAGTATTTTCTTTGCCCTAGATGAAAAAGATGTTATATGGTCTGTAGACTTGTCAGTGTTTCACCTTTCAGGCATGTTTTCATTTTGGTTGGCAAGTGTTTTGAGCTTCGTAGAAAGCTTCATAGAATTATCTTTCACGACATAAATTTCCTTCATATTGAGGACCAATATGTATTATCTTTTGTGACAAACCCTGAATGGCCTTCATCAATTTCCAAGGCATCTATTGAAATGTAGCTCTTATGTTTTAGACAGACCCTGTTTTATCCTTTCCCGCCACTGTTCGAGTATTCTCTTTGTGTCACATGAGGAAGAACGGATGTGATCCAGTTTGAAGAGAATGGGGGTCATATGATGCTCATGTTTCAGTGCTGGAACATAAAGGCATTCCTATAGATGAGACTGAATTTGCAGTGAGATGTAATCTGTGTAAACCAAGGGTGGGCAATAATTTTTGGTAGGGAGCCACTTTAAGATTTTGGAAAATGGTCAAGGGCTGCACTTTTGTGTGGAGGATGAGTGGGGTCTAGGATGAAGGCTGGGTGCAGAAGGGTGCACAGGATGTAAAAGAGAAAAAGAAAAAAGTTGCAACAGCCATGGCTACACTTACAGGGCCACTGGGACCTTTTCAGGAAACTATAGAGCAATGGCAGGTATATACTGAGCATTTTTAACTTTTTGCAAATGACATTAACGAAGAGAAGAAGTTGCCAATATTTTTAAGTGTTGTAGGGGCTAAGACCTACTCTCTGCTATACAGTTTGCTGCTCCCAGTTAAGCCAGAGACCAAATCTTACAGTAACATTAAGGAACTACCTAGTTCGTGCCCCGTGTAGCCGCGCTGCACGGGGTTCGAACCAGCGGGGTTTTAAAAATGGCGGCTCCCCGCTTATGCAAATGAAGCCCGGGAAATTCAAATCCCGGGCTTCATTTGCAAGTGCGGTATGCCTACATTACCCTCCTAGTTCGAACTAGGAGGGTAGTGTAGACATACCCTTACTTTCTTAAAACGATTTGTAAAATTGGACCTTTAAGAGTGTCTAGGATCTCACTGGCTTTCAGAAGCCTCTCTGGTTTGTTATTCTTCCCATTTTGAATATAATTTGAATTGGTAGCCAGCTACCTTCAAATATACATTCAAGAGAGCAGTAGGTGGTAAATAAGCAGAATACTTTTTAAAAAACTCTTACTGCCATTCTATTAATAATTTTTGCTGAATTAAAATGGCCACTATCACTATATATTTGGAAGAGTTTGCTCATTTGTTTGTGCAAAATACTTCATGATTACTTACATATACCAAATTTCACAAAAACAATCCTAGCACTTAAATTAGCTGAATGCACTACTTTATATACCAGAACATGCTGGGGAAAAGGTTTAAATAATTATTTTTGTTTTTCATCTTAAAAATGTCAAGACTATTAGGATTAGAGTTCATAAAAAATATTTACTAACAAAATTAAAAGCAAGTCACCTATTCAACTGTCATTTTAGTGCAAAGAAAATGTTTACTGTTACAAATCACAAAATTCAAATTAGATGCAGAAAGATTAATGGATGCTTTACAAGTTTCTGATTGAAATTTACTATGTATGATAATTATTCAATAAAATGAATAATGTTTGAAGTTGAAATCCTACAAATTTTAAAATGTTCTTTTACTTCCCTTTTGCAAGCACATTGATAAAAAATTGTATTTCATATATTTAATATCCTGAACTTTTCTATAAGTGTAATCTGCACAAAATGACTTTACTAGGTCAATGATGGACCTCATCTGCTAGTTTTCTATAATCTATAATAGGACTGAATCTACCCAAATGAAGCAAAGATATTTATGAGTCAGTTAAGTTAGTTGCACTGGCAGTGTGTGTGGGAAGGAGAAGGGGGGGGGGCTACAATAAAGACAGCCACTGTCTTCCATTGTTTCCACTGGGACTGATTTCAGAGGTTGCCTTCTAAGAAGATGAATTTCACTAAAACTATCATGCTTCTCAACCTTCCAATGTGTGACACAAATGGTTGAAATGTGGAACAGTGTTCTCTTTTACATTGTGCCATAACTGACAAATTATGAATGTTTTATTATAACTTGTAAGTCAAAAACCTGTTTTGAAGGCTAGTTCTCATTATGCAAATTATATGAACCAGATTTTTTTTTTTTAAAAAGAGAACTCTTAGAACAGAAACTCAGTCATCTTATACTACAAAGAACCCTAACATTGAGTCTTCAGTAGTTGAATCCTGGACCATCTGACAACCAATCCAGACTACTATTATCTGAACTTCAGGAGTAACTATACCTTCTGCACAAGGAGACATGATACACTTTGTCAGTGGATTACATAGTTATTTCCTGCATGCAAGCAGAATGCTAAGAACGAGGACTCCTGTCTCTGTTTCTGGCTGTTGGAGGTGGCGTTGTGGTTAGCTAGAGCAAAAGGACTGGCAATCAGGAATTTTGTGTTTCTATTCCCTTCCTCCTTCCTCTCCCCCCCACTCACGGAGTGTGTGATGTGGTTGGCAGGTGGAAGCTGTGAGCTTCTAATCAGGATTTGAAATTTAGAAGCCTCTGCTCATTGGTTGAGCCTTAATCAGGAGAAGGGGCTATCAGGCACTCCAGGGATTTATAAAGCAGTGAGTCAGTGACCAGGGAGCTTGCGAACAGGGGCTGTTAACAGGGAGTTTGGAGAGGGAGTGGGAAGGGGAGTGCGAAGTGGGTGAGATATACTCGCCATTCTTTAACATCTTTTCACTACACTCCTTCCCTTCAAGGAGGCATTCAGTAACAAGGAATCTCTCAGAAGGAAGGCAGGTATGGATGGTGATAGGTCTGCTGTTGTTACCTGCATAGCATGTGCCATGTTTGTCTTCCTCCCAAAAGAAAGAAAAGATTTCATCTGCACTAAGTGCAAGCTGATCACCATTTTGGAAGAAAAAATTAAAGGACTGGAGGCCCAAGTATTGACCCTACATTCTATCAGAGAGGATGAAGACTTCCTTGATAGAATGCAGCATTTAATCCTGCAGGCACAGCAGACTGAAGAGTCAGTCACGGCAGTACAGGACAAGGAAGAAAACTGTCAACATGTAACCTCTAGAAAGAGAAGGCCAACTCAGGTCTCCCCCATTCCTCTAGAGGTAAATAACCGCTTTCAGGCTCTCCCCACAGGCACTGCGGTGGAGAATGCCTTGGCAGGGACCTCTCAGGGAAGAAATCAGAAGGGAACACCATCAACTGGAAGGCCTGGGATGCACAGTCCTCGGGATGGGCTAGGACCACCACCCCCAAAAGAAGATGGGTGGTGGTGGTGGTCAAGGACTCCGTCCTAAGAGGGAATGAGTCATCCATATGCCATCCAGACCTAGAATCTTGAGAAGTGTACTGTTTACATTCAGGATGTGACCGAGAGTCTTCCGAAAGTGATTAAACCTTCGGACCGCTACCCATTCCTGCTTCTCCATGTAGGAACTAACGATATGGCCAAGAATGACCATGAATGGGTCACAGTCGATTATGTAGCTCTGGGAAGAAGGATCAAGGAATTTCAAGTGCAAGTGGTATTCTCATCCATCCTTCCGATTGAAGGAAAAGGTCCGGATAGGGATTGTCAAATTGCGGAAGTAAATGTGTGGTTGTGCAGGTGGTGTTGGAGAGAGGGCTTTGGTTTCTTCATCCATGGGACTCTGTTCTTGGCACAAGGATTGTTAGGAAGAGATGGGATCCACCTAACCAAGAGAGGAAAGAGCATCTACACAGGCAGGCTTGCAAACCTAGTGAGGAGGGCTTTAAACTAGGTTTATTAGGAGACGGTGAAAAAGCCCTGAGGTAAGTGAGGAAGTCAGTCACCGGTTAGAATCACAAGAAGGAACGAGCAACAAAGGAGGACCCCTGATTCGAATGGAGAAGGCAGGGCGATCAACTGGTTATCTAAGGTGTTTGTATACCAATGTGAGAAGCCTGGGAAACAAACAGGAAGAATTAGAAGCCCTGGCCCAGTCAAAGAACTAGGATTTGATTGGAATAACTAGGATTTGATTGGAGACTTGGTGGGATGACTCACATGACTGGAGCACTGTCATGAAAGGGTGTAAACTGTTCAGGAAGAACAGGTGGGGGAGAAAAGAAGAAGGAGTTGAATTGTATGTAAGAGCCGTATGATTGCTCGGAGCTCCAGTTCTTAGAGGGAGAAAAGACTGTTGAGAGTCTATGGGTTAAATTTAGAGATGGAAGCAACAGGGATGATGTTGTGGTTGATGTCTGATATAGCCCGCCAGATCAGGTGGATGTGGTGGACAAAGCTTTCTTTGGACAACTGAGAGAAGCTGCTAGATCACAGGCCCTGGTTCTCATGGGTGAATTTAACCACCCTGACATCTGTTGGGAGACCAATACAGCAGTACACAGACAATCCAGGATGTTTTTGGAGAATGTTGGGGATAACTTCTTGGTACAAAGGCTGAAGGAACCAACCAGGGGCCATGCTCAGCTTGACCTGCTGCTCAGAAACAGGGAGGAACTAGTAGGGGGAACTAGAAGTGGGTGACAACCTGGGAAGTAGTGATCATGAAATGGTAGATTTCAGGATCCTGACCAAAGGAAGAAAGGAGAGTAGCAAAATACACACCCTGGACTTCAGAAGAGCAAACTTTGACTCCCTCAGAGAACTGATGGGCAGGATTCCCTGGGATGCTAACATGAAGGGGAAAGGAGTCCAGGAGAGCTGGCAGTATTTTAAAGAAGCCTTATTAAAGGCACAGTAAGAAACCATCCTGCTGCACAGCAAGAAAAGCAAATACGGTAGGCAACCAGATTGGCTTACCGGGGGAATCCATAGTGAGCTTAAACACAAAAAGGAAGCATACAAGAAGTGGAAACTTAGATGACTAGGGAGGAGTATAAATATATTGCTCAAGAATGCAGGGGAGTTATCAGGAAAGTGCAATTGGAATTGCAGCTGGCAAGGTATGTGAAAGGTAACAAGAAAGGTTTCTACAGGCATGTTAGCAATAAGAGGGTGATCAGAGAGGGTGTGAGGCCCTTACTGCATGAGGGAGGTAACCTAGTGACAGAAGAATTGGGAAAAACTGAAGTACTCAAGGCTTTCTTTGCCTCTGTCTTCATGGACAAGGTCAGCTCCCAGACAAATGCATGAGGCAACGCAGTATGGGAAGGAGGTGGACAGCCCTTGGTGGGGAAAGAACAAGTTAGAAACTATTTAGAAAAGCTAAACATACACAGATCCATGGGCCCAGATTTAATGCATCCGAGGATACTGAGGGAGTTGGCAAATGTCATTGCAGAGCCTTTGGCCATTATCTTTGAAAACTCGTGGCGATTGGGAGAGATCCTGGATGACTGGAAAAAGGCAAATGTAGTGCCCATCTTTAAAAAAGGGAAGAAAGACAATGCAGGTAACTCCAGACCAGTCAGCCTTACATAAGTCCCTGGAAAAATCATGGAGTGGAGCCTCAAGGAATCCATTTTGAAGCACTTGGAAGAGGGGAAAGTGAACAGGAAGAGTCAACATGGATTCACCAAGGGCAATGACCAATCTGACCAATCTGATTAGCTTCTAAGATGAGGTAACTGGCTCTGTGGACATGGGAAATCTATACTTAGATTTTCAGAAAGCCTTTGACAAGGTCCCTCACCAAAGGCTCTTGTGTAAATTACGTGGCCGTGGGATAAGAGGGAAGGTTCTTTCTTGGATTGAGAACTGGTTAAAAGACAGGAAACAAAGGGTAGGAATAAATGGTAAATTTTCAGAATGGAGAGGGGTAACTAGTGGTGTCCCCCAAGGGTCAGTCCTTGGACCAATCCTGTTCAACTTATTCATAAATGATCTGGAGAAAGGGGTAAGCAGTGAGGTGGTAAAGTTTGCAGATGATACCAAACTGTTTAGGATAGTCAAGACAGAAGCAGACTGTGAGGGACTCCAAGATCTCACCAAACTGAGTGATTGGGCAACAAAATGGCAAATGAAATTTAATGTGGATAAATGTAAAGTAATGCACATCGGGAAAAATAACCCCAACTATACGTACAGTATGATGGGGGCTAATTTGGCTACGACAAATCAGGAAAGAGATCTTGGAGTTATCGTGGACAGTTCTCTGAAAACTTCCACACAGTGTGCAGCGGCGGTCAAAAAGGCAAATAGGATGCTAGGAATTATTAAGAAAGGGATAGAAAATAAGACCCAGAATATCTTACTGCCCCTGTATAAAACTATGGTACGCCCACATCTTGAATACTGTGTACAGATGTGGTCTCCTCACCTCAAAAAGATATTTTGGCCTTAGAAAGGGTTCAGAAAAGGGAAACTAAAATGATTAGGGGTTTGGAACGGGTCCCATATGAGGAGAGATTAAAGCGACTGGGACTTTTCAGTTTAGAAAAGAGGAGACTGAGGGGGGATATGATAGAGGTCTATAAAATCACGAGTGTTGTGGAGAAGGCCAATAAAGAAAAGTTATTTATTAGTTCCCTAAATAGAAGAACTAGAGGACACCAAATGAAATTAATGGGTAGCAGGTTTAAAACTAAAAAGAAAGTTCTTCTTCACACAGCGTGTAGTCAACCTGTGGAACTCCTTGCCAGAGGAGGCTGTGAAGGCTAGGACTATAATAGAGTTTAAAGAGAAGCTAGATAATTTCCTGGAGGTTAGGTCCATAAAAGGCTATTAGCCAGGGGATAAAATGGTGTCCTTGGCCTCTGTTTGCCAGAGGCTGGAGAGAGATGGCAGGAGACAAATTTCTTGATTATTGTCTTCGGTCCACCCTCTCTGGGGCACTTGGTGCTGACCACTGTCAGCAGACAGGTTTCTGGGCTAGATGGACCTTTGGTCTGACCCTGTACGGCTGTTCTTATGAGGGTGATGGATTCCAATAAGATTTTTGAATGGCTGGCCGAACAGTAGAGGCAACAGACTCAGCTGTTGCATCAATCAGCCTCCCAGCAACAAGAGCAACAAAGACAGTTGCTGAGGGAGCTGACCAACCACCAACAGGCCCAGCAAGAGCGCTGACTCCAACTGGATGGTGTTAGGATGAGTGGCCGCAGGGACCCTAGAAGCCGTAGGGCCACACAATTGCCGATCCGGTTATCCAAAATGGGGCCCCTGGATGTTCCGGAGGCCTATTTGGTGATGTTCGAGAGGATGGCCACCGCCAGGAGGTGGCTGGACGCCCATTGGGCCACACTGCTTGCCCCCTACCTGACCAGAGCGGCGCAGCTACCATATTGTAGCCTGTCCCTCAAGAATGTGCTGAACTGTCAAAGTAAAAGAGGCCATCCTCGATCAAGTTGGGATCACCCCTAGACGAACAGTCAAAAGTTTAGACAGGAGAAGTATCCAGCTGGAGCACGGCCAAGAGCGGTAGCCCAGAAACTTAAAGAAGTGTGTTTTCAGTGGCTGGAGCCAGAACGATGTTCCAGAACCCAACTTGCAGATGTAATAGTATTGGAACAGTTCCTCCAGATTCTACCCAGAAAGGCCCAGAAATGGGTGCACCAACCATGGCCCACGACCTTGGCCAAGGCGGTCGCATTGATGGAGGACTACCTGTCAACCGAAGAGGCGGGCGAAGGGGCAAAGATGCCAACGGAAGGGCGTGGAGAAAGGGTATTACTGGGATGAGCCCAGCTGGCGCGGGGCGGTAGGGGCCCCGGCAGGAACTGGGCCCCAACCAGTGTCGAGGAAAGAAGGTCGGAGGTGGAAGGAATATGGGGCGAGCTCCCTAAGGGAGAAAAGCCAGCGAGGAAGAAGGACATAGGTTGAGCTTCGGGAGGGGGAGGAGTTGTTATGAGTGTGGCCAGGAAGGGCATTTCAGGTGTGACTGTCCCTATGTGGACTGCTCCTCTGGGCAGGTGGTGGACCATACCCCTAGGGTCCAGGTTCGGGGGGCAGAAAAGCTGCCGGTGAGAGCAAAAGTCAAAGGGAAGGAGGTATGGGCCATGCTGGACTAGGGATGCAGGTTGATGATGGTAAGGGTGGCGATCGTTCCCCACATAGAAGGAACCGGGCCCCCAGTGTGGTAGACGTGTGTACATGGGGACGTGTGATTCTACCCCACAGCCTGGGTACGGATTGCTGATGAGGTAGAAGAGGTAATATGCTGGTTGGCACTCGCCTCGTAATTGGAGTATCCCCTGCTTTGGGGCGGGATTGGCCAGGGTTCCAGTGGGCACTGGAGGCGTGGCAATCGCCAGATCCAAAGGGGGTAGAAAGGGAGGCAGAAAGGAGCGCTCTGGCAGGGCAGGAGATGGGGCATAGGGGGGTGTCTGGGCGCCGAACCCCTACCAGCACAGGCCCCGGACCAGTTGACCTACCGGCCGGTGCCAAGACCATTCCCGGGAATGACAGGGTGGACTTTGTGCGCAAACAAAGGGAGGACCCCTCGCTGAGCCACACATGGGAACAAATCAACACCAACACGGACGACCCCGACGGGGAATCCCGGAGGGAACAGGGACCATACTTTGAGGTACACGGGGACTGGTTGTACCATGTGAGAGACCGTGGGAGGCGGGGGACACGTGAGGCAGTTGCTAGTGCGCTCCCGACTTAGAAGGCAGGTGCTAGACCTGGTGCACGCCACCTCGGGGGCCGGCCACTTAGGGTGGAAAAAGACCCTTCAGTGGGTCACCTAAAGGTTTTTCTGGCCTGGGATCCACAAGGAGGTGCAGGAATATTGCAGGTCCTGCCCTCAGTGCCAGTTGACACAGCCCCGGGGGGAGAAAAAGGCCCCTTTGGTCTCGTTACCAGTGGTTGGGGTGTCCTTTGACCAAGTAGCCTTCGATCTGGTCGGGCCCCTGGAACGATCACAAGCAGGTCACCAGTACATACCGGTAATGGTGGACTACGCCACCCCGTACCCCGAGGCAGTCCCGTTAAGGAACACCACGGCCCCCACTTTAGCGGCTGAACTAGTGAAGATTTTTGCACGGGTAGGCATACCACGGGAAATATTGACAGACCAGGGAACCAACGTGTCCTCGAAGCTGATGGCGGAATTATGTAGGCTGTTGCAAATTAAGATCTTACGGACCTCCGTGTACCACCCGCAGACGAGCTGGTCGAGCGGTTTAACCGTACATTCAAAGATATGCTGTGCCGTTTTACCCAGGAAGACCCTAGGAAGTGGGACAAACTCTTGTCAGCCCTACTATTTGTGGTACTATTTGCCTGCGGCCTGTAGAAGCAGGCTGGGAGTAGGGGGAGGGATCAGGAACAAGGGAGGGTCCAGTGTGAGGCCAGGAGGGAAAGTGCAGGAGAAACAGTGGATGCAGGAGCAGGGTGGGGATAAGGTGTCTGTCTAGGACGAAGGGTGCAGGAAAGGTCTTGGAGCAGGATGTCTGTCCAGGAGGGAGGATGCAGGAGCAACGGACAGTGTTGGAGCAAGCTGGGGATGCAGAGTCTTGGTGAGAGGAGGGGAATGAGTGAGGGGAATTGGGATGTGGGGGTCTGGGCATGAGGGGGACGCTTACCTGGCTTCGTGCCCCCTTACATCAGGGAAAGCCTCTGGACAGCGTGCTGCCATTCCCCCAGCAGGGTGGGAAGGGGGAGGGAGTTCAGCCCCTCCCCCCATGCAGCAGGGGTGTGTGTGAAGAAACCACAACCTTTTCACGCCAGACCCGTCTCGCTGCCGCTCCCTTAACAGGGTGGGGAGGGGCAAGGGGAGAGAAAGCAGCAGCACACGGAGTGCACATGCTGTGCCTGACTGTGCCCCACCCCGCAGTTGCCCCAGCTGGGCTCCACACGGCCCCTGTCAGGGCTGAGGTGGCAGCTCGAAGACACAGAGGTCCAGGGGCAGCTCCATTGGGTTTTACCTTGGATGCACCCAGCCCCCCTCAGCAGCGGTGGTGACCGCTTGTGACGGGGCGAGGCAGCCCCGCACTGAACCTACAGGGCCCAGCCAGGGTTACCTGGCTGCAGAGGCCCCTCCCCCACAGCTCTACCGAGCATGCCCGGGCTGCAGCAGGGCTATAAAAGCCTAGGGAAAGACTCAGTCTGGAGAGACGGCCGGAGGAGAAGGACTGGGGCAGGGAGCTCCCTCTCAGCTGTTGCTGGGGATGCCAGGAGAGGTGGGGCAACCCCGGGACTACCGACCGAGGGGACGCCGGCACGGAGCTCGCAGCCAGCTGCGCAGGTACAGGGGAAGGCACCCCCGGGGACTGGGTAGGAAGTGGCCCAGGGCAGGAGCGGGAGCCACCTCTCCCGCCCAGAGAACCTCGGTGCGTTTTGGCCGGACTGCCCCGCCGAGGGAGTGACCCATTACCCGGTCGCTCACAGGGCCCTGGGCTGGGACCCGGTGGAGTAGGGTGGGCCCGGGTCCCCCTACCTGGGGGTGTGCCCCGCTATAACACCTGAACTGCATTGTGGACTCAGGCCAGAGGGCCTAGGCCTTGCTTAAAGGGCCAGCTATAAACTGCATCGTAGCAGTGTTGGGGACTCAGGCGGGAGGGGCCCGCCACACCGCTGTACAAACAAATAGCCTGGAGGAGGAGGAGGTGGCGCAGCTGGATTGGGGACCCCACACACCAGAGGCAATCCTGTGGAGGGAGGGAAGGGGCTGTGCTGTGTGTGGTGGTGAGGCAGTAGGTGGGGGAGTGGCTGGAAAATGTGCACCACCAGAAGCTGACCTGGCTGCCTGCTGGCAAAGCTCCAATGGAGCTGCCTACACACTCTGCGAGGCCTGGGGAGTAGGAGAGAGAGGAGGCTGCTGCACCATGTGAAAAGCAATGGCAGAGCATGGAGCCATTTCTTGGTCGCTTCTTCCCCGCAAGCCAGTGTCCCCATCAAGTAGTGAAATGTAGTGCCCATCTCAAAAAAGGGAAGAAGGACGATCCAGGGAACTATAGGCCGGTCAGTCTTACCTTGGTTCCTGGAAAAATCATGGAAGGAATCCTTAAGGAATCCATTTTGAGGCTCTTGGATGAGGGGAAAGTGATCAGGAATAGTCAGCATGGATTCACAAAGGGAAAGTCGTGCCTGACCAATCTGATTAGCTTCTATGATGAGGTAACTGGCTCTGTGAACATGGGAAAGTCAGTGGATGTGACATACCTTGACTTTAGCAAGGCTTTTGATACTGTCTCCCACAATATTCTTGCCAGCAAATTAAGGGAATGTGGATTGGATAAATGGACAGTAAGATGGATAGAAAGATGGCTAGAAGGCCGGGCCCAGCGGGTAGTCATCAACAGCTCGATGTCAGGATGGCGGTCAGTTTCTAGCGGAGTGCCCCAAGGTTCGGTTCTAGGACCCGTTTTGTTCAATATCTTTCTTAATGACCTGGATGAAGGAATGGATTAGCACCCTCAGCAAGTTTGCGGATGACACTAAGCTAGGGGGAGAGGTAGATATGCTTGAGGGCAGAGAGAGAGTCCACAGGGGCTTAGACAAATTGGAGGATTGGGCCATAAGAAATCTGATGAGGTTCAACAAGGACAAGTGCAGAGCCCTGCACTTGGGACGGAAGAATCCCTCTTTATCAGAGGCAGCAGCACAGGGCAACAGGCAGCCGGTCTTTGAGGGGAGCTGGTTTTAAAACTGCCTCTCCTTGCAGACCAGCTCCAGCCTGGCACTCTGCTCTTCTGCCCCTGATACAGACAGGGAAGGACGATGTGGAGGCGTACCTCCTGGCCTTTGAAAGGACAACTCTGTGGGAAGCCCAATGCCCAATGCCCCAAGCCCAATGAACCAGAATCTCGGCTCCATTTTTGTGTGGTGAGGCTCAGATAGCTCAGAGTGAGGACTGGCATTCTTGGTGGTGAGTGCTCTTCCAGGAAACTCACTTCTTGTAGATCCATAAAAGCTCCTATCTAGGCTATTTTTACATGCCCAAGGTGGCAGCCACTGAGTACCCCCAGATGAAGGCTGAGATCTTCACCAGGTTGGGAGTAACCACCAGAGCCCAAAGTTTCCACAAATGGAGATACCAGGAGGGTGGAACACCAAGGTCACAACTATTTAACCTGATCCACCTGGCCTGAAAATGGTTCTGGTCGGAGACCTACAAACCAGAGAAGATCATGAAAATTGTTGTCCTGTACCATTTTATGAGGGGCCTACCCCCTGGCTTGTGAGTATGGGTCAGCCAGAATGACCCCTCTTAGGATCAGATGGTAGTCTTCACAGAAAGGACTCTCACTATCCCTCAGAGAAGAAGTTGGGAGGGGTAATTGCAGGGCCGGTCCTAGCCAATTGGCAGCCCTGGGCGACCACTGAGCAAAAAAAAAAAAAAAAAAAAATGCAGTTGCGGACCCTTTAATTGTGGCAGCCCCTTGAAAATGGTGGCCCCAGGTGACCATCTGGCTCGCTCGCCCCTAAGACCGGCTCTGAGTAAGAGAGCTGGCTTGTCCCCAGGGGCCCATGTCTCTGAACCCTTGAATAAGATTTGGCAGGGAAGGAGGGAGATGGAACAGCAGCTGGAGACCATGAATGAATTTGGACTGGGGAAAGGAGGGTCGGGGGTAAGACCCAGTAGCTCAATATATTGGGGGGGGGGGTCCCCCGTGCAGAGTATCAATGGTACATGTATGGGGAGATAGGGCATATAGGAGCACACTGTCCAAACATGACAGAACCCATACAGTGTGACCTTGGGGACCTGGGAGGCCCCTGCAGCCTCATAAATTTGGTAAGCATAGTAACGGTCCCCCCCATCGGTACACCTGGTCCATTAGGACGAACAGCATAGAGACCACGTCACTGTTGGACTCAGGGAGTGCTGTCACATTGATCTCAGGGCAGCTGATGGGACAAGACTATCTGTCCCATGCCAAGCGCACAGGAATCTCCCGTGTGCATGGAGATGTCCGTTATTATCCTGTTGTCCCTGTGCTGGTTGCTGGAATCTTGAACAAATCTAGGATATTAACCTGCTGAAACCCAGGCAAGCCTGGAAGGTGGAACTGGCCACCCTGGGGATACCAGAGGAAAGCCAACGGAGAGAGGTGTGGATCTCCCCAGAGTTAACCCCGGATGAGCGAATTAAGGTTCTTGTGATGCTGGAGCGACACTCAGACATGTTCTCAACAGAGCCCGGCCAGGCCACTGAAGTCGAACACCACACAATCATGGACCCAGGAGTAAGGGTGAATGTGAGGCCCTATCGAATCTCAGAGGCAAAGTGAGAGGAGGTACAAAACAAAGTAAGAAAAATGCTGGAACTGGGCGTCATTGAGGAGTCACACAGCCAGTGGTCCAGCCCCTTCGTCTTAGTGCCTAGGCCTGACAGCAGCCTCCGTTTTTGCAATGATTTCAGGAAATTAAATGAGGTGTTAAAATTTGATCATACCCCATGCTGTGAATAGATGAGCTGATCGAGGTTTTCCCAGCTAATCAATTTTTGTCCATCCTTGACCTGACCAAGGGTTACTGGCAAATTCCCTTGGCCAGGGAAGCTGGAGAGAAGACAGTCTTTGCCACACCCGAGGGCCTATATCAGTACTGTCCTCCCGTTTGGGCCTACATGGGGCCCCTGTGACCTTCCAGTGACTTATAGATAAGCTACTGTGCCCACATCATGCATATGCAGCATTTATCTTGCTGTCATCATACATAGCCTGGACTGGGACACACATTTGGAGAAGGTAGAGGCCATATTGGACACCTTAAGGAGAGTTGGCCCATCTGCAAACCTGGCAAAGTGTGCAATGGGACTAGCAGAGGCTCATATCTGGGTATATAGTAGCTTAGTGAGGCCCCAGCTGAATAAGATGGCCGCAATACAGAACTGGTCTCGAGAGAGCCAGTGGATGCCTCCCAGTGGAACTCTGCCCAGATATGTGAGCAGATGCAGTAACAAAAATAGGCCCCACAGTCACAGGTCCCTCCTTTGGTCAGCCTCTGCTCCCTAGTTTTATAAATCACCATCTTGGCAATAGCCAGGAAAAGGTTGACCAGGAGGTCCTGTAACTTTGTGGGGCCAGGAATGAGGTGAGAGTAGATTAGTAGGTGAGGGGAGAAAGTGCAGCCAGAACCTCTTGTTGAAGATCTGGAGGACCTGAAAGAGGGGCTGTAACCTAGTGCACTCAAGGTAAATGTGTGCCAGGGTCTCCCTCTTACCACAGAAGGGGCAAGTGTAGGAAATGGGGGTGAACATGCCCATGCTCACAACGCCATGCAAGATTCTCCTGTTGATGTCCCTGGTGGATTGTGAAATCAAAATGGAATAGAGACTGGCCTACTGGGGTTCCCTCCCCTCTATTGGTGTTAGGAGGTGCTACCACTTGGTATCTGGGCGGGTGTGATGGGGCAGACAGAGCCCGACCTCCCTACGGGAGGCCTTTCAGCACCCTGGCCAGCAGCAGGAGCAGTGGAGAGGTCCTCCGAGCAGGGTAGAGGGGCAGCCTTCACTGCAGCCAATCAGGGTATGGCAGGCTGCTATATAAGGAGCTGCTAGTGAAGGCCAGGCAGTTACAACCTGGAGCTCAACCCAGGTAGACCTCTGGGCTGACTGGGAACACCAGCACCTTGGACAGCTCTGAGCGGGAGTTGAGCCGGTGCAGCTAAGCGGAGCTAGATCCTTTTGCAAAAGGCTAGCCAGTGGCAACTCTGAAGAACCCTGGACAAGGGGAACTTTGCAACTAAGCCCTAGAGAAGGGCTGGATGAGATGACTTGGAAGTTGCCCAGGGACATGACCAGAATTATGGACTCTGAAACCTGGAAGGTAACTTCTACATATAGGGTCCCTGGGCCAGGACTCAGAGGAGTAGGTGGGCCTGGGTCCCATGTAACCCCTACAAACTACACCTGAACGAGGGGATAAACAGGAGGCCTGAACCTTGGCCACAGATTGGACTGTGCCTTGCCTGCAAACAGGTGAGGTAATTATTGTGTGATCCCCTTCAGCCATTAAGGGACTGAACCTGTTACGAGTGTGTACAGGTGGCTCTTCGGCACAGTTTGGAAGGTATGCAGGACTTGGGGCCAATGGAGAGATCAGGAGGGCCAGAGGTAAGTGGGGTGTAGCCTCTCGCAGGACCTTGTCAAGATAAACCCAAGCAGTGGGCGGCAAAGCATCCTTCACCTCCTGAAGTACTAGCCAGAGAGTATGTAGGGTGGAGAACTCCATGCACTGGGCAAGTGCCCGAGGATCCACCCAGTCTCCCCAGTCATAGTCCAGGAGGTCTCCAATCCTTTTGACTTCTGCCAGGACCAGCCTCTGGTGCACCAAGGAGGACTCCGCCACCTACACACATAGATGGGGATCATGCAGCAGGGGCTCCGCGAGGAGGTCTGCCTCCACAGTGGCTCCCAAGGACTTGGTAGCCGCAAGCAGCTTCCAGGTCTGGAGGAGGTCCTGGTAGAAGGCCAGCAGCTCAGAGAGGTCTCACGGAAGACTTCTCAAATAAAGGAACTGCCGGTGATATCGGAGCCCTTGGAAGTGGCAAGGGGGAGGGTGCACCAGTGTGCTCCATGCCGGACTACCTGCATTGTGTAGAAGTCTCTGCAGGCCTGGAGGTGGAGGACACAGATATGTGTGCACAAACACGTCAGGCCCTGTCCTCCCTCCTCCAGGGGAAGATGGAGAACCCTGCAGAGACCCAATGCAGTCCTGGCCAGAAGAACCTCAGCATCAGCTGCTGGATCTGAGCCAGGAAACCTGGGGTTGGGACCACGGTGCTGAGACGTTGCCAGAGCATGGACAGGACCAGTTGGTTAAGCACCAGTGTCCTCCCACGCAGGGAGAGGTACTGGAGGAGTCCTATCCATCTCCACAGCCACCCAGCCACCCTGGACTCTAAACCTTGCCAGTTCTCTGGCAGAGAGGGATGTGTGGCAGAGAGGAAAACACCAAGACAGAGCAGCGGACCTGCAATCCACCTGATGGCCTGAAGCGTGGGTGGGAGGGAGCTCGCCTGCCACCCAGTCCCCACCACTAGGCCAGAGCTGCTGACCCGGGCAGAGGAGGCTGCTGTATAGACAGCTTGGTAGGCCTCCTCCCGCGCCAGGTTGCCCAGGTCCTGGACCACGAGGAAGACATCATCGGTGTACACTGACAGGACCAGCCACGTCTCCAGCTCATGGAGCACCAACTCTGTCAACCTCTTGCGAAGGAGATGGAGGACACTGAGTATACAGCTGACCCAACAGCAGAAAAGCCTTGATGCACTCCCTGCCCTGGAGTGCATCAGGATACGGTGCCTGCTCACAGGGCAGGGGATCGGTGGCAGTGGCTGTGGAAGTTAGTATCCCCCCAGCGCCAGACTCCAGCACTGCCACGAGTGCAGCACCAGAAGTCCCAGTGCTCGGACCGCCCTCAGGAGTTTCGTGGCTGAGGTGCTGCTGATAGCTGGGCAGTTTGTCACACCCTGGGGCAACCTGGAGAAGGGAGAGTGGCGGGTAAGGAGAGGCCAACTGTTGTCCCTCCAGGGCATGATGATCCCCCTCTGAGGCAGCCGGGGTCAACCCTAAAGCCTCCACCTCTTGAGAGAGGAAAGTGAGTCTGCTACCTGTCATCACGTGGTCGCCCTTGTCAGCAGTCACCCTCACAGGGGAGGTGGGGACGATTGGAGCATCTTCCATGGACATTCCCTCTTTCAGGGACCCCAGGAGGGAAGCATTTACTGCTCCCGCAATTGCTGCAGTCATTTCAGCCGCCCCATGGTGCTGTGAAGGCATGTGAGGGGTTCACTCACCACCGTAGCGGGGGGTCAGCCATCTGTCTCCGGAATCAGCTCCTTCTGCTGGCAGGGTACCTTCCTTCAGGTGGTGTTTCCCCTCTTCCTTCCAGGCCGAGTCGTCCTCTTCAACACACTGCCCTCCAGCAGTGCCCAAGTCAGTCTCTGCGCCCCCCTTCCGGGGGTGGTTGTTTCTCCAGCAGGCCGTTAGTGAGACCCTGCAGTCTGGGGGTTTGCTTGGCCAGAGCTCCGCTAGCCCGGCCTTGACTCCCCAGCCTTGCCCTAGCTCCTGGGAGCCTCCTACTCCCCTCAGCAGCCAGGCTCTCACTGCCCTCCTTGGGAGCAGCTGCCCATGCTTTTATATAGCGCCCAGCTGGGCCTTAACCATCTAATACAGCCTCGGCTGGGGCTAAACTCCCAGGCACTGCTCAGGGCTGGGGTTTGCCCTTAAAGGGCCAGTGCAGGGCAAACACCCCGTCACAAGGCATCTGGGGGCTCAGAGGGAGGGATGGCTCCAAAGCCCACCCCTAGAGGAATGAGGAGGGTATCCTCCCCTTCAGTGGGTGGGGGTGAAATGTCGGGCTCACTTGCAGAGCCTCCCCATGGCAACCTCCCAGCCCTTGGAGGAGGGCTGGGCCTGAATGGGGGAAGAGCCAAGGGACAATGGCAGCAGTGGGAGGACAGGGACTGGGCAGCTGGGGAAGGGAAAATCTCCCGCAGAGGTAGGCCCTGTCCAACTCCCGTCACCGACCCTGCTGCCCCCTCCTCTGTGGGCCTGACCCAGGAGCAGTGGCACCTGCTTGCTTGTCTGGGCCCTGCAGAACCAAAGTGGGACTGACGATGGTCACAGTTGGAGGAGGGGTGACCCCACGGTCCAGACCATCAGGGCCACCAGAGATGGTGCCCTCTCAGGCATCAGAAGTCCCTAGCACATCTCTGAGCCAGGCCGGGGTCAGTCCCTTTGGACGTGCCCCGTTGCCCGACAGAGAAAACACCAGGCCTCCCCCATGGTGTAATATACCTGGTACTGAGCCCCTTGATGGGGCACCAGAAATTACCCTTCTAGGGCTTCTCCACCACACCCTGCCAGCAGTATTTGGATTTGTCTGCCAGTGGAAGGAGAGAACGTGGCAGGAGTTAGGGGCCTTGGAGCCCAAAGGAAGGGGACTTAGGACTGATAAGGGCCTCCTCAGGGTGGAAAGGAAAGGCAATAGGGCAGCATTGGGGAGGAATGGAGGAAAATGCCACCGTCCAGGTCCTCCAGAGGCTCGAGTGGGACATGGACTCACCCCACCGCCAAACCCTTCTCCACCACCTCTTGAGCAGTGGCCTCAGATGCCAGGAAGTCAGTGTTCTTGCAGAAATTCAAGCGGCCAGTGTAGACAGCTGGCAAGTTTTTCTGGGAAAAACTGGCCAGTCTAGACACAGCCACGCTGCTGGGGGTGGGGGACCAGTGTGCCCTGGGGTGCCTGAGTGGCAGGCCCACAGCACAGGACCCAATAGAGGCAAGCAGTGGGGCGAAGGATGGAAATGGCCCCACAGCACCTGGGATTGTGGAGGGAGCAGCAGCAGAGGTTCAGGGGAACCAGCACCCTACAAGAGCTGTGCCAGCTGCCACCTAGGGACCCAGATGGAAGGAGGGTCCCTTAGAGTATGTCTACACTACAGCACTAATTCGAACTAACTTAATTCAAATTAATTAATTCAAACTAAGCTAATTCAAACTAGTGCATCTAGACCTAAAAACTAGTTTGAATTAGCGTTTTGCTAATTCAAACTAGCATGTCCACATTGAGTGGACCCTGAACTGAGGTTAAGGATGGCCAGAAGCAGTGCTGGCAGGGCGTCAGATTAGGACTTAGAGTGTGGAGCTGCTGTCTCAGGCTAGCCGAGGGCTGTGCTTAAAGGGTCCCAACCTCCACCCCGGACAGACAGTTCTCAGGGTTCCCCGCTCGCTTGTCTAACTCGATGAGGGACAGCAAAGCAGTCCTGGCTTGGAGTGCCCTGAATGCCCACACTCGGCACATCACAGCACTCAGCCATCAGCCCGGCTGCACTTGCCGCAGGCTGCCATCCGGGGTGGGGGGTGTCAATCGGGGAGCTGCAGGAGAGCTTCCACCCCGAGGAGCCCGCAGAGCCACCCCAGTCCTCCCCATCGGGGACTTGTACCCCATTCCTCCATCACCTCCTTCCACTTACCCCTCCCTAACCCCTCTTCCTGATGTACAAAATAAAGGACACCTGTGTTCAAAAATAGAAACTCTCTTTATTGAATAAAACTATGGGAGACTGGACAAAGAAGGTGGGAGAGGGGAGGACAGGGGAGGGCAACTAAAATGATCAGGGGTTTGGAACAGGTCCCATATGAAGAGAGGCTAAAGAGACTGGAACTTTTCAGCTTAGAAAAGAGTGCATCTAGAAAAGTGGAGGGGGCATATGATAGAGGTCTATAAAAGCATGAGTGGGGTGGAGAGGGTGCATAAAGAAAAGTTCTTCATTAGTTCCCATAATAGAAGGACTAGAGGACACCAAATGAAATGAATGGGTAGCAGGCTTCAAACTAACAACAAAGTTGTTCTTCACAAAGCAAATAGTCAAGCTGTGGAACTCCTTGCTGCAGGATGCTGTGAAGGCTAGAACTATAACAGAGTTTAAAGAGAAGTTAGATAAATTAATGGAGGCTGGGTCCATGGAGTGGTATTAGCCAGGGTATAGAAATGGTGTCCCTGGCCTCTGTTTGTGGAAGGCTGGAGAGGGATGGCACGAGACAAATGGCTTGGTCATTTTCTTCGGTCCATCCCCTCCAGGGTAGCTGGTGTTGGCTGCTGTCGGCAGACAGGCTACTGGGCTAAATGGACCTTTGGTCTGACCCAGTACGGCCGTTCTAAGCTCAGGGCTCAGGGTCAGGGGTCTCACTGGACCACCTTGATTTTCATGCACACCTGCTCCTGGGTGGCCAGGCTGGCAGCTATCCTGCCCTAGACAGCCACTTTCCCGTGCCTAATGCGAAGGTCATGGATGAGGTCCACGATGTCCGCACTAGACCAGGCGGGCGCCCGCCTCTTGCAGCCCCGGGCAGGCTCCTGGGAGCTGCCAGCCTGGTCCTGGGAAGAAGTGGAGGGCTGTGTGGCAGTGGGTGGCTGGCTTGTGCCATGTCAGGTGCAGGGTCTTCTGGCTGGGTGCTGGCAGGCTTGCCCCTGGCACAGGCACCGTAGCCAGACCGTGCCCCTTTAAGGGCTCCGGGGCTGGGAGGGGGGCAGACGAGTTTCCTTGGTGGTGCCCAGAGTGGCCACCAGGGAAAGCCGGGGAGGGCTAGCCTCCCACTAGTTCGAATTAAGTGGTTACACAGCCATTAATTCGAACTACTTAATTCGAACTAGGCATTAGTCCTTGTAGAATGAGGTTTACCTAGTTCGAATTAAGCGCTTCGCTAGTTCAAATTAAGTTCGAACTAGCGGTTTGCCTGTGTAGCGTCTATTAAAGTTAATTCGAACTAACGTCTATTAGTTTGAATTAACTTTGTAGTATAGACATACCCTTACAAACTCTCTCCCTCTCCCCCTCCAATATATATACGCACGCGTGTGCGCGCGCGCGCACGCACACACACACACACACACACACACACAGAATAAAGCAGCCCCCTTACTTCCTGTACTCCAGAGGGAGTAACAGCTGCAGGAATGGTGAAATCCAGGCCTGCAGCAGTGAAGAAAGGGACCAGGCCGTACCCCCAAAAATGGAAAATGGGGATTCTCCTCCTTTCCACCCAGGGTGAGGGCAGCAGAGGCCCCTCTACCCACCACCACACACAGCTGAGGTGATGTTACCTACCAGCCCTGTGCTCTTGGGGAGCCAGGGAGTGATACTCATAGAAAACCATCCCCGTCTCCCAGGCCTCTGCTAGAATCAAAGGTAAAGCAATGAAAAGGCTGGGAAGACCCACTTAAACTGCTTCAGACAATGGTGATAGAATTAAGGAAACACCCCAGCCTCATCTGCATGGAAGATAGCACAGAGAGACAGCTCCATTAGCATACAGAATGGAGACCAGCTCTTCCAAAGTAGGAACCGCAGTGAACTATGGGATACCGAAAGCAGAGAAGCACCCCTCCCCCCGATGGGAAAACTCTGCTCCAGCTGCTAATGAACCCAGGCCTGCTCACACCCAAATTAGTCATTATCAGACCAATTCTAGTAATGATCCTATTGACATCCAAAATACTGAAACTGCCTAGTTGCATTGTGAGCTTGTTCATGGAACATCCCCCATAACCAGGTATGATCAGTCTCTATTGTCTCACCTCTGTCTACCCATAAACAAATCCAGTGTTCTCTTCAAACTATTGTCCTAGCCCTATAAAAACTCCTACCCTTGCCCAAGAAAAACTGTTCTGGTACCTGGATTTAAACTATATCAGTTCCATTGAGACGACCATCATCTCCTGTCTGATCATACTGGGGGATCTGCTCTGCTCTGCATGTCGCCTGCCCTCTGGGTCCCCATCACCATCTGGGAACTTCGCTCAGTGCAAGCTCCACACAGTGGTGAGGTGAGGTGAGGTCAGTCTCTCTCTCTCTCCCCCACCCCATCCAACTACCTCTCGCTAAGCCTAGCCTCCTGACCCTGCACTATGTAAACTGTTACATGGGTAGCTAGCCCTAACATTTGTAATCAGTTTCAATTTAGATTTAATAATGGGGGGAGGGATAGCTCAGTGGTTTGAGCATTGGCTCCTTAAACCTAGGGTTGTGAGCTCA
This sequence comes from Pelodiscus sinensis, assembly GCF_049634645.1. Lineage (NCBI taxonomy): Eukaryota > Metazoa > Chordata > Testudines > Trionychidae > Pelodiscus > Pelodiscus sinensis. Next base: position 7,725,356 of record NC_134730.1, on the reverse strand, counting down.
AGGTTTGAGGAGGCCATTTGGGGCAAAAATCTGTCAGGGACAGTACTTGGGGACTGGACTCAATGACCCGTTCTAGGAGATAAGCAATCTCTATTCACATCATGTCATTGTAACTGTTTGGCTCCGTATATATATTCCCTACCCAGAACAATACCTTTCATTGTTAAGCTGGTTGCTTCTCTCTTTTCTTTTCTTTTTCTTTTGCTCACTCTTCCTCAAGGGGTGGTGTTTTGGCTTCCCCATTCACTCTGCAATGCTTCTTGTACCCAAGCTAAAGATCCCTGTAGTGCCCAAAATCCGGTGGGGTTTGCTTATCATGTGGTTTACCCGTGAATGATTGTGGTGTGAGAGTGGGGATAGGGAAGTGCTGAACCTGGGGGCATATGAGGATGGCAGCTTAAAGTGCTGTTTAATCCCTCCCACTGAGTCCAAAGGCACATGTGGGTGCAGTGTGGCATTGCTGTTAAACCCAGCCTGCTGAGTCCCAGGACTTATGAGGGGTCAGCTTCATAGAACCATAGAGCTGGAAAAGATCTCAGAAGGTCATCAAGTCCAGCCCCCTGCTCTAGGCAGGACCAATCCCAACTAAATCAACCCAGCCAGGGCTTTGTCAGCTTGGGAGTGCTGAATACCCAGCCCTCTCAGACGTGCTCTGTTAGTGGGTGCGAGTGTCTGTGTGTGTTGCTAAGGTGGGAAGAACCCGTCCTGAGGAACCTAGTTCCTGCAAGAGTGTTCCAGTGGTAGGGGGATTTGGCAGCAGAGAGATTCAGCTCCATAAGAGAGCACAAGGAAGCACAAGCAGCACGCTGATAGAATCGTTAACCTCCCCCCAGCTCTATAAGAGTAACCCTAATAAATGAGTGTACCCCAGAGTATTGGGCAAATCTTGTAACAGTGAAGGGGTGGGGGGAGGAAGCTGCCTGCAAACAGAGCAGGTGAGAGAAGAGGGGGCCTAGCCCAGAATTTAGCCAGGGCCTGCCTGCCACAACCCCGGTAGCCCCCCCCAACACCTGTCCCAAAAAAGAGAAGAGGAGGAATGCAGAGGGGAGAGGCAACAGGCCCAGACTAGCAGCCTGCTGCTCCTGGGGAGAGGAGCAGTTTCTCTCTCCATCTCAAGATCACATGACAGGACAGGTTAGAGGGCTTAATAGTAAAGTGTCGGAACAGAGGGCTTCTTGCACAAGAGTTATTCCTCTCCCCATGAGGAATAAGCTCTCTTGTGCAAGAAGGCAGTGTGGACGGGCAACAAGGGTTTCTTGTGCAAGGAATCCCTATGGCTAAAATGGCCATCAAAGCTTGCTTGTGCAAGAGAGCGTCTACACTGCCGTGGACACTCTTGTGCAAAAGCACATCTCTTGCACAAAAGTACACGGCAGTGTGGATGCACTCTTGCGCAAAGACTGCTTGCTCAAGAACTCTTGTGCAAAACAGTTGTTATGCAAGAAGGCTGCAGTGTAGACATAGCCGGAGTGTTTGGAGCCTTCCTTTCCCCAAGTTGCCAAAGGAGGACTATTTACTCAGCTACGACTGGCTCAGGGCATTGGCCCCAACACAGTTGTTTTTCCAAGGGACAGAAGGCCAAATGCTGAAACAAGGACAGTGAGACTTGTACCACAGCTAGGGCTGCCAGATGGTTTCAGAAAAAATACTGAAAATAAAGACCCTGAGAGTTGTTAAGCAAAAAAAAAAAAAAGTGTGGTGAGGCTTAACAGGCTGCACCCGCCATCTTGCCTCCCTATGCAGAGGCTGGACAGCTCCCCTGCAGAACACAGTAAGTACTAGGGTTTCCAGGCTGCCTCCGTATTGAGCTGGACAGACCAAGATTTTCACCTTCTGGCGGGTAAAAAATCAGAAAGTACTGGACATGTTAGGTGTCCAGTATTTTCTGAATTTTTTTACTGGACAGGAGGCAAAAATACCGAACTGTCCGGTTCATTACCAGACACCTGGCAGCCCTAACCACAACCCCTAAACTGTGGGATAGTGGATAAAGCAGATGTCCGGGACCCAGGATGGGGACTGATCCTGCCTCACTGGACAGAGATCACAAACATATGACTACTAATAGAGGATAAAACTGGGTCACTAACAACCTGAGCTATTTTCAGACAGGTGACCCAATGGTGAAGCATTCTGTACTTTATCAATAACCCACAGAGTCATCCAATCAAACTTGTGAAATATAACTTTTTTTCAGTAATGCTGGTGAAGACAGGTTTCCCACATACTCCATTGGTTGAAACACATGCTCAGGTGAAGGAGAGTCTCTCATAGAACCACAGAGCTGGAAGAGACCTCAAAAGGCCATTAAGTCCAGCCCCCTGGCCAAGGCAGGACAAATCCCAATTAAATCAACCCAGCCAGGGCTTTGTCAAGCTGAGACTTAAACACCTCTAGGGATGGAGACTCCACTACTTCCCTAGGTAACCCATTCCAGTGCTTCATCACCCCCCTAGTGAAATAGTTTTTCCTAACATCCAACCTGGACCTCTCCCACTGTAACTTGAGACCATTCTTCCTTGTTCTGCCACCCGTCACTACTGAGAACAGCCTTTCTCCATCCTCTTTGGAAGCTCCTTTTAGGAAGTTGAAGGCTGCTATTAAATCCCCCCTCTCTTCTTTTCTGCAGACTAAATAGACCCAACTCCCTCAGCCTCTCCTTGTAGGTCATATGCTCCAGCCCCCTAATCATTTTGGTTGCCCTCCGCTGGACCCTCTCCAATGCGTCCACATGCTTCCTGTAATTGGGGACCCAGAACTGGACACAATACTCCAGATGTGGCCTCACCAGAGCCGAATAAAGAGGAATAATCATACGTCTGGATCTACTGGCAATGCTCTTCTTAACGTAACCTAATATGCCATTAGCCTTCTTGGCTACAAGGGCACACTGTTGACTCCTAGCCAGCTTCTCATCCATTGTAATCCCCAGGTCCTTTTCTGCAGAACTGCTACTTAGCCAGTTGGTCCCCAGCCTGTAACAATGCTTGGGATTCTTTCATCCCAAATGCAGGACTCTACACTTGTCCTTGTTGAACCTCATCAGATTTCTTGTGGCCCAATCCTACAATTTGTCTAAGTCACTCTGGACTCTATCCCTGCTAGGAGATTATACCTCCTGTCCTTGTTCTCAGCTAGGAGATTATACCTCCATGGAGTTGTAGACTATGGTAAAGAATATTAGTATAGAACTCTATAAAGCACAATGAAGGTAACCTACCATGTAGATTCATTGGTGCACTTTCTAATAGCTCCGATACCTGAGGAGGTTTCATGCTCCACAGTTATTTAATTGTCTTATGAAGAACATCATTTTGAACACACTGGCTAAATAAGAATTGTTAAAAATCAGTTTAATGAATACTGAAAGAAATTGTCTTGGAGGAGTGGGAAAATCAGTCACTTAAATGAGAGCAAAATCCTGATTAGGAGGATCCTGGGTTAGGAGGACCCAGTCTCTGTAGAAACAGGTTACTCATCTTTTTTTAGAAAATAGATGCATGTTTATTTTGTATTCTCTGAAGTGATTAATCTACACGTGGAGCAAAGAAAAGATGGCTTACTAAGCTAACTGCTACTGCAAAAAAAATTCAATGAACAAATATTTGAAAACAGACACAGAAGGCTGTGAAAACAAATATAATCTCACTTTCCATAAAGTTTTCCCACCAGAAATCACATAGTTCAAAGATACGTCCAGCAAATATGGTACCTTCAGGCTTCCACTGCCAATGCTGTTCATTAGCCATCTCCTAATTCTATGATGCAGAGCCAGATTAATGGAAAGGTTATTAAGGAAGGTACCAAGGGACCCACTAATGATATTGTAAGTCCTTAGAGGAGTCCTTTCTAGCCATATTGCCCATGTAAGGCAAAATGTTCACTTCACAAGGATACAATGCCACATACTCGCACACACAAAACAATAGAATTTTAAGAGGGCACAATGTCATCACAGAAGGGGTGCTGGGAACTGGTGAAACCCAAGATGGAAAAAATAATTGCATGCATGTTTTTTTAATACAAGGGGATTCCCCCAAGCTCATTAAAACAGATGGAAGTTTTAAACCCTGTATTACTTTAAAAATTAATTTACGGCTGTGGGGCTCAGTGGCCCAGAGAACATTAAAATGATAAATCTAGAAAGATGATGTGATTAGAAGAGAGTATTACTTTGGTCACAACATGGACTTTCAAAGCTGAGAAGCATCACAGCCATATTAGGAACTGCCACGATGGTTAACCTTAGTCTTATGGCTTTTATATTAAGAGATTATAAGGAACCATGAAAGTTTGCTCCAAGATTAAATATTTTGCACAAGAGTTTTGGCTTTTCTGTCTATCTTTGTTATATTGATGCAACACTAGAATGTAAGCTCATACAACATTATGTTATACTTCCTGACTGAAAGGGAAGTTCTTGTCCTGCATTCTTACAACTTTTGTAAAATATACAGGGCCCGATCCTTGGGTTTGGCCAAGATGTGCTTGTATCAGAACCTGAGGAGGCAAATGTATTTGTACACCCTTTTTCTCTTCTTCTGACCCTGGGGATCAATTCTGCCCTAGAGTAAGTTAGATAAATCTCAAGGTTTCTTTAATTCATGCTGGCTAGCGATGGCCTCCAAGGGGTGTGATTCCAGCAAGAAATTGTTGAAATGCAGAAGTGCTCCTGAGATACTCTAAAAGACTGATGTGGCTGTTACAAACTAATTCCAGTGTCATAGATAGTGTATGTCTACATAGCAGCATTATTTTGGAATAATTTGACATTATTTCAAAATAATAAAGAGCACGTCTACACAACAAGCCATTACTTCAAAATAATTTGAAATGGTGGAGTTCTTACTCTGACTTTTGTAACCTTCATTTCATGAGGAGTAAGGGAAGTTGAAGGAAGAGTGTTCTTCCTTCAACTTTCTGCTGTGTAGACAGCGCCAAAAGCTGAATTAAGCTATTTCAACTCCAGCTACACAATTGATGTAGCTGAAGTTGTGTATCTTAATTTGACTTTCGCCCTGCAGTGTGATGTGCCCTTAGAGGACAGCTTTTCATACATGGAGACAGTTCATGCACCCACAAATGTGAGTGCACCAGTTCCTCGTGGAGAGCCTCATATTACGCAGAAATGTAATTTTGCATGAAGAAGTATCCATTTGATCTTGCAATTACTTTATTTGTGCGCACAAATTCCACTTGGCAATAACCTGGAAAGCTCTTCTTTTCCCAAGGTTTGAATTGGGAGAGGTAGGAAGAGAGGTTCAGAGTGAGGACTGGCATTCTTGGTGGTGAGTGCTCTTCCAAGAAACTCACTTCTTGTAGATCCATAAAAGCTCCTATCTACTCACATTTAGGGCACAGTGCAAAACACACCTATTATGTTTGAATGCTGATTGCATTACTGGATTTGCAGTTGATAAGACTGTTAACAAGACTGTAAATCGTATTAATGATTTCATTTTGTAAATGGTGTTAGAAAAACACTCGGAAATAAACTACAGATGAATCTCTAGCAAGAGCTTCCCATTGCATCCACATTAAAAAAAATGGCCCTAGAGTGATTTATCTTGCCGCTTTAATGACAGGAAACTTCCGATTTATAAGTGGCTATTTCCTTTAACCTTTCCTGCTGGAAGTATTACTTGGGTGTCCAATTTGTGGAGGATGGTGCACTGACACGTTCTGTAACACCTGGGCACAATGAGATCTGTTATTATGAGACTGAACTTTTGCTTTACATACCTCTTCCTTCCTACTGGTTCCTGGGCCTGGTGCTTATTATAGTTCACATCTAGTTCCTGTTTGTAGCCAATGAATCAACAATAACAGAACATTAATCTTATTCTTTTGCTTGTTAGCAATTGAAGAAGTGCAAATCAGATTTTTCTGCTGTCCCATTAATGGATCCTCAGTTCCTTGTTCAGCTGGCAGTGTGAGGTGAATCACAGGGCTGCAAGCTGCTTATTGAATGGACCAGTAGCCTGAACAAAGACTCCATTCATTTCAGGTCTCTGCTAGTTTTTCTTTGAGCTCATACTGTTTTATTATTTTCTTTTCCCCAAACCTTGTTGGCTAATTTCATTGACAATATTCATAACTTGGGAATTGGAGACCTGTCCTCTGGGTTTGTTATTTTTTTCCCTATGCTTCCCATACCTCTACCTGCTGATTGCCATTTAAAATAGTTTTCATTGTTTGTTGTGCTGCAAGGTAGCAGGCTTCTAAAAGCACTAAATATAGGGGGTCTTCTGCCTAGCCCAAGAGTCCCACCCCCCCACAAAAAACTTGCCAATGGATGTAAACAGTTTGGAAATAATTGTGCCATATAATTGAATTTAAATATATGGTAAACATTTAAAATAAAAGTCTGTTTAGCTTTTATGTTTGTCATGCTTTGTATCCATTTCAGTTAATTATCACTATTTAAAAACAACTGCATTTCAGACAGAACTTTTTCCCCTGCCCCTCAGGCTGCCTTTCTTGTGAGATCTCTCTTCAGGTTGCTTGGTCTACATAGTAATTATAATCCCCAAATACCTGACATCAAAAGCAAGCGCAGTGCATTATTATTTCAAAATCAAGGGAAAACATATTACTGTACTAGAGAAGGGCTCCAGCCAAAACCCCAGCTCCAAATACCCTCAGGCTATGTCTACACTGCAGGCTTTTTGTGCAAGAACAGTTGTTCTTGCGCAAAAACTTGCAGAGCATCTACACTGCACGCGCGTTCTTGTGCAAATAAATTTACAGGGTTTCTTCCAGAAGAGTTATTCCTCTCCCCATGAGGAATAAGCCCTCTTGCTCAAGAGCTCTTCCACAAGAAGGGAGCAAGAAACCCCTATAGCTAAAATGGCCATCAGAGCTTTCTTGCACAAGAGAGCGTCCACACTGCCATGCACTCTCTTGCGCAAAAGCACATGGCAGTGTGGACGTGCTCTTGTGGAAAACCTTTTGCACAAGAATTCTTGAGCAAAACAGTTCTTGCGCAAGAAGCCTGCAGTGTAGACGTAGCCTCAGATTTTGGCAAAGTTCTAACCTGGATCTGAACTTTGAGATGAGTCCATGACTAAATCTTACTAATTTAGAAGACCGAATTGAAGACACATTTGAAATTTTAACAAAACACTCACATACCTGGTTTAATGTCCCCTTTACTTTTTTCAATCCATGTACAGAATATATTTTTATGTGTACCGAGACATGTGCAAATGCATACCACCAGTAGAAACACATGGGGCTGGCTGTGTGCACTCTGGGTGCTTTGTTAATGAGCTGGATAGCACCCAAATCTTTCCAGGTTGCCGCTCAAGTGCTCAGCTTCCAGGGAACACTTCCTGGTACCCCAAATAACTTTCAGAAATGCACTGGCAATCAGCAATATGATGATTTGTGGGCCACAGTATCAGTCATTGCTGGAATAGTGTCTGTGCTGCTGTAGACATTAGAAATGATTTTACTGACAGCTGACGTGCCAGCCAACAAAGCGGGGATTGTCTGCAACTTTCTACAAGAAATGATACAAGGTCTCCTCACTCAATTCCTCCCAGTTCAGGTGTCACACTACCTTGAATTGAGTTATTAGCCAGATTCGCCATCAGTGTGCTATGACCCTTGGCCAGCTAGGCTAGAGTAGAGCATTGTCATGTAGGAGTAAGCACATAACATAGGGTTCATCTACACTGCAGGGTTTTTGTGGAAGAAGCCTTTAAACTTGTTTAAAACTAATAAAAGATAGTTCTTCTTCACACAGCGTGTAGTCAACCTGTGGAACTCCTTGCCAGAGGTGGCTGTGAAGGCTAGAACTATAAGGGTACGTCTACACTACAGTGCTAATTCGAACTAACTTAGTTTGAATTAGTTAATTCGAACTAAGCTAATTCGAACTAACGCATCTAGAACTAAAAGCTAGTTCGAATTAGCGTTTTGCTAATTCGAACTAGCGCGTCCACACTGATTGGACGCAGGGGCGCATTTAAGGGCGGCTGAAACTGGTTCTGGCAGGGCATCAGGTCAGTAGTTGCTTTGTGTGGCTGCTGTCTGAGGCTATCTGAGGCTATCCAGGACCCCCCTGGACAGCCAGTTCTCAGCTTTTCCTGCTTGCTTGCCAACCTCGCCGAGGGACAGCAAAGCGTTGGTCTCTGTGCCCGTCTGTGTCGGTGCTTCCCTTCGGGGACGCCGCTGCAGGTGGCAACATGGAGCCAGAGCTCGCCCTGCACCTTCTGGTGCACTTTCTGGACTTGCTGCTGCAAGCCTGCCAGCAATGGCTCGAGGCTGCCTGGCACCACCTGGTGCACGTCAGCCCCCTGCCTCTCCGCCTGGCCGCCCTGGGGGCCGTGGAGGAGCCACGGCGGCGCCCCAGCACCGGTGTGCCCCGCCGCATCTGGCGTCTGGACACCAGCACCGACTGGTGGGACCGCATCGTCCTGGAGCGCTGGGAAGACTGACAGTGGACCCAGAACTTCAGGATGAGGAGGGACACCTTCCTGGAGCTCTGCGAGTGGCTCGCCCCTGCTCTGCGCAGAAGGGACACTCGCATGAGGCCCGCCATCCCCCTCCAGAAGCGGGTGGCCATCGCCCTCTGGAAGCTCTCCACGCCGGACAGCTACCGATCCGTCGGGAACCAGTTCGGTGTGGGGAGATCCACCGTCGGAGCGGTGCTCATGCAGGTACGGCACTTGCCGGCCACTGCGCTGGGGAAGGAGGGGGGCTGCAAGGAGGGGATGGGCCGCCCCAGGGACAAAGGGGGGGCGGGAGGAGGCGAAAGCGCCCCACACCGGAGGGGTCGGTCTGTCCCGGCCATACTACACGCCACCAGGGGGGTTGCTTCCGGGAGTGGGGCGCGGGGCACTGCCAGGGTACGAATGCTCCCAGCCACCCGGGCGCCCCACCGATTGGCGCTTTGCTGTGTCTCTCTCCGCAGGTGGTCAAGGCCATCAACCGGGTGCTGCTCTGCAGGGTGGTCCGCCTCGCCGACCCGGACGCCGTCATCCGGGGATTCGGCGCCCTCGGCTTCCCCAACTGCGGAGGGGGGGGGAGCCATCGACGGGACGCACATCCCCATCTGTGCCCCGGAACACCAGGCGTCCCATTACGTGAACCGCAAGGGGTACTTCTCCATCCTCCTGCAGGCCGTGTGTGACCACCGGGGACAGTTCACGGACATTAATGTGGGCTGGTCCGGCAAAGCACACGACGCCCGGGTGTACCGCAACTCCTCCGTGTGCCAGCGGCTGCAGGACGGGACCTTCTTCCCCGACCGCCACATCAGGGTCGGGGACGTGGACATGCCCGTGTGCCTGGTGGGGGATGCCGCCTACCCACTGCAGCCATGGCTGATGAAGCCCTACACGGGGCACCTCAATCCCTCCTGCCAGGCCTTCAATGCCAGGCTGACCAGGGCCCGCATCGTGGTGGAGGGGGCCTTCGGGCGACTGAAAGCCCGCTTTCGATGCCTCCTCACCCGTCTGGACCTGGCCAAGCACAACATCCCTCCCGTGGTGGCAGCATGTTGTGTGCTCCACAATTTATGTGAGCGAAAGGGGGAGGCTTTCCTGCCAGCCTGGATGGCTGAGGCTGACCACATGGCTGGCCACTATGGTCAGCCCCACACCGCCGCCGTCCAGGAAGCCCAGTGGGGGGCCGTCCGGATCCGGGAAGCCCTGCGGGAGAGCTTCTATGTGGAGGAGGAGGACTGACCTCTCCCTGCATGCCCCACTGGGGCCCTGTTCCACCCTTCCCCCCTCCTTCCCCTTTCCCCTCCCTACTTACTGTCAAATAAAGACACCTGTTTTTCAAACAAAAAGTCTTTTTATTTCACATAACTGGGGTGGGGGGAGGTAGGAAGGAGGGTGGGAGAGGGGAGGGGAGGGGGAAACCTGGGAGGAGGGAGCTGGAAGGGGAGGGAAGGGAGGAAGGGAAAGGAAAGCTCAGGGGTGGGGGTCCGGCTACCTCTCCTGTCTCGCAACACTGCGGGTCCGGGGGCGTCGGTGGGGAATGGTTGTGGAGGGTTGGGCAGGAGGGACGGGGGGTGTGGAGGAAGCAGAAGCGGGAGCAGGAGGGGGAGTAGGGGGAGCAGGGAGAGCAGGAGGGGGAGCAGGGGGAGCAGGAGGGGGAGCCGGAGCAGGAGGAATTGGGAAGCGGTCGAGCAGGCTCTGGAGGTGGCCTCGCAGGGCATGGCCCTGCTCCTCCAGTGCCTCCAAGCTCCTCCCGCGCAGCCTCAGGTCCTCCTGGACCCAGTGCTCATGGATACGGAGCTGTTGCTCCATGAACCGGAGGTGCCGCCTCTGGTACTCCTCCTGGTTCCTGGCTCTCCTGCTGGCCCGGGCTCAGACGGCTGCTGCAGGCGGGGTGGTGCGCCCTGCAGTCTCAGGTGCTGCGGCTGTGGTGAAACAAGAACAGCGGTCAATTACCCCAGGGGCCCAGGTGTGTGAAACCCAGCTCCCCTCTGCAAGGCCTGGGCCCCTGCAGGATCCCCAGCTGCTGCTCCGTGGTGGGCAAGGCCCAGGCGCACGGTCCCTGGGCTCCCTCTCACCCCAGTCCCCCGTACACATAAGGGGAGCACGATGGTACTCACATGTGGACGCCTCCCTGGCCTCGGACGACACAGGCGAGCGGCTCTGTGGGGTGCCTCGGGGGTCCCGGGTCCTGGGCAGGCTGCCAGCAGGCTCCTGGCTCTCGGAGCCCTCCTCCTCCTCCTCCTCCTCCTCCTCTTCCGTGTCTGGGAGCGGTCCCTCTGCCCCGGGGTCTATCACGTCCCGGGGGGCAGGGACGGCATGAGCCCCCAGGAGGCGGTCCAGAGCCAGAAAGTGGGGGCACGCCTCCGAGTCGGCCCCTGGCAGGCAGGCCCGGGAGTAGGACTGCTGCAGGTCCTTGATCTTGCAGCGCACCTGCTCCCGGCTGCGCTGGTGGCCCCTGGCAGCCAGGCTGGCAGCCATGCGGCCGTAGACAGCCACGTTCCTGTCGGTAGTGCAGAGATCGTGGACATTGGAGGCTTCCCCCCAAACCTCGATGAGGTCCACGATCTCCGCACTAGACCACGCGGGCGTCCGCCTCTTGCGGCCCCGGGCAGGGTCCTGGGAGCCACCAGGCTGGTCCCGGGAAGAGGGGGAGGGCTGGGTGTCATCGGGTGGCTGGCTCATGGGTGTCAGCTGCTGGGTGTGGTGGCACGGGTGCTAGCAGCCTTGCAACTGGCACAAACTGTGTAGCCATCCCGTGGCCCTTTAAGGGCTCCGGGGCCGGGAGGGGGGCAGTAGAGTTTGCCTGGTGTTGGCCAGAGTGGCCACCAGGGCAAGCTGGGAAGGGCTAGCCTCCCACTCTACACAGCTCTTAATTCGAACTAGTAAGTTCGAACTAGGCTTAATCCTCATGGAATGAGGATTACCTAGTTCGAACTAAGCGCTCCGTTAGTTCGAATTAAATTCGAACTAATGGAGCGCTAGTGTAGCGCCTATGAAAGTTAGTTTGAACTAACTTTGTAGTGTAGACATACCCTAACAGTTTAAAGAGAAGCTAGATAATTTCATGGAGGTTAGGTCCATAAAACGCTATTAGCCAGGGGATACAAATGGTGTCCCTGGCCTCTGTTTGTAAGAGGTTGGAGATGGATGGCAGGAGACAAATCGCTTGATCATTGTCGTCGGTCCACCCCCTCTGGGGCACCTGGTGTTGGCCACTGTTGGCAGACATGCTACTGGTCTAGATGGACCTTTGGTCTGACCTAGTATGACCATTCGTATGTTCTTATGTAACTTCTTCCACAAAAATGCATCCACACCATTTCCAGCATATAAAGCCACCCGGAACTGGTTCTAGCTAGGCTAGAGATCACCAGTTGCTCTTGAGTGCTTTTGCCAAAGCCCTCCAGAGTTGTGCACTTAAAGGGACCCCCCTGGACAGCCACTTCTCTGTTTCTGCTGCCTGCTTGCTAGCCTCTTTGGCAAAGCTAAGCTTCAGCAGTGCCTGCTGTGTCAGTCCTTTGCTTTTTTGGGGCTGACACAGTTTGTCACTACTCTTCCCTGTGCTATGGAGCCAGAGCTGCCCCTGGGAATACAATGGACCCCCAGGGCCATGCTGGATTCCCTGCAGTGCCTGCCTTCAAGCAGGGGTCCTCTTCCAGCTGACGGTGGACCCCGAGATCTTCATGATAAGCCTCTGTCTGGCTGTGGATGGTCCACTCTGGCTGCCCCAGCCCACAATACCCAGAAGATTCTGGAGGCTGGAGACCCTTGGACCAGTGGAACCAGCTGGTCCTGAAGCAGTGGGATGACCAGCAATGGGTACAGAACTTCCACATGCAGAAGGCCATCTTCCAGGAGCTCTGTGCCTGGCTTGCCCCCGCCCTCCAGTGACGCGACCCCAACCTACGGCCCACCATCCCACTCCAGAAGCAGGTTACCATCGCACTGTGGAAGCTGGCACCCCAGACAGCTACTGCTCGGTGGCACACCAGTTTGGGGTGGGGAGGTCCACCGTCAGGGCCGTCCTGATGCAGGTAAGGAGATCCAAGGATGCAGTCCCTGCACGGGGGGAGGAGGGCTGTTGCATAAGGAGGACCCTCAGGACAGGGAGGCTGGGGACTGTACGCAGTGGACTCGGGTATGGGGAGAAAGCCCTGGCCCTGGGGGCTGGTGTCTTCTCGCCCTCACACTAACCTGGTGGTGGGTGGGTGGGCACAGGCTCACAGCGGGGTCTCCTGAGGGGTGGGGTGGCTGGGATGGTGGGCGATCACATCCCACTGGGAGCACACAACCCCTCTCTCAATCTCTGTTTTGTGTGTTTCTGTCTCTCCTTCTGCAGGTCGTCTGAGCCATCAACTCCCTGCTGCTGCACAGAGTCATCCAGCTCCATGACCTGGAGGCTACCATGGGTGGCTTTGCTGTCCTGGGGTTCCCCAACGGTGCGGGAGCAATCGACAGCACATACATCCTCATCTGGGTTCCAGAACATTTAGCAGCCCAGTTTGTCAACCAAAAGGGCAACTTTTCTGCAGTCCTTCAGGCCCTGGTGGACCACCGGGGCCCTTTTACAGACATTTATGTGGGCTGGTCGGGCAGGGCTCATGATGCCTGTGTATTTCGGATCTCCAGCCTTTGTGTCCAGCTGGAGGCGGGCACCTTTTCCCCCTGCCGGGAGTTTCTGGTGAGTGACCTGACTATGCCAGTGTGCACAGTGGGGGATGCAGCACACCCACTCATGCCCTGGCTAATATGCCCCTACAATGTCCAGCTGAATTGCACAAAGGACATTTTCAATGCCCGCCTCAATAGAGCCCGCCTGCAGGTGGAGTGCACCTTTGGGCATCTGAAGGGACGGTTCCACGGCCTCCTCACCTGCCTTCATGTTGGGGAGCAGAATATCCCTGAGGTGGTGGGCAGCCTGCTGTGTGCTCCACAACCTGGAGAAGTGCAAGGGGGAGGGGGTGGCAGAGGCTGCCTGCAATGGCCGGGGGTTTGAGCAGCCCCGGACTACTGCACCCCTGCAGGCCCATCAGGCCGGGCCGCGCATCCAGGAAGCCCTGAGGGAGAGATTCTTCCAGGAACCACTGTCAATCTCCCCAGCGCCTCCACAACAGGGCCTTTGCCTTTCCTTCTCTCTCCCTTCCCCCCCCAGCCCCTCCTTTTCCCCCTCCCTTGACCTATGAATAAACACACCAGCTTGGTTTTCCAACAAAACGAATCTTTCTTTATTAAAGAGAAATGAAGGTGGGCAGGGGGAGGTGGGCTGTCTGAACTGGGATGGGTATCAGTGAACTGGGACGGTGGATCGGGATTGGGAGGTGCAATCCATCCCCTCATCCAGGTCATTAATAAAGATGAAGAAAAGTTGAAGAAAACTGGTCCCAGAACCAATCCTTGAGGCACTCCGCTAGAAACCGACCACTTCCCTACATCAAGCCGTTGATAACTACCCGCTGAGCCCGACCTTCCAGCCAGTTTTCTATCCATCTTACCGTCCATTTATCCAATCCACATTCCCTTAACTTGCTGACAAGAATATTATGGGAGACTGTATCAAAAGCCTTGCTAAAGTCAAGGTATATCACATCCACCGACTTTCCCATATCCACAGAGCCAGTTACCTCATCATAGTAGCTAATCAGATTGGTTAGGCACGATTTGCCCTTCATGAATCCATGCTGACTATTCCTGATCACCTTCCCCTCTTCCATAGGAAAGAGAGGGACCAGACGCATAGCATGGGGAGGGAGGAGAGGCATGGCAGGGTGGGCCATGGATATAGGAGGGGGAGCAGGAGGATGGAAGGTGGGAGCAGCGGCAGCAGTCCCCTGTTCCCCCGTGCAGTATGGGATACTGCACGTGGTGTTGCAGCGTGCCATGAGGTCACTCCAGGCCTGCTGCCGCCACTCAAGGTTGGCATTCAGCCAGCACAACAGAGTGGTGTGGACGTCATGCATCACCCCAACTTGCTGGCGCATCACCTTCTCCCCAGGCCTGGCTCATCTGCTGCTCCCCCAGACTCTGGCAGGTGGCTGCAGTGGTATGGCATGGCCCTCTGTCCCAGCTGTGGGGAAGACACAAGAGGGAAGGGCAGTCAGTCCTCCCTGCACACACATTCCCTTGGCTGTGCCCTCCTGTGTGAGTGGTGACCACACCAGTCTGCTGCCCTCAGTAGGGAGATGTCCCAGGTACAAGGCCATGTTTGGCCTGCACAGCATGGCCTGTATCAAAGGGGCCCTGAGGCTGCCAGAGGACTGTGCTGCCTGCCTGTGTGCGCCATTTTCGCAATCGGGGCTATTTTGCGCAAAACAATACCGCATTGTCTACACTGGCCCTTTTGCGCAAAAGCATTTGCGCAAGAGGGCTTTTGCCCGAACGGGAGCAGCAGAGCATTTCCGCAAGAACACTGACAATCTTACAGGAGATCGTCAGTGTTCTTGTGGAAATTCAAGCGGCCAGTGTAGATAGCTGGCAAGTTTTGCGGAAAAACTTGCCAGTCTAGACACAGCCCTGGTGCCTAGGCCTCTCTGCCAGCTCTACTATGTCACCCAACCAGACGCCCTGGTTGGGTGAAGGCAGCTGGAGACAGAAAGGGGACGGAGAGAACATGGCCAAGGTTTTCTTATGCCTTGATGACTCTGTGCTCCTGAAATGCCCCATCAGGGGCACTACAACATGTGCGCAGTTAGGATAGTCTGTTCCAAGGGCAGAGGAGACATAAGCTTCTATCAGTACATGCACTGACACAGATGAATTTCCCCTACAGGAGTGGATACTATGCAAGGGCTAACTATCATAATGACTGATTAGTATACAGTACACTTCCCAGCAGGATTTGAACCAGCCTTCTTTTCTCCTAACCAGATGCCCAGCCTGACCATCTAAAGAAACCACAACAAATATTTTGCTTTTATTTTATGTACGACTATAGAAGTGCATATTGAAGAACACTTGGCTTGTACTTAAAGCATGATATTTATTAATGTTTTGCACAGTAAATCTATTTTCTCCTGTGGAAAAAGGATGGTCCCAGCATGAGTGCAGTGCTACAGCGGTAGCTCCCGTAACCTGCAGCAGTATTCCAGACAGAAACCCAGCTCTTTTTGAATTACTAAGTCTTCCAAGCAACATTTCTTTTCTTGATCATTTATCAGCCTGTTTCCCTGCAGAGAGGCAGTGTTTAAAGGAAAAAGAATGTGTTTTTGAATTCACAGAGCAAGTGATTTGCTTTTTGAGGTTGTTTGCCAAACCCACATTCTTGCTTCAGCTTCCTTTCCAAATAGAGGGAGGCTAGGGTCAGAAACAAAACTGTAGGCTGATTTTTGTGCACTCTTTGCTTGTGTGGAAGCTGAGCTGACCTGAGCCTGAGTTATTTGACACACCTTTAAGTATGACTATCCCCAAGATTTCCTGTGAAGTCAGCAGCACCCAATAAACTCACAGCAAGAGAAAATCTACAACCCCCCTCAAACCCAAACAGAACAAACATCCTATCCAATTATTACTGGGTGAACTGTGGAAAAAACTTAACAGCTGATTTTAAAGATGAAGTGAAAAGGAAAACTATAAAAGCAAACTAAACTGGTGGTTATGCCCCACAATGATCACAAATGACAGAATAAGTTTTTATTTCTTTATGAATGGGTAGCATTATTTACTATTTTAATTTACCCTGGCTGAGATAAAAGAGCCAAGCACCCAACTGACTCCGGGTACGTCTACACTACAACGTTAATTCGAACTAACTTAGTTCGAATTAGTTAATTCGAACTAAGCTAATTCTAACTAACGGATCCAGACTAAAAAACTAGTTCGAATTAGCGTTTTGCTAATTTGAACTAGCATGTCCACATTAAGTGGACCCTGAAGCGGGCTTAAGGATGGCCGGAAGCAGTGCCGGCAGGGCATCAGAGGAGGACTTAGAGCGTGGAGATGCTGCCTCAGGTTAGCCCAGGGCTGCGCTTAAAGGGACCGACCCCTACCCCGGACACACAGTTCTCAGGGGTGCCCCGCTTGCAAAGCAGTCCTGGCTTGGAGTGCCCGGACTACCCACACTGGGCACATCACACCACTCGGCCATCAGCCCGGCTGCACTTGCCGCAGGCTGCCATCTGGGGAGAGGGGGCAATTGGGGGGCTGCTGGAGAGCTTCCACCCCCAGAAGCCCGCAGAGCCAGCCCAGTCCTCCCCATTGGGGGCTCGTACCCCATTCCTCCCTCACCTCCTTCCACTTACCCTTCCCTAGCCCCTCTTCTTGATGTACAAAATAAAGATAACGTGTGGTCAAAACTAGAAACTCTCTTTATTTAACAAAACTCAGGGAAACTGGGAAAAGGAGGTGGGAGAGGGGAAGAGAGAGGGTGGGAGAGGGGAGGGGGAAAACTGGGAGGAGGGAGCTGAAAGGGGGAAGCAAGGGAAAGGAGGGGGTAGGGAAACTCAAGGATCAGGGGTGGGGGTCTCGCCGGGCCAACCGCCTCCCAGCACGGCGAGGGAGGGGGCCTCGGCGTCCCCGGGAGGATGGGGTGGAGGGTGCGGAGGTTGAGGTGGGGGGTGTGGACATTGAGGAAGAGGTTGAGGAGGAAGAGGTGGGAGGGGGGCAGGAGTGGGAGGAGGGACAGCAGTTGGGGGGGCAGCAGGCGCAGGACCAGCACGGGGCACCATGCTCTGCAGCAGGAGCTGCAGGTTGGTGCTCAGCCCTCGGAGCTCAGCCAGCAGCTCGTGGCGGACCTGCAGGTCTTCCTGCATCCAGGCCTGCAGTGTGCGGTGCACGGCTCACAGGGCCCCCAGGTGCTGGTCCCGGTACTCCTGCTCCGTGCTGGCGGTCCGGAGCAGGCCACGGGTGCGGGAGCATGTCCCGGGCGGGGTGGTGCGCCCTGCATGAGCAGTTGGTGCAGCTGTAGAGAAAGAAGAGAAGTGGTCAGTTCTCCCTGGGGACGCAGAGGATGATGCCCAGCCCCCTCCCCCACCCCGCAACTTGAGGGTGACCATGTCCTGCACTGTCACAGCCGCTGTGCTTGTACAGAGGCCATGTTCAGGATGTCTGGCTCTCCCCGGGACTGGGAGCTGCCCCAAGACCGCACCCATGTCCCTGTGCCATGTATAGTGTGGCCGGGGCGGTGGGGGGGAGGGGGAGATGTCCCCTGCCTCCTTGTAGAGGGGACATGTGAAGGGAAAGCATCCTGCTGGGTCTGGCCCCGGGGTCGGGAGCATGTCACGTCTCTTTGCACAAGCATGTGCCTATTGGGCAATGGCCCCTGGGTGTCACGCAGCTGGAGCCACCTGCCCAAGGGTGGCATGGCACGTGCTCGCACGTGCACAGGTGTCTGCGTGATCCGTGGAAGGCATGGCCCACGTGCGCGGTCTTTGGTCTCCCTCCCACCTCCCCCCCTGAACTACTTAATTCAAACTATTTACCCGGTACGGTCTCCCTGGACGACCCTGCTGGAACAGCTGGCGGTGGCCCCTCCGGTGCGCCCAGGTCAGGGCCCTCTGGTCCCGGCTCGCTGTCCCCCGGGCTGGCACAGACCGCCCTGTCCCCCAAGAGTTGGTAGAGGGCGGGAAAGTAGGGGCAGGTGGCAGCCCCTGCAGCGGCGCCGCCCCTTGTGGCCCTGGCGTACCCCTGCTGCAGCTGCTTCAGTTTGATTCGCACCTGCTCTTGTGTGCGCCTGTGTCCCTTGCGGGCCATGGCGGCTGCTATGCGGCCGTAGACGGCCACATTCCTCCTCCTAGTGCGGAGATCTTGGAGATTGGGGACCTGCCCCCAAATCTCAATGAGGTCCATGACCTCCGCACTAGTCCAGGGGGCTGCGCGCCGTCTACGGCCCCTGGCTTGCCCCTGGGTGCTCGGGGACTGGGCAGGGGACGGCTCACTGCCACTGGCTGCCTGGCTCATGGTGGGGCCACTGGCTCAGGGGTAGACACTGCTGGCAGGGCTGTCTGTCTCCAGTGCCGTCTGGCCAGAGTCTACCCCTTTAAGGGCCCGGGGCTTGGGGAGAGGAGAAGAGTTTTCCTGGTTGTGCCCAGAGAGGCCACGAGGGGGAACCTGGGAAGGGCTAGCCTCCCACTAGTTCGAATTAAGGGTCTACACAGCCCTTAATTCGAACTAGTAAGTTCAAACTAGGTTTACCTAGTTCGAACTAAGCGCTCCGTTAGTTCGAATTAAGTTCGAACTAACGGAGTGCTAGTGTAGCGCCTATGAAAGTTAGTTTGAACTAACGTCCGTTAGTTCGAACTAACTTTGTAGTGTAGACATACCCTCCATTAGGTGGTTTAGTGATGTAATGACTTCAAGGCTGCTCTGCTCCCTGAAACACAGGGAACTTGGCTGGGAAAAGAAGGTATGTTTCCTCATTCCCATTCTTCATGGCTACGTCTAGATTGCATCCCTTTTTTGTAAAAGGGATGCAAATTAGATGTATCGCAATTGCTAATGAAGCAGGGATTTAAATCTCCCCCGCTTCATTAGCATAAAAATGGCTGCCGCTTTTTTTCAGCACGGAGCTTTGCCGGAAAAAAGCGCCAGTCTAGACGCGGATCTTTTGGAAAATAAAGCCTTTCTGAAAGATCCCTTATCCCTCTTAAAATAAGGGATCTGTAAACTCATTGGAGAGACACCGTCTCTCATTATGGCTGTGTCTAGACTGGCAAGTTTTTCTGCGGAAAAACTTGCCAGCTGTCTGCACTGGCCACTTGATTTTGTGCAAAACTACTGACGTTCTACTGTCCGAAATCAGTGCTTCTTGCGCAAATGCTTTGATGTTCCAGTTCGGGCAAAAGCCCTTTTCCGGAAATGCTTTTGTGCAAAAGGGCCAGTGTAGACAGCTGAAAACTGTTTTGCACAAAAAAGCCCCTATGGCGAAAATGGCAACTGGGGCTTTTTTGCGCAAAAGCGCGTCTAGATTGGCACGGATACTTTTCCGCAAAAAGTGCTTTTGCAGAAAAGCATCCGTCCCAATCTAGACGTTCTTTTCCGCAAATGCTTTTAACGGAAAAACTTTTCCATTAAAAGCATTTGCGGAAAATCATGCTAGTCTAGACGTAGCCTATGTGTTTGTACTGTACCCAGCACAATGAGTCTCTGATCTCAGATGATGATTCGAGGAGCTACTGTAATATAAATAATGGCCATTTTTGTGTGCTGGTGATTTGCAGCTACCATAAAGGCCCCAAAAGGTCAATACCAAACTACATAAATTACAGCAGCCCTCAGGCTACTCTAATTTATACCTTGAGTCTGCCCAATGTTTGGAATGCAGAGGGTATCTTTACACATGGCCTCCAAACTAGAGGGAGTGCTTTGCAACTCCAGTCAAGGATCAAGTCAATTTATATTTCTACATCTGGATACACATGTATATTTTAAAAGCAATTATTCCTTTAAAAACTCTCCTTTCCTCCACAAATCATCTCAGATAGCCTCTATCAATCTCCAAAATGTGGGTGTTTCCACGGGGAAAGCTGCTGGTCTCATTCATTTATTTTTAAAGCAGCTTATCACTGGTCTACTTCCAAGATATGCTGCTTTTTTTTTCTAACCACATAGTCCCCAAAACTTCTTCCCCTCTCCATTTGCTTCCCATGGTTTAGAGATGTGATTCAGAACTGATGGTCACCCCACATGCTTCTTTCTACCCATCCCAGCTATAATCCTTTTCTTCTATGTAGTCAAGCTTGGCTTTAGGATTTTGAAGTATTCAAAACAATGATCACTGGGAGACCAAACCTCCATAATGTCTAACAACCAACTCTCTTGCCCCCTGTTCCCTGTGCTCATATGCCAGCAAAGTGCAGGGTCCTACTGGATGTATTTCAGAGACCAGCTCTTTGTTACCCACCTAAACCCAGAATGCTCAGATGTGACCCATTTCATATAAATCAAACTTCTTTCAGTCACACACTGGCAATTGCTTCCTCCACTCTTATCTTTAAGCTGTGGTATAGGCACGCAGACAGGTACGCAGGCACAGTATGATTTAAAAACCTCTCCTGCCTTTAGGGCAAATAGCAACTCCTTTGTCAGAAAGCAAAGAGGGATTTAGCTCCCAAATAGATACAAAAAGCTTATTATATGCTAGGATAGCTTCCTACATCACCAAAGGTCAATCTCAGATCCAATTTCAGTCAGAAGGCAGATGGTTGTCAGACAAGCACTAATCATTATATTTAGTAATCATATTCACCTATTAGATACTCCATTCTGTAAACATGTCTATGAATTAACAATGATCACAAATCTGGACTCTCATACAATCTGAGCAGTTTGGATCATAAAGTGTCTGAAGAAAAATAAAAAGTACCTTCCATCTGCTACCACCAAAGCAAACAGACTGGCTGTGTCTAGACTGGCCATTTTTTCTGCAAAATCAGCTGCTTTTGCGGAAAAACTTGCCAGCTGTCTACACTGGCCGCTTGAATTTCCGCAAGAACACTGACGATCTCATGTAAGATTGTCAGTGTTCTTGCGGAAATACTATGCTGCTCCTGTTCAGGCAAAAGTCCTTTTGCGCAAAACTTTTGCGCAAAAGGGCCAGTGTAGACAGCTCAGATTTGTTTTGTGCAAAAAAGCCCCGATCACAAAAATGGCAATCGGGGCTTTTTTGCGGAAAAGCGCTTCTAGATTGTCCACGGACCTTTTCTGCAAAAAGTGCTTTTCCGAAAACTTTTCCATTAAAAGCATTTCCAGAAAATCATGCCAGTCTAGATGTAGCTACTGATCCTCCAAAGGACGGCATGTCCTCCCTGCCCAAAACATGTTAGCCAAACAAAAACAAAATTTTTGCAGACATCATTTGAGGCAAATTGGAGGATTGGGCCACAAGAAATCTGATGAGGTTCAACAAGGACAAGTGTAGAGTCCTGCACTTGGGACGGAAGAATCCAAAGCATAGTTACAAGCTGGGGACCAACCGGTTAAGTAATAGTTCTGCAGAAAAGGACCTGGGGGTTACAGTGGATGAGAAGCTAGAGATGAGTCAACAGTGTGCCCTTGTAGCCAAGAAGGCTAATGGCATATTAGGTTGCATTAAGAGGAGCATTGCCAGGAGATCCAGAGATGTCATCATTCCTCTTTATTCGGCTTTGGTGAGGCCACATCTGGAGTATTGTGTCCAGTTCTGGGCCCCCCACTACAAAAAGGATGTGGACGCATTGGAGAGGGTCCAGCGGAGGGCAACCAAAATGATTAGGGGGCTGGAGCATATGACTTATGAGGAGAGGCTGAGGGAGTTGGGTCTGTTTAGTCTGCAGAAGCGAAGAGTGAGGGGGGATTTGATAGCAGCCTTCAACTTCCTGAAGGGAGGTTCCAAAGAGGATGGAGAGAGGCTGTTCTCAGTAGTGACAGATGGCAGAACAAGGATCAATGGTCTCAAGTTGTGGTGGGAGAGGTCCAGGTTGGATATTAGGAACAACTATTTTACTAGGAGGGAGGTGATGCACTGGAATGTGTTACCTAGGGAAGTAGTGGAGTCTCCATCCCTAGAGGTGTTTAAGTCTCGGCTTGACAAAGCCCTGGCCGGGTTGATTTAGTTGGAATTGGTCCTGCCTAGAGCAGGGGGCTGGACGTGATGACCTTCTGAGGTCTCTTCCAGTTCTATGATTCTATGATTCTATGAACTGAAATAAGGGAGTGAAAGTAAGAAAAGGAAAAATTAGGCTACAGAATAATAAATTTGGGAAAAAGCTTCCTATTACTGGAGCACTGAATAATCCCCTCAAGGAAAGTTCTGGAAACTCCATTGCATGGATCATTTAAAAATTGGCTAGAAGAAAAACTCTAAGAATAATCTCTAAGCTGTGACTCTCTAACTTCATTTACTCCAACATTACAAATTGTGAGTCTGGTTTCAAGTGTACACATGCACTTTATTCCCACAAATCATAAGGGTTTAACTAATGCCTTTTATTCTGTGGGGGAGTGAGGGTCATATGATTAACGTGGGTGGTTAAAGGTTGTTTGCACCCACATCCCATTCAGTCACTGGTGATTCTGCAGAAGTGTAAAAGGCAACTTCAGATGGGTTGTATCTAAGTAGAACTCTCAGAAGGAAGAATAATGAGCTTCACAAATCAAGCAGTCCTGCAAATGATGCATGAAGTAACAGAACATGAGATGAGCTCTACCTTTTCCAACTTGGTCCAGAACCACAGCCCTTTCCTGGGAGCTGGCTTTATTAACAAAGAGAACAACAGTAATGGCTTGTCTTCATGATGATGTTAGCTTGCAATATTACTTGAGTGTTGCCCCAGCTAAATCCAGTGAACACATGTCCCCAGCTTGAGGTGAGTATGCTTTAAACTCAAGATAGCTGGCTTGTTGGGGGGAGGAACAGGCAAGGGTTGAAGCTCAACTGCTGCTGATACTAGACATGGTGGGGGGATGCAGCTAGTCATGTTCAGGGTATTTTTTTCTTTATTCTGTGGTTTGGTTTGAACTGCTCTATATGGATCTCTGCCTCCCCTCCCCATTTACATCTAGCATTGTGCACAGAAACTTTTCTCTGTTTTAATTTTTTTCCTTTTTGTAACATCTAGCAACCAAGTATGCGTTATCAAGTTTATCTTTTGTTTTGTAATACAAATATTTTTAAGGTGATAATTTGGTTCTTATGTCCTGGAAGGTCTGACTGTCTGTGTGTATCTGCATGCCTCAGACTGAGACGTCAGCTACTAGAGACTGCAGCTGGTTTTCTTCTTTTCTTTTTCCAAGCTCTTTTAGGGCAAAAGAGCTTGGGGTACCCTTGAAGGTGGGTTCAAGTGTTCACCCCTGTTTTTTTAGGGATAAAAATCACTTGATGGTGGCAGCGATCCCCCAAAACCTGTGTTCTGTGATTCTGGGAGGAAGGTTTTTATAACCAGTGCCTGTAGAGGCAAGGTTTTAGGCTTTCTTGCAGGCTCTTACCTTCTGCACTTGGAGTCCCAGAATAAGGAACAGTCCTGGCATGGTGGCGGAGTGGTGGGATCATTTTGAACCAGGAACACAAACTTCAGTATTTTAAAAGGGCACGGTTTTTTCTTCTGTTTTGCTATTTGAAAGTTTTGGAAGTTTTTTTTTCTCTTTCTTCTTTTCTGCTGTGTCTAGACTGGCCAGTTTTTCCGGAAAATCAGCCGCTTTTCTGGAAAAACTTGCCAGCTGTCTACACTGGCCACTTGAATTTCCGCAAAAGCACTGACTTCCTACTGTAAGAAATCAGTGCTTTTTGTGGAAATACTATGCTGCTCCCGTTCGGGCAAAAGTCCCTTTTGCGCAAAACTTTTGTGCAAAAGAGCCAGTGTAGACAGCTGAGATTTGTTTTCCGCAAAAAAGCCCCGATCGCGAAAATGGCGATCGGGGCTTTTTTGCAGAAAAGCGCGTCTAGATTGGCCATGGACGCTTTTCCGCAAAAAGTGCTTTTGTGGAAAAGCGTCCGTACTAATCTAGACGCTCAGTTCCAAAAATGCTTTTAACGGAAAACTTTTCCGTTAAAAGCATTTCTGGAAAATCATGCCAGTCTAGACGTAGCCTTGCTGTCTTGGGGAAAGGCACGCAGAAGGTTAAATCTGCACAGCCATAGAGTCCGAACCAAACAGTGTTTTGGATTCTTTTTCTAGCTTTTGGGACAACTGGATAGGTAGGCTAGAATAGGGCAGGGAAACAGCCCCATGCATACATTGGTGGTTGGGCAGAATAGCCCTAGAGCAACCAACTCTCCTTACATGACACCCTGTCATGGCCATGAGGGATGGTCAGTAGCCTGGGGACTAAGGGGTTAACTATGTCCCCTATACCTAGCCCGGTAGCAGTCAGCCAATAGAAATGCTAAGGATTTCATACTGAGACAAAGAAATGTTTGGGTTTTCCCTCTTTTGTCTCTGAGCCAGTTTGCTCTCTAGATATTGAGGGAGACAAAAGACATGTCTCTCTCCAAGAAATAGACTCTTCATAATGTGTAAGTAGGGTAAAGTCTAGATCCGTGGTCACCAACAGGTTGATTGCAATCGACTGGTCAATTGCGAGGCCTCGACCAGTCGATCACGAGGCATCCTGTCTGCCCCACCCCCATTTCCCTCCCACTCCCGAGAAGCCCCACTACCTACCTCAAGTGAAAATGGAGGTAGTATAGGCTTCCCGGGATGGACAGTGCACTAGCTGCTCTGCTGGGTGTACTGCAGGAGGGAGCATTGGCTCCCTGCACCACCGCACAGGAGAGGTGAGTCAGCCCCGGGGGAGGTGCGCGCAGAGGGGTCGGCCCCTGGGCAGGTGTGTGCGGGGCTTCCCTGCGCCGGGGGAGGGGGGTTGGCACCAGGGCAAATGCGCGGGGGGCTTCCCTGCGCCGGGTGGGGTCAGCCCCCTGGGCAGGCGTGCGCGCGGGGCTTCCCTGTGTGGGCGGCGGGGTTGGCCCCGGGTCAGGCACATGCTGGTTTCCCTCTGTGGGGGGGGGGGCAATCCTGGGAGGAGGCAGAGGCAGGGGACTCTCTGCCTCCACTGGCACCCCAGCCCCCACTCCCTGTCCCCAACCACAGAACTCTGTCCCCACTCCTCTGTTCCCAGCTATAGAACTCTGTCCCTATTCCCGTCCCCATTCCCCGAACTCTGTCCCCACTGGCACTCTGTCCCCTGCTGCAGAACCCTGTCCTCTGCCCTCCCAGCACCCTGTTCCTTCTCCTCTGCCCCCAGCTGCAGAACTCTGTCCCCACAAAATGTATAATTATAAATGCTTCATTTTAGATGTAAATAGCATGAATAAAAAACAGACTATTTATTTCATAACTATAAACATGTGATTTTACTTTTATATATCGCATAATTTAAAAATAAACTGTTTATCACAGTGTGTAAGTAAGGGCTGGGGATAGCAAGTGATGGACAGGAAGAGAATAGAGAGGGTGGGGCTTCAAGGAAGGGGCGGGGCTTCAAGGAAGGGGTGGGGCGGTAGATCTTCGTCTGTTCTGAGATTTAAAAAGTGATGTTGGGTGTAAAAAGGTTGGAAACCACTGGTCTAGATAAATCCATCAGTTTTTATTGTTTTCTGGTTTGGGAATTTGGATCTGATGTCTGTGCTGTTAGAAAGGGTTTTTTTATCTCATAACTCAGTTTTGGCTCATGGGGAGACGGAGGGCTGGGTGGCAGCAGGAGCTGGTTCGTGCCGTGCCAGGTGCAGGGTCTGCTGGCTGGGTGCTGGCAGGCTTGCACCTAGCATGGGCACCGTAGCCAGCCCGTGCCCTTTTAAGGGCTCCAGGGCCGGGAGGGGGGCAGACGAGTTTCCCTGGTGGTGCCTAGAGTGGCCACCAGGGAAAGCTGGGGAGGGCTAGCCTCCCACTAGTTCGAATTAAGTGGCTACACAGCCCTTAATTCGAACTTCTTAATTTGAACTAGGCGTTAGTCCTCGTAGAATGAGGTTTACCTAGTTCAAATTAAGCGCTCCGCTAGTTCGAATTAAGTTCGAACTAGCGGTTTGTATGTGTAGCGCCTATCAAAGTTAATTCGAACTAACAGCTGTTAGTTAGAATTAACTTTGTAGTGTAGACATACCCTCAGCTACTTAGAACTCTCCCTGTATATCAGTCCTTGTACTCCACAGATGTGGAAGGGGTTTGTTTGATTCTCATGTATTCAGTAGTAAATGTAGAGTGTGCATGTATGTTATTAACTATGTTTTATCCTCGATCTCCAGGAGGAAATCACAGCCAGTGTGGGAGAGCCTGTCCAGCACCATCTGTGATTTGGGTGCATGTAATAGAAAGGAGGAATGCTGACCAGCACTCGGTGACTAAGGGGTTAAACTAAGGTAGCTAGCAAATGTGTTGGTCAGGGAACCAGGAGAACCAATCAAGATAGAGAGATGAAATTTGAATTGTATAAGTTTCCTTTGTGTGGGAGAGGAAAAACCAGGAGTTGAGAGACACAGAATGATTTAAACCCAGGCAGGACTACCATGCCTCCAAGGAATTCAAGGTATGGAAGTGGATTGAATAAAGAGACGATTGGAAGTAAGCAAAGGGGAAAAGTGAATCCAGTCATGTTCAGTGTAATTTTTTGTTTATTTTGTGGTTTGGTTTGAACTGCTCTATGTGAATCTATGCCTTCCCTCCCCATTTACCATCTAGAATTGTGCCCAGGGACTTTTCTCTGAGTTTTAATTTGTTTCTCTTAGTTGCTCCGTAACATCTAGCAACCAAGTATGCTTTATCAAGTTTATTTTTTGTTTTGTAATAAAAACTTTTTAAGGTGATAATTTGCTTCTTGTGTCCTGGAAGATCTGTCTGACTGTGTGTATCTGCATGCCTCAGACTGAGAGGTCAGCCACTAGAGACTGCATCTCTTTTCTTTTTCCAAGCTCTTTTAGGGTTTTTTAGGGTTAAAAATCACTCAATGGTGGCAGCAATCCACCAAAACTTGTGTATTGTGATTCTGGGAGGAAGGTTTTTGTAATCAGTGCCTGTAGAGGCAATGCTTTTAAGCTCTCTTGTGGGCCCTCACCTTCCGCACTCAAAGTGCCAGAGCCCAGAAGAGCGCTGACAGAAGTATTGGTAGAAAATTACAAGAACTAAATCTCTTTTAATGAATTCTTTGAAATACAATTAGTTAAAATAAAGTCAAACTTTCTGGAAATGTAGAATTGTCAGAAATGGCTGTTTTTGGACTCGAAGTTTTGTTTTTAGCCCCATATGAAATGACATGACAAAACAGATCAATTGAAGGAAATAAAGCTAGAATTCCATTTGAGGTATCTGGTGACATGAACAAAGGTCTCCATATTTTGGGACAAGGTTTAGAATGTTCCCCGAATTCTTCTGTAGAATCAGCACGTTTTCATGTACAGTTGGCTGGGTACAAGACTTAAGTACCAGGTTTTTAACTCCTTACTTTGTGTTGGGGCACGTAAACTTTATACCAAAAAAGGGCACATTGGCAATTCATCAGGAACTCAAAGGGCACAACCTAAGTTATTCTCATGAATAAAGCTAAGCATATGCAAAATTCATTGCCAGATTCAGCTCCAGTACCACTAATACCTGTCCTGGTGAACAGAAATGTCTTGTTTGAACTTATCAATAAAACTCTACAACAGAATGGCTTCATCTTCATTCCACCTTGAAGGGAAACTCCATTTCAGAACTCCACAAGTCACATCTGACCCCAGGGGCTGCCCTTTGGGAAGCCTGCTTCATGACCCCAATCTCGCATCCATTGAAATCAATGGGGGTACGTCTACACTACAGCGCTAGTTCGAACTAACTTAGTTCGAATTAGTTAATTCGAACTAAGCTAGTTCGAACTAGCGCATCTAGAACTAAAAACTAGTTCGAACTAGCGTTTTGCTAGTTCGAACTAGCGCGTCCACACTGATTGGACGCAGGGGGGCATTTAAGGGCAGCTGAAACCGGTTCTGGCAGGGCATCAGGTCAGCAGTTGCTTTGTGTGGCTGCTGTCTGAGGCTATCTGAGGCTCGTGCTTAAAGGGACCCCCCTGGACAGCCGGTTCTCAGCTTTCCCTGCTTGCTTGCCAACCTCGCCGAGGGACAGCAAAGCATCGGTCTCTGTGCCCGTCTGTGTCGGTGCTTCCCTTCGGGGGGGACCGCCGCAGGTGGCAACATGGAGCCACGGCTCGCCCTGCACCTTCTGGTGCACGTTCTGGACTTGCTGCTGCAAGCCTGCCACCAATGGCTCGAGGCTGCCTGGCACCACCTGGGGAACGTCAGCCCCCTGCCTCTCCACCTGGCCGTCCTGGGGGCCGTGGAGGAGCCGCGGCGGCGCCCCGGCACCGGCGTGCCCCGCCGCATCTGGCGTCTGGACACCAGCAGCGACTGGTGGGACCGCATCGTCCTGGAGCGCTGGGACGACCGACAGTGGACCCAGAACTTTAGGATGAGGAGGGACACCTTCCTGGAGCTCTGCGAGTGGCTCGCCCCTGCCCTGCAAAGAAGGGACACTCGCATGAGGCCCGCCATCCCCCTCCAGAAGCGGGTGGCCATCGCCCTCTGGAAGCTCTCCACGCCGGACAGCTACCGATCCGTCGGGAACCAGTTCGGCGTGGGGAGATCCACTGTCGGAGCAGTGCTCATGCAGGTACGGCGCTCGTCGGCCACCGAGCCGGGGGGGAGGGGGGCTGCGAGGAGGGGATGGGCCACCCCAGGGACAAAGGGGGGGGCGGGAGGAGGCGAAGGCGCCCCGCACCGGAGAGGTCGGGCTGTCCCGGCCGTACTACACGCCGCCAGGGGGGTTGCTTCCGGGAGTGGGGCGCGGGGCACTGCCAGGGCACGCACGCTCCCAGCCACCCGGGCGCCCCACTGATTGACGCTTTGCTGTGTCTCTCTCCGCAGGTGGTCAAGGCCATCAACCGGGTGCTGCTCCGCAGGGTGGTCCGCCTCGCCGACCCGGACGCCGTCATCCGGGGATTCGGCGCCCTCGGCTTCCCCAACTGCGGGGGGGCCATCGACGGGACGCACATCCCCATCCGTGCCCCGGAACACCAGGCGTCCCGGTACGTCAACAGAAAGGGGTACTTCTCCGTCATCCTGCAGGCCGTGTGTGACCACCGGGGACAGTTCACGGACATCAATGTGGGCTGGTCCGGCAAAGCACACGACGCACGGGTGTACCGGAACTCCTCCGTGTGCCAGCGGCTGCAGGACGGGACCTTCTTCCCCGACCGCCACATCAGGGTCGGGGACGTGGACATGCCCGTCTGCCTGGTGGGGGATGCCGCCTACCCACTGCAGCCGTGGCTCATGAAGCCCTACACGGGGCACCTCAATCCCTCCCGCCAGGCCTTCAATAACAGGCTGAGCAGGGCCCGCATCGTGGTGGAGGGGGCCTTCGGGCGACTGAAAGCCCGCTTTCGATGCCTCCTCACCCGTCTGGACCTGGCCGAGCACAACATCCCTCCCGTGGTGGCGGCATGTTGTGTGCTCCACAATTTGTGTGAGCGGAAGGGGGAGGCTTTCTTGCCAGCCTGGATGGCTGAGGCTGACCGCATGGCTGGACACTACGGTCAGCCCCGCACCGCCGCCGTCCGGGAAGCCCAGCGGGGGGCCATCCGGATCCGGGAAGCCCTGCGGGAGAGCTTCCAGGTGGAGGAGGAGGAGGACTGACCTCTCCCTGCATGCCCCACCGGGGCCTTCTTCCACCCTACCCCCCCCTTCCCCTTTCCCCTCCCTATCTACTGTACAATAAAGACACCTGGTTTTCAAACAAAAACGTCTGTTTATTTCAGAGAACTGGGGTGGGGGAGGGAGGAATGAAGGTGGGAGAAGGGAGGGGGAAACCTGGGACAAGGGAGCTGGAAGGGGAGGGGAGGGAAGGGAGGAAGGGAAAGGAAAGCTCAGGGGTGGGAGTCCGGCTGCCTCTCCCGTCTCGCCACACTGCGGGTCCGGGGGCGTCGGTGGGGAATGGTTGTGGAGGGGGGGGCAGAGAGGACAGGGGGTGTGGAGGAAGCAGGAGCGGAAGCAGGAGGAGCAGGGGGAGCAGGGGGAGCAAGAGGGGGAGAAAGAGGGGGAGCAGGGGGAGCAAGAGGGGGAGCAAGAGGGGGAGAAAGAGGGGGAGCAGGGGGAGCAAGAGGGGGAGCAAGAGGGGGAGCAGGGGGAGGAGGAAATGGAAAGCGGTCCAGCAGGCTCTGGAGGTGGCCTCGCAGGGCACGGCCCTGCTCCTCCAGGGCCTCCAGACTCCTCTGGCACAGCCTGAGGTCCTCCTGGACCCAGTGGTCCTGGAGACGGAGCTGTCGGTCCAGGAACCGGAGATGCCGCCTCTGGTAGTCCTCCTGGTTCCTGGCTGTCCTGCTTGCCCGGGCGCGGGCGGCTGCTGCAGGCGGTGTGGTGCGCCCTGCAGGCCCCGGTGCTGCAGCTGTGGTGCAAGAAGACCAGCGGTCAATTACCCCAGGGGCCCAGGTGTGTGAAACCCAGCTCCCCTCTGCAAGGCCAGGGCCCCTGCAGGATCCCCAGCTGCTGCTCCGTGGTGGGCAAGGCCCAGGCGCACGGTCCCGGGGCTCCCTCTCGCCTCAGCCCCCCGTACACATAAGGGGAACACGAGGGTACTCACAGGTGGACGCCTCCCCGGCCTCTGATGATGCAGGCGAGCGGCTCTGTGGGGTGCCTCGGGGGTCCCGGGTCCTGGGAAGGCTGGCGGCAGGCTCCTGGCTCTCAGAGCCCTCCTCCTCCTCCTCCGTCTCCAGGAGCGGTCCCTCTGCCCCGGGGTCAATCACGTCCCGGGGGGCAGGGACGGCATGAGGCCCCAGGATGCGGTCCAGGGCATGGAAGTGGGGGCAGGCCTCCGGGTCAGCCCCTGGCAGGCAGGCCCGGGAGTAGGACTGCCGCAAGTCCTTAATTTTGCAGCGCACCTGCTCCCGGCTGCGCTGGTGGCCCCTGGCGGCCAGACTGGCAGCCATGCGTCCATAGACGGCCGCGTTCCGGTGGCTAGTGCGGAGATCGTGGACATTGGAGGCTTCCCCCCAAACCTCGATGAGGTCCACGATCTCCGCACTTGACCAGGCGGGCGCCCGCCTTTTGCGCCCCCGGGCAGGCTCCCGGGAGCCGCCAGGCTGGTCGTGGGGAGCAGTGGAGGGCTGGGAACCCTCGGATGGCTGGCTCATTGTGTGGCAGGTGCAGGCTGTGCAGGCACGGGTGCTTGCAGCCTTGCAACTGGCACAAAGTGAGTAGCCAGCCCGTGGCCCTTTAAGGGCTCCGGGGCCGGGAGGGGGGCAATAGAGTTTCCCTGGTGTTGGCCAGAGTGGCCACCAGGGAAACCTGGGAAGCCTTAGCCTCCCACTAGTTCGAACTAAAGGGCTACACAGCCCTTAGTTCGAACTAGCTAGTTCGAACTAGGCGTTAGTCCTCGTAAAATGAGGTTTACCTAGTTCGAACTAAGCGCTCCGTTAGTTCGAATTAAGTTCGAACTAACGGAGCGCTAGTGTAGCGCCTAGGAAAGTTAGTTCGAACTAACGTCCGTTAGTTCGAACTAACTTTGTAGTGTAGACATACCCTGGGTGATTTGTCACTGGCTTCAATGGGAGCAGGATTGGGCTCTGTATGCACAAGGAAACTCTTCAAATATGAAAGCTAATTTACAAGGAGTCATCTCCTTTTGTTCTGAGACAGAGCAAGAGAAAATTGTGACTGATTTTGGTGTATTTTAACTGAATTATTGTCCACTGGGGATTAAACTAAGACCACAAACGTTTCATTTTGTAGTGAGGCTGCAATGATGAATTTGAATTTCAAAGGAGAAAGCCTGTTTGTTTTTGCTTTTGCTAATAGTGATTCACTCCTCCCTTTTCAGATGTAAAATATTACTATCATGGTGCATGTATTTTAAAACAAAGGATTTGTAACTTTATTATAACATAGATTTGTGGAGGTAAGTATGTTAAAGCAATCATATTTTGAACAAGAGTCTATTAAAATATTGTTTCTAATTTATTAAAAAAAATCATTATTTTGCTCTAGGCTTTGCTATTGATCAGCAATACTGTGGCGGAAATGAAGAAGCCTTGAAATCAATAAGGCCAAAGTATATCTCAAACTATATCTGCCTCACTAGCACAACAGGGATGTGACTAGTCATATTCCCCAGACAGGTCTCAGAGTGGAAACAATCTCCTCCTATGACTGCAAAGATTTATTTCTATCGACATACACATAACTTATGAAACCCCGACAATTCCTCACTTTTGTGAAAGTTGATAATGTATCGCATAACTCACAATGAAATAAGCAAAACAAAATTTACAAAATAAAATCCCAACTATGAGCTATTAGTATCCTTGGGTATGTCTACACCACAAAGTTAGTTCAAACTAACGGACATTAGTTCGAACTAACTTTCATAGGCGCTACTCTAGCGCTCCGTTAGTTCGAATTCAATTCGAAATAACGGAGCGCTTAGTTCGAACTAGGTAATCCTCATTCCATGAGGATTAAGCCTAGTTCGAACTTACTAGTTCGAATTAAGGGCTGTGTAGACCCTTAATTCGAACTAGTGGGAGGCTAGCCCTCCCCAGCTTTCCCTGGTGGCCACCGTGGCCAACACCAGGGAAACTCTACTGCCCCCCTCCCGGACCCGGACCTCTTAAAGGGGCATGGGCTGGCTACGGTGCCCGTGCCAGGTGCAAGCCTGCCAGCACCCAGTCAGCAGACCCTGCACCTCGCACGGATCGAGCCACCCACCCGATGCCCCCCAGCCCTCCCCCTCTTCCCGGGACCAGGCTGGCGGCTCCCGGGAGCTTGCCCGGGACCGCAAGAGGCGGGCACCCGCCTGCGCTAGTGCAGACATTGTGGACCTCGTCCACGATCTCCGCACTAGGCACAGGAAAGTGGCCGGCTAGGGCAGGAGAGCTGCCAGCCTGGCCACCCAGGAGCAGGTGTGCATGAAAATCAAGGGGGTCCACTGAGACCCCCGACCCTGAGCCCTGAGCTTACAATGGCCGTCCTGGGTCAGACCAAAGGTCCATCTAGCCCAGTAGCCTGTCTGCCGACAGCGGCCAACCCTAGGGACCCTGAAGGGGATGGACCGAAGACAATGACTAAGCCATTTGTCTCGTGCCATCCCTCTCCAGTCTTCCACTAACCTTGGGCAGGGACACCACTCCTACCCCCTGGCTAATACCACTCCATGGACCCAACCTCCATGACTTGATCTCACTTCCCTTTAAACTCTGTTCTAGTTCTAGCCTTCACAGCCTCCTGCAGCAAGGAGTTCCACAGGTTGACTCTTTGCTTTGTGAAGAACAACTTTCTGTTACTAGTTTGAAGCCTGCTACCCATTCCTTTCCTTTGGTGTCCTCTAGTCCTTCTTTATGGGAACTAATGAAGAACTTTTCTGTATGCACCCTCTCCACCCCACTCGTGCTTTTAGAGACCTCTATCCTGTCCCCCCTCCGTCTCCTCTTTTCTAAGCTGAAAAGTCCCAATCTCTTTAGCCTCTCTTTATATTGGACCTGTTCCCAACCCCTGATCATTTTAGTTGCCCTCCCCTCTCCCAGCCTCTCTCTTCCCCTCTCCCACCTCCTTTTCCCAGTCTCCCCCAGTTTTGTTCAATAAAGATAGATTCAATTTTTGAACACAATTGTCCTTTATTTTGTACATCAAGAAGAGGGGCTAGGGAAGGGTAAGTGGAAGGAGGTGAGGGAGGAATGGGGTACGCGCCCCTGATGGGGAGGACTGGGCTGGCTCTGCGGGCTTTTGGGGTGGAAGCTCTCCTGCAGCCCCCCAATTGCCTCCTCTCCCCAGATGGCAGCCTGCAGCAAGTGCAGCCGGTCTGATGGCCGAGTGCTGTGATGTGCCCAGTGTGGGTACTCCGGGGACTCCAAGCCAGGACTGCTTTGCAAGCGGGGCACCCCTGAGAACTGTCTGTCCGGGGTGGGGGTCGGGATCCTTTAAGCACAGCCCTCAGCCAACCTGAAACAGCATCTACACCCTCTAAGTCCTCCTCTGATGCTCTGCCGGCACTGCTTCCGGCCATCCTTAAGCCCGGTTCAGGGTCCACTTAATGTGGACATGCTAGTTCAAATTAGCAAAACGCTAATTCGAACTAGTTTTTTAGTCTGGATCCGTTAGTTCGAATTAACGTTGTAGTGTAGACGTACCCCTTGAGTCTCTCATCCCAATCAGGCTAGTATTTCTTCTGTTGAGCTCCTGAATGGGTCTTTTTCACAGTGTTTATAAGTCTGAAAGGTTTTTCCTTCCCTTTCTGTCACTATAATATAGGTTGTTGCAATCTCAGGTTGATAACTTTTGTTAGCCCTGAACTATCTATTATCTATTAGTCCTTTGGGCTTCTAATGTAGCACAGCGCCTCCACAGTCATTCTCAATCTCTTGCGATCCTTAGCGATAGTCTTGATTTGATCCCATGTTAAGCCAGCTGCTTTTACTTCATCTGGGCAGCTACATCGCCATGTTTGTTTGGGACGTTCCCTTTGGATTCCATTCTAACATTCTTCCTCTCCTAAAACCTGCCTGTTGTTCTCTTAGGCTACGTCTAGACTGGCATGAATTTCCAAAAATGTTTTTAATGGAAAAGTTTTCCGTTAAAAGCATTTTCGGAAAAGCGTGTCTAGATTGACAGGATGCTTTTCTGCAAAAGCACTTTTTGCAGAAAAGCATCCGTGGCCAATCTAGACGTGGTTTTCCGCAAAAAAGCCCCGATCGCCTTTTTTCACGATCGGGGCTTTTTTTCCGAAAACAGTACTATGCTGTCTACACTGGCCCTTTTGGGCAAAAGTCTTTTGGAAGAAGACTTTTGCCCGAACGGGAACAGCATAGTTTTTCCGGAAAAGCACTGATGATTTTACATGAGATCGTCAGTGCTTTTCCAGAAATTCAAGTGGCCAGTGTAGACAGCTGGCAAGTTTTTCCGGAAAAGCTGCTGATTTTCCGGAAAAACTTGCCAGTCTAGACACAGCCTTAGGGTATATCTACACTACAAAGTTAATTCGAAATAACAGCAGTTATTTCTAATTAACTTCAATAGCATCTACATAGACAAACTGCAGTTTTGAAATAAATTAGAAATAGTGGAGCCCTTATTTTGAATTTGGTAAACCTCATTCTATGTGGAATAACACCAAATTCGAAATAGCTAATTTGAAATAAGTGCTGTGTAGACAGTTATTTCGAATTAGGGGGCCTCCAGCCCTTCCCAGTTTTCCTTGGTGGCCATTCTGGGCACAGCCAGGAAAACTCTTCTCCTCTCCCCCAGCCCCAGGGCCCTTAAAGGGGTAGAGGCTGGCCACTGGGCACATGCAAGAGCCAGGCCTTCCAGCAGCTGCAGACCCTCACCCAGTGGCCGCACAATGGCAGCCAGTGGCAGCTGGCCGTCCCCTGCCCAGTCGCCCAGCACCCGGGGGCCAGCAGGGGCCGTAGATGGCGCGCACCCTTGTGGACTAGTGCAGAGATCATGGACCTCATTGAGGTTTGGGGGGAGGCCCCAACGTCCATGATCTCCGCACTAGGCGGAGGAATGTGGTCGTCTATGGCCGCATAGTGGCCACCATGGCCAGGAAAGGCCACAGGAGCACCCAGGAGCAGGTGCGCCTCAAAATTAAAGAGTTGCGGCAGGCGTACGCCAGGGCCACCAGGGGTGGCGCCGCAGCAGGGGCTGCCACCTGCCCCTCCTTCTCCGCCCTCGACCGAATCCTGGGGGGGCGGGCCGGTCCGTGCCAGCCCAGGAGGCAGTGAGCCGGGAGGTGAGGACCCTGACCTGGGCACCGCAGAGGAGCCACCACCAGCTGTCTCAGCACCGGAGTCAGTAGGGTTGTCCGGGGAGGCCATACCAGGTAAGTGCCAGCACTGTCTCCTACTCGGGGTGGGGAGGCGGGGGGGGGAGACCAGGGACCGCCCGCATGGGCCATGCCTCCCATGGATCACCCAGCCACCTGTGTACGTGCGAGCACGTGCCATGCCACCCTTGGACAGGTGGCTCCAGCTGCGTGACACCCAGGGGCCGTGGCCCAATAGGCACACGCATGTGTGAAGAGACCTGACACACTCCTGACCCCAGGGCAAGACCCAGCAAGGCTCCCTCCCTTCACACACACCCTCTACACTAGGGCAGGGGACATCTCCCCCACTTTGGCCGCACTATACACGGCACAGGGGCATGGGTGCGGTCTTGGGGCAGCTCCCAATCCCGGGGAGAGCCAGACATCCTGACCATGGCCTCTGTGCAAGCATGTCAGCTCTGATGTTGCAAGGCATGGTCATCCGCACCTCACAGGGGGCGCTGAACATCATCCACTACATCCCCAGGGAGCAATGACCACTCCCCTTCTTTCTCCACAGCCACACCAGCTGCACATGCTTCTGCACCCGAGGGCTCCTCCAGACCTCCAGCACACGGCAGGGGTACCAGGACCACCACTTGGGGGCCCTGTGAACAATGCACCACACCATCCAGGTCTGGGTGCAGGAGGACCTCCAGCTCCGCCGGAAGCAGCTTGCCGAGAACCGTGCAATATGCTCACACCTGCATATTCGAATTAAGTTAATTCAAAATAGTGCTGTAGTGTAGACATACCCTTAGTTTGTGGTCTATGGCATCCTTCATTCATTCCAGGATGATTCTGGAATTAGGAGAGTAATACTTTGCTTGGGATGGACAGGAGAGTAATCCTCCTCCACTTTTCACACAGTGACAGATCACTGGATTTAGGGACTTTCACTAGCAGTCCTTTTCTCCAATCCTTTGGAATCTCTTCTGTTGTCCATATCAGATTTAGCAAACTATGTAGCTGGTCCACTATTGCAGCTCCTCCTTCTTTTAATACTTCAGGTGGAATATTATCAGGTCCTGCTGCCTTGCCATTCTTTAGGTTCCTTATTGCCTTGCAGACTTCCTCTTTTGTAACTGCGCCAGTGTTGATGTCTAGGGGTTCTCCTACTTCTAGCTGTAGTGAATTTGATGGTGGTGGCCTATTTACTTCTTCAAAATGCTCCTTCCATCTGGCTAGCTGCTCATCCACTGAGGTAAGTAGCTGACTATCTTTGTTTTTAGCCCTGAACAGTGTTATCTTATTATTATTATCAGGGCTTGATAAATGGTGGCGAAATCTACTCACCAGCCCCGCACTGCGCATGCGCCAGACCCACATTGTGCATGCACGCGCCACTGGTGAATGGGGTGACCGGCTGAAATCTCCTCACCATGGGCGAGTAGATTCAATGATTTGTCAAGCCCTGATTATTATTATTATTATTACTCTAGATAGGCCACCAGGAACAGCTGGCAAGTGATCTCCAGGAAGTGACCTCATGAATGTTAAAAGTTCAGTTAGTGATTTACTACCATAAGAATATCTGGAGGAATGCAAATCATAATTTGAACTTCTACACCATTTTCCATCTGAAAATTATTTGCATAACATTTACTTGCTCCCTTTCACACTTTATGGCACAGACAGCAGAAGTTAATCATCTGTCATTTCTACTTGAAAGGGCCAGATTTTCAAAAGATTTTAACATTCTGGGTGCATGTTGGGTGCTGAGCTCTTCTGAAAATCTGACCAAAAGTATCACAGTGGATACACTGAGTGCTTAGTATTTGAAAATCTGTCTTTTATTCAAGTGCCTTAATGGGAGGTAGGTTTTCTTAAGAATCAGATTCTTAACTGTAGATGTGAAACTGATGGAAATCTGGCCCCACAGCCCTGAGAGATCAGCTCATGGATTCTTCACTCTGCTATGGCAGGCCAAACTAGGGGAGAGTCTGGCTCTCAGTGCCTACTCAGACATCTTATTTCAGTGGGATCTTCCTCAGGGAGTGGCTCATTGTCTTCCTCGAATTGCAGGTGCTCAGCCCCCTTGTGGTTCTCGCTCAGAGAAAAGAGTGGCAAGAATTTTATTGTCCATACCCACTAAAAGGGGAAAAAAATCACACTCCAGCTACAATCAGTTAAACTGGTACAAACTTGCTATTTTTTAATATAACCTCCTTTTTCCTCCACACGTTACTTGGGAGCAGGTCACACTCACAGGTGTGCCAGAGTGCCTGATAGTCTTGACATAAAAGGAGATCCTGAGTACCCAGTGGTGGTGATGTTTGGTTGGAGAAAACTTATCCACCCCCTTGCCGCACTCCCTTGCTCATAAACAGTGGTCCCCAACCAATGGAGGTTGCCGGGCGCCAGGGGGCATGGCTGTTTGCCCGCCAGGCGACAGAGGGCTGGCCCCCCCAGCACTGCGCCCCTGGGGCCAGCACCCCCCCGCCAAGCCCCGCACGCCCGGGGCTGACGTCCCACCTCCCCCAAGCACCACGTGCCCGGGGCTGGGCGCGCCCCCCAAGCGCCGCACTCCTGGGGCTGGAGCTCCCCCGCAAGTGCCGCGCGCCTGGGGCCGGTGCCCCCTCCAAGCACCGTGCGCCCAGAGCGCGGGCGGCCAATCCGCGGCACTCCCAGGGCTGGCTCCGGCACCATGCATGCACCACATGCCCGGGGCCAGGCCAGACCCGAGCACTTGGTGGGCGCACACAAATTCCCCCGCGGGCGTCATGGCGCCCACGGGCACCATGTTGGGGACCACTGCTCATAAAGAATGTACAATGGTGGTGCCTCCACCTGGCTGGCCCTGTATACACTGGTGTGCCTTGGGAGCCTCCAGGAATAAACTTATTCCAGCAATAAACTGGATCTAACTCCAGAACAACAATTACAAATCATAAATAATATACATCTAATAGATTGCATTAGAATGAACAACCTTTACTTAACTTAAAGAAACTGGCTTTAACCAATTAACAGTGAATAACATCAATTAACATAGTACATAGAAGTAAAAGGAACTTATCTAGCTGCCAATATTTATCCCACCCCAGTGTGCACACCCCTGGACTTGCGTGGGCGCGCTTGAAGAACTTCAGCTGTAATGGAGATTCTCTGTAGGTAGGGTGTATGTGGGTCCAAGCTATGCAGCAGCTATGTCAGGTAACTATTACCAGAGTTTGGCTTTCACCCTCTGCTTCACTGGGTTGGCCTCTCTGCCTCTCTTTGAACCCAGAGTTAGTCTGTATCTCTGAGGTCTGTCCCAGGCAGCATTTACCCAAAGATGCCCAGTAACTCACAGTCTCCTGTGTGCTGGACGCGGAGTAGCTTCTAGACACAAGAACAGCCAAAGGACCTCCCCTCTAGGGCAATCTGAAGCAGCCTGCTAGATCCCAGTTCCAAAGGCTCACTGTCCCTGTCTGTAACTGCCACATACCAGCTCCCAAGCTGGATCAAACTCCTCCACAGCAGCCTAGCTTCCTTTCTGCTCCAAAAACAGAGTGCTGAGTCTTCCTCCACATGGGTGGAAAGACTCAGATCTCCCACACAAGAGTCACTTCCTTCCTGTTTTTCCCAAGGGCTCATGGGAATTGTAGTCTGTGAGGCTGGATTGCAGCACACAGGGTCTTCCCAGAAAATAAGCGAGGCATCTTTAGTAAGGGGACTACATTAAAAAATAGTTTTCCTGCTGTTTGGTGGTCAAAACTCTATGGCTACATCTAGACTACATCCCCTTTTCGTAAAAGGGATGTAAATTAGACGTATCGCAATTGCTAATGAAGCAGGGATTTAAATCTCCCCCGCTTCATTAGCATAAAAATGGCTGCCACTTTTTTTTCGTCACGGAGCTTTGCTGGAAAAAAGTGCTAGTCTAGACGCTGATCTTGCGGAA
Organism: Pelodiscus sinensis; assembly: GCF_049634645.1. NCBI lineage: Eukaryota > Metazoa > Chordata > Testudines > Trionychidae > Pelodiscus > Pelodiscus sinensis. The sequence continues at coordinate 7,685,787 of NC_134730.1, read as the reverse complement.
AATAAAGCCTTTTCCGAAAGATCCCTTATTTTAGAGGGATAAACTTCGTGCCGAAAAAAAGCGGCAGCCATTTTTATGCTAATGAAGCGGGGGAGATTTAAATCCCCGCTTCATTAGCAATTGTGATACGTCTAATTTACATCCCTTTTACGAAAAAGGGATGTAGTCTAGACGTAGCCAGCGTGTGATGTCCACTTGTCAGAGAGAACAGGAGTTCCTCACACACTGAGACAAATGCTGTTGGGAAGCAAGGTCAGCAAGCAAATTTGTACCAATTTAACTGATTTCAGATAGGAGTGTGATTTTTAAAAATTTACTAGAATAGTAATAAGTACAGTCCCTTGGTGTGGATGCAGTTAGCAGTACAAAGGTGCTTATTGCCAGAAACTAAATAGACAGAAATAAACTATACAGATGTAAGTATCTGTAAACCAGCATAACAGCAGCCATAGTAGGGAGGTTGTACCATTTTAATTATACTAGGTTCAAACTAATATTGTTACAAAGGTACAAAAGTTGTGTATAGCTAAGCCCTGGGAATACATACAGTCATCATTACAATTCAGTGTCTCCTTTTCAGAAGCTGTCAAATGAATGTTACAGTTACACATTTCAATTCAAACCATCAAAACCATCAAATTAATCTCTCTTTCTTTTTGGAAAAGGCTGAACCTAATCTTACCTCTGTAGTTTAAAAATATGGTAATGCAATTAGGAGCTTTGGCTGTCTAATGAAGCCACTTTAAATCCCTGCAAAAATACCATTAAAAGAGAATGCTTAAGAGCCTCTTCAAACTTTCCAAAATGTAAAGTATGTTCTTAGTCAGAAGATGCCAATCTAGTCTCCTTTCTCCAAGGTTCAAGATTAATTAGGGACTTGTTTAGTGCATGAATGAGGAAACAAATGAACTCCTGGATCACAGAGCACTGGAAGCAATTTTTAAATAATTTTTTCTTTACAATTACATTCCCATCAGGGAAGTCTTCATTATTAGACTTTCTGTCACAGGGTCATATTATGTCAGGTAACTATTACCAGATTTTGGCTTTCACCCAGTTTGAACATTATGAATTTTCTGATAAATAAATACAGTAGTTGTATTTTAAGTAAAATACTATTCATTAAAATATTATTGAATTTTCATAATACATGCATACATACCCCTACAATATACAAAAACCTTGTTATTCAGATATTACATTGGAGAAATACATTAATGTCTGATCTTAACACTACAGCATTTTGCATCATTACCTAAGATAAACAACGTTAAAGGTAGATAGAATAGATGTGTTTGAGCTAATTATTAAAAGGGAAAGGAAAAAAGGAAAATGTGCTATTTGGATAAACTCACAACCTTGTTTTACAGTGAGCTGTAACGGTTAGGTCCAGGTACAAACTCCCCCAAAGGTTGGAGAAACTGGCTTGGTAAATTAATTCAATAGGTAAGAGCTGGTTGGCAAATTCAGATTTGGATCCAAATTTCACTCAAATTCATAGATAGACTAAGTGGCTACGGCTAGACTGACATGATTTTCCGCAAATGCTTTTAACGGAAAAGTTTTCCGTTAAAAGCATTTGCGGAAAAAAGGGTCTAGATTTGCACGGATGCTTTTCCGCAAAAGCACTTTTGCGCAAAAGCATCCGTGGCCAATGTAGACACGCTTTTGCGCGATCAGGGCTTTTTTGCACAAAACAAATCTGAGCTGTCTACACTGCCCCTTTTGCGCAAAAGCTTTTGTGCGAAAGGACTTTTGCCCGAATGGGAGCAGCATAGTATTTCTGCAAGAAGCACTGATTTCTTACATGAGATCGTCAGTGTTCTTGCGGAAATTCAAGCGGCCAGTGTAGACAGCTAGCAAGTTTTTCCGCAAAAGCAGGTGCTTTTGCAGAAAAACTTGCCAGTCTAGATGCAGCCAGCCAGGATTTTGGTTACAGCACATTTCTAGTTCTAATGACATTTAGCACTAAGGGAGTTTACTTCATCAGTATTTTCTCTCCCCTCTGAGTGTGCCATACAAATACCCTGTTTTGATGTGGAGAACGTCTTCAGGAAAGTCTGCAGCATTCAAATAGAAGTTTGTGTGATTTTTTTAAAAGTCTCTGCACTGTACCATTTATTTGTGTATGTCTGCGAGAGAAGTTTCCGTAACTTCAGTTTCTATAGACGTGCTAAAAAGAGAAAGAGAAGCAAAAGTCAACAGAGATATTGCTGTAGAATAGAGGCATGTGCATGACATTGGAGAATAGATGTTGAAATGGCCACTAACTTGTTCTTAGTTGATACACTTTTGATGGGATGTTAAGTAGGGATGTTAATAGTTAACCAATGGGGGCTGGAGCAGTCCCCGCTCACTGCAGTCAAGGGGCTACTCCAGCCCCAGGGGGCTTGCCACAGGTAGGGGGCACTCCAGCTGAGCTGGAACAGCCCCCCACCCACCCCATTTAATTGATTAATTAATTAAATGAGATCCCTAATATTAACAGATTTCAGAAACTTAGTTATCACAGACGCATGGGCGGAGGATGTCAGAGGCTGAGGGAGGCTGAGATTCCCTAAACAGCCAAGTGTGGCCTGCCCACACTCAACCCCCAGTCTCCCTCCTGCGTCCTGCTCTTCTGTGTCTGGCTGCCTGGCCTCCTAATGCTCAGAGGCTGGGATTGCACTGACTGGTGCTCTGGGGCTAGAAAGACTGGGGCTGTGCTGCCTGGCCTTTCAGTACTCTGGATCAGGAGATGCTAGCCTTGGGCAGGAGCCAGCATCCATAAGCGGGACAGGGCTCTGGTGGGGTTGGAAGGGGCGGGGCCTCAGGTAGAACTGCGGGATTGTGGAGCTAGCCTTCCCGCACAAGTGGTTCACCCACTAAGCCTGCACAGATGGACTCTCCCCATCCAAAATAAAACTTCACAGTCTAGTCTGTCAACAGATTTCTGGAGGAAGATGGATGCTTCTGATGCAAAATGGTCTTTGGAGATGTATCTATACATGTCCACAGATGCCTTTTTAATCTTTGCTGCATATGGTCTGTATCTGAGAGCATGAAGATTCATTCCTTATCCCAATGTTTGTGATAAAAGCTCAGTGGGAAATGGGAAATATGTAACAATGACTGGCAGATCTAGTTACCTTTTTCCATTAGTACCAATTTATCATTATTCAGACCTCTACCAGTGTTAGCAGATAATGTTTTCTTAAGTGGGGAATCAAGGATATAATTTGCATAGCTGGTTTGTTCGGTTTTACCTCTGTTGCAGATCAGATCTATCTAGGATGCACTTCTATGGGTATTTATAAATAAGTCATTACATCACCTCTCGACTGTGTTGCCTAACCTAATTTCTTCTGGATAGGTTGATAAAGGCTGTACAACAGATTCTCTTGACAGAGAGAGCTGTATGTCATTTCCTCACTCAACATTAACAGGATTTTAAAACACATGGGCAGGAGGAGATTTTGCTCAAAGAGATTTTTAAAGTGTAGGCAATGTTTCTGAATACTAAGCATAGTGAGATACTGAAACCCTGGATTTGTATTTTAAATGTTTCTTGGGCTGTATGCCACATCTCTGAGACGCCAGCTGAAGGTTAATCAGCATGGACTTAATTGAAGTAGCACTGTAGCAATGGACAAAGTGGCCTTTTGCAAGCTTGTTAAGCAGAATGGTGAAAGCAGTTTTGGACAAAGCCTCTACCAGATGTGATTGTGCATTGGGCAGCCTTCATCTCAAGAGCTTAATTAAGTAGCCTTGAGAGACCTGTGTTGAAACAGATCTTAAGTCACAAGTGAAATGAGTTTATCAGTGTTAAGACAGTCCCTAGTGAATGATTTGATCCCATCGTAAAATCTGAGACACGGAGTCAGCACACTCTGATCAGGAAATCCCAGTATTTGAAAATTCCTGCAGGAATTTCAGCCTTAAAATTCATTCTCAAATTAAAACTAACCAAGAGTATAGGACTGCTAATGCATACATTGTATTACTGGATAAGCGTGATATTGATCTAGCTTCAATGATAGATACAGGGAGAAACGTACTATATGGATCAATCACAGAAACATCACCAGAAACAAAATCTGTTCCCAATCCCATGGAAATCAATGAGATCCTTTCTACTAACTTCAATGGGTTTGGATTGGACCTATTGTTCTAGGTGCAGAGAAATTGTACTTATCAGAAACTAATGGTGGTTATTAGAGCTATTTTTAAGCTTGGCTTCATTAGAAGGGTATGTTTTACAATGAAATTTGTACTTGAGTTTTGCCAACTCTTGTGAGATGTGGTGTTTATCAAAGTTCCAGCTCCTGAGATTGTGGAATTATGTGAGAATCTTTGCTTGCCTTTAAGCAAACAAGGGCTGTGTCTAGACTGCAACCCTTTTCCGTAAAAGGGATGCAAATTAGACACATCGCAATTGCAAATGAAGCGGGGATTTAAATCCCCCCCGCTTCATTTGCATAAACATGGCTGCCGCTTTTTTCCGGCTCGGGGCTTTGCCGGAAAAAAGCGCCAGTCTAGACGGGGATCTTTTGGAAAATAAAGCCTTTATTTTCCGAAAGATCCCCCGTCTAGACTGGTGCTTTTTTCCGGCAAAGCCCCGAGCCGGAAAAAGTGGCAGCCATGTTTATGCAAATGAAGTGGGGGGGATTTCCCCGCTTCATTTGCAATTGCGATGTGTCTAATTTGCATCCCTTTTACGGAAAAGGGATGCAGTCTAGACACAGCCAAGATGTTTCTAGACTTTTGGCCATAGAGAGAATCTGGAAAAACTAAGACCTGAATGTAAACTTTTATTATTTTTTATAATTTCATGATTTTAAGGTTAATCTTATGACTTTGCCGATCTGACACATTAACTTAGCAAAACTAGTAACATTATCATTTTGGTGTTATCCATGGTCCTCACCTTTTGCATTCTGAATTCAGAATGTTGCTCATTCTGACTGTTTAATTTGGTCACCTCTGCTGACATTGAACAGTTTTTATTAAAAAAATCTAACAACTGATGAGATAGAATAATACCATTTAATTAACGAGGAAAGCCAAAATTCCGAGTGAGGCAGAAGGAAGGAAGAAAGAAAGAAAGAAAGAAAAAGAATCAACAACCCCAAAGGAATAATTATGGGATAATAAGATAACAATGACTAAAAATGCATCAGACTTTCTAAGCATAAGCACTCACGTGAACTCCACTGGTCATAAAAATATTGAGACCAGTCACTTATTTAAAACAAAATGGTTGCAGCAGATTTGATTCAAATAAGAAAAGACCACACAGTACAGTATTCCACTCCTTGTCTCCTTATAATCCTGATGGTCCTGAACCAGGCCTGCTGACAGGCAGGGACAAAGGGGCAGTTGCCCTAGGGCCCAGCAATTCAAAGGGTCCAGGGGCTGCTGGCTGCGGCTGCTGCTACTGCTCTTTAAATCGCTGCTAGACCACCTTTCCAGGCACAGTCCCCCACCCAGCCATGTCTGCCTGAAGCCCCACCCCTCCCAGGGGAGCAGAGCCAGCTTCTCCTGCCCCCCCCCAACAACTTGCCCAGGGGCCCATAGAAGCTGTTGAGCCAAAACACTGAACAATCCCAAACTCAGGGAAAGTTCTGTTCTGATTTGAGTCAGAACTTTGCAGCCTAAACCCATCTGTAATGTTTAATAACCATTTGCACTGAAAATCTTTCATTCTCCCAACATAAAAACATGCCTGGGCCATGAAATGTATAAAGAAATCTTAATGCTTCCACAGCTGATGTTTGCACACATGTTTGGATCTGTGGGTTTTAGACAATTATAGATCATCTGTGAGTTTTGATCCAGATGCATGGGGGACTGACAGAATTGCCAGGCCCCTGGGTAAGGTGGCGGGGGACCGCTCTGTGTTCCCAGAAGGGTCAGGGCTTCAGGCACAAGTGAATAGGGACCTGGGGGGCATCCAGTCCTCAGTGTCACTTGGACTATGCTGAGCCCACCACCCTCACCAGCTAGCTCTTAGCACTGTCCAGAGCGAGCTACCTAGGCTCCAGCAGGGATTTAAAGGGCCTAAGGTGGTGGCAGGGAGCCCTGAGCCCTTTTGAATCACTGAGCCCCAGGGCAGTTGTCCTCTTTGCCCCCTGCCTCACCCCCCACCCCGGCACCAGCAGGCCTGTCTAGACATATTTGCTTCAATGCTTAGTGCCCATCCTGAACTGAAGAGATGGACAAAGTCAGCTGCTGATAGAAAATGGCATGTTGAGATGTGAGATGGAATGTCTACAAAATTAGGCTAAGGCTAAGAGTGCACCTCCAACTGCAATTACTAGGTAGGTCGCCAAAGGCCACACCCCCTTGCTCAGTGTCCAGGAGACTGCAAGCATCTCATTTTATGCAAACAGTTTATTATGATCAGATTCTTAGCAATTTGCCACCACAGCCTTTTGTTGGGCAAAATGTGAGCTTCCTGAGGCTGTTCCAAGGACTGACTCATGTCCTGATGGAGCCATCCAGTGAAAGATGGTGGATCTGCTTTTTATCTTTTGCTTGTTCTTATAGCAATTGATTACACAAGGTTTAAGAGATCCTATAGGAGGGATCAAAAACTCACAAGCAATACATAGATTTACCTCAAATTTAAGGGCTTCAGGTAGAGAAGAAATCTTTGTCAAAAGTATTTACTGGTCTTTGCCACAATATGTGCTTTGTCTTCCTAATGTCTCCTAGCCAGGTAAAGCCAAAATGTAATCATCATCTATGTAATCTGATTTGCAAGGTTAGCTGCCCAGAATCATAAATATGCATGGGATTTATGACCATGAAGGTGCACTTTGTAAGGCTTCAAGAGGAGAGCGATGCGGTCACATCTCCTTTCTCACAGCTCTTCAAAAAAGAGAAAGGAAAATGCTGAGATCCAAAAACTACCAAGCCATAAAGGAAGACTTTAAAAATAGATTTCCTTTAATTATATACTTCTGTAATTTTCTGTAGTTTGCCCATCCCATTATTAAATTACAGCAGTAACTCATCTAATAGAGTCTCACAGTGAAAACACTGATTTAGCTTTATTGTCTCCCAGTGCTACCAGTGTATAGGAAAAAGAAATCTGTTATAGCATCTCGTCTGGCAGAACTGTTTGGGCTAGAGGAGGTCAGGCTGGGGAATCATAATTATCTTGGCTGCTTACAGAGATGAGATATCCTTGCTCTGAGGAATGCCCTGTCTCTGGAGCTGAGCCCCTTTGCCCCCCCTCCCTCCCTGGAAAGGATACACTGAAAGTGACAGGAGATTCCCTGAAGAGAATTCCTTCTGAGTGAGGGGATTTTCTGCTGGTGGAAATGACACTGTACGGGGTTCCAACACCATGTGTCTTCCTTACTGTGTCTAAAGTCAGAGAAAAGGGTGTGTTGAGGGGCTGGGAGAGAATTGAGCTAAGCTCCACTCTGCACAATTATGTTACTGAACTTACAAAATTGGTGGACATTAAAGTTACCTCCTTCTTGTTCTAATTTCTGCCAGAGCTGGGCCACTGAGGAGCAGGGACCTGAAACTGGTTCACTGAAATAGACACAGCTCCACAACTCAGAGCCAGAAGAGAACCAGCCCTGGATATGAGGAAGCTTTGCTGGTACCTTAAGAACTGCACCAGAGCAGGAGATTAGAAATACACCAAACCTTGCTCCTTGTCAGACGAGTTTCACTCTGCTTTGTATAGTGAAACTTAGATGTGTGGAGAGAACTTGCCCCCCTTAAGATGGATTTAAATCTTCTAAAGACTTTTGGACTTGAAGCTGGAGTGGAATGTTAGGCTCTTTGTGTCACTTGATATCACCTCCTTTCAGGAGGGCAGGGTACCAGCTGTCCTTACACAGCTTATGAGGATGCCTTTGTGTAAAAAACCCATCTCTAGATATTAACAGGCTTGGCAATTGTAACCCTGTCTCCATGTTCCATGTTTAAGGGAAGATTACCAAGGAAGAAGTGTTGGGAAGCTCTCCAGATAATTCAGACCTTGCATATGTCCCCTGTATTGAGCAATGAGCATCTTAGACACTGATGTAATGTAGAGCTGCCAGTGTCCTCTGTGTCTTGTGATTAATGATGGACACTGCTAAGGTATCCATGCTGGTATTGACAGGTCCATCAGCTGGTTTAGTTGCTATTGGCATCATGTTCTCTTGACTTGGCTGAGAGTGTTTGAAGGGATGGGCAGGGCCAGGGCAAATCATCACTTGGTTACTTCCTTCCTTTCTGAGCTATATTAAAGGGTGCTAATAGGTTCTTATGCCCTTGCTTCCTGTGGAGCGCTACTGGGTTCCATTCTACCACCTTTCTGCTTAATGTGTGTGTACAGCCCCGGAGAGTGTATGCAAGATGCTTTGGCATGGATGGCCAGTTGCACACTTATCTCCAATGGCTTAGATCCAGATGCTGTTTTCCCAGTGCCTAAGAGATGTAATGATGTGGAAGGGAACAAACTGCCTTAAGAAATAACTTGGGTGAGGTGAAGGTGATGTTGACAGATAAGAGAAACATCTGGAAGACTGAGGTCAGGGTTGCAAACGTGCCTTCTCCTGGAGATGAAAGTCCAGAATGGTTCATATTGGAATTATCATTGCTCTCAGACTGTCAGGTGGCAATGTCAACAAGCTTTTTCATTGATTGCTGTCCTGCCTCTCTGATGTAGTTCTCACCCTAATCATTCAGACCCTTGTAACCTCCAGGCTAGATACTTCAACACATGCTGCTTAGGGCTATTCCTGAGAATGATTTGGCAACTTCAGCTAATGCAAAATGCAATCGCTGGCATCCTGAGTCGGGTAAGCCATGAAGAGTACAATGCCACGGTTCCAAGCCATGCTCTTAGTAAATGTGCATCTGTGATTGCATCATTGTACACAAGAACCAAGGGGTAAATCTGCTGATGGTTTAATCTGTTCCTCCTCACTATATCTATGGATAGCTCTCACCCGGGTATAAAGCATAAGTTAGCATTGCTGGCGCTTTACTCCATAGCATCCACAAGTCAGAAGATTTAACTAATTCTGAGATATCTCACTGTGTCTGTCAGTGAAAGACTGTGTGTACCAGTCCACTGGAGTAGATAATATATGGGAAAGTTTTGGTTCATGATTGTAGATCAGGACTGCAGACATGATGTATGGCTCAATTGCTGTACTGGATTTGGATGGTAGACCAGCTCTTTGCTACTGGAAAGGAGTTTAGAAACATTTAAGAATGATACTCATGTAAAAGACACTGCTTTATTTAGTGCTGATGTTTGTTATGGAGGCCACATTTACAATACAATAAAATCAGTTTCTTTGCAAGCATTATCTTTCCTGTGAATCATAGAATAATGAAACCCTAGGGCTGGAAGAGACCTCAGGAGGTCTTCGAGTCCAGCCTCCTGCCCAAAACAGGCCCAACCCCAACTAAATCATCCCAGCCAGGGCTTTGTCAAGCGAGGACTAGGAGATTCTACCACCTACCTAGGTAACCCATTCCAGTGCTTCACCACTCTCTTAGGGAAATAGTTTTTCCTAATATCCAACCTAGACCTCCCCCACTGCAACTTGAGACCATTGCTCCTTGTTCTGCCATCTGTCACTACTGAGAACAGCCTCTCTCCAGCCTCTTTGGAACCTCCCTTCAGGAAGTTGAAGGCTTTTAAAAAATCCCCCCTTGCTCTTCTCTTCTGCAGACTAAATAAGCCTGAATTCCTCAGCCTCTTCTCGTAGGTCATGTGCTCCAGCCTCCTAATCATTTTGGTTGACCACCAATGGACCCTCTCCAATGCATCCACATCCTTTCTAGAGTGGGGGGGAGGGGCAGAACTGGATGCAATACTACAGATGTAGCCTCATAAGTGTAAGGTATTCTAAAATGGCTAACAAGCTTTCTGGTGGCTGCTAAAGAGAGTAAATAATCTTGGAGATATATTTGTTACTCTTCTTGCTACGTACCTTTATTTTTATACCACCTACAGAAGGTTATTTTGCTTGACAAAGTTGCACAGAACAGTGATTAAAGTCTATGGTCGTGCTTTGGGTGCACCATAGAGAAATATGGGTTTGATGTTATTTCCAGACACCAAGATTCTCAGAGACCTACAGGCTTCCTCCAAACTAAGCTTGGCACTGCTACGAGCCCTAGTGATATCTGTCCTGACAACACCATGGCCACAAGTCAGTGTTCTCAGCAATTCACAGAAACAACTCGGGAAATACTTATTGGCTGGGAGAAGGGATGGATGTCATTTCCTAAAATGCTGCATTCTGAAAGTAGAGTACCTAGAGGTGATGCTGGAGCACATCAGTTTGGTAGTTCAATAGGATGAAATATTTAAGGAGCACAGAGGGGCAGAGAGCCATTCTGTGGACTGCTTTACTCCAGGTCCTTTTCTCATTACATCATCTCATGAGCTGGCTGATATTATGGTACCTTTGTGCCCTCTTTCTGATCTGTATGGGTGTGTCTAGACTACAGAGTTTTGTCAACAAAAGTGGACTTTTGTTGGCAAAACTATACCTGTGTCTACACTGCCGCTGAATACTATCGACAGAACTCAGCAGTTTTGTCGACAGCTGTAAACCTAATTCTACGAGGAATAACGCCTTTTGTTGACAGAGTTCTGTTGACAGACGGCATTATTACATCTACACTGTCCTTTGAGTCTATACTGTCGTGTTGACAAAGCAGTTTGCTTTGTCACCAGAAATGGATGTAGTCTAGACGCTCTTTGTCGACAGAAGCTTTGTCGACAGAATCTGCTGACAAAATTTCTGTCGACAAAAGCCTGTAGTCTAGGGGTGTGTCTAGACTACAGGGTTTTGTCGACAAAAGTGGACTTTTGTTGACAAAACTATACTTGCGTCCACACTGCCTTTGAGTTATGTCGACATAACGTCGACAAATTCAGCAGTTTTGTCGACGTATGTAAACCTCATTCTACGAGGAATAACGCCTTTTATCGACAGAGTTCTGTCAATAGAAGGCATTATTGCATCTACGCTGTCCTTTGCGTCCACGCTGTGATGTCGACAAAGCGGCTTGCTTTGTCGACAGAACTGGATGTAGTCTAGACGCTCTTTGTTGACAGAAGCTTTGTTGACAGAAGCTTTGTCGACAAAACCCTGTAGTCTAGACATACCCTGGATGTACCCTACTATGTGTAGCTAGCATGGCACTTGCCCAAAATCACACAGAAAAGTCTGTGGCAGAGCTGGGACTTGAACCCATAGACTTTAAGATCAGAAGGGACCATTTTGCAGGCCACAGAAGGGACCATTTTGCAGGCCACAATGCAGGCCACAGAATCTTACCCACCCACTCCTGGAATAATCCTCTCACCTATATCTCAGCTATTGAAGTCCTTGAAACGATGGTTCAAAGACCCCAAGATGCAGCGAATCCTCCTGCTAGTGACCCATGCCCCATGCTACAGAGGAAGGCGAAAAAACCCCAGATGGCCCTTGTGCAAGAATTAGGTTAGAGGGCACCCCTAGGGTTCTAAATTCTAAAATTTCTTTTATCATCAACCCCCTCCCAACATCAACATCAACCATTCCCTCCTCAGCACCCACAACTCACCACAGCCCTCAATAGCCCCCACTCAGCCCCAACCCTCATCCTGCAGCTCCCCAACACTCCCTTCTCACCCAATAACTTACACCCCTTTGCTCAGCATCCTTGGGCCCTTCCTGGTCTCTCACTGGTGACCCTCAAGCTCAGCACTCTGCCCCATCTCAGACTAGGCTGATCTGATTTCAGCCACCCAGTCCTGCTTGCTGCCATTGCCTGCCCCACACTCACACAATGTGGGCCAAATATGAGTGATGAGTTGTGACCTGGTGCACAGGGTTGCGGTGCCACTGAGCCCGGTGGCCTCTCTGTTACAGAGGGGCAGTCTGGCCAAACTTGAGGTCACTGTGACCTTGTATGTCACATTAGAACACCACTCACTCAAATTTGGCTTGGATGGTCCCTTTCATGACAGAGGAGCAGCCAGCCCATACCTCAGCAGTGCTGTGCTTCCCATGCACCCATCACAATTTCACTCACTCATTGGCTGCCCTACCCCCTACCCCACACTGTGACCCTGTGCACAGGGAAAGTGCTGCAGCACCACTCCATCTGGTTGGGTCCCCATAAGCTTGTGGACCTTTGTGTGATTGCACTACTTGCACCATGGTATCTATGTCTATGAAAGGCACTGTTTGAACTTAAGGTATGTCTACACTACAGTGCTATTTCAAATTAATTTAATCCGAATTAGTTAATTCAAATTAAGCTAATTCAAAATAACGCATCTAGACACAGAAACTAAATCAAAATAGTGTTTTTCTAAATTGAAATAGCGCGTCCACAGTGAGTGGACCCTGAATCGAAGTTACGGCTGGCCGGAACCAGTGCTGGCAGGGCATCAGGGTCGGACTTAGTGTGTGGGGCTGCTGCCTCAGGCTATCTGAGGTCTGTGCTTAAAGGGACCCGACCCCCCCATCCCGGACAGACAGCTCTCAGGTTTCTCTGCTTGCTGGTCTACCTCGCTGAGGGGCAGCAAAGCATTTGTGTCTCGGAGTGCTCTGCTTGCCCTCACTTGGGACACCCTAGCACTCTGTAACATGGAGACAGAGCTGCCCCTGGGCACTCTGGTGCGTCTTTTGGATGCGTTGCCATCAGCCTGGCTGCACTTTCTGCAGGCTGCTATCCAGGAAGTCCATCAGGGGGTGTCAGTATCCAGGGGGCCCTACAGGAGAGCTTCTGCCCCAAGGAGCACTAACAGTCTCCGTGGTCTGCCCCACTGGGGGATTATGCCTCATTCCTCCTTAACATCCTTCCACTTACCCCTCCCTAGCCCCCCTTCCTGATGTGAAATAAAATACACATATTTTGAAAAATAGAAACTGTCTTTATTTAACACAATGGGGGGGGGGAATGAACCTCTGGGGAGACTGGGGAAAGGGGGTGGGAGAGGGGAGGGGGAAAACTGGAAGGAGGGAGCTGGAAGGTGGAAGCAAGAAGAAAAAGGGGGAGGGGAAGCTCAGGGCTTACTGTTGGGGGTCTTGCCGGGCCACATGTCTCCCAGCACGGTGGGTGCAGGGGCCTCGGTGTCTCCGGGGGGATGGGGAGGAGGGTGTGGAGGTTGAGGTGGGGGGTGTGTTGACTGAGGAGGAGGGTGTGGAGGTTGAGGAGGGAGAGATGGAAGGGGGAGAAAGAGTGGGAGGAGGAGCGGGAGCTGGGGAGGCAGCAGGCGCGGGAGCGGCATGGGGCAGCAAGCTCTGCACCAGGGTCTGCAGAAGGTGACAGATGGCACGACCCTGGGCAAGCAGCTCCCGCCAGAACTCCCGTTCTTCCTGCGCCTGCTGCTCCATGATGCGGGTCTGGTCTCACAGGGCTGCCAGGTGCCACTCATGGTACCCCTGCAGTGTTGCAGTAGTCTGCAGAGCCATCAGGTGTGGGAGCATGTCCCGGGCGGGGTGGTGCGCCCTGCACGTGCAGGTGGTGCAGCTGTGGAGAAAGAAGAGACGTGGTCACTTCTCTCTGGGGACCCAGGGTATGTCTACGCTACAAAGTTAGTTCGAACTAGCGGAGCGCTTAGTTTGAACTAGGTAAACCTCATTTTACGAGGATTAAGCCTAGTTCGAACTAGCTAGTTGAAATTAAGGGGTGTGTAGCCCCTTAATTCGAACTAGTGGGAGGCTAGCCCTCCCCAGGTTTCTCTGGTGGCCACTCTGGCCAACACCAGGGAAACTCTATGCCCCCCTCCCAGCCCCGGACCCCTTAAAGGGACATGGGCTGGCTACGGTGCCCGTGCCAGGTGCAAGCCTGCCTGCACCCAGCCAGCAGACCCTGCACCTCGCACGGATCGAGCCACCCACCCGATGCCCCCCAGCCCTCCCCCTCTTCCCGGGACCAGGCTGGCGGCTCCCGGGAGCTTGCCCGGGACCGCAAGAGGCGGGCACCTTCCTGGGCTAGTGCGGACATCGTGGACCTCGTCCATGATCTCTGCACTAGGCACAGGAAAGTGGCCGGCTTGGGCAGGAGAGCTGCCAGCCTGGCCACCCAGGAGCAGGTGTGCAAGAGAATCAAGGGGGTCCACTGAGACCCCCGACCCTGAGCCCTGAGCTTACAATGGCTGTACTGGGTCAGACCAAAGGTCCATCTAGCCCAGTAGCCTGTCTGTTGATAGCGGCCAACCCTAGGGACCCCGGAGGGGATGGACCGAAGACAGTGACCAATCCATTTGTCTCGTGCCATCCCTCTCCAGCCTTCCACAAACCTTGGGCAGGGACACCACTCCTACCCCCTGGCTAATAGCACTCCATGGACCCAACCTCCATGACTTGATCTCACATCCCTTTAAACTCTGTTCCAGTTGTAGCCTTCACAGCCTCCTGCAGCAAGGAGTTCCACAGGTTGACTATTTGCTTTGTGAAGAACAACTTTCTGTTACTAGTTTGAAGCCTGCTACCCATTCCTTTCCTTTGGTGTCCTCTAGTCCTTCTTTATGGGAACTAATGAAGAACTTTTCTGTATGCACCGTCTCCACCCAACTCCTGCTTTTAGAGACCTCTATCCTGTCCCCCCTCAGTCTCCTCTTTTCTAAGCTGAAAAGTCCCAGTCTCTTTAGCCTCTCTTCATATGGGACCTGTTCCCAACCCCTGATCATTTTAGTTGCCCTCTCCTCTCCCAGCCTCTCTCTTCCCCTCTCCCACCTCCTTTTCCCAGTCTCCCACAGTTTTGTTCAGTAAAGACAGATTCCATTTTGGAAGACACGTTATTTTATTTTGTACATCAAGAAGAGGGGCTAGGGAAGGGTAAGTGGAAGGAGGTGAGGGAGGAATGGGGCACGCGCCCCTGATGGGGAGGACTGGGCTGGCTCTGCGGGCTTCTGGGGGTGGAAGCTCTCCTGCAGCCTCCCAATTGCCCCTTCTCCCCAGATGGCAGCCTGCAGCAAGTGCAGCCGGGCTGATGGCCGAGTGCTGTGATGTGCCCAGTGTGGGCACTCCGGGCACTCCAAGCCAGGACTGCTTTGCAAGCGGGGCACCCCTGAGAACTGTCTGTCCGGGGTGGGGGTCGGGTCCCTTTAAGCACAGCCCTCGGCTAGCCTGAGACAGCAGCTCCACGCTCTAAGTCCTCCTCTGATGCTCTGCCGGCACTGCTTCCGGCCATCCTTAAGCCCTGTTCAGGGTCCACTTAATGTGGACGCGCTAGTTCGAATTAGCACAACGCTAATTCGAACTAGTTTTTCGTTCTAGACGCGTTAGTTCGAATTAACTAATTCGAACTAAGTTAGTTCAAATTAACGTTGTAGTGTAGACGTACCCCCAGTGGGTGAAGCCCAGCCCCCCTCTGCGAGGTGAGGATGACCATGCCCTGCACCGTCAGAGCCACTGTGCTTCCTGAGAGGCCATGTTTGGAATTTCCAGCTATCTGTGGGAGTGGGAGGTGCCCCGAGACCGCACCCATGCCCCTGTGCCATGTATAGTGTGGCTGAGGTGGAGGAAATGTCCCCACCTCTGTGTAGAGGGTGTGTGTGAAGGGAGGGTGTCTTGCTATGACCCGCCTCGGGGTCAGGAGCATGTCAGGTCTCTTCACACACGCGTGTGCCTATGAGTCCATGGTCCCTGTGTGGCATGCAACTGGAGCCACCTGCCCAAGGGTGGCACAGCACGTGCCCGCACATGCACAGGTGGCTGCGTGATCTGTGGGAAGCATGGTCCATGCACGTGGTCCATTGGTCCTCTTCCCCGCCTCCCCCCCGGGTAGGAGACAATGCTGGCACTTACCTGGTATGGCCTCCCCGGACAACCTTACTGACTCTAGTGCCGGGACAGCTGGTGGTGGCCACTCTGCGGTGCCCAGGTCAGGGTCCTCAGCTCCCGGCTCACTGGCATGGAGCGGCCTGCCCCCCAGGATTCGGTCGAGGGCGGAGAAGTAGGGGCAGTAGGAGCCTGCCTCAGCTCCTTGACTTTGAGGCGCAGCTGCTCCTGGGTGCACCTGTGTCCCTTGCGGGTCATGGTGGCTGCTATGTGGCCATAGATGGCCATGTTCCTCCACCTAGTGCAGAGATCATGGACATTGGGAGCCTCCCCCCACACCTCAGTGAGGTCCATGATCTCTGCACCAGTCCAGGCGGGCGCATGCCGTCTATGGCCCCTGGGTGCTGGGGGACTGGGCAAGGGACGGCCGGCTGCCACTGGCTGCCATTGTGCGGCCACTGACTGAGGGTCTGTGGCTGCTGGCAGGCCTGACTCTGGCACGCGCCCAGTGGCCAGCCTCTACCCCTTTAAGGGCCCCAGTGCTGGGGGAGATGAGAAGAGTTTTCTTGTTTGTGCCCAGAGTGGCCACCAGGGCTCACTGGGAAGGGCTGGAGGCCCCCTAATTCGAATTAAGTGTCTACACAGCACTTAATTCGAAATAGCTATTTCGAATTTGGCGTTATTCCTCGTAGTATGAGGTTTCCCAAATTCAAAATAAGCGCTCCACTATTTTGAATTAAATTTGAAATAACAGTTTGCATGTGCAGATGCTATTGAAGTTAATTAGAAATAACTGCTGTTATTTCGAATTAACTTTGTAGCGTAGACATACCCTCAGTGTTCTCGTGTCTGCATAGCACAGGCAGCGCATGGACAGTGATTTTACCAGCACCCCTAACTCTGCCTTAATATGTGCTTATGTCAATCATGGAATTAAGGATGACAGGTAAGCTTGAGGCAGCTGTCCATTTGGTCATTGGCTTCTCTGTAGCATTATGTATGCTGCAGAAGAGTGCCATTCATGCTGTGAATACTGCGAATATGTGTCACTGCAAAGCAGGAAAGAGTCCTAAGCCACTACTGCATTTTAAAAAATTAAATTGATGATGAGTTGCACTCACTCTGCCTACTAAAAGCTTGGCTGAGTGTGATGTGTGTGTTGCTTTATGACTGTGCTTTTATTTCTGGCTAGAGCCAAACCTACCAGAAAGAGAGAGAAAGCTGTCCTCACATATTGCATCCCCCCTGATTTAGGGATTTCAAACAACTCCACTCTAGTTAAAGGCTAGATGCAAAGCTTTTGTTACATTCTTACAAAACCTGTGAGAGTCCTTCGAGCCTCTTGACCATATTTTAAAGTCTTCTGCTCTTTCTTAAAGCATGACTTCATCTTTCACTTTCTCAGCTCTTAAAGCTGTCATGCCTGAGATACGAAGGGCTACAACTAACAGAAAACCCATAAATATTATATAGAATGGAAAAGAACTGTTGAGGTTGAAAGTATAAGATTAAAGTTAAATACAAGTTTGATGCCTCAATGTGTAAGGAAAAGGGCTCCAGCAAGACTGAAGAGAAATGCCACATGAAGAGAGATTTGCCATAGGAAGAGTGATTTAATAAATGGGACTTTTCATCTTAGAAAAGAGGAGACTAAGGGGAGATATGATAGAGGTCTATACACTCATGAGTGGTGTGGAGAAAGTGAATGGCTGTGTTTATACTGGCCACATAACCCGTAATAGCTATGGAAATGAGAGAAGTCAGAATAGGGAAATGTGCGGGGGATTTAAATATCCCCCGCGGGATTTAAATAAACATGGCCACCGCTTTTTTCCGGCTTGGGGAAAAGCCGGAAAAGAGCGTCCAGACTGGCGCGATCCACCGGAATAAAGCCCTATTCCTTGCAAGTAGGAATAAGAGATCCTCCGGAATAGGGTTTTATTCCGGAGGATCGTGCCAGTCTGGACGCTCTTTTCCGGCTTTTCCCCAAGCCGGAAAAAAGCGGCGGCCATGTTTATTTAAATCCCGCGGGGGATATTTAAATCCCCCGTGCATTTCCCTATTCTGACTTCTCTCATTTCCATAGCTATTACGGTGTAGACACAGCCAATAAGTATAAGTTATTTACTTGTCCCCATAATATAAGATCTAGGGATCACCAAATGAAATTAATAGGTAGCAGGTTTAAAACAAACAAAAGGAAGTACTTCTTCATGCAATACACAGTTAACCTGTGGAACTCCTTGCCAGAGGATGTTGCAAAGGCCAGGACTTTAAGGCTACATGTACACTGCACATTTATTTTGGAATAGGGTATTCTGGAAGAAAACAATCTGAAATAGCTTATTTTGAAATAGCGTGTCTACATGCCAAAAGCTCATCGAAATATCATTTAGCTATTTTGAAACAGAGCATCCACACTAACTTGCATTTAAGGCCACCTGGAACCACTTTAGGCAGGGCATCAAGACAAAAGTTACTTACCATGGCTGCTGCCTGATGCTATCGGAGGGTACGTCTACACTACAGCGCTAGTTCGAACTAACTTAGTTCGAATTAGTTAATTCGAACTAAGCTAATTCGAACTAACGCGTCTAGAACTAAAAACTAGTTCGAATTAGCGTTTTGCTAATTCGAACTAGCAAGTCCACATTGAGTGGACTCTGAACAGGGCTTAAGGATGACCAGAAGCAGTGCCGGCAGGGCATCAGAGGAGGACTTAGAGCGTGGAGATGCTGTCTCAGGCTAGCCGAGGGCTGCGCTTAAAGGGTCCCGACCCCCACCCCGGACACACAGTTCTAAGGGGTGCCCCACTTGCAAAGAAGTTCTGGCTTGGAGTGCCCGGAGTACCCACACTGGGCACATCACACCACTCGGCCATCAGCCCGGCTGCACTTGCCGCAGGCTGCCATCTGGGGAGAGGGGGCAATTGGGAGGCTGCAGGAGAGCTTCCACCCCCAGAAGCCCGCAGAGCCAGCCCAGTCCTCCCCATCGGGGGCTCGTACCCCATTCCTCCCTCACCTCCTTCCACTTACCCTTCCCTAGCCCCCCTTCTTATTGATGTACAAAATAAAGATAACGTTTCTTCCAACATTGACTCTGTCTTTATTGAAAAAAACTGGGGGAGACTGGGAAAAGGAGGTGGGAGAGGGGAAGAGAAAGGCTGGGAGAAGGGAGGGCAACTAACATGATCAGGGGTTGGGAACAGGTCCCAGATGAAGAAAGGCTACAGAGACTGGGACTGTTCAGCTTAGAAAAGAGGAGACAGAGGGGGGACAGGATAGAGGTCTCTAAAAGCAGGGGTTGGGTGGAGAGGGTGCATTCAGAAAAGTTCTTCCTGAGTTCCCATAAAGAAGGACTAGAGGACACCAAAGGAAAGGAATGGGTAGCAGGCTTGAAACTAGTAAGAGAAAGTTGTTCTTCTTGACAAAGCAAATAGTTAACCTGCGGAACTCCTTGCTGCAGGAGGCTGTGAAGGCTACAACTAGAACAGAGTTTAAAGGGAAGTGAGATCAAGTCATGGAGGTTGGGTCCATGGAGTGGTCTAAGCCAGGGGGTAGGAGTGGTGTCCCTTCCCAAAGTTTGTGGAAGGCTGGAGAGGGATGGCACGAGACAAATGGCTTGGTCACTGTCTTCGGTCCATCCCCTCCAGGGTCCCTAGTGTTGGTCGCTGTCGGCAGACAGGCTACTGGGCTAGATGGACCTTTGGTCTGACCCAGGACGGCCATTGTAAGCTCAGGGCTCAGGGTCGGGGACTGCAGGCTGCCTCCCAGGCTCTGGAGAAACCCAACCCCCTGCTCCTCTTGGAGACCCTTGTCTGCTCTCTGCAGGCACAGCTCATGCTGCTGGATCCCACCCACCCTCCCCAGCACTCTGTGCATCACCGCTTCTGGCATCTGGACATTAGTGCAGTCTAGTGGGATGAGCTCATCATGGATCAGTGGGACAACCAGCAGTGGCTCCAGAATTTCTGTCTGAGGAAGGACACCTTTCTGGAGCTCTGTGAGTGTGTTGGACCTATCTTCAGGTGATGGGACATTCACATGAGACCAACCATCCCTCTCGAGAAGTGAGTGGCAATCACTCTGTGACAGCTTGGTGCAGGGAGATCGACCCTGCTCATGCTAGTATGGTGCTCTTGGGCTATTGTCCCAGGAGTGGGGTGGACTGCTGGAATGGGGTTCCCTAGGGAAAGAGGGAGCTGCGGTGTGTGTGTGTGGAAACCCCCTCCCAGGGAGGCTTTTCATTCCCACCCTCACAAAGCCCTGCTGGGGATAGGGTATGTGAAGGGGTGCTACTGCTGAAGGAGAAAGGGGGGTTTAGGCTCAGGGACCTCCTGAGGGCTCTGGCCACCCTGTGATGCTCAGTTTGTTTTTTGTTTGTCTCCTTCTACAGGTGATGCAGGCTATCAACACCATACTGTTGTGCAGGGTCATCAACCTCAGTGATGTAGACTCCATCATCACTGACTTTGCCGACATGGACTTCCCCAACTGTGGGGTGGAGTGTGCTATTGATGGCGCCCACATCCCCATCCAGGCCCCTGCCCACCAGGGACCTGTCTACATCAACTGGAAGGGGTCCTTCTCGGTGATCTTGAAAGCAATTGTGGACCACCCCGTACATCGGGTGGTCAGGCAAGGCACACAGCACCTGCATCTTCTGCAATTTGAGTGTGTTCAAGAAGCTTTATGCTTGAATTTTTTTCCCCGCCCATACCATCAGGGTTGGGGACATGGACATGCCAATGTGCACGGTGGAAGATGTAGCCTACCCTCTCTTGCCCTGACTCATGAAGCCGTACCCAGGCCACTTTGATCACTCTAGGGAACAGCTCAATGCCAGGCTCAGCAGGGCCTGCATGGTCTTTGGGGGCACATTTGGGTGTCTGAAAACATGGTTCTGATGCCTCCTCACCTGGCTGGACGTCTCATGCTAACTCTGGCCCAGTTAGTGATCTAAAAATAGAAGTCTAACTACCAAAGCAGGAGCAGTGATTGAGGCTAGAAATGAAGTGCAATCCCATCTAGGGCAGCAAGTATCTTCTGGGGGTGGTGAGCCCCTCCCACTTGACTACATTTCCATGGTTTGCTCAGAGGTTGAGGGGGAATGCCTCCTTAGCTAGAGTTTACACCTGATTTGCCCTGTTTATAGATCATCTGCCAGGGTACTCAGGGGATTGTGATGCGGCAAGGCCCTGTACTGAACTCACAGGGTTTAGTCAGGTTACCCTGGCTAAAGAAGCCCTGACAGGCATGCATGGACTGTAGCTCAGCTGTAAAAGCCTGGGGAGAGGCTAGTGGACTGACTGCCAGAGGAGAAGGACCTAGGAAGGGAGCTCCTGACCTGCATCAGTGAGCAGCCCCAGGAGAAGCCAGTGAAGATGCCGGGGCTAGTTGGGATGTCTGCACCACCATCTACAGAGGAGAAGCCACCCCTGGGAATGTGGAGGATCCCGTGAGCTTGGGGGAAGAGACCCCATCAATCCAGATAGGAAGTGGCCAAGGGAGGGTGCAGGAGCAGCCTCTCCCATCCTAGGAACCTTGGTGCATTTTGGTGGGATTCCCCCACTGAGGGAGTGGTGGACCATCCTGCCACTCCCACTGGTGAAGTAGAATGGGCCCAGGTCCCCATACCAGGGGTGCTGTCCCACCCCATCAGTGAACTGCTGTCGCAGCTTCATTGTAAAGGGCCGACCAGTGATGGTGTGTTGGGACTTGGGCCAGTGAGCCCTGTGTTAACACGACTTTATATAGAGACTCAGGGTCCTACCCCTGTGTCAGCCGACGGCCAGGGCAGTGTGTGTGTATGTGTGTTTCCGAGAAAAGGTTTAACGTCCGTGTCTTTACTGTTAGGACCGGGGTCCCGTCGCAGAGGGTGGCCAGCAGGCCAACAGACGCCCCGTTATATAGGAAGAGCTTATTACACCTTAGATTTTAGCTGCTAGAACACAGGGGTTCCTTCGCAGCGGGCAGCCTAGGAAAGGCTGAAAAGGTGCCCCAACGGATCTTGTCACCTGGGAGTGACACAGATCCAAATGCCCAAGCTCTCCCTATGTCTGTCCCTTTTATGACCGGCTGAAGTTCTTTTAAATTGTGCTTGGTTCTGTTACAGCAACTGAAGGAGTCAGGTTAAAGCTTAAACAGTTACAGGTTTATTAAAAGACTTATAAAAGCATTTGGTTACAATGGCTATTGCTCTATTTCTTAAATGCTAACAAATACAGATTTTAAAAATGGTTACAAAGAAAATAAAGATAGAAAATAGAAATAATGGTACCAAGTGACAGCTTAATCTTTAAAGAGCTCTAAGTCTATGTATATATATACTTAAACAAAGGACCACATCCAGGTACAATTTTTACCCCTTTCTGTGCCTCTCGACTCCAGCGTGTCAGGCCAGGGCCGGTCTCTCAATTCCTAGGAAAGACGAATACGAGGTGGGCGTCCCCTTGGAACCTTGGGAGATCAAACACCTAACCCGACCAGCAGATAGATGGTAGATTGACACTCAGAGAAAATGCGCTGCTGGACCCATCTTTATACCCCTGGGGGCCCGTATCCTCTTTCTTATCTAAGATGCCGAATTGTACTGGTCCGTTTTGTGGCGCCAGTTCTTACAAGCAAGTTTCAAGTTAATTTACACTTGCAAGAGAGATAACTAAATTGTGAATACTAGACATTTTTTTACTGGGCGAGAGATTCCTCCCCCCGCGGATGGATGTGTGTTCGTATCAATATGGGTTTGAGTCAAGGGCACTCCTTGGCAGCCTCTTGGTCAGCAATTGGCATATCTCTGTTTACAGCCATTCACGGTCACACAGCCTGGGCCTTCTGCTCTGTGTGCCCTGTATGCTCTAGGCAAGCAAAAATGGATGTTACAAGGGGGGTTCCTGTCTGGCTACACCCTGCCCTCTGGAACAGGCAGGAAAGTCAGCCCCATGACAGGGATCTAAAGCTTCAGAGAGGTAGCTGAGTTAGTCTGTAACAGGAAAAACTTAAAAAAACAACACCTAGACTAGTAGCACCTTAAAGACTAACAAAACATGTACAGTAGATGGTATTGTGAGCTTTTGTAGGCACAGTCCACTTCTTCAGATGACCGGAGTGTTGGACATCCACATCCCAGAATAAATAACGGACTGCGGGGGTGGAGAGGGGAGAAGGGGAGAAAAAAGGAGGGGGAGGGGAAAAGGAGAAAAAAATAAAAAGAGAGGGACAGTGAATAGATGGTTCAAAAAGTGACAACAAGCACACTGCCTTCCACATCCCATAACTTAGCACCTCCATTGTTTAGTCGGTAGGTTAATTGTTCTTTTCAGCCTGTTGTAACTCTTTGACCCATCTACTCACTTTCTCGCTCTTTATTTTTGTCTCCCCCCCCCCTTCTCTATTTATTCTTGGAGCTGGACTTCTAATATTCCTGTCATCTGAAGAAGTGAACTGTACCCACAAAAGCTCATGATACCATCAATTAGGGGAGAGATGCTCCTTTGGAAGGGAAGGCCTTAGTGACCCAAAATGGAAACAAACCCCTCTGATTTGCCTTAGACTAGCTGAGACAGCAGCTCTCTTGAAGGGGAAAGTTTGTGAGTCAGGCTAGATTTGTGGGGAATTGTTCTTTGTGTGGGGAGCTACAAGTCTCTAGATGTGAGGAGCACTTGCATTTATTGGGGGAGAAAAGTAGATTTCTGATTATGTCTTCCTCCTCCGTCTGTGGGTGGCCAGAAAAAGCCAAACATTAAATATCCCATGACCCTTCCCATCCCCACACCAATAATCCCCCAAACCTCAGAAACACATCTTGGTGTGGTTTTGTTTTCCATGGAGAAGCAGCTGAAAGTCATGAAGGAATGGTGTTTACTAAAACACACAGCGATCTCTCCATGTCATAATTAAGACAGACCTGGAAACAAGCAGCAGAGTTCATCAATCCCATGTCAGCTTTTCAGCTCCCAGGACAGCTCATTAGCTGTACCATGTCACAAAAGATATTGCCTTCCATCTGAAGAGAGAATACCACACGCAGTGCGTGTGGACAGAGGGGAATAAAGCATGCAACACATCAAAGAGTCCTGGCAGTGATAACCCAGGTAACAGAAGAGATGTTAAGAGAGGAGGGAGAAAATAGCCCATCTGAGGCATGTGCCCCTTCCTTTTTAAGTTACCACCAAACCCTGACCAAATCTCCCTCTTTGCACAATACCTGCCTGACATCTTTTCACAGCTAGTTAAACTTGTTACTGCTTTTGATGCCTTTGGAGAGTTCATTCATTTCTGTTGCTACTGAAAATGTCTGGATTAATTCATTCAGTGCTCAGGTCATAATTACTGCCTACAGGTGCCTGTCCCCTATTCTTTTTTTCTGACTTTCACAGAGATTCTCCTTCGATGTTATACAGGATTTATTACAAACATAATCTAACACAAGGCCCCTGCATATGTAGAACATAATTGCCTCACTGTAACCTTGTGGTCCACCTGTCTTCCTATCATAGTTGTGACTGACCAGGCTGGGTCTGGGCACAGCTGAGGGCATCTGCTCAGAGCAAATTGCTCAAATTAGGGGCTCCGTACAGCCCCAGACTGGAGACCTTCCCAAATAGGCCACAAACCAATCCCACAGAGTGCTTCTGGTGCCAGCCTGGCCAGCCAGAAGCCTCAAGAGCAAACCCCTCTGGCACCCCAGCTCTCTCTGTGCCCCAAACAACCCTGAGCCTAATACACAGGTTTTAGAACCCAATCTCACCTTTCCCGAAAAAGTTCTGTCCTGTCCCAAGAAACCAGCCACAGGTCCCGATCAATTTACACTCTGGATCTTACCCACAAATCACATTGAGCCAGTCCTTTGGAATCTAAAATCTGGGGCTACATCTAGACTGGCATGATTTTCCACAAATGCTTTTAACAGAAAAGTTTTCCGTTAAAAGCATTTGCGGAAAAGAGCATCTAGAATGGCACGGACGCTTTTCCGCAAAAAAGCCCAAATCGCCATTTTCGCGATCGGGGCTTTTTTGCGCAAAACAAATCTGAGCTGTCTACACTGGCCCTTTTGCACAAAAGCTTTGCGCAAAAGGGACTTTTGCCCAAACGGGAGCAGCATAGTATTTCCACAAGAAGCACTGATTTCAGGCAGTAGGAAGTCAGTGTTCTTGTGGAAATTCAAGCGGCCAGTGTAGACAGCTGGCAAGTTTTTCCGCAAAAGCCGGAAAAACTTGCCGGTCTAGACACAGCCTAAAGGTTTATTACTAAAAGAAAGAAAAGCATGAGTGTAAGGTTGTTAAAGTATCATACATTACATGCATCGAATCTCCCAGTTCTCGATGCAGGCTTAAGAGTCCGGGGTGTAAATCCTATGTCAGGGTGGGTCCACAGTTCTTTCCGGCTCATTGATCCCTGCAAGGCTGCCTCTGGGATGAAGAGCGGAGCTGAGCACCAAGATGGAGTCGGCCACATGGCATATTTTTATCCCTTTCTGGACTCTTCAAAGCTGGAGACTGTCACATGGTCAGTGGCCAGGCACCTAGATTCCTTCCCAGGTGTGTCTCTGGTACTTAAGAGACCTATTGTTCCTGGTGGCTTGCTAATTAGCATGTCCACAGGGTGAGCGTTTCTCGCCCGTTGCTCAGCCACAGTCAGAGAAGCTTCCAGTATTAACACAGAGTACATATTCATAACTCCACACACAGACATTACAGATATATGAAGAGCATATGCAGAATCAATAGAAGGTAAGCTTTTGTTTGACATCTCACATGGCCCCCTTTGTACCAACTTTTGGGGGCAACCCCCCCCTATGAGTGCAGCAGTGATCTGGCTGCTTCTCTTAAAGTCCAGTAACGTGACAATAGTAATGTCAGGGTATGTCTACACTAGCCCCCTAGTTCGAACTAAGGAGGCTAATGTAGGCATTCGAAGTTGCAAATGAAGCCTGGGATTTAAATATCCCAGGCTTCATTTGCATCTTCCTGGGCGCCGCCATTTTTAAAAGTCCCTTACTCCGAACTCCGTGTCCGGCGCTACACGCAGCATGGAGTAGGTAGTTCGAATTAGGATCTCTAATTCGAACTACCAGTACACCTCATTCCACCTAGATCACTGGTCTCCAACCTTTTAAAGTATGGGATCACTTTTTTAATTTATGTGCAATCCAGGATCTACCTCAAACCCAAATACCCTTGCCCCACTTCCTTTATGACCCTTCTACAAGGCCCCGCCCTGCCCCTACTCACTGCATCCCTTCTCCCTCTCCCATCCTTCTTCTCTTTCATCAGGCAGGGACAGAGGGTTGGGGTGCAGTTGGTGGTTCAGGGTACAGACTCTGTAAGGGTATGTCTACACTATAGCACTAATTCAAACTAACTTCATTCGAATTAGTTAATTCGAACTAGTGCATCTAGACCTAAAAACTAGTTCAAATTAGCATTTAGCTAATTCGAACTAGCATGTCCACATTGAGTGGACCCTGAACCGAGGTTAAGGATGGCCGGAAGAAGTGCCAGCAGGGCATCAGATTAGGACTTAGAGCGTGGAGCTGCTGTCTCAGGCTAGCCGAGGGCTGTGCTTAAAGGGACCCGACCCCCATCTCGGACAGACAGTTCTCAGGGGTTCCCCGCTTGCAAAGCAGTCCTGGCTTGGAGTCCCCTCAGTGCCCACACTCGGCACATCACAGCACTCGGCCATCAGCCCAGCTGCACTAGCCACAGGCTGCCATCTGGGGAGGAGGTCAATCGGGGGGCTGCAGGAGAGCTTCCACCCCGAGGAGCCCGCAGAGACACCCCAGTCCTCCCCATCGGGGGCTCGTACCCCATTCCTCCCCCACTTACCCCTCCCTAGCCCCCCTTCCTGATGTACAAAATAAAGGACACGTGTGTTCAAAAATAGAAACTCTCTTTATTTAACAAAACTCGGGGAGACTGGGAAAAGGAGGTGGGAGAGGGGGAGAGAGTGGGAGAGGGGAGGGCAACTAAAATGAATGATCAGGGGTTTGGAACAGGTTCCATATGAAGAGAGGCTAAAGAGACTGGGACCTTTCAACTTAGAAAAGAGGAGACGGAGGGGGGATATGATAGAGGTGACACTAAGCTAGGGGGAGAGGTAGATACGCTGGAGGGCAGAGATAGGGTCCAGAGTGACTTAGACAAATTGGAGGATTGGGCCGCAAAAAATCTGATGAGGTTCAACAAGGACAAGTGTAGAGTCCTGCACTTGGGATGGAAGAATCCCAAGCATAGTTACAAGCTGGGGACCAATCAGTTAAGTAGTAGTTCTGCAGAACAGGACCTGGGGGTTACAGTGGATGAGAAGCTGGATATGAGTCAACAGTGTGCCCTTGTAGCCAAGAAGGCTAATGGCATATTAGGTTGCATTAAGAGGAGCATTGCCAGTAGATCCAGAGAAGTGATTATTCCCCTTTATTCGGCGTTGGTAAGGCCACATCTGGAGTATTGTGTCCAGTTCTGGACCCCCCACTACAAAAAAGATGCAGACGCATTGGAGAGGGTCCAGCGGAGGGCAACCAAAATGATTAGGGGGCTGGAGCTTATGACTTATGAGGAGAGGCTGAGGGACTTGGGTCTGTTTAGTCTGCAGAAGTGAAGAGTGAGGGGGGATTTAATAGCAGCCTTCAACTTCTTGAAGGGAGGTTCCAAAGAGGATGGAGAAAGGCTGTTCTCAGTAGTGACGGATGGCAGAACAAGGAGCAATGGTCTCAAGTTGTGGTGGGAGAGGTCCAGGTTGGATATTAGGAAAAACTATTTCACTAGGAGGGTGGTGAGGCACTCGAATGGGTTACCTAGGGAAGTAGTGGAGTCTCCATCCCTAGAGGTGTTTAAGTCTCGGCTTGACAAAGCCCTGGCCGGGTTGATTTAGTTGGAATTGGTCCTGCCTAGAGCAGGGGGCTGGACTTGATGACCTTCTGAGATCTCTTCCAGTTCTATGATTCCATGATAAGGGGATGGGTTGATGAGAGAATATGATCTTGGTAACTAATTAACCATTCATTTTCAGTGGTAAATAGGTCAATGGAGGGATGATAGGAGTTACTATAGAGAACTTTCTGGGTGTCTGGCTGGTGAGTCTTGCCCACATGCTCAGGGTTTAGCTGATTGCCATATTTGGGGTCAGGAAGGAATTTTCCTCCAGGGTAGATTGGCAGAGGCCCTGGAGGTTTCTCGCCTTCCTCTGTAGCATGGGGCGCAGATCACAGCTGGAGGACTCTCTGCATCTTGAAGGCTTCAATATCGGAGATATAGGTGAGAGGATTATTCTAACAGGGGTGGGTGAGATTCTGTGGCCTGCACTGTGCAGGGGGTCAGACTAGATGATCATAATGGTCCCTTCTGACCTTAAAGTCTATGAGTCTATGAGGTCTATAAAAGCATGAGTGGTGTGGCGAGGGTTCATAAAGAAAAGTTCTTCATTAGTTTCCATAATAGAAGGACTAGAGGACATAAAATGAAATGAATGGGTAGCAGGCTTCAAACTAATAACAGAAAGTTCTTCTTCACAAAGCAAATAGTCAACCTGTGGAACTCCTTGCTGCAGGAGGCTGTGAAGGCTAGAAATATAACAGAGTTTAAAGAGAAGTTAGATAAAGTCATGGAGGTTGGGTCCATGGAGTGGTATTAGCTAGGGGGTAGAAATGGTGTCCCTGGCCTCTGTTTGTGGAAGGCTGGAGATGGATGGAACGAGACAAATGGCTTGGTCATTGTTTCGGTCCATCCCCTCCAGGGTACCTAGGGTTTGCCGCTGTCGGCAGGCAGGCTACTGGGCTAGATGGACCTTTGGTCTGACCCAGTACGGCCATTCTAAGCTCAGGGATCAGGTCGGGGGTCTCACTGGACCACCCTGATTTTCATACAAACCTGCTCCTGAGTGGCCAGGCTGGCAGCTATCCTGCCCTAGATGGCCACTTTCCTGTGCCTAGTGCGGAGGTCGTGGATGAGGTCCATGATCTTCGCAGTAGACCAGGTGGGCGCTCGCCTCTTGCGGACCCGGGCAGGCTCCTGGGAGCCGCCAGCCTGGTCCCGGGAAGAGGCGGAGGGCTGGGTGGCAGCAGGTAGCTGGTTCGTGCTGTGCCAGGTGCAGGGTCTGCTGGCTGGGTGCTGGCAGGCTTGCACCTGGCACAGGCACCGTACCCAGCCCGTGCCCCTTTAAGGGCTCTGGGGCCGGGAGGGGGGCAGACGAGTTTCCCTGGTGGTGCCCAGAGTGGCAACCAGGGAAAGCTGGGGAGGGCTAGCCTCCCACTAGTTCGAATTAAGTGGCCACACAGCCCTTAATTCAAACTGCTTAATTCGAACTAGGCGTTAGTTCTCGTGGAATGAGGTTTACCTAGTTCGAATTAAGCACTCCGCTAGTTCGAATTAAGTTCGAACTAGCGGTTTGTATGTGTAGCGCCTATCAAAGTTAATTTGAACTAACGTCTGTTAGTTCGAATTAACTTTGTAGTATAGACATACCCTAAGGGAGTTTGGGTTCAGGGGGCTCAGGGCTAGAGAAGGGGGTTGGAGTGAAAGAGGGGTACATGACTGGGACAGAGATTCAGGATACAGGCTCCAGCTGGCTCCTGTGTGGTGGTGCAGTGGGGATAAGGAAAGCTCACCCCTGCTCCTATCTCAAAAGCAGCCTGCAAACTCCCTCTATCCCAAGCCCTGCTGTGCACTCTCTCTGGGTACGTCCTCAAAGGAGTAACATTAGTTCGGACTAAGGGCTTTAGTCCGAACTAACGCATCCTGGCGCGCACTTCCTGGTTCGAATCAGCTGTGATTCGAACTAGTGCGCCGGCGAGATCACGTTAATGGAGCACGGGATATTTAAATCCCCGCTTCATTAACTACTTCGGTCGTCTCCATTTGCATCCCTAGTCCGAACTAGGGATGCAGTGTAGACGTACCCTCTGTTCTGTGGAGATAGAATACAGGGTGGGAGAGGGAAACAGCTCCAAGGCAAAGGGCAGGAGATGTGCAGCGGTGGGGAGAGGAGGCAGCTGAAGTGGCCAAACAAGTCAAGATCATCGGTTAGAGGCTTCAAGATCTAACAGTAGATCCCGATAGACTGGTTGGTGACCACTGATCTACATCTTCTTGATAGAGGTCTATCCAACCCGCTCTTAAATATCTCCAGTGATGGAGATTCTAAAACCTCCCTAGGCAATTTATTCCAGTGTTTAGCCACCCATACAGTTAGGAAGTTTTTACTAATGTTCAACCAAAACCTCCTTTGCTGTAATTTAAGGTCATTGCTTCTTCCCATTGTCTATCATCAGAGACCTAGGAAAACCATTTTTCTCCCTCCTCTTTGTAACACCCTTTTAGATACCTGAAAACTGCTATCATGTCCTCTCTGTCTTCTCTTTTCTAAACTAAGCAAGTCCAATTCTTTCAGTCAGCCCTCATGTTTTCTAGACCTTTAATCATTTTTGTTTGGCAGGAACTAGTTTGTGGAAAAATACTGACCTCCCAAGATGGTCACATGTCCTTGCATAGCAGCCATCAATAGCCAGATGGTCTAAAGTGTTCTCAGGAACTATCAAGTAGGAATAAGTTTCACCTAAGGCCTGTTGTTCTACCTAAAGGCTCATTGCCTTGAATAGGCCTTTTCAAAGTAGCTATAAAGGTTGAAATCTATAGGTGTTGACTTCCTCTGTAGTGAGTGGTGTTCAAGCCCTCACACCTCACCTCCATTCCATCCCTTCCCCCACTTCATATCCCCTGCCCCGCTTCTTCTTCACCTCATCCCTGCTCCTTCCACTCCCTCCTGGAGTGTCCCAAATGCTGTGAAACAGCTGTTTGCAACCAGTGGGAGGCTCTGAGAGTTGGTCCACTGGGGCAGCTGACAGGTGGGAGGCACCAGGGGGAAACTTGCCTGCAAGGGGATTCTGAAAACCCACTTGTGATGGATTGGGACCCCTGGCATGCCAAATGAGGTGTTTTGGATGCCACTGAGCCCACGTTCTCAGTCAGCCTGGGCTCATTTTACATGGCCTTGCTGAGACAAGCTTTCAAGCCTCTCCAGCCAAGGACATGGGCAGGGACACAGTCAGCTGCTGTACCAACACCAAGATCAGCTCTGGAAGTACTCCGCTTAAGAGACTTACTAAAGCACCCAGATGTTCACTTCCCCTTGTGATACAAAACCAAAGTTTATGAACTTTGCCTCCTCACTCAATGTGAAAGAATGCATGCACAGCCTCTCACCCATTAAAAGTTACATAAATTGAGTTATATTATAAACCAAAAATAAGTTTGACTATGAAAAGGTGGTCAAAGAGGTAGCAAACAGAGCAAAGCAAATTACTAAGAATATACTATAAAGCATGTAATCTAAGCTAGATTCACTAAAAAACTGGTTACACAACTTCTCATTCTTGATATTGTTTAAATAGAGTTCACCACAGGCCAGTTATCTTTCTACCCCAGGTCTAGAAATCTCTCCACCCCCTTATCCCACCCCTCATTACAGTCCTTTTGTTTCCAGTTATCAAGTATCTCTTTGTGGGAAGATAGGTAGAGGAGGAAAACAATTATTGTCTTTAGCTTGCTTCTCCTCTGCCTATACATAGAATTTCCATATGATGGGAAACCTTTGTTGGATTTCCCCCACTCTCATCCTGAGGGAAGACTGAAAGCATTGGGTTTGTTTAGTCTGAAAAGGAGAAAACTGAGAGGGGACATGATAGTGATTTTCAAGTATCTAAAAGGTGTCACATGAAGAAGCTGAGGAGTAATGGTAGTTCGAATTAGAAAGCCTAATTCAAACTACCTACTGCGTGCCGTGTGTAGCCACGGGCATGGAGTCCGAACTACTGGGGCTTTAAAAATGGCGGCGCCCGGCAAGATGCAAATGAAGCCCGGGATATTTAAATCCTGGGCTTCATTTGCAACTTTGGTTGCCTACATTAACCACCCTAGTTCGAACTAGGGTGATAGTGTAGACATATCCTAACCTACTTTGCTGTGCCTGTTCTCACTTATTACCACTTAAATCCTACTGCTTGTACTTAATAAAATCACTTATTTTCTATCAAACCCAGCGCAAATAATTATTACTTGGGGGAGCAATCAGTGTGCACCTTCCCCCTTTCATTGTTAAAGTAGCTTACCTAATTCTTTGGGTTTGAGCCCATTTGGGGACTGGCATCCCAGGAAGCTGGGCCCTAAACTGCCCCTCCTCGGACCGGAAGAGGTTCGGTGTCTGTGCTGCTTCTCGGTGGGGGCAGGGATCTCTGCTTGGGGTCTTGGTTGGGGGAGACCAGCGGAGCTGGCCCAGCAGGACCAGGCAGTGAGGAGCCCCACAGAGCAGGAAGGCAAGTGGCAGTGGCCATGACAGCACCCCAGGAGTTACCTCTGAGGGGTCGTTTGTGAACGCACCCCATCACAGTGGAATCTCCATCTCTGGAGATATTTAAGAGCAGGTTAGACAGACATCTATCAGGGATGGGCTAGACAGTGCTTGGTCCTGCCGTGAGGGCTAGGACTGGACTCAGTTACCTCCTGGGGTCCCTTCCAGGTTCTAATATTCTGTGATTCTATCAGTATGAATGGGATAATAATGTTCAATAAATAAAAGCCTTTTCCAACTGTATCTTACATGAGACATCATGCATAAAGTATATCTCAGCTTACAGACATAAGCGGGATCAGGGTAAGCTCTACCCTGACAACTGTGGCGAGTGGTGCAAAGAGACTTCAGGGGCTGATCCCAATTTGCATAAACACACCCACCCTGTCTAGTATGTGGGATCCCCAGTCTCTCTGTTATTGAGGCAGGGGGGATAAAAGTGTTGTTACCCTGATTAGGCGAATCAAGGACAATAGAATGCGACAAGATGGGAAGCGACTGTCTAGAAAGGAGCATGGCGGAAAGGGATCTAGGGGTCATAGTGGACCACAAGTTGAATATGAGTCAACAGTGTGATGCTGTTGCAATAAAAGCAAATATGATTCTAGGTTGTATCAACAGGTGTGTTGTAAGCAAAACTTGTGAAGTCATTCTGCCGCTCTACTCTGCACTAGTTAGGCCTCAGCTGGAGTACTGTGTCCAGTTCTGGGCGCCACATTTCAAGAAAGATGTGGAGAAATTGGAAAGGGTACAGAGAAGAGCGACAAGAATGATTAAAGGTCTAGAGAACATGACCTATGAAGCCAGGCTTCATGAACTGGGCTTGTTTAGTTTGGAAAAAAGAAGATAAGGGGGGACATGATAGCGGTTTTCAAATATCTAAAAGGGTGTCACAAGGAGGAAGGAGAAAATTTGTTCCTCTTGGTTTCTGAGGACAGAACAAGGAGTAATGGGCTTAAAGTGCAGCAAGGGAGGTTTAGATTGTACATTAGGAAAAAATTCCTAACTGTCAGGGTGGTCAAATATTGGAATAAATTGCCAAGGGAGGTGGTGGAATCTCCCTCTCTGGAGATATTTAAGAACAGGTTAGATAGACATCTGTCAGGGATGGTGTAGACGGAGCTTGGTCCTGCCTTGAGGGCGGGGGGCTGGACTCGATGACCTCTCGAGGTCCCTTCCAGTCCTATGATACTATGATTCTACGAATGGTGGAACTGTTTATGACAGAGGAATTCACCATAAACTAAGTAGCACTCGCTACACAAGGGGCATGGGTTCCAAACCCAGTCAAATTGAGAGAGGCTGAGGACAGGTCCTTGTACCTGGTGGTAGGGCCTTGTCTGAGGGCCTAAACAACACTGATTGCACCCTCTCCACTGTGGAATATCAGAACTAATTGGGATTCCATTTAGAGTCTAGTTGTGAGCTGCAGTGTTGACTTCACTGTGGGCCAATGGAGCACTAGCACTGAGGCTCCTCTATTGTGAGCTGAACTTGCGGAAGAGCTGAAATCACTATTGCTGTGGGGAGCCTGGTGCTATGCTGCTGAGCTACTAGCAGAGCAGCTTCCAGGGACTACCAGCAAGTGCAGGCGGACAGCAGAGCAGCTGGCGGGGACGTAGGAGCGGCAGCAGACAGCCAGTGGAGCAGCTGCAAGGAGCAACCAGCTGGCGGCCAGGGTCGTGGACTGAGACGGCTGGCGGAGCCAGGCAGTTCGTGGGACAGCTGAGGCGGCTCACTGGACGACAGGTGGAGTGTGGCAGAGTGACTCGCGTAGATGGTGGTGGCAGAACCCTACGGACAGGCGGAGCCATCGGTGGACCACGTAAGGTGTATCAATCCCCGCCCCTTCAGGTTGGGATGGTAAAACCCTGCCAGGTGAACTTTTGAACCCTGGGACAGCACTGACCCGGGGCAGAGATTTTTGGGGTGTTGGACTTTGGGACTTTGGGGGATTCGTGGCTGGGGGGAGGCTCTTTGCTCATGCTTGGTCTATGAATCCGAGTTGTGGTGTTTTTCCAAGTTAATGCTGATGTCAGTTACCTCATTTTATTAAAGGTTTGCTGCTATACTGAGGCTCTGTGCTTGTGAGAGGGGAAGAATTGCCTCTTTGAGGCACCCAGAGGTGTATGTAAGATTTCCCAGGTCACTGGGAGGGGGCTCGAGCCAGTGTTGTATTACCTTGTTGGGAGGAGACCCCTAGATACTGAACCCGGCCCTTGCTGCTATTAACTCAGCCTGGCAGAAGGGTTACACAAATGTGAATATGAATAACTTGAAAACACTTTGGCTGTGTCTAGACTGGCAAGTTTTTCCCGCAAAATCATCTGCTTTTGCGGAAAAATTTGCCAGCTGTCTACACTGGCCGCTTGAATTTCCGGAAAAGCACTGACGATCTCATGTAAGATTGTCAGTGCTTTTGCGGAAATACTATGCTGCTCCCGTTCAGGCAAAAGTCTTTTTCTGAAAGACTTTTGCGCAAAAGGGCCAGTATAGACAGCAGAGATTTGTTTTCCGCAAAAAAGCCCCGATTGCGAAAATGGCGATCAGGGCTTTTTTGTGGAAAAGCGCGTCTAGATTTGCGGAAAAGCATCCGTGGCCAATCTAGACGCGCTTTTCCGAAAATGCTTTTAACGGAAAACTTTTCCGTTAAAAGCATTTCCGGAAAATCATGCCAGTGTAGAGGTAGCCCTCATGCAACATCCATCTTGTAATATATACATTTTTAAGTTACAGTCTGCATATCCTATTTTTGTGCATTATTCTTCTATGTGAAGTTTGACATATGAAGTATGAATCTGGTGTTAATTCTAAGTGTGCTTAAGAGGGCCATTAGTGATACTTTAGGAACTTAATGATGCCATACTCAAACCAAAGATATGTGAATAGTCTTGTTTGTCCTGTAAGTACAAACTGTGATTGGTCCTGGAAAGACATGTAGATTGTGTGCTCCAGCCCCATGGTGGGGCAGCAGGCCTGGCTGGAGTGCCAGTGCTGGCTCCCCAAAGGCTGGGTGGGCCCTGAACCTCAGGGGCCAGATCCAGGCAAGCTGGGGGATGCATCTGGCCCCTGGGCCTAAGATTCCCCACCACTGATTTAAGGAATAGAAAGCAATCTGGTCTTTGTATTTGTCATGGCTGGGGGACTAAGGGGTTAACTATGTCCCCTATAACTAGCCAGGTAGTGGTCAGCCAATAGAAATGCAGATAGGAATTTCAAACTGAGACAAAGGAATTTTTGGGTTTTCCCTCCTTTGTCTCTGAGCCAGTTTGCTTTCTAGGTACTGAAGGAGACAGAAGACATGTCTCTTTCCAAGAAAAAGACTCTTTATAATGTGTAAGTAGGGTAAAGTCTAGATAAATCTGTCAGGTTTTGTTTTCTGGTTTGTGAGTTTGGATCTGATGTCTGTGCTGTTGGAAATGGTTTTTCCTCTCTTTTGCAACTAAGTTTTGGCCCATGGGGGAATCCTCCATGAGGATTAATTAATTGGTGGCTCTTACCATCTAGGCGTTCCAACTATGCTTGTAACTGGAGTATAGTTTTAATAATAAAAGTTTTCTTTTTTGTTTAACCTGGTATTGGTTAATTTGTGTGTCCTGGTTTTACTTGAAGGCTGAGGTTTCACAAGTGACCTCTTCCCTGGTTTTTCTTGTAATACTTGGGTGGTAGCAGCATTTTTTTTTTTATTTCCCAAAGTCCAGGTATTAGGATTTTTGGGGAAATTTTTGTAGAGATCAGGTTTTGGGGTGCTTTTGCAGGCCCCCACTTCTGCATTCCTTGTGCCAGACTGGGGAACAGCCTTGACAGTCTTCAACTGGCCTTTGAAACTGCCTCACCTACCCTCAGGATATACATGACGAAACCTGGCAACAAAGAATTTGAGAGAATTTGATCTCTCAGTTTTCATTTACAGTCACTTAAATCCTACTTTTTATACTTAATACTAAACAAAAGTGTATTTATTAAGCTCAGTGTAAATAATTGTCACCTGGGGGTGGGAAGGAACAACCTCTATTAATCTTTTTTTCCCCCACTGATAAAGGTGGCTGACCTTATGTGCTTTCTCTGCCTAAGCTGGAATTATTTGGGGTTTTGGTCCTATTTGGGGTCTGTGTTCCTGGGAGATGAGCCCTTACAGCTGAGCCCTCCCAGAGCTGAACTGGTTCAGTGGCTGATGCTCTGCTGCGTGGCAATAACGCTGGCTACATCTACGCTGCAGAGTTTTTGCCCCAAAACAGCCGTTTTTGCACAGAAACTCAGAGCAGACACACTACAACTGCATTTTTTTCCACAAGAAAAAGTACAGTAAATTGTCAGAAGACAGGGCTTTTTGCACAAGAGTTATTCCTCTTTCTCTCTCTAGTTCCTGTCTGCTGGCTCCTCCTTAAAGGTGCAAGCTCCCTGGACAAGCCATGTGGCAGGAAACTGGCCTGAGACCAGCAGCTCACCATGCGGCTCTCCCTGCCACAGGCTTCAGAGTCCTATGTCTGCCCCTGAAGCCCCACTGCCCCTCATGGGGAGCAGACGCAGGAGTCACAGGACCCACTCAGGACCCTCCTGGAGCTATGGGGCCAGGAGGGGGCCTTGCAGGAGCCCCAGGCCAGGAGGAGGAATGCGAACATCTTTAGCTGGATGGCGCAGGCCTAGGCCAACTGCAGTCACCCACTCTGGACCTTTGAATAGATCCGGAGTAAGGTGAATGAACTGCAGCTGGCATATGTCCATGCCAGCGAGCACTTGGGGGCAGGACCCCACACCTGCCCCTACTATAGACAGCTGCAATGCATCCTGAGGGATGAGGACGAGGACACCCCATCCACCATGGTGGGCCCTGGGTTGCAGACCCCCGTGGTCAGCCAGGTGGAGCAGGAGGGCGAGGACCAGACGGGCGTGGAGGCAGAGGAGGAGCCGGAGGAGCACACTGGCACTGTGACCCTGGAGCTGGTGCACACCAGCCTGGATGTCTCCCAGGCCTCCTCGGACGCCTGTGAGGGATCCTCAAGTGAGTGTTCTGTTTGTCACTCTCGCTCAGAGGGCAGAGGAGGCAGGTGCATGGGGGGGGGGGGCGGCAAGTGTCACTCAGGCTGCTCCAGCTGGACACCATGCAGCGGTCCGCACTCATGCAACCTTGTGCCGCATTAATGTGCAGCACATGCACGCAGCAAGTAGCCTCTGAGCATGCCTGGGATCCTGCTGGACACACACGTGCTGCCATAGGGGGGGAGGAGGAGAGGATGCTGGCTGGAAGCTGGCGAGCCCCAAGGGCGGGGGCCAGATCCCACTGAGGAGTCCCACACACAGTATGTGGTCATGCCTGCCCATGCAAGACAGAAGCCACACCCATAGAAAGCACTGGGAGTCGACCCTGTTTATGTAGCCTCCAGGCTGTTCCTGGCTCCTCTGCCACCCAGGGGCATCTCTGTCTCCATGGCACAAAATGGAAAAGCTGTGGTATCCAAAGAAGCACAGGGCAACCACAGCAGACACTGCTTCAGCTCTGCTGTCCCTCAAAGAGGTCCACAAGCACGCAGCAGCAGCAGAGAAACAGCTGTCCAGGGAGGTCCCTTTAAGCTTGTGTCTCTGCAAGGCTCCAGCACCAGCCCGCAGAAGCAACTGGTGAGCTTTAGTCCTGCCTGAAGTGGTATCAGGTGGCCTTTTTTGAGCAACAGCATCCATACAATGCACTTTTATAGTGTGGATGTGCTCTAGCACAAGAAGCCTGCAGCGTAGATGTAGCCCCCAACTCTGTACCCTAGCTGGGGGAAGATGAGAGCTTCTGTCCCAGTAGGACAGGGTGGTGGAGAGCTCTGAGGATAAGAAGGTGGTTGTCAGTGGCTTCATCAGCACCTGGGGTGTCAAGGATGTTCCCCACTCTGGCACAATGAATGCAGGAGTTGGGGTCCCACAAAAGCACTCCAACACCTTGCTTCTACAGGGTCTGGTACAAAATCTTCCCCCCACAAAATCCTAATACCCAGGTTTTGGGGAATCTGCTGACACCATCAAGTGCTTTGAACCTCAAAATGAAACAAACAGGGGTGGACACTTGAAACCAACCCCAGGGATACCCCACGTCCTTTCCCCCCAAAATAACTTGAAAAAGAAAAGAGAAACAACAAGTTGCAGTCTCCGGTAGCTGATCCCTCAGTCAGG
This sequence comes from Pelodiscus sinensis, assembly GCF_049634645.1. Taxonomy (NCBI): domain Eukaryota; kingdom Metazoa; phylum Chordata; order Testudines; family Trionychidae; genus Pelodiscus; species Pelodiscus sinensis. Next base: position 7,647,560 of record NC_134730.1, on the reverse strand, counting down.
CAGGCAGATACACACAGACAGGCCTTCCAGGATACAAAAATAAACCAATACCAGTTAATTATCAAAACAAAACTACAGTTGCAAGCATAGTAAATTGGCTAGATGGAAAGTTACAAAAGAGAAAAAAAACACTTAGCAAGCTCAGACATTATTTCCAAATCCCCAAATAAGGAAAACAATAAACCCTAAAGGACTATATACATGTTTCCCTACTTACTTCTCTCTCCATGAACGGACTTCTTAAAATGTGTATCTCCCATCTCCCTCAATAGCTGGGAGAAACTGCTCTGCCTCTCAAAAACAAAGGAGAAAGAAAAACCTCTCTTCCAGTTTGAAATTCCTACCTCCATTGTTATTGGCTGACCATCTAATACCTTGGCTAGGAGGCATTAGTTAACTCCTTAATCACCAGGTGCTGGTTAGAACTCCTGATTATGACACAGGGTACAACCCCAAGAAGATTTTTGTTATCCAAGCTCTCACAAGGATCTCTCCTTTTAATTCCTTGAAATCGTGGGGTTTATGTAAGGTTTTGCGGGTAGATATTTTGCTAAGTGTAGATATGGTGTTTCTCCAGCAGGTAGATTAAGTACAAATGTGGCCTGGGTTTGGGAAGGCACACAGTGCAGTTTCTTGGGCTGAAGACTCTCTCCTTGGACCAGGCAGAGCCTGGCATTACAATGGAGGTTGTGTGCTTGCCTCTAATTTTTAGGAGATACTGGTAAATAGTAACCCTTTTGTCCAATTAATGAAATGTTGTGTTCTTCAGTAGCAAGATTGACAGGAACACAGCAACCACAGGCAAAGGGGTTGAAAGTAAGGGGAAATCATTTAGTTCTGCCCAGAATGAAAAGATTTCCTCTCCCCTCAAAAATATTAGAATAGCAAATCTACACAGAAACTTGATATAAATATTGCTACATAAGATCTCCTCCCTCCTTTGAATGGGCACCTATACACCAAACATCATGTCTGTGCAGTAAGACATGGCTCTCCTGCTCTTGAAATCATTCCAGCAATCAGAAACAATATAATAAAATCTCATGGAAATTCAGGGACACTCTGGGAAGAAGATACAGAAGTAGCAGGAAGTGATTAGCTCTCTGTTTCAGTAGGAGAAAGGGGGGCGGGTAAGGAGCAACAGAAGGAGAGAATTTGCTTTGGAAATCTAAATGCAGAGCATGAGTTATGCAGACAGAATACATGAGAGAGGCTAGGCTAATCTGAAAAACAAGGCATTCCGATTTCATAGTGATAGATGCAGTATAAGAATAAAAAAAGACAATGAGAAGATGTGCATTGTTGTTCGGATGAGAGCAGTCATATTCAATAAGCCTAGACTGAACTAAGTATGTATGCTACAGCCTAACATTAAGCAGGCACTTAATTTAATGGGATATAAACATATAGTTAAATGCTTTCCTGAAGCTGAGCCTTGACTCATTCGCAGAGAGAAGGCTGTTTATATGGTTGGTGTTTAAATGTGTGTTTTATTTTTGGAAAGCTACTGGAGTCTATGGCTGTCATTTTCCATTTCCCCCCCTCTCTGAAAGGCTTCTGGTTAAAAATAAAAACCAACCAACCATCCAACAGGAGCAGGGGGAACAAAGCATGTGTGAAACCAGCAGCTGAGGGGTGGGGGGAGAATCATAGCTGCTCTGACAGCATGGGGATTTGTCATTGTTCATGTCACTGCTTTAGATTATATCTAGTCCAGTAAGTATATTTGTGGAATACTGATATACATTTAATGAGCCCACTGTGGTGAAAGATATGTATTCTAATATAGCTGGCAAAAATATCACATGAGCTGTGTAAAGAAAAATCTTTTTCTTGTATGCAGAAACATTCCAAGGCAAGAGAGGATCATTCTGATCATGGAGTCTGACCTCTTTTCATGACAGGCCATGGGACTTCCCCAAAATAATTCCTAGAGCAGATCTTTTAGAAGAACATCAGGCACCAGTGACCAGGACTGTTACCAAAGGATAGCCTCCAGATCAAGGGAAAGGTAGGCATTGTAAACCACCTGCCAGCCACAACATGGGGAGGAAAAGAGGTTAATTCTTGCATAATTGCAGCAACTTTTGTTGAACCTGGTCCAGAATCTACAATCAGGTGGCAAGAAAGAAGCTGTAAGTGACAGACTCCTGAATTTACTTAGTGTGTTACACTTTACTTTCCATGCCATAAGGACATATTTTCAGTTCCTTGGCAGTGCTGGACATGAAGTGACTAGTTAGCTGCCACTGAAAAGTGGTATCAAAAGATCAGCTGTGGTGTCACAATCTGGTCCACAGAGAGGGATTCTCTTCCCTGAATATGAACAGATCTTCAAGATCTGAAAATGAGGCATCAGATTTCATCTGCTTAAGCTGTCTAGGCAAATTTAGTAGTATTGGCCTCTTGCTAAAGACCTGACAGAGTTATGTGTGCCAGCACATACCAACGGAAGGTTGGTGCATAATTCAAGCAGCCACTAATAATAAGAGTGTGGCAACAGCAACCCCAGTTGCAAAGCAACCCAAAAACACCAGAATCAATGCAGATACGTGAAGGACTAAAGGCTCTTCTCCTGAGGAGGTCCTTGAAAGTTTTTGTATCAAAATGGTTCAGAAAGATCTTCCTTTTCAGGTGTTCTAGGTGAGGCTTGTGTGTCAAGTTTTACTCACCAGTATGTGACAACTTGGGTTGGAATGGCAGTAACCATCCTTGTACCCGGATTGAGATAGGTTGATTGGCAAGACTATTGTTTAGTTAGTTGCCACAATCATAGTTTCACTAAGAAATAGTTTCTATTGCTGGAAGTGAGTGATCAAAGTATCCATGTCTTGACTGGGATTTCCTTCAGTTCTGTGGAAATCATTTCCAGTGTTTGGGACACTGATGTCATCAGCATACATGCACTTCTCAACCTGCATCTAGAAAGAACATATGGGTATATATATATATATATATATATATATATATATATATATATATATATATATATATATATATAAAAACAAAAGGGAAGCCAAAACTGACACTCGTGGAAGACCAATGTGGAGCTATTTAAGGCAACTGATTTTCTCCCCAACTTGCAGGGTGAAACTTTTGTTACTAATCATTTCACAGATGAACCACTGGGCATATACTACACTGGTCTACAATTTTTTAGAAGCCATCTGCTTCAGAGATAAAATGTGCTATTTATTATGTATTTTGATGTGCTGAATTCAAATATGACAATTAAAACAACTGATTGGCAACTGTTTCCAAGATATTTAAGTTTTTACATTTTACGTCTATGTATATTGTGTAGATAGTAGAGTTATAAATTGTAAACCTAGGTCTTTTCATGTGTTTATGGTTGCTTTACATGATAATATTTCACCTGTCCTGTTTATGTAACACTTTAAAAAAATCAGCACAAGGGTTATATAAATAAAATGTATTATGAAACAAAAGGCAAAAAACTATTAATGTACATAGTTTAGTCCTATTCAGTTTCTACTCGGCGCTTCTTGGCTTGTCTCTTGTATTCATTAAATGGAGCATCTCTTGTCACTGTCCAGCAATAGTCTACAAGAATTGATGGGCTCCATTTGCCCTGATAGCGTTTCTCCATTGTTGCAATGTCCTGGTGAAATCGCTCGCCGTGCTCGTCGCTCACTGCTCCGCAGTTCGGTGGAAAAAAATCTAGATGAGAGTGCAAAAAATGTATCTTTAGTGACATGTTGCAACAAGGCTTTTGTATGCCTTGAGGAGGTTTTCCACTAACAACCTGTAGTTGTCTGCCTTCTTGTTTCCGAGAAAATGTATTGCCACTAAATGGAAGGCTTTCCATGCCATCTTTTCCTTGCCACGCAGTGCATGGTCAAATGAATCATCTCGAAGAAGTTCACAAAACTGAGGACCAACAAAGACACCTTCCTTTATCTTAGCTTCACTTAACCTTGGAAATTTTCCCCTCAGAGGTACTTGAAAGCTGCTTGTGTTTTGTCCATGACCTTGACAAAGTTCTTCATCAGACCCAGCTTAATGTGTAAGAGTGATAACAAAATCTTCCATGATTCAACAAGTGGCGGATGCTGAACACTTTTCCTCCCAGGCTCCAATGACTGTTGGAATGGCCAATCTATCTTGATGTAGTAGGAATCTCTTGCACGACTATCCCATTTGCAGAGAAAACAGCAGTACTTTGTGTATCCAGTCTGGAGACCAAGCAAGAGAGCAACAACCTTCAAATCACCACAAAGCTGCCACTGATGTTGGTCATAGTTTATGCACCTCAAAAGTTGTTTCATGTTGTCATAGGTTTCCTTCATATGGACTGCATGACCAACTGGAATTGATGGCAAAACATTGCCATTATGCAGCAAAACTTCCATGACTTCTAGGAATAACATGATGCAATTCATATAATGTATGACGCAATACCAGCTTCAGATTGCATCATTCATTGTTTTGCCTAAAAAGCAAGTACTGTCCAAAACCAGTCATAGATTTATTCATAGATCCAGTCAAAGATGTATTTTAGTCATTTCTGGTTTAAATTGAGATCCCTTCCCTTTATAACTCACTTATCCTCCACCATTCGCAAGTCAAGGGTCGTATATACTGACCCAATAGCATATCTTGAAAACTAGAGCCAGTCAACAATTTTAAGCATCATTTTCGTTCTCAGTGACCCAGAATTAGTAAAGTTTGACTACATTTATTTCAGAAGCATTTTGGCTGTAGAGCAGTGTTATCAATGATACATGGCCCACTCTTCCAGGCCCTTGCTTGAGCAATCAGTCTTTATTGATGTGAGACATCCCATTGACTAACACTATGATATCCATGTGCTAAACTGTATTTATCATACACCTTCGGTCCCTTTATTTGTACTCTGCCTGCTAATTCATCTCTGCCAAGAATGCTTTTAAAGTTCCAAGCCTCTCTGAAGCTTCAAATAGCTACAGTTACTAGAAGCAACATTTTTCAGAGAAGGGATCTCTTCTTGTCCCACAAATGACGTCTAGAGTGGAGGCATACAGAGTAAATAAACATTATTTATATGCTGTGTGTATACTGTGTGTCCTAGGCAGACTATTGCAGACACCTAAATTTAAGACTGCCTAACACTTCTCACTACAAATAAATAAATAAATAAATAAAAACAAATAGTCTACTAGCACCTTAAAGACTAACAAAACATATAGATGCTATCATGAGCTTTCGTGGGCAAAACCCACTTCTTGAGATGACTGGAGTTTAATAAGTCCAGATCCAAGAATAAATAAGGGCAGAAGAAGGAAAAAGGGGAGAGGAGGGGAGGGGAGGAAGAAAAAAAGAGAGAGAGTGAGTAGATAGAGCAAATAGTTACAAGAGGCTGTTAACAACCATTAGCACCTCCATTGGTTGATTGATTGGTTGCACTACAGTCCTCCAGTGTAGATTACTTAAATATAACTGACCATTTCTGAAGTTTCTCATGCTTGGTCTCCACCTCAGGTGGAATTTTTGTTTTGAAAATTTGAGCAAAAACAAGAAGGCAATCTCTGAAAAATTGGTTATTTCTCAATTTTAAGCATTTATATAAGCATTCTTTTACAAAAAGTTAACTATGACTTCCATGGTTTGAAACAGCAACTTGAAATTTTACACACATGTATAAATTACACACACACACACACACACACACACACACGTTGATTACAGTCAATGTAATTTCCTTTCCCACCCAAGTGTGTGCATATATTTATAAAGAGAAAGGAAGGGAGGGGATGGGAAGGGAAGGCAAACTCTCATGGATGGACAAGGCACAAGTGTGAAAGGAAATGCCATACTAGGCCTCTTTAAATATTACCTTCACTATCATCTCTCACTCACTTCTAACAGAGTGATTTCTGCTCAGCACTGTTGCCAGCTCTCAACACCCACGTCTTAAATTTCATCTATTACCGTTGTCTCTTGCTTTATACTTAGCCCAAGCCACAAAGAACTGACGATCTATCTTTAGGTTCTGTGTTTTTACACAGAACCTTGCACAATGGGGACCTGGTCCCAGACTAGAGTGTCTAGGTGATAGAATAATACAAATACCTAATAATAACAGTAATAACTCATTGTTTATCTGTGCTATCTCCTCCCCCACCAGGAGGACACCAGCTTACAACTTTGCATTGCCTACAGTCTGCATGTGCATCCAGTGTTACTATTGAGGAACTATGGAACAAGAGCCTTTAGCTTAGAATTTAACAATCTCTGACAGCGCATGAGAACACACTCAAGCTGATGCAGTTTAAAAAAAAATCAAACTGAAAGCACCATCAAGAATGTGGAAAAGGAAGCTACCTTCATACAAGAATAACCACTACTGCAACAGCTGCAGGCATCAGTGGCTTCTTTCTTCTCTCCCCCCCCCCCCCCCACACTCCCCCTCCCACCACCTGGCATTGCTTGGTTATGGACCAAGAACATCACTTGCGCATTGTGCTTAGCATGGATAGCAACAGGCAAGCAGTCCAGAGGTAGTTATTGTATACCAAAGTATGGCTCTCAGATTCAAGTTACCAGAGCTTTGCACAATTTGTCTGCATGTGCTGCTTTTGCACAAGATCACTAAAACCATCTATCTTGCAACCTAAATCAGATTCAAAGCTGCAGATGAAGCCAAAGGAAGCTAATGAGAGCTGTGGTTGCTTAGAACACTTTGATGAATGCAGGTGTCTAACTTTAGGCACTCCTATGTGGACCCCTACTGACAGTCATAATGAGAATCTTGACTTCTATGTTGATTACTTCCGCAAACGTGCACAGGCTGACATTGTCAGCAAAGAACAACATATAACATATAACCTCAGGCATGCAGAACACAGTGCTATACACAGCCTCAAAAACAATTGTAACATCATAATCAAAGAGGTTGACAAAGGGGATGCTGTAGTCATCATAATCAGAACAGATTATGAACAGGAGGCTGCCAGAGGCCACTCACCAAAACCAGATTCTACAAGCTTCTTTCCTCTCATCCCATTAAACAACAAAAAAGGAAAAGGAAAACAACTGCTTATGAAACTCCCTGATACAGCTCAGGACCAAATCTACACAAACACTCCCCCCCCCCCAATCCCTGACCAAGGATTTTCTATCTGCTACCCAAGAGACACAAACCTGGAAATCCCGGATGACCCATTGTCTCAAGCATTGGAACACTTACAACAGGATTATCTGGTTATACTGACTCTCTCCTAACACACCTAGCTATCTTTGAGATTCGACCAACTTCCTGAGGAAATTACCAAACATCAGTAATTTTCCTGAAAACACCATCCTGGTCACTCTGGATGTAGAAGCTTTTTACACCAACATTCCACACGAAGATGGATTGCAGACCATCAAGAACACCATCCCGGATGACACTACTGCACACCTGGTTACAGAGCTCTGTGACTTTTTCCTCACCCACAGTTACTTCCGATTTGGAGACTATTTATATCTTCAAGTCAGCAGCACAGCCATGGGCAGCCGCATGCCCCCTCCCCCACAATATGCCAAAACATTTATGGCTGACCTTGAACAATGTTTCCACAACTCTCGCCCCCTAGCTACAGTGACTATATTTTCTGAACCAAAAATAGGGACACCTTGGCCACACCCATTACCCACCCAGGAAGTCCCACCCTGGGAAAGTATTTCCAGGGTCAAGATGAACACGTGACTGGAAGTAAAGGGTGTCATGTGACCTGTCTAAGAACTCCTCCCACCATTCTCTTCCTATAGGGATGGATTTGGGCCCACAGAAGCCCCCCATGCAACTACACTGCAATTGCATTAACCCAGGGTCCAGACTAAGGGTCCCATGACAGTACAGTGCTATCGGTCTAACCTCGATTCAAGATGAGATCCAGGATCTAAGATCTATTACTTTGCAGTGTAGATGCAACCCCATTTGACTCAGAGCCTGGGAATCATCCAGAACTATCCCAGAATTTCATAGGAAACTTCCATAGTCCTCTTAATGGATGTTGCCTACTGGTTCCAATTAACTGGTAATCAGAGGGGACTGGAGCAGCTCCCCACCTACTTCAGGAAGGGGACTGCTCCAGGGTCACAGAGGGCCTGCTGCAAACAGGGGTTGAGCTCATCCAGATCAGCCCTTGTCTCTGTGACACTCCTGGACACTGGCGCAGCCCCTAGCAGACTTTCTTCCTGGGGTGTCCAGCTTGCTATAGACAAGGACTTCTCCAGAAGGGGCTGGGAGCCAGTGGCAGCCCCAGTGTGATCTAACATTAACTGGTTAACTGATGAATGGGATTTTATATCCCAATGAGATGGACTGCAACTGCATTTTCTGAAGTTACTGCAAAATTATCAGGTGTCCTCCATTTCCACAAGCCAGAATGACCTTACTGAACCATGACAATTACAGGGTGGAGGAGACCATGTAACTAACCCTCACCACCATTGCTTGAAAGGTACATTGCCCATGGAGATCAATGGGGCTGGGTTATTTTATATGTAAAGCTACTGAGAAATGTATATGTCAATACCATGATGGTAAAGCCTATATTATGGAAATAATAGCTAATAATTGTCAATGGAGGCCACTTTCCAACTTGCTTACAAAGCGCCTTATCCTATTTCATTTTAAACTAGGATTGGGCCCAAAGCAACTTGATATTACCCAAAAAGATCCAGGTAATGTTTAGTCATCCTTCAAAAATATAAGGGACCAATCAGTCAAAGCCCCACCGTCTGGTAGAGGCAATCTTTGAAGAAATTTGGAGAAACTTTGAATTTACTTCTGACAACAGTGCTCTCTCTCTGGACATGGGGGCTTTAGCACAGATTTCACTTCATGTCAGAATAACCCAGAAATGTGTTATCCCAGCTAACTCCATTCAAGTCTAGGCAATGTGCAGCCCAAAGACAGAACAAATTCCTTTGAAGCTGGAAGTCAAAACATCTCACCTCTTCACAGAGCTCACAAAGGGCTTGTTCACCATGACACAACCCACTCTGGAGAGAGACACTATATCCTGCCTCTCTGTGGACATTCCAAGTGTTTTCACATGGCATCTTAACACACTGCTTAAATCATCAACTGCTTGGATGAGGAAGACTTACAAAAAGTCTGCCCATCATCCACACCCAAGTGACAGTGATTTCACTACTGAGGCAAGAGACCTGATCTCTCCGTGTGCTCTTTTGGAGGACCAGAGAGCCTGGGGAGGTCTCTCAAGGGGAGAAGCCAGGGTTCCCTCTATTTCAGTGATTCTCAACCTTGTTGAGCCAGAGGAATCCACAGGCCAATCAAACTTTTCCATGGACCACCAGTTGCTAATGGAAACTCACCGTTAATTACATCATTTCACCTGAGTTATTTTCCTAGTGCTGCAGCTAGAGAGAATGGTTTAATTTAAATTATTAAACAGATCGAGCATTATAACTCTTAATCAATCAAACTTCATTTTAAGTAAAATAAAATATTAATTATGTCCAACACAAAAAGGTTTCAATGTTTTCTTTATCAGCTTCAGAGGGGTAGCCAAGTTAATCTGTACAGGATAAACTTTAAAAAACAAATAGTCTGGTAGCACTTTAAAGACTAACAAAACATGCAGATGGTATCATGAGCTTTCGTGGGCACTGTCCACAGCTCTGGTCATCTGAAAAAGTGGGCTATGCCCACGAAAGCTCATGATACCATCTACATGTGTTGTTAATCTTTAAAGTGCTACCAGACGATTTGTTATTTTTTTAAGGTTAGATTATTTATAGCAGGTGTGGGGAACATTTTTTGGGTCAGGGGCCATTGATTCACAGAAAAAATCAGCTGGGGACCACAGAAGTGAGAAGCAAAAGAACTCCAAAAAACCTGCTCTTTATCCCCTGCTCAACCACACCCCCCTTCCCAGCCGGGCCATGGGGGGGTTGCTCTTCCCCTCCTCCCCCCCCGCCAGCCAGACTGCGGGAGAGGGGCTGCTCTTCCCCTCCCCTGGCCAGCTGGGCCACAGTGGGGAGGGTTGCTCTTCACCCCAAGCCCAGCCAGGCCCGCAAGGGGACTACTTTTCCCCTTCCCCGCCCAACCAGGATGCTCTTGACTACGCTGCTTCTCCCCTTTTCCCCCTTTGTCCATCCTGGCCCGCAGCCCAGCCATTCACTCAGGCTTCCCAGGCTCCTACAGGCACCGCCTTCCACTTCTTCCATTGACTGGATCCCCAGCCAAAGGGAAGTCCAGGAAGCTTCCCTGACTCCTCCCCCAGGGAGGAAAGGGGGAGGAGGAGGAGAAGCAGCAAGGGACCTTTTTCTAGGACAAATTTGGGGTTTTCCAGGGCACCCCGAAACAACATTTAAAATCGGGACAGTCCCGGAATTTTTGGGCTATATGGTCACCGTACCCCCTCAATCTACTTACACTACGTTGATGACATCTTCATCATATGTACCCATTGGAAAGAGACCCTAGAATTTCACAGGGATTTCAACAACTGGTCCTCAGACTGGACCAGTTCACACAAGAGATCCACTTTCTTAACACTACAGAACAATTACATGATGGACACATCTACAAGAATCCCAAGCATTGTTACAGGCTGGGGACCAACTGGCTAAGTAGCAGTTCAGCAGAAAAGGACCTGGGGGTTACAGTGGATGACAAGCTGAATATGAGTCAACAGTGTGCCCTTGTAGTCAAGAAGGCTAATGGCATATTAGAGTGCATTAGGAGGAGCATTTCCAGCAGATCTAGAAACGTGATTATTACTCTATTTGGCACTGGTGAGGCCACATCTGGAGTATTGTGTCCAGTTCTGGGCCCCGCACTACGGAAAGAATGTGGACACATTACAGAGGGCCCTGAGGAGGGCAACCAAAATGATTAGGGGACTGGAGCACATGACCTACGAGGATAGGCTGAAGAATTTGGGCTTATTTAGTCTATAGAAGCGAAGAGTGAGGGGGGATTTGATAGCAGCCTTCAGCTTCCTGAAGGGAGGTTCCAAAGAGGCTGGAGAAAGGCTGTTCTCAGTAGTGATGGATGGCAGAACAAGAAGCAATGGTCTCAAGTTACAGTGGGAGAGGTCTAGGCTGGATATTAGGAAAAGCTATTTTCCCTAGAGGTATGGCTACACTAGCCACCCTAGTTCGAACTAGGGTAGCTAATGTAGGCATTCGAACTTGCAAATGAAGCCCGGGATTTAAATATCCTGGGCTTCATTTGCATGTTCCCGGGCGCTGTCATTTTTAAATGCCCGGTAGCTTGAACTACCTGCCTGCGGCTACACGTGGCATGGGCTAGGTAGTTCTAATTAACACTCTTAATTTGAACTACCGTTACTCCTCCTGCAATGAGGAGTTCGAGCTACTGGGCATTTAAAAATGGCAGTGCCTGGGAACCTGCAAGTGAAGCCCGGGATATTTAAATCCTGGGCTTCATTTGCCAGTTCGAATGACTACATTAGCCACCCTAGTTTGAACTAGGGTGGCTAGTGTAGCCATACCCTAGGAGGATGGTGAAGTACTGGAAGGGGTTCCCTAGAGAGGTAGTGGAATCTCCATCCCTAGAAGTTTTTAAGTGCCGGGTTCACAAAGTCCTGGCTGGGATGAATTAGTTGGGGTTGGGCAGGGGGCTGGACTCGATGACCTCCTGAGGTCTCTTTCAGCCCTAGGAGTCTGTGATTCCAACCTATCCTGGAAAATAACCCCTCACTCTCACTGGCCTTGGGAGACAGGCCAATTCTCACCTACAGACAACCCCCTGACCTCAAACAAACTCTTTCCAGTAACCACACAGCACACCTCCATCATACTCACCCAGAAACCCACCCCTGCAATCAACCCCAGTGCCAATTCTATCCACACATCTGTGCAAGCGATATCATCACAGGACCTAACCACATAAACCACTGCATTAGAGGCTCATTTAACGGCACATGAACTAATGTGATCTATGTCAAAGCCCATCTGCCATGTATACTGGTCAAACTGGACAGTCTCTATGAGAAAGAATTAATGGACACAAATCAGATATCTGAAAAGGCAACACACAGAAACCTGTTGGGGAATATTTTAACTTGCCTGGGCACTCATTAATGGATCTCAAAGTCACTGTATTGTTTCAGGACAATCTCACAAGCCAACTCCACAGGGAAACCTCAGAACTTAACTTCATTTACAAGTCTGATTCCTATAACAGAGGTATGAATAAAGACATTGGCTGTATGGTCTGCTACATTCCACATCCTAATGACATAAAAAAACAAAACAATGGGTACTTAAGAATACTTAGTACCTTCTCTATCAGCTTCATATAGCATGGACACTCTAATTGACTATTTCTTTCCCCCTTTTTCCTTCTCTCCCCATCCCCTATTTATTTAGAAATGGCACCTTTAATAATTCCATTCATCTGAAGTAGTGAGTTGTGCCCACAAAAGCTCACGATATCATCTACATGCTTTGTTATTCTCTAAAGTGTTGCAAGACTTCATGGTTTTTAAAGTTTTCGAAACAACAAGCAGAGCATCCACATTGCAAAGCCCGTTATTTCGAAATAAGGCGCTGGTTATTTTGAAATAACTACTCCTGTTCTCCATGAGGAATAACACTTATTTAGAAATAGTTATTTCAAAATAGTGGTAGTGTGGACACTCCACTGCTGCTATTTTGAAATAACTAGTTCCGAGAGTCATTCCAAGTAATTAATCTCCAGTGCTTCCTGGTGCTCCAAGTCAAGGTAGTGCACCGGCATTAAGGCAGCATGCCTTGGACTAATTAAGGCTTCTCTATAATGTGGACATGCTATTTCACAAAGTTATGTCAAGGGTTATTATTTTGAAATAAATTCCTAGTGTAGACATGTCCAAAACTGCCACAGGACCCTTGTTGCTTTAGAAACATTAAAAATTGCCATTATGCTGTATTCTCACTGATATCTACTTGTTGGCACAAGTCACAAACAAGAGTGCCTACTTCATCCTGTTCTCTGCCTCAGACACTTACCCCACTTCTCCCAATCCCTTCAGAAAACAAGTATCTATTTTGTAAGATTTACAGGATGAGATTTTCTAAAGCACTTAAAGGATTTAAGAGCACACCTCCCATTGGCTTTTGAGATTCAAACAGATAGCAAAATATATCAGATCAAAATCCTGACCCTGAATTTACTTGTATTAGTAAGGTGAACAAGGTTTAATGTGTTTAGCTGTTCCTGATAATTAGGGGAGACCTCAACACCACTAAGTTCTTTGAGATTGGATACAGTGTGTCCGAAGATGACTTATCAGGCCAATTCGGGCACAAATGTCCTGGAACATGTCGGGCAGACATGTGTAGGCATTGCAATCATTGTGCTGGTAGCTTTGGACTTGTGCAGCACGCGCTTGAGTTGTGTTTCAGAGATGCGCCTTGTTTCGAGAGCTTGGCATCCCTTGTGGATGAGACTGTGCCAGGCAGGGCGATTGTGTGCCAGCGATTCCCAGGTGGTTGTATCAATTCGGAACGACTTCAGGGAGGCCTTGAGTGTGTCTTTGTAACGTTTCCTCTGTCCACCACGCGAGCGTTTATCAGTAGAGAGTTCCCCAAAAAGGAGCTGCTTAGGTATACGTTCATCCGGCATACGAATGACATGACCTGCCCATCTAGTCCGTGCACTCATCAGCAGAGTGTAGACTGACGGTAAACTTGCTCGAGAGAGAACCTCAGTGTCTGGTATTTTGTCTTGCCATCTGTTGCATAATATTCTGCAAAGACAAGTCATGTGGAAGTGATTAAGCTGTCTTGCGTGCCTCCGATACGCAGTCCATGTTTCACAAGCATACAGGAGGGCGGTGAGTACCACGGCTCTGTAGACCTTCAGTTGTGTTGCTTGGCTGATTCCTCGACGTTCCTATACAGTGGGGCGCAGTCTACCAAAAGCTCAATTTGCCTTCGCTATTCTGCATGTGACTTCTATGTCAGTGTTAGCTGCATGGGAAAGAGTGCTGCCAAGATAGGTAAACTGGTCCACTGCCTGTAGCATGTGCCCTGTGACTGTGATTGTGGGTTCTGTGTACCGTGCATAAAAGACAGGCTGATACATGTCTTTTTGCTGTTAATGGTGAGTCCAAAGTTGTCACAAGCTGTGCAGAACTTGTCCACACTAATTTGCATCTCTACTTCAGAGCCAGCATACAAGGTGCGATCATCGGCAAACAAGAAGTCTCTCAGAACAGTCTCTTTCACTTTGGTGATAGCCTGAAGTTTCCTCAGGTTGAAAAGATTCCCGTCCACTCTGTACTTAAGGCTGATTCTGGCAACACTGTCCTGGAAGGCATCATTCAGCATAGTAGTAAACATGATGCTGAACAGTGTAGGTGCAAGTACACAGCCCTGTTTGATGCCATTGGTGACTGGGAATGCCTTAGAAGATTCTCCACCGTCTAGCACTCTGGCCATCATGAAACTGGCGTACCATCTTAATGAATTTGGGGGGGCAGCCAAACTTTGACATGATCCTCCACAGACCTTGTCGGCTGACAGTGTCGAAGGCTTTCGTGAGGTCAACAAAGGTTGTTTAGAGATCACGATTCTGCTCCTGACACTTCTCCTGAAGTGGTGTGCGGCAAAGATCATGTCAATAGTCCCGCGGCCCTTATGAAAGCCACATTGTGACTCCGGCAGGAGGCCACACTCCAGATGAGTGACCAGACGATTTAATATCATTCTTGCAAGAATTTTACCTGCGATGGAAAGCAGCGAAATTCCCCGATGATTGTCACATACGTGTCGATTGCTCTTCCTCTTATAGAGATGTACAATGGATGCATCCTTGAGTTCCTGAGGAATGGATTCTTGCTCCCAAAAAGACTGGAACAACTCGGTGAGCTTCTCTATGAGTACGTGACCGCCGGCTTTATAGACCTCTGCAGGTATAGCATCTGCCCCTGGAGCTTTGCTGCTAGATAGCTGGCTAACAGCTTGTGAAACTTCGGCTACTACCGGTGGATCATCCATGGTGCCGTTGATGTCAACCTAGGGAATCCTCTCAATCGCCTCATCGTTGATAAATGACGGTCGGTTGAGGACATCTTCAAAATGTTCAGCCCATCTCTGCAGGATCTGAGCCTTCTCTGTAATCAGAGTGGTACCATCTTTACTAATAAGGGGGGAGCTCCCGAGAGACTGAGGTCCATAGAGAGTATTGACGGCTGCATAGAACCGTTTCAGGTCATTCCTGTCAGCATGCCCCTGAATTTCAGTTGCCTGATCACTTAACCAAGCATCCTGCATTTTGTGCAGTTTGTTCTGGACTGTCCTGCGAGCATTTGTAAAGGCGTTCTTCTTGGCAGCTGATGGATCGTTCTGATGTGCATGATGAAGGCGGTGCTTTTCAGCAAGTAAAGACAATATCTCCCCATCATTCTCATCGGACCAATCGGGCTGCTTGTGCGAAGAGAGTCCCAAAATCTTCAGTGCAGATGAGTGGATAGCATTCCAGAAAAGTTCCCAGTCGTCCGCAGTACTGCCTGCAAGGTGCAGGTTGGAAAGCCTGCATTCAATGCTGAGGCTATGCTTGGGTTCTTTAGCTTGGCCACATTAACTCTTTTTATGGGCTTGCTACCTTGAGGCCACTTCTTCATTCTAATTCGGAGATTCATTTTGGAGACAATGAGCCTATGATCTGTCCAACAATCAGCACCACACATGGCCTTGGTCACTCTGACATCTTGCCTATCTTTTCTCCTAACAATGACATAGTTGATAAGATGCCAGTGCTTAGAGCGGGGGTGCATCCAAGAGGTCTTGTTCCGGGTAAGCAGACGAAACATTGTGTTGGTGATAAGAAGATCGTGTGCTGCACAAGTCTTCAGTAGGAGTAGGCCATTCCTGTTACATTTGCCCACTCCATGTCTGCCAACGACTCCATGCCAGGCTACTGAGTCGCATCCTACTCTTGCATTGAAGTCACCGAGCAGGATCAGTAAGGAATCCAGTTCCTCATAGAATCTGTCTTTCATCTCGTTCAGGTTAGTCATTGTGGGAGCATAGGCACTGATCAGAGTGGCTTGGTTTCCATTCTGTAGCGGAAGTTGTAGTGTCATAAGCCGATCATTCACATCCTTGGGAAGACTGGCAAATTGCCAAACAAGGTGATTCCTGACGGCGAATCCGACTCCAGCATCGCGACGCCCATCGGTGCCATGACCGCTCCAAAAAAAAGTATATCCACCTCCAATTTCAGTTAGCTGACCTTCATTAGCAAGACGAGTCTCACTGAGGGCTGCAATATCAATGTTGTATCTTGCAAGCTCTCTAGAAACCAAGGCTGTTCTTCTTTCTGGTCTGTCTGTTGTAGGGTTGTCCAAAAGCGTGCGCACGTTCCAAGTTCCAATGGTGAGCGGTGTCACCATACGTTTAATCTGTTTATTTGTATTTGTTCAACCGCCATAATGGGACTCCCGCCAGCTAAACTGTAAACTGGCCAGGATGTAGTGAAACAGGCAATATTTAGGGCACCTTTTCTAGCCCCCTTCCCCGATTCTACGGAGGTGAGCAGTGCGTTCCTGAAAAAGACTGCTCAGTCGCCCAGGTAGACGCTGGATTTCACTGCTGCTTCGATCAGCAAGAAACGATCATTAAACCTGAGCCGCCTGTGTGCAGGTCCGTGACTATAGCTCCCAGTGTGTCCACACCTGCTGCTTCGTCACTCGCCCATCGCCACAGGACTTCAAAGGTTGCAATGATGATGAGGTAATATATGTGGTGTCGAGACTTGCGCGTGATTTGGATTTAAGTGAGGAAAAGTTGCGCAGCATCAACCTCACTCTCTCTTCCCAATTCCCATCTGGATCCAGCAGCAAAAGTCAAGAT
Source organism: Pelodiscus sinensis (assembly GCF_049634645.1). Taxonomy (NCBI): domain Eukaryota; kingdom Metazoa; phylum Chordata; order Testudines; family Trionychidae; genus Pelodiscus; species Pelodiscus sinensis. The sequence goes on along the minus strand of NC_134730.1, from coordinate 7,630,736 downwards.
GGCGGGAGATGGAACTGGGTGCAGTGGATGACCAGGGCGACTTCTGTGTCTTGTCCTGCTCTACGCGTTCCACAACACTTGCGGAGACCGACTTCTTGACCGTTGGACCTTCCATTGGTCTCATCCACTCAATCCGCCGGAGTCTGTCTTCACATGCTGGGATAGAAAACTCTCTGTCTCACAGAGGGTTTTGGGCCCATCTGCTACCCTCACCTGGTTTAGCTGGCCAGTCGAAGCCATTGCCCGGGGTGTGGCCGCTGTCGCATGCAAACAGCTACGAGGAGCCACAGGTGAGAGCTGGGTGCCAGGTGGGGGCCAAAGGTGGATGAACCGCCTTGAAAGGACGCGACATGTACAGCCACCAGAGGTGCTACCCCTCCCTGACACCCCAAGGGGAGCACTACTGGAAGTGAAAGCTACTGTCATTCATATTATATTATTAGCATGGCTAACTGTATCAAAAGGCGATAAGGCTTCTAAAAGAATCAGCCTAAATGCCTGATAATTTTCCATTCCTAGAAGAACATTAGTCAATGAGACACTACAGGGCCTGTAATATTCCCAAGCCTGAAACCTGGTTGCCAGGGTTCAAGAGACTCCTCTCAATAAATCTGCCCCCAAAAGGCAAGTTCAATTAAAGCGTTATTATTTGTATTCCAGTAGCACCTGGAGACTCCAAACAAGATTAGATTCTCAGTGTGGTAGGCACTATAAACATACTTAATAAGAGATAGTCCCTGGTTCCAAAGAGCTGACAAATGAAATAGACAAGGTGATAATGGTGATAATGGGTAAAAGGTAAAACAGAGGCACAGCGAAGGAAAATGACCTGTTCAGGATCACATTGATGATGTAACAGGTCAGCAGCAATGCCAGAATAAGAGCCTACAGCTCTTGAATGCCACTTCACTGCCACTGATTACTAATTCTAGGTGGGTTGGTATCCTAGGAAAAATCAATTTCACATACACAAAATGGGAAATGACCTCTCCTGGGTCCCAGTACCCTGCTCAGTCCTTAATCTGGCAGTCTCAGTGCTGCGCTATTAGCCCTTGGCAGGGTTTGAGCTCAATACTTTCTTTGCCTCTGTCTGCACAGAAAAGGTCAGCTTCCAGACTGCTGCACTGGGCAGCACAGCATGGGGAAGTGAGCAACCATTGGTGGAGAAAGAACAGGTTAAGAACTGCTGTATATACTAGTTGAGAAGCCAGTTTTTTTGGGGAAAAAAATCCTTCTGTGAAGAGTGGGGGTCAGCTTATGAACAAGTTCTTCATGGTGGGGAAGGGCCCAGCAAACTTCCTGTGGCTCCATTGACTATTAGGCCTCTTCCAACTGGTCTGCTACCTTGGCTACATGTAGCCCAGCCACACAGTCTGCTCTGCCAGTCAGCCACTGCAATTCTAACCCATGGGAGCTGAGATTTGGTGGCTGCAGCGGGCATGTCCTTCAGCCCATGCTGCTTCCCAAGCTACAGGCAGCAACACAGGCTGAAGGACATGCTGGCTGCCAGCAGAGAGCCTCTCAGCTCACAGCCAGTGGGATTGAAGTGGCAGGCAGCCAGGCACGACTGTATGGCTGAGCTACATGCAGCCAAGATAGAAGACCAGTGGACAGGGGCCCATTAGCCAATGGGAGCCATGGGAAACAGTGTGGGCTAAGGGACATTCTGGCTGCAGGTACAGAGCCTCTCAGATTCCATTGGCTGGAACAGTGAACAGCAGCCAATGGGAGCTGAAAGGCTCAGTGCTTGCACCCAGCACTTCCCTCAGCTGGTGCTGACACTGATGAGCTGGGACTGGAAGTTTCTACACTGGAATTGGCTTTAAATGGGTCATTGACTTTTTAAACTTTTTTCAGTAAGTTTGGGGGCTCGACTAAAAATGAACATGCTTAGGTTCTAGTAAATATGGGTATGTCTACACTACCCCGCTAGTTCGAACTAGCGGGGTAATGTATGCATACCGCACTTGCAAATGAAGCCCGGGATTTGAATTTCCCGGGCTTCATTTGCATAAGCGGGGAGCCGCCATTTTTAAAACCCCGCTGGTTCGAACCCCGTGCAGCGCGGCTACACGGGACTCGAACTAGGTAGTTCGGACTAGGCTTCCTATTCCGAACTACCGGTACACCTCGTTCCGATAGGAAGCCTAGTCCGAACTACCTAGTTCGAGCCCCGTGTAGCCGCGCTGCACGGGGTTCGAACCAGTGGGGTTTTAAAAATGGCAGCTTCCCGCTTATGCAAATGAAGCCCGGGAAATTCAAATCCCGGGCTTCATTTGCAAGTGCGGTATGCCTACATTACCCCCCCCCCCCCAGTTCGAACTAGGAGGGTAGTGTAGACATACCCTATGTTATTTAGAAAAGCTGGACATACACAAATCCATGGGGCCAGATCTAATGCATCCAGTGGTGCTGAGGAAGTTTGCTGATATGATTACAGAGCCATTAGCCATTCTCTTTGACAACTTGTGGCAATCAGGGGAGATCCTGGATGACTGAAAAAGGCAAATGTAGTGCCCATCTTTAAAAAAGGGAAGAAGGAGAATCCAGGGAATCACAGACTGGTCAGTCTCACCTCAGTCCCCAGAAAAAATCGTGGAGGGGATCCTCAAGGAATCCATTTTGAAGCACTTGAAAGGGAGGAAAGTGATCAGAAATAGTCAACATGGATTCACCAAGGACTGACCAACCCAATTGCTTTCTATGACAAGGTAACTTTCTCTGTGGATATGGGGAAGGTGGTGGACAGGATGTACCTTGACTTTAGCAAGGCTTTTTATACGGTTTCCCACAGTATTCTTGCCACCAAGTTAAAGAAGTGTGGATTGGATAAAAGGACTGTAAAATGAATAGAAAACGGTCTAGATTGTCAGGCTCAATGGGTAGTAATCAATGGCTTAATGTTTGGCTGGAAGTTGGTAACAAGCGGAGTGCCCCAAGGGTCTGATTTTGTTCAACATCTTTATTAATGACCTGGATGAGGGGATGGTTTGGACCCTCATCAAGTTTGCAAATGATACTAAGTTAGGGGAGGAGGTAGATACACTGGAGGGGAGGGATAGGGTCCAGAGTGACCTGGAGAAATTGGAGGGTTGGGCCAAAAGAAATCTCATGAGGTTCAAGGATGGAAGAATCCCAAGCTAGGAAGAATCCTAAGCCTGCAGGCTTGGGACTGGCTGGCTGAGCAGCAGTTCTGCAGAACAGGACCTTTGGATAACAGCAGGTGAGAAGCAGAATATGAATCAACACTGTGCCCTCATAGCCAAAAAGCTAATGGCATATTGGGGTGCATTAGTAGGAGCATTGCCAGCAAGTGATTATTCCTCTTTATTCAGCACTGTTGAGGCCACATCTGGAGTATTACATAAAATTCTGGAGCCTTCTCCCTATTACAGAAGAGATGTGGAAACACTGGAAAGAAACCAGTGGTGGATGATAAAAATGATTAAGGGGCTGAAGCACATGACTTCAGAGGGGAGGCTGAGGGATTTGGGCTTATTTAGTCTACAGAAGAGAAGAGTGAGGGGGGATTCAATAGCAGCCTTCAGCGACCTGACGGGGTGGGTCCAAGGAAGATGGAAAGAAGCTGTTCTCAGTGGTGGCTGATGACAGAATGAGGAGCAATGGTCTCAAGTTGCAGCATGGGAGGTCTAGGTTGGATATTAGGAAGAACTATTTTACTAGGAGGCTGGGAGAGACTTGCTGCTCTGTCCTGAACAGGGAGCCACTGCTGTAGCTGACGCAGAAGTGCCCCTACTCCAGCCAGGCAGCTCTGTGCATGGCAGTCCTGAGCCCCTGGCTGGGCAGGGCTCATTAAGGAGTTGCAGGGTTGTGCTGGCACACAGCTTAGAGGAAACCTTGGTGTTCAGGAATTAGATGCCTTGTGTGGATTGTTTTAGGCTGAGATTGATAATGGGATGGAAACTGTTGAAATCCTTGTGGAATTCTTCAAAATCCTTTTCCCCATATATCCATATAATGAAGTGTCATCAATGTAGCATAAATACAGAAGGAGTGCTAGTGGACGGGCGCTGAAGAAATGTTGTTCTAGGTCAGCCATATAAATGTTGGCATATTGTGAGGCTATCCAGGTATCTATCTATATCAGTGCTACTGATTTGAAGATATAAATTGTTTCCAAATTGGAAGGGTTGTGGGCGAGGACAAGGTCACATAGGTCTGTCACCAGGTGCGTTGTGGAATCATTGGGGATACTGTTCCTGATGGATGTAGTCCATCCTCACGTGTAATATTGCAGGAGGGAGCGTCTACATCGGGGTGGGCGCTAATTTTTGACAGGGGGCCACTTCAGAAATTTTGTAAGTGGCCCTGGGCTGCCCCAGGATGGGTGGGACCTCAGGAAGAAGGGGCAGAGCCAAAACATTTCTGTGCTTTCCCACCCACAGACTCTGATTAGTTTGGGGGAGGGGGAGCAGGCTAAGTCTTTATCCTCCCCCCCATCCCCCGAGAACCCCCAGCTGTTCTAAACAGCTGGAGATTCCCTCTAGGTACCTGTGCCCCTGGTGGTGGGAGAAGACTTTGCATTCTCCCTCCTGCTGCCCCCAGGTTAATCAGAGCCTGGGGAGGGAGAGCACATGAAGTCTCTCACTCCCTGCCCCTGCCTGCAAGGGAGCGCTGTGCTTACAGTCAACCCCCAACTGAGCAGCAGCTGGGGTTTGACTAACGGTTGAGCCCCTTGCATGGTGGGTGGAGACTTCGTGTACTCTCTTTGCCCCCAAGCCCTGATTGACCTGGAGGCAGGAGGGTGGGGGGGAAGCATACGTCTCCTCCCACCCTGCCCTGGTCCTGCAAGGAGTGCGTGGTGCTTAGAAGCGCTACACCCCTCACAGGGCAGGAGGAGACTTTGTGCACTTCCCCTCCGCCCCCCGTCCTCAACCCCTGTGATTGGCCTGGGGGCAGCGGGAGCAGCAGTGCCTCTGTGGGCTGGATCAACTTGCTTGGCAGTCTGCATCCAGCCTGTGGAGGCCCTTTTTCCCCACCCTGTTCTACATCCATGGTGGCCAGGATGGTGTTTTTAGGGAGGTTACTGATGCACTGTTATTTCCTCAGGAAGTCAGTGGTTTCCTGAAGATATCTAGGAGTGCAGCTAGTATAGCATCTGCGTAGGAAGGAGTACTGGAAAAGATAGAGGGGTCATAGTGGAGCACAAACTAAATATGAATCAACAGTAGGATACGGTTGCCACACACACACACACACGGGGCAAACGTTCTGGTATGTATTAACAGGAATGTGGTAAGTAGTAATTCTTCTACTCTGCTTGGTGCTGATTAGACCTCAACTGGAGTATTGTGTCCAGTCCTGAGCACCATGTTTTGGGAAAGATGTGGAGAAACTGGAGAAGGGCCACAGAAGAGCAACAAGAATGATTAAAAGTCTAGAAAACGTGACTCATGAGCAGGGCCGGCTTTAGGAAGTGCGGGGCCCAATTCAGACTGTTTTTGGCGGCCCCCCAGGAAAAAAACCCATACCACAAACCACAACCACACAAATATCACATCAGAAGTAGAGCTGATCAAAATGTATATCTATATAATTGAACATTTAAAAAATGCCATCCTTTATTATGCAAAATTTTACACAAAATTAAATCAGTTGCCTTAAGTGTAGGTCAACTATTTTCAATTGCAAACGATCCAATTTTTTCAATAAAGTTTAAAGTTTGATTTTTAAAAAGTTACCAGAAAGCATTGCCGTTTTCTGTTACATTGATTTACTTTTTAAAAGAGAAAAAATGGAGTCTTTGTTAAGAAAGTGTCAGTTCTGTGGTCAAATTCCAGTCCTTAGTGATTTCAGCACCAATGATTTCACTAGGTAATATAGTATCTCACCACCATTGCCTCCTTTGCATTGCCCTTCAACACACTACCTGCATGTTGAGTCCAAGGTCAGTCTACACAAGATTTTATCAATGATTTTTGCTTAAGCGATCACTGAGAAGACAAGGACTCTCAATTGATTCTAGTCAGCTCTGCCTTTAAACACTGGGGCTGCGTCTAGACTGGCAAGTTTTTCCGCAAAAGCAGCTGCTTTTGCAGAAAAACTTGCCAGTTGTCTACACTGGCCGCTTGAATTTCTGCAAGAACACTGACTTCCTACTGTCTGAAATCAGTGCTTCATGCAGAAATACTATGCTGCTCCCGTTCAGGCAAAAGTCCTTTTGCGCAAAAGGGCCAGTGTAGACAGCTCAGATTTGTTTTGCGCAAAAAAGCCCCGATCGCGAAAATGGCAATCGGAGCTTTTTTGCGGAAAAGTGCATCTAGATGGGCACGGATACTTTTCCGCAAAGAGTGCTCTTGCGGAAAAGCATCAGTGCCAATCTAGACGCTCTTTTCTGCAAATGCTTTTAATGGAAAACTTTTCCATTAAAAGCATTTGCAGAAAATCATGCCAGTCTAGATGTAGCCTGGATGTAAAGGGTCAGATATAATTGAAGACTCCCAAATAGACTCTACACCACCAGAAATAAAACCTGTTTCCATCTTCTGTGACTTTAAGCAGATAGTGAGTCACAGCTAACTGTGTGTTCAAGTTATGGTAGACCCTAACCCAGGTCATATTACGTTCAGGTCTTTTACCTTTTAATCATACAATATGGATAACAACATTTCATTCTCCCAGCTCCAAGTCTTAAGTGAATTTCAACCCAAAAGAGCCAAAATTGATCACCTTGACACAGCAAGTGTGTCTACTGATCTCTGTGGCAAAGTAGATTGTCTATATAAATAAGGTCTGTTCCTGAAGCCTTTTCCTACTGTTGATTAACAGATGGCAGTAGATAGCTCATTCAGACCACTGACTGATAGTAGTTAGTCACCCTGACCAGTCATTAACCATAGTCATGGACTCTCCATTGTCTCTATGATTCTCTGATGACCTGTGACAAAAAAGGAGGCCGGAAAAGGAAACTGAAGGGAGAGACCTCTCTAAATTCACCAAAAAGCAGTATTGCCAACCCCAAAATCACAAGGAACACCCACACAAAGTTATGAGAATGGTCTACAAATCATAAGATTTTTTTAAAAATAAAACATGTTGGATTTTTATTGGCCTTTTGTTTCTTGAGTATTTAGGGTTCATGTTTTAAAGCTTTCCTCCTTAGCTGTAAGGCCCAGAAGTATAGGGACCTTTTTTTAAATGAAAGCTGAGATTCCTACATAATCAACTGACTCCAGGCCTTTAGAAAAACACCAAGGCTATGTCTACACTGGCCCCTTTTCCGGAAGGGGCATGTTAATTTCAGCTATCGTAATAGGGAAATCCGCGGGGGATTTAAATATCCCCCGCGGCATTTAAATAAAAATGTCTGCCGCTTTTTTCCGGCTTTTAGAAAAGCCGGAAAAGAGCGTCTACACTGGCCCCGATCCTCTGGAAAAAGCGCCCTTTTCCGGAGGATCTTATTCCTACTTTGAAGTAGGAATAAGATCCTCCGGAAAAGGGTTTTTTTTCCAGAGGATCGGGGCCAGTGTAGACGCTCTTTTCCGGCTTTTCTAAAAGCCGGAAAAAAGCGGCAGACATTTTTATTTAAATGCCACGGGGGATATTTAAATCCCCCGTGCATTTCCCTATTGCGATTTCAAAAATTACCATGCCCCTTCCGGAAAAGGGGCCAATGTAGACGTAGCCCACATGTTTTGAGACTCACGGTAAAACAATGGAGGAATTCTTGTGAGCCCATGCTTTGCCCACAGTATCTTCTCCACTAAACATCCTAATGAGATACTGCAAATGGTGAACTGAATTCAACAGCTCCTGATATGAACAGGTATCAACCTAGTTTTTCATATTTGAGATGGGTTACCAGGAATCATACATGACAATATAAAATCTTTCCACTCTCAAGTCAGCATATTCACAAAGCACCTATAATTTTGATCCAGGCATTTATTGGATAGTGAAAGAGAAAGGAGGGGAATTAGTGTAGATAAATGTTCAAATTAAAAAAAAAAAGCCTGAAGGAATTATGACTTGGCTCCTATATCTCACGTTCAGAACCAACTAGGACACTTATGGCCAGATTTCAAAGGTGTGTAAAGATCAGATAGATATCTTTGAGGATCTGAGTTGGCAACTGTCTCTTTAGGAACTTAATTACCTTTGAAAATCTGAGCTTAGATTTCCAAGTCCTATTTTCAAAAATGACTTTAGTCACTCACATGCTTTTGAAAATTTTTACTGGGGGCCTAAAGAGACAAAAATAGACAAAAGGCAGGAGATACGGTATTCCTTTTAAAAACGTGTGACATCCATTTTTAACTAAATTTTATATTATTTTTCTCCCAGGGGCCTCCTCACTACGCCACTGCCCTCCCTCCAGCAGATCTATCATCTTATGCATGTGCAAGATCTGTGAGAGCCGTCCCATGGCTCTGCAGTTAGTGTCTGTGACGCCTGCTTTTGGGTGGTGTCTCAATGCTGCCACATTCACCTCCAAAGAGGGGGCTTCCCAAAGCCCTTGCTGCAGACCCCTCCTCCCCCCAAGGCATCCACAGGTCCAGTCTCTTTCAATGGACCCTCTTTCCAGAGCTCAATGATCTTGGATCTGGCTTCCATCCCCTCTCCAACCTTTGCAACTGTCCAGAGGTGCTCACCTTCCGCTTTATACAGTCCCACCTCATTCACCCCACAGGGACAGTCTCTGCCTCACTTGTTCTAGGGACAATTCTACCAAGACGTAATACAAAGAGTCTACAGCCCCATTGCAAAGTGGGGGAGTGGAAGGAAAGAGGCTGAGGCCCATCAATGGGACTGAAGCAGTCATGAGCCGTTCTCCTGTCCATTGCTGGTGAAGTGTTGCTTCAGGGATGCTGAAATGCAGTCACCTCTAGGGTGGGCTGGACAGCTGTTTAACACCGGCACAAAGTTTCAGGCAGGGGGAAGTGCGGGCTGCCTTCCTGCAGAGCCCCCTTCAGAACTACTGTGCCCTCCTGGCTTAGGAAAACCACAGGAGGACTGGAAATTAACCCACCCAGTCTCACATTACCTAGGCAGGGAATGAGCCATCTACATTAGGCCCCAGCTGGAGTATCATGTCCAGTTCTGGGTGCCACATTTCAGGAAACGTGGAGAAACTGGAGAAAGTCCAGAGAAGATCAACACAAATGATGAAAGGTCTAGAGAACATGCGATATGAGGCAAGGCTGAAAAAATTGGCCTTGTTTACCTTGGAAAAGAGAAGACTGAAAAGGAACATGAGAGCAGCTTTCAAGTATCTAAGGGTATGGAACGAGGTGTACAGCTAGTTCGGATTAGGAAGCCTAATCCGAACTAGCTAGTTCGTGCCGCGTGTAGCCATGCGGCACGCAGTCTGAACTAGCCGGCATTTAAAAATGGCGCTGGCCGGCTTTATGCAAATGAAGCCCGGGAAATTCAAATCCTGGGCTTCATTTGCAACTCCATATGACAACATTACCCCCCTAGTTCGAACGGGGGGGGGGGGGGGTAGTGTAGACATACCCGCAAAGAGTATCATAAGGAAGAGGAAGAAAAATTGTTCTGCTTGGCCTCTGAGGTTAGGATGAGAAGCAATGGGCTTAAATTGCAGCAAGGGAGGTTTAGGTTGGACATTAGGAAAAACTTCCTGCCTGTCAGGGTGGTTAAACACTGGAATAAATTGCTTAGTGAGATTGTGGAATCTCCATCACTGGAGATATTTAAGAGCAGGTTAGACAGACACCTGTCAGGGATGAGCTAGGCCAACTCAACTTTGGAAGCCCCAGGGCCACACTGATACTTACAGAACATGCTGAGGGTCTCAACTTAAGTGTGGTTGCATATGCAAGCAAATATATACAAACTGGCCATGGGCAGCATACCAAGTTAAATATTTTTAAACCTTTGCCTTCTCTCTGCTGCCATGTCTCCTCTCCTGGCTCCATCATCTCTCCTGGTGCCTGCTGCCCCCCCAACTCCTCACCCTCTTCTACTGTCCTGACTCCTGCCCTTCTCACTGCCCTCAGCCCTCCTGCAACCTGCCCCCCTCCACCAGCCCATCACTCCACCCATGCCCACTCCTGCAGTAGCCCCACTCTGATCAAGTGTGCTATGCCTCCTCATCCAACACCTCCGTCTACACACCTGCCCTGCCTCTTTCCTCTGGTGCAGGTCCCTTCCCTGCAGGTGTCTGCTCTTCTGCTTCACCCGAGAATCCTCTGGCACCTGCACCTTCCCTTACTGCCTCCTTTTCCCCCTGATGCCCACTCCCTCACCACTCTCTGCCCCGTTCTCCTCCTGCCCCTCTGTGCCCTCACACATGACTTGCTCCATCCCCACCTCTCATGCCCACCCCTTCTTTCAAGCCTTTCCCCCGCACCTCCCCCTCCAGCCCCCAATGCCCTTCCCCTCTCCTCTCCCAGCATCACCCTGTCTCCCCTCCCACTGACACCTCCCCCCTCCTGCCCTTTCCCTCATTGTCTGCAGTGCACTTGGCCCCCTGCTATTTGTCTCTTGGTGCCTTCCCCTTTCTTCCCCCCCTCTGCCCCTCCCCACAAGCTCCTTCTCTTTCCCCTCCTTCTCTGTACAAGCCCCCCAAACACCCTTCCCCTCCTCACAAGCCTCTTCCCCAGCCCCTCTGCCGCTGCACAAGCCCCTTCCCTACCTTCCGCATTCCATGTCGCGGGGCTGGAGTCCGCACTCAGGCCCCGAAGTCCGAACCTGGAGACAGCCACGTGGCTTGCCACCTGGAACACCATGCATGGGCAGCAGCAGGTGGCGAGGGGAAGCTGCCAAGAGCCGCGCATGGGATGGGATGGTCCGGGGCCGGGGGGGGGGGGAGATGTGAGCGGGGACCAGTGGGGGAGGGGTCTGTTCCGGGCAGAGCCGGGGGAGAGACCCAGCTCCACATAGTGGTAGAGCAGGGCCCCCGGCTCTGAATTGTAATGCTGGCACTTCTGGATCCAGGGGCGCGGGGCCCCCAAATCAGTCAAATTGGCCTAAGGCTGGCCCTGCTCATGAGAGAAGATTGAAAGAAGTAGGTTTGTTTAGTCTGGAAAAGAGAATACTGAGAGGGGACATGTTCACAGCTTTCAGATACCTAAAAGGGTGTTACAAGGAGCAAGAAGCAATGGGCTTAAATTGCAGTATGGGCGGTTTAGTTTGGACAGTAAGAAAAAAAATCCTAACTGTCTGGGTGCTTAAGCACTGGAATAGCTTCCACCAGTCATGAACCCCCTCTTGCATCCCAGGCTCCTGCCCCAAGCACCCCTGCACCCAAACACCGTCCCAGAGCCTGCACCTAGAACCCCTCCTACATCCCAACTGTCAGCCCCAAAGTCAGGTCAGATCCCCTCTCACACTCCAAATCTCTTAATCCAAGACCAGCATCCCAACTCATTGTCCCTGCCTGGTGAAAGGGAGGGATGATGGGGGAGGGAGGGAGGATGGAGTGAGCAGGTGCAGGGTCTTGGAGAAGGCGTATAAAGGAGGTGGGAAATAGGTATTTGGGTTTGAGGTAGCTCTTGGATTATGCTTAAATTAAAGAAGTGATCTCATGTTTAACAAGGTTGGAGACCACTGGTCTAGATAGTGCTTGGTCCTGCCGTGAGTGACTTGAATCCTCAAGGTTCCTTCCAGTTCTAGTATTCTATTATTTAAACTCAGGTTTATCTGTTCAAGTAGAGGAATGCCCAATTCCTTGGAAACTGGGGTAATGTGGCATCCATACCACAGGGCTTAGGCCACCTTCCTCTTTGTACTGGACTACAGGTTGCAATTGAAACGGAGATCTGTTCCAACTAATTGTTTAGGTTGACAGGGAAAGATGAGACCTCCCTGAAATAGCAGGCGAATTCACAAAATGAAATGTCAAGGATGGAAAAGAAGTCTGTCGGCAGGCTATCACCGAAGCGGACATTGTTTAGGCAGCCTGTTGGTCAGACCATTTTACCAGAGTTGCAAGTGACACAGCAGCTGAAATTGCCTCAATGTACAACCCCAGACAGCTAAGAAAAGTTGATACACTGAGTTCTTGGGACTCTTTGGAGAGGGAAGGAAGCTATAGCTTGTACCTACTACATGACAGGAATGGGAGAATATGGAGGGGCATATTCACAAGGTACGTCTACACTGTGGAGTGATTTCAGGATACTGAAAATATACCAAAATAGCGATTCTGTATCTAATTAAGCAGCCTGTTATTTTGAAACAGATTTTGAAATAATGGGTGGCTTATTCTGACGTCCCACTAATCCATTTTCCATGAGGGTTAAGGGGTATTTTGTAATAGTGAGTTATTTTGAAATAAGCTACACATTGTTGTGTAGTGCAAATTGCATAGCTTATTTTGAGTCAAGGGTTCTGTATAAATGCACCCTCAGACTTGAGTCTTGTAGCCAGAACAAAGCAACTGAATGATTGAGAGCTTCAGCACTGCTGGTTGTGATATATTGTGGATGAGGGGGATACATGGGGTACAGTGGCAGAGATGACATGAGGGCTACGTCTACACTGGCCCCTTCTTCGGAAGGGGCATGCTAACTTTGAAAGTGGGAATAGGGAAATCCGCGGGGGATTTAAATATCCCCCGCGGCTTTAAATAAACATGTCCGCCACTTTTTTTCCGGCTTGGGGAAAAGCTGGAAAAAAGCGTCTAGACTGGCCCGATCCTCCGGAATAAAGCCCTATTCCGGAGGATCTTATTCCTACTTCGAAGTAGGAATAAGAGATCCTCCGGTATAGGGCTTTATTCCGGAGGATCGGGCCAGTCTAGACGCTTTTTTCCGGCTTTTCCCCAAGCCGGAAAAAAAGTGGCGGACATGTTTATTTAAAGCCGCGGGGGATATTTAAATCCCCCGCAGATTTCCCTATTCCCACTTTCAAAGTTAGCATGTCCCTTCCGAAGAAGGGGCCAGTGTAGATGTAGCCGAGGTGAGATTGCATCCTAAGGCCACATAGTTGAGGTAATTTGTTTTATATGGCTGAATTCAACTAATACTCAGAGTTTACACTCTTTTCAAACACTGACAGGAGCAAAGTTCCTTTTTCTTCTGGATTCTAGGAATTCTTTCATTCTGTCCTAGGAATGCACATGCACACCTATAATCTACTCTTTCCTTATTCTCAGTGTATCACATGAGCCGTTAGCCCAGGTCTTGTCCAGAAAAGAAAGGGAAGTATTTAGGCTCAGATTTATTTAATGTTTTCAATTTCTAGACCAAATACTTAATGGTGGTTTCAAAACAAACAAAAAAAATAGCTCTGAATCAATGGAACTGTGCTGACTTATATCAGCATAGCTAAGGATTTGGCCCTCACTGGATAAGTACTCTCCCATCTACACCCACAAAAAATACACACAGAATTATTTCAAATTTTGATTTTTGAATAGCAGCTAAGTAAAAAAACAAAACAAAACTTAATCACCCTCAGGCACTAATCAATAATACTTGTTATTGACAATGTAATTATTGGATTCAAAATTCAAATCAGTTTAAAAATAAAACCACATTGTTCAATAAAAGCAGCGAGGAGTCCTGTGGCACCTTGTAGACTAACTGAAGTGTAGGAGCATAAGCTTTCGTGGGCAAAGACCTACTTCGTCAGATGCATGTAGTGGAAATTTCCAGAGGCAGGAATAAATATGCAGGCCAGGATCAGGCTGGAGATGACGAGGTGGATCCAATCAAGGAGGATGAGGCCCACTTCTAGCAGCTGATCTGGAGGTGTGAATTCCAAGAGAGCAGAAGCTGCTTTTGTAGTTAGCGAGCCATTCATAGTCTTTGTTTAATCCAGACTGTGCTTGCTAACTACAAAAGCAGCTTCTGCTCTCTTGGAATTCACACCTCCAGATCAGCTGCTAGAAGTGGGCCTCATCCTCCTTGATTGGATCCACCTGGTCATCTCCAGCCTGATCCTGGCCTGCATATTTATTCCTGCCTCTGGAAATTTCCACTACATGCATCTGACGAAGTGGGTCTTTGCCCACGAAAGCTTATGCTCCTACACTTCAGTTAGTCTACAAGGTGCCACAGGACTCCTCGTCGCTTTTGCAGATTCAGACTAACACGGCTACCCCTCTGATAGTTGTTCAATAATTGTATTTTGTCACTTTAATTAGTTGCCAGATGGACAATGTAGCAAAGAGGGGACTGGTCCCAGAAGTCTTTTTTAATGCCTTAATTGTGGCTGTGGAGTCCATTCCACATAGAACAGACACTCAGCAACCCTATGGGGTAGAATTTCCCTTTCTTATGTCTACACTGCAAAACAAACCCCCAAAATTTCCCTTTGTGGCAAAGTCTGTGCTAATCCCTGTGGGTCCTGTGCTTCCTGGCAGGTTCTGGTGGGCCTCAGAGGCTCGCAGTGTCCCTAGTTATTGCCATGAAGGCAAGGGTACCCTGCTATCAGAGCCTCTTTCATCATTGGCCAGTCCACAGTCCTTTTTCCAGTCCCTGGGTGTGTCTAGACTACATGCCTCCTTCGACGGAGGCATGTAGATTAGCGAGATCGGAAGAGGGAAATGAAGCCGCGATTAAAATAATCGCGGCTTCATTTAAATTTAAATGGCTGCCCCGATCTGCCGATCAGCTGTTTGTCGGCAGATCGGGGGAGTCTGGACGCGATGCCCCGACAAAGAAGCCTTTCTTCATCGACACAGGTAAACCTGGTTTCACGAGGCTTACCTGTGTCGATGAAGAAAGGCTTCTTTGTCGGGGCATCGCGTCCAGACTCCCCCGATCTGCCGACAAACAGCTGATCGGCAGATCGGGGCAGCCATTTAAATTTAAATGAAGCCGCGATTATTTTAATCGCGGCTTCATTTCCCTCTTCCGATCTCGCTAATCTACATGCCTCCGTCGAAGGAGGCATGTAGTCTAGACACCCCCCCTGCTGGCTCTTCCAGCCAGAGAGGAGGGTTGGAGGGGAACCTGGTCCCACCCACTTGTTCCGGGTTCCAGCCCATGGCCCTATAGGAGGGGGCAGCCCCAAGTAGGCCATGTAGCTTGGCCCTTGCCCCCTGAGCAGCAGCCCCTCCCTGGGCCATTTCCCCGACTCTCCTGCAGTACCTCATTCCAGATATCATGGAGAAAACCTTCATGTCAGCTCATTCAGGTGTGATCCCTTGCTCCAGGCTGCTCTCTTCTCCTGAGTTCTCCTCTAGTCCATCCCTTTTCTCCTTCCCCCTTAGCCTTGCCTGAGGAGTGTTTTTATAGTGCACACATCCACCTTAAGTGGCTCCAGGTGTTCTAATTTGTCTTCCCTTCAGGCTGATGCCAGATAGCTTCAGGTGTGGCTGGCTGGGCCCCAGTCTTTAACAGCGTACTCAGGGAACATAAGCCATATACCCAGCTCCCCACACATCTGCCTTCCATGAGGCCTCAGTAGCTTCCTGCTCTCAGGCTGCCACACAGCTTTCTCCCCCCCCCCACTCCCCCGCTCAACACCTGGGTGTTGGGAAGCTTGGGTCATTAGGCAGCACATATGGGATAAGCCATCTGCATTCCCGTAACGACTTCCTACCCTGTGTTGCACTGGTAGGGTTGGAGAGATATGAACCAGCGAGTCACCCTGGCATTCTTTTCCTTATTCTGCTGCATCCACTGGAGCGGGGCATGGTCTGTCACCAAGACAAACTTGCGTCCTAGTAGATAATATTGTAACTCCTCTAAGGCCCATTTCACAGCCAAACACTCCCTCTCGATGACAGTGTGCCTACGTTCTCTAGGTAATAATTTTCTACTGAGGTACAGGACCGGATGTGCTTCCTCCCCCACCATCTAGGACAGGGCTGCCCCGAGTCCTACTTCAGATGCATCTGTTTGTAGGATGAATTCATTTGTAAAATCCGGGGCAATCAGTACTGGGTTGTTGCAGAGGGCCAACTGCAGATCTGTGAATGCCTTTTCTGCTGTATCAGTCCAATTTACTACATCAGGGCTGCGAGCTTTTATTAAGTCTGTCAAAGGGCTTTCATGTAGCAAAGTGAGGGATAAATCGACAATAATAGCCCACAATGCCCAGGAATGCTTGCACCTGTTTTTTGTGTCTTGACTGAGGCCACTGTTGGATGGCCTCTAACTTATTCAATTGGGGTTTCACCTGGCCTTTCCCCACCATGTACCCAAGGTATCTGGCTTCTGTGAACCCCACAGCGCACTTAGCTGGACTTATGGTGAGGCCAGCATGACTGAAGGTGTCCAGAATAGCCTCCACCCTCTGTAGATGTGTCTCCCAGTCTGGGGTATGGATGACTGTCATCCAAATAGGCAGCTGCGTATGTGGGGCCGCAGCAGCTTATCCAGAAGGCGTTGGGATGTTGCCAGGGCCCCATGGAGGCCTAACGGAAGTTCAGTATATTGAAAAAGGCCATCCAGGGTGGAGAATGCTGTTTTCTCTTTAGCATCTTCTGCTAGGGGAATCTACCAGTAGCCCTTAGTCAGGTCTAGTGTGGTTAGATATCAGGCATTGCCTGATCGGTCTACTAGTTTATCAATGCGTGGGATGGGGTACGCATCAAAGTGGGAAATCTCATTCAGTCACCTAAAGTCGTTACAGAAGCGGGTGGTGCCATCTGGTTTTGGCACCAGTACTATTGGGCTGGACCATTGACAGTAGGACTCCTCTATAACCCTCATTTCCAGCATCTTCTCCACCTCTGCTCTAATCTCCTCTTTTGGCTGCAGGGACCCGATAGGGTCTCAACATCACTTGGGCTCCTGGGCTAGGGATGATATGGTGGACCATTTCTGATGTTCGGCCTAGTTTAGTTGAAAACACATCCTGGTTTCTGGAAATCATTTCTAAAACTTCCTCCTTCTGGGCTGGAGACAACTCAGGGACTATCTTCACTTGTCCCGGGGGGCCTGTCAGGGGGACTGGATCCCTTTGAGCAACGATGTAAACTTCTTGCTCTTGCCAGGGTTTTAGTAGGTTGACGTGATATACCTGCTCCAGCGTCCTGGATGCTGGACCTTGTAATTAACTTCTCCTACTGCTTCAATCACCTCGTAGGGGCCTTGCCACTGGGCCAATAATTTACTTTCTGTAGTAGGTACCAGTACCATGACCTGGTCCCCTGGCTGAAATTGCCAAACTTTAGCCTGGCGATTGTAGCACGTGCATTAAGCCTCTTGTGCTTGCTCTATGTGCTCTCACAATTGGTGTGACTCGGGCTATGCGGTCTCATCTGCAGTACGTAGTCTACTAGGTTTCTCCCCTCAGCCAACTCTTCCTTCCAGCCCTCTTTGGCAATATCCAAGATGCCATGGAGGTGTCGCCCATACAGCAATTCAAATGGGGAGAAATCGGTGGATGCCTGGGGTACCTCTCGGCTCGTGAATATGAGATGGGAAAGATTGGGACATGCTTTTGCCCAATCAGCACTCACCACCTTCCTGATCATGGTTTTTAGGGTTTGGTTCAATCTCTCCACTAGCCCATTGGTCTGAGGGTGAGACTGATGTGCGCAAGGTTTGGACATGCAGCAGGGAACACAAGTCCTTCATCAGTTTGGATGTGAAGGGAGTCCCTTGGTCAGTAAGGATTTCCTTTGGGAGCCCCACTCAGGTAAAAATCCCCACCAATTCCTTCGCGATGGTCTAGGAGGTCATGTTTCATAGCAGAACAGCCTCTGGGTATCTAGTTGCATAGTCGACGAAAACCAGTATGTATTGGTGACTTCAAGCCGTCTTCTCCAAGGGTCCTACCAAGTCCATGGCAATCCGTTCGAATGGAGTATCGATGCTAGGTAGTGGTACCAGCAGGGCCCTCAGGTGATGGTGAGGGCTATGCAACTGGCACTCGGGGCATGAGGTGCAGTACCTCCAGACAGCCTCATATATCCCTGGCCAGAAAAACCAGCGCAGGATTCAGGCCTGGGTCTTTTCCGCCCCCAGATGCCCACCAATAGGTGACTATGGGCAAGTTCCAAAATTGCCCTCTGGTGTTCTTGGGGTGCCAGGGGCTGGTGCACCTCCTGCTCCTGTATGTGGGCCACCCAGTATAGAAGATTCTTTTTAAGTATGAAATAGGGATCAGGCGCCTGGGTTTTTCCTGCTATGGGTTCCCCATCTATTTCAACTACTTCCCTTCTCACGTTTTCATCCCTGGGGTCCTCTGCCTAGTCTCGCCCAAAGGTTGCCCTCCCCCGGTTGAGTAACTCAAATTCCTGGGGGATCTCCTTTGATCCCTTCAGCTGGTCCTGGGTCATCAGGCCCAGGAGCCTCCACTTCTTCTGGGTCCCTCACTATAGGCCCTTCCCCTCTTGAGTCTCAGTGCCCTCCCCTCGCATCACTTGTGTGCCTCGGCCCACACAATCATCCCTTCTGGCCTGGAGCAGAATGTGCGTGCCTAAAGCCTTGGCCGCCCTCCTTTGCCTCCTTGTCTTCTTATCCTTCCCGGGGGTGGAAAAGAGTTCTTGGGCCCATTCTGCAAACATGGGGGGGAAAAGGCATTTCAGAGTCGGCCATCCTTGAATCAGGGGGCTCCCCAGGTTCCTGCTCCTGAATGGGGAGTAAGCACCTAAACCCCGGGAAGTCCATGCCTCTCAACACTGGGTAGGGGAGATGGGGAATCACACCAACCTGTACCTGAACCCTGGACCCTTGGACTTCCAGCATCACCAGGGCATTAGGATAGAAATTGAGAGTCCCATGTACACAGGGGACCCCCGTCCGTCCATCCGGTAGTACCTGGTTGGGCTTTACAAACCTCCTGGAAACTAGGGTGACCACACTCCCCGAATCTATGAGAGCCACAGTCTCTACCCCATCCACTCTCACTGGCTTGGTATAGTTGTGTGGGTTGGCCACCACTCCCACCAGACTAAGCAGGGTAATGGATTATCCCAGGACCCAAAGTTGCACTGCATAGGCTCCTCAAGGTTGGGACACTGAGCTGCAGTGAGGCCCCATTCCCCACACCCATAGCATTGGTAGTTTCTCCTCTGTTCCCAAGAGGAGAAGGGTTTGTCCTCAGGATTATTCTGCTCGAGATTCTTCTCCTCCCTGTATGACCCTCTTCCATTCCCTTTCCCCCCCTGTTCTGTGTCCCTGCACCTAGGGGCAGATTCAGTCATTTACCTCATTGCTGGTCTTCCCTCGGAGGCCAAGCTAGTCCCCTGGCTGCCAGCTGCCGCTCTACTAGCATGATCGTCTCTTCAGAAGTAGAGGGGTCATGTTGGCCTACACACAAGTGAAGATCTGGCAGCAACTTCCGGGTAAACTGGTTAATAATGAGGGTCTCCAGGATCTCGTCTGGGCTACGTACATCAGGTTGCAGCCACTTCCAGGCGAGATGGATCAACTCGAACAACTGGGCCCTCAGGGGTTTTCCCTCTGGTATTTCCAATCATGTTATCTCTGGGCTCTAGCTGCAGCAGTTACTCCGGCCTGGGCCAGGATCTCCTCTTCAGCCGGGAATAGTCAGCTGCCACCTCGGTTGGCAGATCGTAGTAGGCCCTCTGGGATTCCCCACAGAGGAACGGTGTGAGTATGCTGGCCCACTGCCCCTCTGGCCATGCTTCACGGTGGGCAGCCCATTCAAAAGCCAGGAGATATGCCTCTACATCATCCCCGTGTCATCTTGGGCAGGCAATTAGCCGCTCTCACTGTTGCTGAACCCCCTACCTCTCGGGGCCAGTCAGTAAATGTACCCAGCTGGTCCACCACCTATCGGAGGAGAGCGCGAACTGCTGGGGCTCGTCTACACTGGCCCCTTTTCCGGAAGGGGCATGGTAATTTCAGAGATCGTAATAGGGAAATCCGCAGGGGATTTAAATATCCCCCGCGGCATTTAAATAAAAATGTCCGCCGCTTTTTTCCGGCTTTTAGAAAAGCCGGAAAAGAGCGTCTACACTGGCCCCGATCCTCCGGAAAAAGCGCCCTTTTCCGGAGGATCTTATTCTTACTTTGAAGTAGGAATAAGATCCTCCGGAAAAGGGCGCTTTTTCCAGAGGATCGGGGCCAGTGTAGATGCTCTTTTCCGGCTTTTCTAAAAACCGGAAAAAAGCGGCGGACATTTTTATTTAAATGCCGCAGGGGATATTTAAATCCCCCGCGGATTTCCCTATTACGATCTCTGAAATTACAATGCCCCTTCCGGAAAAGGGGCCAGTGTAGACGTAGCCCTGCTGCCTGGTTCAGGAGCAACTGGTTTGTCTCCTGCTGTAGCCTGAAGGCCTCCTGCACAGCCTGCCCCTGCACCCAGGTGGCCTCCTGCTGGGCCGCTGTGGCCTGCACTCATACCTTCACCAAGTCTTCCATGGTGCTAGGACATGAAACCTCCACCAACCGGGACACTGTGTAGGGTGTGTATGTTTGAGAAAAACCACAACTCACAGCACCCTTCCTCCAACTTGTGGTTTTTTTTTTTTGTTTTGTTTTTTCCTTCTTTGTTTTTTTGTTGCTGGTTTTCTTTTGGGGAGAGATTTCAGAAAACCCTGCCGTGCTAGAAAACAATCCCACTTCTCACACCAGTTGTGTGAAAGTCTGTGCTAAACCCTGTGGGTCCTGCACTTCCTGGTGGGTTCCTGTGGGCCTCAGAGGCTCGCAGTGACCCTAGTTATTGCCAGGAAGACAAGGGTACCCTACTACCAGAGTCTCTTTCATCATTGGCCAGTCCACTGTCCTTTTTCCAGTCCCTGCTGGCTCTTCCAGCCAGAGGGGAGGGGAACCCAGTCTCACCCACTTGTTCTGGGTTTCAGCCTATGGCCCTATAGGAGGGGACAGCTCTGAGTAAGCCATGTAGTTTGGCCCTTACCCCCAAGGAGCAGCAGCCCCTCCCTGGGCCACTTCCCCAAACCCTCCTGAAGTACCTCATTCCACATATCACAGAGAAAACCTTCATGTCAGCTCACTCAGGTGCAATCCTTTGCTCTAGGCTGCTCCCTTCTTCTTGAGTTCTTCCCTAGTCCCTCCCTTTTCTCCTTTGCCTTGCCTAGGAAGTGTTTTTATAGTGCATGCATCTACTTTAAGTGGCTCCAGGTGTTCTAATTTGCCTTCCCTTCAGGCTGATGCCAGATAGGCTTCAGATGTGGCCAGCCAGCCGGCCATAGTCTTTAACAGCCTGTTCAGGGAACATAAAACCACATACCTGGTTCCCCATGTACATCCAACACCCTGCTCTCAGGGTGCTGCACTTTCTCCTGCACCCTTCTTCCTTTTTGGAAGGGGGTGTCTGTGGGGCTGCTACTGTTGTGGTAACTGGGCCCCGTTTACCCCTACATTTTGGGCTAGGCCCCTTTTTCCACCTGCCTTTTTGCAGGCAGCTTTTCCCCCTTCACTTCAGCTATTTGTTGAGGGTGCTGGGTGCAGGGGGGGGGGGTCTCTGCTGCCCTGCCTTTGGGTGGGGTGAGGGAGCCCCCCTCCCATTTTCTTGGGGGTTTATTTTGACCCCCTTTTCTCCACCTTGGCAGGCCTGACCTTCACCTTTCCTGCTGCTGCTCTCCCTAAAGAAGAGATGGGGTTTCTTTCCACCCACAGCCTGCCTGGGGGAGGGGAGATTAGGGGCCCTTTCTATCAGGGCTCCTGGGTGGGGGCTGGTGCAGCTCCTTTGGGGTGCTGAGGACAGGGGGTGGTTTACCTCCCCATGGTTCATCAGCCCTCACTCTTCTCCTGCTGCTCTCTCCCCAAGCTTCAGTTGCTGTAGGGGCTTTTCCACTCTCATCCCCACTGCTTCTCTCCTTGCTCTTTTCTGCTCTTCTGGGCCTTGCAGCAGGTACTGTGGGCCTGCTGCTCAGGGGCCTGTGGGTACACTGTTTCCCTTTCCCCCAGCAGTGTCTCCTCCCTCTTCCCGCCCTTGAACAGGCATCTTTTCACTGCCTGCCTTCCCACTCCACTGCTTGTCCCATCCACCCTATTGGGTGCCAATGCCTCCCCCGCCTTTCCTTTGTTAGGTGCTTTGCTGTGTAGACACACCCTGAAATTTAATAAACTGTGTGCTTCGCTTGGAACATTTGGCCCTATGGTCTTTCAGAAGAAATGCAGTAGCAGAATGTCAGGGTTTCTTTGCACAGAAGCTCAACTGATACCAATTTAATTGGGCTGGTCATACCACTGGAACTAGCAATTTTTTCCCCTCTGACCATTCCTTTCCCTTCACAAAAAGACCCTCTTTTCTGAAAAATTATTGCCAAACTAATAATTGAAAACTGGAAATTAGATCCTAGTCTTCAAAGAAAGGGTTCTGAAGTGTGCATTAGCCTTCTAACAAGATGAGCCATCTTACCAGTCAGCACTCGTTTCCTACTTCAAATTATGTTTGACTACAGGGCATGAAATGTTATTCATCCTTCTCCATCTCCCTCCCATCCATTTCTATTCAAATTCAGCACTGAGTGGTAGCAGCAGCAAGTACATGAAAAAGATTTCAGGTGTTCATGTATCTTTATTTTTAACATACACCTCCAAATTCCCCTTTTATATGTGAGAAAGTAGCATGAAAATAAAGCAAATTAGATTCAGAAAGAAAGTGTCAAATTTCAAGCAATCTGTTTAACATGATGGAGTTGATTATTCACTAACATGTGGTCATGGTGTATAAGACATTGCAGGCTGAATGGCAAGCATGTAAAATGCAGGAAGAGAGGTGGTCAAGGCTGGCTTAGAAAGGGTACTTGAGGCAGCTGATGGGCACTAAGTTAATTTTCATTTCTCTCTCTGGCAGTAGCAATTTCACGGATCTTGTCATCTGTAGATGGTTGCAGGAAGGGGAGATAGGAAATGACAAATATCCACATTACCATCTAAGATTAAAATGCCACCAAATGATCTTTTAATACCATGTTGGTGAGTGATCTGTGGTTTGGTTTGTATAATAGAGATATTTACTGTAAAGAGGGGAAAAAGGGAAATTTGTAACGTTCCCTGGTCGCAAATGCATTATATACATTTAGGCATGGATCGGTTTGATTTGCCTGAATGCACCTAGTTATCTCTCCAGCTAAAAATAGACCAAAGTACTGCCATATTTACTAATACAAATTACAATAGAGAATGTTTAATTCATATAAAGCCAACTCCTGCAGTTTGTTCTTGGCTTTTATCTTATTGAAATTGGTGAGATTCCCCTTTTTTATAGCAAAATACAGGACTATGTAGCACTTTAAAGACTAGCAAGATGGTTTATTAGATGATGAGCTTTCGTGGGCCAGACCCACTTCCTCAGATCAAGTAGTGGAAGAAAATAGTCACAACCATATATAGCAAAGGATACAATTTAAAAAAAAAATGAACACGTATGAAAAGGACAAATCACATTTCAGAACAGGAGGGAGATGCGGGGGGGGGGGGGAGGAAGGTAAGTGTCTGTGAGTTAATGATATTAGAGGTGGGGAAAGGTAGATGTCTGTGAGCTAATGGTATTAGAGGTGATAATTGGTGAAGCTATCTTGGTAATGGGTAAGATAGTTAGAGTCTTTGTTCATTCCTTCTCGGAGAGTGTCGAATTTTAACATGAATGACAGTTCAGAGGATTCTCTTTCAAGTGCAGATGTAAAAGGTCTTTGTAGCAGAATGCAGGTGGTTAAGTCATTGAGAGAGTGTCCTTTCTGGTTAAAATGGCAAGAAACTGTTTTTTCTTTGTGATCTTGTCTGATATCTGTTTTGTGGGCATTAATCCTTTGGCGAAGTGTCTGAGATATTTGTCCAATGTACATAGCAGTCGGACACTTTTGGCACATGATAGCATAAATTATATTTCTGGATGCGCAGGAATATGTGTTCTTGATCTTATAACTCACTTGGTTAGGTCCAATAATGATATCAGCAGAATGAATATGTGGACAAAGCTGGCAACAGGGTTTGTTGCAAGGGAAGGTACCAGGGTTGGTATTAGTGTGGTATGTCCTGTGGTTGTTGGTAAGAATCATCTTGAGGTTAGGTGGTTGTCTATAGGAGACTATGGGTCTGTCTCCCAGAGCCTCTTGGAGTTTTGTATCCTGTTCCAGTATAGGCTGTAGTTTATTGATAATGTGTTGGACAGGTTTAAGTTGGGGGTTGTAGGTGATGACAAGTGGTGTTCTATTGTTGGTTTTCTTGGGTCTGTCTTGAAGTAGATGGTTTCTAGGTATTCGTCTGGCTCTTTCAATTTGCTTTTTTATTTCTCCGGGTGGGTAGTTGAGGTTTATAAATGCTTGGTAGAGATCCTGAAGCTTCTGGTCTCTGTCAGTGGGATTAGAGCAGATGCGGTTGTATCGAAGGGCTTGGCTATAGACGATGAATCATATGGTGTGTTCTTCACCAAAGGCTTAATGCCCACAAAACAGATATCAGACAAGATCACAAAGAAAAAAGTTTCTTGCCATTTCAACCAGAAAGGACACTCTCTCAATGACTTAACCACCTGCATTCTGCTACAAAGACCTTTTACATCTGCACTTGAAAGAGAATCCTCTGAACTGTCATTCATGTTAAAATTCGACACTCTCCGAGAAGGAATGAACAAAGACTCTAACTATCTTACCCATTACCAAGATAGTTTCCCCAATTATCACCTCTAATACCATTAGCTCACAGACATCTAACTCTCCCCACCTCTAATAATTAATTCACAGACACTTACCTTCCTTCCTTCCCCCCCCCCCCCGCATCCTCCTCCTGTTCTGAAATGTGATTTGTCCTTTTCATATGTGTTCATTTTTTTTTAAATTGTATCCTTTGGTATATATGGTTGTGATTATTTTCTTCCACTACTTGATCTGAGGAAGTGGATCTGGCCCACGAAAGCTCATCATCTAATAAACCATCTTGTTAGTCTTTAAAGTGCTACATAGTCCTGTATTTTGCTTCAGCTACACCAGACTAACACGGCTACATTTCTATTACTATCCCTTTTTTATAGTCTTAGTAAAAATCGTGGTTTAGATATTTTCCCTACGTCTATAGATATACATTTTAGAGTGTCTGTCTGTATCTTCTTTTGTTCAAAAACTCCTCTAAATGGTAAGAGTTAGGGCCACCAAATTTATGCAGCTTCCTCATCTCCTAACTTAAAGCAAGGTAATTGTTTGGTTGTGCCAAGACAATCAGAAGCCCTGGAAAAAGGACAGTTTTCTATACAGGCAGTCCCCGGGTTACGCGGATCCGACTTACGTCGGATCTGCAGTTACGAATGGGGCTTTTCTCGCCCCAGAGGACGGGAGCAGCGGGACGCCCAGATAAGCCTGGGCGCCTGGGCTGTCCCGCTGCGGGCGTCCTCCACGGCTTTGCTCCCTGTCTCCCTGGTCTGACCAGCAGACCATGTAGATGGGGAGCAAAGCCTCGGAGGCCGCCCGCAGCGGGACAGCCACGGCGCGCCTGGGCTGTCCCGCTGCGGGCGTCCTCCGAGGCTTTGCTCCCCGTCTCCCTGGTCTGACCAGCAGACCAGGTAGATGGGGGAGGCCGCCCGCAGTGGGACAGCAGACCAGGTAGACGGGGAGCAAAGCCTCAGAGGACGCCTGCAGCAGGGACAGCCCAGGCACGCTGCGGCTGTCCCGCTGCGGGCGTCCTCCACGGCTTTGCTCCGCGTCTCCCTGGTCTGCTGGGGGAGGGGGGGGCGCAGCTAGTGCCCCCTCCCCCCCAGAAGACCAGGCTTTTCTGCCCACGACGCCTGGGGTAGAGCAGCTGGGGCGCTGCTGGGTTGGTCCCGCAGCGCCGCTCCTCAGCACTACTGGACCAACCCGGCAGCACCCCAGCTGCTCTGCCCCAGGCGTCCTGATTCAGCCGCTGCTGGTCAGTTTCAGCAGCGGCTGACGCCAGTTCCGACTTACATACAGATTCAACTTAAGGACAAACCTACAGTCCCTATCTTGTACGTAACCCGGGGACTGCCTGTAATGTGCAAAGGGAGGGGCTGCTGTTTCAAGGGACGTGATATGAGAGTCGCCACTGGAGGCAGTGAGCCTGCAGGGGAGAGCTATAAGCAGAATGTCCATTGGGGGCAGCCATACCACCAATGGAGTGGCAAGCAGGGCTGGGGCTCCACCATATTGTCTTCCTGCACACCAGATACGCAGCCTCCCTGCCCCAAACCCTCCACCCCCATAGCCCTTGGATGCAGAACTGGAGGTTGGGGGAGAGAACAGGCCCAGGGCAGGCTTGGGGGAAAACAACAGGCCCCGGATGAGTTGGGGAGGAAGAGAACAGGCCTTGGATGACCTGGGGGTGAAAGTAAAGGCTCCATAGCCTAGTGGCAGGGATTGAGGGGAGAGTCTCCTGCAGCCACCCCTATTCTCAAGGCTCTACCCAAAAGGACCAGGGCAATGCTGGGTACGTTTACTTGTAAGAATATATTTAAATTGGTTGGAAACTTTTCCGAGTTCACTTTATGGAGGTTTCTATGTCGATATTAATTGGGGTCCGAGTGTAAAGTCCTAGAAACTGAACTCCAGCCTGTCGGGCGTGTTCCCCACTCTAGCTCTCAGATTACAGAAGATGGGAACCCGTGAAGAGCTCCAAAGGGGGGGGAGGAACATTGCCTTTATGAGCCCGGAATAACTGCCCACGTCTACATGTGGCAGTGAAATGGGCGTTCAAAATAAAGCCCTATTTTGAACTACCTGTTAAACCTCATTGCAAAATCTTGCCTCCTGTCTACACTGGCCGCAAGTATTTGTGCAAGAACACTGACTTTGTAATGTACAAAATCAGTGGTTCTTACGCAAATACTCCGACGCTCCCGCTCAGGGATAAGCCCTCTTGTGCAAGTATTCTTGCGCAAGAGGGCCAGTGTAGACAGCAATGTTAATTTCTTGCGCAAGAGAGCGTCTACACTGGCACGGATGCTTTTCTGCAAAAGCAAATCTTTTGCGCAAAGGAACATGCCAGTATAGACGCTCTCTTGCGCAAATATTTTTAACGGAAAAACTTTTCCATTAAAAGTATTTGCAAAAAATCATGCCAGTGTAGACGCAGCCTGGGTGTATGTTGTTTGTGTCTGTATAATTAGCTCTCCATTCAAATTTTTTTTCTCATAATTGGTTGTCTAAAGTAAGGCTCAGAGATCCATATTGGATATTTAACTCTATAGCCTGATTTTCAAACATGTTAACTACTCATCAGTTTTCACTGATACAAAAAGACGCTGCTGAATACTCAGCACTTTTACAAATGGTATAACTCCACGGTCAGCCCGTCCATGCCTGGGGATTTATTGGTGAGCATGAGACGGAGGGATTCCGAGAGCTCGGCCAGAGAAAGAGGCAGCTCTAGCCGGTCCCGCTGACTGTCGGGAGTTCGTTCCAGAGAACCCTGTGGGCGGCGGCAGTGGTCGGATCTGAGGAGAAGAGAGTGGTGTAGAAGGCACGAGCCCTCTCGCGCATCTCCACTGGATCCGTGAGGGGGGCTGCCATCCTCTGCCAGAAGGCAGATGATGTGCATTTTAGCCCCCCCCTCTTTTTCGCCAGGGCATAGAAGAAGTGGGAGCCTCGATCCATCTCCTGAAGGAGATGGATGCAAGAATGAACAAAGGCACCCGGGCTCGAAGGTTCTTGAGGGCCTGGAGTTCCTCCCGCTTCTCCTGGTACGCTCCACAGAGGGGCGGGTCCTTGGGGCCGGTGGCCAGCCACCTCTCTAGCTCTAAACCTCCCATTCCAACTGCTCTATCACCACATCCCTCTGCCGGCTGCCCCCCCAGGCACAGTCACGGCAGAAGAGCCACGTGCGCACCTTCCCCACATCCCACCACCTCCGCACTGAGGGAAAGGAACACCGCCGCCCACGCCAGGCAAGCCAGAGCTCCCAGAAGGATGCTAGGAAGCCCACTTCCTCCAGCAAGCTGTTATTGAAATGCCAATAGGCCGACCCCGGCCTCTCTGAGGAAAGAGAGGCCCGTACGGCCACCAAGTGATGGTCTGAGAAAGGGGTTGCCTGAATGCTGGAGGAGTGGGCCTGGAAGAGATGATGACGAGACAGATAAACGTGGTCCAACTGGGCGTGGAAAGACTGATGACCCACCACCTGGACGTAGGTAAACACCATTTCTTTGCCCAGGTGGAGGTCTCGCCAGACATCCACCAGGAAGTGATGGTCTATTACCTCCCTGAGGATGTCCGCAGTGGTCAGGCACTGCTTGAGCCCTGTACGGTCCCGCTCCTCGAGGGTGCAGTTGAAGTCCCCGCCCAGGACCAGGCACTCGCGAGGATCTAAAGTGCTAAGGAAGGCAGACGCCTGCTGATAGAAGCGGAGCCTCTCCAGGATGGACGTCAAGGCGCAGAGGTTGACAAGATTTAATAACAGCCCTTACATCCGAACCTGGAGATGCAGCAGGTGACTCTGCACGACCTCAGCGGTCCCCAGCACCTCGGGATGCAGGTTTGGGGAGAACAGGGTAGTCACCCCGGCTGGATGGGCCAACAGGTGGCTAAAATAAACCCTGTTCCCCCCACTCCAGCCGCCAGCTAGCCTCGGTGGCCGGAGCTGTGTGGACGGACAGCGTACCCCCACTTCCAGAGGAAGGAGAGTACCTGACACCTACGGAGACCCGACCCGCAGCCCCGGGTGTTCAGAGTGGCAAAGGTGAGCGGCGGCATCGAGAGGGCGGGGGAAGATCCTCATTGGCAGGAGTGTCAGCGGCCCCTATTGGGCCCCGCAGCAAACTGTGACCGTGCCCAAAAGTGAGCAGGGCGTCACGGAAGCTGAGGACCCGCTGGTAAGCCGTGGCCTCCCGCCGCCAGGTCCCTTTGCCCTCCCCCAAGAGGGCCCTTACTGTCTGTAAGATTAGATGAAAATCTCCCCAGAGTTGAAGGGCGAGAGAGACTTTGTTCTTGGAGCCACGGATGTCTTCCAAGAAAGCACGTATCTCGCTCTTCAGTGCATCTGGCATCGAGGCCTCGGGCCCTTGAACATCTTGGGGCCAGACCCCTCCATGAGCCCTGCGACCCATCGACATGGGGATGCGGGGCATCTGAGGACCCTGTTGGGAGGACAGTGGCGGAGGGAGATCAGCCCCAGATGTGCTGGGAGCAGGAGAAACAAAAACCGTCTCCCAGGGGCCAACGTCTGGGCTAAACGTGGCAATCCTGGGGGTGGCAGTAACAGAGTAAGGGGAGGAAAAGAGTTCAGGGAGAGGATCAGGAAAAGAAGGGAGGTGAGGAAGGGGAGTAGGGGGAGGAAGAGGTGAGGGATTAGGGAAAAGACAAGGACGGGGGGAGTAGGAAGAGAGGTGGGAAACTCAATTGGGAGGGGGTTTGAACAGGGAGCAGGAGAGGGAGCAGGGCGAGAAGCCCCAGCGGAGGTGGCACCGGGATGCGGTGCCTCCTCGCAGGGTAGAGAATCGGTGGCAGCGGTAGGGGTAGTAATAGTCTCCTCAGCGTTGGGCTCCAGTGCCACAGAGAGTGCAGCACCAGAGGCCTCAGCGCTGGGGGTGATGGGTATTAATGGGAGCTCCCGTCCGCTGAGAGCCTCAAGGGTTTCCACGGCCGCGGCCAAAGTGCTGCCAATTTTTTTTCCATTTTTTTTCCCAGAAGAGGCTTTCCCGAAATTTGGCCCATCTACACCAGGACAAATTTTGGAAAAAAATCCTCTTTCGGAATATCCCTTATTCCTCTCAGTGAGAGGAATTACAGGCATGCAGAAAGAACCTGCCCGCTTTTTTGGAAACTGTTCTCAAAAGCCGACATATTCCTTGGACTCTGCAGTCTAGATATAGCCTCATATTGGGAGCCAAAGGAGGTGAGAGGAAAGAGACAGACTGGGGGAAGAGCTGGTGAGAGACTAGGATCTGGAGGTAGATTAGGACTCAGACAGCAGGCTCAAGACTAGTTCTGACTGTGTAGTAAAGCAGAGCAAAACGCCGGGAAGAGGGAAGCTAATGGAGGAAATGGGTTAGAATAGGTCAATTTGGGGAGAATGGGCAGAAGAATCCTGAGTCTCATGATTCCTCTTATGCCAGCAAATATCTGTTAAGTCCACTAGCAAAGTGTGTGTCTCATCCCCCTCTTGCTGCCAGGGCTATTAAGTATCAAAGGTCTGTGCAGTGCATCTAAAGGCTCCAACCCTGCTGATGGAATATGTGTACCAGCATACCTTTGAATGTTTTTTCAGTTTGTATTTTTTTAACCTAGGAAATTACAAATAAAAAACTACCTTAAAAGAACATTATGAAGATTAATTTGGGCCTCTTCTTTGTATGCATTCGTACAGACCAATTAATCCCCAGTGCAAATTTATGCTGTGCAATAAAAGATGTAGGAGAATCGGTGGAAAAATAGCATGTAATCACATAATTACAGATTGTTTTAGGACATACACCACAAAATGGTGGAATTAAGGTGGCACAAACTTTTGAGTCCATGCTTTTTCAATCTTCAAATTCTTTCAGAACAGTTTTTTGGTGCATAACTTATACACGAAATAACTTAAAATATTTTGCTTGCAAAAAAATCTTATGTACACTGTTAGATCGTATATACACAGTTTTTGCTGGAGTACTCAATGGTCAAATAGAGACATCACAAGAAACATGTCAGAGTTTGGTCCAGCCACAAGGATTATCTTTTCTAAGGCGTATGATGAATTCTGTAGCTCTACCTACATTTTAGAGGTGGGCAAAGGGGACTTGGTTTAATTTTTCCTAGGAAAGATAGCACCTCTAATTGTAACATTCTGGATCTATATTACCACACTGCAGTGCCAGCTATGAATGTGTAATAGAGGACATCATAAGATCTGGTAGAAATCCAGATGAGACAGGTCTTTTGGAGCCAATAGATTTTATCTGCCCACACTTTATATTATTCACCTCTTCAGAATTAAAATAAGGTTAGGGATAAGAATTCTTATGAAGATTAAGGAGAGGGTGGCTTTGATGGAAACTACTGTGAAATCTGTGAGAAGGGCAGACATTGAATAAGGTACACCCTGAGACCAGTCATTCACTTCTAGCTTCTCCCAAATTTACAACATCTATCTTTGTTTTATGCATACCCTCACCTTTCTTCACCCACCAAATAGAATTTATACTTCTCCACTCTGGAAGCAGCCTGCAGTTCATTAAATATCTTAAAGGTGTTAATGATTTTTTTAAACTGTCTAATGTTTTTCCAGCTCATTTCCTACTGCTAGCACCCCAAATCCAGTGGGCAGTAATGACACATTTGAGGCAGAAAATGGGATTATGATGAACAGAGTGAATGCTGTTGAAATATGGTCTACATTAAACATTTGCAGACTCTCTCTCTCTCTCTCTTCTCCCTGCAGGCTTCTGCATTTTATTCCACACATAGTCAGGATACAGCTCTGTGGGCTCACCACAAGGAAGGCAATACAGAGATAGCTCAAACACACAGAGATAATAATATCAATATTGAGCATAAATAAAAGCAATCTTGGTCCAAGACTGGCTGAAAAGATTATATGATGAGTCAGTTTCTATTTACCTCATTACAGGTTACTAATTCAGGGTGAAATTAACTAGGTTTGAATGGGACTTAAGTGCTGCATAGTTCTTGGTCTAGATCTCTGCACGGGAGGAGAGGGGAGGGGAGGGGAGCGAAGAACATAACCCACTGAGATCAGCTCTAGTGCTAACAGGTCACACATGGAATTAAAGCAGTCGTGCGTGAAAAGCCTTCATAAAATGTTGCCAAAACGTTCACTATGTTTTCTGGGTCATTACATTTTGATTTTCATTATTTTTATGTATGAAACGTCTGGGTTTCCTTCAAAACATACAACAGCTGAGCTCAAATTTTTGCATGTTTAAAGATGAAAATCGATCCTCAAAGGGAGAGTTGTACT
Organism: Pelodiscus sinensis; assembly: GCF_049634645.1. Lineage (NCBI taxonomy): Eukaryota > Metazoa > Chordata > Testudines > Trionychidae > Pelodiscus > Pelodiscus sinensis. The sequence goes on along the minus strand of NC_134730.1, from coordinate 7,599,066 downwards.
GAGACATTATTACACTATTAATAATTTGTTACTTGTTTTGAAATCATCTCTTGAAGCCCCAGTGAAGACTGCAGTCCCACTGTACTAGGTGCCAGATATGCATGTAGTAATAGGGACTCTCCAGATTTGCATTTCCCAGTTCTGAAGAGCAGTAAATTTTACTTAACAAAACACACAAAGTGTGGGAGAAAGGAAAAAAAATGATCCCCATTTAGATGGGGGAAACAGAGGCATGAAGTGATTCAATGACTTGCCTAACATCACACTCAGAAATACTACAGCACAGCTGGTAGTTGAACCAAGAAGATCTTGTGTCTCAGACCAGTGTCTTTACCAAAAGTCCTCTCTACTGGAAGGACTGATACATCCCAATCCTAGAAGGGGAATTGTTTTAGCACCTCCCTCTTAATGAAATAACTAAATCCACTGTTGAGGAGGGGCATCCTACATCTTTTCTTCCAGTATTGACAGATGCAGCAAGCAGGCTCACATTTCACTGTGGGTCCCATTACATCTCACTAGTGAAGGAGTTCTTATTTAGATTTGATCCAGTAACAGGATCTATTTGCACAGTCCCAGAAAAGGCACACAAAAGCAGATCTAACTGCAGAATCAGGACACTGGTATAATTTTCTCCTTGGTTTCCAGTCCACACTGGCTCATTTTCATTCTTTCCTGTGTCTAAATCTCTTCTTCATTGTGCATTTTCAGCTCTTATCAATAAGCACAGATTGATAAATGTACAGCTAATCTACTCTTCACTAAGGTTTCAGAGACTGTGTAAATAAAATGTTGGTAAAACTGAAAAAGTAGCTTTTATGCTACCGTAAGTGTGGACTACAAGTTCCAGTATAATATAGAGCAGTCTGAAGCTGCTTTAAATTACATCAACTTCACTAACATGTCAAACTGGCAGCACACAATTAGTGAGGCATAACAAATCTTCATCCACATCCCTTTCTTGTATCTATACCATCAATATGTGTACAGGTAACCTAGGAAGTGCTGTGCTACCTACACTACTAGGCAATCCCTATACACCAGTGGGTCTCCAACCTTTTAAAGCACAAGATCACTTTTTGAATGTAAGTGCAATCCAAGATCTAACTCAAACCCAAATATCCTGGCCCCGCCTCCTTTGTGACCCTTCTCCGAGGCCTCACCCCTGCTCACTCCATTCTCCCTCCTTCCCTCACCTTCACCAGGCAGGGGCAGAGGGTTGGGGTGCAGGCTTTGGTATTGGATTAAGGGATTTGGAGTGTGAGAGGAGCTCTGAGCTGCACTCCGGGCAGGCAGTTGGGGTGCCAGAAGGGGTGCTAGGTGCATGCTCTGGGAGGGCATTTGGATGCTAGGATGCTTGGGGCTAGAGCAGGGGCTTGGGGTGCAGAAGGGTGTTCATGACTGGGGCAGGGTTTCAGGATGTGGACACCAGCTGGGCCCTGCTTACCTCATGTGGCTCCTGGGTGCTGGTGTAGTAGGGCAAAGGCAGGCTCACCCCATCCTGGCCCTCCACCAGGGCTGGCTTTAGGCTGATTCAACTGATTCCCCCGAATCAGACCCCACACCTAAGAGGGCCTCGTGCTGGCTGCTTCCCTCCCACAACTCAGTGGCGTGCCGGGCGCACTGTGGGAGGGGGCGTTGGCCCTAGAGGAGGAGCGCGGCGGCTTCCCTGTGACTCTTTTTTCGTGTGTTGTGGTTTTTTTTTTTTTTTTTGCTCAGCAAAAAATCCTGGCTGCTGGGGCCTTGTCGAAACTGTTCGAATTGGGTCCCGCACTTCCTGAAGCCAGCACTGCCCTTCACCACCCCAAAAGCAGCCAGCAAACTCCATCCCAAGTCCTGTTGTGCTCCTTCTCTGCTCTGTGGAGATAGGATACAGGGTGGGAGAGAGGGCATCTTGACAGGAGATGAACAGCAGTCGGAGGCGAGGGAGAGGAAGGAAGTGAGGGAGGGCAGCTGAAGAGCTGTGCTTGATAGCCTCTTGGCCAAATCAGTCAGGATCACCTGTCAGAGGCTCCAAGATCTACCAGTACATCCCGATCTACTGGTTGGTGACCACTGCTATATACTATGATTGCCATGTCATGGCTAGTCATAGTATGGTGGGGAAAAGTGATTGTACCACAACAGAGAATCTAGGCCTTTGAGTGAATTTTCTTTTTCCCGTTTCCTCTTTCTCTAAGATTTAGGGTGAAAACAAGCAACATGTATCATTTAGTGGTTTCTGCATTTTTGTATGTGAATATTTTGCAGCTTCATAGATTGCAATAGATCTGACAAGATTAATAACATTTTTTAGTCTTGAATCTCTACATTTCCCTACAGAATGCTAGTTTAAATGTGGAGAAGGGAAAAACAGTTGGCAGTTCAGGAGAAAAAAATGTTCTGAATATGCTAAGCATATGATTATCAAAGGTTTATTACTGAGGCAAATCAAAGCCAATATCTTCTAGAACAATGAAAGGCACTTCTCAGGGAGGACTGTTCCCAGGCCAAATTTCATTTTGCAAACACCTTTCAAAAACTCAGAGGTTGTAAAAAATTTTGTATAATAAATATTTATTTCATTGCCTTTATGTTCTAACTGGCTGAACTGATTTTCCTAAATTTCTCCAAATATTTCACCTTTATGCATGAGGCTAAGACCTGGAAAATTCCAGCCCAAGAAGTGAAAGTGCCAGAAAGTTATGCATTAATTTATACAGGTGATTAGAATGGAAATCCTACCTGCCACACCCTAGCCAGTATGCTTGTCTCATTCATCTTTTACATCTTGGCTGCATCTAGATTGGCATGATTTTCCGGAAATGCTTTTAACGGAAAAGTTTTCTGTTAAAAGCATTTTCAGAACAGAGCGTCTAGATTGGCATGGACGCTTTTCCGCAAAAGTACTTTTTGCAGAAAAGCGTCCGTGCCAATCTAGACACGCTTTTCCACAAAAAAGCCCTGATCGCCATTTTCACGATCGGGGCTTTTTTGCGGAAAACAAATCTACTTTTGCGCAAAAGGGACTTTTGCCTGAATGGGAGCAGAATAGTATTTCCACAAGAAGCGCTGATTTCTTACAGTAGGAAGTCAGTGCTTTTGCGGAAATTCAAGCGGCCAGTGTAGACAGCAAGTTTTTCCGGAAAAGCGGCTGATTTTCCGGAAAAACTGGCCAGTCTAGAGACAGCCCCCTTGTCTTTTAAATGTGAGGTAAGGACTCTACTCAAATATCAGCACAATAAGGTCCTGATCTGGTTGCCCTCTAGGTGCTACCACAAAACAAAAATTAAATGATACATCTGAATTATAGTAGCTGCTGCCACATTGGCTATAATCCATATACTGACTTATGTCTGTGACAATCAGGATTTCATAACCAAATAAGTAAAACAAGTATTTCTTGGATCCATAAATCTTTCAATTAATTGAAAAAGAACTCAATAGCTGCTTAATAATTTACAGATACATACCTCTTTGTATCTAAAGATCTCAGAGCAAACTTAACTCATACTTGAGGGCTGTGTCTAGACTGTATCCCTTTTCCGTAAAAGGGATGCAAATTAGACACATCGCAATTGCAAATGAAGCGGGGATTTAAATCCCCCCTGCTTTATTTGCATAAAAACGGCTGCCGCTTTTTTCCGGCTCGGGACTTTGCCGGAGAAAAGCGCCAGTCTAGACGCAGATCTTTCGGAAAATAAAGCCTTTTCTGAAAGATCCCTTATCCCTCAGGGTTAGGAAATAAGGGATCTTTCGGAAAAGGCTTTATTTTCTGAAAGATCCGCGTCTAGACTGGAACTTTTTTCCGGAAAAGCTCTGAGCTTCATTTGCAATTGCGATCTTTTAGGGAAAAGGGATGCAGTCTAGACACAACCGAGTTGTATTAATCTGGTCTAACACATGGGGAAACTGAGGCATGGAACAGTTGAATGATTAGCTCAAGATTCTGTGGCAGAGCTATCAACAAAACTGAAGAGCTATGATCAGTGTTAGTAATCCAGTCTACTACTTTAATTACCACCAGCTATACTGCACCACATTCTCTACATGCAAAGGAAAGGTTTTGGGAAATGCTATACCAGAGTTGTGTGTGTTTTCTGTCTGTGTAAATATCTAGCCAGACTGCTTGTTCTGCTAGCTGCCCTTGTTTTTAAGTCACTAATTGCATTGTGTGTGTATATATGTGACCTCCGTATAAAGCAAACCCCACAGAGAGAGAGAAGGGGCCGTGTCAGGAACTGATATATTGCAGAAAGCCCAGGGCAGTTAAAATGGGAAGGGTTTTTCAAATTCCTGGAAAGAGATCAATATAGCTCAGTAAGATTAAGTGAGTCTATGTTTTAACATTTCTGAAACTGGTTCAAATTCTGCTATCCTTATTGATACTAAAGAGTACTTAGAATTTAGTATTAAGTATTAGTTAGCACTTTTTGTACTAGACTTAATATCATAGTAAGGTACTGTTGAATATAAGTCTGGTAGAATGAAATCCACAGTGAATTTAGACTCAGTCACGGATCCTCCTTTTTTTGGCTATTATGATAATTAAGGTAGCATCTCAAAGAGCCAAACCAGCTCAAGCCTTGCTATATTAGGCACTTTATAAACACAATAAAAAGCAGTTCCTGATCTGAAAAGCTTACAGTCCAAATAGACAAGGCAGACTCAAGAACTAGCATTGAAAACAGGCACCAAGAGGTAATTTGCTCAGCATCGCAGAACAGTATAACTAAGAGCAGAGAAGCCAGTCTTCTGAATCACAGTCCAGTGCTCTGCCCCACAGACCACACTGCCTTGTGATCTAGTCCTGACTAAGGGCCCACTCCTGCGAACATTTAGGCTATGTCTACACTGGCGGGTTGTTGCACCAGAAGTATGCATATGAGGCTAAGCGTGGAATATCACTGAGCCTCATTTGCATACCTAATGAGCCGCCATTTTGCAGAAGAAAAACCCTCTTGTGCAATGCCATTATTCCTGAAAATAATCAGCATAGCGGCATTGCGCAAGAGGGTTTTTCTTGCCCAAGAAGGGGCAGTGTAGACACTCCTTCGTGCGCAAGAGCCTCTTCTGAAAAAAATGGCGGCTCATTAGGTATGCAAATGAGGCTCGGCAATATTCCACGCTTAGCCTCATTTACATACTTCTGGCGCAACAACCCGTCAGTGTAGACATAGCCTTACTGCGGAGTATAGTGCTGTTGTTTCAGTCTCTTCAATGGAAACATTTGCCATTATAAGCACTATAAACAGCAATAGATGTCTACAGAATTGGGCCCAGTATTATTACTCTTCTGCCAGACACTTTGGCTGCATCTAGACTGCCAAGTTTTTCTGCAAAAGCAGCTGCTTTTGCGGAAAAACTTGCCAGCTGTCTACACTGGGCGCTTGAATTTCCGCAAGAACACTGACGATCTCATGTAAGATTGTCAGTGTTCTTGCGGAAATGCTATGCTGCTCCCATTCGGGCAAAAGCCCTCTTGCGCAAATGCTTTTGCGCAAAAGGGCCAGTGTAGACAACGCGGTATTGTTTTGCGCAAAAAAGCCCTGATCGCGCAAATGGTGATCGGGGCTTTCTTGCGCAAAACCGCGTCTAGATTGACACGGATGCTTTTCCACAAAACGTGTTTTTGCGGAAAAGCGTCCATGCCAATCTAGACGCTCTTTTCCGCAAATGCTTTTAATGGAAAACTTTTCCGTTAAAAGCATTTGCGGAAAATCATGCCAGTCTAGACGTAGCCTTTGAGTACAATGAATGCAGTGAGGAAGCTTAATTGAGTTCATTCCCATTCACAGGATGCCTCTCGCTCAAAAGGGCTGAACAATAATAGATGTAAAAAGGAGTACAGTAAAGTCTCGGTTATCCGACCTAAACGGGACCAGAGGACGGTCGGATAACCGGAAATGTCGAATAATAGGGACGGCACTGGCTCGTGGCGGGGCGGGGGCTTGGTGCGCTCTGGCCAAGGGGCAGGAGCGGAGCAGCAATGGCAGCAGCGGCGGTGGCTGGGGGGGGCGGAGCCTCTCAGGTGGGCTCCGCTCTTTGCGTCGGGGACGGTTGGTGCATGCACTGCCCCCTCCCCAGCGGATTCCGGATGCTGCGTTCTCATGAGGGGCCATGTCTTCCCCCTTCCTTTTCCTCCATCCTCCCCAGGGCCACCCGGACGTACCCAAGGCCCTGGCACTCCTGCCTCTCCTCAGCCCGGTGGTGGCCCCTCCCCTTCCCTTCCTGCCTCAGCCCAGACTCTCTGCTCCGCAGAGGGGCAACTCCCTCCCTTCCCCCCCAGCCCTGAAAGTTTTGGGAGGGGGAAGGGGGTCTGGGCCTGCTCCTAAAAGCGTCCTCCTCCTTCCTCTTCTTCCCTCCTCCCCCAGGCTGCCCAGGCATGCCCAAGGCCCCAGCGCTCCTGCCTCTCCTCAGCCCGGTGGCAGCCCTTCCCCCCACCACCCCTTCCCCCCTTCCCTTCCTGCCTCAGCCCCGACTCCCTGTTTGCTCTGGCCAGGAGCTGGGCTCGCTCCGCAGGGAGGCAACTCCCTCCCTTCTTCCTCCCCAGCCCACAAAGTTTTGGAAGGGGGAAGCGGGTCCGGGCCCCCTCCTAAAAGCGGAGCCACTAATGCAGCAGGATAGCCAGAAGCGGGCCCCGAGCAGCGCACAGGCCCAGAATACCTGAGTGCCGGGCGAGCCTGCAGTGTGGGTGTGAGCTTCCCCAGGCATGGGGTGGGGAGGTAAGGTTGCCAAGCCTGCACTGAGTGCCGGGCTGAGGGGAGCCCCCGCAGACCTGCCAGCCAGAGCTCCTGCCCAGCCCTGGAAAAAGGGAAAGCAAGGCCATTGTGGTATGAAGTGTCCCTGGAGCCCCTTGCCGTCACATGACAGGTGGCACCGTTGGATAAAACGGAAAGTTGGATAAGTGAAGGTCGGATAACCGAGACTTTACTTGTACATACATACAAACCAAGAAGCCCCCAGATGCTTCACAACTGCTGCAGCCTATGCTTTCCGTTCCAGTGGAAACCTTCTCACAGGTATGTTTGTGCACCTGCTCTGGAGTTCATGCCAGCAATGTTAATCTGTACCCAGATCAATGAATTGGAATGCCAGATCTGACCTTCACAGCTCTGGGGGAGTTTGATTTTGGATTTGATTCCAAGTATGAGTGTCACTGCCAGAACCTCTCTCCAAATAGGAGAGTTAATAAGAAATCTCTCTGGAATGAGCAATGACTCTAAAATGAAAGGGTGAGAGGTGGCCTTTGTCAGACCTTTATAATACCAGGTAGGAATTTCTGACTTGTTCAGAACTGAAAAGAGATTGCAGTGACAAACTTAGCAATGTATTCTCACCTCCAAAGTACACTGCCAGAGAACAACACACACACACACACACACACACACACACACACACACACACACACACACACATTTCTCTAAGCTAAAGAAACAAGTCAAGTAAAATAAACAGGAAGTTTCCATGAGAGTGTGTCAATGCACGTGTCTCTTCTGTGTTTGCAAACTGGACAACAAAATGGCTGCTGTCTATGAATCCAAGCAGGATTTTTAGAAACGTCAAACTGCAATAGACAGAAAACAGCTTATTATAAAATGTGTTCTTTTAATTATGCCAGCCAACAGATTGATACATATCACCAAATGGAACCCAGGTAGAAGTGTGTGGCTTGTGCTCCACAAGAAAGAGAGTGCAAACAAAAGCTCCTGAAGAATGAAATAGGGATGTAAGAGTTTATCCATAAGCATCAGCTTATCGGTTCTGGTCGTGGTTAAACTCTCCTGCCTGTACATGCTGGCTCCCAGCTGCCAGCCCCACTCTTGGAAGCTCACTGCTGCCCCAGCTCAATAAAGCTCCACAGACAGCAACTACTTGATCAATTCTGGTAGATCCCTCCTCAGCACCCATCCTTCTATTTGAATAAGCAACTTGCAAATACCACTTCCCAAAAATGAGCATTTAGCCCCTGGGAACTTGAAGTTACCTGCCTTTCTCCTTCTGGTCCCACCAACATGACAGTCTAGTACAGTGGTCACCAACCAGTCTATCGGGATCTACTGGTCGATCTTGGAGCCTCTGAGAGGTGATCCTGACTGGTTTGGCCAAGAGGCTATCAAGTGCCGGCACTTCAGCTGCCCCTCTCCTGACTTCTTTGCCTTGGAGCTGTTCCCCTGAGAAGCTACCTGCTTGCTGGGCAGGGCATGGAAAGGAAGGGGGGGTGCTGATATCAGAGTGCCCCCTCTCCCTCTGTATCCTATCTCCACAGAGCAGAGACATGGGTACAACAGGGCTTGGGATGGAGGGAGTTTGCTGGCTGCTTTTGGGAGTGGTGCAGGGCCAACGCAGGGGTGAGCCTGCCTTAGCCCCACTGCACCACCACCCAGGAGTGACCTGAGATTTGCAGTACCCAGCTGAAGCCCACATCCTGAAACCATACCCCAGTCATAAACTTCCTCCTGCACCACAAGCTCTTGCCCTATTCAGGTATGTCTACACTACAGCACTAATTCGAACTAACTTAATTCAAATTAGTTAATTCGAACTAAGCTAATTCGAATTAGCGCTTCTAGACTCAAAAACTAACTCGAATTAGCATTTTGCTAATTCGAACTAGCACGTCCACACTGATTGGATGCTGGTTTGCATTTAAGGGCAGCTGAAACCGGTTCTGGCAGGGCATCAGGTTAGTAGTTGCTTTGTGTGGCTGCTGTCTGAGGCTATTTGAGGCTCGTGCTTAAAGGGACCCTCCTGGTCAGCCGGTTCTCAGCTTTTCCACTTGCTTGCCTACCTTGCCAAGGGACAGCAAAGCATTTTTCTCTCCGCCTGCCTGTGTTGGTGGTTCCCATTGGGGCTGCCGCTGCAGTTGGCACCATGGAGCCAGAGCTCATCCTGGGCATGCTGCTCCAGTTTTTGGACTTGCTGCTGCAAGCCTGCCAGGAATAGCTGGAGGCTGCCTGGCACAATCTGGTGCACGGCAGCCCCCTGACTCTCCCCCTGGCCTCCCTGAGGATCGTGGAGGAGTGGCAGTCGTGCCCGGATGACAGTGTGCCCCGCTGCATCTGGTGTCTGGACACCAGCAGTGACTGGTGGGACCTCATCATCCTGGAGTGCTGGGGAGACCAACAGTGGACCTAGAACTTCAGGATGAAGAAGGACACCTTCCTGGAACTCTGAGAGTGGCTCGCCCTGCTCTGTGGTGACGGGACACTCGCATGAGACACCCGCTATCCCCCTCCAGAAGTGTGTGGCAATCGCCCTGTGGAAGCTTTCCACGCCAGACAGCTACTGATCCATCGGGAACCAGTTCGGCATGGGGAAATCCACCGTCGGAGCAGTGCTCATGCAGGTACAGCACCCACCGGCCACTGGGCTGGGGGAAAGGGGAGCAGCAAGGAGGGGATGGGCCGCCACAAGGAAAATGGGGGGAGGAGGTGAAAGTGCCCCACACAGGAGGGTTTGGTCTGTCCCAGCCATACTACACGTCGCCCGTGGGGGTTGCTTCTGGGAGTGGGGCGCGGGGCAGTACCAAGGAACGAACACTCCCAGCCACCTGGGCGCCCCAGTAATTCACGGTTTGCTGTGTCTCTCTGCAGGTGGTCAAGGCCATCAACCGGGAGCTGCTCTGCAGTGTGGTCTGCCTCACTGACCCGGACGTGGTCATCCAGGGGTTTGGCGTCCTCGGCTTCCCCAACTGTGGGGAGGTCATCGATGGGATGCACATTCCCATCCGTGCCCCGGAACACCAGGTCTCCCAGTACATCAACCACAAAGGGTACTTCTCCGTCCTCCTGCAGGCCATGTGTGTGACCATCAGGTCCAGTTCATGGACATTAATGTGGGCTGGTCCGGCAAGGCACACGACATCAGGGTGTTCCGCTACTCCTCCGTGTGCCAGAGGCTGCAGGCCGGGACTTTCTTCCCCGACCACCACATCAGGGTCAGGGACGTGGACATGCCCATCTGCCTGGTGGGGGATGCAGCCTATCCCCTACAGACCTGGCTGATGAAGCCATACACAGGGCACCTCAACCCCTCCCGGCAGGCCTTCAATGCCAGGCTCACCAGGGCCCGCATTGTGGTCGAGGGGGCCTTTCGACTCCTGAAAGCCCGATTTAGATGCCTCCTCACCTGCCTTGACCTTGCCGAGCACAATATCCCGCCTGTGGTGGCAGCATGTTGTGTGCTGCACAATTTATGTGAGTGGAAGGGGGAGGCTTTCCTGCCAGCCTGGATGGCTGAGGCTGACCGCATGGCTGGCCAGTACATGCAGCCCCGCAGTGCCGCCATCCAGGAGGCCCAGCGGGGGGCTGTCCAGATCCAGGAAGCCCTGCAGGAGAGCTTTGAGGTGGAGGAGGACTGAACTATCCCTGCATGCCCCACTGGGGCCTTCTTCCACCCTCCCCTCTTTCCCCTTTCCCCTCCCTAACCCCCTTTCCTAATGTAAAATAAACACACCTGTTTTGCCAACAAAAATCTCTCTTTATTGTACATAACTGGGGTGGGGGAGCAAGGAGTGAGGATGGGAGAGGGGAGGGGGAAACCTGGGAGGAGGGAGCTGGAAGGGGGAGGAAGGGGAGGAAGGGAAGGGAAAGCTCAGGGTTGGGGGTTCTGCTGGCTCTCCCGTCTCGCAGCACTGTGGGTGCGGGGGCGTCGGGGGAAGTGGATGTGGCAGGTGGGGCAGGAGGGACGGGGGTGCAGAGGAAGTGGAGGGGGAACAGGGGTGGGAGGAGGAGTGAGAGCTGGAGTGGCCACAGGGGCTGGAGCAGGAGGAGGCAGGAACCTGTCCACCAGGGTCTCTGAGGGCACTGCTCTGCTCCTCCAGCACCTCCAAGCTCCGCTGCTGCAGCCGCAGGTCCTCCTGGACCCAGTGGTCCTGGATGCAGAGCTGGTGCTCCAGTAGCCACAGGTGCCACCGCTGGTACTCCTCCAGGTTCCTGATGCGCCTGCTGACCCGGGTACAGGCGGCTGTTGCAGGTGGAGTGGTGCGCCCTGCAGTCCCAGGTGCTGTGGCTGTGGTGAAACAGGAGTAGTGGTCAGTTCTCCCTGGGGACATGGTGGGCGAAACCCAGCCCCCCTCTGCAAGGCGAGGTTGGCGTGTGGGGAACGGGCTAGGGCCCCTGCATGACACCCAGCTGCTGGTCCATGGTGGGCAAGGCACAGGCTCACGGTCCCTGGGATCCCTCTCCTCCCATGCCCCCCATACACAGTGTATCTGAGGGTAGTGGGGAGGAGGAAGAATTAGCACAGGTAAGGGCTGATAGTCTTCTGAGTACAGAGCTACCTGGACTCCCAGCAGCTAACCTCAGCCAGTGTCTATGGTAAGAAGGGTGCACCCAGTGCCGTGTAGATGTACCCTCAGATCTGGTAGAGGGTTCTACTAACTATGCCTGCAAAATGACTGTCTACTTTTATCAGTGTAACAGTAACTAGTTGAACATTTTGCTATTTTCACAGCAGTGATGAGGCAATGGGTCAGTATATTTCAGCTAAAAATATGAAGTGTTTATAGTCTAAATGCAAGACAAGGAGTGGGAGGGGAAAAGTGCCAGTCTAGACGGGATCTTGCGGAAAATAATAAACCCTACAATAAGGGATCTTCCAGAAAAGGGTTTATTTTCCGCAAGATCCCGTCTAGACTGGTGCTTTTCTCCGGCAAAACCCCGAGCCAGAAAAAAGCGGCAGCCATGTTCATGCAAATGCCGCGGGGGATATTTAAATGCCCCGCGGCATTTGCAATTCCGACTGGTCTCATTAGCATCCCTTTTCTGGAAAGGGATGCCAATGTAGACACAGCCCCGGGTTTTTGCACAAGAAGTCTTTTGTGGAAGAGTTCTTGCGCAAAAACTTCTTGCACAAAAGTGTGTCCACACCTCAAAGTGCATTGCTTTTGCGATGCACTTTTGCACAAGAGAGCATCCACACTGCATGGATGTTCTTGCGCAAGAAAGCTCTGATGGCCGTTTGTAGAATGGCCATCAGAGCACCTGTGCTTTTTCAGATAGGCTCTTTTTGTGCAAAAAACCCCTGCAGAGGTCCACACATGCCTTTTTGCGCAAGAGCTGTAGTGCAAAAAGGAGTTATGCCTCATACACGGAGGTATACCTACACCGCAAAAAGCCCTCTGCTCTGTCGATTGACTGTAGATTTTCTTGCACAAAAACGTGCTTGAGGTGTGGATGTAGCCTGAAAGAAAAAGCAGCAAGCTGTATAGCCCATTACTGAGGCTATGTCTAGACTACGGGGTTTTTCTGGAGGTATCCCAGAAAAACTCTGCCAAGTCCAGGGAACGTGTCTGTTCTTCTGCTTTTTTCCTGCAGAACAGCAGATGTGCTCTTTCAGAATCCCTGTCTTTCTCCTTCCATCAGGAAGAAGGGCTCTTCTGAAAGAAGGTTTTTTCCAAAATTTGGCCCAGTGCAGAAGGGCCAAATTTTGGAAAAGCCTCTTCTGAAAAATCTATCAGAAAAAGGTACACAAATTGTGGAGTGCAATGTGCGTACCTTTTTTGATTAAGCCCTGTAGTGTAGACATAGTGGTTCAGCCTTATTACACTACATTGCTTGATGTGACTAGCTTTGCATACATACCACACACACGAAATTGTTCCTTTATTTATTTATTTGGATTGCCCAGTTTATGCTTTATATGGTGGCCTGTAATAAATTTCATATTTCAGACAATAGCTTGTTGCCTCTAGTAGCTTGCCCCTTTCATAATCCAGCACTGCTAAATGCTTCTGCTTTGCTTGCCACTTCCTACCAATGAATTGGATCATTATGATAGCAGCTTTGTGGCTACAGTTAAGGTGCTGTAAATGTTTTCATTCGAGAGAACTACACTCTCTCTGCTCCTCAAACTTGTACATTTGCAATGATTTATAGTGTAGCTGTAAAAATTCACACTATCTTGAGACACTTTCACTCTTCCTCTCAACAGACTGTGTGCAAATACATTATATATATATATATATATATATATACACACACAGTGATGTAACATTTCACTAAATACCCACAAACCAACTAAAAATATTTCCATTGATAATACAGATAAGCAAAATAAGAAAAATGCAGCCTGAAAACGTATTGGGGTTTGCTTTAACTATGTATATTTTGGCATGGAATGTTGACAGTTTGTCTTGTAAAGCTTATAAAGCTTTAACTTTTTGATTCTGACCACATGCATACAAATAACATATAAACAACATCAATACAGACAGTGAAGACACATTTTAGAACTTTGGTGCATTCTACTCATGTCTTGCATTAAATTACTGTCAGTTATTTATTATCCCTTATGACCCAAAGTGTGAAAGATGCAGCAAAGACCCACATAGATCCAATAAGACAAATATCTAACAATCAAAATATAGGGTTTTTTTTGGAGGGGAAAGCCTAAAAACATACATCTCCTTGCACTCTAAATTTGAAATAGCTGGGAAGGGACTATGCAGGACTCTGTTTTAATTTGTATGACTTCTTCCAAGAGGTATTTTCCCCTTCATTCTTTGCGGTGGTATTAATATTGCTATAACTGCCCCATCCCAACACTGAACTAACGGAAGTTCCTGAATTCCTATGCATACTGCACATGCTGCATTAAAGCCTCCTGTGACAGGCTCAACAGTTTGAGCTGAGTTTGCAAAGTCTTTACTTTTCCCTTCATTCTCTCGCTTGTGTGAGGAGCGAGACTGTCAGTGTGTCTCTGATACTTTTTTTGTGGCTGTGTATACAGCTTGTTAACGCTCCTTCACTCCACAACCCACCCACCCAATTTCCTCTCTTCTTTTCTTCTTCTTTCTATGCAGCTATGTTTGGCAACAGCCATCCTGAATAGGCTGCCAGAGATGAAGCTGTTTGTTCTCTTTCCCTGCCATCACACTGGCTCCTCAACTCTCTCACACACAAAGTAACAGTTTCTTGAAATGGCTCAAAGCATACAACCATAGTGGAGAGATGAGGACTGGGGAGAGGAAGCGACTTTTCCTGCTTTCATTTGCAATCTTTCAAAATACAGTGAAAACCAGGGCCCATCCCTGGGATGGGGATGTACATGGTGCAGTACACACACCCCTCCATTCCAGACCCAACCTCCCTCCACCCTGTCCCATCCTCAACCCACCCCACTCCACTTTTCCCTAAACTGCACTCCTGCTCTACCCACCTTTTCCTGCCCCTGCTCTGTCCCCTCCTGTGTCCTTCACACTCTTCCTTCAAGCCCTCCTCCCCGAGGGTATGTCTACACTACCACCCTAGTTTGAACTAGGGTGGTTAATGTAGGCAACCGAAGTTGCAAATGAAGCCTGGGATTTGAATTTCCCAGGCTTCACTTGCATCTTGCCGGGCGCCGCCATTTTTAAAGCCCCGCTAGTTTGGACTCCGTGCCTTCGGCTACACGCGGTACGCAGTAGGTAGTTCGGATTAGGCTTCCTATTCCGAACTACCGGTACACCTCGTTCCACGAGGGCTGTGTCTACACTGGCCACTTATTCCGGAAAATCAGCTGCTTTTCCAGAATAACTTGCCAGCTGTCTACACTGGCCCCTTGAATTTCCGGAAAAGCACTGATGATCTACTGTAAAATCATCAGTGCTTTTCCGGAAAAACTATGCTGCTCTCGTTCGGGCAAAAGTCCTTTTCCGGTAAACTGTTCCGGAAAAGGGCCAGTGTAGACGGCACAGATTTCTTTTCCACAAAAAAGCCCCGATTGCGAAAATGATGATAGGGGCTTTTTTGCGGAAAAGTGCGTCTACATTGGCATGGACGCTTTTCCGGGAAAAGTGCTTTTCTGGAAAAGCACCCTGCCAATGTAGACACGCTTTTCCAGAAATACTTATAACGGAAAACTGTTCCGTTTTAAGCATTTCTGGAAAATCATGCCAGTGTAGACGTAGCCGAGGAGTAACGGTAGTTCAGAATAGGAAGCCTAATCCGAACTACCTACTGCGTACCGCGTGTAGCCGCAGGCACGGAGTCCGAACTACCAGGGCTTTAAAAATGGCGGCGCCCGGCTTTATGCAAATGAAGCCTGGGAAATTCAAATCCCGGGCTTCATTTGCAACTTCGGTTGCCTACATTAACCACCCTAGTTCGAACTAGGGGGCTAGTGTAGACAGACCCTAAGTGACATGACCTGGGGATTACTGGGGGGTCTGGCATGTGCAGCAGAGGTTGCCCCGCCTCTACAGTCACCACTGCTGCAGTGAAGTGAAGCGACCTGGCTGGCACATGGCAGAGCAGAGCATGCTAGGGATGGGTTACTCCACTTCCTGCTGCTCCCACCACTGCTGGTGAGTACGGGGGTGGACCCAACCCCTGCTGCTGTCACCAGGTTCCTCCCCTCCCCGTAATCCCTCAGGCTGCTCCAAACTGTCTAGTGGCTCTGACAAAAACATTATTTTCTTTTTCTTGCACAATTACTAGATTAGGGATGGGCTGCGAAATCCAGACCCAAAGTTCAAGCCAAAAAGTGGGATGTCCCATTGACTAGACAGGAGCCAGCAAACAATTCTGACAGTTTTAGTGGATCCAGTCTTCTTCCATGTGTCACAAAAATTCATTGGATTGAAATCTGGGCATGAATCCACCACCCAATTTCCATGGGCATTCAGGAAGCTTTCATTAGGGGTTGGGTAATATAGCTTCACATCCATATCTAAAGAACATGCAGCAGTTATGACTGAAAAGGCTGCTAGCATTAGCTATGTGATGATGGGAGGAGTACTACCTTTTTGTAAACATCCCAGCATTCAGTAACTAAAGGCTTAAACCCAGAACAGAGGGTAACCAGGAAGTGTTGGCAGGGAGCCAGGAGAGCCAATGGGAAGAGAGGGAAAGATTTTTTTAAATGAAACAAGTTTTGCCTTTCCTTTGTGTGTAAGTCAGAGCAGGAGCTGGGAGAGAAATGGATTAAGCAGTAATAAGGCATGGATTTTCCATCAATGTCCATGTCTAAGAAAAGAAAACCTAAACTTTGGAACAGCATGGATGTATGCAGAACAGGGAGGCTACATCTACACTGGGCCACTTATTCCGGAAAAGCAGCCGCTTTTCCGGAATAAGCTGCGAGCTGTATACACTGGCCGCTTGCTTTTCTGGAAAAGCAATGATGATCTAATGTAAAATCGTCATTGTTTTTCCTGAAAAACTATGCTGCTTCCATTCGGGCAAAAGTCCTTTTCCGGAAAAACTGTTCTGGAAAAGGGCCAGTGTAAACAGCACAGTAGTCTTTTCCGCAAAAAAGCCCCGATCGCGAAAATGACAATCGGGGCTTTTTTTGCGGAAAAGCGCATCTACATCGGCACGGACGCTTTTCCGGAAAAAGTGCTTTTCTGGAAAAGCATCCTGGCAATGTAGACGTGCTTTTCCGGAAATACTTATAACGGAAAAACTGTTCCGTTTTAAGCATTTCCGGAAAAGGGTGCCAGTGTAGACGTAGCCGGAATGTTTATAGTGAGATGTGATCAGGTTATTTTCTTTGTTTTCTTGGTTTGTGGGACATCTCTGTGCTGCTTAGAAAACCCCAACAAAAACCTGTACATCAGGGTGGGGAACCTCAGGCCCAGGGACCAGATGCAATCCCTGGCTTGCCTGGATCCAGCCTCTGAGGCTCAGGTCCTCACTGAGCATGAGGGAGCCCACACTGGCACTCCAGCCTCCCCGCTGTCTCACTGCTGGACTGGAGCACCCCAAATCTGCTAGGCTGGGCCCCCTGGCTCTGGTGTGGGAGAGGAATGTGGGGAGTGTCTTTCTACTTCTCACTTGGGGGCCATGTCAGTGAGGGTTCTTGTTTTTTTCTCATTTGTATTGGCCCCCAACTGATTTTTTGTATGTGTCAGCAGCCCCCGACCCAAAAAAGGTTCCCACCCCTGCTATACTCTGTAATTGAAACTGAATCCTAGGAAAGCACATCTCTGTGCTTTAATCTCTTTTTAGTTGCTCTGTAACACCTAGCACTCAAGTATGCTTTACTAAATAGCTCCTCTTTGTTTGTTAAGAAAACAATCACCTTTTTAAGACTAAACTAATCCCTGTGTCCTAGAAGGCAGGAGATTCTCTGTCCCTGTGCTGGAACTGAAGGTCAGCTATTAAGAGATTACAGTTTATTTCCAAGCTGAGGATTTGTCCCCTATGGGAGGACTAAAGAGGTTGGGGTTACCCCATAGGGAGAGAAGTTCCCAAGTACATCTTCCTGGCTTCAAGAGGCTTTTGCCTTTGGGTGGTAGCAGCATACCATGCAAGGTCAGGGAGTCTGTGACCTTGGGGAGTTTTTAAACAGAAGCCTTTAGTGGCAGGCTATTTTAAGGTTTCTTGCAGGCCTCCACCTTCTGCACTTGAAGTATCAGAGTGGGGAACAGCCTTGGCAATCTACAAACTGACATACTCATAAATGAAAACTAAACAAGTTCACTTTCATGTTACTGCTGCTCACATAGGGTCTGTCTACACTATCCCCCTAGTTCGAACTAGGGTGGCTAATGTAGGCATTCGAACTTGCAAATGAAGCCCAGGATTTAAATATCCCGGGCTTTATTTGCATGTTCCTGGGTGGGCGCCATTTTTAAATTCCCTTAGTTCGAACTGACTGCCCACGGCTACACGCGGCAGTCAGAAGTTAATCCGAACTAAGTCCTTAGTTCGAATGAACTGTTATTCCTCCTGCAATGAGGTGTAACAGTTAATCCAAACTGAGGACTTAATTCGGATTAACTTCTGACTGCCACGTGTAGTGGAAATAAGGAGATTTGAAAATGGCGCCCACCCAGGAACATGCAAAAAAGGCCAGGATATTTAAATCCCGGGCTTCATTTGCAAGTTCGAATGCCTACATTAGGCTAGTTCGAACTAGGGGGCTAGGGAAGACATACCCGTAGGTATTAGTTTCATAAGAACTGGAAGCAGCCCTGAGAGGTCATCAAGTCCAGTCCCCTGCACTCATGGCAGGACCAAGCACCATCTAGACCATGTGTGGGCAAAATATGGGCCACAGGCTGAATCTGGCCTCCCAGGCTTTGTCTACACTGCAGGGTTTTTGTAAAAGAAGCCTTTTGCAGAAGAGTTCTTGCACAAAAATGTCTTGAGCAAGAGCACGTCCAGACCTCAAAGTGCATCACAAAAGTGGTGTACGTTTGCGTAAGAGAGTGTCCACACTGCATGGATGCTCTTGTGCAAGTGGGGGTCAGCAACATGTGGACCAATGTTCCCCCTAATCTTTTCCAGCAATGTGCAAATTTTTTCCATCCTTGTGCAGAATGAATTTTTCATGTGCACCGAAGCATGTGTGAATGTGCACACCAGCAGAAATAAAAAACCTAGGTGTGGGCACTCTGCTAATCAGCTGGACAACATTTGAATCTCTCCTGACTGGCCGCACAAGGGAACATCTTACAGGGAATTCTGATGTGGTCAAGTGAAAATAACATGCTGGGACTTTGACAAGGTCCTTCATAAAGGCTCTTCAGCAAAGTAAGCAGTCGTGGGATAGGAAGAAGGTCCTTTCATGGATCAGTTAGTGCAGGGGTTCTCAAACTTTTTGACACGGGGACCAGTAAATCCATTTACGAGCTTTCGGAGGACCGGTAACATTCATTTGCTTATTTGCATATTCATTAAGCAAATGATGAATATGCAAATACGTTGTTTTTGGTCCTCCCAAAGCCCCCAGGGCCAGCTTTAGGAAAGCTTTTGATATGGCCCCCCACAATATCCTTACCAGCAAGTTAAGGGAATATGGATTGGGAAAATGGACTGTAATCCAATAAAACCCTGCACCACCACATCGTGTATTGAAAAGGGGCTCATTTATTTTCAGAAAGCCGACACCATCTTTGGAATTTTTTATCCATATTCTCATTCCGGATGGTGACTGCACCAGGTTCTCTCCATTCTGACACATTGCAGTGCCTTTAAACCTCACTGTCAGCAGCGGGGATATTTAAAAGGCACTGCTTTTCCATTTTTATTCAGGATCTGCGTGCGCCCTGCACTGTCCCGCTCCCCACTGTCAAAATCTCTCCCTCTTCCCCTCCCACTAGCCCTGCTGTCCTCACCAGCCGATTCTCTCCCGATCTCCCCTGGCAAGCCTGATGCCCCTGCCCTGCTTCTGCTGGTCAGTTCTCCCCACCTCCACCCATCTTTCCCAGCCAGCCCCACTGCTCCCACCCCCTGGCCAGCCCTGCTTCCGCTGGCCGGTTCCCTTGCCAGCCCTGTGATATCCCCCATCCAGCCTCACTGCCCCCACCAACTGTCCCCCCCCCTCCGCGTTCTCTCCTGGCCAGCCGCACTGCCCCCGCCAGTCCCCCCAGCCAGCCCAGCTTCCACCAGCTGGTTCCCCTGCCAGCCCTGTGATATCCCCCATCCAGCCTCACTGCCCCCACCAGCCGGTTCCCCCTCCCCGATCTCTCCTGGCCAGCCCCACTGCTCCTGCCCCCTGTCTCCCCCCACCAGCCCTGCTTCCGCCGGCTGGTTCCCCTCCTTATCTACTCCAGGCAGCTCCACTGCCCCAACCCTGCTTCCCTGTGGCCCATATCCAACCCCTCCACCCCCGCAGCCAGCAATAAGAGCTCACCTGGTAACCCTCACTATGCCTCTGCCTGAAATATACGCCCAGCTGAGGGCGTGGGGGACCCGGCACTGAATGGGCAGTCCGGGAGCCTGGAACACCCTGGCAGCCATGCTGAGGCCTGGTATTTTTTTCCTGCGGCCCGCTACTGGGCAACGGCCCGTAGTTTGGGAAACACACAGTCTGTGTATGTCTACACTACAGCACTAATTCGAACTAACTTAGTTCAAATTAGTTAATTCGAACTAAGCTAATTCGAATTAGCGCATCTAGACTTAAAAACTAGTTCGAATTAGCATTGGACCCTGAACCGAGGTTCAGGATGGCCGGAAGCAGTGCCGGCAGGGCGTCAGATTAGGACTTAGAACGTGGTGCTGCTGTCTCAGGCTAGCCGAGGGCTGTGCTTAAAGGGACCCGACCCCCATCTCCGACAGATAGTTCTCAGGGGTGCCCCGCTTGCAAAACAGTCCTGGCTTGGAGTGCCCTGAGTGCCCACACTTGGCACATCACAGCACTCGGCCATCAGCCCGGCTGCACTTGCCGCAGGCTGCCATCCGGAGGGGGGGGGGGTCAACCAAGGGGCTTCAGGAGAGCTTCCACCCCAAGGAGCCCGCAGAGCCACCCCAGTCCTCCCCATCGGGGGCTCATGCCCCATTCCTCCCTCACCTCCTTCCAATTACCCCTCCCTAGCCCCCCTTCCTGATGTACAAAATAAAGGACACGTGTGTTCAAAAATAGAAACTCTCTTTATTGAACAAAACTCAGGGAGACTGGGAAAAGGAGGTGGGAGAGGGGAAGAGAGAGGGTGGGAGAGGGGAGGGCAACTAAAATGATCAGGGGTTTAGAACAGGTCCCATATGAAGAGAGGCTAAAAAGACTGGGACTTTTCAGCTTGGAAAAGAGGAGACGGAGGGGGGATATGATAGAGGTCTATAAAAGCATGAGTGGTGTGGAGAGGGTGCATAAAGAAAAGTTCTTCATTAGTTCCCATAATATAAGGACTAAAGGACACCAAATTAAATGAATGGATAGCAGGCTTCAAATTAACAACAGAAAGTTCTTCTTCACAGAGCAAATAGTCAACCTGTGGAACTCCTTGCTGCAGGAGGCTGTGAAGGCTAGAACTAGAACAGAGTTTAAAGAGAAGTGAGATAAAGTCATGGAGGTTGGGTCCATGGAGTGGTATTAGCCAGGGGATAGAAATGGTGTCCCTGGCCCCTGTTTGTGGAAGGCTGGAGATGGATGGCACGAGACAAATGGCTCGGTCATTGTCTTCGGTCCATCCCCTCCAGGGTCCCTAGTGCTGGCCACTGTCGGCAGACAGGCTACTGGGCTAGATGGACCTTTGGTCTGACCCCGTACGGACATTCTAAGCTCAGGGCTCAGGGTCGGGGGTCTCAGTGGACCACCTTTATTTTCATGCAAACCTGCTTCTGGGTGGCGAGGCTGGCAGCTCTCCTGCCCTAGACGGCCACTTTCCTGTGCCTAGTGCGGAGGTCGTGGATGAGGTCCACGATGTCCGTACTAGACCAGGCGGGCACCCGCCTCTTGCAGCCCCGGGAAAGCTCCCGGGAGCCGCCAGCCTGGTCCCGGGAAGAGGCGGAGGGCTGGGTGGCAGCAGGTGGCTGGCTCGAGCCGTGCCAGGTGCAGGGTCTGCTGGCTGGGTGCTGGCAGGCTTGCACCTGGCACGGGCACCGTAGCCAGACCGTGCCCCTTTAAGGGCTCCGGGACCGGGAGGGGGGCAGAAGAGTTTCCCTGGTGGTGCCCAGAGTGGCCACCAGGGCAAGCTGGGGAGGGCTAGCCTCCCACTAGTTCGAATTAAGTGGCTACACAGCCCTTAATTCGAAGTAGTTAATTCGAACTAGGCGTTAGTCCTCGTGGAATGAGGTTTATCTAGTTCGAATTAAGCGCTCCGCTAGTTTGAATTAAGTTCAAACTAGCTGTTTGTATGTGTAGCTCCTATCAAAGTTAATTCGAACTAACGGCTGTTAGTTCGAATTAACTTTGTAGTGTGGACATACCCTCTGTGATAAAAGATAGGGGAGAAAGTTAGGGATAAATGGTCAGTTTTCACAGGGCAGAGAGATAAGTAACAAACATCTATATTGGGATCGGTGCTGTTCAACATATTCATTATTGATCTGGTGGGGTAAATGGTGAGATGATAAATTTGCAGATGATACAAAATTACTCAAAGAAGTTAAGTTCAAAGCTGACTACAAAGAGTTACAAAGGTCAGAAAACTGGGTAACCAGGCAACCAAGTAGCAGATGAAATTCAGTGTTGATAAATGCCAAGTAATGCTCACTAGTAAAATATAATCCCAACTATACATACAAATTGATGGAGTTCAAATTAGCTCTTGCCACTCAAAAAGACATCATGGTGTCATTGTGTATACTTTTCTGAAAACATCTGTTCAATGCACAGCAGCAGACAAAAGAACTAACAGAATGTTAGAAACCATTACAAAAGGATAGATTATAAACCAGAACATATCATGACGCCACTATGTAAAGACATGACACACTTACACCTTAAGTCCTTCATGTGATTCTGGTTGCCTTATTTCAAAAAAGATATATTAGAACTGGAAAAGGAGAAAGGCAATGAAAATGATTAGGGCTATGGAACAGCTTCCATACCAGAAGAGATTAAACAGATTGGAACTGTTCATCTCAGACAAGAGATTACAGAGGGTGGAATATGACAGCAGTCTATAAAATCCTGAAGGATGTTTTGAAAGTAAATAAGGAAGAGTTGTTTATCCCTTTATGTAACACAAGAACTGGAGGTCACCCTATGAAATTAATGGGCAGCAGGTTTAAAACAAACTTAAGAAAATGCTTCAGATAACGCAGTTAACCTGTGGAACCTGTTGCCAGGGGATGTTCATAAGTTCATAGAGGATATGCCCACAAATAGATATAAACCAAGATGGCCAGGGACAAAAAAAATCCAAAATAAACCCACAGCCATCTGTGCTATTGCAAAGACATAGTAATTTGGCCATTACAGACTGAGAAACCCATATTTTTGACAGTCATACAGCCCTAGAAAGCAAACTTTGTTCCACTTCAGTACCCAGTGAAACCCTTTGCATGTCTCTAATTGCACTGATGTTTTTGCTTCGTCAGCCACTCCCCACAGCCATAGAGGGGCACAATCTCTCCCCCATCCCACATGGCACTAATTAAAAGGTTTCACATGTAGTAGAGGTCAGCACCTGAAATAAAATGATTATAAAATAGGAAGGTGCATGGACTACTAAATAAAACAAGTGACTCTAAGGCTACATCTAGACTGCAAGCCTCTTTCGAAAAAGAGTGTGTAGACTACCACCAGTACTTTCAAAAAAGCAAGCTGCTTTTTCAAAAGAGAGCACCCAGGCAGTCTGGATGCTGTCTTTTGAAAAAACACAGTCCATAGCGCCTTTTTTTGTAAGAGCACTTTCAAAAAAAGACGTTCTTCCTCTTAAAACGAGGTTTTCCGCAGTCCAAAAAACTGCCGCATGCTTTTGATTTACTTTTGAAAGAACACAGCAGCAGTCTAGATGCAGAGGAAGTTTTTTTGAAAAAAGGCCACTTTTTTCGAAAAAACCCTGTAGTCTAGACACATCCTTAGTCAGGACATCTAGTTGTCAGTTCTTAGTTCTGCAACTGACTTGTATGATCTTAAGGAATTTACGCTGCCTACCTCAGCTTCAGTTCTCCATCTGTACATTGGGGATGAATGTTTATGCTCCTCTCAACTGAGTGGAGAAGTCTGCTTCTGAATAGTGTGCAGAAAGCACATAACATAAGCTTTCCACAGTGGCTTCTAAATAAAGTTCATATTGTTAGTTTCAAACTATAAAGTCCTAAAAATTGTGGATTCTGGTCACCCAATGCATGTCTCTTCCTGGTCCATCCTCCTATAACAGGACATCAGTTGAAGTGCCCATCCTGGACTCCCTTGAAAATAAAGGGGGTCTGTAGACAGGACATTCTCCAGAAAAGATTGTGTAATGTGAGTTAGCATTTTTCTCTTTGGTACATTCTGGGCATACTGCAAAGTCTGTCTTTTCTCATGGGCATTTACGGAGAATGGGAATCCATAGCTGGGGGAACTGGAGACCCATAGTGATGTATATATAGAATGGGGTGTATGAAGACACGGTTGGGCAGTAGTCTTGTGGGAGAGTGTTAACTGGAACATACGTAATTGGAATAACTGCTGCATTTGAATTGGTGCAAACAGATTAGGGATGAATTTTTCAAAGTGCCTAAAGGAATTGGATGCCTAACTTCCTTAGAAAATCCCAGTCTAAATGGTCAACAAGGGTTTCTCATCTTTCCTTCTGGCCTTTTCCTAGGTTCACTAGACAAGTATTGTGGAAAGAGGAAGGAACTTGTTCCTCCTTCTTATTCCCATTCAATGGGAAACCTGAATCCTTATCTTGTGGTCAAGAGTGCCAGCAACTGAACCCCCTCGCCATTTAAATTACTCCACCATTCTTGTTCTTCATATTATGAAGAAATAAGCTGGCATCTTTTTGATATGGAGAAACTTACACTAAGATGGATAAATATATATAATTAGCTAAGGAAAGACCAAACTCCTGTGAATACAATGCACTCTGAGACAACCCTCCATTAAAAGCCTCTTTGTTTAAACGTCAATATTTTAGCAATAACAGCAAAAAACTATGACAAGCATTTATTTTTCACTTTTTATTTAGGCCCCTCAAATAGGTTAATCAGATAATTCCTTTTATACCTTGAACTTTGTCTCTACTCCACTCCCACTCTTCCCACTCTCTTAGTTAAACTGGATCCCAGAGCATTACTAGCAGAGATTTTCCACTTTTGTAATCTTCATTCTCTCTGCCTACCGTTGTTATTGTAGATCTGCACTGGGAGATGTACAGTACAGAACAACATCCACTTAAAGAGGCAGTAAGGCTGTGTACCTAGGGACACAGAATCCTACCATGAACAGTAACAAAAGAACAATAGTATTTACATACCACACAGTACAAAGGAGGAGAGGAGACCTAGCCAACTACTTATACAAGCTGACAAATTCCACACAATTCATGTTGCCCTCTTTTTGCAGATCCAGCTTGGCAAGCTGCCACTGAGAAATCCACATTAAGTGGGAGAAGGGGGCAATCCCCACAAAATCAAGTGCTATGTGCACATGTGTATTTGTCTAGATGGGCACACACACAAACAAGCACACGATTAAGAGGTTAAGGAGGGAAACAAGTCCAGAATATAAAATCCATCGCACGCTTTAAAAGTCATGTTTTCATATTTGTATTCCAACCCAGAAGACAGAACTCACCTGAGGGGAGGAAGGAAAAAGGGGTAGGAGTTGAGGGACTGGCTTTTAAAAAATCTGTTCCCTTCAGAGATTAGATTTGGGCTGACTGGAAACATCAGCATTCTGCACTCTCGGGGGAATTAAAGGCTAAGCTTTCTCCTCCTTCC
This sequence comes from Pelodiscus sinensis, assembly GCF_049634645.1. NCBI lineage: Eukaryota > Metazoa > Chordata > Testudines > Trionychidae > Pelodiscus > Pelodiscus sinensis. The sequence continues at coordinate 7,574,053 of NC_134730.1, read as the reverse complement.
CTCCCCCAGTAAACAGTGCTGAACTGATGATGCAACATTCAGATTTAATATGTTGTAGAGGCCCCAGCCAAGGCAGCATTATTACCAGTAGCCCTGTACTATGCAGAACTGTTGTACTGAGCAGATCCTAGAATGTTTTGCTAGAAAAGGAACAATTACTCATTTTCACAATCTGCTAATTTAAATATGTGAATATTAAGAACAATTAAGATTCTGCCCAGGAGGACTTAACATTGGATGCTTTGACTGACGTGTGGGTATAGAATTTAGTTACCATTAGAGCAAGTTTCAAAGAAAACAAGGGATCTCAGTAGTGGAAATGCATTCTATGAAGCACTAAGTAAAGCAAATACTTCCAAACCACCAATGAACATCAATCTGACCTACCAGATCCCCCCTATCAACACCAAAGGAAAAATAATTCTATATGGACTCCCCCTGACGGTCGGAATTACAATCTAGATTTCTATATACAAAGCTTCCGCAACCACGCACAGACTGACATTATTCGCAAACGACAACAAGCGACACAATCTCAGCCGCGCTGAACACCATGCCATCCAGAGTCTCAAAAACAACCTGGACATTATAATCAAACCAGCTGACAAAGGGGGTGCTCTGGTCATTATGAATAAGGCCGACTATAACCAGGAGGCAACCAGACAACTCTCGAATACCACATTTTACAAACTTCTCTCCTCTGATCCCACCTCGGAATACCAAAAGAAACTACACTGTCTCCTTAAAAGCCTCCCCACAGCTACTCGGGAACAAATCCACACAGAAACACCTTCTGACCCCCGACCAGGATTGTTCTATCTGCTTCCCAAGATCCATAAACCTGGACATCCCGGACATCCCATCATCTCTGGTATTGGCACACTCACTACTGGTCTATCCAGCTATGTAGACTCTCTTCTCAAACCCTTCGCAACCAACACCCCCAGCTATCTCCGAGACACTACTGACTTCCTACGGAAACTACAAAACATCGATAACTTCCCCAATAACACCATCCTTGCCACCATGGATGTAGAAGCTCTATACACCAACATCCCACATGAAGACAGATTACAAACAATTAGAAACACTATCCCAGAGGACACCACTGCCAACCTGATAGCAGACCTATTTGTTCTCACCCACAATTATTTCCAGTTTGAGAACAACTTATACCTACAGATCAGCGGCACAGCCATGGGTACACGCATGGCCCCACAGTATGCTAACATCTTTATGGCTGACCTAGAACAACGTTTCCTCAACTCCCATCCCCTTTTACCCCTTCTCTACTTACGCTACATCGATGACATCTTTATGATCTGGACGCATGGCCAAGAAACACTGGAGATATTCCACAGAGATTTCAACAACCTACACCCCACCATCAACCTCAGCCTGGACCATTCTACACGAGAGGTCCACTTCCTGGACACCACAGTACAAATCAACAATGGAAAATTAGACACCACTCTCTACAGAAAACCCACCGACTCATACAGTTACCTACATGCTTCCAGCTCCCAACCAGAACACACCATACGATCCATCGTCTATAGCCAAGCCCTTCGATACAACCGCATCTGCTCTAATCCCACTGACAGAGACCAGAAGCTTCAGGATCTCTACCAAGCATTTATAAATCTCAACTACCCACCCGGAGAAATAAAAAAGCAAATTGAAAGAGCCAGACGAATACCTAGAAACCATCTACTTGAAGACAGACCCAAGAAAACCAACAATAGAACACCACTTGTAATCACCAACAACCCCCAACTTAAACCTGTCCAACACATTATCAATAAACTACAGCCTATACTGGAACAAGATACCATACTCCAAGAGGCTCTGGGAGACAGACCCATAGTCTCCTATAGACAACCACCTAACCTCAAGATGATTCTTACCAACAACCACAGGACATACCACACTAATACCAACCCTGGTACCTTCCCTTGCAACAAACCCTGTTGCCAGCTTTGTCCACATATTCATTCTGCTGATACCATTATTGGACCTAACCAAGTGAGTTATAAGATCAAGAACACATATTCCTGCGCATCCAGAAATATAATTTATGCTATCATGTGCCGAAAGTGTCCGTCTGCTATGTACATTGGACAAACATCTCAGACACTTCGCCAAAGGATTAATGCCCACAAAACAGATATCAGACAGGATCACAAAGAAAAAACAATTTCTTGCCATTTCAACCAGAAAGGACACTGTCTCAGGGTATGTCTACACTACCCTCCTAGTTCGAAGTAGGAGGGTAATGTAGGCATACCGCACTTGCAAATGAAGCCCGGGATTTGAATTTCCCGGGCTTCATTTGCATAAGCGGGGAGCCACCATTTTTAAAACCCCGCTCGTTCGAACCCCGTGCAGCACGGCTACACGGGGCACAAACTAGGTAGTTCGAACTAGGCTTCCTAGTTCGAACTACCGTTACTCCTCGTGAAATGAGGAGTAACGGTAGTTTGAACTAGGAAGCCTAGTTCGAGCTACCTAGTTCATGCCCCGTGTAGCCGCGCTGCACGGGGTTCGAACCAGCGGGGTTTTAAAAATGGTGGCTCCCCGCTTATGCAAATGAAGCCCGGGAAATTCAAATCCCGGGCTTCATTTGCAAGTGCGGTATGCCTACATTACCCCGCTAGTTCGCACTAGCGGGGTAGTGTAGACATACCCTCAATGACTTAACTACCTGTATTCTGCTACAAAGACCTTTTACATCTGCACTTGACAGGGAATCCTCTGAACTGTCATTCATGCTAAAATTCAACACTCTCCGCGGGGGATTGAACAAAGACTCCAACTACCTTACCCATTACAAAGATAGCTTCCCCAGTTATCACCTCTAATACCATTAGCTCACAGACATCTACCTTTCCCCACCTCTAATATCATTAACTCTCAGACACTTACCTTCCTCCCCCTCCCCATCTCCCTTCTGTTCTGAAATGTGATTTGTACTTTTCATATGTGTTCATTTTTTTTAAATTGTATCCTTTGGTATATATGGTTGTGACTATTTTCTTCCACTATTTGATCTGAGGAAGTGGGTCTGGCCCACAAAAGCTCATCATCTAATAAACCATCTTGTTAGTCTTTAAAGTGCTACATTGTCCTGCATTTTGCTTAAGAAAGTGGTTCCTCCAAAATTAAACAGCACCTCCCAGTGGGATAATTTCTCCTGTTAAATCCCCACATGCAAATAAGAAAAGCCACAGATAAATTTACTGCAGAAATTCAGACAACAGAAGACCTATTACTGTCAAACTAATACTACTATAGCTACATGAAAAAATTACAAATATAGATCAAAGTCTGAAGGTGCTTAAAGATACAGATAGGTGCCTAGTGAAATTTACAAAAACACCTAAAGGAGTTAGCTGCCTAATTCCTATTGATTTCAATGGGAGTTAGATGCCTAACCTGATTAAGTGCTTTTGTAAATCTCACTGCATACCTGTCTGCATCTTTAGGCATCTAAATCTCTTTATAAATCTGTTCCCAATAACGACACCAATACTTATGTATTGCTATTAGGATTATGCCATGGAATTATAGTACATCCTTACCAGAGCACCCCCTTTCAGCATTTTGGGTACTTCTACAATGCACCATTTTTCCAGAATAAGGTCTGCTATTCCAGAAAAGCAATACTAGTGTCCACACTACAATTGCACTATTTCATCAGAAAGTCAAAATAATGGAGGGCTTTGTCCAATGGTGGTAAACCTCATTCCATGAGGAATAAGCATTTTTCCGAAAAAGCTTATTCAGAAAAAAAGTGTGTGTGTACACGGAATAGGGAGTTTTTTCAAAAAAAGAAGCCTCCAGGAAATAACATAGGTGTCCTGCCACTCCATCCACACTCATCACAACTCTATAGTTTCTGTTCCCTGACAGCTCTTAAAGCTGAAGACACAGGGGACAGAGCTTAGGGCAGGGGACAGAGCAGGCCTTGGGAGCTTCCAGACACTGCACAGCTGCCAGTGGCACACATCTGGGCACTATGTCCCAGCCACAAGCCCCCCAAGAGCTCACTGCCCATCCCAGGGAGCATGCACAGGGCTCCCAGGAGTCTGCCAGGGGCCAAAAGAGGTGAGCACTGTCCTAGTCTGGGGTGGAGTTCCTGACCCTCCTCGAGGTGTGGGGCGATGAGGAAAACGCCCAGGATCTCCACTCCAGACACAGGAATGCTGACATCTATGGCCGGATGGCTGACAATCTGGTCATGAAGGGCCACAACAGGACTCTGGAACAGGTCTGGAGCAAGGATAAAGAGCTCTGGCAGACCTACGCCAGGGCAAGGGAGCACAGCTCATTCTCTGAGGCAGGAGCCCACTCTTACCCCTACTATGAGGACCTGTACCACATCCAGGGGGGTGGTATGGAATAGGGAGTTCCCTATTCCCCTGGTGGTGGACATACGGCTGGAAATGCCCATTGTTGCCTGCCCAGGAGCCCCAACCCAGAAGGAGAAGGAGGAGAAACAGGAGGAAGAGGAGGAAACAGTGAGCACAGTGACCACCATCACCCTGGAGCCAATACCCCATAGCCTGGATGTCTCCCAGGCATCCTCTGAGGCTGGGGAGGGATCATCAGGTGAGTGCTCTTAGTTTTCACACACACAGGGTGGAGGTGGTGGGAATTGAGAGGCTGTGGTGTGATCGTTGCTTGGCCTTCTTGGCCTGGCCATTGTGCTGCAGTCCGTGTATGTGAAAGCACATGCAGCACCAGTCTGCACCATGAAGCCCCAGGAGGCAGCACCAGAGCACCTCTGGGATCCTGTTCACAAGCTCTGGGGAGACCTCCCACACTTCGGACCTGTGGGTGGAATAGGGGGATGCCCTCCCACCACCAGCCACTGTTGAAAGGAGGTTAGGGACAAGTGCACATGCACGCACACTCACAGACTCTGGAGTGCTGCCCATGGCACATGGGCATGCCTGCACGCTCGAGCCACCACTTACTCCCAAGGACAGCCCTGCCAGGCGCATGTGTGTGTGCAGAACTGATGGAGGCCCAGACAGCCTGAAGCCCCTCTCCCACCCATTGGATTCCAGTGTGGCTGGACATTTCCCTTGCCTGCTTGTCTGTGGGATGGGGGTGAGGGGGAAATCATGGTCCCCTGGGGACCTCTGGGCCCCTGTGAGGCAGGGCCCACTGTTCAGGCTACACATGGCCTTGGTCCCAGGACATCATCTTCCTCTGACCCGAGAACTGTTGCTCTTAGCTCACAGATGAGGGCCAGCCCTCAGGGACAGTGTCTCCAGGGATGTCTGACCACCTCTCTTTATTCTTCCCAGCTGGATCAGCTGTGACTGAGGGGCAATTGACTGCAGCTGAGCCAGCTGCCCGACCCCAAAAATCTGCAGGCATCTGATAGTCCAGAAGGACCTTATGAGGGAGCATGTGTTTGTCCTCCAGGACATGCAGAAGATGCTGACCCAGATGTACAGTGGCAGGCCCAGATGTGGACCGAGCTGCTGCAGCAGGGCTGCAACATGTGTGCGACCGTCCGGTCGATGACCTACCCAACACCAGAGCCAGTCCATGCTCCAGCCCCTGCTCCCCCTCCCATGCCAGCCCCTGCTCCCCCCTTCCATGCCTACCTCCTCTCCCCCTCCTATGCCTGACCTCACTCTAGGCCCCCCTCCAGAACCATCTCTCCATCATGGGGTGTGGTTACAAGGGCATTGCTCCCGTACACAGGCAGAGGTTCTCAGTGATGAGCTTCGAGTCAAGCTCATGCAGAGCCATGAAAGCAGCCTACAGAAACTACAGCAGAAACTGCAGCATGGCAGTGTGGGGCCCAGAGGCAGTTCCAGCTCCATGGTAAGGAGTGTGCTGTGGTGTCCAAAGGCAGGGCAACCAGAGCACACAGAGGAAATGCTTTGCTGTCCCTCGGAGAGGTAGGCAAGCACGCAGAAGAAGCTGAGAAACGGCTGTCCGGGGGGTCCCTTTAAGCACACGTCTCAGCTAGCCGTAGGTAATGGCACCTGGAAGCAACTGCTGACCTAACGCCTTGTCCGAACTGGTTCCAGGTGGCCTTAAATGTGAGATAGTGTTCAATCAGTGTAGGTGCTATCTTTTGAAATAGCACATTACTATTTCATTATGCTTTTTGTTTCCGGAAGATCTCTTTTGGAAAAGTTTATTCTGAAAGAAGCCTGCAGTGTAGGTGTATCCTTAGTAATGAAGCAGCAACAAAGCTGCAATTTCCCAATTACTCTTCTGCTGCTCTAATGCCTTCTGGATTGCAGAGATTTAGTTCTCTGCCTAGGCCACTTACAGATCTACCCCTTCAGATATTCCAAAAGTTCCAACCAGTATGAAGCAACATAAAGTCTTCCCTTTCGTTTGGTCTTCTAGGCACCAGTCTTTCCCAGTACCACAGTAAGAGCTCCACATCTTCTCCCTATGCCTCCTCCCCCACAACTGAGTAAGGCTCTTCTTTTTTAAGCCCCTCCCTGGAAGCCTGCCTCCTGCTCAGTTTTGGCTTGTTTGGCCGTCAGTAACTTATTGGCCCCTTCTTGCCTTGCGCTGAGGCTTTTGGGCCCTATTACATATGCATTTTAAGGTATTATGGAAGAAATAAAATATTTTAAAGCATTCTTCAGCAGAGGTAGGTGTGTGTGTGTTTGTGTATAAAATAAAATTCATGGCTTTCCCACTCAAGTTTATTTTTTTAGGGTAAATATGAGTGAGGATGGGAGACTGTGTATGTTGTACTGGGAGAATTGTGCTGATTTGTGATGATGGCGAAGAGGAGTATGGACTGATATAAGGAGCTAATTGTGTTGGAGTTGTATGTGCAGGTTGTGTGAATAGCTTTGAAAATCTGTGACAAGTGGGCCAAGTAATCCACTGTTTGTGCAGTCTTCCTCATGTAACCAATGAAATAGTTTCATGCAGATTAGGTAGAATCACAGAGGTGATTGGCTGAACCTAGACAAAGGTATGGCATGGCAGAGGTACTAGGGATGCAAAATCCCATTTAAAAAGTAAACCAGTTAAATGTTACATTTAACCAGTTAACTGTGATCCCACAAGCTCTAGGGGCTGGTGCATCCATCAGATTTTCCACAGGGGGGACATATATTTCTAATACAGAAATACATGCCACTCACTCAAATTTGGTACAGTAGCTCCTTTGCCATGAGGCAGTGGTGTCAGTGGTGAAAGCAGACAGGAGGAGGACAGGGCTAGGGTCTGGGGGAGGCTCACTCCACTCACTGCCCCAGCTCCACCCAGAGTGCCATGCTCTGCATTTGACCCTGTTAGTGCTGGCCTCACACCTCAGCCGCTTGGCTCAGGCCAAACCTGAGCCATTGAGCACAGTGGCCCTGAGACCTCAAGGATTTTGCCTGCTCTGCATCTCTTAATTTATGCCAGGGCTCACCAGAGCTGAGCCCTAGAACCTCTAGGCCTGGCAGTTCATAGCACTGGCATCTTTGGGTTTGCTGCAACAGTTCTGAAAGTAAAAAAATTGCATGAATCCCAGCACCTCTGGCTAGCTGGATGTACCAGGGGTTGGCTTTGGTATGTCCTTAGTCAGTGGAGTGGGGATGGGGCAGGACCTGAGGCTTGTGCCTCCCACAGGGCAGCTCCCCACAGAGCCTTCAAGGATCTCTGAGCTGTGGTAGCTTCTAGGGCACAAAGGCTTGGATCTCTCCACCCTGCCCTGAGAACTGTAGAAATGGAGGGTGGGATAAAGGGCCCTGCTGATAACTTGACATTTAGTCAGTTACAAAACAAAAGTTCAGCTCCTGCGCACTCCCCCTGCCCCCCAAATCTGTCTTGATGGCCCCTAACCTGCAACTTGACCTCTAATCTGCCTTGAGGAAACCTCTTCAGATCTGCCCATTATGAAGGTGGGCTGGGCCCAGCTGGAGTGGTTTTCCTGAAACTTGGTGTGCCAGACAGTAATATCCTTTTTACTTCTGAGGGGGAGTAGGGAGAGGTGAAGGCACGAGATCAGTGGTCCCCAACGTGGTGCCCATGGGTGCCATGGCGCCCACTGGGCCATTTCTGTGCACCCGCCAAGTGATCAGAGCCGACCCCGCCCCCAGGCACGTGGCACATGGGCAGTGCCGACCCCTGGGCGTGCAGTGTATGAGCGGCCCCGCCCCCGGGTGCACGGCGCAAGGGCTGTGCTGGCCCCGGGCATGCAGAGTATGGGAGTCCTCACCCCTGAGCACATGGCACAGGAGCGGCGCCAGCCCCAGGTGCGTGGCATATGGGCAGCCCCACCCCTGGGCATGCGGCACAGGAGCAGCGCTGACCCTGGGAGTGCGGCGCATGGGTGGCGCCCACACTGGGCATGCAGCATATGGGTGGCCACGCCCCCGGCCGTGTGTGCGGCTCCGCCCCCGGGCGGCCCTGCCCCGCCCCTGTGTGCCCGGCACATGAGTGTCCCCGCCCCCGGATGCCCGGCAGCCCCAAAAGGTAGGGGACCACTGCACTAGATTAAAAAATGCTAAGGGGGGGCATGATTCAAAAAGAGGTAGAGAACCCCTGTGTGTGTTAGAACAATCAACAAGCATGGGAGAGATTAAGAGAGACTGTCTGCACAAAGCATAATTTTTCTATCCCTTGTTCTAGCACAATAGGTATCTCCTTCTCCTAAATCTGAGGGTTATTTGTGATCTCTACTAGGGAAATATTGCTCAGTTACATGGAAAAGGAATGCCCATGCCTGGGGCCTGTATTTAACTCAAAGGTCAATGGTCCTATTGTGCATTTAAGTCACATCTGCACTAGGGAGCAGTGAGGTGGCTCAGTGGGACATGTTACTCCAGGGAGCTCTGAGTCTAAAGCCTGCAGGAGACCATCTGGATCTTCTAGTTGCTATGGAGGGGTGAGGTTAGGCCTTGTGTCTTTCAGTGACTAGAAAGTACTAGATACATTCATGGACATTAGGTCCATCAATGGCTATTCGCCAGGAGGGGTAGGGATGGTGGCCCTAGCCTCTGTCAGAGGCTGGGAATGGGTGACAGGAGAGGGATCTCTTGATGATTCCCTGCTCTGTTCACTCCCTATGGGCATCTGACATTGGCCACTGTCAGCAGACAGGATTCTGGGCTGGATGCACCTTTGATCTGACCCAGCACTGCTCTTGTTATGTTATGACTCGTTCCACTAGCATCTTTAGCCTCATGCTGCATATGCTCAGATGAGTGCAAAGGCTGCAGTCAATACAGCCTCCCTGAGGCAAGTCGCAATCTGGTCCTGAATGCTCCCTCTCTAAATGGCCTTTAGATCAATGATGGAGAAATATGATCTACAGAACCCTACTCCTTCTCCTGCAACTCAGCCACCATTCTTCTGTAAGTATATTGCAGTGAATTGTTTGCTGGATATCGCAGAACACTGAACTTTGTCTTCTGAACTACTTTCAGCCATTTAGATATTTGTACCATTTGATTTAGGTCTGGTTTACACTAGGGCTGCGTTTAGACTGGCAAAATCTTGCCACCTGTCTACACTGGCCACGGGTATTTGCACAAGAACACTGACTTTGTAATGTACAAAATCAGTGGTTCTTTTGCAAATACTCTGACGCTTCCTCTCAGGGATAAGGCCAGTGTAGACAGCCACGTTAATTTCTTGCTCAAGAAAGTGTCTACACTGGCATGGATGCTTTTGCGCAAAAGCAAATCCATTAAAAGTATTTGCGCAAAATCATGCCAGTCTAGACGCAGCCTAGGAGTTTAGGTCAAACTTAACAGCGTTAAGTTGATTTTCTAAACAATGAGTTCAGACCACTAAGCTTGTTCCATTGATTTTAAGGGCTATTAAAGTTGATTTCAATACACCTGATTTTCCAAAGGAATAACAATAAATTCAACCTTACATGGTCAACTTCAGGGTAGTGCAGACACAGTACTAGGAAAGTCAACGTCCTTGGCTCGCTATGCTGACTTCCTGTAGAATTTCAAACAAAGTTAATCATAGAGTCATAGAATCATAAAATACTAGGACTGGAAGGGACCTCGAGAGGTCATCGAGTCCAGTCTCCTGCCCTCATGGCAGGACCAAATACTGTCTAGACCATCCCTGATAGACATTTATCTAACCTACTCTTAAATATCTTAAGGTCTCTGCTCTTATATTTGAGGTGCATGGGATATCTAAAAGTTTGCTGAAAGCTCCAGGAGAAAAACTGTAGTACATTCCTGTGGCACAATGGACCTCTCAACAGTAAAGGTAACACTCTGTTTCAGAGACAAAACTTTCATGGCAGGCAGTCTGCACCAGTAGAATGAACTCCCACTAGAATTAAGCATCACTGCGAACCTTAACTCCTTCCACTCAAATGCAATGCACATTTGTTTGACCTTGCTGTCTCTAACATAGCAAAATGTATACTACCCCCACCAGTGCATATTTCTCCCTCTGGAGGGGGAATGGAGAAAAAAGATATGAGAGTTAATCACTATGCATTATAGGAAAGAGCTCAGATACTATAGTGAGGGTGTGTCTACACTGCAGAGATTTTCCGGAAAAACTACACTGACGTCCACACTGCTATTGCGTTCTTTCGACAGAAAGTCGAAAGAATGGGTGGGGTTTTTCTGACAGTGGTAAACATCTTTCTATGAGGAAGAACTATGTTTCCAAAAAAAGTTTTTTCAGAAAAAGGCGTGTGTGGACGCAGAAGAGAGTGCTTTTTCAAAAGAAGAAGCCTCCAAGAAAAAGCACAGGTGCCCCGGTGGCCATTCTGTCCACAGTAATCACAACTGAAATGCGAGATAGCATCCAATCAATGTGGATGCTCTCTTTCAAAAAAGGTTTTTCTGGAAGGTTTTATCAGGAAAAGCTTTTTCTGAAAGAAGCTTGCAGTTTAGACATAGCCTGATTGGCATGGTATTAGAACTGATACATAATAAGAGTTTTGTCAGTGACTTCAAAAGGGTCAGTGTATGGTATCTAAGCCCTCTCGCTCTCCCTCCACCACAGGATACACCTTGAATGCCTTTAGCCTACAAATTCCATTTTAGCTCAGAAGTTCTGTAGTTTGACTGCATTAGGTGCCATTTTTGAAAAGGGATGCAGTATGTGGTATGGATCATTGCATTTGTTCAAAATCTTGTTGATTTCAGAGGCACTCTGCCCGGGGCATGTCTCTTGCAGAATTGGGCCCTTAGCTGGTAGCGCAGAAAGGGGCCTGATACCAGCATCTAGATTTCCTCATTCCATGGTCCACCAAGGATATTCAGATCTAACATTTGGTTTCAAGCCAAGGGCATGTCTAGACTGCTCACGGATTTCAAAAAAAGATATGCAAATTTGGTGCTAATTAGCATATCTTCTTCCAATCCCATTTTTTGAAGAGTTTTTTTGAAAAAAAAAGAACAGTCTATATGCGGTACTTTCGAACCTCCCCCCACCTTTTTCAAAAGAATCCTTCTTCCTAAAAAAATTAGGTATACAGGGTTCTTTCGAAAAAAGGCTTTTTTTTTAAAGAACCGCATCTAGACTGCTTTTTTTTCCGAAAAAACTCTTCTGAAAATGGGATTGGAAGAAGACATGCAAATTCACACCAAATATTAAAGAAAGGGGTTCACAGCAATGTATTCTGATCAGTATTCTGATCCTTCCCAAAGAATGCAGGTGGGGGTGTTGGAATCTGGGTCCCGGGTTTGCTACAATCTTTGGTAATCTATTTACCAAAGGGGAAATCCCGATGCGCATCAAGAAAAGTAAATATGGTAGGTGACCATATTGGCTTACCAGGGACATCCTTGGTGAGCTTAAACACAAAATGAAGCTTACAAGAAGTGGAAACTTGGACATAAGACTAGGGAAGAGTATAAATATATTGCTCAAGAATGCATAGGAGTTATCAGGAAGGTGAAAGTGCAATTGGAATTGCAGCTAGCAAGGGATGTAAAGGATAACAAGAAAGGTTTCTACAGGCACGTTAGCAATAAGAGAGTCATCAGAGAGGGTGTGAGGCCCTTACTGGATGAGGGAGGTAACCTAGTGACAGATGATGTGGGAAAAGCTGAAGTGCTCAATGCTTTCTTTGCCTCTGTCTTCACGGACAAGGTCAGCTCCCAGACAAAAGCATTAGGCAACGCAGTATGGGAAGGAGGTGGACAGCCCATGGTGGGAAAAGAACAGGTTAGGAACTATTTAGAAAAGCTAAACATACACAAATCCATGAGCCCTGATTTAATGCATCTGAGGGTACTGAGGGAGTTGGCAAATGTCATTGTGGAGCCTTTGGCCATTATCTTTGAAAACTCATGGAGATCAGGGGAGATCCCAGATGACTGGAAAAAGGCAAATGTAGTGCTCATCTTTAAAAAAGGGAAGAAGGACAATCCAGGGAACTACAAACCAGTCAGCCTTACCTCAATCCCTGGAAAAATCATGGAGGGGATCCTTAAGGAATCCATTTTGAAGCACTTGGAAGAGGAGAAAGTGAACAGGAAGAGTCAGCATGGATTCACAAAGGGCAAGTCATGCCTGACCAATCTGATTAGCTTCTATGATGAGGTAACTGGCTCTGTGGACATGGGAAAGTCAGTGGATGTGATATACCTTGACTTTAGCAAAGCTTTTGATACTGTCTCCCTCAATATTCTTGCCAGCAAGTTAAGGGAATATGGATTGGATAAATGGACTGTAAGATGGATAGAAAGCTGGCTAGACTGTTGGGCTCAATGGATAGTGACGAATGGCTCGATGTCAGGTTGGCGGTCGGTTTCTAGTGGAATGCCCCAAGGTTCGGTTCTGGGACTGGTTTTGCTCAACTTCTTTATTAATGACCTGGCTGAGGGGATGGATTGCACCCTCAGCAAGTTTGCAGATGACACTAAGGCTGTATCTAGACTACATGCCTCTGTAGGCAGAGGCATGTAGATTAGGGTTGTAGGCAAAGGTAAATGAAGCCGCGATTTAAATGATCGCGGCTTCATTTACATTTACATGGCTGCCGCGCTGAGCCGACAAACAGCTGATCAGCTGTTTGTCGGCTCGCCGCTAGTCTGGACGTTCCCCCTGTCGACATCAAAGCCCTTTGTCGGCAGCCCCGTTATTCCTCGTAGAATGAGGTTTACCGGGGCTGCTGACAAAGGGCTTTGATGTCGACAGGGGGAACGTCCAGACTAGCGGCGAGCCGACAAACAGCTGATCAGCTGTTTGTCAGCTCAGCGCAGCAGCCATGTAAATGTAAATGAAGCCGCGATCATTTAAATCGCGGCTTCATTTACCTTTGCTGAACAAACAAATCTACATGCCTCTGCCGACAGAGGCATGTAGTGTAGACGTACCCTAAGAGAGGGGGAGAGGTAGATATGCTGGGAGGCAGGGATAGGGTCCAGAGTGACCTGGACTGATTAGAGGAGGAAAGAAATCTGATAGGGTTCAAAAAGGACAAGTGTAGATTTATGCACTTGGGGCAGAAGAAATCACAAGCATTGTTACAGGCTAAGTAGCAGTTCTGCAGAAAAGGACCTGGGGATTACGGTGGATGAGAAGCTGGATATGAGTCAACAGTGTGCCCTTGTAGCCAAGAAGGCTAATGGCATATTAGGTTGCATTAGGTGGAGCATTGGCAGCAGATCCAGAGAAGTGATTATGCCCCTTTATTCAGCTCTGGTGAGGCCACATCTGGAGTACTGTGTCCAGTTCTGGGCCCCCCACTATAGAAAGGATGTGGACACATTGGAGAGGGTCCAGCGGAGGGTGACCAAAATGATTAGGGGGCTGGAGCGCATGACCTATGAGGAGAGGCTGAGGGATTTGGGTTTGTTTAGTCCACAGAAGAGAAGAGTGAGGGGGGATTTAATAGCAGCCTTCAACTTCCTGAAAGGAGGGTCCAAAGAGGATGGAGAGAGGCTGTTCACAGTAGTGACAGATGGCAGAACAAGGAGCAATGGTCTCTAGTTACAGTGGGGGAGGTCTTGGTTGTATATTAGGAAAAACTATTTCACTAGGAGGGTGGTGAAGCACTGGAATGGGTTACCTAGGGAGGTGGTGGAATCTCCATCCCTCTGGATGTTTAAGTCTTGGCTTGACAAAGCCCTGGCTGGGTTGATTTAGTTGGGATTGGTCCTGCCTTGGGCAGGGGGCTGGACTTGATGACCTTCTGAGGTCATTACCTATGATTCTATGATTCTATAAATCACAAAACTTCCAATTGTATCTAGAGAATGACACAAAAGAAGAGTGCATGACACAGACAAAAAGGAGATCAGATAGCTGTAGTCACTTGCACTGTACCAGCCCAATTAATAACAGTCTTCTTTTTATTCTTTATTGAGCTAGTACTACCATCTACCCCAGCGTAAGTATAAAAAGAAATATTCTCCCTCTGCATTCCTCTACAGACGCTGCTGCAGTCATCTTGACATGTAACAGATTCTACAGCGATATCTGCTATATTGAGAACTGTCTGTGCCAAGACTTCCTAATGTGTCCCCTCCTCTCCTCTTCTCTTCTCTCCTCTCCTCACCCAGGAAGAACAGTCCTAGCCGATTACCCAGTCAGTACACATGCTAACACTTCACCCTCATGAATCTTTCATGGCACTCTGAAGATTGTTCAAGCATACGCCACAGGACCACTGCAGGGCTGCCTGGATCAGCTAGAGCTGGATAAAATAGAAGTCAGCAGTGGCTCAGCACAGTGTCTGCGAGGTCCAAGTCAGTGAACATAAGAACATAAGAACGGCCGTAATGGGTCAGACCAAAGGTCCATCTAGCCCAGTATCCTGTCTGCCGACAGTGGCCAGCACCAGGTGCCCCAGAGGGGGTGGACTGAAGACAATGATCAAGTGATTTGTCTCCTGCCATCCCTCTCCAGCCTCTGACAAACAGAGGCTAAGGACACCATTTTATCCCCTGGCTAATAGCCTTTTATGGACCTTTTAGCCAGGGGATAAAATGGTATCCTTGGCCTCTGTTTGTCAGAGGCTGGAGAGGGATGACAGGAGACAAATCACTTGATCATTATCTTCGGTCCACCCTCTCTGGGGCACCTGGTGCTGGCCACTGTCGGCAGACAGGATACTGGGCTAGATGGACCTTTGGTCTGACCCATTACGGCCGTTCTTATGTTCTTATGTTCACTGACTTGGACCTCGCAGACACTGTGCTGAGCCACTGCTGCCTTCTATTTTATCCAGCTCTAGCTGATCCAGGCAGCCCTGCAGTGGCCCTGTGGCGTATGCTTGAACAATGTTCAGAGTGCCGTGAAAGATTCATGAGGGTGAAGTGTTAGCATGTGTACTGACTGGGTAATCGGCTAGGACTGTTCTTCCTGGGTGAGGAGAGGAGAGGAGAGGAGAGGAGAGTGAGGGGTGATTAACTGGGACAGGTTTAAGCAATGTCCTCTACAGGTAGAGTGTTCTGCAGCTGGCTACACAGAGAAATCCTGTTATGGCAAATAGTTCCTCATTTGCAACTTCCTGGCTTAGTCTCACAGAGAGGAAAAAACAAAACAAAAAATTAAACCTCATGCCTTTCAGCAAAGCCAAGCAAGCTAGGAAAAATCTGTTAGGCAATAGGGTTTAATTTGGAATCCTGGCAGCATGTGGCTGGCTGGCATCCTGATTAGCATGGCGTGTTCATTACAAGCACCACACGGGGCTCAATTCCATCAGACAACATACATGGCTTTTCTCCCCCTCCACATGCAAATGGGTGGGCATTTTGTACCAAAAGGGATGGAAACAAAGTCCATACAGTTTGAATTCTCATGGTAATTTAAAAATATCACCAGGAACTGACCCTCTTTATGGTGTATTTTTGAATTATGTAATTCAGCAGCTGAACTGGAGGAGAAGTCCTTGTTCCTGAAAGGTAGCATGTGACTCAGGAATCAAGTGCCACAGTGCATTAGCTTGTGCATCTGCAAGGGGAGGCAAACACGGCCAAATCTTCCCAGCCCCTATTTCTTCAGAGCCTATGCAAGTTTGTGCAGCACTCAAAACAGCAACAGCAAGAAAACATTATTCCTCCAAATCCCGACTCTCACCAGTGAATGAATAAATACAAAACTATTTAGTCCCTGCCTTCTCAATGGATTGACACACATCCAGACCAATTGCAACACACACACTGCTCCTTTGGACTGCCAAGCCACAATACAGATAGGGCCTTGGTTATACACTGTGCAGATCAGTGGCAGTCATTTATTTTTTGTCAGGGTTCTAATTCTTGGTCAATGTATAGTCCAGGTCCAGACTCCAAAGAAAATAATAAAAATCATAAGTAAATGAAAAGATTTCAACATCTATGAAAAAGCATATAGCGGTCTTGATTTGGCCTGCTATCTGCCTATTGACTGTGCTGATGGAGGTCTTTTAATGCCTTTGAAATGGACCACTCACCATTGCAAAAATGTTCTCTCTCACACACAGTGCTAGGGTGCATCTAGACTGGCAAGATTTTGTGCAAAAGCTACCACTTTTGCGCAAAATCTTGCCGCCTGTCTACACTGGCCACGAGTATTTGTGCAAGAACACTGACTTTGTACTGTACAAAATCAGTGGTTCTTGCGCAAATACTTTGACGCTCCCGCTCAGGGATAAGCCCTCTTGCACAAGTATTCTTGCGCAAGAGGGCCAGTGTAGACAGGCAAGTTAATTTCTTGTGCAAGAGAGCCTGATGGCTAAAATGGCCATCGGAGCTTTCTTGCACTAGAGAGCGTCTACACTGGCACGGATGCTTTTGCGCAAAACCTTTCTGTTAAAAGTATTTGCGTGAAATAATGCCAGCCTAGACGCAGCCCTAGTGTTTAATATGTTAATGTGAGGATTGACTGACATAGTGAAGGGTGCCTCTCAGTATCATTTTGGCATTAGAATAAGGACATTGAAAGATGATCCTAGAAGGACGTCAATAGGATTATTCAAAGAAACATAGGAAAACATACTGCCTCAAACCAGAATCCCATCTTTGACAGTGGCCAACACTAGATGTTTCACAGGTAGGTTCTAGAATACCTGTAACAGACCATTATGAATGGTATCTTTCGAACTAGCTTCTTCCTAATGCCAAGACATTAGTGAAGGATAGCCCTGGTATTTTTCTCTAGCTAATGAAATTGTGAATATTTTCATTCTCCATATACATTTCTAATTGTTCTGAATCACATTTACCATAGATACCAATAACATGTTGAATGAGTTCCATGGATTAATTATGTCTTGCATAGAAACTATTTCCTTGGTCAGTTTTGCTGCCTTTCAATTGGACTGAATTTCTCCTTGGTTTTGTATTATAAATAAAGGGGAATAGGCATATCTGATTTGCCTTATATACACAGGACTAATTGTTTTACAGATGTAGATCATGTCCCCACACACTCATTTTCTCTCTAAGCTAAATGGTCTCTGTAATGGTCCCATGGCTTACCGCCTCCCCCCTCCCCGATGCCAATGTTCCCCCTAATCTTTTACATCCACGTGTGGATTTTTTCTAACCACGTGCCAAATAAATTGTATATGTACCAAGGCATGTGCGGATGTGCATCCCAGGAGAAACACAAACCTAACTGTGGGCGCTCTGCTGATCAGCTGGGCAGCATAGAAATCTCTCCTGAACAGCCGCCCGAGTGCATAGCTTCCAGAGAACACTGCCAGGTGCCTTCTGCTGCATGTTCCGGGAATTAGCTCCATCCTTCTCCAGCAGGGTGCCCTCCCTCGGTGATGCCTCACTGCCATTGCTCCTGCTGTCTTCATCACCTCCACTATTTGTCAGGGTCACTACTGGACCTGGGGTCCCCTCTGGCTGCATCCCAGCCCACTATCTCCCTGCCCTCCAGAGGACAGAGGACCCTCACTTGCCCCTCTGGCCAACTGTAATCCTTAATCTATCCCCTGACTTCAGGGGCAAACTGCCAATCTCCTCAGTGGCAAACAGGGAAGAGGGGTGGGGAATTTTGGTCCATAATCTCCTCTGCTGGCAGCCACCACTCCTCTCATTTCTGCTATTTTCCCAACCCTGCTTTCCCCTCTCTCAGCCTCCAGCAAGAAGGATAGCTTCTCTCTTTCTGCTCTGCTGAGTAGCCATTTTATATCTTGCTGCTCCATCAAGCCTTCCCCAGATTGGCTCTCCCAATCAGCCTTTTCCAGATTTGCTGCTCCCCGCTCCCCATTCAGCTTTCCTAGGGTTCTCTTACACCTCAGAGCTCTCTTCATTTGCAAGTCTTTCGATGTCTCAGGCCCTATTTCTGCTATATATTTTTAAGCTTCGGGGGTAGCTGAATTAGTCTGTATAGCAGTGGTCTCCAACCTTTTTATAACCAAGATCACTTTTTAAATGACAGAACAAGCCAAGATCTATCGCCCCACCCCTTCCTTGAAGCCCCACCCCTTCCTCTCTAGTCTCCTCCTCTCCATCACTTGCTATCTCCAACCCTTATACTGCTGCTTTTTTCACATTTCTTCTGTTGTAAGATGTTTTTCCAACATTTGGCCTGTCTAGACTGGACCAAATGTCAGAAAAACCTCTTCTTTTGGAAGCTCCCTTATTCCTCATGGAAAGAGGAATATAGGGGTGACCGAAAGAGCACGTTTGCTCTTCCACTAAAAAAAGCGGAAGAACAAACGCATCCCTGGATTCAGAAGAGTTTTTCTGGGATATCTCAGGAATCCTGAAAAACTCCTGCAGTCTAACCTTACCCGTGCTGGGTTGAAGTAGGATGTGTAGGCTGTGGGATGGGAATGAGGGATTTGGGTGTGGGAAGGGGTGAGAGATGCAAGCTCTGGGAAGAAATCTGGATACAGGAGGAGGTGGAGAAGGGGATGCTGGGTCAGGGAGGGGGTTTCAGGCGGGCCAGTGTTGGGGTCAGATGTAGGGTTAGGGTACTAAGCAAGCCACAGGCTTGTGGATATGAGGGTGCAGGAATTTGGGTTAGGGTATGTGAGTGGCTCAGGGCAGGGGGATCCAGTGTATGATAGGTTCAGCTCGAGGGTCTGGGGGAAGGGGGAGTGCAGGAGTGTTATGATGCTGTGGGCAGATGAGGATTTGTTGGCCAAGCTTCATTTTTAAATAAAATACTATGTCAAACACAAAAAGTTTCTATGTTGTCTTTATTTCTGAGAAGGGCAGGGAACCTGTTTTGAGTCAGGGGTCACTGACCCACAGAAAAGTCAGTTGGAGCCACACAAGTGAGATGCAAAATAAAAACTCCTCCAAATCCCCCACAAGCCTCACTAATGTGGCCCCAACTGTGCTGGTAGGAGCAGAGCACATGGTATTGGGGAAGGGTGCCAGGGGGTACTGGAACAAGGGACGGGGTGCTGGGTAGGGTGCCAATGAGTGCTGGGGCAGGGGACAGGGTGCTTGTAGGTGCTGGGGCAGGAGACTGGGTGCCAGGGAAGGGGACAGGGTGCTGGGGCAAGGACCAGAGGGCCAGTGGGTTCCGGGGCAAGGGCCTGGGGCAGAGGACAGGGTGTAAGTGGAGGCAAGGGACAGGGTGCTAGGGTGGGGACAGGGTGCCAGTGGGGGCAGAGTGCCAGTGGGAACAGGGGGCAGGGTGTTGGCTGGGGCAGGGAATCCTTGACACACGTCTCCCCCCAACCTCCCAGAGGAGGGAAGCTCTGGCAAAAGCCTCCTCCCAGGACTCCTCCCTCCTCCCCCACAAAGGAGGAAAGCCTGGGTGTGTGTTTCCCTCCAGGACTCCTCTCCTCCTCCCTGGGGCGTGCTTGCCCTCGGGACTCCTACCTCCTCCCCCACAGAGGAGGGGAGCCCCGGTGTGCGCCTCCCCACCCCAGGACGGAAGCCCTAGTGTGCGCTCCCCCAGGGGCCTCTCCTTCCTCCCCCACAGAGGAGGGGAGCCCCGGTGCACGTGCTTCCCCCCAGGATTCCTCCCCCCCAGTGCACACTTGCCCTTGGTACTCCTACCTCCTCCCCAGCAGAGGAGGGGAGCCCCAGTGTGTGCCTCCCCCCCCCAAGCCTCAGCACGTGCCTTCCTCGTGGACTCCTACCTCCTCCTGGTGCACCACAGACCTGGAGGAAGGGAGCAGGCATCGCACTTCTGGAAACGCTGGAAGTGGCACACAGCTACTGGAGTTCCCTCCACCCCGCGGGAAGCCGGCACTACCTCCATTTGCGGAGGTAGGTAGTGGGGCTTCTTGGGGGTGGAGGGAATTGGGGGGGCCCCGAATGCCTCACGATCGACTGGTCGAGGTCTCCCGATTGACCAGTCAATCGCGATTGACGGATTGGTGACCATGGCTGTATACGATAAACTTAAAAACCAGCAAATCCTCTGGTAGCACTTTATAGACTAACAAAACATGTTGATGGTCTCATGAGCTTTCGTGGGCACAGCTCACTTCTTCAGATGACTGGAGTTATATATTTTTAAGATGGTTTGCCTGAAAATGAGCACAGGCCATATCGCTGACTTACAGAATAGCATTACAATAGTCACAGCAGGACTTTTAATCCAATCTTTATACTTCCTAGCATTTTCTTTGCTTATTTACTACTGTTTCACATTAAGACTTCTGGCTTCAGCTGAGGGAGGAGGCAGGGGCCCCATTGCTCTGGGGCCTGGAATTACCATCAACGGGCCTGGCAGAGGAAGGTGCATGGGGGATGGAGCAGCCCTGTGAGGATGGGGAGAGAACAGTGTTCCCTGTGAGCTGTGCACTTGTATATGCACTTAGGACAGATTTAAATGCCACCCAGATGTTTGGCAGAGTACTTTGTTTCTACTGGTGGTGCACATTTGCATGTGCCTCCGTGCATATAACAATTTATCCAACCCAGAGTTAGAAAAATATGCACATGGATGGAAAAGATTAGAAGGAACATTGGTTAAGAGGGTGCTAAGACCCTGCCACAAGATTTGTGGTAGAGGTTGCAGGGTCAGGGCACAAGATGGAAATCACTCCGCACTCCCTGCCACTCCAGAGCTTAGCTGAGGGGGGAAGAGGCTTCATTGTGTCAGAGCTGTGCGCATGCTCCTCCTGGCCAGTGGTCTGGATTGGAGGCTCTCAGGCTTTCCTGGGGCATCAGCCTGGCCAGAGGCATTGGGGAAAGAAAGGTTATAGTTCTCTGCACAGCCCTCTGGGAAAGGGATGTGACTCTACCCAGAGAGGAATATGGAGAAGCAGAGGGTTTGGGGAAAGGGATGAATGGGCACAGCAGGGAGAGGACAGTGAGAGGGGGAGATTGTAAAAGGCCAATGGATGGGCAGCAGAGACAACATGTTACCAGCCACCAGACAGCACCTGCCCACACTCACTAGTCACCACGGCTCACAGTGTGCAGCCAGTGACAGCTAGAAATGGGACATGGGACATGGCCTTGCTGGCTGAGAGCTTGCATGCAGTGAGGGCTGCGCTGGCAGAACAGCAGTGGGAGAGGCCAGCCCCATGCATTGCAGCTTTGCCCTGCCACCAGCTTTGCACACCCACCCCTCATCGTTGGCTACTAGATCCCCCCACTCCCGTTCAGTGCTGATGGATGGGCAGGCAGCTGGTGAGCAGCAGGACCTACCCGTCCTGATGGGAGGGAGACAGCAAATACGTGACAATTTGCCCATTTTTAAGAAAAAGTGGGGACTCTGCAGGAGAACTGAAATACCGGGTTATCCCTTTAAAAACTGGGTGTCTAGACACCGTACTCCTTGTCTTCTCTAGTCTTGACTAACCTAAGTAAATTTGGGCTGCTTGCAAAATTGCTACTTTGCTTTCATATCCTTTTCCAGCTCATTAATAAATGTGTTACATAATACTAGATCTCCTAGGGATACTTGCGGCACCCTGCTGTGAACCTTTTGTCCATGATGGAAATTGACCATTTATCCCTTCTCTTTGTTTTCTCCTCTCTTAACCAGTTTCTGATCCATGACAGTGTTTTGCCTTTAACCCTATGACTACTTAGTGTCTCTAACAGTCTCTTAGGAAGAACTTTTTGAAAGGCTTTATAAAAGTTAAAACTGACTAGGTCATCCATTTCTCCATTAATCTACAATTTCAACAAAAAAAGCTTGTGTGCTTTCCTTTCACACTTCTTGATTGACTATATTCTACTAGACTTCTCTCCTCAACGGTAATTTGGAGGGCTTGTGGCTCCCCAGCCTTGACTGTACTGTCCCTAGGGTGTAGAATGATCTACTTCAATGGATCCCTCAGCCCTGCCTCCATCCACTTTTCACAAAGAGTGGAATAATATTCTTTCCTGTGAGATTTTCTAGTTTAATCAGTATCAACTGTTCTGTAGGATACCTGCCCTCTTGTATATTTTTTCGAATGTTAAAACTTCATTAGGCTTTTTAGATATATTATTTTTATATTATATTATTTTAAAATTACATTAAATACCAAAATAATACATTTTAACTATATGTACAGAGCCCTGTGAACCTTGTTGGCGGCCATTTAAAGTACAAAATAACAATAATTCACAATAAATAATAATAAATTATTAGTGTGGATAACAAGGGAATGTGCTATATTTTCATAAGCTCCAGACCACCTACAACTCACAAAATATAATGGGAAACATTAAGCCTTTAACTGGTTTTATGCATTTCCTCCCCCACTACCACTCCCCATGTTCTCTAATAGATTTACAAACAGCTTAAGAAAAACATCTTTCTTTATAAGAATAGCATCAAAATTCTTCTCAGCTTTCCAGCTGCTGAGTGTTTCTGAAGCCTTCAGTGAAATGCAATTAGTATCTTTTACCGCCTGCCTTCTGGGGATAGTGACATTATTATCTTATTGCAGTTTCACCTTGACATGCAGATCACAAGGCACAGAGTGGGATTCTGCCTCCAGAATTGAATTGTGGCATTTCCACAGATGGCTCAGTGATTTCAGAAAAAGGAGAAAGAGAAAAAGCAAAGCGAGCCATCTTCTAGCTTTGTAAATCTCAGCTTTGAGAATATATGTTAAAAAATATCATTAGAAATGGAAAAAACACATGAATCAGCTCCGTTGCAGGACATACGGGAAAGAAAAATTGGGTGTGGAGGTGATCTAAAAAGGCTCATCAAAATCATTCCCAAACCTCAGCACGAGATGCAGTTTTGAAAGTGCCAGCATTTGGGTTTAGGCTTATGTAAGGGCCTCAGCATATTTCAGTTCCATGTAGATACATTCACAGATTTTTGCTTCTCACTCAGGAGTAAAAGGGAGAAGAGAAAGAAAAAGAATAACGTTATATCCTTTCCAAACAAACAATCACAGGGGCATGAACTGCAGCTGTTTAGCTGCACTAATGGGGTCAGCCCTGTTAAATGCTGAGCTGTTTCTCCACTGCCCATCAGCCTATTTTAATTTATTACCATTAATTAGTAATAATCCTCTGCATTCTACAGCAATGAAATACCCCCAAGAAAACCAAAATAACTTCCGTATCTAAAATACCACCTACCCTTAAAGAAAGGTGAGATAAGATGTTTCAAAATGTGAAGTGCTAGGGTTTGATTTAAACTTTTATTCCAAGCTGGGTTAGAGATTGCTCCAGAACAGCCTTTCTCTCATAGGAATATAGGACTGAAAAGGCATGTCTACACTAGAAAATTATTTTGAAATAACTGAATTTGAAATAATAGCTCCTGAAATAACAAAATTGAAATAGTGTGTCCCCATTACAGGGAAGCCTTGAAATTAGTCAGAGGCAGGCTCCACTATTGTGGATGCGCTACTTCGACTTAAAGCCCTAGGATGAACTGGGGAGTAATTACGTCAAATTTACTCTGAGGAATAGTTATTTCGAAATAGCAGCAGTAGAGAATCCACACTAATGCTATTTTGAAAAAAACTGTTTCAAAATAAGCATTATTCCTCGAAGAAAGCAGTTGCACATATTTGTAAATTACTACCCTGTTATTTTGGAATAGCAGGCTTGACAGTGTTGACATTCTGCTTATTATTTTGAAATAAGGAGGGTTATTTTGAAAAAACTCCCTAGTGTAGACCAGGGGAAAGCAATATCTTAGTGATATAGTCCTGTCCCTTACTACCACAGGTAATTCCATCATACAATCTCTGAAAGCCTGATACTGCCAATTCTGGTTCTGCTCCCCACCTAAACCTAAGAGGAAAGGCATAAAAACTGAACTAAAAAGTTATCTGAACATTCAACATTTTTCAAGATTGGCTCAAGTTCAATTCTACAAACAAGAGAAGTTATAGGCAATTGTGGAGAATTGTGTGTGTGTGTGTTTGTGTGTGAAACTATTATTTTAAATGAACTAGTTTGCCATTTCTCAACTCTGAGATCAGATCGACACAGATCTCATATAGTCTCCTTTGTAAAGTTACATTTCTGTAATGAAAAACTGTAGTTTGTACTTTGTAAAGCTCATAGTAGCTGCGAGATCCTTTTTTCTGGTTTCAGTTCACTTGGCTCCTTATAGCTTAACTTTCAAATACGTGCAAAGTCAGTAACTCCATCAGAATATAAATCAGACTGTCACATTTCATGAAGCAAACCCATCAATAGTACAGGCGTGCTCAAAATTAGAGATGGACGAAAGCCACCAAGTTCCTATCTGGATCCAAACTTCCTCATGGCTTGATTCGGCCCATTATAAAGTGAAGAGATGGCTGCAGGCAGGGTATCAGGACCAGAACCTCTCCGCAGTTCAAGGATATTTGATTGCAGTGTTTTGGTTCAGTCAGTTCTCTGCTTGAAACTATCCCTCCCCCCATCATGAACATTAGTATGAAAATTTCAATGGCCCTAGACTGGATTCCAAGTTTGTAACAAAACACCTAAGCCAGGAAAGTTTGGTGTGCTTCTAGATTACATAATGGAAGGTTAGCCTGGCTTTGGTGAGTCTTACAACATCCTATAACCACAATGAGATGAATATATGTTCTATGTATTGTGTACTTGTAAGGACCTTGATCCTATTCCTAAGAATCCCTTCCAAAGAACATGCAAGCAAAGACAGGACTGAAAAAGGGACTGGGCAGAGCTTGGTGAGCATCTTCTATTTTCTATTTTTATCAATTTCTAGCTTATTTGTTGACATTTGTTTATTTTAAGCCCAAATTGCAAGTTTGATAACTAAGCTTCTTTTTCATGCAAGCATCATCTCAGTGTCTTCTCTTCTTATGATGAGGGGTTCACTGACCGGTGATTGGTACAGTCATTGTCAGAAGCCTAATCACACAGCAGATTGGCTTTGGGTTATTAAAGAGTGCCATGATAGGAGTAAAAATGTTTCCAAAATGCTGATAAATTTATAGAAAGAAAGAAAGAAAGAAAGAAAGAAAGAAAGAAAGAAAGAAAGAAAGAAAGAAAGAAAGAAAGGTTAGTTATTTTAAAACACAGAAAAATATATTAAATAAACCTCCTTTTTAGATATTCCATAAAACAACTAACTAATTTCCAAAGTGCACAAGAGAAGCATCTCAACAATTTACAGGTTAACCAGTTTTTATTTTCTCTTTATTGCTGCCATCAACATTAACAAATGAACATTATTCACCCTAGTTTATGGACAAAGCCTTTTAGTAGTTTGGTGTGTTCATGTAAAATTCTAAAATTTATTCAAAAGTCCTGGATTTTTTTTGTTTGGTTTGGTTTTATTTTGGTTTTCTATTCCCAAATCAGACTTTTTAATTGTTCAAGATAGGTTTTTTAAGTTCATCCAGTTAGAATGTGGAAGTACATGCTCTATCAAAGACACC
Source organism: Pelodiscus sinensis (assembly GCF_049634645.1). NCBI lineage: Eukaryota > Metazoa > Chordata > Testudines > Trionychidae > Pelodiscus > Pelodiscus sinensis. The sequence goes on along the minus strand of NC_134730.1, from coordinate 7,548,420 downwards.
ACTCACTAAGGACAGCATAAATTAAACTAATTGAATTATTAATTATTATTATTATTATTTCTTCTTCTTCTTCTTCTAGAAAAAAATGCTCTAGATTGTAATAACCTTTCCCCTAAATATGGCTAAATGGAAATAGACCAAAACTGATCATAAAAATGTTACTTTCAAGATTCGGAGACAGCATGGCTACGTCTACACTGGCCCCTTTTCCGGAAGGGGCATGTAAATTTCACTAGTCGTCGTAGGGAAATCCGCGGTGGATTTAAATATCCCCCGCGGCATTTAAATAAAAATGTCCGCCGCTTTTTTCCGGCTTTTAAAAAAGCCGGAAAAGAGCGTCTAGACTGGCCCCGATCCTCCGGAAAAAGTGCCCTTTTCCGGAGGCTCTTATTCCTTTGAAGTAGGACACTTTTTCCGGAGGATCGGGGCCAGTCTAGACGCTCTTTTCCGGCTTTTTTAAAAGCCGGAAAAAAGCGGCGGACATTTTTATTTAAATGCCGCGGGGGATATTTAAATCCCCCGCGGATTTCCCTACGACGACTAGTGAAATTTACATGCCCCTTCCGGAAAAGGGGCCAGTGTAGACGTAGCCCCATCAGTGAAAGGAGAAAAACTAAACAGATATTAAACACAAAATATTTCATTTTGTAGGATATTTCTGTACTTACTTATCTGTTCTATATGTAGCATCTTCCACCTGAAGATCTCAGACTGATTCAAAAACAGTAATTAGGCCTCACAACACCCCCCATCAAGTAGATGTAACAAAAAATGCTACTGCTGTTTGCCTTAATCTCTTCAGTTTGATTCCATTGTCAGTTTGACTTTTAATCCCTCCTGATCAGTTTCCAGCCAGGATATGTCTGGTGAGTTGATCTAAGTGCAGCTCTAGTGGTTGTGTAAGCGGGGGAATGGTTCTGCTATTGTGGGGAACTTTCCTGACTTCTATACACCCCGGTGAAATGGACCAGCGAAAGGATCTGAGTCCCCGTTCCCACTTCCTTTACCCCACGGCCTCCCTGATCCTGAGGGCTCCCCTTCCACTCTCCTGAGTAGCAGAGCCCTCGAAACCCCAACAAGGCTGGGCCCAGGTTTCCTGGGGCTTAATCCCCGACCTTGTAGTCACTAGGGACAGGAGTTAGGGTGTCCCCACTCCGAGGTGCTCTCTGCACACTGCAGGCTTTCTTGGCCCAGTGATCATTTCATAAGGTTCAAAGCAAATACAATTTATTAAACATCAACTGATTAAAGAGAAAAGAATCAGAAAAAATGAGAATGGTTAAATGAGAACACACAGCCCTGCTCTGTAGCACAGGGACATCAAAACAGCAGCCTGCAGAGTGTAAGGACAGTCCACAGTCTCTTCCTTAGAGGCCCCTTAGAGGCCTTGGATGTGCTGCAGGGGGGGCTGCAGGCTGGACACGCTTGCTCTGGCAGTGACCACACAGCCTCAAGCTCTAAGTGGCCAGACCCCTCTCCCAGTCCAGAGCCTCTCCCCACACTTTGCAGTTCCCAGCTGCTCACCACATCCAGCTGTGCTGTGTGGCCAGTCTCTAGCTTCTAGCATTGCTTCTCTGTTCCTTTTGGCTCTCTGAGCACTCCCAGTCTGCTGCTCAACACAGGGTCTGCGCTCCTTGAGCTGTGTGTGTCTGGCTCAGCGGCTGCAAAAACTGCTCCTCAGCACACAGCTTGTTTTGCTTGGGCTGTCTCTCAGCTCCCTGTTTTTGCAGGACTTCTTCTGCACACTGCTTGTCCCCCTTGGGCAGTCTCTCAGCTCTCTGTTTGCTCAGAGAAAGCCAGAACAATCCCAGCTCACAGGGAGGACGGGTCCTGGCCTCTTGCTTTTCTCACTGGCCTGTCCAACTTGTCAATCAGGCTAAGCTGGAGTGTTGGCTGCTTTCCATTGTCTCTGGGGTCTGTCAATCTCATGGACCCTTCCCCTGTTGACTCTGGGAGCTGGCAAGCCAAAAAACTCCCACAGAGTTTAAGTAAGGGGCTAACAGTCCCCTTACAGTTGCAATGAAGTAGTATTTTTTTAAGTTGGGAGTCCTCACAACATATCGACAGGGAACAGACTGATCCCTGGGAAGCCCTCTCTTGTGCTCTGGGAATAAGGCTCTTTCTGTAGCTTTGCACCAACAGGAACTGGAATTGCAAGATGCACATTTCAATTTTTTATTTATTAAAGGAAAATGTAGGAAAGGTGGGTTAGTGTTTTGGCTGCTAGCCTGGGAAACAGGGAACTGGCTTCAATTCTCTGCTCTACCACAAACATTTTGGGCAAATCACTTAGGGTATGTCTACATTGCAACATTATTTCAAAAAACTAGCGTTATCTCGAAATAACTTTGTCCACTGGAAGACTTCTCACTCCGACTCCTGGAACCCCATTGTACAAGGAGTAAGGGAAGTTAGAGGAAGAGTGCTCTACTTCGAAATAAGTGCTGTGTAGACACTCTCAATTTCTAAATAAGCTATTTCGAAATAAGCTATGTAATTAACGTAGCTCAATTTGTGTAGCTTATTTCGATTTATACAAGTCTAGGAGGAACTCCAAAAATGCCTAAGCAGGTTAGTTGCCTAACTCTGATTCAAAACTAGGCACTTAACCTACTTAGGTACTGTTGAAAATCCCACTAAGTGCCTATATGCATCTGAAAATCTGTTGCCTGTCTGTAAAATAAGTATCTTCACAACACTGCCCTGCCTTACAAGGGTGTTGTGAAGATAATACATATATTACATATGGGCTACATCTACACTGGCATGAATTTCTGAAAATGCTTTTAACGGAAAAGTTTTCCGTTAAAAGCATTTTTGGAAAAGCGCGTCTAGAATGGCAGGATGCTTTTCCGCAAAAGCACTTTTTGTGGAAAAGCGTCCATGGCCAATCTAGATGCAGTTTTCCGCAAAAAAACCCTGATCGCCTTTTTCACGATCGGGGCTTTTTTGCAGAAAACAGTCCTATGCTGTCTACACTGGCCCTTTTGCGCAAAAGTCTTTTGGAAAAAGACTTTTGCCCAAACGGGAGCAGCATAGTTTTTCCGGAAAAGCACTGATGATTTTACATGAGATCGTCAGTGCTTTTCCAGAAATTCAAGCGGCCAGTGTAGACAGCTGGCAAGTTTTTCCGGAAAAGCAGACAATTTTCCGGAAAAACTTGCCAGTCTAGACACAGCTATTGTGATGAGCTCAAATACTATCCAAAAAAGGGCCATATGTCCTGTAGAAAGATAGGTGTTTAGTGGAGAACCATCTTTTAATGTTCATAACTGTGAAACACAGCACCTTCTACCACTACTCTGTTTATCCAAGTCATCCAGGACATGTCTGCCTCAGCTGACATCCTTGTGTACATGGGGAATTCCAGCCATTGGTACAACTAAAGCAGAGCAACCCCCTTCAGCAAAAAGGATAAACTGCTCTTTACTCCCTTCCCTTCCTCCCCCATATATTCCAGTGGAACGTGCTGCTGTAGTACGAAGCCTCTTGTCCAAATCTGGAGGCAGTGAGCTCCTAAATACATTCTTTAAGGATACTCCACACCAGTGGCCATTTGGAGTACCAAAGTGGAGGTTATGAATGCCTCTCATTCATCCACTGACCAAAATGATATGCTGAGGTGATTAAAGATTGCTTGCATGATTTAAAGGTGTGCAAAGCTGAACTCAATAGCTCTGTCAGGCAGTGCGTTGTGGAATGGATGGGCTTCATCAACATCTTTATTCCAAAGTGAAAGCCCAAGGCTTTCCACTTTATTGATAGAGATCTGGCACTAGTCTTTCCCATTTGCCCATCACTGGCCCCATAATGGTAACCAATATCCTAATCTCACTGGGATCCAGCAGAGGCTCTAAGATCAAGTGGGTGCCCAGTTTCATCATGCTGTGGAGGAGCTCATCCTATCAGGGTTTACAGTAACAACTTTGATCGGTATTGTCACTCATAGGCTCAAGCCCTTGCACCTATAGATCCTCTCTAGACATAGCACTAAAACTGGAAAACTCTGGCCTAGATTTTTAAACGTATTTAGACTCAGTGTGAAAACTAAAGTGTCTTTGAAAGCATAAATGAGAAGCTACTGTCTTTGCATGAAGACAATTATAACCATTGTAAAGAGATTGATCTAGTCTTAAAGGATAATTGCACCTCACAACAAAGCCCAGCTTGTTTTTTACAGACTCCTGATATGATATCATGTTTGTTACTCTTGCATTTTTGCTCACAAGCTAGAAGAGTCCCTTGGGATGGAAGATAGAGAAAGCAAGCAAGACGGAAGCACGCGCGCGCGCACACACACACACACACACGCACACAGCTGAAGCACCATTATTTCAACAGCTCCCTTCAAGCTCTAAAGCTAGCACAGACTTTTCCTTGTTGGTCTTAGACTTTGTAGCATGAACAGCACAAACATGCAGCAGAGAGAGGTGAATAAGAAGAGTTTCCACCTAATTGTACAATGCATAAATGTGATGACTGCCCCAGATGCAGGCTTGTTACTTTGCAGATTCAATAGCCTAAAAGATCTCACTTCAGTCACCATGAATGGAAAGGTCTCCCTGTGAAAATGAGGAGCTATCCTACCAATTTGGAGATACTTCATAGACTTTAGTAATGCAGAGGTGTTGCTGCAGTTTTCTATCCCATGTTGGATACACTCATACTGATTCTGCTCTTATTTACACCAAGTATACCAGGAGTAACTCAACTGATACCAGCAGAGCTTCACTCATGTAGACCAGTACAAGGGAGAATAGAATCAGCCCCACCACCAGCAAACAGATCTGAAAAAACAGACTGTAGAATAGCCCTATAATGCAGCACATAGCCATACCTCATAGGCCTTGTGACCCAGATCAAGCATAGCATACTGACAACAATGAGTTTTTAGTGCCGTTATTGCAGTGCCTGCTGAGCTGTAGCAGAACAAGCTGTGTTCTCTCCTGCTTCAATCATGCTCCACAGAGCTGGTGTTTGGAGTGTGATGAGTCATTCCTGAGCCTGCATGCTCTAGACAGATGAGATACCTGAGGCAATGATACTCAGACTGAGGCTCCTGAGCTGCAAGAGGCCCTTTAATGAGTCTCCTGTGGCTCTTGGCAGCACATGATAGTAAAACATGGTGTGATTTAATTATTAAGCTATCTTTATTGACCTATCAGAATGCCTTGACTGTGTTATTAACCAATTGTAGCTGATACAATAATAATACTTAGTCATTTTGCTGTAAGAATGATATATAGAATTATATATATATATAACAATCAATATTTGCCTGCTCTACTATTTAACAGAATCTTTTGCATAATACTGATAATTAATTTGGCTCCTGAACCACCAAAGTCTGAGCATCACTGATCTTCCCCCAGAGAGTCCTAAAGGTCCAGCCAATCCACAACCAAGGGCCTAACCAGATGACCTCAAGACAGGTACATTGGGTCCTAATGAAAGCAGCCCCGCTTCTCTGTTCAATGTTGTTACCTTGTCAGGGAACTACTCCAAGCTGCCTGGTAGTTCTGGGTACGTCTACACTACAGCGCTAGTTCGAACTAACGCATCTAGAACTAAAAACTAGTTCGAACTAGCGTTTTGCTAGTTCGAACTAGTAAGTCCACATTGAGTGGACTCTGAACAGGGCTTAAGGATGGCCGGAAGCAGTGCCGGCAGGGCATAAAAGGAGGACTTAGAGCATGGAGATGCTGTCTCAGGCTAGCCGAGGGCTGCGCTTAAAGGGTCCCGACCCCCACCCTGGACACACAGTTCTAAGGGGTGCCCCGCTTGCAAAGAAGTTCTGGCTTGGAGTGCCCTGAGTGCCCACACTGGGCACATCACACCACTCGGCCATTAGCCCGGCTGCACTTGCCGCAGGCTGCCATCTGGGGAGAGGGAGTAATTGGGGGGCTGCAGGAGAGCTTCCACCCCCAGAAGCCCGCAGAGCCAGCCCAGTCCTCCCCATCGGGGGCTCGTACCCCATTCCTCCCTCACCTCCTTCCACTTACCCTTCCCTAGCCCCCCTTCTTATTGATGTACAAAATAAAGATAACGTTTCTTCCAACATTGACTCTGTCTTTATTGAAAAAAACTGGGGGAGACTGGGAAAAGGAGGTAGGAGAGGGGAAGAGAGAGGCTGGGAGAGGGGAGGGCAACTAACATGATCAGGGGTTGGGAACAGGTCCCAGATGAAGAAAGGCTACAGAGACTGGGACTGTTCAGCTTAGAAAAGAGGAGACGGAGAGGGGACAGGATAGAGGTCTCTAAAACAGGGGTTGGGTGGAGAGGGTGCATTCAGAAAAGTTCTTCCTGAGTTCCCATAAAGAAGGACTAGAGGACACCAAAGGAAAGGAATGGGTAGCAGGCTTGAAACTAGTAAGAGAAAGTTGTTCTTCTTGACAAAGCAAATAGTTAACCTGTGGAACTCCTTGCTGCAGGAGGCTGTGAAGGCTACAACTAGAACAGAGTTTAAAGGGAAGTGAGATCAAGTCATGGAGGTTGGGGCCATGGAGTCCTATTAGCCAGAGGGTAGGAGTGGTGTCCCTGCCCAAAGTTTGTGGAAGACTGGAGAGGGATGGCACGAGACAAATGGCTTGGTCACTGTCTTCGGTCCATCCCCTCCAGGGTCCCTAGGGTTGGCCGCTGTCGGCAGACAGGCTACTGGGCTAGATGGACCTTTGGTCTGACCCAGGACGGCCATTGTAAGCTCAGGGCTCAGTGTCGGGGGTCTCAGTGGACCCCCTTGATTTTCATGCACACCTGGTCCTGGGTGGCCAGGCTGGCAGCTCTCCTGCCCTAGACGGCCACTTTCCTGTGCCTAGTGCGGAGATCGTGGACGAGTTCCACGATGTCCGCACTAGCCCAGGAAGGTGCCCGCCTCTTGCGGTCCAGGGCAAGCTCCCGGGAGCCGCCAGCCTGGTCCCTGCAAGAGGGGGTGGGCTGGGGGGCATCGGGTGGGTGGCTCTGTGCCGTGCCAGGTGCAGGGTCTGCTAGCTGGGTGCTGGCAGGCTTGCACCTGGCACGGGCACCGTAGCCAGCCCGTGCCCCTTTAAGGGGTCCGGGGCTGGGAGGGGGGCATAGAGTTTCCCTGGTGTTGGCCAGAGTGGCCACCAGGGAAACCTGGGGAGGGCTAGCCTCCCACTAGTTCGAATTAAGGGGCTACACAGCCCTTAGTTCGAACTAGCTAGTTCGAACTAGGCGTTAGTCCTCGTAAAATGAGGTTTACCTAGTTCGAACTAAGCGCTCCGCTAGTTCGATTCAAATTCGAACTAGCGGAGCGCTAGTGTAGCACCTATTAAAGTTAGTTCGAACTAACGTCCGTTAGTTCGAACTAACTTTGTAGTGTAGACATACCCTCAGAGAGACTGTTCTAGCCTGTGCCATACCCTGCAATTAAGATTTCTGATTGCCCTTGGTGATGCCCTTCAACTTCCTGAAGGGAGGTTCCAAAGAGGCTGGAGAGAGGTTAATCTCAATAGTGACAGATGGCAGAACAAGGCTCAATGGTCTCAAATTATTGTGGGGGAGATCTAGGTTAGACATTAGGAAAAGCTATTTCACTAGGAGGGCGGTGAAGCATGCTGGGTTCCCTAGGAAGGTGGTGGAATCTCCATCCCTAGCGGTTTTTAAGTCCTGGTTTGACAAAGTCCTGGCTGGGATGATTTAGTTGGAATTGGTCCTGCTTTGGGCAGGGGGCTGGATTTGATGACCTTCTGAGGTCTTTTCCAGCCCTAGGATTCTATGATGGTCAGGGTTGGTCATAGCAGATTTTTGCTACGCCTGAGAAAGGAGGCAAACATGAAGTTACCGGATACAAAACTTTATACAGAGAAAAGATGGATTTATCTGGGGTTTAGGTCCCACTGAGGTTTTGCATTTGGGTGCTGAGGAAAGTCTCTTTAGCTGAGCCTACCAGAGCTGAGCTGATCTCAGTGGCTACATTATACTGTAGAGTGGGGATGGGGAATCTAAGGCCTGGGGGCACATCATGGGGATGAAGCATACGAGACTGGCCTCCCTAGTTTCTGAGGTGTGAAAGGAATATGAGGAGTGTCTCTCCTTCTCAGTCAGGGGTCACATCAGTGAGGGTTTCTTTTTTTCTTTTTTGTGTCTCACTTGCGTGTGACCCCGACTGATCTTTCTCTGGGTCAGCAGCCCCAACCCAATAAAGGTTGCCCACCGCTGGTGTAGAGGGTGGTAACCCTATCTCTGTGTTACTGCTGGAGGAAGCCTGAGGCACATCATCTCACAGTTCTGTATGAATGAAAAGAACTATTCCAAATAGTGTAGATGGTGGCTTTTGTTTGTACATTTGTTTGTGAGAGTATTTGCCATGCTATTCTTTTCTGCAAACAAGGCCTCACTCATCAGAATGCTTATCAATTAAAGTGATCATGAACAGGAGCAATACAAACAAATCTTCAGATTTTATTTGGAAGACTATTCATGATTTGCTACCTGTACCAATCTTTTACACTGGTATACTTGTGAACACATACCAGTGGCACAGATTTTGCTGCTCCCTTTCAAAGTACTATATTATAGTTGAATGCCAAGGTCAGCCAACCACATCCGCAGGGCAAAGAGGAAATTTCACTGCTGTAGGATCCAGTTTTGATTGTCGAGAACATCCTGTTACTGACACTCAAAGACCATTTCCTGTTACAATCACCGGATGCAGACAACAAATAAGTATGGCTGAATAGAGCAGAATGGCAGCATAGGAAATCAGAGGAAACATCAGCTAAACTCCCACTTCTCAGATCAGATAAATCCTTATGATGGTTACTATTGTTTTATTGAAGCCTCTTTTGATGTTAAAGAGGATAGATAAAAATAACTTGTCTGATTTGTTCTGCTATTTATATACCTTCAAGTCAACAGCATAAAGGTTACCTGTCTGTGAGCTGTGCTAAAGCTGCCGACATACTTTGGCCATATTTGATCTTGTTATGTGCATGTGGAAGAGCAGCAAAGTGAGAGTTACACAAGAGGCCTGCAAGGAGATCAGGCTAAAAGAAAGGCAGATTGTGTTGAAGATGAAGGGGGAGATTTTTCAGAGGCACAAATGACAGTGTCTAACTTTCAGAAAAAGTCAATGGGTGTTAAGCACTAAACTGATTTTTTGTCTTTGAAAATACATTAGCATATTCGTAGACTGTAATGACATAACTAAGAATAGAATCTAGTTTATAGACTCAAATTTAATAATCTTGAGTTTAAAAAAATCATTAAATCATAGAAATGTTGGGCTGGAAGGAGCCTGAATAAGTCATCAAATCCAGCCCCCTGCATGAGGCAGGACCAAGTAAACCTAAACCATCCTTGACAGGTGTTTGTCAAAACTGTTCTTAAAAAACTTCCATTAATGGGGATTCCACAGTTTCCCTTAAAAGCCTGTTCTAGAGCATAATACCCTTGTAGTTAGAAACTTTTTTCTAATATCTAACCTAAGTCTCCATCGATGATAATTAAGCCTGTGGGTATGTCTACACTTGCAGCCTATTTCGAAATAGGGCTGCAAATGTAGGCATTCGGAATTGCAAATCAAGCCCGGGATTTAAATATCCTGCGCTGGATTTGCATCTTCCCGGTGGGCGCCATTTTTGAAATTTACAAGCCAGGAATAACTGCCCGCGTCTACATGCAGCAATGAAACGGGCGTTCGAAATAAAGCCCTATTTCGAACTACCTGTTAAACCTCATTGCAGGAGGAACAACATGTAGTTCGAAATAGGGGTTTATTTCGAATGCCTGTTTCACTGCCGCGTGTAGACACGGGCAGTTATTCCAGGATTGTAAATTTCAAAAACGGTGCCCAGCCAGGAAGATGCAAATCAAGCACGGGATAGTTAAATCCCAGGCTTAATTTGCAATTCCAAATGCCTGAATTTTCAGCCCTATTCCGAAATAGGCTGCAAGTGTAGATATACCCTATTATTTTTGTCCTACCTTCAGTGCTCATGAAGAACAAGTGATCACAGTCCTTTTTATAACAGCCCTTAATAAACCCCATGATCCATGTGTACCTAAGCCACTGAGTTCCAGAAGTTGGGACTGGACAATTGGGAATAGATCACTCAATAATTGCCCTATTCTGTGAATTCCCTCTGAAGTATCTGGCACTCCCCACTGTCATAATATGGACCATTAGTCTGATCCAATATGGCCATTATTATCTTCTGATCATATTAGAAGACTGTCATCAAGTCCCCATTTAGTCTTTTCTTCAGACTAAACGTGCCTTTTTTCCCTAGCTTTCCTCATTGGTTACTGTTCTCAAGAGTCTCTCCAATTGGCTCATATCTTCTGTACTTGTGGCAACCAGAATTGGACATGGCAGTGGTTAGGCCTCAGCTGGAGTACTGAACAGAGCAAGACAATTACATGTGTCTCCTGACTTTTATGTATGACACTGCTATTATTACGTTCAAGAATATTATTAGCTTTTTTTACAAATGCATCATGCTTTTGATTCATATACAATATGATCCACTGTAACTCCATATCCTTTTCATCAGGACTGTCACCTCATTTTGTAATGGTGCATTTGATTTTTCCTTCCTAAGTAAAGTACTTTGCACTTGCTTTTATTGAATTTCATATTGTTGATTTAATGATTTCAGACCAGTTCTTCAATTTGTCAAAGTCATTTTGGCTTCCTAGGGTTTACAAAGGAAATATGGAAGTACAGATGGTGGCTACAATGGGCAAAAGACCCTAAAGTCAATGAATTTTTTCCCACTTGACTTCAATAGGGTTTTGATTGGTCCCAAATACTAAAGTAACTGAGTTTGCACAGGTGGTAAAATGGAATATTTCCATGTCATGCTGTAGATGCAACAAGTTCATAACAATTTTTAAAGCTCCACAATTATTTATGAAACCCAATTCATAAGCCCATCTGGTAAAATAAAGTCCCTGCTTTACAAGCAACCATTTTATACTAAAATCTTTGAAAAAAAATCTCCAGTGACTAGGTTGAAGGTTTGGATGGGACTAGCCATAACCTCTATCAACATATCTAAGTGTCAGGCTCCTGAGGTCAGAAAAGAACATCCTTTTTCACACCTTATAAGTAAAGAAGACTGCATCAAGGAAAACACCTGGCTCCCTCATCAATTTCTACTTCCAGCTAGGACATTCCCAGGGCTCTGAACTTTGAGCAGCTGTTTGGTCAAAAAAGGAGTAACAGAATATTCATGACATCTAAAAAAGCACAATATCATCAGTACAGAAATGCTTGGGAGTTTTCCATGAATCTGGCTAATTTTTAACAGGAAATTTGTACTATAACAAAACCTGACCACCCAAAAATAAATGAAAATTACCAGCAGAGTATTATCCATTAACTTCAGTGGGAAGACTCCTCAATTAAAGAGTAATTAGTGGGGGGAAACTCCTTTCCACTACAGGAAAATATAAGAAGTTCAGATAATGTAAATATAATTCAGAAGGAAGTTTGAACTCTGCCCATTTGCTTAAAAATAATACATTAGCTGCATAGTAATTATCCATCATTTTGGTTTGTTTTTATGAGATTCATTCATTTTTAAACAAAATAAATGCCCGGAAAATCATACCACCCACTTCAATTACAATCAAAATAACCATCTCTGTTGATAAGGTAAAGTAGCAACAGCAGCCCAGAGAAAATGTATTCTGAAGATAATTCTTTATTGAGTACTTTCCCTTAATAAACTAGTCATGTTTTTCACTTTATAAACAGAAAATATTGGGGGTTTAAATAGGGTAATTTGTACTACAAACTTTTGAAAATATGTTTTGATTTTTTGTGTGTGCCTTATAAAGCTCTGGTTTTGGAGTATATGTGGGATAAAAAGGCTATGACTACTTAATTATTTCATTTTCAGATTGCTTACTAGAGATCCAAGACTCACGCTGAATGGAGGTCAATGTGAAATTTCAAATTTGAGATTCAGGGTGAATGATTGGACTTGCCAATTTATTCCACAAAAGAGAGTAAGACATATCATATGATTTTCAAAATTACCTAACTGACTTTGCACCTAAATCCCACTGATTTTCAATAGCATTTAGGCTCCTGTGTGTCTAACGATATGTCTAAACTGCATTGTAAACCCAGGTCTGTGGGGCCTGCGCTTGTAGAGCTGGTGTTTCCAAATTCATGCTTGAAGGTTCACACTGCATTGTAAACTGGAATTATAATTGTTAGACCTGGGTCTCAGAACCACCCTAACATGTCCACGCCTCACTACGTAGACCTTCTGATTTGGGTCTACATTCATTCACTCTGCAAAATGACAGAGCTTGAACCCGAATCTCAGGGAGCTTGGTCTTGCCAACTCAACCCTCACAGCAGGGTCCTAGGATCCCGGTTCTGACTGCTTACTGACCCAAGTCAGACAGGCTCACAGTTGTGACTACAGGGTAAACACAATCTAAGTCATGTTTGAAAATGAGATTTAAGAACTTCTGAAGAACTCAGAACTTCCATGGCCTTCCATGACAACAGGATTGAACCTCAATGCAGATTGCTGGATGGCTGAAGATGCCAAGGATCCAACACTTTCAAGAGGAAATTTTAGCATCCAGAGAGAGGTGCCCACAGGCCATACTTTTCAAAACTGGTTTCCACATTTGGAGGGGGTCTCTGTTCTGAGGTGTTCAACCACAGACATTGAGGGCATGACTATCAGCAAAGTGGAACGTCCACAGCTCTCAATGAAACTGTTGGGTGTGTCACTGGCTCACTACCTCTGAATTCAGGTCACAGAAGCTCAGTTGCTGACCAATCAGTGGAAGTCTGGAGTCCTAACTCCCAGAACCTTGACATAACCATGTCAGGAGCCAGAGGTTTCAAACTTCAGTCCTCAAGACCCTTAGAAGCCAGCATGTCCTGACTTACCAGCCACTGACCTGTTAATTGTTGCCAATGCTTGAAGCTCAACTTTAACAGAGGGCTTCAGTGCCGGGCTCTGATTAGTGAAATTCTGCAGGTCCTGATTGGTTTCCTGCTTTGCTTAAACCAAGCAGCAGAACAGGAAGTTTTCTGTGCGTATGACTATCTCCATAGCAACCTGCTGTTGCTATTTGACTCTGACTACCACAGTGACTCTTCTGTCCTGAAGTCTATGACCTATCACTCTGTGATCTCCTGGTAACCTTCTTCCTGACATGAGACTTTTTGTCTCTCCTCTGCTCTGTCTAGGTTTCTTGTGTCCTAGTATCCAGATCCAGACTGTCTGTTGGCTCCCAACTCTTAAGTCAGACTACCTACCTCCCAAGAGTGACGAACCAATAAATGCAGCTTCCTGGAATGAAAGCTCTGGGCTGATCCCCCAGATCCAAATGCCTCCCTTCCCCGCCCCCGAGACCCAAATCAAACCATCTCCAAATTTTTGCAGGTTTGGGATCTTGACCTTTGCCTCTCCCAGCCCTTTATTAGGAGTCAAAATAGGATTAAAGAAAATGTTTTATCATTTAATTTGCAAATGAGTCCCAGGTTTCCCTCCCAAGAGGATTTCATGTGAACGTCCATCATCTCATTAACAATGAAATCCTACTAGCTGGCACTGTTTGGTGAAGGTGATTTCCAAAACCAGGAAGATTTGGAAATAGAAAAATGTGAGGCCTGAATCTGACCTGTTATACACCTGGGTAACGTAATTCTCTTCTGTGGCATTACTCCTGATGCACACCAGCACAAATGAAGGTAGAATTAGGCCCCTGGTATCTTACTTAGGACGATGATTTGCAAATTGTCACCAGGTAAGTTGGTAAAAGCCATATCAACTGGTGCCAGCTCTTTTCCAAGACCCAAACAAGTGCCCTTAATAGTCACCCATCTGTGTCACCCAACTCTAATTAAGCATGTGTTCACCAAGAAGCTAACAAGTTCTTTTGCTGATAATCTGAAACAGCTTGCCACCATTATTTATAACAGCTATGGTGAGTCCTCTCTCCGGTTTGAGTCCCTTCAGTGTTAGAATAAGATCTAGCTGCATCATTATTATAAAAGACACAAAATATAATCCATATACATAGAAATCCTGACGATTTCAATTCATACAGCTTTATTCAGGAAAAGACTTAATCAGACAGGTTGTCACTGGGCATCAAAGGATTTGGGATGATATTTAGGATAACTGTTTATAGATGTGGAACAAATCCTATTATGATGCCAAATGGCCATCAGGCTGTCACGCTGGCAGGTATACTGCACATCTGAACAGGAATGCCAACCACGGGCCTGGTCATCTGAGATAAATTGTTCATCACACTCCGTTTGTCCTGTGTTAGACAGGGAATTGAAAGGCTTTCGTGTGCATCAGCAGCTGACAGTTACAGAGCACCAACAACATCTGCTTCTTCGTCTATGCTGCAGTATCTCTGCATGTGCCCTGTGCTCATAAAGGGAAACTTCTTGTAAAAGATATGGAACTGGGTACACGTAGGATTCCCAGAATCTCTATAACAGGAGGCAAAACAAGGCACACCAGTGATTAGAGAAATAGGGGAGTTAACCAAAGCTTTCACTTGGGGTGTATGGTTCTACATCAGAGTCCTTTGACTCCAGTTCCAGCAATACTAGTGAAGTCTTAATAAGGACAAGTCCACATCTACAAATTACTGTGCAATAAATCGTAACTTCCTAGGCATCCATACTGGTATGGCACTTAGTATGCTCTAGCTCCGCAGTTGCTGTGCTCTAGATAAACCACTTCAGTACATAGAGCTTTCTGTGCAGTGACAATAGCCTCTGGTACCTGTCCCAAAATGCCTGTTCTTGCCCCTCTGGTCATTAGTTTGAACTCTACTGTCTCCCCTCAAGTGACCAATCCTTAGACCTGCCCTTTGCATTCTTTTGGAATTTTGAAAGTCCTCTTTGCTCGGGGACTTGTGGTGTGCTCTCAGTGCATCTTGCCAGGCCATGCCTCTTCCATGCATCAGGAAATCCCCTAGCCTGAGTTACCTTTATTATTCAATTTCTGCCTCAGAGCAGTACAAACAAATACTGTCTCCAGGATCCTCCTTCAGCCTCCAATGCAGCAACAACTTTAGCAAAGATTCTCTCCCTCCTTGCTTTCTCTCTTTTTTGTTCATTCTTTTATCTCAGCAGTTCTTGAAAGTCTATTAGCTCTACTGCTAACAGCAATGCCCCCTGCTAATACATATCAGCATGGACCTTCTAGTTTTCTGTTCTCCTTGATTCCAGTGAGCCACAATCCTCATCTTGCTTATGCCTTTGAAGATTAGTTACTAGAGGTGCAGTTCTAGAATCACTCCAGGCTAGTGCAGTACCCTGGGAACTGAACACCAGCCAGTGAGATAGATCAGTGCCACAAGCAAGGTTGCTAACATACTGAGAGGCCACACCTATCAGGCCCTCATTGCTGCACAGGAAGATTAAAGAAATTAATAAAAATATGCTGACCAAAAAATCCCTGGAGAGTTCACAGCAGCGATGTGCAAAGTGCTGGGAAGTTCACAAAGCAAGGGAAACTTTATAAGGGTTCTTAAAAAACCACAAAGGAAATAACTACATTAACTTTTGTGTTGCAGCTGCTAAAGGCAACACCAACTTCTTATGATAATAATGATAACTTCCATGAGTCATCTGGAGCTTCCCTTTTTCTTTTTAGTAGCTATTAATCTGTCTATTGCAATGGAAGCAATCTTAATAGTGCCTTATTCTTTTGAAATTTCTGCAGCTAATTTTTACCTCATCACTCTTCCAAGTGTGAATGGTTCTACAATGAGATAAAGTCAAGCTAGAGTAGGAAAATGAAACAAGTAAGTAAATGAATGAATAACAGACAATATCCAGCAGTTAGAGCAGGGGATTGGAAATCAGGACTCCTGGGTTCCAGTCCTGCCGATGCCAGTGACTTGCTGTGTAACTTTGGAAAATTCTCATAGTTATGCCGACCATATGTTACATTTTTTCCAGGACAATCCCAAATTTAAATACTCTGTCCTGGTGCCCCATCATGTAGTAAAATGTCCCGGAAAACCCTACCAGATTTGGCTAGAAATGGCACCGCCATTTCCCTCCTCCACTGGGACAGCCTTGCAGTGCAGCAGCAATGTTCTCCTCCCCCAGCACGTAGGCAGCTCTTTGGGTGCTTTGCCCACGGGCAGCCAGGGCCACTTCCAGTGGTGCATGGTTTCTGGGTTGGGTTGGAAGCTGGAGCCCAGTGCACACTGCCATCCAGCAACCCCCTGCCAGCTCCCACCCCACCACTGCGTGGCCACCTCCCTCCTTTGGGACTTCTCTGCCCGATTTGGCCGCGCCGCCCCCTCTTCCATCGTCCCCATCACTTATACAAAGAGCAAGTGGCCGCTGCAGGGAGGGATGCTGGGGGAGTCCAGGATCACCACCTCATCGGCTGCTGCTTAACTCCAGCTGAAGCTGGAGCCTCCTGCAATGTTATTTTTAATACTGTGGTACCAGTTCCCACATGGCGGCCCTGGCTCCAGCTGGAGTGAAGTGGCAGCTGAATGAAGTGCATTCTGGCCAGGTCATCCTCACTGGAATGGGCCTCATGTGGCTGCTGCATGACTCCAGCTGGACCTGGGGCCACCCACAGGCACCAGGACCAGGGTACTAACAATAGCACCATAGGTGGACTCTGCTTTAGTCCCAGCGGTCCCACCCTGGTAACGACTGGGGCCAGGGCTGTGGATGCTTCTGGGGCTGGGATGGCAGTACTAAAAATATCTCTGTGGCCCCAGCTCTAGCCCCTGCAAAGTGCTTTCCATGTGCAAGGCAAAAGGTGAGGGAAGGGTGAAGGGAGAACTAAAGGGAAAAGGGGTGTGGAGAGGAGGGGCCTTTGCTGAGGGGAGGGGGACCAAGGGGCAGGGTGGAGGAGAGACAAATGCCAGGGGGCCAAGAGGAGACAAGAAGGAAAAGGGCAGGAGGGGCAACAGGAGGGAAGGTGTCAGTGGGAGTAGAAGGGAGGGGACAAGGGGATATTGGGAGAGAAGAGGGGCAGAGGGGGCAAGAGGGAGGAAGATGAGAGGGGGCAGTGGGTGCTGAGAGAAGAGGAGTTGAAAGAGGGGTGGGCATGAGGAAGGCAGGGGATGGAGCAAATCATATGTGAGGGCACAGAGGGGCATATGGAGAACTGGGGCAGAGCGTGGTGAGGGCGTGGGCACCAGGGAGAAAGTGAGCAAGGAGAGCATGTGCAGTGAGGGAAGAAGGAGGCACCAGGAAGGTGTGGGGGTCAGGGAAGGTTCAGGCATCAGGGGTATTGTCATGGTGAAGCACAAGGGCAGACACGTGGAGAGGAGGGATGGACACCAGAGGAGAGAGGCAGGGCAGGTGGGTAGAGGAAGGTGTTAGGAGAGGGGATGAGGAGAGGTAGCTACAGATGACCAGAGTGGTGCTAGAGGAGGAAAGAGAAAGGCTGGTACAGGGATTAAAGAGGATGGGGAGGGGTACACGTCCCCAAAGGGCTTAGGGGAGTGAGAAGGGCAGGAGCCAGGACAGCAGAGGAGGGTGAGGGGTGGGGGCAGCAGGCACCAGGGGAGCAGATGGCGTGAGGGGAGGGTGGGAGACATGGCAGCAGAGGGAAAAGGGAGAGGTTTATAAGATATTTATTAATAACTTAGGTGCCACAGTGGCACACATGCCAACAAGCGCACATGGACTCAATACTGGCTCATGGTGTGCCCGATGCAGGGTCTGCTGGCTGGGTGCTGGTAGGCTGGCAACTGGCACAGGCACTGTGGCCAGAATCTGCCCCTTTGAGGGCTCTGGGGCAGGGAGGGGAGCAGAAGAGTTTTCCTGGTTTGGCCCAGAGTGGCCACCAGGGCAAGCTGGGAAGGGCTAGCCTCCAGCTACTTCGAATTAAGTGGCTACACAGCCCTTAATTCGAACTACTTAATTCAAATTTGGCGTTACTCCTCATAGAATGAGGTTTACCTAGTTCGAATTAAGCTCTCCGCTAGTTCGATTTAAATTTGAACCAGTGGTTTGTATGTGTAGCTGCTATTAAAGTTAATTCGAACTAACGGCTGTTACTTCGAATTAACTTTGTAGTGTAGACATACCTTCACTTTCACCAGGCTGGGTTAGAGGGTTGGGAGTGCAGGCTCTGGTCCTGAGCCAAGGGCTTTGGAGTGCAGATGGGGATGCTCTGAAGGTAAGGAGGTGGGGTAGATTCTGGAGTGGTCTAGGGCATTTTCCTGGAGAGTGCAGGGTTGGGGGCTTGAGTCCCTCCCCCACCTTTCTGCCCACCCTGGGAGTGACCAAACAGACAACACAGGATAGCACAGGTGTGCTACCCATTTTCCTGGGGAGCACAGTGAGCACAGCCTCCACTGGCCCCGGTTCTCCATTACTGATCAACGGGAGGTGCAGGAGTGGTGTCCACTGGCAAGGACAGTATGTGGAGACCCCCTGCTCTGACTTCCTCAGGGGCTGCAGGGACAATCCAGCCACTTCCAGGGGCACAATTACTACAGAGATAATTACTCCAGACATGACAGATTAGGTATTTTAGAAGTCACTACTCAAAGAATTACATTTAAGCATAAGAGAGAAATGAAAGTTATGAAATGCACAGACCAGTCAAACTCAAACTAACCCACTCTGCAAGCAGGAAAAGTGGTAACAACACCCCATGTGTGTGTTGGGTCAAGAGATGAGAGGGAATGACAGTGTGTGTTTGTGAGAATTACAGAGACACACACACTGTGTGAGATTAGTAGAGCATTGCCAAGCTGCCTCCATCCCCTTCTCTCTGTGTGTGTGGGGGGGGGGGGGGAGGAGAGACACCTTGAGATCAGCACCCCCCTCCTACACCTTGCACAGCAAACAGGAGGCTCCCAGAGGGGCAGCTCCAGGGCAGAGGGCAGGAGCAGCATGAGAGTGGGTGGAGGGGCAACTGAAGTGCCAGCACTTGATAGTTTCCCGGCCAAACCAGTCAGGATCATCTGTCAGAGGCTCCAAGATTCACTGGTAGATGCCGATCGACTGGTGGGTGACCACTGCCTTAAATGTTCATTTTGAACTCTTTTACTAAGAGAAATTAACTCTAACTCTCCACTCCTACAAAGAGTCTGTCAACCTTAATCAGGGTATGTCTGTATGGAGAGTTAATAGAATCACATAATCATATAACCATAGAGCTGGAAGAGATCTCAGAAGGTCATCAAGTCCAGCCCCCTGCCCTAGGCAGGACCAATCCCAAATAAATCAACGCAGCCAGGGATTTGTCAAGCCGAGACTTAAACACCTCTAGGGATGGAGACTCCACTACTTCCCTAGGGAACCCATTCCAGTGCTTCACCACCCTCCTAGTGAAATAGTTTTTCCTAATATCCAACCTGGACCTCTCCCACCACAACTTGAGACAATTGTTCCTTGTTCTGCCATCCGTCAGTACTGAGAACAGCCTTTCTCCATCCTCTTTGGAACCTCCCTTCAGGAAGTTGAAGGCTGCTATCAAATCCTCCCTCACTCTTCGCTTCTGCAGACTTTACAGACCCAACTCCCTCAGCCTCTCCTCGTAGGTCATATGCTCCAGCCCCCTAATCATTTTGATTGCCCTCCACTGGACCCTCTCCAATGCATCTACATCCTTTCTGTAGTGGGGGACCCAGAACTTGACACAATACTCAAGATGTGGCCTCACAAGAACCAAATAAAGGGGAATAATCACATCTCTGGATCTACTGGCAATGATGGTTGGTCCCCAGCCTGTAACAATGCTTGGGATTCTTCCGTCCCAAATGCGGGACTCTGCACTTGTCCTTGTTGAACCTCATCAGATTTCTTGTGGCCCAATCCTTCAATTTGTCTAAGTCACTCTGGATCCTATCTCTGCCCTTGTGTGTATCTACCTCTACCCCTAGCTTAGTGTCATGTGCAAACTTGCCGAGGGTGCAAATCCATCCCCTCATCCAGGTCATTAATAAAGATATTGAACAAAACTGGTCCTAGAACTGAACCGAATACAGATTGAACATCTGTAATCTGGCACACTCTGTTCCAGCAACATTCATGGTCTGGCATTATTTTAGTTAACTACGTGTCCACTTATCATGGGTGTGGCCACGTTCCTCATGGTCCCATAAAATCTGCTTATAGCCACTAGTCCTGGCTCTCAGTGTTCTGTGCTGTTATGTAGCTCTAATTTACCCTTAAATGTCTTCTTAGAGCCCAATAAGCAATGGAAGAGTTGGTTTTGCTGCTAGACAATATTGACCTGCTGTGGTCTGGCAAATTCTCTGGTTTGGCACTGCTCAGGTCCTTCTGGTCTAGAGAGGTTCAACCTGTACACTGCAAACTTGGGGGTGAATTTATAGCACACAAACTTGCTGCATAATAACTGGCTACATAGATTCTGCTACTGTGCACTTAAAATTCTATATAGTACACTTTATCTAGATCAAAGAGCATTAATTCTCTGTATAGACAAATGGTTATTTTGGAGCTCTTTTTTCCTTTTCTTGACTATATGGATACAGCCAAATGAAGAATTAAGCCTGAGCCTGATGCTGGCTCAGCAACAAGTATGATATATCAGTTTACCCCCCTAAATGAATAACAACTTTTAATTCCTCCTTTCTCCCAGAGCCGCAGGTTGAATGTCCAGCAGCAGCATCTTACCCCTTTATCTTTCCCAGACAGATCAAATGTATAAAATACAGTTAAATACGTGTATTTTCTTTTTGTTCTTTCTTTCACGTGGTGGCATTTGACATAAGAACAGTTTTTTTTACCAGTGTCCTTAGCTAAAATTGACCTTCTTCCCACCGCATGCCACCTCACTGCAATTTTTGCATGTCACTTCTATTGTATCTATGTAGCTCATAACCTGGATCTCTATTCAAATTCTGCAGCACGGGTCCATGATTGCTTGTACACAGTATCTTTCAACCCACAGACTAGAAAGTGTGGATTTTGTGGATTTTGTAGATTTTGTGGAGAGCAAAAAATGTTATTTCCTTCTTGGCTGTTGACTCATATCCTGCACTTTTAGAATAATAGAATACAAGAAATGAAGGGGACCTCAAGAAGTCAAGTCCAGTTCCCTACTCTCATGGCAGGACCAAGCATTGTCTAGATCAGGGGTCTCCAAACTTTTCTGCCCGAGGGCTGCATTAACTATCAAACAGCAGTTCGGGGGCCGACTACACACTTGAGGTCCAAATAAAAAACAATCAAAACATGGATGTTGTTTTAATTATTTATTTAATATTATTTTATTCAGTTATTATTTAATAACACATTGATACACTACACATGAACACCTGTATTAGTGTGAATGGTGAAATTGTTTCCTGGATGCCAAAATAGAGCCCAGCCCACTAGTGACCTCATGAGAGAGCTAGCCAATAGGATAAGAACGCACTGGCCAATAGGGAGCAAATGTCCACGCCAAGTCCCAACCCCTCTTGCTGTGAGGGACGCGCAGAGCCCGGGCTCGGCCGTCGGTCCGCAGGGCGTGTGGCCGTCCGTTGGCGGCTCCGATCCCCCGCACCCCCGGCCGGGGAGTCTCGCTGCCCAGGGCAAGGGCTGCGCGGGTCCAGAGTCCCTCCTCCGTCCCGCTGGCTCCTCCGGCTTCCCTCTCCTGGCTGCCTGCCCAAAAGAAAGTGAGTGCCGGCCGCCCCTGTCCTTCCGGCCCCTCCCCCTTTTGAGCCGGCACGCACGGGGCGTGCCGCTCACCCTGGCGTCCCTGCCCCTTCTCCTCCTGGGTCCTGCTGCCTTCCTCGCCTGCCGCGCCTGCGGCTGTGCGCCCTCGCTCCCCTCCCCGTGGGCTTTCCCCTGGGCTCTGCTGCGCTGCGCCGCTCAGCGCTTCTCCGGGGGAGGGGCTTTTAGTGCGGGGAGTTTCTTCCCCGTCACAGTCTCCACGGGCCGGATGAGAGGGCCTCGCGGGCCGCATCCAGCCCGCGGGCCGTAGTTTGGAGACCCCTGGTCTAGATCATTCCTGATAGAGGTCTATCCAACCTCCTCTTAAATATCTCCACTGATGGAGATTCCACAACCTCCCTAGACAATTTATTCGAGTGCTTAACCACCCTGTCAGGTCTTACCCCTAATGTTCAACCTAAACCTCCCTTGCTGCAATTTAGGCCCATTGCTTTTTGCCCAATCATCAGAAGTTAAGGAGAATATTTTTCTCCCTCTTCTTTGTAACACCCTTTTACACACTTGAAAGCTTTTGTCATGTCGTCTCTCAGTCTTCTCCTTTCCAAGCTAAACAAACCCAGTTCTTTCAATCTTTCCTCATAGGTCATATTTTCTAGACTTTCAATAATTTTTGTTGCTTTTCTCTGGATCTTCTCCAATTTCTCCACATCTTTCCTGAAATGTGATTCCCAGAACTGGACATAATACTCCAATTGAGGACTCATCAGCTCAGAGTAGAACGGAAGAATGACAAACATGATTCTGGGATGCTTTAACAGGAGTGTTGTGAGCAAGACACGAGAAGTCATTTTTCCGCTCTAGTCTGTGGAAGGTCCAGAGAAGAGCAACAAGAATGATTAAAGGTCAAGAGAACAGGACATATGAAGGAAGACTGAAAGAATTGGGCCTGTTTAGTTTGGAAAGGAGAAGACTGAGGGGGGTGTCACAAGGAGGAAGGAGAAAAATTGTTCTCCTTAGCCTCTGAGGACAGGAGAAGAAGCAATGGGCTTAAGCTGCAGCAAGGGAGGTTTAGGTTGGACATTAGGAAATACTTCCTAACTGTCCGGGTGGTGAAACACTGAAATAAGTTGCCTAGGGAGGTTGTGGAATCTCCATCTCTGGAGATATTTAAGAGCAGGCTAGATAGACATCTATCAAGGATGGTCTACTGGGTCCTGCCATGAGGGCAGGAGACTGGACTTGATGTCCTCTCAAGGTCTCTTCCAGTTCTAGTGTTCTATGATTCTATGATTGCTAACCTTTCTGCAACTACCAGATGCTAATGGAAACTCACCATTAATTACATAATTACACCTGATCCATTTTGCTAGTGCTGCAGCTAGGAAGAAAGGTTTAATTTTTATCATTTTAACTTTCTCATGTTAGGTTGTCAAACTTCATTTTAAATAAAGTAAAATATTATGTGCAGTACAAAAGGTTTCAATGTTTTCTTTATTTACGGCAGCGGTGGGGAACTTTTTTGTGTTGGGGGTCACTGACCCACAAAAAAATCAGTTGGGGACCACACAAGTGATAAGCAAAAAAAACCTCCTCCCCAAAACCCCAGCCCTCACTGATGTGGCCCCAAACTGAGACACCTTACTCTTCGGGCACTCTAACTCCCAAAAGGTGAGGGAAAGGGACAAGTATATTCAGGCTTAAGGATTCCCACAGGCCAGATTTACTTTTCTGGGGTTCCAAAGTTAGTGGATTTTGTGGACCCCCTTATGCTCTGGGATGGAAACAAAAGTGAGGGGTTCAATGTGCAGGACAGGGCTGCCAGGGAATGGGATAAGGATCAGGTTGAAGACGGGGGGCTGCAAGATGGGGCGAGGAGGGCAGGGTCTAAAAGGGAGTTTGGCAGCAAGAGAGGGGGTGGGGTGGGAGTATGAGAGGGAGTTTGGGAGTGGGAGAGGTTGGGGGAGTAACACAGTAAAGGTGAGAGGGTGAGAATGCAGCCAAACAGCTAGTTGGGGAGAGAAGCGAAGAAGTGGGGTGTAAAGGAAAGTTCAGCTTCTGCAAAGTAATATTGTATCCCTGCTCACATCTTCCCTCTGCTCCAGCCTCGCTCCCCTCAGCCCCAGGATCCCCCCAGCCTGATCCCCTGCATTTCCCCATGCCCCTCAGTGCAACCCCTGCCCCATAGCCTGCCCACACATCTTCCTTCACTCCCCTGCCTGCTCCAACATCCCTGTGCCCCCAAAGCACTGACTGGCAGGGCAGCAGCGTTGGGACTTGCAGCCCTCTGGGAGCAGCACTGGGGTGACGAGAGGTGGCAGGAGGGATGCGGGGTGTTGCAGAGTCTCTTCCCTGCCCAGCCCAACCCTTTGCCTGCAGGCTGTGGCTCTGGGGGTATGTCTACACTACCCTCCTAGTTCGAACTAGGAGGGTAATGTATGCATACCGCACTTGCTAATGAAGCCCGGGATTTGAATTTTCCGGGCTTCATTAGCATAAGTGGGGAGCCGCCATTTTTAAATCCCCGCTGCTTCGAACCCCGTGTAGCACGGCTACACGGGGCTCGAACTAGGTAGTTCGGACTAGGGTGCCTATTCCGAACTACCGGTACACCTCGTTTCACGAGGAGTAACGGTAGTTCGGAATAGGACCCTAGTCCGAGCTTCCTAGTTTGAGCCCCGTGTAGCCGCGCTACACGGGGTTCGAAGCAGTGGGGATTTAAAAATGGCGGCTCCCCGCTTATGCTAATGAAACCCGGGAAATTCAAATCCCGGGCTTCATTAGCAAGTGCGGTATGCATACATTACCCTCCTAGTTCGAACTAGCGGGGTAGTGTAGACATACCCTGGGGCTGGAGCAAGCAGAGCCTGGGTCTACCAAGGGCTGGCTCCAGCCTGGCCAGTCCCAGCGGGGCACTAGGGAAGGGGTTCCCCGACCCCGTACACAGCCTGCAGGGAGCAGCGCAGTGCAGTCTGGGCCCCAGTGTGCCACGTGTGCCAGCTGCCCAGCCCCAGCCCCAGCCCCCGCCCCCGCCCCCTCCCGAAGCAGAAGGCAGCCCCAGGGATGCATGTGTGTGTGCCTCTCACACCCTCTTCACCCTGCAGGAAGCCAGAGCAGGAAGCCTGCAGCTCTTTGGTTGATGCTCAAGCTGCAGCAGCTCCCTTTTGCGTCGGGGGGGGGGGGGGGGAGAAGGGGGGGCTGAGCTTCTGCCCCTGGTGCCAGTAAAAATTGGCTGGGGTGCGGCTTGTGGCATGCATGCTGAGGGTTGCCAATGCCTGCTTTATGCCATCATCAAAATCACTGAAGAAGTCCCAAAACTGACCCCTGCAAAATCCTACTTTTTACACTCTTTCAGCACAAGTGTAAACCCTTGATAACTAGTCTGAGGCTATGTCTACATTGCATCCCTCTTGCACAAAAGCCTATGCAAATGAAGCACAGATTAGCATATTGTCATGCTTCATTTGCATATTTAATTAGGGGCCGGTTTTGCGCAAGAGGCAAAACCAGCCTCTTGCACAAGAGCCATTCTTCCTGAAAAAATGAGGGTTGAACAAGAGAGGGTTTTTGCACAAAAAGGAGCTGTGTAGATGGTTCCTTTTTGCGGAAAAGCCTCTTGCGCAAAACCGGCCCCTAATTAAATATGCAAATGAAGTGCGGCAATATGCTAATCTGTGCTTCATTTGTATAGGCTTTGCGCAAGAGGGATGCGATTTAAACATAATCACAGAATGGTTATATAACCGGTTATGCACCCACCTTATACTTGCATGACCCAGAAGTTCCTTTCCAAGTAACTTCTGTGATTCTGTACCCAGAAAATCAAATTTGACTCTGTGTGTGTGTGTGTGTGTGAAAGAGAGAGGAAGAGAGCGAGAGATCCAGAAAGGACAATTTTACTGTTTGCAAGTTCTCAGACTGTGAAACACGGTGTAATGCTTCCTGTGGGAAAGGCATGTTTCCAAAATACACTGGGACTGGAATTACTAGATCACTCCTGTGCAATGAGGAGTAGGAGGGAGAGACGCTGAATAAATATTGATCTGTCTACACTGCCTTTTATAACAGGGAATTTGAAAAAGAAACAACCTGCAATAAAACTCTCAACCTGCTGAACCCCTCAGCTACTCAGAAACCACTTCAGCTTAATAACTTAGGGCATGTCTAAATTACATGGCTCCGTCGAGGGAGCCATGTAGATTTGTTTGTCCGGCAAAGGGAAATGAAGCCGCGATTTAAATAATCGTGGCTTCATTTAAATTTAAATGGCTGCCCCGCTCTGCCAATCAGCTGTTTGTCGGCAGATCGGGTCAGTCTGGACGCTCCCCTGCTGACATGAAAGCCCTTTATCGACCTCCCCGGTAAACCTCATCCTACGAGGCATAACGGGGAGATCGATAAAGGGCTCTCAGGTCGGCGCGGGAGTGTCCAGACTAGCGCGCTGAGCTGACAAACAGCTGATTAGCTGTTAGTCGGCTCAGCGCGGCAGCCATGTAAATTTAAATGAAGCGGCGATTATTTAAATCGCCACTTCATTTCCCTTTGCCTATCTGTCTAATCTACATGCCTCCATCGATGGAGGCATGTAGTCTAGACACAGCCTAACATTGCAGTTTCTTTTGTTATTTGCACTGTTGGCTTTGCAGTATCACAAGTGGTATTAGGGATTGTGGAGCTGAGCTTGACAGTCACATAACAGAACTCTTCAGATATTTGAATGTCTAAGAGCCCATCTGCAGAATACAGACCTAAACTTAAATACATAAATTTTAAGCATAGGCTCTGAGTACTAATAGAAAGAACTTTCAGTTCCATCAAACATTTCTACACTGCCTTAACTTCTACATGGCATAAATAGTCTCCATCCCTTGTCCCAGCACTTCAAGGGTCCTATGTAAAAAGTTGAAATGGACTCTTTGGAGAAGGAAGTCATAGCAAGGTCAAAAACATGGTGAGGTTTTTGGGAGGAGGACCAAGGTCATTCAACTGTGATGCTAGCTAACCAGATTATGCTAGAGTTTATTCAGGCCAAACTCACTGATGTATTAGGATAGATCAAAATGAATGTAAATGTAAGCATTTATTTAGGTGTTTAAACTTCATGAAAACTAATGGAACATTTATTGTTTTCACTTATCTGTTCCTGTTATAAAGTAATAGCTGGCATTTACATTTTGTATATTCCTGTAATTTAATAACCCTTCAAAGAAATCTTGTGAAATGCTAATGAAGAACATAATGACTTTTAGCAGAAAATGTTAATTTCAAAGCAGGTGGCCATTCTATATGATGGTTGGAGGTCAAAAGGTGAGATGCATTTCTGACTCACTGTCATCAGAGGAAAAGTCCATGTGGGTAAGGATATTGTAGACTTTCTTTCTGTGTGAAGAAACTATAAATAAGGATTCAAAGAAAGATCTTGCATCTCTGAACTGATTGGACTCTTACAGGGAAATGTATAGATGCAAAGCAACAATTCCCACTGAGTTCTGGGTACTCTGAAAAGATGTATCGGGAAACTTGCATTTTGATTACATCACTGTCACCATTCAGAATTGTAAACAGTGATTCACCTGGACACATTTTAACTGCTTTAACTTTTCAATAACTTTTGTTCTTTTTTTATTAGATAATAAATCTTAGAATTGACTACCAGCATTGTCTTTGATATAAGATCTGGAGTAAATGTCTGGCTGCTTGGGATTAGAAACAGCTTGATGTGGTGTGTTTTCTGGTTTAAATAACTATTTATCACAAAGTTCAATTTGTCTGAGGATTCAAAGGAGACTGTCTGTGACTCCAGGGTAAGATTGGGATGTTGATTCGGGAGTCCATATTAATTAGTGATTTGGTGAAATCTAATTATAGATTAACACCTGTTTGAGGTGACCGACCTTTTCTGAAAGTCTGGCCAAAGGCATAAGAACATAATACAATAACATAAGAATGGCCATACTGGGTCAGACCAAAGGTCCATCTAGCCCAGTAGCCTGTCTGCCGACAGTGGCCAGCACCAGGTGCCCCAGAGGGGGTGGACCGAAGACAATAATCAAGTGATTTGTCTCCTGCCATCCCTCTCCAGCCTTTGACAAATAGAGGCCAGGGACACCATTTTTATCCCCTGGCTAATAGCCTTTTATGGACCTAACCTCCATGAAATTATCTAGCTTTTCTTTAAATTCTGTTATAGTTCTAGCCTTCACAGCCTCCTCTAGCAAGGAGTTCCACAGGTTGACTACATGCTGTGTGAAGAAGAACTTTCTTTTATTAGTTTTAAACCTGCTGCCCATTAACATCATTTGGTGTCCTCTAGTTCTTCTATTTAGGGAACTAATAAATAACTTTTCTTTATTCACCCTCTCCACACCACTCATGATTTTATATACCTCTATCATATCCCCCCTTAGTATCCTCTTTTCTAAACTGAAAAGTCCCAGTCACTTTAACCCCTTTTTATATGGGACCTGTTCCAAAACCCCTAATCATTTTAGTTACCCTTTTCTGAATCATTTCTAAGGCCAAAATATCTTTTTTGAGGTGAGGAGACCACATCTGTACACAGTATTCAAGATGTGGGCGCACCATAGTTTTATACAGGGGCAGTAAGATATTCTGGGTCTTATTTTCTATCCCTTTCTTAATAATTCCTAACATCCTATTTGCCTTTTTGACCGCCGCTGCACACTGTGTGGAAGTTTTCAGAGAACTGTCCATGATAACTCCTAGATCTCTTTCCTGATTTGTCGTAGCCAAATTAGCCCCCATCATACTGTACGTATAGTTGGGGTTATTTTTTCCAAAGTCCTTTACTTTACACTTATCCACATTAAATTTCATTTGCCATTTTGTTGCCCACTCAGTTTGGTGAGATCTTTTTGAAGTTCTTCACAGTCTGCTTCTGTCTTGACTATCTTAAACAGTTTGGTATCATCTGCAAACTTTACCACCTCACTGCTTATCCCTTTCTCTGGATCATTTATGAATAAGTTGAAAAGGATTGGTCCCAGGACTGACCCTTGGGGGACACCACTAGTTACCTCTCTCCAATCTGAAAATTTACCATTTATTCCTACCCTTTGTTTCCTGTCTTTTAACCAGTTCTCAATCCATAAAAGGACCTTCCCTCTTATCCCATGACAATGTAATTTACACAAGAGACTTTGGTGAGGGACCTTGTCAAAGGCTCTCTGAAAATCTAAATATACTATATCTACTGGATCCCCCTTGTCTGCATGTTTGTTAACCCCTTCAGAGAACTGTAATAGATTAGTAAGACATGATTTCCCTTTACAGAAACCATGTTGACTTTTGTCCAACAAATTATGTTCTTCTACGTGCCTGACAATTTTATTCTTTACTATTGTTTCAACTAATTTGCCTGGTACTGAAGTTAGACTTATGGGTCTGTAATTGCCAGGATTGTCTTTAGAGCCCTTTTTAAATATTGGTGTCATGTTAGCTACTTTCCAGTCATTAGGTACGGAAGCCGATTTAAAGGATAGGTTACAAACCACAGATAATAGTTCAGCAATTTCCCATTTGAGTTCTTTTAGAACCCTTGGATGAATGCCATCTGGTTCCAGGGATTTGTTAACATTAAGTTTTTCTATTTGTTCCAAAACCTTCTCTAATGACACTTCAATCCAGGACAGCTCCTCAGATTCATCACTCACAAAGGATGGTGCAGATTTGGGAATCTCTCTAACATCCTCAGCCGTGAAGTCTGAAGCAAAGAAATCATTTAGTTTCTCCGCAATGGCTTTATCGTCCTTGATTGCTCCTTTTATATCTCGATCATCTAGGGGACCCACTGGTTTTTTAACAGGCTTCTTGCTTCTAATATACTTAAAAAACATTTTGCTATTTCTTTTTGAGTTTTTGGCTAGCTGTCCTCAAAATCTTTTTTTGCTTTTCTTATTACATTTTTACACTTGATTTGACAGTGTTTATGTTCCTTACTATTTATCTCACTAGGATTGGACTTTTACTTCTTGAAAGATGCCTTTTTGTCCCTCACTGCTTCTTTTACATTGTGGTTAAGCCATGGTGACTCTTTTTTAGGTCTCTTACTATGTTTTTTAATTTGGGGTATACTATTTAAGTTGGGCCTCTATTATGGTGTCTTTAAAAAGTTTCCTTGCAGCTTACAGGGATTTGGCTCTAGTCACTGTGCCTTTTAATTTCTGTTTAACTAACCTCCTCATTTTTGTAATGTTAAATGTTATTATATTATGGTCACTATTCCCAAGCGGTCCTGTAATGGTTATCTCCTGGATCTGATCCTGCACTCCACTCAGGACTAAATCGAGAATTGCCTCTCCCCTGGTGGGTTCATGTACCAGCTGTTCCAAGAAGCCGTCATTTAAGCCATTAAGAAATTTTATCTCTGATTCTCTTCCTGAGGTAACATGTACCCATAGACAGACACTCATAGTTGTGAGACCAGTTAGCATGACACCAACTTGGAAGGATGAGAATTTGGTCTGACAATACCATGCAGGCAGCATGTCAAGCAGCTTTCTTCACCCCCAAAACCTAGGCATAGAGCATAATCTCAGGCTTGCTGAACAAAACTGTACTCTCAGATAAATGCTGTCAAAGGTGCTGGCCTTCATTTTTCCAGGTGGTGCTCCACCCCTGCTCTGCCTTGAGGCCCTGCCCCTGTTCCTCTCCTTCCCCCAATGCCCAATTCTCATCAATCCTCTTCCTGCTCCTGTTCTGACCCTCCTTGAAACCCCATCCTCACTCTGCCTCTTCCTGCTCACACTCTG
Source organism: Pelodiscus sinensis (assembly GCF_049634645.1). Classification (NCBI taxonomy): domain Eukaryota; kingdom Metazoa; phylum Chordata; order Testudines; family Trionychidae; genus Pelodiscus; species Pelodiscus sinensis. The sequence continues at coordinate 7,518,072 of NC_134730.1, read as the reverse complement.
CCTTCTCCCCTGAGACCTTGCCCTCATCCCACCTTTTCCCAACCTTGGGTCACTCTTCCCCTCAAGTGTGCCACACACACACACACACACAGGGCTTCATGAATTCACATTGGCACACCAAAGTCTTAAAGAGGACAAGTACAACTAAGTCACCATTGTCAAGAACATAAGGCACCACCATAGCTCCAGCAACCTACCTGATACCATAATTTGATCTGTTGAGCTAAGAAGGGGAAGAAGAAAAAGAAAGTAAGGAAGAAAGAAATAAAAGACTAAACCCCTGCATCAATGGGAAAACACTGCAATCCAGTGCCTACATTGTCCAGTTAAATTGATGGTCTTGCAACATTCCTATCTTGCATTACATAGCTCTGTAGAATTAACACTGTTCTTGAAAGATTACTTCACCTTTCACCCCTTAAACTCTGAGATACTCCTAAAAGGCACATTACTACAAATGACAGAAAGCAACGTTAATGCCAAAATTCTCTATCTGCTTCTCCTCCTTCTCTTCACTGTTGTATTAAGGGCATTACAAAAAAGAAACATCTTGGAAATATTGGATTCCTTTTCAATGGAAAATGCCATGCTTGGAACCAGCCTCTTGTCTCTTCTGTATGCCAAGTACTGACAGGCTACGATTTCCAACCTCTTATCTCTGTTGCTCCTCCTCGGCATTTCTCACTCTCTCAAAAAGTGTCAGCTTATTATGACTATTATTACCTTTGCCTCATCTTTGAATGTGAGAATTATCAGGGAGATATTAATAGGAAGCCGAGGAAATGCCTCACACTTTGGAAAGAATCAAAGAAGCCAAAATTAGGACAACTGAAAACAGGAATGTTTTTCACTACTTAAAAAAAGCAAGCAAGCATGTAAACAACTAACCTCACGAACAGCTTTAACACTATTTAGGATGCTGCAGAAGTATGGGCCAAATCCTCAGTTGGTGTGACTAGCTCGAGTTTAATTGAAGTTGCTGATAGCACTTTGCCAGTTTATACTAGCCAAGGATCTGTCCCAGATATCTATATAGATATAGATATCTATACAGTTTCTCTCCTGCCCTGTCCCAAATGCCTGGAAGAAATTTCCCTCTCCATCCTCTTGCCTTCAAAACAAACATACCCCTTCAAAGTATCCACATCATCAACTCCCTTCAACCATTCATTCCAAAATCTGTTTGCCTTACCTAACTTTAAAGTAAGTGTTCAGGAGTAGGAATTTGCCTTGACCTATGCTTGTATTGCATCTTCTAAATTGTTGGATAAATATGTTTGCTTATTTTTTTTCAATGGGGGAGTTATAAGTAGGTAATATGTACATTGCCCATTACTGTAGTAAGAGAAAAGGTGCCCCCAGACCTCTCAAGGTATCCATGGGGCTCTTGGCGGTGGAGGTGGAGTCACCACTGAGGCTAGCATCTAGCTCCTTATAGAAACAAACAGGTCTTCAGTGAAGCACTGGAGCAGTTTGCCTCACAACCCTTATGATAGGCTTGTCTGAGTTCTTTAATCTTTGCTCTTGTGTACCATGTCCCTTTTCACACAAGGCTCGGGAAATGTGCCCACATGTGTCTCAATTTCTACATGTCACTTGCAGTTGGGACTGGACCAACTCCTCTCCTCATACACTGATCAGATTCAATAGCAGTCGGAGTGTGATGGTCAGGTATGGGTATCTAGGAAGATGCATGAGACCAGTGCACATTGAGCCAATACACAGGGGAAGGGAGTTCCACGTATTCAGGCAGCAGGAAATGGGATTTAAATTTTGTGAGACTTACTGGTTACCTGGCTGCAGGGCAGCAGAGTTCAAATTGCTGACCAGAGTGGTTGCTTGGGAATTGTGGGCAATTCAGTGAAAAATGCCTCAAGGTGTTTATACTGCATGTTTGCGGACAACACAGGAAGGGAAAAAGACAAAAGTCCCTCACGGAGCTGGAAATTTTTTGTCAATAAATATGGCTATTTTTCACGACAAAGACACATTGTAGTGTACAGGCTCACACATTTTTGTTGACAAAATGCACTTTTCCTCAACAAAACTTGCCAGTGTAGACAAGCCTTAGTAGTCTACAGTGTAACCAGAAATAGTTAATATGCAGACCACAGGCCAAAGCCAGATCACTAGATGCTTTTGAATGGACTATGAAATCATTTTATTATTATTTATGTCCATTTCCCCACCAAAAAGTGGTTTTCTTTTCTGTTTTCAGGGTTTGTCAAGGAATAGTCAAGGTCCCAGCTTCAGAGAAAATAAGAAAAAGAATAACAACAATATTGATACTTATTATACTTATTCTTTTTCGTATTTTCTCTGAAGCTGGGACCTTGACTATTCCTTGACAAACCCTGAAAACAGAAAAGAAAACCACTTTTAGGTGGGGAAATGGACATAACAGCTCTGTTTTATAAATGGAGCATTTTACTTTGTACTTAGGTACAAAGTAACTAAGGAACTATTTACCCCAAAATTACACAGACTAGGAAAAAAAATCCAGGAGTCCTGGTCCAATACCTTAACCATAAAGCAATCCTTCCTTCTAGAAAAGTTTCTTAACTTTGGTATTTACCAGGATTTGTTTGGTGGGGTGGGAAAGAGACCTCCTTCCCTGCTTCCTAACCAGCTCCTTTCCTCATGCTTAATTCATACAACAAATCTTTATGGGATCACAGTTGCTTCCACAGAAATAAACCTGCTGCTATGAATGCCAGACTCTGGATCATCATAAAATAGGCTAGTTTAAAAAAGGGGAAGAGGGAGTTTGCCAAAGGATGACTGGCTCTTAAAATGAAATATGTCCTTTGTGGTGGGGTCCCTCCCGCCCCATCTTCTCCTCCCCGAGATTAAAGCAGGCCCACCCAACTCGTGACCCTGATGCCTGGTCTCAGGGGTATAAAGCAGGCCCTGAGGCCTAGTCCATGCCCTGAGGGGTTGGGGTAGGGGGGTCCAGGCCCTCCCTCTCCACCGGACCCCAACCCAGGGCCCTAATAGTGGTGGGGGGTTCCCACCACCGGCTCAGCGGGGGTCCTCCCCGAAACGCGCCGAGCCCACTGGGGTTTCCCCTACCCCTTGCCCAGGGTTGCTTCCTACCCCAGCCTTGTGGCCGACGGAGGTCCCACCTGGCGATGCTGGGCTGGCGGCGGCGGCAACATCAGCTGGCCCCGTCTCTGGGGCAGCAGCGCAGAGGATGTCCACTGCAGCGGGGCGGGCAGCCCCCCGGAGTCGGCGTTGGGGGCGTGCTCTCCCCGGGGATGGTAGCAGCAATAGCAGTGGTCCCAACGGCTCTGGTTCTGGTTCTGGCAGCAGGTCAGGCTGTGGCCCTGCGGCCGGGGCCGGGGCTGAGGCTCCTTCCTCCCCAGCAGTCCGCCTCAACTTAGCAGCCCGGCAGCCTTTTATAGTGAGGCTGCACTGCGAGCATGCCCGGTAGGGCTGTGGGGGAGGGGCATATTCTACCCAATAGATGGGCTCCCCTCCCTCCTGCTCAGTGTGGGGCAGGCTAGCCCCATCACATCCTTGAAAAAAGAAAAAAAGAGTAAAACTTTGTCCTCTGTGGGGGCTAACAAGCTCCCAAGCTACTGGCCATTGGATTCATGTGGCAGTATATTAAGCTGAATCACATTGAAACTCAGCTGACTAAAAAGGCAATAAGCCACTAACCAGTGGACAGTAAAAATGTACATCACCAGCAACTATGCAAGGCAAGGATGTCATGACAAGGCATTAGCAGTAGTATCATGTGCCATCTAAAGATACTTCTTTGCATGCATTCTAGGGCCAGTTTTGTTCAAAATCTTTACTAATGACCTGGATGAGGGGATGGATTGCACCCTCAGGTTTGCGGATGACACTAAGCTAGGGTAGATACATTGGAAGGTAGGGATAGGGTCCAGAGTGACCTAGACAAATCGGAGGTTTGGGCCAAAAGAAATCTGATGAGGTTCAACAAGGACAAGTGGAGAGTCCTGCACTTGGGATGGCAGAATCCCAAGCATTGTTACAGGCTGGGGACCAACTGGCTAAGCAGCAGTTCATCAGAAAAGAACCTGGGGATTACAGTGGATGAAAAGCTGGATATGAGTCAACAGTGTGCCCTTGTAGCCAAGAAGGCTAAAAGCATATTAGAGTGCATTAGGAGGAGCAGTGAGGGAGGTCTAGGTTGGATATTTGGAAAAACTATTTTACTTGGAGGATGGTGAAGCACTGGGATGGGTTACCTAGGGAGATGGTGGAATCTCCATCCCTCGAGGTTTTTTAAGTCCTGGCTTGAGAACGCACTGGCTGTGATGATTTACCTGGGGTTGGTCCTTCTTTGGAAAGAGGGTTGGACTTGATGATCTCCTGAGGTCTCTTCTAGACCTATGATTCTAGATCTGCTGTCAATGATCCTCCTAGTGCACCCTAATAATATCATTAGCCTTCTTGGCTGAACTACTACTTAGCTAGTCGGTCCCCAACAGGGGCGGATATACGGCAGGGCGAGCGGGGTGGCCTCCCCGGGCCCCGCGCTTCAAAAAGCCCCGCGCATGCGCCGTGGTGCCACCGCGCATACGCGTTGCGTCACCGCGCATGCGCTGTGGCAAAGGGGGGCCCCGCAAGATTATGCTGCCCTGGGCCCCACAAAACGGTCATTTACCCCTGGTCCCCAGTCTATAACAATGTTTGGGATTCTTCTGTCCTTGTTGAATTTAATCAGATTTCTTTTTGACCAATCCCCTGATTTGTCTAGGTCACTCTGGACCCTACCTCTACCCTCCAATGTATCTACCCTAACTTAGTGTCACCCGTAAACTTGCTGAGGGTGTAATCCATCTTCTCCTCCAGGTCATTAATAAAGATGTTGAACAAAACTGGCCACACAACTGACTCTTGGGGCACTCTGCTTGATACCAACCACCAACCAGACATTGAGTTTTTGATCATTAACTGAGCCCAACAATCTAGCCACCTTACAGTCCATTTATCCAAGCCAGCCTTCTTTAACTTGCTGGCAAGAATATTGTAGGAGACCATATCTAAAGCTTTGCTAAAGTCCAGGTATATCATGTTCATCACGGTATATCATGGGTGGGATTGCGACTTCTTTGGAGGATAGAGACATAATTCAAAATGACCTTAGCAAGTTAGAGAAATGGTCAGAGGTAAACAGGATGAGGTTTAATAAAGAGAAATGCAAAGTGCTCCACTTAGGAAGGAACAATCAGTTCCATACATACAAGATGGGAAGCGACTGTCTAGGAAGGAGCATGGCGGAAAGAGATCTAGGGGTCATAGTGGACCACAAGTTGAATATGAGTCAACAGTGTGATGCTGTTGCAAAAAAAGCAAATATGATTCTAGGTTGTATCAACAGGTGTGTTGTAAGCAAAACTCGTGAAGTCATTCTGCCGCTCTACTCTGCGCTAGTTAGGCCTCAGCTGGAGTATTGTGTCCAGTTCTGGGCGCCACATTTCAAGAAAGATGTGGAGAAATTGGAAAGGGTACAGAGAAGAGTGACAAGAATGATTAAAGGTTTAGAGAACATGACCTATGAAGCCAGGCTTCATGAACTGGGCTTGTTTAGTTTGGAAAAAAGAAGATTAAGGGGGGACATGATAGCGGTTTTCAAATATCTAAAAGGGTGTCACAAGGAGGAAGGAGAAAATTTGTTCCTCTTGGTTTCTGAGGACAGGACAAGGAGTAATGGGCTTAAAGTGCAGCAGGGGAGGTTTAGATTGGACATTAGGAAAAAATTCCTAACTGTCAGGGTGGTCAAATATTGGAATAAATTGCCAAGGGAGGTGGTGGGATCTCCCTCTCTGGAGATATTTAAGAACAGGTTGGATAGACATCTGTCAGGGATGGTGTAGACGGAGCTTGGTCCTGCCTTGAGGGTGGGGGGCTGGACTCGATGACCTCTTGAGGTCCCTTCCAGTCCTATTATTCTATGATTCTATGATCACCTTTCCCATATCCATGGAGTCAATTTCCTTGCCATAGAAGGCAATCAGATTGGTCAGGCATGACTTGCCCTTGGTGAATCCATGTTGACTATTCCTGATCACTTTCCTCTCTTCCAAGTGCTTCAAAATGGATTCCTTGTGTATCCCCTCTGTAGCAGGTCAGGTCCTACCAAGACCCCCAGTCCGGTTCTGAATAGGCTCTGCTCTGCCTCCTAGCCCTTCTTCACTCCCAGTAATGTTCGAATCTTTCTGGTCATTCAAAGTTCATACTCAGTCCCATACACCTCGCCTGAGAACTGCCATTCTTCACCGCCCACAGCTGCTAAGTTGGCCCACTGGCTTCCTGGCACTTCTCAGTTCTCTTCTCGTAGCCATGGCACCTGTGGGGGAGAGTATGGCCAACTACCCCCGCCGGGGTCCACCACCGCCTCCCTCTTTGGGAGCTGGATCTTTTTAAATCCCCTGCCCCACCTTTGTCTAGCTCTTGGGGATGACATCGCTCCTTTGATGGGTCCCAGCTTCCATGCCCGCCGAGTCCTGAGGTCCCCCTCCCCCCTCTGCTAAAAGTGTCCCGGTCTGCTATACCTGTGCAGCTGGCTGCCTCCTGCCCCAGCGCAAACCTCCCCAGGGTCCTAAAGCTGCCCCTGTGTGGAGCCACTAGTGTGCATGTGCAGCAAGCCCGCAGCAGCCTGAGGCCATCGGGCATGCATGTCCCCCAGCCAGAGCCCAGGGTGCAGGGGGGGCGCATCCTGAGTGGTGGAGGTAAGCAACCCCTGTCACACCCTCCATGATTTTTCCAGTGAATGAGGTAAAGCTGATCAGTCTGTCACACATCCACTAACTGCCCCATGTCCACAGATCCAGTTACCTCATCATAGATGGCAATCAGGTTGGTCAGGCATGACTTACCCTTGGTGAATGCATGTTGATTCTTCCTGATTAATAATTGATCAATAAAAATTGTATGTGGTACATGATCTTAAAACAAACAAAAAAGGCTTTAAATATAATTTGACTCCCTAGTTGTAGCTATTTGCATAAATACATCCTGCACTAGGTGGCATTTGAGGAATGTAAATTCTCAGTAAATAGGAAGTTACATAAAGCCTTTTAAAAGGAGCAGGATTACATATATTATTTACCTGGAGATGTGCCTTTACCAAACTATATGGAATACAACACAAGAGGGGATTTTTTTTTACATATTTGTTTTCCCTCTCTCTCAGATTTCCAGCCTCATGTAACAAAAGCTACACACCTCCACTTTCTGGTGTGGAAGGGTACGAAGTCCAGATAAAGAATGTTACCTTGCTTTGGACATGGGCCACACACATTTGCATTTGCACAGAACTGGAGCTGTGTCAGTACCAGGAGATGAGATTCCATCTGCACAGAACGAGAGGAAGATTTGTGTTTCCCTGATCTGGAGCACTAAGGCACAAGGACATTGAACCAAGACATTGGCTTTGGGTTTGGGTTCAGCATGGTCAGCCTGAGAATGTTTCTTGAGATATTTAGATCCCAAATGGAGTTCTCACAAGATTCTAATACCCTGAATGCATTTCAGCAGGCACATGAAAATAGGGCCTTTTGAGCCTGCGTCATAACCTTGGACCAAAGCCATAGAAGGCTGGAATGTCATTTGAATGATTTTAAATTCAAGGTGTCAATTGTAGCCAAAATCTAGATATAACCACATAAAATTGGGCTGAGAGACCTTGCAGCCACACTGTGATAAGGAACACAAAGGGTTTTGTGGTACCTGAAATGCTTCTCTACTGGATTAGCTTCTTGCTTTTATTCGCATTTGAAATGCAATGAATTTCCTGCAAAGAGGTAGAAGGGCAGTCCGAAGGAGGACCCCCCCCCCCACCTCTTTTGCCTATCCCAGGCTGAGACGCTGACTGTGGATAACCATCTCTTTCAAATGAAAAGGCTCATTTCTCCACTGACTCCACAGTAGTTGTATCTGCACTCAGAACCAAGTTTAGACTACAAAATGACAGGAACAGACATTTTCTTTGGAGGAGAAAACAATCTGAGAAACAGAACCAGGAAACCCTCTCTATAGACTTTTATATTCCTCCATTCTGGTAATTCCAGTGGACACCACTAAAATCCTGTAACTAACCTTGCTTGATTTCTGCTGATTTTATACAGATATTTATTCACATTTAAGGTAGATTTTCTAAAGCACCCAGTGCTGGCTTAGTTCTGCTTCCACTGAAGTCAATGAAAGTTTCATCATTAACTTCAGTGAGAGCAGAATTAAGCCACCATGGAGTGCTTCTGAAAATCGCCCCTTTATTCCGTACCTTTCTAAAGTTGAAGTATGTCCACAATAAAATAAATACACTTGATGACGAATAGCCCCAGGAACCTGCAGAACAACAACAAACGTACTGGTCCATTTCATAACCTAGTTGCCAAGTGATGTAACAAAAGGATTGTATTACAAAGCAGAGTAGATTCAATAATTGCACCGCAATTTAATGACACGCAAAACAAACTGTGTTCCAAAATTTGTTTAAGAGCCAAATGTTTGGATGTTAATGCAGAGCTCATCTGTGCTATTCAAATGTCATGAGTCTGTAAATACAGGTGTGACAGGGCACTCCCACCCTGCACTCGGAGTGCCCGGGAGGACGCCGGGCGGACACGCCGGGCGGACACGTCGGGGGGTGGAGAGCCAGCGTGCCTCCAATACGGCGGGCCGCGCTGCCGAGCTGGGACTCGGCGCGGCGAACGCCGGGAGGCAAGGAGAGCCTCTGGGCGAGGCCCAAGGAGGAGGGTCTAGAGAGGCGCCGACGTGTGACGTCATGGAGGAAGGGGGGCTCCTGGGCGACGCGGGAGAAATGACGCACGGGGGCAGAGCTGGCGGGGGATTTAAACCTGGGGCCGGCACCGCGGAGGAGGAGGAAAGAAATGGAGAGTCAGGGAGGAAGGAGAGTGGCGAGGTGAGGCTGGAAGACGCGGCGGGGGCCAGCCCTTAGGAAGGGCGGAGTAGGAAGCGGCCTAGGGTGGGGTCGGAGAGCCCGTGAGTGGGTGTGTTTTGGGGCACTTCCCCCATCCGCTAGGGAGGGACCGTGAGTCCCTTCCTTCAGGGCCCTGGGCCGGGGTTCGGAGAGGGGGTGGGCCCAAACCCCCCTACTCCATTGGCCGGCGAGGCAGCCTCGGGCGTGCATAACAAAGGGAGCGGAGGAATGTGAACAGGGCGGGTCTCTGCGGCGGGTTGTACCTGTTGCTGCAGGACTGTCCAGCACGACCAATAAACCAGGGGCCATTAGCCGTGTTGGTGGTAAACTGTGACAGACTCGTTTACACATGGTGGAGAATGTGGGCAGGTCCCTGAGCCCCGGGAGTAAGAAGGGGCTCTAGGGAGCAGGGTGACACAAAAAAAAAAAAGGGAGAGAGAGAAGGGGGGGGGAAGAAGGTCAATTATTCGTTTTGTCGATTGAACAAAGACCCCAACTACCTTACCCATTACAAAGATAGCTTCCCCAATTATCACCTCTAATACCATTAGCTCACAGACATCTCCCCTTCCCCACCTCTAATATCATTAACTCACAGGCATTTACCTTCCTTTCCTCCCCCTCCCCACCCCCCCCCGCATCTCCCCTCTGTTCTGAAATGTGATTTGTCCTTTTCATATGTGTTCATTTTTTTAATCGTATCTTTTGGCACATATGGTTGTGACTATTTTCTTCCACTATTTGATCTGAGGAAGTGGGTCTGGCCCACGAAAGCTCATCATCTAATAAACCATCTTGTTAGTCTTTAAAGTGCTACATAGCCCTGCCAATGCAGATGCTCCTTTTCCGGAAAAACTGAAAACGGAATAGTATTCCGTTTTAAGCATTTCCGGAAATTCATGCCAGTGTAGACACAGCCGTTTTGAATTAAGTGCTGTGTAGACACTTAATTTGAAATAGGGGGTCTCCAGACCTTCCCAGGGAGCCCTGGTGTCCACTCTGGGCACAACCAGGAAAACTTACTCTCCTCTCCTCCAGCCCCGGAGACATTAAAGGGGTAGACCCTGGCCACACTGCACATGCCAGCTCCAAGCCTGCCAGCCCAGAGCCAGCAGTGGCCACCGGGGCCCCGATCCAGTTGCCCCAAAACATGAGCAGTCTGCCAGCTCCCAGGAGCCTGACAGGGGCTGGAGAAGGCAGGCGCCTTCCTGGTCCAGGGTGGAGATCATGGACCTTATTCAGGTTTGGGGGGGGATGCCCCCAACTTCCATGATCTCAGCCCTAGATGGAGGAACGTGGCCATCTATGATAGGATAGCTGCCAGCCTGGCCACCAAAGGCCACATGTGAACCCAGGAGCAGGTTTGCATGAAAGTCAGGTTGGTCCAGCGAGACCCCCAAACCTAAGCCCTGAGCTTCCCCTCCCCCTTCTTTCCTTTGCTTCCCCCTTCTGGCTCCCTCCTCCCAGGTTTCCCCCTTCCCCTCTTTCACCCTCTCTCTTCCCCTCTCCCACCTCCTTTTCCCAGTCTCCCCAGAGGCTCATCCTCCCCCAGTTTTGTTCAATAAACCCAGTTTCTATTTTTGAACATATGTGTCTTTTATTTGACATCAGGAAGGGGGGCTAGGGAGGGCAAAGTGGAAGGACATGAGGGAGGAATGGGGCACAAGCCCCCGGTGGGGAGGACCAGGGAGGCTCTCAGGGCTCCTCGTGGTGGACGTGCTACCTCAGGGCCTCCTGGATCCTGACAGCCCCCCGATGCACCCACCGGATGGCAGCCTGCAGCAAATGCAGCCAAGCTGATAGCACTGACCCCACAAGATGCATCGGCATGCCCAGGGGCAGCTCTGGCTCCATGTGGCTGAGTGCTGTGTTGTCCCAAGTGCGGGCACTCAGGTCACTCCAAGCCAGGACTGCTTTGCTGTCCCTCATTGAGGTAGACAAGCAAGCAGGGAACCCTGAGAACTGTCTGTCCGGGGTGGGGGTAGGGTCCCTTTAAGCACGGAGCTCAGTTAGCCTCAGGCAGCAGCCCCACACACTCAAGTCCTAACGTGATGCCCTGCTTGCACTGGTTCTGGCCAGCCTTAACTTCGGTTCAGGGTCCACTCAGTGTGGACGTGCTATTTCGAAATAGCAAAACGCTATTTCGAAATAGTTTTTGTGTATAGATGCATTATTTCAAATTAGCTTAATCTGAATTAACTATTTTGAATTAAGTTAATTCAAAATAGTGCTGTAGGTTAGACATACCCAGAGTGGTTAAACACTGGAGTAAATTGCCTAGGGAGATTGCGGAATCTCCATCACTGGAGATATTTAAGACCAGGTTAGACAGACACCTGTCAGGGATGAGCTAGGGCAACTCAACTTTGGAAGCCCCAGGGGCCACACCTATACTTACAGAACATGCTGAGGGCCTCAATTTAAGTGTGGTTGCATATGCAAGCAAATATATACAAATAGCTTCTCTCACACTGACAGGCATGAATACAAAGATTAAGGCAAGACTATACAACACGCAGGCCCCATTTAAGTCAGTTCTGCTGATATTAATAAAATGCAACATTTACCCGATTTCTACCCATGTGACAGCACTTTTCATGAGCAATGGCAGTTCAAGAATTTAACTACTAAAACACATATCAACAGAAGATCATTAGACTGACTACTTTTTTGTTTTGGCTCCTACTTGCTGGCCACATGTTGATCCCCACATAAACCCAAACTGCACCGCGGGGCACAAACAAACTGGCCGTGGGCAGCATTCCAAGTTATTAATAAATATTTTATAAACCTTTACCTTTTCTCTCTGCTGCCATGTCTCCTCTCTTTGCTCCATCAGCTCCCCTGGTGCTTGCTGCCCCCCAACTCCTCACCTTCCTCTGCTGTCCTGACTCTTGCCCTTCTCACTACCCTCAGCCCTTCTGCAACCTGCCCCCCTCCACCAGCCTTCCTCTCCCCCCTGTGCCCACTCCTCCAGTAGCCTCACTCTGATCATGTGAGCTACCCCCCTCTTCTAACACCTCCCTCTACACACCTGCCCTGCCTCTCTCCTCTGGTGCTGGTCCCTCCTCTGCAGGTGTCTGCCCTTCTGCTTCACCCCAGAATCCCCTGGCACCTGCACCTTCCCTTAGCCCTGCACCCTCCTGGTGCCTCCCCCTTCCCTTACTGCCCCTAACCTCTTTGCCCTCTTTTTCCCTGATGCCCACTCCCTCACCACTCTCTGCCCCATTCCTGCCCCTCTGTGTCTTCACACATGACTTGCTCCATCCCCACCTTTCTCATGCCTACCCCTTCTTTCAAGCCTTCTCCCAGCACCTCCCTCTCCCCCTCTAGCACCCAATGCCCTTCCCTGTTCTCTCCTCTCTCAGCATCACCCTGTCCCTCCTCCCACTGACGCCTCCCCTCCTGCCCTTTCCCTCATTGTCTGCACATGGCCCCCTGGCATTTGTCTCTCCTCCATCCTGTCTCTTGGTGCCTTCCCTTTTCTTCCTCCTCCCCCTCCACACAAGCCCCTTCCCCCTCCTCCCAAGCCCCCTCCCTTCCCGCTCTGCACAAGCCCCTTCCCTACCTTCTGCCTTCCACTTTGCGGGGCCAGAGTCTGCACTCAGGCCCCAGAGTCCAAACCCGGAGCCAGCCACACCCCGCAACGTGGCTCCCAGGAATTTTTAAATCCTGGGCTGTGACATCACATCACACCTGGGCATCCTCCCCGCCCACCTGTAACACTGTGCATGGCAGCAGCAGCTGGTGAGGGGGAGCTGCGCTGAGAGCCACGCATGGCAGGGACGGTCCAGGGCCGAGGGGGACGCTCTGGGGGCGGGTGGGAGGACGCGTGAGGGGGCCGACAGGGTGGTGGAGTGGGGCCTGCTTCAGTCAGAGCTGGGGGAGAGACCCAGCTCCACATATTGCTGGAGCAGGGCCCCGGCTCTGAATAGTGACTCGCCGGCACTTCCGGGTTCAGGAGCGTGGGACCCCCTTAGGCGCGGGGCCCGATTCAGCCAAATCAGTCGAATCGGCCTAAGGTCGGCCCTGTGCCCCCCAATCTCTTACTGCAGCTCCGTTCTGCACCCGACTTGTATCCCAGACCCCTCACCTCCTCCATTAATATGTAAGGGTATGTCTACACTACAAAGTTAATTCGAACTAACAGACGTTAGTTCGAATTAACTTTGATAGGCGCTACACTAGTGATCCGCTAGTTCGAACTTAATTCGAACTAGCGGAGCGCTTAATTCGAACTAGGAAAACCTCATTTTATGAGGACTAATGCCTAGTTTGAACTAGCTAGTTTGAATTAAGGGGTGTGTAGCCCCTTAATTCGAACTAGTGGGAGGCTAGCCCTCCCCAGGTTTCCCTGGTGGCCACTCTGGCCAACACCAGGGAAACTCGTCTGCCCCCCTCCCGGCCCCGGAGCCCTTAAAGGGGCACGGGCTGGCTATGGTGCCCATGCCAGGTGCAAGCCTGCCAGCACCCAGCAAGCAGACCCTGCACCTGGCACGGATCGAGCCACCCACCCAATGTCCCCCAGCCCTCCCCCTCTTCCCGGGACCAGGCTGGCAGCTCCCGGGAGCTTGCCCGGGACCGCAAGAAACGGGCACCCGCCTGGTCTAGTGCGGACATCGTGGACCTCGTCCACGATCTCCGCACTAGGCACAGGAAAGTGGCCGTCTAGGGCAGGATAGCTGCCAGCCTGGCCACCCAGGAGCAGGTGTGCAAGAGAATCAAGGGGGTCCACTGAGACCCCCGACCCTGAGCCCTGAGCTTACAATGGCCATCCTGGGTCAGACCAAAGATCCATCTAGCCCAGTAGCCTGTCTGCCGACAGCGGCCAACCCTACGGACCCTGGAGGGGATGGACCGAAGACAGTGACCAAGCCATTTGTCTCGTGCCATCCCTCTCTAGTCTTCCACAAACCTTGGGCAGGGACACCACTCCTACCCCCTGGCTAATACCACTCCATGGACCCAACCTCCATCACTTGATCTCACTTCCCTTTAAACTCTGTTCTAGTTCTAGCCTTCACAGCCTCCTGCAACAAGGAGTTCCACAGGTTGACTCTTTGCTTTGTGAAGAACAACTTTCTGTTACTACTTTGAAGCCTGCTACCCATTCCTTTCCTTTGGTGTCCTCTAGTCCTTCTTTATGGGAACTAATGAAGAACTTTTCTGTATGCACCCTCTCCACCCAACTCTTGCTTTTAGAGACCTCTATCCTGTCCCCCCTCCATCTCGTCTTTTCTAAACTGAAAAGTCCCAGTCTCTTTAGCCTCTCTTCATATGGGACCTGTTCCCAACCCCTGATCATTGTAGTTGCCCTCCCCTCTCCCAGCCTCTCTCTTACCCTCTCCCACCTCCTTTTCCCAGTCTCCCCAAGTTTTGTTCAATAAAGACAGATTCCATTTTGGAAGACACGTTATCTTTATTTTGTACATCAAGAAGAGGTGCTAGGGAAGGGTAAGTGGAAGGAGGTGAGGGAGGAATGGGGCACGAGCCCCCGATGGGGAGGACTGGGATGGCTCTGCGGGCTTCTAGGGGTGGAAGCTCACCTGCAGCCCCCGAATTGCCCTCTCTCCCCAGATGGCAGCCTGCGGCAAGTGCAGCCGGTCTGATGGCCGAGTGCTGTGATGTGCCCAGTGTGGGTACTCTGGGCAATCCAAGCCAGGACTGCTTTGCAAGCGGGGCACCCTTGAGAACTCGGGTGGGGGTCGGGTCCCTTTAAGCACAGCCCTCGGCTAGCCTGAGACAGCATCTCCACGCTCTAAGTCCTCCTCTGATGCCCTGCCGGCACTGCTTCCGGCCATCCTTAACGTCGGTTCAGGGTCCACTTAATGTGGACATGCTAGTTCGAATTAGCAAAACTCTAATTTGAACTAGTTTTTTAGTCTGGATCCGTTAGTTTGAATTAACTAATTAGAACTAAGTTAGTTCGAATTAGAGCTGTAGTGTAGACGTACCCTAAGAGTGCAACCCTTGACTGCTTCCCAAATTCTACTAGAAGCAAGCTGACACTCAGCTGTCCCTAGCATTGCGCACTAAAAGGATAATGTCCAGTTAACATTTCATGGTCAGTTTTTCAGAAGTTCTGAAAAGAAACTTTTTTGAAAAGTCCATGAGCACTTTTGGAAATCTGGTCATTTCATGTAGGTGCCTAAATGGGAACAGCTCTTTGGAAAACCTAATTCCCCAGATTTATAAACAAACAGCCTTACCTACTACATTGGATGCTGATAGTGATGATGACTATTGAGGAGACCGAGCCTAACTCTTAGATTATTAGATGGGAAACAATTATCATCTTTAGCCATTAAGTTTTGCAGTCAGTGTCTCCCAGACTTCCCTTGTATTGCAGAATAAGGTGCTAGATTTGGGGGCCAATTTAATCTGGCGTGACTCCGTGCCGCTATTGTTTCCTGAAAGCTGTGCACATATCCACTAATTTACATCACTTTATTTTGGTGAGAGAAAATCTCCTTCCCTTAGAAGAAAACTAATCTCCTCTTTAGCTAGTCAGGACTTCTCAGCAGCCTCAGTGTTACAAGGGAAGAGCCAGATGACGCTGAGCACAACAAGGGACTGGCTGGTTAGGAGGGAATTCTATTTTTAGTACAGCCTGCAGCATTCTCTTGTGATCATAGAGCTGGGTCTGTAGGAACAATGCACGATGGATGATCATTCTCAATGACATTAAATCCCATGCTGAACTCCCATGATACAGAACTAAATAGCAACCCTATGAAAGAAATGCCTTTTTCAGTGCAGGGGAATCAGGGTCTCTTTTTAAAGATTACAGGTCTCTCTAAATCTTTTCAGTCAGTGCAGGGGAGGTAGGGAGTGCAGGGTGGCTTGAGAATCTTATTCCCCTCAATTCCTTCACCCCATCTCTATGTTCCCTTGTAAATAAAAGAAGTTGCAGTGCACACAAGCCATGATGGGGCACCTCCTTGGAATTATCCTTATTAGCTAACATATTTCTCTCCTAAGACCAGCCTTGTTATAGCTTCAGAAGCTGTGCAAAGATTAGAAAGCAACTCACAGAGGTCATTCCTGGAGTCTGCCAAAAGGTCAGATATGAAGCTGTTGCTGGGTAAATGGTCTCAAGCTGCAGTGGGGGAGGTCTAGATAGGATGTTAGGAAAAACTATTTCACTAGGAGGGTGGTGAAGCACTGGGATGGGTTTTCTAGGGAGGGGGTGGAATCTCCATCCCTAGAGGTTTTTTTGGCTGGGTTGATTTAGTTGTTGTTGGTCCTGCTTTGGGCAGGGAGTTGGACTCGGTGACTCCTGAGGTCTCTTCCTACCCCATGATTCTATGATTCTACGAACTGCCCCTGGCCCCACACTTCAGGGGATATGTGGTCCAAGACAGCCTGGGGCATTAGTGGGGGTGCTGGCATTGGCAGCAGTGAGCAACCTGGCTCCAGCCCATCCTGCTCTGCCCAGCCAGCTCCCAGTGTTGCTCGGAGAAGGGGCAGAAGCCAGACAGAGGTAGGTTGGGGTTTGAAGTAAGAAATGAGATGGAGTGGGGTAGGGGGGACTGTCCTGGCTCTGCACATTCCTAGGGTGCGTCTAGACGACATGGCTCCATCGATGGAGCCATGTAAAGTAGTTTACCCGACATAGTCAATGAAGTGGGGATTTAAATAATCCCTGCTTCATTAAAATAAAAATGGCCGTCGCGCTGAGCTGACAATCAGCTGATCTAGCACAGCATGGCAGTCTAGACATGGATCGGTCGACAAGGGAAGCCTTTGTCGACCGCTTCCTTATGCCTCAGCTGATTGTCGGCACAGTGCGGTGGCCATTTTTATTTTTATGAAGCGGGGATTGTTTAAATCCCTGCTTCATTGACTGTGTGGGGTAAACTACTTTACATGGCTCCATCGACAGAGCATGTAGTCTAGACACAATCCTAGGGATGACCCTGGTGGTACAAAGGGGCAGGGGACAGGGAGGCCAATAGGGAATGCTGGAGAGCAGAACCATCCTTAGGAATGTGTGAGGCCCAGGACAATCCCCCCTCAGGCCCTGCCCTCACTCCATCCTTCTCCCAAGCTCTGCCCTGCCTCTTCCCATCCCTGCCCCATCCCCTTCCTACCCCTCCTACATTTCTTCTCCTGACCCCCTGCCCTTCCTTATTTAAGCTTCTACCCTCCCTCTCCTGAGTGACACTGGAACCATGTCCTCCTGAAACAGAGGGCCTCCTGTGGATGAGATGGCTCTGCTTGGACCTGTTCTGGGCACCACCATAAATTATACAAACTTGGTGCCCATGGATGGTCCTAGAGAGGGACACTCTATTTAGTCACAGAAAAGGTACAGCACAAGGACCTATGGCATCCCAAACTCAAACTGAATCTAAACAAATCATTTTTAACCCTGAGGTTAGGAAAAGTTCATATATTTCATCTAACATTTTTGTTTTGTTTTTCTCCACTTTCATCATGCATGTCTGAGGTTCCTATTTTCAGTTGGGAAGGAAGCAGAAGCTATATAAATACGATTAAAAACAGCATTCATCAATATTTATAGATGTCCTAACACATGATCACCAAATTATCCCAGTAAATAGTTCAGTTTAGGCTGCTACACAGCAAGGTGTCTACTACAAAGCTAGAATGACATGAAACTTGCTATTTCTTGTTGTAAACTCAGACAAGGCTCATCCAAAGCTCCTCCAGGCACACAAACCTGGACATATTGGAGCTGATTGAAAACCAATTCATAGGTTTTCACTAAAATCATGGGACTTTTGCTGTTTTGTGGGATTCTGATGCTAAATCAGGAGGAAGTCAGTGGCCTGATGAAGTTTTACGTTGTGGTAACTGGGCGTCTCAGAAATGAAGCTTGGGGGAATGACTGAAACCAAAGGAAATAATTTCATGAACCCTTGTAAACCAGTCTGTCAAGCGTCACAAACTGCAACCCTCATGACTACATAAATAAATGCTTTTTTCTAGTTATTGGTAATAGAGTTTCTGATCTCACTACATGTAAATTAGTAATTCCAGTGGAGCTCAGAGGCAAGACTGTTGAGTTTGGGCCATTGCCTTGTACCTGGTATTATTGCATAGTAAGCATACCTGTGGAAGGCAAGAGTAAAATATAAAATTCACCAGTGGGCATTTTGCTGTTCCTTTGCATAACTGTAAATGACTATGGGGGCTGCAAAGCAACAGAAAATCAAGTTGATTCTGTTCTGTTCTCTTTCTGATTCATGATGGTGAACCTGTCAGAATTTAGCCTACAAGTATGCCTCAGTAGGAGTTGCACCTGCTTATTTGTAAGCTAAGTTTGAACTGGGAGGTATCAATGCTCCCAGAATATCAAAGCATTGTGAGCTACACTAGGCTTGTACACCCATTATATATGCAAATTAGTGTAAGCAAAACTATTTTACCACTTACCCCAATTTTACATTTGGCAGTAACCATCACTGTATTCATCACCACTCATATTAGATTCACCCACTCATTTGTTATGGCTCCTCTTGCCCAGTGAAAAATTCACAAGATTCCTTGCATATTTCAGACAAATGATTATTTCTCATAATGCCATTTACTTGTTCTGATAATGCAGATACATAGGCAGTGGGCAGTCTCATTCATACAGATATAAATCTGGAGTAACTCTGCTCATGTCAATTCCACATTCACACTGGCATTAATGAAGAAAAATGTGTATGATTGAGAATGAACTATTCAGCATTCTTGATTAGGCACTTTTAGGCCCTAGGCACTAAAATATCATGTTGATGATTGCAGAAGGAAAACCTATGCAGATGAATCTACCTATTTATTGTGATAAATGGATATAGACAGACAGAAGGACATAAAGACAAATAGTCCAATAGAATATAATGGGTCAGAGGTACAGTATGAATGCAAATACAGAGTATCTAAGGCTTAAATAAAACAAGTTTATCTAGGAACCTGGTAGATTCTCTAGCACTTGCAGCCTAAATAAAAAATGGATGTCTTTATGAAAAATATGTTGTAACTCAAATAGAAGTTATGGGCTTGATGCAAAAGTTATTTGGTGATGTTCTCTGGCTTGCAGTATACACAAAGTCCTACTTGGCCCTAAAATCTATGAAAATGGGCATTTATTTTGATAGACTAATGGCTTAGTACTGTGTGATAACAGAGGGCATAAGTCGCACTGTGTGAAATGTTCAACATATGAATCCTGCCATGTCAGTTGCAATAGAAATTTTAGACTGGGGTTATCAAAGGAGTGTAATCAAGTTAGGTGCTCATATCCTATTAAATTTCAATGGGATTTTGGCTCTTAAGTCCCTTTAAAAATTCTATGTGTAAACACCAAAGCACTAAGGATGGGCAGAGCTCTTACCTTTAGAGTGTTTGAAATGGGAATGCAAGCAAAAGCAATAGGGTGAAATTAAGAAAAAAAATGACTAAGGTTGGATAGTGGGGAAATTCCAACTGTGATGAGATCTGTAGAATGGCATTCCTAGGCAAGTGAGGAAACTCCATTGCTTGAGTTAGCTCAAACTAGACAAGAAAAAATGTGGGAGAAGACAGTGAAAAGAACAACCGTATGTAACTAGGGGTAGGTAGGCTACTCTAATAACCTTTTACATCTTTTACAACCATAGAGATAATGATTCTAAGGAATGGTAAAAGGGAGAACAGCAAAATGGAGACAATGGATTTCAGAAATGCAGATTTAGTAAACTCAGAGAGCTGGTAGGTAAGGTCCCATGGGATGCAAAACTAAGAGGAAAAACAACTGAAGAGAGTCGGCAATTTTTAAAGGGACATTATTCAGGTCCCAAATGCAAACTATTCCACTTCATAGGAAAGATAGAAAATATGGCAGAAGACCGTCTTGGGCAACAAGGAGATCTTATATGATCTAAAAATAAAAAAAGAGTTGTATAAAAAGTGAAAACGAGGTCAAAATACAAAGGTTGAAGATAAGCAAATAACACAGGTATGCAGGGGCAAGATTAGAAAGGCAAAAGCACAAAACGAGCTCAATCTAGCTAGAGACATAAAGGGTAACAAGAAGACGTTTTACAAATATATTAGAAGCAAGAGGAAGACCAAGCACAGGGTAGGCTCATTGCTCCGTGAAGAGAGAGAAACTATGACAAAAGACTTGGAAATAGAAGAGGTGCTTAATGTCTTCTTCATTTTGGTTTTTACTAAGAAGATTGATGGTGATGGGATGCCTAACATAGTGAATGCTAGTGGAAATGGGGTAGGTTTAGAAGTTAAAATAAAAAAAGAACAAGTCAAAAAATGACTTAGAAAAGTTAGATATTTTCAAGTCACCAGGACCTGATGAAATGCATCCTAGATACTCAAGAGCTGACAGAGGAGGTATCTGACACTTTAGCTATCATCTTTGAAAAATCATGGAAGATGGGAGATATTCCAGAAGACTGGAAAAGGGCAAATATAGTGCCCATCTATAAAAAGGGAAATAAGAATAACCCAGGATATTATAGACCAGTCAGTTTAACTTCTATATCAGGGAAGAAAATGGAGCAGATGAATTAAGGAATTCATCTGCAAACATCTGGAAGATAATAAGGTGATAGGTAACAACATGGATTTGTAAGGAACAAATCATGTCAAACCCATCTGATAGCTTTCTTTGATAGGATATCAAGCCTTCTGGAAAAGGGAGAAGTGGTGAACATGGTATACTTAGACTTTAGTAAGGCATTTGACACGGTCTCGACATGTCAAATCAATAAACTAGGGAAATACAACCTAGATGGGGCTACTATAGGGTGGGTGCATTTACTGGCTGGATAACTGTTCTCATAGGGTGTGTCTAGACTACATGGCTCCGTCGACGGAGCCATGTAAAGTAGTTTACCTAACATAGTCAATGAAGTGGGGATTTAAATAATCTCCGCTTCATTAAAATAAAAATGGCCACCGCGCTGTGCTGACAATCAGCTGATCCAGCACAGCGCAGCAGTCTAGACGTGGATCGGTAGACAAGCGAAGCCTTTGTTGACCGCTCCTGTAAATCTTGTTTCATGAGGCATAAGGGAGCGGTCGACAAAGGCTTCCGTTATCGACCGATCCATGTCTAGACTGCCGTGCTGTGCCGGATCAACTGATTGTCGGCACAGCACGACAGCCATTTTTATTTTAATGAAGCAGGGATTATTTAAATCTACCCAGTGAGTAGTTATTAATGGTTCACAATCCTGATGGAAGGGCATACCAAGTGGGCTTCTGCAAGGATCTGTGTTGGGACTGTTTCTATTCAATAACTCCATTAGATAAATTCATAATTCATAAAGAGTACAATTATTAAATTTGCAGATGATATCAAGCTGAGAGGGTTTGCAAGTGCTTTGGGGGATAGGGTCAAAATTCAAAATGATCTGGACAAACTGGAGAAATGGTCTGAGGTAAATAGGATGAAGTTTAATAAGGACAAATACAAAGGACTCCACTTAGGAAGGAAGAATCAGTTTCACACATACAGAATGGGAAGGGACTGTCTAGGAAGGAGCCCTGCAGAAAGGGATTTAGGGGGCACAGTGGACCACAAGTTAAACATGAGTCAACAGTGTGATACTGTTTCAAAAAAAGCAAACATGATTCTGGGATGCATTAACAGGAGTGCTGTAGGCACGGCACGAGAAGTCATTCTTCCACTCTACTCTGCGCTGGTTAGGCCTCAGTTGGAGTATTGTGCCCAGTTCTGGGCACCACATTTCAGAAATTGGAGAAGGCCCAGAGAAGAGGAAAAAAAAAGATTCAAGGTTTGGAAAACATGAGCTATGAGGGAAGACTGAAAGAATTGGTTTGTTTAGTTCAGAAAAAAGAAGACTGAGCTGGGACATGATAGCGGTTTTCAAGAATCTAAAAGGGAGGAGGGAAAAAAATTATTCTTGTTGGCCTCTGATGATAGGACAGGAAGCAATAGGCTTAAATTGCAGCAAGAGAGGTTTTGTTTGGACATTTGGGAACTTCCTAACTGTCAGGGTGGCTAAACACTGAAATAAGTTGCCTAGGGAGGTTGTGGAATTTCCATCACTGGAGATAATCAAGAGCAGATTAGATAGACAGCTATCAGAGATGATCTAAACAGTGCTTCGTCCTACTGTGAGGGCAGGGGACTGGAGTCGATGACCTCTCGAGGTCCTTGCAGTTCTAGTGTTCTATGATTCTGAGAGTCTATGATTCTAACCTCTATCCAGCCACTTGGCAGCACTGCTAAAACATAATGCTAAATGGAAAGAATGTCAAGCCTGGAAACAGGCACAGAATGTGCCAAACTCACCAGGCTCTGGTGACCTTCAGCACAAAAATAAGTTTTAATTTTCATTTATTTTTGAATTACTCATCCCTCTCCATTATTTCCCCAAATAAATCCTCTGAGCTCATAATCAGGCTTGCCACACTATTATGACATCACTGATAATCAGAATTCCCATGCAACTCCTGGAATCAATGTGGTCACTAGACTATCCCTCTGAGGCTACTTTTGCAAAGCAGGGAGGCATCATAGGATTTCACAGCAGGAGGGCAAATTCATTTTGGAAAAGATATTTGTATAGTGCTATAGGTGTGCACAGTGCTTCACAGGTATAAAACATGAGATAGCTACCCTAAAGGGATTATAATCTATTAACATATACCCAGTATATTAAAACATATAACACTGCTATGTTGAATGCATGTCAATGTTTCATTGGAGGAGGGTGAGTTGCATTCAAGCAATGTTACAAAACAGAATTCCATTTTTAATTTGCTGTTCACCTTTAGACAGCCAATCGCCCCGACCTCTAAGGGTGTGTTTACACTGCACCGTTATTTTGAGATAACAATGTGCACGTCTACACAGCCATTCTATTATTTCCAAATAATTTTGAAATAACAGACATCTTATTCTGAAATCTGTAAACCTCATTCTAAGAGGAACAACGCCTATTCCGAAATAGCTATTTTGAAATAAGGCATGTGTAGACGTTCCACTGCTACTCTTTTGACATAGCCCCTCACCAGGGCCATTCTAAGTTATTCCTTCTCATTGCCCTGGTGTATTAACCCCTGCTCCTGGGGTTCTACATCGAGATAGCATGTCTATATTAGGGAAGCTTGCCTCAGACTAATTTTGAGGTTTCCCTGCAGTGTAGATGTGCTATTTCAAAATAAGCTATTTTGGAACAACTATTCAGAAATAGCTTATTTTGAAATAAGCGTGCAATATAAATGCACATTAAGTGAGGGAGAAATTTATTAGCATTACATTTGGGGGTGGAGGAATTAATTATTAATTGTTATTATCTGTTAAACAATGAAAGAGTATGAAGCAATAGTATTCTTTTTCTGGATTAATTGTTGCTATTACATTACTGGGCTTTGTATTTTTAGCCACCTTGTTATATTCTGAATGGAGCTGTGGAGGTGGAATGAAAGAAACACTCTTACAATTAATGTAATCAAAGTAATTAATTTGACAATAATACCCATGAGGTGGGAGGGTTAGGACTTGTTTTTTCCTTTTTTTTGTAAAGATATAAAAGTCAAACTAAAGCTCCCATGTCCCTCAGGACTGAGTGCTACAATGACTGCTCTCATTATGTTCACGTTTTAATACCCACTTAAGCACATTTCACATGCTCTGTTATTTTACCACTTCCTCACCCCTGTATAATAGATGCAGTCATTGCCAGTAAAAAGTCAACATTTACCCACAGAGGTGTATAAAATACCACTGTGTAAGCTGGTGGGTTGTTTCATCATCTAGGGAATGGAAATAAAGCTCCAAGCTTCAATCTTTTCCTCAAGGCTAGTTTATTTATTAATCATAAATAAAATAGAAACATAGACTATAAATAAAATCACAAAGCCCAGAAGCAAATTAGCTAAAAAACCACTGGGAATGATTGTCCGAGGCCTTCGCAAGCCATCCAAGTCTCCCTTCCCCTTCACTTATCTTCCCTTCCTTGCATACTTTGCTCTCAACAGTCAGGAGACCAATCCTGACCTGTGAACTCTTTAAGCTGCATTGCATTCATCTTGTCATATATGGTTATTTCCTGTTCTAAGCCCAAGGAACACCCAACTGTAATCACTATGGATAAGTAAATAATGAGGCCCTAATGGCGCATCACACGTTGACTGAGATAGAATCGAAGGGCTCGTCTACACTGGCCCCTTTTCCGGAAGGGGCATGTAAATTTCACCTATCGTAGTAGGGAAATCCGCGGGGGATTTAAATATCCCCCGCGGCATTTAAATAAAAATGTCCGCCGCTTTTTTCCGGCTTTTAAAAAAGCCGGAAAAGAGCGTCTACACTGGCCCCGATCCTCCGGAAAAAGCGCCCTTTTCCGGAGGCTCTTATTCCTACTTTGAAGTAGGAATAAGACCCGCCAGAAAAGGGCACTTTTTACGGAGGATCGGGGCCAGTGTAGACGCTCTTTTCCGGCTTTTTTAAAAGCCGGAAAAAAGCGGCGGACATTTTTATTTAAATACCGCGGGGGATATTTAAATCCCCCGCGGATTTCCCTACGACGACTGGTGAAATTTACATGCCCCTTCCGGAAAAGGGGCCAGTGTAGACGTAGCCATAGAGTACTAGAACTTGAAGGGACCTTCAGAGGTCATCGGGTCCAGTCCCTTGTACTCATGGCAGGACCAAACACCATCTTGATCATCACTGTTTTTAAAAATCTTCCATGATGGAGATTCCAGAAACTCCCTACGCAATTTATTCCAGTGCTTAAGCACCCTGCCAGTTAGGAAGTTTTTCCTAATGTCCAGTTATCCAGCCAATTATGCACCCATATTATAGTAGCCCTATCTACATTGTATTTTCTTAGTTTATTGAGAAAGTTAAGCAAAACTATATCAAATATTTTACTAATTTTACCACTTCCCCCTTATCCATAAGGCTCATTATCCTAGGAAAGAAAGCTGTAATATTGGTTTGACATGATTTGTTCCTTACAAGTCCATGCTGGCTGTTACCTGTCACCTTATTATCTGCCAGCTTTTTGCAGATGGATCCCTTAATTATTTGCTCCATTATCTTTCTGGCACAGAAGTTAAACTGACTTGTCTGTAGTTTCCTGGGTTGTCCTTATTTCCCTTTCAATGGATCAGCTCTATATTTGCCCTTTTCCAGTATTCTGGAATCTCTGCTGTCTTCCATGACTTTTCAAGGATGATAGCTAATGGCTCAGCTACCTTCGCAATCAGCTCCTTGAGTATTCTAGGATACATTTCATCAAGCTCTGGTGACTTGAAGACATCTAACTTTTCTAATTATTTTTAACTTGTTCTTTTCCTATTTTAATTTCCGAACCTACTGCCTTCTCTCTAGCATTTACTATTATAGGCATCACCAACTGTGTTGGTAAAAACCAAAATGAAGAAGTTATTAAGCATCTCTGCATTTCCACATTTTCTGTTATTGTTTTTCCCTCAGCAAGGGGACCAGAACCTGGTCCAAGGCATTGCAATATGTTGTTCACAAGAAGGAAGTATTAACTGGAGCTGAGCAATGTGGGGAAGCACCATTCAGGCATCTAGACGATACCTTCCCTTTTTTACTGACTACATAGCCAGGAATTTCCCTATTAAATAACCCAAGCACAGCCCTTGTGCTTCTTGAGCAGTCATAACAGACAGTGCACACAATGTGAGGTGCCCACCTCACCAAGCCATTGGGTCCCCTCTGGCTTCCTTCTCAGGATTCATTCAGCACTTGGGTCAGGATTGTCACAAAAGTATTTTACTTACTTCAGCCACCTACTAAGTTAACCTCTTTGGAGTTCTAGAATCAAACAAATCAGCATTTCAGTTCATGAAGCTTTGTGAACAGCCTTGAGATTCACTTGACAGCTGTAGAATCTTCTGAAAGGCAGGCATAGCCCCAAGTCCTCATAACAAAAATTGTTCTCTTGTCTTAGGAAGGGAACAACTTCATGTCATGTTGATTTTGTGTGTGTGAGAAAGTGACAAACACTTACGAACGGGGCTTTTCTCGCCCCGGAACTTGCGGGCAGCGGGACCACCCAGACGTGCAGTGGTCCCGCCACCGCATCCTCCGGGGTGAGAAAAGCGGCCCTCCCAGCAGACCAGGGACACCCGGAGCAAAGCCTTGGAGGCGCGGGACCCCACTGCCTCTGCGGCTTTGCTCCGGGTCTCCCTGGTCTGCTGGGGGGGGGGGGGGCGCAGCTAGTGTGCCCCCCCCAGCACAGCAGACCAGGCTTTTGTTTGGACGCCTGGGGTAGAGCAGCTGGGGTGCTGCCGGGTTGGTCCTGGGGGGACCTACTCGGCAGCGCCCCAGCTGTTCTGTCCCAGGCTCCAGATTCAGCCGCTGTTGAAACTGATCAGTGGCTGATTCCAGGAAGCTGGGGGCAGAGCAACTCTGCCTCAGGCTTCCTGTAGTCAGCCCCTGGTCAGTTTCAGCAGCAGCGGCTGAATCTGGAGCCAGTCCCGAGCTACGTACAAATTCAACTTAAGAACAAACCTATAGTCCCTATCTTGTACGTAACCCGGAGACTGCCTGTAGTTAATTAGCTTTACTGCCAGGGTTGTTGTTAGGATTTATGGGGCCCTATGCAGTACTATTAAACCGGTACCCCTATGCCCAAAAGCAGGCTACACGTGGCACGGGGTTCGCACTAGCCGGCTTTTAAAAATGGCGCGCCGGCTTTATGCTAATGAAGCCCGGGAAATTCAAATCCCGGGCTTCATTAGCAAGTTCGGTATGCATACATTACCCCGCTAGTTCGAACTAGCGGGGTAGTGTAGACATACCCTCAGATATCAGAGTACTGGAGAGGGGGGTTATAAGTCTGTAGACAGACATGAAAGGAGCACTTTAAAACTTTAATGAAGAAGAAAGCAAAGCCATGAAGAAGCTTTCTTTATATGATAGAGAAATGTTTTGCTTTCTTTTATATGTCTCAGATCAATGGCCACTTTTGCATAGACTGCATGCATTGTCTGGCCCACAGTGTTCTGCTGCTGTCTAGCCAATAGTTGAACATGGTGGTTACTGTGGTGGAATTACAGCTGCTTTGTAATAATTTATGAATACACTATGTTGCCAGGTTGGTGGGATATTTATTGTGTTGGTTTTCATTTAATAGGGGTCTGTAAGAAAAAAACGAGCAGGAATGAATAACTCAGGCAAATGCTTGAAGGTTCTTAAGAGACACTGAATAGCCAAACAATCTGCTCAAACCTTGATTTAACTGTGACACTCTGAGCTGATTTTCTATTCCTGAAGAAAGAGCTCAAAAGCTCATCTCTCTCACCATGAGGGGCAAACTCACCTCTCATGAGCACCTCTTGCTGGCTGGGTGCAAAATGCATACACTCTTTTTCTCTCTGCTGGTGGTACCCCATCAGCAGTTGCCTTTGTCAAACAATCCTCCATCTAAGTCTCACAGTTAATATGCAGGAACAAACAACCCCCGTAGGGTATATCTAGACAGCAGCATGATTTCAGAATAACGGCTGTTATTCCGAAATAACAATGCGAGTGTTTAGTCTGCAATTCCATCACTTTGAAATAAATTCAAAATAACAGATGGCTTATTCTGACTTCTGTAAACCTCATTCCACAAGGAATAACACCTCTTCCAAAATTGCTATTTCAGAATAGCAGGAGTGTGGATGCTCCACTGCAGCTATTTTGAAATAGCTCCTCCCCAGGGCCATTCAAAGTATTTGTCCCTATTGCTTCCTGGGGATTTAAATCAAGGTAACATGTCCACATTAGAGGAGCCTGCCTTGGACTCATTTTGAGGTTTCCCTGTAGCGTAGACATGCTATTTTGAAATAAGCTATTTTGGAGTATTTCTTATGGAATAACTTATTCCAAAATAAGTGCACAGTGTAGACATCTAGGCTGTGTCTACACTGGGCCACTTATTCCGGAAAATCAGCAGCTTTTCCAGAATAAGCTGCGAGCTGTCTACACTGGCCCTTAAATTTCTGGAAAAGCAACGATAATCTACTGTACAAAATCAGCCACTATTCCGGAAAAACTATTCTGCTCCCACTCGGGCATAAGTCCTTATTCCGGAACACTGTTCTGGAAAAGGGCCAGTGTAGACAGCCCAGTAGTCTTTTCCGGAAAAAAGCCCCAATCGCAAAAATGGCGATCGGGGCTCTTTTACGGAAAAGCGCATCTACATTGGCCACAGACGCTTTTCCGGAAAAAGGGCTTTTCCGGAAAAACAGCCTGCCAATGTAGACACTCCTTTTCCGGAAAAACTGAAAACGGAATAGTATTCCATTTTAAGCAGTTCCGGAAATTCATGCCAGTGTAGACACAGCCCTAGGGTATGTCTATACAGCACACTTATTTCAAAATAAGCTATTTCAGAATTTTTTTTCAAAAATAGTGTGTTTATACACAAAAAGTACAGTGAAATAGTGCTTAGTTATTTTGAAATAGAGCCAACTGGATGCTGAATCACATTTAAGGCCATCCAGAATCAGTTCAGGCAGGGTATCAAGATGCAGTCACTTCCTGGAGCTGCTGCCTGAGGCTATCTGAGACTCATGCTTAAAGGGACCCCCCTGTACAGCTGTTTCTCAGGTTCATCTCCTTCTTGCCTACCTCACTGAGGGCCAGCAAAGCCTTTGCTTTGACTGCTGTGGTTGCCCTTCTGGACAAATCATCTTGCCAGCTATGGAGCCAGAGCTGCCTCTGGGCAGTTGGTGGCCCTCATCTATCATGCTGCAGTTTCTGCAGGCTGCCCTCCAGGCCGTGCAGAATCACAACCTCCAGCTGATTGAGAAGACCCTCTCCATCTGTCTGGGAGCACAGATCTTCCAGCTGCACCCACCATGCACTGCTGCTTCTGGCGGCTGGACATCAGTTCCAACTGGTGGGAGCAGCTCATCATGGAGTGGTGGGATGACCAGCACTGGTTCCAGAATTTCTGCATGCAGAAGGGCACTTTCATGGACCTGTGTTCCTGGCTCGTCCCTGCCCTCACACGACGGGATACACACATGCGATTCTTCATCCCTTTGGAGAAGCAGGTTGCCATTGCAGTGTAGAAGCTCACCACCTCAGACAGCTACCAATCATGTGGCAACCAGTTCAGCATGGGGAAGTCGACTGTCAGGGCCCTCATCATGCAGGTATGGAGCTCTTGGGCTAGAATCCCAGGAGGGGTATGTGTGAGGTACTGGAATGGGGAACCCTAGGGAAAGGGGTGGTTGGGGTTGGGGGTGGTGCTGGGGGGGGAACTCCCTTCCCCAGGTGGTTTTTCAGTCCTGCCCTCACACAGCCCTGCAGGGGGATTGGCTATATAGGGTATGTGGGGGGAAGGGGAAGTGGGGTGGGCTCAGGGACCTCCAGAGGGCTCTGACACCCCTGTGATTATTTGTCTCCTTCTACAGGTGGTGAGAGACATCAACACCATCCTACTGCTCAGGGTCATCAACCTCGCCGACGTGAACCCCATCATTACTGGCTTTACTGCCATGGGCTTTCCCAACTGTAGGGAGGCTATTGACGGCACCCACAACCCCTTCCAGGCCCTGACCACTGGGCATCTGTCTACAACATAAACCACACGGGCCACTTCTCCATGGTCCTACAGGCCCTCGTTGACCAATGTGGGCAATTCACCGACATCTACATGCATGGTCGGGGAAGGCGCACAATGCCAGTGTCTTCAGAAACTCCAGTGTCTTCTGGAAGCTGGCACTTTCTTCCCCAAGTGCACAATCAGGGTTGGGGACATGGACACGCCACTGTGCATCATGGAGGACGTAGTCTACCCTCTCATGCCGTGGCTTATGAAGCCCTACACTGGACATATTGACTCCAGCAAGGAACGTTTCAATGCCAGTCTCGGCTAGGCCCGCATGATTGTGGAGGGCACATTTCCATGATTGTGGAGGGCACCTTTGGGCATCGCAAGGCACATTTCAGATGCCTCTTCACCCAGCTGGATGTAGGGGAGCAGAACATCCCCCAGGTGGTGGCTGTCTGATGTGTACTCCACAACATATATGAGCAGAAGTGGGAAGCATTCCTGCCAGGGTGGGGGGCAGAGGCAGGCTGGGTCGGCAGGGCCTGTAAACAGTTGCACACAGCTGCCATCTGGCAGCCCCCTCAGGCAGGGGGTGGGCATCAGGGAGGCCCCAAGGGAGAGTTTCTCACAAGGATCCCAGTCACTCTCCCAGGGGCCTTCCCACTAGGGGCCTGTACCTTGCTCCTCTCAGCCTTTCCTCCCTCCCTCCTTCCTTCCCTCCCTCCCTTGCACACACAATAAAACTGACCATTTTTTTTGGAAACAATCAACTAAGCTGCCGCCAGCTAGAGCCTCCTCCCTTCCTCTCCACCTCTATCCCAATCCTCCTCCATCTCTGCTGGTGGGTTAGTGCATGCGGGGGCCTGACCCCAAACTGGAAGGGGTGGGGGAAGATGCGGTACAAGCTCCCCCTCCCCACGGTTGGGTTCAGCTGTGCACCAGGTTCGAGGCCCTGCCGCATGGCAGTGACGGGGGTGGTGGTACAAATGTTGCCTTTTCCCCCAGGAGCATAACACCCACGCTACACCTCTGCATGTACTGTTTTCTTGTAATGGTTACTGCTGCTGTCCCTGGATTGCTTCCCACTCAGTCCCATAACCTTGAATTGTCTGTCTGTTCCCTGCTTGAGCAGAGTCTCTTCCTGGGCTTGTTTACTGGAGAGTTTCTCAGTCTTCCAATTATTCCTCCCCCTTCTGGTCCTAGCCAGCAGCTGACCTGCTCCAGAACTGAAGGTCCTTTTATCTGAGCCTTCTAGGCTCTGATGCTCTGCTTCCCTACAGCCTTTCTAGGCAGGCTGAAGGACCCACCTTCATTGATCCTTTTTAGGGCAGGGAATGGCTGTGTCATAAGGCATCATGAGGGGGCCTCAAGTGTCCAGTCACAGTCAAATAAATTTGGTCTAATAAAAAATATTGTATCATCTGTCTCTCTGATATCCTGGGGCCAACATGACTACAACACTGTATATTACAAAAAGAGGCCCATGCATGTCAGATATTGAAAGGACTAGAATGGATTAAAAAGGAACTCTCTCCAGAGAGGGAGAGGATGTTCAAGGGCATGAGAAAAAGACACAGGGAACCTATCAGGGGGTCTGAAGAAGCGAGGCAAGAGAGACATGAGTGAAAGACTCTTTATCGCATTTTGCTGGTTTAAATCCCTTTTTCTCTAAATATTTTATTCCTGATGTTAAAACAAATGATGCATTGGTTTAAGACAACTGTCACTATAGAACACTGATCCCTGACTCTCAAAAGGAAGAATTTCAGGTGCTGAACTCAGTTACCTCCAGGGTATGCATTGTTGCTACACAAGACGCTGCAGCCTAGGGGCCTTAACATATGGGTGAAAGAATTGTAGCATTCCAGACCAGGAGAAATAAAGGCTTGAGGCCTGACACCTGAAGGAGTGTGCTCAGAAAGATCAAAGAGGAAAAGAGATGCAGCTAGCTCTGTAACTATGACAACATTTCCTTGTTTCTTCCTTTAAAAAAAATGTGGGAAAGCCCATTTTAACATAACCTACTTGGAAAGAATATTAAGATTGCAAAGCCTCCAAAGTCAGGAAACTACCATGGTAAGGTTCCCTGTTCAGTTTGAATCCTGCCATCTAGTATGTATGTAGTAGCTGGATCATGACATACTCTATGGCTGTGTCTAGACTACATGCCTCCGTCGACGGAGGCGTGTAGATTAGACAGATAGGCAAAGGGAAATGAAGCCGCGATTAAAATAATCGCCACTTCATTTACATTTACATGGCTGCCGCGCTGAGCCGACTAACAGCTGATCAGCTGTTTGTCCACTCAGCGCGCTAGTCTGGTCACTCCCCTGCCGACATCAAAGCCCTTTGTCGGCATCCCCGGTAAACCTCATCCCACGAGGAATAATGGGGCTGCCAACAAAGGGCTTTGATGTCGGCACAGGAGCGTCCAGACTAGCACGCTGAGCCGACAAATCAGCTGTTTGTCGGCTCAGCGCGGCAGCCATGTAAATTTAAATGAAGCCATGATTATTTTAATCGCGGCTTCATTTCCCTTTTTCGAATACACAAATCCACATGCCTCCGTCGACGGAGGCATGTAGTTTAGACATACCCTAAATGTTATACAGAAATAGGTCCTGTAAATCATCCAGGGGAGCCAACAGTCTTCATGGGTCTCTGGGCAAGGTGGGACTCCACACTCCCAGAAGGGGCAGTGCCTCAGGAAGAAGAGGTGGGGTTAAGACAGCCAGCCCTCCTTGCCTATCTCCCAGCCCTAAGAGCCAAGGGAGCATGTGGCACAGCACTCCAGCAGTGATTTAAAGGCCTCTGGAACGGAGCGGAGTGGCGGCCCACTGACCTGGAAGGGGAAGAGCTCTTCCGTGAGCCCTTTTGGGCATAGCCTGACCCTACCCCCTCACCTGGAAGTCAGGAGGCTATAAAAAGGCAGCCCAGGAGCTCAGGGACAGGGGGGAGGGGGGACCCAGCAGAGGAGGCAAACCTCTGTCCTGTGCTGAGAGGCTGAGGACTCGCCTGGACCTTCATGCCTGCCAGAGACTGAGGATTGGCCTGGACCAGCAGACTTGCCGGAACCGATGAGTCCCAACCACCCAGTGGACCTGCCAGAAACCCAGGTATCCACGTAGGGGGGAAAGGAAGTAGCCTAGCATAGCCAGACACAGTTTAGCTGGGCCACAGCAATGGTCAGCATGTTGCGGTCCAGATCCCCGCTGACTCAGCAACAGACTGCTCTGCTGCCTTTAGGGCCCTTGGCTGGGAGCGAGCGGGCCTGCGTTCTCCCTGCCACCCAACCCCCTGTGTGGCAGTCTCCCCACTTAGCCATTTCAGGTGAGTGGCCTAGTTACCTCTGCCCCAAACAAGGAGACCCAAGTGTGCTGCTTTGCTGCTCCACCCTGAACCAGGCCTGGGCACCTGAACTCTGAACTGTGATTGTTTGCTGCCCTGCCCTGAGCTAGGGCTTGGGCCACTAAACTATATAACTGTTTGCTTGCTGCCTCTTCCCACCCCCGGCACCCGGGCTTGGACCTTACTGCACACCTGCCACCTGCCTGGGCCATGAATGGTAACTGGTGACTATTTGTGTTGTCACCCCGCCCTGACATTGGCCCAAGCTGTGGACTGTTTGTATCTCGGCCGCCCTGAATCAGGACCTGGGCTTCTGACTACCCAAACCAGCTTATTACCCATTGAGCTGGGCTGACCATTGGCCTGAGACCCAGGACTAAAGGGGCTCTGTGGACTTAGGTGGAGTGGCTGCCCACTGACCCAGAAAGGGATGCCCTCCGTGAGCCAAAACAGGCTACAGCCCCCTCTTGTCAGCAGGCCTGAATGCATCAGGATGATTTGCCAGCTCTGGCTGAACTAAGAGCTCCTTTCAGGTCCTTTACTTCAATGTACATAATGGTAAAGCTAATGTTAATTTATTGGCCTGTTCAAAAAAGCCACTTACCTCAGATTAAATGTTGCCAGGCTGATCTATAGACTCTTTCTGTCTCTCTAACTAGAACATTAGGGTTGCCACCTGTCCAGGTTTTCCTAGGATTGAACCCCTTTTGAGGTATATGCTTTTTTGTAACTCAGAAGCGGTAGCCCACTTGGAGCCCCATCAGGGAAGAGATTCTGGCACATGAAAGGTAATTTTCTTGTTCCACAAAGGAAGAAAGAAACCGGAGACCTGTAGGGTACTTGAGCTCACGTTGCTTAATTGTTTGGCCTGCTGGGGCAGGAAAGCAAAACCTTTCATTGGGAGGTTAGAGGTTCAGCTCTACAAAGAGATTTTTTGTTTCCCCCTCATTTAACACTAATTCGGCTTAGAATTTCATTTTGTTTGGGTTGGGTTTTAACTTTTTGCCCAAACGTTCATTAGCAAAAGTGACATTTATGTGGACAGGCAGCCTCCAAAGGCAGCTAACCGCTCCCTGACTGAGGGCCCTGTGGCTTGTTTCCTTAGCAACTGCAGGAAGGGAAAACACAATCTGTCAGATGGAAAATGTCAATTACAGCTGATCTGTAGAGGAGAGATGCAACTAGAGGAGGAGGAGTGTAAATGTGGAGGGGGGCAGCAGAGGGTTGTGCAATGGTGAAGGAGATTTGGTAGGAGGGAGAGCAAGTGTTGAGAACAGCAAATCTGTAAAAGAGAAGCTGCGACAGAAAGAAGTGTGCGCAGTGGAGCAGAGCGGATGGCAGCAGAGGGAGGGGTGAAGGGGGAAAGTGTTGAACAGCACAGTCCTGACAAACAGGATTAGAATGATAATATTCAGAGACAGACAGTGACTGCCAGGTTGATTATAACACTGTTTCTTCGGCATTTTTGCCATCCATTCCTGAGAGCCTGTGAGAATGGTCCTAAGAGGCTGTCTGACTGAAGTTCCCAGATGTGACAGGCTACAGGGTGACAGATTAG
The DNA here is from genome assembly GCF_049634645.1 of Pelodiscus sinensis. Taxonomy (NCBI): domain Eukaryota; kingdom Metazoa; phylum Chordata; order Testudines; family Trionychidae; genus Pelodiscus; species Pelodiscus sinensis. The sequence continues at coordinate 7,483,736 of NC_134730.1, read as the reverse complement.
GGCAGCCAGAAGATTAAATAAATAGATGAAGGGAGAGATAAATAAAAAGAGCTGGGTGTGCAGTGCCTGCACTTGCGATATCGATCTGTGCCCCCTCATATATGTCTCAGATGATCAATGTCCAACTGAAAGAGAAATCACCTGCTAAAATGGTTAGGAAAGAGCTACAAACATAGTGTTAATATTAATCAAAACAAATCTTCCCTCTACAAACCACCACCCACCACCACCCATGCTGTCACAGAATGCAGGGAGAGGGAAAAACAGGCAGCTTCTTTGCAGAGCATCTGGGAAGAGAGCAACTCTGGGGGAAGTAGCTGGTTAATGAAGCCCCATGCCAGTGAGGTTTGTTTGTGAGTGTCTCAGAGAAAGAAAGAAGGTTCGGGCCTGTGTGCGTGCATGCACATGCTATTCATCCATGTTGTTTTTTGTCCTCCTAACCTCACAGCTTTCCCATGCACACTTTCCTATGCATCAGACTCTACTGCACAGAAACGCACATGGCATGGAGCGGTACTGCATATTTTTAAAATGAATGATTTACAGGGATCTGATTTTATAATCTGCCCCCTCCCTCTCCTCCAGATTTGAGGACAACTGCTCATTTTTTCCTGTGTTTGTTTTGCACACTCTCTCACTGACTCACACAAAATCCTGCCATCCTGACTCTCAGGTCATGAAGGTGATGGGACTCAGAAAGTCCCACGAAGTGCATTAAGCCTCAGACAAAAATCAAGGTGTTCTTTCAAGCTAACATCTGACTTTACAGAAGAGCTGCAGGAGCTTGGCTTGTTTACTTTAACCAAAAGAAGGCTGAGGGGGGACATGATTGCACTTTTTAAATATATTAGGGTATGTCTACACTACCCTCCTAGTTCGAACTAGGAGGGTAATGTAGGCATACCGCACTTGCAAATGAAGCCCGGGATTTGAATTTCCTGGGCTTCATTTGCATAAGCGGGGAGCCGCCATTTTTAAAACACCGCTGGTTCGAACCCCGTGCAGTGCAGCTACACGGGGCACGAACTAGGTAGTTCGAACTAGGCTTCCTAGTTCGAACTACCGTTACTCCTTGTAAAATGAGGAGTAACGGTAGTTTGTGCCCCGTGTAGCCACGCTGCACAGGGTTCGAACCAGTGGGGTTTTAAAAATGGTGGCTCCCCGCTTATGCAAATGAAGCCCGGGAAATTCAAATCCCGGGCTTCATTTGCAAGTGCGGTATGCCTACATTACCTCGCTAGTTTGAACTAGCGGGGTAGTGTAGACATACCCTCCGAGGGATAAATACCAGGGAGGGAGAGGAATTATTTAAGTTTAATACCAATGTGGACACAAGAACAAATGGATATAAGCTGGCTAGTAGGAAGTTTAGACTTGAAATTAGACGAAGGTTTCTAACCATTAGACGAGTAAGGTTCTGGAACGGCCTTCCAAGGGAAGTAGTGGGGGCAAAAGATCTATCTGGTTTCAAGATTAAACTAGATGGGTTTATGAAGGGGATGGTTTGATGAGATAACATGATCTTGGTAACTCTGGGTATGTCTACACTACCCTCCTAATTCGAATTAGGAGGGTAATGTAGGCATACCGCACTTGCAAATGAAGCCTGGGATTTGAATTTCCCGGGCTTCATTTGCATAAGCGAGGCGCCGCCATTTTTAAATCCCTGTTCATTCGAACCCCGTGCAGCGCGGCTACACGGGGCACGAACTAGATAGTTCGAACTAGGCTTCCTAGTTCGAACTACCGTTACTCCTCATTCCACGAGGAGTAACGGTAGTTCGAACTAGGAAGCCTAGTTCGAACTACCTAGTTCGTGCCCCATGTAGCCGCGCTGCACGGGGTTCGAACGAGCGGGGATTTAAAAATGGCGGCACCCCGCTTATGCAAATGAAGCCCAGGAAATTCAAATCCCAGGCTTCATTTGCAAGAGCGGAATGCCTACATTACCCCGCTAGTTCGAACTAGCGGGGTAGTGTAGATATACCCTAATTGACCATTCATTATCAGTGGGAAATAGGTCAATGGAGGGATGATAGGAGTTACTATAGAGAACTTTCTGGGTGTCTGGCTGGTGAGTCTTGCCCACATGCTCAGCGTTTAGCTGATCGCCATATTTGGGGTCGGGAAGGAATTTTCCTCCAGGGTAGATTGGCAGAGGCCATGGAGGTTTTTCGCCTTTCTCTGTAGCATGGGGTACAGATCACAGCTAGAGGATTCTCTGCATCTTGGGGTCTTCAAAGTATTTGAAGGCTTCAATATCTGAGACATAGGTGAGAGGATTATTCTAGGAGGGGTGGGTGAGATTTTGTGGCCTGCACTGTGCAGAGGGTCAGACTAGATGATCATAATGGTCCCTTCTGACCTTAAAGTCTATGAGTCTATGAGAAACATAAAAAGGGGAAATCCTGCCCATTGCTGCTGTTCCTTAAGAGCAGCAGATGAATTTGGGGCTTTGAAATATTAGTTATAGCTCTTCATTTATGTCAATGCAAACTGCAACCGCTAACTCCTTGCATGCTTTTCTGCAAATATTCTCTTTGGTAGTGTGCCTGGTTGAAGAAAAGGAGGTAGAGATTATTAGCCAGTAATTTTATGTAATCTAGAAAGGGTGCATGGTATCTAAGCATCATTCATGAAGACAGACAGGCAGGCAGACATAAAGGCTACAGTAAAATAGGAAGAAGACATAAAATACCTACTTTCAGTTGCATCCAAGAATGAGAGAATTGATTCTGATTAAATAAGAACCTCACTGAATCTTACCAATTCCTACAATTTCATTTGAAGGGCACTTTTTAATAGAAGGTTCTGAAATATTTACAGACATTTTGTGCACTTCCAGGTCCCATTGTGGACTTGTACATCTACCACAATGGCTGATAGGTGAAGGCACTGGACTTAAGATCCAGTTGACAAGTCTCCCTGCAGATTCAACCTGACTTCTGTGAAAGGAATGTTATGCTGAAAGCTCTGAACTAGGAATCAGAAAATCAGGATTAAATTTCTGTCTCTGCTGTAGGCTTTCTATATGACTGTGGGCAAATCACAAACTCTCTGTGCCATCTGCAAAGTAGGACAGTAATACTTCACTCTTCCCATCACTGTCTGTGACCTGAGCCAAGATTTGAACATGCCACTCCAGATGTGAAGGTTTTTTGTATGAATTTATCACGCTATTTCTGCCCGACATTTCCAAAAATACCTGATTAAACCAAGTGATACCAATAGTACCAGCTAATTACACTGCACTTCCCACTTTGGACAAGCAATTTACACACAACCAGCTCTTGGAATGAGGTTTAACAGTTAATTCAAACGAAGGGGTTTATCTCGGAATCAAGCTTCTCTGCCACATGTAGACGTGGGCAGTTACTTTGGGCTAGTCAGTTTCCAAAATGGTGACCGGATGGGAATATGCTAATCAAGCACAGGTTTTAGCAATTTCAGTTGCCCTCATTAGCCTCCCTAGTTCGGACTAGGGGGCTAGTGTAGATGTACCCTTAGAAAATAGCAGTATTATTTGTAGACTAGAGTAAGGCTATGTCTAGACTGCAAGCCTCTTCAAAAGAGGCTTTTTCGAAAGTATCTTTAAAAAAAGCCTCTTTCGAAAAAGAGCATCTAGACAACAAGAAGATTTTTCGGCAAAGCGGCTCGCTTTTTCAAAGGAGAGAGTCTAGATGCTCTCTTTCGAAAAATCCCTGTTTTCATGCAATAGCACCTTTTTTTTGAAAGATGACTTTCGAAAAAAGGTGTTATTCCTCGTAAAAAGAGGTTTACTGCTGTCGACAAAACCACCATGTTCTTTCGATTTACTGTCGACAAAATGCAGCGATAGTCTAGATGCAGGTACAGTTTTTTTTTAAAAAACCCTGTAGTCTAGACACACCCTCAGTGGCTTAAAAAGGAGACTTATTTACTAATATGATCCCGACCAGTTGGTGATTTTTATTCAGGCTTTTCCTGTATTTGTACACTGTAGATTAGTTGTTCAGATCAGGAGCCTGACGGGCAGAAGACCTAGACACCATTTCCCCACACTTCTATTGATTCACCTTGTTCAAGCCCTTTAACCTTTCTGTTCTCAACCTCTCCTTCTGTAAAACAGGGATAATAACATTTGTCCATTTTTTTAAAGGTCTATGAGATCCATGGAATTATTGCATGAAAGTTTCATTTCTTCACTTCTCCTCCAAGCATCTTTGTGTTCTCTTCCTTGTTGCCACTTATGAATGAGAAAAGCTGCAGCTCAAAATCTGTAAAGCCACTGCCTCATCCTCCTCCAAATTTCCTTCTGCACTAATCATATAGGGTATGTCTACTCTACCCCCCTAGTTCGAACTGGGGGGGTAATGTAGTCATACAGAGTTGCAAATGAAGCCCGGGATTTGAATTTCCCGGGCTTCATTTGCATAAAGCTGGCCGGCGCCATTTTTAAATGCCGGCTAGGTCGGACCCCGTGCAGCGCGGCTACACGCGGCACGGACTAGCTAGTTCGGATTAGGCTTTCTAATCCGAACTAGCTGTATCCAGGCTCTTCCTCTGAGCCTCACCCTAAGTCTTCATAAGCATCCCAAACTCAGACTCAAGTTATGATAATGCCACAATGATGGTCACAGAACAACACCCTAATTATACAGACCACAGATATTCAATAAATAAACTATACTTGGCTTTTATTTAGCACATTTCATCAGTAGATTCCAAGTACTTCACATACGAGGGTGAACACTATTATCCCATATCACAGGCAGGATAACAGAGGAATGAAAAGGTTAAGTAATTGGCCCAAGGTCACACCATGTCCATGAGGCAAAACCAGAAACAGAACCCAAGTGTCCTGATCACCAACCCTGTTGTTCAGTCCACTGGATCATGATGCCATAATTCACATTCACATGAACTCAACACTCACTCCTCAAATTTTTGACTTTCCTCAGGAAGTTTGTGCTCTGAAAAGATCTTCAAGAGGAAACACCCTTCTATTCAACCAGAGACCTTCTTTTCCCAAATTCTTCTATTTTTAAATTTGGGGGGCCAGATTCTCAGTTAAAATCTATGAATCTTGCTCTATAGTTTAGGAAAACCACTTAATCTTTTTTATTCCACCTACCCTACCCAACTGCTTCTCCATAACTAAGCATCCCTAGGGAACAGACTTTTTGATCAATTTTCCTTAAGCCACTTGAAACTTTCCTGGAAAGAAAATTATATTATAAGGAGGAGAAAGTAAAACAAAGTAGCCAAAACTCTGACTCATCAAGCAGTGGGGCCATTACAAATTCTGCTGAGACTGTAAAAGGGTGGGCAAATACTGGTGTGTGGGCTGGATGTGGTCTGCCTGAGTTAGCCCTTGGCAGGCCCTTACATGACCATATTTACGTGTGCCTCTGCAGGTATAGTGAATCACAGCTCCTGTTGGTTGCAGACCGCCGTTCTTGGCCAATGGGAGCTGTGATTGCCCATTTCTGTGGGGAGCAGGTAAATATGGTGGCAAGTGGCCAACCAGGGGCTAACTCTGGTGAACTGCTACCATTTTATTGCCCACACCTGCTCTAAAATCAATTTAGGTTCAACAATGGACTTTGGCTGATTGAGACAGTGTTGTAAATAAATAGCAATTATTTTAACCCAGTTTAAGTTTAATAGGTTCAGCAACACCTCCCAACCTTGCTTATTAGAGACTTCAGGTCTAGGAAGATAAGACAATGATGGTTACTAAGGCAGCATTAAAAGCTACCCAAGAAGTGACCCAAGAAGGAAAAAAGAGAAAGAATATGGTTAGCTGCATAATGTACATAATCTTTAATCTTATGTAGGAAATGTGGCCTGAGCTCATGTCAAAGAAGGTTCAATATTTGCGATGGAGTTGGAAATAATGATCAAATTCATCTCAAAATGAAGGTATGATGCCAGAGAGGAGAGAGACGATGATACAGACAACAAGATTTGTTGATCCTTACTGAACAAAAGAAGCTGTCAGGGGTACTGCCAAAGAGAAGGGTGAGCCATGTAAGTATGTGACCATGAGGACAAGGTAGAGAAAGGGACCAGCTAGTGGTGGTGAAATCAAGTTGAATAAACAGATTTGTTACACTGGGAATGAGGAGAAGAAATAGGCAGAAGATAGAATTGTGATGAAGAAAAAAAGGGAAGTCAGTCTCTGTAGAAGAGAGGAAGAGATGATGGAGATAGCAAGGGACTAGAGCCAAAGGGGAAAAAACCATGGGACAGAGAGAGAACATAAAACAGATTTCTACGAACACTAGGAAGAGACAAGTCTAGTGATTAGGGATTTTGTACTTAAAAGAATTGACAGGCCTGTGCTCAGACCAGATCCAGAGAACAGAAAAGAGATTGTCCACCATAAGTCGTGTGGATGTGAAGCTGAAGAGGATCCTGATGAAGTGGGTAAAAATCCACTGATTGTGCTATTTGTTGGGACAAATGACACTGAGAGATTCTCATTGGAATGAATCAAGGATGACTATGCTTAGCTGGATAAGATTCTTAAAGAAGTGGACGCTGAGGTGATTGTCAGTGAAATACTTCCAGATCCCAGAGGAGGTGAAGGTGTGATACAATACTTAAGGTCAACTGATAGCTTGTGTGGGTGAGGAAGCTTCTAAAACGGGCCTTCAGTTGGCTGAAGGCACTCTCCACTATGATGCGGGCCCTACTCAGCTTGGCATTAAATGCCTGTCGGGAAGGGTTGAGGTGTCCCGTGTAGAGCTTCATGAGCCAGAGATGCAGGGGATAGGCCACATCCCCCAACAAGCAGACAGGCATGTCCACATCTCCGACCCTGATGTGGTGGTCAGGGAGGAAAGTCCCAGGGTGCAGCCTCTGGCACACGGAGGAGTTGCGGTAGACCCGCGCGTCATGAGGTTTGCCAAACATTGATGTCCCCAAAGTGGCCTCGGTGGTTGCACTAGGGGTTGAGTTGCTGCAGATCCTGCAAGGCAGCCTGCAGAAAGTGCTGCCAGGCTCGCAGCAACAAGTCCAAGAGAAGCACCAAAGCGCACAGGGGCGGCTTTGGCTCCATGCTGCAGAGTGCTGTGGTGTCCCGAGTGAAGGCAACCAGAGCACACAGAGGGTATGTCTACACTGCCACCCTAGTTCAAAATAGGGTGGCTAATGTAGGCATTCGAAGTTGCAAATGAAGCCCGGGATTTAAATATCCCGGGCTTCATTTGCATCTTGCCGGGCACTGCCATTTTTAAATCCCCCTTAGTGCGGACTCCGTGTCTGTGGCTACACGCGGCACGGAGTAGGTAGTTTGAATTAGGCTCTTTAATTCGAACTACCGGTACACCTCGTTCCATGAAGAGTAACGGTAGTTCGAATTAGAGATCCTAATTTGAACTAGTTACTCCGTGCCACGTGTAGCCACAGGCACGGAGTCCGCACTAAGGGGGATTTAAAAATGGCAGCACCCGGCAAGATGCAAATGAAGCCCGGGATATTTAAATCCCGGGCTTCATTTGCAACTTTGAATGCCTACATTAGCTACCCTAGTTCAAACTAGGGTGGCTAGTGTAGACATACCCAGAGGAAAAACTGCTTTGCTGTCCCTCAGCAAGGTAGGCAAGCAAGCAGGGAAACCTGAGAACTGGCTGTCCAGGGGGGGTCCCTTTAAGCACAGACCTCAGATAGCCTCAGGCAGCAGCCACACAAAGTAACTTCTGACCTGATGCCCTGCCAGAACCAGTTAGATATTTTGAAATAATGCTGTAATATAGACATACCCTCCCAGAATACTGCAAGAACTGGCACATGAGAGCGCTAGGCCAGTAGCAAGGATTTTTAATAAATCTGTCTATCCAGGGGTAGTATTATATGACCGGAGAATAGATAACGTGAGGCCTATTTTTTTAAAAAAAAGAGAAAAAAGTGATTTGGTCAGTTATAGACTTGTTAGTTTCTGGCATTAGTAGCATGCAAGGATTTAGAACAAATTGTGAAATTAAATTAATAGATGACTATTTAAATAATTGAATTCATAAGTTAAATAATTAAATTATTGGAGGTAAAATTAATAGAAGAGGATGTACTGCAACATTGGTTTGGCAATGGTAGATCTCGCTAGAGTAATCTGATTTCCTTCTTTGAGAAAATAACTGATTTTTTAGATAAGGAAAGTGACATAGTTCTGATCTATCTGGAGTTCAGGAAAGCATGTAAAATTATTAGTTAAATAATTCAGGGATGATGGGGTTCTGCACAAGCACTGCAATGTGAATAAGGAATTAGTTTAAAGCGAGAAGGTGAGTTGTGGTGAAAGAGGAATTATCAGATTGGAGGGAGGTTACTAGCAGAGTTCCTCAATGACTAGTCATGGGACCAATGTTATTCAATATTTTTATTAATGACCTTGGTACAAAAAATAGGAGTGTGCTACTATTTGCTACTAAATTTGCTGATGATACAAAGTTGGGATGCAACATGAATACAGAGGAGGATCAAATACAGGAAGATCTGGATGATCTCAGAGACTCAAGTGACAGACATGGAATAAAATCCAATAGTACAAAGTGCAAGGTCATGCACTTAGCGTCTTATAATAAGAATTTCTGCTATAATTGAGGGGCTGATCAGTTAGAAGGAACAAAGGAGGAGACAGACCTGGTATGTCGGCTGAACACCAGACAACTATGAGACGCCAATGTGATATGGCCTTGAAAAAGGCAAATGCAATCATAGAATACATCAGGTGATATAGAGAAGATAGAGATAGAGAAGTATTAATATCATTGTACAAGGAATTGGTAAGACCTTGTTTGGACTACTGGGTACAATTCTAGTCACCCATCTACAAGAAAAATTAAATTAAATTGGAGCAGGTTCAGGGAAAGCTATCTTATGAGGGGAGACTGGAAAAGCTTGGCTTGTTTAGATTCACAAAAAGGTGGAGAACAAACTCAGGCTGTGAACAAATTCAGGCTGGAAATGAGAAGATTTTGAGCCACCAAAGGAGCGAGCTTCTGGAATTGGAGGGCAAACAACTTAGTTTTAAGAGAAAACTGGACAAACTTATGAGAGCAACTGTAGGGGAGGGTCAGAGTGAAAGTAGGGCAGTGCACCACTCTCCTAAGAAAGGGGCTGGCAAGGCAGGGGGTGCTCTGCTGCAAGAGGAGGCATGGCACACACTCCCAGCTGAGCTGCTGGGGCTCACACTGTCCCAAGACTGTCCCTGCCATTGCCTCATTGAGCAGCAGGGAGATGAAAGGGGCCATCTGGTGCCGTGCTGTAGGTGCAGGTGTATATGTTCCTAGGGTATGTCTACACTACCCCCCTAGTTCGAACTAGGGGGGTAATGTATGCATACCGAACTTGCTAATGAAGCCCGGGATTTGAATTTCCCGGGCTTCATTAGCATAAAGCCGGCGCCGCCATTTTTAAAAGCCGGCTAGTGCGAACCCCGTGCTGCGCGGCTACACGCGGCATGGGCTAGATAGTTTGGACTAGCAAGCTATTCCGAACTATCTGTACGCCTCGTGGAACGAGGCGTACAGATAGTTCGGAATGGCTTGTTAGTCCAAACTATCTAGCCCGTGCCGCGCGGCTACACGCGGCACGGGGTTCGCACTAGCCGGCTTTTAAAAATGGTGGCGCCGGCTTTATGCTAATGAAGCCTGGGAAATTCAAATCCCGGGCTTCATTAGCAAGTTTGGTATGCATACGTTACCCCCTAGTTCGAACTAGGGGGGTAGTGTAGACATACCCCTAGCTGGGGTCCTAGTGTGTCTTGCTGCCCCTCTCATGGCACTGGCTGACTGCTGTGCAGCACAGACATATGGCTCCCCTGCAGCATCACTGCTGCAGCCCCTGGAGGGAAGGGAAAGGGAGTGGCAGGCAAGGCATCTATGCACTGCTGCTACCGCCTGTTTGCCTGCATGCAGTGGGTGTCCCCCCACAGCCATAGCTCCCTTGGCAGGAGTAGTGGCACCCAGGGCAGCAGCCACTAGGAAACCAACCACCTGGACTGCCTCAGACCAGCCCGAAGCTTCCTAACTGGGACTGCCACATTCCTGAGCCCCCACTCACTTCTTCCTACATGCACACCCCCCAGCCCTCAGCCCTGAGCCTCTTTTAGTCCCCCACTACTGACTCCTGCATACCCATACACATCCCAATCTCCAGCCCTGGTCCCCTTTCCATCCCCCAACACTGACTCCTGTGCCCCCATGCACACCCCAACACCCAGCCCGGATCCCCTTTCCATCCTGCACCCCTATACACACCTCAGCCCCCTGCCCTGAGTACCCCACATCCCATCCCAAACTTAAATGTATTGCATGTATTGTCAAATTGCGACTTGCCCCACACCCAGTCCTGAGCACTGCACACCCCCCCCCCCCCGGGGTTGCGATTCAACAGTACTTATAAGTAATTTAAGTTACTTTCACCCCTGAGAAGGGTGATCGCTTGTAATGGTAGGGGCATGGTCAATAGTCCTGGAGCCACTTAGTTTATGTCTTTTGTTGGTAAAATTCATGATTCAGGATTTCAGCTGGCCACCAGCAGGGATTGTGAATGGATTCCCCTTCATTGTATTCTGGGAGATTTTTTTTAAAAATTTTCTTCCTCTGAAGCATCAGGTATGTCTGTTGGGATTTCCCTCCACGACCTCTTTCTAGCTGGCTTCCCAAGCATTTTGTTCAACTCCAGCCTCTCTCACTCGGGTATCTTTATTTGGCATACAGCAATGCTATGCCAGGTTGATCAAACTCAGATGAAAGCAGAATGGTTGCAGGGTATATCCCAGTTCCAAAGTTACACAGAAATGCTCTCTTTTTATATGAATTCTTACATCTCATTGCATTTACTATACATTGCATCATATACTGTTGGATTGGCTTGGTTTCCTAAGAGGAACCAATCTATGCACAGTCCATGCACTGTTCAGTTTCAATTTCTTATTAACCCCATCTCTACATTCCCAATTTATTTTGTCCCCTGTGACTGTGTAGTGAATGCTTTCCCTGTGAGTTTCTCTCTGCCCTTAACTGGCTTAGACATATTAGCTTACTGACCTAGATACCTGTCTTATTTAGCATAAACATTCTATTTTCAGCCTAACGATCTGTTTACCTCCCTAAATCTATTTTCCAATTAATGAGGCCTCCCTCCATGTGCTAATTACTCACATCAGGCCAAGCCTCATCTACAATGGCCACAACCGGACATAGGATGCGTGGCAGGGTGGACAAGGATCAGAAGTGGCACTGAGCATTCTCTTTCTCTTGCAGGCTGGTTCTTGCTCGTATGCACATGGACTGTAGGTAGGGGTGTCACTATAGGGCTTTTTTGAAAAAAAGTGGCCTTTTTTTGAAGAAACTTCACCTGCATCTAGACTGCTGCTGAGTTCTTTCTAAATTAAATCGAAAGAACGTGGCAGTTTTTTTGACGGCGGAAAACCTCATTTTACAAGGAATAATGCCTTTTTTTGAAAGTGCTCTTTCGAAAAAAAGGTGTTATTAAACACAAAAAACAGTGCTTTTTCGAAAGCGAGCATCCAGACTGTCTAGACGCTCTCTTTCGAAAGAGGCTTTTTTGAAAGATGCTTGTCGTCTAGACATACCCTAGGGTTGGGAAGGAATTTTCTCGCAGATAAGATTGGCAATGACATTGGGGGGTTTTCACCTTTACCTGCCTGTGACGGAGCTTGGACACCCTGCCACTGGGCAGATGCGGCAGCCAGGAATCCTGGCCGGCGGGTCCCTCCCCCGCGCCCATGCGGCGCATGCTCGCACCAGACGCTTTAAACACCGGTGGCACAACCAGAGAAGGGGGGAGAGAACTGCCCTCCAGAGCGGGAGGCAAGGGGGAGCCGGAAGCAGCAGAGGAGCCACCCCTCTGGCAGCACGAAGAGCCGGAGGGTCCACCTGCGGGGGGGAGCAGTCCGACCCTCCGACCGGGAGAGGAGCAGCCAGTGGAGGGGAGAGGTAGGAAGAAACCCAGGGCGGGCTTGTCCCGTGTGGCTGGAGACTTGCGGAGCGGAATCCCACTCCAGTCTTAAAAGGTCAGCATTCCCTGACCCCTAGAGCCCTGGGTTGGGACCCGGAGGTGAGGGCGGGCCCAGGTCCCCCTACCTACTCCCCTTCCTCCTCCCTTGCCCTAAAGTAGGGCAGAAAGAAGGTGAGAGACTTCGAGGGGCCGCGGTGAGCATAGCGTCCCAACTAGGACACGGGGCAGAAGACCCCACGGCGGGACCATTGAACCAGAGGGGAGAGCCCTCTAGAGGCCCCCGGGGGCACAGTACCACTAAGGAATGGCAGAGAAGTTGAAGGGTTGGTAGAACAGCCAGCATGCCCAGGGGACCGGGAGGCATTCGGAGGGGGGCTGGGACCCCCCGTGTCCCTTGGGCCCACCAGCCCAGAGGGCAAGAGGAAAAGGGTGGCATTGCCAGGAAGGGGTAGGTGGAACCCCTGCGGCACACTCCCCAACACTGCCATAAGAAGATGCAGGTTACTTGCCGTGGTTATCTGGGTACCTCTCACTTTACCATTGCCCTGCCATTATAGGGGCTTTGGGAAGTGGCGCACTTCAGTCCCTTCTATGCTCTGCTTGTGGTACAGGAATTTCCTGTGGGTTTCATTTGCTTTGGTTTCATTTCTGTTGTTGGGTTTAGTGTATGGGTCTTCAGCAGTGTTGGTGGCTTGTGTCATACAGGAGGTCAAGACTAGATGATCTAGTTGTCCCTTCTGAACTTTAGCTCTATGCAAGAGCATGACACAGCACTGGCATAGTTCATCTAATGTATGTAAAAGGTTCATAGATTAACAGATTCTAAGGTCAGAAGTGGCCATTGTGAGCAGCTAGTCTGTTCTTGTGTATTACAGGCCATAGAACATCAATCACTAAAATAATTCCTAGGGCAGCTCTTTTGGAAAAAATGTACAATCTTAATTTAAAAACTGCTTGTGATAGAGAATCCACCGGGACACTTGGTAAATTGTCCCAATGTTTAATTATCCGCTCTGTTAAAAATGTACATCTTATTTCCAGGATTAATTTTTCTGTCTTGAGCTTCCAACCACTGAATCCATTAGAGTGAAGAACAAGCATCTAATATTTGTTCCCCGTACTGGGGAAAAAGTCAACATGGTTTCTGTGAAGGGAAATCATACCTTATTAATCTACTAGATTTCTTTGAGGGGGTCAAAAACATGTGGAAAAGGGGGATCAAGTAGATATAGAAAGAACATAGGAACATAAGAATGGCCACACTGGGTCAGACCAAAGGTCCATCCATCCCAGTACCCTGTCTGCCAACAGTGTCAGTGCCAATGCCAGGTGTCCCAGAGGGAGTGAATCAAACAGGTAATGATTAAGTGATATCTCTCCTGCCATCTATCTCCACCCTCTGACAAACAGAGGCTAGGGACACCATTCCTTACCCATACTGGCTAATAGCCATTTATGGACTTAACCTCCATGAATTTATCTAGTTCTCTTTTAAACCCTGTTATATTCCTAGCCTTCAAAACCTCCTCAGGCAAGGAGTTCCACAGATTGACTATGCGCTGTGTGAAGAAGAACTTCCTTTTATTTGTTTTAAACCTGCTGCCCATTAGTTTAATGTAGTGGCTTCTAATTCTTATATTATGGGAACAAGTAAATGACTTTTCCTTATTCACTTTCTCCACATCACTCATGATATTATAGACCTCTATCATATCCCCCCTTAGTCTCCTCTTTTCCAAGCTGAAAAGTCCCAGTCTGTTTAATCTCTCCTCATATGGGACCCGTTCCAAACCCCTAATCATTTTAGTTGTCATTCTCTTAACCTTTTCTAAAGCCAGTATATCTTTTTGGAGAGAAAGAGACCACATCTGTACGCAGTATTTAAGATGTGGGCATACCATGGATTTATATAAGGGCAATAAAATATTCTCTGTCTTATTCCCTATCACTTTTTTAATGATTCCTAACATCCTGTTTGCTTTTTTGACTGCTGTCGCACACTGCGTGGACATCTTCAGAGAACTATCCACGATGACTCCCAGATCTCTTTCCTGATTAGCTGTAGCTAAATTAACTCCCATCATATTATATCAGGGTATGTCTACACTACAGCGCTAATTCGAACTAACTTAGTTCGAATTAGTTAATTCGAACTAAGCTAATTCGAACTAGCGCATCTAGAACTAAAAACTAGTTCAAATTAGCGTTTTGCTAATTCGAACTAGCACGTCCGCACTGATTGGACGCAGGGGGGCATTTAAGGGCAGCTGAAACCGGTTCTGGCAGGGCATCAGGTCAGTAGTTGCTTTGTGTGGCTGCTGTCTGAGGCTATCTGAGGCTCGAGCTTAAAGAGACCCCCCTGGACAGCCGGTTCTCAGCTTTTCCTGCTTGCTTGCCGACCTCGCCGAGGGACAGCAAAGCGTTGGTCTCTGTGCCCGTCTGTGTCGGTGCTTCCCTTCGGGGGGGGGGGCCGCCGCAGGTGGCAACATGGAGCCAGAGCTCGCCCTGCACCTTCTGGTGCACGTTCTGGACTTGCTGCTGCAAGCCTGCCACCAATGGCTCGAGGCTGCCTGGCACCACCTGGTGCACGTCAGCCCCCTGCCTCTCCGCCTGGCCACCCTGGGGGCCGTGGAGGAGCCGCGGCGGAGCCCCGGCACCGGCGTGCCCTGCCGCGTCTGGCGTCTGGACACCAGCACCGACTGGTGGGACCGCATTGTCCTGGAGCGCTGGGAGGACCGACAGTGGACCCAGAACTTCAGGATGAGGAGGGACACCTTCCTGGAGCTCTGCGAGTAACTCGCCCCTGCCCTGCACAGAAGGGACACTCGCATGAGGCCCGCCATCCCCCTCCAAAAGCGGGTGGCCATTGCCCTATGGAAGCTCTCCACGCCGGACAGCTACCGATCCGTCGGGAACCAGTTCGGCGTGGGGAGATCCACCGTCGGAGCGGTGCTCATGCAGGTACGGCACTCGTCGGCCACCGAGCCGGTGGGGAGGGGGGCTGCGAGGAGGGGATGGGCCGCCCCAGGGACAAAGGGAGGGGCGGGAGGAGGCGAAAGCGCCCCGCACCGGAGGGGTCGGGCTGTCCCGGCTGTACTACTCGCCGCCAGGGGGGTTGCTACCGGGAGTGGAGCGCGGGGCACTGCCAGGGCACGAACGCTCCCAGCCACCCGGGCGCCCCACTGATTGGCGCTTTGCTGTGTCTCTCTGCGCAGGTGGTCAAGGCCATCAACCGGGTGCTGCTCCGCAGGGTGGTCCGCCTCGCTGACCCGGACGCCGTCATCCGGGGATTCGGCGCCCTCGGCTTCCCCAACTGCGGGGGGGGCCATCGACGGGACGCACGTCCCCATCCGTGTCCCGGAACACCAGGCGTCCTGGTACGTGAACCGCAAGGGGTACTTCTCCGTGATCCTGCAGGCCGTGTGTGACCACCGGGGACAGTTCACGGACATTAATGTGGGCTGGTCCGGCAAAGCACACGACGCCCGGGTGTACCGCAACTCCTCCGTGTGCCAGCAGCTGCAGGACGGGACCTTCTTCCCCGACTGCCACATCAAGGTCGGGGACGTGGACATGCCTGTGTGCCTGGTGGGGGATGCTGCCTACCCACTGCAGCCCTGGCTCATAAAGCCCTACACGGGGCACCGCAATCCCTCCCGCCAGGCCTTCAATGCCAGGCTGACCAGGGCCCGCATCGTGGTGGAGGGGGCCTTCGGGCGACTGAAAGCCCGCTTTCGATGCCTCCTCACCCGTCTGGACCTGGACGAGCACACATCCCTCCCATGGTGGCGGCATGTTGTGTGCTCCACAATTTGTGTGTGCGAAAGGGGGAGGCTTTCCTGCCAGCCTGGATGGCTGAGGCTGACCGCATGGCTGGACAGTACGGTCAGCCCCGCACCGCCGCCATCCGGGAAGCCCAGGGGGGGCCGTTCGGATCCGGGAAGCCCTGCGGGAGAGCTTCCTGGTGGAGGAGGAGGAGGACTGACCTCTCTCTGCATGCCCCACTGGGGCCTTCTTCCACCCTACCCCCCTTCCCCTTTCCCCTCCCTATCTACTGTAAAATAAAGACACCTGTTTTTGAAACATAAACGTCTGTTTATTTAACATAACTGGGTGCGGGAAGGGAGGAATGAGGGTTGGAGAGGGGAGGGGGAAACCTGGGACGAGGGAGCTGGAAGGGGAGGGAAGGGAGGAAGGGAAAGGAAAGCTCAGGGGTGGGAGTTCGGCTGCCTCTCCCGTCTCGCAACACTGCGGGTCCGGGGGCGTCGGTGGGAAATGGTTGTGGAGGAGGGGGCAGGAGGGACAGGGGGTGTGGAGGAAGCAGGAGCGGAAGCAGGAACGGGAGCAGCAGGGGGAGCAGGAGGAGCAGGGGGAGCAGAAGGAGCAGGGGGAGCAGGGGGAGCAGCAGGAGGAGGAAATGGGAAGCGGTCGAGCAGGCTCTGGAGGTGGCCTCGCAGGGCACGGCCCTGCTCCTCCAGGGCCTCCAGACTCCTCCGGCGCAGCCTCAGGTCCTCCTGGACCCAGTGGACCTGGAGACGGAGCTGTTGATCCAGGAACCGGAGGTGCTGCCTCTGGTACTCCTCCAGGTTCCTGGCTCTCCTGCTTGCCCGGGCGCGGGCGGCTGCTGCAGGCGGTGTGGTGCGCCCTGCAGTCCCAGGTGCTGCGGCTGTGGTGCAACAAGACCAGCGGTCAATTACCCCAGGGGCCCAGGTGTGTGAAACCCAGCTCCCCTCTGCAAGGCCAGGGCCCCTGCTGGATCCCCAGCTGCTGCTCCTTGGTGGGCAAGACCCAGGCGCACGGTCCCGGGGCTCCCTCTCACCCCAGCCCCCCGTACACATAAGGGGAACACGAGGGTACTCACAGGTGGACGCCTCCCCGGCCTCAGACGACACAGGCGAGCGGCTCTGTGGCATGCCTCGGGGGTCCCGGGTCCTGGGCAGGCTGGCGGCAGGCTCCTGGCTCTCAGAGCCCTCTTCCTCGTCCTCCGTCTCCAGGAGCGGTCCCTCCGCCCCGGGGTCAATCACGTCCCGGGGGGCAGGGATGGCATTAGCCCTCAGGAGGCGGTCCAGGGCGTGGAAGTGGGGGCAGGCCTCCGGGTCGGCCTCTGGCTGGCAGGCCCGGGAGTAGGACTGCCGCAGGTCCTTAATTTTGCAGCGGACCTGCTCCCGGCTGCGCTGGTGGCCCCTGGCGGCCAGGCTGGCAGCCATGCGGCCGTAGATGGCCACGTTCCTGTGGCTAGTGCGGAGATTGTGGACATTAGAGGCTTCCCCCCAAACCTCGATGAGGTCCACGATTTCCGCACTTGACCAGGCGGGCGCCCGCCTTTTGCGCCCCTGGGCAGGCTCCTGGGAGCCGCCAGGCTGGTCCTGGGGAGCAGTGGAGGGCTGGGAGCCCTCGGATGGCTGGCTCATCCTGTGGCAGGTGCAGGGTCTGCTGGCACGGGTGCTTGCAGCCTTGCAACTGGCACAAACTGTGTAGCCAGCCCGTGGCCCTTTAAGGGCTCCGGGGCCGGGAGGGGGGCAATAGAGTTTCCCTGGTGTTGGCCAGAGTGGCCACCAGGGAAACCTGGAAAGCCTTAGCCTCCCACTAGTTCGAATTAAGGGTCTACACAGCCCTTAATTCGAACTAGCTAGTTCGAACTAGGCTTAATCCTCGTAAAATGAGGTTTACCTAGTTCGAACTAAGCGCTCCGTTAGTTCGAATTAAGTTCGAACTAACGGAGCGCTAGTGTAGCGCCTAGGAAAGTTAGTTCGAACTAACGTCCGTTAGTTTGAACTAACTCTGTAGTGTAGACATACCCTCACAGGGGTAGCTGTGTTAGTCTGGATCTGCAAAAGTGGCAAGGAGTCCTGTGGCACTAAAGAATAAATCATGTCAAACCAATCTGATAGGATAATGAGTCTTGTGGATAGGATAATGAGTCTTGTGGATAAGAGAGAAGTGGTGGATGTGGTATACCTAGACTTTAGTAAGGCATTTGATATGGTCTCACATGATTTTCTTATCAATAAACTAGGCAAATACAACTTAGATGGGGCTACTATAAGGTAGGTGCATAAGTGGCTGGATAATTGTACTCAGAGAGTAGTTATTAATGGTTCACAAACCTGCTGGAAAGGTATAACTAGTGGGGTTCCGCAGAGGTCTGTTTTGGGACTGGCTCTGTTCAATATCTTCATCAACGATTTAGATATGGACATAGAAAGTACGTTTATTAAGTTTGCAGATGATACTAAGCTGGGAGGGGTTGCGACGGCTCTGGAGGATAGGGTCATAATTCAAAATGATCTGGACAAATTGGAGAAATGGTCTGAGGTAAACAGGATGAAGTTTAATAAATGCAAATGTCAAGTGCTCCACTTAGGAAGGAACACTCAGTTTCACACATACAGAATGGGAAGCGACTGTCTAGGAAGGAGTACGGCAGAAAGGGATCTAGGGGTTATAGTGGACCACAAGCTGAATATGTCAGCAGTGAAATGCTGTTGAAAAAAAAGAAAACATGATTCTGAGATGAATTAACAGGTGTGTTGTGAGCAAGACACGAGAAGTCATTCTTCCGCTCTACTTTGTGCTGGTTAGGCCTCAGTTGGAGTATTGTATCCAGTTCTGGGCACCGCATTTCAAGAAAGTTGTGGAGAAATTGGAGAGGGTCCAGAGAAGAGCAACAAGAATGATTAAAGGTCTAGAGAACATGACCTATGAAGAAAGGATGAAAGAAATGGGTTTGTTTAGTTTAGAAAAGAGAAGATTCAGGAGGGACATGATAGTCGTTTTCAGGTATCTAAAAGGGTGTCATAAGGAGGAGGGAGAAAACTTATTCATCTTGGCCTCTGAGGATAGAACAAGAAGCAATGGGCTTAAACTGCAGCAAGGGAGGTTGAAGTTGGACATTAGGAAAAAGTTCCTAACTGTCAGGGTAGTCAAACACTGGAATAAATTGCCCAGGGAGGTTGTGGAATCCCCATCTCTGGATATATTTAAGAGTAGGTTAGATAATTGTCTATCAGGGATGGTCTAGTCAGTACTGGGTCCTGCCATGAGGGCAGGGGATTGGACTCGATGACCTCTTGAGGTCCCTTCCAGTTCTAGTTTTCTATGATTCTATGAATATTTGAGATATAGGTTAGAGGATTATTCCAGGAGTACGTGGGTGAGATTCTGTGGCCTGCATTGTGCAGGGGGTCAGACTAGATGATCATAATGGTCCCTTCTGACCTTAAAGTCTATGAGTCTATGAGTTATAGACTAACAGATGTATTGGAGCATAAGCTTTCATGGGCAAAGACCCACTTCGTCAGATGCATGCAGTGGAAATTTCCAGAGGCAGGTATAAATCTGCAGGCCAGAATAAGGAGAGAGATAATGAGGTTAATTCAGTCAGGGAGGGTGAGGCCCACTTCTAGCAGCTGATGTGGAGGTGTGAACACCAAGAGAGGAGAAACTGCTTTTGTAGTTGGCTAGCCATTCACAGTCTTTGTTTAATCCTAAACTGATGGTATCATATAATATGTGTAGTTGGGGTTATTTTTTCCAATGTGCATTACTTTACATTTATCCACATTAAATTTCATTTGCCATTTTTTTTGCCCAGTCACTTAGTTTGGTGAGATCTTTCTGAAGTTCTTCACAGTCTGCTTTGGTCTTAACTTCCTTGAGCAGTTTAGTATTGTCTGCAAACTTTACCACCTCATTGCTTACCCCTTTCTCCGGATCATTTATGAATAAGTTGAACAGGATTGGTCTCAGGACTGACCCTTGGACCCCTTTCCATTCTGAAAATTTACCATTTATTCTTATCCTTTGTTTCCTGTCTTTTAACCAGTTCTCAGTCCATGAAAAGATCTTTCCTCTTATCTCATGACAACTTAGTTTACATAAGAGCCTTTGGTGAGAGACCTTGTCAAAGGCTTTCTAGAAATCTAAGTACACTATATCCACTGGATGCCCCTTGTCCACATGTTTGTTGACCCCTACAAAGAACTCTAACAGATTAGTAAGACACGATTTCCCCTTACAGAAACCATGCTGACTCTTGCCCAACAAATTATGTTCCTCTATGTGTCTGACAATTTTATTCTTTATTATTGTTTCAACTAATTTGCCCGGTTCTGATGTTAGACTTACTGGTCTGTAATTGATGGGATCACCTCTAGAGCTCTTTTTAAATATTGGCGTTACCTTAGATATCTTCCAGTCACTGGGTAGAGAAGCTGATTTAAATGATAGGTTACAAACCATAATTTACTTAGATTGTGTACTTAGATTTACTATTCAAATCATAGTGTACTTAGATTTACCAAAAGCCTTTGACAAGGTCCCTCACCAAAGGCTCTTAAGTAAAATTAGTTGTCATGGGATAAGAGTGAATTTTATCTCATGGTTAAAAGACAGTAAACAAAGGGTAGGAGTAAATAGTAAGTTTTCAGAATGAAGAGAGGTAACTAGTGGTGTCCCCCAAGGGTCCATACTGGGATCAATCCCATTTAACCTATATATCAATAATCTGGAAAAACAGTGAGGTGGTAACATTTGTAGATAATACTAGCTGCTCAAGATAGTTAAAAACAAAGCAGACTGTGAAGAGCTTCAAAAAGATCTCACCAAACTAAGGGTATGTCTACACTACAGCATTAATTCGAACTAACTTAATTTGAATTAATTAATTCAAACTAAGCTAATTCGAACTAGTGCATCTAGACCTAAAAACTAATTTGAATTGCTAATTCAAACTAGCATGTCCACCTTGAGTGGACCCTGAACCGAAGTTAAGGCTGGCTGGAACCAGTGGCAGCAAGGCATCAGGTTAGGACTTAGAGTGTGGAGCTGCTGCCTCAGGCTAGCCGAGGGCTGTGCTTAAAGGGACCCGACCCCCACCCTGGACAGAAAGTTCTCAGGGTTCCCGACTTGCTTGTCTACCTCAATGAGGGACAGCAAAGAAGTCCTGTCCTGGAGTGCCCTGAGCGCCTTCACTCAGCACATCACAGCACTTGGCCATCAGCCCGGCTGCACTTGCCGCAGGCTGCCATCTGGGGGTGTCAGTCAGGGGGCTGTCAGGATCCAGGAGGCCCTGCAGGAGAGCTTCCACCCCGAGGAGCCTGCAGAGCCACCCCAGTCCTCCCTATCAGGGGCTCATGCCTCATTCCTCCCTCACCTCCTTCCACTTACCCCTCTCTAGCCCCCCCCATGATGTAAAAAATAAAGGACACGTGTGTTCAAAAATAGAAACTCTCTTTATTTAACAAAACTGGAGGGTGGAATGACCTCTGGGGAGACTGGGAAAAGGAGGTGGGAGAGGGGAAGAGAGAGGGTGAGAGAGGGGAGGGGGAAACCTGGGAGGAGGGAGCTGGGAAGGGGGAAGCCAGGGGAAGAAGGAGAAGGGAAAGTATAAAACTATGGTACGCCATATCTTCAGTACAGTGTACAGACGTGATCTCCTCACCTCCAAAAACATGTTTTGGCCTTGGAAAGGGTTCAGAAAAGGGCAACTAAAATGATGAGGGGTTTGGAACTGTTCGTATATGAAGAGAGGCTAAGGAGACTGGGACTTTTCAGTTTGGAAAAGAGGAGACTGAAGGGGGAAATGACAGAGGTCTATAAAAGCATTAGTGGTGTGGAGAGGGTGCATAAAGAAAAGTTCTTCGTTAGTTCCCATAATATAAGGACTAGAAGACACCAAATGAAATGAATGGGTAGCAGGCTTCAAACTAATAAGCGAAAGTTCTTCTTCACAAAGCAAATAGTCAACCTGTGGAACTCCTTGCCACAGGAGGCTGTGAAGGCTATCACTATACCAGAGTTTAAAGAGAAGATTGATAAAGTCATGGAGGTTGGGTCCTTGGAGTGCTATTAGCCAGGGGGTAGGAATGGTGTCCCTGGCCTCTGTTTGTGGAAGGCTGGAGATAGATGGCTTGGTCATTGTCTTCGGTCCATCCCCTCCAGGGTAGCTAGTGTTGGCCGCTGTCGGCAGACAGGCTACTGGGCTGGATGGACCTTTGATCTGACCCAGTACGGCCGTTCTTATGTTCTTATGTTCTTATGATCTAAGCTCAGGGCTCAGGGTCGGGGGTCTCACTGGACCAACTTGATTTTCATGGAAACCTGCTCCTGGGTTGGCATCTGGCCTTTGGTGTCCAGGCTGGCAGCTACCCTGCCCTAGATGGCCACTTTCCTGTGCCTAGTGTGGAGATTGTGGACGTTGGAGGCCTCCCCCCAAACCTGGATGAAGTCCATGATCTCCGCACTAGAGCAGGCGGGTGCCCGCCTCTTGCAGCCCCGGGCAGGCTCCTGGGAACCGTCAGCCTGGTTCCGGGAAGAGGCGGAGGGCTGGGTGGCAGTGGGTGGCTGGTTCATGCCGTGCCAAGTGCAGGGTCTGCTGGCTGGGTGCTGACAGGCTTGCACCTGGCACGGGCACCGTAGCCAGACCGTGGCCCTTTAAGGACTCCAGGGCCGGAGGGGGGCAGAAGAGTTTCCCTGGCTTGGCCCAGAGTGGCCACCAGGGCAAGCTGGGGAGGGCTAGCCTCCCACTAGTTCGAACTAAGTGTCTACACAGCCCTTAATTCGAACTACTTAATTCGAACTAGGCGTTAGTCCTCGTAGAATGAGGTTTACCTAGTTCGAATTAAGCGCTCCGCTAGTTCGAATTAAGTTCGAACTAGCGATTTGTATGTGTAGCGCCTATCAAAGTTAATTCGAACTAACAGCTGTTAGTTCGAATTAACTTTGTAGTGTAGACATACCCTGTTATTTTGCAACAAAATGGCAAATTAAACTTAATGTTTATAAATTTAATGTACATTGGAACAAATAGTTCCAACTATACATACAATATGATGTGGACAAATTTGCTATAGCTGCTGAAGAGAGAGATCTTGGAGTCATTGTGGTTAGTTCTCTGAAAACATCCACTCACTGTGCAGCGGCAGTCAAAAAAGCAAATAGAATGTTAATAATCACTATTGCCTTTATATAAATCCATGGTACACCCACATTTTGATTACTGTGTACAGATGTGGTCTCCTCATCTCAAAAAATATATATTGAGATTGGAAAAGGTTCAGAAAAGGGCATAAAAATTATTAGGAGTTTGGAATGGGCCCCACAAGAAGAGAGATTAAAAAGACTTGGACTTTTCATCTTAGAAAAGAAGAGACTAAGGGGAGATATGATAGAGGTCTATAAAATCATGACTGATATGGAAAAAGTGAATAAGGTAAAATTATGTACTTGTTCACATAACATAAGAAATTAATAGGTAGCATGTTTATAAAAAACAAAATGAAGTCAACATGTGAAACTCCTTGCCAGAGGATGTTGTGAAAACCATGTCTTTAGCAGGGTTCAAAAAAGAGATAGATACATTATTGGAGGTTAGGTCATCAGTGGCTATTAGCCAGGATGGGTAGAAATAGTGTCTCTATTTGTTAAAGGATGGAAATGGATGACAGGAGAGGGATCATGTGATGATTGCCTTTTCTGTTCATTCCTTCTGGGGCATCTGGCATAGGCCACTGTCAGCAGATAGGATGCTGAGCTGGATGGACCTCTGGTCTGATCCAGTATGGCCGTTCTTACGTTCTTTGATTCATGTAGGTACTTAGATGTGGTAATCAAATCACTGCATAACCATCTACATATATTGAATTGTTTAGAGTCATAGAAGAGTAGCGGTGTTTGTAATGTTAGGGCAGGTTTTCTAATATGTAAATCATTTTCAAGGATCTTCTCTGAACCTTCTCCAATTTATCAACATCCTTCTTGAATTGTGTATAGTACTCCATCAGTGGCTGTATCAGTGCCAGATACACAGGTAAACTCACCTCATTACTCCTACTCGAGATTCTCTTGTCTATTCAGCCAAGGATTGCATTAGCCCATGTGGCCACAACTGCACACTGTCAGACCACAAGAATGAGCCACTTCTACCCTGACTTGATTAGCCTCAGTAACCCAATATACATACCCCTGCCTCTGTAACTTCCACTCCAATTCATCTGATGAAGTGATGATGCATCTGATGCAAACACTTGGAAGGTAATAAAGTGATAGGGAATAGCCAGCATGGGTTTGTGAAGAACAAGTCATGCCAAACTAATCTGATAGCTTTCTTTGATAGGATAACGAGCCTTGTGGATAAGGGAGAAGCGGTGGATGTCATATACCTAGACTTTAGTAAGGCATTTGATACAGTCTCGCATGATATTCTTATTGATAAACTAGGCAAATATAACTTAGATAGGGCCACGATAAGGTGGGTGCATAATTGGCTGGATAACCGTAGTCAGAGAGTTGTTGTTAACAGTGCTAAATCCTGCTGGAAAGGGATAACAAGTGGAGTTCCGCAAGGGTCTGTTTTGGGACCCGTACTGTTCAATATCTTCATCAATGATGTAGATATTGAGATAGAGAGTACGCTTATTAAGTTTGCAGATGATACCAAACAGGGTGGGGTTGCAACTTCTTTGGAGGATAGGGACATAATTAAAAATGACCTTAGCAAGTTAGAGAAATGGTCAGAGGTAAACAGGATGAAGTTTAATAAAGAGAAATGCAAAGTGCTCCACTTAGGAAGGAACAATCAGTTCCATACATACAAGATGGGAAGCGACTGTCTAGGAAGGAGCATGGCGGAAAGGGATCTAGGGGTCATAGTGGACCACAAGTTGAATATGAGTCAACAGTGTGATGCTGTTGCAAAAAAACCAAATATGATTCTAGCTTGTATCAACAGGTGTGTTGTAAGCAAAACTCGTGAAGTCATTCTGCCGCTCTACTCTGCACTAGTTAGGCCTCAGCTGGAGTACTGTGTCCAGTTCTGGGCGCCACATTTCAAGAAAGATGTGGAGAAATTGGAAAGGGTACAGAGAAGAGCAACAAGAATGATTAAAGGTCTAGAGAAAATGACCTATGAATCCAGGCTTCATGAACTGGGCTTGTTTAGTTTGGAAAAAAGAAGATTAAGGGGGGACATGATAGCGGTTTTCAAATATCTAAAGGGGTGTCACAAGGAGGAAGGAGAAAATTTGTTCCTCTTGGTTTCTGAGGACAGGACAAGGAGTAATGGGCTTAAAGTGCAGCAAGGGAGGTTTAGATTGGACATTAGGAAAAAATTCCTAACTGTCAGGGTGGTCAAATATTGGAATAAATTGCCAATAAATTGGAATCTCCCTCTCTGGAGATATTTAAGAACAGGTTAGATAGACATCTGTCAGGGATGGTGTAGGTGGAGCTTGGTCCTGCCTTGAGGGGGGGGGGCTGGACTCGATGACCTCTCGAGGTCCCTTCCAGTCCTATGATTCTATGATTCTATGAAGTGGGTTTTACCCACAAAAGCCAATGCCCTAATAAATAAGTTAGTCTGTAAAGTGCCAAAGGATTCCTTATTGTTTTTAACTTTCTTTAATTCTTTATTTAGTCCTAAAACAGCTGTTCCATTATCTTACCCAAGATCAATGTCACACCAACAGGCCTATAAATTACCTAAGTCATCCCATTTATCTTTAAAATATTGTTTCAACATTAACTTTTTTTTCATTCTTCTGGAACTTCCTCCGTGTTCTGAGACTTATTCAAAATCAACATTCACAATCCAGCAAATTCCTCAGCCAGCTCTTTAAAAAATCTTAGATGCAAATTATCTGGATCTGCTGATTTTAAAATGTCTGACTTTTGTAGCTGCTAACATCCTTCTGAACTACTAGTAGAATGGAAACAGTATTATCATCATATGATCATAGAATCACAGAATACTAGGACTGGAAGGGACCTCGAGAGGTCATCGAGTCCAGTCCCATGCCCTCATGGCAGGACTCAGTACTGTCTAGACCATCCCTGATAGACATTTATCTAACCTATTCTTAAATATCTCCAGAAATGGAGATTCTACAACCTCTCTGGGCAATTTATTCCAGTGCTTAACCACCCTGACAGTTAGGAACTTTTTCCTAATGTCCAACCTAAACCTCTCTTGCCACAGTTTAAGCCTATTGCTTCTTGTTCTATCCTCAGAGGCCAGGAAGAACTATTTTTCTCCCTCCTCCTTGGGACACCTGAAAACTGCTATCATGTCCCCTCTCAGTCTTCTCTTTTCCAAACTAAACAAGCCCAATTCTTTCAGTCTTCTTTCATAGGTCATGACTATGTCATCTGTTCCCCCTCAAATACAGAACAGAATAATTTATTGAACACTTCTGTTGTTGATAATTCTACAATTTCTATCTAGTAATGGACCATTCCCTTTATTAGGATTCTTTTTGTTTCTAGTATACTTAAAAAACTTTGTGTTGTTGTCCTTAATTTTGCAGGGTATAGATTTGTGTGTTTAATGCACATTTAGTGGCTGTCAGGAAACAAATTCCTAGTAATATAAAACTATGTACTTCTCAGGACAAAAGAAGAGAGCTCCAAGGAAAAATGCATATATTTCAATGAATGTTAATGTGATAATGAAAAAGTGGAAAAAGTGAAAACATCTAAAGCTTACTCTATCTTAAAGAGACACTGTCAAGTTGAAATTCAGATAATTAAAAATATATAGTTTCTCCACCTCTGTAATGTATTAGACTATTAAAATGAAAAGAATTGCTTACCAGTTTTATTTCTTCACCATTTATGCTCCTTATTTATTTAAATATTTATTATTTGCATTTCACACAGTTTAAACAATGTGACAACTGGCCAGTTTCACTTTTGTTTCTAGACATTTTCATTGTACTGGTTTTGCCTGTGGTTCCCAACATAGCGAGGAAACTGTAAAGTCACGTCTACCAAAAATCCCTATTAACTGGAATAGAAAACAAAAACATTTCTATTAATTACAGGTTTTTGTCAATGACCTTTTATAAAATTAGACATAACTTAATTTCTTTGCTCAACTCAAGATGAAAGCATTCTAATAATTAATTAATATTAAAAAGCGCGAGTATAGAGTGTTTAATGTTTCTCTTGTCTGCTCTTCCTGGATAGGATGGATGCTTTACAAAACACCATAGTGCACCAGTTTTCCATTTCTTGCGGACAGTATAATTTTACTAATATCCAAACTAATCAATTATGTAAGTGAAGTCAGAGTAAAGTAAAATCTTTCATGGACTTGAGAAATTATGTCTGCGTCATGCAGAGTTTCCTGTTCCACTCATTTATTTTTTTGGTTGTCATCTCTATTTGAGCAGCCTTTCTGAGACTTGAAAAGGTCAATGCCCCACATTTGGTCCACAGGATTATCACTGACGAGTTGTGTTGAAAGATATAATTGAGCCGCTGGCACGCAAGAGATTTCAACCGGTCCAGAATCTGAGTCAGGTCTGTTTCTTTGAAGACTCTAAAAGATGTGTGTGCTGGGGATGGAGATGGAATTTTTAAGAAGCTGGAGGCTGTGTCAAAAGATAATTAATGTAGTCTAATTGGTCTCGAGGCCCTTGATCACAACTCGGTAGGCAGTCTGCAATACCTATATTTTCTCTTCCTTCCAGTGAGGGTGAGGCATCAAACAGTGAGCTTCTTGGTCACCATTCCTGAGATCTGGGTTAGGTACAAGATGCATGATCAGTGCAGGCAAAGAAGACATGCAGTTGCAAGTGTGCATGACCATGTTTGCTAAATGGTCACAGTTAGTAGGTAAGAATGTACTAAGCAAATGAAAACCTTTAGTGATGTGAAACTGAAAAAGTGCCTGCACCAAGTTTGCTCTACAGCTCTTCAGCTTTCACCTTTACAACATGCCAGCATCCTGGTAGCAGACTCATTATTCTCTCTGTAAGTGGCGTTGGTGCCACTAGATGGGACAGTACACCACACCTGGGAGGTGTGTAGGTTACAAACACACCCTAGAGGAGATTATGTCTGAGGCACACTGATGTGTGGGGAAGGGACACTGCTTCAAAGCTTACATGTGCACTGCTGTTACTCATTGCCACATGTGCTCTGATGCGAGACAGAGGACTACAATCTCCTGTACTGACAATTTATCACCTTGTGTTGGCAGCAAGGAATTAAAGATGCAACTGGCAGTATACGGGTAATGTTTGTTCAAAGTTGGGAAGCAGAAGGGAGAATGCTTTGACCTGTTTCACACCTTCAGATATCTTGAAGACTGAGCCAAAATAATGTCCTAGGATGACAGAAACTGACTGTAGCTTTAGAAGTCAGAGATATCATCAGATTCACTCTATCAGAAGCCTATCCATCATCGTTTGGACACAGTCTCTGGAGCGGGTTAGATATAATTAACCCTGTGTCTGCTACATTTCAATGGCAGAACATTAGCAGACAAGGCATCCATTATTTCCTCCTCTGTGTTGAGAGCTGAGTAATTTATTTTCTCAAGTAGACCATGTGTGGTGAAGAATGTGATGAGGAAGGAGGAGGATTGGAAATATATAAAAATAGGCAAAAGCCAATAAAAGTGGTAATTAGAAGAATGAAGGGAAACCTACTAAACTGTATGGAATATTTTCAGGGAATTTGAGTCACATTAGGTACAAGCAAAGAGAAGTCAACCACTAGCTATTTGCCCTATATTGTCTGTCAACGCTGCCCCAATTTCAGCTAAAGAAGTAGTTGCAGAGAATCAGAACACCTTTGAAGAGCTGCATGAGCACCAGTCCAAAATCTTGCTCAAAAAGGCATGTGTGGACAGGGAAGAAGCTTATTTTGCACAAAAGAAGGAAGAGGAAAAAGCACAGGTGCCCTGGTGGCCATTCTGTTCACAGCAATCACTGCTTCTTTGCAAGAAAGCACCCAGGCAGTCTGGACTCTCTATTTTGCAAAAGTGTATCATTTTTTCAATGTGCTTTTGCAGTGTGGACGTGCTCTTGTGCAAGCAGTTTTTGCGGAAGATCTCTTCTGACAAAAGCTACTTGCGCAAAAAGCCTTCAGTCTAGACGTAGCCAGAGGAAGGAAACTTATAGAAAAAGAAGCTTTACTCAGACTTCTCAATGCAAAGGGGACTCCAGTTGAAGCTAGTGGGGCTTTGCACTCAGGTTTGCAGAGTGAGGCCCTCAGAAAGAGACTGAATTTCCTGACAACTAACAGGAAGAAGTTAATGTTCTGGTGGCAATAAAAATGGTAGAAAAATCCTGGACACTGATGGGGTAAGAATAATCTGTCGACGTCATACCTTTAGAAACAGAAATGTTCAGTGTAGTTCAAAAATGGACTAAGCTTTAGCCCTAATTATTTTGTATAAAGACACTTTTCCTATTCATGTGGACTGAAAAATGATGAATATTTAGTAAGGTTCACGAGACCTTGCCACTATATGCTTACTGTATACTTGTAGAAAGAATAAATATTGTTTATAATTATTGTGTTCATAATTACTAGCATTACCCATCCCATTGCAATGGCAGATGCACACATGGCCTTCTCCCTCCCCACTGATCCCGGGGGCAGGGAGGCTCAGGCCAGCTTGGGCCACAGAGGCCTCCTCCCTTCCTGCTGCTTTGGGGGGCAGGGAGGCTTGGACCATACGATCTCTTCTCTCCCTGCTGCTCCTGGATGCAGAGGGCAGGGTTTGGAGACATGCATTCTCTTCCCTCCCTGTTGCTTCAGGGATGTTGGGGGGAAGCATGTGCGCTCTTTCCTTCTCCATGGTGGTGGGGGCATGCTGCTCCTCCTCCTGCACTCTCCATGGTGGTGGTGGAGCACTGCCCCCCCCCCCCCCCCCGAAACTTCTCAAGTCTTCTCAAATGTTCTCTGTGACAGACGGCATACAGACACCTCTTCTTTTATAATAGTATAAATTACTACTGGTGCACTGGAGCAGGCAGTTTGAATTCAATAAAGCATTATAGTTTGAAAATTCTTCTGCTCTATTCTGTGCAGATTAGGCCTCAATTGGAATATTATGTCCAGCTCTGGGCACCACATTTCAAGAAACATGTGGAGAAATTGGAGAAGATCCAGAGAAGAGCACCAAGAATGATTAAAGGTCTAGAGAACATGAGCTATGAAGGAAGACTGAAAGAATTGGGCTTGTTTAGTTTGGAAAGAAGAATACTGAGGCTATGTCTAAGAGTTTTCTCGGCAAAAATATGCTAATGAGGGACTCATTTGCATGAGCCACAATCTCATTTGCATATTCTCTGCTGATCCATTTTTGTGCTAGGGTTTTTGAGCAAAAACATGCAGTGTGGACATTTTCTTTTTGCACAAAAACACCAGTGCAAAAATTGATCAGCAGAAAATATGAAAAGAGATTATGACTCATGCAAACGAATCCCTCATTAGCATATTTTTGCCAAGAAAACTTGTAGTGTAGATGTAGCCTGAGAGGGGACATGATATCAGGCTTCAAGTATCTAAAAGGGTGTCACAAGGAGGAGGGAGAAAAATTGTTCTCCTTAGCCTCTGAGAATAGGACAAGAAGCAATGGGCTTAAACTGCAGCAAGGGAGGTTTAGGTTGGACATTAGGAAAAAGTTCCTAACTGTCAGGGTGGTGAAACACTGGAATAAATTGCCTAGGGAGGTTGTGGAAACTCCATCACTAGAGATATTGAAGAGCAGATTAGATAGACATGTATCAGGGATGGCAGACAGGACTGCGTCCTGCCATGAGGGCAGGGGACTGGAGTCGATGACCTCTCCAGATTACTTCCATTTCCAGTGTTCTATGACATTTCCATGATTCTATGAAAAAACACAGGAGCAGGTTCTAGTACTTTACACACTGATTTAATACAGGTTGAACCTCTCTAGTCCAGCACCCTTGGGACCTGACCAGTGTCGAACCAAAGAGTTTGCCAAACTACAGCAGCTCAATATGGTCTAAAAACATTATGAACACTTCCACTGCTTACTGGGCTCTGAGGAGACATTTAGGGGTGAATTCGAGATAAATCACAGCACAGAACACTGAGCGCCAGGACTGGTGGCTATAAACAAACTGTATGGGATCATGGGAAACGTGGCTACATGCTTGATATGTGAACATCCGCCTAACCAAAATCATGCCAGATCATGGATGTTGCTAGACCAGAGAGTGCCAGACTGGAGAGGGTTAACCTGTACTTTCCTTTTTCAACAGGATATCAATATTTAGTCCATAATGTGATCAGGAAACACAATATGAGTTTCTCAGGAGGAGAGGACTGTTTAAGCAAATCACAGTATTTTCATCAGTGATATTAGTGCCAAGGCAAACAAAGGAAAACCAATTGCTCTAAAATGAAAGCCACCAGACAAAAAATGAATTTTTTAAGAAGCAGTTTAGTTTTAATTTGCCTGCATTGATGTATTTTTCCCCCTCCTGGAGTGAAATTGCTTGTTTATACATTTTCCCCTCCCCCCATATGCTTACATTACATTGTTTTACCATGTCCTAAGCAGATTTTCTGGAAGAATTCTGGCTATAGACAAGCAAATGAGATTTTACTAGCTTCATTTTCCACTCACATACAGGGATAGTAAGGGTATCAAAAACAAAGAGAGAGAAAAAATATGGAAAGCAAGCTTTAAATCAGACAAACAAATGGGCCTCCATGGAAAAGAGTTTACCTAGTTAGCCTGTGTTTTTCTAATGTTCTCATTCCCACAGTATCTTAGCACCAATAATGGGACACTATAAAACTGTCATTGTCTAACACAAAGGGGCAGCCAAGTTTTTTCTTCCAAAGAAAATATCAACTACTCTGGAGGCTAAAGACCGTGATGAAGCAAACAAATACGGGTCTATTTTAAAGCATGCTTCAGGAAAAGCTGATCCATAGGATCATGTGCTCTAGATGGTGCTTGGTCCTGCAGCGAGGGCAGGGGACTGGACTCGATGACCTCTCGAGGTCCCTTCCAGTTCTAATGTTCCGTAGGTAAGGTATTATCAGTGGGGTTAGAGTAGCAGAGTGGGAATCCACACATACAGGCTGTGTCTACACTGGCATGATTTTGCACAAATATTTTTAATGGAAGCGTTTTTCTGTTAAAAGTATTTGCGCAAGAGAGCATCTATACTGGCATGTGCCTTTGTGCAAAAGATTTGCTTTTGCGCAAAAGCATCCATGCCAGTGTAGACGCTCTCTTGCACAAGAAAGCTCCGATGGCCATTTTAGCCATTGGGCTTTCTTGCACAAGAAATTGATGTTTCCTATCTACACTGGCCTCTTGCGCAAGAACACTTGCGCAAGAGGACTTATCCCTGAGTGGGAGCGTCAGAGTATTTACGCAAGAAGCACTGATTTTGTACATTACATCAGTGTTCTTGTGCAAATACTCGTGGCCAGTGTAAACAGGTGGCAAGATTTTGCGCAAAAGCACCTGCTTTTGCATAAAGTCTTGCCAATGTAGACACAGCCATAAGTTCTAGTCCTGGTTTTCCAAAGATTGCCTCCCGATCTTGTGTGGCGTTGCATTTTATCCATCAATAAAACAAGTACAATATTAGTTTTCTGCAACACAAGTTTGTGGTGGTTCAGTTAATGTTGAAAAGCGCTTTAGAAACTTGGTACAAGCTATTATTCAAAACAAGAAACACTGTCACAAATATTTGGATACAAAATGAAGAATCCTTGAGGAGAGGCAGTTATGTCAGGTTAGGATGAGTGGTAGGACAACTGTGAGAAGAAAGAGAGGCAACTGGCAGTCACCACATTTTAGCTTTGTTTCAAGCTAAACAAGGATGAAACCAGACTTGGGTTGGAAACTGTTCTCTCAGACTATGTGTAGACTATAAGCCTCTTTCAAAAGAGAGCATTCAGACTGCCTGGGTGTTCTCTTTTGAAAAAGCAGCTTGCTTTTTCAAAAGTACTGGTTGCAGTCTAGATGCTCTTTTGAAAAAGCCTCTAGACTGCAACCAGTACTTTTGAAAAAGTAAGCTGCTTTTTCGAAAGAGAGCACCCGGGCAATCTGGATGCTCTCTTTCGAAAAAGCACAGTTTGCATTACATAGTGCCTTTTTTTGAAAGAGCACTTTCGAAAAAAGGTGTTATTCCTCGTAAAACAATGTTTTCCGCGGTAAAAAAAGCTGCTGCGTTCTTTTGATTTACTTTTGAAAGAATGTGGCAGCAGTCTAGATACAGGGAAAGTTTTTTTCGAAAAAAGGCCACTTTATTCAAAAAAACTCTGTAGTCTAGACACACCCTCAGGGTATGTCTACACTACCCCGCTAGTTCGAACTAGCGGGGTAATGTATGCATACCGAACTTGCTAATGAAGCCCGGGATTTGAATTTCCCGGGCTTCATTAGCATAAAGCCGGCGCCGCCATTTTTAAAAGCCGGCTAGTGCGAACCCCATGCCGCGCGGCTACAAGCGGCACGGGCTAGATAGTTCGAACTACGTAGCCATTCCGAACTATCTGTACTCCTTGTTCCACGAGGAGTACAGATAGTTCAGAATAGCTAGCTAGTTCGAACTATCTAGCCCATGCCGCGGCACGGGGTTCGCACTAGCCGGCTTTTAAAAATGGCGGCGCCGGCTTTATGCTAATGAAGCCCGGGAAATTCAAATCCCGGGCTTCATTAGCAAGTTCGGTATGCATACATTACCCCGCTAGTTCGAACTAGCGGGGTAGTGTAGACATACCCTCAGGGTATGTCTACACTAGAAAGTTAGTTCGAACTAACGGACGTTAGTTCGAACTAACTTTCCTATGCGCTACACTAGCGCTCCGTTAGTTCGAACTTAATTCGAACTAACGGAGCGCTTAGTTCGAACTAGGTAAACCTCATTTTACGAGGACTAACGCCTAGTTCGAACTAGCTAGTTCGAACTAAGGGCTGTGTAGCCCTTTAGTTCGAACTAGTGGGAGGCTAAGGCTTCCCAGGTTTCCCTGGTGGCCACTCTGGCCAACACCAGGGAAACTCTATTGCCCCCCTCCCGGCCCCGGAGCCCTTAAAGGGCCACGGGCTGGCTACTCACTTTGTGCCAGTTGCAAGGCTGCCAGCACCCGTGCCTGCACAGCCTGCACCTGCCACACAATGAGCCAGCCATCCGAGGGCTCCCAGCCCTCCACTGCTCCCCACGACCAGCCTGGCGGCTCCCAGGAGCCTGCCCGGGGGCGCAAAAGGCGGGCGCCCGCCTGGTCAAGTGCGGAGATCGTGGACCTCATCGAGGTTTGGGGGGAAGCCTCCAATGTCCACGATCTCCGCACTAGCCACCGGAATGCGGCCGTCTATGGACGCATGGCTGCCAGCCTGGCCGCCAGGGGCCACCAGCGCAGCCGGGAGCAGGTGCGCTGCAAGATTAAAGACTTGCGGCAGTCCTACTCCCGGGCCTGCCTGCCAGGGGCTGACCCGGAGGCCTGCCCCCACTTCCACGCCCTGGACCGCCTCCTGGGGGCTCATGCCGTCCCTGCCCCCCGGGACGTGATTGACCCCGGGGCAGAGGGACCGCTCCTGGACACCGAGGAGGAGCAAGAGGGCTCTGAGAGCCAGGAGCCTGCTGCCAGCCTTCCCAGGACCCGGGACCCCCGAGGCACCCCACAGAGCCGCTCGCCTGCATCATCAGAGGCCGGGGAGGCGTCCACCTGTGAGTACCCTCGTGTTCCCCTTATGTGTACGGGGGGCTGGGGCGAGAGGGAGCCCCGGGACCGTGCGCCTGGGCCTTGCCCACCACGGAGCAGCAGCTGGGGATCCTGCAGGGGCCCTGGCCTTGCAGAGGGGAGCTGGGTTTCACACACCTGGGCCCCTGGGGTCATTGACCGCTGGTCTTCTTGCACCACAGCTGCAGCACCGGGGACTGCAGGGCGCACCACACCGCCTGCAGCAGCCGCCCGCGCCCGGGCAAGCAGGACAGCCAGGAACCAGGAGGACTACCAGAGGCGGCATCTCCGGTTCCTGGACCGACAGCTCCGTCTCCAGGACCACTGGGTCCAGGAGGACCTCAGGCTGCGCCAGAGGAGTCTGGAGGCCCTGGAGGAGCAGGGCCGTGCCCTGCGAGGCCACCTCCAGAGCCTGCTAGACCGCTTTCCATTTCCTCCTCCCCCTGCTCCCCCTCTTGCTCCCCCTCTTGCTCCCCCTCTTGCTCCCCCTCTTGCTCCCCCTCTTGCTCCCCCTGCTCCTCCTGCTCCTCCTGCTTCCGCTCCTGCTTCCTCCACACCCCCTGTCCTCTCTGCCCCCCCCTCCACAACCATTCCCCACCGACGCCCCCGGACCCGCAGTGTGGCGAGACGGGAGAGGCACCCAGACTCCCACCCCTGAGCTTTCCTTTCCCTTCCTCCCTTCCCTCCCCTCCCCTTCCAGCTCCCTCGTCCCAGGTTTCCCCCTCCCTTCTCCCACCTTCATTCCTCCCTCCCCCACCCCAGTTCTGTGAAATAAACAGACGTTTTTGTTGGAAAAACAGGTGTCTTTATTTGACAGTAGGTAGGGAGGGGAAAGGGGAAGGGGGGGGTAGGGTGGAAGAAGGCCCCGGTGGGGCATGCAGGGAGAGGTCAGTCCTCCTCCTCCTCCACCTGGAAGCTGTCCCGCAGGGCTTCCCGGATCCGGATGGCCCCCCGCTGGGCTTCCCGGACGGCGGCGGTGCGGGGCTGACCGTAGTGTCCAGCCATGCGGTCAGCCTCAGCCATCCAGGCTGGCAAGAAAGCCTCCCCCTTCCGCTCACACAAATTGTGGAGCACACAACATGCCGCCACCACGGGAGGGATGTTGTGCTCGGCCAGGTCCAGACGGGTGAGGAGGCATCGAAAGCGGGCTTTCAGTCGCCCGAAGGCCCCCTCCACCACGATGCGGGCCCTGCTCAGCCTGTTATTGAAGGCCTGGCGGGAGGGATTGAGGTGTCCCGTGTAGGGCTTCATGAGCCAGGGCTGCAGTGGGTAGGCGGCATCCCCCACCAGGCAGACGGGCATGTCCACGTCCCCGACCCTGATGTGGCGGTCGGGGAAGAAGGTCCCGTCCTGCAGCCGCTGGCACACGGAGGAGTTCCGGTACACCCGGGCGTCGTGTGCTTTGCCGGACCAGCCCACATTTATGTCCGTCAACTGTCCCCGGTGGTCACACACGGCCTGCAGGATGACGGAGAAGTACCCCTTGCGGTTCACGTACCGGGACGCCTGGTGTTCCGGGGCACGGATGGGGATGTGCGTCCCGTCGATGGCCCCCCCGCAGTTGGGGAAGCCGAGGGCGCCGAATCCCCGGATGACGGCATCCGGGTCGGCGAGGCGGACCACCCTGCGGAGCAGCACCCGATTGATGGCCTTGACCACCTGCGGAGAGAGACACAGCAAAGCGTCAATCAGTGGGGCGCCCGGGTGGCTGGGAGCGTGCGTGCCCTGGCAGTGCCCCGCGCCCCACTCCCGGAAGCAACCCCCCTGGCGGCGTGTAGTACGGCCGGGACAGCCCGACCCCTCCGGTGCGGGGCGCTTTCGCCTCCTCCCGCCCCCCCCTTTGTCCCTGGGGCGGCCCATCCCCTCCTCGCAGCCCCCCTCCCCCCCGGCTCGGTGGCCGACGAGCGCCGTACCTGCATGAGCACTGCTCCGACAGTGGATCTCCCCACGCCGAACTGGTTCCCGACGGATCGGTAGCTGTCCGGCGTGGAGAGCTTCCAGAGGGCGATGGCCACCCGCTTCTGGAGGGGGATGGCGGGCCTCATGCGAGTGTCCCTTCTTTGCAGGGCAGGGGCGAGCCACTCGCAGAGCTCCAGGAAGGTGTCCCTCCTCATCCTAAAGTTCTGGGTCCACTGTCGGTCGTCCCAGCGCTCCAGGACGATGCGGTCCCACCAGTCGCTGCTGGTGTCCAGACGCCAGATGCGGCGGGGCACGCCGGTGCCGGGGCGCCGCCGCGGCTCCTCCACGGCCCCCAGGGCGGCCAGGCGGAGAGGCAGGGGGCTGACGTTCCCCAGGTGGTGCCAGGCAGCCTCGAGCCATTGCTGGCAGGCTTGCAGTAGCAAGTCCAGAACGTGCACCAGAAGGTGCAGGGCGAGCCGTGGCTCCATGTTGCCACCTGCGGCGGTCCCCCCCGAAGGGAAGCACCGACACAGACGGGCACAGAGACCGACGCTTTGCTGTCCCTCGGCGAGGTTGGCAAGCAAGCAGGAAAAGCTGAGAACCGGCTGTCCAGGGGGGGTCCCTTTAAGCACGAGCCTCAGATAGCCTCAGACAGCAGCCACACAAAGCAACTGCTGACCTGATGCCCTGCCAGAACCGGTTTCAGCTGCCCTTAAATGCCCCCCTGCGTCCAATCAGTGTGGACGCGCTAGTTCGAACTAGCAAAACGCTAGTTCGAACTAGTTTTTAGTTCTAGATGCGCTAGTTCGAACTAGCTTAGTTCGAATTAACTAATTCGAACTAAGTTAGTTCGAACTAGCGCTGTAGTGTAGACATACCCTCAGTGATGGTGAAGGAGACATGTCTCTAAATATAGAATAACTAGCTTATTGGTTAGTAATAACATAGTTGATTAATCCTATTATTCTGCCCTACAAAAGAAAACTTTCCAATGAGAACTGCCATGGGTGAAATGATATTAACACATGATTGTAATAAACCAGCAAGAACTGAACTGTCCCATCTCACTGCATTTTATCAGGTCTCTTTCCCTCTTTCAATAATTTGTTGATAGTATGGGAATCTGAATACAAAAGCATCAGAGCTATGCAGAGAGACAGGACTGGGCCTATGCATCACTTTATCCTCACTTGGACCCATGGGACTGGTACAGTCACTCATAATAATCAAGTAGAATGAAGGCTTCTAGCCAATAATTTCACTCATTCAAAAGCTGAGATTTAAAAGCACACGGGCTG
The DNA here is from genome assembly GCF_049634645.1 of Pelodiscus sinensis. NCBI lineage: Eukaryota > Metazoa > Chordata > Testudines > Trionychidae > Pelodiscus > Pelodiscus sinensis. The sequence goes on along the minus strand of NC_134730.1, from coordinate 7,446,099 downwards.
TGTCTACACTGGCATGAATTTCCGGAAATGCTTAAAACAGAATAGTTTTCGTTATAAGTATTTCCGGAAAAGGAGCGTCTACATTGGCAGTCTGCTTTTCCGGAAAAGCCCTTTTTCTGGAAAAGTGTCCGTGGCCAATGTAGACGCACTTTTCCGGAAAAGAGCCCCGAGTGTCATTTTCGCGATCGGGGCTTTTTTCCGGAAAAGACTACTGGGCTGTCTTCACTGGCCCTTTTCCGGAACAGTGTTCCGGAATAAGGACTTATGCCCGAGCGGGAGCAGAATAGTTTTTCCGGAATAGCGGCTGATTTTGTACAGTAGAGCATCGTTGCTTTTCCAGAAATTCAAGGGCCAGTGTAGACAGCTCTCAGCTTATTCCGGAAAAGCAGCTGATTTTCCAGAATAAGTGGCCCAGTGTAGACACAGCCAAATTGTTTATCCGGCAGACTTGACCATCATCCCTGGTTTCTGACTGTGAATGACAGGTGTCATTCTGTATCCTAAAGATAAACATGTCCTTCTCTGTAGTCACCTATTCCATCATACACTCTTATCAAATGAGCCTTGCTAGCTTGTAAATTACTGTGCAAACCATTCCAAACAATAAAGGCAATTTTACTTACTGAACCATTAAATTTAAATTAGACTCAACCAGACGTTGAGAGGGGACATCTCGTGGCTAGACAAACAATGAATTTAGGGAAAGAACAGCCATGTACTTCCCCACCTCTCACATGAAATTAATGAGGTGCTTCAATTTAATCATCATTAAAATTACATCTTTATTTAGTTACTTAGTAGAGTTGTATTCATTGCGCAGCACAGAAGATGCAGTAACCCCATCCATCTACCTTTCCAAAATAGAGAAGAGTGGAGAATGGAGGTTTCTCTCACCCTAACTCATTATGGATCCTTGGGCTCTGTGTGCACCTGTGTGTATTAGCAAGTGTGAGTCAAAGGCTTAAATCAGAAGTGGGGAACCTTTTATGGGTTAACGGATGCTGACCCACCGAAAAATCAGTCAGGGGCCACACACAAGTGAGAAGCAAAGTGAGAAGGAGAAAGACACTCACCACATTACCCTTGCACACTATAGCCTACGGGGGCCTAGGCTAGTAGATTTTATATGCTCCAGCCCTGTGAGTGGTTGGCGGGGGGGTGCTGGAGTGCCAGCACAGGCTCCCCAGTGCCGAGCCTTGGGGGCCAGATCGAGGCAAGCTGAGGGCCACATCCAGCCCCTGGGCCTGAGGTTCCCCACCCCTGTCTTAAAGATTCACTAAGGTGCAGGGCTCAACAAATCACTGAATCTACTCACCCAAAGTGAGTCGATTTCAGCCGGCCTCCCCATTCACCAGCAGCACATGCATGCGCAAAGTGGTTCTTGCGCATGCGCAATGCAGGGTGGTGAGTAGGTTTTGCCGCCGTTTGTCAAGCCCTGCTAATGTGTATTATTAAGGTGGCTAAAACTAAAATAAGGAGAAAAGAAGGGCAAATTGAATGAAGTGAGAAATAAGGTTTGAGACCAGGGATGGGAGATGTTTGGGAGACACGAGGAGAGGAGCAGGACAGAGACAGAAAGATATTAACTCTTTGTAGTTTATGAACAAATCTGAAACTTTCTCAGCAACATTTGTTTTAAAATTTTAATGTGTCTTAAATGGAAAAGCTCACTAAAAATCAGCACTTTGAAACTAAAACCCAGAATATATATAGAGAGAGGCCTTGCTTATATTATGACAGAAGATTGAGTTTATTAAGGTTGATTTTTTAGCACCTAATTTTGTAAAGTCAAAGGGACACGTCCTTACTATGTGTAGGAGTTCGACACAGTGCATCCCCAGTAGGATGGGGCTACCCTCAACTTTGACAACAATACTAAGCCACAGTTCCTGCTACCCTTTTACATTCTGGGTTATGCTCCCAGTGTCTGATGGGACCAAAACAGTGTAGCAGGAGGTTCTGGGTATGTCTCATCAATATCCTGTATTGTACTAGTGTTAGGCATTGTACACCCACCTAGCAAAGACAGAGATTGCTGAAGAATGCTTACAATCTAAACAGACAAAGGGTGGGAGAAAGGAAATGTTACCAGCCCTGTTTAACACTCGAGGAACTTCAGCAGAGGGAGAGCAAGCCATTTGCCTGAGATCACACAGGGAGTCTCTGGAGGAGATAGAAACACAGGCCTATCCAGCCCAAGGGTGCATCATTTTTCTATAGCAAGGGTATCAAACAAAGGCTTGGAGGCTGATTCTGGCACACATGATATATTGATGCGACATATTCCGATCTTTCAGAATTGAACCTATGATTTAAAAAAATAAGATCCTAGCTCTGGTGGCCATAGAGATTACCTTTCAAACATAAACCCATGCACTGACAGCTACCTGAGTCAGCAAATACCCTGAAATTATGACTCAGGGAGAGAAGTGAACACCCCTGTTCCCTACCAATCTGATCAGAGCATCATCTTTATTGCCCGGTGATGGTACTTTAGTGTCTAAATATTTAAATAGCTAAGGGTATGTCTACACTACAAAGTTAGTTCGAACTAACGGACGTTAGTTCGAACTAACTTTCCTAGGCACTACACTAGCGCTCCGTTAGTTCGAACTTAATTTGAACTAATGGAGCTCTTAGTTCGAACTAGGTAAACCTCATTTTACAAGGATTAAGCCTAGTTTGAACTAGCTAGTTCGAATTAAGGGCTGTGTAGACCCTTAATTCGAACTAGTGGGAGGCTAAGGCTTCCCAGGTTTCCCTGGTGGCCACTCTAGCCAACACCAGGGAAACTCTATTGCCCCCCTCCCGGCCCCGGAGCCCTTAAAGGGCCACGGGCTGGCTACACAGTTTGTGCCAGTTGCAAGGCTGCAAGCACCCATGCCAGCAGACCCTGCACCTGCCACAACATGAGCCAGCCATCCGAAGGCTCCCAGCCCTCCACTGCTCCCCAGGACCAGCCTGGTGGCTCCCAGGAGCCTGCCCGGGGGTGCAAAAGGCGGGCGCCCGCCTGGTCAAGTGCGGAGATCGTGGACCTCATCGAGGTTTGGGGGGAAGCCTCCAATGTCCACGATCTCCGCACTAGCCACAGGAATGCAGCCATCTACGGCCGCATGGCTGCCAGCCTGGCCGCCAGAGGCCACCAGCGCAGCCGGGAGCAGGTCCGCTGCAAAATTAAGGACCTGCGGCAGACCTACTCCCGGGCCTGCCAGCCAGGGGCCGACCCGGAGGCCTGCCCCACTTCCATGCCCTGGACCGCCTCCTGGGGGCTCATGCCATCCCTGCCCCCCGGGACGTGATTGACCCCGGGGCAGAGGGACCGCTCCTGGAGACGGAGGAGGAGGAAGAGGGCTCTGAGAGCCAGGAGCCTGCCGCCAGCCTGCCCGGGACCCGGGACCCTCGAAGCATGCCACAGAGCCGCTCGCCTGTGTCGTCAGAGGCCGGGGAGTACCCTCGTGTTCCCCTTATATGTACGGGGGGCTGGGGCGAGAGGGAGCCCCAGGACCGTGCGCCTGGGCCTTGCCCACCAAGGAGCAGCAGCTGGGGATCCTGCAGGGGCCCTGGCATTGCAGAGGGGAGCTGGGTTTCACACACCTGGGCCCCTGGGGTAATTGACCGCTGGTCTTGTTGCACCACAGCCGCAGCACCTGGGACTGCAGGGCACACCACCCCACCTGCAGCAGCTGCCCGCGCCCGAGCAAGCAGGAGAGCCAGGAACCTGGAGGAGTACCAGAGGCAGCACCTCCGGTTCCTGGATCAACAGCTCCGTCTCCAGGACCACTGGGTCCAGGAGGACCTGAGGCTGCGCCGGAGGAGTCTGGAGGCCCTGGAGGAGCAGGGCCGTGCCCTGCGAGGCCACCTCCAGAGCCTGCTCGACCGCTTCCCATTTCCTCCTCCTGCTGCTCCTCCTGCTCCCCCTGCTCCTCCTGCTCCCCCTCCTGTTCCCGCTCCTGCTTCCTCCACACCCCCTGTCCTTCCTGCCCCCCCCCCTCCACAACCATTTCCCACCAATGCCCCCGGACCCGCAGTGTGGCGAGACGGGAGAGGCAGCCGGACTCCCACCCCTGAGCTTTCCTTTCCCTTCCTCCCTTCCCTCCCCTTCCAGCTCCCTCATCCCAGGTTTCCCCCTCCCCTCTCCCACCCTCATTCTTCCCTTCCCGCACCCAGTTATGTTAAATAAACAGACGTTTATGTTTCAAAAACAGGTGTCTTTATTTTACAGAAGATAGGGAGGGGAAAGGGGAAGGGGGGTAGGGTGGAAGAAGGTCCCAGTGGGGCATGCAGGGAGAGGTCAGTCCTCCTCCTCCTCCACCAGGAAGCTCTCCCGCAGGGCTTCCCGGATCCGGACGGCCCCCCGCTGGGCTTCCCGGATGGCGGCGGTGCGGGGCTGACCGTAGTGTCCAGCCATGCGGTCAGCCTCAGCCATCCAGGCTGGCAGGAAAGCCTCCCCCTTTCGCTCACACAAATTGTGGAGCACACAACATGCCGCCACTACGGGAGGGATGTTGTGCTCGGCCAGGTCCAGACGGGTGAGGAGGCATCGAAAGCAGGCTCCTGGTCAGCCTGGCATTGAAGGCCTGGCGGGAGGGATTGCGGTGCCCCGTGTAGGGCTTTATGAGCCAGGGCTGCAGTGGGTAGGCGGCATCCCCCACCAGGCACACGGGCATGTCCACGTCCCCGACCCTGATGTGGCGGTCAGGGAAGATGGTCCTGTCCTGCAGCCGCTGGCACACGGACCACCCTGCGGAGCAGCACCCGGTTGATGGCCTTGATCACCTGCAGAGAGAGACACAGCAAAGCGCCAATCAGTGGGGCGCCCGGGTGGCTGGGAGCGTTCGTGCCCTGGCAGTGCCCCGCGCCCCACTCCCGGTAGCAACCTCCCTGGCGGCGTGTAGTACGGCCGGGCAGCCCAACCCCTCCGGTGCGGGGCGCTTTCGCCTCCTCCCGCCCCCCCTTTGTCCCTAGGGCGGCCCATCCCCTCCTCGCAGCCCCCCTCCCCACTGGCTCGGTGGCCGACGAGTGCCGTACCTGCATGAGCACCTCTCCGACGGTGGATCTCCCCACGCCGAACTGGTTCCCGACGGATCGGTAGCTGTCCGGCGTGGAGACCTTCCATAGGGCGATGGTCACCCGCTTCTGGAGGGGGATGGCGGGCCTCATGCGAGTGTCCCTTCTGCGCAGGGCAGGGGCGAGCCACTCGCAGAGCTCCAGGAAGGTGTCCCTCCTCATCCTGAAGTTCTGGGTCCACTGTCGGTCCTCCCAGCGCTCCAGGACAATGCTGTCCCACCAGTCGGTGCTGGTGTCCAGACACCAGACGCGGCGGGGCAGGCCGGTGCCGGGGCGCCGCCGCGGCTCCTCCACGGCTCCCAGGGCAGCCAGGCGGAGAGGCAGGGGGCTGACGTGCACCAGGTGGTGCCAGGCAGCCTCGAGCCATTGGTGGCAGGCTTGCAGCAGCAAGTCCAGAAAGTGCACCAGAAGGTGCAGGGCGAGCTCTGGCTCCATGTTGCTACCTGCGGCGGCCCCCCCCCGAAGGGAAGCACCGACACAGACGGGCACAGAGACCAACGCTTTGCTGTCCCTCGGCGAGGTTGGCAAGCAAGCAGGAAAAGCTGAGAACCGGCTGTCCAGGGGGGTCCCTTTAAGCTCGAGCCTCAGATAGCCTCAGACAGCAGCCACACAAAGCAACTACTGACCTGATGCCCTGCCAGAACCGGTTTCAGCTGCCCTTAAATGCCCCCCTGCATCCAATCAGTGTGGACGCACTAGTTCGAATTAGCAAAACGCTAACTCGAACTAGCTTTTAGTTCTAGATGCGCTAGTTCGAATTAGCTTAGTTCGAATTAACTAATTCGAACTAAGTTAGTTCGAATTAGCGCTGTAGTGTAGACGTACCCTAATTGTTTTAGTGGACAACATAGGTAAAGCTCACTGGATTGGGAATGGCACAGTGCCATAGAGAAGTGATTGCAGAGGGAACAAGAGATGAGATTCACAAATAGAGGCAGTCCCCGGGTTACATGGATCCGACTTACATCGGATCCCTACTTACAAACTGGGTGAGGCAACCCCGCACTAGCTGCTTCCCCCCAGCAGACCAGGGAGACGTGAAGCTAGCGCCCCCTCCCCCCCACAGACCAGGGAGACGCGGAGTGGCTTTTCTCAGCAGACACCTCACCTTGAGAATAAAGGACTGAGGGAAATGAGGTGTGGGAGAATAAAACTGAGCTCTGGAGAAATGTTTGGCTAGAGTTTCCCCTACAATATGTACCAGTTCCGACTTACATACAAATTCAACTTAAGAACAAACCTACAGTCCCTATCTTGTACGTAACCCGGGGACTGCCTGTACCAGGAAGGCTGAGAGAAATAGGAGGAGGATGGGGAAGGTGTTAGTAGTGGTTGATTCGATCGTTAGAAACATAGATAGTTGGGTTTGTGATGACCGGGAGAACCGTATGTCACTTGCCTGCCTAGTGTGAAGGTTGTGGATCTCTCGAGGCATCTAAATAGACTTATGTGTAGTGCTGGGGAAGAGCCGGTGGTCGTGGTACATGTAGGTACCAATGACATAGGGAAGGGTATGAGAGATGTTCTGGAGGCCAAATTTAGGTTGCTAGGAAAGAGACTGAAATCCAGGACCTCTATGGTGGCATTCTTAGAGATGTTTCCAGTTCCACTCACAGGGCCAGGTAGGCAGGCAGAGCTTCAGAGTCTCAATGAATGGATGAGATGATGGTGTAGGGAAGAGGGGTTTAGATTTATTAGGAACTGGGGACACTTTTGGGAGAGGGGGAGCCTATACAGGAAGGATAGGCTCCACCTAAATCAGGGTGGAACCAGATAGCTGGCACTAAACATTAAAAAGGCCATAAAGCAGTTTTTAAACTAAGAGATGGGGGAAAGCCGATTGGTGCGGAGAAGCACATAAATCAGATGGACACTTCTTTTAGAGGAGAATCCATTGATAGAGATTCTCTAAGCTGTAGTCAGAAAGAGAGGAGGGGAGAAGACAAATCATGGCCAGAGCAGACAAACAACCACTTATAAAGGAATCCAATGCATCAGGGAAGGGCAGACAAATAAACAGTGGCAAACTTTTAAAGTGCTTCTACACAAATGCTAGGAGTCTGACAAATAAGATGGGTGAACTAGAGTACCTTGTATTAAAGGAGGAGATTGACATAATAGGCATCACTGAAACCCGTATCAAAAGCTTTGCTAAATTCAAGATATATCACATCCACAGGCTTTCCCATGTCAACAGAGCCAGTTACATTGTCATAGAAGCTAATCAGGTTGGTAAGGCATGACTTAGCCTGGGTGAATCCTTGTTGACTCTTCCTGATCACTTTCCTCTCTTCCAAGCACTTCAGAATGGATTCCTTGAGGCTCCCCTCCATGATTTTTCCAGGGACTGATGTAAGGCTGACTGGTCTGTAGTTTTATGGATTGTCCTTCTTTTCTTTTTTAAAGATGGGCACTACATTTGTAGGAAGGCTCAGAGGAGAGTGCCACTGGGATGCTCGTGTGAAACTCTAAGAGTCTTTTGGATGCGTATAGCCCCCGAAGAGCCTGCCGGAGGGCAGCTATGTCCAGCTGCTCAAAGATCCTTCCAAGCTGCTTGGCCTCTGCCCCCTACCCTGGCAGGAACATCTCCCCCTTGTTCTCACATATATTGTGCAGGACACAACAGGCCACTACCACTTGGGAGACGTTCTGCTCACCAAGATCAAGGTGGGTGAGGAGATAGTGGAACCTCCCTTTCAGATTCCTGATAGTGCCTTCCACCTCATGCTGCCCAGGCATTGAAATGTTCTTGCTTTGGTCCAGGTGACTCGTGTAAGGATTCATCAGGCAGGGGAGCAAGGGGTAGGCTGTGTCACCCACAGTGCACATAGGCATGTCTACATCCCTAACCCTTGTTCAGTCAGGGAAAAACATACCAGCATGCTTCCTCTGGAAGAGGCTGGATTTGTGCAATATGTGATCATCATGTGCCTTCACTGACCACCCAATGTTAATGTCAGTGAAGCGGCCTCAGTGGTCAGTGAGGGCCTGCAGCACAATTGAAAAGTACCCCTTCCTATTGATGTAATCAGACAGCTGATAGTCAGGGATCTGGGGATGTGGGTGCTGTCAATGCCCCGCCCCACAGTTGGGGAAGCCCATAGCTGCAAAACCTCCAGAGAGGGAGATTCCATCTCCCTCTCCCTAAGGAACCCCATCCAGTGCTTCACCACTCTCCTGGACAATACGAAGAGAGTCATACCTGCAGGAGAAAGCTCTTGACACTCAATCTCCCCAAGCCAAACTGGTTTCCAATGGAGTAGTAGCTGTCCAGCATGGCGAGCTTCCAAAATGTGATGGTGAGATGCCTCTGGAGGGGGATGGTAGGTCACAAGTGGGTGTCCCAGTGCTAGAGGACGGGGCGAGCCACTCACACTGCTCCAGAAAGATGTCTTTCCACATGCGGAAGTTCTGGAGCTACTGCTGGTCATCCCAGTGCTCCAGGATGGTCTGGTCCCAATAGTCAGAACTGGTGTCCCAGCACCAGAAGTGGTGGTGCACAGCGTGCAGGGGAAGGCAGGAGAAGCTGTGGTGCATGAAAAGCACATGGAGTGGGGTGAGGAGGTGCCCCAGAGTGAGCTGCTCTTTCTGGTCCTACAGTGCCACATGGACTGTCTGCATTAACTGTGCCAGGAGGTGCAGCATGAGGTCTCAGAGCCGGTGAGTGCTATGGTATCTGCAAGGGCAAGCAAAGCACTCAGTGAGAAGAGTTTGCTGTCCCTCAGGGAGGTAGGCAAAGGTGAAGGGTCTGAGACATGGCTGTAGAGGGGAGTCCCTTTAAGCATGAGCCTCACATATCCTCAGGCAGCAGCTACAGGAAGTGCCTGCTATCCTGATGCCCTGCCCAGAGTGTTTCTGGGGCCCTTAAATGTGATTCAGGCTCCAATCAGCATGGATGTGCTGTTTCGACAAAATTCTGTGCTATTTTGATGGGGATTTGGAGTGTGGATGTGCTATTTCAAAATACTCCGAAATAACCACATAGTGTAAACATACCCTGAGTGATAAATGTGACAATGAGGCACTAAACCAACAATAAATAAATAAACATTCAGTTGCTACACAAAAGCCATATTTTCCAGTTGCTGGTTTTGCATGCCACTTACTGACTTCAGCAACATTCCACCATGAATTGCAGAGAGTGGGTAGTCCTGAATTCATACCATGACTCATGAACCATATTTAAACATAGAATTTGGGAAATAAATGTGACACCTCTGTTTTATAGCATCTTAACTCTTTCTTCAGGACAAGGACCAAGAATTAGATACATTTGACTGGAAATAGCATTTCTACCTTTCAGCTTGGGGTATTTTTTAAAAAAATATGGTATCTGGCCTGTAAATCAACACACACTCCAAAAATAAAAGCCTCCAAATGACATCAGCAAGATCAAACATCTGCCTGTGACGGGCTGTCACTGGTCCAGGGAGAGGACGGCCAGAGCCACCGCCCGCCGGGAGCCGGTGGCCAGTCCCAAGCCCCCCAGCATTACCCCGGCGCAAGCCACAGGACCCAGCGGAACTGCACGCTGCTGCCATGCCTACGCCAGCAGGGGAGCGTTGGTCCCTCCCTTGAGGCTCCGCAGGGTGGGGGCAGGGGGAGCAAGGCGGATGCGCGGCGGGGGCAGATGTCGGCACGCTGCCGAAAGGGGAGGGGCCCCGGGCAGCGGCCGGCGCGGCAGGCCTTTTTAAAAGGACTCGCCACCAGCGAGGTAGGGGGCAGCCTACTTGCAGCAGTGGAGGAGCGGCTCCCAACCCAGGATGGACCCCGAGCGCTACCCAGGCCGGCAATCGGCCCAGCCTCGGCCCCGGGACCACCGGGGCAGCCATCACAGCTGGCTGTTGGTCAGCCCTTCCCCTGACAGTGGCTGAACCCCGCCGCAGCGGACCAGGAGGGAGCGACCGAGCTGGGAGCGGACCCTACCAAGGGAGCTCTCCCCGGAGACTTCGCCCAGACGACCCAGGATCCGAGCTACTGAGCCAGGGTAGGTTCTGGAGGGTGGGGCAGCGACCCCCAGAGACGCGAGAAGGGAGGAAGGAGCCCGGGGCAGTGCGCTTTTGGCAACCGTGGGTGGACGGGTTACGGAGGTTACATCCATCGTGCCAGGGCGCTAGCAAGCCCCGACGCTTAGGGCCCCGGGCTGGGACCCAGAGAGAGGGTGGGACCGGGTCCCCCTCCCCCTCCAAGAGGAGCGTCCAGCTCCTAACAACCACACCTAAAAGGAAAGCGCGAATTGGAACCCTGTACTGGGGAGGACTTAGACTGGGGGCTTCAGCCCCATCCCGTAGGGACGGGTGACTATTTCAGGGTTCGCTGACCCCCCCTTCCAGCCAAGAGGGGGTGACCGCACCCAAGGGCCCAGGCCCCATAGCAGGGACCCGGGGTACAACAAGGGATAGAAGGAGGACGAGAGGGTCCACAGACCCCCCCCCTCTCGGGCTGAGAGGGGGTGGTCGCACCCCTCACCCCTCACACAGCCCATCGGATAAAAGATGGCAGAACTGTAGTTGGGGGTATTAGAGTCAGAGATTGTTTGCCTACATTAAAAATGCAACATCAACAGAGGTATCTGAAACAGTTATTCATCAACCCCAGGATCAGACAGATATCTTAACGTGCACCATTTACACATGCACATGCACAAATTGCTGTTGAAGGAGAGGAGAGCAGCAGTCTTTGTGGCATGTAAGTCTGTCCCTAGTCCTTTGGGTAAAGGACCAGAATACCATTAAGCATGGAAAATAAGAACCTTGCTCATGGTAACAAGGGGCACAACTCGTGTGAGCAGCCTGCATGGAAAGTAATCTAAGCTGCAATTCCACAGAAACAATATAGAGTCACTCACATACATTATGATTAATGGCTGGATACCATGGTGTGAAAACCATTTAAAAAAATGCCATTTTTGTCACTGACAATGTTACACATATAGTAAAGGTCATACATGATAAGAGCATTATCCATATTTCTTCTGCAAACATGTTTAACCTTGTAGAGCACAATTCCCCAGAAGATCAGTGATCCATCTCCAGCAACAGAAATGCACTCTGCAGAAGCTAAGAAAGCCAATTACATGCGCACACGCACACACACACACACACACACACATATATATATATATATATATATATATAATATAGGCAGAATCACATTTATTCTCATTCTCTCTCCCGCTCTCGCTCTGACTTTCTCTCTCTCGCTTGCTCTCCCCATAGGAATCTTGCATGTCTTTCAGTCTGAAAAGAAATGGAAATGTTCTGTAACAAGATTTCACTCCTTAGATTCTAGATCTGGGATGCTGTCAATGTGTATGGGAACCCATACTGTGCTTCCTGCCACCCAGAAACCCAGTATATTCCTCAAATCAGCTCCACAAGGCACTGAGGGCTAGGCACTTGATTCTGCAACCCTTACTTATATTAACCAGCAGTTTTCTTCCTGATTATAAACAAACATTTGCATAATGTAAGAAAAAAGGGCAACTCATAGCACAATCCCTCCTGCCTTTGAGGGGATGGGAAGTGGAGGGGATGTCAACCTCCCACATTGTTTCCAATGTAAACTGCACTGAGAATCACAGAGGCAATTCTGTGTCATCAGGCACTTGTAACGCAATCCCTCGTAGATTTCATAGATTTCCAGGTGACATTCTCAGTTTGTCAGATCACCGTGGGCTCCCCTGTGTGAAAAGTACACCATCATTCGGGGGCGGGGGGGAGGGGACCATTAGTTTGTAATGTCTTCTGGACCAAATCCTTCTTCTCATCATTAAGCTTCTCTCTCCAAGCCTCACCCCAAAACAACTAAGATGCTGCTAATATGATTGAAAATATCCTATCTGGGGTACTGCTGATGGAGAGAGTATCATGATCTTCTCAAGTGCTGTGGGGGAGAATGAGGGAACACAGCTGAGTGGTTTTGGCCAGCACCGTCCTTTACTCCAGAGATGAGAGAATTACATGAGAAGAGACACCTCATACAGTAGGTATTCATAGAACCCACATCATTCATTGCTGTGTTTCCCCCGGCTAACTTTCTTCACATGGAAACCAAGGGTTTGCCTTATAGGAGCAGACCATGGATGTCCCTACTGCAGTGCCTGGTTGGCAATATGTCATAAAAAAGAGGATTTCCTCTATCTACCTAGCTAATAGTCCTGTTCTGTGGGGATATTGTGTACAGTTTTCCAGATTCTTCTCTGATTGCAGTAGGAATTTTATATCCTGAAGCATGTGGCTTAACTTCTCACATACTTTTCTGATCTTCTGTAACCACGAATGGAATTACTGGTCATAAATTATTTAGTTCTTTTAAAAATCCAGTCAGAATATTTATCTCAATAAAACACCTTAAAATATATCCTCTATGGCAGGGCTACTCAACATGCGGCCCGTGGGCCACATACAGTCCACGGCAGTTTTGGTTTACGCAGGGCTCAACATGTGGCCCGCAGGTGGGAAACAAGACAAAAAAGTATAATTGTCTTCTGTTGATGTGCGTTTTAGTAATTCAATTCCTGGACTGTCATTGCTTGTTAAAAGTGCTGTCACATGGGTGGAAATTCGGTAAATTTTGCATTTTATTAAAATCAGCAGAACTGACTTAAATAGGGCCCGTGTGTTGTGTAGTGTTGCCTTAATCTTTGTACTCACACCCGTCAGTGTGAAAAAAGTTATTTGCATATATTTGCATGTATATGCACCCACACTTAAGTTGCGGCCCTTGGCGTGTACTGTGAGTATCATTGTGGCCTGTGGGGCTTCCAAAGTTGAGTAGCCCTGCTCTACAAAGTCAACACAAAAGGAGTGTGTGTTCTTTTCATGGTTCAAAATTTACTCCTTTTAAAGTTTACTTTGTGGTTATTAATACAAATGGACACTTTAGTAAGTAGAAGATGCAGCTGGTGAAATTCTTAAAGTGGAAAACTAGCGCAGGGGAGAGTTCTCTGGTCCAGTTATTGTGTTTTTCAAGACGTCAGGTAAAACCATTCTTACAAAAGGGGGAAAAGAACAAGCTTTTTCAAGGTTTAATTCCATATTTTCAGTATATAACAGACAACTTCCATTGAAAAATAGAAAACAACCCTTTGGCCAACATCCCCCATGAGAACCGGGGCCTGCAATCTGGAAACCTCTTTCAGTTGTCCAAAGAAAGCCTCATCTACCTCATCCACCTGATTCGGTGGCCTGTAGTAGACACCAACCACCACATCACTGCTGTTGTTTGCACCTCTAAACTTGACCCATAGACTCTCAACAGGTTTTTCTCCCTCTATATACTAGAGTTCTGAGCAATCATAGTGCTCTCTTACATACAGTACAACTCCTCCTCCTTTTCCCCCCTGCCTGTTCTTCCTGAACAGTCTTCCATGACAGTGCTCCAGTCATGTGAGTCATCCCACCAAGTCTTTGTTATCCCAATTACAGGCAGTCCCCGGGTTACGTACAAGATAGGGACTGTAGGTTTGTTCTTAAGTTGAATCTGTATGTAAGTCGGAACTGGCGTCCAGATTCAGCCGCTGCTGAAACTGACCGCCAGTTCTGACTTACATACAGATTCAACTTAAGAACCCCAAGTCAGCTGCTGCTGAAACTGATCAGCCGCTGATTCCAGGAAGCCCGGGGCAGAGCAACTGTGCCTCGGGCTTCTTGTAGTCAGCGCTGGTCAGTTTCAGCAATGGCTGACTTGGGGACGCCTGGGGCAGAGCAGCTGGGGTGCTGCTGGGTTGCTCCAGTAGCGCGGCTCCTTGGCGCTACTGGACCAACCCAGCAGCACCCCAGCTGCTCTGCCCCAGGTGTCCTGATTCAGCCGCTGCTGAAACTGACCAGCAGCGGCTGAATCAGGACGCCTGGAGCAGAGGACTGGGGTGCTGCCGGGTTGGTCCAGTAGTGCCCAGAGCGGCGCTGCGGGACCAACCGGCAGCGCCCCAGCTGCTCTGCCCCAGGGTCCACAAGAAAAGCCTGGCCTGCGCCCCCCCCCCCAGCAGACCAGGGACACGGGGAGCAAAGCCGCAGCGGCGGGGTGCCTCGCCTCTGAGGCTTTGCTCTGGCGCGGGACCCGCTTTGCTCCCGGTGTCCCTGGTCTCCTGGAAATGGTCCCCAGCAGACCAGGGGCACCGCGAGCAAACCCGCAGCCATGGCGGGGTCCCGCGCTTCTGAGGCTTTGCTCTGGCAAAGCCTCAGAAGCGGGGGAACACGCCGCTGCTGCGGGTTTGCTCGCGGTGTCCCTGGTCTGCTGGGGACCGTCTCCAGCAGACCAGGGGCACCGCGAGCAAACCCGCCGGGGCTGCTGCTTTGCTCCCGATGCCCCTGGTCTGCTGGAGACGGTCCCCAGCAGACCAGGGGCACCGGGAGCAGCTTTTCTCGCCCCGGAGGTCAAGGTGGCTGACCGCTGCCTGTGAGCTCCGGGGCGAGAAAGCCCCGTTCGTAAGTGCGGATCCGACGTAAGTTGGATCCGCGTAAGTCGGGGACTGCCTGTAAATCATATTTCTCGGACTGGGCCAGGGCCTCCAGTTCTTCCTGTTTGTTGCCCAGGCTTCTTGCATTGGTGTACAAACACCTCAGATAACCAGTTGATCACCCTATCTTCTCCATTCGAATCAGGGGTCCTCCTTTCTTGCTTGTTTCTCTTTGCATTTCTTCCTGGTATCCAACTTTCCCACTCCCCTCCGGGTTTTGGTTACCGTCCCCCAAGGAACCTAGTTTAAAGCCCTCCTCACTAGGTTTGCAAGCCTGCCCACAAAGATGCTCCTTCCTCTCTTGGTTAGGTGGATCCCATCTCTTCCTAACAATCCTTGTACCTGGAACAGCATCCCACGTGGAGGAAGCAGGAAGGGGTAGCAATCCGAAGGTTTGATCAGTTTTGTAAGCCTCTCAGTCACATCCGGAATTCGAGGTCTCAGTAAGCAGCACACCTCTCGAGATTCCAGGTCCGGACGGCAGATGGATGGCTCAGTCCCTCTTAGGAGAGAGTTTCCGACCACCACCACCTGTCGTCTTCTTTTGGGGGTGGTGGTCGTGGAACCCCCATCCTTAGGATTATGCATCCCATGCCTTTCAATAGATGGTGTTCCCTTCTGGTTTCTTTCTTGTGAGGTCCCTTCCAAAGCATTCAGCACTGCAGAGCCTATGGAGAGAGCCTGAAAGCGATTACTTACCTCTATAGCATTGGGGGATTCCTGTGCTGGCCTTTTTCCCCTTCTAGAAGTTACATTATGCCAGTTCTCTTCCTTGTCCCATACTGCCCTCTCTGGCTCTTTCACCTGCTGTGCTTGCAGGATTAAACGCTGTCTTCCATCAAGGAAGTCTTCATCCTCTCTGATTGAGCGTAGGGTCGACACTGAGGCCTCCAGTCCTCTAATTTTTTCTTCCAAAATGGCGACTAGCTTACACTTAGTACAAGTGAAATCTGTTCTTTCCTCCGGCAGGAAAATAAACATGGCACACACTGTGCAGGTAACAGCAGACCTATCACCATCCATCCCTGCTGTCCTGGAGAAAGGATTTAAAAGAAAGGAAAGAGAACTTCGCCCTCTTCCCAACTCCCTCTCTCAACTCCCTGTTAGCACTTACCTGTTTGCAAGCCCCTTGGTTGCTTGCTCACTGCTTTATAAAGCCCTGGACTGCCTGAAAGTCCCTCCCATTACCAAGGCTCAGTCAGTCAACAGAGGCTTCTACAATTCAAACTTTAATTAGAAGCCAACAGTTTCCACCTGCCAGTCACAGCACACACTCCATGAAGGGGAGGTGGAGGGGGAAAAAGAAGGAGAAGGGACGGGGGAAAAAAGCCTCACTCACAAACACAAGCTCAGGACACAGCAAGAAAGCCCCAAACACAACACACTCTGCAGACAGCTACTTCCCTCAAGAGTCCTGTATCTGCTTCTTCTTTACCTGGAGAACTCCCTCTCTAAATTTCCTGTTAACACTCACCTGTTCGCAGATGTGAAGGAAGCATGAAAATCTTAGACTCTATTACTTCAGCATATGGTGTTTTTCAGCTTAGGATCTCAAAACCCATAAGCCAACATTTTCAGAAGTGGGCATTGACTTTGGATGCCCAATTTGGGCTTGACTTTCAGAAGTACTGAACACCCACTACCTCTTTGGCATTCAATTGGAGTTAATTTATGGTCACTCAGTATTCATCTCAAAGTTGAGCACTGAAACTCAGTAGCACCTTATAAATGTTAATTGACAAACAGATGCCTAAGCTTCATGATGCCCATTATACAGATGGGTAAAGTGAGACATCAGAGGGTATGTTGAAAAAACCACAGGGGGTTTTTTCGAAAAAAGTGGCCTTTTTCGAAAAAATTTCCCCTGCATCTAGACTGCTGCCGTGTTCTTTCAAAATGAAATCAAAAGAACGTGGTGGTTTTTTTCGACCATGGTAAACCTCATTTTACAAGGAAGAATGCCTTTTTTCAAAAATGCTCTTTTGAAAAAATGTGTTCTTGAATGCAAACAGGGCTTTTTCGAAAGAGAGCATCCAGACTGCCTGGGTGCTTTCTTTCAAAAAGTGGCTTGCTTTTTCGAAAGAAGTGGTTGCAGTCTAAATGATCTCTTTCGAAAGAGGCTTGGAGTCTAGACGTAGCCAGAGAGTTCAGCTCCAATAAGTGTCTATAAAATATCCCCTGCCTTGCTTACTCCATCTTACCTTGGCTGCTCGAGATGATCTGTGTGGGCCATAGGGCCTACCCAAACAGAAGTAACACTCATGAATTATCATCAGACTTGTTTACACAATTCAAATTGCAGGACAGAATTCTGCCTTTGCTTTCATTCACATGTTTCTGTAGGCAATTGGTTAACCGTGGAAGTGAGGACAGCATTTGAACTGTGGAGGACTGTAGTGACAATGATGGTTTGGCCTAGGTGAATGTTGCTATGTATTTCAGCCAGCAGGCTGTTCACAGGTTCTGACAATGAGTTCATAGTATTTGCACTTTTAGTGATTGCTCTCTGAAGTCAGCATTTGCCAATAGTTGCCTTATTGTAGAATCTGAGGCACTAGTCTGTAGTTTTTTCATAAACTCAGAAGAGAAAAGAACTCTGTTGTAATGACTGCCAATCTTTTTTTCTACGTAATCTTTTTAGTTACAACCATTTTATGTGTCTGTTTCCATCAGGGGGTCTCATGGCATTTTACAATGCTCAATTATTCTTTAGAACACCCTTTTTATGCAGTAATTATTATCCTCATTTTACATATCAAACAGATATAGAAAAGTTAAGTGACTTGCCCAAGATAAGACAGGTAATCTGTGAACAAGCTCAGAACAGAATCCAGATCTTTTGCCTCATGGTACTACAAGAGCATCCATACTGTTAAGTGGTTGGGAAGGAATGAAGAGCCGTGAGAAATGTTTCCCCTCCATCACACTGAGCTGCAAGCATAATCTTTCTTGTGATCATTTTGCTTCTGGTGATCACTTCAGCATGAGGGCTTAATTCTCTGGTATGTGACAGGTCTGTGCTCAGCTTTAGGAATCTGTAAGGTAAAGGGGATGCTTAAGGATGTAATTATATTTATGAGTAAGAGTCCTTAAGCCATAATTGCAGTGTATGTTATTGGACTTCATTTGACCTGTGTAAAAGACAAATGGCCTGTTGTGCCTATCAACTGCTATCCAGATAGCCATAGTGGACTTCATCAATTAGTACAGTCCCCACCTGTTGGTTAGACTCGCTGGGTGTCTTTCAGCTCAGAGCACAAAATTCCCTTCTGTGACATTTATTTCACAGTAAAGAGTAGACTCTATGGACAGCTGGCTGTCACTTAAATAATACACCTTGAACTATATACCTAACCCACAGTTCTATTGACTAGGCTACAAGTTATCGGCTTTTAACAGAGCATTTGTCACTTGCTACTGAAAAGGGAAATCTGTTCTGTGCTACAGTATACTGATGTCTAAAAAAAAAACACACCTCACCCCTGCCATGATTGCCTGTGGGTGAAAACGTTCAAGTGAATTTAGTGCAGACTAAGGGCAAGGCTATTGTAAGAATGATGAGTTACAGTGATGATGCACTTTGCCTCTCAGTTTTTCTGCCACATGTTAATTCTGACTCACAGTATGCCCTGCTCCTCCCTGCCTTGCACTCCTCAGCTTCTATTGATCAGAGACTGTCAATCACACTAACCTATGCAATGCTCTTTCTGAAATGACCTAACCTGGCATTAGAACCCATGGCATCTGAACTAAGGAACCAGAGCACTGGCTTACTGTGCTTCTCTCAGCATTAATCTCCCTCATTTTCAGTGGCAACTGCTGATTTACCTTCCCTCAGGTCTCATTTACATCTGTATCTGTCCAAAAAACAAGCTACATTCTCCTCTGCCTCCAATAGACAATGTGGAGGATTTGCTTTTTTCTGCATTGTTAGCAATAAGTGAGGCTATGACTACACTACAGAGTTTTTAAAAAAAAAAACTTAAATTATATCCACACTTCAATTGTATTCTTTCAAAAGGAAAACGAAAGAACAGAGGGGTTTTCCCTGGTAATTCCCTTTCTATGAGGAAGAAGCCTTTCCGAAAGAGCTCTTTTGGAAAAAGGCATGTATGCATGGGGAAGGGGGTTTTCTTGAAAAAGAAGAGGCCTCCAGGAAATAACACAGGTGCCCTGGTGGCTCCTCTGTCCAAAGTAATCACAACTCTATAGTTCCTCTCTCCTGGCACCTCTTAAAGCTGCAGGTACTCTCGACAAGTCTTATGGCAGGAAGCCAGCCTTGGAGCAGCACCCTGACCTCACAGCTCTCCTTGCCACAGGCCTGCTCACTGAGGATACGTCTAGACTACAGGCTTTTGTCGAGAGAAGTTTTGTCGACAGATACTGTCGACAAAACTTCTGTCGACAAAGAGCGTGTACACTACATTTAGTTCTGTCGACAAAGCAAGCTGCTTTGTCGACATGGTAGTGTAGACGCAAAGGACAGTTTACATGCAGTAACACCTTCTGTCGACAGAAACTCTGTCGACAGAAGGTGTTATGCCTCGTAAAATGAGGTTTACCAGCGTCGACAAAACTGCTGAGTTCTGTCGATGTTATGTCGACAGAACTCAGTGGTAGTGTAGACGCAGGTATAGTTTTGTCAACAAAAGTCCACTTTTGTCGACAAAACTCTATAGTCTAGACACACCCTGGGTATGTCTACACTACCCTCCTAATTCGAACTAGGAGGGTAATGTAGGCATACCGCACTTGCAAATGAAGCCCGGGATTTCAATTTCCCGGGCTTCATTTGCATAAGCGGGGAGCCGCCATTTTTAAAACCCCGCTGGTTCGAACCCCGTGCAGCGCGGCTACACAGGGCACGAACTAGGTAATTCGAACTGACATAGCCACCATCATGCTGTCCTTGGAGATGGTTGCTGTGGGCAACATGGTCCCCTGGGCACCTTGGGGCCCCTGTAAGACAGGGCCTGCTGTGCAGGCCACACATGGTCTTGCTCCCAGGACATCCCCCTCCTTTGGCCCAAGGACTGTTGGTCGCTGCACACAGAGGAGGGCATGGCCTCAGGGATACTGTCTACATGGATGACTGATCGCCTCTCCCTCTTTGTATTCTCCCCAGGTGGACCAGTCAGGACTGAGGGGTGAGCCACACCACCCAAGCCAGCTGCCAGAGCCTGGGGGACCTGAAAGTGCACCAAGGTCCATGAAGACCTGATGCGGCAGAATGGTGCAGAAGATCTGTGAGGATGCAGAGTGGCAGAACTGCACGTGGGACCAGCTCATGCAGCGGTGCAATAGCATGTGTGCCATCATGCACAACATGATGGCACACCCGGCTGCTGTCACTGCTCCTGCCTACCACCTCCTGCGCCCCCTGCTATGCCCATTCCCCCTGCCCTGTTCCCCAAGCAATGCACATGTTCCCCCTGCTATGCCAATGCTCCCTCCACAAGTGATGCCCATGTGGTCTCCCCCTGCCATCCCTGACCCCGCTCCAGCCCCTTCTCTGGTCCACACCCCTGTGGTCTCCAGACCCACCCAATCCCAAGTTCAATGAAGTCTCTGCACTCAAGGTGGCGCATCCAGCCAACCCCCACACGACTCTGAGACCCCATCGCCCTCCAGGTTGTGAGGTCTCCCCTCTCCTTTTTTAAAAAAAGACAAATACAAAGTTCATTGTGTTCAAATCGAAACAGGTGTGTTTATTCTGAGGTCAGGGAAGGGGTGAAGGTAGGGGTTGTGGTGGGAAAGGGATAGTGGAGCAACCAGAGGCCTCTAGTGGGAAGGCCCTGGGGAGAGTTACTGGGATTCTTGAGAGAAACTCTCTCTCTGGGCCTCCCTGATGCGCAGCCCAGCCTGATGGGCCTGCCAGATGGCAGCTGCCTGCAGCTGCTCAAAGGCTCTCCCCTCGCAGCCAGCCTCTGCCCCTCACCCAGGTAGGAAGGTCTCCCCCTTCCTCTCCACAATGTTGTGGAGGACTCAACATGCCAACACAACCTCGGGGGATGTTCTGCTCCAGGTGGGTCAGGAGGCACCTGAAACGTACCTTGAGGCACCCAAAGGTGCATTCCGCCTGAATCCTGGGCTGGTGAGAAGGGCATTAAATTGATCTCTGCTGGGGTCCAGGTGGCTGGTATAAGGCTTCATAAGCCATGGCATGAGGGGGTAGGCTGCATCCCCCATGATGCATAGTGGCATCTGCACATCCCCAACCACAAAGTCATGGTGGGGGAAGAACGTGTCTGCCTCCAGCTTCTCGTAGAGGTTGGAGTTTCTGAAGACGCGGGCATCATATGCTCTGCCTGAGCACCCAATAAAAACATCCGTGAACTGTCCACGGTGGTCGACCAGGGCCAGCAGCACCATTGAGAAGTAGCCGCTCAATGTTAAGGTGCGCAGATTGGGATGTGGGTCCCATCAATCGATCCACCACAGTGTGGGAACCCTAGGGCAGCAATCCAGTTATAATGGGGTCCAGGCCTCCCAGGCGGATGACCCTGCACAGCAGGACGGAGTTAATGGCCCTCACCACCTGCAGGGTATGCCTACACTACAAAGTTAATTTGAACTAACAGATGTTAGTTCAAATTAACTTTGATAGGCGCTACACATGCAAACCGCTAGTTCGAACTTAATTCGAACTAGCGGTGCACTTAATTCGAACTAGGTAAACCTCATTCTATGAGGACTAACGCCTAGTTCGTATTAACTAGTTCGAATTAAGGGCTGTGTAGCCACTTAATTCGAACTAGTGGGAGGCTAGCCCTCCCCAGATTTCCCTGCTGGCCACTCTGGCCAACACCAGGGAAACTCGTCTACCCCCCTCCCAGCCCCGGAGCCCTTAAAGGGGCACGGGCTGGGTAAGGTTCCCGTGCCAGGTGCAAGCCTGCCAGCACCCAGCCAGCAGACCTTGCACCTGGCACGGCACGAGCCAGCCACCCGCTGCCCCCCAGCCCTCCGCCTCTTCCCGGGACCAAGCTGGTGGCTCCTGGGAGCCTGCTCGGGTCCGCAAGAGGCGGGCGCCCGCCTGGTCTAGTGCAGACATCGTGGACCTCATCCACGACCTCCACACTAGGCACAGGAAAGTGGCCGTCTAGGGCAGGATAGCTGCCAGCCTGGCCACCCAGGAGCAGGTGTGCATGAAAATCAAGGTGGTCCACTGAGACCCCCGACCCTGAGCCCTGAGCTTAGAATGGCCATACTGGGTCAGACCAAAGGTCCATCTAGCCCAGTAGCCTGTCTGCCGACAGCAGCCAACACTAGATACCCTGAAGGGGATGGACCAAAGACAATGATCAAGCCATTTGTCTCATGCCATCCATCTCCAGCCTTCCACAAAGAGAGGCCAGGGACACCATTTCTACCCTCTGGCTAATAGCACTCCATGGACCCAACCTCCATGACTTTATCTCACTTCTCTTTAAATTCTGTTCTAGTTCTAGCCTTCACAGCTTCCTGCAGCAAGGAGTTCCACAGGTTGACTATTTGCTTTGTGAAGAAGAACTTTCTGTTGTTAGTTTGAAGCCTGCTACCCATTCCTTTCCTTTGGTGTCCTCTAGTCCTTATATTATGGGAACTAATGAAGAACTTTTCTTTATGCACCCTCTCCACACCACCCATGTTTTTGTAGACCTTTATCATATCCCCCCTCAGTCTCCTCTTTTCTAAGCTGAAAAGTCCCAGTCTCTTTAGCCTCTCTTCATATGGGACCTGTTCCAAACCCCTGATCATTTTAGTTGCCCTCCCCTCTCCCAGCCTCTCTCTTCCCCTCTCCCACCTTCTTTTCCCAGTCTCCCCGAGTTTTGTTCAATAAAGAGAGTTTCTATTTTTGAACACACGTGTCCTTTATTTTGAACATCAGGAAGAAGGGCTAGGGAGGGGTAAGTGGAAGGAAGTGAGGGAGGAATGGGGTACGAGCCCCCAATGGGGAGGACTGGGCTGGCTCTGCGGGCTCCTCGGGGTGGAAACTCTCCTGAAGCCCTTTGATTGACCCCCCCTTCAGATGGCAGCCTGTGGCAAGTGCAGCCGGGCTGATGGCCGAGTGCTGTGATGTGCGGAGTATGGGCACTCAGGGCACTCCAAGCCAGGACTGCTTTGCAAGTGGGAAACCCCTGAGAATTGTCTGTCCGGGGATGGGGGTCGGGTCTCTTTAAGCACAGCCCTCGGCTAGCCTGAGGCAGCAGCTCCACGCTCTACTTCCTAATCTGATGCCCTGCCGGCACTGCTTCCGGCCACTCTTAACCTCGGTTCAGGGTCCACTCAGTGTGGACATGCTAGTTCGAATTAGCAAAACGCTAATTCGAACAAGTTTTTAAGTCTAGATGCACTAATTCAAATTAGCTTAGTTTGAATTAACTAATTCGAACTAAGTGAGTTGGAATTAGTGCTGTAGTGTAGACAGACCCGCAGAAGGGGACAAACAAACACACAAAACAGAGAATGAGAGGGAGTGCCTGAGCCCTTGGGAGACGCCTGTCCCCCTCTTCTCTCCTCCCTCAAACAGCCCAGGAGCCACCCCCTATGAGACCGCCCCACCAGCAGCAGGGCTGTGTGAGGGCAGGATGTCACAACCCCCTGGGGACAGGGCTTCCCCCCACCCCAACTCCACCCCCACACCTCCCAAACGCTCTATCTTGGGGACCCCCATTTTCCAGGACTCCTCCCTTTCCCGTGCAGGGACTCCAGCCCGAGAGTGCCTTACCTCCATGAGGAGGGCCCCAACGGTGGACCTCCCCATGCTGAACTGGTTGCCCACTGACTGGTAACTGGGGTGGTGAGCTTCCAGATAGCAATTGTGATCCACTTCTCCAGGGGGATGGCAGGCCGCAGGTGGGCAGAGGTGAGCCAGGCACAGAGCTCCTCATGGGGAAGTTTTGGAGTCACTGCTGGTCGTGCCACTGCTCCATGACCAGCTGGTCCCACCAGTCAGAACTGGTGCCCAGCCTCCAGAAATGCCTCTTCATTGTGGGTTGTGGTTGCAATGCTCTTGCTCCTGCACACAGGGAGAGGTTTCCAAGAATGAGCTCTGAGTCAAACTCATGCAGGGCCAGGAAGGCAGCCTGCACAAAGTGCTGAAGAAACTGCAGCCTGGCCACGTGGGGCCATCACATGCCTAGCGGCAGCTCCCACTCCATGACACAAAGACAAAAGCTGTGGCATCCAAAAAAGCTGGGCAACCACAGGACGCACTGCAAGAGCTTTGCTGTCCATCAAAGAGGTAGGCAAGCATGCAGCAGAAGCTGAGAAATGGCTGTCCAGAGGGCGGGTCTCTTTAAGCTAGACTCCAGCATCAGCACTTGGAAGCAACTAGTGACCTAAAGCTCTGGCTGAATTGGTTCCGGGTGGCCTTATATGCAAGACAGCATCCAATCAACCTGGACGCTATCTTTCAAAAAAGCAGATTGCTTTTTTGATGCACTTGGCCAGTGTGGACACTCTTTTTTGGAAGAAGTTTTTTCGAAAGATCTCTTCTGGAAAAGCTTCTTCTGAAAGAAGTCTGCAGTCGAGACATAGCCTTGAGAGAAGAGAGGACTATTGCAAAGTGAGTGCCATGATCCTTTGGTGCCTATTCTAACTCCCTGGCCTCCCTAATCATAGGCAGATAGCACAATCGTAACGATAATAAAATCACAGCAGCAAAGCTATGGCAAAGAGAACTCTAAGAAGCATGAGGAAAATGAAAACACCATTAAATGTAATAGATGTCAACTTCTACTTATTTTTTAATTTCATCTCTTACAAGCTTTTTGGAAGCTAACATGATTAAGTTCTTCACACAATTTATTAGAATCATGTTGGAAATCCAGCAGTATATTATGCTGTCTGAGTAATCCAATTAGTAAAATGTATTTATTTAACCAGAATATTAGTGACACACAATCCCAAATGAAGTAAAGTCCTTGATCCTAGGGTTCCGCTCGCTACTCCAGCTATGAAGAGGTTTATTCTAATGAAATAAATATCATCCCTATATTTATGAATAACAAAGGTAAATTGAGACTGCACCATCTGCAGACAGCTTTTTGCAATAGATACTGGTGTAGATTTCAAAGCTTTAGGCTACGTCTACACTGTAAGGTTTTTGTGCAAAGGTGGCCGTTTCTGCACAAAAACCGGCGGAGCGTCCATACCTCAAATGTGCTTTTGCACAAGTAAATCAGAAGTAAAATGGCAGAACAGAGGGCTTTTGCCAGTGTAGGTAAACTTCCTTCTATGAGGCATAACTCCCTTTTGCGCGACACCTATTGTGCAAAAAAGCAAGTGTGGATGCTCCAGAGGAAAAAACATAGCTGCTCTGATAGCCATTCTGTGACTCCCATCAGAGCTTTCTCACGCAAGAGCATCCATGCACTGTGGACGCTCTCTTGCGCAAAAGCACATTGCTTTTGTGATGTACTTTGAGGTGTGGACGTGCTCTTGCTCAAGAAGTTTTTGCGCAAAAGCTCTTATGCAAAACGTTTCTTGTGCAAGAAGCTGGCAGTATAGACGCAGCCTCACGGTACTGACCCCTTCTCTCCTCACAAAAAATCAAATCAAACCAAAAACATTATCCAACTAGATTTCTCAGCCTATTCCCCACAAAGTAGAGGACTTTCATAAGGAAACCCAAACCCAAATCCAGAAGCCAGCTTGTATCATCTTTACAACTTTAGCTTGATTGTAAATAAATAACGTGAAAAAGATGGGTCTTAACATTTGCATATTCATACTCCACGAGGAGTAACGGTAGTTCGGAATAGGAAGCCTAGTCCGAACTACCTAGTCCGTGCCACGTGTAGCTGTGTGGCACGGAGTCTGCACTAGCAGACATTTAAAAATGGCGGTGCCAGGCAACATGCAAATGAAGGCCGGGAAATGCAAATCCCGGGCTTCATTTGCAACTCCAGTTGCCTGCATTACCACCCTAGTTCGAACTAGGGTGGTAGTGTAGACATACCCATAGGCAGTAGCATACAGCTTATCACCTCAGGCTTCCCAGTGTGTCTTGACCCAAAACTGAAGAGACTGCCTCTTAGGGTTTGCTTTCCTAGCTCTTTGGGGCAGGGACCATCACTACAACACTACCCATTGGTACCCAAGCTCTAGGACCTACCCCAGGGCTGGGCAATAATTTTTGATGGGGGGGCACTCCAAGATTTTGGTAAGTGGTCAAGGGATGCAATTTTCTATGGAGATGATACATGGTCTAGGATGGAGATTGGGTGCAGAAGGGACCTCGGGGTAGGGCATGGGGTGCAGAAGAGGGTGTGGAGTCTGAGAGGGAGCTTGAGTGAAGAAGGGTGTTGTGGCCTGGGGAAGGGGACTAGGGTAGGTATGGGTGCAGGAGAGGATTCTGGCCTGGGGAAGCAGTGTATGAGGGGTATGGGATCTAGGACGGAGTTGTGACCTGGCGTGGAGAGGCATGGGGGTGCAGAGGGTTTGGGTGGTGACCTGGGGCAGGGAATTTGGTTGCAGGGTCCAGGAGAGGATTCTGGCCTGGGAGAGGAGTGTAGGTGGGAGTGCAGGGTCTGGGAGGGAGTTGTTGTGTGGGAGAGGGTGAGATGCCAGAGGCAGGCTCTGGCCAGGAGATGCTTACTTAAGCAGCTCCCAGCTAGCACCACTCTCACGCATGCTTCCCTGCCTGCCAGCAGCCCAGCTCTCTGTCCTGCAGGGGTGGGGTTTTACGTGCTGCTCCCACCCCCAGCAAAATATCTCAGCTCCTGTTGGTCAGAACAGGAATGGGAGCTGAGAAATTGTGCTGCATTGCCCCCAGAAAAATCTCTCAGCTCCCATTGGCCAGTTTAGAGCCAATAGAAGCTGAGAGATTTTTCTGAGGGTGGGGCAACACACAATGCCTCTCCTGCCCCTAAAGCACAGAGGGACACAGGGAGCAGCCAACTGCTTTGAGCGGTGCTGCTCCCTGCTGCAGGGGCGAGCCATGGGCCAGATTAAAAGGCTTGGTGGGCCAGATCTGGTACATGGGCTGTATCTTGCATGCCCCAACCTACCCGCTTAAGACATCTAAGATGAAATGATTAGGGTTCTGGGGCTAGTTTGGGGGAAGCAGACATGGCAGTGAGATGGTTTATCTAGACCTTGCCAAGTAATTTGCCAAGGATTGGTTTGCTTCTGGCTTTTGGGAATCACACTCTCGGGTTTGAGGTGCAAATCAGAAGCATGGAAATGTAGGGCTGTCAAGTGTATCCCAATGACCAGTCCATGAGATCTCTCTGATACAGGTTTTTTAGCAGGCAGCAAACTGGTCCCTAGTTAAAAAGCTCCAGAAATGGGGAGGAAGGATGAAGCAGGGAGTGGGCTTGGCCCATCCACTTTTCACCATGAGCCTCCCCATACCTGCCTCTTCTCCTTTCCCCAAAGTCTGGTCTCCTCCAGCCAGGCTGGCAGAGCCTTAACACTATGGGGCACCATGCTGCAGACCCTCCCCCTGCGCATGGTGGAGTGGAGGGTCCATTCTGTAGCTACTCACATTTGCCTGACCACATGGCTCTTACTATCGTTGGGCTGTGGCTCTGAGGCATCGTCAAGGAGAGCTGTATGTGCAACTGTGCTGAGCTGCAAACCCTTCATCTGTACTGCAGAGGGGGCCTGCAGGACAGGGACATGACTTGGGGGTTGCTCTTGCACCCCCTATCCCAAGTAGAGTGTCTCCTGGAAGCCTGCTCCAGCTTCTGAATTGGCTGTGGTGGGGGGCTCCTGGGTCAGCCACAACTGCAATGGTATCAAAATATTGAGAAACTATTATTTTAGTCTATCCGTCTGTGGTGATGTAACCCACACCCCTGGTGAGTGTGGTGTAATGTCCCATCGAATGGCACTTAGGGTATGTCTACACTACAATGTTAGTTCGAACTAACGGACGTTAGTTCGAACTAACATTCATAGCCGCTACACTAGCGCTCCACTAGTTCGAATTTGAATCGAACTAGCGGAGCGCTTAGTTCGAACTAGGTAATCCTCATTTTACGAGGATTAAGCCTAGTTCGTACTAGCTAGTTCGAATTAAGGGGCGTGTAGCCCCTTAATTCGAACTAGTGGGAGGCTAGCCCTCCCCAGCTTTCCCTGGTGGCCACTCTGGCCAACACCAGGGAAACTCTATGCCCCCCTCCCAGACCCGGACCCCTTAAACGGTCACGAGCTGGCTACGGTGCCCGTGCCAGGTGCAAGCCTGCCAGCACCCAGCCAGAAGACCCTGCACCTGGCACGGCACAGAGCCACCCACCCGATGTCCCCCAGCCCACCCCCTCTTCCCGGGACCAGGCTGGCGGCTCCCGGGAGCTTGCCCTGGACCGCAAGAGGCGGGCACCTTCCTGGGCTAGTGCGGACATTGTGGACCTCGTCCACGATCTCCGCACTAGGCACAGGAAAGTGGCCAGCTAGGGCAGGAGAGCTGCCAGCCTGGCCACCCAGGAGCAGGTGTGCATGAAAATCAAGGGGGTCCACTGAGACCCCCGACCCTGAGCCCTGAGCTTAGAATGGCCGTCCTGGGTCAGACCAAAGGTCCATCTAGCCCAGTAGCCTGTCTGCCGACAGCGGCCAACCCTAGGGACGCTGGAGGGGATGGACCGAAGACAGTGACCAAGCCATTTGTCTCGTGCCATCCCTCTCCAGCCTTCCACAAACCTTGGGCAGGGACAGCACTCTTACCCCCTGGCTAAGACTACTCCATGGACCCAACCTCCATGACTTGATCTCACATCCCTTTAAACTCTGTTCTAGTTGTAGCCTTCACAGCCTCCTGCAGCAAGGAGTTCCGCAAGTTAACTATTTGCTTTCTGAAGAACAACTTTCTCTTACTAGTTTGAAGCCTGCTACCCATTCCTTTCCTTTGGTGTCCTCTAGTCCTTCTTTATGGGAACTCAGGAAGAACTTTTCTGAATGCACCCTCTCCACCCAACCCCTGCTTTTAGAGACCTCTATCCTGTCCCCGCTCCATCTCCTCTTTTCTAAGCTGAACAGTCCCAGTCTCTTTAGCCTCTCTTCATCTGGGACCTGTTCCCAACCCCTGATCATTGTAGTTGCCCTCCCCTCTCCTACCCTCTCTCTTCCCCTCTCCCACCTCCTTTTCCCAGTCTCCCCCAGTTTTGTTCAATAAAGACAGATTCCATTTTTGAACACAATTGTCCTTTATTTTGTACATCAAGAAAAGGGGCTAGGGAAGGGTAAGTGGAAGGAGGTGAGGGAGGAATGGGGTACGAGCCCCCAATGGGGAGGACTGGGCTGGCTCTGCGGGCTTCTGGGGGTGGAAGCTCTCCTGCAGCCCCCCGATTGCCCCCTCTCCCCAGATGGCAGCCTGCGGCAAGTGCAGCCGGGCTGATGGCCGAGTGCTATGATGTGCCCAGTGTGGGTACTCCGGGCAATCCAAGCCAGGACTGCTTTGCAAGCGGGGCACCTCTTAAAACTGTCTGTCTGGGGTGGGGGTCGGGACCCTTTAAGAACAGCCCTCAGCTAGCTTGAGACAGCATCTCCACGCTCTAAGTCCTCCTCTGATGCCCTGCCGGCACTGCTTCCGGCCATCCTTAAGCCCGGTTCAGGGTCCACTCAATGTGGACTTGCTAGTTCGAATTAGCAAAACGCTAATTCGAACTAGTTTTTAGTTCTAGACACGTTAGTTCGAATTAGCTTAGTTCGAATTAACTAATTCGAACTAAGTTAGTTCGAATTAGCGCTGTAGTGTAGACGTACCCTGAGACCTCTTACTGAGAGAATAATGAGTCAGCTCTATAGCCTTAGCTACCCGCTGGCTTTTGATTCATGAGATAGAGCCTCATGCACTAAGCTCTAGCGGGCCCTGGTTCAATTCTTCCCATAGATGACTGAGGTCTGCCAGTGTTACACTGAGATAGGACCAAGTAACCCTAAACAATTCCTGACAGGTGTTTGCCTAGCCTTTTTTAAAAAACCTTAAGTGATGGGGATTCCACAAACTCCCTAGGGAACTTGTAAAGAACCTTATAGTTAGAAACCTTATAGTACTGTAAAGCTGTAGTGCTTCCTAACATCTAACTTAAATCATCCTTGCTGCAGACTAAGTTTATTACCTCTTGTCCTACCTTCAGTAGAGGTGAAGAACATTTAAACCCTGTTCATTTGATAACAGTCCTTAACTTATTTGTTTCCAGGTCTCTCTTCCCCACACTACAAAATTAAAACTATTGAAATGGAGAGCAGTATTCATGCAAATGATTCCCTTAGGGTATGTCTACATAGCAAAGTTATTTTGAAATAACAGCCGTTATTTGGAAATAACTTTACTAGCATCTACAAAGCCAAACCGCTATTTCGAAATTAATTTGAAATGGTGGAGCGCTTATTTTGAATTTGGTAAACCTCATTCTACGAGGAATAACGCCAAATTTGAAATAGCTATTTTGAAATAAGTGCTGTGTAGACACTTATATCGAAATAGGGGGCCTCCAGCCTTCCCAGGGTGCCCTGGTGGCCACTCCAGCCTCAATCAAGAACACTCCTCTCCCTTCCCCTCCCCGGAACCCTTAAAGGGGTTGACTCTGGCCACAGTGCCTGTGCCAGCTCCAAACATGCCAGCCCAGAGCCAGCAGTCACTGCCCCTGACCCAGTGGCCTCAAAGCATGAGCCAGCAAGCCACTGGCAGCCAGCCCTCCACCGCTCCCCTGGAGCAGTCTGCCAGCTCCCAGGAGCCTGACAGGTCCCGGAGAAGGCAGGCGCCTTCCCGATCCAGGGTGGAGATCATGGACCTTATTCAGATTTGGAGGGGATGCCCCCAACTTCCATGATCTCTGCACTAGACAGAGGAACGCGACTGTCTATGGCAGGATAGCTGCCAGCCTGGCCACCAAAGGCCACATGCTAACCCAGGAACAGGTTTGCATGACAATAAAGTTGGTCCGTTGAGACCCCCCCAACCCTGAGCCCTTAGCTTCCCCTCCCCCTTTTCCCCCTTGCTTTCCCCTTCCAGCTCCCTCCTCCCAGGTTTACCCCTCTCCTCTCCCACCCTCTCGTCTCCCCTCTCCAGCCTCCTTTCCCCAATCTCACCAGGGTTTCATCTCCCCATCCCCAATTTTGTTAAATAAAGAGAGTTTGTGTTCATGAAAATACGTGTATTTTATTTGACATCGGGAAAGAGGGTTAGGGAGGGGTAAGTGGAAGGAAGCGTGGGAGGAACGAGGCACAAGCCCCCAGTGGGGCAGACCAGGGAGGCTCTCAGTGCTCCTCAGGGCAGAAGCTCTCCCACAGGGCCTCCTGGATACTGACAGCCCCGCAATGGACCTCCCGGATGGCAGCCTGCAGAAAGTGCTGCTAGGCTCATAGTAATGTGTTCACAAGCAGCACCAGAGTGCCCAAGGGCAGGTCTGGCTCCATGTTGCAGAGTGCTGTGGTGTCCCAAGTGAGGGCAAGCAGAGCACACATAGATAAAATGATTTGCTGTCCCTCATTGAGGTAGGCAAGCAAGCAGGGAAACCTGAGAACCAGCTGTCCAGGGGGGTCCCTTTAAGCACAGGCTTCAGATAGCCTCAGGAAGCAGCCACACAAAGTAACTCTTGACCTGATGCCCTGCCGGACCTGTTTCTGGCTGGCTTTAAATGTGATTCAGTGTCCACTCAGTGTGGACGCGCTACAGGCAGTCCCTGGTTTACGTACAAGATAGGGACTGTAGGTTTGTTCTTAAGTTGAATTTGTATGTAAGTCGGAACTGGTACATATTGTAGGGGAAACTCTAGCGAAACATTTCTCCAGAGCTCAATTTTATTCTCCCACACCTCACTTCCCTCAGTCCTGCAGACAAGGGAGACGCGGAGCAGCTTTTCTCGCTGCGGAGGACGCGAGCGGCAGGTCCGCGGTGGGTCTCGGCAGTCTGCTGGGGGGGGCGGCGCAGCTAGTGTGGGGTTGCCTCACCCCATTTGTAAGTAGGGATCCGATGTAAGTCGGATTCATGTAACCCGGGGACTGCCTGTATTTCAAAATGCATTTTGTGTGTAGACACGTTATTTCTAAATAACTTATTTTGAATTAACTCTTTTTAAATAAGATATTTTGAAATAACGCTGTAGTGTAGACATATCCTTACTTTCTTCACCACTCCTCAGAATAGAGTTTGGGAATAATATATTTCAATTTGCTGGCACTTCCAAAAATCTATATTAAAAATATTATTTGAGGTTTGATTGAAATGTTTTGACCCCAAACACAATATTATGTTTCAATTTTAAATATTTTTTGTTTTTAATATTTTTTTCAAAAATAAAGGACATTTCTGAATGAAAAGTTACTTTGAATTGAAAAATCGATATATATCATTTTGACGTTTGTTCTGATTTATTTTTCTGTGTGAAACTCTTCAGCAAAATAAACTTTGGGTAGCATTTTGAAGAAAAAAGTTCTGATAAAAAATGTGAGCGAGATATACCCCAAAGACACTGAAATCTAGACCAGAGGCAGCCCATTCATGCCAGAACCCAGTAGATAAAAAGGGGCAAATGTCGTCAAAATCCAATAATACACATTTTCCCTGCAGTTCCCTTTCAGAGCACGTGTGGGTTTTTTATTCTCTCCCAAGTTAATGTGAGATCAGTTTTCATGCCTTTTGTTTTGGGAGCTATTTATTGAAAGCTCCAATTGACTAAGCTGGTGGGAGGAAGGAGGAAGGGAAAAGCTTTTGTGCAAAACGGCCAGTGTGGACAGCTCAGATTTGTTTTGTGCAAAAAAGCCCCAATCGCGAAAACGGCGATCGGGGCTTTTTTGCAGAAAAGCGTGTCTAGATTGGCCATGGACGCTTTTCCGCAAAAAGTGCTTTAAAAGCATTTGCGGAAAATCATGCCAGTCTAGACGTAGCCAATAAATAACAGATTTCATTTGCAACGTATCTGAAAAATGCCATCATCACCAGACAAAGGATCTAAGGGTATGTCTACAGTAGCCCCCTAGTTCAAACTAGGGAAGCTAATGTAGGCATTCAAAGTTGCAAATCAAGCCCGGGATTTATATACCCCGCGCTTGATTTGCATCTTCCCGGCCGGTCGCCATTTTTTGAAATTTACAAGTCCAGGCTAACTGCCCACGTCTACGCATGGCAGGGACCCGGTATTTCGAATTAAAGCCCTAAATCGAACTACCTGTTATTCCTCCTGTCTCCACTATGGACATCGGCATGTTCACATTTCTGATTCTGATGGTGCGATCGGGGAACAAAATGCCAGTATGCATCTTCTCATAGAAGCTGGAGTTGCAGATGATGTGGGTGTCGTTTGACTTCCCTGGCCACCTGATGTTGATGTTCGTGAACCTGCCTCAGTGGTCCACGAGGGCCTGCAGAACCATAGAAAAGTACTCCTTCTGGCTGAAGTGTTTGGATGCCCAGTAGTCAGTGGCCCAGCTAGGGATGTGGGTGCCGTCAATACCGCCCCCACCCCACAGTTGGGGAAGACTATGGCAGCAAATCCAGCAATGTCCATGTCGCCCAAGATGATTAGGGTCCATAGGTCAAGATTTAATGCATCTGAGGGTATTGAGGGAGCTGGCAAATGTAATTGCAGAGCCTTTGGCCATTATCTTTGAAAACTCATGGGCTATGTCTAGACTGGCATGATTTTCCGCAAATGCTTTTAATGGAAAAGTTTTCCATTAAAAGCATTTGCGGAAAATCTCGTCTAGATTGGCACGTATGCTTTTCCACAAAAGCACTTTTTGCAGAAAAGCGTCCGTGCCAATCTAGATGCGGTTTTGCGCAAGAAAGCCCTGATTGCCATTTTCGCGATCGGGGCTTTTTTGCGGAAAACAAATCTCAGCTGTCTACACTGGCCCTTTTGCGCAAAAGTTTTGCGCAAAAGGGACTTTTGCCTAAACGGGAGCAGCATAGCATTTCCGCAAGAAGCACTGATTTCAGACAGTAGGAAGTCAGTGCTTTTGCGGAAATTCAAGCGGCCAGTGTAGACAACTGGCAAGTTTTTCCAACTTGCCAGTCTAGACGCAGCCATGGAGATTGGGAGAGATCCTGGATGATTGGAAAAAGGCAAAAGTAGTGCCCATTTTGAAATAGCTCAGTGCTATTTCAGTGGGCATTTGCTGTGCAGATGCGTTATCTTGAAATAAGTTATTTTGGAGTTTCTATCTTGAAATAGCTTATTCTGAAATAAGGGTGCAGTTTAGACGTACCATTAGAGATTAATAACCAGGGGGTTAGTTGCTGTTGCGGATTCAGATTTCCCAAAATTGAGGCATTGAGCAAAAGTCAGGAGTCAGGACCCTGGAGTTCTACTTCCAGCTCCAGAAGTGACTCTGTGTGGCTGCTC
Organism: Pelodiscus sinensis; assembly: GCF_049634645.1. NCBI lineage: Eukaryota > Metazoa > Chordata > Testudines > Trionychidae > Pelodiscus > Pelodiscus sinensis. The sequence continues at coordinate 7,412,301 of NC_134730.1, read as the reverse complement.
TGTGCCACATTTTCCTTAACTGCAAAGCAGCTGTAATGACTTACCTACCTTATGGAAATATTGCAAGGCTTATTCAAAGTTTGCATAAAGCATTTTGAAGTCTTTGGACAAAAGGCACTGTAGAAGCGCAAAGCATGGATTTTGTGCATGGAGTGAGAAGCGGGCAATCTGTATGCTCCAAAAGCCATATCCACTGATTTTCCACAGAAACTAAATGCCAGGGACACAAGCAGCATGGGTAGGAATCATATGCCCCTCTTATTAAGCAGCCTTAACAAAGCAAGTATCAGGTTTCTTTTTCCTCACCCCACCAACTTTATTCACAGTCTTGAAGGTAGCAGTTAGGGGCTCTCCTGCTTCACCTTTAACAGGATAGTAATAAAAAGAAGCTCTTTAAGCTTCTCATGCTGGGGTGATGATGAGCCAGACTCCATCTCCAAACTGACATGTCCTGCAATATTCCTCCCTCCAGACTAATATGTGCCTTCCACATTAATGAAAAAGATACAAAGGGAAACAGACCGCTTGTCTGTTTTGCTGACACTACACTCTTCGATGTACCCACCAACTTTCCCTAAGGCAATAGAGCTTTAAATCGAAATAAAGATGGTTAAAATTTCTTTCCTGCAGATCAAATCCTCTTTGAACAGAGCAAATAAATTTAAATGTAAGATAGATCACAAGATGCAAGCTGTAGACCACTACAGACTTGCAAAGTATCTATACTGCACTTCCATTTATCTGTAGCAATGGAAGTAACATGCACTGCTGGCCTTTGGCATTTTAACAGCTATGCCACCTGACTCTGCTCTGAGCAGAGCTACGTGATGCCATGATAAATATAGCAGACGCTGCTCACTCCTTGTGGATAGCAGAGTACTCACTGCTGGTGTCACCGGAGGAGCTGCAGAAATGGAGAATGGTTCAGAAAAAATACTTAGCCCTGGTCTACACTACCCTTACTTTGAAATAACAAGTGAAGCGTCCACACTACCAAGCCTGTTACTTCAAAATAACAGGCTGGTTATTTCAAAATAATAACTCCTGTTTTCCACAAGGAATAACATTGATATCAAAATAGTTATTTTGAAATAATGGCCTTGTGGATGCTCCACTGCTGCTATTGCAAAGTAACTACTCCCCAGAGTCATTCACAGTAATTACTCCCCAGTGTTTCTGGGCTCTAAGTCAAGGAAGCACGTCCACATTAAGGGAGTCTGCCTTGGACTAATTTTGAGGCTTTCCTGTAGTATGGACATGCTATTTTGAAACAGTTATTTCTGGAGTTATTATCTCAAAATAATTTCCTAGGGTAGAAATGCCCTTAGTGTAGATGGAGATTGAGTGTGTATTGCCGTCTAGTGCTTGATTCATGTACAAGGTTTTGAGTGAATCTCCTGGAGAGTTTACTACCCAGAACATTTGTGAAAATAGCAAGTTGTATGTGACTATCTGAGAATATTTGCACAAAGAGATTTTGAATTCATTAAACAGTGTTTTCCCCACGCCTCTGTGAGATACACTCATACAATCAAGGACCAGAAACAACACCAGGAGATCTGTTTGACCATTCAAAGCTAACCAATGAAGCTTAGATTTTGAATCTCAAGCACAACAAATGCCTTGCAAACAAGCTACAGACCAAAAATAATTGGTAGGAATTATTTGGGTAATAATTCTAAATAATGAATAAATCTGAGAAAACTGCAAGCTATTCACAGACTATTTACCAATGAGGAAAAACACTGAATCAGCCCAACAGATAATTTACTATAGATTATTTATTCAGCTGTAGCTGTAACCTTATTTAAAGCATTACTAACCAATTAGACAACTCTTTATCATTCATAGAATCATAGAATCACAGGGCTGGAAGGGACCCTGTCCCTACCTTCCAATGTATCTACCGCTCCCCCTAGCTTAGCGTCATCTGCAGACTTGCTTAGGGTACAATCCATCCCCTCATCCAGGTCATTAATAAAGATGTTGAACAAAATCTTCCCTAGAACCGACCCTTGGGACACTCTGCTTGATACTGACGGCCAACCAGACATCAAGCTGTTGATCACAACTCATTGAGCCCGACAATCTAGCCAGCTTTCTATTCACCTTACAGTCCTTTTATCCAATCCATACTTCCTTAACTTGCTGGCAAGAATAATGTGGGAAACAATCTCAAAAGCTTTGCTACAGACAAGATATATCACATCCATTGACTTTCCCATGTCCACAGAGCCAGTTACCTTGTCACAGATGGCAATCAGGTTGGTCAGGCACGACTCGCCCTTGGTGAATCCATGTTGACTATTCCTGATCACTTTCCCCTCTTCCAAGTGCTTCAAAATGGATTCCTTGAGGATCCCATCTGTGATATTTCCAGGGACTGACGTGATGCTGACAGGTCTGTAGTTCCCCAGATTCTCCTTCCCTTTTTTAAAGACAGGCACTACATTTGCTTTTTTCCAGTCATCCAGGGTCTCTCCTGATCTCCACGAGTTTTCAAAGATAATGGCCAATGGCTCTGTTATCACATCAGCCAACTCCCGCTGTGCCCTCGGATGCATTAAATTCGTCCCCATTCAGTACACTGTAGTCTGTTATAGAAGGAACAGTCTGTGTCCAGCACTGCCCACTCTATAAGGGAGGTACTTTACCCTTGTGCATGGCAGCATTGCCCAGGTGAAGTCCTCACAAGAGATTGGTAAGTATTACCAACCCCATTTTATAGACAAGGAAACAAAAGCACAGATTGGTTAGGGGCCTAATTTTCAGAAATAGCCTGTAATGTTGTCTCCTTGCCCTCACCTTCTGTCCTATGTAGCTGATTCGTTACTGTGTAATTTGTTTACTTCTTCATTGTATCCCTCTGTTATATAATGGTCATGCCAATTCACTTTCAGAATATGATCTGAAGAAGTGGGTCTGCCCCATGAAAGCGCATCACCTAATAAACCGTCTTGTTAGTCTTTTCTTGTTTTGATTTACCAAGATCAGTCTAGCATGGCTACCTCTCTGTAAACTTTAATGTTGGGTACCTCCTTTTCTTCTCTTTGTATGCCCAGTTTGGGATACCTACAGCATGATTCTCAGACTGTGACTGCACTGAGGGTACGTCTACACTAGCCCCCTAGATCAATCTAGGGAGGCTAATGTAGGCAACCGAAATTGCAAATCAAGCCTTGGATTTAAATATTCCACACTTGATTTGCATGTTCCCAGCCAGGCGCCATTTTAGAAATTGACTAGCCTGAAGTAACTGCAATGAGGTTTACCAACTAATTTGAATTAGGGGCTTTAATTTGGAATCCCATTTCACTGCCATGTGTAGATGCAGGCAGTTACTTTGGGCTTGTCAATTTCTAAAAATGGTGACTGGCCGGGAACATGCAAATCAAGCGCGGGATATTTAAATCCCAAGCTTGATTTGCAATTCCGGTCGCCCTCATTAGCCTCCTTAGATTGATCTAGGGGGCTAGTGTAGACATACCCTTAGAGTTGCAGATGGCAACATCTCTGAAAATCAGGCCCTGAGTGTCTCAAGTTGAGCACCTCAAAGCTGAGGATGGCACTCAAAATTAGAGGCTGCTTCTGAAAATGATGGATTTTGAAACTTTCCCTGAGACCAAAGAGCAAATCTTTGTTTGAGATGAAAATCATATCTGGCTCTCCTTTCTCCTGTTGTGGTAACCACAAGCCTCTTTCTGTTAGCTCCAGCTTCTGCAAAGCCTGTGCAAAAAGAAACAGCACTTCCCAAAAGCACTTTACCTGAGCTATCACAACACTCCCCTGCAAGTGGTTAGAGCCTGTCCGATAAAGACCAAGGACAGAACAACGGCAGTCAGACTTCACATCCATGCTCACCAGGCACTGGGACTCTGGAAGCACTACTGGCTGCTTTTTAGAAGACACTGCAACTATCTGAACTATGGATATGTACAGCCAGCATGTGCCCTTGGAGCTGTCTGAATGGAGGGGGCTGAGATACAAACAGAAAAGCAACAGGTTTGATATGAAGAATCTAACTTAAAAAAACATATAGGGAATCTAGCCCTCCCTCCATTTGTTTTAGGGGAAATGATGAGGGGAGGGAAAATGGGGGGGGGGAGATGTTTCCCACATCAGCAACCCCTTTTGAGGAATGATTCTAATGTAGAACCCTAGATAAAGCTGGCTGTGGCTGAAATAGTTAATTACTGCTCTGCTGTCTGAAACCTTGAACGACTCTGATTAATTTCTATCCCCTTTTTAAGAATTCTGTGCATAAGTGATTTGCGCCAACCCTCTCCTTTTTTCTTTGTTGAGCTGTTTGCAGGCAAGGCGCTGTGCTGGAGTTATTTATTCCATTCTGTGATGCTTACCCAGCACTGCAGCAAACCTCTCATAAGCCCAAATCCCTGGCTTGTTGTATGTGGTGCTCTGAGCCATGGCAGGGCAGCAAAAGCCATCTTGGTATTGTCCTTCTATTTTAGGTACCTTTCCAGCATCAGAGCTCAGGGACATTTTGTTTTGTTTTGTAACTGAGCAAATTGATTCCTAGAACAGTGAGCGAGTGCATAAGTACCTGAAAGATCTGATTTATGATTATTAACACCACACAAAGCCTTCAATTCACGGATTGCTTTCTAGCACCGGGCAAGAAAAGAACAATGCCAGCCACACCAATGTTTACAGGCGGCAATGGGGGTAGGGAGAATGGTTCTCCAACACCTGTCATTGGTCACCATTTCTTCCTTGGGACATGTAAGTAAAGAAGGATCTTGATGCGCCCATACCTAGAGGGAGTGCTGCATAATCATATTCCTACCTCCAGTGTTGCTGTGCTCTACATATGCCGCCCAGCATGCCACTGATCTGAGAGGTGAGAGAGATACAGTTAAAGTGAGTTCAGTGCTCGGTCCTGCGCTTCTCCCTCCCCCATCCCACTCTTTGCTTAGTGGGCTGCTCTGTGAACTCCTTCCAGGCAGGGAGGAAACAGATTTCCTTTTTGTGCCCTCTTAGTTCAGAAGTTCATCTCTGCTAATATCTTTTTTAAAAGGGATAGAGAATAAGAAAGAAAATATCTTATTGCCTCTATATAAAACCATGGTACGCCCACATCTTGGGTACTGTTTACGGATGTGGTTGCCTCATCTTAAAAAAAGATATATTTGCATTGTGAAAGGTTCAGAAAAGTGCAATAGAAATGATTAGGGGTTTGGACTGGATCCCATATGAAGAGAGATTAAAAAGACTTGAAATTTTCACCTTAGAAAAGAGGAGACTAAGGGGGGATATGATACAGGTCTATAAAATAATTACTGATGTGGAAAAGGACTTATTTTCTTATTTATTCTAATATTGTTTTAACTCCTGCCATTGCCTTCTCCTCTTCCATTTCCCCCCTCCCTCTCTCCATCATCGCTAGCTGCACCATTACAGGGGACCCTGATAGCTGAGTAATTAGCTCTCCTGATCCCTTCAATCCTCTTCTATGTTGGAGCATCCGGTAGAGTACATCTACACTAGCCCCCTAGATCGATCTAGGGAGGCTAATGAGGGTGACTGAATTTGAAAATCAAGCCCGGGATTTAAATATCCCGTTCATGATTTGCATGTTCCCGGCTGGATGCCATTTTAGCAATTGACTAGCCCGAAGTAACTGCCCGTGTCTACACGCGGCAGTGAAACGGGATTCCGATTTAAAACCCTAACTCAAATTAGCTGCTATTCCTCCTGCAATGAGGTTTACTAGCTAATTCGAATTAGGGGCTTTAAATTGGAATCCTGTTTCACTGCTGTGTGTAGACACAGACAGGTACTACGGGCTAGTCAATTTCTAAAATGGCGACTGGCTGGGAACATGCAAATCAAGCACAGGATATTTAAATCCCGGGCATGATTTGCAATTTTGGTCGCCCTCATTAGCCTCCCTAGATCGATCTGGGGGCTAGTGTAGACGTACCCGTATAGGCCTCTCTCAGCAGACAAGATACTGGGCTAGATGGACCTTTGGTCTGACCCCGTGTGGCTGTTTTTATGTTCTTATGTTCTTATGTTCATCATGACTGATGTGGAAAAGTGAATAAGGAAAAGTTATTTACTCATTCCCACAATATAAGAACTAGGGGCCACCAAATGGAATTAATAGGTAGCTGGTTTAAAACAAACAAAAGGAAGTTTTTTTACACTCAGCGCACAGTCAACCTCTGGAACTCCTTGCCAGAGGATGCAGTAAAGGCTACGATTTGAAGAGGGTTCAGATAAAAGCTAGATATATTCATGGAGATTAGGTGTATCAATGGCTATTAGCCAGGATGGGTAGGAATGGTATCCCTAGCTTCTGTGTGTCTGGAAATGGGAGTCAGGTGAGGGATCAAATGAGGATACTTGTTGTGTTCCCTCCCTCTGGGGCATCTGGTATTGGCCACTGTCAGAAGACAGGATAGTGGGCTAGATGGACCTTTAGTCTGACTCAGTATGGCCGTTCTTATGTTCTTATTTATTCTAATATTGTTCTAACTCCTGCCATTGCCTTATCCTCTTCCATTTCCCCCCCTCCCTCTCCATCGCCACTAGCTGCACCATTACAGGGGACCCACAACCCTGCCAGCTGAGTAATTAGCTCTCCTGATCCCTTCAATCCCCTTCTATGTTGCTTACTGAGTGCCTTCAGGCAATCTAACACTATAGAATATTCTGCAGCAGCTTTACCCATCCATCAGCCTGGCACCATAGTCCTGAGAGAGGACACAGCTAAAGGAATTACAGAGCTCCTGACACAGACACAGTATTTTAAAAGAAACCAACAATACACCTCTCTGTGCTGCTTTCCATCCAGTTTTCCATCTGTTAGGATAATTAAGACATTAATTATATTTATTATTACTTCTATTACTGGTTGTGAGTAGCAGTGGGGTTCTCTCTCTTTCCACATGCCTGGCTGTAACACAATATATGCTATATAGTCCCCTTCCTTCGAAAAGTGCCCTGTCCCAAAGGGAGCTGTATCAGCCCCTGAAGTTAGTCACAGTTTGCAGGCAGGATCAGTGGTGCTGGAACTATTTTTGGATGGGGCTGCTGAGCTGCACCCCCACATCTGTTCACGCCACTCCCCGCCACAGGCTGGGTGGGGTCACACCTAGGATTGCCAAGTGTCCCAGACTGGACAGGAAACCATTGCAGCACATGGCATCTGGTCCATCTAGTCGGGCAGAGTTGGTAACCTAGCCACAACTGGAGGCGGCTGCAGAGCCTCAGGCCAGCAGCAGGACCCCGAGTGGCAGTGGAGCCTGCCAGGCCAGTGGCTTGAACCATGGGGATGACAGGCTACAGAGTCCTGGGGATGGCAGGTGATGAGATCCCAGGTGGAGCTGAAGTCAGCGGGGCCAGCAGGATCCCGGAGGAGCTGTCCAGAGGCCGGGACTGGGACTAGTGGGTCAGAAGTAGGGCTAAAGTCCCTCGGCATGGGGAAGCCGGATGCCAAAGTTGCAGGTGATACTAATGCTTGCTCCTACTGCCTCTCATCCAATAGTCTCAGCCCAACAATTTACAAATCACAGTGCCCTGGAAGGGAGGTGGGTGTTTGTTATCACCAGTTTGCAGCAGAGAAGGACCCAAAGTGCAAGAAAGGATCTGGACCACACAAACATTGGGAAGGTTCTGCAGCTCTCCTTTATCTATGGCCAGCCAGAGTGAGCACGTGGCAAAGGTGTGACTGAAAAAGTCATCCTGTGGAGTCGAACATGCCTCCTATCACTGCGTACTCCTGATACTGGTATTTAGATCGGAACGCCATGACAGAGGTCCATCTCTGCTTACAGTTGGCAAAAGTGAGGCATCAAGATTAGGGGGTTGAAGCAGGTCCCATATGAGGTTAAAGCGACTAGGACTTATCAGTTGAAAGAGAAGCTAGATAATTTCATGGAGGTTAGGTCCATAAAAGGCTATTAGCCAGGGGATAGAAATGGTGTCCCTGGCTTCTGTTTGTCAGAGGCTGGAGAAGGATGGCAGGAGACCAATTGCTTGATCATTGTCTTCAGTCCACCCCCTCTGGGGCACCTGGCGCTGGCCACTGTCGGCAGACAGGCTACTGGGCTAGATGGACCTTTGGTCTGACCCAGTACGGCCGTTCTTATGTTCTCATGTACGAGATGTTTCCAAGGCCACCCAGTGGAGCCAATGGCAAGATTGGGAAGAGACCCAGGCCACTGCTCTAACCAGTAAATACTGGTTCACGTTTTTCTGCATGGACCCCATTCTCTGGGTATCAATCTGTTTCCTACTGAAGTCAGAGACTCTTTATTGACTGGAGGAGGACGTGAGTTTCTCTCTAATTTGGGACCAGATTTGCTCTGATATGTAACCAGGTAAATCAGGAATAACTCCACTGACTTCTGCAGAGTTACTTCTTACCTGCACTAGTGCAGCTGAGGTAGAATTTGTCTCTTCTTTCAAGGTGCTCTCTCACTTCTCCACATTGAAATCTGTGTGTAACCCACACACCTAGGCTGCATCTAGACTGGCACGATTTTGCTGAAATACTTTTAACAGAAAAGTTTTTCCGTTAAAAGTATTTCCGCAAAAGTGCGTCTAGATTGGTCCCAGAGTTATCGTTATAACGACGTGCTTTTGCACAAAAGCGTGTCTACATTGGCAGGTCGCTTTTGTGCAAAAGCAGAAGCCTGGAACCATTTTGAAGAGGGCAAAAGGGCACCAGCTCTTTCTGGGGGTGGGGGCTGGAGCTCCTTTGAGACACATGCTTAAAGGGATCTCCCCGGACAGCTGTTTCTCTCTTGCTGTGAGCTATAGGACCTCTTGCAGGGACTGACAGCCGTAGCAGTTTTTGTGGTTGCCCTCTGCCGTTTTGGACACCACTGCCTTGTCACTAAGGGTACGTCTACACTACAGCACTTATTCAAACTAATGCGTCTAGAACTAAAAACTAGTTCGAATTAGCATTTTGCTAATTCGAACTAGCATGTCCACATTAAGTGGACCCTGAACCGGGCTTATGGATGGCCGGAAGCAGTGCCGGCAGGGCATCAGAGGAGGACTTAGAGCGTGGAGCTGCTGCCTCAGGCTAGCCAAGGGCTGCGCTTAAAGGGTCCCGACCCCCACCCCGGACAGACAGTTCTCAGGGGTGCCCCTCTTGCAAAGCAGTCCTGGCTTGGAGTGCCCGGACTACCCACACTGGGCACATCACACCACTCAGCCATCAGCCCGGCTGCACTTGCCGCAGGCTGCCATCTGGGGAGAGGAGGCAATTGGGGGGCTGCAGGAGAGCTTCCACACCCAGAAGCCCGCAGAGCCAGCCCAGTCCTCCCCATCGAGGGCTCGTACCCCATTCCTCCCTCACCTCCTTCCACTTACCCTTCCCTAGCCCCTTTTCTTGATGTACAAAATAAAGGACAATTGTTTTCAAAAATGGAATCTGTCTTTATTGAACAAAACTGGGGGAGACTGGGAAAAGGAGGTGGGAGAGGGGAAGAGAGAGGGTGGGAGAGGGGAGGGCAACTACAATGATCAGGGGTTGGGAACAGGTCCCATATGAAGAGAGGCTAAAGAGACTAGGACTTTTCAGCTTAGAAAAGAGGAAATGGAGGGGGGACAGGACAGAGGACTATAAAAGCAGGAGTTGGGTGGAGAGGGTGCATACAGAAAAGTTCTTCATTAGTTCCCATAAAGAAGAACTAGAGGACACCAAAGGAAAGGAATGGGTAGCAGGCTTCAAACTAGTAAGAGAAAGTTGTTCTTCACAAAGCAGAGTCAACCTGTGGAACTCCTTGCTGCAGGAGGCTGTGAAGGCTACAACTAGAACAGAGTTTAAAGGGATGTGAGATCAAGTCATGGAGGTTGGGTCCATGGAGTGCTATTAGCCAGGGGGTAGGAGTGGTGTCCCTGCCCAAGGTTTGTGGAAGACTGGAGAGGGATGGCACGAGACAAATGGCTTGGTCACTGTCTTCGGTCCATCCCCTCCAGGGTCCCTAGGGTTGGCCGCTGTCGGCAGACAGGCTACTGGGCTAGATGGATCTTTGGTCTGACCCAGGATGGCCATTGTAAGCTCAGGGCTCAGGGTCGGGGGGTCTCAGTGGACCCCCTTGATTTTCATGCACACCTGCTCCTGGGTGGCCAGGCTGGCAGCTCTCCTGCCCTAGCTGGCCACTTTCCTGTGCCTAGTGCGGAGATCATGGACGAGGTCCACAATGGCTGCACTAGCCCAGGCGGGTGCCCGTCCCTTGCGGTCCCGGGCAAGCTCCCGGGAGCCGCCAGCCTGGTCCCGGGAAGAGGGGGAGGGCTGGGGGGCATCGGGTGGGTGGCTCGATCCGTGCCAGGTGCAGGGTCTGGGAGCACATCTGGCAGATGTGGTCTGGGCTCTCAGATCCCCATCACGTGGGATATCTCCTGGATGGAACCAGGGGTGACTGGGGAGTGTCCCATCCTTGCAGCAAAACTGAGGTGGCCCTAGGGCCGGCCCGAGTGCTCCCCCCTCCCTCTGCCATTAGCCCTCACACAAGTAGCCCAGGGACATGTGTGGCCGCAGTGGGGACTTCCCTCGGGGGGCCAGCCAAGGCACCGGGAGCAGGCGAGGGGCTCGGTGGGGGCCACGCTCACAGGGCTGTGACGCTGTGGTTTTCCCAGGAGCAGTTGGCTGTGCCTCACAGCCAGGCATGGGACAGTGTGCTGTTCTGTGCTGCACCCTTGCGGAATTGCAGGCTCTGGCCTGAGTCCCTGGGGCCCTGGCCAGTTCCAGCCGGCATCCACCCTCCCCCCAGGTCCCGCTGGATGTGTGTGAGCAGCATGGTCCCAGGCGTGCCCTGGAGCTGCCTGCCGCGGCCACGTGCCGCTCGGTCACCAGGCTGCATGTGGTTGCACGTGCTGCTTACTGCCTAATGCTACACAGCTTGCAGGTCACGTGGCCTGAGTGACGTGCTCTCCCTCTCTCCCCTTGGGACTCCCTCCCCCCCCGCCCTTGTGAGTGCAAAGTGCAACACTCACCGGTGGATCCTTCCCTGGCCTCCAAGGATGCACAGGAGACATCGGGGCTGCTGGAGGGGGCCTGCAGGGTGGCAGTGCTGGCCTTGTCTTCCGACCCGCTGCTGGTGTCTCCTTCCCCCACCTTGGTGGTCCTGGTGACGGGGGGGGGGGTGCATGCTGCTGTCCACGGGGACATCCGGTGCTTGCAGGGCTGGCTGGCCCAAGATGGCGTGGAGCCGTCGGTAGTGGGGGCAGGTGTCGGCTCCTGCCCCCTGGCCCTCGCTGGCCCAGACGTAGCCCAGGCGCAGTTCCTTAACTTTAGCCCGGACTTGCTCCAGGGTCCAGGCTGGATGGCCCTGCTGGGCGAAATGTCTGCGTTCCGGCACCAGGAGCGGGTGTTGTGGAGGGCTTCCTCCTTCTGCCACAGGTCCATGAGGGCGTCCAGCTCCCCTGACGACCAGGATGGGGCCCGTCTTTTTCTGGCCCTGGGGGCCTCCTGTGCTGGGGGTGCGGGTGCCGGATCACCCCCTGGAGCTGCTATCCTGCTCTGGGGTGGCTGTTGAGGACGGCAGGGGCCACGTGGCAGACCTCTGGCCAGAGGTCCGAGAAGGGCTCCTGCCTCGTGACCTTAGCAGCCTGCGTCTGCTTTAAGGGGGCTCGGGTTACCAGGAAGCCCGGGAGCTGCCTGCGGCTATGGAGTCTCCAAGCGGCCACTAGGGCTTTTTTCCGTTTAGCCTGCTTTTCCGCAAAATGTCTTAGCTGCCTTAGTGTAGACTGGCCCTCTTGCGCAAAATCATTTCCGCAAGAGGGCTTTTTCCTGAACGGGAGCGTCAAAGCATTTGTGCAAGAAGCACTGATTTCGGACAGTAGAACGTCAGTGCTCTTGTGCAAAATCAAGTGGCCAGTGTAGACAGCTGGCAAGTCTAGACGCACCCCTAGTGTGGTTACTGAGTAGTGCAAGTGGCACCTAGACCACTGCAACAGTTAAGATCAAGAGACCTCTACAGCATGGGCTGGGAGGCAGCTGGCTTTTAGCTCAGAGGGTAGAGGCTCTTATAGTCAGGTTTAAATCCACCTTGCTGGTGGTTACATGTGCACACTTGTATGTAAGTCCCAATGGAATCAAAGTCATGGACCAAGTAACTAAGTAAAATCAACTATTTTATTTAGAAAAAGTGAAAGCAAATTTTAAAGAAAGGACAGGAGCCTCTTGTCTCACTGAGGCTGTGCTCATGTGAGTACGTGCAAAGTTTCTGTGACTCTGAGTGTCTCAGCCCTGTAACTGTTGAAGATCTATGATTTGGAATTACCTTATATTGCTCTCATTGTCTTTTATCTACAGTATGACATAAGCTTTTCCAAAGTGTAAATTTTCTCTAATAGAGAAGGCACAACTAGTAAGATGCAAGCATTTCCTATGTTAGTTTGCTCTAATGCTTGGGGCTAGTTTGTGTGCAAGAACACACACACACACACACACACACACACACACACACTCACACTCATTAGCACCTTTTGCCATGATTCGTTTAAGAGCCCTAATTTTGGAGACTACTGCTGTTCCAAATGTCTTGTTACTTCATTTAGATCAGTGCTTAAGGCAGGGGTGGGTAAACTAAGACCTGGGAGCTGGATCAGCCCTTGGCTTGCCTGGATCCACACACACCCCCCCCCCCCCCCCCCCCCCCAGCATCAGAGAACTGGTGCTGCAGCCCTGCAGCCTTCCCTCAAAACCCTCCTAGGAGCTGCAGTGCCACTGCTGGCTCCCCGCTCCAGGAGTGGGAGCTCCAAGCCTCACAGGCTCTTGATCTGACCCACGGCCTGTGCCTGATGGGAAGAGGAAGTGGTTCCTGCCCAGACTCTCCACTCCCAGCCTGCTCCTGTATCCACCTTCTCCCTGAGACCTCACCCCCCTTCTATGTTCATGCACTCTACCTCCCACCAGCCCCCTCACCCACAGCCCACCCCTGTACTCACCTTCCTGCTCAGACCTAGTGCACTCCTGCACCCTCCCTCCAGCCCAGACCTCCTACCCCAAGCCTGCTTCCTGGCAGCCTCCCTCCTACACGCTGAGCCCCTCATCTTGGTGCCACCCCAGAGTCTAGGAGGGCCACAAAATCTATAAGCCTGGGCCTTCCTAGGCTCTAGTGCAGAGCTACTGGAAGCCCCAGGGGCCACAATGACATTTACAGGACATGCCGAGGGCCGCAACTTAAGTGTGGTTGCGTATACATGCAAATATATATGCAAATATATGCAAATAGCTTTTTTCACACTGATGTGCATGAATACAAAGATTAAGGCAAGACTACACAACACGCAGGCCCCTTTTAAGTCAGATCACTGATTTTAATAAAATGTAATATTTACCCAATTTCCACCCATATGACAGCACTTTTAACGAGTAATGACAGTCCAGGAATTTAACTAGTAAAATGCATATCAACAGAAGACCATTATATGAACTACTTTTTTGTTTTGGCTCACACCTGCGGGCTACGTGTTGAGCCCCGCGCAAACCCAAACTGCACCGCAGGCTGCAAACAAATGGGCTGCAGGCCGCATGTTGAGTAGCCCTGCTCTAGTGTGTGAGGGGGATATGGGGGTTGTTTTTCTGCTTCTCAGTCTGGGGCCACATCGGTGAGTTTGTTTGTTTCTCATTTTTGTGAGGGCCCCTATTGAAATGAGTGGAATTAAAGCACATAAACAGGTGTTTTGCTGAATCAGGCCCCCAATTAATGACAATGATAAAAAGTCATCACGGTTTCAGTAAGGGACAGATGTGAAAATACAACAAACCTATTTTTAAAACAAGCCACCCATTGAAAGCAACAGGCACCAAGAATCTATACACCTTTAAAATAATTCAATGCCAGAAGCTGGGGGGAAAGGAATAATATCTCACATCTCCACATGCCAACCCACAGATAAAGTTAATGGTTCCACATTGGAGGAGTTAACTGTCTGAGGGAATGTCTACACTAGCTTGTTAATTCGAGCTAGGTAGGCAAATCAGACAACCGGAATTGCAAATGAAGCCCAGGAGATAAATATCCCAGGCTTTATTTGCATGTTCCCATCTGGCCGCCATTTTTAAATCCCCCTTAGTTCGAATGAACTGTTCACGGCTACACGTGGCAATTTAAAGTTAATCCGAACTAAGTCCTTAGTTCAGATTAACTGTTACACATCATTCCATGAGGAGTAACAGTTAAACTGAACTAAGGATTTAGTTTGGATTAACTTTAAACTGCCATGTGTAGCCACAGGCAGTTCATTCGAACTAAGGGGAATTTTAAAATGGCGGCTGGACGGGAACATGCAAATAAAGCCTGGGATATTCAAATCCCGGGCTTCATTTGCAATTCTGGTTGCCTGATTTGCCTCCCTAGCTCGAATTAACGAGCTAGTGTAGACATACCCTGAGTTAATGAGCTGGCTTTGAAATCTGAGCAACCATCATGTATGTTCTCTAGAGTTCACTACCGTGTTCAGTGTAAGCTACCATAGCTTTAGAAATAAAGGAATAAAGGAGTTCACTTATGTTCACTTGAGTTTAATTAAAAGAAAATCCCAGCAAACAATAAAAATATAGCACACGTTTCACCACATGAAAATCATTAATGCCTCATCATACAGAGGTGTAAGTAAGCTCAGGGATCTTATTGCAAACTTAAGGAAAAATAACTAGAGCTGTTTGAAAAATACAGAAAATATTTTGTAACAATATTTCAATTATTTCATCAAACATTTCAAATTTTCAAACAACGTTGACCATACTGAGTTGACGGAAAATATAAAAATAACCAATTATGACAAACAATTTTGGAATGCTTTTAAAAATCCAATTTGTGAATTTTTGACAAACAAGCTTAAAAAGCAACCCTTTGAATGATTTATAGCATAAGCATAACTCTCAACTTCTAAAAATCTAGGCATGTAAGTCAAATAGTTCAAAGTACAATAGCACAAAGTAAGCCAACCCTCAGAGAAACAGATATTTTGACATGGTTCTAAGTTGCAATATTATATGTTTTAACAAAGTATGTTGTGCTGCCTAACGTCTTTACTATAAATATGCTTCATTCTTCCTCAGATTCCATTCTGATCTCCAACTATTCTTTTATGTTCCTATCAATAGAGTAACCATCCCAGCCTCACCTGTACCTTCATGATGGGGTGGGAAACAGTGCAGTTTGAAAGCACACAAACCTTTTCTGGGACCATGCCATCATAAAAGAAACAACTAAACCTCTTGCACTGAAATAATCCAAAATGAAATCCCTACCTCGTCTTGTCTGCTTCAAAGGTTGTTTTCTGGCAGTGGCTTATTTGATGATTTATTCTTTGCTGAAACACAGAGAAAATAAAGAATTTAAATAACACACAAATAAACAATTTACCTGACAGTGATGGAATTTTTCTGCCTTTGGGTAAAAAATACCAGATATATTTCAGTTTTACTTTCATACTTTCCATTGTGTGCAACGAATGACCATTTTTTCCACCCAATTTTATTCCTTTCTGTTTGGCAGACCTTGTGATGAAAAGGAGGAGTGCTGGACATCCCTGACAATGTGGCAGAGTGGTGGGATCATTTTGAATCAGAAACACAGACCACAGGATTTTAAAAGGACATTTTTTTCTTTTTTGCCATTTGGAAGTGTTGGGACTTTTTTCTCTCTCTTTTGCTGCCTGAGGGGGAAAGGCACACAGAATATTAAATCTGCACAGCCAGAGAGTCCAAACCAAACAGTGTCCCCCCCCCCCCCCCCCCCAGCTTTCAGTGCAACTGGACAGCTAGGCTAGAGCAGGGCAGGGTTGTGGTTGGGCCCCAGAGCAACCAACTCTCCCTAAGCAACACATCAAGGTGAAATCAGTCTCAGATCAGAGCCAGATGTCCACTTCTAAGGAAGACTCACACCCTGAGGAGGGGGAAAAAGAGGATGTCCTTGTGAGCCCAGGGGGAAGTAATCTTGTGGGGGCAGAAGCAGCGGATGAAGGCCATGCCCCTCCTTCACCGCTGTCTTCAAGGTGGGAGAGTGTCCTTAAGGCAGGCAGATCTCTTACTAAGCATGCGATTGAGTTCTCCCTACAAATGAAGCAAGCGGAAATGCAGATGAAGCATGAGGAAGTAGAAATAGTTGAATCATAGACTCTTAGGGCTGGAAGAGACCTCAGGAGTCATCGAGACCAACTCTCTGCCCAAAGCTGGACCAACCCAACTAAATCATCCCAGCCAGGGCTTTGTCAAGCTGGGACTTTAAAACCTCTAGGGATGGAGATTCCACCCCCTCCCTAGGTAACCCATTCCAGTGCTTCACTGCCCTCCTAGGGAAATAGCTTTTCCTAATATCCAACTTAGATCTCCCCCACTGTAATTTAAGACTATTGCTCCTTGTTCTGCCATCTGTCACTACTGGGAACAGCCTCCCTCCATCCTCTTTGGAACCTCCCTTCAGGAAGTTGAAAACTGCTATCAAATCCTCCTTCATCTTCTTTTCTGTGGCTAAAAAAGACCAAATCCCTCAGCCTCTTCTCATAGGTCATATGCTCCAGCCTCCTAAATCTTTGGTTGCCCTCCGCTGGACTCTCTCCAATGCATCCACATACTTTCTTTAGTGGTGTTCAGGACTATTCCTGATCACCTTCCTCTCTTTCAAGTGCTTCAAAGTGGATTCTTTCAGGATCCCCTCCATGATTTTTCCAGGGACTGAGGTAAGGCCCATAGTTCCCTGAATTATCCTTCTTCCCTGTCTTAAAGATGGGCACTACATTTGCCTTTTTCCAATCATCCGGGATCTCTCCCGATCTCCACGACTTTTCAAAGATAACAGTCAAAGGCTCCTCAATGACATTTGCCAACTCCCTCAGTACCCTCAGATGTATTAAGTCCGAACCCATGGATTTATGTACATTTAGCTTTTTATAATAGTTCTTAACCTGTTCTTTCCCCACCAAGGACTGCCCATCTTCATCCCATATTGCGTCACTTAGCACATTAGTCTGGAAGCTTCTCCGTGAAGCTTCTCCGTGAAGGCAGAGGCAAAGAAAGCATAAAGTACTTCAGCTTTCCCCACATCATCTGTTACTAGATTACCTCCTTCACCCAGTAGGGGCCCCACACTCTCTCTGGTCACCTTCTTGCTAAAATGCCTGTAGAAACCTTTCTTGTTATCCTTCACATCCCTAGTCATCTGTCCAAGTTTCCACTTTTTGTAAGCTCCCTTTTTGTGCCTAAGTTCACCAAGGATTTCCCCGTTAAGCCAATCTGGTTTCCTACCATATTTGCTTCTCTTGCTACGCATTGGAATGGTTTCTTTCTGTGCCTTCAGTAAGGCTTCTTTAAAATACTGCCAGCTCTCCTGGGCTCCTTTCCCCTTCATGTTAGCATCCCAGGGTGTGTATTTTAATACTCTTTTCTTCCTTTGGTCAGGATCCTGAAATCTACCTTCTCATGATCACTGCTTCCCAGGTTGTCACTCACCTCTACTTCCCCTATTAGTTTCTCCCTGTTTGTGAGCAGAAGGTGAAGTTGCGCACGGCCTCTTGTCGGATCCTTCAATACTTGTACCAAGAAGTTATCCCGAACATTCTCCAAAAACTTCCTGGATTGTCTGTGTACTGCTGTATTTGTCTCCCAACAGATGTCAGGGTGATTAAAGTCCCCCATGAGAACCAGGGCCTGTGATCTGGAAACTTCTCTCAGTTGTCCGAAGAAAGCCTCATCTACTTCATCCACCTGATCCGGCGGTCTGTAGCAGACATCAACCACAACATCACTGCTGTTGCTTACACCTCTAAACTTGACCCACAGACTCTCGAAAGGCTTTTCTTCCTCTATATACTGGAGTTCTGAACAATCATAGTGCTCTCTTACATACAGTGGAACTCCACCTCCTTTTCACCCCTGCCTGTTCTTCCTGAACAGTTTATATCCTTCCATGACAGCACTCCAGTCATGCGAGTCATCCCACCCAGTCTGTTATCCCAATCAAATCGTAGTTCTTGGACTGGGCCAGGGCCTCCAATTCTTCCTGTTTGTTACTCAGGCTACTCACATTGGTGTACAAACACCTTAGATAACCAGTTAATTTCTTTTGGCCTAATCCCTCAATTTGTCTAGGTCACTCTAGACCCAATCCCTATCCTCCAACATATATATCTCCCCCCCCAGCTTAGTGACATCTGCAAACTCACTAAGGGTGGAATCCATCTCCTCAACCAGGTCATTAATAAAGATGTTGAATGAAACTGGCTCTAGAACCAATCCTTGGGACACTCCAGTTGATACCGACTGCCAACCAGACATTGAGCCATTGATCACTACCTGTTGGGCCTGACCGTCTAGTCAGTTTTCTATCCACCTTACAGTCCATTTATCCAGTCTATTCTTTGTTAACTTGCTGGCAAGAATACTATGGGACTACGTCTACACTATGGCTACGTCTAGATTGCATCCCTTTTCCGCAAAAGGGATGCAAATTAGACGTATCGCAATTGCTAATGAAGCAGGGATTTAAATCTCCCCCATTTCATTAGCATAAAAATGGCTGCCGCTTTTTTTCGGCATGGAGCGTTGCTGGGAAAAAGCGCCAGTCTAGACGCGGATCTTTCGGAAAATAAAGCCTTTTCCGAAAGATCCCTTATCCTTTATTTTATTAGGATTTGAAGAGGGTTCTGATAAGAACTAGATATATTCATGGAGATTAGGTCTATCAATGGCTATTAGCCAGGATAGGTAGGAATGGTATCCCTAGCTTCTGTGTGTCTGGACAACAATTACAAATTATAAATATTATACATCTAATTGATTACATTAAAATTAACACACCTTTACTTAACAACTTAAAGAAACAGGGTTTAACAGATTAACAGTGAATAAAATTAATAAAGGACACAGAAATAATAGGAACTTATCTATCTGGCATTTGTACTGCCACCATTTATCCTACCCCAGAGTGTGCACTACTCTGGATTCAGAGACCCAGACACTTGCTTGCATAGGCACGCCTGAAGGTATGCATCTGGAGTGGATACAGGACTGTGCAGATCTTGTGTGTGTTGGTCCAAGCTGAGCAGCCAGCTGCAAAATCCCTCTGCCACTGGAGCAGGCTCCACCAAATGCCAGCAGCTCTGGCTCACTGGACTGGACACTGCCTCTCTTTGGACCCATAGTTAGTCTATATCTCTGAGGTCTGTCCCAGGCAACACTTTCTCAAAGAGCCCATTTACTTACAGCCTCCTCCTGTGTGCTGGTTTTTGTGTAGTCCTTCTCAGCCACAGGCACAGCCAGAGTCTCTCCCCTCTAGGGCAATCAACAGCCCCTGAAGCAGCCTGCTAGATCTAAGCACTGCAGGCTCTCAAGCCCAGTCTGTAGCTGCAACACAATAGCTCCTGGACTGGATATAAGGCTCCTCCACATCAGCCTGGCTCCCCTCTCCCAAAAATAGAGAGACCCAGACTACTGAGCTCCTCTCTCAACATGCCTGGATAAGTCCTCCTTTCCTGGTTTCCTCAAGGACTCATGGGAGTTGTAGTCTCTAGGGCTAGATTATAGCACACAGCTTCCTCCCAGAAAAAGTCAAAGGCACCTTTAGTAAGGGGACTACATAGGGATGCTGAAGGAGAACAAGCCTAAGAACCATCTGTGATTACCTGTGCAGATCCTCCTCACTTTTTTCCAAAACGTGAACATGAAATGCCAACAGCTAGTTCAACTGAAATTGCTGTCAGGCCCAGATTGCTGGGCCTATAACCCTTTCCCTGTTTCAGTTAAGCTGAAATGCTTTGGCAAGGAAATGGATTTTTTGTACCAGATGGTTCTCCCAGTAACTTGGTAAATCCAGTTCTTAGGCTTTAACCACAAAGAGGCTTAAAATCAATTAGCAAATATTTTTAAAGGGGGTTTCTGCAATGAACAAGGAGTGTGAGGAATGTCATTGATTAGGAGCTTTTCAGGGCTTACAGACCAAAAGGATGAATGATAGTTTTTAAGAAAGATACTTTATAAATGGGGTGATACATGAAATGGGGTGATACATGACTGGGGTGAAGCTTACAAGTAGATGCTTCAATATTATCTTGTTTTTAAGCCTTTCTGAGTTATTTTCAGGATTCTATTTTCAACATTAATTCATATTTATACAACATTCTTGAAGATGAAAATATTCCTCCTTTTCCCAGGAGGATAATGAACAAGGAACAACATAGTCTGTGATGTCCTGCAGTTAATGGAGGAACAGCTGTGCATTCTCATCCAGAATGTCAAACTGCAGTTCTGGAGATGGGTAGGGGGGTTCTGGAACAGGACATTATATAGCATTAGCAACCAGCAACTTTCACTTCAGCTCCCAGACTCTTATTTTATCTTTGATTGCTAACATATGCACAAATACTGAGCTAGGTATATGAAAGGCGCCTGTCTTTGCTGGGCACTGCAAAAATGCCTACATTAGGAGACTGAGAGCCAAGCAAATACTTCACAAATATCCTTCAAATATTTGTTCAGATAAAATGATGAATTCACTTTGTGCATGTTTGCATTCCACAAGCATTCTAGCAGAATTATTTGAAAAAAAAATCAAATATTACACACTATTTGTGGTAAGCAAATTTTGAATATGTTCACTTTGCTTATCTACCATGGAAACCTGAGTCTAGAAGCTACTCTCCTCCAATCATAGTGCATCAGCAATACCATTGACCTATGTCCAGTCATAACCCAACCGACAAAATTCAAATTTACCATACTTAATTGTCATAATCAAGGGTTCATGTGTAATCTACAGAACAAGAAAAATTTGCAGAAATTATTCAGCAAAAACTTCAACAAACAAATATATATGAGAAATTGTGAAGTGCTCATAGATGGATTATAAAACGTAAATTAATAAAATACAATAAAAATGTTTTCTATAAATACCTCGTTCCTTTGTTATTATAAGCAAATTAGAACATTTATTATTTACCTCTGTACAGACATGAAAAACGATATGGTCCCTGCTGCAGGAATTTGCGGTCTGAAGTCATCCTATAAATTTAAGGAACAGGACTGGGGGCCCTGAAATTTCTTGAGAGGCAGTAAAGAATAGTACATGTCTGGCAGTTCTTTGTGGTGTTCTCTTTCTTAGACTTGTTTAAAAGGTAAGGCTATTTCATCACATAGGCAGTTAGTATTTTTCCAAAAAGAAGAATCTGAGGTTTTGAACAATCAAGCAATATGAGCCCTGCTTTCTATTCAGTACATAATATATGGTGATATATATTAGGTTTAAACAGAGCCCTAACAAATTCACAGTCAATTTTTGTCAATTTCATGATCATGATATTTTTAAAATTGTAAATTAAATAATTTCAGGTATTTATTTCTGAAATTTTACAGTGTTGTACCTGCAGCTGTTCTGACTCTCAAAAGGGTTGGGGAGTGGTTTGCTGAATTACCATCCTTACATTCTGACTAGGTATGGTACTGCCACCTTTCTGTGTTGCTGCTTGGGGAGAAGGCGGGGGAAGGAGGGAGAGACGGCACTCCCTTCAGAGCTGGGTGTCTCACCAGAAGATGATGCTTTCCAGACACCCAGTTGAAAGGCAATGCAGAAGTAAAAGTACACAAAAGACCAGATTTCATGGGGGAGACACAGTGTCATCATGCATGACACATGTCATGCCTGTGAACTTGGTAGGACCCTATTTATATATCTCTTGGGACAGATGATTAGAGCTGAACTAAACTCATCATAACATCCAGGTGACTTTTCTGTGAACAGGCTCTTGGCTCTGGGGGCAAGTGAAAACCTTCCTACCTGCTTTTTTGTAAGTGGTCTGAAGGGAACTTAAATCTCAGCTGCTTTGTCTACACTAGCCTTTTTCTCTTTACTTTTTCCACTCTTACCATCCTTAGTACAGTTTCACAGTTGGTATCAACAGTATGAGTGCTTAACCATCATGTCACCTAGACCTGAGCTATCTTAGGTGACTTTAGTGCTCCAGCAGCCTGCCTGCCTACACTGTAAGTCAAGCTGCTCTGGTGATATTAATGCCAGAAATTTTAAGAAACTAGTGGCTAGTGTAGAAACAACTAAAGATGTTATTCAAAGGCCATTAAAACCAGAGAAAGAGGAAACCAGAACTTCTTGGTAGGGGAAGCTTATATATTGGGAAAATTAATCTGAGCCATCCAAACTAGATTTCAAACCAGCTTCTGTTGGGGGTGAAATGTACATTTTGCACAGCCTGATTCAGAGTGTTAACCTTCACAAGTAAGCTTGGAACTTCACAGACATTTGCAGATAAAAGCTGGGACACCATGAAGAACCTGTGAGACTCAGGGGAGAAGATGTTCATCTTGCTTATGACAGATCCTGTTAAGTAAGCTATGGGGACAGCTCAGCAGCACATTTCATAATGGCATGCTACTCGAGTATTGTTCTGTTGAATTGGCTTTCAGCTCTGGATTGTTCTTTATTTCCCGTGCTATGCCAAAGAATGCAAATGTAGCTTTTATTTGAAAATAATCTGAATGAAAGGTGCTGTCCAAATTGGGATACTTACTGTTGGGCAGCATTGACAATGGGTGTGGGGAAAAACAAACAACTCAAGCAATGGCATACTTTTTTTTACCTATTGTAACAGCTCACACACAAAAACAGCTCTAAAAACATCGAGATCAGTAACCAACAAGATGACAAATAGCACGAGAAAATACTCTGAAGTGCAGACACTGATATGTCTGAAGCCTGAAATTTGGTAGAGTATTTTTGCTCATCACAACCTGAAGATCAGTAATTGAGAAGGACACATCCTGTTTTTTTTATTGAGTCTGTCTAAGAGTGATGATGGTGGCAAGTTAATTAATTATCTCCAGCATCAGTTTACTTGAAGATTTTTCCCCCCAGTAACCCATCAAAGAAGCTTGATAGAGGCCTTGATTAGGGAGATAATGAAGGAAATCTCCAGCAGATTAGATCATTTCTAGTCTAATTGCAGCCATTGTTAACATGGGCTGCTTTCATGGTTCTGGGATTCATGTCAGGGAAATTTCAGGAGTTTAAAAATCTACCTCAAATGTGATATTTATGGGATAAATTCAAGTAACTGCATATGTATCATATTTCTGTCAATGAAATGAGAAAAAAATCAAATCAGCTAAGTTATTATTAGGAAAAGATTGTGTCTGCATCCCATCTTGTGTTCTCTCAGTTCATTGGAATGGCCCATAGATCCCTGCCAATAGGGCATATGCAGGACAATGGGAAGAGGATATTCACTAATGTAATAGGTGAGTGCGGATTTTGATACCCTCTGTGCTTTCTTTGTGCCTGGAAGCTTCGCAAAGAGATTGATCATTTAACACAGACTGTAAATGGGGTGGTTCATTTAAATCCTTTTCACCACTCATCTGCCGCCTTCGCTGGTACAATTCAGTGATTTGCAGACCTCTGAATTAGATTGTCAAGGCACCCAAATGAGGAAGGTAGATCCTAATGGGCTGCTGAAATTACCTGGCAAACCTACTTTCTTGCTGCATTTCTGAGAGTGATCTTGCAGTGAGTAGAAGAGACATAGAGAAAAACTTGCCAAGATTGGATTCACTCTGATTGGGACACAGAACAGATGCAGTGAGACTAATAGAAAACATTCTAGCTTTCGAGTATAAGGCAGTACATGAATGTTGAAAGTGATAGGGCAAGCTCTGCCTTGTCTTACATCCCAGTAGCACAGCATGAAGTTGACAGTGCAGCATTTGGCCTGCTGTGTGCGATGGGACGGCCAAGGAACTGTTCCACTCTCCTGGTAGTGTGATAATTATGATTGTGTTTAAGACTGTGTGCGTGAAAAAGAAAGAGGGAGAAGTGTATGTTGATTTTCAAAAGGTAAACTTACATACACTCAAAGAACCAAAAGCCAGTGAGCTTCAGACTGAGCCAGTTGCTGCTGCTGGCTCTATCTACTTGTGCTGAAGAAACATCTCTGGAAAGTGAAGTCTCTATCCATGGAATAGAGACAGAGACAGAGACAGTGAAGCAAGCTCCCCCACACTGCCCATACTAATAATATTTCCTTTCTTCCTGCATAAATTAAACCGTTCCTTCTAGCTGAAGCACTAGCAAAATGGCTCGGGCCTAATTATGTAATTAACAGCGAGTTTTCATTAGCAACTGGTGGTCCACGGAAAGGTTTTCATTGAGCCAGGTGGGCCACAGGCCAAAAGGATTGAGAACCACTGCTCTAGATATTTTCCAAGGTGTTTGATGCTCAGCAAACTACTCCTGGACATAGGCTGACTGTGGATTGCTCCTATCCCAGATGTGCCATTTTATAAAAGCCTGGGGAGCGGAAGTGGAAAAAGGTCTGATGGAAATGCAATGATAATAATGGTGAAGTTCTTAAATGGAACACAATATGAAAATAGAGCATCACCATCATCACAGTTATTAAATGCCCTGCTGCTGCCTTATCTTCTAGCTGGCAAATGGTAGATGATGAGAAGCGACCTTCCTTCACACCACACACTGCTATCCTCATTCTACAACTGCAGACTGGGTCCATGGAAGTGGGCTGAAATAAAAAGAGAGAGGTGGGGAAGTAGAAAGTGTTTTATGGGATTAAATGTCCCAGAATGAAGTAAAGCAATTTCCTTCCATCTCCTGCCATTTCCTTGTGGAGGCTTATCATCTCCAGCTGGGACAATATAAAGCCCCATTTAATCGAGATCCATTTAACACTGAATCACGTTAACAAGATTACTTAGCCAGGGCTAATTCAGTATTTGCTGAAGTGCAGTATCCAGGGTGAGTAATCTCTATGTGCTAGTGGCAGGTTCAGAAACAGGTTAGCCAGTGGCTTAGCATCACAGACAAAACATGGAAAGTACATGGAGGACCATGACAATGAAAATCCAGCTCGTTTAGCCTATTTGGGCATTTCATTTCCCCTATTCCATGTTATTTGAGATCACTGTGGACTGGGTTTCATCATTACCCCATAGGATCATAACAGAGGAATTATTTTCTTTGTCCTTTCTAGCAGTTGTGCAGGAAAAGCAGCAAAATCCTCTTGTGTCATTATCTGATGTTAAGTGTATACCACCCTTTTCTGAATTAAGTGGCACAGTATTTTTTGCCTGAAACTGAATTCAAAAGGTTTTGCCTTCCATCAGGAGATAACTCAAGATTTGAGAACTAATTATATGCACACAAGTGATAGGCATTCATACAAGTTTTTTAAAGAAGATTCTTACAATTCAGTCATTTAAAAGTATAGCACTAAGCGCTTTATTATTTATGGTTATTATTAATGGCAGCAACATACTTCACTCACAGTGGGTGTGAAGTGCCCATTTTAAAAAGGGAAAAATCTATTTTCCAGGATTCATAAAATACCATCATCATTCCATAGAAGAAGAAGAAGAAATAATAAACAATACTAACCTTTTACATGTCTTTATTGCCTTACTCCTGAGGCTCTCAGGAGGGTATGCCTACACTTCCACCCTAGTTCCAACTAGGGATGCAAATGTAGGCATTCGGAATAGTAAATGAAGCCGGGATTTAAATAGCATAATCTCGGCCGTGTGCTGTTTCGGAACCCAGCTGTTTCGAAACTGAAAGTGCATTACAAAATGAAGAGTAACGTTAATTCGAACCAAGGGGTTTGATTCGAACTAACACAGCATTTTCATTTTCGAAACAGCTGGGTTCCGAAACAGCATGCGGCCAAGATTATGCTAATGAAGCATGGGATATTTAAATGCTGGCTTCATTTACTATTTCGAATGCCTACATTTGCATTCCTAGTTCGAACTAGGGTGCAAGTGTAGACATATCCTCAGAGTGGCTTAGACAGGATTAACCCTCTCAGTGTCCCAAAAATGTCCCCAAACAAGCTTGAGCTGTGATGAAATATGTACTTCTTAATACATGATCAAAATAAAGTGTTTGCTTATTATGTGGGCAGTGAAAGATTACATGGTGATCATCACAAGATCATCACAACCATTCATCTTCTTACCTTTAAGTGCATGGATTTTGGAAACAATGTGATTGTTAATTACAATGCTGTCATGTAGCCACCTTAACTTTTTTCTCTATTAAATGAATGAAAGGTTTATTTGATTTTGTTTTGCTTTTTAATCTGTAAAATTTTGTAGGTTTTATTTATTTGTTTATTTATTTATACATATATCTTGCATTGTTTCCTTTTCTTTTGTGTAGGCGAAAGAAGACACAATCTGTAAACAAATGGGACAGGTGGGTCACCAGATTGTTAAAGAACCATGTGGAGGAGAAGAATCTAATAACAGTTCCTACAAAGCTCTGCCTCATTCAGGACCTGATCCAAAGCCCAGTGGTATCAGTGGAAAGACCATTATATTGACTTCAGTTGGCTTTGGATCAGGCCTTGACTGGGCTTCTGATGGATTACTTAGGTAAGGTAGAAGTGAGTGCATACCCATGACAGTCTACTTTCACTTAATTATAAAGCATAAAGAACTCACGAAGTGTCAGAACCTAGAGTGGAACTCAAGAATGACTAGAATTGAGTGATTTTGTCTCATCTGCTATACCATTTTATCTGCCAACCAAGTCCCTAATCCTTCACTGTGCTTTACTTGACCTATTTTTAATAGGCAAGGCACTGTTCAACCAGTTCAGAGTTCCTGGCTTGTGGCAAGAATACTTGCACAAGAGGGCTTATCCCTGAGCGGGACTGTCGGAGTATTTGCGCAAGAACCACTGATTTTGTACAGTACAAAGTCAGTATTCTTGCGCAAATACCCACGGCCAGTGTAGACAGGTGGCAAGATTTTGCGCAAAAGCAATTGCTTTTGCGCAAAATCTTGCCAGTCTAGACGCAGCCTAAGAGTTTCCTCCCATGAGCACAATACATTTTGTGTTGTGCACCAGTACTGAGTTTGTGGCTTGTTTGGATGTGCCACTGTGGCACCCAAGTTATTAATAAATATCTTATGAACCTCTACCTTTCCCCTCTGCTGCCCTGTCTACTCCCCTTGCTCCATCAGCTCCCCTGGTGCCTGCTGCCCCCCCCAATCCCTCATCCACCTCTGCTGTCCTGACTCCTGCCCTTCTCACTGCCCTCAGCCTTCCTGATACCTGCCCCCTCCACCAGTCTTTCTCTCCCCCGCCCCATGCACACTCCTTCAGTAGCCCCACTCTGATCATGTGAGCTACCCCTCCTCATCCCCTCTTCTAACACCTCCCACTACACACCTGCCCTGCCTCTCTCCTCTGGTGCTGGTCCCTCCCCTGAAGGTGTCTGCCCTTCTGCTTCACCCCCCAGAATCCCCCTAACCTTCCCTTAGCCCTGCACCCTCCTGGTGCCTCCCCCTTCCCTCACTGCCCCTGCCCCCTTTTCCTTCTTTTTTCCTGATGCCCACTCCCTCACCACCCCCATTCCCATCATGCCCCTCTGTGCCCTCACATGTGCCTTGCTCTATCCCCACCTTCCTCATGCCCACCCCTTCTTTCAAGCCTTCTCCCAGCACTTCTCCTTCTCCCCTCTAGCCCCCAAAGCCCTTCCCCTCTCCTCTCCTAGCACCATTCTGCCCCCCCCCTCCCTGACACCTCCCCTCCTGCCCTTTTCCTCATTGTCTCCACTTGGCCCCCTGGCATTTGTCTCTCTCCTACACCCTGTCCCTTGGTGCCTTCCCCTTTCTTCTCCTGACCTGCCCCCCTCTCCTCAGCACAAGCCCCTTCCTCTCCGACCCTTACCCCCTATTTTTCCCTCCTCTTCCAGCAGCCGCCAACTGGTCTGTAACAGAGTTCTAGGGTCACCTTGACTGTCACCCTTCTGGTGCTCCCTCTACTCTGTCTTTCTTAGGTTTCTCAGCCCCCTTTTGGGCCACAAACCCCACCCCACAGTCTCTGGTTCCCAAAGTTCCGGAAGTCTCCCCATCACTTGGTGCCTGCACTGGGTCCAACTTGTAGGGTTGCCAGGTAGACCCTCAAAAAAACGAGACACACTTGATATTGGGGGAGGAGGAAGAGGGACTGGCTGGGGGGCAGGGACTGGATGGAGAAAGAGGGGGGCTGGAGGGAAGAGGGGATGGGAAGCAGCTCTGGAGGGAGTGGGGGCCAGGCGCACTGCCCCCGACCCCCTCCCCTCCCCTCCCTGAGGCCAGCCGCACTGCCCCCGACCCCCTCCCCTCCCCTCCCTGAGGCCAGCCGCACTGCCCCCGACCCCCTCCCCTCTCTGAGGCCAGCTGCATTGCACCCGACCCCAACCCCGGCCCCCTCTGCTCCTCTCCCCTCCCCTCCCCTCCCCTCCCCTCCCCTCCCCTCCCCTCCCCTTCCTTCAGCCAGCTGTGCTGCCACCGACCTTGGCCCCCTCCCCAAAGCCAGCCACGCTGCCCCCGACTGCCTCTTTCCATGGGGACCGCCTCTTTCCATGGGCTGCCCTGCCGCCTCCTTCCATGGGGTCCTAAAACCCGCCGGTTTTCACCGTGCATGCGCAGCAAACCCAGCACGGCGTCCGTTCCCCTGAGCGCCGAAGCGTCTCTCCTTCGCTCACGCTCCCTTTGAAACATTAGGGTGTGCCTGGGCACACCCGGCACATCCCGTGTGCACGCCTATGAAGGGAGATTTAGGCTGGACTTTAGAAACAACTTTCTAACTGTCATGGTGGTTAAGTAATGGAATAAATTGCCAAGGGAGGTTATGGAATCTCCATCATTGGTGATATTTCAGAGGAGATTATACAACAATCTGCCAGGGATGATCTAAAAATTCTAAATGGTACATGGTCCTTCTCCAAGTGCAGGGGACTGGACTTGATGATGATTCTCTGCAGTAGCTGCCAATCAGTAGGCTTAAAAGAATTCAATCTTTGTTATAATTTTGAGGAATAATATCAATGTTTATTTTGAAGTATTTTTTCAATTGTGTATCAATTTAAATTATGGAAGGGGGGAGATCAAACAATAGGGAGATCAGACAATTATTTAATGACAGCAGATGTTGGGATTCAAAACGTTAAAGCTTTCTAACCATTAAAACACAAAACTGTCAACCTCACATGTCAAAATTTACCAAGTTAATATCCTTAAATCAAACTCTAGCAGCTTTTTCCTGACATTGACTCTGCAAATGTTGATCCTCACCAGGGCCACAGCTGGATTATTGCATCCAATTCTGGGAAGAATTTCAGAAAGGATGTGGGCACATTGGAGAAAGTCTAGTGGGGGGCAACAAAAATGATTAGGGGACTGGAGCACATGACTTATGAGGAGAGACTGAGAGATTTGGTTTTATTTAGTCTACAAGGGTATGTCTACACTACCCCACTAGTTCGAACTAGCGGGGTAATGTAGGCATACCGCACTTGCAAATGAAGCCTGGGATTTGAATTTCCCGGGCTTCATTTGCATAAGCGGGGAGCTGCCATTTTTAAAACCCCACTGGTCCGAACCCCGTGCAGCGCGGCTACACGGGGCACGAATTAGGTAGTTCGAACTAGGCTTCCTAGTTTGAACTACCGTTACTCCTCGTGAAATGAGGAGTAACGGTAGTTCGAACTAGGAAGCCTAGTTCGAACTACCTAGTTCGTGCCCCGTGTAGCCGCGCTGCACGGGGTTCGAACCAGCGGGGTTTTAAAAATGGCAGCTCCCCGCTTATGCAAATGAAGCCTGGGAAATTCAAATCCCGGGCTTCATTTGCAAGTGCGGTATGCCTACATTACCCTCCTAGTTCGAACTAGGAGGGTAGTGTAGACATACCCCAGAAGAGAAGAGTGAGGGGGAATTTGATAGCATCCTTCAACTTCCTTAAGAGAGATTCCAAAGAGGATGGGGAGAGGCTGTTCTCAGTAGTGATGGATGGCAGAACAAGGAGCAAGTTTCACATTGCAATGGGCGAGGTCTAGGCTAGATATTAGGAAAAACCATTTCACTAGGAGAGTGGTGAAACATTGGAATGGGTTACCTAAGGAGGTGAAGGAGGAATCTCCATCCCTAGAGGTTTTTAAGACCCAGCTTGACAAAGTCCTGGCTGGGATGATTTAATTGGGATTGGCTGTGTTTTTAGCAGGGATTGGACTTGAAGACTACCTGAGGTCTCCTGAGGTTTCAATCCTATGAGTCTAATGCAAACTTATTTCAGGAGTTTTTGTGGTGAGATGAGATCAACATTTAGCAAGAAATGTCTAATCCTTCCCCAAGTCTCTCCATCCATAATGGAGCACTTGCACCCTGTGGAAAAGATGCCTGAGGAGACTACGAGGAAAGTGCCTTTAAGGAGAAGGGATTTGTAAAAGGGACAGAAACCATGAAGGATGAGTGCTCATGTGGAAGGAAGAGGTGTAGACTAGAGGAAGGAACTGGGAGGGCTCCAGAGAGTGGGAGAGATTGGAATGCCCAAAAAAAGAGGGAAGATAAGATTGTTCACCAAATGATGGGAACAAGAATATCCTGAAAGAAGCATCCCTGAGGCAGCTCTCCAAGGAAAGAGAGCAGTTGAGAGCCCTGACTTCAAATGATGAGCTTGTCTCTGTGAACCAGATTCAGAAGTTAGTTGGACTGACACAAGGTGGCACAAGGTGATACCAGAGATGTGAGGAATACCTGAACAATACATGCTTATGATTGTGTTAATCTTTGCAGTTGGTAATGAGAGCCTCTGAAGGCGATGTTCTTTTATGCATTGAGGGTTGTATGGACTTGTCTATACCAAGGTGAGGGGAAACAAAAGCAGGATTCACGTATGGCTGCACACCTAAAAACGAGACAGCAGAGGCAGAGCATGTTTTGGCCTATGTTTGTTCATTTGTTTTTTAATTTTCAGTTCACCAAAAAAAAATTTGGATCAACTTTTAACTTTTTATTTTTCAGAAAGCCAGTGAATGGAAATATCGGGTATTTACATAGATTTAAAATAAGCTATATTTTGAGCTGGAAGGAAATGAACAGTTAGACATAAGTCAACATTTCAGATCAGGCTGATATTGTTAAGTGCCTCAAGAATGGTTTGATGAATTTTCTTCAAACTTTGTGGAAACATTCTCCTTTGCCTACAGAGAACATATTTCAATTTTCAGGTCAATCCAATTTTACAATCAACGTTATATGGGAGACAAAACAGGATTTATAATGGAAGCCAGCTGCACCTTGACATCTCTTCATAATAAGGTGGTGTTCTAGTTTTCTTCCTGACTCAAGCAATGCTGAAACCATATTTAGCAACGGACAGATTAAAATGAGAATTGTGGAAGCATGAAGTCTTGTTATCTATAAGAGTTTCCACAGCTGAGGCTCAGCCATGCATTCATTGCCAATTCAGATCACGAAGTTTGTCCCTGTGGAGCTTCCATATGTTTCTCTCCCTAGAGGAGCTATGAATGTCAATGCACCCATTGGCGTGCAGTATGTGCAAGTCCTCCAGAGGATGAAATGAGAACTGACATTAATTGGCCACTATTGCCCTTTGTAACTTTTAATCGTTGTCCATTTTTTTATGAGTCAGGAAAAATAAAGCTATATTTAGTGTGACACACAAGCCTGGCACTGAGAGATACATTTCCATATAGGAAATCATCAGAGATGAATCTAAGGACTAGCTACATACAATGTTCATATAATACAATGCAAAAAAAGTAACTACATAAGCATGGGAACCAGGGATGCGGGGAGTGCTGCGCATACCTCGGGTTTGTGCGGTGTCCCAGCTAAAAGCCCTGTGTCCAGGGGCTCTACAGCTTCTCATGGTCCTGGCCCTGTGCCTGGGTCATAGTCTCTATCCCTGCACCCAGAATCTTGGCTGCTGGCCCTGCACCCAGGGCTCCTCTACTTGCCCCAGCCCAGGGCCCCGCACCCATCCCCATCTGTAGCCCGGCCTTGGCTGCCTTACTACTATTCACATCCTCCCTCATCCCGGAGCTATGGCTCTAGGGAGTAGTGAGGGCCACAGCTCAGCACCTCCATTCTAAAAACGGTTCCAGCACCACTGCATGAATGAGTACATAGGTCGTTCAAGTGAACTTCCACTTATGATCTTTACAGAGCACTTGGTACTGCATTGAGAAACTAGTCTAGAAAATTACCATTGAAGTTATCATTTTAAACACATTTTCTTCACTCCCATTTACCAAAATATGTAAACTAACCATTTCTACGCTCCTTCAATTGGAGAATTAAGAGGCTTTACAAACATTAATTAAGTTTCACATCATCTCTGTGAGACAGATTAGTATCATTAATGACATTTTGCAGACAGATAAATTGAGTATAACAAGATTAAATACACTTCTCTTAGGTCACCCAACAAACCAGTGGCAAAATCAGGCATAGAACCCAGAAGGCCTGTCTCTCCAATCATTTCTCTAAAAACTGGCACCTTCCCTTTCCTTTCCAGGAATCTACAATGTTTCTTTGATTTTAAGCCATCATTTCTCATTAAATGGCCACCTTCTTGTCCAACTATGAGTGTCAGTTTTATCTGTTAAAGTCTTATTTTACCAGGAAATCATCAGGGGGAGAGTTTGTATCTCAAGGTACGTCTAAACTTCATGGCTCCGTCGACGGAGCCATGTAGATTTGTTTGTTTGGCAAAGTCAAATGAAGCCGTGATTTAAATGATCGCGGCTTCATTTAAATTTACATGGCTGCCGCGCTGAGCCGACAAACAGCTGATCAGCTGTTTGTCCGCTCAGCGCGCTAGTCTGGACGCTCCCCTGCCGACATCAAAGCCCTTTGTTGGCAGCCCCGGTAAACCTCATCCCACGAGCCATGTAAATTTAAATGAAGCAGCGATCATTTAAATCGCCGCTTCATTTGACTTTGCCTATGTGTCTAATCTACATGCCTCTGACGACAGAGGCATGTAGTCTAGACAGCCTCAGAGTGCAGCAGAGGGTATTAAAGAGTATAGTGGAGAGTATTAAAAGAATATGTATGCTCAGTGGTATTGTTTGCTAGTTAGTTAAGCTCTGTAGGTTTTCTAAGGTTCACAGTTTCGATTTACATAACCATGCCAATGTTTGGGTGCTTACCTTGATTATACCCAAACTATTCCTAACTCCTGAATCTCCAATACTGGCCTGGGAATCTCAGGAGAACAAGTAGGTGACATTTCCTATCAATTCCTGTGTACATTCATGGAAGGATTCTAAAGCAAAGAGAGCCTAGACCCTGATCCTGCTAAGACTTGAAGCATGAATAGTTTCATTCAGTTCAATGGAATTCATCACATGCTCAAAAGTTAAGCATGCACCTAAGTCTTTGCAAGATTCAGGATTTAGCCAGCCAGTCTATTACCTGGCATTTTTTTTCTTGAGGGCAATGGTTATAATGAAGGAATAAGTATCTGGATGTAATCAGAAAATAAAACAGAGGAGCTCCCCAGCTTGTGTTCAGCCCAAGCACGTGATGACTGAGTATGGAGCATCATCATTCCAAAGGCCCTCTCTTGCCCTGACTTTTCAAACAGTCATTCCCATATTGAAGAGTTACCTCTAAAGACCTATGCAGGAAGAGCAAAAGATTGAGCCTGTTAATCTCCAGGTCACTAAGAATCACACCGTACTCCTGCACCCTGTCACACGTGTGGGCAATAATTTTAGCCAGGGGGGCACTTCAGAAATTTCTGAAGAGGCCCTGGGCCACCCCAGAAAAGCCAGTTCCTTGGGCTGAAGGGGCGGGGCCAGGATACTTCTGTGCTCCCTCATCCAGACCCTGCTTGGCCTGGGGTAGGGTAACACGTGAAGTCTTTGCTCCCACTTCCTGAGAGAACAGCTGGCTGTTCAGAACAGCTGGTAGTTCCCTCTAGTGCCCATGCCCCTGGTAGTAGGAGGAGAGTTTGTGCACTCACCCCTACCCCCAGGCCAATCAGGGTCTGTGGACGGGAAGCACAGAAGTGTATTGGCGGTGCCCCTTCCATCCGAGGCCCTGCCCCTCTGGGGTCAATCAGTGCCTGGGAGTGGGGGCAGCATGCAAAATCTTTTGCTCCCTGCCCTGCAAGGGGCACACGGTGCTTAGCGTTAACCTTGGGGGTTGATTCTAAGTGCCATGTGCCACTGATGGGGGAGGAAACTTTGTGTGCTCTCCCGTCCCCAGGCTCTAGATGGCCTGGGGGTGGGGGAGCAGCAGAGCATCTGCAGGCCAGATAAACCCGCTTGGTGAGCTGGATCCAGCCTGTGGAGATGGTTTAACCCACCCGTCCTGTAACATCTTGCTTCTAGGTGGACTAGTTATACAGCCAGAACTGCTGTTTTTAATGGCATTACAGCATCACTACTTACAGTCTTGGCTGGAACCAGAAAGTTCCCAGATGTATATGAAAAATGAGAAATGGGGACAGACCAGAATTGTATGGCTATTAAAAATATAAATAATGAAGTTACCCAATATTTTCAGACCCCAGAAAAATACATGATTTGAGCTATGGGTGAATTTTGGTGCATAGTTACTTTATCTAATTAGGTACAAACAGACATTTAATTGAGGACCTGACATTTTCTTCTGTCCTGTTCTTATATATGACCAAAAATTTGAGCTCCTTTAAATAAAGTAAGCCTTATTCTCTCCAAATCCTCCTTAACTTCAGCTTTCTGTGTATCAAACGTGGTATATATTGATCTCACCTGAATACTTACATGGCCTCATTACTACAGTATTGATTATAACACAATTTTTAATACAGTTATTTTCACAATACCCTGTGAAACAGGCCAGTGCTGTTATCTTCATTTTACAGATGGGAAACTGATGCCCAGATAAACTAAGTAACTTGCCCAAAGTTGCATAGGAGCCCTGTGTCAGGTCAGGGAATTGAACTTAGATTTCCCAATGGCCATGCTGGTATTCACTGGATCATCCTTCTCCTACAAAGGAAGAGACCTCAAGCGATCATTGAGTCCAACCCCCTTCTAAACATAGGACCAATCCCAACTAAACCATCTCCCTAGGTAACCAATTCCAATGCTTCACCGCACACATAGCAAAATAGTTTTGCTAATATCCAACCTCCCCCACTGCAATTTGAGACCATTGCTCCTTGTTCTGTCATCTGTCACCACTGAGAACAGCCTCTCTCCAGCCTCTTTGGAACCTCCCTTCAGCTAGTTGAAGGCTGCTATCAAATCCCCCCTCACGCTACTCTTTTGTAGACTAAATAAACCCAAATCCCTCAGCTTCTCCTCATAAGCCATGTGCTCCAGCCCCCTAATAATTTTTGTTACCCTCTGCTGGACTTTCTCCAATGTGTCCACATCTTTTCTGTAATGGAGGGCAGGGTGTGTGTGTGTGTGTGTGTGTGTGCAGAATTTTGCACAAAACTCCAGATGCGGCCTCACCAGTGCAGAATAAAGGAGAAAAATTACTTCACTAGCTCTGCTGGGAATGGTTCCACTAATACACCTCAGTATGTTGTTAGCTTTCTTGGCTACAAGGGCACTCTGTTGACCATATCCAGCTTCTCATCCACTGTAACCCTCATGTCCTTTTCTACCGAACTGCTACTTAGCCAGTCAGACCCCAGCCTGTAACAATGCTGGGATTCTTCTGTCCCAAGTGCATGACCCTGCACTTGTCATTGTTGAACATCATCAGATTTCTTTTGGCCTAATCCTCTAATCTGTCTAGGGGTATTCCACGAGGCGTACAGCTAGTTCGGATAGGAAGCCTAATCCGGACTAGCTAGTCCGTGCCGCGTGGCTACACGCGGCACGGGGTCCGATCTAGCCGGCATTTAAAAATGGCGCCGGCCAGCTTTATGCAAATGAAGCCTGGGAAATTCAAATCCCGGGCTTCATTTGCAACTCCGTATGACTACATTACCCCCCCCCCTAGTTCGAACTAGGGGGGTAGTGTAGACATACCCTAGGTCACTCTGAACCTAATTCCTGCCCTCCAAAGGATCTACCTCTCCCCCTAACTTAGAGTTATCCACCAACTTGCTGAGGGTGCAATCCATCCCCTCATTCCAGGTCATTAATAAAGATGTTGAACAAAACCCACCCCAGAACTGACCCTTGGGGCACTCTACTTGATACCAGCCGCTAATCAGACATTTAGCCATTGTTCACTACCCATTGAGACAGACAATCTAGCCAGCTTTCTATCCACCTTACAGTCCATTTATCCAATCTATACTTCTTTAACTTGCTGTGAATGATACTGTGGGAGACCATATCAAAAGCTTTGCTAAAGTCAAGGTATATCACATCGATCGACTTCCCCATGTCCACAGAGCCAGTTACCTCATCGTAGAAGCTAATCAGGTTGGTCAGGCACGACTTGCCCTTGGTGAATCCATGCTGACTATGTTCACTTTCATCTCTTCCACATACTTCAAAATGGATTCCTTGAGGATTCGTCCAAGATTTTTTCCATGGCCATGTCTGGCTGTGGAAACATGCTTCCCGTGCATTTTGCATGCATATCTTCTAAGGAAGTCTCAAGGGACTATGACCATCAGAGTTTTGTAAACCATTAAGGATCTGAGGGTATGTCTACACTACAAAGTTAGTTCGAACTA
This sequence comes from Pelodiscus sinensis, assembly GCF_049634645.1. Lineage (NCBI taxonomy): Eukaryota > Metazoa > Chordata > Testudines > Trionychidae > Pelodiscus > Pelodiscus sinensis. The sequence goes on along the minus strand of NC_134730.1, from coordinate 7,375,861 downwards.
ACGCACGTTAGTTAGAACTAACTTTCATAGGCGCTACACTAGCGCTCTGTTAGTTCGAATTTAATTCGAACTAATGGAGCACTTAGTTCGAACTAGGTAATCCTCATTCCACGAGGATTAAGCCTAGTTCGAACTTACTAGTTCGAATTAAAGGCTGTGTAGACCCTTAATTCGAACTAGTGGGAGGCTAGCCCTCCCCAGGTTTCCCTGGTGGCCACTCTGGCCAACACCAGGGAAACTCTACTGCCCCCCTCCCGGCCCCCGACCCCTTAAAGGGGTACGGGCTGGCTATGGTGCCCGTGCCAGGTGCAAGCCTGCCAGCACCCAGCCAGCAGACCCTGCACCTGGCACGGCTCGAGCCAGCCACCCGATGCCCCTCAGCCCTCCCCCTCTTCCCGGGACCAGGCTGGCGGCTCCCGGGAGCTTGCCCGGGACCGCAAGAGGCGGGCACCCGCTTGGGCTAGTGTGGACATCGTGGATCTCATCCACGATCTCCACACTAGGCACAGGAACGTGGCCAGCTAGGGCAGGAGAGCTGCCAGCCTGGCCACCCAAGAGCAGGTGTGCATGAAAATCAAGGGGGTCCACTGAGACCCCTGACCCTGAGCCCTGAGCTTACAATGGCCGTCCTGGGTCAGACCAAAGGTCCATCTAGCCCAGTAGCCTGTCTGCCGACCGCGGCCAACCCTAGGAACCCTGGAGGGGATGGACCAAAGACAGTGACCAAGTCATTTGTCTCGTGCCATCCCTCTCCAGTCTTCCACAAACCTTGGGCAGGGACACCACTCCTACCCCCTGGCTAATACCACTCCATGGACCCAACCTCCATGACTTGATCTAACTTCCCTTTAAACTCTGTTCTAGTTGTAGCCTTCACAGCCTCCTGCAGAAAGGAGTTCCACAGGTTGACTCTGCGCTTTGTTAAGAACAACTTTCTGTTACTAGTTTGAAGCCTGCTACCCATTCCTTTCCTTTGGTGTCCCCTAGTCCTTCTTTATGGGAACTCAGGAAGAACTTTTCTGTATGCACCCTCTCCACCCAACTTCTGCTTTTATAGTCCTCTGTCCTGTCCCCCCTCCGTCTCCTCTTTTCTAAGCTGAAAAGTCCCAGTCTCTTTAGCCTCTCTTCATATGGGACCTGTTCCCAACTCCTGATCATTTTAGTTGCCCTCCCCTCTCTCTTCCCCTCTCCCACCTCCTTTTCCCAGTCTCCCCCAGTTTTGTTCAATAAAGACAGATTCCATTTTGGAACACAATTGTCCTTTATTTTGTACATCAAGAAAAGGGGCTAGGGAAGGGTAAGTGGAAGGAGGTGAGGGAGGAATGGGGTACGAGCCCCCGATGGGGAGGACTGGGCTGGCTCTGCGGGCTTTTGGGGTGGAAGGTCTCCTGCAGCCCCCCAATTGCCCCCTCTCCCCAGATAGCAGCCTGCGGCAAGCGCAGCCGGGATGATGGCCGAGTGCTGTGATGTGCCCAGTGTGGGTACTCCGGGCACTCCAAGCCAGGACTGCTTTGCAAGCGGGGCACCCCTGAGAACTGTCTGTTCGGGGTGGGGGTCGGGACTCTTTAAGCACAGCCCTCGGCTAGCCTGAGACAGCATCTCCATGCTCTAAGTCCTCCTCTGATGCCCTGCCGGCACTGCTTCCGGCCATCCTTAAGCCCAGTTCAGGGTCCACTTAATGTGGACATGCTAGTTCGAATTAGCAAAACACTAATTCGAACTAGTTTTTTAGTCTAGATCCGTTAGTTCGAATTAGCTTAGTTCGAATTAACCAATTCGAACTAAGTTAGTTTGAATTAACGTTGTAGTGTAGACGTACCCTGAGTTATTACCAGTTGTGACTACTTGCTTCTTGTCCACTTCCAAAGCCTGACTCAGGAGCACTATTCCTAACTCTTGACGGGTCTGCCTTGTAACCAGACTATAGAGAATGTTTTGTTGGCCTCTCATTACTGAGTGCTTGCTTCACTGAGGGTTATATCCAAATTTCTACATTCAAACTATGATCTTGTTTTTACCCTCTTTTAATAATACTGGCTCTACTTCTAGTGCCACTGCTATAAGTCAATTAAAATAAAGAAGCATGCAAATTCCAGCAACAACGTAGGCAGACATCATAGCACCCAGGATAAAAGCATGCAGCAAGTCAGTCTACCTATAGCAAAAGTACATGTACAAATACATTGTAAACCTCCTACAGCAGAAACACACACTCACGGTGACAGGAGAACCTTTAAATGTTCTGACTTTAGTTCAGATAAGCATCCAAATCACCCCCAGGGCAGTTTTCGGAAAAGGGAACAATAAAGAGCACATCTACTCTGCAATGAACAATGCTAGCTACAAGTGAGACAGATGACAACCAGTTTATAATGGGATTTCATTCCTAGATTTCTAGACTGTGGTGTCCAACTATAGAAGCATAACAAAAGCAATAGAATAATTCTTTTTGCAATTCATCCATTACTGGCTGCTCTACTACATTCACCCTAACTAAAATATGCCTAGATTCATTTATAACTCAGATTTATTGAGAAACTGTTTCTTGTTTTGATTAAAAACACCTATCAGTTTTATCCGTAAAAGAGAACAGACATAAAACAAAACATAGAACACAGCAAAAAATAGAACAGAATTTTTTCAAATTTTGGAATATCTACAAAATAATTTTGAATAAAATCAGGAAAAATATTGGCATTTTCAAGATATTTCCTTCCTGCTTTTCCATCATCTGTATACATACTTTTTTAAATTCTGAAAGTTCAAACTGAGAGAATATCTTACATTTGCAGAATATTCCCCTCTATTTCATCCCATTTCTAGCAGAATGAGCTGAGGAAGGCAGATAACAATAGTTTCTGTTTAAATCCTCGACAGCTTATTTTTATTTTAAACATGGTCTCATGATATTTATAAATCTGACATTGTATAATATCAGAAAAACTTGTTTCAGGCTCTGCTTTTGCAGTTCACGTTAAAGAGAGGGAATGTGGTCTAACAGCGACTTTGTGACTTCTGGGCTCTAGTCACACTCATAGCACTGACTTAATGTGTGACCTCGTGGAATTCACTCTGGCCTCAACTTTAAGTATGTGCAAATAATAACTCAGCAAATATTAACAGGGGGAAGATGTATGGCAGGGGTTCAAAAGACTAATTAATTCACATTGTACATTGCTATGGAATCTTCAAATAGAAGACACTAAACAAAGTGAAAAATTTCATTAAAATAAAATACATGAAACTAGCAAGGCAACCTGGTTGAATTATTTACTGTGAATTCAGCCCATTTTTTCTGGCAGTAAATATATTATAAATCAATCCACTGTGCTGGTTTGACCAGTTTTACTGGCTAGAATAATTTTAAGATTCTGATTTACTGGAGAAGTATTTAATTTGCCTATTCATTACTTGTTAATCAGTGAATGTGACTGGCTACATCGGTCACCATGGTATTGTTTCTGTTTCTAGAGTGGATGGCTAAACCTTTATTAAGAGAATAATGAATAGAGAATATTTTGTTGGCATGTTAAAATGGATGATTGGGTGAAGAATAGTTACTCCCTACACATCTTCAAATAAATCCCCATTCAAATGAATGTTCAATAGCAAACAACAGTAGGCACACACATAATTCAACTGGTCAACGGTTCGTTCATAAATAGATCCCTGCAAATCTGAAGATACCCACTTTATACACGTCTGCAGATGTGGATGCGGCTGAGGATATCTGTGGCTAATTTTTGTGGATGAGGATATCAATTTTGTATGTAGAACCCTGCAAATCTGTGCATATCTGCTTTATATCCATGGGTATCTGCATCCACGGATGTGGATGTAGATATCTGCGGCTAATTTTTATAGATGCAGATACCAATTTTGTATCCATGCAGAACTCTATTCCTAAACATTGGTTTTCACTATTTCTCCTGCTTTACCTACCTGCATGCTTGAAATATGGAGGCAGTCAGCCTATTACTGAAAATCTAGTAGTACAAAGAAAAGTCTACAGAAATAAATTAATAATTAAAAGCTAATGAAAAAAAGAAAATGAATAAACACTTTCTATGCACACCCTCACCATAATCACTTTGCTTGTGCTGTGCCTTTCCCTCCATATCCTTTATGTTTGTAAGCTCTTCTGAGTGAAAATTGCATTCTGCTCAGTGGTTGTACAGATCCTGGCAGAGTAGGGCCTTTGGTCACTTCTGCATTTTACATAAACAAGGAAAAACCCACTGAGTTATTAACTGGATCCAACCAAAGGGAATTTTATAGAAACAAACTCCCATCCTTTAATACACCTGTCCTTTGGTCCAAAATTCAAAATTCATGCAGATAGTCACATTCCAAGCTTTTCCAACAGCAAATGCCAGAAACCGGCAGTGCTTGAAACTATACAAAAAAGCTCACTCTTACTCAAAGCTGCCACCTCTTGCCTGTTTTTGCTGATTACATGCCCCACCCCCTTGCATGTAAATTATTTTGGTATGTTGGTGTTAATGATGTGTCCAGTTCAGTTAGCCTGTTCATCAGTATTGTTGGTCATTTGCTGTTTCTTTGTTTCTTCTCTTCTCAAAGGTCACATCATCAGCAAAATCAAGCACAATTCATCCATTATTTATCAGGCTCAGCCTACTGCTACCTGTCCCTTTCAAGGCCACACCGCATTGTAAACCCAATCTTCCCTTCAGCCAGACATGCAGTTGGCGTAACTTTTGTCAGTATAAATATGTCTTACACAAAGATTCTGACTAGTGAAAATGAAGCACGTGGTGTAAAGTACAGGAATCTGGTATTATTTTAAACTACCTCTACTTGATCCTTGCTATGGTTCCCTGCCTCATATTTGTCCTATAAAACAGATGGCTGCTTGTAGGTAGATGTGTGTGATGACCTGCTATTGCTAAGGTCATTATATGACAAGGGATTGCAGCCCACTCTAATTTCAAAAGTATGGATCAGAGAAGATCTCGTATTGGTCTTTTCCTTAGCCTGTCAGCATGCTCCTACAAGCATGTCTTGCATTCAGTCTAATTACAATACTAATATCCTCCTCAGGAGCAATAGCATAGTCCAGGGTTCCAAAGGGAGAGCTGGTGGATATTGTCAAATGCCTTATAAAAAAAATCAATAAAATTCATCATGCATCCACAAAGGAACACTGGTACCTTTCCAGTCTGAGTCCTTAGGATGTCACTCTGGCCACTGCTGGACTTAAGCACATGCATGATACATGAGGTGCCTCGGAGAGTTTGGTAGTACAGATGGGACTTAGCATTGTCAAAGCCCCATAAGCCTCCTGAGAGTCTTTTGAACTTCAACCCCCTGAGAAGTGCAATAATCCTCCAGGAAATGCATGGCTGTAGACTACCTTCTTTCTTTTCCAAAATAAATTATACCTAAAAATAAAGCCCCAAAGGACAGGCCTGTGCATTTTTAAATAAATGGTCTTAAAATCTTGGACACAAGTGGAATTGTCCTGATCATCTGTCAGAGAAGCTACTTCAGTGTCAATAATAGCCCACAATTCACACTTACATTATGGAAAGCTAGTGTGAATAAGAACTATTATTGAGACTATTTTCTTCCACTATTTGATCTGAGGAAGTGGGTCTGGCCCACGAAAGCTCATCATCTAATAAACCATCTTGTTAGTCTTTAAAGTGCTACATTGTCCTGCATTTTGCTTCAGCTACCCCAGACTAACACGGCTACATTTCTATCACTATTATTGAGAGGTATTCTTCACACAACACTCGTGTCAGCCCGGCTATGTCTACACTCCAGAGGTTTTTTTTGGAAAAATGGCCATTTTTCAAAAAACCCTTCACTTAGGTCCACACTGCAATCATGTTCTTTCGAAAAAACATTGGAAGAACAGAGGGTTTTTTCCAACATTTGGTAAACCTCTTTCTACAAGGAAGAAGCCTTTTTCCGAAAGAGCTCTTTCGGAAAAAGGCATGTATGGATGGGGAAGAGGGAGTTCTTTGAAAAGAAGAGGAAAGAGGAAAAAGCACAGGTGTCCTGGTGGCTGCTCCATCCAAAGTAATCACAGCTTACATGCAAGATAGCGTCCATTCAGTGTGAACGCTGTCTTTCGAAAAAGCAGATTGCCTTTTCGATGTACTTTGGCAGTGTGGACGCTGTCTTTTGGAAGAATTGTAATAGATATGTAGCTGTGTTAGTCTGGTCTAGCTGAAACAAAAAACAGGACTATGTAGCACTTTAAAGACTAACAAGATGATTTATTAGGTGATGAGCTTTCGTGGGCAAGACCCACTTCCTCAGATCAAATTGTGGAAGAAAATATGGTCGTGCCAATTTTCTTCCACTATTTAATCTGAGGAAGTGGGTCTGGCCCACGAAAGCTCAGCACCTAATAAACCATCTTGCTAGTCTTTAAAATGCTACATAGTCCTGTTTCTTTTGGAAGAAGTTGTTTTGGAAGATCTCTTCCGGAAAAGCTTCTTCTGAAAGAAGCCTGCAGTTTAGATGTAGCCCCCGTGTCAGCATTTTTCTCCTGTAACCTGCCCCTGTTGCTTAGTTGTAGATGTTTGTGATATTTGTTTACGCTGAGAAGAAAGCCAGGAAAGTACCTTACAATGATCCACAAAGGAGGAGGAGGGAAGTGGGGAATGCAACAAACTCTGTACAACAGCCTCCTATTTGTTCTGGTTATCAGACTGGAAAAGATCACCAATTACCCTCTTCCCAACCACTACTGCTCCTGCCAACAAAAGATGAAAAGCACATTTATTTCTCTTAAGTGAGATCTTTTTGTGACACATAAAAACCTTTGTATACGTGACAATTACTGGTAAAAAACGTCTGTGTACAGCATATCGGCAAATGGATTTGAACTCCTATGATAGATGTACAAATGTCTGTAACAGCCCCTTCATAACTCCCTAGAAGCTCTCAGTGGTGTTTTCCACATATATAAAGACCCACAAAGAACAAAAACACGTCAGCAAAGAAAGGTGGATTTTCTTTTCTCTCCTAACCAGAGAAACTTAATTTAATGTTTTTAATGACAATTTCAAGAACTATTTCTCAATCATAAAAGTAAAAAGCAGATGCTAAGACATCCAGTCAGTCACCCCATCAGTTATATTTAGCTTTTATTTGTGCTAGAAAGTCTTAAGCGATGCAATATCTTGCTTGCAGAGACACCCTAGTGGCCACATTACATTACCCAAAACACCAAATGAGGCTTGTGCAGACTATCCCATTCTGCCTCTTGTGTGCTTTATGGATTTTACCTATGGCTATATGTGCAAATTAGGGCTTTCCCCATCTTCTCCTCAGTACTTTGTTCTCTATCTTTGATTTTCAGCTCTGATATTTAGAAAAATCAAGCAAAATTAATGTAAAAACAAATATTTTCATTGACCTGTCAGTGAATTATAGAGCATTACAGTTGAGATTTTTCTACAAACATACTCCACCATGATTTCTTCAAATAGCACAAAGTATGAGGGACAGTACTTCTGTGTAAAACATAGGTAGACGTCTCATTCCCCTTACCAAGGTATTCAAGTGCCTGCAAATGCAGAAAGATACCTACTGAAATTTACAAAATGCCTAAGCAGGTTAGATGCCTCAATTCTACTGAAGTCCATTGGGAATTAATCTTCTTAGGAACTTTTGAAAATCCCATTGGGTGCTTATCTGCATCTTCAGGTGCCTAAATCCCTTGGTAAATCTGGCCCAAAGGGCTTAGCAAACATGAATGACTATTATATATCCCTGACAATGCCTGAGAGGCCACAACTGGGGCCCAGGGCCCTAACATGCTGAGCAATGTACAAACAAGTACAACGAAGATAGTCACTGCCTTAGAGAGCTCAAAATCCAAGATTATAACTGAATCCATCTTCATAATACCCTTATGAACGAGGAAATTGCTGTCTCTGTTTTAAAGACAGAGAAACTGAGGCCTCTGCCAAAAGACAAAATTCTCTTAGGCAAAGGGGATCAGGATTTTAGCCACTGGCATATACAGTCTACTTCCCTTACAGGCAGTCCCCGGGTTACGTAAAAGATAGGGACTGTAGGTTTGTTCTTAAGTTGAATCTGTATGTAAGTCGGAACTGGCGTCCAGATTCAGCTGCTGCTGAAACTGACCAGCGGCTGACTACAGGAAGCCCGAAGCAGAGTTGCTCTGCCCCGGGCTTCCTGGAATCAGCCACTGATCAGTTTCAACAGGCTGAATCTGGACGCCAGTTCCGACTTACATACAGATTCAACTTAAGAACCCCAGGCGTCCCCAAGTCAGCTGCTGCTGAAACTGATCAGCGGCTGATTCCAGGAAGCCCGGGTCAGAGCAACTCTGCCTCCGGCTTCCTGTAGTCAGCGCTGGTCAGTTTCAGCAGCAGCTGACTTGGGGACGCCTGGGGCAGAGCACCTGGGGTGCTGCTGGGTTGCTCCAGTAGCGCCGCTCCTCGGCGCTACTGGACCAACCCAGCAGCACCCCAGCTGCTCTGCCCCAGGCGTCCTGATTCAGCCGCTGCTGAAACTGACCAGCAGCGGCTGAATCAGGATGCCTGGGGCAGAGCAGCTGGGGTGCTGCCGGGTTGGTCCAGTAGCGCCCAGAGCGGTGCTGCGGGACCAACCGGCAGCGCCCCAGCTGCTCTACCACAGGCGTCCAGAGAAAAGCCTGGTCTGCTGCGGGGGGGCGCACTAGCTGCGCCCCGCCCCCCCCCCCCCAGCAGACCAGGAAGACGTGGCGGCAGACCGAGACGCACCGCGGTCCCGCCGCCCGGGTCCTCCGTGGCTTTGCTCCGTGTCTCCCTGGTCTGCTGGTCTGCTGGAGACCAGCAGACCAGGGAGACGGGGAACAAAGCCGCGGAGCACGCAGGCAGCGGGACAGCCCAGACGCGCCGCGGCTGTCCCGCTGCCGGCGTCCTCCGAGGCTTTTCTCCCCGTCTCCCTGGTCTGCTGGTCTCCAGCAGACCAGCAGACCAGGGAGACGGGGAGCAAAGCCTCGGAGGACGCCAGCAGTGGGACAGCCGCGGTGCATCTGGGCTGTCCCACTGCCTGCGTGCTCTGCGGCTTTGCTCAGCATCTCCCTGGTATGCTGGGGGGTGTTCCCCCCAGCAGACCAGGGAGACGCGGAGCAGCTTTTCTCGCCCCGGAGGATGCGGGCAGCGGGACCACGGCGCATCTGGGCGTCCCGCCGCTCCCGTCCTCCGGGGCGAGAAAAACCCCATTCGTAACATAAGTCGGATCCGCGTAACTCGGGGATTGCCTGTATATGCTTTGATAGTGTACAGCAGAATCTGCATTAATCCACCATTACGATCTGTGAAGACACATTCATTTGAGAGAGATTTCTTGCTCCTATTTGCACTGTTACCTTAACAACAGTGCAGGGTGTCAGGTGTCTGGGAGCTAACGGCTCCTTTCTCTGCGGTATGATATTAAAGGCATATGCAACGAGGCTGCACCTTCTGTTCGCACTCTGTCAGTAATCCTGGGTAGGCAGGTCTGCTGTTAACCTTCCTAATGAAAAGTCTGTTAGATGGCTCACTGAGTGTGTCTCACAGTTAAGTGTTATCTACAAAGATGCAGACTGTTGATTTGTGGATTTCTTCTAAAGAGAGAGCTGCAGTCAGAGGCTTAAAAGAAATGACTGGATGCAGCACATACCAGAATATGTAAGGTGTTTTGTCCAAATTTAAGACAGTCAGATTATATGTTCCTAATTCCTACAGAAGAAACAATTCACTTTGGCTGCTCTTGGGCAGGGAAAATAAACTCATTCCAACTTAATTGCAAATTTACTTTTCTTTCCCCCCCTCTGATATAAAATGAGGATAAAAACCTTGTAAATGGGACTATCTAATGTTCATTAGTGGCTTGTGAGAGAGACAGAAAGACACAACTCATTACTAGGTTCTTCACCTTTACCCTTGACAATGGTTATTTACATAATAACCTGACCCTTAGGTCTCTGTTCATTAACAAATACATGTGAAAACACAGAAGCAGCTGGCAACAACTCATAAATATATATTGTTAACCTTGGTTTAGAAGACTTAGTTTCACTTACTTAAAAAAAGAGAGAGAGAGAGAGAGAGAGACTATTTTGCATAGCTATTATGTTACAACCTCAGTAAATGGTGCAATAGACCAGAGGAACGAAGGCAGAGTGCTGGTTGAATAACACTAGATGTGCATTTACACATGACTACATTGTCAGCTGGTTTTAGGCATAGTGTGCAATGCTTAATTCCTTCATTAATACGTTTGTTGTTTCATGTTTTTATGTGCTACCTCAAAGGTTGTTCCCCTCGCCGAAGCCCAGGAGCAGAGACAGATTAAGGCAATTGTTAAATCCACTTAGTATCCTGTCCTTGTACCACAGCTCAGTCCTATGTCGACTGGTGGTGGCAAGGGCCAGGCACCCAGGAGTCATCTTTGCAGCTGGTAGAAAATGGGTCCTTCAGATGAACCTGATTCTGATTGGACAGCATGAAAAGTTAACCTCATTGGGAGTGATGAGCATTGTACACTTAGTGAGTGCACTTGGGTTTGGGTGATTATTATTAAACAGAGTTACACAAACTATTTCTGTGAAAGGCTCTTCACTGGTAAAAGGCAACACAAAATCACAGCGTGTAAGGCTATGCCTGAGCCCACGGAAAGGTGGTGGGTAGTGCCTAAATCAATAGGTTTACACCTGAGCCTTAGAAACAGGTAAGAGTGGGTGCCTACATTAAAAAGGCTACACCTTGAGCCCTATGAACTGGGTAAAGAGGGATGCCCCTAAAGTGTGCAAGGTTTTTTAATGAAGTTGAATCATATGGTGATATCAAAATCTCTGTGTGCCAGGACCCTAAACATGTGCTAGATGTGGCCCCCTCTTTTTGCCAAAGAATGGCCACTTGACAGACAATTGCCCATCAGATTTGTTGATATGCAGCTGGGACATCTGCTTTACTTTGTCTTTGAGAAACTGGTTTCTCCATTCCCCAGACTTATCTGGGAAATACACTTCAGTCATGATTTCAGCTTATGTTCATAACTTTGCACAGAATGTTGCCACATGGATTTTACTATGATATTACTGATCAGCAAGCTATGGGTTTTAAGTGCTACATCACAAGGCATGTATCACTTAAAGTAAAATGTACAGTAAACTTCTGATAATCCGGCATCTTTAGGACCCAGGGGGTGCTGGATTATCAGATATGCCGGACTATCGGAAGGGGGGGGCTATGAGGGGTCTGGGATGGGGTTGAGGAGGATGGGGGGCAGCGCTGCAGGACCAACCCCGGCAGCACCCCAGCTGCTCTGCCCCAGGTGTCCCCAAGTCAGCCGCTGCTGAAACTGACCAGCAGCTGACTCCGGGAAGCCTGAGGCAGAGCAGCTCCAATTGTCCGGCTGCCTGGAGCACTTCCGGGTTCCAGGTGGTGCCAGACTATCAGGAGTGCCAGACCACTGGATGCCGGACAACTGGAGTTTTACTCTACAAAGATTATTACAATAGTGTGTAAAGTGTGAATACAGAGATGCATTGTGTCACATTGGGACAGGATAGGTGTCTTCTAATCCTTTATTTCAACTCTGTAGCTACCAAGAAGACCCAACCCACCACAGTCTTTGGAAGGCAAGTCAGTCATGGGTGAAATTTGATTTTGAGTAAGAGAACTACAATCTAATTTCTAGTTAGGATAGATATACAACACTAAAACGGACCTGTAGACAGAACAGTGTGAATAGAAGGAGAGGTTAGCTCCTCAGTAGAGATGTAGAGGGTCTCAGATGGGATCATACATAGGATGGCTAACACCTCCCACTGCTCTTACAACTTCCAGCTCCAGCGTACACATATCTGTAGAGAAAGGATGGGCAGCTTCCCCTGAGAAACATTTTTGCTAGTATTAGAACAGTGGGGGGGGGGGGGTGGAGATTGTTCAGTAGTTGGGGGGCTACTCCAATGGTGCAGTGGATAAGGTACCCAGAGGTTGAGGGTTTGAGCCCTGCACCTGGGGTCAGCCAATCCAGGTTCCTGAGAAGACCCTTAGGATCAAATTTTAGTTTCTCTTTCAAGCTCTAAGATGCTTTTGAGGTATCCATTGAAGAAACACTGAGAACAGAATGTAATGGACATTTGATAATCTTGCTACATTTAGTTCCTACTATTGAAGTCCAGTAAGCCAAAACCTGAAATGCTTTGGAAGACAGTGGGTAGAAAAATGATGGCAGCTGCTAAAATCTAGCCTTCACTGTGCAGCTGGTGAGTATGTAAATGCACAGTGTTTGCCACTATGTGGTCTAATTACTCAGACTGCACCCATGCTATTGGGATTTCAAGGTCAAGTGTTCTTCAGAGTGGAGAGTACATGGAATTTATTTTTGTATTGTAAAAAAGGGATAGAGAATAAAACAGAAAATATCTTTTTACCCCTGTATAAAACCATGGTACTCCCACATCTTGAACACTCCATACAGATGTGGTCACATCGTCTCAAAAAAAGATATATTGGCATTGGAAAAGATTCAGAAAAGGGCAACAGAAATGATTAGGGGTTTGGAAAAAGTCCCCTATGAACAGAGATTAAAAAGACTGGGACTCTTCAGCTTAAAAGTAAGGCAGGATATGACAGAGGTGTATACAATCATGACTGGTGTGGAAAAAGTGAATAAGGAAAAGTTATTTACTTATTCCCACAATATAAGAACTAGAGGACACTAAATGAAATTAATAGGCAGCAGGTTTAAAACAAACAAAAGGAAGTTTTTCTTTACTCAGCACACAGTCAGCCTCCGGAACTCCTTGCCAGAGGATGTGGTGAAGACTAGCACTTTAACAGGGTTCAGACAAGAGCTAGATAGATTCATGGAGATTAGGACTATCTATGCTATTAGCCAGGATGGGTAGGAATAGTGTCCCTAGCCTCTGTTTCTCTGGAGGTGGGTGACAGAGCGGTGGAATCATTTGAGGATTGTGCCTATTGTGATCCCTCCCTCTGGGACATCTGGTATTGGCCACTCTTGGCAGACAGGATACTGGGCTGGATGGACCATTGGTCTGACCCAGTCTGGCCGTTCTTATGTTCTTATGAGTTCCCTTAGGCACACTGTGATTATCTGAAAAAGATGATCTTTCCTGAATCCCACAGTAATTACTCCAGAAACTGGCAATTGTTTTGTTCCTGCTCCTTCCCTGACACGACTCGGGCATCAGGCTAGAAGAGCTGGTGAGGGTAAGAAAAATACAGCACATACACACAATTCCTTGAAAACTAGGCAGAAAGCTTCCCCACAAAAGTATACAGTGGAGAACGTATTATGATTATTATTATTTACATATTTTTACCCTGCCTTTCTATTTAAAATATTCAAGGCAGCTTACAAAAACAAGCAAAAAAATACAAATATATATAAAAATTTAAAATATGAGAATTTAAAATATGAGACCCCAGAAGGACATAACCAGCTAAAAACATATAGAGGGGAGGAACACACACATACAGACTCAAACATTAATAAAAGCACGAGTAAAAAGGGTGGTTTTAGCCTGACACTGAAACAGGCTAAATATCCCGAGAAAGAGAATTCCACAGCCTGGGAACAAAAGCTGAGAATGCCCTGTTCCGCGTAGATGTTAATCTTATCTCCGCAAGTGGGGGAACACAAAGCAACTGACCTCAATCCCCAGGCAGGTTCATATGGGAGAAGATGGTCCTTCAGATACCCTGGACCCAACTCATTTAAGGCTTTATAGGTCATAACTAAAACCTTAAATTGTGCCTGGAAACATACCGGAAGCCAGTGCAGCTGCCGAAGCATTGGCATAATGTAGTCTATATAACTACTGTTAGTTAAAACTTGAGCAGCCGCATTCTGGACCAGTTAAAGTTTCTGAAGGCTCTTGAGAGGCAGCCCCACATAAAGCGCATTACAGTAATCCAGTCGGGATGGAACAAGAGCATGAACCACTGTGGCCAAGTCATGCTTATTTAGTAAGGGTCGCAGCTGGTAGATCAAATGAAGTTGCCCAAAGGCATTCCTGGCCACTGAAGAAATCTGATTTTCAAATGTTAAAAAAGGGTCCAGAAGGACTCCCAAGCTGTGTACCTGTTCTTTCAGGGGGAGAGTAACCCCATCTAGAACAGGTGCCATGCCACATTCATGAACAGATCACTCCTGATCCACAGGACCTCAGTCTTATCTGGGTTCAACTTCAGCTTATTTGACTTCATCCAAACCATCACTGCCTCTAGACACTGATTTAGATCAGTTACTGCCACCCCTGGTTCTAATGTCAAAGGGAAATACAGTTGGGTGTCATCTGCATATTGATGGCACCGTCCTCCAAAACTCCTTATGATCTCTCCCAGCGGCTTCATGTAGATATTAAACAGCATAGGGGACAAGATGGAACCTTGCGGGACCTCATAGCACAATCGCCACGGGGTCAAATAGCAGCCCCCTAGCTCCACCTTCTGAAAGCGTCCCGACAGGTAGGACTGGAACTATTGCAAAACAGTGCCTCCAATAACCAACTCCACCAGGCATCCCAGAAGGATATCATGGTCAATGGTATCAAAAGCCACTGAGAGGTCTAGAAAAATCAACAGGGATGCACTTCCCTTGTCTATCTCCTGGCGTAAATCGTCTACCAGGGCGACCAAGGCTGTTTCAGTTCCAAAATCAGGCCTAAAGCCAGACTGAAATGGATCTAAGCAGTCTGTTTCTTCCAAGAAAGCTTGGAGTTGCAGCACCACCGCCCGCTCGAGTACCTTGCCCAAAAAGGGAATATTAGCAATTGGGTGATAGTTATTTAAGTCATATGGGTCCAGGGAAGTCTTCTTGAGTAACGGTTTTATCACTGCCTCTTTCAAGGCAGCAGGAACCATACCAGATCTAAAAGACGCATTAATATCTGTGGGTATGTCTACACTACCCCCCTAGTTCGAACTAGCGGGGTAATGTAGGCATACCACACTTGGAAATGAAGCCCGGGAAATTCAAATCCCGGGCTTCATTTGCAAGTGCGGTATGCCTACATTACCCTCCTAGTTCGAACTAGGAGGGTAGTGTAGACGTACCCTCACTCTGTCCTCAGCATCAGAAATTGTGTCCTTGGTGAGCTGAGAGCTTTGCAGAATGCTAGCCATTGGCATTGGCTGGGGTTTCACATTTGGAAGACAGAGGAACTGGTGAGAGAAATCATAGATGAGGCTGAAGTGTGATTCAAGGAAAATTATATCTAGTGGTTGCAGAGTACACATTTTAATTGTGTATATGTATCAAAGATGGAAATTAACAGCTCATGTGGCAAACTCTGGCAACAAAATCAACCCCCCCCCCCACTATATAGTCTATATTATTTAGCATGAATCCCTGAGAAGCCTTTTTACCTATTCACTCAGTATTTCCAAACCAATTACTAGCTTACAGTTTGCAAAGAGGGCTGACACTTGGGGTTTCCTTCAGTCCCACTACCAATCCAAGTATGTTTTAATTTAGTGAAGAGGGAAAGCATATAATTTTTTAGCTCCAGGGAAGCCAGAGGCAATCGCAAATATCCCTTGTGCTAAGTCAAATTTTTCAGTTTAAAGCAGCAGCTCATTCTATTGCAATAATTGGACTTTAGTGTCCCTTTCGTTTAACAAACAATAGCTGATTTGGAGAGCTGATCACTTGGACACAGGGCTTTTCACCTCTGGGATCCTAGTACAGCCCTAATTTAATTGGAATGAACCCAGAATAGCAAGTGGTTCTCACACATGGAAATAAAAACCACTCAACAATCCACAAAACCATTTATAGTCAGTGTGCCTTCATTAGCATTTACTCTCTAGGTAAGACTGAGCCAGGACAGACCTGGGAGGAATATGAATCCATTTTGTTACCCAGGAGGAAGGCCGTGCTGGGAGAGTCATGTGAGGACTGCAGTATCTTGGACAATCTTCATCTGTTATGACAGTGAGCAAAGTTGGATAAATACACCCAGAGGGTACCGTAGTAACAGGTTAGACACAGTCTGCTGCAGATTAAGAAGCAAAAATTCTGGGAAGGAGGGATCAGCCAAAAAAAGAAGCAGATTTGGATATTAAATGAACAGTGATCTCAATTCACCCAGGAAACACTAATGAAACTTTTCAGAAAGGGTACGTCTAGACAACGTGGCTCTGTCGACAGAGCCATGTAAACTAGCTTACCCGAAATACTCAATAAAGATGGGATTTAAATATTCCTGGCTTCATTAAAATAAAAATGGCTGCCGCGCTGTGCCGGATCATATGATTGTTGGCACAGCGCGGGAGTCTAGCGACAATCAGCTGATCCGGCACAGCGCGGTGGCCATTTTTATTTTAATGAAGCCAGGAATATTTAAATCCTGGCTTCATTGACTATGTCGGGTAGGCTAGTTTATGTCGACAGAGCCATGTAGTCTAGACATACCCAAAGAGAGATACAATAGGCCTCATGAAATAACAGTGTAAGGTTTATGAACAGGTTGCAGCTGATACCTATTGATCTGAATAGGATTAAGAGAATAGAGACAAAGATTATTAGTAGGAAGAGATCAAGGAACACTGGGAAAGGCCAAAGTAATAAGCACCTTCCATTGGAGGGTCTTAAAGTGCTTTGAAAACAACAATTGAATTACTTTGTCCTTAACACTTCTCTCAGGTGAAGAGGCATCATTATCCCCATTTTGTAGCTAGGAAAACAAAGGCATAAAGACATGATTGCAACTTGTTCCAGTCTACACTGAGAGACTGTGGCAGCATTAGAAGCAGAATCCTTGTCTCCTCATCCCCAGTCAAACCTTAGGATTTTACCCACAAAGCATGCTTCTTCCTGTTCATAGCAAATGTCAGGCCAGAATTAGACACAGGGGTGGCACAGATAGATCCAACTTGGAAAATGCCATCATGTATTTTTAATCCAACCACCCCGCCACTGAATAATAAAATGAAAGGATTGCTGAGTTTGACTGGCATTTGTAAGTAGTGTGTGAAAGGGGCTAATAGAGGGAGAAAATTAGCTGCATTTATCATCTTAACTACATTCATATTACACTCACGATCCAATTGTTTAAAAATTGGGCTTTTAGAGCAGTTCTTTTTTAAAGTGTAAGCATTACAAACAATTGTGATTTATACTCAGAACAAACATTTCATTAAAAAGATGTATTTTTTAGCCTATCTATGCCATATAAGAATTGACCCATGATGCACAGATTTACACTGAATAGCATTCAGTCCAGTCTTTCGAAGTAAGAAAATGAAAGAAAGCTCCAGGATTTCATGTTAGGGGCTTTTTCAGAGTTTATCTGAATCATCAGTGGTGCACAAAGATATTGTGTATAAAAGATTTTTATAAGTATTATTTTTTTATAATAGTGTGTAAGTATTAATTTTTTACTATATACTATACCTTAAAATGTCTAGAGATTCTACTCTTTGGAGACATTGACAGCCATTTTGTATTCCTCTGACTGTTAGAGAGGAAACAAGCACCACGAGAGAAATTTTTCAAAACATCACTTCTGTCTTATCTGTATTGAGCAACACCCACGTAGCCCTCATCCATCTCCCAGTGTCTACCAAACATAGGGCTAGACAGTCAGCAGCACTATCCTGGATCATATGAAATTGATGGGCAGAACTGGGTTCCATTATACCACCAATGCTGTAGAACATGGCTCTTGACTAATTCTTCCAATGGCCAAATATGCACATTGAAAAAGGAGTGGGGACAAGACAGAACCCTATAGAATTCCATGAAAAAGAAACCTTGGGAAAGAAGAGAAGTTGCCCAAAACTATCCTTTGGGAAGACTCAGAGAGACAGGAATGAAGTCACTGAAGCAAGCTATCCTAATGCTTGAATCCACAGCACGCCATTATCAACAGCAGCTAAGGCTGCTGACAGATCTAACCACACGTGTACACCTGTTCTTCATCTTCTGTCAAGAGATCTGCCAAAGCAATTTGTGCAGCACCATGGTCAATTTTGTACTCAGACCATTCGCAAGTGTCAAGAAGATCTGAAGCAACAGGATATTTCAGTTCTGATTCTCTTCTCATTTACACTAGAGTAAATCAGCAATAATGTTAGTACAGTCAGTGGAGTTATGCCCGTGTGAAACTGCAGCAAAGAAGAGAAGAATCAGACCTCACAGTTATTTTGCCACAGCCTTCTCAATAATTCAAAGTGGAAGATCAGCTACTGAGTAATGGATAATTACCCAGATAAGAAATGTCAAGTAAGTTTTGAGGCTATACCTATTGGTTGCACAATAGTTTTCTTAATGACACTGGAAATCAGCCATTGCTATAGCACTGATGATCTCCAAAAACATTGGACATAGCTGTATTCTGATAGCATGGCCAAGACAGGAATAACATGCTCCAAAGCACAGGTTGTAGGACAAAGGATCCCAGCTCTTCAAGCATCCCTGTAAGCAGCAATGGCTCAAGCTGAGAAGGCAATATTTTTAACCCTCCAATCACCACTACACATTTCCCCCACTGGTTCATTCTAAATCTGCATAATATTTTCCTCAAATGAATGTGGAATTCCCTGGCGAAGAAAGCACACCTTGCAGCCACCAAAGAAAGACAACTCAGATTAACCAAACTGTCCACTACTCAAAAACAAACTTGTTAAGTGAGACTTGACAAACACTGCTGGGCTACGTCTAGACTGGCATGATTTTCCGCAAATGCTTTTAACGGAAAAGTTTTCCGTTAAAAGCATTTGCGGAAAAGAGCGTCTAGATTAGCACGGATGCTTTTCCGCAAAAGCATTTTTTGCAGAAAAGCGTCCATGGCCAATCTAGACGTGCTTTTGCGCAAAAAAGCCCCAATCACCATTTTCGCGATCGGGGCTTTTTTGCGCAAAACAAATCTCAGCTGTCTATACTGGCCCTTTTGCACAAAAGTTTTGCGCAAAAGGCCTTTTGCCCAAACAGGAGCAGCATAGTATTTCCGCAAGAAGCACTGATTTCAGACACTAGGAAGTCAGTGTTCTTGCAGAAATTCAAGTGGCCAGTGTAGCCAGCTGGCAAGTTTTTCCGCAAAAGCAGGTGCTTTTGCGGAAAAACTTGCCAGTCTAGATGCAGCCTATGGAGAAAATAAAGAAGCTACCCTTTCCCCCAGTGCAGTAACAGCATAACTTTTTGGAAAATCTCTTTGGCATGAACAGATTCAGCACAAGATTTCCACTTCCAACACTCTAGGGCTATGTCTACACTACGAGTTTTCTCAGCAAAAAATATGCAAATGAGAGACTCATTTGCATGAGTCACAATCTCATTTGCATATTTTCTGCTGATCCATTTTAGTGCTGGGGTTTTTGCATAAAAACAAGCAGTGTGGACGTTTTCTTTTTGTGCAAAAAACCCTTTTCCATCTTGCAGGAAAAGGGGTTTTTGCACAAACAGAAAATATCCACACTGCTTGTTTTTGCGCAAAAGCCCCAGCGCAAAAATGGATCAGCAGAAAATACGCAAATGAGATCATGAGTCATGCAAATGAGTCCCTCGTTTTCATATTTTTTGCCAAGAAAATTCGTAGTGTAGATGTAGCCTAGGAGTACATCCGTTTTTTTCCAACAAAACCTAAGTGACGTGCACAGTACAATCATGTTCTTCTGAAAGTAAATCGAAAGAACAGAGGGGGTTTTCCAGCATTGGTAATCCTCTTTCTATGAGGAAGAACCCTTTTTCCAAAAAAGCTCTTTCGGAAAAAGGCATGTGTGGATGGAGAAGAGGGAGTTCTTTGGAAAGAAGAGGAAAGAGGAAAAAGCACAGGTGTCCTGGTGGCTACTCCATCCATAGTAATCACAGTTTAAATATGAGATAGCATCCATTCAGTGTGGATCCTATCTTTCGAAAAAGCAGATAGTTTTTTCGATGTGCTTTTATGCATGGACACTGTCTTTTGGAAGAAATTTTTTGGAAGATCTCTTCCGAAGAAAGGTTCTTCCAAAAGAAGCCTGTGGTCTAGACATAGCCTAGTTGTCTTCCTTCTGTCAAGGCTCCTTACCTATTCTGGCATGATAAATGCAGAAGTGGGGGCCCACAAAAGTACCCCAACACCTTATCTTTTCAGGCTTTGGTAAAAAACTTCCCCCCAAAATCTTAACAACCTAGATTTTGGGGATAAAACTCCACTGCCACCACCCAAGTAATGATAAAGAAACCAGGGAGAGACTACCTGGGAAATCTCACCCCTAAAGTAGAAACCAGGACACAAAAATTAACCAATACCAGGTTAATAAAAAGAAAAGAGAAAGAACTTTTATTATCTCCACAATGTTCCTGTTGCTAGCATAATGACTAGACGGAAAAGTCACAAGTAATACTCATGAGGAAACTCTACCATGGGCCTAGAACTAAGTTATAAAGGAAAGCAAAACATTTTTTAAAAGTGCACAGACAATAGATCCCATTTCCCAAACCATAAAACAATAAAACCTAATGGATTTATCTAAACTTTACCCTACTTACTGAAGAGTGAAGAGTCTATTCTTGGAGGGAGACATTGGCTACGTCTACATTGGCCCCTTTTCCAGAAGGGGCATGTTAATTTCAGAGATCGTAATAGGGAAATCCACGGGGGATTTAAATATCCCCCGCGGCATTTAAATAAAAATGTCCGCCGCTTTTTTCCGGCTTTTAGAAAAGCCGGAAAAGAGCGTCTACACTGGCCCCGATCCTCCGGAAAAAGCGCCCTTTTCCGGAGGATCTTATTCCTACTTCAAAGTAGGAATAAGATCCTCCGGAAAAGGGCGCTTTTTCCGGAGGATCGGGGCCAGTGTAGACGCTCTTTTCCGGCTTTTCTAAAAGCCGGAAAAAAGCGGCGGACATTTTTATTTAAATGCCACGGGGGATATTTAAATCCCCCGCGCATTTCCCTATTGCGATTTCAAAAATTACCATGCCCCTTCCGGAAAAGGGGCCAATGTAGACGAGCCCATTCTGTCTGACTCCCTCAGTAGCTGGAGAGAAACTGTCCAGGACAAATGAGGGAAAAACCAAAAATTTCTTTGTTCCAATTTGAAATTCCTACCTACATTCCTATTGGCTGAATCTACCTGAATTTGGTAAGGTTAACCCCTTAATTCCCAGGCTGCTGGCTAACCCTCATGATCATGACACCTTCTGTTTAGCTTCTTTGGTTTATTTGTTTTTTTCACTGATTGCATTTTATCTGAGAGCTTACTCTATTAACTAGCTGCTTCCTTTGTACTTATGCCAGGGATAGGTGTCAAGATTCCCAAGTTCTGTTCACACTTCTACCAGTGACTTTGGTGGACAAGTCAGAGTGACAGATTGGAAGATCTAACATCTTTGCCATTACTAAGACCTTTTTTATACTGGGAATATGCCCCTGTTCCAATGATCAATAGCCAACCACTGATATATTCTGAAACTGGTGTAAGGTGATCATAGTTTATCTTGTCTACTTTCAGGGGCAGTTACATTAGTGGCTAGCAGTTGCTTGCAGGGGAAGAATGGTTCAGTGGCTATGGCTCTAGGCTGGAATTAAAAGAGACTGGGTGGTCAAGTCCTTGCTGTAACACACAATTCCCCTGTGCATAGAGCTGGATAAAATTCCCCTGTGACCTTGGGCAAGTCACCCATCTCTCTGTGCTTCAGTGCCCTGTGCATAAAAGGAGGATAAAGAGACCTGTTGTACAGGGGTGTTATGAAGCTAAACAAAGGTTTGAGGTGTTTAGATACTATGGAGGCCATATAAATCCCTTTGGTAGGTGTATGGAATTGTTGCCAGTTCTCAATATAGGCAAGACCCCAGTTCTACGACTGTAATAAAATGCCCTCCAGACTTCCTGCAGTACAGGAATACCCCCTCTATCTGCTAACATGCTGGATAAAAAGCCATTGTTTTTTTGATGAGAAACAGAGAAGTTTCCTTGTTTTTAATCAATGGTGAAAAAATTATAGCCATGCTTTGTCAACTATTTCCTCAAACTGCTATTTCTGCCCTGCTGGGGAAGCTCCTACTGATGACCACAGGGTCACAGATCTCAAAACCTGTGGGATTCCTCTCTTTCCTTTTTCCCCAGCCTCTCACCTGAATGTACTGATTGTGAAGCGTTTCTTTCACGCATTGAGGGACAACTCTGTTTTTCTAATTAAGCTGGTAGCATATGCCCCAGAGATAGTGAAAGAGTGCAATTAGCCCTGAGTTATAGTTTGCATTCATTTTCCCAACTGCAAGCTGCCAGTCCGTCAGCGATAGAGACATTGCTTGCTAGGCAAAGCATTTCTCCCCGACTTGCTGGGAGGAGTCACTGACCCACTCCGTAATTACTCAAGATAACAGCTTAACTCACATGCAAATTCCTTAGCTGACTGACAGGTAAACAGTGAGATGGCCCTGCCTTGCATTGGGGGTTGGGGAAAGAGGGAGGGAAAAAACGAGGGGGCGGAGTGACTTAGATGTAAAAGCTTGTGTCAATTTCAGATCTAATGTGGCTTCAAAGTATGACATGATTCATTAGCCTTGTTTCATGCCCAGGATAACAAAGTTATGGTTGCTGTGTTAATTAAGGAGGGCGGGAGCAGGGTGGAACTTGGTAGGCACTATTTAGCTGACATGGCAGACTGCACCCAGATGATAGGGCCACTCCAAAACACTTGCTCTCTCTCCCCCCCAGGAGACCTCAAACACATCAGCCCCCCACAGCTGCCCTTCATTGTGAACCACTCCAAGGCAAGGAAGATTTACACTCGCCACTGCTGACAGTGCCAAATCCAGACAATGAGCTCCTGAGCCCTGTTCAACTGCTGTGGAAGGATACGCTGTCTTGGATGTTTTTCCCTCAATATCTGGAGACCGTTCAGGACCCAGTGAGTTCTTCAGCATTTTCATTCCATCTGGCACAACAGCTATTTTCTTGTCATAGGAAATTGGTTGGAAATAGTGTTCCCTGTAAGCTGAGTGCTTGGGCAGCCACTCAGGAGAGATTCAAATGCTCCCCAGCTGATTAGCAGAGCACCTGCAGCCAGCAGCATGTGTTGCTCCTGAGGGTGCACTTCTGCATATGCTTCAGTGCATGCAACAAAATTTATTGCTCACATGGATGCAAAAATTAGAGGGAAAACTGGTTAGAAGGGAAAACTTGGATCAGGGGAACAGTTTGAAAGCAAAAAGCATTGTCAAGTATTTCCTTCCAGCCTGTTCTGCCCACCTTCTCTGTCATCATGTCTCTCATCCCACTCTCCCTTCCTGTCATGGTGTTCTGGTTGTTCAATAACCAAAGTGGTGTCTGCACCATTGGGCCTTTCTGTAGCTTAAGAAAGGAAAGGAGTGGGCAGCCGAGTTCATGGGGGGGGGGGGGGGGGGGAGAAGAAGCACAGAGATGTACAGGAAACAATTATAGGCACTATCACAAGGCAGGCAGAACTGGAAGGGGAGATACCTCACAGTAACCTGGCATGTCTACACAGTTTGCAGCAGCAGCCTCCAAGCCCAGGTGAACAGACTTGAGTCTGCACTACCATGTTTAAAGCAGCTGTATGGACATGGCAGCTTGGGCTGGAATTTAGGTTCAGAAGTCTATTTCTTACAGGGTTTCTTTGCTGGTGTTTGATGATTCTCTGGATTGTGTTCAAGATCCTAATGAAATCCTTTTAACCATGTCCTGACTGTTTACATACCCCAATGAAACAGGGCAGTTTCCAGGTCACTGTTTCTGGTGTGAGATTTGGACAGGACAGCAAATAACATGAATTGGTAGCATTGCTGTGCCCAGCTGTGCATAGAGCTTTATTGTTAGATTAATACTCCCATAGTGCTGCACTCTAACATTATCCCTATTAGAGCAGCACCTAGAATTCCAACTGAGACCTGGGCCTTATTGTGCAAGATGATGGACATACATCCAGAGCTCATCATCTACATGGAAATCACAGACAAAGCGAGGGAGGAGGGAAAGGAAATATTGTTCCTATTGTACAGACTGGAAGCTGAGGTATGGAGAAACTGACTTGTTCAAGGTCAAGAGGAAAGTCTGAGACCGAGCCAAAAATTCAACCCAGAATTCTCAGGTTCCAGCTGAGTGTCCCAGCCATACTCCTATTTCCAAACAGGGAAAGTGAGTCTGAATCAAAAGAAGCAACTTTGCTGGAGACAGGAGAGCACTGACATTGAAAATCACCTTAGTGTTTCATTGCAAAGACCTAAAAACCTGCCTACAGTCTTGTGCTTTAACTAAGATAAAGAATATCAGTCTACTTTTATAAGGAAAGCTAAGTTTAGCAAAAAATGTTTAATCTCCCACAAAGCTGTGAGCAGATTCCAATCCCTCCTCCTCCTCCTTTATAGAGAATTTTGAAATCTGTGGATTCTTACTCATGGAATAAATGAAAATCAGGACAAGGAACAACAGGGCAGCCTTCTGTGAAGCTCAGATACCAAAGGCTAGTGCCACGCCCATTCATTTGTTACAACCTTTTCCGAATGCATCCATTGCTTTAAAATGACTGCAATGAACATCTCTGAAATGTAACAGCATGAGAGGATGCAGAGACAAGAAAGGAAGTGGGGAGCAGAAGGAAACCGTGGCTTCACTAGCAGGGCTTCTTGCTACAATTGCCATCTTAATTTTATTTATTTATTTATTGGAGAAAAAACCCTCCAGCATCAGCAGTCTGCATAGAGCCTACTTGCAGCTCCAAAAAGCACTTCTATTATTCTCAGGCCATTTGGTAGTGGTTGCTATGGAGATCAAAAGCAAAATGGCATGCAAATCAACACAAGCTCGGGCGCTCAATAACAACATTAAAAGGGCAGCCGGATAAGACGACAGAAAACACTTGAAATGATTCAACCTGCACTGCTAACTGTGATTAGATCTAAAAGGGAAGAAAAATACCCTAATGGATTATATTGAGCAGGGTAAAAGACTGTAAAATAGGACTTCACTGCAGTCCATGTGATTATCTTATTTGAATTCACACACATACATATATTGTACATACACACAAACATACAAACACCCATATGTATTAGATTGGAACAAATAATTCATAGAGTGAATTTACCCCTTTTTTCTGCTTGCAGAATATCCATAAGTAGGTGTCGATTGCCTTGCATTTGCTATTAGAAATCTAGGGTTGTATTGTTTCTATCTTTTCTAGTTCTTTTTTTAAAGCGCCTCTAGGGACTGATGACGCATATTGCTGTTTCAAGCTGTGCTGCTTAGATGTGAGTGGTCAGAAGAGCCACACAGCCTTGTTTCCATTCCCTGACTGAATGAGAGCAGAGACTTTCTGGTGCAAGTATCTGTTTACACAGGTTAGCTTCTGCTAGTGCATTCATGCAACTTTGAAATCCACTTCCTGCCAACATTTTCTACCAGCAAAACTGTTGTGCTCAGAAGTTTCAAAAAAAAAAATAACTCAAAGGTGGGGGGCGGAAGGGGGAGGAAAGGAGTTGAGAGCATGTCTAAAGCAAATTAATTTAAATATTCAAACTAACAGTGATGGACCTTTTTAGCATCATTTGTCCAGACCTAACTCTGTGTGTGTGTGTGTGTGTGTGTATCAATCATTAGAACTGGAAAAATTATGCAAACATTTGTATACATATATTATACAAAAATTTAATAAAAATGCTCTTCAGGTTGCAAAGTCAAGCACTCAGAAGTTACAAAATGCTAAAATTAAAACCTGTGCTCTCTTAATTTGACCCCTTTTTGCATATGCATTGTGCTACAGTCTTTAATTAAATGATCACATGCTATTTTTTCCACAGGGAGATTCAATGTACCATTTGGCTAGTGCTCACTTAATAAGCAGCTGTTTAATATTTTGTTTGTGTCCCCATTGTTGTTGTTTTAGCTATTATTTGTATTATTGGGCCTGGCGCGCCATTCTGTTCTCAGTGGCTACAGCTACACTGCTGGCAAAGCCTATGCAAATTAAGTGTGGATTAGCATTTTTCCTTGCTTAATTTGCATAATTTATTCAAGCCAGTTTTGCGCAAGGGGTTTTTGCACAAAAACAAAAAGTGTAGATGGGCTTTTTTTTGCACAAAACCCCCATTATGCACAAGATCCTTATGCCTGTCCGACTTTAACCGGAGCTGTGATCCTTACGGCACATGCGGTGAATGGTTCTTCTGTACCTAGGACTAGTTGAGGATACCATTGGAAGACCCATTCAGACTGGGGCAGGTGTCGACTCATTCAGGTGGAGGGATATATTGGACTCACCAGAGGGGTACAAGGGCAATAAACCTGGTGAAATGCATACCCTGTAGGGTTCATTGTGTAACAGGGACCCTCGATAAAGGGAAGCTGGGGGCTAGAGTGTATCTCAAAAAAAGATATACTGGTATTAGAAAAGGTTCAGAGAAGGGCAACTAAAATGATTAGGGGTTTGGAACGGGTCCCATGTGAGGAGAGATTAAAGAGACTGGGACTTTTCAGCTTGGAAAAGAGGAGACTAAGGGGGGATATGATAGAGGTCTATACAATCATGAATGGTTTGGAGAAAGTGAATAAGGAAGGGTATGTCTACACTCGCTCCCTAGTTCGAACTAGGGAGGCTAATGTAAGCATTCGAAGTTGCAAATGAAGCCCGGGATTTAAATATCCCGGGCTTTATTTGCATCTTCCCATCCGGGCACCATTTTTAAATCCCCCTTAGTTCGAACTAACTGCCCGCGGCTACACGCAGTAGTCAAACGTTAACTTGAACTAAGTCGAACATTAACTCGAACAGAATGGTGTATCAAATGTATCCCTGTATAGCCATTGACTGTAATAATCTCTGCTGCACCTACAGTCAGGCATCTGAAGGGCTGTGCTTGACAGACATCCATTTTCTCTCCTTCTCACTTGCTTGATGGTGTTTTGTATGAAACCCTTTTCTTCAGCTACATTGTCTGACTAAAAGGGTAACTTTCACGGGTTGAAGCTTTATAGGCGTGGCCTTCCTCAGAAGTGAATGTTTTTGGGGGTACTTTTAAAGAAAATACACTTGGCCGTTTCTGATATTCATTGGGAATGAAAAATCGATGTGTTCCAACCTCCTGGGAAATGGTTCGCTCATGTGCACTTTCGTGCCTGAACAAACTATTGCTGTATGCTGTCCTGAACTGTGAATCCTGGAAGGGGCTGATCATATTCAACTTCCATTGAAGTCAGTGAAGGACAGATCCTCAGCTGGAGTAAACTTCCATTTTGGTTTGCCAAATATCTGACTAAAGAAAACTGAACACTCTTGTTTTGCCCCTTCTCTGAGGCCCTGCCCCACTCACTCCATCTCCCTTCCCTCTGTGGATTGCTCTTCCCCATCCTCCCTCACTCGCTCATTTTCACTGAGCTGGAGAGGTTCCCTTTTCGACCAGGTGTTTGGTTGACAACTGGACACCTGGCAATCCAGATTCCGATCTTTCCAATCTCAATTCCAAACCTTTTCTCACCAGCTCAATTTTTTCTTCCTCCTGCTCTGATGTTATCTCATTTTGTAAAGCTTTTTAGGGTACAGTTTGCAGGAAGGACACCGCTATTTGTATTCCTTATTGACTGCTTTACACATACACTTCAATTAGTTTTAAGTCTCCATGATTTGAAGAAAATCACTCAGTTGTTTTAAAATTAGTATTTAAAAGTGACCTACAAAGAAAAAATTTAAAATTGGGCTTGTGCCATTCTTGTATTTCATTATGATGTAAAGAAAACATGAAAGATGGTTTTTCACTTAGTTTTTAAACCTAAAAATGCCTGCAATTTCAAGACTGGCATTTCCAGGTTTTGCTGGATGAATCTGTGGGGCAGTTGGAGTAGTTTATTGCAAGCACTCATATCTCGACTAACAGTATGAAAGTACTGAATCTTTAAAAAAGAACTATTTCCTCCCACATATTCAATACACATTAGCATTAAATAGATGTTAGTAAAACAACTATGCCAACAAATCCCTCTCTTCTGTCTCTTGTGATTTTAGTGTTTCAATTGTTCTCTAAATAGGACTCTACCTAATTCACAGTCCAGAGTCTAGTCAATTTCACAGTCACAGGCTTTTAAAAACTGCATATTTTATTATTTCAGCTATTTAAATCTGAAATTTGGGTCCTGAACCCCAAAAAGGAATTGTGAGGCTATCACAAGTTTATGGTAAGGAGAGGGAGGTACTGCTACTCTTATTTCTGCACTGCTACTCATGGCAACTCTACCTTCAGAGCTGAGCAGTTGGAGATCAGGGGCTGCTGGCTGGTAGCCCAGTTCTGAAAGTAGAACCACTGCCAAGAGCACTGGAGAAATAAGAATGGCCTGGCATGGTATTGCACCCTTACTTCTGTGCTGCTGCCTACAGAGTGGGGTGCTCAATCAGCAGTTGCCACTCTCTAACCAACCAGCACTGACTGTAGTGCACAAGTAAGGGTGGAAATGCCGTGACCCCCCCCCCCAATAATCTTGTAACACCCTTTTGTGTCGGACCCCTTAATTTGAGAAACACTAAATTTCTCCCATGAAATCTGTGGAGTATAGGGTAAAAGCACACAAAAGGCCATATTTCATAAGGGAAGACCAGATTTATGGCCCTAAATATAGAATCTTACAGAGCAGACAGAATCTGAATTTCTAAAGTAAATAACAAGGATAGAGAATCAACCCACCATCCAAACTTTAAAAAAAAAGGAACCTTTTGGGCCTTCTTTCTCCATCATAAAGAAGCAAAACTGGGCACAATACCAGTGTTATGTCCTTTGCAGGTCACCTTTAAAGGGAATTTGTTAATGTTTAAAAGAACAATGATACTTAGTGTGTCTGAAAAGTTTTTACCTACTCTTATTATAAGTAGCGCCTCAAAATACTGTGGTGTAGATTTCCAGGAGCTCACTGGAGAGCTCTACACTCAACCCCATTGATTAAAGTCAGTCACTTAGCTCCTCTTTGGGTCTTTGAAAATCTTCCCCTATATCTGACAGAGTAGAGGAATAAATGGGGGAAAGGAAGCAAAAGGGAGAACTATAAAAAACAATGAAGGAGGCTAAATGCTTAAAGCAAAAGAGAAAGGAATGAGGTGGGCAGCCCTTGGTGGGTAAAGAACAGGTTAAGAACTTCTTAGAAAAGCTAGACATACACCAATCCATGGGTCCAGATTTAATGCATCTGAGGATACCGAGGGAGTTGGCAAATGGCATTGCGGAGCCTTTGGCCATTATCTTTGAAAACTCGTGGACACTGGGAGAGATCCCTGATGATTGGAAAAAGGCAAGTGTAGTGCCCATCTTTAAAAAAGGGAAGAAGGCCAATCCAGGGAACTACAGACCAGTCAGCCTTACCTCAGTCCCTGGAAAAATCATTGAGGGAATCTTCAAGGAGTCCATTTTGATGCACTTGAAAGAGGGCAAAGTGATCAGGAATAGTCAACATGGATTCACCAAGGGCAAGTCGTGCCTGACCAATCTGATTAGCTTCTATGTTAAGGTAACTGGCTCTGTGGATATGGGAAAGTTGGTGGATGTGATATACCTTGACTTTAGCAAAGCTTTTGATATGGTCTCCCGCAATATTCTTGCCAGCAAGTTAAGGGAATATGGATTGGGTAAATGGACTGTAAGATGGATAGAAAGCTGGCTAGACTGTTGGGCCCAACGGGTAGTGATTAATGGCTCAATGTCAGGTTGGCGGTTGGTTTCTAGCAGAGTGCCCTGAGGATCGGTTCTAGGGCTGGTTTTGTTCAACATCTTAATGACATGGCTGAGGAGATGGATTGCACCCTCAGCAAGTTTGCAGATGACACTAAAGCTGCGTGTAGACTGGCATGATTTTGTGCAAATACTTTTAACGGAAAAGTTTTTCCGTTAAAAGTATTTGCGCAGGAGAGCATCTATACTGGCATGTACCTTTGCACAAAAGATTTGCTTTAGCGCAAAAATATCCGTGCCAGTGTAGACGCTCTCTTGCGCAAGAATGCTCAGACGGCCATTTTAGCCATCGGGCTTTCTTGCGCAAGAAATTAACCTTGCTGTCTACTCTGGCCCTCTTGCGCAAGAATACTTGTGCAAGATGGCTTATCCCTGAGCGGGAGCGTCAGAATATTTGCGCAAGAACCACTGATTTTGTACATTACAAAGTCAGTGTTCTTGCACAAATACTCGCAGCCAGTGTAGACAGGCGGCAAGATTTTGCGCAAAAGCGAAAGCTTTTGCACAAAATCATGCCAGTCTAGACGCAGCCTTTGGGTAAGTCTACACTAGTCACCCTAGTTCGGACTAGGGTGGCTAATGTAGTCATTCGAACTTGCAAATGAAGCCTGAGATTTAAATATCCCGGGCTTCATTTGCATGTTCCTGGGCACTGCCATTTTTAAATGCCCGGTAGTTCGAACTACCTGCCCACAGCTACACGTGGCACAGGCTAGGTAGTTTGAACTAAAGCTCATTGCAGGAGGAGTAACATTAATTCAAATTAGGAGCTTTAGTTCAAACTACCTAGCCCATGCCACGTGTAGCCGTGGGCAGGTAGTTCGAACTACCGGGCATTTAAAAATGGCAGCGCCCGGGCTTCATTTGCAAGTTCGAATGACTACATTAGCCACCCTAGTCCGAACTAGGGTGGCTAGTGCAGACATACCCTAAGATAGGGGGAGATGTAGATACATTGGAGGACAGGGATAGGGTCCAGAGTGACCGAGACAGATTAGATGATTGGGTTAAAAGAAATCTGATGAGGTTCAACAAGGACAAGTGTAGAGATCTGCACTTGGGATGGAAGAATCCCAAGCATTGTTACAGGCTGGGGACTGAATGGCTAAGTAGCAGTTCGGCAGAAAAGGACCTGGGGATTACAGTGGATGAGAAGCTGGATATGAGTCTACAGTGTGCCCTTGTAGCCAAGAAGACTAATGGCATATTAGGTTGCATTAAGAGGATCATTGCCAGCAGGTCTAGAGAAGTGATTATTCCCCTTTATTCGGTTCTGGTGAGGCCGCCACTGGAATATTGAGTCCAGTTCTGGAAAGGATGTGGACACATTGGAGAGGGTACAGTGGAGGGCAACCAAAATGATTAAGGGGCTGGAACACATGACCTATGAGGAGAGTCTGAGGGACTGGGGCTTATTTAGTCTGCAGACGAGAAGAGTGAGGGGGGATTTGATAGCAGCCTTCAACTTCCTGAAGGGAGGTTCCAAAGAGGATGGAGAGAGGCTGTTCTCAGTAGTGACGGATGGCAGAACAAGGAGCAATGGTCTCAAGTTACAGTGGCGGAGGTCTAGGTTGAATATTAGGACAAACTATTTCACTAGGAGGGTGGTGAAGCACTGGAATGGGTTACCTAGGGAGGTGGTAGAATCTCCATCCCTAGAGATTTTTAAGTCTCGGCTTGACAAAGTCCTGGCTGGGATGTTTTAGTTGGGATTGGTCCTGCTTTGGGTACGGGGCTGGCCTCGATGACTTCCTGAGGTCTCTTCCAGCCCTAGGATTCTATGACCAAAGAAACTATGACAGCATGTCTAAAATCAGCACCATTGTAGTGATTCAGCACATTGCTAGAATCTGGGAAAGAGGGGAGACAATGGAGAGAGCTATTCCCTTGGTTCCATCCCCTCTTCCCATGCTCCTTTCTTTCCCCATTTGGTTTTGTGAAGAGGGATTCAATGACAGAACTGCAAAATGGGACTCAGAACTGCAGAATGGCTCAAATGTTGTCATTTCCAATCTTAAACCATTCATCTTTAAACAGAGAAAACAGTGAAATACACGACCGGTTTTTATTTTCAAACTTAGCTTGTTTCATAGATCTTATTAAAACTGAAGATAAGTAGTGGTCTGTAAGGGTATGTCTACACTACCCTCCTAGTTCGAACTAGGAGGGTAATGTAGGCATACCGCACTTGCAAATGAAGCCCGGGATTTGAATTTCCCGGGCTTCATTTGCATAAGCGGGGAGCCGCCATTTTTAAATCCCCGCTGCTTCGAACCCCGTGCAGCGCGGCTACACGGGGCTCGAACTAGGTAGTTCGGACTAGGTTCCTATTCTGAACTACCGTTACTCCTCGTGAAATGAGGTGTACCGGTAGTTCGGAATAGGCACCCTAGTCCGAACTACCTAGTTCGAGCCCCGTGTAGCTGTGCTGCATGGGGTTCGAAGCAGCGGGGATTTAAAAATGGCGGCTCCCCGCTTATGCAAATGAAGCCCGGGAAATTCAAATCCCGGGCTTCATTTGCAAGTGCGGTATGCCTACATTACCCCGCTAGTTCGAACTAGCGGGGTAGTGTAGACATACCCTTACTTACTTATGAAAGGTTGCATATTGAATTTAATTTGGTGCTATACTCTGTTAGCTAACAAATAGCTTACAATGCTAGTGAGAGAAAACATTTCAAAGGGAAGAGTTTGTAACCTTAATTTGGCATTTTATGACTTTGAAATATTCCATTTCTCAGACTTAAAGTAGCATTAACACTTTTTTAAATGACACTCACACAAGATTATGATTTCTATCATCACAAGTGCCACCCACTGCAGGAGAATTTTCTCCTCATCAATCCAATTGTGTAAAAGGTTCTATGTTCCCCGTAGTGTCAGTCATAACGAAAGCCTCCACTTGTCCCTGTGTCCACATTGCTGAAGGAGTTAATTGGGCAACATCTTGCGCACCTACCCAGCATCAGAGCCCCTTGCTGAAGCTCAGCTGCATCTCATACACCCTCCTAATTACATTTATTCACAGAAATCAAAAGGAGAGGGAAGCAGTTGAGTAAAGGTCACATTAATAATAGAGGCTGAAAGAAAGCCTGTGGATATGTATTTTTCATTAAAGCCACATTTGAATGAAGGGGATGATTCTTTCTTTATTGGCAGCATTTCTCCAGGAGGTTGTTCATACAGTTTTAAAAAGATTTTGTTATTTTCTTGCCCCTGCTTGTTGTCTGTGGGAAACTTGCTTCTTTAAAAAGAAAATCTAATACCATGGCTCACGTTTAGGTCAGGTCCATCCTGAGGTCAATGGTCTAACCATCATCAGGACTATGGGTACTGAATCCACTTCCTAACCCAAGCTCTAGTGAGGGCCCCTGAGAAGCAGAGGACCTTGAAGATGCACAGACCAGACATATCTAGAGCCCACTGAACATGCAGTCTGAAACCTGAATTGCCAATTGTGGACAGGCTTTTTCATGCAGATGTTTTAAGATGTGGGAGGAGTGAATGGAGGCAAGTCTCACCCTACATGGAAGGCAGAAATAGGAATGAGGAGACCAAAGTCCTATTCTCACATGCCTCGTTGGTGACCTTGGAGAAGTGACTTCCCCCTCATTGTGCTTCACTTTTCCTAGCTACATAATGACAGGTTTCCACCAGTGTTTCCTCTAATTTTTTTCATTCATGGGTGAAATAAATTTTGTTATACACATAAGCATGTGTGGATGTGCACCATCAGTAGAAACACAAGCTGCCAGCTGAAAGTGGCTGTGGGCACTCTGCTAATCAGCAGGGAGGCACCTGAATCTCTTCTGGGGGGCCACCCAACCACTCA
Organism: Pelodiscus sinensis; assembly: GCF_049634645.1. Lineage (NCBI taxonomy): Eukaryota > Metazoa > Chordata > Testudines > Trionychidae > Pelodiscus > Pelodiscus sinensis. The sequence goes on along the minus strand of NC_134730.1, from coordinate 7,342,364 downwards.
TCTTACAGGGTATGTCTAGACTACATGGCTCTGTCGCCAGTGCCATGTAGATTAGTTTACTAGACATACCCAAATGAAGCGGTGATTTAAATAATCGCCGCTTCATTTAAATTAAATGGCTGCCGCGCTGAGCCAATCAGCTGTTTGTCAGCTCATCGCGCTAGTCTGGATGCACCACGGTCGACATCAAAGCCCTTTGTCGACAGCCCCGTTATGCCTCGTGGGATGAGGCTTACCGGGGCGGTCGACAAATGCCTTTGATGTCGACAGCGGTGCGTCCAGACTAGCGCGATGAGCTGACAAACAGCTGATTGGCTCAGCGCGGCAGCCATTTTAATTTAAATGAAGCGGCGATTATTTAAATCGCCGCTTCATTTGGGTATGTCTAGTAAACTAATCTACATGGCACTGGCGACAGAGCCATGTAGTCTAGACATACCCACAGGGGACACTGGTTCCCACAATGTAACACAAGCCTTAAAGGATTTTGATTTCAGGAAATAAATGTGGCATGAGATTACCATAAACATCCTCATTGTTCCAAAGTCTTGTCCATCCCCAAGTGGCATCAATTGCTACCTGGCTTGGAAAAGCCTCTGTTTTCCCATGCACTAAGACCCCCCTTTTTTTCCTTCAAACATCTTCTTGTTCACTGATCAATTTGCTTCCAGATCTTGATGACTTCACAAGTGTCTGCTCCCCCAAACTCTTAATTAACTACAGTGTGTCCATCTAAGCTAGATGACATACTCCTGGGGCTGGAATCATCTTACTTTATATCTTAATAAAAATGTTCTTATAAATAATATTGACCACTGGTGAGAGCTCCGAGTGGAATCACCAGGCTCTCGATGAGCAGGACATCATCAATGGAGGACTTACATCAGGTAATACAGGTCCTGAAACAGATACATACGCAAGCATACATGCAATCTGTGTCAGCCAGATACACAAAAATGTAATTACAATAGCTCTGTCCATGAGACGCTGGCCCTTGTAGAAATGAGAATAAAAACAGTAAAGAGATAGGAAGACAAAATCTTTAGTAAGTATTTGGATGACTTCTGGATTAGCTTGTCTCTCGTTTTTTGTTGTTGTTGTTTTGTTTTGTTGTACAGCACCTGATTTTTTGAAAGAGATGCCTATAATATCTATTTGTTCACATTAGATATAAACTGGATGGGTAACAACATTTTCCCATCCTTAATTGCCTCTAAAACGTGCTTTTATCACTCTTGGACTGGACACTACACTCAAAGCCTTTCTCTCAGAGATGCAACACAAAGCAGGTTATGCATAGCTAGCTTAGACTCTTATTACATAGGTTAGCTCAGCTTAAATTCTTATTATTAGCTTATTCGGTTCGTATTAGCATCTGAGGTCCACATTTTTAAAGGTATTTAGACTCAGCATTGCAAGGCCTAGGTGACGTAGATGGCAAACGCCTAATTTCAAATGTGACTTAGGAGACTAAGTCCCATTGATTGTCACAGTTGCCTACATCACTTTTGAAAATGGGACTGGCTCCCTGAGAATTTGCAGCACTGAATGATGTAACACCTAACTAACTTTACAGATCTGGACCTGAGAATTTGGCACCTTTCCATGTTCTTAACCTCAGAACAACCCTATGAGAGAGAGACGTCCTATTAACAGGCCTGTTGACAAGAGGGGCAAAAGAGGCAATTGCCTGGAGATTCAAGGTGCCTTGAGCTTCCAGCCACTGCCACCATTACTGCAGTGGCGGTGGCCAGAGCCCTGGACTCCTTCAAACTGCTGCTGGAGCTCTGCTCTGCAGCTCCGCATGGTTCCAGGGAAGGCGGCATGCCACAATCTTGGTGGTGGTAATGGCTGGTTGCCTTTGGCCTTGGCTCCTTTCAGGGTGTGTGGAGCCAAGCTCCCCCTCCCCCCAACCCACCTAGCACATAATGACTAAGGTCCAAATTTTTAAACACAGTTGGGTGCCAAACTTCCCAAATCTGTGCTTCTATGATTTGTCCTGGGTCACACGGGAAGTCTGTGATGGAACAAGGAATGAAACCTGCATATCCACATCTAGATTAGTGGCCTAATCACTAGACTGCTCTTCCTCTTTTGTTGTGCTTGGAACAAACTGCAACCATAACCATACCTCTCCCATATTTACACCAATACATTGAAATACAAGTGACTTAGCAGCTCAGAAGGCATCTAGGACCAGGCTTTTTTGTCTAAGTACCCAAATGCAGTGATAAAGACACTGAGTCTGAGATAGACAAAGCCACTTAGTGGATTTGGATGCCCAATCCCCATTAAAATCAATGGGAGCTAGGATCTGAATCCCCTGAGGCTGCTTTGCAAAGCTCAGCCTCTGTTGTTCATCCAATATATAATTATGTTCAATTCATTTCTGAACAAGTCTATAGGAAGCTGCACGATGCTTCTTCAGGCCTGTTTTCTCTGTTCATTATCAGTTTGTTTCTAGCCCCACAATATCAATGTCTGCCTCAAACCGGATGGTCCTGAATAGGTACAGCAGAGCCTGGCAGCAGCAGTAGATGTCAGTAGCTTTCACGAGCTACTTAACCTGCCGACTAATACACAAAGTCATCCCTGCCACAGCTGTCTGAACAATACATTTGCCAATCCAGTTAGTACAATCAAATCCCTTGTATCCAGCAGAAAGGGCAGAGCAAATCCAAGTGAAAGAGAATGGAATCTTACAGGTCTCCCCCGTGTCACGCAGTAGAAGAACAAAGGGAAAGAATATCAGTATAAAAAGCCAGTGAAATGCACTGTTAATTAATGTGAGGTATCCGGGGCCTCACTTATACCTCAACACTACAAAGAGATGAATTATCAGAAAGCGAGCCAGCTGGAACTCAGAACACAAATAGACTCACTGGCTTCATGCTTTTGTTGTTGTTGTTCTGTTCTTTAAAGTGGTTCTGTTGGACTGTGTCTGATTTCATTCACTTAGCATCCTACTCCAGATGTGTGGGGATGTCCCCTCTATTGAATTGGGCTCCATATACAGTACACCAGATGAGGTACCAACCTCACATGCTGCCTTGGCACCACACCTCAGGGTATGTTTATACTGCAATCACAGGGGCTGACAACAGTTAGGGGAGATATACCTGAGCAAACTTCAGCTAGCTGGGGACCTGGAACAGGGAAACTTAAGAGCCAATCTGTGCTGCTCAACAGACTTGCACAGCCCATGCTGATGTGCATGAACTTCTGGACCTAAAATAAAGCTAGCTGAGTTAGGCCTGCCCTCTTACTCTGTGACTGCAGTAGAGAGGTACCCTTCGAAATAAACACAGGTGGCCAAAGGCATCGTGAAAAGGAGAAGGCAAGGAGAAATGTCTCCTGCTAACTTCTTAGCATCCTGTGAATGCAGCTGCAGATCCCATCCATTTTTACAATAAGCCCCTCCCCATTTTATGTAGCTGTACCTCTGTAGATTATATAGATTAGAAAGAAGGGTGGAGCCAAGAACTGTGGAATACTCTGGTTTCAGTTCTGACCACATATTTAATGCAAGACCAACCAACACAGTTTCACAACCAGTCCGGCTCCCTTTGAGCTCATTAGTAAAACTTACACTGATATCAATGGGAGATGTCCCACCTTTAAATTTAAATTTAAACAAATGAATGCACAGAAGCTATTGTAAATACCAGGCGTTCTAAATGCACATCACTCCCTGCGGCCTTAAGAAGCTATTCTGGTACACGGCGGCATAGATTTCTTCACATTTTCAAGGCGTCCCCACCTTCATTGAGTGAATCCTCAGGTAGCCAGATAATTTGGAATTTCAGCCTGTTCACGCTGCTGGAACAGCACAAATATACTCAAAGTGAGGATATTAATCTGGCCTTAAGATTTTATGACAAATAGATTTTTCTACAGCCATGCCTTTCTCACAAAGTCCGCAGAACCTTTCATTTTGCTAATTACCTTATTTCTTGACATCATCATCATTGCCTAACAGGATCTTTTAATACCAAGTTCTTCTGCTGTCTTGATGGGAAAATTACATAACTTCCTTCAGATCATTCTCCTGGAGTGGGCTGGAAAGCGGGGAGGGGACAGGGATGGGGGGGAGGCAGTAGGAGAGGGGGCAGGGATGGACAAGAGGATTCCTTTCCTCTCCACCCCACCCAAAAAAGAGAAAACAAGAAGTGTTTCTGTCTAAGGGCATGTCTACACTAGAAAATTATTTCAAAATAACTAAATTAGACATAACTGCTGATTTAACAAGAGTGAAATAGTGGGGAAGCATCTAAATTAGTCAGAATTATTTTGAAATAGTATGTCCACACTGGTTGAGACCTGATTCAGATGTAGAGCCCTAGGAAGCACTCTGGGGAGGGCTCTAGGAGAGTGGAGATTTCCTGCGGCTGCTTGGTCAGGCAAGCTATGACTTGTGCTTTCAGAGGCTCCTCTCTACTGCTGCATCTCACACGCTCCTCCACTGCCTCCCCCCTTGCGGGACACAGAAGTGATGCAGTGTGCTCTGGTTGCCCTTGCAGATGCTCAAGGGCCTCATGCTGCACCTCATGGTGTGCAGTGCTTGCAAACTGCCTGCATGTTGCTCCAGCAGGCCGAGGATCACCCTGGACTGCAGGAACCGATCACCCAGGTCCTGATGTTTCTGCTGCTGCATATGCTCCTTGATCCCCTGGACACTGCGGAAAGCCGATTCTGGTGGCAGGAGACAAGTTTGGTCTGGTGGTCCGACCAGCTATCGGACGACGTTCCGCATGGCTGCAGAAATTCCCCACGTGGAAAGTCACCTTCTTCGAGCTTTGCAAGTGGCTCACCCTGCCCTCAGGTGATAGGACACACAACTGTGACCGGGGGTGCAGTGAACAGGGGGCACTAACTAACTGGGGAAGAAAGGAGCACGAGTGCTTAAGGAGGGGGCCAGGGTGCACTGGGCGGTAGGCAGAGAACTAATGGGATGCTGGGGGAGGGAGCAAGAAGGAGCTGGGATTGGTAGGGCACTAAGAAGGGCGGAGGCTCAGAGGGCAGGGCAAATACAGCAAACTGACCGGTGGTTGGGGAGGAGCAGACCAGGCAACTGCGTGGAGATCAGGCAGGGCAGGTAAACAAACAAACTTTCAGGGGCAGGGTGGGGCAGGCAACAAACTGCCTCAGGGAGGGCTAAGGCAGGGAGGGAAGGAATAACAAACTGGGCTACTAGAGCAGGGCAGGTAACAGGGAGGCAAACTGCTGTGGTAGGGGATCAAGGGGGGAGTAGAGGGTGGGGGAGGCCCCCCCAGCCAAACATAGCTGAAGGAGGGGGGCCAAGGTCAAAGGGGGGAGGGAGAACACCCACAAGTGCTTGGGGTGCTCAGTCTCACACCTGCGACTGTGCAAACAGTCCCAGGTGGAAAGGGGGCAAGTAGCTAGATCCGCCCAGGACAAAGAGCAGGTCCTGGTGTTAACAGAGGATGGTGGAGGGGCTTGTGGGGGTGGTTGCAATAGAAAGAGGGGGACAACTAGACTGGGGGAGGGCTCTGTGCCTCTCCCCTAGTCCCCCTCACAGTAACTCAGTTTACCACCCCCCAGGAGCACAGATGTTAAAGGCTCAGTCCCAACAAACAAATCCCCTCCACAGTCCAAGTGTATGTCCTCCTCCTCGATGAAGCGCAGGTGTTGCAGCAGCAGCAGGTGGGTGGCAGCCAACCAAGGAAGGAGCTCTGGGTGGTAGGTGCTGGTGGTGACGGGTCCTCTTCACCTCTCCCCCTGGATGGGGAGGGGCAGGCCCAGAGGCCCCCCCGTCCAAGACAGCAGCAAGCTGTGGGTGGTAGCAGCTGTCCTGGGAGGGAGAGGCAACAGGGAGGCAAGCAGGCAGGTAGCCACAGGGGAGAGCTGGCCAGGGAGGGCTCCAGGCAGCAGGACAGGGGAGAAAGGAAGGGAGGGTGCTCTGGAGCACAGGAGGGGAAGGAGCAGCTACCCTCCGTCTGCTGGAGCCGGGTGCTGAGTGGGCGCTCACTGACCCGGAGGCGGAAGAACCCCTCTGGGAGGTGTAACTGGGTTACAGGGATCCCACGGGTGGGAGAGGGGTCTGGAGCAGCCTCACCTTCCATGGGGCCCACACACACACGCTGTCCGCGGGAGTGGGTGGTACCTCGCATGGGCAGGCATGCCTGTGTGCGGCACTCCTTGGTCTGTGTGGGGTTGTGTGTCCGCCCTTGTGCCCAACCTTTTTCCAGCGGTGGCTGGTGGTGGGAGGACATACCCCGCAGGGGTCAGACATGTGTGGGGATTCCTGAAGCTGCGCATCGCAGACTGGCACTATATGTGGTTCCATGTTCACAGACTGCAGCACGATGTCCAGGCCGAGCGACAATCGCACCCTTCCCCTTTGTGCCCACCTCCCCCACCCTGTGTGTGTAACAAACTGAGAACACTCACCTGATGACCCTCCCCCCCCCACCATCAGAAGATGCCTGGGAGATCTCCAAGCCTTGGGGTACCGGCTCCAGGGTGAGGGTGACCATGCTGGTTGTGCCCTCCTCCTCCTGCAGCTGCTGTTCCTCCTCCTCTTCCTTGGCAGGGAGCTCTGGGCAGGCAACGATGGGTGTCTCAAGCCCCAAGTCCACCACCACAGGTGGGGAAAGGGCTTCCCCACCCCCCCCCAGGATCTGGTAGAGCTCCCAGAAGTAGGGGCAGGAGTGGGGTTCTGTCCCGGAGACAGAGCTGCGCTCTCTGGCCTTGGCATGGCCCTGGCAGAGCTCTTTCACTTTGCTCCTGTCTTGCTCAAAGGTGCCCTCTCTGCCAGAGCCTCAGTCATAAGGCCATAGATGTCGGCATTTCTTCACCAGGAATGGAGATCCTGCAGGGTCTCCTGCTCCCCACACAGCTCGAGGAGGGACAGAAGGACGCACAATTTTTGCTGCCCCTGGCTGGGTCCTGGGAGCCCTGGTGAGGGCCAGGAGGTTTTGGGGGACTTCAGGCTGGGCCATGGGTCCAAATCTGGGTGGCAATCAGAGCCGCACGGAGAGGTGCACCTCCCAGGCCCGGCTTCCTGCCACAAGGCTTGTGACAGGTGCCTGCAGCTTTAAGAGCTGGCAGGAGACAGGAACTATAGAGTGCTGATTACTTTGGACGGAATGGTCACTACAGCACCTGTGTTATTTCCTGGAGGCCTTTTCTTTTGAAAAAACACCCTTGTCTGGATCCACCATGCCTTTCTCCAAAAAAGCGTTGTTGGAAAAAGTCTTCTTCCTTGTAGAAAGAGGCTTGCCGCTGTCGGAAAAACTCCTTCGTTCTTTCAACTTTCTGTTGAACGAATGCAATAGCAGTGTGAACATAAATACTGTTTTTCTGGAAAAATGCTGCAGTGTAGACATACCCTTAGAATATGGTTTCCACTGTAAGCACTTATGATTAAAATTTTATTAATCATTCATAACAAATATTATGAAACATCCCTCATGAAATTAATTGTCCCCACAAATATCTTACCACTAAACTCATTTGTGAGAATATTCAATGAAAATGAACCCCAAAAGAGGCAAAAATGAAGACAAGTCAAAGTTGTTTCCTATTTTGAATGAATATGCAACCATTTTTAACCAGTAATCACCCAGCTCTATTCTTAATAAGTTTTCACTGCATAAAGTTTGAATTAATGACAGTAATAATATGCTTAAATTAACCATAAAACCATGCATCATGGACAGAGTAAAACAAATGCTATCCTAATTGATTTTAGTTGACCACCGGCTTCTCAAACCTCGGTACATATTCTCTAGGTTAGGCATTGGCTTTTGTTTGGTTTTCTTTTTCTTTTTCCAAACATAGACAAGCAAAATTCAGAACACACTAGTGGCAACAACAACGAAAAGCATCCAATTCCCATACCTCGCCCATTCACCCCCGGTTGCCAGGCAAGAGTCAGGCTCAGAGGATATTTAAATGCCAGTTTCAAGCTTTCCAAGCTAAGGTTCTCTAATGGGAACATTAACCCAGCTCTGGCGAGAGCAGCACCAATAGGCACCAACCAGTGTAATAATCATAGATTGAGTGTTATTTTCTTCTTTCACACATGATTATTAAGAGACGATGCAGGTCTTAAAGCTGGAACCTTTTGCTCTGGGAAAATTATGTGTGACACGTTACATACGGATTAGATAATTAATGTATGCCCTGATTTCTTTCACCGTAACATAAAAAGGATGAGACCGGCACTATAATTCCAGATAATTAAAGAGTGATCGAGTTACTGTAGTTTCCACTGCTCCGGGAGTGCGGCCCACTGTCATTAACACTGCAGAAGCCCTCTCTATTCTTCACACCTCACTGCAAAGTACATTCTCCTCTCTAGCTCCCCAGAGACCAAAGAGTTATAGAGCATCTTGTGAATGAGGCACCTGCTGCTCTGTATTGCAGCTAGGACTTGCAGTGCTGAGAAAAGACAGGTGTCTGCCTGCCTTTTAACAGACTCGATGGCTGAGTCTGAGCCCCAACGGATGCTGCAAACACCATTTCTGGTACTTTGATAAAAAAAGGTTCCTTTCCATTGGTAGCAATTTAGTGAGAAGCAAATGGAACCAAATAAACCATCTCCCTGTTGGCTTTCCTGATAACAAAAATGACAACCTCATCCTGCAGATGACTTGGACTTGCAGAATGTAACTTTCCAGAGCTGTTGGAGAAATCACCTTCAACAAGGCTGAAGTACAGTAAGTTGTGTGATGCAGCCATAGCTGCTGCTAGTAATAGTTGTAAAACAGTACCAGATCATGAGATCTTAAGATGAACAAATTGGTTGCAAAGTATTTCCAAATGTTGGGCCACATGCCACCAGCAGACAGTCTATGGCAGGAGTCTCCAGCCTTTTAAACCACAAGATCACTTTTTCAATTTAAGTGCAATGCAAGATCTACCTCAAACCCAAATACTCTTTCCTGGCTTCCTTCCTCCTCTTCCCCAAGGCCCTGCCCCTGCTCCATCCCTTCTCTGAGGCCTCACCCTGCTCACTCCAACCCCCTTCCTCCACGAATCACATTCACTTTCACCAGGCTGGGGTAGGGGCTGGGGTCCAGGCTCTGGTCTTGGGCCAAGGGGTAGAGAGTGGGAGGGGATACCCTGAAGGTAGGGAGGTGGTGTGGGTTTTGGAATGGCCTAAGGAATTAGCCTGTGGAGTGCGGAGTGGTGGGTTCAAGTCGCGCCCCCTCTGCCCACCCTGGGAGTGACCAGACAGCCCAACACAGGCTGCTCCCGGGATGGACCTGGCTCCCGCAATAAGAAAGCAGGATAAGGGAGCTGCTGAAGGTAGGGAGGTGGGGTAAGATCTGGAGTGGATTAGGGGCTAGGGCATTCACCTGGGGAGCACATAGTGGTGGGTTGGAGTCCTGTTTACCTACCCCCCCCCCCACCATGGGAGCAGCCAGACAGCCAACACAAGATAAAGGACCCTAGGGAAGTGGTGGGGGGTTTTGAGTAGACTAAGGGGCATCAGCCTCTGTAGCGCAGGGTGGTGGGCTCAATCCCACCCCCTTCCACCTACCCAAGCAGCAGCTGGGCAGCCAACATCCGCTGTCCCAGAGATGAAGATGAAAATGGCTCCCACATTAGGAAAGCAGGATAAGGAACCTGCTGAAGGTAGGGTGGTGGTGTGGGTTCTGGAGTGGCCTAAGGTATATGGCACTTGCCTGGGGAGTGCAGAGAGTTAAGTCCCATCCACCCTAGGAGCAAAGATGAGAGGGAAGGACAGTGTGTGCATGTGAGAATGAGACACACACACACTGTGCGAGAGTGACAGAGATTTGCACTGCCAAGCTCCATCCATCCTCTTCCCTCTATGTGGAGTTAGGGTACAGGGTGGGAAAGGGTCACCCTGACATCAGCACCCCACAACTTCTCCCTCCCTCAGCTTGCACAGCAAGCAGGAGGCTTCCAAGGAAGAGGGCAGGAGCAGCATGACAGTGGGTGAAGGGGCAGCTGAAATGTCTGTGCTTGAGAGCTTCCCAGCCAAACCAGTCAGGCAGGATTCCCTGTCAGAGGCTACAAGATCTACTGGTAGATCCTGACCTACTGGTTGATGACCACTGGTCTATGGGGAGGAGGCAGAACATCTAACAAGAATCAGGAAACAGTGGCAAAAAATGCCCATAGCTTCCAAGGCCTGGCCCCTAAAGTAATAGAGGGACTAAGACACCTAAGGCTCAGGAGATACCCAAGAACCACATGTGGAACATTAGGTAGAAGCAAAGGGAACAGGCAGTGGCCGCATTCTGTTGGATGCAAATACAAGTTTGATGTATGTTTCAGAAATGTCAAATGGATTTCATCATTTCATTCCAAGCCAGGGAGAGGGCTTGGTTTAATGGTCAGAGGACAGCATCAGAAAATCAGGAATTCATTCATTCAAGCCTTGACTCTCATACTGTCTCTAATGGGCATGCCCTTTTCTGTGCAGAGGTAACCCTTGGAGTGTGAACTCTGGGAAATGCAAATCAATCTCACCAGCAATGAGCTTCAAAACTTGAGACAACACTCAGGCTTATAAGCAAACAGCTGCACAATAAATAAAACACAGCCGGTTGATTCTAAATAGGAAAGGCTCAAAACACCTGATGCCTGCCAACCTGTCCTCTGTGGCACCCCAACACCCTGTCCTGCTAAGCAAGGAGCTCTGGTCTCCCCAAACAAAGGCACAGATTTAGGGTAACAGCCCCTGAGCAGAGTGACACAGTGACACTGAGAACAGCACCCAGGAGAACAGCCCTATTGAGACCAAAACTCCAAATAAATCTGTCTTACTCTGCATAGAAGTTTTACACAGAGGAAATTCATAGTTTGCTCCTTTTATCAATTAATGAGAGCTATGCACCGTTGTTGTCCCTCTGGTAACAATTAGTTACACTGATTTTGATAATAACAAAAGTGATTCTATTAAGTAAAATAAGTAGGATTTAAGTGATTGCAAGTGATGACAGAGAGATCAAAGTAAGTTACTAAGATAAAATAAACAAAGCATGCCAGCTAAGAGAAATTGTTACAAATCATAATTTCTCACCCTCGTTCTTATTTCAGGGAAAGTTCTTCAGGCCAGAGCTGATCTGGTTCTAACAACTTCTACCCTCCTTAGAGTTCTTTTCTTTTCAGGTCCTTTCATGTGTTTTCTTGAGGTGGGGAGCAGTCTGTAAAGCCAACTGAAGACAATCATCTTTGCTTTCCATTCCTTCAATAGAATTTCCCCAGGGCAGGAAGTCCTTGTCCTTGTCCCATTCCTCCTACCCCTCTGTGGGAAAATACCACATTCAAAATGGATTCCAGAGCCAGGTGGTATAGTCACATGTCTTTGTAGGACCAACCACAGATTGGTCTATTGTAGGACTATTCACAGATTCTTGTCTTGAGCACTGGGCTATTAAGTTCCTTTAGTATACTAATAGATTTTATTAGAAGACCTAGACTAATAAACAGGTTTACACTTTATATTTCTAACTTCATGTACAAGAATATACACATTCAGGGGATTAGAAGCTCTTGAATGATAAGTTACTTGCCCTGTTTTGAATAAAGCATATTTGAATTATATATATTCATATTCAAAAGCACATTTCCATAAACATATGCACAGTGTTACAAAATGTAGCAGATTAAGTGTGCGGTTTATGGTAGAGAGGCCCCAAAATATGAATAGCTGGTGGCATTCAGGTTATGATTTGAGGGCATTGGCAGAGTTGTTTGCAAAGAGGACAAGACTGGAAAAACAAGGATTCTGTACATCAGAAGGGAGATTGATTTGCAGAAGTATGAAGTCTCATGCCTGGGATTACCAGGCTTTACCCATTAGACCTGACTTGGAAGAGGTGAGTGTGTGGGTGGGTACATATGTAGGAGATACTGCCCTGGAAGGGATCACCATGATCATCTAGTCTGACCCCCTGCACAATGCAGGTCACAGAATCTCACCCACCCACTCCTGGAATAATCCTCTCACCTATATCTCAGGTATTGAAGTCCTCAAACAATGGTTTAAAGACCCCAAGATGCAGAGAATCCTCCCACAAGTGACCCGTGCCCCTTGCTACAGAGGAAGGCGAAAAACCTCCAGGGCCTCTGCCAAACTACCCTGGAGGAAAATTCCTTCATGACCCCAAATATGGCGATCAGCTGAACCTTGAGCATGTGGGCAAGACTCACCAGCCAGACACCCAGAAAAAAGTTCTCTATAGTATCTCCTATCATCCCGCCATTGGCCTATTTACCACTGATAGTGAAAGGTCAATTAATTGCCAAGATCATGTTATCCCATCATAATCCTGTCACACCTTTGTTGCCCTTCTCTAGGAAAAGGCAGAATCCCACTAAAGATCACCTGAGCCTCGATTTCTCCAATCTGGCATAGTCTCCTTTGATTCATTCCAGCGAGAATCTATCCATATCATTTGTTCCTACATGAAGGATGATCAATGGATTCTTTCCCGCTCCCACAGCATACAGTCAACCTGTGGAACTTGTTGCCAGAGGATGCTGTGAAAAGCAAATTATAACTGGATACAAAAAAGAATTAGATAAATTAATGGAGGCCCATTAATGGCTAGTAGCCAAAACAGTCAGATGCAACCCGGTGCTCAGAGCTGGACCCTAAACCTCTGTTCGCAAGAAGCAATTTGATCTCTCAAATTGTCCTTTTTCATTCCCTTTGAAGCATCTGAAACTGATCACTGTCAGAAGATAGGACACTGGGCTATACTGAACTTTCATCTGTCCCTGCATGACGGTTCTTATGTTTTTAAGGACAGGTTACTTCATAACTGCCTGCTGTTCCTTTCCTCTGAAGCAACTGGTACTAATCATTTCCACAGACAGGGATCTGACCCATGGATCTGGTATGGCAATCCCTATGTCCATGTTCTCAGGCTGGTAATTTCTGAGGGAAACTAAGGGAATTAGGCTTTCTATTCATTGAAATTCTAACCTGTTTTGGAGGTACCAGCCTCCGTTTCTAAATGGTCTGCTTCTGCCCTCCCATCCCTTAATCTTGTCATCAACCTCACAGTAAAGTGACAGCCCAACATACAGCCACCTCAGCTTTTCAGGGGCAATGTATCCCCTCTCTAGGCTGCTTCACACATCAGAGTTGCACTGAAACACCAGAATCAGACTGCTTCATTCATTGCTGCTCCTCTCCATCCCCAATTCCAAAAATAAAATGAAATAAAAATGTAAAAGGCTCCTGCAAGCCATGCTATTTGCACGTTATGCTCCCCTTTTCATTTGTCACTTCTCTGTGTGTGTCAACCCCTCTTTTCCTGCACAGCTCAGCTCTGTTCCCAGAATAAAAATGACAAAACCACTACAGCTCTCCAAGGTGCTCATTTCACTAGGGCTACGTCTAGACTACAAGCCTCTTTTAAAAGAGGCTTTTTCAAAAGAATATTTCGAAAAAGCCTCTTTCGAAAAAGAGCTACAAGACTACAACCAGTACTTTCGAAAAAGCAAGCCACTTTTTCGAAAGAGGGCACCCAGGCAGTCCAGATGCTCTCTTTCGAAAAAGCAGTTTTCATTACATAGCACCTTTTTCCGAAAGAGCATTATTGAAAAAAAGCATTATTCTTCCTAAAACAAGGTTTTCTGCAGTTGAAAAAACTGCCACATTCTTTTGATTTACTTTCAAAAGAACACAGCAGCAGTCTAGTTGCAGGGGAAGTTTTTTTGAAAAAAGGCCACTTTTTTCGAAAAAAAATCTGTAGTCTAGACACACCCTAACTGGCTTTAGTGCAAATTCACTAAGCAGAGGAATGCATGGGCTTCAAGGGAATGATTTTCCATCTCAAGTTCTCTTCATTTCACTCTGCTTCACTATCTTTAGCCCTTTATTTATTGAATCTGTTGACTCTTCTCCTTCTACATTGCATCATCCAGCACTTTCAAATCTATGTTTCTCTTTTTCCCCAACATCTAATATATTAATATTAATAATAACATAATAATAACAACCAGCACGATTATTGCTTGTTCTCTTCCTGAAGGGTCACTTAAGGCTTTAAAGAGTCTCGAATGTCTGACCACAAACCCCTTCCTGTTACATCAAGCTAACCTCTTTTTAGTGCTGAATCCTGACAAATGCCTTCCTCCCTTCAGCTGTGCAGGTTCCCGTATCACCTTTGAAATATGAATGCGCATGTTATGCAAGGTGGATACATATCAATGCCACGCTCTCTACCTTTGCATATTAAATCATTGCCATATTTTCGCCGGCAGTAAAATATGCAGAGTATATGCTAAAGAAAGCATCCCTGCCGAACCAGGGCAGACTAACATCCTCCCCCACACACTCCCCAGAAGGGGCTGAAGATCCCAGCTATTTCAGCTCAATGTCTTTTGTTCTCATACTTGCAATATTTTGCTCATGTTTCTGCTACAGTTTTAAACTCTTCATTTTTACAACTCATGTACATATAAATTGCAGCTACATCTGGATGCTATATCCTCTCTGCTCCCCAGCAAAAACAGGGTTTCTAATGAAAACCCAGACCCATCTTTAATTAGCATTAAAGATAGCAGTTCTCCTTGTGTCACTGCATTCGCTCTAGCACTCACTCTTTCCCCTGCCCTCTAGCAACAGACTAGCCCAGAATGCGGAGAGGTCTTTGCTTCAGTATACAGTTTATTCCCCAGCTGAATAAAAATTGCTGTAACATTCTTTCAGCTGGGAGGGCCACTCCTATGTTCACTGATGGGCTTATTGGACCCTTCTATCAAGAGGTTCAGGACACAATGTACCTAGAAAACAGCATAGTACAGATTTCACAGGGGAGACCAGTGTTTCTCAAATTAGGGGCTTGACCCAAAAGAGAGTTGTAGAGGGATTGCAAGATTATTTTAGAATGGTTGCAGTATTGCCACCCTTGCTTCCGTGCTGCCTTGAGAACGGGGTGACTGAAGAGTAGCGTCTGTTGGCGGGGCACCAGCATATGAAGGCTGTGACCCACTAGCAGCAGTGCAGAAGTAAGCGTGGCACCACCATGCCATGCCATCCTTACTTCTGCACTGCTGCTGGTGGTGGCTTTGCCTTCAGAACTGGGATGCAGGCCAGCAGCTGTCGCTCTCAAGCTGCCCAGTTCTGAAGGCAGTGCTGCCACCACACCCCAAGTCCTTTTGGGGCAAGACCTCTACAATTACCACAACATGACATTTCAGGTTTAAATAGCTAAAACCATGATGTGCCCCAGCCCTGCACTTAAACTAAGAGAATGGCCCCACCCCCACAGACCTGCTGGTCATGCTCCCACTGGAGACAGACTTGAGCCTGGAGCAGCTCAGTCAGGGCTGGCTGCCAGAGGGAAAGAACCTCAGGCTCCTGAACAGCCCTGGCAGCTGCAGCCACCCCAAGAGCAGTAACCCCGGCAGCAGCAGGCTCTGCTGCAGCAGCCACAGCCCCAATGAACGCCCCGGTTAGTGAGGCCATCTGGGAGGCTCTGATTCACCGTGCCAAACCCTGAGAGCTGAGCAGCATGCCCCCTACCTCCCCACCCCACGATAACCCTGCTCCCAGGCAGCTTGGGAGGCTACCTATGGACTAGGCCTCTAGGCCAGTGTTTCTCAACTTTTTAAATAAAATATCCCTTTAAAAAAAAAAAAAAGTACCCCTAGTACCTAGTTTTCAGACACACAAAATTTTTTCTACCATTGCAACACATTTGTTTAAATAATTTAATCATAGCTGGGTGGGCGATGACATTTTTGAGTATAAATAGGGTTTCTTCCAGACAGTTTGGAAGTTGCGTCTTCTGTCCAGTAAAAAAAATCCAGAAAATACCAGTCATGCAAAATGTCCCGTATTTTCTGTTTTTCTTGGACAGATGGCTGGCGGGGACATTTTTACCTTGCCACATCTGGTGCGGGGCAAGGGGTGTCCCTGGGGCCACTTTTAAAACTTCCCCCAGCCTCCGCTGCAGCACGGCCAGATACTTCCAGTTCTTCTCCTGCAGGTGGGAGAGGCACGCATAGGATTGCCAGATGGTTGAAACAAAAATACCGAACACCCCCCCGCTCCAAAAAAAAAAAAAACACTAGGAAAAAATTCTGTTGAAGGGAAAAAAAGGGGGGGGGGAGACCAAAGTTGCTGAGCAACAAAAAAAAAACTCCAAGGACTTATTAAGCCAAAAATAAAATACAATACAATAAAACAGCATTAAAACAGCATGTCCTCTTTAAGAGTGACTGCAGGGATAGGAACAGGGGAGCGGTTGAGCACTAAGATCCAGTGTCTTTTGTCCAGCACCCATTTTGTGCAGGCAGCCTTGGGGAACCAGGTAAGCATGGGGACCAGGGCTGGTGTTGGGGGCCAGGGAGGGACTTGGGGAGGCCAAGTGCTGAGTGTTTGTAGGGTTGCCAGGTGCCCGGCATTTTTGCCTCCTGGCCGGGGAAAAATTCAGAGAATACCAGACATCTCAGGTGTCTGGTATTCTCTGAATTTTTTTACTGGACAAGAGGTGAAAATACCAGACTGTCCAGGTGAATACCGGACACCTGGCAACCTTAGGCGCGCACAGGAGTTCTGGAAGGAGGGAGAAGTTCCACGTGCTGGAGCCCTGCAGCATTTCAGCGAGGCGGCAGTGAAAAAGGCTGCAGCTCCTTCCCAGGCTCAGGCAGCTGCAGAGGCTTCCAGCAAAACTCCTTTTACTGTGAGCAGGTGGGTGGGTGGGAGGGAGGGGAAGCCCCCGAGTCCCTTCCTTGCATGGGGCACCTTTTGGAAAGAAGGGGAAGCCACAGCAGAGACAGTTTCTCCCCTTCCTCTTCTCTCCTGCCCTGCCCCCCACCCCCTTCACTGAACAGGCTGGCTAGCTTCTGGCAGACTGGAGCCTTAACAGTTACGGAGGCATGCAGGACTGGAGGGAAGGTGTGGTGGGGAATACCTTGCAGGAGTGGGAAGGAAGAGAATCATCCCCAGCCCCTTCCCTGCATGGGGTGCATTTAGGGAGGAAAGGGTGGCCCCATCTGGGCAAGCCCCAGAACTCCTTCCAGAGGGTTGCCAGATGGTTTCAACAAAAATACCAGACACACGTGACATTACATCACAATCTACATTTCATCTTATTTAGAAAATACCGGAAATTTCTATTTTCTCATTTAGATTTTCTTAATTTGTTTCCCAAACAGAAAGCTCAAATACTGGACTGTCCAGTTCAAAACAGAACACCTGGAAACCCTATTCCCTGCAATAGGCTGGCTGCAGCAAGGAGCAGTGTCTTGTAGCCCTAGCTAGCCCTACACTGGCCGCAATGCCTCCTTAACAGTTAAGTAGGCATGAGGGACTTGAGAGAAAGTGTGTGGGGGAGAGGAATCCCTTGCAAGAGGGGGAGGGAAAGGAAGCCCCCCACCCCTTCTCTGCGTGGGGTTAGGGTTGCCAGGTGTTTTCACCTGGATGTCTGGCAATTGCATCTTCTTGGATGGAAGGCCGGCAGGGACATTTTTTCCTTGCTGTGTTTGGTGGGTCCTTTTTTTCTCAACAAGTTTGGTCCCCTGGTGCGTGGGGGTTGTTTTTTTTTTGCTCAACTAATTTTTCCCCCACCATGTTAGGAATTTTTTCTGAAAGTATCTGGGAACCTGAGGTGTAAAAAGTACAAAAATAATAAAGCACTGTAAAACTTAAAACAAAAATTCAGATTTCTCCTCATTTCAGTTGTGTTGCTGTATCCCCCAGACTTCTCTCAAGTACCCTTAAGGGTACTCGTGCCACCAGTTGAGAAACACTGCCCTAGGCCGTAGTGACTCTAAGAGAGGGGAATGTGTTTGTGACTAGGCTGGAAGGCTGTAGAACCTGGATAGAAGGAACTGTACTTTGGGACTAGGCCTGCAGGGCCGTATATACCCTGATAGAAGGAACTATGCTTGGGACTGGACCTCAGGGCCAGATATACAGGCAGTCCCCGTCTTACGCGGATCCGACTTATGTCGGATCCGCACTTACGAACGGGACTTTCTCGCCCTGGAGCTCACAGGCAGCGGTCAGCCACCTTGACCTCCGGGGCGAGAAAAGCTGCTCCCGGTGCCCCTGGTCTGCTGGGGACCGTCTCCAGCAGACCAGGGGCATCGGGAGCAAAGCAGCAGCCCCGGCGGGTTTGCTCACGGTGCCCCTGGTCTGCTGGGGACCGTCTCCAGCAGACCAGGGGCACCCCGAGCAAAGTGGGTCCCGCGCCAGAGCAAAGCCTCAGAGGCGAGGCACCCCGCCGCTGCAGCTTTGCTCCCCGTGTCCCTGGTCTGCTGGTGGGGGGGGGGGGGGGCGCAGCTAGTGTGCCCCCCCCCCAGAAGACCAGGCTTTTGTTGTGGACCTTGGGGCAGAGCAGCTGGGGTGCTGCCGGTTGGTCCCGCAGCGCTGCTCTGGGCACTACTGGACCAACCCGGCAGCACCCCAGCCTCTGCCCCAGGCGTCCTGATTCAGCCGCTGCTGGTCAGTTTCAGCAGCGGCTGAATCAGGACGCCTGGGGCAGAGCAGCTGGGGTGCTGCTGGGTTGGTCCAGTAGCGCCAAGGAGCCGCGCTACTGGAGCAACCCAGCAGCACCCCAGCTGCTCTGCCCCAGGCGTCCCCAAGTCAGCCGCTGCTGAAACTGACCAGCGCTGACTACAGGAAGCCCGAGGCACAGTTGCTCTGCCCCGGGCTTCCTGGAATCAGCGCTGATCAGTTTCAGCAGCCGCTGACTTGGGGTTCTTAAGTTGAATCTGTATGTAAGTCAGAACTGGCGGTCAGTTTCAGCAGCGGCTGAATCTGGACGCTAGTTCCGACTTACATACAGATTCAACTTAAGAACAAACCTACAGTCCCTATCTTGTACGTAACCCGGGGACTGCCTGTACCGATAGAGGGAACTGTGCTTGGGACTGGACCTCAGGGCCGTATATACCCTGATAGAAGGAACTGTACTTTGGGACTAGGCCTGCAGGGCCGTATATACCCTGATAGAGGGAACTGTGCTTGGGACTAGGCCTCAGGGCCGTATATACAGGCAGTCCCTGGGTTACATGGATCCGACTTACATCGGATCCCAACACACAAACTGGGTGAGGCAACCCTGCACTAGCTGCTTCCCCCCAGCAGACCAGGGAGACACAAAGCTAGCGCCCCCCCCAGCAGACTAGGGAGACGCGAAGCTAGCGCCCCCCCCAGCAGACCAGGGAGATGCGAAGCTAGCGCCCCCCCAAGCAGACCAGGGAGACGCGAAGCTAGCGCCCCCCGCCCCCCAGCAGACCAGGGAGATGCGGAGCGGCTTTTCTCAGCAGACACCTCAGCTTGAGAGTAAAGGACTGAGGGAAGTGAGGTGTGGGAGAATAAAACTGAGCTCTGGAGAAATGTTTGGCTAGAGTTTCCCCTACAATATGTACCAGTTCTGACTTACATACACATTCAACTTAAGAACAAACCTACAGTCCCTATCTTGTACGTAACCCGGGGACTGCCTGTACCAGGGTAGAGGGAACTGTATTTTAAACCAGGCCCGTAGGCCGTGTATGCTCTGAGAGTGGGACATTTGCTATGAACTGAGCACACTGGCTGCATTTGCCCTGGAAAAAGGGGGCAGCTTTGGAGACTTCTGGACTGTCGAGGCAGTGTGCCCCTCAACACATGAAAATTGCCATTTTAAAAATCCTATTACTGTGAAATTGCCCAAAGTGGATAGTGAATTTAATAGGGCTCTATTCATGAAGTTGCTTGGCACCACAAGCCAGAGATCAGTTAGAATCTCAATTAGTCCCACAAATCAAGTTGGTTCAATGGAAGCATGGAACCAGACTGACTCAGGGCCCAGATTAATCTTTTGTGGGGCCTGGCATTGGTTCATGGACTTTCCCATGTTTTGCCCTGAGTCTCCACCCTCCTCTTGGTCTTTTTCCCTGAGGGTCCACCTATTGCTTGCATGGGGGCAGAAGGCAAAGGGGAGTGAGTGGTAGGGGAAGGTAGGAAAACAGAGGGAAGAGTGGGTCCTTCTGGGACTGAGTGGACACAAGGTCATGTTCCAAGCAACAGAATCTCTTCTGAGTGTGGGGCCATGGTAAACCTGATACTGGACTGACCACACTAGACTCTGCAATTTGCAGTCTTGCCTCCAAGAGTAGCCAATATTTGATACTTTCTAAACATGATTCACAACTGAGTGTAATGCAATATACATGGGGAGGGGGAGAAATTCCTTCCTGACCCTGCAGTGATCATTGTACACTCTGAAGCACGAGAGCTGACTAGCATTTGTTAGCATCACGGTGGGTTATTATGCACAGGTCAGTGAAACCATCTACTCAGTGTGCAATGGCAGTCAAAGTGAACAACACGTAAATAATTCTGAATGCACACCAATGTCTTTATATAAATCAATGGTAATCTTTTCTTTTCATTGCTGTAGTAATTTCTGATCAACCCACCTCAAAGAAAATATTGCAGAAATTGAAATGAGAAGAGCAGGGCATGGGACTAGATGACCTTCTGAAGTTTCTCCCAACACTAATATTCAATTGCAGAAGGAATTGAAAAGTATATGACTGTTTAGTTTAGAGAAAAGACAAATAAGAATTATAAAAGAATGGGATAGAGAAGGACGTTCAAGGAAACTGAAAGATGGCACATTTAAAATTGAACAAGGATGTTTACTTTTTTATTTCTGTATGTAATTTATTTATTTATACAAAATGCATAATTAAATTGTTTGACTCATTGCCACAAGATCTAATTGAGGCCAAGAATGTAACATGCTTCAAAAAATCATTAGACATTATAAAAATAACAGGAATGTCCACGGTTGCATTAGATAGGATGTAAGTTCTTCGGGGACAGACAATCTTTTTTGTTCTGTGTGTCTACAGCATCTAGCATAGTGGGGTCCTAGCCCACAAGTTAAGTCTCCTAAGTGTTACAGTTAATACAAATAATGTCATCATACAAATATAAGGAATATACAACATCATGTTACAAGGTATAAACTACCTAATAACTACCCAGGGTACTGAGGACACACCCTGTGGGCAAGCTTGCTTCCATTGCTCTGTGCAAAGATTATTGTTCCTTCCTTTGAAGCATTTGGCACTGATCAGGATGCTGGATTTGATGGACCATTGTCTGACGGAGTGATGAAATTTAAACTGCACCTGCAAAATGGCACCCACTTCTCTTATGTTGACAAACTGGCATTGGTGTATGAAAATGAACACACGCACACATGTCTAATTACCTGTTCAGCATCTGTAAAGACCTGTGTCAGTCAAGAATATGGCCTGTGAGGGGGAATTGTGCACGCACAACTGAAGCAATCAGCTCTGTTATTACTAATCATCAAACTATTCTATTTTTAAAATAAACCTAGGCAAAGCATTTGACTTGATGATCTGAGTTAGAGTGAGTTCTGCAGGCTGACAGCAGGCTGTGTGATGAAGTACTGCTTTTATTCCTTATAGTGCTACCTGCCATTCAGTTCCTTAGTGACCCTTTCTTCTTGGGTTACGAGGTGGCTGTGAAAAGAAGAGACTGGTCTGTTCTCACAACTCCCTTTTTAATCTAATGTATCATTCCTAAATCTTTAACTCACCCCATTTCCAGGCAAAATGATTCTAGGCTTTGCCTCTACTTGTCATACAGGCAATCATACTTGCCATCAGGCAGCCTGGCCAGTTAATTACCTATCATTGCTCTTGCTTTCACATCTCATCTTAGAATTTCTTTCCTAACTGTAGTCTTCTCAGGCATTTGTATTCTAGCCAGTCTTGCACTCCTCCCCTCTCCAACTTTTGCTCTCCCTAATTTTGCAGAATTCAGAAAAGAAGTGAGAAAATGCAAAAAGCTGTCACTATCAAAGTGAGCTTTGGTAGAGCAAGTGAACAGGTATGAACCCCTTTGTTTCTCTGCAAGACATTAGAAAGAGCAGGATTAGTAAGAAGCCTTTCTTCTCAGCTCCCAGATGGCTATTTTCTTCAGTAGGTATCGATCCATTCACCTTTCTCCAGCCTCTAGTTAAGCCCTTGAATACTCCAGAACACTGTGTGTGCAGGAATACACAAAAGATACTCTTTCCTTTCCAGTAATTAAAGATTCCTAAGACAAGAGCTACATAATGTGTCAGTGTTACTCTGATTGTCCCACTCTCATTTTTCAGCCAAAAAGTCATGAGTTCAAATTCTACCTTAGGATGCTGGCTTCTACTCAGTGCTTAGCATGGCTTTAGGAAGGTGCTGAACTGTGAAAGGTTATCCCCCAGATGAGAAGTTTAAATATCTGTCCTTGATGTTTTTTCAGCTTCTCCTGTCCAAGCTAGCACTCTCTCTTGCTCAATAAAAATGGTTCAAATATAAGAGCTGTCAAGTATTCTTTAGGGCAGAAGAACTTCTCTTTTTTGCCAGGGTCAGTGATCTTCCTGAAACAAGTTCACCATTAGGGGAAGGGCTAGTTTGTTCACTTTTCTGTATTCATTTCTGACTGCAACCTTGTTCTTCTCAATTATCTCCTGCCTCGGGTCAATAAAGATCTCAACCTGTATTATGGAACAAGTAGCCAGAAAGCAAAAATACGTGCCTACTGGTGTGTACTTGGGCGGGGGAAGCAGGCAATGAAAACATCACCAACAGCTTTGGGTAGCCCTACCAGGCTTTTCAAAGAGAATTAAGGATTTCCTAATCTGCAGTCTTCACTGAGGCTTTTCAAAGGCAGAACATATTCTATAGGCTTGAAGACACAAACCTTCAGGAAGGACAGATACTATTCTGGGAAAATTAAAGTGTTTGGCCAAACCTAATTTCAGTCAGAAGCGCTTACTGATGGCATAGTCCTGATGTTTTCTCATAAGTGCAGTGGCTTTTTACCAAGGTACCAGGGCATACTGTGGATTGAAAAGCAGTTTTAAGAATGCAGTGATAGATTGCTGATAGCTCACTTTTGGCATGCAACTGCTAATCCCAGACAAAGGCATTGTAATCATCAATCGCTAAACCCAGATTACCAGTGAAGTCCAGAAAAAGCCTTTCCTAGACAAATAGGAGAACTTTATAGTGGGGTTCCTTTAGAATGTAAGGTTATATGGATCGTTTGTGTCTGTGGAGTGGCATCTTTATAATGAAACAACAAAACACACATGATAAAACATAGATGGAAGTTCTGTGGCAGTTTTGGTTAGTTCTTATTCTCTGTCTTAAAGCAACAGACACAAATAAGCCACTCCCCAGAATATAGGTTGACTGGTTGTCCCAGGTCAAGTGAAGGTATAGTTGAATGTTTGAGCAGCCTCAGATGTTGTGGTTGTTCACAACATCTCATCACCTCTGACTCAAAATGCATTCTTCCCTTTTGATGAAGCTCTTTCCAACTAGGTCCACTTGCCCTTTGATACATTTTAAAAGGTCTGCAAATCTGAGTGCGCTTGTTTCATGAGGGAAATTTCTCATTAGAGCTTGTGCTCCTCTTTGTCTTTCAGGATGAATCATTGCTGTTTTAACCATGCTGCAAAGATTTATGCAGTAATAGATGTGGGGAATAGCGCTGGCTCAAGAAGGGTCTCTGAACAATAATACATAATTCAGAAATTAATACAGGGTTGCAAAGACAATAGGATTTGAAATGGGCATTATCAGCTAAATGAAAGGAAAAATCCACAGACTTGTCATGTGTAGACGCTTCTGTTATACACATACCCAATTATAACTTTACAGAAGAAACTGACTTAAGCCATTAAAGCGTTATTATTTTTCCCTATGGTGGGAGGGGGAGTGGGAGTATGGATTCCTTAAAGATAGAGAGTTTAAATTAAAGCTTTAAAACTGTGACTGAGCAAGATTTAATACTGACAATTAGCCTGGACAAACAGTTAATCGTCCTGCAGGCATAATTTATATATTCTCTGTGCAACAGGGAGAGAATGTCAGTGCATCGCACTGCAAATTAGGGCAATAAAAGAATCTCATAACCTCTAACAGCTCGGCTGTCTGACAAAGAGAGATCATTCCTCCACTTCCGATCCTGTTGCCTAGCCACAGTGAAATCATCCTGAGCTGCTGTGCTCAGATATTATACTTAATTTCCTGACTCTGCATGCTGCTTTTTTACTTCTTACAGCACTTTGAAGCCATTCTAGCTTGGGTTGTGTGTTCTGTCAGCACTCAGGAACTAAACTAAAAAGGGTTGGGCCCCGTTACTACAGAGACAGGAGAGAAATGATGGGTGCTGCTGCTGCAGGAAGTGGTGTTAGTGGTGTAGGTCCATTTAGGTGATTTCAGCAAAGCTCATCACACATTCTTAGCTTTGAGACTTGATTTCAATAAGTGCTTTGCTGAATAGGGATGGTTTCGAACATGTGTGTAAAGGTCAAACTCATGTTTAAATTGCTTTCCTAAACTGAGGCTTAAATAGGCATCATTCTGGGTCAGATACTGCTCATAGAGATGTCAGAGAAAATGCAAGATCAAGGTCCTAAACTCTTGTTAACTACTTAAAGATTTTCTAGCTCTTTTTGTAAGAGGTTTCATGCAAGCACCTGTATCTTGGCCAGATTACAAGATGTTTTATTATGTTCAAGTGAGGTAAATTCCCCATACAATTTTATTTGGATAAAGGTAGCAACTGCAAAACTGGTCCATGAACTGGTATAATTGCTAGTGCTCTGTGGGGACATAATTACAGGCGTTGCCGCTTCATTTCCATGTTCTAAATCACCTTTAGAGACAGCTACAAATGCACTGAATGATTTCCCAGTATTATTTTTCAAATTTTCCAGTTGCCATTATCATGACATTGGTGTCATGGGTTCACCAAGAGGAAGTGGAGTCAGACCATCATCTATTAAGATGTGGTTCACATCATGAACAATTTTGAGAACTCTTTGAATAAAGGTTACTTCTTCACTTCCTGCCTAACATGTTAAACAGGGTTGGTATATGCACCCTTAAATAGCTGCTATTCCAGTAGAACGCTGAGTGCATTTTAGTAATGAGCATATTGTCCAGCATGTAAAGTGTTGTCTGATCTTTTAGGATACAAGCTGCTATTAATGTGGTGCAGAAATCTGCATTCTTCCATCTCCTTCTAGTACATCACAATGAACACAAACTAGTGTTATATGCTTTTGTGAAATATTTTTCCTTGCTAGAATGTTTTGCGGTTCTGAACTAAGGGAGCCCCAGGGAGGTTGCAACACATGCAGAATTTGGAAAAGCTATTAGACCCTCTCAGCATGAACCACTAAATGGTGGATGAAGCCGAGAAGTTGGAAAAAAATACATCTTATTCAAATACACAATTTATACCCTCTTGTCTCTCTTGTAAAGTTAAATTTGAGATCATTTGGAAGAAAGGCAAAGGGGCATTAAAATCTTATGCAGAGAATAAAATAGCTATACTGGGACTTTCAGTTTTTA
The DNA here is from genome assembly GCF_049634645.1 of Pelodiscus sinensis. Taxonomy (NCBI): domain Eukaryota; kingdom Metazoa; phylum Chordata; order Testudines; family Trionychidae; genus Pelodiscus; species Pelodiscus sinensis. Next base: position 7,317,020 of record NC_134730.1, on the reverse strand, counting down.
GGCACTGCAAGAAATTTTGGCATATTTTCTTTAAATGGGTTAACAAGTCAGTTAACCATTTTCTGCTTTTACTAATTATAATACTAAGCTCCCAAAGAAAGTGATTAAAGAGAAGGATTAGAAACCAAACTCTCCAGCATTACCACTGAATCTCTAGAAGACTTCAAGCCAATTAACCTCTTTATGCTTCATTTCCCCCATCAGTAAGAAGGATATGATGGGCCAATTGGGATAAATTGGCATAGCTCCATACTACATAGATTTATATTAGCTGAAAATTTGGCCCAATATCTACCTACTAACCAAAGGTCTAAGAGGATTTCAGGAGAAACTCTTTCATATCCTCATTCAAAATTTGCGATGTAAAAGCAAAGATTATATACTACAATGTCATACTCAAATCAATCCTAACCTTATGCAATAACAGCTTACCCTAAACATATTTGTCAGGGGATCTGTGGTCAATAAAATAATGTGACCAGCTCACCATCAATGCCAACAATTGACCCGATATGTGATTTGGTAAAGAGACATCTTCTTTGAAAAAGAAACAAAGTTTTAAGAGAGGCAATTTGTTGGCTCAAAATAATTGCCCTTACATCAGGATATGTTAAAACTGAGACATAACAAGAATGTCAGTTATCTAAAGATTGATAGTAGATGACATGCTATTTTTTACACTACAACACATTTACATAAAGTGCTTATATTACTGTAGTTTCATTTGACCTGCAAATGTGATACAATTCCAATAACATTTCTCTAGAGATACAAAATGGGCTGAAACAAACACACACACAAGTAGTGTTGGTTCAGTTGAGTGCCTTTATTAACAAACATGCCAGAATGCATTTCTAATATGGCACAATTTAAATGGACCTTGGGTAGAAAAAAATGTTTCATGCAGGATGGCTCTTGCTTTCAGACAATCCATCTTACTCTTTTCTAATGTCAAGCTGTTGTTTTAAAGGTGCAATAAAGCACTCAGTTGAAATGCTGGCATTACTGTAAATTCAGTCCAAGCCATTTATATCTCCTGGTTAGCTTCCTTAGTGAGAACTCACTGGTCTCAATTTTAAAAGGTTTTTTGTTTATTTGTTTTCATTGGTTCAAACTTTTGACCTCATTGTAAATGAAAAATACAGTACATCCTGAGGGGATATATTATATGGTTTTACAGTGACAAGTTGGTTCTATTCTCAACAAACAGTGGCTTTTGGTAAGGCACTTATCAAAACTTCAGGGCTATGTCTACACTGGCCCACTCTTGCGCAAGAGGATTTATAGTAAAGCGTGGGAAGAGAGGGCTTCGTGCACAAGAGCTACACTCTTTTCTAACAAGCGTAAGCTCTCTTGTGCAAGAACTCTTGAGCAAGAGGGCATTGTGGATGTGTGGCAGGGGATTCTTGCACAAGAAGACCCTATAGCTAAAATGGCCATCAGCAGTTTCTTGCACAAGAGAATGTCCACGCTGCCATGGATGCTCTTGCGCAAAACCACAGGGCAGTGTGGACGTATTCTTGTGCAATAACATCTTGCGCAAGAACCCACCAGTGTAGACATAGCCCAGGTGTTATAGTCTTCTACTCTACAAACTGAGGCTAGGTCTACATTCCAAAGTAAAGTTGGAAAAAGGTTTGCAAATTGCTAACCACATTTTGCATATCTTTTCCTGCTTTTTTTTAAAAGAGGCTTTTCTGAAATTTGACCGTCTACACAGTGCCAAATTTTAGAAAAACCTCTTCTTCTGGCACATCCCTTCTTCCTCGTAGAATAAGGATTACAGGGATGGTGAAAGAACACGTCCGCTTCTTTGGAAATTGTGGTATCCCGGAAAAGCTTTGCAGTCTAGACATAGCCGGAGTGTGTTATGCTTGTGACACAGCTAAGCCCTAGTTTAGGGCATCAAAGTGTAATTCACTGGTCAGTGTATCTTACATGTCCCTCTTTGATCTCAAGCTGCAGCTAGAGAACCAACTGCTGTGCAGGAGTCTCACCCTCCATCTGTGATCCTGGCCCCACTTCTCCTCTTCCCTACAAAGCCACACTCTCTGGCCAGGCCAGGAGCCAGAGCTATGCCATGTTCAGAACTGCCCAGGGAGCCCAGACTACTGTGAGAAGCCCTGGACCTTCTCCTTATCCTGAGTAGATGGCTGGGGGGCCAGAGAGCACTTGCGACCTCTGCCTCACTGGACATTCCTGAGGAGTCTATCCCCCCCCCTCCCCACAGGGGGTTGTTAGGGCACAAGAACTGCAAGGGACAGCCTTGTAGAAGGAGATCTGTAAGACAGATCTGTCTGGGTTATACTGTCAAACTGTTCAGCATTTGTTTTTGCTTCAGAATAAAACAATCTGACATATGGCAGCCTGTGACAACCAGGAAAAAGTAATTTAGCAAACGAACTGATTTCAGTTTCAAGTTTTCAAGGGGTTTCATAGGATAAATAATGAGTGCAATTTAAATGATTAAAAACATGAACTAAAAATTATTAAAACCATAAAATAGTGTCCTAATTTTAGTTTTCACCATGGAACACAAACTTTGCCCAAAGAAGTTTTGAAATAGTTCTGTTTCTCCTAACCAAGACTAAGGCGCAGAAACATTATGTTGTTAAAAGTACTTGATTATCACCTGCTGACATGAGAATTGAAGGTCTGGCAAGGAACAACTTGTAACAGGTTAGATGCAGCATTGCTAATTAAAGTCCAGGAATATAGGCTAGATGTGCAAAGTGGCTTGTGCAGAGGAAGTCTCTTTCACACCTAGTCAACGTTCATTGTAAATTTGCTCTTCTAACAAAATTGTACCCTAATCATGCGTTTTGTTTAACAAGGTTTCACATTAGTCATCCCAAAAATAAAAACTGGTGAATGGTCTTTATCTATTTAGCTGCTGTAGTAATCATTTTATTCCAAAGTGCATGTCAGTCTATAGCAAATGTAGACTGTGTTGTACTAAATCATTTTCATAATAGGTTTAATTCTTACATCCAAGATTAGTTTAACTGGCTTCACCATATGCATGATAATTTCTTAGAAAAGAGTTGTCATCATTAAAACTTTTTCCTTTTTACATTATGCTTATAATAATTCCTTGCAAGTCTGAAACAAATATATTTTCCTATAGACATTTTGCTGTTGTAAATTAATTGCTGGTTTACTATTGTTTGTTATTCCATATGGATATATGACTAAACTTTTCCCTATAATGACAAATGACAGAATGAGGAGCAATGGTCTCAAGTTGCAGTGGGGGAGGTCTAGGTTGGATATTAGGGAAAAACTGTTTTAGGTGGTGAAGCACTGGAAAGAGTTACCTAGGGAGGTGGTAGAATCTCCATCCTTAGAGGTTTTAAAGTCCTGGCTTGACAAAGCCCTGGCTGGGATGATTTAGTTGGGGTTGGTCCTGCTTTGGGCAGAGGGTTGGACTTAATGACCTTCGGAGGTCTCTTCCAACTCTGTGATTCTATATATAAGGTGTGGGTAGAGTAGCCCAGAGAGAAGATCTCTAGGAGCAACCAAATCTGAGGGGAAGGTTTGTACTGACCTTTATAGTCTCCTATAAAGAGAATTATTTCAATTTATGCTTCATTACTAAAGCAAACACCCAGGAAAGGTTTGATTTGACAGAATTTGGACTTTGTTTTAGAGCAGGTTTGTAAAAGGATCCTTTCAAAAGAATACTGAATTTTTGGGGAAGAGATGGAACTAAGTGAAAATTGGAAGAAGATACAGCAGGGAAATTAAGTCACATTTTAGGCCTACTAACATTAAAGGTGCCCCTTTAAGGAGTTAGTGCTAATGAGCCAGCAAATTATTGTGAGAGTCAAAACCAGCCCTCTGGTTCTTCAGACTCAGAAAACCAATCTGGGGCTGCCCAAGTGGAAAATGATGTGGTTTTTTGAGGTCAGTCTCTTAGGTCAGTATTTGTGAAGGCTGCATGTGAGCACAAAGAATTCCCACAAATATATCACAGCTGAAGTCATTCATAACAAGAGGATGCGACCTACATGGAAATAAGCTCTGGCACTACATTTGAAGCTTGCACAATATTCTATTAGCGTGAAGGGAATTCTTCCCAGTGAGGAGCTAACATGTGAAACTTCAAAGCCGAGTGGATCTCTTGTAGGATGATTACCTCCTTGTTGGCTAATAAATCAGCAACATAACAGTGGGTGATTGTAGTTGGAGACGCTTTTAAGAGCTGATATCAGGTTGTTATTTCATAGCGGATTCCTCCACAGTGGAAGGCTGTAAATGGAATCTCCTAACAGCATGCTCCCAAAATGAAGTCACTGAAGGAAGCTTGGCATTGCAACCTCAGATTTAATTTGTTCCTCACTATTAGGTAGAAGAGTTCTTATTTTCCAGGTTTCTCCCTCCCGTGAGCATTTGCGTTTTGTACTAGTTTCTGCCAGGTCTACTCTCTTGCATTTTCCCCAGACTGAATTTTCTGTCCATGTTGCTCATCTATTGAGGTCCTTTTGTATTATTTGTCCCTCCTAGCTGGTTTATATGGTACTTCTGAATTTAACACACGTTGCCAGTTGGGTGGCTGTGGGAGACGAGAAGAGGGTTAGTGCTTGAATCAACAAAACTAAAGGCAAAAGCAGGGAAGGGGATAATTTTTCCTCAGCTGAATGTTCGGGCTGCAATGTGGGATCTCTAGGAGTGAGAGTATAACTCCTGCTTTCCCATTTTCACAGTTCAGTTGCAACCTCCCTCACGCAAACACTTCAAACACACCCTGAGAGAGATCAGGGAAAATAAGAGAATTCAAAAGAAGGCGGGGTAAACAGAAAAGATACATCGCAAACAAAAGCTCCCCTTTCCAAAGCAGCTCCATGGACTGGTCTCATCATCTCACACAGGGAAAGCGGGATATGTACAATAGAATCTCAGATGCAACTGAAGTGAAAAATAAATGACACTCTGCTCTTAATGTCTAACCGAGGTTAATGGGAGGTAACTGGAACCAGAGAGATTGCATGCTCATATGTGCAGTAGGAGGGGGCAATATGCAGTTTCCTTTGACAATAATCATGGCTGGAACGTCTGACTGCACCTATTTCCTATAGATACAATGTGGAAGAGAAAGGCTGTGGATTATAGAGATCTCCCCTCCCCCTTCATCGTAATTACCAAATTAACACATTCTAACGGGTGAAGTATTCAGCAGCAGACTATGATTAATGCACAAGTCCAATTAGCTGCAGATTCTTTTCCTCTCATTTTAGCCCACTAAAATAGCAGGAGACGATCTGTAATGTCTCTGGGGTAAGCCTCCCACTCCAAATCAGCTCCCTCCTCCACCATTTAAGGAAATCTTTAACACATAATGTGAGAGGCAGCTCAGCTCTGCCACTCTGCTGAAAACCTCACCCATGGCATTGCTGCTGCACAGAGAGAATACTATGTCTTGCTAAGGGACAAAAGGTCTGAGCATCATTTGGTGTTAGGTTAGAGGCTGTCTTCCCAGGCAGAGAAAGGCCTATGGCATGCAGGGACATTTAAGCTCTTTACCCCACCTGATCACTTTACACAGGGCCAGTAATCCCCTTAGCATATTGCTGAGCAGTTACTGACAGCAGGCAACTAAGAGACATCAACAGGATTGGTGGTGTAACTGCTCAGTTAGTAGGGGATGAACAATCTGGCCCGTAATATTTAAATATGAGTCTGTTCATCTCCACTACTATTCTTACAGTTCCTTTGCGACCTTCCCCCCCCCCCCTGCATCCCCCTCCTGTTCTGCAATGTGATTTGTCCTTTTCATATGTGTTCATTTTTTTTAATTGTATCCTTTGGTATATATGGTTGTGACAATTTTCTTCCACTATTTGATCTGAGGAAGTGGGTCTGGGCCACGAAAGCTCATCATCTAATAAAACATCTTGTTAGTCTTTAAAGTGCTACATTGTCCTGCATTTTGCTTTTGCGACCACAGTTATTAAAACAATCATTTCTAATGCAGCTAGAGCCACATTAATTTACGTCATACTAACGAGTGAGTGAGACAAATGATTTGTAAACAACATTTATTAAGAGCATAGCCCTTTATCCTTTTGTGATTCGTTTGCAAACTAATCTCATGGTGATAGCACTGGCTCAGCATGGTACAGCTCCAGGGGTATAGTAAACTGAGAAGATGAATGTGGAAGAGGCACCAAAAGATCTTGTCTGAACAAACACCACACACTTATTAAACATAGCAGGATAAAAACATTGTCCCCACTGATTTTAGAGGAAAATCCAACCCAAAAACGTACTTACAAACTTTTAGAAAGTTCATACATGTTTTTAGCTGAATCAGAAATTCACAGCCCAGGTCCATCCTTTTGCCCTGAGTGAGAGTCTGAAAAGGTTGTTGAAATGCTACTTGTGGACTTCTCTTCCTTCCAAATGCTGCCGTTACTTCACCCTTATAATTATTCAGAGAGTACCCATGGAATATGTTCCATGCATTGTACCTGATATGTGCACAAATCTCTTTTTGGAACATCACTGGGAGTCCAAATTAGCAGGGGTCAATTTTTTAAAAGAATTCAGCATACAATGTTCAGCGCCCCAAGTGGTCAACAATTTTTGGGGAAAAAAACCCCTATCCCTTTGTTGAGCTGCCTGTCAGAGAGCACCTAAGCTTCCGCAAATAACATCTAAATGAAATAGTGAACGGGGGTGCTCACAGAGCTATATTATTTCAAATCTGGGTTTCTCTCTGTAAATTCTTTCTTAAAGTGATGTGCTTTTGAGACAATCTGTCCCAATGGAAAAGAGCTATGATTCCAATGGTAACTGAACAGAAATCCTATGTGTCCTCTTTCTGATTGAAGATAAACTGAAGCCAAATTTGAAACAACCTAGGAAACTGTGATAGGAATTTTCATCACCATGATCCAACCTACAGCATGAAATTCTCCTTGGACATGCGAGAAAAGGAAGAGAAGGTTGCAGAAGGTCTGGTGTTTAAAATGTCCTTATAAGCAAAGCACCAAAGGGCTTGCAAGAAAACAAAGGACACTAGGGCTAGCGCTAGACTACGGAGCTTTATTGGAAAAAGCTAATCAAATCGTGCTCCACAATTTGTGTCACTTTTGCTGATTGCTTTTCTGGAAGAGGCTTTTCCACCATTTGGCCCAGTCTAGATGGGGCCAAATGGCAGAAAAGCCTCCTCTTTCGGTGGAGCCCTTATGCTTCATGAAACGAAGTATACAGGGCTCCCCAAAAGAGCGTGTTTGCTCTTCTGTGAAAAAAAGCGGAAGAGCAAAAGCGTTCTTTGGACACGGTGGGGTTTTTGTGGGATACTGGAGAAAACCCTGCAAAACCCCGTAGTCTAGACATAGCCTAGGAGACTGGAATGTACAGGACCACAGGCAGGCTAACTGCTTATGCTAAGATTTTCTATGATGTCTGTTAGACGGATGTTTAAGTGCTATGCAACACTTGAATTTAACACAGCCTTAAATGGCCATATGCTCAAAGCTGCCATACCTCCCAGTTTGTGCATCTCCCACTGCTTTCTTTTCTCTCCTTTCTTCCTTCCCTTTGTGACTAGAACTTAATATGACACCTGCTATCTTCAGTAGCAATTAAATGGTCAACCCCAAAGTGGAGACTCACAAGGAAAACTGCTTTCTTGGGCCAGAAAAGGGCATTTTAAAATCATGTTAATTGGGTATCCTAGTACCTAGGACAAGAGAAAAAATTACCAACAGTAGTTTGAAACACCACTTAAACCTGGGGAAAATACCGTGTTAAATCATGCTAGCTGGCATTATACTGTGGTGTAAGTCATGTTAGCTAACAGAGCAGCCCCTTTACTCACCACCCAGGCCTTGGTGATCAGCCCATTGCTATGCAAATTCCTTCCAAACAGATTAAAATAAGCATAAGTCTCACTAATATGTCTTTCCAGCCATAAATTAAAAACAAACAAGCCCAAGTATCATCCTCCTCTCCAACTTCTCCTGGTAAGAGGAGAAAGTGCCATAGAATAATTGTTTCAATATGTGCTGCATGTAGTATGGAGCTCAGTAAGGGCATGGCTACATTAGGAAATTATATCAAAATAACTTATTTTGAAATCATAGAATCATAGAGCTGGAAGAGACCTTAGAAGGCCATCAAGTTCAGCCTCCTGCCCAAGGCAGGACCAATCCCAGTTAAATCAACCCAGCCAGGGCTTTGTCAAGCCGAGACTTAAACACCGCTAGGGATGGAGACTCCACGACTTCCCTAGGTAACCCATTCCAGTGCTTCACCACACTGAGGCCTAGTAAAATAGTTTTTCCTAATATCCAACCTGGACTTCTCCCACCACAACTTGAGACCATTGCTCCTTGTTCTGCTATCCATCACTACTGTGAGCAGCCTCTCTCCAGACTCTTTGGAACCTCCCTTCAGGGAATTATAACTCCCGAAATAACTATGTTGAAATAGCACATCCACACTATAAGGTAGCATCAAAATAGTGCAGAATTATTTCAAAATACTGCGTCCACACTGATTGGAGCCAGCATTGTGTTTAAAGCCTCCGGAAGCACTCCAGGGAGGACACCAGGGATATGTCTAGACTACATGCCTCTGGCGATGGAGGCATAGGGTATGTCTACACTACCCCCCTAATTCGAACTAGGGGGAGTAATGTAGTCATACAGAGTTGCAAATGAAGCCCAGGATTTGAATTTCCCGGGCTTCATTTGCATAAAGCCGGATGGTGCCATTTTTAAATGCCGGCTAGGTCGGACCCCGTGCCGCGCGGCTACACGCGGCACAGACTAGCTAGTTCGGATTAGGCTTCCTAATCCGAACTAGCTGTACACTTTGTTCCACTGGTTTTACCAGCCAGTTGATAACATTCTATGATGCATTGCAACACCCATCTTGATAGCCTTTGTGTCGAAATAGGCGACCCTTTCACCCTATCCCCAAACGCAATAAACAATTGTTGTGATTTACGGAACGGCTTGGTCCTATCAATGTAGAATGCCAGCGCCCACTTGGTGTCCAGGGAGTGCAGCACCCGCTCCTTAGAGGAGGCGTGAGGTTTTGGGGAAAAAAAACGGGAGATAAATCTCCTGGGACAGGTGGAATGGTGATACCACCTTTGGGAGGAAGGCTGGATGAGGCCGTAGCCTTACGTTGTTATGAGAAAAAACAAGGTAGGGCGGGTCTACAGTTAGCGCCCTTAGTTCCGACACCCTTCGAGCCGATGTAATGGCCACGATGAAAGCAACCTTCAATGAAAGGTGCAGCAGGGAACGCGTGGTCAGCGGTTCAAAGGGAGGTAGCATAAGCCTGTGTATGACCACATTAAGGTCCCAGGCGGGAAGCGGGGCCCTCACCGAGGGGTACAGCTTTTCCAGGCCAGCAAGAAACCTTTTAACCACTGGGTTAGAAAAAAGGGAGACTCCTGCCATACCAACGTGGAAGGCAGAGAGAGATGCCACATGGACTTTGATAGAAGAAAAAGATAGGCCACTAGACCAAAGCTGGAAAAGGTAGTCAAGAATAGTTGGAATAGGAGCCGAGGACGGGTGTACTCCTCTCCGGGACGCCCAAGACGACAAGCGCCGCCACTTGGCAGCGTACGACCGTCTAGTAGAGGGTTTCCTGCTACTGAGGAGAACCATCTGAACCTCTTGGGAACATTTCCTTTCAGGTTGGTTCAACCACGGATAAACCATGCCGCTAGGTGGAAAGACCGGAGAACCATGATCCCCTTGCCCCTGGGTTGAGTTAGCAGATCCCGGACTAGAGGGAGTGCTATTGGGTCATGGATAAGCATGTCCACTAGGATGGGGAACCAGAACTGTCTGGGCCACCTGGGGGCTATGAGAATGATCGAGGACCGAAAGGTCCTCGCCCTGGTCAATACCCTGGAAATAAGGGGAAATGGAGGAAAGGCATTGAGAATGCCCTCTGGCCACACGGTCGTCAGGGCATCCCCCAGGGAATATTTCCCCAGCCCCAGCAGGGAACAGTAGTTCCTGCACTTGGCATTGCTTGCCGAAGCAAACAGGTCTAGGCGGGGATAACTCCACCTGCGGAAAACCTGGGGGAGAGCAGAGTCCTTGAGGGTCCACTTGTGGGCTTCAAAGGATCTTCTCAGCATGTCCGCTAGCAGGTTTTTGCACCCCGGGAGGTATTCCACTTGAGGTGAGATACCGTGCGTGATGCACAAGTGCCAAAGTTGCAGGGCCTCTTTGCAGAGGGGAGGTGATCGCGCCCCACCCTGCTTGTTGAGGTAAAAGACCGCCACTGTGTTGTCCATACGAACCAAGATCGAACGGTGGGCGAGCCTTGGCAGGAAGGCTTCACAGGCTCTCCTCACCGCCCACAATTCCCGGATGTTTATGTGTAGGGCTCGCTCGGAGAGGGACCAAAGGCCTTGAGTCCTGTGCCGCCCCAGGTGTGCTCCCCAGCCCAGGTCGGATGCATCGGTGACCAGCGTCAGGGAGGGAGGAGGGGCATTGAAAGGAACCCCACTGCGTACCACAGTTTCCTGGGTCCACCATAGGAAGGAGTCCAGAATTTCTGTGGGCACCGTAATTATTGAGTCCCAAAGACCCCTGGATTGGCTGAAGGCCCTCACCAACCACACCTGCATGGGTCTTATCCTCAATCTGGCAAGGCGGACTGTGTACGTACACTATGCCATATGGCCCAGGAGCCTGGAGCAGACCCGAGGGGTCGTGATAGGGGACCGGATTAACCCCAAGATCAGCTCCACTATGGAGAGGAACCTGCTCTTGGGCAGGAACACCCTTGCCACCCTCGAATCGAGGAGGGCTCCCACGAATTCTATCTGTTGGGAGGGAGTCAGGGATGACTTCTTGACATTTATCATGAGTCCTAACCTTAGGAAAAGGGCTCTTGTGAGTGCCACGTGAGCTGCTACCTGCCCGTACGAGCGACCTCGGATCAGCCAATCATCGAGGTACAGGAACACGTGTACCCCTTGTTTGTGGAGATATGCAGCAACCACCGCCATGCATTTCGTGAATACCCTCAGTGCTGTACATAAACCAAAAGGGAGCACCGTAAACTGAAAATGGTATCGGCCCACCATAAACCTGAGGAACCTCCTGTGGCTGGGTCTGATCGCCATGTGGAAGTACGCGTCCTTGAGGTCGAGATTCGCGTATCAGTCTCCTAATTGTAGCACTGGGATGACCGATGCCAAGGTCACCATTCTGAACCTGTGTTTTATGACCGCCTTGTTTAAATCTCAGAGGTCCAAGATGGGGCAGACCCCACCCTTCGGCTTGGGGACAACGAAATAACGGGAGTAAAAACCCCTTCCTCGCAGATGCGGAGGAACCTCCTCTATTGCTCCTATTTCGAGGAGCGCAGATACCTCCTGACACAGGATGTGTTCGTGAGGGGTGTCTCTTACTAAGGCTGGGTTTTGAGGGCGGTGGGCCTAGGAAAGGGATAGAATAGCCTCCATTTACTATGTTCAGAACCCAGGCATCCGATGTTATTAGGGCCCATGCATGGGCAAAAAGGGATAGCCTGGCCCCAAATGGGGGGCCAGGGCAGGAGATTGGTACAGGACTCTCGAACAGGGTGTCAAAATTGGGGCTTGTCCTGATGGGAAGGACCGTGAGGACCTCCCCGCTGGGTATCGGTCCTGGGGCGACGATGTCGACCCCTAGCCCCCTGAGGGTGCGCGGCCACCCCAGAACCTCCACCGGAGGTCCGGGAGCGGCGCCTCCAGTAATCCCCACGGGGGATCTGGGGCTGCGCCCTCCCCTGCTGCCTATAAGGCAGCTGCTGCCACTGCAGAGCCGGCGTGTGGATGCCCAAGGACTTCAAGGTGGACCTTGTGTCCTTTAGGGTATGGAGACTAGAGTCGGTGTGCTCCAAGAACAGAGCTTTGCCCTCAAAAGGCAAGTCCTGTATCGTATGCTGCACATCCGGGGGAATTCCCGAGACATGGAGCCATGCCCCCCGACGCATAATGACACCAGTCGCCATCGTGCAGGCTGCTGAATCCACAGTGTCCAGAGCCGCCTGGAGAGCAGTTCGCACGATGACTTTACCCTCCGAGGCAACAGCCGCGAACTCCTGATGATCCTCCACAGGGAGTCTGTCTCGGAACTTTTCGGCAGCCTGCCAGGTGTTAAAGGCATACCTACTTAGCATTGCCTGCTGGTTCGCGATGCAGAGTTGTAGCGCCCCTGTGGCGTAAACCTTACGGCCCAACAGGTTCAGCCACTTAGGCTCCGTCGCCTTTGGAGAAGGACCAGGCTGAGGGAGTCTTTCCTTTTGGGCCGCGGCCTGCACGACCAAGGACCCGCGGATGGGTTGTGAGTACAGGTAATCATGCCCTGAGTGCGGGACGTAATAACGCCTCTCGACCCCTTTTAAGGTAGGGGTCAAGGTTGCCGGCGTTTGCCACAGGGCATTAGTAATTTTGGACACCGTTTCGTTGAGCGGTAAGGCCAACCGCGTAGGCGCGTCCTCCGTGAGGATGTCCACCATTGGATCCGTGTCCTCGATGACAGGTTCCACCGGAACGGCCAGGTTGGAAGCTATGCGGCGGAGGAGATCCTGGTCAGCGCACGTCTTGAAGCCTTGCGGCCCTGGCATTCCTTTCCCCAAAGGGAGAAGGAACAAAACAAAGAACCTAACTATCTAACTGCAAGAACTATTTACAAACCAATGTGAGAACGGGAACCATTAACTAACTAAGGGTATGTCTACACTACCCCGCTAGTTCGAACTACCGGGGTAACGTAGGCATACCGCACTTGCAAATGAAGCCCGGGATTTGAATTTCCCGGGCTTCATTTGCATAAGTGGGGAGCCGCCATTTTTAAAACCCCGCTGGTTCAAACCCCGTGCAGCGCGGCTACACGGGGCACGAACTAGGTAGTTTGAACTAGGCTTCCTAGTTCGAACTACAGTTACTCCTCATGAAATGAGGAGTAATGGTAGTTCGAACTAGGAAGCCTAGTTTGAACTACCTAGTTCGTGCCCCATGTAGCCGCGCTGCACGGGGTTCGAACTAGCAGGGTTTTTAAAATGGCGGCTCCCCGCTTATGCAAATGAAGCCCAGGAAATTCAAATCCCGGGCTTCATTTGCAAGTGCGGTATGCCTACATTACCCTCCTACTTCGAACGAGAAGGGTAGTGTAGACATACCCTAAGAGACTGAGAGATATAGAGACACTCCAACGACCATCACTGCGGTAAGAAGGAACTGAGGTAGGGCAGCGCCGGCAGGGGTACTTATGCCCCGCCATTGCGGCGCCACTCCAGGGGGCGCCCTGCCGGTGCTACGGGTACCGCTAGGGAAAACACTCCGGAAGACGCGGTGCACGCAGTGCGCACACCTACTTCGAATGGACATGAGCAACCACTCGAAGAAAGAAGCCTTTTCTGTTTGAAAAAAACTATCATTTTTTATTTGAGGGATATACAACAGGGGAGGGATTGGGGAAAGAACCTGGGAAGGAGGAGGAGTTGGGAGGAAGGAAGAGAGGGGCTCAGGGATGGGACTTGGACTGTCTTTGGTACCTCGGGAGGCTTCGGCTGCCTGGAAAATCCCACCACCATGTATTCAGGAGCCCTGCGGGTTGTTGGGGGAGGGGGGCTAAGAGGAGGAGGCAGGGGATAGGAGTGCAGGAGGGGCGTTGGGGGGTAGAAGTTGGGTGTGGGGAGTTGAGGGGGCAGGGGCAGGGAGTTGGGCAGGGAGTTGGAGGAGCTGGGGGGAGGTGGCTGGTGGCCTGCTTCATACACATGGCCATGCACTCCATGACTGATGTTATGGAGGAGCTCATGACCTTGTGTTGGTGTGACAGCTGCTCCCGCATGGCCTTCCTGTGCTCCCAGTCAGCCTGGCACTCCTCATGGACAGCGGCCCACTCCTGGTGCTCCTCATCGTAGCTCCAGATGAGGGACTGGAGACAGGTCCTCCCCGCAGCAGGTCTTCGCGAGTTCTTTTCTGCCTGAAGATCCCATGCAATTGTGCAGATAACATGGGAGGTAGTGGATGCACCACGCTGGCCCAGCTCTGAAGTAAAGTGACAAGGATACCCCAGGAGACACTGTGCATGAAGCCTAGCCCTAATCTCCTAGCCGACACTGAAGGTCTTGGTTCAGGCCATGGAGATGTGCCTACACAGCAGGCACTTTCCTGCAGGGGCACAGATGTCCCAGGGGAGCTTCTCTACCCCATGTGCCAGGGACAAGTAGGCATGGGAAGGCACCATCCAGGCCAAGTGCCTGTGGGTGGGAGGGTGTGACAGGGCAGCTTGGCTTCCTTGCATGCCATGTTCAGCACAAGCCAAGTTGGTACTAATGGCTTCCCGCAGAGAGAACTTCTGTCCCTGCCTGCTGGAAGGGTGTGTGTGTGTTGGGGGAGGTGTGTGAGAGCAGCAGAAGCTGCTTGCCAGAAAGAGTGCAACTGAGGCCCCCTTTTCTTCCTCCCCCTGGCAGGTTCCAATTCAGGAACCTTGACCGGGAGCAGATGCTGCCCAAGTGTGGGCATGAGCCTGTGCTGTGTGTTTCCTTGACCCTAGACTTCTTTGTGGCTTGTCATGGGAAGATGTCCCATCACAGAAGCCAGAGTAAGACAAGCCTGTGCAGGGACCTCGTGAGAAGGACTGAGGAGTTTCTGTGTGAGAGTGTCATGGGGCTGAGTGCTCCAGAGCTTCAGGGCAAGAAGGCCGAGTGAGGAGTGCGCAGCCTCTCACAGCCCACCACCTGCACCCCCATGTGTATGGGGAAAGTTATGAAACTCACCTGAAGTACCTGCACCAGGATTGTCTGAGCCCTGGGAGACATCCTGGGAGATGGGGGACTGGCTCCTGGTTGATCAGCTCCTGGCTAGCAGGCATGGTGTCCTGCTTAACTTGATCCTGTTCCTGCTTCTCCTCATTCTCCTCCTCCACAACCCCACCCTCATGGAGGCTGATGCTAGCATGTCCTGGCCACAGTTGATGATGATGTGGGGTGACAGGCTCCCCACCCCCAGGATAGCATCCAGCTGCTCATAGCAGTGGCAGGTGTGCGGTGCCATCCCAGAGTAGGAACGCTGCTCCCTGGCCTTGGCTTAGGACTGACAGAATTCTCTGATTTTCATACAGACCTGGTCCAGGGTCCTGGTGTGCCCTTTGTCCACAAGACTGGTGGCCATCCAGCTGTGCACATTGGCATTTTGCCTCTTGCTCCGGAGATCCTGGATGTTAGTCTCCGTGCCCCAGACCTTGATGAGATCCAGGATTTCCACCCAATCCAGACGGGTGCCCTACTTGCCCCTGGCCAAGGACATCAGAGGATGCTGCAGGTCTGCTGGTAGCTGAGGGGGGCACAGAGGGAGCACTGGGGTCATATCCCCAAAAAGTTATTCCACATCTTTTGAGCATGCCCGTTATTTTGAAATATAAAGGGGCTCCCTCTTCCAACATTCCTGTAAATCACATTCCACAAGGAGTAAGGGATGTTTCGGAATAGCACTTTATTTTGAAATAAATGCTTTGTAGACAGAGCCAAATTATTAAATAAGCTATTTCAAAATAAGATAGAAATAAGATATACAATTTGCATAGCTCAAATTGTATATCTTATTTTGACCTACAGTGCAGTGTAGATGCACCCTTAAGCTACATCTACACTACATGCTTCTTGCGCAGGAAGCCTTTTGCGCAAGAGTTTTTGCACAAAAACTTCTTGCACAAGAGCACGTTCACACTACATGGACGGTTTTGCACAAGAAAGCTCTGATGGCCATTCGCAGAATGGCCATCAGAGCACCTGTGCTTTTTCTCTCTGGAGCATCCACACTAGCCTTGTGCAATAGCTGTAGTGCTAAAAGCAGTTATGCCTCAGAAAAGGAGGTTTACCTACGGCAGAAAAAGCCCTCTGTTCTGCCGTTTAACTGCCCATTTAATTGCGCACGAGCTCATAGAAAGGAATAAGAGATCCTCCGGAAAAGGGCTTTATTCCGGAGGATCGCGCCAGTCTGGACGCTCTTTTCCGGCTTTTCCCCAAGCCGGAAAAAAAGCGGCAGCCATGTTTATTTAAATCCCGCGGGGGATATTTAAATCCCCCGTGGATTTCCCTATTCCAAAGTTTGAAATTAGCATGCCTCTTCCGAAGAAGGGGCCAGTGTAGACGTAGCCAATTAAAAAAACCTGTTTGGTTGATAAAAAGAGAACTGTGTTGTGATTTATTTGGGGCAGAAGAAATTGGAGAGGAGGGGGGCTGAGACCCTAGAAACGGGAAGGGCTAGCAGGGCTGAAAACCTGGAAATGGGGAGAGGGAGGGGCTGAGAATCTTAGAAGGGGGAGGAGAGAGGCTCAGGACTGGGGCTGGGAGTGGTGCGTGGCTCGGGTGCTTCCTCCACCTCATGTACAGGAACCTCGGCGACCTCGGGAGTGGGGGGGGGTGAGGTCCAGGGAAGCTAGGGGATAAGTGGGGAGGCGGGGGCTGAAGCAGGGTCATGCATAGGAGGGGTATGGGGCTGGCATGGGAGAGAGAGTGGGGGCTGGCATGGGAGGTGGAGCAGGAGCAGGAACTGGGACAGGAGCTGGCTCTGGGTGGGTCAGGAGAGCCTGGACAGTTACACATATGTTGAGTCCCTGCTGTAGCAACTCCGTCCACTTGTCTCTCCGCCACTGCGTGTCACCCCGGATTTTCTGGGCTAGTGTCTCCTGCATGTCCCTGAGTATGGAGATGTGCTCCCTCATAGAATCCTAGAACACTAGGACTGGAAGGGACCTCGAGAGGTCATCGAGTCCTGCCCCCTGCCCTTTCGGCAGGATCCAGTACTGTCTAGACCATCCCCGATAGACATTTATCTATCCTGCTCTTAAATATCTCCAGAAATGGAGATTCCACAACCTCCCTAGACAACTTATTCCAGTGTTTAACCACCCTGACAGTTAGGAAGTTTTTCCTTATGTCCAACCTCAACCTCCCTTGCTGCAGTTAAAGCCCATTGCTTCTTGTTCTATCCTCAGAGGCCAAGGAGAACAATTTGTCTCCCTGCTCCCTGTGACACCCTTTGAGATACCTGAAAACCACTATCATGTCCCCTCTCAATCTTCTTTTCCGTACTAAACAAGCCCAATTCCTTCAGTGTTCCTTCTCTAGACCTTTAATCTTTCTTCTTGTTCTTCTCTGGATCGTCTCCAATTACTCCACATCTTTCTTTAAATGTGGTGCCCAGAACTGGACACAATACTCCAGTTGAGGCCTAATCAGCACAGAGAAGAGCAGAAGAATGACTTCTCATCTCTTGCTCACAACATTCCTCTTTATGCATCCCAGAATCATGTTTGCTTTTTTTGCAAAAAAGCAGGGGGCTGCTGGAAGGTCGCCCCTGCTTAACATCAGGTCTTCCTGGGCCCTCCAGTGCCTGCGGTTCCCTCAGGGTTGGGCAGCTAGCTTGGGAGTGTAGTCCGCCCCACTGTCTTGGCTAGTCTGGCTAGGGACAGTAAAGAGATGGTCAGTCATAGAATCATAGAATCATAGAATAATAGGACTGGAAGGGACCTCGAGAGGTCATCGAGTCCAGCCCCCCGCCCTCAAGGCAGGATCAAGCTCCGTCTACACCATCCCTGACAGATGTCTATCTAACCTGTTCTTAAATATCTCCAGAGAGGGAGATTCCACCACCTCCCTTGGCAATTTATTCCAATATTTGACCACCCTGACAGTTAGGAATTTTTTAGTGTCTCATCCCAGGAGACACTGTCCCTGAAGCCTTGCCCTCATCTGTGAGCTGAGACCAACAGTTCCCAGGTCAGAGCAAGCTGATGTCCTGGGAGCAAGGCCACGTGTGGCCTGAACAGCAGGCTCTTTCTTACAGGGGCCCGACATCTCCAGGGGACCATGCTTCCCAGCCCCCCATGTTCCAGGGACAAGCAGGCATGGGAAATTGCCAGCCACACTGGGATCCAATGGGTGGGAGGGAGGCCTTGAGCTGCCTGGCCTTCAATTAGTGCCACACACTCAACGGCTCTGGCAGTGGTGGCATCTCAAGGGGAGAGACCTCATTCATACACATTCATTCCTGCCCTCAGGCATTCACACTTACACAGGCATATAGGTTGCAGAAAGAGCCAAGGCATGTAGATCCTGGAGGGTCTGTCTGCTCATCATGGCTGGGGAAGCTGGGCAGGAGGAGAGACACTGGCTGAAGAGAGGAGTTTCTCAGGAGCAGGGGAAGAAAGAGAGTCTCACATGTGCTCCCTCTCCTTATATGGTGTCTGAATGGCTCCTGTGACTCATTCACCTCGTCATCAGGGAGCATGCCCAGGCTTCCCTTTATCCTGCAAAACAGCAGTCTGTGATGACTCATCACCATGTGCTCCAGTCTTAACATTGCAACTCCAAAAAACACACGCACACTCATCCTCTCTCTCTCCAATCACTCAGGGGAGAATGCAGTTTAGAGCAAGTTACAAGCAAGGTGGCTGAGAGGTACAAAGATTACAAAGTTTTACAAAGATTACAACAAATTCCAGGGTTTGACAAAGATTACAATGAGTTGCAGTTCAAAACCTTAGACCTTGCAGTTAGTGTAGTTTCAGAAAATGCATGTGAATAAATCAAGTAAGCTCAGGCATAGGCTTTTTTATGCAATGTGTGTGTGTGTGTGTTTGTCCCCAGTCTCCTTCTAGCAGTGGCTCGTCGTGGGAGGGTGTTCCCCTGGGGTCAGAAGTGTGGGTGGCCTCCCCAGAGCCTGTAAGCAGAAGCCCAGGGGTGCTCAAGTGCTACCTCCTTGGGCTGTGTGGCACAAACTGGCCCTGCACATGCATCCACGTGCACGGACTGCAGCACGATAGCCAAGCCAAGAAGGCCAAGCAACGATCGCACTCCAGCCCCTCAGCTCCCACAACCCCCTCCCTGGCTGTGTGAGAACACTAAGACCACTAACCTGATGATTCTTCCCCAGCCTTGGAGGATGCCTGGAACACATCTACGCTGTGGGGTATTGGCTTCAAGGGTGATGGTGGTCACCCTGCTGGCCCCCTCCTTGGCTGGAATCCCCAGGCAGGCAACGACAGGCATTTCTAGCCCTCTGTCCACCACCAGGGATGCAGAAGGGGCTGCACCACCACCCAGGATGTTGTGTAGGTCCTCAAAATAGGGGCAGGAGTGGGGTCCTTCCCCAGACCATGAGCTGCACTCTCTCGCCCTGGTGTAGGCCTGGCTGAACTCTTTGACTTTACTCTGGACCTGTTCCTCAGTCTGGGTATGGTCCTTGGTGGCCAGGCTTTTGGTCATCCAACCATAGATGTCTGCATTGTGTCAACTGGAGCAGAGATCCTGGAGGGTCTCCTCCTTGCCCCACAATTCTATGAGGGCCAGGATCTCCGCTGCAGACCAGGCTGATGCATGCCTTTTGCAGCTCCTGGTGGGTACCTGGGAGCCCTCTGAGTGCTCCCAGAGATGGGAAAAGGTCTCTTGGGGAGTTTGAGAGTCTGCCATGGTGGCCACACAGCATTCACTGGAAGCTGCAGTGTGGCTAGAGTCTGTGATGGCTAGTTTCCGATCACAAGCCCTTTCCCTGTGTCTGCGGATTTAAGAGCTGCTGGGGAAGAGAAACTATAGAGTCCTGATGAATGTGGACACAATGGCCAGCAGGGCAGCAGTGGGATTTCCTGGAGGACCCTTTTTTCAACAAAACTCCTAATGCCATGTCCACATGCCCCCTCTTCCGAAATAGCTATTTCAGAAAAAGCCATCCATTGTTTCATTTTCTTTTGAAATAATGCAATTGTTGTGTGGATGCTAGTATTGTTATTCCAGAATAATGGTGCAGTGTGGACGTACCCTAAGATTCTAATGCTACACCATTAGACGTGCCACACCATTAGACGTACCAGTGTGGATGTACCCCAATGCCACTCCATTTAGACAAATCAAAGTCTTGCATCAGCTGCTGTTTCTTTATATCACCCCAGATTTTCCACTAAGGCCGTGTCCAGACTCAGGTGTTCTTTCGAAATAAGTAGCCTTTTTTCGAAAGAACTTCCCCTGCGTCCAGACTCAAGCCGCGTTCTTTCGAAATTATTTCGAAAGAACGCGGCTTTTCTTTCGATGGCGGTAAACCTCGTTTCACGAGGAAGAATGCCTTCCTTCGAAAGTTCCTCTTTCGAAAGAAGGCGTTCTTCAATGTAAAGAGGCCGTCTTCGAAAGAGAGCATCCAGACTCGCTGGGTGCTCTCTTTCGAAAAAGCGGATTTCTCTTTCGAAAGATCCGCCTGCAGTCTAGACATAGCCTAAGAACATTCACTCAGACAATGGTATCATGTACTTTGTCCTCCAGACCTAACAACTGATTACAATGCCCTTTTTACCAGTCATTTTCTTTCATAAAATGTAAAAAAATATGGCCGAGCTTTCAGGGTGGAGAAAGCTGTGTACAAAATATTAATGCTATTTATTGCTAAATTGATATTTCTTTGAAGACTTCTAATAAAGTCCAATTCCTCCAGAGTCTTAACCATGACAAATGTCAATAAATATTATGAGTCCCTGAGGCTGAATTTTAAAAGAGCATTAAAGATTAAAGAATGCACAGGTCAATTACTGAAACAAGTAAATGACTTTAGGAGTAATTACACATAATTTTGTCTTGTTTATTTTGTGTTAGTTATAAGTGTCCATAATCCTATGTCCCCTGGGGTCTCTTACAGTTTGGCTTGAAAGAGTTCTCATCTCTCATTTGGTTCTAAGTGTGGATATAAAGCCCAAAAAGTGGTTCTAAAAATGGACCTTCAGTACCTAGCATGCCTGTTTCCTGTGTGTGGGTGTGTCTAAACTACAGCCCTCTGTTGTCAGAGGGATGTAAATTAGATGTATCAAAAGTGCAAATGAAGCCGGGATTTAAATATCCTGCGCTTCATTTGCATAATTTTCGAAACAGGGCTTTTAGAAAAAAATGACATTTTTGACAGAAATGCCCCATTTTGAAAGATCCTGGACTCCTCATTTTTTGAGGAGACCAAGATCTTTTGAAACAGGGCATTTCTGTTGAAAATGCCCTGTCTAAACTGCCTTTTTTTTAAAAAGCCCCGTTTCGGAAAAAAGTGGCAGCCGCCATTATGCAAATGAAGAGTGGGATATTTAAATCCCAGCTTCATTTGCTCTTTTGATACATCTAATTTACATCCCTCTGACAACAGAGGGGTGTAGTTTAGACGTAATGTCATAAAAGCTCTGTATCGGCACAGCAAAACTACTCGAGTCACAGAAGGGCAAGCTGTGTTCCATTCTGGTGCTATAAAGGGCAGAACGACAAAGGTAAGTTTTAAGGTTTGCTGTTATTGGTGTTCATATCCAAAGCACTAGTGTCCTCAGGTTTTTTTCAAAAGAGTGTGGAGACACAGCTAAAATAATGAGGCAGCTTTATTACTGATCTACCCAGCCCAGTTCCTTAAGCATCTAAGCTGAGTGTGCCATGGTCAAGAATGTGCCCAAATTGAAAACAATGAAAAGGCAGCACTAGTCTGTGGAACCTGAGCACTGGTAGCAAGGATCTAGTGGATCAGAGTTTTATGAGTCAAGAGAACAGAAGATGCTTAAAACAAGCCAAAGCATGAGCTCAACAATTCTAGGATTTTTTTCTTCCTGACAGATGACCCAGGTGTCTGACTCCAGTGATGTGAAATGAACAGAGATGTCTGGTGCACTCTCAGCCTGTCTCCTCCTCAAGATTCATTACTGAGCATCACTTCTCCAGTCCTGCTGGACTCTGCATCCTCAAACTAACATACTATCACAGAGCATAAAGCTACAGAACAGAACAAAAGGGGACAGAAGAGCAGAAGGAATCTTGTCTCATGTCCTTTTTGTACGCTATTCTTTAGCTCCAACCTGTGCTTCAAAATTACAGGAGATCCCCTATTTCACTCTTAACTTCCTTCACTGCAGCATTTCAGGAGCCCCCTTGCTTCTTTCACTGACTCCTGCTCAGATCTGTTCTGTGGCAAAAGAGAAGCTGTCTCCATATTGCTTCATTTTCTCTTCTTGCTGTGAAAGCTCTCTCTGCAGCACGTGTACAGGAGCGTGCACCTCCACCCCTCATAATTTCATTTTCAGTCATGGTTTAACATGTGTTAACTATCCCAATTATAATTTCCACTGCATGAGGAACAATGAACATTTGCATCTCCTCTAAGCTAAGAATGACAACAGTTAGGGTATGTCTATACTTGCAGCCTAATTTGAACTAGGGCTGCAAATGTAGGCATTCGGAATTTCAGATCAAGCCCAGGATTTAAATATCCCGCGCTTGATTTGCATCTTCCTGGCTGGGTGCCTTTTTTTTTTTTTTTTTTAATTTACAAGCCCGAAGTAACTGCCCTGAGTGACATTCCCTGAGACTACACGTGGCAGTGAAACGGGCATTCGAAATAAAGTCCTAGTTTGAACTACCTGTTATTCCTCCTACAATGAGGTTTGGAGGAGGCCTCTTCTTTCAAAAAAAAAAACAAAAACCCTTCCCTCTCCACACACGCCATTTTCCAAAAGAGCTCTTTTGGAAAAAGGCTTCTTCCTCGTAGAAAGAGATTTACTGCTGTTGGAAAACCCCCTTCATTCTTTCGACTTTCTGTTGCAAGAATGTAATTGCAGTGTGAACGTAAAACTCTGCAGTGTAGACATACCCTAAGAAACAATGAGGACAGAGGGCGAGGGCTGTCAGCGCAGAACTCACTGCAGATAAGAACTGCTTGCACAATGGTTTTTCCTTACTTTTCATTTCTTTTTGTGTTCTGAGGTTGCTCTAGATTAGCAAACTATTTATATACCCTTATAATGTACATTTGATTTTCAGGGCAGAAACAGCATCTCTTTTCATGGATGTTCAGCCTCTGATTTTATTATAAAGTGTGACTGCTTATAACAAGACCAATAAAAATTAAGATTTTTTTTTTGTAAAATGAACAGAATCCATAGGATTCGGGACCTCTCTGCAGACAGCATGGTAATAATCTTTCTGTGCCAGTTCATATATGTCCAGCGTTACACTGATATTTTACCACACTCCTCACATTCAGCAGAAGCCCATTTCGTTTAAGTGATTTTGATAAGCTGATTGATGCAGTCCGTGTTTTTCTCATATGTGTGTGTTTGTAAGAACCCGTCTGCCTGATGCCATGGGCTTCTATCTAATAAAGGACTCATAATGTACTTATTTTCCTCAACCATGACTTTCCTCCACTTTCCCTTGCAGTTTACTATTTTATAGAAATTTAATCTGAAACTGAAATTCACTGTATTATTAATGGAGAGGCAGTGCACAGCCACACTATAATTAAACTACACACCAAAAACCCCCCACAAAAAACAAAACCACACAAAACAAAAAAGCAATGCTATCACCCAGCATTCAAATATCATAAATGATTTGACTGAAATTCACCAATAAATTTAGAGTCCAAGTGATCCACAGAAGCTTTCCAATGTCATCTTGTCTCCTCAGTTATTGCATGGCAGTTGATTGTAGATTTCCAGGGGAGTACAAATAAGCCACTTTTTATAGATATGCACAGCAGGATTGGATTAAGAAAGGGGCTCTAGGGGCTGCAGCCCACAGTCTTAGGCTAAGGGGGGCCCTGCAAAAAGCTCTCTGGACCACCAACTGTCCAGCTCTTTTGCAAAGCTCCCTTAGCTGAGGGTGTTATCTGGCCTGGCCTGTCTAGGAAGGAAGGGGAGGCGGAGGCTGCTCCACATGCTCACTTCCCCTGTGGGCTGGAACTGTGTCACTATGGGTGCTAGGGGAAGCTCCCTCCACACACTGCCCTCGCCTGCAGACCCCACCCCTGCAGCTCCCATTGACCAGGAATCATGGCCAGTGGGAGCTGTGGAAGTCAGTGCCTACAGGCGAGTGTAGGGCAGCACAACCCATCCTGATCCACCTGCTTCCCCCCACATACCAAATGTGAGTGAGCTTCCTCAGGTAAGCACCCTACACCCCAACCCCGACTCGCCACTAAGCCCCATCCTGCACCCCAAATACTTCATCTTCAGCCCCTCCCAAGCCCAATCCCCCAGATGGAGCCATCACCCCTTCCCAAACTCACCTTACTGCCTGAACCACAGCCCCCTTCTGCACTATGAACCCCTTATTTTTGGCACCACAACAGAGCCTATGGGGCCCCACAAAATCTAATAGTCCTGGACCCCAGAAGTGTTAATTCAGCCCTGTGCACAGGTTCACACATGCAACACCCAGGTATGTGCGTGTGCACACATGTACTCACACTTCCAAAGAAGGTCGGAAATGGACAAACTGTTTCAGTAAAAATCAGAACGTCTGTCCCTCCCTACCCCTCAATTCCCACGGGGCTGAGAACCGAAGTCATGTTATTTATCCCATACTCGGCTCTCAGCTAGCCAGCATAGGGAGTTGCAGCTGATGAAGGTCATCTGATAAAGGTTGGTATTTTCAACACCTGGTATTTTCGCCAGCAGAGCTCATGGCTGGCCTAGAGGAATACAAATTTAACCCCTGCAGACCTACATATGGCTTTTTATGTGACAGGCGGACCTTTTGACCAGTAGCATCAGTGTCAAACAACATCATGCTGGCAAGGTGCTCCAATCCCCTGCCAAGGGCTCTTACTCACTGTGTGTCTCACAGTCCAAATCCCTACTCATGTGAAAAGTCCTCCAACCAATGCCAAAGCAACTTTTTCACATGGAGACAAGAGTGAAGGGATCATGCTCCCCCATGATCTCCGTGGAATTTTGGGGACTTCCCTGTCCTGTCTGGCTCATCTGTAAGGATGATTGGCCTGTGAGGATGGGAAGCGGTTACAGCACAGAGATGAAAAGAAAAGAAACGTTATGGTTTCCCAGCTCTGCAGAATCCCTCAACCCATCCTTTATGGGGAAATTGTCTCTGTACTATGTTCCATAGAAATTGCAAACTGTGGGCTAGGGAAACTTTAACAGGACACCCAGATCCCAGCATTTGCAACCACATCGTGGTATGAAGACACCTAAAATGACCATTCAGGAGCCTTACTGCCAATCTGACATGCAACTTCAGAACTGGGTGCTCTGCATCTGGGTGCTGAGGCATCTGCATTTGAGCACTGGGCCCAGTGTCTTTGTATCTGAAAGTGTTTTCAGAGTCCTTCAGTGAACTTTGTGTGAGCTCCTGAAGTCGCTCCCCATCCTGCGACAGGCCAGAGGGAAGCAGGGAGCAGATTACTCTTTGCATCCTTCAAAGGGGAAAACACACCCATGAATTAAACACACCAGAGCTGTGTCTACACTGGCCACTTATTCCAGAAAATCAGCCGCTTTTCCGGAATAACTTTCCAGCTGTCTACACTGGCCCCTTGAATTTCCGGAAAAGCACTGATGATCTACTGTAAAATGATCAGTGCTTTTTCGGAAAAACTATGCTGCTCCCGTTCGGGCAAAAGTTCTTTTCCGGAAAACTGTTCCGGAAAAGGGCCAGTGTAGACAGCACAGATTTCTTTTCCGCAAAAAAGCCCCGATCGCGAAAATGACGATCGGGACTTTTTTGCAGAAAAGCACATCTACACTGGCATGGACGCTTTTCCGGAAAAAGTGCTTTTGCAGAAAAGCATCCTGCCAATCTAGACGCGCTTTTTCCGGAAATACTTATAATGGAAAACTGTTACGTTTTAAGCATTTCTGGAAAAGGGTGCCAGTGTAGACGTAGCGCAGATGTAAAATGCCCTTTTACAAGATTCAGGCAACACCACACCATTTAACCCAGCTTAAGCCATGCTGGCACTGAAGACTAAATACCACCATCTATTTCTCAGATGCTAGTCTGCCACAGGACAATATTGGGATATGCTCATACCGAGCAACAGCAGACGAGGGCATCTGGGAGTTACTGATTTGAGCTTATCCAAATCTCATTGAATAAAAACTGCAATAAGGCTCCCTGGCAGGGTGGCTCAGAGCCGTAGCGGTCTAGCACATGGAGACAGCTAATCTGGGTGACTGCGGTTTTGCATTCTGGTGCGGAGAATCAGGTCAGGAATCATAACCATGGTGAACAGAATGGGGTTTATTTTGATCTTGACATATTAGCTGCTACTGTACCATAAAAGCCTTTACCACTGGTCTATGATGGGATTCAGCGGCGAAGCAGCACATACTCACTACTTAGACTGATATTTGAAGCTATTTCATTCTACTTCAGTTAAAATAGTACAACTGCTCTTCCTCTCCCCCTCTCCCACTGTGTCTTTTGGTTAAATCCCTCTGGGGGGGGGGGGGGTCTGAGCTGTTAAAGGGAATGTTGCGGAGTTGGAGCATGACGACCGAATTTTTCTGGAAAAAGGAAAACAGCATGGAATGGAAAAGGAAAACAGTGGTCCACTATCTCTGCTCCTTTCACATGGGACACTATGACTCAACACTTCTCCATATCCCACCTGTGAAAACATCAGTGCAACAGCCAAGAACACATTTTTGTGATAACACCGCTAGGAAGGGTAGATTTAAAGAAGCAGAAAAACAAACAAATGAAAGGATCTCATGCTGCAGTGTCCTACCAACCTTCAGATTTCAATTAATTGTAGTATACAAAATGGTTAAAATAATATCTGAAATGGTCACTTGTTATTATTTATATTACAACTACACCTTGGCTGTGTCTAGACTGGCCAGTTTTTCCGGAAAATCAGCTGCTTTTCCGGAAAAACTTACCAGCTGTCTACACTGGCCGCTTGAATTTCCGCAAAAGCACTGACTTCCTACTGTTAGAAATCAGTGCTTTTTGCGGAAATACTATTCTGCTCCCGTTCGGGCAAAAGTCCTTTTGCGCAAAAGGGCCAGTATAGACAGCTGAGATTTGTTTTCCGCAAAGAAGCCCCGATCGCTATTTTCGCGATCGGGGCTTTTTTGCGCAAAAGCGGGTCTAGATTAGCCACGGACGCTTTTCCGCAAAAAGTGCTTTTGCAGAAAAGTGTCCGTGCCAATCTAGACGCTCTTTTCCGAAAATGCTTTTAACGGAAAACTTTTCCGTTAAAAGCATTTCCGGAAAATCATGCCAGTCTAGACGTAGCCCTAGGGTATGTCTAGACTGCATCCCTCTGTCGGCAGAGGGATGCAGATTAGGCAGGTCGACATTGCAAATGAGGCAGGAGGCATAAGGGATCTGTGCATGCCTGGGATCCTGCACATTGAATAAAATCCCAGGCATGCACCCTGAGCTCGGGGAAGGCCACACACATCCTGCCACGGGGGGAGCACCACGGCTGGAAGCAGACTAGCCACAAGGGCACAGGCACGACCCCACATGGACCGAGGAGTGCCGCACATGGGCATGCCTGCACGTGCGAGACAGCAGCCACTCCTGTAGATAGCGCTGCCAGCTGCACCTGTTTGTGTGGCCCCCACGGAGGCCCAGGCTGCTCCTGGCTCCTCTGCAGCCCATGAGGGGATTCCACTGTGACACTTCCCTTGGCTGTTTGTCGGTGGACCATGGTGGGGGGTGTAGGAAGCGGGCAGCATGGGTCCTCTGGGCATGTCGGGGCCCCTGTGAGGCATGGCCTGCTGTGCAGTCCACGTATGGCCTTGCTCCTGGGACATTCCCCTCCTCTGAGTTGCAGACTGTTGGTCGCTGCTCACAGAGGAGGGCATGGCCTCAGGGACAGTATCTACAGGGATGACTGACCGCCTCTCCCTCTGTGTGTTCTTCACAGCCGGACCAGTCAGGACTGAAGGCCGAGCCACACCACTGCCAGAGCCTGGGGGACCTGAAGGTATGCCAAAGGTCCAAGAAGACCCCCCTTTCCCAAGGGTCCCCCTTATCCAACACTCCCCCTCTCTCCCCACCACAGGGACTGCAGCCCGAGAGTGCCTTACCTCCATGAGGAGGGCTCCAACGGTGGACTTCCCCACGCTGAACTGGTTGACCACCGACCAGTAGCTGTCAGGGTTGGTGAGCTTCTAGAAGGCTATTGCAACCCGCTTCTCTAGGGGGGTGGCAGGCCGCAGGTGGGTGTCCCATCTCCGGAGGGCAGGGTGAGCCAGGCACACAGCTCCAAAAGGTGGCCTTCAGCATGCAGAAGTTTTGGCGCCACTTCTGGTTGTCCCACCGCTCCAGGACCAGTTAGGTCCCACCAGTCAGAACTGGCATCAAGCCTCCAAAAACGCCTCTCCACAGTGGGGTGTGATTTCCAGAGTGGAGCATGCAGGGAGAGGGTCCCCAGAATGAGCTCGGGGTCGAGCTCAGTCAGGACCAGGAAGGCAGCTGGCAGAAAGTGTTGCAAAAACAGTCCAGACTCTCCCTTTTGCAAAAGTGCTTTTTCAATGTGCTTTTGTGTGTGGATGCTCACTTTTGGAACAAGTTTTTTCAGATGATCTCTTCCGAAAAAAGCTTCTTCTGAAAGAAGCCTACAGTCTAGACGTAGCAAAGGGAATTAAAAACAATAGTAAAAGGTTTTATAGCCATATAAATAGGAAAAAAAAAAGAAGTAGGACCACTAATTACTAAGGATGGAGTGGAGGTTAAGGATAATCTAGGAATGGCCCAAAACCTAACAAATACTTTGCTTCAGTCTTTAATGAGGCTAATGAAGAGTTTAGGGATAATGGTAACATAACAAATGGGACTGAGGATAAGGAGGTAGGTATTACCATATCCGAGATAAAAGTCAAACTTGAACAGCTTAATGGGAGTAAATCGGGGGGCCTAGATAATCTTCATCCAAGAATATTAAAGGAACTGGCACATGAACTTGCAAGTCCATTAGCAAAATTTTTTAATAAATCTCTAAACTCAGGGGTTGTACCATTTGACTGGAGAATTGCTAATATAGTTCTTATTTTTAAGAAAGGGAAAAAAAGCGACCCGGGTAACTATAGGTCTGTTAGTTTGACATCTGTAGTATGCAAGATCTTGGAAAACATTTTGAAGGAGAAAGTAGTTAGAGACATTGAGGCTAATGGCAATTGGGACAAATTACAACATGGTTTTACAAAAGGTAGATCGTGCCAAACCAACCTGATCTCCTTTTTTGAGAAAGTAACAGATTTTTTAGATAAAGGAAATGCAGTGGATCTAATCTACCTCGACTTTGGTGAGGCATTTGATACAGTACCACATGGGGAATTATTGGTTAAATTGGAAAAGATAGGGATTAATATGAAAGTTGAGAGGTGGATAAGCAACTGGTTAAAGGGGAGACTACAGCAGGTCATACAGAAAGGTGAACTGTCAGGTTGGAGGAAGGTTACTAGCGGAGTTCCTCAGGGATCAGTTTTGGGACCAATTTTATTTAATCTTTTTATTGCTGACCTTGGCACCAAAAGTGGAAGTGTCCTGATAAAATTTGCGGATGACAAAAGTTGGGAGGTATTGCAATTCAGAAAAGGATCGGGATATCATACAGGAAGATCTGGATGACCTTGTAAATTGGAGTGATGGCAATAGGATGAAATTTAATAGTGAGAAGTGTAAAGTTATGAATTTAGGGATTGATAACAAGAATTTTATTTATGAGCTGGGGACACATCAGTTGGAAGTAACAGAGGAGGAGAAGGACCTTGGAGTCCTGGTTGATTATAGGATGACTATGAGCCACCATTGTGACATGGCCGTGAAAAAGGCTAATACGGTCTTGGGATGTATTAGGCGAGGTATTTCCAGTAGGGATAAGGAGGTGTTAGTGCCATTATACAAGGCACTGGTGAGACCCCATTTGGAATACTGTGTGCAGTTCTGGTCTCCCATGTTTAAGAAGGATGAATTCAAACTGGAACAGGTACAAAGAAGGGCTACTAGGATGATCCGAGGAATGGAAAACCTGTCTTCTGAAAGGAGACTCAAGGAGCTTGGCTTGTTTACCTTATCCAAAAGAAGGCTGAGGGGGGACATGATTGTACTCTTTAAATATATTAGAGGGATAAATACCAGGGAGGGAGAGGAATTATTTAAGCTTAATACCAATGTGGACACAAGAACAAATGGATATAAGCTGGCTAGTGGGAAGTTTAGACTTGAGATTAGACGAAGGTTTCTAACCATTAGAGGAGTGAGGTTCTGGAACGGCCTTCCAAGGGAAGTAGTGGGGGCAAAAGATCTATCTGGCTTCAAGATTAAACTAGATGGGTTTATGAAGGGGATGGTTTGATGAGATAACATGATTTTGGTAACTAATTGACCATTCATTATCAGTGGGAAATAGGTCAATGGAGGGATGATAGGAGTTACTATAGAGAATTTTCTGGGTGTCTGGCTGGTGAGTCTTGCCCACATGCTCAGGGTTCAGCTGATCGCCATATTTGGGGTCATGAAGGAATTTTCCTCCAGGGTAGATTGGAGAGGCCCTGGAGGTTTTTCGCCTTCCTCTGTAGCAAGGGGTACAGATCACAGCTGGAAGATTCTCTGCATCTTGGGGTCTTCAAACTATATGAAGACTTCAATATCTGAGATATAGGTGAGAGGATTATTCTAGGAAGGGGTGGGTGAGATTCTGTGGCCTGCATTGTGCAGGCGGTCAGACTAGATGATCATAATGGTCCCTTCTGACCTTAAAGTCTATGGCTGTGTCTAGACTGGCAAGTTTTTCTGGAAAATCATCTGATTTTCCGGGAAAACTTGCCAGCTGTCTACACTGGCCGCTTGAATTTCCAGAAAAGCACTGACGATCTAATGTAAAAACATCAGTGCTTTTCCGGAAAAACTATGCTGCTCCCATTCGGGCAAAAGTCTTTTTCCGAAAGACTTTTGCCCAAAAGGGCCAGTGCAGACAGCATGGTAGTGTTTTCCGCAAAAAAGCCCCGATCGCGAAAATGGTGATCGGGGCTTTTTTGCGGAAAACTGCGTCTAGATTGGCTACGGACACTTTTCCACAAAAAGTGCTTTTGCGGAAAAGCATCCTGCCAATCTAGACGTGCTTTTCCGAAAATGCTTTTAACGGAAAAGTTTTCCGTTAAAAGCATTTTTGGAAATTCATGCCAGTGTAGATGTAGCTTTTGAGTCTATGAGCAAAGATTAAAGTCACAAGTAAATTTGGGTGCCCAAAGTGAGATGCCTAGGACCTGATGTTTATAGAGTATTTAGCATTATATCATACTTCATTAGTTCAAAGCATAGTTCCTATTGATTTCATTTGCAGCTGTGAGTGTTCAATGCTTTTGCAAACCAGTCCCCAGGGCTCTAGTCAGACACCCCAAAAATGAGAAACACATAATTAGTGACAACCTGTGAAAACTTTGGTTTAAGTAACTTGACTAGCATCACACAGGAATTCTGTGGCAGACAGAGGGATAAAATCCAATTCCCTTATGAACTTTAACCACAAGACCATTCTTTCTCTTTGGCAGTTCCCTGCCTCATTCACTACATACCTGTCTGCTTCTGCAAGAGATCAGGCAAGGGTCCAACAGACAATAGTTTTCTTCAGCACACAACTCTAATTCATCCACAAAACAGTTCCATCGTACGCACTGAATGGGGCTCTGTGGAAAAATCGTATTTGATCATATTACTAAAGAATATTCTAATGTGCATGCGAGCACAAGGGGGTTCAATTAAGATTGTGCAGGCAACCTTAATTCCAATATTTCCTAGCTTTTGAGGGCTTGATTTTGTATACATATTTTACATGTTCTTACATATTTTACATGTTCTTTCTATAACTGCAATTTCCTAGATTTTAAAAAAGCAAACAAAGAGCAGAATTTCCCTCAGGTGGCATCATACTGACACACACATAGGGCATCAGCAGGGTTAGAATCCTTAGCTGCACCACACAGACTTCTGCCATTTGAGCTAATGGAATAGCCCATAGCAACAGCAGGTTGTCCGCCTCTAGGTAGACCAGCCCCAGAGGGGAATGACATAAATATTTTGTCAGCAAGTTTTACTGATATTTGCCAGCGGCAGGGGAATGATGAGAATCTTGGTTCCATTCTAGGCCCTGGGAGAGTTCCCTAGTGACCAAAGACTCTTCTGCCTGTTGCCACCAAGTTTGACCCTTCTGCCCTGTCCATTACAACTTGTCATTGTCTCAGTCCTTGTCTCAGTGCCCACACAGTGCCAATCTCTACTCTTCAGGCTTCTCATCCTAATCCCAATGCCTTTATTCAGCCCATTCTATTCTCCCCCCATGCCAAACCCAATCTCACCATATTCTTTTACCTCTCCCTAATCTGGTTTTTGTCCCCTGTGTATTAGAGTCAGATGACTTTCTCCACCATGGTGCCTGAGTACAAAGGGGAAAGAAGCCGATGCACCCGGTACAGTGCACTGGTAAGAAAGGGGCTAGCAAGGCTCAGGGGGTATGTCTACACTACAGCGCTAATTCGAACTAATTAGTTAATTCGAACTAAGCTAATTCGAACTAGCGCATCTAGAACTAAAAACTAGTTCAAATTAGCATTTTGCTAATTCGAACTAGCGCATCCACACTGATTGGACGCAGGGGGGCATTTAAGGGCGGCTGAAACCGGTTCTGGCAGGGCATCAGGTCAGTAGTTGCTTTGTGTGGCTGCTGTCTCAGGCTATCTGAGGCTCGTGCTTAAAGGGACACCCCTGGACAGCCAGTTCTCAGTTTTTCCGCTTGCTTGCCTACCTCGCCGAGGGACAGCAAAGCGTTTTTCTCTGCACCTGTTTGTGTCGGTGCTTCCCTTCGGGGCTGCCGCCGCAGGTGGCAACATGGAGCCAGAGCTCGCCCTGCACTTTCTGGTGCAGTTTATGGACTTGCTACTGCAAGCCTGCCAGCAATGGCTGGAGGCTGCCTGGTTCCACCTGGTGCATGTCAGCCCCCTGCCTCTCCGCCTGATCACCCTGAGGGCCATGGAGCAGGTGCGGCGGTGCCCGGGCGCCAGCGTGCCCTGCCACATCTGGCGTCTGGACACCAGCAGCGACTGGTGGGACCGCATCGTCCTGGAAAGCTGGGAGGACCGACAGTGGACCCAGAACTTCAGGATGAAGAGGGACACCTTCCTGGAGCTCTGCGAGTGGCTCGCCCCTGCTCTGCGCAGAAGGGACACTCGCATGAGGCCCGCCATCCCCCTCCAGAAGCGGGTGGCCATCGCCCTCTGGAAGCTCTCCTCGCCGGACAGCTACCGATCCGTCGGGAACCAGTTCGGCGTGGGGAGATCCAACGTCGGAGCGGTGCTCATGCAGGTACGGCACTCGCCGGCCACTGGGCCGGTGGCGAGGGGGGCTGCAAGGAAGGGATGGGCCGCCCCAGAGAAAACGGAGGGTTGGGGGGGGGAAGGAGGCAAAAGTGCCCCGCACCGGAGGGGCCGGTCTCTCCTGGTCGTACTACATGCCACCCGGGGGGGGTTGCTCCCGGGAGTGGGGCGCGGGGCACTGCCAGGGCACGAGCACTTCCAGCCACCCGGGCGCCCCACTGATTCGCGCTTTGCTGTGTCTCTCTGCAGGTGGTCAAGGCCATCAACTGGGTGCTGCTCCGCAGGGTGGTCCGCCTTGCCGACCCGGACGCCGTCATCCGGGGGTTCGGCGCCCTTGGCTTCCCCAACTGCGGGGGGGGCCATCGACGGGACGCACATCCCCATCCGTGCCCCGGAACACCAGGCGTCCCGTTACGTGAACCACAAGGGGTACTTCTCCATCCTCCTGCAGGCCGTGTGTGACCACCGGGGACAGTTCACGGACATTAATGTGGGCTGGTCCGGCAAGGCACATGACGCCAGGGTGTACCGCAACTCCTCCGTGTGCCAGCGGCTGCAGGCCGGGACCTTCTTCCCCGACCGCCACATCAGGGTCGGGGACGTGGACATGCCTGTGTGCCTGGTGGGGGATGCTGCCTACCCCCTACAGACCTGGCTCATGAAGCCGTACACGGGGCACCTCAATCCCTCCCGCCAGGCCTTCAATGCCAGGCTGACCAGGGCCTGCATCGTGATTGAGGGGGCCTTTGGGTGACTGAAAGCCCGATTTAGGTGCCTCCTCACCCGCCTTGACCTTGCCGCGCACAACATCCCTCCCGTGGTGGCAGCATGTTCTGTGCTGCACAATTTGTGTGAGCGAAAGGGGGAGGCTTTCCTGCCAGCCTGGATGGCTGAGGCTGACCGCATGGCTGGCCAGTACACTCAGCCCCGCACCGCCGCCGTCCGGGAAGCCCAGCAGGGGGACGTCCGGATCCGGGAAGCCCTGCGGGAGAGCTTCCAGGTGGAGGAGGAGGACTGAACTCTCCCTGCATGCCCCACGGGGGCCTTCTTCCACCATCCCCCTCTTCCCCTTTCCCCTCCCTAACCCTCCTTCCAAATGTCAAATAGACACCTGTTTTGGCAAAAAAACCCTCTCTTTATTCTATATAACTGGGGTGGGGGAGAGAGGAGTGAGGGTGGGAGAGGGAAGGGGGAAACCTGGGAGGAGGGAGCTGGAAGGGGGTGGAAGGGGAGGAAGGGAAGGGAAAGCTCAGGCTTGGGGGTCCGGCTGGCTCTCCCATCTCGCAACACTGCGGGTGCGGGGACTTCGGGGGAGAGCGGGTGTGAAGGGTGGGGCAGGAGGGACGGGGGGTGCAGAGGAAGCGGGAGAGGGAGCAGGGGCAGCAGAGGGAGCAGGGGCAGCAGGGGTGGGAGGAGGAGCGAGAACTGTGGCAGCCGCAGGAGCCGGAGTAGGAGGAGGCAGGAACTGGTCAACCAGGGTCTGGAGGTGGCCTCTGAGGGCACGGCCCTGCTCCTCCAGTGCATCCACACTCCGCTGGCACAGCCGAAGGTCCTCCCGGACCCAGGGCTCCTGGTTGCAGAGTAGCTGCTCCATGAACCGGAGGTGCTGCGGCTGGTAGTCCTCCTGGTTTCTGGCATGCCAGCTGGCCCGGGCGCAGGCTGCTGTTGCAGGTGGTGTGGTGCGCCCTGCAGTCCTAGGTGCTGCGGCTGTGGTGAAACAAGAGCAGCGGTCAGTTCTCCCTGGGGACAAGGTGGGTGAAACCCAGCCCCCCTCTGCAAGGCCAAGGCCCCTGCATGACACCCAGCTGCTGCTCCATGGTGGGCAAGGCCCAGGCGCACGGTCCCTGGGCTCCCTCTCCCCCCCCCCCAGCCCCCGTACACATAAGGGGAGCATGATGGTACTCACAGGTGGAGGCCTCCCCGGCCTCAGACAACACAGGAGATGTGCTCTGTGGGGTTCCTCAGGGGTCCTGGGTCCTGGGCAGGCTCCTGGCTCGCGGCATCCTCCGGCACCTCCTCCTCGGTGTCCAGGACCGGTCCCTCTGCCCCAGGGTCGATGACCACCCGGGGGGCATGGACGGCGTGAGCCCCCAGGATGCGGTCCAGGGCCTGAAAGTGGGGGCAGGCCTCCGGGTCGGCCCTGGCAGGCCAGCCCGGGAGTAGGACTGCCGTAGGTCCTTTATTTTGCAGCGGACCTGCTCCCGGGTCCGCTGGTGGCCTCTGGCAGCCAGGCTGTCAGCCATGCGGCCGTAGACTGCCACGTTCCTGTGGCTAGTGCAGAGATCGTGGACATTGGAGGCTTCCCCCCAAACCTCGATGAGGTCCACGATCTCCGCACTAGACCAAGCAGGTGCCCACCTCTTGCGGCCCTGGGCAGGCTCCTGGGAGCCGCCAGGCTGGTCCCGGGAAGAGGGGGAGGGTGGGTGGCATCGGGTGGCTGGCTCATGGCGTGCCAGGTGCAGGGTCTGCTGGCTGGGTGCTGGCAGCCTTGAAACTGGCACAAACTGTGTAGCCAGCCCGTGGCCCTTTAAGGGCTCCGGGGCTGGGAGGGGGGCAGACAAGTTTCCCTGGTGTTGGCCAGAGTGGCCACCAGGGCAAGCTGGGAAGGGTTAGCCTCCCACTAGTTCAAATTAAGTGGCTACACAGCCCTTAATTCGAACTAGCTAATTCGAACTAGGCTTAGTCCTCGTACAATGAGGTTTACCTAGTTCAAACTAAGCCCTCCACTAGTTCGAATTAAGTTCGAACTAGCGGAGCGCTAGTGTAGTGCCTATCAAAGTTAGTTCGAACTAACGTCCATTAGTTCGAACTAACTTTGTAGTGTAGACATACCCTGATATAGTCCCCTTACCCATGTCCTCCACTCCTCTCCCCTCCCCACCCATAACTGAGGCCAGGAGCAAAGCCCCAGATTCGTGGGGCCAGCAGAAGAGCTCTGGGATAATGGGACTAGTAGCAGCCAAGATCAGGGTGCACAGAGTTGGGGGCAGATGGGCCTGGGGTGGTTAGGGCCCGTCGCAGCTGGGACCATGGTGTGTGGGGCTGGTGGCAGCAGGTTTAGGAGCATGTGGTGTCAGCAGCAGCTGGGCTTCCTGGCACTGGACCAGGAGCCCAGGAGCACTGCAGGACCCCCAGCTCCTCTAGTTTTCATCCTGTGCCTCTGGGCACTGCCCCCACAGCTTCCATTTGGGTGGGAACAAGAACTGCACCAGCCCCAAGACTTCCCACTCCGCACTCCACCCTACATACATCTACCCCAACCCCCTGCCCTGATTCCTCCCCCCCACCCCACAACCCTGCCTGGACTCCTGCATCCCCCCACATACACCTCCTGCCCTGAGCCCCCCACCTACTCCAACCCCCTATCCTGAGCCCTCCTGCACTCTATCCCACACTTACATTTCTTACAAGTACTGTTGTATGGCAACCCATCCTCGATCTCCTGTCCTAAGCTCTCCACCCCCAGTTTGGGGTTGCCATTTGACAGTACCTGTAAGAAATATAAATTGCTTTCACCCCTGCCTGAGTATCTTCAGTGGGGGAGCACTGACTGCCCAGGAGAGAAGCTCCCTGTTCTCAGCTTTGGTGCCTTTTCCTGCCCTGGCCCAGTTCAGCCAGGAGCAGCCAAGGCATGGAAGGTCCACCTGAGACAGAGACGTAAAATTTCATCCTGAACCAGATCCTCTGATGGAGGGAGGGAAGCAAAGAGGGCAGCTATCTGGGGCTGGTGAATTAAAACAGCCAAAGGACTCCCAGCCACTGCTGTGGCAGTAGACAGAGCCCTGGTCCTTTTAAACCACCTTCAGAGCTCCAGGTGGCACAGAAAATCTGGCTGGGGGAGGCTAGCTCCTGCCCGGTCCCGCCTCGTCCACCTATGGCCCTGCTCCTCCTGGAGGAGCCACCATCCCCCATCTTAACCCGGCCTGAACAGTTAGGCTGACAAAGTTACAGGCAGCATTACTACATACTGTCAGACACTAAGAACAGAATGTAACACCGAAGAAATTTTTCTTCAGAAAGTTCTCACATATGCTTGTGGCACTGATAATTTCCTTCAGTATCCTGAATGAACTTACTTAATTAAACTAAACCTTATTGAATTAGGTTAATACCTTTGGGGTTCATTGTATTAAAAAAGCGGTAGTGTATGCGTTATTGTGGAATCGTACGCACTTCCATGGGAAAGAGACATAGGAGAACAGCAGGGGGTGATTAAGCAAATTCACTCAATTTGTGACATCCCCAGAGAAGCCACTCCCTTGGAATGGTGCACATGTACTAGTTCATACTAGATTCTCCACGGACTAACAGACAAAGAAAAGGATTTTGGATAAATAGCCTAGTTTTCAGCTGGCTGAGGGCCTTCATCCTGCTCTAGCAAACAGACAGGGTCAGGGTCCACAGAAGCCCCAATTCTTAGGAGAAGGTTGGAATGACGGGGCCTACTGAGGCCCCATAAACCTAGGAGTTTATTCTGAGTGGAATATTATTATTCTGTGATGAACTTGTAACCACAAAGAGTCCCCTTGTGGAGTGCTGAAGGACCATTCCTGACAGAGCCCATGTTAGGGGTGAGGTGATGACTGGCAGGCTTATTAGTGGGCATGTGGGTTTTTTGGTTTTTAACATGATTTGTCTTTAATGCTTTTTACCTTAAGAAATAGGCTTCCGTCAAAAAGAGCAGTGTGGTGTTTGTAACTGCTGGCAATCACTCTGCTGTCAGTCTCTGAAGACAAAGCAAGCAGGTGTGCGTGGGCCACCTGTCTATGCTGGGAATGACACAGTTGTGGCAGGGAACTGTGCAGCCTAGACAGGGCCATCCTTAGGAGGTGTGGGGCCCAGGACAACACCTCCCCTCTTCCCATCACGCTCCACCTCCCCCCAACCCCTTTCCACCTGTTCCCCTAAGTCCCCTACCCCAAGTGATGCAGCTCAGGGAATTAGCTGGCTGTGGCGGCAGGTGTCAGGCCCATCCCCGTACTTACCAGTGCTGGCAGTGAGAAACAGCCTGCTCCACTCTACTAGCTCCCAAATGTGTGACTTTGTTTCCTGTCACCTGTGAGTACAAGGGGATGGGTCCACCCCTTCCCATAAGCTCCTCCTCTGAGTAATGTAGCTGGGAGTCAGGGGAGTATAGCGAGCTGGGGTCAGCTTGCTTCACTTCCCGCCACTGCTGGGGAGTGTGGGGTGGGCCTGACCCCTGCTACTAGTGCCAGCCCTCCCCTTGTCTCCCTGGAGCTCCCCAAAGCAAGGGCCCTGGCAGTTGCCCCTAACTGGTCTTGATGGTTCTTAGCCTGGAGAATCCACAGTCAGAAGGGACAAAATACAGATTTCTACCCAGAAAGGAAACTACTGGGGAACTGGATGTCTGAGAGTTTGTGTTGCTGAGGGGACATACAGGTGCAGTTGCCCTAAGTAAATAAAGAGCTCCCTAAGTCAATAAATCAATTCAGCTTTGAAGGCAGCGTAGATGAGGCTGAAGGGACAAGAAAGACACAGGATAATACACAAGAATAATTACACTGTGCCCATTCCATGGGGGTGTCTTTCCAGTTCCAAATCTAGGATTAGAACGACAGTGACAGTGGACCTGTAAAAATATCTCCATTTCTTTCAACAATGGATTAAAAAGAGAAGAAAATCCTCAGACTGAATGTGGTCATTTGAATTGTTGTAGAACCGTCTATTTGTATTTATTTGCCAGTGTCTGTTTCCAGTGCTTCCTTTCAGTCATTGGTAAGATTTATATAGTGTATTTGTGAAGGATGATTGACTACAAGGAGTCTTTGTTGTACTATCTGCTGTAATTATTTTAATTCAAACACATTCCCTTATAGGACTGACATCATAAACGCTGTTTTCTATAACAAATAGCTGTCAGGGCTGTCAAGCAGATCTGCTTACTGTTTTATATCATTACAATATTTAATTTCAACTCTGCGTTCTTTGTCAAACGTTCTCAAGCTTCCCTTTCCCTATTAGTGGATCAGATGGGAACCTTCAGTTTCAAACCATTCTTTTGGGGCATAGTCAGGACAAGGGGGGATTTGCTGAATGATGCTAATGTATCAGATGTGCAAACATGTGCCCAGTCTTAACTTGGCTGCAGTGTCTGTATTACTGCACATATGGGTGTTGTTACTACCACGCTGGCTGAGTTTCATGACATGCTCAGACTCAGACCTTCGTTAGCAATAAGATCACAGAGAAACGAATTCATTATTGGGCTTTCAGTGTAACTAGAAACTGATAGTTACACGCAGCAGCTAATTCCTGGGATCTTCCTGCATTTCTCACTGATCTGACTCAAACCCTCTTTTGCTAAATGAAAAGCACCAGATAAAAAATAAAACACTTCATCAATCTTTAAAGACAAACATACTGAAGCACACTCTGTAGTGGTCCCAAATCACCGTATTACAATCAAGTTGCTACATTGTTTTAATTCTTTACACTAGAACAAACATTACAATTCTATTAGTACAGGGATGCTACAATGTTCACCTTTGTTTTAACTTATTTTTTAATCAGGGTGGGGAAGCTTTTTTGGGTCAGCAGCCACTGACCCACAGAAAAATCAGTCGAGGGCCACACATAAGTGAGAAACAAAAAACTCCCAAACATATACAGATCTCCGGTATATGTGGCTCCTGACATAGAAGAAAGACGTGGCCCCTGACTGACGTAACCCCTGACTAAGAAGGAGAAAGACACTTCCCACATTCCCCTCGCATACCAGACCTTTGCGGGACTCAGGCTAGTAGATTTGGTTTGCTCCAGCCCCACTTTGAGGTGGCAGACGGGCTGGAGTGTCAATATGGGCTCCCGGGTGTGAGGTTCTCCACCCGTTTTAAATGGTCAGCCACAATTTTTAATTCTCCAGATCTCATTCTCTGGGCTGTCCAATCAACAACTGCTCCAGCATTTGGGGCCACATTTATGACTGGTTCTTTGGTTCAAGGTGTCTAGCTCTGATTTCCAGACAGACACTTTTATGATGGCTTACCGTTTGCAGTTTTTTTTTCTTTGATAAGAAGGGTGTCCATAACCCAAAATAGGATTTGGGTTTTTTAAACTTAGTTCATTTAAATTTAAAATCAATGTGCAGAAAAGTGTGGCAGAGAATAGTAGTATTTGGGATAAAATTTTGTATTGTGTCATTTCTGTCTCTCATAGCTTTGGACAGTGGCTAACAGATCAGTGACTCCTTTGAGGACTGTCTGGAAGAGCTGACAACATGATCATTTTAACCTATGTCTTTATGTTCTTCTGTTTGAGAAGGGAGTCCCAAGTACTGGTACATGGCCAAACCAGTCCCACACCTCTAAATATTGCAATATAAATATCTGGCCAGATAGGTACACAGGTCAAATTTTCTGTGTTTCGGCATGACACGAAGAACTGTCATTACATTGTGCATATACTGACAATACATTTCCATGGGATCTCAGAAAATACAGTCTTTAGGGAGGATACAAACCACTCGGTATCTGAATAGCTGTTGTTTAGTGAGATCTGTATGGATATGTCTACACTACCACCCTAGTTCGAACTAGAGTGGTAATGTAGGCAACCACAGTTGCAAATGAAGCCCGGGATTTGAATTTCCCGGGCTTCATTTGCATAAAGCCGGGCGCCGCCATTTTTAAATGTCCGCTAGTGCGGACTCCGTGCCGTGCGGCTACACGCGGCACGGACTAGGTAGTTCAGACTAGGCTTCCTAGTCCGAACTACCGTTACTCCTAGCACGGAGTCCGCACTAGCGGACATTTAAAAATGGCGGCGCCCGGCTTTATGCAAATGAAGCCAGGGAAATTCAAATCCGGTTGCATACATTACCACTCTAGTTCGAACTAGGGTGGTAGTGTAGACATACCCTGAATGAGGATTTACAAATGTCCACACATCTGCCAAGCATCTTTGAACATCAGCTACTCCATTCCAGGGAAGGATGAGATGGAATAACTTACCATTGGCTTTGCCACCAATTAATCGAATTTCAAGTCAGCAAAATCCTTGTTTTGAGCAAAAGAGATGCGCTATAATTGGCCTTCTGGGTCAGTTCCTGATCTCTTTGGGGATCTTATATGAGCCAGTAGGAAGATGGTGCACAAGCTGCAGAAATCTCTCTCTAGCACATAGAAGTATCTGGCAAAACCAAATTTTTGCACTGCAGAACATAAGTCCTCTTTGCTGCCAATGATCTTAGGTCTATCCCAGTGGTTCACACAGTGCAGTCCCTGGATCACTAGGGGTCCCAGGCTGACTTCCAGGCAGTCTGTGGCTCATACTCAGCTCCCACCCTTCCACCCACCTTCACTCTCCCCGCAGAAGGGAGCCCACGCTGACGCTCCAGCCTCACACCCCCATTCCCACAACATGGGAGTGCTAGGACTGGCTTCCCCCTGCGCAGGGGAGGAGCCCCAAGCCTTCCCACCGGATCCGCCTCATGGGGAAAAAGTGGAGCAAAGTGAAGCCAGAAGCAACTCCATGCGCTGTGACTCCCCCCTTCCTGGGCTGGGGAAACAGCAGCACACTGACATGCTGCCTGGAGGTTTTCTCCACTGCTCTCATTGACCAGATTCCAGCAATGGGAGCAGCAGGAGGCCATGCCTGAGAAACAGTGCCTGGAAGTGGGGTGCAAAAGCAAGTAAGTGCCCCCCCATGCCCAGACTCTGCACTCCAACTGTGCTCCTGCACTGTCCCCTGCCAAAACCCTGCACCTTCCCCCCAACCACCTCCCTTGCTCCTGCCCTCTGGTCAGGCACCACACCCCCACCTGTTCCTGCCTCTCCCTTGCTCCTGCACCCTCCCCCCGCTCAGACATCCTTCCCCTAGCCC
Organism: Pelodiscus sinensis; assembly: GCF_049634645.1. Classification (NCBI taxonomy): domain Eukaryota; kingdom Metazoa; phylum Chordata; order Testudines; family Trionychidae; genus Pelodiscus; species Pelodiscus sinensis. The sequence continues at coordinate 7,275,069 of NC_134730.1, read as the reverse complement.
ACTCCTGCACCCTCTCTCCTGGCCACACACTGCAACTTCCCTTGCTCTTGTCTTCTCCCCCCTGGCCAGACATCCTACTTCCAGTCTGCTCCTGCACCCTCCCTTTCATCCAGACCTCACACCCTCACCTCCTCCTGCACTCCCCTTCCTGCTCACATGCTGCTCTTTCACCCCTTTCCCACTCACTAGCAGCCCTGTCCCACACACAGAACCCCTCATTTTTGTCTCCACCCCAGATCCAGGTAGAAGGCACAAAAATCACTAACCCTGGAACCCCAGAAAAGTAAATCTGGCCCATGGGAAGCCCTGAACCTCAGTCCTCCCTGTCCCTCCCCCTTGCCCAATAGAGCGGGAGTGCCAAAGGAGTGAGGTGTCTCAGGGGCCACATCAGTGAGGGCTGGGGGGGTTTGGAGGGTTTTTTTCTTCTCACCTGTGTAGTCCCCACATGATTTTTCTGTGGGTCAGTGGCCTTTATCCAAAACAGGTTCCCCACCCCTGCCATAAATAAACAGTGAAACATTTTGTATTGGACATAAATGAATATTTTACTTTATTTAAAATGAAGTTTGATAAACTAACATGAGAATGTTAAAATGTTTAATCTGTTCAATAATAATATTTCTTTTCTTACTGGATAAATTAAACCATTCTTTCTAGCTGCAGCATTAGCAAAATGGCTCGGATGTAATTATGTAATTAACTGAGAGTTTCCATTAGCAACTTGTGTTCCATGGAAAGGATTGCATTGAGCCAGAAGGGCCACATGCCAAAATGTTTGAGAACCACTGCTCTATCCCAGGCCACCGATCTGATGGAAGGAATTCACTCAGTTTCTTAATCACTCTCATTTTGCTGTTGCACTTAACAAGAATTTGGGAACCAAAATGTTGCCTCTGCACTTCAAAATGTATTAACTTAATACTCCGAGCCTGATATTTATCATTCGATCATGGCCCGTTGTATGCTGGCATAAGTCTACTAGGTACCTGTCTGCATTTTTAAGCAACTCAGTACCTTGGAACTATCAGACCCTAACTGACTTGCCAAAAGTCACACAGGCAGATTGGCAAAGCAGGGGACTCAACCTATGTCTTCTGTACCTCAGTCCAGCACTGAACCATTCTCCCACTTACCAGGCCCACCAATGAGGGTCAAAAGAGAGCAATTGCCTAGAGGCTCGGGGGCGGCGGGGAGGGCTCTTGGCCGCCATTGTCGGCAGTGCAGGAAGGCGATGATCGGCTTCCTTCTGCGCTGCTCCCAGAGGCAGCGGCATAACTCTGTGGCCCCAGGGAGGGCGTCTTTGTGCGCTGCCCTCACCCCAAGTGCCAACCCCACGACTCTCACAGGCTGGAAACTGCAGCCAACAAGAGCCACCGGGTCAGTGCCTGTGGGCAGCAGCGCTCTGAGGGTATGTCTACACTTGCAGCCTAATTCGAACTAAGGCTGCAATGAGGTTTAACAGGTAGGGCTTTATTTCGAATGCCAGTTTCACTGCCGCATGTAGACGCAGGCAGTTACCTCAGGCTTGTAAATTTCAAAAAGTGGCGCCCGGCCAGGAAAATGCAAATCAAGCGCAGGATATTTAAATCCCGGGCTTGATTTGCAATTCCAAATGCCTACATTTGCAGCCTTAGTTCGAATTAGGCTGCAAGTGTAGACATACCCTGAGACTCCTTTGCCTCCCTGCCTACGAGTCGCTGCCAGATGGGTTCACCAGTTGCTTTTTGGGGCTGCCTGAAGTAAGTGCTGCCACCGCCTTCACCCACTCCTACACACCAAACCTCTGCCCCAGCCCAGTGTCCAGGGGCAGACGACTGTTTTGCGGGGCCCCAAGCAGCATAATTCCGCGGGGCCCCCCTTTGCCACGGTGCATGCGCGGGGCTTTCTGAAGCGCGGGGCCCGGGGCGGCCGCCCCGTTCGCCCTGCCGTATATCCGACCCTGCCAGTGTCAGCACCCCACACTCTCCTGACCCAGAGCCTGTGCCCAAACTCTCTTCCAGAACCTGCACCCCAAATTCCCTCCACACCCTAACTCCTGCCCTAGCCAGGTGAAATGGATGGAGTGGGGGGGACGGGACAGATCCTCGGAGGAGGTATAGCACATGGGTGTGGCCTCAGGGAAGGAGTGGGGGCAAGAGTCTTGGGGTTTGTGCAATTAAAATATTGGCAGCCCTCCTGGATGGGCACATGGAAGCCTTGGCCATGCCAGCAGCTCACCGGGTACCAACCAGTGCAGGTGCATCACAGTCCAAATATCAGGCAGTCTGCACCTTGCCCATACCTGGGGTCCCATTGACTGTTTTCCCCCAGGGCTCAGAATTGCTGCCAGAGGACCTGCCTTTCACAAGTATTACCACCTTCTGAACACAGAGTCATAGTTCTGGGACATAACACAATAAATAATAATTTTATTTTAAATCCTGCCACAAAACAGAGATTTGTGTTAGGAGTCATTAGGTAAGGGATAGCTAATAAGACAGAAAAGAACATATAAACAACTATATAAATCCAGGGTACACCCCCACACTGAATACTGTGTGCAGTTCTGGTCACTCTATCTCAAAAAAGAAAAAAAGATGTATTAGCATTGGAAAAGGTACAGAGAAGAGCAACAAAAATGATTAGTAGTATAGATCACCTTCCATTCACAGACATACTAAAGAAACTGGGACTGTTCAGCTTAGAAATGAGATGATAGAGGTCTATAAAATCATGACTGTTGAGGAGAAAGTGAATGAGGAAGTGTGATTTACCCTTCACTTACCACAAGAACTAGGGGTCTTTCAATGCAATTAACATACAGATTTAAAACAAACCAAGTGAGGCAGAAACACCAAGTCCCTCGGCACTCTGGAGCTGAAATACCCATAGAAAAAAATAGTGAGTGGTCAGCACCCATCAGCCACTTGCAGGTCAGCTACTCAGTGGAGAGCAGGAGGCAGGTGGGAAAGGGGACATGGGAAGAGATGGAGCAAGGGCGAACATGTTCAGGGAGGAATACAGTGGGGACAGGAAGAGAGGGGGTAAGGTGGGGGCCTTGGGAAAAGGAGAAGACTGGAATTGGCTCCTCAGGGCAGAACGGAGATGGAGCACTGACCCAAAAAGGAGATAGATGGTGCCTGTGAAAATAAGTACTTCCTCACATACACCACTCAGTTAACCTGTGGAACTAATTGCTATGGATGTACAGGTTGAAACTTCTTGATACGGCACCCTTGAGACCTGACCAATCCCAAACTAGGAAATTTGCTGGACCAGGAGAGGTCAATGCCAGCCCCTTTGCTCCCAACTGCAGGGCTGCCAGGGCTCCCCTGTTCAGGCAACAGGAATTCTGTTCTTCCCTGCTCTGGTAACACTTCTGGTCCCAGCCTGCCAGTTTTTCCCCATGAGTGTTCCTGTCCTGGAGCACATAGGGGGTCACCAACAATGGTGTTGCCAGGGGTGTTGCCAAACTAGAGAAGTTCAGATTACAAAGGTTCAACCTGTAGTGAAGGCCAAAGGTGTAAATGGGTTCAAAAGAGAATTAGACAAGTTCATGGAGGACAGGCTATTTACCAAGATGGGTAGGGATGTAACCCATTCCTCTGGGTTTCCCTAAACCTTTGACTTCCAGAAGCTGGGACTGGACTATGGTGAATCAATCATTTGTTCATTCCTTCTGAAGCACCTGGCACTAGCCATGGTTGGAAGACATGAACTTGGGCTAGATGGAGCATTGGTCTGACCAGTATGGCCATTCCTATGTTATCATGTCATTTTTCAGAATTCCATCAGTCAAATTCCAGCAATGAGTGAAGTACAGATTAGACAGAGACCTATGGATAGAGCAGCATGTTAATAACTCTCTTCAAATCTGGGGAATCCAGAGTTGACTAAAGCCCTAGATTGGGATCTCTCTGGGGCAGGGACTGCTTTGTGTTCTTTCTTTGTACGCTGACTAGCATAATAGGATCCTACTGCCTAGCTGAGTAACTTACAGAAATTATAAGTATTAACAATAAAATGGAAGCTGGATCTAAACCACAGTTCTTTCCTATGCCTTTAATGTAAAAAATATGACTTTATCTACACAAACACACACATTGTGAAAACCCCTGTACTCCAGGAATGTGCATTTCCAAATAAACATTTCATTCACTTGAGCAGTGAAACCTGAGGCTACAGACTGTTATAAGCCTAACACATGCTCTGCTATTTGGAGCTTATCATTTAATTAAAAATAATGCATGAGTTTTGGGGGCCAAACCAAACTGCTCTTTTTTTCCTCTCTCCCCTTTCCCGCTATTTCTTTGTGGCTGGCATGAAGAGGCATAGAACAGTCCGTAACCTTGCTTTCTGGCACAAAAGGGCTATAAACCATCAATAAATTTTACTGACTTTCCAGTGACCTTCATGAGGACTGGAAGAGTCACATTTCACACCAAAGATGGAGCTGTAAATATTTTATCTGAGCAGTAAACACAGTGCCGACAGCAGCACCTTACTCATTTCCCTGGGACTGCTCTGTGAACATTACCACCTCACTGAGGAGATTTATCTGCTGCCGTAAGACGAAGCCCAGCACAAAGGCAAGAACAGCTCATAGAGAGCTGAGTATCTTATTCACAGCAGCCTCCTGTCACTGGCAGCTGCTGCCTCATTACAGAGCAGTTCCCCAGGTTTTTGAAAAAGACTGCAGCCTGGATTGAATTAGATTGGGAGGTATACTATCCCCAGGGCATGGATGCTCACTGCTTCCTCAATAAGGCCCTGATCCAGCAAACCACTTAAGTATGTTCTTAAGTAGTCCTACAAGGGTGGGATTTCTCACAGGCTTTACATTGATCATGTGTTTAAGCGCTTTTCCAGAATAAACTGTCCTGGTCCACTCAAGAAAATTAATTTTTCTGACTACAATACATATATAATTTTCCATTCCTTTTTAATGGCATACATCCCCAACTCAACCACCAGCTGCTATGGGAAGCACTCAGGGTATGTCTACACTGTGGGACAAAGTCGAATTAAGATACTCAACTTCAGCTACATTAATTGCGTAGTTGAAGTCAAAGTACCTTAACTCAGCTTTTGGCATGGTCTACACTGCAGGAAGTCAAAGGAAGAACACTGTTGACTTCCCTTACTCCTTGGGAAAGCAGGGTTATCGGTTTTGACCAAAGTATCCCTTTCACTTTGAATTAGCTGTCCTAACTAGACCACTAATTCGAACCCTGGAAGATCAACAGCGGCAGCTTTTATCTTCCTCTGTAGTGTAGACATACCTTCACTCACTAATATGCAGGGCTCGACAAACCGCTGAATCTACTCACCTGTGGTGAGTAGATTTCAGCCGGTCACTCCGAGTGCCCCATTCACCAGCACTTTGCGCACGCACAGTGCCGGTCTAGTGCATGTGCAGTGTGGGGCTGGCGAGTGGCTCTCGCCAGGGTTTGTCAAGCTCTGCTAATATGGATAGCGAAAGGCTAAGCAAAAGAGGAGAGAGGGTATATCTAGACTACAGGCTTTTGTCGACAGAAGTTTTGTCAACAGATACTGTCGACAAAGCTTCTGTCGACAAAGAACATCTAGACTACATCCAGTTCTGTTGACAAAGCAAGCAGCTTTGTCGATGTGACAGTGTAGAAGCAAAGGACAGCGTAGATGCAATAATGACAACTCTGTCGACAGAAGGCATTATTTCTCTTAGAATGAGGTTTACAGCCATCGACAAAACTGCTGAGTTCTGTCGACTTTATGTTGACAGAACTCAGCGGCAGTGTAGACGCAGGTATAGTTTTGTTGACAAAACTCCACAAAACCCTGTAGTCTAGACATACCCGTATAGAATACTGATCATAGCTCAGATTAGGCAGAACCATAGCTCATGTGAGGCTGGGCTATATAGCAAATGAGCAGTTGAAAAACATCAGACCCAAACTTATGGATATCAGTCTCCACTTTACATGATGTATAGGTGACATCTGCATACTTGCCTGAGTACAGAAGTTTTTAACTAAGCAATCCTATGTCTGTATGTGTATAACAACTCAACACCAGCTATTCATGAACTCGTACTACCCATTGTATGTAATGCTATTGCATCAATACCTGTATGTATTTATATGCAGTATGGTATTACAATATGGTAATCAGTTAGCATTATTCTTGACTATCTACAAATACTACCTTAAACACATATTTTAATACAAAAACAGATTGAAAAAAAGAAAGAAATACCATGCACTTCATCTCCTATTTAGGAGGAATAAATGCTACTTCAGGTAAATAGTTACTATTATTTTCCCAACTTTATCCCACCAAAAAGCTGTCTTAATAGCTTAGGCTCCAATTGATCAAAATGCTTAAATAGATGCAAATCCCATTGAAGTTTGGCACTTAAGTGCTTTGTTGAATAATGATGGCCTTAAGCACATACTTTACTGAAGCATGGCCTCGAAGGAGTTTGTTGTACACTAGCTTTCAGATGCTGGCAGGTGTGACCTCGATGTTTTATACATGCACTTTAGACAAGAAGGCTGCTAGTGTGGTTCTGACATACACAGACCTGTAAATGACCAAGACAGAGCCTTTAGCACGGTTTTTTGTGTGGCACTAGCTGACCAAAGCGATTGGGGAAGGTCATGAGGCCTGGGCCAGCATAGTAGAAACCGAAACCCTGCCAAAACTGCTGTGGACTGATTCAAACCCCAGTGGAGTTGATGGGAGTCGTTCCATTAACTTTATTAGGTTTTCAATCAGGCACCTAATGGACTTCTCAAAACACACCAATGTATGGCGCTAGTTGGTAGCTGCAGGAGAAGAACTAAGAATGAGGACTGAGTGCCCTCAGGGTGCTTAATACTGTATGAACATGAAGAAAGAGGACGTCCTTGTAACACAAGGACACTATAGAGCTAAAATCTTGCAACACAGATGAAGACTGGCCTCTTCAGTCAGCTGTAGGGGTAGGCAGGAAATTCACAGGCTACATCTAGACTGCAAGCTTCTTTTGAAAGAAGCTTTTCCAGAAGCGATCGTCCGGAAAAGCTTTTTTTGAAAGAGTGTCTCTACACAGCAAAAACACACTGAAAAAGCCAACTGCTTTTTTGAAAGATAGCGTCTCCGGGGGGTTGTGCTGTCCCGCCCTCACACAGCCCTGCTGCTGGTGGGGTGATGTCATAGGGGTTGGATCCTGGGGTATTTGAGGGGGGGAATGGAAGGAGGCAGGCACCTTCCAAGGGTTCTGGCACTCCCTCTTACTCTCTGTTTTGTGTGGTTTTTTTGTCTCCTTCTCCAGGCTGTGAGGGCCATTAACTCCATCCTGCTGCATAGGGTCATCCACCTGGGAGACCTGGACCGGATCGCTGCAGGATTTGCTGCCCTGGGATTCCCTAACTGTGGGGGAGTGATCGATGGAAACCACATCCCAATCTGCGCACCAAGTCTCGAGTGGCCCAATACGTAAACCTCAAGGGCTACTTCTTGATGGTGTTGCAGGCCCTGGTCAACCGCCATGGACAGTTCACAGACATTTTTGTTGAGTGTTTGGGCAGGGTACACGTTGCCCATGTATTTAGAAACGCCAGCCATAAAGATCCTTTATGAGAATAAAGGGTTAGTTTTGTCTAGTAAAGGCTCACCCCCCCCCCCAATTTATTTCTGCAACTGTAATTAAGGCCCTGACAAAGTGGTTTAGCTGCCTGAGTCTTTTGTTCAATTTATTGATTAGCTATTTCTCAGAAGTTCATTACCATCCAGAGGCTGGGAATTGGGAATTGGGTCTGTGAGGTTTTTCAAGGCTTCATCTCTGCTTCAGATGATTAAATGCAGCCACAACACATCCATCCTGCATCGAACAGCTCAGCCCAAGGTCAAACATTCATGCAAAACAGGAGTGCATATCTGCATGTCTAAATATCATCTGCATGAATTTTCAAGAAGACATTTTTACAGCCTTCCCAGCAACTTAAAAAATTTATTTATAAAGGTAACTCAGGTCATCTCCTGATGTTCCCCTATACAATATTCTTTAATGGAAAATATATTTTAAAAAACAGTGTAAACCCAATTCCCTTCAACTGGGATTTAGGGGCAAAATCACAACTGATATTCATGGGAAAAGAGCAGAGCAGCCACGGGTCAAACTGGCAAGGCATCTTTCACAAGCTCAATATTCACCCCCAAAGAACAAAAACACTATTTTTCTTTTCAAACATTTTCAAAGCCATCTGTCCTGAATTTGGTCCATCATGTCAAGGTAAAGCAAGCCCACCAACAAGAGTACCAGTTGCAGTGGTGATTGCTGGGGATGTGGGCAGGAAGTAGTCCCTTCAAGTCATAGCAGAGATGCACCAGCAAGGCAGTAAAACTGCATGCCCAGCATGCCACAACGTGCTTGATGATTGCAGTGTTTTTGGGATGTCAGCTTTCCCCTATTTGTGGACAAATGCTAGCACTTTATTTAAGGGACTGAGCTCTGGGGAGATAGCCTGCTTAATGTGCTGGACCCTCTTGAATTTGGAAAACTTTTTAAAATTGCTTTTCTTTCTTTTATAATATTTGTGAAAGCATTGGAAACTGAAATCCAGTCTCTATTGGACCATTAAAAATGACTTTGCTAAATCAGACCACTGTTCCTAATATAACATCAGTCTGTTGTCATGAAAATAGATAGGGATGGAGGATAACATTTTCAAAAAGAGGTCTAAGCCGCATTTTCAAATGTGTCACAGGCACTTCAGACCCTAAATCCCATTTACTTTTATAAGTGCCTATGTCACTTATGGAAAATGTGGCTTGGGCTTCTACATCATTCGGGTGATTTTGGAAATTTTAATTCTAAAGACTTCAGCATTATGATTTCTGTCAGATCAATAGAGATGAGAAGGGGTAAAAGAGGATTCTAATCAAACCGTACCTACAATTCAGAATAATTAGACATTTCTTCTGAAATTACCAGCAATAATATTGCTAACACTTTTATTTTGACATGTTGTAGTGAGGTTTCAGAGCCAACATTACAGTGGGGTGAATGGAATCTGTTCACATGTCTTGTGCATTGCTTATGTCCACCTCTGAAGACTGTAAGACAATATGACATTTGTTCATTTTTGTATATTCCCTTCACAGCAATAAGGGGCAACAAAAATATTTTAGGAGCAACTAGGAAATGAGATAAAAATATGTATGTAAATAAATATGCTTGATAATAATCTCAGAACAAAGAATGAAGACCACACTTACAGAATGGAGGACCCTATCCTGGGAAGCAGAGTCTCTGAAAAAGATTTGGGGGCCATGGCAAATAATCAGCTCACATGAGTTTCCAGCACCATACTATAGCCAAAAGGACTAATACAGTTCTAGGATGCATAAACAGGAATAGGAATAGTAAGGGTTACTGGAATACTGTGTCCACTTTTGCAGTCCATGATTCAAGAAAGATGTTGATAAGTTGGAGAGGGTTCAGAGGAAAGACAAGAGAATGGACTAAAGCCGTGGTAACCAACTGGTCGATCGCGATCGACCAGTCGATCACGAGGCCTTGACCAGTTGATCGCGAGGCATTCGGGCCCCGCCAATTTCCCCCCACTCCCGAGAAGCCCCACTACCTACCTCCAGCAACAATGGAGGTAGTGCCAGCTTCCCACGGGGTGGACAGAAGTCCTGCAGTTTCGTGCCACTTCCGGGGGTTCTGGAAGTGCACTGGCTGCTCCCGTCCCTCAGGTCTGTGGAGTGCCAGGTGCGATGCAGGAGGGGGTGTCGGACCTGGAGGAGGGGCATGGCAGCTTCCCTGCACTGCAGGAGGGGGGGTCGGCCCCAGGGGAGGCATGCTCGGGGGCTTCCCTGCACCGTGGGGGTGGCTGTGGCCCTGGGGGAGGCACATGCGGGGGTTTCCCTGTGTCATGGGGGGGTGGGTCGGCCCCGGAGGAGACATGCGCTGGCTTCCCTTGGGAGGGGCAGAATCCTGGGAGGAGGTGGATGCAGAGGACTCTCTGCTCCCACTGGCACCCTGTTCCCTGCCCTCCCAGCACCCTGTTCCCTCTCCCCACTCCCCAGCCACAGAACTCTGTCTCCACTCCCCAGCCACAGAAGTCTGCCCCAATCCCCTGTCCCCACCCACAGCACTCTGTCCCCACTGGCACCCTGTCCCCTGCCAGAGCACCCACTAGCACCGTTCCCCATTACTATGTCCCCTGCTCCCACCAACACAGTTGGGGCCACATTAGTGAAGCTTGGGAGGGGAAGGGGGTTGAAGGAGGGGTTTTTTGCATCTCACTTGTGTGGCCCCAACTGACTTTTCTGTGGGTCAGTGACCCGTGACTCAAAACAGGTTCCCTGCCCTTCTCAGAAATAAAGACAATGCAGAAACGTTTTGTGTTTGACCATGTTTTATTTAAAAATGAAGCCTGGCCAACAAACCCCCAATTGGGGCCAAGCCCCCATCTGGCCACAGTATTATAACACTCCTGCACTCCCCTTTCTCCCAGACCCTACATCTGAGCCTATCATACATTGGAACCCCCTGCCCTGAGCCCCTCACATACTCCAACCCAAATTCCTGAACCCTCACATCCAGAAGTCTGTAGCTTGCTTAGTACCCTAACCCTACATCTGACCCCAACACTGCCTGGCCTGGAGCCCCCTCCCCAAGCCAGTGTCCCCTTATCCATCTCCTCCTGCATCCAGATTTCCTCCCAGAGCTTGAACCTCTCACCTCTTCCCACACCCAAATCCCTCATTCCCACCACACAGCCCACACATCCTGTCTCAACCCACCGAAGGTACGGCTAGCCTGCAGGAGTTTTTCAGGATCCCTGAGATATCCCAGAAAAGCTCTTCTGCATCCAGAGATGCCTTTGTTCTTCCTCTTCTTTTAGTGGAAGAGCAAACATGATCTTTCGGTCACCCCTATATTCCTCTTTCCACAAAGAATAAAGGGGCTTTCAAAGGAAGAGGGTTTTCTGACATTTGGTCCAGTCTAGACAGGCCAAATGTTAGAAAAACCTCTTCCTACAGAAGAATTGGGGAATAAAGCAGAAGTGTAAGGGTTGGACACAGCAAGTGATGGAGAGGAGGAGAACAGAGAGGGTGGGACTTCAAGGAACGGGCAGGGCGGTAGATCTTGGCTTGTTCTGTCATTTAAAAAGTGATCTTGGGTGTAAAAAGGTTGGAGACCACTGGACTAAAGGATAAGAAAACATGGCTTATAGTGATAGACTCAAGAACTTCAATCTATTTAACTTAAAGAGAAGATTAAGGGATGACTACATGGGGAACAAACATTTGATAATGGGCTCTTCAGTCAAGCTGAGATGATATAACAAGATCCAATTGCTGGATGCTGAAGCTATCCAAATTCAGACTAGAAATAAGGCAAAACAATTAAAGTAATTACCGGTAACCATTGCCACAATTTACTAACGGGTGTGGTGGATTTCTCTATCAAAGGCAATTTTTAAATTGGATTAGTTATTGTTTTGTAAAAGACATGCTCTGGTTCAGAAGTAATTATTCTGGAGAAGAATTATTATATAGCCTATAGTATACAAGAGGTCAGATTACATGGTTCCTTCTAGCCTTGGAATCTATGAAAAATAGCAAAAGAAATGATAAACCCATGCAAAAGGTGAAGGGACTAATGATTTACTGAAGCTCTTTTTGAACAGAACTGTACCAACCAATGGACTTTATGGACTGGTAGGACCCTCTCTTTCTAGGTTACTGGATAGAATATGGCCCAGCTTGTAACAACCAAAGGTTATCAGCAGGCAAGCTGAAATGAGCTGATGATCTCATTCCAGTTCCACAGGGAGCAAATATTCATCTCACTACTACTGGCTTCCTTATTAATAGCACTAATAGAAAGGCACTAATGACTGAATGGGCAACAGATAGTAAGCTGTCCCTTCATCCATAATAGATGCCTGTGCTAAAGCCCATTGGCTAATGAATTGGCCTGGAATACAAATATGCTCTTTCCTGAGGTTTCCCAGGCTTCTCATTTATGTATATAAATATTTACATATCATGGACTCCACATAATGGAGTCTAATAATATTGCAGAAATTTAAATCCAATAAGTAACTTAACACTTAGCAATGAAACACATTATGAAAATATTCTTTCCTTAACCCCAAAATAACTTTTCAAGTATCCACTAAACTAATGCCAAAAACATGAACAGAAAAGTAGACTTTGCAGCCTTTCCTGAAGGCCAACAAATCCTTAGTGTAGAGCAGGTCACAAAACGTTCCACAAACATCTTCCACAGGAGTTTTTCCTATATTCTGACAGGCTATCCACAAGCAATTTCTGTTTTGAAATATTAGTGGGATTGTTGTTAAACTTCAGAGAACTGTCAAGGTTGGTCAGAGTTTGGGATGGGCTGAGATTTTCACAGAGGCCTAAGGGAATAAGGTGATCAATTCAAAAAGAATTTCAATGTGAGCTGGGCATATAGCTCTGCTACTCTATCTTCATTGCATCATCTCTTTTATATCCAAATTGGCTTGCTTGTTCCTAAACCCTTTTCAAATTCCAGAGGTAGTAGTTATGTCGTAGGACCCCAGTTTTCTAGTGTGCAGAGTACACTCAACTTTCAAGTTAATGTGAATGGAGGGCATTCAGCACCTTACAGAAATAGTCTAGACCATGCTGCACAAGTCAGTCATTTCCACAGCAACAGACTGATGTCACAAATGCAGGTTTATGTCTCTGAGGTGGGATTGAGGTGAGGAAGCAGAATGGAGAACTCTTTAAAAGTGATGGGAATAAACCTAGGAAGAGCTCACCAGTTCAATAAACTGCTCTTCGTAATACTGTTTTCTCCTTTCATGTGTGAAATACCTTTTTTAAAAATCACTTTCAAGTCAAGAGCAGAAGACACTAATACTCATACTTAGCTCCATTTCTCTTTAATTGGATACAGTATTTCCCTTTTCAGTTATTCATTTTTTAAAAATAAACATTGTTTACATTCAAATCAGGCCATTTCCTGCTCTCCCTCATCTCCCCCTTTCAGCCCAGCACCTGTGTCAGTAGTGGCGCAATTATTTCCATAGTGACAGACTTGTGATCTTAGATGTGTTGTGTACATGGCTGGGTTACAAGCTGGATGATCAAGAAGCTGAGCAGATGGGTTTCTCTAGGGACAAAGCGCTGGATTACTGACAATGAGCAAGGAAAAGGGGTGAGCAGCGATTTTCCACCCCCTCTCTTCCTGCCCTCCAAAGATTTTGTCTCCAATTTTCCTCCCCTCCTCTAAGGGTCCCTTGCATGGAACATAACTGATATCGTCACTGAAAATAATAGAATTGATAGCCCAGACTCAACACTATAAATTTAGCTGTAACATTCCTGGTGGAAAAATGAAGAATGAAATGAATTGAGACAGAATATTTGTCTTAATAATTGTCTCTTTTCTCTGGTATATGTGTTAATACATCTGAGTATATGAACACATGTACACAACACATCTAAGATCACAAGTCTGTATAAAACTGGATACACACCGGTATAATTAGGCATTCATATATGTGTGTGCATTTATACATACACACTGACAGCTGGTAACAGTTTTTTTAAATAAACACTCAGGTATGTGCACATACCAAGAAACCAGCTAAAATAATGAAAAACCTCAAACCCAACATTCAATAGAAATACAGCTGTTGTACTAGAGCTGTAGGGTGGGGGGTGCCTGTATCTTATCAGAGCTGACACATGCAGATAGCTAATGGTTCCATATCACAAAATAAACCAAAAGGCTTCTTCCTTGAACCTTCATCATCTTTATTTTATTTTAATTTAATTTTATTTTTTCCAGGGAAGTAAAAGCTGAGCCAGTGGTTCACTAGTCTAAGCTATTGCCCTGAGGCAGTGATAATTCTAACCAAACACTCCCCCCAAAGCCCCTTCCCCCCACACACACCATCCTTCTCCTTGTTGGTTGGTGCAGATTCATCCTCATCATCCCACCCTGAAAGCATCACCCGAAAAAGAGTGCATGTGCAGGATATGATCGTTTGTCATTTAGATGGAGTATATGATATGAACCATGGCAAACACTGTAATGACTAATTTCAAACATTTATTACAACACTTGAGAGACTTGAAAGCTGTCCCTGCACTTGATTTTAATAAATGCAGTCTTGAAGCAGCCGCTTATCAAAGTGACACAAATTGTGTGGTAAATAGATTATGGCACAGTTGAAATACTGGAAAATGAGATCAGAAATGCTCCTACTTTCCCATTTAAAACATTGTAAGATACTCCAACCTGAGTGGATGCTGGAACACTAGCATGGGCTGATCCTCTGGAAATAAGAAGAGGCCAAACTGCTAGGAAATTAATGCTGAACCTGTTTGACTGTAAATCATTTATTCACTGGTGTGTGAACATTTTTTCGGAGTTAGCTGGTTATGGTTTTTGTACATTCTTGGTCCACACAAGCTTATTTCACACTTAAAACTTTGGTCAACCTCGCTATTACACTTGGAGTATGAAAAATGGATGCCCCTGAGAGATGTAGGTAAGCAGATATAAGCCCTGGTGTAGACAGTGCTAGGTAGATGGCAGAATTCTTCTGTTGACTTAGCTACCACCAATCAAGGGGATGGATTTACTACAGTGACAAAAAACCTTGCATCACTGACTTTGGATTCATCTACCTGTTTAGCAGGGGGGTTCACACACTAAGGAATCTGGTTCCTTAGTGTTTTCTGACACAGAATTTTACTGGGTGGTAGAGCTTGTCATGCTCAGGAGCAGTACCTTAACATGTGGCAACAGTCACTGGTTTCATCAGTCCAGCTTGGGCCTGAGTTACTGGAAGTGCTAAACATCCACAGTTCCAATCAAAATCAATGAATTCACTGTTGCTCGGCACCTCTGGGGGAAAAATACCCCAATTCAGAGGCCACTTCTGAAATTGTTGCCTAAAGGTGGATAATAAATTCCTAAGAGGGCTTTTTCCACTTGCAGAGATAGAAAGAACACAACCGCAATGGACAGCATGGCACATCACTGGCATTTTCACACCAATGGCATTGTAGAAAAGCAAATATGGTTGGTGACCAGCTTGGCTTAGCAGTGAAATCCTTGGCAAGCTTAAACATAAAAAAAGAGGTTTACACGAAGTGGAAACTTGGACAGATGACTAGGGAGGCGTATAAATATTACACCCCTGCATTCTCAGAATGCAGGAGTGTAATCAGAAAGGCCAAAGCGCAATTGGAACTGCAGCTAGCAAGGGATGTGAAGGGTAACAAGAAAGATTTCTACAGGCATGTTAGCAATAAGAGGGTGATCAGGGAGGGTGTGATCTCCCACATAACTCTTGCCAGCAAGTTAAGGAAGTATGGATTGGATAAATGGACTGTAAAGTGAATTGAAAACTGGCTAGATTGTTGGGATCAATGGGTAGAGATCAACAGTTCGCTGTCTGGCTGGTAGTCGATGTCAAGTGGAGTGCCCCAAGGATTGGTTCTAGGGCCAGTTTTGTTCAACATCTTTATTAATGACCTGGATGAAGCAAGTTGGCAGATGGCACTAAGACAGCAGGGAGGGACATACAGTGGAGGGTAGAAATAGGGTCCAGAGTGACCAGGACAAATTGGAGGACTAGGGCAAAATAAATCTGATGAGGTTCAAGGACACATGCAGAGTCCTGCACTTGGGATGGAAGAATCCTAAGCAAAGCTACAGGCTGGGGGTGGCTGGTAGTTTGGCAGGAAAGGACCTGGGGATTACAGAGGATGAGAAGCAATATGAGTCAACAGTGTGGCCTCGAAGACAACAAGGCTAACAGCATATTAGGTTGCATTAGGAGGAGCATTGCCAGCAGAGCTACAGAAGTGATTATTCACCTTTGTTCGGCACTGGTGAGGCCACATTTGGAGTATTGCATCCAGTTTTAGGTCTCCCACTACAGAAAGGATGTGGACACATTGAAGAGGGTCCATTGAAAGGTAACCAAAATATTTAGGGGGTTGGAGAGAGGAGAGGCTGATGTACAAGGAGAGGCTGAGGGATTTGGGCTTATTTAGTCTGCAGAAGAGAAGAATGAGGAGGGATTTGATAGCAGTCTTTAATCGCCTAAAGGGAGGTTCCAAAGAAGATGGAGGGAGGCTGTTCTCAGTGGTGACAAATGGCAGAATGAGGAGCAATGGTCTCAAGTTACAGTGGGAGAGGTCTAGGTTGGATATTAGGAAAACTATTTCACTAGGAGGGTGGTGAAGCACTGGGATGGGTTCCTAGGGAGGGGGTGGAATCTCCATCCCTAGAGATTTTTAAGTCCTGGTTTGAGATGTCCTGGGCTGATTTTTAAGTCCTGGGCTGAGATGATTCTGTGGGGATTGGTCCTGCTTTGGGCAGGGGGCTGGGCTCGATGACCTCCTAAGTTTCTTCCAGCCTTATGATTCTATGATTCTATGATTTCACAGGCTACTACATGAATTTATTTCAGGTCATTTATAGGTTGTTGCCTTTTACAAATAAACAAACAGATTTCTCTGCTGGCTTTTTATTTACTCTCATGCCTCTTTTCTTGGTTGACTTTCTGTTACAGTTCTTTCCTTATGTGCATCTATTTCAACTATCTACGGGTATGTCTACACTACCACCCTAGTTTGAACTAGAGTGGTAATGTAGGCAACCAGAGTTGCAAATGAAGCCCGGGATTTGAATTTCCCGGGCTTCATTTGCATAAAGCCGGGCGCCGCCATTTTTAAATGTCTGCTAGTGCGGACTCCGTGCCGCGCGGCTACACGTGGCACAGACTAGGTAGTTTGGACTAGGAAGCCTAGGTTAATTTAATTTGGGTTAATTTTTTTTGTTTTTTCCCCCAACCAAAAAAACCCTAACAAACTGAAAACAGAAAATTTTGTAGGTATACTTTTATTGTTAAAAAAAACCCTAGGTTTTGATTTTCAAAAACACCTATTTTTTAAATTTGAATTTTTTTAAAAATCGGTTTTAAGAACTAAAGATATTGGGGGCATTTAATCTAAAAAATGAAAATGTTTTACAGGAAATGTTGAATTTTAAAAAAAATATTCAATAAAATATAATTGTTTCTTTCAACAGCTGCACTAGTTGTTTTGACCAATTATTTGAAAGAACTGTAGTCTAGAGACAAGAAAACCAATCTTGAATACATAGAAATTGCTCCTCCTCAAAACTTCACTTCTTCTAGGACCAAACTCACCCCGACTGTTTTAAAGATTTAGACAACATTTTAGCTTTCCATTCCTGGCTAGAAGTGACAGAAAAAAAATCTGCTGTTGCAAGATTTCCAGCCCAGTATTGCAAACCCTAGGGGCCAGATTATCTCTAGAGTTGCAAACACTACAAGGCCACTAAAGCCACCAGACCTAACTTAGTATCCACTGACATGAAAGATGTCAGGATCTACAAGAAAGATCTGGTCTATACCGACACTTTAAATCGACATCGCTATGGTACCTAAGGATGTGAATATCCACATCCTTCAGCTGTGTAGCTATGCCAAGTTAACCCCCTCACACAACTGCAGCTGGACTGAAAAAAGTTCTTCCATTGACCTCGCTACCAATGCTCAGGGAGATAGTTTCCTATGGCAATGGAAACCACATTTGTCCCTGTAGGCTGCATCTATATTAAGAAATTATGCCAGCACAGCTACAGTGCTATTGCTGTGCGGCTTATATGCCCCGAAGTGTAGACATGGGCAAAGAGTCAGCATCAGATTTTGGAGGTGGAGGTTATTTGAAAGGAAACAGAATGGCAAGGTTCCCTTGGATTCAACCATTGCTATGCAGCTTCCTTAATAATTTTAAAAGATGCACATGTGCAATAATTGTAATGTAAGATCTTTGGCTAAATCCCCCGCACTGCTTCTTTGCTTCCTGATAGTCTATTCATTTTAAAAGGATAAAGTGTAGGAATTAGGCTGCAAGTTTTAAATATGCAAAGCAAAACACTCACCATTAGATATTATTTTGCTTTACTCAAATAATTGAGATGCTTGCCACGGTTTGTACAAATCCAGGGAAATGTGTTTACAGAATCATCAGCTAAAAAAGAATTGGATTCCCACACCACGGCTCAGGGGATTTTCAGGGGGCTTCTATAAAACACTGTGACGGCAGCAGCAGAAGGCCACTTTAATAAGGAGATATATTACAGATTCATATTGGAATACACAATTAAAATCAGAAGAGAAAACATACATGAGCTCAATTTCCCCCTTCAGAGAAATCCCACACACGGGGAACACATTCCTCACCCACTTTATAAAATCTCCCTCATTTCTCTTCTGTCCTTCCTGATAGGCAACTTCCTCTATGGCCACTGGAAGGATCTTGCCGTTTCACAGGAGTGAGTACAGGAGAGGGAGAGTGAAAGAAAAAAAGGATGACAGCTCTGAATCTCCATCGGCATAATTTTCTCTTCAACACGTCGGCTAGCTACTGTCATTCTCATTTCTATAGAATGCTGGGAAGGGTTAGACTCTAGTATTTCTGATCCCAAATGCCCACGTTTATTAATATTTTAGAGTGCTTACTTACTGGGCTGGGGGTGGGAGAGGAGAAGGAATCCGGTCTGCAAGTCTTCAGATGCTGGCTGAGGCACACCAAGAACCCCAGCCCACTGATTTACTCTGGTTTCCTTTCCATTGGAATGGAAAGACAAAGGGCAAGGACTGGGTTGAATACGTGCTATTCTCTGACTACAGAATAGGTATCACCAACTTTACCTCTCTACCGTGAGTAAAAGGAGTGACATGAAAGAATGGGCACCCAGCAGCACCCAGTAGCTAATCAAGACATTACACAGGGTTCTTGGGGAATGAAATGCCTTTGAGATTGTGAGGCATGCACCCGGTCACACAAGCCAGATGAGATGTTCCACTAGCAAAATTCACACAGCCCAGCGCTTGGACAGCGCAGAACAAATGCATACAAAATAGAGGTCTGCTCCTGCACCCGCTGCAGTGGCTGGCAAAATTCCCATTGATTTCAGTGGAAGCAGTATCAAGCCCCTAATAAAAAGAATAGCTGTGCGCAGAATGTGCTGCACTACTGCCTTTGCCAACACACTCCTCTAGACCCATTTCAGCTGCCCTGCCTACAGGGAGCTAATCCACCAAAATAATTAGTGTGATATTTAGTGTTCTATAGAAATGCCAAGCTGTGCATATGCTTAGCACAAGCATCTGCACAGTCTTACAGACAGAAGCTGCAGTCTCTGCCCCCTCCTCACGCATGGTCTCACATCCAGTACTGGATTGGATGCTCTCTGGGGCAAGGGCTCATTTCTGCTTCTGGTTTAAAGCATCACACGTGCAATTTTTATTTGTTAATAACCACAACTAGGCAGGAGTTTGAGCTGGATATTTAAATCTGGACCCAGAGCTTGAATCATGACCCTTTTCTAACTCAAACCTTTCAAATTTTTACTTTTTACTCTAAAACAGGTGTTTCCAAATCCATCTGCAGAACTGACATGATCTACAAACAGGATGCTTTTGTGTCACACCAAGGCAACAAAGCATACTGAATGATAGGATGGCTGCTTTCAGAAACCAGTATCACTCATGGCAAGACTTTTCATCTATAAATCACAAGCTGCTTTGGAAAACATTACCCTGGTTACACAGAGGAAACTACAGCACAAAGCGGTTCAATGACATGGAAGGGAATCCTACAGCAGGTCAGTGGCAAAGGTGAGACTAGAACTGAGGCTTCTCATCTCTCGGTGTAATAGAGTCACAGTAGCCTCCCAGTTTTATTGTTCCCAAATAGTAAATGGAGCTGCCCAATCTAACAGACCTTTCAAGCACCTGATAATTCCAAGCTTTTGGGGGACTATTCAGCCACCTTTAATTCAAATTACCAGGCTATTTAGTAGCTATTATTTGATGCCATCATGTTTCTACAGAGACATGGCCCAAACCTTGCCCTTTGCCTGGGTTTACTATTCAGTGCAAGCAGCGACCCTGTCAGGAGGAACAGTGCTTTGATGAAGAGAGAGACTCTCACACAGAGTGGTAGCCATGGCAACATGTTTTTGCAGGGCAGGAGGCCTATCTGCCAAGGCTTAGAGATTTGCCATTTGATCAGATGGATTTCCATCTTCTGCATATGATCATACCACAGAAAATCCAGGCCAAGCTGAGGCTGCTAAAATTCTTCCCCTTTGCAGGGGCAAGACTATATCAGGAAGCTGTATCTTACACTGGGTACAAAGGGGCTACATAGAATACAGTTTGTGGTATGAATACAGGTGATCTGTAAAAACTAAGGTTTGACTCCTTTTTTTGTGTGTTGGTTATAGAGAAATCCAGTTTCCTAGGACAAGAGAGAAAAGTTCTCTAATGCTACTGCAGCCCTCTTTCCTGATTTGCTGATAGACAGGCAGTTAGATTGTTTTTGTAATACACGTGAATGTTTTTGCTGTCTTTTACTTAGAGATGGATGTGTCACCAAGAGCATCACCTGGCTTCTGAAACTTCCAGGCTACGTCTACATTGGCCCCTTTTCCGAAAGGGGCATGCTAATTTTACAGGTCGTAATAGGGAAATCCGCGGGGGATTTAAATATCCCCCGCGGCATTTAAATAAAAATGTCCGCCGCTTTTTTCCGGCTTTTAGAAAAGCCGGAAAAGAGCGTCTACACTGGCCCCGATCCTCCGGAAAAAAGCCCTTTTCCGGAGGATCTCTTATTCCTACTTTGAAGTAGGAATAAGAGATCCTCCGGAAAAGGGCTTTTTTCCGGAGGATCGGGGCCAGTGTAGACGCTCTTTTCCGGCTTTTCTAAAAGCCGGAAAAAAGCGGCGGACATTTTTATTTAAATGCCGCGGGGGATATTTAAATCCCCCGCGGATTTCCCTATTACGACCTGTAAAATTAGCATGCCCCTTTCGGAAAAGGGGCCAATGTAGATGTAGCCCCATAGTTTAAGGTGTTTGGATTGTGATTAGGTCTAATTTTACTGATCATGAAAACAAGACTCAATACATTAGCTGGACCATGGGCAAAGTTCCAGTAGGGACTAGTCAAGTTTTCTCAACGAGGACCTTCCCAATGTAGTTCAGTCATCGCTTGCTGCATCTCGCAATTTTCTAGTCCAGGGCTTCCACACAACTCTGCCAGTGCACCTCTGCCTTGATCAGCAGCAATCCTGGAAATTCCACAGCTGGATGCCAACCCATTCATCCCTGACATGGGTGGAGTGACTTGTTATCCAAATGTGGTGCTTGGAGTCAGTGAAAAAGCTGAGCCAATAGGCTCCAGAGAAATATCTGTCTAGTCCACCTCAGCTGATTGAAAGGTTGCCATGACATGAAGCCTGAAGCAGGAGGAAGGAGAGGAGGTGGAGGAGAAAGAGATGAACAATAGGATTTATCACCAGAAAATGCCATTTTGATTGTAAAATTTACATTTGCATATTTCACAAGGATGATGAGCAGAGTTACTAGTGTCTGATGTGAAAACTATGTGCACTTTTTGGTTAGGTGGTGAGCAAAGGAAGAAGTATAAATATAGTACAGCTACAAATATCCTCTATTGCTAAAGATCAGTGCAGCTCAGTGTCAGACTGCTCTGCTTGGCTGCAGTTTCCACCACATGATCTTCTGAAAGAGACAGATGCACCAAGCAGCAGCAGAAACCACATTTGCAGAGTAGCGTGTGCAGCAGCCGGGCTTGTGCCAAACACTCTGTACTACACAGGCAAGGACTGTGGAAAGAGTTCACCACATGAGTCTCATCATGGAAGAAGCCCCCCATGCTTCAGGGCTCAGTGTGGTTTGGAGAGGTTCCCATGAGCTCAATTGCTAATCTCACTATTCTGAGATATTCCTACTTCACTGCAAGCAAATCAAAGCCATTAGATATGGGCCAGGCCCCTCCTTAAAGCATATCCCACCCCATTCTTAAAAGCCACAGCTTGCCCTCACCTAGTCTGACTCTGGGACTCCTGCAGCTGCAGATCCTGGCAACCTAAACTGCCTCTCCTGTTTCCTATTTCAAGGTTCACTCCTTACTAAGCAGCTCTGTTCTCCTTTCCACCTTAACTTTCTGCTGGAGCAATCCCACCTTAGAGCCAGCAACTATCCCCCTGACACCAGCCTGATTTTCTTTCCTTTTTGTACCCTCCCATGCCCTGCCCAATCAAAGAGTATTACTAACCCTCTGCAAAATGCAACACAGGATCCCAATCAATCTGTACGGCTGCCAGCTGCTGTCTTTGTTGCTTAGCTATGCTGGGGAATCCTCCAGGTTAGTGGTGCTCCTTTAAAATGAATCCCCTCCTTTTGGTAGCCAAGGGCTCACATGTTTTAAAAATAGCACCCAGCTCAGCAGACAGACAGACCTATATTGGATGTGGACAGACAGCATAAGTAAGGATCAGGCCTTTGGCAAGGGTAATGGGACAAGGGGCTGGGGCATTTATTGGAAGGACACACACCTCTCAAATAGGTTTAGTTGTCCATGAACTCTCTTTTTTCACCCCTCTTTCTGAACCTGCATGCCCACCTCTTGCTTTTTGCCGCTGTCGGTTTGACTGTGAGATAAGCATGCCCTAATTATTGTCATCTTGTGCAAGTGAGCCCAGTGGCCCTTCATTTCCTTACCTGAATGCTCTCATTCCAAGTGTGTTGTATATGAATGTCTGTGACTATATTTGCTGCGCAACAGAACTATAGGGTCATAGGTATCTCAAAACTCTCTCATTTTCTTAATTAAGATTCTAATAAAGGACATAAATTACTCAGAATTCTTACAGCCAGGGGGCTGGATGACCCTATTGCCTCTAAACCAGTGGTCCCCAACGTTTTGGGGCTGCTGGGCGCCTGGGGGCGGGGCCGCTCACGCGCTGGGCGTACGGGGGCGGGGCCGCTCACAGGCCACGTGACTTGGGCGGGACCAAGCATGCGCCGCACACCCGGGGCCGGCACCAGCATGTGCGGCGCACCTGGGGCCGGGGCCAGGGCCGGCACCGGCACGCGCCGTGACCCCGAGGTAGGGGCCGCACATGCGCCCGGGGCTGGCACCTGCCGCACGCCCGGAGGTGGGGCTAGCCCAGATTGCTCCGCGGGCGCACATAAATGGCCCGGCGAGCGCCATGGCACCCGCGGGCACTGCGTTGGGGACCACTGCTCTAAACCATTGGCCTGGTTCCATCTCGGGATGGCAGGAATAACAGGCTGCCTGACGTTTTTTGCACCCTATGAACTGAAATGAAGGGCTCAATATTCTTACAAGCATCTATCACAAAAAGAGCCTCTACAGCTGGCACCTTGACACTTATCTCCTTGAGCAGTCCAATTAGAGATCACCTCCTGCTTTGGTTTACCTTAACCAAAAGAAGGCTGAGGGGAGATATGATTGCTCTCTTTAAATATATTAGAGGGATAAATGCCAGGGAGGGAGAGGAATTATTTAAGCTCCATACCAAGGTGGACACAAGAACAAATGGATATAAGTCGGCTATTAGGAAGTTTAGACTCAAAATTAGACTAAGGGAATCCTCACAAGGGGAGCCCACCCCTCGACAAGGTCACAGAGGATAGCCAAGTGCATCCCATCAAAATCCCAACTGTTAAAATCCTGAATCATTTTTGGCTCACTGGCCATTTTGATCAGACAGCCCTGTAACCTACTGTGCATTAATCTCTCACACCTTCTCCAAAGGATCACACTTCCCCATCCACAAACTGATGCCCAATTATCTGTAGTAGCCAACATCCATGGGGCAATCAATACTTTCTATTCCATGACAAGACCACTTCTCCTCTGGGTGGCACAGTCCTGCAGAAAAGATTCATTGTCCTTAAGTTCTGCAGCCACTGAAGCTCATCTCATTTTAGATTGTCAGAACAGCAACTGAACATCTTTGGGTGACCGTCTCCCTCCAGCACCACTCTCAGCCAATTACTTGGGTAGTGGTGAGTGCGCTGCTGCCTCATAACAGACTCTAAACACCTTGGCTACGTCTAGAATGGCATGATTTTCCAGAAATGCTTTTAACGGAAACGTTTTCCATTAAAAGCATTTTCGGAAAAGAGCGTCTAGATTGGCATGGACGCTTTTCCGCAAAAGCACTTTTTGCAGAAAAGCGTCCGTGACCAATCTAGACGCGCTTTTGCGCAAAAAAGCCCCGATCGCCATTTTTGAGATCGGGGCTTTTTTGCACAAAACAAATCTCAGCTGTCTACACTGGCCCTTTTGTGCAAAAGGGACTTTTGCCCAAACAGGAGCAGCATAGTATTTACACAAAAAGCACTGATTTCTTACAGTAGGAAGTCAGTGCTTTTGCAGAAATTCAAGCAGCCAGTGTAGACAGCGGGCAAGTTTTTCCAGAAAAGCGGATGATTTTCCGAAAAAACTGGCCAGTCTAGACACAGCCCTAGTCTCTGGCTCTGTGTCTCCCAACATACCACAAGGACCTTCTCTGGCGCTTTGCTACCTAATATGATGTACAATTGCTTTTTCCAAAGCTCTAGCAGAAAAATCTTGGCTGTCAAGTCAGGAACAAATCTAGAGCGTTTCTTCTAGCCTCCATTTTGAAGTAAAAAATGGCACTAGGATGAGGGCACTTATGATTTCCCCAGGAAACCCTGAAATTGGATTCCCTGTCCCAAATTCCCTGGGTTCCCCAGAGGCCTTTTGTAATCTTCTAGAAACAAATGTTTCAGGAAGCTGTGCTAGGACCTCGGAAAGGCATCTAGAGCACAAATGGAACCGAATAGCACAGCACAAGGATGGACGTGGGACAAAATTGAAATTAACTACTGTAACATTCAAAAGAAAGCATGGCTGGTGCTAATATTTTCACCGATGGCATTTACACTAGTGATATCCCACCTGTTCAGCAACTAAAACAGCATGTCTCTGGCAGAGACTAATTCTCTGAATTTGGACTATCACTTCTTTAACCACCCTTTAGTTATTGTGCTAATTCAGGGTCTGATTCTGAGAAGTGCTGGACTCAGCTGCAACTTCCACTAAAGTGAAACTGTGTAAGAGATGCTGAGCTCTCTCAATCAGCCCCAGTGGGATATATTGTACCTCTCCTACTAACTGAGAACAGAATTTGGCTTGTCATTTGCAATTAAGCTTCCAGCACTAATGATGCTGCTTTGCAAACCCAGGTCAGCCTAATTAAGAAATGTTATACCTTATAGTCCCAGCATATCATGTGGCAAACAGCTGTGCATGCTTTCAGCTTTGACAGCAGAAATAGTGTGATTATTTATTTATTATGTGAATGTGTAACTGCTAGAGAGCGAAACTCCTATGCTGCAAAAACAGCTGAAAAGACAGAAAAAGAAATGTCATTCAGATGGGACCTGTAATTATAGGAGAGGACACTGACCATGTAAAATGCAATTTTGTAATGAATACTTATGTGTTAGCTCTTCTTTGAGATTAAAAGTACACAATCAAATCAAGAGCAAAGTGGAGCTTGCCCTGAAGGAAAGACAGTTTGGAAGACAAATGCAATTATACTGCCATCTGCAATGCTATACAGAATGGTTGAGAAGACCTCTTGGAAAAAAACTTGAGCAAAAATTCTATTTGGAAGAAAATCTCCTTATGCTTTGTATGTCTCTGTTTCAGTCTCCTTTAAGTAGGTGCAGAATAATATAAACAGCTCTTAGTTGTTTAAAGGATCCATCTCATCCTGATGCACGTTCCCTGTCTCAAGTCAGACAAAGCCATGGTAGTCTGTATCTGCAAAAACAACAGCGTGCTGTGGCACTTTAGAGACTAACAGATTGATTAGAGCATAAGCTTTCATGGGTAAAATCCACTTCATCAAATGAATTGGAGTGGAAGTTAAAGGCAGAGAGATATATAAGGAAGAAGTTGCTTGTGTTAAAGAGGCAAAAAAATTACGGGGTGGAAGCAGGTGATTCACGGCAATTGGTCTGGAGATCTGAATATTCAGAAGAGAAACTGTCTTTGGTGTAATTTGATAGTATTGAATTTGCAAAAGAAAATAACGGTTATGAAGGGAAACATGTGAACTGAAATTCATTTGCAAATTCAACACTATCAAATTAGGACTGAATGAGGATCTCAGCTGGTTAACTCATTGCAAAGGCAATTTTCCCTCTGAATATGCACGTCCAGACCAAATACTGTGAATAACCCACTTCCATCCTACCTTCATTAGCACAAGCAACTTCTTCCTTAAATATACACTTCCCTTTGTAACTTCCACTCCAATTCATCTGAACTGAGGTTTCCCCACAAAAGTGTATGCCCTAATAAACCTGTTAGTTTCTAAGGGTGCATCTAAACAGCACAGTTACTTTGGAATAACAGCTGTTATTCCAGAATAACTATGTGAGCGACTATACAACAATAGCATTATTTCACAATAATGGATGGCTTACTCTGACTTCTGTAAACCTTATTCTATGAAGAATAACCCCTATTCCAAAATAGTTAATTCAGAATAGGGACTCTGTAGACAGGGCAACAGCTGTGATTTTGAAATAAGAAGACTCCAGCCCTCCTTACGGTGCCACACTCAGCCAAATTCTATTCTCTGCTCCTCCCCCCCACACACACACTCACACTCACGCTTACTTCCCCTGGAGCCCTTAAAGCTGCAGCCTCTGCAGAAAGGGCTTGTGGCTAGCAGGAAGTCCTGACAGCTCTGGCACACCCTGAGCTGCCCCTGCCTCACTTCTTCACCCAATATGAACCACTCCGTGGACACACCCAGTGCTCCACTGCTCCCAGGGAGCAGTCTGACAGCTCCCAGGAGCCTGCAGGGGGCTGAAAAAGACAAGCGTCTTCCTGATCTGGTGTGGAGCTCCTGGACCTTAATGAGGTTTGGAGTGACAAGACCAACCTCCAGGATCTCTTCACCAGGTACAGGAATCAAGATGACTATGGCTGAGAGGCTGGCCAGCAAGGAGCAAATCCGCACACAAGAGCAGATGAAGATGAAGGTCAAAGAGCTCCGCCAGGCATATTCCAAGGCCAGGGAGGGCAGCCTTCACTCTGGGACAGAACCCCACACCCTTGGTTGTGGACTCTGGGCTTGACACCCATTGTCATCCTTGTGGGAGGGGTGGCAGAGACATGAGAAAGGGGTGGTGGAGGAGGAGGAGCCAGATGTGGCCAGCACCTTCCTGACCCTGGAGCTGGTACCCCTCCCTGTGGATGTGTCCCAAGCATTGGCTGAGGCTGGGGAAGGAACATCATGCGAGTGCCATCACAGTCCCTTCACACAGGGGGTGGATGGTGGGTGGCGATAGATAACTGGGCACTCTTTGGTTGGCCCTGGCAGCCTGGGGATCATGCAGCAGCCTGTGCACGTGGGAGCATGTTGCACTGCTCCTGGCCACACAGCCCCTGGAGGCTGCCACAGAGACCCTGTGGCCAATAGCACAAGGGTCATCTGGAGTGGCCTGCCATGCTTGTGACTCCAGGGTGGGACGCCCTCCTTTTCTCTCCCCTCCTCCCCCCTCCCCCACCAGGAGCAACCTCCCCATTCACCCCAAACCCTGGCAGGGCTTTCTGAGGGTGGAACTGAAAAAACCTCCTGGAGAAGGGGCTTGTACCACCCTCCCATCCCCCCTTTCCCTAGGAAGCCTCATTCCCGCAGTCCCTGGGACAATAGCCTGAGAGCACCATACCTGCACGACCAGGTCCCCAGTGGTTGAGCTCCCCATGCTGAACTGGTTCCCGATGGATTGGTAGCTGTCTGGTGTGGACAGCTTCCAGAGGGCAATGGTGACCCACTTCTGGAGGGGCATAGCAGGTCTCATATGAATGTCCCGTCATCTGAGGGCAGGGGCAAGCCACTCAGAGCTCCAGAAACATGTCCTTCCTCATCCTGAAATTCTGGAGCCATTACTCGACTCCGCACTGCTCCATGAGAATCTGGTCCCACCAGTCTGCACTAGTGTCCAGACGCCAGAGGTGGTGAGACACGATGTCCAGGGCAAGGTGGGAAGGATCCAGCTGCATGGGCTGTGCCCGCAGAGATCTGAGAAGGGTCTCCCAGAGGAGCTGGAGGTGGGGTTCCTTCAGGGCTTGGACTGCAGCCTGCAGAAACTGCTCCCTGAGTTGCAGCACAAGCTGCAAAAGTCATTGACTGCCCAGAGACAGCTCCGACTCCATGTCTGGAAAGCTGAGGTGTCCAGAAAGGGCAACCGCAGCAAGCAGAAGAAAAGGCTTTGTTGTTCCTCGAGGAGATAGGCAAAGAGAAAAAGCCTGAGACACTGTTGATTGGCGGGAGGGGGGGGGTCCCTTTAAGCAAGACCCTCAGACAGCCTCAGGCAGCAGCCACACAAAGTAACTACTGACCTGATGCCCTGCCTGAACTGGTTCAGGGTGGCCTTAAATGCGAGTTACGTTCAATCAGTTAGCTAATCAATAGTTAGCTCTATTTTGAAATAAACTATTTCAGGAGAAAACTTTCGGAATAGCTTATTCCAAAATAAATGTGCAGTGTAGACATAAGCCTAAGGTACCACAGGACTCCTCACTGTTTAAGACAGACAAAGTGATAATACTTTTCCCTGTTTTATTTTTCAGATTTGGTTTTAGCAGAAAATAAATGGTAGGTGAACAGTATAAAAGTTATTTGAATCTGAGGCTTGAAGACTAAAAGTAAATGAAATTAATTAACAAAGTACACAGAAATAAGGGACTGGCATTTACACTGCCACCATTTATTCCACCCCATTGTGTGCACTCCTCTGGATCGCAGAGTTTCAGACACTTGCGAGGGTGCGCTTGAAGGTCTGCAGTTGGAGTGGAGACAGCACAGTGCAGGTTCTCAAGCTAAGCAGACAGTCCAGGCAAGGCAGTCCAGCAGCTCTGGTGCACTGGGCAGATCACTCTGTCTGACTTTGGACCCCAAATCAGTCTGTTTTCTATGTTCTGTCCCAGGCAGCACTTTCCTAAATAGCCACAAGTACAGGGTTATGGAGGTGGTGCACTTATCACTGTAACAGGGTTCTTGTTTATCTCAGCCACAGGCACAGCCAAAGTCTCTTCCCTCCAGGAACAATCACACCAACACCCCTGAAGCTGCCGGCTAGATCCAAGCCCCACCAGGCTCTCAGCAGCAGGCTCTAGCTTCTAACAGCAACTCCTGGCCTGGAAAAGGCTCCACACCAGCAAGCTGGCTCCTCCCTTCAAAATGGAACCCCTGAACTCCCTCTCTAGTTGCACCACCTTTTCCCTCCTTTTCCCAAGGGCTCTTAGGAGGCCCACTATTTGTCTGTCTCCACCTACTGTCTTATGTTCAGATTTGTAAGCTCTTTGGAGTAGGACATATGTCTCTGTTCTGTGCTTGCATAGCACCTAGTACAGTCTCTAACTAGGGCTTCTGGGCACTACTGCAATACAAATAATCCTCACGTGTCTTTCTCAAACGAGAAACTTGTCAATGTGGGTCACATACAACCAATGATAAATAAAAGAGTGGTGCACTTGTCACTGTAACAGAGTTCTTGTTTATTGTCTCCCATCAGTGTGTAACTGCCACCAGGTGGATTTGAACCTGGGACCTCTGGAGCATAGCATAGCATAACCCTTAAACCTCATTTTTGTTACAAGTAAGGGTTATTTTGAGGGAAGGGTTTTTTCTTGAAATAACCCTGCAGGGACTGAGTTTGATGTTCCAAAATAACGCTATTGCGGAAAAGTGGCAGTCTGCAATTATGCAAATGAAGCACAGGATATTTAAATCCCCTCTTCATTTGCAATTTTGGATGCCTACATTTGCATTCCTCCCTCAGAGAAATCAAGTGTAGACATACCCTTGTGGCCCAGGCCAGGTCCAGGAGCTCACACCCACCTTAGATGGGCTGCTGCTCCCTTGTTCTGCTGCCTCTTTATCAGAGGCAGCAGCAGTGGGCAACAGGCAGTCTGTCCACAAGGGAACCTGGTTTTTAAACTGACTCCCCTCATGGACCAGCTCCCATCTGACACCCTGCGCTGCTGCCTCTGATACAGCAGCTGCCGTCCCCGTCCCCAGGGACAATAAAATAGTCGACTAACCAATAAGAATTCATGAGGTTACTTGACTATTCAATTACCCAATATTTAACATCCCTAGTGTAGACACAGGGTAGCTATTTAGGGATATCTCCAGTATCCCGAAATAGCCATGCAGTGTAGACATACCTTAGGTGTGTGGGTTACACGATCTATTCTGAGGGGAAAAGCATCAAAGAATTGACCATTCTGAACCCTACACCATAGGTCTCCTTGTCTCAGTACATGGCCTGGATTATCCATCTAACTACTCATTCCCTGGGAACACCGCATCTTCCTGCTGTAATGCCATTTCCAAGACCTTTCTTTATTCCAATGACCCTGAAGTGGAATCCTTCAGTCTTAAAGAATCAAAATACTCCATCAATATAATCTATAATCAATCATTTTAATCTATAAAAGCTGAATTTAAAAATGTCTTCTAGCTTTTTACAGCTAAATCAGTTCCTGCATGCTGTTTAAATTTTAGAGGAATTGCAGGGGCCTGAGCTTGGGCATTGGGATTGGGGAAATCATCCCAATACATCATTAAAGTTCTTACTAGTTTGTAAGTGGTGGTGGTAGTTCAGACTTGGACACCCAAAACAGTCTTTTGTTTTCTACAATTTAGTTACCCACTGTAGTAGTTAGCAAAGAAGGAAACTGCTCAGTTTGTGACACGTTCCTGTGAATCAATGCCAGAAACCCAGCACTTAGGCGGAATCTTGTGATAACAAAGCACAACCTCTTTAACATAGCCAACCTCTTTAGCAGCCATCAGGCTGAGCAGTACCCTGCTCACACTCAACCCTGCAAAAGTGAACTGGCATACACAAGCTCCCCTACAATAACAAATCCATGGATGCAACCCTGCATTTATAAGCAAACCTGCAACAATGAAGCACTGAACACACTAGCCTTCAGACGCAACTCACCACCCAATCTTTTCTGCACACCACAGAGCTTATGAGCCATCCCACAATAACAAACTAGGTTTGTGCACCACTCATCTAACAAACAATCCTATGATTACAAACTAGAAGACACTTGCAAAAGAGAGACATTCAGTGAAAGAAAGATTCCTGATTCAAGAAAAATAATGTGGGGAGAGAGGAAGAAAATGTAAAAAGAAAAAAAAAGAGGGAACTCTTTAGAAGAGATTAAATGTTGCAAACCGTTGCAAAAAAAAGCAAACATCATTCTAGGATGTATTAACAGGAATAAGCAAGACGTGACAAGTAATTCTTCCACTTCATGCTGATTAGGTGTCCACTAGCGTACTATGCCCAGTTCTGGACGTCACATTTCATGAAAGATATGGACAAATAAGAGAAGGTCCAGAGAAGAACAACAAAAATCATTAAAGGTCCAGAAAACATGAGCTATGAGGGAAGAACGAAAGAATATGGTTTATTTAGTCTGGAATGGTACGTCTACACTGCATCCCGAGTTCGGACTAGGGATGCAAATGAAGATGACTGAAGTAGTTAATGAAGCGGGGATTTAAATATCCCGTGCTTCATTAACATGGTCTCACTGGCACGCTAGTTCGAATCACAGCTGATTCTGACCAGGAAGTGCGCGCCGGGATGCGTTAGTTCGGACTAAAGCGCTTAGTCCAAACTAACGTTACTCCTCATTCATTAACTACTACAAATCCCCGCTTCATTAACTACTTCGGTCGTCTCCATTTGCATCCCTAGTCCGAACTAGGGATGCACCGTAGACGTACCCGAAAAGAGAAGACTGAGAGGGGGCACGATAATAGCTTCAAGTACCTAAAAGGTTGTTACAAGGCGGAGGGAGAAAAATTATTCTCGTTAACCTCTAATGACAGGCTAAGAAGCAGTGGGCTTAAATTGAAGCAAGGGAGGTTTAGGTTAAGTCTGTTCATCTGCCAACATTTACCTTAGGAAAAACATCCTAACTGTCATGGTAGTTAAGCACTGGAATAAACTGACTAGGGAGATTTTTAAAAACAAGTTAGACAAACACCAGTCAGGGGTGGTCTAGAATGGTGCTTGGTCCTGCCAAGAGTTCAGGGGACTGGACTTGATGACCTCTTGAGGTTCCTTCCAGTTCTATGAAATATCTCAAGAGTGTCCATTCAAGCTTTCATTTGCCTGGCTTTGTCTCAGTGCGTTAGCACAATGGAAACATTGAATTGTATTTTATTGCATTTGGAGTAATAGACATATGTTCAGAGCAAGTTTGCTTCTCATCTGCAATTCCAAACACCTTGTCAAAACCAAATACTTCAAAAAACATCTATCTACCCATTAAGATATAAATTTGTAAACCTGTCTTTTAAAGAGAAAAAGAAAATGTGGATTTGCCACAACGGTGTTCAGACATAGGGATTCTGGTGGCACAGCATCATTAGGATAAGTCTAATTTCAGACCCTTTCCGGCTGAAAACAACTTGCTATTTGAATGGAAAATGTGCAATTGACTAAGTATTTGCAGCAAGAGAAGAATCAAATAGCCGTATTTTTAACCAATCATGTACTTGCTTCTGTTTCATGAGATTTATTCCCTCATTAATCACTGCCCTCCCTTCATTCATGTTAAATATAAAAATGATTAGGAAAGATTCCCCATCATGGTTAAAAAAAATAATTAGCTACTACATCATGTTGCACACATTCAGACAGAAAGGAATGATTAAATTAGGAATATTAAAACCCCATTAATCTGTGCTCAACTTAAGCTCTGCTTGTTCATCTCACTGTGGCACTTATTATTTCTGACACAGAGATATTTGAATTACTAGCTGAAACAAGGTCACTATCAGAAAGATGTCAGGTCAGCAATTAGTCAAAGGTGGTAGAAGCAACCAGAACCGAGCTGTGCATGACATGCCACAAACATGTCAAGAAGTCTTCACTTCCCAGTGTCCTTTGGATGAGCTGGTCACTCCCAGAAACCTAAATTCGTGTATATGCAATGCAATCCTGCTATTAAAGGTTGCATTTGACGTGGGCTGACAAATCCCAAGCAAGTATTTATTATATCAGACAAGATCTTACAGGTATCTGCGGATTTTTTTAAAATATATTTCTTTTAGAGGAATTGCTTCTGAAACAATCATGACTGATAGCTCAGGCTGCAATCTGTTTATCCAGAGATCAGTACAAATGCAAGCTGTCTGTAAGACCCACCAAAGTAGGCTTTGCCTCCCTCCAGCTGCTGTCCTCTGCCATGTGTTAGCTTTGCCTCAAGAAATCACCTCCCCAGAGGTAGAGCATCTGCACTCATTCACTCTGTTTGCTGAGGTGACCAGCAAAGGATGGGATTCTTGTGCCAAGAGCTGCAGTGTTTT
The DNA here is from genome assembly GCF_049634645.1 of Pelodiscus sinensis. Taxonomy (NCBI): domain Eukaryota; kingdom Metazoa; phylum Chordata; order Testudines; family Trionychidae; genus Pelodiscus; species Pelodiscus sinensis. The sequence goes on along the minus strand of NC_134730.1, from coordinate 7,241,769 downwards.
TGTGCGGTGGGTGCTAATCCCTGCAGCAAGCAGCACTAGGCTGACACTGTAACACTTAGTTATGTCTTAGCTTTGTGGCCCAAACCCTGTGAGTCCAAGTCCCCCCCAAGACTTGAGTGTTTATCTGAAGCTGACCCAACTTGACAGAAAAAAGGGCTTCAATGTTATGTGAATTGTCCTTTGAAGTTCCTTCTGCCAGTCTTTGGTGGGGACTGTCTGAGTAGAAGTGCAATGCTCACTTGTCTCCTTTTCACAAGAGCAAAGAGGATGACATCACCTCTATAAATTGGTGTTGTAGAGAATTACTTGGGCTCATGTCAGAGGTACTAAAATTGGAAGGATATATAAAAAATTAATGTGGCCTCTGCACGAGGATGGATGCACAGAACTTGGGAGGTACTTTAAATCAAAACAATCTAATTTCAAATAGTGAGTTAAGTAGATGGTGACATCATTTGTTCACTATGGAACAGAGCTGAGTTTGAACCTGTGACCTCAAGGCAAAGGCTATAAGCTCCTGACCCTGAAAAGTATTTTTAAGCTCCTGACTTCCCCTGATTTCCATAGACATTAAGAGGGAAGGTATTTTTGAGGATCTGGGTTTATACCACTACTTTTAACTCATCGTTACCATCAATCTGCATCAGCCATTCTCTCATTCTGTTATTTCTTGAAAACTAATTTAATAGACATTTGTCTGACTTTTCCCCAGTCTATATTTGGGGGAGAGGGGGGAAGTTCATGAAAACATTTTGTGGTTCAAATGTTCAAAATGACTTAATTCTGCCAACAGTTACATTGAGGGAATGAAACAGCCACCTGCCCACTACAGCAGAGTGGTCAGGCAGAGACCTGTAACTCCAAAAACCAACTGTCCACAGACAGTGCTCAATTGCTGACTGAAAAGCTTGTTCTCCATATGGACCCTATGAACAGAAGAATTTACGTCCACATAGAAAACCAGCTGCACTAGATGTTTTGCACAGCCCCTGCTCCAAGTATTTTATAACTTAACTTTTAATGGGGCTCCATGAACAAGTGCAACACAAACACGTGGGATGGGGGAAATGGAAGATGTAGATTGTAGTGAGGTTACACAATTACATAAGTTCCAAGGATGTAGGCCACAGCACTGATTATCTATTCACTTACAAACATTACAGGGCCATTCACTTTGACCCTCTTCTCCTACCCAAAGTTTATCCCTGCATAAGCGTTCGCCAGTGGCTTCTTGGCCAGGGGAGTGGCCCGTCTGCTGCACTTGTAGAGGCATATCCACGTGTAGCGCCCCCTCTCCACCTGGTTACCTTCTTTAAAGCGAATCTCCTTACAGGTTTGGATGGATAGGTCTGGGTTCTTCTGGATCCCGCCACCCACTCAATTTTATTTTTTCTGATGGATTTATTTGGCGGTGCCTCCACCCCCCTCACTTCTTCCCGGCAGGGTCACCAGGGCAGCTTGGGAGGACAATTCTAGCCCAGGGTAATCCCCACGTATTTGCCAGATAGTTGGAGACTCCCAGAAAATAGCACAAACACATACACTATAATAAACACAATTATATTAAACAGGAGACAAATAGAACAGGGTAAAACACTATCTTTAGGGTCACCGGTGCCCAGCAATGGTAAGATCAGTGCCCCGTTGGTACGCGTACTTTGCGGGGGCCCTTGATGACTGTTGACCACAAAATACTTCTCAGCAGTGGTTTAGCAGCAGGGCTGACTAGGTCCAGTGCAGCCCAAAGGACTCTCACATGGGAGAAGGCAGTACATCCCTCCACAGGTTTAACATGCTGCAGGTAATAAAATCCCCAAACAAATTCCCTGACTTACTAACTAAAAATTGGTGCACTCACACACTCCATGAATGAGCCTCAGGTTGAGATGACTCAGTCTCTGCAGAGGGGCTGCTCTCTTCTCCCAGGGATCCTCTTCAGGCAGGAGTCAGGCTGCTTCGGTCCCAGAATTTCCCCTCCCCGCGAAGGGGTGCAGGGCTCAAGGTGCAGGCCACACAGCTGCACCAAAATTCCAACTCTAACCTCCTCCCCCAGCATTCAGACCCACACAGCAGGCAGCAGCCCCGAACCACAGACAGAGCCCAGCTGACCATGCGGTGACTGGTCAGCCTGGATGGGGAAGCCTCCCAGCAAACTCCACAAACTGGGAATCAACAGTGGAGAGAGAAAACCCAGCGGAGGGATCCTCCCGTCATGTCCCTAGAGGCCAGTTCTCAGGGGGAACCCTGCATGCAGGCCTGGGGCTTACTAGCCCACACAGCCAGTCCTCCCCTTGCCCTGGCTGGCTCCAGACTCCCCTCCACAATGGCCTCTCCTTCCCCCTCCTGAACTGCCTGGGAGGGGCATCTCACTCCCTGTGGGTTGCCGGGCAGACTCTGACCCTGGTAGGGAGGGGGAGCCAAGGCAAACTCAGAGCCTCTCCCTGAGCTGCCAGCAGACAAGGCCCCAGAAATCTAAGTCATCTCCTTGGGGGTTACACACGTATGAAGGAGACACTCTGTGCATGGCTCTGGGAGATGTGATTTAGCTCCTAGGGTATAACTTCATGCAGGAAAGTCACCATATTCTGGTTGGTCCAGGAATGTTTCAAGAGCAGCAGCTCTGCTGGATTGTGCAGTCCAATGGAGCGACTCAGTCTGGTGGGATTGTGCCACTGCTGATTGTGCTGAGAAACTTACCACACTGCAACTGTACAATGCCTTGTGCATTGCCATCCTGGTCTTTGCCAGGGGCTACTGAGATGATACTAACACTACCCCAACTTGCATTCAGAATGAAAAATAACGTGACTAGAAAAGCTATCTGCACCTACAAAGCTCTACAAAGCTTCTGTTTGCCTTTTGGGCAGTTCATGTTAAATCGACTTTTGCCTGGGTTGAGCCTGTTACCATTGTTTGTTACAAAACCCAGTGCCCGGTGGCCATAACTCTCTGAGAAAAGCCCTTGGCACTCACAGGCTATGTCTACACTGCAGAATTTTTTCGGCAAAATGGCCATTTTTCTGAAAAAACTTCACTTACATCCACACTGCAATCACATTCTTTCGAAAAAAAATCAAAAGAACAAAGGGCTTTTTCCAACATTGGTAAACCTCTTTCCATGAGGAAGAATCCTTTTTCTGAAAGAGCTCTTTCAGAAAAAGGCGTGTGGGGACGGAGAAGAGGGAGTTCTTTCAAAAGAAGAGGAAAGAGGGAAAAGCACAGGTGCCCTGGTGACCACTCCGTCCATCGTAATCACAGCTTACATGTGAGAGAGCATCCACACTGAATGGACGCTGTCTTTTGAAAAAAGCAGATCACTTTTTCGATGTACTTTGGCAGTGTGGACGCTCTCTTTTGGAAGAAGTTTTTTTCGGAAGATCTCTTCTGGAAAAGCTTCTTCCGAAAGAAGCCTGCAGTAGCCACAGCCATTGAGTGCCAGGTACTATATCACCTTTCTCACCTGAGTAAAGGAAGTTGTAAGGGAACTCTGAAGGAATACTCAAGTCAGTGCAGTTTTGCAGGATGAAACCTTTCAGATAATTTCTCCAACCATAGATGAACCCGGGTATATTTTCACCCTAATAATGCCCCAAGCCCAACTTAGACACTTATTTAGAAAGACAATATACATTTCAATGTCACTTTTCATCCCCCAAAGCCCTTTGTGAATCCAACAAGTTGATGTTGAAACTATTTATTGTACACTTCATGCAATACTGAAATGCAGACACCTCTGGAACTGCTTTTCAAGAGCACATTGTAACACTATACTCTAATTTAGTGTAAAGGAAGTTGAGAAAAATGCTGCAGTATCCACTTGCAACTTCAAGGAAAATTTAGGATAGTTAACTGATTTAGGATATCACCAGAACATTCTGTTTTAGGAAAGATGCCATAAGATATTTACTGATCAGAAGTGATGAGAATCTCGACTTTGAGCTCATTTGAAAAAGAGCACGTAAAAATACAAGGTGATCAGAAAAAATACACTTGAGTTCAGCTTGTAGTGTTTCCCCTGGTACAGTTTGCTTCATTTTAGGGAGCTTCTTGTTGACAGTATTGAACAAAATTGCAACTGACTACAATCCTGTAACTGCTCAAGTGAAATACAAATCTACCCATCATTCAGCATATGGTTCCTTAAGGAAAACCATGGTTAAATTGGGAAAGGAAGGGACATCACAATACAATAGGGATGTAAACGTTAACTGGTAAACTGGTTACCCAGTAAGAATTAGGCTTACTGGAATGTTTACTAGGTAACCAATTAACCCGATGGGCCAGGTGGCTGGAATGTGGACAGGTTAGGGCACAGGCAGGGCCACAGTGTCTCTAGATGGAAGCAGGCAAGACCCTGACTCTGGCCCTGTCAGCAGCAACATGCCTACAGGGGGCCCAACCCAGCCGTATGCTGGGGGCAGAACAGATGAGACCCTTGCCCCAGCTATACCAGCAGCCCCAGCTACACCAGTGATACTGAGGTACAGAAATCATAGAATCAAAAATGTAGGGATGAATGGGCAGGGGGGCTGGAACAATCTTTATAAGTAGGGCTGCTGAGAGCCATTAAACCAAATAGTAAACCTTGTATATGATGGAAAACACTTCAAGCCAGAGGATGCTGCAGTCAGTCCCTGCACTCCTAGTGCCAGCACCTCTATCAGGATGGGAACTCAAGAGGTCATCTAGTTCACTCCCTGCACCGAAGAAGGGTCAAGTAATCCTAGCCCATCCCTGATGGTGTTTGTCCAACCTGTTCTTAAAAACACCTCCAATGACAGGGAATCCAAAACTTCCCTTGGAAGCCTATTCCAAAGTTTATTTCCCCTTATAAACAGAGCTCTAAACTAAATCTCCCTTGCTGCAGATTAAGTCCCTCGATAATTCCTGGGTCCTTTTCAGAAATACTACCGCCTAGCCAATTATTCCCCATTCTATAGTTCTACTTTTGATTTTTCCTTCTTAAGTAAAGTATTTTCACTTGTGCTTATTGAATTTCATTTTGTTGATTTCAAACTAATTCTTCAAGGTCATTTTGAATTCTAATCCTGTCCTCCAAAGGGCTTGCAAACCTTCTCAGCTTGGTGTCATCCTCAAATTTTATAAGCATATAATCCAAGTCAAATATGCTAAATATAAATCATAGAATCACAGATGTGTCAAATTGGAAGGGCCCTCCATAGGTCATCTAGTTCAATCCTCTGCATTCAAAGCAGATCTTCATCATAACTAGTGCATACCTGACAGGAGTCTAACCAGTTCATAAAAACCTATAATGATGGAGATTCCACATCTCTAGGCAATTTGTTCCAAAGTGTTTCTACCTTGACAATTAGAAATCTTCCTAATGTCCAAAGTCCAACCTAAACCCTTGCTGCAATTTCAGCCTATTGCTTCTTGTCCTAGCCTCAGATTATGAAAAATTGTTTTTTTTAATACCTTCTCCTTGAAAAACTTTTTGTACTTAAAAACTGAATAGTACCAGTTCCAAGAGAGACTCCTTTCATATCTCACTAGCTATGTTCTCTAATTTGACAAAGAACCATTGATAACAACTGTGAGTATGGTTTTTCAATCATGCATCTACCTTACAGTAATTTCATCTAAATCACATTTCCCACGTTTACTTATGAGACTTTGTCAGAATCCTTACTAAAATCAAGGTACATCATGTCTACTGCTTCCCCACTAGCATTAGGCCAGTAACCTTGTCAAGATGATAATTATATTGGTCTAGCATGATTTGTTCTTGACAAATACACATTGGCTATTACTTATATACTTATTATTCTCTAGGGTTACATCTACATATCAGGGATAAAGTCGAATTAAGCTTCTCAACTTCAGCTACATCAATTGCGTAGCTTAAGTTGAAATCACTTAAATCAACTTTTGGCACTGTCTGCGCAGCAGGAAGTTGAAAGAAGAACACTCTTCCTTTAACTTCATTTACTCCTCGTAAAATGAAGGTTACCATATGTCGGAGTAAGAAGTCCTCCCGCTCAACTTTATTTTGAAATAAAGGCTTGTAGTGTAGATGTGAACTATGTTATTTTGAAATACCATCAGTTATTCTGAAAAAACTCTGCTGTGTAGACATATACTAAGTGCTTACAAATTTTTTTTTTAATAATTTGTTCTAGTATCTTTTCAGGTATAGAAGTTAGGCTTACTAGTCTATAATTCTCTGTGTCTTTCTTTCTCCCTCTTTAAAGACAGATACTTTGTTTACCCTTCTGTAGTCCTCTGGAACCTCACCCTTCCTTCATGTGTTCTCAAAGATTATCATTAATGGTTCTGAGATTTCCTTAGGTACCTTAGAACGAATTTCATCAGGCCTTGCCAACTTAAATATATCTAACTTTTCTAAATATTTTTAAGATGTTCTTTCCTTATTCTGGCTTGTGTTTCTTCTTTCTTGTGAATGTTAACTCTGTCAAGCATCTAGTCATCATGAACCTTTTTAGTGAAGCAAAATAAACTCCTCAAACATCTAAGCCTTCTTGAGGTCATCACTTCTCTTGCTCCTTCCCTGCCAACTGAGGAACCCATAGAACCTCTTCTTATTGACTTTTATGTCCCTTACTAAGGGTGTGTCTAGACTACATGCCTCCTTCGACGGAGGCATGTAGATTAGCCAGATCGGAAGAGGGAAATGAAGCCGCGATTAAAATAATCGCGGCTTCATTTAAATTTAAATGGCTGCCCCGATCTGCCGATCAGCTGTTTGTCGGCAGATCGGGGGAGTCTGGACGCGATGCCCCGACAAAGAAGCCTTTCTTCATCGACACAGGTAAACCTGGTTTCACGAGGCTTACCTGTGTCGATGAAGAAAGGCTTCTTTGTCGGGGCATCGCGTCCAGACTCCCCCGATCTGCCGACAAACAGCTGATCGGCAGATCGGGGCAGCCATTTAAATTTAAATGAAGCCGCGATTATTTTAATCGCGGCTTCATTTCCCTCTTCCGATCTGGCTAATCTACATGCCTCCGTCGAAGGAGGCATGTAGTCTAGACACACCCTAAGTGTCATTCATTTAGTGACTTAACCTTTCTGATTTTGTCCCTAAATGCGTGCACTGTCCCTAAATGCATGCAATGCTTATATTCATCCTTAGCAATTTTTTGTGTTTCTACAATTTCGTAGGATGCCTTTTTGATTTTCAGTTAAAGCATGCCTCTTGCAGCCATATTGGCCTCTTACAATTCTTCCTATCTTTCCTTTTACATTGGGATTGTTTACTGTTGCTCTTTCAGTATTGTCCCTTAGAAATTGCCAGCTCTCCTGAACTCCTCTTCCCCTGCACGATGTTCTTCTCCAGTGACCTAACCTAGCACTTCTCTGAGTTTGCTAAAGTCTGCTTTTCTGAAGTCCATTGTCTGCTGCTCTCACACCTTCCTGTCCTTAGAAACATGACATCTTTCATGTCATGATCACTTTCATCCAATTTCCTTGTCATATTCTAATTCACAAGCAATTACCCCTTTAGTCAGAACCAAGTTTAAAATGGCTCATTATTTCCTTCCTTCTGAAAGAAGAAGCTGTCCCTCAGCATATTCCACGAGCTTATTGGACATTTTGTACTTTTTTAACAGATTATTGTTATGTGTCTGTCTGGGTGGAGTTGAGGGGTGGGGGGCACACAGATAATTGATTTGGGGCTAAAGGTGCAAAACTGATGTGAGTATTGGACACAAAACTGATAGAGATGTGGTGGCCAAAACTGTGTTTTACTAATTGTCATACACACTGAAAAAACCAGAGCACATCTCAAAAACATTGCTTTAAAAACATGCGTTTTGTTTTTATTTTGACTTGTTTGAATTTGGGGGCTGACCCCACTTCATTCCTGGTACAGAAGGCCTCCCTGTCTGGCCAAGTGAGAGACCATGTCCCTGTGCTGCACCCCCTCCTGAAGTGTCTCAGTCCAGGGAAATCAATGAGAATAACAGGGTTCTAGCTTGTGGTGGGGCTAAGCAAAAGGAAGCCTGTCTGTCCCACAATCTCAGTCAGGGCAGGAGAGCCAACAGTCAGCAAGGCCTGACTGGCAATCAGCCCAGGCAATTAGTCAGTCTCTCTGCCCAAGTCCCTCAGGGTACGTCTACACTACAGCGCTAATTCGAACTAACTTAATTCGAATTAGTTAATTCGAACTAAGCTAATTCGAACTAACGCGTCTAGAACTAAAAACTAGTTCGAATTAGCGTTTTGCTAATTCGAACTAGCGCGTCCACACTGATTGGATGCAGGGGGGCATTTAAGGGTGGCTGAAACCGGTTCTGGCAGGGCATCAGGTCAGTAGTTGCTTTGTGTGGCTGCAGTCTGAGGCTATCTGAGGCTCGTGCTTAAAGGGACCCCCCCGGACAGCCGATTCTCAGCTTTTCCTGCTTCCTTGCCAACCTCGCTGAGGGACAGCAAAGCATTGGTCTCTGTGCCCGTCTGTGTCGGTGCTTCCCTTCGGGGACGCCGCCGCAGGTGGCAACATGGAGCCAGAGCTCGCCCTGCACCTTCTGGTGCACTTTCTGGACTTGCTGCTGCAAGCCTGCCACCAATTGCTCGAGGCTGCCTGGCACCTCCTGGTGCACGTCAGCCCTCTGCCTCTCCGCCTGGCCGTCCTGGGGGCCGTGAAGGAGCCGCGGCGGTGCCCCGGCACCAGCGTGCCCCGCTGCATCTGGCGTCTGGACACCAGCACCAACTGGTGGGACCGCATCGTCCTGGAGCGCTGGGAGGACCGACAGTGGACCCAGAACTTCAGGATGAAGAGGGACACCTTCCTGGAGCTCTGCGAGTGGCTCGCCCCCGCCCTGCGCAGAAGGGACACTCACATGAGGCCCGCCATCCCCCTCCAGAAGCGGGTGGCCATCGCCCTCTGGAAGGTCTCCATGCCGGACAGCTACCGATCCATCGGGAACCAGTTCGGCGTGGGGAGATCCACCGTCGGAGCGGTGCTCATGCAGGTACGGCACTCGTCGGCCACTGCACCGGGGGGGAGGGGAGCTGCGAGGAGGGGATGGGCCGCCCCAGGGACAAAGGGGGGGCGGGAAGAGGCGAACGCGCCCCGCACCAGAGGGGTCGGTCTGTCCGGCGGTACTACACGCCGCCAGGGGGGTTGCTTCCGGGAGTGTGGTGCGGGGCACTGCCAGGGCACAAACACTCCCAGCCACCCGAGTGCCCCACTGATTGACGCTTTGCGGTGTCTCTCTCCGCAGGTGGTCAAGGCCATCAACCGGGTGCTGCTTCGCAGGGTGGTCCACCTCGCCGACTCGGACGCCATCATCCGGGGATTCGGCGCCCTCGGCTTCCCCAACTGCGGAGGGGCCATCGACGGGACGCACATCCCCATCCGTGCCCCGGAACACCAGGCGTCCCGTTACGTGAACCACAAGGGGTACTTCTCCGTGATCCTGCAGGCCGTGTGTGACCACCGGGGACAGTTCACGGACATTAATGTGGGCTGGTCCAGCAAAGCACACGACGCCCGGGTGTACCGCAACTCCTCCGTGTGCCAGCGGCTGCAGGACGGGACCTTCTTCCCTGACCGCCACATCAGGGTCGGGGACGTGGACATGCCCGTGTGCCTGGTGGGGGTTGCCGCCTACCCACTGCAGCCGTGGCTGATGAAGCCGTACACGGGGCACCTCAATCCCTCCCGCCAGGCCTTCAATGCCAGGCTGACCAGGGCCCACATCATGGTGGAGGGGGCCTTCGGGCGACTGAAAGCCCGCTTTCAATGCCTCCTCACCCATCTGGACCTGGCCGAGCACAACATCCCTCCCGTGATGGCAGCATGTTGTGTGCTCCACAATTTGTGTGAGCGAAAGGGGGAGGCTTTCCTTCCAGCCTGGATGGCTGAGGCTGACCGCATGGCTGGACACTACGGTCAGCCCCGCACCGCCACCATCCGGGAAGCCCAGCGGGGGGCCGTCCGGATCCGGGAAGCCCTGCGGGAGAGCTTCCAGGTGGAGGAGGAGGACTGACCTCTCCCTTGCATGCCCCACTGGGGCCTTCTTCCATCCTACCCCCCTTCCCCTTTCCCCTCCCTACCTACTGTAAAATAAAGACACCTGTTTTTCAAACAAAAACGTCTGTTTATTTCACATAACTGGGGTGGGGGGAGGGAGGAATGAGGGTGGGAGAGGGGAGGGGGAAACCTGGGACGAGGGAGCTGGAAGGGGAGGGAAGGGAGGAAGGGAAAGGAAAGCTCAGGGGTGGGAGTCCGGCTGCCTCTCCCGTCTCGCCACACTGCGGGTCCGGGGGCGTCGGTGGGGAATGGTTGTGGAGGGTGGGGCAGGAAGGACGGGGAGTGTGGAGGAAGCAGGAGTGGGAGCAGGAGGGGGAGCTGGGGAAGCAGGGCGAGCAGGGGGAGCAGAGAGAGCAGGAGGGGGAGCAGGAGCAGGAGGAATTGGGAAGCAGTCGAGCAGGCTCTGGAGGTGGCCTCGCAGGGCACGGCCCTGCTCCTCCAGGGCCTCCAAACTCCTCCGGCGCAGCCTCAGGTCCTCCTGGACCCAGTGGTCCTGGAGATGGAGCTGTTGCTCCAGGAACTGGAGGTGCCGCCTCTGGTAGTCCTCCTGGTTCCTGGCTCTCCTGCTTGCCCGGGCGCGGGCAGCTGCTGCAGGTGGGGTGGTGCACCCTGCAGGCCCAGGTGCTGCGGCTGTGGTGCAACAAGAACAGCAGTCAATTACCCCAGGGGCCCAGGTGTGTGAAACCCAGCTCCCCTCTGCAAGGCTAGGGCCCCTGCAGGATCCCCAGCTGTTGCTCCGTGGTGGGCAAGGCCCAGGCGCACAGTCCCGGGGCTGCCTCTCATCCCAGGCCCCCGTACACATAAGGGGAGCACGATGGTACTCACAGGTGGACGCCTCCCCGGCCTCGGACGACACAGGCGAGCGGCTCTGTGGGGTGCCTCGGGGGTCCCAGGTCCTGGGCAGGCTGCCGGCAGGCTCCTGGCTCTCGGAGCCCTCCTCCTCCTCCTCCGTCTCCTGGAGCGGTCCCTCTGCCCTGGGGTCTATCACATCCCGGGGGGCAGGGACAGCATGAGCCCCCAGGAGGCGGTCCAGAGCCTGGAAGTGGGGGCAGGCCTCCAGGTCGGCCCCTGGCAGGCAGGCCCGGGAGTAGGACTGCCGCAGGTCTTTGACCTTGCAGCGCACCTGCTCCCGACTGCGCTGGTGGCCCCTGGCGGCCAGGCTGGCAGCCATGCGGCTGTAGACGGCCGCGTTCCTGTGGCTAGTGCGGAGATCGTGGACATTGGAGGCTTCCCCCCAAACCTGGATGAGGTCCACGATCTCCGCACTAGACCAAGCGGGTGCCCGCCTCTTGCGTCCCCGGGCAGGCTCCTGGGAGCCGCCAGGCTGGTCCTGGGGAGCAGTGGAGGGCTGGGTGGCATTGGGTGGCTGGCTCATTTTGTGGCAGGTGCAGGGTCTGCTGGCTGGGTGCTGGCAGCCTTGCAACTGGCACAAACTGTGTAGCCAGCCCGTGGCCCTTTAAGGGCTCCGGGGCTGGGAGGGGGGCAGACAAGTTTGCCTGGTGTTGGCCAGAGTGGCCACCAGGGCAAGCTGGGAAGGGCTAGCCTCCCACTAGTTCGAATTAAGGGTCTACACAGCCCTTAATTCGAACTAGCTAGTTCGAACTAGGCTTAATCCTCGTAAAATGAGGATTACCTAGTTCGAACTAAGCGCTCCGTTAGTTCGAATTAAGTTCGAACTAACGAAGCGCTAGTGTAGCGCCTATGAAAGTTAGTTCGAACTAACGTCCGTTAGTTTGAACTAACTTTGTAGTGTAGACATACCCTCAGTCAGAGTGGGACAGCAAAAAAGTTAATGTTCAATTGGTAGTTTGGAGGTGGGGACTATAACAAATCTATTCAATTGGTAGTTCAGGGGCGGGGGGTGGAGGGGACTATAACAAATGCATCTAATGCTCTAGCTCAGTGGTCTCCAACAGTTTTAAGCATGAGATCACTTTTTGAATTTAAGTGCAATGCAAGATCTGCCTCAAACCCAAATACCCTTGCCCACCTCTTTCATGCCTCTTCTCCCAGGCCCCATCCCTGCTCACTCCATCTTCCCTCCCTTCCCCATCCTCCCTCCCTTTCACCAGACTGAGTAGAGGTTTGGGGCACAGGCTCTGGTCTTTGGGATTTGGAATCTGAGAAGGGCTCTGGGTTGACCCTGGGGCAGAGGTTTGAGTGCTGGAGGGGGCTAGGGTACAGGCTCTGTAAGGGAGTTTGGGTCCTGGGGGCTCAGGGCTAGGACAGGTGTATGGGGTGCAGGAGGGTTCATGACTGGGCCAGGGGATTGGAACTGGCTCCAGCTGGACACTGCTTCCCTCAGGTGGCTCCTGGGTGGTGGTGCAGTGGGGCTAAGGCAAGCTCACCCCTGCCCTGGCTTTGCACCACTCTCAAAAGCAGCCAGCAAACTCCCTCCCAAATCCTGTTGTGCCCCCTCTATTCTGTGGAGATAGGATACAGGGTGGGAGATGGGGCACACTGACATCAGCACCCCCTCCTCTCCCTTCCCTGCCCTGCACAGCAAGCAGGAGGCTCCCAGGGAGGAGCAGCTCCAAGGCAAAGGGCAGGAAATGCACAATAGTGTGGGGTGGAGCAGCTGAGGTGGGGCACTTGATAGCTTCTTGGCCAAACCAGTCAGGATCCCCTGTCAGAGGTTCCAAGATCGACCAATAGATCCCGATCTACTGGTTGGTGACCATTGCTCTAGCTCTAGCTGTCCAGACCTATCTAGGCCTCCTGGCCTATTGGGGTACGTCTAGACTACATGGCTCCGTCGACATTGGCGGCGCGCTTTTCCGGAAAAGCAGAAGCCCGGAGCCATTTTGAAGAGGGCAAAGGCCACCAGACCTTTCCGGGGGCGGGGCCAGAGCGCCGTTCAGACACGTGGTTAAAGGGGTCTTGCCGGGCAGCCATTGGTCTCCTGCTCCCGTGCCTTGGGGCCTCTGCCAGGGACTGACACCCTTCGCAGGGTCTGTGGTTGCCCTCTGACTTTTGGGGACACCACCCTTTGGCTGCCAACTGCTTTTGCCTGCGGTTTTTTTTTTCTGCCCTGCTCTGTATGCTATGGAGCCACGGGTGGCCATGTGCCTGGTCGGGCCCCTGTTGGGGTTGTTCAGGTGGCTGCAGCTCGTGCTGCAGGCCGGTGCCATGCTGTTCATGGACCAGGAGGCAGAGATCGTCTTGGACTACCTCACCAGGGAGGCCGTGGCAACCGTGTGGCATCAGCACCCGACCATAGACCGGCCCGTCTGGAGTTTGGAGAGCAGCACCGACTGGTGGGACCGGGTGGTCCTCGGACTATGGGACGACCACCAGTGGATCCGGAATTTCCGAATAAGAAAGCGGACCTTCCTGCAGCTGTGCACCTGGCTCACCCCCGCGCTGCAGAGAGCCACGACCCGGCTGTGGGCACCCATCCCTGTGAAGAAGAGGGTTGCCATTGCACTCTGGAAGCTGGCCACACCGGACAGCTACCGCTCGGTGGCCCAGCAGTTCGGGGTGGGAAGATCAACCGTCAGAGTGATCGTCGTGGAGTTAAGTCCCAGGGGGAGTGGGATGGGGGGAGGGTGCTGCACTCCAGGCCCAGGGACAGCCAAGACTCCCGGCTGGGTCGCCCAGGGGTTTGGGCCGCCCCTCCCTTGCACAGGCCCGGTGGGGGGGGGCGTGCGGCGAGGGGGCCCTGGGGTGTGTGTGTGTGTGTGTGTGTGTGTGTGTGTGTGTGAGAGAGAGAGGACAGAGGGAATCAAGGGGGGGGGCCCAAGGGTGCGCACACTCACCCCTGCCATACGTGATGTGTTCCCTTGTGTTTCTCTGCACCCTTCTGCAGGTCATCCACGCCATCAACGACGTCCTGCTCCCACGAATCATCCGCCTGCACGACGTGGATGATACCATGGCTGGCTTCGCTGCCCTCGGGTTCCCCAACTGCGGGGGAGCCCTGGATGCCACCCACATCCCAATCCGGGCCACCGGAGCATCGAGCAGGCCATTTCATGAACCGAAAGGGGTACTGCTTCATCGTTCTGCAGGCCCTCGTGGACATTTACGGGGGCTGGTCCGGCCGGGCACACGACGTCTGCATCCTCCGGAACTCTGGACTGTATCGCAGGTTGGAGGCGGGCACCTACTTCCCCCGGCGGGACTTGACTGTCGGGGATGTGCCTATGCCCATCTGCATCGTCGGGGACGCGGCCTACCCCCTGATGCCCTGGCTAATGCGGCCCTACATGGGGCAGCCAGACCAGAACCGGGCCCGGTTCAACGACCGCCTCAACCGGGCCCGAAACCCAGTGGAGCTGGCCTTTGGACGTTCAAAGGCCCGCTTCCGTTGCTTGCTCACCTGTCTCGAGATGGGTGAGCAGAATGCAACGGAGGTCCTAGCCGCGTGCTGCGTGCTCCACAACATTGTGGAGCGCAGTGGGGAGGCCTTCCTCCCTGCATGGATAGCAGCCGGCCGAGACACAGACCTTGGAACAGCCCGACACAGCTGCCGTCCGCCAGGCGCACCAGGATGCGGTGCGCATCAGAGAGGCCCCAGTGGACATGTTTGCCCAAGCCCCGTAGTAGGGTCGCCTGGGTCTCCCCAGACTACTCCCGCCCGTCTCCTACCCTTCCCCACCTCCTCCCCTTACCTCCCCCCCAATTGTAAAGCGTCGGGTCAAAGCATGTCGGCCGTCATCGAGTCTGTTCGTCGGGTGCGTCGGGCTTAGTTAGGGTTTTTCTTTTTAGCGTAGGCTAGGGTTTAGGCCACCATCGCCTGTCCCAAAGAACAGCCACAAGGATGCGGGGTTCGTGCGGAAGGCTGAAGTCAGTGTACCTGATTCCAGTCATCTTCCGTCGAGGGATCTCCTGGCTGTTCCTCTCCTGAGGCCCGGAAGGACCAAAGGATTGAGGTGGCCGGCAACACCACAATCGTCCTCCCTGCGCCTAGACTATGTTTAATTATCTATTGTGTGCATCTTGTAACCGTTCTTGCTAGTTTGTTATCTATGTAAATATAGTTTGTGGTTTACATTTTACTGAAAAGTCTCAGCATTTATTTCTGCGCCACAAACCACTGACCACTTTCGAAGGGCCCGCCCAGTGATAGAGTACAGATTTCATTCTACACAGTTTGCCACCATGTTAAATTTAAGTGGCTACTTGGCATCTCACATCATTTCGTACACTACCTAGAGTTACACAATACCCAACACAGGAATGAACAGCAAAATAGAGAACTGTTTATTTACAAGGGGGGGCGGAGACCTTCAACTGGGAAAGGAAGGGGGGGAGACCTTCAACTGGGACAGGAGGGGGGGAGACCTTCAACTGGGTCAGGAGGGGGGGGAGACCTTCAACTGGGACAGGAGGGGGGGAGACCTTCAACTGGGACAGGAAGGGGGGGCAGTTACTGGGACAGGCAGCCCCTGTGAGCGCTCCTCCGGGGGTCAGCCTGCCCACGTTGGGCAGACCGCGTCGGGGCAGGCTGCACGCGGAGGTGGCCAGGGACAGGGGCAGGGGCAGGAGCAGGAGCAGGGGCAGGAACAGGGGCAGGAGCTGGGATGGGAGGGGGCATGAGCTGTGCTACGGGAGGGATGGTGGGGACCTGGGCTCTGCCCATGCCATAGTGAATCGCATGCACAATATGTGCCGTCAGCGTGTCCATGGTGGCGCGCATCCCTCGGCATTCGTCCAGGAAGGCAGCCCAGCCGTCCTGCCGCCACTGCAGGTCCCCCTGCACCCGCTCCGCGATGGGGGCCTGGATTGCCTCCACAGCGTTGACGTGCTGGCGAAGCAGCTGGTCCCTCTGCCAGAGCCTGTGCCTCCGGGGTTGGCCTGCTGGGGGTGCCGCTGCTGCCGCAGTGGATGGTCTGGTGCTGGGTCCTGCTGCTGGGAAGAGAAGACAGGATGGGTCAGTCAGGCAGGCCGTCCACTGTCCCCACACCGCATGCCCTCCAACCCTGAGCCCAGGTGACCCCACAGTTGTGTGGCTTGGGCCCACTCGGTTCCCCTCCTGCCCCCGTGTTGTATGTTTGCAAGGAGGACCGCCCCTGGAGTAGGGTCCCCCCTCCAGTACTGTAAGCACCGGTCTGTATCCTGGCCCCGTGGAGGGCGGGAGGGTGCTTGTGCTGCGTTCACTTGTGGAACTCCCTGCCGGTGGAGACTGTGAAACGCTTTGGGCTAATCACTGGTGTTAGACAGGGAGCGAGATGCATCCCCACGCAGTGCCTGGGGCACATCTGGCAGAGGCGGTCTGGGCTCTCAGATCCCCTCACGTGGGATATCTCCTGGACGGAACCAGAAGAGTGACTGGGTGGGGGGATGTTCCATCCTTGCAGCAACACTCAGGGGCCCTTCCCCCTCCCATTATCCCTCCCGCAAGCCCGGTAGCCCAGGGACATGTGTGGCCACAGTGGGGACTTCCCTCGGGGAAGCAGCCAAGGCACCTGGAGCAGGCGAGGGGCTCGGTGGGGGTCCACGGTCACAGGACCGTGACGCTACGGTGTACCCAATAGCAGCTGGCTGTGCCTCACAGCGAGGCATGGGACAGTGTGCCGTTCTACGTGCTGCACCCTTGGAGCTGCGGGCTCTGGGCTGAGTCCCTGGGGCCCTGGCCGGTTCCAGCCAACATCCACCCTCCCCCCTGGTCCCGCCAAATGTGTGTGAGCAGCACGGTCCCAGGTGTGCCCTGCAGCTGCCTGCCGCGGCCACGTGCCGCTCGGTCACCAGGCTGCACGTGGTTGCACGTGCTGCTTGCTGCCTCATGCTACGCAGCTTGCAGCTCACGTGGCCTGAGTGACATGCTCTCCCCCTCCTCCCTCCGGGCACCTGGCCCCCCCCCCACCCTCCGCCCCCGCCTGTTGGGAGTGCAAACTGCACGAACTCCCCAGTGGGTTCCTCCCCGGCCTCGGCCTTGGAGGAGCTGCTGGAGGGGGCCTGCTGGGCGGTGGCAACGCTGGCGTCCTCACCGCCAGACGCGCTGGCGCTGTCTTCACCCTCCCCTGGCTCGGTGGGACGGTTGATTGGGGGGTGCTGGCAAGTGTCCACAGGGACAGCTGGGGCTTCCGGGGCTGGCTGGCCCAGAAATGCATGGAGCCGGTCGTAATAGGGGCAGGCATCGAGTCCTGCCCCCCCTTCCGTCGGTGGCCCGCACATGCCCCAGCCGCAGCTCTTTGACTTTGGACCGCACCTGCTCACTGTTGCGGCCAGGGTGTCCCTGCTGCGCCAGGTTCTGCGCCAGCTGCGTATACAGGTCTGCATTGCGGCGGTGGGACTGCAGGTCGTGGAGACCCTCCTCTTCCTGCCAGAGGTCCAGGAGGGTCTCCAGCTCCCTGGGGGTCCAGGATGGGGCCCGGCATTTCCGGCCCTTTGGGCTTCCTCCCCTGCGGGTGCAGGTGGCTCACCACCCAGAGCTGCCATGCTGGGCTCAGAGGCGGCTGTTGGGCAGCACAGCGCAATGTGGCAGAGCTCAAGCTGCACACTCTCCGGCAGGCTTCTGCCACGGGCGCCCAGCAGCCTCCGAGCTCTTTAAGAGCTCGGGTTACCAGGAAGTCCGGGGCTCCTACGGGGTCTCGCGCCGTCCAAAGCGCTTTTTTTCGCGTCTTCTGCTTTTCTGGAAAAGCTGTCTACACTGGCCCTTTTCCGGAAAAGCTTTTCCGGAATAAGGACTTATGCCCGAGTGGGAACAGCGTAGGGTTTCCGGAATAGCGGCTGATTTTGTACAGTACAGTGTCGTTGCTTTTCCGGAAATTCAAGGGGCCAGTGTAGACAGCTCGCAGCTTATTCCGGAAAAGCAGCTGCTTTTCCGGAATAAGTGTCCCAGTGTAGACACAACCTATGGCTGTGTCTACATTGGCCCCTATTCCGTAATAGGGATGCAAATGTAGCACTTTGGAATAGGCAAATCCGTGGGGGATTTAAATATCCCCCGTGGCATTTGCATTTTCATGGCTGCCGCTTATTCAAGTAGGAATAAGAGATCCTCCGGAAAAGAGCTTATTTTCTGGAGGATCGCGTCCAGACTGGCGCTTTTCTCTGGCTTATCTACAAGCCGGAAAAAAGCGGCAGCCATGTTAATGCAAATGCCGTGGGGGATATTTAAATCCCCCGCGGATTTGCCTATTCCAAAGTGCTACATTTGCATCCCTATTACGGAATAGGGGCCAATGTAGACACAGCCTATTTGGTTTCCCTGGGCTCCTTCCCAGCCTGCCATTCTGGGGATACCTGGCCTCTGTGGTCACCCTCTGTCTCCCTGGGGTAGATCACATGTGGCAGCCCTAAAAGCTTGTTGGGGTCAATGGTAACTGGCAGCCCTGGCCATCCTCCTGGGGCTCTGGCACAGCAGCAGTCTCCATCTGGCCCCAGCTTCAACAGTGGAGAAAAATGTCCTGCTCCTCCAGCAGCTCTCAACTGGCTCCTGAGACATCCTGCTGTTCCCCAACTAAGTTAAAGGAAAGGCCCTTTTGCAGTGCAGTTTTGGTTCTCTCCCTGTCTGGCCGCACGGGAGACGATGCCCCTTTGCTACATCTGAACATTGATCTCATGCACAATAACAACCACCTACCCCCACCTTTGGTGCAAGAAAGCCAAGATTTTGTAACCCACATTCCTGGGCCCTGGGGCTTTGGGGGAGTAGCTATACAGGGATTTTGATGCTGATATGGGAGCTTCTTTATTTGCCCTCCTACAACTTTGGGAGTCAGAATTATTTTGTGGCAAATCATAGTTTGTTTTGAATGCTTATCTCCATATTACCTAAACCTATAGTCTGGGAGACATTATAAACACAGAAATAACTACCAGGAGTTACTTCTAAGCATCAAGAGGCAGACAGAATCCCCCTCACCTAAACACTGTTGAATTAAAGACAGTCATAAATCATTTTCCACCTAGCCCTGGAGAAATGAAAGAGGCTTTGACTATAAATCTGGCCTGCAATTTAATATAGCAGAAAGAAGTAAGCTAGGGTATGTCTACACTACAACGTTTTGCTAATTCGAACTAGCATGTCCACATTAAGTGGACCCTGAACCGGGCTTAAGGATGGCCGGAAGCAGTGCTGACAGGGCATCAGAGGAGGACTTAGAGCGTGGAGATGCTGTCTCAGGCTAGCCGAGGGCTGTGCTTAAAGGGTCCCGACCCCCACCCCGGACAGACAGTTCTCAGGGGTTCCCCGCTTGCAAAGCAGTCCTGGCTTGGAGTGCCCGGAGTACCCACACTGGGCACTTCACAGCACTCGGCCATCAGCCCGGCTGCACTTGCCGCAGGCTGCCATCTGGGGAGAGGGGGCAATTGGGGGGCTGCAGGAGAGGTTCCACCCCCAGAAGCCCGCAGGAGCCAGCCCAGTCCTCCCCATTGGGGACTCGTACCCCATTCCTCCCTCACCTCCTTCCACTTACCCTTCTCTAGCCCCTCTTCTTGATGTACAAAATAAAGGACAATTGTGTTCAAAACTAGAATCTTTCTTTATTGAACAAAACTGGGGGAGACTGGGAAAAGGAGGTGGGAGAAGGGAAGAGAGAGGCTGAGAGAGGGGAGGGCAACTACAATGATCAGGGGTTGGGAACAGGTCCCATATGAAGACAGGCTAAAGAGACTGGGACTTTTCAGCTTAGAAAAGAGGAGATGGAGAGGGGACAGGATAGAGGTCTCTAAAAGCAGGAGTTGAGTGGAGAGGGTGCATACAGAAAAGTTCTTCATTAGTTCCCATAATAGAAGGACTAGAGGACACCAAAGGAAAGGAATGGGTAGCAGGCTTCAAACTAGTAACAGAAAGTTGTTCTTCGCAAAGCAAAGAGTCAACCTGTAGAACTCCTTGCTGCAGGAGACTGCGAAGGCTAGAACTAGAACAGAGTTTAAAGGGAAGTGAGATCAAGTCATAGAAGTTGGGTCCATGGAGTGGTATTAGCCAGGTGGTAGGAGTGGTGTCCCTGCCCAAGGTTTGTGGAAGGCTGGAGAGGGATGGCACGAGACAAATGGCTTGGTCACTGTCTTCGGTCCATCCCCTCCATGGTCCCTAGGGTTGGCCACTGTCAGCAGACAGGCTACTGGGCAAGATGGACCTTTGGTCTGACCCAGGACGGCCATTGTAAGCTCAGGGCTCAGGGTCGGGGGTCTCAGTGGACCCCCTTGATTCTCTTGCACAGCTGCTCCTGGGTGGCCAGGCTGGCAGCTCTCCTGCCCTAGTCGGCCACTTTCCTGTGCCTAGTGCGAAGATCGTAGACAAGGTCCACGATGTCTGCACTAGCCCAGGCGGGTGCCCGCCTCTTGCGGTCCCGGGCAAGCTCCCGGGAGCCGCCAGCCTGGTCCCGGGAAGAGGGGGAGGGCTGGGGGGCATCGGGTGGGCGGCTTTATCCATGCCAGGTGCAGGGTCTGCTGGCTGGGTGCTGGCAGGCTTGCACCTGGCACCGGCACTGTAGCCAGCCCATGCCCCTTTAAGGGCTCCAGGGCCGGGAGGGGGGCAGACGAGTTTCCCTGGTGTTGGCCAGAGTGGCCACCAGGGAAACCTGGGGAGGGCTAGCCTCCCACTAGTTCGAATTAAGGGTCTACACACCCCTTTATTCGAACTAGCTAGTTCGAACTAGGCTTAATCCTCGTAAAATGAGGTTTTCCTAGTTCGAACTAAGCACTCCACTAGTTCGAATTAAGTTCGAACTAGCGTAGCGCTAGTGTAGCGCCTATGAAAGTTAATTCGAACTAACGTCCATTAGTTTGAATTAACTTTGTAGTATAGACATACCCCTAAAGAGTAAGCAGAGTCCAGTGGCAGGGGCGGGGGAGTGCAAACATAATTGCTGGAGTCAGAGACAGATGAAATTGCAGGTAAGTGCTAGCCAATGAACTTCCAAAAACTTCACAAAGAACATGGAAGAAGCTCAGTTGTTAACACCCAGCTCACCGTATGAACTGCAGGAGAACATATGCTGCTAGAACATGTTCCTTTCAATTCAGAGAATGAATAGCATTGCTGATGAGTAGGTCAAGTAGTGCTGTAAAAGGCAAAATTAAATACATGAGAACTTGTTAACCGGAGCTTTGCCATGGAGACACCATTGCGGCATAAGCTCCAATACAGCTTTGACAGTTTAAAATTGTGCTAAGAAGTGAGGAGCCTGCCAGCTCTTCCGGAGTGCAGCCAGCACAGTACTGTAAATGGCACGAGAAATGTCTTGATTGACTCACTGATATGCTGCTTTGTGGCACATTCACACATGGAAGACAGGAAATCTGGAAAAGACAATAAGACTTGACATGCCAGACTAGGAAAGCTGGATTCAAAACCAGCAAGAAATGGTTTTGAATCACATCACACGGAGAACAGCCCAGCTACACTGACATTCCCAACCCTTCTATGTGCAGGTCTCTGACCAGTGTGTATGTCTGCTTCCTTTGCCAGTCTACAATTTCTCAGCCGCTCAGAAAACACCCCTGTGACAAGAGCATTTGGAGAGCAGTCTCAACACAAATGGCATGTTGCCAGGGAAACAGTTTACTTGGCAATAGAAGCATCTATTTGGGGGCTATTTTTCCCCCTCATTCTTTTCATATCCCCACAGCACCAGCTAAAAATCAAGCTGCAGAAATCACTTCATCAGCCACAAAATACAGCACCGCAGATTCTAAGACAGTTAAGATGAACACACAGTAAGCAGGAGATGTGAATGAGGAGAGGAAGGCAATGCCATGTTCATGGAGCCCTGGGCAGGAGCTGCTGGCAGCTCTGAGTGCTATGTCTCTAAGGGTATGTCTACACTAGAAAGTTAGTTCGAACTAACGGACGTTAGTTCGAACTAACTTTCCTATGCGCTACACTAGCGCTCCGCTAGTTCGAATTTGAATCGAACTAGCGGAGCGCTTAGTTCGAACTAGGTAAACCTCATTTTACGAGGACTAACGCCTAGTTCGAACTAGCTAGTTCGAACTAAGGGCTGTGTAGCCCTTTAGTTCGAACTAGTGGGAGGCTAGCCCTCCCCAGGTTTCCCTGGTGGCCACTCTGGCCAACACCAGGGAAACTCTATGCCCCCCTCCCGGCCCCGGACCCCTTAAAGGGGCACGGGCTGGCTACGGTGCCCGTGCCAGGTGCAAGCCTGCCAGCACCCAGCTAGCAGACCCTGCACCTGGCACGGCACAGAGCCACCCACCCGATGCCCCCCAGCCCACCCCCTCTTGCCGGGACCAGGCTGGCGGCTCCCGGGAGCTTGCCCTGGACCGCAAGAGGCGGGCACCTTCCTGGGCTAGTGCGGACATCGTGGACCTCGTCCACGATCTCCGCACTAGGCACAGGAAAGTGGCCGTCTAGGGCAGGAGAGCTGCCAGCCTGGCCACCCAGGACCAGGTGTGCATGAAAATCAAGGGGGTCCACTGAGACCCCCGACACTGAGCCCTGAGCTTACAATGGCCGTACTGGGTCAGACCAAAGGTCCATCTAGCCCAGTAGCCTGTCTGCCAACAGCGGCCAACCCTAGGGACCCTGGAGGGGATGGACCGAAGACAATGACCAAGCCATTTGTCTCGTGCCATCCCTCTCCAGCCTTCCACAAACTTTGGGCAGGGACACCACTCCTACCCTCTGGCTAATAGGACTCCATGGACCCAACCTCCATGACTTGATCTCACTTCCCTTTAAACTCTGTTCTAGTTGTAGCCTTCACAGCCTCCTGCAGCAAGGAGTTCCACAGGTTAACTATTTGCTTTGTGAAGAACAACAACTTTCTCTTACTAGTTTCAAGCCTGCTACCCATTCCTTTCCTTTGGTGTCCTCTAGTCCTTCTTTATGGGAACTCAGGAAGAACTTTTCTGAATGCACCCTCTCCACCCAACCCCTGCTTTTAGAGACCTCTATCCTGTCCCCCCTCCGTCTCCTCTTTTCTAAGCTGAACAGTCCCAGTCTCTGTAGCCTTTCTTCATCTGGGACCTGTTCCCAACCCCTGATCATGTTAGTTGCCCTCCCCTCTCCCAGCCTTTCTCTTCCCCTCTCCCACCTCCTTTTCCCAGTCTCCCCCAGTTTTTTTCAATAAAGACAGAGTCAATGTTGGAAGAAACGTTATCTTTATTTTGTACATCAATAAGAAGGGGGGCTAGGGAAGGGTAAGTGGAAGGAGGTGAGGGAGGTATGGGGTACGAGCCCCCGATGGCGAGGACTGGGCTGGCTCTGCGGGCTTCTGGGGGTGGAAGCTCTCCTGCTGCCCCCCAATTACCCCCTCTCCCCAGATGGCAGCCTGCGGCAAGTGCAGCCGGGGTGATGGCCGAGTGGTGTGATGTGCTCAGTGTGGGCACTCAGGGCACTCCAAGCCAGAACTTCTTTGCAAGCGGGGCACCCCTGAGAACTGTGTGTCCGGGGTGGGGGTCGGGACCCTTTAAGCGCAGCCCTCGGCTAGCCTGAGACAGCATCTCCATGCTCTAAGTCCTCCTTTTATGCCCTGCCGGCACTGCTTCCGGCCAGCCTTAAGCCCTGTTCAGAGTCCACTCAATGTGGACTTACTAGTTCGAACTAGCAAAACGCTAGTTCGAACTAGTTTTTAGTTCTAGATGCGTTAGTTCGAACTAGCTTAGTTCGAATTAACTAATTCGAACTAAGTTAGTTCGAACTAGCGCTGTAGTGTAGACGTACCCTAAGGGTATGTCTACACTACCCCCCTAGTTCGAACTAGCGGGGGTAATGTAGTCATCCGCAGTTGCAAATGAAGCCCGGGATTTGAATTTCCCAGGCTTCATTTCCATGAAGCCGGCCGGCGCCATTTTTAAATGCCGGCTAGTTCGAACCCCGTGCCGCACAGCTACACGCGGCACGGAGTAGCTAGTTCGGATTAGGCTTCTAATCCGAACTAGCTGTACTCCTCGTGGAATGTCTATACTAGCCCCTTAGTCCTAAGCGTATGTCTATACTAGCCCCTTAGTTCTAACTAGGGAGGCTAAGGTAGGCATTCGAAGTTGCAAATGAAGCCCGGGATTTAAATATCCCGGGCTTTATTTGCATGTTCCCGTCTGGTTGCCATTTTAAAATTCCACTAGTCCAAAGTAACTGCCAGACCTTAGTTGGAATTAACTGTTACTCCTCATTCCATGAGGACTTAGTTCGAATTACCGTTTCACTGCCGCATGTAGCAGTTACTTCGGACTAGTGGAATTTAAAAATGGCGCCCGGATGGGAACATGCAAATAAAGCCCGGGATATTTAAATCCCAGGTTTCATTTGCAACTTCGAATGCCTACATTAGCCTCCCTAGTTCGAACTAGGGGGCTAGTGTAGACATACCCTAAGAAGCATTTGCAACAAAGCCCTGATATACAGGTGAACTCTGATTAACCAAAGGAAGCCTCCAAAATGTTACCCGAGTAACTGATGTAGAGATGAGTCTGCTGAGAACCTGGAAGAATAGCTTGGAGAAATGAAGTGAGAGGTTACCTCAGAGACCGCTTCTGTTGCTGCTGCAAACCGGAGGCATTTTGGAGATACTGTCACTCTCTAATTTCCCCCTTGCTCAAGATGGAATCAAGCCTGTGGAACTTAGCAGAGCCTATGGGCATGATCAATCTCCACTGAGGAGGAGTAAAGCTAAAGGAGCTCATGGAGCTAAGCCATGTGCACACTCATACTTTTAACATGTGCACACTCATTCTGGTGACTCCCATGGGTGGAGCTTATTTTGTGAGTGCAGCATCACCACCATTTTTTCTGCAATCTGATCCCTGCCCTGTGACCACATTACAGTGGCCTTCTCAACAAGGAAGGCTTAAAGTGGCTCCTTCCAGAGCCAGTGCTAACTCACGTGCCTCCCAGAGATGGTGCTCTGCCAGCGAGGAGCTAGTAAACCCTGCAGGATGGATTCTCACCAACACCCAACTTGTCTGATTCATTTTTTACAGATCCCAATTCTGATTACTCATGTGACCAGGGAACACCTGAAATACTCAGCTGAATGTTTCAGACATCCCCTGAGTCCTATAGACAGTCAGGATGGGGTCCTTAAACCGGAAGTGACTACAAAATCAAATGCTTGCCTTAGGCAGATCCAGCAATGGGTTCTGATGCACTTAAGTTCCACATACTTTGACACAGGGGCAACTCAGTATTTATGTGACCGATGTTGCCAGGCTGCCAGCAAAGCCCATCTGAGAAGGGAGTTGCTTTACAAGCAAATGGAACAAAAACGTTAGGCGCATTTTACCAGAACTGAGGATCCCAAAAGCTAGTTCTGAGAGACATAATCTGAAATGCGGTGAGGCGGTCCAGACTTTGGCTTTGGCAAACTTGTGGGAATTTGCATTGAGGTTACATTTTATCTGAACCAAAACTTGAGGGAATTTGAACAAACATATTTGGTTTGGGTCCCCTCTAAAGAAATGGAGAGTTAGAAAGATCTTTTGGATCTATAGCCTATTGCTGCAAAAATGTACTAACAAGTATATTCTTGAGTGCTTTGCCTAATTCAGTCCTAGACTTCCCAAATGATGGGATTCCCACAAGTTCCTTTGAAGCACTATAGCAGAGTCTTGCAATTGGAAATGTTCATGGATACCACACTAGGGATGTTAAACATTGGTTAATTAACTAATCAAGTAGTTGATGGAATTTCCATCGACTACTCGATTAATCGATAAGGGAGGGGGTGCTCCCGCTGCGGCTCTGCATTTTAAATGTAGTAAGAGCCTTTACTACACTAAAAGTGCAGTCGCAATGGGGTTAGCAACTGAACAGCCAGCTACCCCTAGCACCAGGCCCTGCTTCCTCCTCCTTTACTGTGGGGCATTTGTGGGGGGGAGGAGAAGGACTAGCCGACTATTTGATTAGTTGCTTACATCCCTATACTACTCAATGCATTTTTCAGGAAGGTGAACCCAGTGAATGAAGGAAAGATTAAAAAAACCAACAACAACCCATCTTCCATTATAGAACTGGTATCCTTAAATGCTACCCAATCAGCAGTTCCAACAGAAAATGAAAAGGAATAACATAGCAACAAATTAATGAGAAAATGTACATAGGTGGTGTGACCGTGTATTTCATATCCTTTATGGAAATATGCTTGGGAATATGAATATGCCTAATTCGAATATGTTTTATGCCAAATGTTTCATGAAACATATCAGTGAAAAGCTTGTATTCCTCTGAATGTGTATTTTTCTATTTATATGCACTTCTGTATCTTAAATTAGGAATATTGTTCATGTTTGGAAAAGCCTATTCTCAGCCCATTAGGAAGAACAATGAAGAAGCCAGACACAGAGCTAATGGCCCATTAGTGGGAGACAACTGAGCAGGGGAGAACTGTTCTGCAGAGATGATACAAAGATGTGTCCATGTTACCTGATGCTGAATTTTGTACTTTTCCACAGAGGTGTGGGGGAATCAAAAGCTTCCCCAGGGAAATTCTATGTAAGTCAAGGGAAGTAAACAATGATGGTCTTCCAACCCTGAGAGGATACATGACAACACCTGGAATCAGAAGAACTTCAACAGCAGGGGTGAAAGAGAACTGGACCCATGTCAGAAAGGACATCTATAGCATGAGAAAGACTTTACCTGAAATAAGAATCAGGGTGAGAAATTATGATTTGTAGCAAATTCTTTTAGCTGGTATGT
Organism: Pelodiscus sinensis; assembly: GCF_049634645.1. Lineage (NCBI taxonomy): Eukaryota > Metazoa > Chordata > Testudines > Trionychidae > Pelodiscus > Pelodiscus sinensis. Next base: position 7,215,199 of record NC_134730.1, on the reverse strand, counting down.
TTTGTTTTATTTTGCTTAGCAACTTACTTTGATCTGTCTGCTATCACTTGCAATCAATTAAATCCTACGTTTTATACTTAATAAAATCACTTTTGTTTATTATTAAATCCAGTTGTAGAAAGAAGAGGGCCTAAAACAAAAGCCACAGGCCTGGTCAAGACTTTACTAATATAAAGCAAAGTTAAGCAGTGAGCAAGAGGCAGGCTCAGCTCACAGAAGTTGGCATGATACTGTAGAAATACTCATACCTAATAGGTACTAGGTACATATGCCATAAACACATTCCAGATGGATGGTAACAGAACACCTTGTTAAGAAACATCTATGTACCAACACATTCCCCACAGACAGGAGGGTCATACTGACCCAGGATCAGGACAGGGTCTTTTCCACACAGAGCTTTGTAGGAAAAGAGCGCCAGTCTAGACACTGATCTTGTGGGGAAAAAAGCCTTTTCTGAAAGATCCCTTATCCCTCTTGAAATAAGGGATAAGAGATCTTTCGGAAAAGGTGGCCCATACTGGATGAAGAAGGTAACCTAGTGACAGATGATGTGAGGAAAGCTGAAGCACTCAATGCTTCCTTTGCCTCTGTATTCACGGACAAGGTGGGCTCCCGGACTAATGCGCTAAGTGATGCAAGATGGGATGAAGATGGACAGCCCTTGGTGGGTAAAGAACAAGTTAGAAACTATTTAGAAAAGCTAAACGTACACAAATCCATGGGTCCGGATTTAATGCATCCAAGAGTACTGAGGGAGTTGGTAAATGTGATTGAGGAGCCTTTGACCATTATCTTTGAAAAGTCGTGGAGGTCGGGAGAAATCCTGGATTATTGGAAAAAGGCAAATGTAGTGCCCATCTTCAAAAAAGGGAAGAAGGACAATTCAGGGAACTATAGGCCGGTCAGTCTTACCTCGGTTCCTGGAAAAATCATGGAACGGATCCTTAAGGAATCCATTTTCAGTCACTTGGAAAAAAGGAAATTGATCAGGAATAGTCAGCATGGATTCGCAAAGGGAAAGTCGTGCCTGACCAAGCTGATTAGCTTTTATGATGAGGTAACTGGCTCTGTGGACATGGGAAACTCACTGGATGTGATATACCTTGACTTTAGCAAGGTTTTTGATACAGTCTCCCACAATATTCTTGCCAGCAAGTTATGGGAATGTGGATTGGATAAATGGACGGTAAGATGGATAGAAAGATGGCTAGAAGGCCAGGCCCAGTGGGTTGTGATCAATGGCTCGATGTCAGGATGGCGGTAGGTTTCTAGCGGAGTGCCCCAAGGTTCGGTTCTAGGACCGGTTTTGTTCAATACCTTTATTAATGACGTGGATGAGGGGATGGATTGCACCCTCAGCAAGTTTGCAGATGACACTAAGCTAGGGGAAGAGGTAGATACGCTTGAGGGCAGAGATAGGGTCCAGAGTATCTTAGACAAATTAGAGGATTGGGCCACAAGGAATCTGATGAGGTTCAACAAGGACAAGTGCAGAGTCCTGCACTTGGGACGGAAGAATCTCAAGCATTTTTACAGGCTGGGGACCAACTAGCTAAGTAGTAGTTCTGCAGAAAAGGACCTGGGGGTTACAGCAGATGAGAAGCTGGATATGAGTCAACAGTGTGCCCTTGTAGGCAAGAAGGTTAATGGAATATTAGGTTGCATTAAGAGGAGCATTGCCAGCAGATCCAGAGATATCATTATTCCCCTTTATTCGGGTCTGGTGAGGCCACATTTGGAGTATTGTGTATTGTTATGGGTCCCCCACTACAAAAAGGATGTGGACACATTGGAGAGAGTCCAGCGGAGGGCATTTATCCAATCCACATTCCCTTAACTTGCTGGCAAGAATATTGTGGGAGACGGTATCAAAAGCCTTGCTAAAGTCAAGGTATATCACATCCACTGAGTTTCCCATGTCCGCAGAGCCAGTTACCTCATCATAGAAGCTAATCAGCTTGGTCAGGCACGACTTTCTCTTTGTGAATCCATGCTGACTATTCCTGATCACTTTCCTTTTTTCCAAGTGCCTGAAAATGGATTCCTTAAGGATCCCTTCCATGATTTTTCCAGGAACTGAGGTAAGACTGACCGGCCTATAGTTCCTTGGATCGTCCTTCTTCCCTTTTTTGAAGATGGGCACTACATTTGCCTTTTTCCAATCATCCATGATTTCTCCCGACCTCCATGACTTATTTGGCTTTGGTGAGGCCACTTCTGGAGTATTGTGTCCAGTTCTGGGCCCTCCACTACAAAAAGGATGCATTGGAAAGGATCCAGCGGAGGGCAACCAAAATGATTTGGGGGCTGGAGCATATGACTTATGAGGAGAGGCTGAGGGACTTGGGTCTGTTTAGTCTGCAGAAGCGAAGAGTGAGGGGGGATTTGATAGCAGCCATCAACTTCCTGAAGGGAGGTTCCAAAGCGGATGGAGAGAGGCTGTTCTCAGTAGTGACTGATGGCAGAACAAGGAGCAATGCTCTCAAGTTGTGGTGAGAGAGGTCCATGTTGGATATTAGGAAAAACTATTTCCCTAGGAGGGTGGTGAAGCACTGGAATGGGTTACCTAGGGAAATAGTGGAGTCTCCATCCCTAGAGGTGTTTAAGTCTCGGCTTGACAAAGCCCTGGCCGGGTTGATTTAGTTGGAATTGGTCCTGCCTAGAGCAGGGGGCTGGACTTGACGACCTTCTGAGGTCTCTTCCAGTTCTATGAGTCTGTGATTCATTTTCAAAGATAATGGCCAAAGGCTCCTCAATCACATTTGCCAACTCCCTCGGATGCAAAGGGTCTATAAAGGGAACTGCAAAGCAGAACAGCAATTAGTGCATGGCAGAGCTCAAGCAGTGCAGATCGGGAGACTAGCTGAGGAAGCTGTCTCTAGTGGGGGAAGCCCTGTAGGCAAGTGGGGAAACAGAAGGAGAGACACCAAACAAGAGGGTGCCAAGATGGGTCCCTGGTAAAGGTATACCCCAGAAGGGGTTTGTATTTCACACAGAGTATGACTTGACTGGAGGACTGAGTAGTCAAGAGACTAACAATCTAAAGGAGTTTAGAGACACAGACTTGGACATACAGGGGAGCTTGTGGGAGGTGTCACCCTATCACAGATGGGTATTGGGCAACCTCATTATAACAAAACAACTGACACGAACTGCTGTACAGCACTTCAAGCTAAAATGCAAATATCTCACTCCTTTCCCATTTGGTAGAGATGCAAACTGACCTTGTGTAATCCAGGAATAGGTCACCAGCCTTTACCTTTTCACTGCTGCCTTCTTTCTCTTCCCAAAGGTCTGAATTTTTTAACTCATGACTTTTATTAAATCCCAGCACGGTGCAGATCACAGCTATAATTTTTCTCTCCCCAACTTCCCACCACAAATCCATTCTAAGTGAGTGACATTTGCAAAGTGTATTTTCACAGACCTCCATAATCCCTTCAGAATATTAAGACTGCATTACTTTGTCTTTGGTTACATTAACTTCAATTTTCCTTATGAGTAAGTATTTGGCTAAAAATTAATATAGTGAAGTTGAAAAGAATCTTATGATAGGAAAAGACTAATTTCATCTCTGGCTGCTCAGATACCAGAGTACACTGGGGTTAATGTAATTAACTTACAATTTTAGCCCGGGTTGTGTACATACACTGAATTTCCCTGCTGGAAACAAGATTAGATTTTATTACACTATATATCCTGGTTATCTTCACCATGCTTCCAATATTACTTCCCTCAATGACTTCAAGGCTCTCTGCTGCAATGAAAATGCAGAACCATCTGGTACTGAGCCCATGCAGTTTATTTAAGGATTTAATTAAATGCTCTAAATGGTGAGCTTCTAGGAATTAACATTTTAAATGTGACTTATTGCAGGTTTAATATTGTCTTAATGCCAACCTGGGAAACTCCATAGCCAAGTTGTTGACGTTTAAATTGAATTCATCTGGGTGGCTCCAGGGGGACTCATTAATTAATCTAAACAACTAATGGGGATTGGTTCTGACTTTTGATGAAGATTATTTACAGAGACAATTTGCAGTGAATAAAGAGTCACAGTAGGCAAATGTTTAATTGAATTTTTAAAAAAGGGACCTCATTGTCTTCAATATCAGGGATGCATCTTGTAAGTAAGCTTTGAAATACATTGAAAGGGGACAATTGCTTGAAGCTTTCCTAGTTCAAGCTAACAACAAAGAGAATGGGTAATTACATTTGCCTGTGTAATTTGCAGCTTGTGAGGGGACAACAGGTCTGTCTAGCTCATAGTTTACACAGAAAGAATATTTCTAAAAGGAAACTTTGTGTGTTACCAAGAGCAAGTTTCTCTGTTCGGAATGCAGAACTTTCCATCCAAACAACATCTGGTAGAACTAGGGTGAGTGTGTGATCTCATTTATACTGGTATATTCCAGATTAACTCTGATGAAGTCACAGGAGTTACTGTGAGTTGACAACAGTGTGACTGAGAAAAGAATTTGGCCCATTGTCTCTTTTCTATTCCGCTGTGTGCAAATGGAAATTAGCCCCCTGCAGCTCATGTTGTGCCAGAGATCAGTAGCTTGCAACACAGTTATTTGTCAGTGAAGTGCAGTACCAAAATGTCACCCATCTCTCGGTCCATTGACTTCCAGTCATTAAAGCACTCAACCTATTGTCTTAAATAGGGCATCTTTCCAATTCATTTTACTGGGTTTTAATTTTTTAACTATTTTACTCAGCTGAGAACTCCCTGTCCCTGCACCTCCCTTTGTGTCAGAATTCTTGGCATCAGAGACCCAGTGAGAACATTGCAGTGCCCCAGTGATCCCATCTGGTTCAATAATCCCTTGAGGACTATTTTTATCCAGAACAAGTTAGAGCAAATCCTAGGCTGCTTTACATCACTTCAGAGGCTGGAGTGACCCTGAGTTACCACTAGAACTGGGGGTAGAGGGTGGGAGATGCTGTACAAAGTTGTCTTTTCCCCAGCATGTTCAGGTTTGCACCAAGAGGAGCTCAGCCACATTCAAGAATCAAGCCGATTCTCTTCTCTGATTTTTCTCTGTGATGGATTGGATCACAGCAGTCCCCTTGGGGCTGTTATCTCATATGCTGTCCATGCACTGAACATATTTCTAACTTCACGTACAAGAATGCTACATTCACAGAACTAGAATATGTACATTCAGCAGATTATAATTTTTAAAATGTTACATGATGCATTTTGTGTACATATCTTCAAATTATGCATATTCATATTCAAAAGCCAATTTTCTTGAAGCATGGGGGGTCATAAGAATCTCTACTTACGATTTACATTTTTGATCATTTAAAAATCCATCTCTTCTGAAACGACGAGCTTCCAAACATCATTTCTTTACATGGTTGGGCACAACCAGAATGCTAATGTAGAAAGGAATTGAGGGGGAGGGTACAGTAAGAATATGCACATAGCCATTAAATCACGGAGACTAAAGCATCCAGTCCTGATCAGCCCTGTTGGATACTGTCGAGAGCATTGCCAATGGCTCAGACACCTAGAGAGGAGCTCTTTTATGCAAACACCTCCAGTAACAGCTTTTGTGGATCTGACAGACAGAGTGGTTAAAAATTATACATTCAGTAGGTATCCAGTAGAGAGATATTGTTCAGCACTTCTGAAGAGGGGAGGTGGAAACTCAAAGACATTTTGAATTGTCTGAAGGGAAAAGGCTCTCAGTCAGACAGGATGGATTCCAAAGGTAGATCAACTAGTATTGTAGGACTATTGCCAATATTATTCCCTTCTTCTTCCTCTGTGAAACTGGAGAAGGAATTGAACTTACATGAAAATAGACTAGAAACAGGAGGAAGGAAAATCCCAAGGGAAGAGATAAGAGGCACAGGCTCAATGTAGATGAGAGGATGGTCAGAGAGTGATACTTTTCAATGGAGTGAAGATTTCAAAATACACAGTCTCTCCTGCCACTTTTAACTTCCCTAAGTCTCTCCTGAAGTGATGTGACTAGATGTTAAGCTTATTTCATTTTCTGTAATACTGCTGTTTTTTAGATCAACCTGATGTTAAAAACATAACATATTTAAGAAACCAAAAGACAGCTTATGGTTTCTTTTAATTTATTTGAAAGGAAAAGGACAATTTCAGAACAAAAGTTACCTTCTAAGGAGAGAGTTACAGCCCACTAAAGGAAGGGGCTGAGGTTTTTTCCCAAAGGATATGTGTACTCTACAGCATAAGGTCGAATTAAGACTCGCCATTTCAGGTAAGTTAATTGCGTAGCTGAAGTCCAAGTACCTTAACTCGAATTTTGGCGCTGTCCACACTGCAAGAAGTTGAAGGAAAAACACTCTCCTTTTGACTTCCGTTACTCCACATGGAAGCAGGACTACCGGCATCAACCAGAGTGCTCCTCTCAGTTTGAATTACCATATCTTCACTAGACCCACTTATTCGAATCCTAGAAGATTGAGAGCAGCAACTTCAATCTTCTCTGTGGTGTAGACATACCCTTAAGATTTCAGTTAGGATCTGAGGTACACTAGGAACTGAAAGTATAACAACAGGTAGCATTACAAGCAAAATAAAACAATTGGTAAATTATCATTTTACTTGACCTTTAAAGAACTTCGCAGCTTCATGCAGAACCCAAATAATACATGATAGTGGGCCTCATATTTTCCATATTTGTCTTTGGTTGTGTCTTTTCACTACTGCCATCCGCAAGAAATTAGAATCCCTTTTGTTTCTTCCCTCTTGGTTCACCTGCTTCTGCTGTTTATTCTATATCTGAAGTCAACATAACCCTGTTAGTCCTTTCACAACTGACAGCTGTGGAATTGACACATTTCAGCATCAGTTAGTCTTTCCAAAGCATGAGTGCCTGAAGTCCATTTAAACAGTACTATCATCATTGTATCACAGGAGAATGTGGGTGAGTGCAGGCAACTCTGTGTAATTTTTATTTAAAGACATTTTTTAAAATGTGCTAGAACCGCTGAGTGAAATCTGCTTCAGTCTCTGGTGTGACATTTCTGTGACCTGAAAGTCTAGTGTTTTAGTATTAAAAGAAGCTGGGTCGTTAGAGCCTATCAGGCTCTACTTCCTGTTTCACATGAACACCTTAGGCCGATTGATGTTAGTGGAATTATGTGTGGGATGAGGATTCGCTCATCACTAGGGAAGGTTTCAGAATCTGGACCTTACTTTGTAATTCTAGTCTCTTAAATATCTCTTAAATTAAAGATTAAAAAGAAATCTCCTCCAGTTTACACCTGAAAATGAGATGCTCACTGGGGATGCATCTGTACAGCAGGGCTTAACTCGAAATAAGCTATGCAAATTGAGCTATGTCAATTGCGTAACTTATTTTGGAATAGCTTATTTCAAAATTGGGAGCATCTACACAGCATTTATTTTTAAATAGAACACTCGTCCTCCGACTTCCCTTGCTCCTCGTACAATGAGGATTACAGGAGTCAGAATAAGAAGTCCTCCAGCTTGACAATATTTCAATATTATTTCAAAATAACTGCCTGCTGTGTAGATGTATCCTAAGAGGGTTAAACCAACCATCCAACCAAAATCCAGAGTTTTGGCCAGAAAAAAAAACATAGACCTCACCACAACTCTGTCCGTATATGGAGGGAAGCCTCATTAATAGTCATGAAACCAACACCAGAGAGTAACTTGAAAAGCTGACCGCTATTGGGGAGTCTTGCCCTGACATCTGATTTCAAGGAAAATGAATCATAGGGCTGTGCATCAGAAGTGATTGATTGATTGATTGATTGATTGGTCGTGTTCCCAACAGAGCTAGTGATCTACAGTGGGTCCACATTTACAGTGAACAAAATATAGCTAGTGCCTTCAAATCCTTGCTCATGCTAGTGAGTCTTCCTTTCTCCTTGTAATCTCATTGATTACAAGTGTTCCAGGATCAGTCTTTATTTCAACACTCATTTCTGATATGTGATGCATTCTTATTTAAAGTGCCATATTACTGTATAGATGATCTCTTATAAAAGCATCTCAGACATACTTGTCAGAGATGCCATTTTTCTCACTTTTATTATATATGTTATGACATTTTAATAGTGGTTATTATGTATGAATCAACTTAGTAACCCAAGTGCAGTTAGTGGACTTTAAAAATACATCCTATTCTATGTCTGTAAAATGTACAGAGATAGGACTTAGCCACAAAGCAGGAGCTGGATCTGGACTTTAACAAATGTATATTCAGTGGTGAAAGTGACTTAACATTTCTTACAGGTACTGTCCAATCACAAGCAGGGTGCCTGCTAGCTCTTCGAATAGCTCCCTGCTGACTTTTGCAGCAGCTCCATCAGCTCTTGCTGGAGCTGCGCACCAGGGTCCAAATTTAAAAGTTTGAAGATTTTTAGATCCAGGTTCTGATTCAGATCCATCTCTCCAAAGGATCTCTATTCTTGGAATACAGTCAGGGGTGGAGTCCAGAATGTTCTTGCCTAATGATGCTGACATTTCAAGACTCAGGTATTGTAGCACCTCTCTTCTCCAGTGGGTATCAGTTTATTGCTGCTATAATATGTGCAACTTTTAAAAAACATAGAATACATGTTTTAAATTCTTATCAGGAAGGTGAAAGCGCAATTGGAATTGCAGCTGGCAAGGCATGTGAAGGGTAAAAAGAGAGGTTTCTACAGGCATGTTAGCAATAAGAGGGTGATCAGAGAGGGTGTGGGGCCCTTACTAGATGAGGGAGGAAACCTAGTGAGAATTGATGTGGGAAAAGCTGAAGTGCTCAATGCTTTCCTTGCCTCTGTCTTCACAGACAAGGTCAGCTCCCAGACAAATGCACTAGGCAATGCAGTATGGGATGGACAGCCCTAGGTGGGGAAAGAAAAGGTTAGGAACTATTTAGAAAAGCTAAACATACACAAATCCATGGGCCCAGACTTAATGCATCCGAGGGTACTGAGGGAGTTGGCAAATGTCATTACAGAGCCTTTGTCCATTATCTTTGAAAACTTGTGGAGATCGGGAGAGATCCCGGATGATTGGAAAAAGGCAAATGGAATGCCCATCTTTAAAAAAGGGAAGGACAATCCAGGGAACTACAAACCAGTCAGTCTTACCTCAGTCCCCAGAAAAATCATGGAGGGGATCCTCAAGGAATTCATTTTGAAGCACTTGGAAGAGGGGAAAGTGATCAGGAATAGTCAACATGGATTCATGAAGGGCAAGTCGTGCCTAACCAATCTGATTAGCTTCTATGATGACGTAACTGGCTCTATGGATATGGGAAAGTCAGTGGATATGATATACCTTGACTTTAGCAAAGCTTTTGATACGGTCTCCCACAATATTCTTGCCAGCAAGTTAAGGGTAAATTGACTGTAAGATGGATAGAAAGCTGGCTAGACAGTCATGCCCAATGGGTAGTGATCAACGGCTCGATGTCAGGTTGGTGGTTGGTTTCTAGTGGAGTGCCCCAAGGATCTGTTCTTGGTCTGGTTTTGTTCACATCTTTATTAATGACCTGGCTGAGGGGATGGATTACATCCTCAGCAAGTTTGCAGATGACACTAAGCTGGGGGAGAGGTAGATACACTGGAGGGCAGGGGTAGAGTCCCTGACTTAGACAAATTGGAGGATTGGGCCACAAGAAAACTGATGAGGTTCAACAAGGACAAGTGTAGAGTCCTGCACTAGGGATGAAAGAATCCCAAGCATTGTTACAGGCTGGGGACCAACTGGCTAAGTAGCAGTTCTGCAGAAAAGGACCTGGGGGTTACAGTGGATGAGAAGCTGGATATGAGTCAACAGTGTGCCCTTGTAGCCACGAAGGCTAATGGCATATTAGAGTGCATTAGGAGGAGCATTGCCAGAAGAGCCGGGGAAGTGATTATTCCCCTTTATTTGGCTCTGGTGAGCCCACATGTGGAATATTGTGTACTGTTCTGGGTCCCCAATTACAGGAAGGATGTGGATGCATTGGAGAGGGTCCAGTGGAGGGCAATCAAAATGATTAGGGGGCTGGAGCGCATGATCTATGAGGAGAGACTAAGGGTATGTCTAGTTCAAACTACGGTGGCTAATGTAGGCATTCGAAGTTGCAAATGAAGCCCGGGATTTAAATATCCCGAGCTTCATTTTAATCTTGCTGGGCGCTGCCATTTTTAAATCCCCGTTAGTGCAGACTCCGTGTCCGCAGCTACATGTGGCACGGAGTAGGTAGTTTGAATTAGGCTCTCTAATTCAAACTACCGGTTCACCTCGTTCCTCGCCCCCAGCAAGATGCAAATGAAGCCCGGGATATTTAAATCCTGGGCTTCATTTGCAAGTTCAAATGCCTACATTAGCCGCCCTAGTTCGAACTAGGGTGGCAGTGTAGACATACCCCAAGGGATTTGGGTTTCTTTAGTCTGCAGAAAAAAAGAATGAGGAGAGATTTGATAGCAGCCTTTAACTTCCTGAAGGGAGGTTCCAAAGAGGATGGAGAAAGGTAGTTCACAGTAAACAAGGAGCAATGGTCTCAAGTTACAGTGGGAGAGGTCTAAGTTGGATATTTCTCTAGGAGGGTGGTAAAGCACTAGAATGGGTTACCTAGGGAGGTGGTGGAATCTACATCCCTAGAGGTGTTTAAATATCAGCTGGCAAAGTCCTGGCTAGGTTGACTTAGTTGGGATTGGTCCTGCTTTGGGCAGGAGTCTGGACTTGATGACCTCCTGAGGTCTCTTCCAGCTCTATGATTCTATGATTCTATCTCCAAGCATGGTATGCTGTACCAGGATCTTTCATAAGGTTGGTAACATTCACTATGTGGTTAGGTCTATATTGGCAAGATTTTTCACAAATACTCTTTAACACGAGAGTTTTTGCGTTAGAGTATTTGAATAAGAGAGCGTCTACTCTGGCATGTACCTTTGTGCAAAAGATGTGCTTTTGCGCAAGAGCATCCGTGCCAGTGTAGACGCTCTCTTGCACAAGAAAGCTCCGAAGACCATTTTAAACATTGGGCTTTCTTGCGCAAGAAATTCATGTTGCCTGTCTACACTGGCCTCTTGTGCAAGAACAGTTGCACAAGAGGGCTTATTCCTGAGCGGGAGCATCATAGTTCTTGCGCAAGACGCACTGATTACACACATTAGAACGTCAGTGTTCTTGCGCAAGAACTCCCCGCCAGTGTAGACAGGCAGCATGTTTTTGCGCAAAAGCGACCGTTTTGGCGCAAGATCATGCCAATGTAGACACAGAACGTGAGCATGAGGGAAAAGGATATATACAAACAACCCTAATTAAAAATCTCTCACACTATAATCCCCAGCTTTCTGGAATACATTTTAATTGTCACAGAGTTTAGCAACGAAAAAATGTTCCAATACTGTGCAAATTCCATCATGCTAAGTTATTAGTAAACTTTGTCCTCATATGTTCAATTCAACTGTGATAATCTTGTTGTGGGTGGCTACATTTACTGAAGGCCATTCACACAAATACCTATACAGAAACAATTTTTTTCTGGGATGGTTCAAGGACTTCTTAGGGAAATAGAATTGTTTAGTTTTTGCTAATTTTTAGTTAAGGGGTAAAAACTTACACAACTTACTTGTACTGTTCTATTAGACTCTTTTACAGGCAAAATTATTATGCTGACATACTGCATGACATAGCTACCACATTTGTAATAATTTGGATGGAGTGCATCGTTCCATAAGCAGTATGTGGTTTAAGCATAGAAGGTTCAACAACAAAATTTTTCAGACAAATATTCACAGATAATTTTTTTGGTAAAATGTTTGTCCAGCTTCAGCAATAGCTAGACAACACAACTGAATGGTTTTAAAAATAACGAGCAACCACATATTTTCCTCTTCAAATAAAACAAACAGCATTATACAGGCATTTAAAAGAACAGCTCTAGCCTTAATGTTTTGCTATGAATCAATGGAATTCCATCACTGAAAGACCCAAGAATCCTTTGAGACTTTTACTAGCCCCCAGGGGACTCACTTATACATTTGTCATTTTTCAATCCATCCCTTTCAATCATCCATCTTATTCGTGGGCTACGTCTAGACTGGCATAATTTTCCGGAAATGCTTTTAACGGGAAAGTTTTCCGTTAAAAGCATTTTTGGAAAAGAGTGACTAGATTGGCACGGACGCTTTTCCGCAAAAGCACTTTTTGCGGAAAAGCGTCCGTGGCCAATCTAGATGCGGTTTTGTGCAAAAAAAACCCCAATTGCCATTTTCACGATCGGGGCTTTTTTGCACAAAACAAATCTCAGCTGTCTACACTGGCCCTTTTGCGCAAAAGAGACTTTTGCCCAAATGGGAGCAGCATAGTATTTCCGCAAAAAGCACTGATTTCTTACAGTAGGAAGTCAGTGCTTTTGCAGAAATTCAAGCGGCCAGTGTAGACAGCTGGCAAGTGTTTCCAGAAAAGCAGCTGATTTTCCGGAAAAACTAGCCAGTCTAGACACAGCCCTGGAGTTTTAAAATGTTCTTTCAGTTGCCAGCCATCTAAGGGTATGTCTACACTGCCATCCTAGTTTGAACTAGGGTGGCTAATGTAGGCATTTGAACTTGCAAATGAAGCCCGGGATTTAAATATCCTGGGCTTCATTTGCATGTTCCCGGGCGGGCACCGTTTTTAAATGCCCGTAGTTTGAACTACCTGCCCGCAGCTACACGCGGCACGGACTAGGTAATTCAAATTAAAGCTCCTAATTCGAACTACCATTATTCCTCCTGCAAGGGTTATGTGCCTTGTCCTGCCCATCTCTTGTGAGAATGAGTTAGGCCAGTGGTCACCAACCAGTAGATCGGGATCTACCGGTAGCTCTTGAAACCTCTGACAGGTGATCCTAATTGTCTTGGCCAAGCAGCTATCAGGCGCAACACTTCAGCTGCCCCACCACCCACTGCAGTGCCTCTCCTGCCCTTTGCTTTGGAGCTACTCCCCCCCGCCCAGGAGCCTCCTGCTTGCTTTGCAGAGCAGGGAAGGGAAAAGAGGAGGCGCTGATGTCAGGGTGCCCCCTCTCCCACCCTGGATTCTAGCTCCACAGAATGGAGAGGGAACAACAGAACTTGGGATGGAGTTTGCTGGTTGCTTTTGAGAGTGGTGCAGGGGCAGGGCAGGGATGAGCCTGCCTTGGTCCCATTGCACCACCCCCCAGAAGCAGTGTCCAGATGGAGTCAGCATTCCAAACCCCTGCCCCAGTCATAAACCCCCTCCTGCACCCCAAGCCTCGGCCCCAGCCCTGAGCCCCCTGGATCTAAACTTACAGAGCCCATACCTGAACCCCCTGTCACCCCAGGCTCAGCTCAGAGCCCCTCTCACACTCCAAAACCCTTAGCCCAAGACCAGAGCCTGTGCCCCACCCTTCTGCCCCTCCCTGGTGAAAGGGAGGGAGGACAGAGTGAGCAGGGGCAGGGCCTCGGAGAAGAGGACCGAAGGAGGCAGGGCAAGGGTATTTGGGTTTGGGGTAGATCCTGGATTGCACTTTAATTCAAAAAGTGATCTGGGGCTTAAAAAGGTTGGAGACCCCTGAGTTAGGCAGTAGCCTCACTCCATATGGGTATGTCTACACTAGCCCCCTAGTTCGAACTAGGGAGGCTACTGTAGGCATTCGAAGTTGCAAATGAAGCCCAGGATTTAAATATCCCGGGCTTTATTTGCATCTTCCCATCCGGTCGCCACTTTTAAATCCCCTTAGTCTGAACTAACTGCCCGCGGCTACACGCACCAGTCAAACGTTAACTCAAACTAAGTCCTTAGTTCGAATTAACTGTTACTCCTTGTGGAATGAGGTGTAACAGTTAACTCAAACTAAGGACTTAGTTCGAGTTAACGTTTGACTGGTGCGTGTAGCCGCAGGCAGTTAGTTCAGACTAAGGGGATTTAAAAATGGCGACTGGACAGGAAGATGCAAATAAAGCCCGGGATATTTAAATCCCGGATTTCATTTGCAACTTCAAATGCCTATAGTAGCCTCCCTAGTTCGAACTAGGGGGCTAGTGTAGACATTCCCTATACAATGTCTGGAGGAAGAGCCAATGGTGCCTTTTGAACAAATTTTGGTCCACTGGTTAGAGCACTTACTGGGGGAGTAGGAGTCCAGGGTTAAATTCCCCCCTCAGTTTAATGGGAGAGAAGTTTTGAAAAGGGGTTTTTTTTGAAAAAAGAGAAGTTTTGAAAAGTTTTAACCCCAGAGCTATGGGATATTATCATGTGGGGCTCTCTAAGGCTGTGTCTACACTGGCATCCCTTCTGGAAAAGGGATGCTAATGTAGCACTTTGGAATAGGCAAATCCGCGGGGGATTTAAATATCCCCCACGGTATTTGCATTAACATGGCTGCCGCTTTTTTCCAGCTTGGAGATAAGCCAGAGAAAAGCGCCAGTCTAGACGTGATTCTCCGGAAAATAAAGCCTTTTCCGGAGGATCTCTTATTCCTACTTTCAATAAGAGATCCTCCGGAAAAGGCTTTATTTTCCAGAGAATCACGTCTAGACTGGCGCTCTTCTCTGGCTTATCTCCAAGCCGGAAAAAAGCGGCAGCCATGTTAATGCAAATACCGCGGGGGATATTTAAATCCCCCGCGGATTTGCCTATTCCAAAGTGCTACATTAGCATCCCTTTTCCAGAAGGGATGCCAGTGTAGACACAGCCCAGGTCTCTCTTACTGATGCTGTTCAGCTGTATACAATAGCAAAAGAGCAGAGGGACTGGCGCCTGAGCGTCTCACCTCCCAAGTGGGTGCCCTAAGGTCTGCACTCAAGTATCTCTGTCTCACTTCCTGACCCAGTGATTGGCAGATCAGGTCCTGCAAGCAAGATAAGACACTTCTCTGCCTCACTTCCCCTAGTTTGTGTCCCGATGCATAACGTGAAGCTACATTGCACCTGCTCCAATGCAGAAAAATAGGCACCAAGGAACTTAACTTTAGGCACAGAATAAGTTTAGGTGGCATCCACATGGAGTTTGTGGATTGGAGTGGTGCCTTTGTAGATCTGGGCTAGAGATTACATGACTATACGAACTTACACACGGAGTTTTGGGCAGAACAGAGGATTGAATATAGGTCTCCAAAGTCTAAGCTACCACCCTAAAGTCTTAGGGTATGTCTACACATCAAAGTTAATTTGAAATGTACGGGCAAACCACTATTTTGAAATAAATTCAAAATAGCAGAGCGCTTATTTCAAATTTGGTAAACCTCATTCTACGAAGAATTACGCCAAATTCAAAAGAGCTAATTCGAAATAAGTGCTGTGTAGATGCTTATTTCGAAATAGGGGGCCTCCAGCCTTCCCAGTTTCCCCTGGTGGCCACTCTGGGCCAAACCAGGAAAACTCTTCTTCTCTCCCCCAGCCCCGGAGCTCTTAAAGGAGTAGACTCTGGCCACACTGCACGTGCCAGATCCAGACCCACCAGCAATCACTGCCCCTGACCCAGTGGCCCCAGGATGAGCCGGGAAGCGAGAGCCAGCCAGCAGTCCCCCACCCAGTCCCTCAGCACCCAGGAGCCAGCCAGGGGCCGTAGACAGTGGGCGCCCTCCTGGACTAGTGTGGAGATCATGGACCTCATTGAGGTTTGGGGGCATGCACTAAACAGAGGAACGCGTCTGTCTATGGCCGCGTAGCTGCCACCTTGGGCAAGAAAGGCCACAGGTGCACCCAGGAGCAGGTGTGCCTCAAGATAAAAGAGCTGCGGCAGGCATACGCAAGGGCCACTCAGGACAGCTCCATGGTAGGGGCAGACACAATGACCTTTATATTTTTGAAAATACGTGTATTTTATTTGACATCAGGAAGGGGGGTTAGGGAGGGGTACGTGGAAGGCAGGCAAGCAAGCAGGGACACCTGAGAACCGTCTGTCTGGGGTGGGGGGTGTCCCTTTAAGCACAGTATCAGAGGGGTAGCCGTGTTAGTCTGAATCTGCAAAAGCGGCGAGGAGTCCTGTGGCACCTTATAGACTAACTGAAGTGTAGGAGCATAAGCTTTCGTGGGCAAAGACCCACTTTGTCAGATGCATGTAGTGGAAATTTCCAGAGGCAGATGTAGCGCCCCCTCTCCACCTGGTTACCTTCTTTTAGAGCCAATCTCCTTTCAGGTTCGGATGGATAGGTCTGGGTTCTTCTGGATCCCGCCACCTACTCAATTTTATTCTTTCTGATTGATGTACTTGGCGGTGCCTCCACCCCCCTCACTCCTTCCTAGCAGGGTTGCCAGGGCAGCTTGGGAGGAAAATTCTAGCCCAGGATAATCCCCACGTATTCGCCAGATAGTTGGAGACTCCCAGAAAATAACACAAACACATACACTATAATAAACACAATTATATTAAACAGGAGACAATTATAACAGAACAGGGTAAAACATTATTTTTAGGGTCACCGGTGCCCTGCAACTGTGAAGTTAGTGTCCCGTTGGTACGCGTACTTTGTTGGGGCCCTTGATGACTGTTGACCACACAATCCTTCTCTGCAGAGGTTTAGCAGTGGGGCTGACTAGGTCCAGTACAGCCCAAAGGACTCACAAATGGGAGAAGGCAGCAAATCCCTCCACAGTTTAATAGGCTGCAGGTAATAAAATCCCCAAACAAATTCCCTGACTTACTAACTAAAAATTGGTGCACTCACACACTCCATGAATGAGCCTCAGGTTGAGAGATGACTCAGTCTCTGCAAAGGCGCTGCTCTCTTCTCACAGGGGTCCTCTTCAAGCAGGAACCAGGCTGCTTCGGTCCCAGAATTTCCCCTCACCGTGAAGGGGTGCAGGGCTCAAGATGCAGACCACACAACTGCACCAAAATTCAAAACTATAGCCTCCCAGGCCAGCCTCCAGACCCACCCAGCAGGCAGCAGCCCTGAACTTGCTGCTAGAGCCCAGCTGACCATGCAGTGACTCTCTCACCCAGGGAGCTGGAGAGCCAACTCCGCCTGGCTGGGGAAGCCTCCCAGCAAACTCCACAACTGGGAATCAACAGTGGAGACATAAACCCAGCTGAGGGATCCTGCCTTCAGGTCCCTAGAGGCTAGTTCCCAGGGGGAACCCTGCATGCAGGCCTGGGGCTTACTAGCTCCCACACACTCAGTCCTCCCCCTTTTCCTGGCTGGCTCCAGACTCCCCTCAACAATGGTCTCTCCTTCCCCCTGGGAGGGGCATCTCACTCCCTGTGGGTTGCCGGGCAGACTCTGGCCCTGGTAGGGAGGGGGAGCCAAGGCAAACTCAGAGTGCCTCTCCCTGAGCTGCCAGCAGACAAAGCCCCGGGAATCCAAGCAATCTCCTTGGGGGTTACACTCTCCCTGTGCGAAAGTTCTTGCCGTCCTCGGCAAGGGTCATTTAACCACAACACAAACATGCAAGGTCCTTTCCATCAGGTAATAGTATACATTGTTTAGTTGACAATAAATATCATTAGCCAATAAGTAAGTATTGCTGTGTCCACATACAATATTAATTTAAACATAAAATTGTTATTCAATTTACATTAATAACATTCTTACTATATTTAAATAAATGACTTAACCTTGGAGTCTCCATTGTTAACTATCAGACACAAACAATAATAGGCCACCCGCACCCATCTATTTACTAAATGCAGAGGGACAGAGGTGGAGGACCCTGGGACATCATAGGTGAGTTTCTGTACAGGTTTTCGCTCTCGTTCTGAACGTCGAAGTACAGGAGCTTCTTCATTCTCAGGGTTCTCAGCAGTAATGACTGCAGGACAATCAATGATTTCCCTCTCTGCAGGTTGCATGGCTTCTCCCACATCCTCTACAGGTGGAACCATCCTAGCTGGTAAACCACTTGCCTCTTCATGCTGTATTGTTGACTGAGGGGGTACAAAGGGTGCAGCTTCAGGGTTAAGTATTTGAGCTAGAGGAGGCTCAGATTCTCCCTCTCTAACAGTTTCTACCTCACATAGCTGCTCATGAAGCATAGGAGGTATTGGATAATAGGGGAAGAATTCCTCTTCACTGCTACTCTGTGAATGAGGATCATTTTCTCCAGAGGAGGTTAAAGACTCACTGTCTGCCTCCTCAGCAGATTCAAGTTGTGCAGTAAGGGTTCTTTCTGCAGGAACTTTCTTCCTTAGTCTTGAACGAGTAATGGGTCGCCGGGAGGAACCACATTCACTATTTTTCTCTTCACCTATTAACTGCCCCACTGGCAAGAGGTGGTTTCGGTGAATAGTCTTACAAACATTTTTTCCATTTTCCATCCTAAGGCGATATACAGGCAAGTCTGGTAGCTTATCAACCACTATGTAGGTGTCTGCATTCCACCGGTCAGCTAATTTATGTTTTCCAGTGAGACCTAGATTTCGGATTAAGACTCTGTCTCCTACCTGCAGATCCTGTTCACGGACCCGACTATCATATCTCTGCTTGTTAGCAAGGTTGCTTTTTGTGGCTGCTTGGGAGGCCAGTCTGTAAGCTTCCCGCAAGTCACGCCTGAGACTCTGAATGTACTGGAGATAAGTTGTTTCGCTAGCTTCATCAGAGGATATCCCAAAACATAAGTCAATTGGTAGCCTGGCTTCTCTGCCAAACATTAAATAATAAGGCGAAAACCCAGTGGACTCATTTTTAGTGCAGTTATAAGCATGCACAAGGTAACTGACATGCTCACTCCATCTGGTCTTTTGGGATGGATGTAGTGTTCCCAACATGTTTAGCAAAGTCCGGTTGAATCTCTCCGGTTGTGGATCTCCCTGGGGATGGTAAGGAGTGGTTCTGGACTTCCTTATTCCCAGGGTTTTTGTAAGTTCACGAATTAGTCTGCTTTCAAAATCTCTTCCCTGGTCAGAATGGATTCGGGCCGGGAAACCATAATGTACAAAGAATTTGTCCCATAAAATTTTGGCCACTGTACTGGCTTTTTGGTCTTTTGTGGGATATGCTTGGGAATACCTTGTAAAATGGTCAGTAACTACAAGTATACTGGAGTGGTTCTTTCTATCAGGCTCCAATGACAAAAAGTCAATGCACACCAATTGCATGGGTGCATCTGTAGCGATGTTCACCATAGTCGCTGCCTTTTTTGGCAGAGTCTTCCGCTTAACACACCGAGAGCACCATTTGCAGTGGTCTTCCACAGATGCTGTCATTTTGGGCCAATAAAACCGATCTCTGACCAGTTCCAAAGTCTTATCTACCCCCAAGTGACCATGATCATCGTGCAGAGACTTCAACACCATCTCCTGGTATTCTTGGGGTAAGACCAGTTGTTTCCGCACATGGCCCCTTACAGTCTGGGTGGTCCGGAATAACAAACCTTTGTTAATCACTAAACGATCCCACTCTTTTAAGAGAAGAATTGTGCCGGGGGAAAAGTTAGCCTTAGAGATGGGTTTTTCACCCTTTTCTACAGCTTCCAGCACAGGTCCAATATTTGAATCTTTCCACTGAGCTCTTCTCAATTCAGTCGGAGTTAACTGGGGCAATTCAAAAGTCTTTAGCCCAACGAGGTTTGCATAAATGGTAGGTATAGCCTTCTCAGACAACCCCAGTGTGTCAGCATATCTTTCCTCATTTACATAAGGGGACTGCACTTTTCCTATTACAGCCTTGCAGGTGGCACGAATAGCAGGAGATGGTATCTCCATCCACTCAGACTCTTCCTCGAGTGGGTTATGAGGGCGACGGGACAATGCATCTGCGTCTGCATTGGTTTGACCCGAACGGTACTGCAGCTTAAAGTCATAAGCAGCCAAGGCAGCCATCCATCGCTGACCAGTAGCATCTAGTTTAGCCGTGGTCTGCACATAAGTAAGTGGGTTATTATCTGTTTTTACTACAAAGGTCGCTCCATATAGATAATCATGAAGTTTGTCCACAACAGCCCATTTGAGAGCTAAAAACTCAAGTTTGTGCACGGGATAGTGTCTTTCAGAGGCAGTCAACCCTCGACTGACAAACGCCACAGGTTTCCATTTATTCTCATAATTCTGATAGAGAACTGCTCCTAATCCATCAAGACTGGCATCTACGTGTAGTTCATAGGGCTTGGTAGGGTCTGCAAAGGTTAACACTGGTGCAGTGGTGAGTTTCTCAATAAGGGCATGGAAAGCGCTGTTGCATTCCTCAGTCCAACGGTCTCCAAATGGTTCATTCACCTTGAAATACCTCTCATTAGGACTTGCAAGCTTATGTTGGGGTGATCTCTTCCACGTTGGGGGGTATCCCCTTGTCAAATTGGTGAGCGGTCTCACAATGGAGGAGTAATTTTTTACAAATCGGCGGTAATATCCACAGAAGCCTAGGAAAGATTGTAAAGCTTTCAGGTCTTTGGGTACAGGCCAGGTGGTTAATGCCTCAATCTTCTCGGGATCAGTCGCCACACCTTCTGCTGACACAATATGGCCTACATATTTTACTCGGGTCTGACAAAATTGACATTTATCAAGTGACAGTTTCAACCCACTAGCGTCCAGGCGGTCTAACACTTTCATTAGTCGAGCTTCATGCTCTTCCAGAGTTTTCCCAAAAACAATTAAGTCATCCAAATACACCAGCACTTCTAACAAATTCATATCCCCCACTGTCTTCTCCATCAAACGCTGGAATGTAGCAGGAGCTCCTGAGATACCTTGGGCCATCCTCTCAAACTGGTAGAATCCCAAGGGACAAATGAAAGCTGTTTTCTCTTTGTCTTCAGAGCTCATCGGGATCTGGTAGTAGCCGCTTCGTAAATCTAAGACAGAGAACCATCTGCTTCCTGCTAGGCAAGCTAAGGCATCATCTACCCTAGGTACAGTGTATTGATCTGGGATGGTCCTTTTATTCAGTGTGCGATAGTCCACACACATGCGCACAGTCCCATTTTTCTTCCGCACCACCACAATGGGGGATGCATAGGGGCTACGGGATTCAGAAATTATTCCTGCTTCCAATAGTTCTTGGATATGCTTTCTCACATCCTCAATGTCTGCAGGTGCCAGTCTTCGGGACCTCTCCCTGAAAGGCCTGTCATCTGCCAAACGAATGGTGTGTTCCACGTTAAGGGCACACCCCACATCCCATTCTTCAGTGGAGAACACATTAGGTCTCTCGCTTAACTGCTTTTTTAACCGGTCTTTCCAACTGGGAGATACAGGAGAATCACCAAAATTAAAAAGATCAGGATCCAATGCCTTACAGGGCTTTCTGGCTGCAGCTGCAGGGCTCATAACACTCTCTACTCTATACAATCGTGCCAATACCATTCCTCTCCTGATGGCTATGGGATGGTTGGTTTCATTTCGTATTCTGACCATAATGCCAGCTTCTTCCAGCTGTGGTAAGGACAATAAACCTCTCAGAACCATCAGACCACTAGGGAGGTTATCTCCATCAGAGGACTCCATCATTACTGTATGAGGAAGGCTGCTACTGTGCTTCTCAAGTTTTCCCCTCAAGTCAATCTCACCATGTGGGGGTATGGACAGAACAGCTTTGGATACTCTTACTACTTTCCCTAGAGATTCATCGTCAGAGCTATCATGGTCAGAAGGCATTGTGGATGAGCCCAGGGTCAGTTCTCTCCATGGAGGGCGAACCACATCTGGGGTCTTCTGGCCCAAACGACCACAAAGTGTGGCCAAAGATTGGAACATGTTGCTGTTGGTTCCAATCAATATGGGAATGCCATCAGAATTTTGTGTCTCAGGACAAATCAAAGCCAGAGTATCACAATCCTGGAGACATCCAGCCAGTTCTGCAGGAAAACGTAAAGTCACTAGTACATATCCATCGTATGGGTAACTAGCATTGCTAAGGCCCCATATTGCCAATCCTTCTAGAGGATGGATCTTCACTTGAGGGAGGAATTGCCGATGGAATTCTCTAGTAATGATGGTGACCTGAGATCCACTGTCCAGCAGGGCCCTACAGGGAATCCCTTCTACCATCACATTAACTACCGCTGCTGGGCCTATCAATCCTTCTGGGAATGGGCTCCAGGAAGGCTGTTCATAACACAACTTAGTGGAGCTCTGACTGTAATGGCTCCCAGTATGCTCCATTACTGGGATCCTTGGGAGTTTCCCTGTAGCTTCTTTTTTCGTTGCGCTACCTTCTCTTCATTCCTTGGGTTGTCACACTGGGTGGAAATGTGCCCATCCTCGCCACATCGGTAGCAGAATCTCTTGTTCCTTGGGAGGGTCACCAAGGTTTTCTTTACAGGTTCTCTGTTGGGGTCCCTTCTCCCTGGGTGAAAAGGAGGGTACTTCCTTTCTGTCAAAGTTGGTGGAAGAATATCGCTAGGTGACCCCTGAGGCATCTTACTCGTCATAAATTCAGTGAGCTGTGCTGTCAGGGTTTTGAGCTGTTGATGGAGGTCCTCAGTGGTAGGCAGACAAAGGTCATCCTTCAGTTTCTGAGGACCAACGGTCTGGCTCACTGAGATCTTATTCCTCTCTCTAACCGTTCTCTTTTCTTCCTCCTCCCGGACTTCTCGCAGCAGTTGGTGGAATTCTGGAGGACTGTCCAATCGGTCTGCAAGTTTCAATTTCATAATTAGAAAATCATCATAAATGGCACCTCGTATGACCTGTTCTAGTCGTACTCGGTGTTCCTTGCTCCTTTCAGTGCCTTTACGGCGGATGCACAGTTGAAGGGATGGTTCCAATCTGTGAAGATAGGAAGATAGTTTTTCACCTGAATGTTGGTAACAGGATCGAAACTGAAAGTAGAGGTCTTCCCCAGTCTCTAGGCTCCCAAAGGCATCCTCCATCGCCGAGAGATAGTCATCAACAGTGGCAGCAGGCTTGCTGGCTTTTAATGCACAGATTACATTCCCTGCAGGTCCTCGCAGGCTTTCTGCCACACGTTTCCTCTTTTCAGCCTCACTACATTGCCATTCCTGCATCACCTGATTTAGTTGATGCCTCCAAGTGTCATAGTCATCTTCCCCTACAGGCACAGGTTTAATGCCTGAAAAGAACTTCAGTTTTCTGTAAGGGCCTGATTCATATGCTGTCTTTATGGACTCCCCTATTGCTTTTCCCATAGCAAAAATTATTTGGTCTGTAGAACTGGAAGGAGGCACAGGACTACTTCCCAAAAGAGTCCTTAATTCAGTCATGGTCTTCCCTTCCTGCATAAGGAAGTTCCCCAATTTGGACTGAAAACCATTAGTTTCAGATGGTGGGGCAGATGGGGAGGGAAAACGTGATTGTGTTTGAATGGTCACCTTCCATCCGTCCTTCTCTCCATCTGGCAGAATTACATGGGGAGTCACTACAGTAGACAGTATAATCTTGCTCTCTACAAGAAGAGATAAAGTAGCTTCCCCTTGTGCTTTCATCTGACTCCAAACCACACAGGTTCCCCATTCTCTGACATTAGCAATCTCATCTTCAATTTGTCTAATTTCCCATTCAGTGGGTACATTAGTGAGCAGAAAGTGGCGTTCAGGGTCAGCTCCCTCCAGCTCACACCAAGCTATAAGCCTCTTCTGATAATCCATACTGGGAATTTACTTAATATCCCAGGAAGACAGCAGGAGTGTATATAAGGTATGAGTTTAAAAGACGGGATCCCAGCGGTGCCTCCAATGTAGCGCCCCCTCTCCACCTGGTTACCTTCTTTTAGAGCCAATCTCCTTTCAGGTTCGGATGGATAGGTCTGGGTTCTTCTGGATCCCGCCACCTACTCAATTTTATTCTTTCTGATTGATGTACTTGGCGGTGCCTCCACCCCCCTCACTCCTTCCTAGCAGGGTTGCCAGGGCAGCTTGGGAGGAAAATTCTAGCCCAGGATAATCCCCACGTATTCGCCAGATAGTTGGAGACTCCCAGAAAATAACACAAACACATACACTATAATAAACACAATTATATTAAACAGGAGACAATTATAACAGAACAGGGTAAAACATTATTTTTAGGGTCACCGGTGCCCTGCAACTGTGAAGTTAGTGTCCCGTTGGTACGCGTACTTTGTTGGGGCCCTTGATGACTGTTGACCACACAATCCTTCTCTGCAGAGGTTTAGCAGTGGGGCTGACTAGGTCCAGTACAGCCCAAAGGACTCACAAATGGGAGAAGGCAGCAAATCCCTCCACAGTTTAATAGGCTGCAGGTAATAAAATCCCCAAACAAATTCCCTGACTTACTAACTAAAAATTGGTGCACTCACACACTCCATGAATGAGCCTCAGGTTGAGAGATGACTCAGTCTCTGCAAAGGCGCTGCTCTCTTCTCACAGGGGTCCTCTTCAAGCAGGAACCAGGCTGCTTCGGTCCCAGAATTTCCCCTCACCGTGAAGGGGTGCAGGGCTCAAGATGCAGACCACACAACTGCACCAAAATTCAAAACTATAGCCTCCCAGGCCAGCCTCCAGACCCACCCAGCAGGCAGCAGCCCTGAACTTGCTGCTAGAGCCCAGCTGACCATGCAGTGACTCTCTCACCCAGGGAGCTGGAGAGCCAACTCCGCCTGGCTGGGGAAGCCTCCCAGCAAACTCCACAACTGGGAATCAACAGTGGAGACATAAACCCAGCTGAGGGATCCTGCCTTCAGGTCCCTAGACGCTAGCTCTCAGGGGGAACCCTGCATGCAGGCCTGGGGCTTACTAGCTCCCACACACTCAGTCCTCCCCCTTTTCCTGGCTGGCTCCAGACTCCCCTCAACAATGGTCTCTCCTTCCCCCTGGGAGGGGCATCTCACTCCCTGTGGGTTGCCGGGCAGACTCTGGCCCTGGTAGGGAGGGGGAGCCAAGGCAAACTCAGAGTGCCTCTCCCTGAGCTGCCAGCAGACAAAGCCCCGGGAATCCAAGCAATCTCCTTGGGGGTTACACAGATATAAATATGCAGGCCAGGATCAGGCTGGAGATGACTAGGTGGATCCAATCAAGGAGGCACAGGCCTCAGAAAATCCAGTGGTGGGTAACAAAAATGATTAGGGGTCTGGAGCACACGACTTACAAGGAGAGACTGAGGGATTTGGGCTTGATTAGTCTAGGGAAGAGAAGAGTAAGGAGGGATTTGATAGTAGCTTTTAACTACCTGAAGGGAGATTCCAAAGAGTATGGAGAGAGGCTGTTCTCAGAGATGGCAGAACAAGGAGCAATGGTCTCAAGTTACAGTGGGGAGGTCTAGGTTGGATATTAGGAAGATCTATTTTCTTAGGAGGGTGGTGAAGCACTGGGATGGGTTACCTAGGGAGGGGGTGGAATCTCCCTCCCTAGAGGTTTTTAAGTCCCAGCTTGACAAATCCCTGTCTGGGATGATTCAGTTGGGGTTGGTCCTGCTTTGGGCAGGGCAATTTAACTTGATGACCTCCTGAGGTCTCTTCCAACCCTAGGGTATAAAAAGTAGCCGATTGTTATTTTCTGCAGTTTGAACCTCACCTTTTCTCCAGAATTCTGGATGTGCTGGCAAATTTAGCCAGGAAATGGAATTGGAATCAGTTTTCAGCAAGGAATCTCCTGTAAGTACTATGTCACATGTTGGTGTTATTGATCCCTGGTTTGTGTTTAATTAAACAGTTATCAGGGGTGTTCAGATTCTCCTGCAATAATTAAATCACAGTAGTTTACTGAATAATTATAACAGTGAATTGTTGAGATCAAAAAACCGCCAACTGAGGCAACAAGAACTGTGTTGTTAAATGAATCCAAATAATGCATGTTCACGAGACTGTAAAATGATATGGAGGTAGATACCCATCATTCAGCTCTGCAAGTCTGCCTCTTTTAGGTGAAGTATATTCCTAATCTCACCTTCTTGTTCTTTCATTATTACTCTCTGTTTTCTTCTCCAAAAACAAATGTTGCTGCTATCTTTTGTTTTTACCTACCGTGCGCACACTGTGCTTTGCCCTGGTAATAAATAGATTTGAAGGCCGAAAGGGAATATTACACTCTCTTTGTCGGACCTCCTGTATAACACAGGCCCTAGAGCTTCACCCAGTAAATCTTGCACTCTGCCTTTGTTCACTCCGAATCTAACACGTCTTTTGTATTAAACAAGCCTCCCTTGTCTGGATTACCTCACTCTTAGTGCAGGTGAGCCTGAAGTGGAATTAGCTCTGACCCCTTGGACTTAATATTTAGATTGTCTTCTTTACATTTTTAAATGCCCTATTATATTCTCCCTATGCAAAATGTGAACAGATTGTTTCAGTCACAATGACCTTTATTTGTTAAGAGAACAAACATACATTTTTCATGAGAAAGACACACAGTATGTGGATGTCTCTTCTGTTACAGTCTGTACTTAACCGAACACACAATGGGTTCCTGTCTCTGCAGACAGCAGTGTCCTTAGTGGATGAAAGAGGCAGTGTGGAAAATAAACCCACACAGGGGGATAATATTTCTCCTTCAATTTGTTGGACCTACATGATTTTGAAAGCCTCTTTTAGTTCATTTCATGCATGGTCTTTCCGTTCTACCCAGAGAAGAATAAACCAACTCCAGTAACTATAATGCAGATCTTAAGATAATTGAAAAGATTCCAGAAAGCTATGGTGAAGAATTTCAATGGTAAAAATAAGAGTTGGGTGCTGAGCGCCCACTTTCACTGGGAATTGGATTCTTAAAGGTGCTTTGAAAATGTCCCACAATGTTTTTAGTATTTCACAAGAGAGTTTGCCAGTTACGGTTTAATTAATGATGCTGCATGCTTGATTGTACATTTATATTTATTCTTTATCCATGTCAGTCTCTACAGACAATGTAGCTTTTAATATACTGGTGCTTTATGTGCATGGAGTGGGGTTTTCAAACATTTTTAATTGATTAAGAAGCACAGGCTCCATTGATAGTCACTGAACTGCTTTGGAAAATGAGATTTAGGCTTCTAAATCAGTCATTGCAACACTGAGCTCAGCAATACCTAAATGCCTTTAAAATCTGTTTGCAGTGTTGTTGTCGTGGTGTTGGTCTGAAAATATGAGAGAAATAAGATGGGAGAGATAATATCTTTCCTTGGACCAGCCTTTGTTGGAGGAAAGTGTGATGGGGCATTCCATATGCTTTATGTAAATATTCTTATGCTCTGAATATGACATAACTGGGATATGCTTTATGCAGGATGGCTTATGCAAGATATCTTTGGAAACATTATGATGTACTGAATATGATACAGGCATACAAATAGAATAAACATTTTGTAGTTGAAGTAGGGAATAGTAGCCTGTATTTCATATTTGGGACTGGTTCCGTTCAATATCCTCATCCGCAATGTAGATATTGGCACAGAGAGTACACATGGGTGAAAGATGGGCAGGGAGGTATGGAGATATATGGAGGGTGGTTCCCAGGGACAGAGTGGTGCCCAAATTGCATTGGTGGGGAATGAGGGGATTTAATGGAAAAAGTTTTAGGATAGTGGCTGCAGGGGAGCCAGTCACACAGCTGCTCCTTTTGCTGCGTTAACAGTGCCTCCAGCAGGTTCGCTTGCTGCTCCATAGTGCTTAAGAACTGCTGCATGATCTCCTTCCCCTCTCTCCTGTCGCTATCCCTCCAGTCCTGCAATTTTTTGTGTTTGGCATCTGTGTGGCTCAGGACGACTCTCAAAAACTCCTCTCTAGCCTTTCTTAGAATCACAGGGTTGGAAGAGACCTCAGGAGGCCATCGAGTCCAACACCCTGCCCAAAGCAGGACCAACCCCAATTCAATCATCTTAGCCAGGGCTTTGTCAAGCTGGGACTTAAAAACCTCTAGGGATGGAGATTTCACTAGCTCCCTAGGTAAACCATTCCAGTGTTAACCACTCCCCTAAGGAAATAGATCTTCCTAATATCCAACCTAGACCTCTCCCACTGTAACTTGAGACCATTGCTCCTTGTTCTGTCATCTGTCACCACTGAGAACATCCTCTCTCCAGCCTCTTTGGAACCCCCCTTCCCAAACACTGATGAAGTCCAGCAGCTCAGCATGACTCCAAGCAGGGGACCTCCTAGTGAGTGGAGCAGGCACGACCAGCTGGAGAGATGCGCTGGGAACACTATGTGCTGCTGAGCAAACAGGAAGTGGACTTTCAATTTCAAAAAGAATGCAAGGGCCGGTCTTGGTCACCTGAGCAGGGCAGTAGGGTTCAAGCAGATGACCGGAGAGGACAGAACAGGTATTGTGGGAAGGGTGCTGGAGGCCAGTCAGGATGCAATACTACACTACGGTGTCCACACTGACACCCCAGTGCGGTATCCAGAGTGCAACAAGCTCTATGCTTCTCTCAGAGGTGATTTACCTAGAGCACACTGACTGCAAAGCTAGTGTTCACCAAGTGCCTTGCCTGTGTGGACACTGCAGAAGGTACAGCACCAGGGGCTGATTTACAGAGCAGTAACTTGCCAGTGTAGAATTGGCCAGAGTTGCCTTGGTTTAAATCCTGTCCTGGTACATTTCATCTGTATAAAACTCATCTTAGCTATTTAAAATAAAATAAATAGAAAACTAGCTCTGAAATAATAGTGAGCTGAGCCATTATCTTGACCAACACTGTTACTCTATAAATACTGAGACTGGCAATGAGCTGTGACTAGAACAATTCCCCATTGTTTAGATGCTTTGGATTTTTAACAGATCGTAGTATTTATACAGCTGAAGGTAGAGACAAAATAGCTGCTCTCTCCTTTTGACAAACCAGGTCCCTGAAAAGTCCAAGTCCAGTGGGGTCTCTGGGAATTTAATTCTCTAGCTCTTGATGCATGGGGTGGGGCTCAGCGCAACACTCCGGCTAAGCAGGGTTTATGAGGCAGATACGATCTTTTCGGTAAGGGAAGTTTGCATTTGTCTATTGTGAACTGGACTAGTTATGAACAAAAGCAATTACACACCCCAGGGGCTGACGACGCTTGCTAGATTTAAATGTCTCACTTGGTTCTGGTAAGAAGTTGAAGCAAAGATTCCTGAATTCTGAGACTGTCTTTTCCTATTATCCTTTAAAACACCCAGCTTTCCTACTAACGAGGTTTGTCAACTTCTTTGGTTTTAATACTTTTTTTAAAAAGCTGAAATTATGGAAAAAATTAAATGGCTGTCTTCTTGAATATTATCTTCCCAGTTTATTGTGTGCCCTCTCTCCCCTTCCCTTCCTGGAGAGACCAGCCATCACATGAAAATGCTTTTCATCACTGCAAAATTTGATGCCCAAAATAGCCCCATGGTTGCCCTAGCAACTAGCATTTATTCCCCCTTTCCTTCCCCCCCCTTTGCATATTGCTGCATATTTCTATCATCTCTTTCCAGGCACAGTTCATAAACACGGCTGCATAATAAAGAATGTTATCACCAATGACTTACAGCCCAGCTGCTGCAAATAAGATATGAAGTGGCAGGGAAATACAATTTCATGCAACTAGGACAACAGATTGATTGGGTGCCCTTCAAATTTGATGCCACTTCTTTAAGTCTGTCCAAATAAAAAAAAAGTTAGTTCCCCCATCTTTTCCTGGTAACAAAAGACAATAAAAGCAGGAGATAATTCATAGGGATACTCGGTATGGCTGAAGCAACCTTGCCCTCATACACTGAGGACTTAAATGGATATATGCCTTCCTCCCCACCCCACCCCATCCCACCATACCCCACCCCTTCTGCCCTTCCCCAGCTCTTCTTCACAAAGCTTAACCCTCCAATTTGGTTATCTTTTTCATTAGCTTCCCTCTCAAATTATTCAAATCTGAATAGGAGATGGGAATGGCTAGCTTACTACAAAAGGTCATTTTCACCCTTTTGGTAATTGTGCCTTCTTACCAAATCTTTAGAATGGGCCACATCTACCCTGACTGAATTAGCCTTATTAGCACTGGTCCTCCACATAGTAATGCGACGCTCCCATCTTTGTGTGTATAACTCTCTGCCAGACTGAAGCTTCCACTTTATGCAGTTGATGACTCCTGTCAGGGGTGATCTAGACAGTGCTTGGCCCTGCCGTGAGGGCAGGGGGCTGGTCCCTTCCAGGTCTAGGGTTCTGTGATTCTATGACATGGGCTGTGGCCCGTGAAAGCTTATGCCCCTCTGATACTTGACTCCATTTAAGTATACAATAGTTATCCTACTGTGTACATCATTGTCAAGGGCAAGATACCAGACGAGATGCAAGCCTAGTCTGAGAAGCCCACAGTACCAGGAAATCTGCAGTGATGGAGAGCTTGGGTCTGCTGTTCCCCCTACATCTATATTAGGATGGAGTAGGGGCACAGATATAGAAAAGGAAAGGAAAGGAAAGGCTGGACCAGCTCTCTCCTTCATTTTAATCCTCAGAACACTTCAGTTCACAAAGACCAATGACAGACACATGATATTATACTTGGAATGTGTATTGAAAATGTGTTTGATCCCCTTTACTGCTTTATTTTGGCAATACAGTAGGGATTCTGAGGAATTTACAGGTGTGAGCTCATGGTCTTCCCCTCCCTTTCTAAGCACAGGTTTCACCCTTTCAACCCACAGTTCTATTTGATATTGCATCCCATTCTGAGCTCCTAATTGTTAAAGAAGCCGGACTGCTTTCCCCAACATGAAGGCTGTTGAACCTGGATACAATATTATACTTCACTTCCTGTTCCAAACTGGTGCAGTTGATTTAGGACACATCTACACAATGGGGCTAAACTCAAAATAAACTATGAACTTGAGCTACGCTAATTGTGTAGTTTACATTGAAATAGCTTATTTCGACTTCTGGCGCTCTCTACACAGCAGTTATTTTGAGATAAAGCCCTCTTCCCCCAACTTTCCTTACTCCTTGTACAATAAGGGTTACAGGAGATGGAGTGAGCAGTCCTCCAGCTCAACATTATTTAGACATTATGCAGGATTAAAGGCCTCATTATGTCAAAATAACTGCTTGTGTGTAGACGTGGACTATGTTATTTGGAATAATGTCAGTTATTCCAAAACAACACTGCTGTGTAGACATAGCTTTAGTTGGGGTTGGTCCTGCTTTGAGTATCTTCAGCCAGTGGAGACAGTAAGTGGCTACAATCATCTTAAAATGTTTCCCTCTGCCAAGTAGAATAATCTCTGTCTTGTTTGGGCTTAGCTTCAACCAGATATTCTTCATTCATGAGCTGTTTTTGAGCTAATATTGGGCCAGCTGAGTAATAGTGGTATGGTCATGTAGCAAAGCATAGTCAGAGCTAGGTGTTGTCGACATGTTATTGGCACTTGAGTCTACGAGGTCTCAGAAGTTCTAATTATCTGTCTATATTAGAGTGCATCTGTGTCTGCCTGTGAGTCTGTTTGTTCAAGAACTCCTCTTAAACGGTAAGAGTTAGGGCCACCAAATTTGGTAGGCAGCTTCCTCTTATCACAACTTAAAGCAAGGTCAGGGCAGGACAACCAGAAGCTCCAGGGAAAGGACAGTTTCCCATAACATGCAAAGGGAGGGACATATGAGTGTGGCCACTGGGGGCAGCGAGTCTGCAAGAGAGCAATCCTGCAGAGTGTCCACTGCAGTCCACTGTGCCACCAGCAGAATGGCCAGCCATGCTGTGGTTCCACCATCTTCCTTGCCAGCACATGAAGTAAGTAGTCCCCCTGCTTCAAACCCTTTTCCTCCTCCCAGCCCTTGACCGCAGCACCAGCGGGGGAGAGAAGAAGGACCCTTGGCGGTTGAAGGACTCAGGGGAGAGAAAGGACACTGCCCGCCCCCTGTCCTGAAGAATGCAGGTAACACGGGGGTAGTCTGCTTGTGGCTTCATAAAATGTTGGCGCTTCATGCCCAGTCACCAGGCAGACTCTGCCTCTGCAATTCCTTTTCAGCATTAAGTGCATTTGCAAGAGAAAAGGATCTTTAACAGTTCATTTGCTTCTTTTACCAATTTCCCATTTTAAGAGACGAAGGATTATCTAGTGGTTAATGTCTGCTGTAGGACTCAGAGGCTGGAGCCCGGATAGTATCTCTGGTTGTAATATAGACCATGTAAACTTCTGTAAAGTCCACATTACCTCACTGTGCCTCACTTTTCCCACCTGTAAAATGCGACCGTGAACCTATGTCAAAAGCTTGGAGCCAAATATCTCTGAACTACAGGTATTTGGCAGTGGTATCTGAAATTTGTAATTTGAGCCCATCTCTAGTGAAATGAATGTAATTCCTCCCTACCTCCCTTGGGTGCAATGATGCTTATGTCCATGAAACATTTTGTCATCCTCGGATGTAAGGCAAACAGGGCAAAGTATCGATCTCTTTAATGGTATGGGGTGATTTCAGATCAGGTGTGACCAGGTGCAACTCCACAGAAATCAATTGATTGATACCAGCTTAGAGGTTGGAATTTGCTCAGTGACAATCTCTACAGCAAATAAAATGGTTTTTCAGGCAGAGACGTACAAGGGAGCAAACTAACTCTATGGGAGCAGCAATCTTTTTTTTCATTTCACTATCCCTAGTAACAAAGAATAAGGAACAGAAACCCAGAAAACACAACACGTGGGAAGGCAAAGGTTCATGCACTGAATAATCTCTTCATTTTCTTTGAGGCAAGAGTAGCTCTTTAATCTATTGAGGGTCGTTCTCCCCCGAGTGAAGGCCAAGTTCAAGAAGGCTGCATTCCTTTTAATTTCCTTTAGATGTGAATGCATGGATACAGAAACCAATTTATCCTTCTTGCCTTGAGTAAATAAATAATGATAAAAAACCTCATGTGCCCTATAACTGCCCCATAATATACAGATTTCTAAACTTCACGTTCTTGGACCTAAAACCTTAAACCCCATTCTCACCATAAAACATCAGCAAAACTAGTTCCATGATTAATTTCCATAATCTAGGAGAACATAAAGGAGAGAAAAATGATGGTGAAAAATGACACCTTATTTATTCCCCCCTAACTTCCTTTTCCACTGCCACTCTATGTTTTTGTCATTGCTGGTCAGACACCTGCTCCCCACTTTATAATCTGCAGAGGTGATAAATTCTTGTATGCACCGATTACCAGTGACTGCATTCACTCCATGTCAATCTGGAAACCAGCAAATTCACTCACAGTTGCCATTCTTTGCCCTGCAGGAGGAGGAAGAAAGCACTGATCTTGGGAAGCTGCCTCTCTCCTCCTTTTCTGATGTCAGGGATGGAAAAACCATTATTCAAACAATTCCACATTAGCACCCACATCCAGTAGAAACACAACCACTCAGATCTGCTATTCAGCTTTCTTAGGAGGGGAGGGGGCAGGGAAGGGAACAGAATTTAAATGAGCTGGGCCCATGGCCTCAGCATGGCTAAAGAAATGTTTTAAACAGCATGACGGGGGGAATACTCCAAATTAGAATACACCTTTCAAAAACCAACTGAATAATTTTATCTGCAAAACAAGCCACTGAGCTGCCCACTGATGGACTGATCTTTCCAACACAGGGGCCACATCAGGGCCTCACTTAAATCCCAGGCAGCCCCATCTGAGTTGTACCAATCGGTAAGGGGATATTCGGCTCTGATTTTCTTTCTGTTTTATTTTTTAAAATCATGATCATGCTGAGCACTGTGAATCTCTGGTTAGTTAGACTATGAGACTGCAACTGTGGATGGCTTCACTTACTACTTGCTCTTGTGTCATAAAAGGTGATGATCTAAAAATGGGCACATGCTATGGTCAGGAGAAGAGAAGCTGAGTTCATTAGCTCACTGGCATAGCTCCACTAAAGTTGATGGACCATCTCCAAAGCTAGTATCAGGCAGTATAGTTCCATTGACGTTTTAAAGGCGAAGAAGCAATGCCTTTAGTTTACAGCAATTGCGGATCTCTCTCTTTAAGAAAACCTCTGCACTCTTTAGGGAGATAGCACCTTTATTCGGTAAACAGACATATTGTCTGTCTATAGAACCCCTTGGACCTGGGAGACTAAGCTGTACATACGAGACAGCTTCATGTTCATTGTTGGTCTTCAGTAAATTATAACAATGGATGCTCCTACCCAGCGGAATTCAAAGAAGCACCTCCTTAAAGAGCAAGGTCACCATAGAAAGGTGTGAGTAATGGGAATAGTTTGCTTTCATGGAGTTGTGTCCCCTCAAGCTGAGATAGGTACTGCAGTCCTTTAGCACTGAGAAGAAAGCAGCCTCATATACACGTTGGTGAGTTTACTGGCCTTTCAGAAGCAACTCCAATGAACTCTACCTAGTTCATCACTAGTTTTAGATTGCTCCTGCCCTGTGCTGCAGTTTGCAGTTGGAGAAGTGAAGTGGGATGAAACCGCTGCATGCAGCCATCACCACTTCCCTGCGTTGTCCAGGACCAACTGCAGCAAACCACATCCCTTTAAGTCAAGTGTTCTAGTCTTTGATTCTGTGGCTCCACACTTTGTATAGAATCATAGACTCCTGGGCTGCAAGAGACCTCACACAAACTGGATATAGAAATTTCCTTTATTCTTTTTTTTGGGGGGGGAGGGAGGGGTGACATACAAGGGATCTTACACTCTGTTCTCTTCTGTTCCCTGGATTTGCTCTTTCCTTTGTGCTGGTTACAAGGCATTTGATTGAATTAACTTAAGTCGGCAAATGTATTGTTCAGGGAGCTGTGGCAGAAATGACTTGGGGTAGGTCTACACTACCACCCTAGTTCGGAATAGGAAGCCTAGTCCGAACTATCTAGTTCGTGCCGCGTGTAGCCACGGGCACGGAGTCCGCACTAGCGGGCATTTAAAAATGGCGGCGCACAGCAACATGAAAATGAAGCCCGGGAAATTCAAATCCCGGGCTTCATTTGCAAGTTCGTATGACTACATTAACCACCCTAGTTCGAACTAGGTGGTAGTGTAGACATATCCTTGGTGTGTTAGTCGGCAGGTTAAGTAGCTCATGGTAGCTCCCGCTACTTCTTACAGTTATCAGGCGCCACTGCACCAATTCAGGACCATGCAGCATCCAAATGGCCTGAGGGATGGTTCCACTGGCATCAAAGCACCTGGAGATTAATATTCATGAAGTCAGGAGAACCCAGGAAGAATTTGACACAAGCTACAGTGGAACATGCATTGGAAATAGGGCTCAAATAGACAGTATACTTTAAAACAGAGCATCCATGTATTGCTGGAAAGAGGGAATACCTCTGCCTCCTGAGCCTAGATTATCGTCACTTTCCAAATTGAGGGTTGGGCCTTGATATTTATAAAACCGTGCAAAGCCCATGAGAGCTCCCAGTGAGCTCCTACAGCCTTCTCTTCTGCACCCACCTTCCCCTGCCTGCAATAAGGAGCATTGGGAAGAAACTCAATTTATCTCCTGAACAGAGATTCAGCATCCGTGACTGGGTCCTGCTGTTACACTGCACTAGCAAGGCCCCAGTGCAGGACGGATTTTGTTTGGCTAAGGAGGAGCAGGGCCAGGGCAGCCGATATCCTCATAGGCCACTGGGCAAGTTGTTGCGGGAGGAAGGAGGGGGCACTCCTGGAAGGGGCGGGACCATTGGAATGAAGTGGTGGAGCCAGGCAACTAGTCAGTCCTCAACACCATCTAGACCAACATTCCAGCAACGATTTACAGGGCCTGGGGTGCTGGGTGGCATTGCTGCTGCAGTAGCAGTGATGACGCCAGGACCTGGGCACTTTTGAATCTCCAGGCCCTGGGGCAGTTGCCCTCTTTGCCCACACTGCTGGCAGGCCATGGCAGGGCCCTCTTCCTTCCTCTCCCACAGCTGCCAAGCCTCTTCTCCTTCCCCATCCCATCAATCTCCATATGCCCATAATGGCAGGGCTCCATACTGTCACTCTGGGATCATATTGATTCAAGGGAGCCTTAACACTCATTTGCGCATGCAAACACACACCCTCTTCTCCCCTCAGTGGTTGCCCTACGACAAACTGATGGGAGTGAAGAAGAAACATTCCCTGTCCGGGGATGACTGTCCACTGTAGTTTAGTTTCTTGTGGACATACGCACACACTCCCAGCTCCTCCCCTCCTCTCCCCCCCCCCCCCCCCGAGCTCTTGTAGATACATCTCATTAATCTCTGTATTAAACATTTTCTCATTGAAATTTTTATTTTAACTTTGTATCAAGACCTTTTAGGGTTGCCAGGTGTCTGGTTTTGAACCAGACAGTCCAGTATTTGAGCTTTTTGTTCAGGAAACAAATTGAGAAAATATAAATGTCTGGTATTTTCTAAATAAAATGTAATGTAGATTGTGATGTAATGTCAAGTGTGTCCTTTTATATAGAAACTTTGTATACTTTCATATAGAACACTGAAACTTTGTATTCTCTTTTTACATAGAAACCTTGTATCTTATATGCTTTGTACCCCCTTTTGCTTAATTGATTTTCCTGTTGAGTGAATGAAGTGTGAATGGATAAGACATGAAGACAAGCACCTCCCTGCACTTTTAAGCCAGATCCAAGAACAATGAGAAGAACTATGGGACCTGTGAAGTGGTCCCATTGAAAGAAGACTGGACCTATGGAATCCTTGGGAGTCAGCAGCAAGTGCCTGCTTTTGGAAGCACCCTTTGTGAAGGTGAATGTGGCAGCATTAAGGTACCACCCAGAAGAAGGTGCCACAGATGTCTAACTGCATATGCATACTATTACTCTCACAGATGATGCATGTGCATGTGATGACTAACTGGTGTAGAGCTGCATGAGAGGGAAGACACTATAAATCTAAGGCATCTTGTAGAGGGACCCCGGGTTTTCATCTTGTCAACATGAGAGCATCAATCCAGATCAGTAGAAGCCCGGCTCCATTCCTCCCCCACTTAACTCACCTGGCCAGTGCAGTTAGGGAGAGCAACTATTGGTAACAACAAGAAGATGGTGTGTGTGTGTATGCTATATCATATGCATATGTAACCCTTATGCCGGGTAGGCCTGGCAGCAACCAAGGCCGGGTTCAATATCTTGGGGTCCATCTCACACAGAACCAGCACAAGCCCCCACCCAGTAACCTGGGAAATTCACTCACCCCTGGGTGCCTCTGAAAGGCAATGCTTCCCCGTTCGCAAGCACAGAGAATGAGTGTAGGAAAGAAACATTTAATGAAACAGAGAGAGAAGTCATACAGCATTAACTTGGGAAAATACCATAAACAGAGTTCATAACCCAAACATGAGCTAAGCCCCCCGCCAAGAATCACCTGAAGTCCCAAAGTCCCACACCCCGAAAGTCTCTGTCCCTGGTCAGTGCCACCCAAAGTCCCAAAGTTCACCCGCAGGGTTTCACCTCCCAACCTGGGTAGAAATGGGGATGGGAGAATAGATAGGGGGCACCTTACGAGTCACTCCACCATGCTCCACCAGCTGTCTTGTTCCACGCCACTGGACGCTCCACTGGTCGCCTGCCACAGCTCCTACCAACTGCGCTACACCGCTGGTCGCCTGCTGCCACTCCACCCCTGCCGCCGCCATACCACCAGTCGCTGCTCCTTGCCTGCCGCTTCTCCGCGCCACGCCGCTGGTCGCCACTCCTCGGCTGCCGCCACTCCGCACCTGCTGCTGCTCCACGCCATGCCACTGGTTGCGCTCCTCACCTGCCGCCACTCCACGCCTGCTGCCGCCACGCCGCCAGTCGCTGCTCCTCGCCTGCCACTTCTCCGTGCCACGCCGCTGGTCGCCACTCCTCGGCTGCCGCCGCTCCGCACCTGCTGCCACTCCACGCCACGCCACTGGTTGCGCTCCTCACCTGCCACCGCTCTGTGCCACACCACTGGTTGCCACTCTTCGCCTGCCACAGCTCCGCGCCACACCGCTGGTTGCCGCTCCTTGCCTGCCACCACTCTGCGCCATGCCACTGGTCGCCGCTCCTTGCCTACTGCCGCTCCATGCCATGCCGCTGGTGGCCTCTCCTTGCTGGCTGCAATGGGTCTGGCTCCCAGCCAAACCAGCGATTTCAGCTCTTTAGTGATTTCAGCTCTTTAGCCACCACCTGGACTGACAAAGGATTCCAGCTTCCACTGGACTAGCAAAAAGACTCCTCATGAAGTCTACTTTAGGTCTCAAGTATCAGAGGGGTAGCCATGTCAGCCTGAATCTGCAAAAGCAGCGAGGAGTCCTGTGGCACCTTAGGGTATGTCTATACTACCACCCTAGTTCAAACTAGGTGTACGAGGTGTACCGGTAGTTCGGATTAGAGATCCTAATCTGAACTATCTACTCTGTGCCGCGTGTAGCCACGGGCACGGAGTCCGAACTACCGGGGCTTTAAAAATGGCGGCGCCCGGTAAGATGCAAATGAAGCCCGGGATATTTAAATCCCGGGCTTCATTTGCAACTTCGGTTGCCTACATTAACCACCCTAGTTCGAACTAGGGGGCTAGTGTAGACATACCCCCATAGACTAACCAAAGTGTTGGAGCATAAGCAAAGACCCACTTCATCAGATGCATGTGGGTCTTTGCCCACGAATGCTTATGCTCCAACACTTTGGTTAGTCTATAAGGTGCCACAGGACTCCTCGCTGCTTTTGCTTTAGATCTGTCCTTAAAACAAAGGGGGAAAGGGGCAGGTTGGGCCAGTCTTACAGCTCACACTTGGCAGGTGTGAAGCAGGCTAACTCAAGCCCTTTAACTCTTCCCCCCAGCTCAGTTCACTCAACTGTGGAAGCGGGGAGGCTTGTTCCTCAGAGACGTCTTACAATGATGGTGGTGTCTCTCCTGCAAGCACTGGTGGCATGTTTTACAATTCCCACATGATTTAGGGGTAGCATGATTTGTAATCCCCACAACAGCCCCAAATTATTTACAATACACCACATTCCATTCCAACACTGATCCTCCAG
Organism: Pelodiscus sinensis; assembly: GCF_049634645.1. Taxonomy (NCBI): domain Eukaryota; kingdom Metazoa; phylum Chordata; order Testudines; family Trionychidae; genus Pelodiscus; species Pelodiscus sinensis. Next base: position 7,176,564 of record NC_134730.1, on the reverse strand, counting down.
CAGTCCTGGCTGACTTGGATTTACATAGCCACACCTCGGATTCCCTCCCCATCCTGGCATGAGCTGTATTTACATATCGACCATTAACAGTTAATTATCTTGCACAGCTAAACAATTGTAGTGGGCACACTCACCCCAGGGCAGCTCACTCCTTTTAGCTGGCTGATAGTGTTGACTGCCATATGTGTGTAATACTAATAAATGTGGCATTTTGCTTTTTGCCCCAGAAAAGATCCCATGCAGTACTTTTAAGAACAACACTCTAACCCAATGCCTCCCCCTTCCCCTAAAGCCAGGCACTCCCAATCCCCCTCCTTCCTCGTCTGCCCCGCCCCCCACTCTAACTCAATGCCTGGGTACCAGAGCCGCTGCCACATGCTTCTCCCTCCAGCGGCTGGGATGCCGTGCACAGAGCAGCCATCAGGCCGCACTTAGAGCCTTATAAAAATGTAGTCACGGGCCTTCCTATACATTTGTCCATCTTACTGGGTCAAGGAGCACTTTGGGTGAGCAAAGCCATTTTATCGGCATGTAAATTGCTGTGCTTCTGTGGACAAGATCATGCTGCTCAAACACTTTCCCCTCACGAGTGGTTTGTGGGTCTAGGGGTAGAATTCTTGCTTAGGATGTAAAACGGGTGGGCAATCATTTTGAAAATTTCAAAAATTTTGAAGTGGCCTGAGCCACACTGGGGGGGGGGCGGGGCCTTAAACAGAAGGGGTGGGCCAGGATGCTTCCAGGCTTCCCCATCCACAGACCATGATTGGTATCGTGGTCGGGGAGCCCCTTTGCTCTTTTTTGGGGGGAGAGGAGGTTCAGTATTTTTGTTTCAACCATCTGGCAACCCTAGCCTGGGAGCAGGGAGCATGTGAAGTGCAGGGGAGCGCAGGGCGGAGGAAACTTCTCGTGCTCCTCCTGCCCCGAGGCCAATCAGGGTTTGGGGCTGGGAGAGCGCATTAAGTCTCCTCTCACCCTGCCAGGAGCACGTGGCACTTCAAAGAACTGCGTGCTCCTGGCAGGGTAGAGGAAACTTCCTGCACTTCCCCCAGACACCCGGCCCCAAGGGGAGCGGCAGGGCCTCTGCAGGCCTGATCAACCTGCTTGGTGGGCCGGATCCAGCCTGCAGAGGCCCCTTTATAAAAGGTGCTGAGTTCAAATGCTGGAGAAGATTTTGCTGTGGCTTTCTTAAATTGCAGCAGGGGAGGTATAAGTTGGGCATTTGGAAAAACTGTCGGGCTGGTTAAACATCGGAGCACATCGCCCAGGGAGGCTGGGGCATCTCTGCCATTGTCGAATTCTGAGAGCAGATTAGATGAACACTTGTCAGGGTCTCGTTCTGCCTGAGTGCAGGGCACTGGGCTTGCTGATCTCCAATTCTAGGATTTACATTCAGATGGCTAGAGAGGCAGCTGCTGTGCAAACACTTGGACTTCTCCAAGAACAGCTGCCAGCCTATGGCGGGGGGAGGGGGGGGGAGCTGCGGAGGCAGCTGGCTGCAGTGCTGAAGCAGGGCAAGGGGAGGAGTGGAATGATGAAGGGAGAACAGGGACAATGGAGGCAAGAGGAGTAAAGGATGGAAGAGAGTCATCGGGGCAGTGCAGGGGGAGAAGCAAAGGAGGGAAACTTAGGTGGCAAATAATGGACTCTTCTCCCCAGGCAGCCATGGAGTAAATGTCCTTTACGTGTCCCCTCTTTAGAGAGGCCAGCCTCATTCACAGGGGGAGGGGGAACTTGCACCCTGCACTACAGCACTGGGAGCTAAGAACAAGCATCCTTGCTTTCTACATTCGGAAATCAATTCTCGCCCAACTTCCACATTGTCTGTTCTAAGCGGAACCAAGTGCACAGGTGTGGAAAAGGGTTGTCCCTGGTCATGAGCCAGGGAGCCTTTTGCTTCTAGGTTTGTGTGAACTGGACAGAGAGCTGCACCAGTGAGCAGAGCGACAAAGCCTCCATGGCCCTGCAGTGACCTGCCCTGTGTGAAACGAGCTGGAGAAAATAATCGGGATCCTAGCAAACAAGCGTCTATATCACCATCCTCAGGTGGGACTCTCTCCTCAGCAGAGGAAACCAAATTGCCCTTTCATCCAAAGAGAAGGTCATAGCCAGGTCACTGGCAGAGCAGGGTGTGAGGAGAGGGCCCGTTTTAATATAGCTTACGCTATAAATAGCCTTTGAGAAAGCAGAGGTCTCCACCCTCCCAGGCTGTCAATGAGGTACCTTCTCCTGTACTAAATTCACTTGAAAGACCACTTTCAAAAGCTTTTTATTTGCATATGCACAGGCCTAGAGAAAAGGGGAAATGTTCACAAACCATCTTGATTTCTACTAACTGAAACCAGTGTAAATCTGTTTTTTATGAATCTCACATTTTGTGCTTGACTTGTGCATAAAACTTCCCCAGATTTACACAACCCAACTCCGTAAGTCATTCCTTTCCCAATCGGGCCTTATATCTTGATGACCTTTTAGGAACCAATGACTGCTTTTCTGTTGTTATCTGTAATTGGAAAAGCACTGGAGATAAGAAAATTTATAGCAAGGAATGATCTACCTGGGAGAGACAATAAAGAACAGCGGCCAGCAGAAACAGAGAAGAAAAAAATACACCTTCTTCTCCACACAACTGCCAACCAAGATTATTAACTTATTTATGCTTTACACACATATTTACACCAACCAGTTCTGCACCTTACCCTTCCATGCCCATGCTGGCTGCACTTCCAAAATACACATATATTCCTAACTAGCATCTGCTCTAGTTTCCTCCTGTTATGAATTTACCTAAACACACACACATTTCAGTCTGAACCCTATAAAGGGCACAAGGCGTTTGCTCCCTCTTTCCCCTCCAGACACCTCATTCCTAGCCTCCCCTCTAAAGAGAATAACCTTTGTATCACATGAAACTGAGTTCTCTTGAAAGGTAATCTGGAACCGGAGTGAATATATGAACATATGTCTACTGGGGAGGGAGGGAGAAAAACCTCAATGAATGCTCATCAAAAGGTGTGTATACATGCTCACACGCACGCAAACACCCGGTCTTGAGGTTAATCACACAGGCACATTAATCACCCTGCCATCACTCACACTAATCGCCACTAACAGGGCTCATTTCAAAGGACAGCATCACTGAACTGCTCATGAACATCAAAACAGCCATTCCCAGCCGGAAGCTTATTTTGTTTAGGAACAAAAGCAGAAAGGTCACACGTGGCCTCATCCGCTTCCCTGGGGAGAGCCAAAAATGGAGGACACGCTTCTGTTATTTTTCGGGAATGAGAGTCAGTTTTAAGATCAGGTTCTGATCACAGTCACAGACATGTAAACCTAGCATATAGCACTGCCTTTGAATTAGGGATGTTACATGTCGGTTAGTTGAATAGTCGAGTAACCTTATTGATTACTCAACTATTCTATAACCCCGGGGACAGGGCCAGCAGCCCCATTGCTGAGGAACCCCCTGCCACTCCGCACTGCTTCCTCTATATGACAGGCAGCAGCGCAGGGTGCCAGGCGGAATTTGGTCCTTGAGGGGAGCCAATGTAAAACCCAGCTCCCCTCATGGACTGTTGTTCAGTGGGGACTGAGCTCCCAGACCGACTGAGTGGGCTGCTTGCCTGCTGCAGCAGGGCTAGGTCCCAGACCCCTCTGTTATTGTTATCATGCTAGCTCTAGCACAGCTAATGGGTGCCCTTCAGCATGCATTGGGAAGCTGTGATGAAATCACAAACCATTGTAATAATCTTTGTACAAAACATGCCTTGTGAGGTGTCCTTTGAAAACTAATAACTTGCTGGTCAATAAGATTATGGTGACGTGTGTGTAGCTACATTATATGTACATATGGGTGAATGCATCCTTGGGGGAGGTAGCCCTGGCCTCTCCGATTCTGTTCGAGGGCCAGCCCCTTCTGCCCTCCCTCTCCCATCATACCTCAGAACATATCCATGGCTGCAACACCTCCAGGGGTCACCAGTCCCAGCTCTGGGTGGGCGGGGGCAGCATGGCTAGACCACCTCCAGCCCCATCATCAGGTGGACAGAAACGCAACATAGTCCCAGGGCCAAGAGGACTGGTGGGGTGTCCCCGGCCTGGGCGAGAGACTTGTGCACACCACAGCCTCCAGCCTGCCTACCCCAGCCTTTGTCATGGCCACCTCAGGCTGTTTGGGAAGGCAGAGTCTTCCCATGCCTATGACACCCAGCACTCATGTATGTACAGTTATGAACATAAGCTGAAGTTAGAACTGAAATGTTTTTATCAGACAAGCCTGGAGAGTGGGTAAATTCGTTTCTCAAAGACAAAGGACAAGTAACACCTCTAGCCAAGCATCATAGAAGTTGACTGGCAGTCTGGTCAAGTGGCCATTCGTGGGCTGTGAAGCAAAACGGGAACTAATAGATTTGCATCTTAAAAATATTGGAACTTCTTCCACCAAAAGACTCCATGTGTCCATCTTCACATCTAGAAGGAACTTTATCTAGCAGTAGCCCTCTGGTATCAGCAATCAACCAGTCCCTAGTGAATCCCAAATTCATAGAATCGTAGAATCCTAGGGTTGAAAAAGACCTCAGGAGGTCATTGAGTCCAACCTCCATCTAAAATTAAGACCAATCCCAACTAAATCATCCCAGCCAAGGCTTTGACAAGACAGCACTTAAAAACCTCTAGGGATGGAGATTCCAACCCTCCCTAGGGAACCCATCCCAGTGCTTCACCACCTCCTAGGGAAATAGTTTTTCCTAAAATCCAACCTAGACCTCTTCCACTGTAACTTGAGACCATTGCTCCTCGTTCTGCCATCTGTCACCACTGAGAACAGCCTCTCTCCATCCTCTTTGGAACCCCCCTTCAGCTAGTTGAAGGCTGCTATCAAATCCCCCCTCACTCTTCTCTTCTGTAGATTAAATAAACCCAAATCCCTCAGCCTTTCCTCATAAGTCATGTGTTCAAGCCCCCTAATCATTTTGGTTGCTCTCTGCTAGACTATCTCCAGTGTATCCACATCCTTTATGTAATGGGGGCCCCAGAGCTGGACACAGTACTTCAAATTTGACCTCACCGGTGCCAAATAAAGGGGAATAATCTCTTCTCTAGATCAGTTGGCAATACTCCTACTAATGCTCCCCAATATGCCATTAGCCTTCTTGGCTACAAGGGCACACTGTTGACTTATATCCAGCTTCTCATCCACTGTAATCCCCAGGCCCAAGTAACAGTTCAACCCTTCAAGGCAGACTCTTTTGACCTGCCTGCAGCCAAGTTGCCTGTTACTTACAAGGGATTTGGACTTTTGGAGTCTATGATGATTATCTCATTCCTGTGTGGGAGAGGACATGTGAGGCAAGTCAGGAGAGTGGAGATGGTCACTCGCAGCAAGGCTAAGCAGGCCGCCACATCTCACCCCTTTCCTGAGCCTTCTACAAGGGCTAGTCTGTGTCCCCAAACTCCCTATGGCTGGACATCCAGACTGGTGGCAGAAACAGATCCCAGACCAATGTCTAATATAGGAGCCATAGATCCAGTCCCTGAAACCCAGACAGAACCGGCCCCACCCAGATCAGAGCCAGCACCAGAGAATGCAAGAATGCAACAAAGCCTACACCTGCAGCAGCAGCTAAACCTGTGCAAGATGCTCTGCTGGAGCATGGAACACAACCCAGTGCATCAGCAGAGAACAATTCACATCCAGCAGAGACACCCACATTTCCTGTCTCACTTCCAGAGGGACCAAGCGTAAGCCCACAACCCAGCAGCGAGCTGATGTCTCCAGCACCAAGGCAGCAGTTCCAGACAGAGGAAGAAGCAGATGAGAGCCTCAAAAGACCTACTGTCTCAGCTCTTCAGACAGGTCCAGGTTGGTTGTAGAAAGAGGACTTCTATACAAAGAGACTTTCTGGTGGGCACAAGGAGAACCAGCATCCTTAGAGATAGCTGCTAATTCCAAATGAGTACAGGATAAAGCTCTTGAGCTTAGCCCATGATCCTAGTGGCGATAGTAGGGTGAAGAGGACCAATCATTCCACTTACAGGGGATACACAAATCTAGGGAAATCTGCCATCTAGGGAAACCTGCTTTTGTGTGGACTGCCATGATGTCCTGTCTTATGAGGTATACCAGGGGGTGGGAAAGCCCTAAGACCAGGCCAAAGCCTCTCTCCAGCCACTCCCCATAACAGAGGTTCCATTCCAGCATGTAGCTGTGGATGTTCTTGCTCTTTTCCCTAAAAAGACACCCAAAGGGAAACAATATATACTGACACTCATGAATTTTGCCACTTGATGGCCTGAAGCAATAGCTCTAGGAACATGAAGGCTAGGAGTTTATGTTGGGCACTAACAAATATTTTTGCCATGATAGGTTGGCCCTCAGACATCCTTTCAGATTCAGGAACTAATTTACTGGCAGAGGCCATGAAACGTCTTTGGGAAGCTAATGGGGTGGACTGCAGGGTTGCCATTCCTTACCAACTTTGCTTAGATTTGTTTGATATTCAGCAGATGGCGTGGTATTTTGCTCAGTGTAATCAACTTAATTTGTGATCCAAACCCAGCTATGTTTGTATTAAATGCAAGGAGAGCTAAAATATTATTACCAATATTTGCAATTTTATGAGAATACAGAAAAGTAGACTGTACTAAATTGTTCCAAAGGAAAAGGCTCACTGCAGAAATAACCTTGCTGAGTTTGACTTTCAGAGTTCAATAAGAGGAGAGGGGGTATGGGAAGGTCATTCTGGTCAGGAGGCTGCAAACTCTCTTGTCTGGACAGGTTTGGCCTGATTCACACACACAGTTCAAAGAGCAGAGCTAAATAGGCATCATTAAGAGCCTATTCTTTTATGTTAATTGTGTCAAGAGTGAAATCACTGGGAGTTGAAATCAATTGAGATTGATGGCAGGAGTCAACAGCCAAGAAGTGGATGGCAGTGGATGGTGACTGACAGACAGCAGGGTGGCATTGGAGAGATGAATGAGAGGCCAGCAGGGCGGTGCCAGAGCGAAGCGACAAGTAGTCAGTAGGGTAGCAGCAGTGCGTGGGGAAGCATTGCCTCTCAGAGGCACCCAGGCGTGTTGTGTGAATTTCCCAGGTTACTAGGTGGGGGCTTGAGCCAGTTCTGTGTTGGATGGATAGAGAGGAACCCTAGATATTGAATCCGGCTCTGAGTGCTGCTGGCTCCACCTGGCAGAAAAGTTACACAAGCCTTTAGTGGCAACGTATTTTAATGTCTCTTGCAGGCGCTTCTGCAGTCCAAGTGCCAGAGTGGAGAACAGCAGTGGGATATATTGCAGAGACAAATGGCCTGCAAGGCTCCAGCAGAGATGCAGGAATACACAGAGGCCGTGTATCATCTGCTTTTGCGGAAAAACTTGCCAGCTGTCTACACTGGCCGCTTGAATTTCCGCAAAAGCACTGACGATCTCATGTAAGATTGTCAGTGCTTTTGCGGAAATACTATGCTGCTCCCGTTCAAGCAAAAGTCTTTTTCCGAAAAACTTCTGCACAAAAGGGCCAGTGTAGAAAGCAGAGATTTGTTTTCTGGAAAAAAGCCCCAATCGCGAAAATGGCGATCGGGGCTTTTTTGTGGAAAAGCGTGTCTAGATTGGCCACGGATGCTTTTCCGCAAAAAGTGCTCTGTGGAAAAGTGTCCTGCCACAAATTCCGGAAAAGGGATGCAAATCAGGTAAGTCAGCATAGGGAAATCCACGGGGGATTTAAATATCCCCCGCGGATTTAAATAAACATGTCCACCGCTTTTTTTCCGGCTTGGGGAAAAGCCGGAAAAAAAGCATCTAGACTGGCGCGATCCTCCGGAATAAAGCCCTTTCAAGTAGGAATAAGAGATGCCTTTGTTAGAGGCAGCAGCATTGCGGGAGGGAGCAGGTAGTTCCATGGAGCCAGCACATGAGGAGAACAGGCTTAAAAGTTGGTTCCCCAGCGTGGAGAGGGGGCAAGCAGCTTGCATGAGTTGATATGCATGGGCTTGAAAGCTGGTTTCCCACATGTATTAGTTCCTGCCTGCCCCCCTCATCCTCTGCACTCCTGCCTCTCTATCAAAGGCAGCAGCATTGGGCTGGGAGGGGCAGGTAGCTCCACTGGGTCCAGTGCTCGTAGGGTGCCAGCTTAAAAACTGGCTCCTCACAGGCACCAGCTCTGCCCCTCCCCTTGCTGCCTTTGATACAGTGGTAGCAAGGAGGGGAAGAGTGTGCGTAGTCGATAAGATTAACTGATAAGCCTTGACTTATTGTTTAATCATGTACTTGACTACACATTGACACACCTTATTTGGAGCTATGATCCAGCCAGCAGCACTTTGATGTGTCTGAAGAAAACAGGACATTTAAGGGGTGCAGGAGGGGCTCAGGGTCATGTTTTGGCTGCAGTTCCACCTGCTTTTCTCCTCCCATCCTTGGTGTAGTCATTCTGCACTGCGGTCATCTCTCTCAAACATCTGTATTTTCTGATTGTTCGTTATGCGTTGATTAGTCAATCCCACATTCACCATGATTGTATTCTTCCAACGTACTAATATTTCAACAAAAGAGCAGTGAAGTAGAAAATGAATTTATTAGCACGTGATTGTATTACTGAGTTCTAGCATAGGCAAAAGTATGTAGCAGTGTTTAATGCAGCTGAGTAACAAACAGGTAGTTACAAACTTAAATAGCACAGATGGCCTGTATTAAGCACCAGTGCTTTGAGGAACACTAAGAATCCTTTCGGGCAGCTTTAAAATCAGTTTTTATTTCCTTTTTGGGGGGGGCGAGTAGAGGAAAGGAGGAGTGAGGGAATTTATTTTGCTGAGTACTAACCTAATATTTTCATTTTCTGAGACTCTTTTCTAAATAAGAAACATTGTATTTTAACTAATCTATGATGCACTAAATTAAAAATGTGCCAATCCTCAGACAGATGTCTCACATTCTAAATGTGAGTATCTATATGCTAAAAGTCGGTACCAATGTGCACTCACATTTTAAAGGAAAGCTGAAAAGAACTAATTTTCAAAGTTGCATAACCAATTTTGTACTTAGGTGGCAAGTCCTTGTTCTAGGAACCTATTGTCATGTTATATGGAATCAATGCTTCTCTGAAACAAGAGATGTAACAGTTATTAGCTACAGCTAGGAAGAAAAAAAAAGGCTTCCACCCAGCTTGCGTCCCAAATCTATCACCCTTGTTTGCAAAGAAGATGCACCTCTATCTGAAAGATTGAACCCCATTCAGAAACACCAGGTCTAACGGAAAGTGCGTGGGGTGACACCTTATAGCCAGTAGGACTATAGAGTTGCCTGGCTTAAGTTAAAATTCCAAGTTTGGCAAGTAGGTTGTTTACATTTATGAAATGGGCTTATTCTAAGGTTTGGAGAGCAGCTGTTAAAGCTGTGCAGATAACCAACACACCTGCTGGGATGCTGGCAGATCCAATGAAAACTCATGCCAAGGCCTGGGCTCAGTGAATACCGACAAATGCCTGGCTGGGAACCAGTCTGGTTCACTTGTGTGTTAGCATTATTAAACTAGATGCTAAAATGATGAGAATGGCTACGTCTACATTGGCCCCTTTTCCGGAAGGGGCATGGTAATTTTTGAAATCGCAATAGGGAAATGCGCGGGGGATTTAAATATCCCCCGCGGCATTTAAATAAAAATGTCCGCCGCTTTTTTCCGGCTTTTAGAAAAGCCGGAAAAGAGTGTTTACACTGGCCCCGATCCTCCGGAAAAAGCGCCCTTTTCCGGAGGAAGTAGGAATAAGATCCTCCAGAAAAGGGCGCTTTTTCCGGAGGATCGGGGCCAGTGTAGATGCTCTTTTCCAGCTTTTCTAAAAGCCGGAAAAAAGCGGCGGACATTTTTATTTAAATGCCGCGGGGGATATTTAAATCCCCCGCGCATTTCCCTATTGCGATTTCAAAAATTACCATGCCCCTTCCGGAAAAGGGGCCAATGTAGACGAGCCCAATGTGTTTAGACCTAGCTTGCAGAATGCTGCATGTATTAATCCTACTTAGGGGTGTCTGTATCTCATGTTATAAGGTAATGTGTAATGTGTGCGCTGTAACTAAAAATGCTCCCATTTTCTGTGCTAAGACCCGTTCTATGCTGTGTCCCTGTCGACAAATAAACCTGGCATTTTACAACACAGGCTGAGTCACTGCTGAGGAGCCTCTCACTTCCCCGCGGGCAGGGAGCACATGGCATGGTGGGAGATGTTGAATTCTCTGAGGCCAGACCTGGGCAGGTCAAATCTGTACAAAGCGTCGTGCTCTGACAGCATGCTGAGAAAGAGTCGACATACCGCCCCACAGTCCTCACTGGCTTCATACTCAGGTCCATCCCTACTGATAGGCAAAACACGCAACCACGTAGGGCACCATGAAATTTAAGATACCAAATTGCTCCACATGTCCTGATGCCCTGTGCAGCCGCATGCTGCCTATGGGCTCAGCCTCCCCCAGCACCATCCCCCAGCCAGCTGCCCAGCTCAGCACTGGTCTGGGCTGCCCCATTTCCTGGCCACAGCTTCCCAACCAGCCCAGCAACTCCCCTCCCCAACCCCCAGCTACTGCCCCAGCCCCTGCTCACCAGGCAGAAGTGAGTGGCCCTCACAGGCTAGAGACTTACCACACAGTGGATGTCTTGAGAGAAGAGGCACTTTCCCCTTAAAAATGCCTCTTCTCTCTGACCGGTCACCTGAGGCTCCTCTGGCCCACACCTCCCTCCCGGCGTGGCTCAAGGTTGCCAACTCTCCTGGCCGAGTGGACCAGACAACACTACAATAAATGGTATCCAGTCTGTCTGGTCCAGGAGTGTTTCTTTCCCCCACTGGGGAGGGGACTGGTATGGGTGCTGGGCTGTATAGAACCCAGAGCAATTCATACAGAGCAATTCCAGAGCATCACCCCCACGACTCAGTGCCATCTTGAATCCTGAACAATTACCCTGAGAGTCCCAGCCACTGCTAGTGATTAAATCAACCAATTGGGCTGGAGAGCTGAATCAGTATTCCCTCATTTTGCCTCCAGAGTTTCATATATACAAAGCCAGTAGTGGCACAAGCTGTGTGCTCAAAGATAAGCGACATTCCTCAGTTATGGACCCTCTGCCAATCTCTTTTTGGATACAAAACGCCTCACACGAGAGATTCAGATGCCTCTGATCCAAAGATGGGCTCTCTATTACATTTAAGTTGGGGAAGATATTAATTTTTGTCCATGTTGCTTTAATCCTATAATGCTCTGTAGCAATCCCATACTATTTTGGGAGACAACCAAAGCCTATGTCAGAAATCGTTTCATTTAATAGACTCAGTAAGATATTTGAGAACTGGAATACTGAAAAGAAAATTAACCACACAGACTGAGGCTAAATTGGAGGCAGTAAGAGGTGCCTATAATAACCTTCACTGAGAGGACTGACTCATCTCTTTTGTTTCCTCAAGCACAGATTATATCTGTTGGGAAACAGACCAAGGAAAATGCTGGCAGGACTCCCCATGTCCCAGACAACTTCTTATTTTAGCCTCTCAATTGTTCCAATCCAAAGACCAGATTCAATATGTAGTTACCAACAGCGCTGGCATCGTTTGGAAGTTTAAACCAGTCTACACCATTCTTTTGATACATAGGAGCAAGGGAAGGATTCTATCTTGCATAATATCACAGAAGTTCTTCCTGAGGGTTAGACTCATTCCTTCTTTTAGAGCTGGACAGATTCATTCCTTGCTTTAGGGCCTGATCCAAAGCCCATAGGAGTCCATGGAAAATCATTATATGGGCTTTGGATCAGGCTGCTAGTAAACAAGCTTGGGAATTCATAGTCTAGCAGTGAGTCCTGCCCTAATAACCTGGGAAGAAACTTTGACATGAGCACATTTCCCAACTTTCAAAAGAAGACCTTTAAGGTTCTTCAGTAAGGAACACAGGAGATAGAGGACTTATGGGAAACTCGTACTTGCCCTCCCCTTTGTGCTCATGGAAGAAATCTGTGGGTATAAACAAAACAAAAAACAATACCTCCATATAAGTTAAATGCAAGTGAAAACTACTGGACTGAGACAACAAATACTTTACCCCGTCAACTGTACTACAAACTTCCCGCATGCTGCCCAGCCGTGAATGGGAAAGACTACCCCAAGATGGGAATTCACTCTTCAAGCCTCTTTAATCCTGGGGGTGAAAGCCTGACTCTACTGAAGTCAATGCGAGGTTTGCCATTAGCTTCAATGCAGCCAGGATTTCTCCCATGGTCTGTTGAGACCTAGGGCTCTCAGTTAGGGCCATTGCTAGTTTTCAGTTTTGCAGTTTGGGTGCATCTTCACTGGGAACTGGACGGAGGCCATCAACTCATTTCACACAGCCATTCAGTGATGTGTCTTGGATACCTTTAAGAGTATCCTGTAGATTAATAGAGAGTCAAAAACTGGACAAATAACTACAAAAATAATTGAAAATGATGCAGTTAGTTTTGTGTGAAGCCAAGGTTGAGAGTCCCCTCCCTCAATTTGATGTGATGTTTTTTCAAAAAAATTAATCTGTTATTTCAGTTTTTCCTTTTGTCCTTTCCTTTTACCAACAATTTAAAAAGATTTTTCAAAAGCAAAAGGGAAAAGGGAAATACAAAAAGAAAAGAGAAAAAATATTGTTTATGGAACTTTTTGAAAACACAATTTTTTACCAACAAATTTGAAAGGCCATTTCTGTTTAAAAAAAACACGAAAACGACCCAAACTGTGCTGAAAATATTTTGGTCTCTTCCAGTTTTTATATAAGGGAATAACCATCACAGCCCAGTATCTCCATTTCCATTTCTAGATGGGAGCCTGTGACACTACTGGATTGTGAAATACACATACAAATCACTGTTGTTCTCACAGATACATGTTTGCACCAAATCTTGGACAAAGTGGGCCAAGTGAGATGTCTATAGAACGCTGATGATTCACTAATTCTGTTTATACTAGTCATATGCATGTATAATTTTTGTATTTGAAGTTATGAGTATTGGCTATATACTTGTATTTCAAATATTTGTTTCTGGCAGACATCAACGGGAGATTTGGCCGGCCTATTGTAGAAGACTATTGGTAAGAGAATAGCAGTACTTGGCTGACAATGCACATTTGGTGGTACCAACACACATCTGATGAGCTTTTCTGTGAAGGTTCAGACTATCATGTAAGCAGTGGCTGCTGCCTGAAAAGGACTGAGGTAGGCATGGACAGGTGACTTGCTCATGTGACAAACTCCATCTTGGGACATAATTTCACAAAGTGAGACCAATGGGATTTCCTCCACATGGGCAAGAGTATAAAGTAGGCCCTGAGGGCTCCTCCATTTTGTCTTCATTCCAGCTCATGAAGAATCACTCATGAAGAATCTCTACTATGAACTGAAACTGTATTCCAGAGACTTGTTTTAAGACAGCAGTTTATTCCATCTCTGCTACAAGCTTGCACCAAGAACTTTACAACTGGTGTGTGCAATTTGATTCCTTTAAAAATTTTACTCTCACCCTTTCTTTTATGAATAAACCTTTAGATTTCAGAGCATGTTTTTTTGGCTTGGCAGAGCATGTTTTTTGAAGGAAGATCTGAGGTATAAATTGACCTGGAATGTGGCTCATCCTTTGGGATCAGGAGAACCTGTTCTGATTTGGTGAGATTGGTTTTCAGAACCTTTCATCTCTATAAGGAGGGGGCACTGATGATGGCACAGGAAAGGGGATTACTTGTATGACTTCTTGCTAGCTAGAATGGCAAACAGAATTGCTCGTGGTGACTGGCTTGGTGTGCCTTATAATGAAGGACCCTCTGTTTCTAAGCAGTTTACCCTGATTTGAACCTCTCAGTGGTGCCCCCAGAGATCTCCTGTATTACAGAGCCCTAAGATAGTGCTAATGACATTGCATGATTGTGTGCAATGATTACTTTGCCAGGGAATCACAGAGGAGGAGACAATGAATCTATTAGCCATGCAATATGCTCCTTTCCTTTCCAGCTCAATCATCCCGTTCTTCACTTAAAGAGAGGCTGTGGAAGCAGCGAGCCCAAGCCCTGATGTAAGAGCTGAATTCTTATCTTACACTGCTTGGGCCAATAAGGAGATACATTTGAATGGAAGGTCTCTCCTGGTATTTTAGGGCTAAGAATTAAAAGCAAGACTCTTACAGCAAAGGGAGCTTTCTCCCCTCACTAAGCCAAATCATTTGTTTTAACAAGGGGAAGCTGTTCCTCTTCCCTTGTGAAGCACAGCCACAGGAGTAGTGGCTCTTCCTATGGTAGAACCCAGAAAGGAAGACAGGCAGGACATACCTCCCACGCCAACACCCCACCAATCCCAACACCTGGCATGATCAGCTGAAGACAGAATCAGTAGATTAACCCAAAGGCTAATTTGCTGCACACAGTGGTGCCCACGCAGTAATTTTATAGTCCCAAGACTTGTCCTTAAACGTCTCCATAGAAATTATCTTCTGTACGTTAGACAGGTATTCCAGAATCACAGGAACAAATTCCCTAGCAGAGAGATAAGGCTTCTCTGACATCTGGTAAAGGATAGTTTATCAAAGTGTTTATGGTAATCAGAGTGGAGGTGATTACATTCAACTCCCAACAGGTAAGCTTGAATATCAGGCAATATGGGCACAGCAATTTGTGAATATAAACTCTCATGTTAATAAAACAGGTTATAGCTATAAACAGGGGACATCAGCCAGGACTGGACCAGGTACCTGTAGCTCCCATGAACAGATCTCTGCCAAAGGAGCCCACAGATTCAAGTGACAAGCTGTCAGCAGTAGCCAGATTTCCTTCTCTATGGTACTCAACCTTTTCAGACTACCATACCCCTTTGCCAGAGTCTGATTTGTCCAGCATACCCCAAGTTTCACTTCACTTCAAAATGACTTGCTTACAAAATTAGACATAACAGTAGAAAAGGGTGTAAGCAGAAGGTTGATCCTGTTATGTAACAGTTGAAATGTTTGTCAATTCAAAGGGCAGCTCATCATTTGCATGACAATAGCACCTGCGTGTAATAACCGTCAGGCCCTCACTGTGTGAGCTGCTGTACAAACACCTTGTAACAGATAATCCAAATAGGCAAGCCAGACAGAAGGTGGCTTCTGTGGCCAGACAGAAGGTGGCCAAGGTGTCACACAATTAGCAGAGAGCAGAGCAGGATTAGAAACCAGGTCTCCCAATAGCAAGTCTGCTGCTCCAACCCATTCTATTTCATTTGGACCTTGTTCAGTGACGTTGTTAAGGGTATATGGGAGAGCAGCTGGTGCAACCCTCTTAAGCCACTTGATGTGTCCTACAAGTGTGAGAGTGTATACGTTCCCTGGCTTATTCAGAAGCCCAACTGATCCGGATATATCGGCAAACAATCTTCCAGGAGAAATGATTTCTTTCACTCCTTTTCTAACAGCCAGGCTCCCCCAGCTAGCACAAGGCAGTTCTGAAGCACACAGGATTTCAGGGAGCGACAGATTGAGTGGCACTCAGGAGATGTTTTAAGGAGCTCTGGTGTCATCTAGTTTTATTTTTGGACATTGCAGAGCTTTGGCAGAGTAATTTGGTTGCCAAGGAAACAAGTGTGAAGGTGCACCGGGCTGCTGCCCACATTGTGAAGTGTGAGAAATGCCTGTAATCAGCAGCCCGTCACTTCCCACTGGACCTTTGCCAATTACCACCAACCCCCACCAGGCAGTTGGCAGGACAATACAAGGCATGCACTGTAAAAGAGGCACGGGGAGAGGGACCAAACAAACAACAAGCCAAGCATTGGGAACGGGAACACCCAGATTAGGAGTTTAATCTAAGGTAACCAACTCACAGAGAGATCTTTGAATTGAGAAAAGGGACAAAAATGCATCCTTAGCAAGTACCCAAAGATTGGTTAGCCAAGGAACCGGCTACAGCCTTTCCTTTTGTTATTATTAGTATTACTCCCAGTTTGAGAACTCCATTATCATTGGCAGTTTGCAATAATCATTTTAAAACAGTTTGATTAATTAATGCACCGGGTCGCTCTAGATGGATTCAGAAAGGGATTTTCTGTTTTTAAAATCATATTACAGCTGTAACTGTATTCACGTGGGGGGGGGGGGTGTATTTGTACGCCTAAGTCACAAAGAATAGGGGCCATATTCAAACATGCCTGGTTTCCAGGAGATGCAAGTTGCGAAAACCTGAATGAATGTAGTCCAGTGTGTGTAACACAGGACACCGATACAGCATCATGGGGGTTTTGAGTGATGCAACAGAATGATTCTATAATTGCACTTCATACTCTGATGTTATGTAGATGTTGCCTGCACGGTCTGAAATCCTTTTGGGGGCTTAATAAAATGTCCCTTCCATTTCAGACTCAGAGAAACATGGGTGAGAAGAGGCTTCTGCTGCTGCTCTTTATGCTATCTGCTCCATGAAGGTCTGCAGTCAGACAAGTGGGAAAGTGAGCCCTAAAGCATGAAAAACTAAAGTGTTGCCTGCTGAAATATGGGTAGTTCACAATAAAGTTTGGAAGAAATTCCTCCATTGAGTTGTCACAGTCACATTGTAATACAATTCCTACAGTTCTCAGGAGGGCTGAGTTTCAAACAAGCATACACTGGAAATTGTACATCAAGATATTTTAGCCTTTGTAAATTTCGTTTTAGTTTTACTAGTTGAGCGCTGTCTCCTTTTTCCTCTTTATTTCATCTCTCCTCCTCTCCCAACACCATCTTGTTTTGTTCTCCTTATGCCGCCTGCCCATGCTGTTCTGATTCCGAGTCACCTTTTCTTCTACTCCATGGCAATTCATTCCTCTTCTGTAGATTTCTTGCCCTCTGGTGTCACTGTTGGCATGAGACCATCAGGGTAGTTTCTTAGATAACAGGGCCCAACTGGCTTGTATCTGTCTGCAGGAGCTCGCACTGCTCATTTCCGTACTATACTGTGGCTGTCTAGCCTGAGCCATTCCTCCTCTGTGCTAGCAGGATGGTTGTTGTATCTAACATGCAGCTGTTCTCCAGTGTGTATCCTACCAGTAAGAGCAGGATCTTGCCCACATCATCTAACTATCCGGAACTCTCCTCAGCTCCCCCATGGGCACTTAAGCTTACCCACACATATGTTAAAAGGGGGGAAATGCACAAATCTATCATTTAAAACACATTATGCATCCGCGCTGTGCCTGCAGCATCCTTTGGAGAAAGCTGACTTGCTGCAAATGACATTACCTGGCTGGTGCAGTAATTATAAGCAGTATTTACAGCCTTGATACCATTTTAATGTTGTTTTGCATCTGCTATACTTCCACTTAGAGAATAAATGTAGTAGGGAACATCTGTTTTCCATTTCAGTCTAACACGACATTCCCAAGCCAGAGATGTCCCTAGTGTTTCAATGAGCTTTAATGATTTCAATCCTCATAGCATGGCCATCTCCATGGAGCAACAGGTACAAGCCTTAGCCCAGCTTTGTGAGCAGATGACATAACCTAATGCTGGTCATTTTTATTTTGCTCATTACAATAACATGCAGAAAAAATAAGGAACTGCTCATGCCAATGTCATCTCCGCTTTATATAACGAGGCAGCCATCATCCAGCATGGGGAAGAGACATCAGAAGGAGGAGGGAAAAAAGTCACAGTTAAGGTCTTACCCCACCTGACAATAGAGAGCAATAGAAGAGGAAGAAGGCGGCTGCTTATGAAGGAACAGGGTGCTCTCAGGGCTCTGTCAGCTTCACTCACAAATAAGAGCTATACAGAAATCTGTCAATGAAATGTGACAGAGTGGAGGAAGTTTAAAAGATCCTTGTGTCACCTGGGCAACTTTTATCTAAAAGTCACTAACCCCCGAAAGTTTAAAAGAGTGTCAGGAAAAGCAGGGGGCATGACATTTGAATTACTGGAGGGAGGAAGGTGTCTTTGTGCCCAAACCAAAGGCCTGGGCATCTAGGATACATCTACACTGCATGGCTATTTCGGGATACCAGAGGTATCCCGAAATAGCTAACCCGCGTCTACACAAGCTGCCCGTGATATCCAAATATTTTTAGAAATAACAGGTGTGCTATTTCACCATCCTGATAAACCTCGTTGCACAAGGGATAAAGGATGGCTCCAAATAGCAGGTCATTTCAAAATTTGGCCCTGTGTAGATCTCTCCAAAGGGCTCAGGCACTCCCTCTCATTCTCTGTTTTACGTGGGGGTTTTTTTGACTCCTTCTGTAGGTGGTGAGGGCCATCACCTTCATCCTGCTGCTCAGGATCATCTGTCTGGGAGACCTGGACCTCATCGTGGCTGGATTTCCTGCTCTGAGGTTCCTGAACCATAGATGGGACCACGAACCTCAACATTGAGTGGCCCAGTATATCAACCGCAAGGGCTATTTTTCAATGGTGCTGTAGGCCCTGGACAATCACTGAGGACAGCTCATGGACATTTTTGTTGGGTGGTCAGGCAGGGCGCATGACGCCTGCGGTTTTCATAACTTTGAGCCTCTATGGCAAGCTGGAGGCAGGCACATTCTTCTCCCACCATGACTTTGCCGTTGGGGATGTGCAGATGCCACTGTGCATCGTGGGGGACGTGGCCTAACCCCTGATGCCATGTCTGATGAAGCCATACACCAGACACCTGGACCCCAGCAGGGACCAATTTAACTCCCACCTTAGCTGGGCGAGGATGCAGGTGGAGTGGGCCTTCAGCCACCTCAAGGCGCATTTCAGATGCCTCCTGACCCACCTGGATGTGGGGGAGCACAACATCCCTGAGGTGGTGTCGGCATGTTGTGTCCCCCACAACATTGTGGAGAGGAAGGGGGAAGCCTTCCTCCCGGGGTGGGGGCAGATACCTGCTGCAAGGGAAGACCCTTTCAGCAGCCACGGACAGCTGACATCTCTCAGGCCCATCAGGCTGGGATATGCATTTGGGAGGCCCTGAGGGAGCGTTTCTCTGAAGGACCCCAGAAACGCTCCCCAGGGCCTCCCCACTAGGGGCCTCTGGCTTCCTCCACTATCCCTTTCCCGCCACAACTCCTCCCTTCACTCCTTCCATGACCTCAGAATAAACACACCTGTCTGGATTTGAACACAATGAACTTTGTATTTGTCTTTTTAAAAAAGGGGGGGGGAGGGAGCTCATAACCTGGAGGGGGAGGAGGCTCGGAGTGATATGGGGGGTGGTTGGATGTGCAGGAACCTCGTCGGACTTGGGGTTGGGTAGCTCCAGTGACCATAGGGGGGTAGACAGGAGCAGGGGCTGAAGCATGGTGAGGGATGCCAAGGGGGCAGGGAGAGAGGGCTTGGGCATTGCTTGGGGGGAAGGGAGAATGGGAATGGGCATACCAGGGGGGCAGGAGGGTGGTGGCCAGGAGCAGTGACAGCAGCCAGGTGTGATGACGGCACATATGCTATCGCACCGCTGCATGAGCTAGTCCCACGCACGGTTCCACCACTCTGCGTCCTCCCAGATCTTCTGTGCCAGGATCTGCTGCATGTCACGCAGGACGCTGACATGCTGCCACATCAAGTCTTAATGGACCCTGGCGCACTTACAGGTTCCTCAGGCTCTGGCATCTGGCTCAGGTGGTGTGGCTCGCCCCTCTGGTCCGGCTGGGGAGAACACAAAGAGGAAGAGGAGGTCAGTCATCCATGAACACTCTATCCCTGAGGCCATGCCCTCCTCTCTGAGCAGTGACCAATAGTTCTTGGGCCAGAGGAGGGGGATGTCCCGGGAGCAAGGCCTTACAGGGGCCCCGAGGTGCCCTGGGGACCATGCTGCCCACTCCTCCCCCACCCCCGCCTCCCCGCCATCATGGACGAACAGGCAAGGGAAGTGTCCGACCCCTGTGGGATCCCATGGGTGACAGAGGAGCCGGGAGCAGCACGGCCCTCCCTGGGGCCCGCACAAAAACCTGCGCCTCACAGCACTGCCCGCAGGAGCGGGTGGTGCCTCGCATGTGCAGGCCAGATGTGTGTTTGGCCTCCCCTGAGCCTGGGAGCAGGATCCTGGGGATGCTCAGGGGCTGGCTGCTGAGTCTGCGTGGCGCACAGTAACGCTGCACGTGGTTCTATGTGCACAGACTGCAGCATGATATTCAGCCCAAGCAGACCAAGCGACGCTCGCACCCCTTCCCCTCTGCTCCCGCCTCCCTCGCCCTGTGTGTGCACTCACCTGGAGATCCCTCCCTGGCATCAGACGATGCCTGCAACATGTCCAGGCTCATGACAGCCCAGCTCCAGGGACAGCATCACAGTTGTGGCCGTGTTGTCGTCCTCCTCCTCCTGACCCTGCTGTACAGCCCGGAGTCAACTACAACAGGCATGGAAAGGGCTTCCCCATCCGCCTGGATCTGGTGCAGTTCTGCGTAATAGGGTCAGGTGTGGGGTCCTGCCCCGGAGTGCAAGCTGCACTCTCAGGCCCTCGCCTATTCCCAGTAGAAATCCTTCACTTCACTCCAGACCTGTTCCACGGTCTGGGGTGGGTGTCCCTGCTCCACCAGGGACTCAGCCATCCGTCCATAAATGTCTGCATTGCGTCGTTTGGAGCGGAGATCCTGGAGGGTCTCCTTCTCCTCCCATAGCTCAAGGAGGGACAGGATCTCTGCTCCAGACCATGAGGGTGCCTGCCGCTCGGTACCCCTCAGTGGGTCCAGGGAGTAGGGTTGCCAGGTGTCCGGTTTTCTACCATTTGCACCATCTGCCCGGTAGAAAAATTCAGAAAATACTGGACGTCGATGTAACTGAAGTTTTTTCGGAAAAACTCTGCAGTGTAGACAGACCCTGAACCACTTACCACCCATGCTTCAGATTGGAGCAGCTCTGCTGACTGGGTGTCTCACTCTCCCCGATCCCCGCTCTGCAGAGACAGGGCACAGGGGCAGGAGAGCCCTGACTGCAGCCCTCTGGGCCCCCTGCCCTGCATAGCTAACAGGAGAACCCTTGGAGCAGCTCAGCTATAGGATAGAGCAAGGTGGGGGGAGGGGCAGCTGAACACATGCTGCTGGCTGTACGTATGCACATCTGTTATCCAGCTGGGCTAGCTGGCGAGAAATGCTTAGTGGGCTTGATCTGGCTTTGGGCCTGATTTTGCTCACCCCTGATCTAGACCATCCCTGACAGGTGTGTATCTAACCTGCTCTGAAATATCTCCAGGGATGGAGATGCCACAACCTCCCTAGGGGTATGTCTACACTACCCTCCTAGTTCGAACTAGGAGGGTAATGTATGCATACCGCACTTGCTAATGAAGCCCGGGATTTGAATTTCCCGGGCTTCATTAGCATAAGCGGGGAGCCGCCATTTTTAAATCCCCGCTGCTTCGAACCCCGTGTAGCGCGGCTACACGGGGCTCGAACTAGGTAGTTCGGACTAGGGTGCCTATTCCGAACTACCGGTACTCCTCGTTTCACGAGGAGTAATGGTAGTTCGGAATAGGACCCTAGTCCGAACTACCTAGTTCGAGCCCCGTGTAGCCGCGCTACACGGGGTTCGAAGCAGCGGGGATTTAAAAATGGCGGCTCCCCGCTTATGCTAATGAAGCCCGGGAAATTCAAATCCCGGGCTTCATTAGCAAGTGCGGTATGCATACATTACCCCGCTAGTTCGAACTAGCGGGGTAGTGTAGACATACCCTAGGCACCTTATTCCAGTGTTTAGCCACCTTGACAGGAATTTGGTCCTAATGTCCAATTTAAAGCTCCCTTACTGCAGTTTAAGCCCATTGCTTCTTCTCCTATCCTCAGAGGTTAAGAAGAATCATTTTTCTCCCTCCTCCTTGTGACACCCTTCTAGGTACTTGAATGCTGTTATCGTCGCCCCTCTCAGTCTTCTCTTTTCCAGACTAAGCAAACCCAGTTCTTTCAGTCTTCCCTCCGAATGCTGCAACACTTTCATTTGTGTTTGTGTCTTATGGTCATGCAATTCTGCACCTGCCCCTAAAACAAATGCAATTCTAACCCAGCAGTACAGCAAAAACAGATGAAGACATCTACCTGCAGCTGTACCTAGAGAGTTTGTGTGGCTGCATTGGTTGAGCAACGCTCGGATTTGCACTCATAAATTGGATAATTGCCTGTGTAAAATTGTGCCAACTGATAAGCCCCTGAGCACAGGTGACTCACTCAGGAGGTGCACCACCGCTCAGTTTAATTGCTAAATGAGGCGTCCCTTCATACTCTTTCCACATTCTTCTGTGTGACCCTCCCTGCAACCCTGCCTCCCAGGTAACCATCTCCTATGCCCCTGAAAGAAGCATTTAAAATAACAATGAGGAGTCTTCAGTGGAACAATGCACCACCCAGTCTCTCACCCCAAGAGATGCAGGGCCGTCTTCCTTCTATTCTGATTTTTGGTTTGAAACGGGAGCAACGACTGGCCCCAAGCAATTGTTGTGGCACAAAATCTCATTCTCTTCTCATCCAGGCTAATTGCTATGAACAAATGTGCCATGCAAACAGAGGCAATTAAGATTGTTTCCAAAGTTCCTTCCTCATATTACCTTACAGCTTTCTGAACAGCAACACTGCTGCTCCCCCATCAGGCTGGAGAGATATTCAGTATGTCCAAATTATCAGCACAGAGACAACCCTCTCCCTGCCCCAAGTCCTGCCAGTTTTCCAGGTACATGAAAGAAAGCGATTAATGTGTCTGTGTTCTGTATCAACATATTCCATAATGGCCGAATTGCAAAACAAGCACATTCTACATACTGCAGACACCATGGGTGTGTCTAGACGACATGGCTCCATCAACGAGCCATGTAGATGAGTTTACTAGACATAGCAAAATGAAGCGGCGATTTAAATAATGAAACGAGGCTTACAGGATCTGACGACAAAGGGTTCTGGGGTCAGCTAGACTACCGCGCAGTGCTGACAATCAGCTGATCGGCAAAGAGGGGTGGCCATTTTGATGTAAATAAAGCATTTTGCTTTGTCTAGTAAACTCATCTACATGGCTCCGTCGACGGAGCCATGTAGTCTAGACATACCCCGTGTGTAGTCTAGGCAGGTTATTAAGCAGCATTAAACTAAAATTGCCTAGGAAATCACCAAAACCTCTCCTTTCCCACCAATTTTAAAGGAGAAGTGTTGCTGATTCTATACAGTTCGCTGTCTGTCTCACTTTTACAATGTGTCAATACTGTTTCCATCTGTGGGTGAGGATAACCCTCAAAACAGTGGTAGGGGAGGATGGGAATATTCTTGGTTTGGATACATGTTTTCTTTGTAGGCTTATTGAGTTTGCTATTGTTTACAACAGGGGTCTCCAAACTACGGCCCGCGGGCCGGATGCGGCCCGCGAGGCCCTCTCATCCGGCCCGTGGAGACTGTGACGGGGAAGAAACTCCCCGCACTAACAGCCCCTCCCCTGGAGAAGCGGCGCAGCGCCGCGGAGCTGGGGCGGGGAAGAAACTCCCCACACTGACAGCCCCTCCCCCGGAGAAGCGCCGAGCGGCGCAGCGCAGCGGAGCCCAGGGGAAAGCCCACGGGGAGGGGAGCGAGGGCGCACAGCCGCAGGCGCGGCAGGCGAGGAAGGCGGCAGGACCCAGGAGGAGAAGGGGCAGGGACGCCAGGGTGAGCGGCACGCCCCGTGCGTGCCGGCTCAAAAGGGGGAGGGGCCGGAAGGACAGGGGCGGCCGGCACTCACTTTCTTTTGGGCAGGCAGCCAGGAGAGGGAAGCCGGAGGAGCCAGCGGGACGGAGGAGGGACTCTGGACCCGCGCAGCCCTTGCCCTGGGCAGCGAGACTCCCCGGCCGGGGGTGCGGGGGATCGGAGCCGCCAACGGACGGCCACACGCCCTGCGGACCGACGGCCGAGCCCGGGCTCTGCGCGTCCCTCACAGCAAGAGGGGTTGGGACTTGGCGTGGACAATTGCTCCCTATTGGCCAGTGCGTTCTTATCCTATTGGCTAGCTCTCTCATGAGGTCACTAGTGGGCTGGGCACTATTTTGGCATCCAGGAAACAATTTCACCATTCACACTAATACAGGTGTTCATGTGTAGTGTATCAATGTGTTATTAAATAATAACTGAATAAAATAATATTAAATAAATAATTAAAAACAACATCCATGTTTTGATTGTTTTTTATTTGGACCTCAAGTGTGTAGTCGGCCCCCGAACTGCTGTTTGATAGTTAATGCGGCCCTCGGGCAGAAAAGTTTGGAGACCCCTGGTTTACAAGTACCAAGCCAGCATCCTAAGAAAGCCTCAGACATATTTAGCGTTTACCACAAGAGGGCTCCCTAAATGAAGCTGCTAGAAGCAGTGTGCCATTTCTTCACCTAATGCAGACCGTTTGCTTTCTTCCCATCCAGAGAATGGTGCACCCTCAGTGCTGCCTCCTATTTTCGAAGGTTGGAGCATTGCCTGTACTAATGATAACACGCAATATTTATTCATTGAGGAAACCTAACCACTAACAGACTGCTGGCTTCTATACACCCTTGTTGCCCCTCTCAGCCTTTTTCTGTGTTGGCTATTTAGACTGAGCTCTCTGGGGGCAGCAGCTCTCTGTGTGTATATATACAGGGTGCACGACATTGGGGTTCTGATCTAAGACAGGATGTCTAGATGTTATTATATTACTTCTTATGCTTCAATATGCATTAGGCAATTTGATCTGCTCTGGAACACGGTTAAAAAGGGCCACACCATTATACTCTATTTCTTAAGGCAGCAGAAGACTGTTGGCTCATTTAAGTCAATCAGTTTCAGCTTTGAAATTAAATTCTCATGTCATTTTACAAAGACGCTGAAAGCAAAGCATAAAAGGGGGTCAACTGAGGAGCGCTGTCTCAGAATTCCTAGAACATGAAGTTCTGTAAACCCAAAGAGTGTAAACAAAATTGAGATGATCAGACAAGAATGAGGATCAGCCAACAATTGCTGCTGCTTCAAATATTTGGTTTCCTTGCTCCTTAACACTGGTCTGAATTTCCAGACCAGAACGTGACAGTTGCTGATAGTGAATATAAAGGAAGCCATGTGCAGTGCAAGACGTTGTATTGGTCCTACAATACCCAAGAACTGTGCTACATATTCTTGAGCACCATCTCCTGGCACTTTACCTACATATTATGTAACCCTTCTGCCAGGTAGGCCTGGCAGTAACCAGGGCTGGGGTCAATATCTTGGGGTCCATCTCAGCCAAACAAAACCAGCTCGAGCCCCCACCCAGTAATCTGGGACATTCACGCACCCCTGGGCGCCTCTGAGAGGCAATGCTTCCTCACTCGCAAGCACTGAGTCTGAGCGTAGGAAAGAAACATTTAATGAAACAGAGAGAAGTCATACGGCATTAGCTTGGGGAAAACACCACAAACAGAGTTCAGAACCCAAACATGAGCCAAGCCCCCACCCCAGCCAAGAATCGCCCGAAGTCCAAAAAGTCCGATACCCCAAAAGTCTCTGTCCCTGGTCCGTGCCACCCAGAGTCCCAAAGTTCACCCGCAGGGTTTCACCTCCCAACCTGGGTAGAAATGGGGGTGGGGGATAGATAAGGGGCACCTTATACAAAACTCCGCCACGCTCCACCAGCTGTCTCATCCCGCACCTCTGGATGCTCCGCATGGCACCTGCCGCCGCTCCACGTCACACCGCTGGTCGCCGCTCCTTGCCTGCCGCCGCTCCTTGCTGCCACTTCACTGGCTGCAATAGGTCTGGCTCTCAGCCAAACCAGTGATTTCAGCTCTCAGTGACTTCAACTCTTTAGCCACCAGCTGGGCTGCCAAATGAGTCCAGCTTTCTCTGGACTAGCAAAAGAAAAGACTCCTCAGGGAGTCTGCTTGAGGTCTGTCCTTAAAACAAAGGGGGAAAGGTGCAGGCTGGGTCAGTCTTATAGCTCACACCTGGCAGGTGTGATGCAGGCTGACTCAAACCTTTTAACCCTTTCCCCCAGCTCTGTTCACTCAACTCTGGAAGGGGGGAGGCTTGTTCCTTCCAGACCTCTTACCATGATGGTGGTGTCTCTCCTGCAAGCACTGGTGGCATGTTTTACAGTTCCCACATTTAGGGATAGCATGATTAGTTACCCCACAACAGTCCCAAATTATTTACAATTCTCCACATTCCATTCCAACACTGACCTTCCATCAGCCCTGGCTGAATGGGATTTACATAGCCACACCTCAGATTCTCTCCTGAGCAGTATTTACATGTCAATAGTTAACAGTTAATTACCTTGCAGAGCTAAACAACTGTAGTGGGCACACCCGCCCCTCCTTTTAGCTGGCTGATAGCAAGCAGCAGTTCAGCCCCTGCTTACATTATATCCAAAACACTACGTTAAAAGACCATTCAAGTTGTAAAGTCAAACATTCAAAAATCTAAAAATGGACAAATAAGATTGCCTAATATCAGAGGGGTAGCCGTGTAAGTCTGGATCTGCAAAAGCAACAAGGAGTCCTGTGGCACTTTATAGACTAACAGACGTATTGGAGCATAAGCTTTCATGGGCAAAGACCCACTTCGTCAGATGCATGTAGTGGAAATTTCCAGAGGCAGGTATAAATATGTAGGCCAGAATAAGACTAGAGATAACGAGGTTAATTCAGTCATGGAGGGTAAGGCCCACTTCTAGCAGCTGATCTGAAGGTGTGAACACCAAGAGAGGAGAAACTGCTTTTGTAGTTGGCTAGCCATTCACAGTCTTTGTTTAATCCTAAAATGATGGTGTCAAATGTGCAGATGAACTGTAGCTCGGCAGTTTCATTTGGAGTCTGGTCTTGAAGTTTTCTTGCTGCAGGATGGCTACCTTTAAAACTGCTACTGTGTGTCCAGGGAGATTGAAGTGTTCTACCAGTTTTTGTACATTACCATTCCTAATATCTGATTTCTGTCCGTTTATTCTTTTATATAGGAACTGTCCAGTTTGGCTGATGTGTATAGCAGAGGGGCATTGCTGGCACATGATGGCGTATATTACATTGGTAGATGCGCAGGTGAATGAACCAGTGATGGTGTGGCTGATCTGGTTAGGTCCTGTGATGGTGTCACTGGTGTAGATATGTGGGCAGAGTTGGCATCGAGGTTTGTTGCATGGATTGGTTCCTGAGTTTAGAGTTACTGTGGTGTGGTGTATGGTTGCTGGTGATAATTTGCTTCAGGTTGGTGGGTTGTCTGTGGGCAAGGACTGGCCTGCCTCCCAGGGCCTGTAAAAGTGAGGGATCATTGTCCAGGATGGGTTGTAGATCACTGATGATGCGTTGGAGTGGTTTTAACTGAAGACTGTAGGTGATGGCCAGTGGTGTTCTGTTGTTTTTTTGGGGGGGCTTATCTTACAATAGGAGACTTTTGGGTACATGTCTGGCTCTGATAATCTGTTTCCTCACTTCCTCGTGCGGGTACTGTAGTTTCAAGAATGCTTGGTGAAGATCTTGTAGGTGCTGGTCTCTGTCTGAGGTGTTGGAGCAAATGCGGTTGTACCTTAGTGCTTGGCTGTAGACAATGGATCGTGTGGTGTGTCCGGGATGGAAGCTGGAGGCATGAAGGTAGGCACCCCGGACACACTACATGATCCATTGTCTACACTGTCAATGAAGTTGTTCTGTGAGCAACACAGAAAGAAGCCAAGCTACACTTCCCTGTGGCCATAGTAAGATTTATGGAAGTGTAGCATCTCACAGAATGAAACACAAACACACTATCTATTTACTGGGATATTATTATAGGGCATGATCCTTCTCTTCCTCAAACCCCAAGTAGGCTGTTCTAACTCCATTAAACTTCGGTCATCATTGAAATACAAGGATTGCTATATTAGAGCAGAGTCCTGTCTTTACCCATGCCAGGATTCAGAGCTTCAGAGGAAGACACAAAGGCTGTGTTGACACAACAGTGTTATTTTAGAATAACGTACGTTACTCCGAAGTAACTTTGAGAGAGTCTACACAACAAGCCCATTATTTTTAAATCATTCGAAATAACGGGTGTCTTATTCTGAAATCTGTAACCCCCAGGCTGTAACCCCCATTCCTTTTTTTAAGAGGAATAAGAGATCTTTCGGAAAAGGCTTTATTTTCTGAAAGATTAGCATCTAGACTGGTGCTTTTTTCCAGCAAAGCCCTGAGCCAGAAAAAAGCAGCAGCCATGTTTATGCAAATGAAGTGCGGGGGGGGATTTAAATCCCCACTTCATTTGCAATTGTGATGTGTCTAATTTGCATCCCTTTTACGGAAAAGGGATGCAGTCTAGACACAGCCCCATTGTATGAGGAATAGCTATTTCAGAATAGGGTGTGTGTAGACAGCGCAAATGGAGTTATTTCAAAATAAAAGGCCTCCAGCCCTTCCCACAGGTGCCCTGCTGGCCACTCTGTGTACACTCACCAAAACTCTGTAGTCTCCCTTCCCCTGCAGCCCTTAAAGCTGCAGCCACAGGGGAAAGGGCTTATGGCTCTTGGCAAGCCCTGTCAGCCCTGAGCCACACTGCAGCTGCCAGACCAGCATTTTTGGCCACCATTAGCAATCCCGTTGCTCCCACTGTGCCCTTCACAACTACAAGGGAGCCAGCAGCCAGCTCCCAGGACCCTGCCCGGGGACTGAAGAGGTGTGTGCCTTCCTGCTCTGGCGTGGAGATGCTGGATCTCACTGAGATCTGGTGTGAAGAGGCAAATCTCCAGGATGTCTGCACCAGGCTCAGTCATGCAGACATCTACAGCTTGGCCACCAAGGGCCACATAGGCCCCCAGAAACAGGTCCACATGACGTACAAGGAGCTAAGGCAGACCACCATGAGAAGGAGCTAAGGCAGGCCACCACTAGAAGGAGGCTGGGGACATGGACACCCACAGACATACTCAGGAGTGCTGCATACAACACATGGACATGCCCCCAATCTCAGAGCAGCATCCACTCCTGGGGACAGGCGAGGCACAGGAGTATCTGTGACCCACACACACCTCCCCCCAACACCCTGCGCCCCTCTCCTCCAGTGGCCAGGGATACAAGTCCTCTCCCTGTGGCACACTGCCACTGCTGCACCTGGCATGTGTGCGGCCTGGAGAGAAGCCCAGCCGCTCCATGGCCCCCCTCCCGCCTGCAGGCTCCCAGACTGGCCAGCACCTTCCCATGCCTGCTTGTCCCTGGCTGTAGGGGTAGTGAGGCTCTCCCCAGGGACATCTGTGTCCCTGCAGGAAAGGGCCCGCTGCCTTGGCCACAGATGGCCTTGCTCGAAGCACATCGCCTTTGTCTGACCTGTGGCCTTTCGGTCTCGACTCGGAGAAGAGGGCTATGCTTCATGCACAGTATCTCCCAGGATGACTGCCCTTTGTTCTCCACAGCTAGACCAGCTACAAGTGGGGACCCACTGGCACAGGACAGCCCACGAGGACCTCCAGAGGGAGCACAGTGCTGCCCTGTGAGCTCTGCAGCGCTCCATGGACGGGCAGGACCAGCGATTCGCAGAAGACCTCCAGCTGGGCTGTGACACCTAGTGGGAGCTGCAGCAGGGCTGAAGCATCTGCAATGCCTTCCACACGGTCATCAATTGTCTGGTGGCTTCCCCATACCTGCTCCTGCCCCTCTGGCTTCTCCCCCTAGCCCCTTCCGTGGCAGCCGAGGGCTTGCAGAAGAGGCGGTGGGACTATCCGATGCAGGCGGTGGGACTATCCCCCCCTGCCAGCTGTCAGGAGCCTTTTCTCTATCTATAGGGTATCTATCTTTTCTCTATCTATAGGGTATGTCTACACTAGCCACCCTAGTTCGAACTAGGGTGGTTAATATAGGCATTTGAACTTGCAAATGAAGCCCGGGATTAAAATATCCCGGGCTTTATTTGCATGTTCCCGGGCACCGCCATTTTTAAATGCCCAGTAGTTCGGACTCTCTGCCTGCGGCTACACGCGGCACGGGCTAGGTAGTTCAAACTAAAGCCCCTAATTCGGACTCCCATTACTGCAATGAGGAGGCAGGGAGTCCGAACTACCGGGCATTTGCAAGTTCGAATGACTACAAGTTCGAACTAGGGTGGCTAGTGTAGACATACCCTAAGAGAGTGCTGCATCTGTCTGTCTGTCTGTAAATCTGTTTGTCCAAGAACTCCTACTAAATTGTAAGAATTAGGGCCACCAAATTTGGTAGGCAGCTTCCTCTTTTCCTGACTTAAAGCAAGGTCAGGGTTTGGCTGCTTTAGGACAACTGAAAGCACTGGGAAGAGGTCTATTTTCCATGACATACAAAGGGAGGGGCTAAACTTAAAAACCAACAAATAGTCTAGTAGCACCGTTGAGACTAACAGAACATGTAGATGGGATCATGAGCTTTCGTGGGTACAACCCGCTTGTCCCAGATGAGCGGGACAAGATCCTGAGAGTGGCCACTGGGGGCAGCGAGCCCACAGGGGAGAACTCTCCTGCAGAGTGTCCACTGGGGGGGCAGCCGCACCACCAAGCACGTGGCCAGCAGGGCTGAGGCTCCACCGTCTTGCCTGCCAGCACACCAAGAAAGAAGTGTCCTTTCCCCAGACTCTTTGCTCCCTCCCTGCCCTGGGTCGCAGTGCCAGATGGGGTTAGAGAAAAGGACCCTGGCAGGAGGGGGAGACTGTGGGTAGAGAAAAGGCTCCTGACAGCTAGCAGGGGGGAAAGGGAGGAGCAGGGCTGGGGGAAGAGAAAAGGCCAGGGTGCCAGGGGGGTCTGGATGAAGTGAAAAGGCCCACGATGGATGGGACCCTCATCCTGAGCCCTTCCTCACCTCTCAGCCCTCACTCTCATCTCCTGGTCCCCAGCCTCCTGCACGGCCCCCTTTCCCCCTCAGGCCCGGCCCTGACTCCTGCACTCCCCACACTAGGGAAGGACCCAGGGAATGCTGGGTAAATTTTCTGGTGATGCATATAAAGTGTCCAAACCTTCTTTGAATCTTTTAAGTTCTTAGCCCCAAAACATCTTGTGGCAAAGAGTTCTCTAGTTTGCTTTTTCACACGATAGGAAATTATTTCCTTTCCTCAGTTTCAAGTTTGACATCTTTTAATTTCATTTAATGTTCCCTCATTCTTGATAGGACACAGAGAGGACAGATGCTCCCAAGACACCTCCTCTTTATCATTCGTAATTGTATATACTTATGTCACACCCCCTCTTACTGGTCTCCTTTCTAATTTAATCCCAGTAGTTTCCCTTTATAAGAGACCTTTTCCAGGCCCCTAATCATTCTTGTCACCCTCTCTACATCCCTTTTAAATCTGCAACATCTCTTTTGAAATGGACTGTTTGGTACTTCCCAGAGTATGCCAGACAAGGCTGATTTATATAGCAGCATTTGAATTTTCCCCTTGATATTCTCCTTCCCACTCCTTATGCACACTAGCAACATATTTGCATGTCAGATAACAGCCATAAATTGAGCAGAGGTCTTCATCAAGCTGGCCACAATGTCTCCAAGTCCCATTCTTGAGCTGGTACAATTAAATTGTAGGTAAGGTGTAGACGTAAAACAACTTTTCCCCTCCGGTGTGCACACCTACTCACAATCTCCATTGGTAGGAGTGAGAGGAGAATCAGGACTTTGCAAAGTCATCTATGCAAATCACAACATCCAGCAGCCAAAGTAGTGCTGGGGACCTGTGTGTAGCAGTCCAAAATAATGGGTCACCTTACCTGACCAGGAAGGACTACAGACTCTTCTCCGCAGATCTTTCCACACAGTGTCATTCAGGCTCATCCTCTCTGCAGGCTCCTGATGTTCAGTGGTGCCCCTGGGAGGAAAGAAAGGATGGGGATGGCTTGGTTTAAGAGGGGAGGAAAATACAGCTGTTAATAACATGACTAAAATTCTTATAAACTCCTGCACTGTGTGTGTCTCCAGTCACATGATTCCTTTCCACACACAGATTTCACGCATTAGCGTTGCCCATGAACTATTCTTTGCCTAGACTCTAGTTCTTTGAGATCCTTAAACAGATCCTTAACACTAATCACATGCGCAGTAAAAATCATCAGTGGCGCAATTCATACATTTCAGATTAAGCACATGCTGCTGTATTGTGCTGAATTGGGACCTTGGTTCCCCACCTCCTTCTATGTTGTCATAATAGAAAAAGGGCCCTGGCACTGAAACCCTCTCATCTGCTCTCAGGTGTTTAACTACTCACAAAAGTCATTCATTGAGCCATTGTATGTTATCCCTTAAGACTCTAGATGGAGGCACATTCATCTGCACAAAAATCAGTTAGTTGCTGTAAAAATTAGGGATGTTAGAAATCATTTAATTCAGTAATTGTGTAACTAACAATTCTCCCCTTGCAGACTGGCTCCCATCTGCGCTCCCCAGCCCCCCGCACTGCTGCCTCTGTATCTTCTGAAAGAAGCCTGTAGTCTAGGCGTAGCCTGAGTAAACAGGAGTACCTGACTGGCACACTCCATACTTTATATAGCTTTACCATAGCCCCCCTTTGCCCCTCCTTCCTAAGATAGGTACCTTAGGCTTTTGACTCTTTCATCCCCTGAAACTTTGACTCCCTCTTCCTGTTATGGCAATCCTTTGGTCTGGCTATTTTTACTGTCTGGGCTTACAGATTCAATCATGTTAAACATTTGAATAATGTTCCCCATAATCTCAAGCACTTTTAACCCCAGTGAACAGTCTGCTAAAATGTATGTATAAAGCAAGGTACACAATTGTTGGCAAAAGGACACCCACCCCCCAAAAAGGGCCCCAGCTCAAGCCAAAGGGAACTTTTGGCATTCAAGAGTTTGAGTAACTTAATTTGCTTGGCAGAATTTGGAGCGTGTGTGCTTTATAACTAGAGCAGAGAGAGAAGAACCCCAAGAAAGGCTGTTCGTGTGAAAGCGCTGGCCCTGTGAGGTTTGGACAACACTATATACAGGCAAACAACCCTTCAGTTGTACTCACACAAATGAAGCTGAGAAAATTCCATGAGGTTCTTTTCCCTTTTCTTTTCTTTTCTTTTCAGGCACAAAGCAACAAACCAGCATTTCCAAAAGATTCCTGCATTCATCACACAAACTGATGAGCTTCTTTCCTGTGTCCATTAACATGATAAAGATTTCATACTCCCGTGAACTGCAGACAAAACTGGGGAGTAGCAGACCTCAGTGCCAATAGACAGCTTCCTCTCTCAAAATATCTGCCGTGGGTAATGAAAAATAAATCCCTTGCCTCCAGTTTGTGAGAGTCTTCTCTATAGTCTCTTCTGCAGGAGCATCTTCTACACACTGGGATGAACTGGATTCAGTTCCCAGATTTGCCACTGACTAGTCCCATCACTTCTCTGTGCCTCAGTTTGTCCCAGCTGTTGGATGGAGTAACAACACACGCTCACCTTTTTAAAGGACTGTTAGACCCTAGGATGAAAGGTATTGTTCCAGGGATTGCATCACAAATTTAATTTAACTTTTTAAAAAGGTAAGCGAACACCCTCAGCAACAACAAGTTCTTTCTTCTACAATAACTCAAAACTCAGAGCAAGAAGTCTAGGCTGAACCCTATAGAAAATAGTTAATTAATATCTCTTGCTGATGCCTAATTCTCTTTTCAACATGTGGCTGTCACTTCCCTGTCATCACAGCTGATTTACAATGAGGTTTAATTAAATCCTCTGTATATTATTCAGCACTCTCTGAAGACACCACCAAAGCGGCCAAGGGTATTTAAAATGTCACCTGCTGAGATGTATCATCTCCTCCTAAATAAATATGACAGTGATCAAAATTTGGCTAATTACAGTGACTTTGTTTTTTGTTTGTATGTTTAATATCTAATTGCTTTAGTGTTCATCCAATTACAAAGAAACAGCAAATAGAAATTAACTTTTTATCAGTGTGTTCCCAGACCAGCTAATCAGCACTTCAAAGGCCAGACACAATAGGAGGCCGGAGGCCATCCAATCTGAGAGAACTTTACCATGTATTCTCTGCTGAATGGACCGTTCTATTAAAGTAAGGGTGGATTGTGTTCTTCAGCATGTCCCCAGCTCCCAACCAGGCTCCCTTTATGTGGACTGTCATAGACCTGTTGTAGTAGCTATGCACTATCATTGTAAATTGTTTGTGTGTTTATTCATGCTGGGCTGAATAAACATGCACTCACATGCTGGCAACTACATTTTATGCTTGTCAGTCAGCCAGCGGCGAAGCGGGGGGCTGGGGGCAGTTGCCCCCAAGTGCCTTGTGTCAAAGTCAGACAGGACTCACAGATTTATCAGACCGCTCTGTTTATTTAGCAAAGCTGCTCTGCTAAATTAACCCAGAAAATGTGAGTGCCCTACAAGGTTCAAACCCCTTGATTTATACAGTCAAAAGAAAGTCAGAATTACCAGGATTAAAAGAGGGGCGAGGCTAGTCAAGTATCTTCATTTCCACATCAAGCACACAGCAATCTCCTGTCCATATCTCCTTGGTTAGTTATCTCAATTGCTTTCTCCCTAACACCTAATGTTCCTTTTCCTATTAACTCTGGCTAGCACTCTGGAATCTGCATACCTACAAACAACATTAACATACTTTTCTTCTTCCTGTTCAGAGACAAACAGTATTCCTTCAACTTATTCAATTATTACAGCATAATTCATCTTTCTCTTACAGTATAATTCTTTCTACTTTCACACTTGCTAGTGGGGTGCCAATTTAGTCCCCCTCTGCTCCCCCATCATCCCTCAGCTCACCTGTTCCTCCTCCACCCGCTGCCGCCAGCTGGAGCCTCCTCCCCGCCTCTCTGCCACCAGCCCAACCCTCCTCCATCTCCGCTGGCAAGCTAGGGCATGCAGGGGCCCGGCCCCAAACTGGAGAGGGCAGGGGAAGACACGGTACAAGCTCCCCCCATCCTCCCAGGATCAGACTTAGCTGTGCACCTGATTCGGGGCCTTGCTGCATGGTGGCAGCGTCAGTGTGGGTGCAAATTTTGCCTTTCCCTCCGAGCGCATAACACCCTCACAATGCCTCTGCAGTTAGCTCCAAATAATTGACACTGGATACCTCACTATCCAGCACTTAGGGGCCTCATGCAAGATTGTGCATTTATAGGACTGAGCAACTAGTGAGGGGTTGTCTTTGCTCCAGGGAACTTACAATCTACACAGATAAGATGCAAAAATGAAGTTGTGTTACTCTCATTTTCAGATGGACACTCGAAGTGGAGAGAACTTGCTCAGAGAGTGTTCTCTCTTGGGACTGAAATTTTCCACCTTTCAATTCAACTGCAAAATGATCTTTGGTATTACTGGAATCTCCTGAAAAATAGTCAGCCTTTTATACTTCACATGATGCTATAGACCAGTCAGCCTAACATCAGTAACTAGAAAAATACTGTTGCAAATTCTTAAAACAATCAGTTTGTAAGACCTGCAGGACAGGGGGATCTTTAGCATAGATTTGTCAAGAAATCATGTCAAACCAACTTAAATTCCTTCTTTGATAGGATTACTGACCTGGTGAATGGAGGTGGGGTGCAGTAGACATGATGCGCCTCAGTTTTGATAAGGCTTTAGGCATGCATCTAATCAAATTAGTAAAATGTGATCTATATGAATTTACTATCTGGCAGGTGCACAACTGGTTGCAAGACTATACTCAAAGAGTAGTCATCAATGATTTGCTGTCCAGCTGAGAGGAAGTAAGTATCTAGGTGGGGTCCTCTGTGGGGGGCAGTCCGGAACTTGGTACTATTCAATGTTTTTATCAATGACTTGGATAATGGAGTAGAAGGAATGCTTATGAAACCTGAAGATCAAGCTGGGAAAGGTTGAAAGCACATTGCAGGATAGGTGTAAAAATAATAATCAACTTAACACATTGGAGAATTGGTCTGAATTTAACAAGATGAAATTCAATAATGACAAGTGCAAATTATGGCACTTAAGAAGGAAAAACCAAATTCAGTAAAAATTACAAAGCCAGTGCTGGCTTCCCACTGCAGGGAGGGGCAGGAAGAAAGCCCCAAGTCTTGCTGCACGATCTGGCTCACAAGGAAGAAGTGGAGCCAGACATGGCTCCACCCACTGTTGTTCTCCCTCCATCGGTTGGGGGAACAGCAGCGCATGGGCACGATGCCTGGAGGCTTTTCCCACTATCCCGATTGTCTGGAATCCAGAATCCAGCCAATGGGAGCAGCAGTAGGCCATGCCTGGAACATGGTGCCTGGGAGCAGAGGGGAGCCCAAAGGCAGGTAAGTTTCCTTCATCAGTGGTGCCGGACCCCAAAAAAGTTCCCTACCTTTGCCATAAATAAAGAAAACGTTGTAACCTTTTATGTTGGACATAAATTAATATTTTACTTTATTTAAAATGAAGTTTGATAAACTAACATGAGAAAGTTAAAACGCTTAATCTGTTTAATAATTTCAATAAATATTTCCTTTCCTACTGGTTAAATTAAACCGTTCTCCCTAGCTGCAGCACTAGTGAAATAGCTCTGACAGAGTTGTGTAATTAACAACAAGTTTCCATTAGCAACTGGTGGTCTGTGGAAAGGTTTGCCTGGAGTGGGATGGGCCATGGGCCTAAAAGTTTGAGAACCACCGATGTAAGACATAGGAGGTGATTATCTCGCTCTTGTTGGCCAGGTGCCAGAGGACTGTGTCCAATTCTAGGCACCACAATTTAGGAAGGACATGGACAAACTGAAAAGAGCTCAGAGGACAGCAACAAGCATGATAAAAGATTTAGAAAACTTGACTCATAAGAAAAGATTAAAAAAACCTGGGATTGTTTAGTCTTGAGAAAAGACTGAGCAGTGACCTGATCACAATTCTCCCAATATGTTAAGGGCTGTGATCAGTTGTTTGTCATGTGCACTGAAAGTAGGGGCTTGATCAGCCTCAAGGGAGTCTTAGGTTAGATATTAAAAAAAACTTTCTAACTGTCATGGTAGTTGGCCTCTGGAACAGGATTTCAAGGGAGGTTGTGAAGTCCTCATCATTGGAAGCTTTTTAAAATAAGTTGGAAAAAAAATCACCAGTCATGGATGGTCTAAGGTTACTTGCTCCTACCACAGTGCCATGGACTGGCCGCAATCACTTCTCAAAGTCTCATCCAACCCCACATTTCTATGATTTTGTATTGGTCAGGAAAAGGCGAGACAACTAGCAACCACAGACAGCTGAAATAAGGGGTGAATTTTGAAATTTGTGTGTGGGGGGGGGGGGGGGGGGATTCAGATTCAACTTGCCTAGTTCATTACAAAATCCTATTGGTTTTTTCTCCTAAATTTTTTCCATGGTTACCAACACCAGTGGAGTTCCACCGCCAGGAGGAATGGTCTGGTGGTCACTGATGCAGACCCATTTTGACTAGGTTAAAAATGCTGGCAGCTGTTTGGAGTCCTGTCTGCACTGGAGTTCCTACTGCCACTGTGTGACAGGCCCTGCACTGAAGGGCAGGGAGTAGCCCAGGCCCAGCTGGCTGAGAAGGCCCCGCCCCTCCGGCCCTGCTGGGCATGCTCCCAGCAGAACCTGGGTATAAAAGCAAAGAGAGCCCGGCTGCAGGGGGAAGGAGGAGACCAGGCTGTGCTGGTGTTTCCGCAGCAGCTGAGACCTGAATTGCTGCCTGTGGCTGCCCCTGGAGCAGCTGCCAATCCCAGGGAGGCAGGAGCACCTGCAGCCCCAAGGCCAGCCCCAGTAAGGACCAGCCCAGGAGGCCAGAGACTACAGGGGTACCAGGGTGTGGTAGGAAGCCACCCAGGGCAAAGGACTGATAGTGTGGCTCAGTGTGCATTGGCCGGATTCCCCACCGAGCAGGCAGGAGCCATAGTCCCTGCCTCAAGGGCCCTGGGCTGGGACCCAGTGGAGAGGGAGGGCCCAGGTCCCCCTACCACCCGTTTCCCTACCCTGGACAATCCACCCATGGTCCAGGAAAGGCTTCTCCAGGAGGCCAGGCCTCAGAAGCTGTATTTACCCTGACAGAGGGGCACTGACTTTGTGGTAAAGCTGAGGGAGGGACTGCCACCTGCGAGGCCTGAGTCCGCAACAGTGGGAAATTTTCCAGCAAAAAAGGGTAAAGCGTACACAGCAAGAGCAAGATAAATCAGTCTCCCCTCTGCAACAAGCCAGGAGCTGGATGGCAGACAGTTTGTTGTCGAAGAGTTTGATTGTGGGAAATGATCTAATCCCAGTTGGTTTCCCTCTGCACATGTAAGGAGCTAACAGTCCCCTTATTAAAACTCTGTGGGAGTTTTTGATTTGCCAGCTCCCAGTATCAAAAGGGGAAGGTTCCATGAGAAATCAGGGACCTGAGACTGACAGACCCCAGAGAAATGGAAAGCAGCCAACACTCCAGCTTGGCCTGATTGACAGGTTGGACAGGCCAGTGAGGAAAGTGAGAGGCCAGGCCCCGTCCTCCCTGAGAGCTGGGATTTTTCTGGGTCTCTCTGAGCAAGGAGAGAGCTGAGAGACAGCTAAGAGGAGCAAGCTGTGTGGAGAAGCAGTCCTGCAGCAACAGAGCCAGGCACACACAGCCCACGGAGTGCAAGCTGTGCTGAGGGGCAGTTTTGCAGCAACAGAGCGAGGCACACACAGCCCACGGAGTGCAAGCTGTGCTGAGGGGCAATTTTGCAGCAACAGAGTCAGGCACACACAGCCCAAGGAATGCAAGCTGTGCTGAGGGGCAGTTTTGCAGCAACAGAGCCAGACACACACAGCCCAAGGAGTGCAGACCCTGTGTTGAGCAGCAGACTGGCAGTGCTCAGAGAGCCAAAAGGGACAGAGAAGCAACGCAAGGAGCTGGAGACTGGCAAAGCAGCACAGCCTGCAGCTGGATGTGGTGAGCAGCTGGGACCAGCAAAGTGCAGGGAGAGGCTCTGGGCAGGGAGATATCACCAGCCAAGAGGCCCAGCAGGCCAGACTGGGAGAGGGGTCTGGCCACTTAGAGCTTGAGGCTGTGTGGTCACTGCCAGAGCAAGCGTGTCCAGCCTGCAGCCCCCCTGCAGCACATCCAGGGCCTCTAAGGGGCCTCTAAGGAAGAGACTGTGGACTGTCCTTACACTCTGTAGGCTGCTGTTTTGATGTCCCTGTGCTACAGAGCAGGGCTGTGTGTTCTCATTTAACCATTCTCATTTTTTCTTATTCTTTTCTCTTTAATCAGTTGATGTTTAATAAATTGTATTTGCTTTGAACCTTATGAAATGATCACTGGGCCAAGAAAGCCTGCAGTGTGCAGAGAGCACCTCGGAGTGGGGACACCCTAACTCCTGCCGCTAGTGACTACAAGGTCGGGGATTAAGCCCCAGGAAACCTGGGCCCAGCCTTGTTGGGGTTTCGAGGACTCTGCTACCCAGGAGAGTGGAGGGGGAGCCCTCAGGATCAGGGAAGCCATAGGGTAAAGGAAGTGGGAGCAGGGACTCAGATCCTTTCGCTGGTCCATTTCACCGGGGTGGTATAGAAGCCAGGAAAGTTCCCCACAATAGCAGGACCATTCCCCTGCTTACACACAGTTCCTATGAGCAGTAGGAGCCTGCTGCAGAGAGAAAGTGATTCAGGATTGATCAAGGAAAGAGGTAAGTAGCACTGAAAATGAAATGAAAAAGGGGAATGGGGGAATGGATGCAATGAAGCAACCACATGCATCACATTAAAAATAATTTATTTGCATTCTATCATCAGAATTTTGTGCCATTACTATTTCTTCCTGGGCTTGTCGGTGCCACAAAGAAGGTCTGGAATTAGTGTCTGGAGACAGAATGAAAAAGCAGGGCCACAAGGTGAATCACGATCTTACAGATAGTTCCACAAAGTAAACCAAATTTGAAAATCCTTGTTTTAAATTCAGACACATAATTACAAAGTCTAAATAAGTAACAAACAAACCAATTTTCACATACATTTCTCACAGAAATGTAAATAAAATGTAAATGTCTTTTTTCTACTTTATACAAGTCATAAAAAGTCTAACTTTGAAAGCCTCCTTGAATATTTTAAATAGAAAGGCGGGATAAAAATATTTTAAAATAAAAAATAAATAAATAAACTTTTCATACAATCAGAAACAAACAAAAAAAAATTACTTTAGATCCCATTTGGATTATCTTGAAATCTTAAAGTTTCTTGTAACATCTATTACTTTTAGGTATATTCCTACAAAAATAAATCTCAAACACACAAGCTTGAGACAATCTTAACTCAGAAAAGCAGGAAACTAGTTACAATTACCATCTTACCCCTGCCTTAGCCACTACAGCTACGTCTAGACTACAAGCGTCTTTTGAAAGAGAGCGTCTAGAAGACAAGCAGATTTTTCGAAAAAGTGAGCCGCTTTTTCAAAAGAATCCAGACATTTTCTTTCAAAAATGTACAGTTTGCATTCAATAGTGCCTTTTCTCGAAAGAGTACTTTTGAAAAAAAGCGTTATTCCTTGTAAAATGAGGTTTACTGCGATCAAAAGAACTGCCGTTTTTACTTTTGAAAAGAACTAAGATTTACTTTCGAAAGAATGTGGCTGCAGGTGAAGTTTTTTCGAAAAAAGGCTACTTTTTTTTTAAAAAAAACCCTGTAGTCTAGACACACCCTACATGGCCACCCCAAATGCTCTGACTTCAGGAGCACATGGGAAAAGATAATACATAAGACAACTTCATCTGGGCTTCACTTTAACAGAAGACGTTAACTTA
The DNA here is from genome assembly GCF_049634645.1 of Pelodiscus sinensis. Taxonomy (NCBI): domain Eukaryota; kingdom Metazoa; phylum Chordata; order Testudines; family Trionychidae; genus Pelodiscus; species Pelodiscus sinensis. The sequence goes on along the minus strand of NC_134730.1, from coordinate 7,136,009 downwards.
GAGTTCATAGTTGTGACCTGAATACCTACAGGATCCTATACTTATTTATAGAGCAGAATGAGATTTAAGGATCAAATGTGCTTTATAAAAAGCTATGTATTATTATTATGAATTATTATTATTACTAGCCAATTAGCCCATCATAAGACGGGATTTTCAGGTCTCTCCTCCATGTCGGTTTTCTCTCCTGAGCGTCCGGTCTCTTGCTCCGTCTCCATCTCTCTCTCTCTCCCCTCCTCCTCCTCCTCCTCCTACCTCCCCCGTCTCTCTCTCAGCTCTCCTCCGCCTCCTGCCTCTCTCTCTCCGTCTGTCTCTTTCTCTTCTCCTCCCCCTCCTGCCTCTCACTCGGGGGACCAAGGAGTCCAAACGGTCACTTGCACCACTTGCTCCCATGCGGTGGCCTGGCTGAGCGGTGCAGAAGTCAGCCGAGCGCCACAGCAGGAGGCGAAGGGGGCTGAGGCGGTGACGTACATGGCCAGGCCCCACCCCCTGGGCATGTATGTCACCGCCCCACCCCCTTTCCCCTTCCACATCATGCCTGCAGCTCCCATTGGCCAGTTTCCAGCCAATGGAAGGCTGCAAGGATGGTGCTGGGGACAGGAGCAGAGCGAAGAGACCTCTTTCCCACCAAAGGGCACATGCCACACAGACATACATGCTGACCCCAAGTGTGTGGGGTTGTGGCAGTCAGGGAACCTGCTTGAGAGTCCAGCGAGCTGGATCCAAATGTTTGGTGGGTCAGGTGTGGCCTGAGGGCTGTATTCTGCATGCCCCTGATCTTGCAAGTCACACTGTAAGAAAGATGTGAACAAACTGAAGAGAATTTGGAAGAGAACACCACAAATTATAATAGTCAGATTTTCTAAGCCTCTTAGGGGAAAGATTGTAAGAATTAGCATACTTATTCTAGTGGAGAGAAGGTGAAAGGGTATATAGCAGTCTTGAAATATGAAAAATGTAAATGTAAAGAGAATGTGGAATGTGTTTCTGTTTGTACCATGTGCTTAGAGCCCTGCGTGGTTACAAAATTTGTATCCACATCCAGATCTGTGTCTTAAAAAATGACCCACGAATAGCCACATTCACATCCACAGATGCAGATACCCATAAACAAAGTGAATAGCCACAGATTTGCAGGGCTCTACATATCCTTCCCACTTCCATTCTTTAACTGGATATCAGACTACAGAGTGGGAGGGGTTCTGTATTTAATCTTTGTCTGAGCAGCTGGATGGTTCATCAAAAGTGATCAGCAGGGAAATTGTTAGTAACATTCAATGTGTCATTCAATTTCAGCGTTAACACCCTATTCTTCTCAGAACACAAGTTTCTGAGATAGTCAGGCTGAAAAGAGAACCCTAAGTAACTTCCCAGTAAAAAGGGATGAAAAGCTAAGTTTCTGCTGGTGATTAAGCTGCCCCAGATATGCTTGTATGATGTTGTGGGGTGGCTGTCCCACTCTGCCTAGAAAGGGTTAAAGTAGGATGGAGGGAATCTGCACAGAGACCAGTCAGTCAGAGAGAAGCTTATAAGGAGCCAAGGGGTGTGTCTAGACTACTGGGTTTTTTCGAAAAAAAACTATACCTGCGTCTAGACTACCGCCGTGTTCTGTCGTCAGTAAATTGACAGAATGCAGTGGTTTTGTCGACAGCGGTAAACCTCGTTTTATGAGGAAGAACGCCTTTTTCGACAGAGAAGACGAGGCACGAGAGGCAGGAGAGCTGCACCAGGAGGAGAAGGAAGAGGAGGCAGCAGGGACCCTCTCCCAGGAGCTGGTCCTCCAGACCCCAGAGGCCTCCCAGGCGTCCGTGGACAGCAGGGAGGGAACATCAGGTGAGCGCTTTGAGGGGTCACCACACACGGGTGGGTTGGCTGTGTGGGGGGCCATCTAGTCCCATTGCCACTGTGGGGTCCCTGTGAGGCTTTCAGGCCACTGCCCAACTCACATGCGATGTCACGTGTAACACCCCTGAGTCTCCTGTCCAAAGAGAGCCCCCGACAGCCACGGCATGCCCTCGGGGACAGCGGGGTGCACACAGACACTGATTGTCTCTTCCTCTTTTCCTCCACAGCCGGACCCTCTACCCAACAGGGGAGCACCACCCCCGCCCCACCCCCATCCCGGACCCGTGGCACCCGCAGGCAAAGGCGGGTCTACACGGACCTGCTGAGGGAGCACGTAGTGGCCCTGCAGGACCTGAATAGAACCCTCCAGCAGAGGACAGAGGCAGAGGCCGAGTGGTGCACCAGGCCCCTGGATGAGCTGGTCCAGCAGTGCACTTCCAACTGTGCCACAATGCGGGAGGTCTTCGGCTTGCCTGCCCCTGTCACGGGCACCGGTCCTCCTGCACGCCAGGCCCCTGCTCCCCCTCACCCCACAGCCCCATCCAACCCCCCTTCCCCCAGCCCCTCCTGCTCCTCCACCCCTCCAGCACCCCCTTTCCTCCAGTCCTTCCTTCCCTCCCAGCCCCTCCAGCCCCCACTTCACCCCCAGTCCCTCCTGCTCCTGAGCCCTCACAGGCCCAACAGCTGCCCCCCACCCCCGCCCAGGCCAGGGCTGGGTCTCGCTCCACCCGATCCCAAGGCCGTGGTGATGCCAGGATGCAGGAAGGTGGCAGGACCCTGCAATCAGGGATCAGTGGCCTACTTGAGCCCCCCTCCCCCATCCAGGTTTTCAGTCCCCCACCACCCCAGTTAAAGGACATTTCAGTTATGGAACAAAATCTTTATTTTTGACTGACAGATTTACTTTGTTTATAAACAGTTGAGCAGTGAGAAGAGAAAGGTGCTTTATACACAGTTCGCACCTGTTCTGTACTGCCAGGCTACGTCTACACTGGCATGATTTTCCGGAAATGCTTTTAACGGAAAATTTTTCCGTTAAAAGCATTTTCGGAAAAGAGCGTCTAGATTGGCAGGACTCTTTTGCGGAAAAGCGTCCGTGGCCAATCTAGACGCGCTTTTCCGCAAAAAACCCCCGGTCGTCATTTTCGCGATCGGGGCTTTTTTGCGGAAAACACTACTGTGCTGTCTACACTGGCCCTTTTCCGGAACAGTTTTCCGGAAAAAGACTTTTGCCCGAACGGGAGCAGCATAGTTTTTCCGGGAAAGCACTGATGATTTTACATTAGATCATCAGTGCTTTTCCGGAAATTCAAGCAGCCAGTGTAGATAGCTGGCAAGTTTTTCCGGAAAAGCGGCTGATTTTCCGGAATAACTTGCCAGTGTAGATACAGCCCCAGTGTTTCTAATAAAAAAAAAAATTCTGTTTACAAAGAAAACCGGGTCTATGTCTTCTGAATGGGAAGAGAGTGAGGGTTGTGGAGGAAAGGTAGGGTGGGCCAGGCCAAACCCCCCGTGGGGCAGGCCTGGGGAGAGTCAGTGGGCTCCTTCTGAGAATCTCACCCTCAGGTCCTCTCGGATTTGGACACCAGCCTGGTGAGCCTGGCGGATGGCAGCCATCCGGGGCTGCTGAAATTGCCTCTCCTCGCCATCAGCACTTGACCCCACCCCAGAAGGAAGGCCTCCCCTTTCCTCTCCACCAGGTTATGGAGGGGACAACATGCGGCCACCACCTCTGGGATGTTGCGTTCACCCATCTCCAGGTGTGTGAGGAGGCAACGGAACCTCCCTTTCAGCGGGCCAAAGGTGCATTGCACCTGGATGCGAGCCTGGGTAAGATACGTGTTGAAAAGCTCCTTGTTCGTATCCAGGTGGCCGGTGTAGGGCTTCCTGAGCCACAGCATTGGAGGTAGGCCACGTTGGCCACTGTGCACACCGGCATCTGCACATCCCCGAGCGCAAGGTGTCGCTGGGGGAAAAATGTTCCTGCCTGCAACCTGAGGTACAGATAGGAGTTAGGGAATATGCGGCATCATGTGCCTGCTCCAACCACCCGACACAAATGTCCATAAAGTGTCCCCAGTGACTGACGAGGGCCTGCAGCACCATGGAATAGTACCCTTCCTGGTTATAAACTGGGCTGAACCCTGCCCTCCTCCCAACCCACTCCTTCCTTTATCAGGATGTCCCCCTCCCCCGCATCAGTGCAGGGGTGGCCGAGGAGTGGCCTCCAAATGCCACTCCATCCCCCACTCCCTCTTGCCCTTGCTTGGCAGTCCCCCTTTCTCAGCCCCCACACTCAGCAGTGTGACTTACCTGCCATCAAGACGTCCCCGCTGGTAGACCTCCGCATGTCAAACTGGTGTCCGACGGATCGGTAGCTGTTGGGGGTGGCCAGCTTCCACAGGGCGATTGCGACCCACTTCTGCAGGGGGATGGCGGGCTGCAGGTGGGTGTTCTGGTGTTCCAGAGCAGTGGCGAGCCAGGCACACAGCTCCAGGAATGTGGCCTTCCGCATCCGGAAGTTGTGGAGCCAGTGTTTGTTGTCCCACAGCTGCAGGATGAGTCGGTCCCACCAGTCCAAACTCGCAGGGGCGAATATAGGGCTGGGTGAATGGGGCGGCCGCCCCAGGCCCCGCGCTTCAGAAAGCCCCGCGCATGCGGCATGGCAAAGGGGGGGGCCCCGCAGAATTATGCTGCCCGGGGCCCCGCAAAACTGTCATCTGCCCCTGCAAACTCGTCTTGTGCCTCCAAATCTGTCTGTCCCCAGAAAAGTTTGGGGGCAAGGACAGAGCTCCTGCATCCCGGAGGAGGGTCTCCTTGGTGCGGTCCGGGTCCATATGGGAGAGGAGATTCATGACAGAGTCATGCAGATGCAGCAGAAGCTGCAGTATGGCAGCATGGGGCCATCGCCTGCCCGGGGCAGCTCAGGTTCCAGGGCCAAAAATACGATGAAAAGCAGAAAAAAAACCCTGCAAATAAACTGCTGTGGTGTCTGAGGAAGCAGGGCAACCAGAGCAAGCACTGCAGCCGCTTTGCTTTCCCTCTAGGAGGTAGGCAAGCCAGAAGCAGGAGCAGAGCAAAGGCTGTCCAAGGGGATCCACCCCAGCCTAATACCATCCAGGCGGTGGACTTGACACAGGGGCCACGTAGGTGCAAGATGCCATGGGGAAGTGGCCCAGGGAGCGAGAGGCAGATGATGGAAGAGAAGATTCAGGACAAGGCAGCTGCCAGAGTATTCCTAGGCTGGGACCCAGAGTAGTAGGCGGGTTTAGATCCCCCTGCTGGATGCGGCAGGAACAAGCCTGGGGACAGCTGTTACCCCTGGAAGGGGGTCAGAAACCAGAGTAGCGGGCACTCCCGGAGGGCAGTGTCCTGAAGAGGATGCCGCAGTCCTGGGAGAGATGCAAATCCAGAGCTAAAGCATGGAGAGCATCGAGCAATGCCAGGCAAGACACCGGCCAGAAGGGGACGCCCTGCTGAGGAGTGAGCTAATTTCCAGAGTGACCCGCAAGAAGTTCCAGGGCAGAGAGTCATACCCCACTACAGATGTACCACGGGAAAGCCTGGCAAGGTCTGCTTTGTAGAAAAGGTACTACGCTGAATATGGGCCGGGTCCTGGGAGGTGCTGGGCAACCTCAGCTTCTGTTGAACAGAATGCAAGTTCAGAGGAATGATCAGTATCTGGAGGCACCAGGCCCTGAGGTACTGTGATTTTGCTGCTTATTCATAATCAAAAGCTTACTGGAAAATCTACAGTCCAACATAGAGCACATACAGAATTGCCTTCCAACACAAAAATCAAAGCAAGAGGTTTGCATTCAAGCCTCATATTTGCAATTCTGATTGTCTAATAGGAAACAGCTCCTAATGGAGGGAGGGGCAGGGAGGAAATATTACAGCAACATTATTTTGTTACACTAATTACCAATAATGGCACCTACTAAGATACCAACCACAGTCAATTCATTTTAAAAGCTATATAATAATGTTTAGGATAAGGAATTAATTTTTACAGCCATGGAAACAGATTTACTTGTACAGTAATGCAGCACTGGAACACAGACTTAGTACAAATTACATTTCCTAACTCAAGTGGCTGACTTGAAGAGGCTTGGCACAATACAGGGGATCTTCAGCTATGCCCAGGTGCATTCCCCGCAGGGATGGGAGGCATTCAGTGTTCTGTTAACACCTTCCTAGCCATCATGCCCCACTCAGCAGATTCTCTTACACTGCAGTGGCAAGTAGAAAATGCACACCCCTATGAGCACCCATTTCATCCTGTTAACTAGAGGAACAAAAGCATGGAGTTTCAGTCTGGGGGCTGGAAATATATGTCATGCGGTTGCAATCTTCCTGCCCTTCCTATAGACTAGATAGGACAGAGGATCCCAGTATGGAAAAGCTAATAGGAATGAGGTTTTAGCACAGAAAAGATTGAGATTAAGATCCACTGCTTTGACACCTGAATATAATCGAAAGGTTGAAAGATCATCAGATTAGATACAATTGTATCCATATATTTGACTCCATTTCCAGTCACAATGTCCCACGTGGCAACTGATTATGACTATGGAAGTGACAGTGCACCAATTTCGCTTTAGCACCCGAAGGTGGGTTGTAAATATCTACCTTTGCTGTCACAATAGTATGAGAGTGGGCATGCAGAAGACCTGACCAGAACTGGACGGCTGTGTCTAGACTGGCAAGTTTTTCCGGAAAATCAGCCCTTTTCCAGAAAAACTTGACAGCTGTCTACACTGGCCGCTTGAATTTCCGGAAAAGCACTGACGATCTCATGTAAGATCGTCAGTGCTTTTCCGGAAATACTATGCTGCTCCTATTCGGGCAACAGTCTTTTTCCGAAAGACTTTTGCGCAAAAGGGCCAGTGTAGACAGCTCAGATTTGTTTTCCACAAAAAAGCCCCGATGGCGAAAATGGCGATCGGGGCTTTTTTGCGGAAAGGCGCGTCTAGATTGGCCATGGACGCTTTTCCGCAAAAAGTGCTTTTTCAGAAAAGCATCCTGCCAATCTAGACGCGCTTTTCCGAAAATGCTTTTAACGGAAAACTTTTCTGTTAAAAGCATTTTCGGAAAATCATGCCAGTCTAGACGTAGCCCTAGGGTACATCTAAACTACTGGCTTCTGTCAACAAAGAGCATCTAGATTACATCCAGTTCTGTTGACAAAGCAAGCCGTTTTGTCGATATGACAATGTAGATGCAAAGGACAGTGTAGATGCAATAGCGCCTTCTGTCAACAGAACTCTGTGGACAAAAGGCATTATTCCTCGTAGAATGAGGTTTACAGCCGTCAACAAAACTGCTGAGTTCTGTCGATGTTATGTCAACAGAACTCAGCGTCAGCATAGACGCAGGTATAGTTTTGTCAACAAAAGTGGACTTTTGTCAACAAAAACCTGTATTCTAGACACACACCTGGGCTGCATCTAGACTAGCAAATTTTTCCGCAAAAGCACTTGCTTTTGCGGAAAAACTTGCCAGCTGTCTACACTGGCCGCTTGAATTTCTGCAAGAACACTGACGATCTCATGTAAGTTTGTCAGTGTTCTTGAGGAAATGCTATGCTGCTCCCGTTCAGGCAAAAGCCCTCTTGCGCAAATGCTTTTGCACAAGAGGGCCAGTGTAGACAACGCGGTATTGTTTTGCGCAAAAAAGTCCCGATTGCAAAAATGGCAATCGGGGCTTTCTTGCACAAAACCACGTCTAGATTGGCACGGACGCTTTTCCGCAAAAGAGCTTTTGCAGAAAAGCGTCTGTGACAATCTAGATGCTCTTTTCTGCAAATGCTTTTAACGGAAAAACTTTTCCGTTAAAAGCATTTGCGGAAAATCATGCCAGTCTAGACGCAGCCCTGGAGTGCAGTACAAAGCATCACAAACCTCTGCCCAACGTTCAAACCAAATCCAAACAGACCCTTCTGTTTGGTGTCAAAACTCCAGACTCCTTCTCCTTCTTCTTTGCTTTCTGGTTCCCACTACAGCCCTGAAGTAAAAGCATCAGATTTCTGAGAAAGTCTGGCTCAGGTATTTTGTACCTACCCATAAGTTGAGATAGTATCTGATCATCCTCTGGAAAGGCTGATCATGGAAGACACCCATCTCCAATATTCAGTCCCAAGAGATTTGGTTGAGCTTCTAATGGGCAGGCAAAAATAAAGAGTTCTGAGGCCTAGAACAGAGAACTGGGAGTCAGAAAGCTTTGGCTCAGCTATCTTAGGCTATGTCTACATTACTGACTTTTTCTGGGATACCGGTATCCTGGAAAAACTGTGCCACATCCAGGGAACACATATGCTCTTCTGAAATTTCTGCAGCCCTGTAAACCTTGTTTTATGAGGAAGAAGGGATGTTCCAAAAAAGGGTTTTTTTCTGACATTTGGCCCAGTGTATCATAGAATCATAGAGCTGGAAGAGACCTCAGGAGGTCATCAAGTCCAGCCCCCTGCCCAAAGCAGGACCAATCCCAACTAAATCAATCCAGCCAGGGGCCAAATGTCAGAAAAGCCTCTTCCGAAAAAAGAAGTGGAAAAAGCTACGCAAATTGTGAAGTGCAATTTGTGTAGCTTTTTCCAGAAGAACAGTGTAGTGTAGACATAGCCTTAGTGATGGGTAAGGTATAATGTCAAGAGAGAGATATCAAGCTATTTCTCAGATCTGCTACTGCCTTGCTACATAGCCTTACGGAGGACTCACTTAATCTTTGTAACCATCCGTTCCATATCTGTAAAATGGGAACAATGCCCTCTAGTGAAAAAAAAAGCTCAGCTCCTAAGAGGAAAGAATCTGTATAAATACAAAATATGCTGTGAATGGCACCTTCTCAGGTTCCCCCTTCAGTAATCCAGATCTTTTCTTCATTGCTTTATGAAGAATGATGTCAATTTCGCAGATCAGAGCTGACGGCTTCAGAACTGTCCCAGAAGTAGGGATGGTCTGGAGAAGCTTTAGACTCTGTGCTCAGAAACTTGTGCTCAGAGATCATTTGGTTTCATGTTTCCTTTTCTGTGTTGAAGTTGTACAAAATGCTGCTCACCCTCCACGAAACTGACCCGGGAGGTGTTTGGTAGTGCCACTGCTGAGAAATTCTGGATGAATCCACTTCAGCAGTGGTTTCCACTCTCCCTGAAGGACTCTGCCTTGCTGCTGGTGGACAAACATCCACTACAAAACCCACCAGCAGCGATATGATAAGAAATAAATGTGTGGAGACTGAACTTTCTTTTGACTCTGGAGGTATTCCCTCTAGAGCAGGACAGCAGGGAGTGATGTAGCAGGAGACTTGGCTTACTTTTGATCTGAGGAAGTGGGTCTGGCCCACGAAAGCTCATCATCTAATAAACCATCTTGTTAGTCTTTAAAGTGCTACATTGTCCTGTATTTTGCTTCAGCTACCCCAGACTAACACGGCTACATCTCTACCACTATTCTACTGATTGTTAGTCTTTAAAGTGCTGCATAGTCCTGTCTTTAGTTACTGATTGCATGGCATCAGTCTGTTGATAAGTAGAGAACTATTTCCAGAGACCCCATTCTTCTGCCACAAAAAGGAGACATATGTCCTGCGGCTTGGTCCCCAGGATTGTCAATGGTTTTTTTTTTTCAATTTTTCATTATAAGTTTACATTGAAAATAACAATCATGCAACTTTTAAAAAATCTCCTTATTTTACAGTACCTTAAACTCAATGGCTGTGTCTACATTGGCACGATCTTGCGCCAAAGTGGCCACTTTTGCACAAAAACATGCTGCCTGTCTACACTGGCGGGGAGTTCTTGCGCAAGAACACTGATGTTCTAATGTGTGAAATCAGTGCGTCTTGCACAAGAACTATGATGCTCCCGCTCAGGAATAAGCCCTCTTGTGCAACTGTTCTTGCGCAAGAGACCAGTGTAGACAGGCAACATGAATTTCTTGCGCAAGAAAGCCCGATGGCTAAAATGGCAAGAGAGCGGCTACACTAGCATGGATGCTCTTGCGCAAAAGCAGATCTCTTGCGCAAAGGCTCATGCCAGGGTAGACACTCTCTTGCGCAAATGCTTTAACGCAAGAACTCTTTCGTTAAAGAGTATTTGCGCAGGATCATGCCAATGTCGATGTAGCCAATAACTTTAGCAAGAATTGACACCCACAGATCCCACTGCATATACCCTGTCAGTTGATTGAGCAGTTTCCTTATCATAGGTGAGCAGAAATTTGTAAGGGTTTTTTAAAAGCAACGGCTGTGACTGACTTTTTGTACAGAGGCACCACACAAACAGCTCCCTCACCTAGGAGGAGGGAGAGTGACCAAAAAGGAATAGATCCAAAATGCTCTTTCTCTTCTGTATTGTATTGGGTGAGTTTCCAGGGGGAATATTTGCAAAGCATCCCCATGGTGCCAGCCGCATAGCTCTCAATGGGCACATGATGAAGCAATCACTTGACAAAGCTCAATGTGAGCCTCAGAAATATATATTTTATTTACAGAATTGGACCCGTTTTATTTTTATTTCATTTTAATCCTCCTTATACTGAGATCTCTTTGCATTAAGTTTCATTGTGGGATATCAGTGCCAAGAAAGAGATTCAATAGCTTAGCTTTAAAGCCCTGAAAAAGGGAGGAGGGAGCGGGAGTGGTTTCTCATGCAAATATTGTACTCCCAGCTGATGTTTTCCTAAGCTCCAGGATAAATGAGACTTTCTTAACACTTTCCCCGCTGCAAATAAACAGATGGGAGCCTCCAGCATGTGACTTGTTCATCACAGCATCACAACTGCAGGTATCAGTTATTACAGCTAATTATTGGCAATTACTGCCACTGGGCTAGTAGGTGTGTTTCCCCAATAACTTCTAGCAACTACAGGGACTTTACTGCCCCAGCCCAGTTAGCCAGACATTCCCCCACCTCAAGCTGGCATCTCTGTTTCACACCATGTTCTCATCACAGGACAACTGGAGGGATGGACATGGGGGGAACTCAAATCCACAAACCTATGGGGTCACTGACAACACCGTTTTTGTCTTGTGGCTCTGAGTATGTCATGTGGAGTGGGGATGCATTTCAATTAGAACAACTCTCCTTTTCGCTACTGAAAAGCTTTATGCAATCAAGTCTAGTTTCTCACCCTCTCCCTGCATTGCTCTTAAATGGGTATAATTCAATTCAAAGAAAAACGTAAATGCAATCGGTGCTTTCCCCACATATAAAGTATACATCAATGGGCTGAGGAATGGACCCTTTGAGAAATTCATATGCCAGCCTTCCCACTATTGTAATTTCATTCTCTCTTTGTAATTGTCTGATATTACATTGTTCCCTGCCGGAAGATTAATTAGCTAGTCTTACCCTCAAACATACCATGCCTCTGAAACCCTCCAGGAAGCTGGAGTGGTGCCAAGTCTCTAGTATTTGCTATGCTGGCTGGCAGCTGCTACTGTATCTAAGAGAGCCTCCTATTCTCCCTTAACAACAGTTGCTGTGCCAACTGACCCGCTTTTTCCCTCCCCTTTCCTCCTAAATCTACCACCAAAGAAGTAGCTAAGTTTCAATGCCACAGGCCGGGGATAAAGAGGAGAGGAAGGGGGGAAAATACCGCCCCACACAAACCAAGCCTCTGATTGGCATAATTACTCACACTCATTAAGTATGGCTGCATTGCATATGCAAATCGAATGAGTCAAGTGCACAGGGCGCGTCAGGCTGCCGGAGCACCAATAATGCCTTTCAGATTCCTCAGTTCTGTCTAGCAATGTGAGCGAGATGGCATCTCACAGGCTGGTGTGCCGAACTGACAGAAAACAGCTTTTGCATTCAAGCTAAAGACCTACAGCGTTAACACCAAGATCCTTGAAAAGAGAGAGGGGGAGGAAGAGAAAGAGAAAGAGAGAGCGAGAAGAAAATGGGGGGGGGTGGAGGTGTGTGTATGTCAGGGAACATCGCCAGCCATTTTGGATCTAAAGGATACAGTGGGGCAGAAAGAGGGAGACACAAACCTGCCCACCTATATTTCCACTTGCCCATACCTCTGCCCGTTTTTCTCCCTCCATCATAATCAATGCTCAAGACTTATTTTGCAGCTGCCATTAGTGAAGGCAGGAGCACTGTGCACACAACAACTGCTTATTGTGTGCACATTTGGCAAGGCGCCTGACCCACCGCTGAACACATCGGCACACCAGGCAGTATATTTTCCGCTTTTATTTTTCTTTCCCTCCACCCTCTGTTCCTCTTCACTTTCTTTCTCCCAACTCACACCGCCTTTATTTTATTTTATTTTATTTTATTTTATTTTATTTTAAATGTGGTGTCCAGATGGACTGAATTTCACAGTCACTGGTTGGACAAAATGTTTAAAGCAAAGCGAGATTGTTTTGTTTTAAGGAGAGAAAAGTCACGATTCTTCCAAAGTCAAGGATTCAAATAAAAGACATGCCCTTTTGCATTAGTGACTAGCCTCTGCCCCCACCTCATTCATATACTGTTTTTGGGCAGGGGGGGAGGGATTAAAGTTTAAAAATTAGAAAAACCACATGCTTAAATTCCAATGCGCTCTGTAAATCAATGCTAATTAATCAGCAAGAAATTACCTCACAGACTGGACGTCTTTGTAGAAGGTCTCTGAGCAGTTACACTCGTCTCCTTAAATTGCCAGATCAGTTAAATTTTCTCTGAAATTTTTTTTTGCAGTTTGCTATTTTGCCATAGTCAAAAAATTAAAGTTCAGGCCTACTTGCCCTCCCCCCACCTCCTCTGGATTTCCAGCTGTGGTCCCCTTCAAGGCAAAGGCAGAGATAATTTGTGATATAGGAGCGACTGCACATGAATGCAGTCATGCTTTAAAAAGAAAAAGAGAAAGCAGGCCTGCAGTACTAGAAGTAACAGCTATGAGCAAAAATGAATATATTGGACTCTTAATAGCCTGATGCAGCTTTGTCTAAACGTAGAGACAGACTAAAGGTAAGGCGGCAGCATCAGGCTATTTTGCTTCTTTTCCTCTCCCCACTCAAGACTGCAGATTTGTGGGTTTAAAGTTGGAAAGAGAGAGGGGGCTTTGTTACAGAAATTGAACTGCCCCTGCATACATTCTCTCCACACACACGCCCCCAAAAATCCAAAAGCAAAACCCGTGGACTGATTCATAAGGGAAAGATGATGCTGTGTTTGTTTGGAACAATCTATCCACTAGTGTGCACTAACATTTTTTGAACTATGTGATCCAAAGGCTGCAGGAAATAATCAGATATTATCATGGGGACTAATTAAGTTCCACCGATAGCACAGCAAAGCTGGAGTGTATTACTGTCCTCCTTTGTAGGGTCCCTCCGCCTTCTCCTTCCATCCTGGTGTACTACAGGAACAGGAATTAAGTGCTGACGAATGCTGTGTTAATTAATTACATGAAGATGCTTGTGGCGGGGGGTGAGGATGAGAGGTAGTGCGGGAATTTGCACTATGCAAATGACCTGAAGAGGGGCAGTTATAAATGTGTTTCCTATTGTTTTCTCACCAGAAAGTACAGTGTGGAAACAGTGTGTTAAGTCAGTACAACTAACCTGCAGGCACCAGGCACAGAATCAGTGAGACTTAAAGCCATCTGTCTTGTACCATGGAGATGAGCTGTGGGAATAGGATCTCTCAAAAACTAAAGCAGGGGAAGGGGGGGAGAAGAGGGGCTCATAGAGCCCACAGCTCTGTGCCGCCATTTTCTTTCACTGAGAAGGATGGCTATGAAATCAATTTCACACATTCCAAAATGGCTGTTCAAAGGGTTTTGCTCACAGGAAGTGAATAGGATGAGCTAAAAGGAGCCAGCCTGTGCTGGGAGAGTTGCAATGTTTTGTTTTGTACATGCAGATCGTTTACATGTGTTAAACTAAAACATTAAACAATTAAAAAGACAACTCAGTGCTCAGTGTATAAACCTCAATGCATGTCCCCCGCCCTCCTGCTCACATGCCACTCATCAGAGGGCAGAGCGGGTGGCTGGGGCTTGGGAAGAGAAACATTTTTTGCTGAGGAGTGTCCATATTGCTGAGGCTGAATTGCACTGGCCACGATAAGGCACGAGATGGGCAGATGTTCGAAAAGCTCTATGATGCACACTCAGTCCTGCAATACGACACCCAATCTAGCCATTCCAGTGGCACAACCCTCTGGATAGTGCCAGTGAGCTCCACTCCTGGCCTGCTATACCAGCACTATCCCCCTCCCCTCCTGGTTTGGGCCAATGCATGTCAACGCTGAGCCGACTGCATCGCCTGCTAATCCAGTCCTAAGCCCACTACTCAATTTGTTTGGAAGGAAGTTCTGAACTTGGGTATCCAGAGCTGGGAGCTTGGTGTATTCATCCCACAGCACCACGACTCCATGCAGGGCTGTTGACCTGAGCTGCTCCTGCTGTCTGCTCAAGATCATAACGTCCTCCAAGCTCCCCTTGCCCTACAGCTGGCACATCTCACTGCTCTTCTCTGCACTCTGCCTAACTCTTGTTCTCCCATGTCACGGGAGGGCTATTTGTAATTACCCCCAAATGAGGCCATGGGTGGCCACAGCTGTTGCCACAGTCTTATATGCATTGAAATGCTGGAAAAGTCCAAAAGGGTCCTCTCAATTTGAGGGTGAACTTTGAGTGAAAGAAAAGCGGGGGTGATTTCTCTATCTCCAGAGGAGTGCCACTCATCTGAATTACCCCTCCCAGAGTCAGCAGAACCCTGAAGGTTCATGATTGTGCATGCTCACCCTCCTCACTCTCTCCCATTCTCTCTCTCCCCCTCATACGCACGCGCACACACGTACACAAACACACGTGTACATACACGCACACATCAGATACCATCACTGACAAACGCGCTACAATACTCCATAGGGTTCCCTCTACTGCCCACCCATCAGCCCTTTATATGCTCCCTCTCTAGTTGTCCTTTCCCTACTGTGCTCTTTCCCGCTTTCCCCCAGCCCTGCTGCTCTTCCATATCCCTTCCAGCAAGGCACATCCTGCCTCTGGGACCAGTCCCTAGTCAGAGCACTCAGCCTACCAATATCCTGGCCAGCATGCCCCCCCTTCCTTTCTTTATTGCCTCTGGCTGGGCTGGCTCACCAGGAAAGCCCAAGACTCTCCAGCCTGGGGACAGCTGAGCTGCACAGGGGCCATAGCCCCTCACAGCACTGGCCTGGGAAAGCTTGTCCCTCCCCTAAGCTTAGGAGAGAAGTGATCTCCAGTCTCTTTGTGCCCTGGCCCTGAAGACTCCACAGCAGCCCCTGGAACAAGGGCTGAGCAACCTCCTTGCCAACCACCCACCAGGTCCTGTCCCTGGGGAGCATGGGGCTGCACTGTCCCTTACGCACACTCCCCTGCTGAGCCACCTCTCTGGCCAGGTTCACTAAGCCCATACAGCCAGGTTCCCTGGGCCCTGGTGCACAACTCAGCCTTAGGATTTAACCCCTTCCTGCCCTCCCTCTAGCCAGTTATGTGGTTGGGTTCTGTCAGTAGCCAATGTCTTTGCATAGCTCCTCTCCCTCCACCACCACAGCTGGAAGCAGCTCCCATCCATTCCCTCCTGCGTAGACCCAAAAGGCTGCTGCTGGCCACATTCATTTGTAATTAATGTAATGCTGTGATCCCTGGCAGAATCTGGGGAGAGGTATATGTGACCCCTGTGTGCCCTCCACACATGGGCTGTGTCTACACTGGGCCACTTATTCCGGAAAATCAGCCGCTTTTCCGGAATAAGCTGCGAGCTGTCTACACTGGCCCTTGAATTTCCGGAAAAGCAACAATGCTCTACTGTACAAAATCAGCCGCTATTCCGGAAAAACTATTCTGCTCCCGCTCAGGCATAAGTCCTTATTCCGGAACACTGTTTCGGAAAAGGGCCAGTGTAGACAGCCCAGTAGTCTTTTCCGGAAAAAAGCCCCGATCACGAAAATGGCGACCGGGGCTCTTTTCCGGAAAAGCACGTCTACATTGGCCACAGACGCTTTTCCGGAAAAAGGGCTTTTCCGGAAAAGCAGCCTGCCAATGTAGACGCTCCTTTTCCGGAAAAACTGAAAATGGAATAGTATTCCGTTTTAAGCAGTTCCGGAAATTCATGCCAGTGTAGACACAGCCATGTTGTCTCAGGAAAGATGTGGCACCAAATACCAATAGAGGTGGGTCCACCCCGGGGGCCCGGACAGGCCTGGAGGGCAGAGGGCACTGGACAGGGAAGGTTGGCTCCCGTCAGTCAGTGTGAGAGAGGCGTACAGTAGTGTGCATGTGTCCCCATGTGAACCCTAAAGCTTTAAAGATAAGAAAGTAAATAAAAAGAATCCAACTATGCAGTATTTCTTTTTAACAGAGGTTCAGTCCGGCTTGGTGTTAATTTGAATGTACTGCATAGTTCTTGATCTGTACTATGTAATTTGGATGTACTGCATGGAGGTTGATCTCACTTGAATACAAGTAATTTTACCAGGTCTCCTGTATTCAGGATAGGGAAATATGCTCAGCCTACTTAAAACCCCAGCAGCTCAGAGACAGAGACATTTTACCAACCCGTCCTCCAGGGTTTTCTTTGTTTTAGTTTTTTATTAAAAAAAAAACAAACAACAAAACATCCTGTTTTCCTCCGTCTCCTCTTTGTTTATATACCAAGTGACTCAACAACTCAACTATCCATCCCAGGAGCTTTTCTCCGTGCTAGGCTTCCTCAAATAGTTTCACCTGGGCCAACTGGCTTCCAGTCTTCATAGCTGAGATAATACTTTGTGGAAAGGAAGTTTCCTTCTTTTACTGAAAGGATGGATCTTAGCCCTTTCCAACGCCATGCACTGTCTAAAGGTTATACACCCAGTCACAAGGTCATATTGAATGGTTAGCTATTGTAGCTGTCTTTTTCCTTTTCCACTCATGTCCTCCAATCCCCATTAAAGACGTGCAGATTTATCCACATGCTTCCCCCTGAGTTTTGCCCACACTCTTCAGGCTTCTTTTTGCATCTTTTCAATTAAGAGTTCTGTCCTGTTAGTTTACCCTGGTTAATGGTTTGGGGGGCACAAATATCTCCTCTCCAGCTCAGCATAATCCAAACACTCAGTAGCGTTCCTTTCATAATTCACACTTCAGATTCTGGTGTGACTACCATCATAGCAGCCCTTACTGATTTCTTGCTTTTAAATCATGCTGTTACATCAAGGTCTCTTCTTCTATAAGCAAGTGGAAGTTAAAGATCCCACACAACATTTTGAAAAGAACTCAAATATAGCTCACCTCCCCCGGCTAACAACCCCCTCTCAGTACATTATATTCTAATGCTCAAGGTGCTATTGTGAAGAACACAGAGTGTGTTGACAATAGCACCTGATACGGGGCTGTGTACAGGGCCTGGAATGTAGAGATCATGAACACTAGATTCTGATCTGCATGTGAGGTGGAATGAAATACACTCGCTGCCCTGATCTGAATGAGCTTAAGTGCAGAACTCACGTCTGGGGCTGAGTTAACATTCAGGATGTTATATCTACAATTTTGCTTCAGGCCTTTGCTAAGAAGGATGCATGCATCAAGGCTGTACCCCACTGTGCACCCCGAGTGCAGAAAGTGGGGGCCTTCAGAAGACCTTGCTTTCTGCTTAAAAGTTTCCCAAGATCAAAGATTCCCTCACCTTGGGTGGCTGCACCACCAAGGTTGTGTCTAGACTACATCCCTCTTTCGACAGAGGGATGTACATTAGACACTTCGAAATTGCAAATGAAGCGGGGATTTAAGTATCACGTGCTTCATTTGCATAATCGTGTCATGGCGCTCTTTCGAAAAAGTGCCATTTCGAAAGTAAAACCGCGGTCTAGACACGGTTCTGTCAAAAATGGCAGGCTTTTTCAAAAGATCCTGTACTCCTCATTTTCTCTGAAAAAGCCTGCCATTTTTGACAGAACCATGTCTAGACCGCAGTTTTACTCTCAAAATGGAGCTTTTTTTCAAAAAGAGCGCCATGATGCAATTATGCAAATGAAGCACGGGATATTTAAATCGTTGCTTCATTTGCAATTTTGAAGTGTCTAATTTTGAAGTGTCTAACTGAATGCTCAGATGTTCAGAAAAGGCCAGCACTCCTATCCATCATAGCTCGTATCTAGCCAATCAACTTGTCATGTGATCCATACATAAGAATGACCATACTGGGTCAGACCAACTGTCCATCCAGCCCAGTATCTTGTCTGACAACAGTGGCCAACACCAGATGCCCCAGAGGGAGGAACACAACAGATAATCCTCACCTGATCCCACTCCTGTCACCCACCTCTAGAGAAACAGAGATGAGGGACACCATTCCTATCCATGCTGGCTAATAGCCATTGATGGACCTAACCTCCATGAATCTATCCAGCTCTTTTTTGAATCCGTTAAAGTCCTAGCCTTCATCATATCCTCTGGCAAGGAGTTCCACAGGTTGACTGTGCGCTGAGTGAAAAAAAAGTCCTTTGGTTGTTTTAAACCAGCTGCCTATTAATTTCATTTGGTGACCCCTAGTTCTTATATTGTGGGAATAAGTAAATAACTTTTCCTTATTCACTTTTTCCACACCACTCATGATTTTATAGACCTCTATCATATCTCCCCTTTGTCTCCTCTTTTCTAATCTGAGAAGTCCAAGTCTTTTTAATCTCTCTTCATATGGGACCCATTCCAAACCCTATTCATTTCTGTTGCCCTTTTCTAAATCATTTCCAATGTCAATCTATCTTTTTTGAGACGAGGCGACCACATCTGTACACAGTATTATATACATAGGGCTTTCTAGCTACTGCTAGACAAGTCACAGTTTTCATCAGTCTCTATTGTAAATAAAAATGTCTTTCTAGAGTTTCCAAATGTTTCTTTTCTCCCTGGTTTGCAATGGGGGGCTGGAGCAATGTGTATATTGGGGGCACTGAGAGCCATTGAACCAAACTGTAAACCCTGCATATGATGGAAACCACTTCAAGCCAAGGATGGGGCAGCACCCCCTGAACTCCTACTTCCAGCACCTCGGTGTTGTAGTTGAAGTACCAGTGAGATTAAGTCTCATTTCAACAATAAGCGAGTGATAAGTGTTTGAAGGTGGCAGCTTTAGTGCCTATAAAGTCACTTTCCACACTCGGAGTTAGCATTATTACTTATTTATTTACCGTACCATCTCTGCTAGATTCTTTCTACACATTCAGGAAGGACCATCCTTGTGCTGAAGAACTCAAAATATTCCGTTCACCCTACTAAGGGGTCCAGGTACAAAATTGAACACCTGGTACTTGTGTTATGTGAAGATGGTCCTTCAAGCTCCTTGAAACATATCATTACTATAGGGCAGGATGGGGAACCTTTTTGGGGCTGGGAGCTGCTGACCCTGAGGCAAGTAGATTTTGTGTGCTCCAGCCCCACTGTGGGATAGCGGGGGGGGTGGGGAGGGCGTGGAGTGCCAGCTCAGGTTCCCCAATGCTGGGTGGGGGAGCCCAAAGCCTCGGGGGTTGGATCCAGGCAAACTGGGGGCCGCAGGTTCCCCGCCCCTGCTATAGAATTTCACCTAGGTGATGGCTAATGCCCCATTCCGTAGCTCTAGAGAGGGGCCTTAGCCATCACCTGGGATATTTTGGCCTGCTGTGCAATTGTTCACTGATGTTAATGTTTTGTGTCCACTCAGCCATCGGGGCTGTCAAGTCACCCTTCTCCCAGGACTAGAAAGAAACACGGGATCTCTGTTTTTAAAAACTGGCAAGGAGTGAAGTAGCTGGAAATGACTAATCTATGAAAGCCCTGGAACCTGTGAGAGCAGCTAAGACAAGTAACAACACTTGGCACGTTACTAAAATGTATCAGCCATCTTCGCTAATTAAACCTCATCAGCTTCCCATGAGGTGGGTAGCTATTACCTCCATGGGAGGATGAAAAAGGCTGGGTGACTTGCCCAAAGTCACACAGCTCAGCGGCACAAAGTCACTGGGACGCAAAGGACTAGGAATTGAACCCAGGCATTCTGCCTTCCAGTCCCAATGAATAATTCACCAGCCTCAGAGAATGTACAGTTAATCAGCACAGGGAATACAGAGCCTGGATGGTGCTTTGTTTAAAGGACAAAATGCTTCTGTCTGTTGCAGAAATTCTAGAAAATACCTTTTTAAATTAAGCTTTTTAACTCTTGGGAGAAGGAAGCTGTGCAGAAGTGTCCTTCCCTCAGTGCCAGGAGGGTTTCCAGGGCCACTTTCATAATTATACATTAAAATAAAGGGGGAAATGCACCCAGTGAGACTTTTGAGAAGTCATGTACATGACAAGTGTATTACTGTAACTGCCAAACTACAACGCTGCTGCTTCCTAACACAAACCCCACCCGGCTCCTGAGGACATAGCATGCTCCGGGGCTCACTCTGGCAAGCAAAAGCCAAGGTACAGATTGAGACTTGGTGCACCAGCATGACACGTGTGGGCAGGAGATATGGCCAAGATGTTCGATGTCCAGTTTTTGAAATCCTCACCTCTCCATTCTGTTTTTTGTTTGAACTTGGAAGACCCAAGCTGGAATCTGCTTCCCTACTGAAACATTCTTTCTGCCTTCCCATCACACGTGAATTTGTTATCCCCTGGTTCTTCTTGAGCGCTTACTTGTGCAGCAAAGCCTCCTCCATATGACAGCTTTTTGGAATTGCAAGCACCCTCCCAGCCCTGCAGGATGTGTAATACAGCACACAATCAAGTGTTTGCAACTGTGCACGAGGATTGCCATCACGTCAGTTTGCACCATTGCTTGTGAGCCGAGTGGAGTGGGTTCAGAACATGGGTTTTGTCTATTATATCAGATTTCCTGTGTGTTTCTGTCCATGGTAAAGAGTGCTCTTGCAAGATACTTCAGTCTCCATGCTCCAATCTCTTATTATACAGTTAGAAAATACGTGTATATTGCTTTAGTTAGCACAGGCTGTATCTTTCATCTGAGGATCCCACACCTTAATGAAGGTTCACAGCAGGTCAAGAAATGTCTGATATTGGCACCTATCCAACTCCCTGTTTTTGTGAGAGGGAACACTAATAGCTGCTGAAATGCCATGTGGCTTGGAACACACTGTCATCCCCTCCCCTATGCTTAATGAGAATTGGCTTGTGGATAGGAATACGCATCACTTGAAGATGCTTTATACAAAACAGGTCATGTGACATATCAATTTTACAGTTACAATCTGATGAATGTGTATATCCTATTTTTGTTCAAATATCACCCTTGTATGTGAAGTTAGAAATATGAAGTGTGGCTTGATGCCTGGCTGGTGGGGTTTCAAGTGGAGTGCCTCAAGGGGTCACTTTTAGGGCCGGTTTTGTTCAACTTCTTTATTAGTGACCTGGAGGAGGGGATGGATTGCGCCCTCATCAAATTTGTGGATAACACTAAGCTTGGGGGAGAGGTAGATATGTTGGAGGGAAGGTCTAGAGTGACCTAGACAAATTAGAGGATTGGTCCTAAAGAAATCTCCTGAGGTTCACCAAAGACAAGTGTAGAGTCCTGCACTTGGAATGGAAGAATCCCAAGCATTGTTACAGGCTGGGGACCGACTGGCTAAGCAATAGTTCACCAGAAAAGGAAGTGGGATTACAGTGATTGAGAAGCTGGATATGAGTCAACAGTGTGCCCTTGTAGCTAAGAAGGCTAATGGAATATTAGGGTGCATTAGGAGGAGCAAAGTCAGCAGATCTAGAGACGTGATTATTCCCCTTTATTCAGCTCTGGTGAGGCCAAATCTGTAGTATTGCATCCAGTTCCGGGCCCCCTGCTCCAGAAGGGATGTGGACACATTGGAGACGACCCAGCGGAGAGCAACCAAAATGATTAGGGGGCTGGGGCACATGATGTATGAGGAGAGGCTGAGGGATCTGGGCTTATTTAGTCTACAGAAGCAAAGAGTGAGGGGGGATTTGAGAGCAGTCTTCAACTTCCTGAAGGGAGGTTCCAAAGAGGATGGAGAGAGGCTGTTCTCAGTAGTGACAGATGGCAGAACAAGGAGCAAGTTACACTGGGGGGAGGCCTAAGTTAGCTACTAGGAAAAACTATTTCACTAGAAGGGTGGTGAATGGGTTCCCTAGGGAGGGGGTGGAATCTCCATCCCTAGAGGCTTTTAACTCCCAGCTTGACAAAGCCCTGGCTGGGACGATTTAGTTGGGATTGGCCATAGTAAAGATAACTCTGACCTGACGGGCTTTTCCTGAGTGAAAAAAAGCTGTTTAGGGTAAGAATTTGCATGTAACAAATTTCTTAATGAATTAGAACTAGCTAGTGTTTTTTGTTTAGTAACTTACTTTGATCTGACTTTTTTTCACTTGCAACCACTTAAATCCTACTTTTACACTTCATAAACTTTTGTTTATTATCAAGCCCAGTGTAAATAATTGTTACCTGGGGGAAGAGCAACCACTGTGCATCTCTCTCTTTCATTGATAAAGTGGATGGACCTTATGAGCTTTCATTGTGTAAAACTTAGTGGATATGGTCCTTTTGAGGGGGTTAGTTTCCTGGGTGTTGTGCCTTTATAGGTGAACCCTCCCAGAGCTGAAATGGTTCACAGTCTGTGTTGTTCTGCAGGGGGGCAGTAACCATAACTCTGTCTTTTGGCAGGGGGAAACCAGAGGATGTGGCCCAGCAGGACAGAGTAGTGAGGGGTCCCACAGATCAGGAAGGTGGGTGTCGTACCTGGGTACCTTCGGTGGTCTGAATGGTCAGTGTCTGCGTCATCTGGTCAGGGTTGTCCTGGCGCGCTCCTGACAGGACCTCTACTCCGTCGGTGATGATAAACTTTCGGCTGCGTGCGTAACAATCGGTACTCCCTTTATCTAGAGTGTTAGACCCCGTGCACTTGGGTCAACACAGGAGATCTCTGAGATGCCCCGGAAACAACAGATGCAGGCAAGGTTTGAAATCAATTGAGCAGGTTTATTGTCAAATGCGAAGCTCTACCAGTTGGTATCAGAGATCAGTACAATGTTACACCACTGGGCACTATGGCACGTTGACAAGGTACCAACACCAGGCAGGCCTATTGCCATATAACAGATAGTAACAGCAGTTAGTCAAAGTTAAGCTACTGTGCACTCTGTAAGTTTAGGTGCCATTCAGGCACCTAGTGCACCCCCCCCCCCCCCCAAGGTCGGCCAGAGAGCACCCTTTGCAGTGTCTTTTTATAGACAGGTACAAACAACTTACATCATTGCTTTACGTACTAGGTTGCTACTCTCTGTTGCCTAGTTACCACCCCTCACCTTATGGAAGGGGGGCTCACTTACTATCCTTCATGCTGTCAATTCCGACCTGGTCCTGAACCTAGGTCAGTATGTGCATTAGTTTTTGGGGAGTCTTTGTACCAAGACGTTTCTTATTAAGATGTTCCACTACTCCCCTTTGGCTTACAGTCTGTACCCAGTGCCTCCCTGAGTCCTTCCATGCTCGACCTAACTTACACAATCACACAGTTATCAATAGGGTTCTTTCTTGGCTCCTGTGTTCCTGAACCAAAGTCTTGTTTACTAGATTCTAGGCCTGTTACTGCTTTCATGTTACAGGCCTCTATTCAGGCCTACTTTCTCCATGTTACTGACCCTCAGCTTACTACAGTGGGCATCAGTGCCATGATCAGCATACCAGGGGATAACCCCAAGAGGACTTTTGTGATTCAACCTGTGACACATGTCATTATGCCTTTCTGTGCCTGAGTTTTCCATCTATCAAATGTGGGATGGGGCACAAAACATGCATCCACCACACAAGAGTGTTAAGAAGTATTTGTAGCATGCTTTAGCACCGTGGGGTGAAAGAATCAGCACCATACATGTCTCTAAAGTCAATTCCACCCTCAGCAGTAGCGTCTGCTCTGAAGCCTACTTCTAAACATCCCAAAGTAAATGAGCCACATTAATTTGCTACAGAAGGTGAGAATTTGACCTTTGCCTCTTTAAACTTTATTTAATTATGCTTTTGCTACCAATACACAGGATGCCTTAATGGTACTTTCACCATGGGACAGAGAAACTCTTGACTGTTTTGGCTACAAGGACAATTAATCAGGTTGTCTCAGGTTGCTTCAGTATAAACAACGTGAGTATTCCAGTCCTAGCCACCACCTCCACCAGTACTGGTTTAGTAGCTTCCTTAATAGAGGCATATTAGATTGAAAGACCAATGAAAGGAAGTGCATTTAAAAGGGATGCCCATACCCAGCTGGTGACCATGTGGGCACCAAAAGCTGCAATGCCATGATAAAAGACACCAGTGATGGACACAGACTGAACATCCAGCCAGATGGCTTAAAGGAGCTAATTTGAGATCAGTCTGTATGGCTCTTATTCTGCAAGGAAGCTATGTCCTTTTGAGCATTATCATGCAGATGTTTGAAATAGTCACTCGACAGACCATAGGACACTGTAGTCTGGTAACAAGGCAGAGATCTACTTTTTGACAGGAACTCTTAATTCTAATCACTTTTTATTTTTAAATGAAATTGATTGCACTCATTTGAAATCATTTTTAAGTGGGAGATCATCTGAAATACACTAAAAAAATGTAACCTCAGGTTTTCCAAATGATGTAGCTTTAGAATTTGGACACAGGCTGGTGGTGGGGGGGGGAGTAAACCTTGTATTTCCAGTTTCTTTCCTGCTCTAGTTGGTCTCCTGTAAGAGATGTAACTTTCCAGATCCTGGGGACCTCTGAGGATTTAACACCATCTGGATATGCTTTCAACCTGTTGGTAAACCTGAGATGTTGTTGCTCTCAGTAATACAGCAATACCTAGGAAACCAAGATCCTCTATGTTCATCTTTGTTTTAGGATTGCAATTAGAATTGACATTTTCAATCAGCATGTCCCACTCCAAAAGTTCCTACAGAGCCCTGTAAATTATGGCCCAGAACACACAAATGATCCCAGTTTAGATACACATTACCCTTCCCAAAGCTGTATTGTAGTGAACCCAGATTACCAGCAGTATCCTTTGCTCAAAGCAGTGATAAATTGTGAGTGGGACTCTATGGCCCCCATTCTGATAGAGAAGGCATACCTTAGAAGCCTGGTGGGCATGGCCAGGAGTCCCAATTGCTCCTTTCTTACCTCGGGGTCACTGGCGTAACCTTTTGGCAGTTTTAGAAAATGTCCAGAATGAAGGTACAAACATCCCTCTGCCTATAACAAACAGAATCTGGTTCAACAGATACATGCCGCCCCACTGGAATGCAACTCCTCTGGGGCGGCATGGATAACCCAGGCAGACAGCACAACACACCACGCAACAGCAGAAAGGAAGGGAACATTTTGACTAAGGATTCCTTCCACCTTTTCCTGGACTTAAAGAACAACAAACAAACAGCCCCCTGTTCAGTCACGGTGCCTCAAACACACTGAGACTGTGGCTAGCAGAAGGGGCTTAGGCTTGCTTAGATCACAGACCTTTCATTAGCTGTTCACTAAATGTGAGAGAACCAGCAGAAATAGTTCCATTACTTAGGAGGGAAAACATTGGAGTCTAAAGGCACTTTACATGATTTAGATACAAACTTGCCTGTAATAAGACATCTATTTTGGTTAATCTTTTAGTTGCAAATCTTGGAACTCTTGAACCTGCCTGAGGCTACTGTCAGCAGTGCTCCGTTTAGACACTGCTTATTGGGAATAACTGCTATTTCCCTCTGTAACCTCCCAACCTCTTCAAGTCTGTCTCACTGCTGGGCCCAAATATATTTGCCTTGAGGATGCAGAGGGGCTTTGTCCCCTTCTCTACATTTCTAAGAGCTGTTAAGATGAATTAAATGAGCCAAATCAGACAAGACCATTTCCCAGGTGATGCAGCCTGGGCTCAAAACAGCTCGCCCTGCATTTTTGATGGGATTTTTAAAGTGCTTGCTAGGATTATGTATTCAAACGATTGTGCTTTGATCATTCGTCACGTGCAAGGGATTTGAAGAAACAGGTGCACTCTCATCTTCCCAGTGAGCCAATGTAGGACACTGCTCCTCACTCTCACCAGAAGTAAGAGGTCTCTCTCCCAAGGCTTTGCCCATGAAAGCTCATGATACTATATTTATATTTTTGTTAATCTCTCAGATGCTACAGGACCACTCATTGTCTTTTTAAAGCTACAGACTAACAAGGCTACCCCTCTGAGATTCTCCCAAGGTATACGTTGACTAGAATATTTTTTGCACTGAATTAGTTGGAAACCTTGCTTTCAGGCTTTGTGAGTAAGTTCAGATTGCTGATTCTGCTTTGCTTATCGCTGTTTTGCCGTATTTTTACATTGATAGGAAGGACAACTATAATGGGTGCTAACCACAGTCTCTGAGAGGCCTAGTAGGCGAGTCACTGCTGAAATGGACTTACTTGTTTTCCTGTTAATTCAAACCCTCCCTCCCCCATCCCAACGTAGCTTCACCCAACAAGTTAAATTTACACATGCTTGTTAGAATTCTAGATTCTTGATTCCTTAACACATCTGCTGGATCTATTGGCAGTGTAGTACTGCCCTGATTCTCAATAACTGACAGGATAAAAACCCATGGGCTACGTCTACACTGGCATGATTTTCCAGAAATGCTTTTAACGGAAAAGTTTTCCGTTAAAAGCATTTTCGAAAAAGCGCGTCTAGATTGGCAGGATGCTTTTCCGCAAAAGCACTTTTTGTGGAAAAGTGTCTATGGCCAATCTAGACGCACTTTTCTGCAAAAAAGCCCCGATCACCATTTTCGCGATTGGGGCTTTTTTTGTGGAAAACAACTCTCTGCTGTCTACACTGGCCCTTTTGCGCAAAAGTTTTTCGGAAAAAGACTTTTGCCCGAACAGGAGCAGCATAGTATTTCCGGAAAAGCACTGATGATTTTACATGAGATCGTCAGTGCTTTTCCGGAAATTCAAGCGGCCAGTGTAAACAGCTGGCAAGTTTTTCCGGAAAAGCTGCTGATTTTCTGGAAAAACTTGCCAGTCTAGACACGGCCTTATAGATGGGGCGGTGCCATTTCAGTCTGGAAGCTATTTTTGATAATACAGTGGGTGCTTTCATACCCTTTCTGTCCCAACATTACTGCAGTGCCGTTACAGGGAGCAATGCATGCTGAACTGAAGAGACTTGCTGAATGTGCTGTATCCTTAAAGGTAGGATTTAAGTAAAAACAGACAAATCAAAGTCAGTTGCTAAGCAATGGGACAGAAAAGTTAAATATGTGATCTTCTGAAGTGTCCCTATGAGTCAGGGGTTGTGACGTAGTGGGGGGGTACCTTGCTGGTTGCTATGCTGGGCAGTGGGTTGTGGGTGACCTCTGCTGTCTGCTGTCTGTAGCACGGCCCAGCAGGGCAGGGGATGAGTCATTATGCAAGGGGGCTCCAAACCTGTCCGACCAGTTATCTCCCAGGGAGCGGAACAATGAGAAGAAGGCAGAGTGGAGACCTGGCTGGGAGGCAGGGCTGGAAGAGAGTTTTAGTTTTGGTCTGGGAAGCAGGGGAGAAGGAGCTAGGGAGGGGGGGCTGGGATTGTAGGGCCTAGCCACCCCCCATCTCAAGGGGGGGCACTGAGGCCTCCTAGCCCCAGTTCCTGTAACCAGATTACAGCTGTGCTGTGCTGTATCCTGGAGAAGCAATAAACTCCCTCTATTCTACTGACTGGTGGAGTCTGTTCGTGCCACTACGGGGGTGCAGGAGGCGGGGGACCCCAACGTGCCGTCACAGGGGTGACGGCAAGCTCTGGCACTCATGACTTTGTGGCATCCAGAAGGGTTTCTAGTCCATAACAACAAAGCAGACAGGCTCTTGAGAATGCAATCCCTAACTGTTCGTCATTTCATTAGGTGTTCTCAGTGACTATACACAATCAACAAAACAGGTCAGTTTAAACTATGGTCCTAGTTAACTTTTCAGCTGGCTCATCCCAAAGCTAGTTACTGACAAGCTTCTTTCCCACCCTAGGTCTTTCTGCTTGAGAGAGGCTCTCAGTGGTTTTTTGTCTGTCTGCTTAGGTGAGTCAGCAGAATAGATCTGCATTTCCAACACATGTTAATGATTCTCTTCTTTACAGAAGCAGGGTTAGGGTGCTGTGGGCATAAGAAATTCCCACATGCAGTTGTCTAGAGCTTGGACTTCGGTTTGCTAAAGGCTGGGAATGGGTAACGGGTTGGATCACTTGATGATTGCTGTGACAGTCTGGATCACAGAGATCCCCATCCAATGTGCTGATCAGACCCTCTGGAGCATCCCACAACCCTGTCCTGCTGTGCCAGATGCTCTGACTCCTCCAACAAAGCCACAGAGTTCGGATAACAGCCCTCCAGCAGAGTAAAATAGATGCTGGTAACAGTTCAGCTCTGGGAGGGATCAGCTACAGGGACTTGTCATTGCCCAGGAGCACAGACCCAAATAGGGCCAATACCCCAAATAAATCCAGTTTACTCTGTGTAACAGCAATCTCATAAAGATGTTCACCCCCACTTTATTATTGAAAGAGAGATATGCACATTTGTTATTATTGGGGGAATCAATTATTTATACTGGATTTGCTAATAACCCCACCCCTCATAAAAAGTAGGATTGAAGTGATTGTAAGTGAAAACAGACAAATCAAAGTCAGTTTCTAAGCAAAAACAAAACCTGCCAGCTCAGCCTAATACATTCAGACAAGTTGATACAAATCATATTTCTCACCCTAGTTCTTATTTCAGATGCAATTTCTTCATAAGCCAGAGCCGATCTTTTTTTTCTGACCTGGGCCCAGCCATGCTCCTCCACCTCTCTCCTTATAGTTCATTCTTTTTCAGGTGTTCTTGTGTATCCTCTTAGGGTGGGGAGGCAATTTTAAAAGTCAGCTGAAGCTGATCCTTGTTTGCTCCCCCTCCCTGAAATAGAATTTCCCCAGGAGAGGAATCCTTTGTTCAATTCTCCCCATCCCCATGGAAAAATACCAGATCCAAGATGGATTCTAGTACCAGATGGAATAGTCACATGTCTTCATAGGACCACCCACAGTTTGGGATTATAGGAAAGACAAAACCATAAACAGATCATTGTCTTGAGCACCGGCCATTAAGTTCCTTAAGCACCAATAATGGCTTTCATTAGAAAACCTAGAATTAATAAAACAGGTTTCCACTTAATATTTCTTACTTCACATACAAGAATGAGAGATGTTCACAAATAGAATATGCACATTCAGGGAATTACAGGATCTTGAATAATAGATTACTTGTCCCATTTTGCATAGTGCACATTCAAGTTATGCATATTCATATTAAAAATATATTTCCATAAAAATATGGAGGTGCTGCATCACTATTGGCTGTTCTGTTCAATCCCCAGTCCTGAATCAGGACGCCTGGGGCAGAGCAGCTCGGGTGCTGCCGGGTTGGTCCAGTAGCGCCCAGAGCGGCGCTGCGGGACCAACCGGCAGCGCCCCAGCTGCTCTACCACAGGCGTCCGGAGAAAAGCCTGGACTGCTGGGGGGGGGGGGGCGTACTAGCTGCGCCCCCCCCCCCCCCAGCAGACCAGGGAGACATGGGCGGGGGACTGAGACGCACCACGGTCCCGCCGCCTGGGTCCTCCCCGGCTTTGCTCCCTGTCTCACTGGTCTGGGGAGATGTGGAGCAAAGCCGCTGAGCACGCGGGCAGCGGACAGCCCAGACGCGCCACGGCTGTCCCGCTGCCGGCGTCTTTGCTTCCCGTCTCCTTGGTCTGCTGGTCTCCAGCAGACCAGGGAGACGGGCAGCAAACCCTGTTCGTATCTGCGGATCCGACATAAGTCGGATCCGCGTAACTCGGGGACTGCCTGTAATGTCCTTTCTGATTGAAAGTGCTACATAGTCTTTAAAGTGCTACATTGTCCTGCATTTTGCTTTCTGATTGAGTATTCAATAAATGTTCACCTTTAAAAAAAAATTCCCTGGGTGCACACCCTAATGAAATGTGCTGCACACACCTATGAGAGCCAGACATACAAAATTAAAACCTCACCAGTCACAATTGAAACCAAATTGCTCCGCTTTTATTTATGTATCCAAGTAAGAGGCCTGTTCTTAAGAAGTGCTCAGCCTGGTGGGTGCTGAGTGTATTTGAAAGTATGGCCCAGAGTGGAGAAAAAAATGAAAATGGAACTCAGCAAGTTTATCTTGACTTTCATAGCCTGATCCAAGCCCATACAGTGCACAGCTCTGTCAACTGTGACCCTTGAGTCCCCCCGCCCCTTCATTATTTTTAATATTAAGCTGTTGCAGCTGCAGCTATCAACCTTAAAAAGTGGTGAGCCAAGCAACAGCACTGTATTTTCACCCCATCCATCACCTGTGCTTCCAAACCATCAGCAGCTGTCAATCATTGTTCCTTAGCATCTTATACATTTTGCACCGAGATCAAGATTCCCCTATAACTCTGCAAAAGTCCAGCTAATAGCTCTCCTCAGGTACTATGGAAACAACAGTATATGAGTTCCTAGACAGGCTTGCTGTAGTTACAACTGGATCCCCTACATTCAGCATGTTCCTTACTGCTAACTGTGAGTGTCACAATAGTAACAGTACGATGACATTCCCATTGCAATCACGCCGAAAGTGTAGTCTGCCCTGTGTTACCTATTGCTTTGGAACTGCTATAAAAGTAAGATCCCTAGCTGATCCCAACTGCAAAGTAACAGCAGAGGTGGCATTGATATTGCAAATGAAAAGAGAAGTATAGCCTCTGAATAGCAGCTTTTAAACCTAATAGGGTGAGGGTGAGACATTTGCAAATCAGTTGTAACTCTTGGTTGTTTGTATCAGCCCCACCCCCAAGTATTAGGCATTACAAACCAGTGACTGTGGTGCTAATGAACAGGGGAGTTTAAGGGGAGATCCGCTTGTTGAAGAAGCAAGGTGCGAGTACTAACTTTGAGCTGAGTGAGTTTGCTTGACTGTGTTTTTCTTTCTCTTTCAGGCTACGTCTAGACTGGCATGATTTTCCGCAAATGCTTTTAATGGAAAAATTCTCTGTTAAAAGCATTTGCGGAAAAGAGCGTCTTGATTGGCATGGACGCTTTTCCACAAAAGCACTTTTTGCGGAAAAGCGTCCATGCCAATCTAGACGCGCTTTTGTGCAAAAAAGCCCCGATCGCCATTTTCGCAATCGGGACTTTTTTGCACAAAACAAATGTGAGCTGTCTTCACTGGCCCTTTTGCACAAAAGCTTTTTCACAAAAGGACTTTTGACTGAACGGGAGCAGCACAGTATTTCCGCAAGAAGCACTGATTTTTTACATGAGACCGTCAGTGTTCAAGCAGCCAGTGTGGACAGCTGGCAAGTTTTTCCACAAAAGCGGCTGCTTTTGTGGAAAAACTTGCCAGTCTAGACACAGCCTCAGTGTATTTCAGTTACTGAGCCAGTTGGGATTATGTGTCTGGGCCTATTTGAGCCTTTATGATCACCCTCCCCGTGTGTGATTAACGAGAGGGTAGGGCTGAAGTAAGTGAGAAGGCCTTAAAGCCAAAGGTTAACTGACCAAGAGATGCAAACAAGGGAATTTGGAGATGGAATCCTAATATCATGAAGATGTTTTAGGAAGTGCTGCATTGTTGTGCCAGAGCTGCTCCTGTCTCCTCCACGTGCGCCTGTTTCCAGGCATACACCCTAACCATGGAACCTTTACCCAGATCCAGGTGTGGACTTGCAGAGACTGTGGCCTACATTTCCAACTCACAGAAATCAGGCTGGGGGCACCATACAGTGTGAAAGGTGCCTGCTGGTGGAATCTCTCAGGAAGCAGGAGAGCTACAGGAGGAGGTGGCTAGGCTGAGATGCATCCATGCTCATGAGGAATTCCTTGAGAGTATTCATGTGGAGACATCCAAGGCTGAGGGAGCTATCCAGCTACAGATGACGGCCATCACACCACCGGGTGAGGAAATTCTGAGGGCAGAGTGTGTGCCTCATGGTTTTGGAAGACAAAGCCTTCCCCCGCCTAGGCTACCAGACACCCATGTTTGCACAGTTCCAGGAATGTGGCCTTCTGCATGTTGTAGTTCTGCAGCCACTGCTTATCGTCCCATGTCTGCATCACGATGTGGTCCCACCAGTCCGAGCTTGTCTTGTGGCACCAGAGCCAGTGTTCCACTGTGTCCAGAGGCCTGATTGGTGGTGATGCACTCTGTCTAGCCTGAGCAGCACCTCCGTGCCATGCTGAGCTTCAAACTCCTCCTCTCCCTGGTGGAGCAGTATGCATACACTCTCGAAACACAGCGCCATGAGGTGCATCACGGCACACATG
The DNA here is from genome assembly GCF_049634645.1 of Pelodiscus sinensis. Classification (NCBI taxonomy): domain Eukaryota; kingdom Metazoa; phylum Chordata; order Testudines; family Trionychidae; genus Pelodiscus; species Pelodiscus sinensis. The sequence continues at coordinate 7,103,908 of NC_134730.1, read as the reverse complement.
AGCGTGACAACGCTTTCCTTCTCTAGACCTGCTGGCAATGCTCCTCCTATGCCATTCATCTTCTTGTCTACAATGGCACACTCTTGACTCATATCCAGCTTATCATCCACTGTAATCCCCAGGTCCTTTTCTGCCAAATTCCTTTTTAGCTAGTCAATCCCCAACCTGTAACAATGCTTGGGATTCTTCCGTCCCAAGTGCAGGATTCTGAATTTGTCCTTGTTGAACCTCATCAGATTTCTTTTGGACGAAAGCCCCAAAATGTTTAGGTCATTCTCGACCCTATCCCTGCCCTCCAATGTATCTATCTCTCCCCCTAGCTTAGTGTCATCCATAAACTTGCTGAGAGCGCAATCCATCCCCTCATTAATAAAGATGTTGAATGAAATCAGCTCTAGAATCAATTCTTGGGGCACTTTGCTTGATGCCAACCACCAGCTAGACATCGAGCCATTGATCACTACCCATTGAGTGTGATAATCTAGTCAGCTTTCTATCCACCTTATAGTCCATTTATCGAATCCATATTTTCTTAACTTGTTGACAAAACTACTGTGAGAGACCGTATCAAAAGTTTTGCTAAAGTCCAGGTAGAACACATCCACCAACTTCCCCAGATCCACAGAGCCAGTTACCTTGCCATAGAAGGCAATCAGATTGGTCAGGCATGACTTGCCCTTGATGAATCCATGTTGACTATTCCTGATCACTTTCCTCTCTTCCAAGTGCTTCAGAATAGATTTCTTAATGATCCCCTCCATGGGACTAAGGTAAGGCTGTCCAGTCAGTAGTTCCCTGGATTGTCCTTCTTTTCTTTTTTAAAAGATGGGCACTACGTTTACCTTTTTCCAATAGTCCAGAACCTCCCCCGATTGCCATGAATTTTCAAAGATAATGGCCAATGACTCTGTAATCACATCAGCGAACTCCTTCAGCACCTTCAGATGCATTAGATCCAGCCCCATTGATTTGAGTATGTCTAGCTTTTCTAAATAGTTCTTAACCTGTTTGTTCTCCATTGAGGGCTGCTTACCTCCTTCCCATACTGTGCTGCCCACTGCAGTAGTCTGGGAGCTGATCTTGTCCATGAAGACAGAGGCAAAAAAAGCATTGAGTACTTCAGCTTTTCCCATGTCATCTGTCACTAGGGCTATGTCTAGACTGCAGGCTTCTTTTGAAAGAGGCTCTTTCGAAAGCATCTTTCGAAAGAGCCTCTTTCAAAAGATCGCGTCTAGACTGCAGGCGGATCTTTCGAAAGAGAAATCCGCTTTTTCGAAAGAGAGCACCCAGCGAGTCTGGATGCTCTCTTTCGAAGACGGCCTCTTTACATTGAAGAATGCCTTCTTTCGAAAGAGGAACTTTCGAAAGAAGGCGTTCTTCCTCGTGAAACGAGGTTTACCGCCATCGAAAGAAAAGCCGCGTTCTTTCGAAATAATTTTGAAAGAACGCGGCTTGAGTCTGGACGCAGGGGAAGTTTTTTCGGGAAAAGGCTACTTTTCCCGAAAAAACCCCTGAGTCTGGACACGGCCTAGGTTACCTCCCTTATCCAGTAAGGGCCCCACACCCTCTCTGATCACCCTCTTATTGCTAACATGCCTGTAGAAACCTTTCTTGTTACCTTTCACATCCCTTGCTAGTTGCAATTCCAATTGTGCTTTCACCTTCCTGATAACTCCCCTGCATTTTTGAGCAATATATTTATACTCCTCCCTAGTCATCTGTCCAAGTTTCCACTTCTTGTAAGCTTTTGTGCTTACACTTGCCAGAGATTTCGCTGCTAAGCTAAGCTGGTTGCCTGCCATATTTGTTTTTCTTACTGTGCACAAGGATGGTGTGTTTCTGCACCTTCAGTCAGGCTTCTCTAAAATACAGTCAGCTTTCCTGGGTTCCTTTCCTCCTCATGTTAGTGTCCCTGGGGATCCTCATAGACTCATAGACCTTAAGGTCAGAAGGGACCATTATGATCATCTAGTCTGACCCCCTGCACAGTGCAGGCCATAGAATCTCACCCACCCCTCCTAGAATAATCCTCTCACCTATATCTCAGATATTGAAGCCTTCAAATAGTTTGAAGACCCCAAGATGCAGAGAATTCTCCAGCTGTGATCTGTACCCCTTGCTACAGAGGAAGGCGAAAAACCTCCAGGGCCTCTGCCAATCTACCCTGGAGGAAAATTCCTTCACGACCCCAAATATGGCGATCAGCTGAACCCTGAGCACGTGGGCAAGACTCACCAGCCAGACACCCAGAAAGTTCTCTATAGTAACTCCTATCATCCCTCCATTGACCTATTTCCCACTGATAACGAATGATCAATTAGATACCAAGATCATGTTATCTCATCAAACCATCCCCTTCATAAACCCATCTAGTTTAATCTTGAAACCAGATAGATCTTTTGCCCCCCTACTTCCCTTGAAAGGCTGTTCCAGAACCTCACTCCTCTAATGGTTAGAAACCTTCATCTAATCTCAAGTCTAAACTTCCTACTAGCCAGCTTATATCCATTTGTTCTTGTGTCCACATTGGTATTAAGCTTAAATAATTCCTCTCCCTCCCTAGTATTTATCCTTCTAATATATTTAAAAAGTGCAATCATGTCCCCCCTCAGCCTTCTTTTGGTTAAGGTAAACAAGCCAAGGTCCTTGAGTCTCCTTTCATAAGACAGGTTTTCCATTCCTCGGATCATCCTAGTGGCCCTTCGTTGTACCTGTTCCAGTTTGAATTCATCCTTCTTTAACAAGGGAGACCAGAACTGCACACATTATTCCAAATGGGGTCTCACCAATGCCTTGTTTAACGGCACTAACACCTCCTTATCCCTACTGGAAATACCTCGCCTAATACATCCCAAGACTGTATTAGCCTTTTTCACGGCCATGTCACAATGGTGGCTCATAGTCATCCTATAATCAACCAGGACTCCGAGGTCCTTCTTCTCCTCCGTTACTTCCAACTGATGTGTCCCCAGCTTATAACTAAAATTCTTGTTATTAATCCCTAAATGCATAACCTTACACTTCTCACTATTAAATTTCATCCTATTGCTGTCACTCCAATTTACAAGATCATCCAGATCTTCCTGTATGATATCCCGATCCTTTTCTGAATTGGCAATAGCTCCCAACTTTGTGTCATCCGCAAATTTTATCAGGACACTTCCACTTTTGGTGCCAAGGTCAGCGATAAAAAGATTAAATAAAATTGGCCCCAAAACTGATCCCTGAGGAACTCCGCTAGTAACCTTCCTCCAACCCAACAGTTCACCTTTCAGTATGACCCGCTGTAGTCTCCCCTTTAACCAGTTGCTTATCTACCTCTCAACTTTCATAATCCCTATCTTTTCCAATTTAACCAATTGATCCTGCCCATCAGTTCCCTGAGGGAGTCAAAGTCTGCTTTTCTGAAGTCCACTGTGTGTATTTTGAGACTCTCCTTTCTTCCTTTGGTCAGGATCCTGGACTCGACCATCTCATAATCACTGCTGCCCAGGTTGCCACACACATCTACTTCCCCTACTAATTTCTCCCTGTTTGCGAGCAGCAGGTCAGGCTGCACATGGATCCTCGTTAGTTCCTTCAGCACTTGCACCAGAAAGTTGCCCCCAACATTCTCAAAAAATGTCCTGGATTTTCTGTGTCCTGCTGTATTGGTCTCCCAACAGATGTCAGGGTGATTAAAGTCCCACATAAGAACCAGGATCTGTCGTCTGGAAACTTCTGTTCGTTGTCTGAAGAAAGCCTTGTCTTCCTCATCACCCTGAACAGTTTGGGTGCGTCTAGACTGGCAAGATTTTGTGCAAAAGTGGCTGCTTTTGCGCAAACACTTGCCAGCTGTCTACACTGGCCGCTTGAATTTGCGCATGAGTACTGACTTTGTAATGTACAAAATCAGTGCTTCTTGCTCAAATATTTTCACGCTCCCACTCGGGAAAAAGCCCTCTTGTGCAAGAATACTGGCGCAAGAGGGCCAGTGTAGACAGGGAAGAACTGTTTTGTGCAAAAAAGCCCCGATGGCTAAAATGGCGATCGGAGCTTTCTTGTGCAAAATCACGTCTAGACTGGCCACGGATGCTTTTGCGCAAAAGCACTTTTTGCGCAAAAGCATCCGTGCCAATCTAAACGCGCTTTTGCGGAAATACTTTTAACAGAAAAACATTTCCATTAAAAGTATTTCTGCAAAATCATGCCACAGATTTTAGACACAGCCTTTTAGGGTAAGTCTGCAGTAAGCTTTAATGTGTTAGAACTAGCTATGCATTTTCTTTTATTTTAAATTTGTTATTTATTTTGCTCTCTCTGTTTTCACTTGCAATCACTTAAATCCTACCTTTTGTACTTAATAAAATTACTTTTATTTACTATCAAGCCCAGTGTAAATAAGTTATCTGGGGGAGCCATCAGTGTGTACATCCTCCTTTCACTGTCAAAGGGGGCTTACCTCAATGATTTATTTGGGGTTCTGATCCCATTTTGGGGGGTGGGTTTCCAGGATACTGGGCCTGAAACTTCATTCTCCTCAGAGCTGGAGTGATTCAGTGTCTGCATTGCTCTTCGGGGTGGGTGGTGATCTCAGCTCTGTGCCTTGGTTGAGGAATACCAGGAGAGCTAGTCCAGCAGGACAGGTTGGTGAGACGCCCCAGTGAGTGTGAGTGGCTTTGTCAGCATACCAGGAAGCAGCCCCAAGGGGTCTTTTTTGACTGCACCCCATCAGACTCATCTCCTTCACCTGCCCATCTAAATAATCTGTTCAAGCTAGCAACACATCGTAGGAGTCTATTATATGTCTTTGCATTCTCTCCATTTTGGGAATTTGGTCATTAGAGATACTAATGCAACTCCTTCAAATGGTTCGTATCAGAGAGTTTCTTGTCTGCTAGGTGAGCTCATTCCATCTCTTTTGTCTGGGTTTGGAAAAGTAATTTGTAGACATGCATAACTCCATCTTCACAATAACTTTGCCCCATATTTAATAGCACAATGATAGAGCTGGCCCCTCTTCCATGTTTTTTTTTAATGTATTTCTTTGTGTTCCCCTTCTCCCTTCCTCACATCCCAGTCATTTTGGGAAATAACTGAAGCAAAAAAGAGAGAACAACAAAAGAAGGAAAAACTGAAAAGTGCTTGGACAATATGTGAGAAATGTTCACTCATCTGAAGAAGTGGGTTTTGCCCATAAAAGCTCATGATACTGTCTATATATTTTTGTTAATTTCTAAGGTGCTACAGGACTACTCGTTATTTTTCAGCAACTATGCTTTTTTAAAGTCTGAAAAAAATGTCACAAAAATGTTTGAATTAAGGGAAAACACAAGGAAATAATTTTTCAGCAAAACATTTTTTATGCTACAAATATCAACCGACTAATTCCAATACAACCTCATGACATGATCTTGGACTACTTTTCATTTATAGGCAGTCCCTGGGTTACATACAAGATAGGGACTGTAGGTTTGTTCTTAAGTTGAATCTGTATGTAAGCCGGAACTGGCGTCAGCCGCTGCTGAAACTGATCAGTTTCAACCGCGGCTGAATCTGGATGCCAGTTCTGACTTACATACAGATTCAACTTAAGAAACCCAGGCGTCCCCAAGTCAGCTGCTGCTGAAACTGATCAGCGGCTGATTCCAGGAAGCCTGGGGCAGAGCAACTCTGCCTCGGGCTTCCTGAAGTCAGCCGCTGGTCAGTTTCAGCAGCGGCTGACTTGGGGACGCCTGGGGCAGAGCAGCTGGAGTGCTGCTGGGTTGCTCCAGTAGCGCGGCTCCTCGGCGCTACTGGAGCAACCCAGCAGCACCCCAGCTGCTCTGCCCCAGGCATCCTGATTCAGCCGCTGACCAGCAGCGGCTGAATCAGGACGCCTGGGGCAGAGCAGCTGGGGTGCTGCCGGGTTGGTCCGGAGCGGCGCTGCGGGACCAACCCGGCAGCCCCCAGCTGCTCTACCCCAGGGGTAGGCAAGAAAAGCCTGGTCTGCTGGGGGGGGGGGGGCACTAGCTGCACCCCCCCCCCCCCAGCAGACCAGGGAGACGGGGTGGCGGGACCACCCAAGTCCTCCACGGCTTTGCTCCGTCTCCCTGGTCTGCTGACCTGGGAGATGCGGAGCAAAGCCGCCGAGCACGTGGGCAGCGGGACAGTCCAGGCGCGCCGCGGCTGTCCCGCTGTGGACGTGCTCCAAGGCTTTGCTCCCCGTCTCCCTGCAGACCAGGGAGACGGGGAGTAGCTTTTCTCGCCCCGGAGGACGGGAGCGGCGGACCGCAGCGCATCTGGGCGTCCCGCCGCTCCCGTCCTCCGGGGCGAGAAAAGCCCCGTTTGTAACTGCGGATCCGACATAAGTCGGATCCGCGTAACTCAGGGACTGCCTGTACACAGCTAAGTTGGCCACTCACGTAGGCCTCCAAAGCCATCCAAAGCCATGTACATTACACACACAGCAAGAAAATCCTGTTCAAATGTGGACAAGTAGTGATTTTAAAGAGGTCATCAACATGAATAGCAAAATGAATTTTCACTGGCACAACTGATGGCATATCTCCATGTTGCGGGTTATCTCCAGGCCAACATTCAGTTTTCTGTCTTCTTGAGTTGAGGATTTTCACACACAAGAATGTAAGATTTTGTTTATTGAGACAGTGCGTATTTTCTTTATTCCCTTCATAGTCAAACACAACCAGTTTGGCTCAAGATTTCAAAATAAACAAATGAAAAAATGGTTCAAATGAATCAAACACCTTCCAAAGAGGAATAGTCTGAAAACTGAAGGCTTCAGTCTGTTGTAAGTGGCTGACAACAGAGGAGTTAGAATAGAATGGCTTATGCCACCTTAGCTCTAGCAATCCACTCTCATAGTACATAATGAGTGTATATATTATTAATGGAGATGTTTATTCTTCTGACCAAATACAGCAAGTTAATATTTAATCCAAAATCTACACGACATCTCAGCCTCCCATGGCTTCTCATTTAGCTTTGTTACCTTGGAAATCTCTGAGCTTTATAAACTGACCTGAGACTTTGGCTATTAGGATCTGATCTAAGAACCACACTGGCTGTTTTCTGGTTTTCTACAGAAGTACTGCATCTTTTGATCCTGTAACCACTGTCACTTGGGATCGACAAGGTTTCTTAGATAATCCTGGAGAGCCAATCCTTTGGAACTCTCTCACTTTGATATTGGAGGCAAAACTGGACAGCCCACACATAAAAAGACAGACTTCTCTTTCTTCATAGACTTAATTTCATCTGCAAATTACATATACAGATACAGCTATTTATACAGGAAAGCTTTGGTCCTCCCAAAGGGAGCTCAGAGTCTCCAATGTGTAATTTTGCTTTAGGAATATGAAATGAAATCTCCTTTCTTCCTGAGGTAGTAGGAAAAAGGGGGAAAGTCAGTGAAACTGTCCCCAAGAAATCACTCCTCTACATATACACCTACATCTACTGTGTATTTTAGACAGTTTGTCAGTTTGATCAAGAACTCGTAACAGTAAGGGTTAGGCCTACCAAATTCAGTATACTTTACCTTGCTTTAAGGTTCAGTTGTGTACCTTAAAGCAAGGTAAAGTATGTCCCTAGAATGGGATTGCTTCTTATAGAACCAGACAAACACGAAATCAAATACAGTCCTTACAATTGACATAACTGAGCAAATGTTGAAAGAGACTGAACCAAGATGAGTCAGAAAAATAGGATGAACCTGCAATAAACCTTACAGAAAAGAGTTAAAACAGAGAAATTTAGATTTGTGTTCTGATTTGGCACAGCTACTTCAACACTTAAAGTTTGAAAACTAAAAGACAATGTTATTGGAAACCAAATTGACTACAGCCGTTTTTTGTTAAAATATAGCAAATGAATGATGTTATTGAGTTCTGATGTGAAAGTACGGAACATTGTTGGAACCACTGTTATATGTTTGCACCAAATCTTGTACAAAGTGGACAAGAGAGGTGTCTATTGAAAGCTAATGATTCACTGATTTGGTTTATGTTGTTCATATCCATGTATCATTTTTGTATTTGAAGTCTGAGTTTTGGCTATGTTCTTGTATTTGAAATATTTGTTTCTGGGAGACATCAAGAGGCTTGGCCAACCTTTTGTGAAAGGGTGCTAGTCAAGTGAATAGCAGTGCTTGTCTAACAATGGGCCTTAATAGATGACAATCCACATCTGAGAAACTTTGCTGTAAACATTCAGACCAGCATGTAAGCAATGGCTGCTAAGGAGTCCTGCATGGACAGGTGACTTCCTCATATGACAAAGTCCATCTAAGGCTCACTTTTATGCAAGGAGAACAATGGAATTCCCTTCACATGGGCGAGAGTATAAAGAAGGCCCTGAGGGTTCCTCCATCTTTGTCTTCATTCCATGACTGATGACGCACCCCAACAAAGGAATTATTCCAGAGACTTATATGACAGCAGACTGATCTATCTCTGCTACAAGCCAGAACTTTGAATTGGTGCATATAATTTGATTCCTTTATCAATTTTACTCTCAACCTTTTCTTTTATTAATAAAACTTTAGATTTTAGTTTCTAAATAATTGGCATAATGTGCTCTTTTGGATAAGATCTGAGATATAAATTGACCTGGGAACGTGGCTTGTCCTTTGGGTTCAGGAGAACCTGTTCAGATTCAGTGAGAATGGTTTTCAGAACCTCTTCTGTGTAAGGAGTGGTTCTGGTTGTGGTACAGAAGAAGCTGGAGTTTCTAAGGGAATAATTCGTGTGACTTCTTGCTGGCCAGCAGGGTGAACAGAAGCACTCTTAGTGACTGCTTTGGTGTGCCCCTTAGTGAAGGACCCCCAGTCTTGAGATGTAAATAGCCCTGTCTTTAAGGAATTCACCCTGATTTGACACTCTCAGCTAGTCACCAGAACCCACTTTATTACAGAGTTTATAGGGATAAAGAAAAAAACACAATTGATGGAATTCCCATTTTTAAAAAATTACTAAAAAAAACTCTTTGTAAGAAAACTGAAATAAAAATTAACTTTATAAAAATAACTTTGATTTTTGAAAAATACCATCATTTCATTAATGCACATATATTTTTCTTTTATTTAAAAAAACTTTAATTATGAAACCAAGCACTGCTGGTAAATCTGCTAGTAAGATAAAAAATGTTGCCGCAACATAAAAGGCTGTCGGTCCTACTTTCATATCATTGTAATTAGAGATGATATTCTAGGGTGTGTTTCTTAAATGCTTACATTTTCCACAGATTTTATTTTGTAAACTCAGTTAAAGAGAACTTTTGAGAAGGGTCTGTAGTAAAATGCTTGGCTAAAAGGGCTAGTTAGCCCAATACAGGGTTCTGAGCTATGGCAGGGTTTCCCAAAGTGTGCTCCAGGGAGACCTGGAGCTCTATGCATTGGGACCTGGGCTCCACAAGAAAAATATTAATGACAGTTGTATGCCCCTGTTATTTTGTTACTAAGTTTCTGATCATTGTCTTTGGAAAAAAGAATTATAAGGAATAAAAATAGAATTCCAAAACTTTCTCTATTTATTTGGGTATCTATTGAATTAAAAATTACAATATGTGAAGGGCCCTGCCAAATTTTCAGGACTCTGGGTATGTCTACACTACCCCGCTAGTTCGAACTAGCGGGGTAATGTATGCATACCGTAATTGCAAATGAAGCCCGGGATTTGAATTTCCCGGGCTTCATTTGCATAAGCGGGGCGCCGCCATTTTTAAATCCCCGCTCGTTCGAACCCCGTGCAGCGCGGCTACACGCAGCACGAACTAGGTAGTTCGAACTAGCGGGGTAGTGTAGACATACCCTCTGTAGCGTTCCACAATTGAAAATGTTCGGGAAACGCTGAGCAATGGGATTTTCACAGGTCTGTATCCCACTTAGGAGAATACGAGTCAAAAGGTGTCAGATTTGCTGTTGTCTGTGACTTGCTTCCATATAGCAAATGGTTAGTTTTAATTCATGCCACAGAACATGTTCTGAAAAGCCACCACTAAAACTGGAATGGGCTGCTCAGGGGCAGATGACCGTTTTGCGGGGCCCAGGGCAGCATAATCTTGCGGGGCCCCCCTTTGCCACGGCGCATGCGCGGGGCTTTTTGAAGCGCAGGGCTTTTTGAAGCGTGGGGCCCGGGACGGCCACCCCGCTCACCCTGCTGAATATCTGCCCCTGGGGCTGCTGCTGCAGTAGTCTGTCCTTCAGCTGACAAAGGCCCACATCACAGCACAGGTGTGGAATTAAAAGACACAACAAGTCAACTAAAGTCAGCTTGCATAGACTCCCACCCCTAGAATAACCCAGGGCCTGATTCTCAGAGTTGACTCTCATAGAGTTGTGCATAATCAGGACTCCTAAAAAGCCCAGCAATGAGCAGCCTGAGAGAACATACAAGCTTCACCTTGTGCCCTAAACGTCAGATTCAGGGTTCGGTGGACCCACAGGGCTCCCTCACCACGCTCCTCTTCCCTGAGGAGATCGGCCTTGCCATCCAGCAATGCATCTTAACAGAGGGGCCCCTGTGGTTCCAGTTGTCACACACCACAAGTCAGCTACTCTGATACAGTCCTCTCTCGTCTGGCTGTAGGTTATGTCAACAGCGTGGCCTACACCCAAGAAAAAGTCACCACCCATTCTGTTTCCTGGCTAATAACTTTCCACCAGCTCCCTGCAACACCTCATCTACCCAGTACTCATTGATGGCTCTATCCATTCCTCAGCCCCATATGGTATTTTCAAATCAGTTTGAATTCTTGATTGTTTAGAACAATCCCCTGGAAAGCTGGGACTGAAGCTTGTTTCTTTAACAAACTGTTCTTATTTTGCTCCCCAGACACCAGGCACCCACAGCTGGCAGTGCAGGGTTGTTCAGGAGGAGGTCTGCACTTCTACTTGTTGACGTAGGATTGCTGAAGAAAAGCAAAGTGGGCTTTGAATGCAGGGTTGCTATTGCAGGGCTGACCAAGAGCCCCGGGCATTGAGCAGTGGTCTGTTATTTTCATAGAATACTAGGACTGGAAGGGACCTCGAGAGGTCATCGAGTCATCCCCTGCCCTCATGGCAGGACCAAATACTGTCTAGACCATCCCTGATAGACATTTATCTAACCTGCTCTTAAATATCTCCAGAGATGGGGATTCCATAACCTCCCTGGGCAATTTATTCCAGTGTTTGACCACCCTGACAGTTAGGAACTTTTTCTTAATGTCCAACCTAAACTTCCCTTGCTGCAGTTTAAGCCCATTGCTTCTTGTTCTATCCTCAGAGGTCAAGATGAACAAGTTTTCTCCCTCCTCCTTATGACACCTTTTTAGATACCTGAAAATGGCTATCATGTCCCCCCTCAGTCTTCTCTTTTCTAAACTAAACAAACCCAATTCTTTCAGCCTTCCTTCATGGGTCATGTTCCCTAGACCTTTAATCATTCTTGTTGCTCTTCTCTGGACCCGCTCCAATTTCTCCACATCTTTCTTGAAATGTGGTGCCCAGAACTGGACACAGTACTCCAACTGAGGCCTAACCAGCGCAGAGTAGAGCAGAAGAATAACTTCTTGGCTGTGTCTAGACAGGCAAGTTATTCCGGAAAATCAGCCGCTTTTCCGGAAAAACTTGCCAGCTGTCTACACTGGCCGCTTGAATTTCCGGAAAAGCATTGACGATCTAATGTAAAATCATCAGTGCTTTTCCGGAAAAACTATGCTGCTCCCGTTCGGGCAAAAGTCTTTTTCCGGAAAACTGTTCCGGAAAAGGGCCAGTGTAGACAGCACAGTAGTGTTTTCTGCAAAAAAGCCCCAATCGCGAAAATGACAATCGGGGCTTTTTTGTGGAAAAGCACGTCTAGATTGGCCACGGACGCTTTTCTGGAAAAAGTGCTTTTCCGGAAAAGCGTCCTGCCAATCTAGACGTGCTTTTCTGAAAATGCTTTTAACGGAAAATTTTTCCGTTAAAAGCATTTCTGGAAAATCATGCCAGTGTAGACGTAGTCCTTGTGTCTTGCTCACAACACACCTGTTAATGCATCCCAGAATCATGTTTGTTTTTTTTGCAACAGCATCACACTGCTGGCTCATATTCAGCTTGTGGTCCACTATAACCCCTAGATCCCTTTCTGCCGTACTCCTTCCTACACAGCCGCTTCCCATTCTGCATGTGTGAAATTGATTGTTCCTTTCTAAGTGGAGCACTTTGCATTTGTCTTTATTAAACTTCATCCTGTTTATCTCAGACCATTTCTCCAATTTGTCCAGATCATTTTGAATGATGACCCTATCCTCCAGAGCAGTCGCAACCCCTCCCAGCTTGGTATCATCTGCAAACTTAATAAGCCTACTTTTCCATGCCAATATCTAAATCGTTGATGAAGATATTGAACAGAGCCAGTCCCAAAACCGGCTTGGCTGTAATCAAGCAGGGTTTTACACTCTGGTTTGTTCTTGGGAGTGGCTTGTAAGGGGCCTGGATCCCCACAGATTTGTTCATTACTGGTTACAATGAAAGCTGGGCCTTCCTTTTCAGTTTGTTGTTGTATGGCTGTTCCTAATGGAGCTGGGTTGTGGATGCTTATTGACTATCAAAGGGCTACTTCTGACAAGGCCAGGACTTTGCATTTTAGCTGTTTGTAGAGAGTTGTCTGTGAGGAACAGCCTCCTCCCCATTAGTTTGGGATAGCAGGTGTTATCTGAGTGAGGGAATGGCACCAGAACCCATTAGGGAGCTCTGGGGAAATGGGCATAGGAAGATGTTTTTAATCAGTAAAGGGAATTTGGTACATGGCTGCTGCATGCTCTGAGATGTCCTTTTAAGCTTCAATAATTTTTTGAGTCCCTAGGAATCTCGTGAGGTGTCTTTGAAGGAAGCATGACTTACAAAATTGCAGTTTTTAGCCTAGATAGGGAATGTTAATGAGAAAATATTGCGGCTGTGATTGCAGTTCTCCTGAATCCCGTAAGTTTGCAATAAATTATTCTGTTTTCCTGAATGAAATAACATGGCACAATTCGGCTTCTAAGCTAGTTCACTGGTGATGGTTAGTTATTAATTTGTATAGCACCATTTACAAAGGCTACAAGATTAAAAACAAATGAAAACGGAGGCAAGAGTTACAAACATTAACTTAGCAGAGGTGAGAAAAAGTCTTTGCTTTAGATTTTAAAATGAGCAATGAGTCTGGCAGTTAAATCTACTGAATTTTGCATCAGCAGAGAGTTAACGTAGGCAAAAGACCAAGAGCCTGATTCTACTGTTTACTGGGGTAAGTGGGATCAGAACTCAGCCCCCCATGTAGCAACATGCCTGATCTTACGGTACTACAGTCACAACACACATGGCCCTGCAACATGCCCATTGTGGGTCACTACTCGTCCTTCTCATCAGGGGCTCTTTTCCATGAGGACCAAGCCACAGCCATGGAATTCGCTTGCTGCTTTAAAACGATGCGTGCTGGGTAGCTGTCTGTTTCTCATTCCCAGGGGTGAAAAGCCAAGGGTGAGTTCTCAGCCATGGGGACCACTGAGTTTTGTGCTGAACCCTGGCTAGCAGTGATATTTGCTTCTGAAACCTCTGTGATTGCACTGAAGAGAGCCATGTATGTCATGGACGATATTGGCCAATATATTCAAATGGCACCACTAATTGAACCTGCCCCACTTAACACTCAAGGCCCAGTTTCCAGTGGTGCTGAGCACCTTCAGCTTTAGTGGATGTTTGTGCTCAGGCCTTCTGAAAAATCAGGCTCCAGGTTGCAAACTGGGAACCCTACACAAGAGTAGCCAAACGTACCTCCTGAGTCACAGACAAGTCTTCAGAAGTTGAAGAGCCAGGGCAGACTTGCCAAGACCTTGGGCCTCACCTCTTCTCCAGCTGAAGCCCCGACCCCTGGCTGGTGCACCCCATAGAGCAGAAGCCCTGAGTCCACCCATCCTTTTGGCAAAAGCCCACCACCCGCTGCAGGGCAGAGATTCCAAGCTTCCCCTCTCCATCTGGTAGATGGAAATGATGGGACGCGGGGAGTTCCACAAGTCACAGTTTAGCCACCTCTGCTGTGGAGCCTGCCATTTCCTGGGGCACAAGAATGCAGTTTTGCTGGGGCAGATGAGTTAGAAGCCCCACAAGCTTGGGAGGGAAATAATCAAGTGATCCAACCTGAAGTGATGCTTTTTGTCCTTTAATCTGAGAGGCGATTATTAGAGTTTCTCATGATTCTCCCACCAAATCCTTGAAATCCCCTTGGAGATTTAGTTACTACCAGGTGGTGGCCCTGGTGGGAGAGCTAGCCACTGACAGGACTCCCCGGCATCTCACCCAGCCCAAGCAGGTCTCCCTGACATTGGCAGCTGCTCTACCCTAGTGAATGTCACCAGAACCTCCATGTAGGTGAGACATTGCAAGCATCCCCGTGCCTGCAGCCCAAGAGCTGGGGAGGAAGGAACTTTCAAAGGGACGGCCCCTTTGATTGGAAAACCTGCCCTTAGCACTCAGCTGCCACGCAGCATGGTCCCCACTCCTCTCTACTGCAGAGGCAAGAGTGCTACCTCTGCTGGGGGCTTGTCTCCAAGACATCCCCCGCTGCTGGCACCTGCATTATCTAGAGAAGATTGATTCCATTCTGAAATAGGTCTCCAATGAAGTTATTAATCAGAGAGAGAGCGGGAAGAGTCCGCAAAGTTTATTGTGTGCTGTGGATGAATGATAAGTCTGAATACTGATGCCTTGGATAGCAATCAGCAGAGAGAGGAAGGAGAAGGAAGTACAGCATTGTGGGAAAATATATGCTGCTTCTGGTGATGATTACCTGCAAAGTAATTAGTTTTTAAATCAGGCAGACATTTCAGAAACTACTCACTCCGAGCGGCTTTAATTATTTATACACCCTTTTATTCTTATTATTTATGTCATCTTCTTTGGCAAGGGAGATGCTTTCTGGGGTGGGCCACTCAGCCTGAACAGCAACCCAACGCCAGCCTGGCTGTGCTGAGCACACATCTTCAGACGAGCCAAAGCCAGTCATTTTCACAGACACTGGGGTGGGGGACAGGAACAGGAAACCCCAGTGGCCAAGTTTCACTTGTGCTGTTTTTTCTGGTGCCAGGACAAATGGAAGTGAACATTTCCACCCATGTCACTAGCTACAGTAATCAAACTCTCCCTCATCTTCATGTTTAGTCCCACTGCACAGTCACTCTTGAGAACAAGAGAGGCTCACTTTCACTCCACCCTTTGCACAGAAGAATATACTAAGCCTTAGGGGTTGCTAAGTAGCTGGCCCTGCCTCTTTGTTAACCTTCCAGCAGCTGACAAAGAGGAGAAAAAGGGAAAGGGTGTGAGCAAGAGGTTTACTGGAGTATTGTTCAGTGGGGTTAGGATAAAGGATCAGGACTGCTGTACTCCATGCACAGTTCTGCCAGTGACTCATGAAATGATTTTGGTCAAGTCATTTAACCACCCTGTGTCTCACTGCCTCTCAGTGCTTGCCTTCAAAATAGGGATTACATTTGTAAAGTACGAGTTAGTACCTTTGTTAAGTACAAAATAGGGATACATTTGTAAAGTACTTTGAGATCTTGGTCTGGAAGGTGCTGTGTACGTAGAAAGCATTTTACTAGTCTTGCAACCATCGGGAAAAGGGGTAAAGTGGATCACAGGGCATTACTCTTTTAGCAATGGAGTTTCCTGTTAAACTGCAATTGAGCTCCTGGATTTGGGCCAGGAAGTAATGATTTGGCCTTTGAATACCCAAGACTTGCTTTACTCACTACAGCAAGGCAGCAACCTCCAAGGCACACTTAAGGTGTGTCTACACAGCAAAGTTATTTTGGAATAACAGCTGTTATTCCAAAATAACTATGCGAGCATCGACACAGCAATTCAGTTATTTCAAAATCATTCTGAAATAATGGATGGCTTATTCCGACTTCTGTAAACCTCATTCTACGAAGAATAACGCCTATTCCAAAACAGCTATTTCGAAAGAAGCCATGTATAGATGCTCCACTGCTGCTATTTTGAAATAGCCCCTCACCAGGGCCATTCTAAGTTATTCCTCCTGGGGCTCTAAATCGAGATAGCACATCTACATTAGGGAAGCCTGTCAGACTAATTCTGAGGCTTCCTTGCCATGTAGACGTGCTAATTTAAAATAAGCTATTTCAGAATAACTATTCCAGGATAGCTTATCATATATATAGTAGCCCAATGTCTGTGATTCTGTAACGCTGAAACTCTGGCTGTTCCCTCTAGGCAGCGCTGTTGCCTCCTGCCATGGCACTCAGCTGACTTCTGCGCTGCTCAGCCGGGCCGCCACAGGAGAGTGCGGGGCCCAAATGGCCGCTTGCGCGGCGTGTTCCCTCACGGCAGCCCAGCTGAGCGGTGCAGAAGTCAGCCGAGCGCCACGGCGGGAGCCGAAGGGGGACGGGTCGTGACATACAGGGGCGGGGCCTGGCTGTGTATGTCACCGCCACGCCCCCTTTTGCCTCCCACCATGCTGCTCAGCTGGGCCACCACGGAGGAGCCCAAACGGCCGCTTGCTCGGCTTGCCCCCCCACGGCAGCCCGGCTGAGTGGTGCAAAAATCAGCCGAGCACCACAGCAGGAGGCGAAGGGGGGAGGGGCGGTGACGTACACGCCCAAGGGACGGGGCATGGATGAGCATGCATCCCCCACGGAGACAGAGGAGAGCAGAGAGAGAGTGAGAGGCAGGAGGGGGAGAAGAGAAAGAGAGAGATGGAAAGAGAGGTAGAAAGTGGAGGAGAGAGAGAGAGAGAGATGGAGTGAGAGACCGGAGGTTCAGGAGAGAAGACTGACGTGGAGGAGAAAATCCCATCTTATGACAGGCTAATTGGCTAGTTCCAAAATAAGCGTGCAGTGTAGACATAGCCTTTGTGACTATGTAGTGGTGCACAGCAACAGTAAATCAGAGTTTAGGACAAATCATGAATGACTCTTGCATCAGCAGGGAGAAGGAAGACCCAAGATTGTCTTTCCATCTTTGCTGTCTCTGAAAAATATTGTAGTCATTTGAAACTGCAGGAGAAATGTAGAAAAGCAAAGATGAAATTAGACACCTAAGAAATTGCCACACTAGGGCTCCTGTGTTTGCATTTATGAGAAAGTACTGGTTAAATCTATCTAGTCTAGCAACATCTGTGGTCCAGCAAGATTTTAGTTAGCCAGATGTCCACTTATCATGGGTGAGGCCAAATTTCCCACCATCCCATAAAGTTTTTTTACCGCCAACAGTCTTGGCTCTCAGTGTTCCGTGCTGTTATATGGCTCTAATTTACCCCTAAATGTCTTCTAAGATCGCACTGAGCAGTGCAAGTGTTGGTAATTCTGCTAGACAATATTGACCTCCCGTAGTTCAGCAGATTCTCTGGTTTGGCATGGGTCATGTCCAAGTGAGCTGGACTAGAGCGGTTCAACCTGTAGTAGGGAATTTCTCATGTCCAAATACTTTTTCTTCGTCGCTTCACCTTTTCCAAAACATGCATGGGAAGTACACAGATCTGGACAAAATACACACCCATATGCATCTCTTTCCTTATCTCAGGTTCCTCGCCAGTCTGGAAAGGTTTTGAGAAGGCCACAATTCCTCCCCTGCAGCTCACAGCTTTAAGAATCATGGAGCCTCTCTGATATCTGCAGTCAGTACCCTTTTGCTCTCCTGTCTAAGCTTCCTGGGTTTTATTTTCCTAGTCTCTCACATTTTTATGTGTCAACACCTGCAGCTGATTTCTTTGTTTTGCTACAGGGAATCTTCCATGCTCCACAGCTTCAGATCTCTGCAGCTACATTGGGGTGCTTCCACCTGAATCATTAATAGTCCAATGACCCACCACTGTACTTGGTCAGAAAGGGACATGTTATAACCCTGACAGCAGATGACTAACTTCCTGTCCATACTGAGGCATTCCATGATACAACACTTTCAGATTAACTTCCCAGCACTAGCCAGAATGAGCTGTATATAGATAAATTCTGTACATCATCACAGGACACACATAACATTTTTTTCAACAAGCTGTTATTTACATGACATCCATCCTTAGTCCTGCATGTCAATATACAATCATTGTAATGTTCCTACCCAAGCACTAATGCTTGATATTGAAGCTTGGAGGGATTAGATTTTTATTAATAAATGTGGATTAAAATTGATTTCATTGTACGCATGCAAACTGATTAAAAATATTTCCACTGATGATAGAAATTCACAGACAGGGAAAGGAAGAGAACTTATTAATTTGACTTATGGCAATTTACTTCATATTTTGTGATGTTAACAATTTGTGTTTTAACAGTAATAACGCTTTAATTTATTGAATCTCAACATCTACTGGTATTAAATAATTATCTGACCTTCCGCAGTTTCCTGCAACTATGAACATTTAAATCAATCTGAAAAGTGAAAAAATGCTTAATCCATAATTTCACACGACTGTGAACAAAAGTTTAAATAGATAAAATAAATTTTGAAAAACATCAATATTTGTCAAAACCATTTACAAATAAAATGGCTGCCAAACCTACTGATACTACATAGGCCTGCAAAATTAGCTCAGTGTCATACACTTCTAGCTTGCAAGACATTAAAAGAATATAGGATAAGCTGGTAATAACTGGGACACCCTTAAAGGGAAAAAACAAATACAAAAGAGCAGATTGCACCTTGAGGCTTTTAGCTTCCTATATGAAGACTCTGTCGACTACGTGCTAAAATTCACGCTGTTATCTGATAGAAGACATCCTCAGAATTCAGCATATGAATCAATTGTTAACCAAGCTAAACTTAAAAAACAACAAATACTCCGGTAGCACTTTATAGAGTAACAAAACACGTAGATGGTGTCATAAGCTTTCATGGGCACAGCCCACTTCTTCAGATGACTGGAGTGTTGGAACTATCTAGCTAGTGCCCCTATGCCCCATTACCACCTCATCTGAACACCTCACGAGCTTTCCTGTGAAGATAAATACAACATCTTTATGAGACAGACAAGTGCTTTTACCCCATTTCACAGCTGAGGAATTAAGATGTGTGTTGTGGTGGTGGTGCGGGGGAGATATTAAATGGCTTTCCCAAGCACACACAGGAAGTGGAGTTGAGAATCAAACCCAGATCTTCTGAGTATCAGGCTATCACCCTATCTACACGAGAAGCCTTCCCCTGAAAGGGTTAAATCTTGGGTTGCATTAAAGGTCATTACACTGATTATTCTAACAGGGAGCTACTAGAGTAAAGCCTGAAACAAGGATTGTGGGCTAGATCGTAGACCCCTTGGAAAATACACTGGGGAATGCCTCCCTCTATTGAGCCCTTTCAGAAATGCCACCAACTATTTACGTGGAGCCCAGCTTGGGAAGTTAGTCGTCTTCTTTTTTTCTGTTTGCAACTGGCTCATTCAAAGGATCCAGTAGCTAAAGTAGTTTGAAAGCAGAGGGAGGAGATCTCATGGGACCAGTCTTAATGTTAGACTCTGAAGGGGGATTGCTGTGCTCCCCGGGCAAGAAGGGAGGGAACTTTTCCTGCAGTTTCCAGGAGGGAAGAGCCCTTCTGTGATGCCACCCTACCGCCCATTCCTGCTTACCTTAACCTGTGTATCCCCCTTCAATCCCAAGAGCTGCAGGTGAGCACAAAGGCCCTTAAAACTTAATGCAGTCAGTGGAGAATGAGGGGTCAAGTGACTCAAGCCATTCCAGTGAACCTGTTAACCACAGAGCCTTTGACCGCAGCAAGTACCTTTCCTTGCTGGCTGAGCCTCTGGAAGGGGCCTGCAGCCCAGTCCTCAGTGCTCTCAAAGCACCATCCTGCCTCACTGCCAAGGCTCTGTAATTGAAGCCAGCTGGGTCCTGGAGCCCTGGGCCTGCATTAACTCCGTCTTGGCCTTTCAGGTGCACAACAGCCATCCACAGACCCAAATCCAACTCCCTCCACTTTTGGAGACCTGCCTCCAAATTGGCCATCCCTGTCCTCTCCCTAGCCTAGGTTAACCTGGGGTTACATTTCAGTTCCAAACCGATTCCTGCTCCAAGGCAGCTCAAGCGTCACAAGCAGGTGAGTTCCCAGGATTTTCAGTGTTTTGGGCCAAGCTGTGAGATTTCACAGAGGGCCATCTTGCCTGCTAGCCCTAATGGGGATAAACGTGTGCAATGCAGGGAGAGGGGGTTGCTGCACACTTCTCAGAAACACTGACAGTTCTGCATTTTTCAGAAATAAAAGTCTGGTGGTTTTTAAGTCTCGGGGGAGCAATCTTGTATTAACACGTCAGCTGTAGCCAGCAGAGCAGACTGTATGCAACGTGTCACAGTTTCTGGCTTTATTGCCATTATAAAAACCACCTTTCCATAGCAACTTAACATCTGGAAGCCATTCATGTGCCAGTCCCATGAGGTGACCTTTGACCCAGAAGAATGATTCTTTATAGCCCAGCTGAAGGATGCTGTCCTCTCTTCTAGGAAGAGGAATTTTCTAAGAGAAAGGGGAAGAACTTAGGGCATCAGCCTGCCACTATTTAAACTGGGTTAAAAGGGGGTGCAAGATAAATGAAGTTCTACTGTGTATCAATTCCACAGCTGCCAGAGTTAAAAGACAATCTGCATCCATCCCCCCGGGTTGGAGTCGGGGCAGGATTTGGGGCAGAAGGGGGCTTGAGTGCCTCTACATGTGGGATTTGTTTGCCTAAAATCCCAGTCTAAACTCAGTGCTTCAGTCTCTCTCTGTCAAGTGGGGACAATGTGAGAAGTCTAAAAGCTCAGATGAACTAAAGAGACTTACATTAAATGAGGATATTGGTATAAGCAGCATCATGGGAATGACATGGAACGAAGATAATCAAAGGGGCACAGTATAAAATGTCTAGGAATGACATAGCACGTCATGCTGGTGGGACAGTGCTCAAGAAAGCAGTGTCAAATAAAACACTGTCATCTAAGATTTGTATCACAAAATCACTATGGATCAACATTGTGTTTGAATAAAAAGAATATAGTAGGACGAATATACTAATGACTCCTTACCACTAGACAAATCCATGGAGGACAGGTCCAGCAATACGTATTAGGTGGGATGGTGTCCCTAGTCTTGATTATGCCAGAGGCTGGGAACAGGGAACAGGAGATGGCTCACTTGTCTGTTCTGTTCATTCCCTCTGAAGCACCTGGTATTGGCCACTGTTGGAAGAATACTGAGCTAGACAGACCTTCAGTCTGATCCAGTATGGTCGTTCTGAATGGTCCTCTGAGACCAGAGTGGTGCTGCTGATCGTGGAATGCTCAGGAAGTCAGAGGCTACAAAAGCAAACAGCACAACAGTAATGGGTGATATCAACTTGTCCCATATTAACTGGGCCAATATCACCTCAGAGCCTGATGCAGAGAAAATTTCACTATAAATGACTTCTTGGAGCAGCTACTCCCGGAACCCACAAAGGTACAGGCAATTCTTGAGTCAGTCCCATGTGGAGCACAGGGTCTGGTCCAATAGGTTAATTGAGCTGAACTGCTCAATGAGACTATAATGTAATTAAATTTAACATCCTTGTAGTGGGGCTAACATGAAACCCCTCCACGGTAACATTTAATTTTAAAAAGGGGGATGACGCAAAAATGAGGATGTTCGTTAGATGGAAATTAAAACTTGTCGTCACAAGGGTTAAATACCTGGAAGAAGCACAGGCACTGTTTAAAAAGCCCATACTAGACACTGAGACTAAATGTACACCCCAAATCAGAAAACACTAAGAGGACCAAAAGAATGCCTCCACGGCTGAACAGAAAAGTATAGGAGGCCAGTAGAGACAAAAACTCATCCTTTAAACTTTAAAAATGAGACAGTAGAGCGGCTATCAGACAGGTGCACAAAATTGTCAGTTGAAGTATAAAAGAACAAGCTGGCAGGCCAAGAAAGAATTTGAAAAGCAAGTTGCTAAAAATGCAAAAGCTAACAGTAACGTTTTGTAAGGGCATGAGAAGCAGGAATCTACCAATCCGGCAACGAGACCACTGGATGATCGAGGTGCTAACAGCACACTCCACAAAGAAAAAAACATTGCATAAAAGGTGCCATTGCAGGAATTCTCTGCATAATTTTTCATTGCAAAGGATGGTTGGGAAAAATCATGCCCCTCCACATCTTTGAGTGCTAGATCTAGTTCTAGCTGCTCCATCTCATAAAAGCGAAAGTACGTGGAGAAGGGCAACAAAGATGGTCAAGCATATGGAACAGCTTTCTTACAAGAAGGGACTACAAAGACTAGAGCTGTTCATCGGAGGGAGGGGCGCAATATGAGCAAAGTCTATAAACTCATGGTTGGTGTGGGAACAAGTGTTATTTATCCTTTCCCACAGTTCAAAACCTGGGGGTGGGACACAGCGTGTTACCTACTGACATTAGTAGCAGCAGGCTTTATACAAACACAAGGAAATTCTTTTTCACACAAAGCACAATTAACCTGTGGAACTCATCGCCACGAGATGGTGAGAGGCCAAAGGTAAAACCAGGTTAAAAAACGATCCAGCTAAGTTAATGAAGGATGGGTCCAGCAATGGCTATTAGTCAAGATGCCAAGAGGTGTGATCCCATACTTGGGGTGACTCAAACCTCTGACTACCAGAAACTGCGAGAAGCCAAGGGATGGCTTACTTCAATTACCTGTTCTTTACACTCTCTGAGGCTACGTCTATACTGCGGAGTGTCTACACTGCACACGCATTCTTGCACAAGTAAATTTACAGTAAGGCGTCTGAACAGAGGGCTTCTTGTGCAAGTTATTCCTCTCCCCACGAGGAATAAGCCCTCTTGTGCAAGAAGGAAGTGTGGACAGGCAAGTGTTTCTTGCGCAAGAAACCCACATGGCTAAGATGGCCATCAGAGCTTTCTTGTGTAAGAGACCGTCCATACTGCCATGGATGCTCTTGTGCAAAAGCACATGGCAGAGTGGACGTGCTTTTGCGCAAGAAGCCTGCAGTGTAGATGTAGCCTGAAGGTCTTGTTTTGGCCCCTGCTAGTGACAGGACACTGGGCTAGATGGACCATTGGTGTGACCCAGTACAGCCATTCTTATACCACCAGCATTTACCTAGCTCATGGCTGGTTGTGAGACAGTGGGAAAGTGGCATTCCAGAACCATCTCAGCACAACTTAGTGCTGTCAGGTCAGTACAGCCTCTCCCCCTCAATCAGCAACTGCTCCTTGGCCTGCCCCTGCAGATTGGTCAATGGCTTGCATGTCCTACTCCTAGCATCAGGGTTCCAACCAGCTGCTTTCCCAACCTCCCATCTCTAGTTCCACCAGCCAAGGACTTCAGGGTCTTCTCCAAGGCCAGTCCTTATTCCTACCAGTCCTGGCAGCAGAAGAGTCTGAGGGAACATAGACACTTATGCTAGCCAATTCATGGTGTGCCTAAAAAGCGGGCTCATCCATGATCTTTTCATTCACACTGCAGTTTCTGTTCAGGAACCTGTCTCTTGAGTATTTCCTGTCTGGCTCCCACTGGCACAGAGATTCCCCGGCCCTCAATTCCTTCCAACTATGCTGCCTGCACCCCACCGAGATTCTTGCTTTTCTTCCCCTCCCTCCTACACCAGGGCTTTTTCTAGGGGCAGGCTACTCACTGTCGGAAGGCACAAAACTACTGGGGTTTCTTTTGGGGTTTGGTTTGCTGGGCTACGCTTAGGTATTTTCCTTAGGTATCACAGAAATTCTCCTGTCTCCCAGTGAAAATGTAGGAGTCCGTCCCCTCAAGGCTATAAAGGTAAGTTAGAAAGCAAACCATAGCAGCTGTATTAGTGTTCCCCTTCCTTGTATTGTCTGGTTTATAGTGCAGTTCATTGGATCCCGTAGCCTAATAACCTTTTTCTGCTTGGTTCCAGCATGACCTGAACATGCTGGACCAGGACTGATGGGCCACTAGTGAAGCTGAATATATTCAATGAAGCATCTTTGTCTTTAATAACGAGTGTTGGTCCAGTAAAGGCTCCTGGTATTGCCTCAACTGCAGCCTCTATTAGAACAGTACCAGCCACAGGAACGATGAGAATACCTCAGTTGAATTACACAAGTGCTGAGGGAGGTTGGTCACCCCACAGAATTTGGCTAGGATGCTGTGTCTGGCTGGACAGTTTTTTAAAGGCTGTTCAGCATCCAACATCTCCACTTATTTCCCAGATCTGGCCCAATATCCTTACTTGCTGAAAAAGGCAAAGGAATCCTTTATTGGCCACAAGAGCTCTTTTGTCTTATTTAATAAGTGGCACCCCAAATAGGCCAAGCCAGTGGCACTGGGCCCACAGCAATTCAAAGAGCACGTCCTCCAGAGACCCTAACACCATCCCTGTAGCCCCTGAATTTGCCCTCGGGAAGGAATGCCCTTGCATAGTAAATGATCTGAGACAAGATCAGCCTTTCTGAGGGTGTAGGTCTCAAAACCCCAAACAAACAAAAAAACCAAACCACCACAAGCATTTCCAGATAAACCTCTTTCCATTTGCATTTGAAACATTTATTTTGGGAAATACATATTAAAATACTATGATTTATACAAAAAAGGACTAATTTGTCATAATGCATATAACCCCCAAAAGGCCATATTTAATAGATCTGGATGAAATTTTTTTTAACTTTTTTTTATTTTTTAAACTCTTTTCCCCAAAACAATTAGATTACAAAGGAGAAAGCGGCATGTCTTGCTTGGCCCAGCTTTTGAGATACTGTCTTGGAAAGGAGTTTAAGATGGTGATATTTGCAGAAGTGCATCAGGCAGAAAAGACTTTCTACCCTCCCCTTTAATAGTCTTTTCAACACTTGAAACAAATACATTTTTCAGTTGCTACACAATATTTTGTTTTTGCTAAAATATAGCAAGTCAGCAAGTAAATAATTCATTTTCCTCAACTTAACACAGCTCAGTAAAAATTCCTACTTTTTTTTCCCCCCAGAAGGGGATGAAAGAGTTAAAGGGGAGTACAGATTTCACCTGCAATGCAAACATACCTTCAGATATACGTTCCTGTGTCCCATAGCCCACCACTATAGAACATCTGCCCATGCAGGCACGAAGAGGGGCTACCTTGTAAGATGCTACTTCCTTCTGCTATTATGCAGAATTGGGCCCGCTTGGCACAATACGCCCGCAATGGGTTCCTGTTACCAGCCTGGCACAGATAAGACGACATGGCATGGAGGATTGCAGCCCTCAGCAGCCTCTATATCTGGGTCTGTGAAGAGTGATGCATGGAGGAGCAGCAATCTGCAGATACTCCACTGATGCAGAAGAGCAGGCAGGCCTGTGGATCAAGGCAAGAACCGCATCCCTCTTGAAAACCTCCTCACCTCCTGTAAACATGCAGCTGGTCTCCTCCCTAATGGGGCTCAGGCAGTTCTGCGGGTGCCTCCATGTGGCTGGAAGTCAGGACCCCTTTGTCATTTGGTGGGAGCACCAAGAGGAGACAATGCGGGCACAGTCTTAGCCTCCAGGAGGGGTCAGAAAAGTGACATTAGGCAGGCACCGGGGCTGGGTTTTTAGACAGAGGACACAGATAGAAAGTTGGGACGGTCAGTGGAGCAGGGCTCTGCTCCAAGATCGACTTGCACGTGTGTGGTCCTGTCCCTGCCAGATTGGTCCATGGCATGGAGTTTCATTAAGCACGTGTGTTTACAGAAGTTGATCTAAGTCAACAAACCATGTTGGGGATCAGGGACGCTATACTGCACAGCTTGCATGAGATACCAGCTTAGCCTTCCTTACGCCTAAGGCTTCTAACACACACGTGGCATGCAGAGTGCAGTCTGTGTGTGCACAATTCTCTAGAGGAAGCATTAGCCAGATTAAGGAACTGGCTACATAAATATAAATTGCCCAGGTAAAGGAGTAAACTAAATTGATCCAACAGCCTCCTGAGGCTTATTTAAAACCTAATAAAACACACAAGTCACACAATACAAAGAATTCCAGCCTCCTGCCTGTGCTTTTGCAGTGATGGTTCTGTTCTCAGCCCCTTTCACACACAAACATACTCCGAGCCTCCAAGAGGCATGGAATTACAAATAAATACACAAGTGTTTCCAGGAAACCAGCCACAGGTCCAAGCACGGAGTGACAGGGAGATGCTGGGAAGAATCTCTGAAGAGTCAATCTGGATAGGCATTTGGCAGGCTGCACAGACAAACTAGCTATTGCATGGGAGCTGAATTCAAAGGCACTTCTCTCGGGATTTAGAGATCAGTAAGCCACCCCAGGGCATTCCTGGCTTATTGCATGTAGGTTGGTGTCAGGGCTTGGGGTGAATGGCTTCCTAGGCACAGGGGGCTGGGAGCAGAGGGAAAGAGGCAGAGGTAAGCTTGCGATCCCCTTCCCTATCCATCCACATCCCTGCCCCTTGCTTCTGAAGGCAGCCTAACAGATGGCCTTGCCTTCAGTGGACGGAGAAGAAAATAAAGCCATGTGACACTGGGCAAAGCCGCTTGGTTCCAACGGTCTTTACAACATGGCAGCAAGAGGGGTAGGGCGCCCTTCTCTGAGGCAGCCCCGGCCCTACTCTACAGGCCATTTCAAGACATGGAGGAGAGAGAAATCAGATTCATTTCGCAGTCAGCTCCTGTGAGCAGGAAGGGAGAGATCCACCCTAACCCAATGGCCTGGACTTCATTACCAAGCAGCCCTCAGGGCCTGCTCCAGCTCCGGTGAAGCCAGCTGGAGTCTTCCCATGGATTTCAGTGGGAGCTGGAGCAGGCCTTTGTGAGGAGGGGGCTCTTCTACCTACCCAGGGGCTGCACTTTGGGCTAGAATTGGAGAGTAAACAGAGACGGACTTGACTTGGGACAGTCATCTCCTCCTCCTGCCCAACCCCCCAGCTGTCCCTTGCCACGCCCAACAGGAGCTGAGAACAGAACCCCTGAGCCATGAGGCGGGCAGCACCAGGGGACTGGCAGTCACCACGCTCTTCACGATAGATACGGCATCAGATTATTTGGTCAGTTAATTGACAGCGCAGGGGAGAGGGACGGTGGCAGTGGCAGGAGAATAATACAAAATAAAGGAGGGAGAGGAAGAAACAGGAGCACGAGCGCACTGGGTCCTGGCACCGGAGCGAGACTGTTACATTTCATTGGCCACTAGCTCCTGGTCTGCCACGCCGTTGGAGAGTGTGCTCTGACCCTCGTTCAGCCGCTTCACTCTGTAGGCTTCGAAGTGGATGCTGCTGGTAATGTCCTTGATGTTCTGCATGTGTGTCCTGAGGGGAGCAGAGAAGCTGGTTAAACAAGATCTCCGAGCACAGATGTGTGGCCTCACCAAGGGCCTTTCATGGCAGCAAAGTTTGCTGCCACCTCTCCCATGCTGCCACTTTGCGCCCCCGCGATTTCAATGTCTCTAACTTCTGCTTATTAATGGAGACTTGAAAACATGACTCCAGGGTGGCTGAAGCAGTTGGAGGTAGTATGGAGCCTCTATCAGCACCAGCCGCCTCCCCACTAACCCCGTCTGTTGTTCCGAGGGCATCGATAGGTGAACTAGTGTGATGGCAAGGAAGGGCTTGGCCATGGGATTATGCTGCAGGAAAGACTGCAGGCAAGGGAAGTATTGAGCCCTGCAAGCCCGTACCTCAGCTGACTGCCTAGAGGGGTTTATGGGCAGTGGTGGATACACTCAGCTAAGCAGCCTGTGTTGACAGGGATAACTGCCACAGGTTTCGCCAGCTCAGAGCTCTGAGCATGTCGAGTACCCACAGCTTTGCTACCTGTGGAGAAAACTCTTCCTCTCACAGGGACCCCTACATGAAACTCACACCGGCACCCCTCTCTCAGCTTGCTGCCCGCCCTGGAGCCTGCCAAGCACTTCTGAGAGCAGCACTGCTCACCCCCAAGCAGCAGGTTGGGCATCTCAAAGTCAGGCTGCCTGTTAGATGCGTCTTTCACCAAGGAGCTGGCAAACAGCCCCAGGACCCCAGTGTAATGTCTAGCAGTGATCAGCACTAGGGCTTCAGAGAAAGGTCTGGAATTCTTGGTGTCTATATATCAGGAGGAGCAGCTCCCCCCACTCCCAGCTGACAATCAGCTTAAGCCTCGACACGAGATCCAGCACCTCTTACGGCTTTACCAAGCCAGGGTGACTGCAAGCACTACTCCTACTAGTTTTAGGCCTGGAGGTGGTTTCTCTTCAGGGGGGTTTCCATGTTTATAGCATCATCTTTGCCACTGTAGGGAACCACACACAGGAGTCCGCTTACTCCGAGCCAGTGCTACAGCATCCAGCTGGAGGGCACAGAGGTGTATTGTGGCAACGAGCAACTGGCACACTGATGTAAGAGACACTGGGCCTGACGCAATCTTTGGGATGCTTCTCTGGTGGGCTCCTGGATATCGCAGGGCTCCCTTCTAGCCCACACTCCCTAACCTCTCCTGCTGGCCAGCGCAGCCGCTGGTTCGCATCCCCAGTCAGTGGTTGCTAGTGTGCTTTGCAAGAAGCAAGGGCAGGGAAGTTAAAGCAACTCAAGCACCAATCAGCCGCTGAGCTCTGCCCTTTCCTCTCGCCCCCTGCGGCAGACGTGAGCCAAAGGAGCAGTGATACTGACCTGATCAGGAGATCCCGCAGATAAGCAAACTCACAGTGTGTCGTGTTCTCAACTGGAAAGGAGGAGAGGAGGCAAAGCGTTAGGTTGCAGCCCAGAACACAGCTGGGACAGCCAGCTAAGGCCTTCTGTTTCAGCACCAACAGCCGTGCATCCCAGCTTCACACTGGAGCAGGGCCTTCAGCCCAGCAAAAGGGTCACAGGCTGAGGGATTCCACCAGTTTCTTCCTCTTTTCCATCAGACATCAGGGTATTTACACACAGGCTCACTGGCTGTTACCTGGCTGAACAACAGCTGACAAAAGACGGGAAGCGCTTCCGTATGTCTCCTCTGCTCACTCACTGCTGGAATGAACCCCTCCCGGGTACCCCCCCACCGAGTCGGCACCGTCTCTTCACAAACCACGAGAGGGTTCAACTTAAGAGTGTCTCTGGCCGGCACAGAGGAACCGGAAAGGCGAAGGGATGAATGGTTTTGTGGTTAAGGCACTTGACTGTGACTCAGGAGCCTTGGATGCAATCCCTGGCTTTACCGCAGACTTCCTATGGGGCCTGGAGCAGATCTGTGCTTTAATCTGCCCCTCCTCCCAATCCTGATTCATGCTGTGGAATGACAGAACCTACTATTGGGACTGTTTGGATTCAAAGCTACGTGGACAGAAAGCCTTGAAAAAGATCACAGTGCTGCCTGATCAGCCCTGTCCTGCACTCTGTGCACTGTGGGTTGGAACTGGGCTGTTAGTCTAATTCAGTGAGACAGAGCCCTGGGCCAAGGGAAAGCCTCTTCCCTTTCGTCTTCTACGTGGCTGAACAGGGTGCTCAAACAGCAAGCGTGTTAGCAACACTATTTCTAGAACAGAACCAGTGGCAAACGCTGGGCCCTTGAGTCTCCCTAATGTCAAAGCAGCCACCACACACCTGAAGGATGACTGGAATTTCTTACAAACCCACCTGGGCCTTCACTGCCAAGCCAGGAGCGTTACCAAGAACAGGCCACAAGAGGGCATCCGAGGGCTGAAAATTAAATGGGTTTCTTTGGCATCTTTGTGAAGAGCTTACTCAAAATAAGGCTTCTATAAAAAGAACGGTCAAATCAGAACAAGCTATGAAATGGAAGATGGAAGGGGGAGACGAGGGAGGGAGCAGTGAAATCACAGGCGCTGTGTCTCTAGGATCCCAGCCACTGAGAGCAGAGAACGTGTTGCACTGTCAGAAGGATGCTTCCCAAGTGAAATGCTGGCCTGAGACTGACTGTGAAGGAAAGAAGGGAAGGAAAATGAAGAAAGCAAAGAGGTGAGGCCACATCTGGAGTGTTCTGTCCAGTTCTGGGCCCCCCACTACAGAAACGATGTGGACGCACTGGAGAGGGTCCAGCAGAGGGCAACCAAAACGATTAGGGGGCTGGAGCACATGGCCTACAAGGAGAGGCTGAGGGATTTGGGCTTATTTAGTCTGCAGAAGAGAAGAGTGAGGGGGGATTTGATAACAGCCTTCAACTTCCTGAAGGGGGGTTCCAAAGAAGATGGAGACAGGCTGTTCTCAGTAGTGACGGATGGCAGAACAAGGAGCAATGGTCTCAAGTACAGTGGGGGAGGCCTAGATTGGCTATTAGGAAAAACTATTTCCCTAGGAGGGTGGTAAAGCACTGGGCTGGGTTCCCTAGGGAGGTGGTGGCTTTTAAGTCCCTAGAGGTTTTTAAGTCCTGGCTTGACAAAGCCCTGGCTGGATTGATTGAGTTGGGATTGGTCCTACTTTGGGCAGGGGTTGGACTCAGCCTCCTGAGGTCTCTTCCAGCCTGAGGATTCTGTGGTTCTATGAAGAGGAGGAAGACAGAAGGTGCAGCAAGTGGTGGGGACAAGAGAAGAACAGATCCCATGAGAGTCCTGCACAGAAGGACTATTCAAACTGCACAAACAGCCTCCCAGGCAGACAGCAGTCTGTTCCAGGCTCCTTGCCAGCACTCCTGAGGAGGTTAGCTTGGGGCAGGAAGGGGCCCGAGGAGCTAGACGTGGCCAGTCATGGGCCCTTCATGAGCAAGGGCTGTGTGCCTCGTGAGGCACGGATGGGATGGGGCAGGAGACACAGGGCTGGGAAGAACACTCCACCCTCACCCCCAGCTCGAGCCCAGCATTTTCAGAGAGGCAAAGACTCCACCCTTATTCCCAGCCTCTGCTGATCCGTGGGGGGGGGGGGAGGGGGAGTGGTTTGAGGCTATTCTGTGGGGCAGACAAAGCCGTACACCACTCCCAACTAAGCACATTGGCCACGGCTAAGGGCACTGGAATCCAATGAAGGAGACTGGCAAAAAGGCACTACATTGGGATTGTGCCCATTTTTGGTCCTTTTGCCAGCTAAAAGCTGCCGAATGGCAGTGCCACCTCCTAACGCCCCCCTTCCTTCTCAGCAATAACAGGCCTGCCCAGTCTCCCCAGAGAACCCCTGGGAGGCTTCAGTGGGGAGCTCCAGAGCCTGTTGGTTCCAAAGGCTCTCTTGGCTCTCGGCATCTCAGTCACCTGCCCCGAGCAAACAATCGGGATGGAAAATGCACATGGAATCCCCCTCCCCCTCCCACGCTCCGTCTCCTCCTTGTCAGAAAGTGGCAGTTTCAGGTTGGGCTACCGGTTTCCAGGCTTAACTGCACAGCAGTGGCTGCAGGCTAGGGAGACAGATGTCTGGAGCCTATGAAGAAAACCTCCACACTTACATGGCACCCTGCCGCCAGTCCCCTCCCTCGGGGCAGCTGCTAAGCAAAAGAGAGATGCTGACCTGAGAGCAGGGGAAAAGAGCCCCAGGACCAGTGGAGGACTCTCCCCTCCTCACAGGCAGGCAGAAGAACAATGAAAGGGCTCAGAAATGACCCTGCTCTCACCCAGATTCTTTAGGAGCCCTCCCCTTGCTTGGTCCATCAACTCCCACAGCACTCCAGGGCTGCTTTGGAAGGGGTGGGCAAAAGGCACAAGAGGGGAGGGGAGCAGGGAACAGGCATCAGAGTCTGGAATATTTCATAGCCACAAGGGCGCCTTTTTTCTGCATTACAGCAGCACTGTCACTGGCCTCAGCAGAGATCAGGTCCATGGTGCCAGGCGTGTCTGCAGAGACAGTGCCTGCCCCAAGCCCGCCTCAAAGAGCTAACAGTGCGGACAGACAAGACAGAGAAAGGGGTAAGAAAGAACAGAGGTGATTGGCAGTGACTTGGCCGAGTTAGAAACTGACCCCAGGTCTCCTGAACGCCAGCCCGATGCTCTAACCACTGGGAAATACTGCCTCCCACATAATCACTTATTAAATACCAGTGCTTCCCCTTCAGTAGCAGCCCTGTGATCTCTGGAGAGCCCCTGCACGACTCTGGAGGGGTGGTGCTTCTCTGTGAATGCAGAGCTGCCAAAGCCATTTCACATAGGCTGCCACCAGCCACAAGACCCCAACTCCAGGGTGCTTGGCCCAGGCTCTGCAGTATTACCAGGCTTTCAAGAGCCACTCTTCTCAGAAACACAAGAGCAGGCTCCAGTTCTGTTTAGCAGAGGTCAGTGGTGTATCCTCCTATTACTGGGGCCCTACCAAATTCATGGTTTGCTTTGGTCAATTTCATGGCTGCAGGATCTAAAAATTGGTCCATTTCACAGATTCCAATGTTTCCAGCAGACATTTCAGGGTATTGTATTGTTGGATCAGGGTCCCCACAAGGAGACTGGGGAGGATCCCAAAGCTGCTGTAGGGGCGTGCAGGATTGCTATACTCATTTCTCTGCTGCCCAGCTCTGCAGGCAGCAACTGCAGAGGTTTCTGCAGCTGGAAGATGCTCCTAGAGGCGGAGGTAGGTCTGATCTCTCCGCTGCTGCTGGGAGGACACCGAACGGGGGCTTCTACCTGCTAGTCAGGGCCAACAGTGGATTAACATGCGGGCCCACGTGGAGGAGAGGACAGCGGTGGACGCAGCCTTGGAACAGAGGCATCCTTAGCTGCTCAGGAGCCAGAGAGAGCGAGCAGGGGAGGAGAGGGCAGCGGCAGCCCCGGAGCTCAGGCAGGAGTTGTGGCGGTGGCAGCCCCTGTAGGCTGGTAAGGAGCTGCCCATAGAAGTGGGTTACTCTGATCTCCCTCTGATAGCTGCTGAGCAGGGGAAGGACAAGTCTTGTCCCTCCTCAGCCTGGCTGATTTGGGGGAGATCACATTTCATGCAGCGGGGCCAATTTCACAGACTGTGACATTTTCCTTGGCCCTGAAATTGGTAGGCCCTACATATCACACATGCTTCCAACCACCGCCCTGTGACTTCCGGTCATGCACTGCTGCAGACAGGCATGGGCAGGGAGGGGGAGGGGGGAAATGGCAGCCCCTACCTTCGATGGTGCCCCACTTTGTTTTCCTTCCAAGTATTCGTCTCCCGTTAACCTGGTATTCCTGGTCACTGCCCACCACTGCAAACGGAATCATCTCCTGCAGGGACAGAGCACAGTGCACGGGTTAATGGCTTTAGCCTGAAAGGCAGGCACAGCAGATGTGGGTAGGATAAGCCCCAGCCGGCCAAGCCCTTACAGGAGCAGCCACATGTTTAAGGTCTGAGGGTCTGTCCCCCAGAGCACTCTGGAGAGGGGTTTCACTGCATCATTTCACAGTAACATCGCCACAGGGTCGGCGTGTCGGTTTGCACTGCCTGTCAATGGGGCCATGCGTCTCTAGCACAGCAAGAGGCCACCGCTGGGGGGGTGGGGGGGGGCAACCTGATGGCCCCCGCTCTCCCACGGGTCCCTGGGGGATTGGTGGCAGCTCTGTGAAACACGGCAGATGGCCATGACGAGAGATGGGGGACTGGGTGCTTTGAAAACCAAAGGGAGACACAGGAGACATCAAAGCCTGGGCCAGGCCCCACACACGGCACCTGAATGCTGTTAGCACCAGTTGCTGCAGCACCTGCTCCATTCAGGGACACCAGTAGAAATCTGCCAATGCATCTCTACCCTGGCCGCTCCCTTCCAATCGTCTCTAACTATGAAACCTCCCAGCAACAGTGCTGCCCCAGGGAAATTCTTCAGGGAGCAGGCTACCTCCGTCCCGAGCATGCAGGAAGATGCCACCACTCGCACCTGGCATGGCCAATGCGCAGACTGGAGCAGCCTCCTGCCCACTTCCTAAAGGCTAGAGGCATATTTGGAGAATCATAATCCAGGAGGAAGCCGCAGGGGCAGAGGACGAGGAAGGCTGCAGAATGACACTATCCTGTCGTTAATGGCTGGTTTGCAGAGCCACTGCCAACAGCTGCCCCTCAAGATCAGAAAAGAGGAATGGAAACTGCTCTCATTCGGAGCCCTTCTCTTCCTAGCCTAGCTCCCCAGCCGGCCGCACAAATACCATGGTACCAGGGACCTGGACTCTTGCAGCCAGGCCAGTTCTCAATGGGGCATCTGGAAACAAGTCACAGCTCCAGCTCCCAAACATCACAGCAAGAGGCCTTTGCTTGCTGCCATAGAACAGCAACAGCCAAGGCCCAGAAAGTGGCGTCAGGGACACAACATAGGGACGAGGGCCCTCTGCTCACTTTCCTTTCCCTGTGGGAGGGAATAAGCCAGCCCGCCACCAGGAGGGACTCAGCATCCCAGTCTATGGCTGAAATCAGACAATTGTCATGCGCTGGGAGCAAATCTTTCTATATCGTCTCCAGTCTCGGCACACAAAGAGGGGTGAAGTGCACCAGCCTGGGAAGGGAAATACAGGCACTTTGCTGAGACCCCTCTCCCCAAATCCTCACTAGCCTTTGGAGCCACAGGGCCCATCCTGAAGAGCTCTGGGCCACAGCACTACCAGACAAAAGCACCGTCCACTCACTCTGAATTTCTCATTCACAAGCCGGTCCTCAGAGTCTTCATCGAACTCCTTCTGGGGGTACACGTCGATGCCATTGGACAGCAGGTCGGCTGTGATCTGAGGAAGACGCACACGAAACGGACACCACATCAGACTCCACAGAAAACGCTGCGACCAAGGCTGCTGCCCTTGGCCTTCCCAGCAGCATCGCAAGGCTGCACGCTGTGTAATACTGAACGGCCCTCAAATCCCTTCCCAGCTTGGAGCACGCCAGGCAGCCTGGCTTCCCCTCCCTACCGCTTTCCCGGAAAGGAAGAATGTGTTTCAGCCTAAGATCCACCCAGCACGTGCCTGAAGTGCAGCCCAGGAGGTTCTAAAAGATCCTCTCTGCATCGCCACACCACCCCCAGGATAGCGCCACAGACCAAGATGAAGTGTTGCTGGCTGGGCCCCACCTCCCCGTTAACAAGACAAGGGGTAGCAACAGCCGGCACCATTTGCAGCAAAGTTTGGGTGCACCAGAGTAAGCGAGCAAGTCACTTGTGGTATTTTTGTCTTGCTCACGTAGCCTGGAATAGGACCCCAGATCCGGTGCCAGGATGTTGGACTCGATTTCCTGTGGTCTCCTCCAGCCCTAGGATTCTACCCAGACAGTCTGTTAAACCCGATGGGGGTCGGGTTTAAATGAAGCGCTGGCGCTGCGCCATTGACCCAGGCAGAAGGGAAGAGTTTTAACTCCAGAATCCAACCAGGTATCAGTGTCAGGGATCTTCAGGCTCCTGAATCCTCTAATTAGGAACCCTGCAGCAGGGGGATGGGGGGGGGGGGGGGGGGTTGCACAGTGTACTGGCCCCACCCCCCAGTGCTCTGACACCAGGTTCTTGGAGAGAGATTCGGGTGCCATCAGCATTAGAACACGTGTGTGTTTGCCTTGAGGAAAACCCAAGCCTGGATGGGGCCAGAGCCAGAAGCGGGTCCAGATCAGTGAGATGAGCCCCCTCCTGCATGTCAGAAACTTCCCCTCTGGCATGCTCTGGGGTGGGGGTGGGGGTAGGGGTAGGGGAGTCACTGTAGCACCAGGGGACACATGCCGAGGTTTCAGGAGCAGGCTTGGCTCTCACGTGCAAGTCTTTGGCATGTGTTACCAGAACACGGGGGTAAGTCTGGAGTAACGCCACCCAGGCCCTGCCCAAGCAAGAACAGAATCCAGACCTACTGAGGTCTAGAGACACGCATCTAAGCAGCGTGGCCAAAGCCGCATTTGACCACTGGGGGCAAAATCCTGAGCAGGTGTAAAAGGAGGACGGAGAGCTGTCGGTTTGTTCTGTGACAGCCCCCAGCAGACAGGGCGCAAGGTGTCCAGCATGGTTACATTTGTCCCCTGAAAGTCCGATTAGGATTAAAAACATAACTCAGTGAAAAGCAGCAACATCTCACTCCACCTTATTGCTACCAGAGCCCATGCTGCCACGCAGCCAGCATCAAGAGCATGGTACAGGCTGAAACAGCAAGGGCAACATTTGCTGAGTCTTCAAGTTCAATCTGTTCCTGCTTTCTTGACAAACCCAAGTTGATCCATTAAGTGCAAAGCCAATACGGCACCAGGAGAGCCAGCTGGGCTCCACCGTGCCTGACGTGAGCAACACTGCCAGCTCAGCTGCGACACCACAGGCTTTATTACCAAGGATGGCATCTGAGGCGGGGCGTGCCACCCTGGGCTTTCGGACTCCCCACGGACCCTGGGCCCAGCAGCGAGGCGGACGGAGGAGCGAGATGGACGTGTTCACACACCTAGCAACCTCTGACCTGGGCAAACGGGGCCTGGAAAAGTCACTAGGAAAGACCAGCCTCCGGCAGGCCAGAGCACCTGTCACAACCCTTCCTCCAACTGCAACAGCTCCTCCCGCGTCCCAAGAGCACCCACTGCCTGGCCAACTGATTACGCCCATTCGGCTCCATGTCCAGCACTTTGCTAGACCCTCTTGTGAAATTCCATTGCCACCCATTGATCAGATTGGGGATTTCAAGCCAGCCTCACTCCCACAGATGGGGCAGGAAGATGCTCAAGCCAGCTCTGAGCCCAGCAGATGGAGAACATTCAGTGAGCAGGGTAGCTCCCCTCCCCCCTTCCACAACAATGCTCTGAGTACGATTCAGACCAGGGATGGGAAGGCCTAGTTGCTTCCCCCCATCCCTCCCTTGTTGCCTCTATCAGATAGAGGCGGGGGGGACTAGAGGGGTACTTCAACGTGGCAGTGCCGCACAGAGCCCGGGACCAACTGAGGACTGATCGGCATTCAGCGCTGCCGCTTAGCACTGCCACTGGGAGCCTGGGATCAGCTGAGGGGTCCCCAGCGGGGCACTGCCGCTTTGTAAAGCCTGGTGTCAGGCTCCTTGCAGTGTTTCAAAGCAGCAGCCACACGGAGCCTGGGGTCAGCTGGGGAGTCCCCAGCAGTCCCTGGGCTTCGGCTCTTTTGCCTTTGATGTGTAGCAACAGCCCTAGGGTTCGAAGGCAGAGGCGCCCTATCGACTATTTGATTAGTCAATTACCTGATAGGTAACATCCTTACTTCAGAGCAGACAGCCTTCCTCTGCAGTCCATAGCATCCCCAGGCGCATGGACACTACAGCCTGTGCCTCCGTCTCCTGCCCTGAGGGAGAACATTAGCAAACCCTCTTCTC
This sequence comes from Pelodiscus sinensis, assembly GCF_049634645.1. Taxonomy (NCBI): domain Eukaryota; kingdom Metazoa; phylum Chordata; order Testudines; family Trionychidae; genus Pelodiscus; species Pelodiscus sinensis. The sequence continues at coordinate 7,066,892 of NC_134730.1, read as the reverse complement.
CCAGCCTTGCTACAGGGCCTGAGGTAAGGCTGGGCTGAATCAAACTGGGAATCTCTTAGTTTCTGTTGCCCAAATCAGATGCTTCTGGAGACATACGAGCCTGGATTTGGCTGGGCTTCATGTTTTCCTTCACTGCCTTGAGCACCACAGTCTGGATTGACAATGAGCCCTTGAACTACCCCCTCCTGGCTGGGCTCTAATGGGCAGATATTGGTTCAGAGGAGCAGGACAACCTGAAGCCAGCGGGAAAACCCCGAGACCTGCCATTCCCCCCGTCAGGCTGGCTGCATTCTGCGGAGATATTTATGGAATGCTGGCTGAACGCTGGGGCCGGCAAAGCCCAGTCTAGTCCTACTGTGAATGGCAATTCAGACTCAAGAAGCCAAGAGTTGATTGGTGCCTTGCTCATTTCTGCAGCACGCGCTGGGCCACACCCTCCGTCACATCAGTGAATGTACAGCTCTTTGAAAGCCAAAGCAAAACAGCGGCACCACAACACCTGGCTGCAATGAGACAGCCCCTTAGGGGCTCTCCCCCACCAACTTCCAACTGATGCAATCCAGGGAATTGCACTGTTTGCCTCCCTGGCCAATCTCTCAGAGCTGAGCTCAGCACGCACAGTTTGGTCTGGATTGGGTCTCCTTGCACAGTGCCGTGCAGAAATACTGACTCTCCAAAACATTGAGAGGCTCTACAAGCAGCAGGACTGGCCTCTCACGGCCATAAAAGCAGTCTTGGGGAGGGGAGGGGGGGGGGGGGCAGAAGACAGCCATGCAGGAGGAGACCAAGAGCTAGAAATTCACTGTGAGCTGACCGAGATCCAAAAGAAACACAAGGAACTGTTTGGGAGCGAAGGCCCTTCCTCCTGCCACATGGGATCACTCAGAGCTGCAGCCTAAGGAATGCTCTGGGCTCCGGGCCAGCCCTTCGGCTTTGCAGACCTGCAGGGGGTGTGGGGGGAGGGAAGAAGGAAGGGAGTGGGATGTGCAGGCTGGGGAGCAGCTGCCATCCTCTTACCCTTTTTTTGAAATAGTCTCTCTCCTCCAGCGTTAGCGTGTCAGCTTTGGCGATGACTGGCACGATGTTAACCACTTTGCTCAGGCGTCTCATGAATTCGATGTCTAGCGGTCGGAGGCTAAAACCACAACAGAGAAAAAAGGGACTCAGACTTTCATAGTAACATAGCAGAAGGGGGAGAATCCCCAGCCCAGAGGAGGAACTTGGAGCCTAGAAAAGGTGGAAAGTAATTCTGTATTACTGGGGAACATCCCCCTCCAACCAACAGTTTCTTGAAGGCACTAGAGGGGAGCAGAGACAGACGTGCTTTGCAGACACAAACACTGAAGGATGCCAGGTTCCATTTGCAAAGTGTCCTGCAATCATTGATTAGCCCCAAACACAGGCAGAGGAGAGGGCTTTTATTGTCATGGGGACTATCAATCAGCAGATTTTAAGGATGTGAGTAGCTTTTGGCTAGTTCCTTCACAGAGCTGTGGTGAGGACCCAGGTATTCCTAGGTTAGGCCAGCCTGCCTTCCTTGTGCACTGGAATTGGAAAGTTGAAGGATGACCCTTGTATAAAGCTTTGCCCAAGCTTGCCAGGCACCTAATCAAAGTGACGTGAAATCATGAGCTATCCACCCCCCTCTGCTCTGCACCCAAACTGACAGCCCTGCCGGCGCAGAGAAAAAGTAGGATTTAGTTAATCCTCACATTGAACAGTTGCTGTAGACCAGATGCGTCTGCTTCCACAGGGGGGTAGAGATGACACAAAGTACAAAGGGAAAAACAGAGGCGCCAAAGAATTCACAACCCAACTGATCATCTTTAGGACTCCAGCTAGATGACTGTCTAGAACCACGTGTGGCCTCAAGTCTCGTTTGTTAGCTCCCTTATGCCGCTGACAAGCTGCTCCATCCACCTAGGCTGGCGTGGGCAAAGGGGCCTCCGCGGGCCGAATCCGGCCCACCAAGCGGGTTGATTCGGCCCGCGGAGGCTCTGCGGCTCCCCTGTCCCCAGGCCAATGAGGACCTGGGGGCAGGGGTGCGCACGAAGCTTCCTCCCACCCTGTGAGCAGCTCGCAGTTCTTTGACGTGCCGTGCGCTGCTTACAGGGCGGGAGGAGACGTCACGCTCTGCCCCACCCCCAAGCCCTGATTGGCCAGGGGGCAGGAGGAGCGCGCAAAGTTTCCTCCCCCTCCCTGTGAGGAGCGCACGGCACTGCAAAGTGCTGCACCCTCGCGCAGGGCGGGAGCAGGGCGAGGGAGGCTTCGCACAGCTCCCCTACCCCTGGGCCAATCAGGACTTGGGGGCGGGGGAGCGCGGGACGTCTCTTCCCGCCCTACGAGCACCTTTGAAGTGCCCCATGCTCCTCGCGGGGCAGGCGCAGGGCGGGAAGAGGCTTCGCGCACTCCCCCCACCACAGGCCAATCAGGGAGTGGGGGCGGGGGAGTGTGTGGAGCCTCTTCCTGCCCTGCCAGGGGCATGGACGCCTAGTGGGAAGGGGGGGGGCAAAGGGATTCCCCCACCTCCAGACCAATTATGGTCTGGGGGTGGGGAAGCCCAGAAGTATTCTGGCCCCGTCCCTTCCAGATTAGGCCCCACCCCTTCCGGGGCAGCCTTGGCCAAAAATTATTGCCCAGACCTAGGCAAACTGCTGGAACTCAAGGCCATGGCTGTTCCTCGTGGTCCAGATGCCGCTGGGGTCCTTGCCCCTCATGAAGAACGCACACAGCTGGGGTATTTGTGTTGGCCTGAACGACACACGATCCCCATCCTCACCCCTCCAAATGTCTCAAGCAGCCAGACATGATGCCAAGAAGAGCAAGCCACTGCCATGGGGCTGAGGGGACCCCAGCCAACTTGGGAAGCGAGTGGTAGGAACAAGCGTCGGGAGCCACTGTAAAGAAGCGAGCACACTGCCATGGATGGTGTGGGGACACGGACACGGAGCACTGAAGGAACCTGCCTGCTTGGAACTGGTCAAAGTACACCAAAATAGTAGTGGTAGTGAGGAGTGTGAGGAGAGCGGCAACGCTGAGTCTACACACTGCTCTGAATCCCAGTCCTGCTGTGTGAGCAGGAGACTGGTGCCTCGGTACCAGTTTCAACCCAAATCCTTTCCCCTCCCAGGCAGGCAAGCCCACTTCCCGGTTGGGACCTTCACAAAAAATCCTGAACACGGCGGGGGAAAAAATTGGTTGAGCCCCCCAATCCTGCCCCTGCCTCCCAAAAAAGTCGCTGCACCTTTAAATTGCCCCGCTCCCCCACCCCATGCAGCTGGGGAAAAATGTCCCCGCCGGCCTTCCGTCTGAGAAAAACAGAAAATATTGGACATTTTGCATGTCTGGTATTTTCTGGGTTTTTTTTTACTGGACAGAAGATGCAATTACTGGACTGTCTGGGTGAAAACCGGACACCTGGCAACCTAGCTGGGACGCAGGCTAACCAGCCCCTGCCTTCCACAGGCGGACTGCAGAAATCCCAGGTGTCCAAGGCAAGGGTTAGTCCTGAGTTGCCAACACTGTCTCATTCAGAGGCCTTGAGGCCATTGCAAGCCTAGAATTTTTTTCTGCACGTAGTCATCCCCAGTGCAGGGGTGGCCACAGGGCTCAGAGAACGCAGAGAGATTCAAAAAAAGAGAGGTCACGTTGGGGTCTCTGCACAGCACAGAGAGCAGGGGAAGTAGGCACCACACACCAAAAAGCCTAGAGATCACGTCACTAGCATTGAGGAGCCAGACTCTGCAGTCACAGGCTGCCCTCAGCTCCAGGAAAGCAAGAGCTCAGTTTGGCTTTGGAAGACAATCCCCCAAGGACATCAGTACAGACCGCTACCGAGAGCTGTTTGGAATGCTGCATAATGTATTTCCCAAAGCTCCTAGAAAGCATCGCTCTTCTGTTCTTCCCCAAGGACTTTTCCCTTCCCGTCCTCCTTGCAATGTTTCAAAATGTGTTTCCCCTTTAAAAGCCTCTCCCCCACCAACAGCACGTGCCTGCCTCTTTCGTCAGCTTTTGGTTTAGATGGAAGACGGGATGTGTATGTGGCCAGTGCAGACTGGGTCACAATCAGAAGTGCACTAGAATTTTAACTCTGATCCCAGTGTCAGAGCCCTATTACCACGGTCCACTGAGAACAGTAGGGGCTGGGAGGCTGTTTGTTACTCTTACAGCAGTGGGCAAAGAGACACGCAGCCCATCTGTGCCCAGGCACATCAGCCAGCTGCACAGCTTTGGGTCAGCTAGAATCTACACAACATGCTTCGCCCGTCTCTGGGGGGTTTGGTGACAGAGCAACAGCCGTGCATCTCCTCGTGGTACTGCAGTGTTCTTAACCGCCACGGCCCGTCATGAAATCTCCTCTACAACATACAAGATCGTGAGCACTCACCACTGGGGTGAGGAGGTATTCTCATATGCAGCTGTAAGATGACAAGTATCGCCCCCCTTATGGCGCTGTAGCCAGTGCTCTTCCCTATAGCTCAGCCCCACAATACTGCTCCTACATGGCAATAGGGGGCACTGCTGTCTTTTGTACAAGCCCTATAGCAGAGGTCCCAATCCTGTCTATGGCTCCAGACACGTATTAACCTGCAGTGTCTTTCCCATGACTGGCTTCCCCTCGAAGCTCTTACTCAACAAACATCAGGATCTCTCGCGAGAAGCCAGGCAGATCTGGAATGTGGAGAGACACAGACAAGCTGTTCCAGGGAGCAAGACTTGCCCAGAAGATGGCTCTTGCGCCAGCAATGGGGAGAGCATGTGAAAGATCAGGAGAGGCCAGAGGAGCCCATGAGATAGGAAGCGCTGCTCCCAGCATTCAGCCAGTGCGCTCCCTGAGAAGAATGCCCTGCATCTATAGGAAGATTTTTACCCCACCATAGTAGATAAAATCCAGCTTGTGCAATTCAGTTCCCCTGCCCTGAATTTTCATTTAAGTAAGACACTTGTCTCCACCCGCTGCCCTATGCAGCTGCAACATCACAGCAGAGGACTCTCTCCAGAGACGGCTGCATTGCAGTGGTGGGTGCAAGTTCTCACCAGCTGGTAACACTCGCTGGGAGGAAAGGCATCTATTGGCCTATTTCTCAGCAGCTCCACTGAGAGGAGGATTTGGCCCCTAGAGACCATTCCATGCCCACATTAACGAATGCCCTGGCTGCAGCTTCTGCTCTCCCCAAGCAGGGTGCAAATCTTTAAATCAGTGAGGAGGCTTGTGACAGAAGGGGGGATTCAAGATCGTCTTTATCACCAGGCAGGTCTCCTTGCTGGCCCCCGTAAGGCCTAGGCCATCCAGGAAGCCCACCCCACACACCGAGACACTGTCCAAGATCAAACTGAGTCATCTGTACGCTGTGGGGCCCGTGCTTTCCCAGAGCCCCCAAGACTGAGCATTCTGGCATCTGCGTCGCTCTGACTGTTGGAGCACCAAGGTCAAACAGCAGATTCTCCCTACACCACCACAGGGAGCAGTATTCCTGCCTCCGGGCTGGGTCTCAGGACAGGGCATGGGACAGCTGGCTGCTGGGGCACTTGCTCTAGGACACAGCTTCCTGTTAATAGCAAAGCTCAAGAGGGCCACCTCTGAGCCCAGAGGTAGCAAGGTGCAATGGTAAGATAACACAATCCAGGCCTTTTGAAGCCAAACCGCAGCTCTGCCACTGACAATTTAAAGGCGTTTGGTCTTTCAGACATTACAACTTCTGTCTCATGGGGTCACCCCTTTCTTCCCTCCCTCCTACATGGGGTGCTAGGAAGCTTAATTGGTTGCATTTATGAGGTACTTTAAATATGCTACTACTGTCCTATCAAGCCAAGGTCACAGGGATTGAACAAGCAGGGCTCTAGACAAGTAACTTAATTCTCAGAGACCAAATCATTCTTCTCTATATTTTTGGACCATCTTATACCATTTGCTACTAAATTCTGTTAATGGAACACTAGAACTGAAAGGGACCTCGAGAGGTCATCGAGTCCAGGCCCCTGCCCTCATGGCAGGACCAAACACCATCTAGATCATCCCTTAAAAATCTCTAATGGTGGAGATTCCACAACCTCCCTAGGCAGTTTATTCTCATGCTTAACCACCTTGACAGTAAGAAAGTTTTTCCTAATGTCCAACCTAAACCTCCCTTGCTGCAATTTAAGTCCATTGCTTCTAGTCCTATAATCAGACATTAAGGAGAATAATTTGTCTCTCTCTTCCTTGTAACACTCTTTTAGGTACTTCAAAGCTGTTATGTCCCCTCACCGTTTTCTCTTTTCCAAACTAAATAAACCCAATGCTTTCAGTCTTCCCTCATAGGTCACATTTTCTAGATCCTTAACCATTTTTTGTTGTTCTTCTCTGGAGTCTCTCCAATTTCTCCACATCTTTCTTGAAATGTAATGGCCAGAACTGGGCACAATACTCCAGTTGAGGTTTAATCAGTGCACAGTAGAGCAGAAAAATCACTTCTCGTGTGTTGTTTACAATAATCCTGTTAATACATCTCAGAATGAGGTTCCCTTTTTTGCATATTTAGCTTGTTCTCCACTATAACCCTAGATCCCTTTCTTCAGTAGTCCTTCCTAGATAGTCACTTCCCATTTTGGATGTGTGAAACTGATTGTTACTTCCTACGAGGAGTACTTTGCATTTGTCCTTATTGAATTTCATCCTATTTACCTCAGACCATTTCTCCAGATTGTGTAGAGCATTTTGAATTACATAGCCCCATCCTCCAAAGCACTTATAAGCTCCAGCTTGGTATCAACACTGGTGAGGCCTCATCTGGAATATTGCATCCAATTCTGGCCCTCCACTACAGAAAGGAGTGCATTGAAGAAAGTCCAGCGGAGAGCAACAAAAATGATTAGGGGGCTGGAGCACATGATCTACGAGGAGAGGCTGAGGGATTTGGGCTTGTTTAGTCCTCAGAAGAGTGAGGGGGGATTTGATAGCAGCCTTCAACATCCTGAAGGGAGGTTCCAAAGAGGATGGAGAGAGGCTGTTCTCAGTGGTGACAGATGTCAGAATGAGGAGCAATGGTCTCACACTGTAGTAGGGGAGGTCTAGGTTCGATATTAGGAAAAACAATTTCCCTTGGAGGGTGGTGAAGTGCTGGGATGGGCTCCCTAGGGAGGGGGTGGAATATCCATCCCTAGAGGTTTTTAAGTCCTGGCTTGACAAAGCCCTGGCTGGGGTGATTGAGTTGGGTTGGTCCTGCTTTGGGCAGGGGGCCGGACTCGACCTCCTGAGGCCTCTTTCAGCCTGAGGATTCTATGATCATCTTCAAAATGTATAAGCATATTCTGTGCCATTATCTAAATCACTGATGAAGATACTGAACAGAACCAGTCCCAAAACTGACCCTTGTGGAACCCCACTTGTTACACCCTTGTGCCCTTCCAGCATCACTGTGAGCCACTGATAACTATGGTTTTCCAACCAGTTATGCACCTAGTTTAATAAAAACTATATGAAAATACCATTTTCTATTAAGTTTTATAGGATTTCCCCCAAAGGAGGCCCTTTAACTGGAAGTTTAGCCAGGAAAGTTCTAGCCTGGTTATTAAGTTACAGACATTGAAGCAGAACAAAGCCATTGGCTGACTGCACCGGAGAAGCTGCTTACACACAAATTAACCCTTTCACACACATGTGCTATAGAATAGAGATAGAAATGTAGCCGTGTTCATTTTTTTAAATTGTATCCTTTGGTATATATGGTTGTGACAATTTTCTTCCACTATTTGATCTGAGGAAGTGGGTCTGGCCCATGAAAGCTCATCACCTAATAAACCATCTTGTTAGTCTTTAAAGTGCTACGTATGTGCTATAGACAGAGCCACCATAGGAGCAGTGGGAAGAGATGGCTTAATCTAGCCTCTACTGCGGGGTAGCCAAAGGCACTGACTCTCCAAACCACATACGACTATTTTCTATTTTCAGACGTTCAAAAGTCAGGACACAGCTGCCAGGGCTCAGGGCCCCAGCTCCATGGAGAGGGGGCCTCTGCCTCAAAATATCCCTCCCCGTTGGGCAGAAGCAAGAGGCAATGCAGGGGGTAGGGGACACTTGGCCCTCCATACACCCGCCTTCCTGCCCCTGCACTCTTGAACCCATTTTGTCATCCTGGTTGGTTGGCTGGTGATCCAAGGAAGGGCTGTCAACTCCCAGCCTGCCTGGGGCCAGAAGCGCCTGCAGTGGGCAGCTCCCTGAGTAACATCCCTACTTCAGAACAGGAAATCATCAACAGCTCCCCTGGGATTTGTGTGATGTTGCCCTCTAGCGGGGATCCAGAGTGCAAGGGAAAACCTGTCACTTCTAAGGCGACAGAGCCTGAGGCTTTGGAGCTAATTCCCTCTTCTTGTGGCATGTGCCAGACAGCGCTAGCATCTGTCGGTTAGAGCTGCCCAAAGCCAGGAGAGAGGCAAGCCTTGCTTATGTTAAACTACAGTAGGGATGTTAAGGACTAGTCAACTAGTCGCTTCCCCCCCCCCCCCCCCCCCACTCCTTTGCTGCCTCTATCAGATAGAGGCAGCAAGGTGGGGGAGAGAGGGAGGTACTTCCAAGCAGCAGAGTTGCATGGAGCCTGGGGTCCTGGACTCTGTGCAGCGCTTCCCCTTTGAAGTGCTGCCCTATCGACTAATCGAATAGTCGATGCAAAAATGCATCGACTGTTTGATTAGTGAATTACATGATACTTAACATCTTTAAATGACAGGAAGCTGCCTCCAAGCTCCCTGCTCTCCGAAAAGGCGTATGGTCACTTCTCACAATGCTCCACTCAGAGAGAAGCATGTAGCCAGTGTTGCTAGCTCACAGTTGCTGAGTAGGGACCAGGAGGACCAAGTATACAGAAGAACTGGGGAGATTATGAAGGGCAGGAGGAAAGCGCCAATGATAGGAAATTACACTTGAAACTAACAAAATCAGGTAGGCAAATGCTGCATATTACAACTCAACCAGCCAGCATTTCTCACGCACTCCCACTCCCATGAAAGACCCCCTCCCCCCCCGTAGGCGATGGCTTCAGAGTGCCCCGCTGTTCCCCCGCTTATCGGCATCCTCTGGTGAGAGGTGAAAGTCAGGAGCCAGATGTCCTCTTTGACACCTGGGCAGGAAGCTGCGGCCCTGGGAGAAGCAACCCGAGCAGGCAGCCAAGCGGGTTCGAACCCCCAGCTGGGGTATCAGGCTACATGCAGCCAAAGGCGATTGGAGGGGAAGGAGCATGTTGCGTGCAGCTTGGTAATGAAGCCTCTCGAACTGCAGGGCCATTTGCTCATATTGGAAACACATGTTCTTTGGAGGGGCGGGGAGAGGGAGGACACAGCGATTCAGACTTCCATGCCATCACTCGCAGTGAGAGAAACCAGAACATGCCATTAGAGAGGTGGAGGAAGAGGGGCCAGCCCAACGTGTCAATGCCCTCCCCCGCACACCCAGAACGACGGACTTGCCATGGTTTCCTGGGGGGAGGGACGGGTACGCTGGAGCACATCCACTTTAGCAGCTCTTGCAATGCCACAGAGCAGTGCATTGTGGTAGCTATCCCACTGTGCAGCTGCTTTGTGAGGGTTTGCAATGCCACATGGGGCAAGCAGTGTCACACAATGCTCCATGGTCATCCTGGTCTGGCCTTTCAACAGACATTGGGGAAGGAGGGAGAGTGTGTATGCAGGGAGTGCATGTGTCCGCAGTGGGTTTTGAGGGCTGTCAGCATGCTGTCTTGTGACTTCAGACAGTGTCTGAGGCAGGGGCACCCCAGTCTCCCTCCCCAGCACTTTGTACAGCAATCTCTCTCATACACACGCCCCTGCCTCTGTGTTTAACAGCACGAGCACCTCAGCCATGCTCCGCAGTAAATCGCTCCACCTGCAGGCTGTGAAAGGGGAGATGCGCATGCCTGCGGGGCAGACAGCCGAGGTCCCAACAAAGAGCACAGGAGACTTGAGAGGTAACAGGCCACGTCCAGAGGCCAGTCAGAATGCAGCAAAGGGCTCAAGTGTCCACACTGGCCCCACAGTGCTACGTACCGAGCCCAGCGAGCACCACACTTCTCGCCGAGACGCTTACCCAGAGCGCAGCAGCTGCAGGGTTAGTGCGCACTAAGTGCCTGGCCGGCGTCGACACCCCAAGTGACAGCACTGGGAGCGGATTTACTGTGCAGTCACTTGCCAGCATAGACTAGGGATGTTAGCTAGTGGGTAACTGAATAGCTGACTAATGGCATGAATTCTTAGCAGTCACTTGGCTATTTGGGGGGCAGGGCCGGCAGCCAGTGCAGTCCAGCCCCCACTCCTGGGGAGCCCACTGCCACCCTACGCTTCTGCCTCTGTATCACAGAGAGCAGTGTGGGGTGCCAGTTTAAAAGCCAGCTTCCTGCACAGACTGGCTGTCTGCTGCCCCACACTGCTGCCTGATATAGAGACAGCAGCAGCCCTTGTTCGCAGGGGGTCTGAGCTCCTGGTGGACAGAGGCTGCTGTGGAGGTGTGAGAGAGGGGTGGGGACGGGCTGTTGTTGCGAAGCCCGGGGTGGGAGGAAAAGGAGGGGAAGGTGGCACCACAGAGCTGGTGCTGGGGGGAACCTGCTTTTAAGCCAGCTGCCCCCCAGCACCGGCTCCTGCTTCCCCTCCCCCCTTGCTGCCTCTGATACAGAAGCAGCGGGGAAGGGGTAGGAATCAGTTAATCTAGTTGACTACTTGCCTAAGTCTTGACTCACTGGTTAATCACATAGTCGACTATTCCTTTACATCCGTAATGTGGACTTGGCCCTAGAGTCCTCTCGTGAAAAGGTCTTTTATTTTACCTGATCATCCCGAGGCACACAACTCCCTCTGCCCTCCATCCCTAACAGTAGGCTACCCCATGCTGGCAGCCCAATCACACAATCCAAGGACATCAGTGCCTTTGCAGACTGCACGTATGCAACCATCCCTTCTCCACGCAGGGCAAGTCATGCTGACAAGGACTTTGATCTTGGGATGAGACAGAATCCCTGGATTTTAGCTAACTGTTTAATCCGTCCATAGGGGAAAAAATGGAAACTATGCCTGCATGTTTGTTGCACCTATGCCTGGGTAGTTGTTTTGGGTTAACAATAGCAGCTACAGATGGGAAAGGGAGCTAGCTTTACTCATTGGGAATTACTGCATTCACATGTTAGGGTACGTCTAGACTACAGGCTTTTGTCGACAGAAGCTTTGTCGACAGTAACTGTCAACAAAGCTTCTGTCGAAAAGAGCGTCTAGACTACATTCAGTTCAGTCGACAAAGCAAGCTGCTTTGTCGACAAAACCCTGTAGTCTAGACACAACCCTAGATGCAATAACACCTTCTGTCGACAGAACTCTGAGGTTTACCAGTGTCGACAAAACTGCTGAGTTTTGTTGACGTTATGTCGACAGAACTCAGCGGTAGTGTAGATGCAGGTTTAGTTTTGTCGACAAAAGTCCACTTTTGTCGACAAAACCCTGTAGTCTAGACACACCCTTACTTGTGTGGGATTGTATAACAGAGCACCTAGCAGTCCATGTGTGCATGCTCTGACATACAGGAAGTGACTAGAACTTGGCTAATCTGGATGTTGCATTTGCACCATGGGTGACTGGTTGGAAAATGTTTCAGAGGGGTAGCCGGGTTAGTCTGTAACAGGAAAAACATAAAAAACAACAAATAGTCTAGTAGCACCTTAAAGACTAACAAAACATGCAGATAGTATCATGAGCTTTCGTGGGCACAAGATTTTGGTTGAAAGAAAGTCCAAATACCAGAGTGATTTTGTACGTAGCAACTTCTGGGGCAGGTTAAAGACAGAAACAGCTAGCACTAGAGAGGCAAGTAGGTTCAAATCTTGGTCATAACCCTCCCCACCCCAATCCCACTTCAGTAGGAAAGATCATTCTCCTGAGGAGGTTACATACGCATGACCGGTGGCTGGGATGAAGTATATGCAGCAGTGAACTCTGGTGTCTGGGATCCGCTTCTTCCGGTTCACATTGAGCTCCTCTTGCAAGTACTTCTCATACTGGTCATTGATGAACTTCATGATGGGCTGCCAGCTATGCAGAAAGTCGCACACAGGTGAGACAGGATTCATGTAGGGATTCTAAAACCACCCACAGGCTACCCTAAGGACTGGACCCTGAAAGGGGGAGTCAATGGGAGGATGGGTGCTCAGCGTCTTGCAGGATTTGGCCCCAAGTAAAAACACAAAGAATGTTTCATGCAGCAGCTGCAGGCAGCAAAGAAAAGAAGCCTCCAAGTCCTGTGTGAACAGGACTTTGCAGCCTCTCCCAGCGTGCTAATGGCAAATCTTGTTGTAATCACTTTTCAAAGGAGAAAAGTTTCTGGAAACCCTCCCAGTCCTGACACTCAGAGCAAGGGGAACCACTAGACTGCACAGGACAGCTGAGCTTCTTGGCTGGGAACTCTGCCTCCAGCACTAGGGGGCAGTGCAGAGCCCGCGACCCCTTCCCGTGGAAAACAGCTCGGCCATGCAAAGGCAGGCCGGCCCCTCGTGGCGTGCCTCCGGGGAGGGGCACAGATAGTTTGACTGATTATTTTCGCACCCATCCCCACAAGAGAGGTACATGGACATTCAGACACAGGGCTGCCCACAGCTGCTAACCTCCCAACAGCGCAGCCAGGCAGGGCTCTCCTGTCAGCATGACGGGGATGCTGGGGCTGAGCAGATGGGAGGCACCTAAGCAGTGGCAGCAGGGTGCTCGTGGACATTTCCTGGGAAACCTAGGGCCAAGCCTGGCCTTCGACCTGCTGAAAGCAGCACATCGTGCTCTGCCCCAGGACCGGAGGCGTGGGGGCCTGTAGCTACCCAGAGGGGCACCGCTCTCCCCATGCCATCCCCACATCATGGGGCTAGGATTTTTGGCCCAATGAGCAGGATTCCTCAGCTTCTTTTGGCACCTGCCCTGCCCATGAAGTGCCACTCTGGGGGTGTGGGCATAGAGAACAATGACTAACCCAAACCCTTTGCACTGGACCCTGCTGGGGAAGGAAGCTGGCAGGATGAGCTGGCTGCCCTTTGCAGCTGCTCAGCATTTCCAGCCTCTTCCCTGACAGCCAAACTGGCAGAACGAGAGCAGCAGAGCTGGGCGCTGCCAAGCCACACGGCTAGAAAAGAATCCACATCTTTGCGATGTGCCGTGGCCCATTCCATCTCCCAGGCCAAAGGAAGCCCCTGTTCTTCCACGAGGTCTGCCCACGGCAATTCCGCTGCCATGTTCCCCTCTCCTAGCTCCTCACCAGTTCTCATTGTTGATGTGATCTCCAAAGCCTGGGGTATCGATGACAGTCAGCTTCATACGGACACCTTTCTCCTCAATATCTGAAACAGAAACATTCAAGGGATGTTGTATGACGCAAGCAGAGACAGGCGCCACATGCACCTGCCCTACTACCAGAGATCTCTCCAAGCAGCGGCAGGCTTGGTCCCTGAATCCCTCAAAAGATACAGCATCCTATTACATCAGTGGCATTTCAACTACCTTCTAAAGAGACAACACAGCTTAGTTCTTTGAATAGCCCATAGAACTCCTCTGAAGCACGATACCTCGCCAGCAATCTCACCTTATTGCATTCAGGCATAGAGTCTAAGCTGGTGGATACAGCATAGCAGAAGCCTTTAGAGATCTGTCACCCCCAAACTACATGTGTGCCCACCACACTCACCATGAGTGATCGACTTTATTTCCACAGTTTTGGGGATCCGCTCTTCAGAAGTTGGCTGAACGGATTTCCGGCTGACTTTGGATTTGAAGAGTGTGTTGATTAACGTGGACTTCCCCAAGCCACTCTGACCTGGAGGACAGAGAGAGTCAGAATCAGAGTAAGAACTGACTCCTTGTTACCTTTATGGGATTCCCCATCTCCACCATGCATCAAGAACACCATCTGCTAGCTAGGGTGAGGCCAATTCCACAGGCAGCAGCTTTGCGCACACCTATAGTTTTTCTTGGAATACCATCTTGGAAGTTCCTTTTCACACGCAGATGCTGCATTATTGGCTTGGGTACACATGTGCTGGCACCCTCTATTGGAACAAACATTTCAGAATGGCTCATGTTTTGCTGGTTCCTGCAGCCAATTAAGCACAGTCTGTTCTGACAAGGGAAGGCCCTTTGCTTGTGGGTGTGAATCATTGGAACTGCAGCTCCAAGAATGCTTTCACTATTGAGGAAACACACTTAGGCCTAGTCTACACTAACCCCCGCAGCCAATCTAATCTACGTCATATAGTTACTGCAGTGTCTGGTGTGTGGTAAGGTTGGCAGGGGATGCTCTCCCGTTGATGCTGGCTACTCTTCTCATCCTGGAGGAGTACCAGCATGGCCAGAACACACAGATCAATATAGCACATCTAAGCAGACACGAGAAATTGACAGCCAGTGGATCAATTGCTGCAGCATCAACCCCTGGTATAGTGAGGACAAGCCCTTAGAAACATCTTCCTCTGGGATCAATATACATCTCTATTCCCTGGCCCTGTTCGGAGTGGAACACGAAACCTGTGTGTTTGAAGGCAATGAATGGAGTGGGTGGAAAGTGCTAGGGTCCGACCTCACTTTGAGGGTTGTCAGACAAGTGAGACAAGCTTAGACTCCAATATGGAGTAGGGATGTAAAATCCAGATTCATCAATTAACTGGTTAACTGTTAAGCACTGGGACAGCCCTCCACCCGTGACGCGCATGGGCGGGGGCTGGTCCCAGGACACTAGTTAACCGTTACCTGGTAAGCATCACTTGGTACGGGTGATGTTTACTGGGTAATGGGTTAACCTGTTACCCGTTCACATCCCTCACATGGAGCAAGATCTTGCTTGGCTGAAGATGCGCTAGACAGAAAACATGGCCCATTTGGACACAATCAGGCGAACTCACTGGGAAGCATGTGACTAGCTAGTTTGTCAGTAAGCTAAAGAGCAGCAGCTCTCATGACCCAACCCACCAGGGTAGAGATACACAGAACACCGAAGGGCTAATGCTACAGGAGCCATTTACAACCTTAGCTAACTCAGAGAGGGCACACAGTCATCATGAGTTATTTGCTGCCTATGAGGGTGCAAAGACCATTTCTCTGCTATAGAGGATGGGAAGCAGACCAGAGCACCCTCTGCCATGACCCCTTCAATAAAGGGGCTTCTCTCACACATGAGCTGCATTATTTGCAAGGCTCCCTCCACCTTTATCTCAGCACATACAGTTTAGAGAGTCCTTTTTAGTATCTTATGTTTTTGATCATCCATCATGATAGACAGCTTCCCCCAAGCTCTTCAGTAAATCCTGCCAGGGACAGATACTAATGATCCAGACCAGGGCTAAAACACAAACTGGTGGTTTATGGCTGGGAACACAAAGGGGAATAAATTAGATCTGAGGATTGATTGGCTTTTTCAGCTAAACTGATGAAGTATCAGCTCTGGCCCCAGAAATCAGCCACATTTAACAGGACCAGAGGTCAAAGGTTCTCCTAAGGACCAGATTTAGGCAGCATGTGGTAAATCTATCTCTGCTGTTTAGATCAGTGTTCCAGGAAAAATAGCACAATGTTAGAGCTAGAAAACCCCTAGGAAAAATGCTGTTAGTCCCACCTCAGCTAAGGAGCAGGGCCGCTAGCTTGTAACTGCAAGCCTGGGAAGCTTGCAGAGTAAGCTGTCAGAGCTCCCAGCCTCTGATCCACACTCACCCTGCACTTCCACACCTACCCTGCCAGGACCCAGAAGAAAAATCAACCCTCTCTGTCATTGCCATGCATCCAGGAAGCTCACAAGTCCCAAAAGCTTTGCCACTGGTTTGCTTTCCCATAGTCTCTCCCCACTGACTTTTAGCAGCGCCAAGAAGAGGAAGTCTAGTTTTTGTCAGTGGGCAGAGCAGCTACAGGTGCAAAACACAAGGAACAAATACAGATCAAATGTTCTGTCCTTTGCCAGGAGTTTCATCAAGTAATAGAAGAGTTAACAATGAAAGCTAACTGTAAACAAAATAGGCTCACCTAGACATTCTATTTGTGATCTTGTTAGTTTTTCCCAGATGGTTCTAATTAAGAGGTGATACATCATTGCAACCTGTGCTGGTCTGTTCCTGCATCTGCAACTGTTTAATTAGCTGGAGTGAAAAATGCTAGAGAAGAGCAGCTCTTGGGAGCTGCAAACAAAGAGACTGGAATTCTAAGCTTTTTGGCCATCTCTGGTCAGTACATATGATGCTGATTTTGTTCAGGAAAATAATTATTTTGCAGCTTCTTAAATACCCAGACTGAGTAAGAAGTCATTTTCCCATCATCCTTTTTCTGGTTGTATCCACTGTAGGGGCAGGGATTACAGGGCTAAATTAGTTCTGGCAAATCCAGACCCATGACTTAAACTCCTCTACAAATCTGATGGATTCTCCCACTGTACTGTTGAGGACACTGATAGTGTCCACGGAGGCAATGATCTCTGAGGGTATGTCTACACTAGCCCCCTAGTTCGAACAAGGGAGGCTAATGTAGGCATTAGAAATAGCAAATGAAGCCTGGGATTTAAATATCCTGGGCTTTATTTGCATCTTCCCGTCCGGGCGCTATTTTTAAATCCCCCTAGTCTGAACTAACTGCCCGTGGCTACATGCGGCAGTCAAACGTTAACTCAAACTACGTCCTTAGTTCGAGTTAACTGTTACATCTCATGGAATGACACAGGCTTCCTGTGTAATTCTGGGCAAGTCACTTAACTTCACTGCCTTTCACTTCCCCAACTGTAAAATGAGGATGTAATAGCTCCTTTCTTTGCAAGTGCTCAGATGCTAGAGTGGGGACCATATTATACCCTAGAGCAAGAGCCAGCAACCTTTCTGAAGTGGCGTGCCAAGATTTAACCTTCCTGCCTGGTTGTGCCATTCTCCTGGGGTGTGTGTGGACGGGCTCTCTCCACCGTGCGCCCCATGGACCACGTGGATCAATGCAAACCTTTCCATCAATGCAAACTACCACTTGCTAATGGAAACTTGCTGTTAACTACATAATTACATCCAAGCCATTTTGCAAGTGCTGCAGCTGAGAACGGTTTCATTTAAATTATTAAACAGATTGAGCATTTTAATTTTATCATGTTAGTTTATCAAACTTCATTTTAAATAAAGTAAAATATTAGGTCCAACACAAAAGATTTCATTTTTTTTAATGTAGTAAAGGGGTGGGGAATCTTTTTTGGTTTTGGGGGTCACTGACCTACAGAAAAATCAGTTGGGGACTACACAAGTGTGAAGCAAAAAAACCTCCTCCCCAAGCCCCCAATCCTCACTAATGTGGCCCCAAACTGAGACTCCTCACTCTTCTGGCACTCCAGCTCCCAAAGGGTGAGGGGAAGGGACGGGTATATTCAGGCTTAGGGCTTCCCGCAGGCAAGATTTAGGTTTAGGGCTTTCCACAGGCCAGATTTAAATTTCTGGGGTTCCAGTGTTAGTGGATTTTGTGAACCCCCTTAGGTTCTAGGATGGGAACAAAAATGAAGGGTTCAATGCGCAGGACAGGGTGCCAGCAGGTAGGATCTGGGTGGGAGATGGGGTGCAGGACTAAGTGAGGAGGGCAGAGTCTGGAAGGGAGTTTGGCAGCAAGAGAGGGGGTGGGGGTACGAGAGGGAGAGAATGCAGAAAAGGTCAGAGGGTGAGAATGCACCAAACAGCCAGCTAGGGAAGAAGGCAAAGAAGTGAGGAGAAAAGGAAAGTGCAACTTCTGCAAAGTAAAATTGTATCCCCGCTTACATCTTCCCTCTGCTCCAGCCTCGCTCTCCTCAGCCCCATGATTCCTCCAGTTTGATCCCCTGCCTCTCAGTGCATCCCATTCTACCTCCCATCCTGCCCCTGCATCCTCTCCCCCCTCCCCCACCTCCACCTCCCTGTGCCCCAGCACACTCACTGGTCAGGCAGCTAGGGTTGCCAGACGGTTTAACCAACAATACTGAACACCCCACCCCCCCAAAAAAAACCACTGGGAAAAAAATTCTGTTGACAAGGGGGAGACCAAAGTTGTAGAGCAAAGAAGTCCCTTCCCTGCCGGCCCAGCCCTTTGCCTGCAGCTCAGGGGCAGGCAGAGCCTGAAGGTGCCCAGGGCTGATTCCAGCCTGGTCAGGGACACTGGGGAAGGGACTCTCCACTCCACCCTACCACCTCCCCCCCAGCCCATGGGGAGCAGCATGGCACAGCCTGGACCCTGGTGCAATACATGTGCCTGCCACCCAGCCCTGCCCCTACCTGAAGCAGGAGGTTGTCCCCAGGGACGGACATGTGCGCCTCCCCCCACTCCCGGGCAGGAAGCCAGAGCTGCAGCTCAAGTCACAGAAGGGGGGGGGGGGGGCTGAGCTCCTGCCCTGCATGCCAGCAAAAAGCAGCATGCGTGCTGGGGGGTGCTGACCCCTGCCCTACAGCAAGGTCTGGGCAACGCAGTGTGGTAGCGTCTGGCTCTCTCTGGGGGTGCTCAGCTGAGCACTACTGAAGAAAGAAGATGGATAACAGAGGAAAGCGACGGGACCAGCACATGCTGCAGGTTAGGCCAAGTCACTTGAGCAGTCTGCAGTCCCCAGACCTCCCTTCTGAGCTTCGCCAGCCCAGGATACACAGCACTTTGCCCCCTCCATTGTGAGGGGGGAGCAGAGCATTGTCCCTCTCCATCCCCACCAGCAAGAAGCACTGAGCAAGGGGAAAAAACCGCATAGGTCTTGTGCTCCAAGTAGACCTGGTCCTGCATTCTCTCCCCCTTGCACTCTGCCATGGGTCTGGCACCTTTGAGACTGTTTGCCTACAGTTGCCTGACCAATCCTGCTTACAATTGCTCAAGGAGAGTGGTGCACAAGCTGCTTTGTGGTCCTTATTCCTGGGGATACCAAGAGACCATATTTCCCTAACTGGAAATGGGATGCCAGGTGAAGCTGTGGGGGGCTGGCCCAAGCCCTGCCTGGTCACTTCCCACCTGAGGCGCCATCACAGGCATTGTGACGTTTTTGGCAAAATGGGGCATTGCCTGAATGTTCCTCTTACACCCCCACCCTGTCCGAAGGAGAGAAATGCCCAGTTTTACCAAAACCGTCATGATGTCCAGTTTCAAAAGGGGACTGTCCTAGTCAAACGGGGCTGTATGGCCACCGTAGTCAAATGGACTCTGACTTTCAGATCCCAGGCTGAGTTTCATGGGGCCAGGCAAAACCCCTGGATTTTGCAGGCGGAGCAGCTTGCACCTGGATACCCTGCAAAGCACGGAGCATCGACGACAGCTCAGTGAAAATGCACCGTTCGTGCAAGGAGCACCAATAGCACTAGCCACGCTCCTTTCTTTTACAGAAAGATGCTACTTCAAGTTTGTTCTTCTGTAAAGCCTCCCCCTTAAAAACCAACCCTATGGTCAGATTTCAATCGCTATCTGCTGAGACAGACTGTTTCAATCTGAAGCAACTTCCAGCAGAGCCAAACTGTAAACCTCTTAAATTAGAGGCTTCTAAAATGCAAACTTTGACAATCGTAGAAGTAAAACTACATCTAGAGCAACAGTAAGGAAACCCGCGTGGCTCTCAAGTCAGGCAAGTGGGGGTGTTGGTTGCGGTGGGTCGAGTGACAGACAACTCCAGGTTCCTTGTCCTTTATCCTCCACAGCCTCACAAGAGCTCAAGAACATCGCTGGCTCATTGAAGGGGTGTTTTGGTACCACACTCACCATTCACAGGCCCAGGGCAGAAAGCAAAGGTCCTCCCCCTCCCCACATGGCACACGTACAAGGGGTGCTATAATCCTCCCGGGCTTTGTGCATCAGGATCCCAGGGGAAGCTCTTAAATGCTGCAGGCCAACAGTCTAGCCAGAGGAACCTCAAAAAGAGGCCAGTCCCCTTGGAGTCCTTTAATTACATCAGCAACCCTTTGGCATTATTTCCTTCCCAGCTAACAGCTGCTGCACCCTGCTGCACCCCCAGTCTGGCTCTGACAGCCGAGGGGGTTGTGCCTCACCTCGGCAGCGATGCAAAGGGGAAGGCCCTCCTCTTCACCATAACTAGAGTTCTGCTGCATGGGAACAGAGGCCCGGGGCCATGTTGTGCCACACTGCACAGGCCCCCTTACACCACAGCAACTACCCTGAGAGTGGTGTCCGTTTCCAACCCCTCCTTCCCGCACACCCCTCTCCGCCTCTCCTTTCACACAGCTCAAGGATAAGCTGCACTCGTCCCCGCCCCCAGGCCTTTCAGGCAAGTAGCCCAACACAGCAGCATAATCTCACACACAGCACCAGGCAGCTAACCTGGTGAAATTCTCTGTGCAATGTGGGCAGAATGACTGCTTTCTTCTTGTTTGGAGTTCAGTAAAACTTAAGAGCCCCAATCGAAAACCGGGCCCCATTATGCTAGCAGCTGAACATACTCAAGGAAGGGGTTGAAATCATCCAGTCACTCATGGCCTCTCACTTATATCATCAAACCACTCACTGGGCACAGAACAGGAATGGAGAAGGAAAACCCTCCTTGGTCCCTGGCACAAGTAGGGTCGTCCACCTGGTAGCAATGAAGTCTGGCTGTGGAGAGACCCCACTAGATTTAAGGGAGCACAAACCCTTCAATGCTAAAAGATGTGCTTGGTAACACAGAGGACAGACCTTCCCAGCCGACTGCGCTTTAAAAACTGACAGCAAGACAGGCCCCTTAAAGCGGAAGTTTAAAGTTTGCCAACTACTAACGCTAGAATCCCAGCATTAAATCTTAGAAGCTGCTCCTGCAGAAGCTACAGGGAGAATAATCCTGCCAAGGAGCTATAAAATAAACAGCTTGTCCTCCACCAAACACAGCACAGCCAACATCTCCTGGGAGACTTGCGTCAGACGGGAACTCACCAACCACCATGATGTTGAACTCAAACCCTTGCTTCATGGCTTTCCTTCTCATCTGCTCGAGGATGGCGTCGATCCCCACATAGCCGAAGTCGAGGGCTGGCTTTTCGGGCCGTGCTGGGGCCGCCTGCTTGAGGCCAGTGTCTCGGGGGGCCTCCATCATGCTGGGTGTGTAACAGGGGTCTGCCTCTGGCCCTGTGAAGTGAATGCAGAGCAGTGGGAAGTCAATGCTAAGTGCAGAGCAATGGGAGGGAATGGCAGCAAACACCCTCCTGGCCCCTCTGCTTGGAAGTCAGGCAATGCGCCGTGCACGAATGGCAGACAAGTCTAGCTAATGACTGCAAGTTAAGAGGTCAGATGGGTCACAAACGTGCTTCCTGGGAGTGCAGTTCACTTGGTTTAACATTCCGCTGGCTCTAGGCACATTACAAAGCTTATTTCAAACACTTTACATGGAATATTAGGTTGTCCAACTCGGCCTGCACAAAGACCTCGGCAATACCCACTTCCCCCCCCCCCCCCCCCCCCCCACGTCACCTTTTACAAGAGTTGCATCATATCCCAGAGATCATCAAATATCTAATGATACAAAATCAGTCACAGCAAGGAGGGAGGAAAATTCCAGAGCCAAGAAACCTTCCTGTAAGTGTCCCAGTCAGAATATTTAGAGAGACAAGATCTCAGCACAGACCTGGCTACTACAGGGAAGTTTCCCAACTCAGCTGTATCAGTAGTATTATACTGCACTTCCTGTTTGCTTCAGCTGCTTCTAAAGAGGCCGAAGCTAGGCTGAAAAGAGGCCACCCCAAGTTCCCTGTAAGCCTGGACGGAGCGGCCCAGACCCAGAACCCCGCACACCCTGTTGCTGTCAAAATACCCCAGCCTGGAGACACACACCCCACCGCAGCCTGGGCCTAGCCCCCACCTGCCATAGCTGGGGCAGCTCGCACAATCCCAGCCAGACACACGCATGCCCACTGCCAACCTCTGCACCCTCCCCCCAATACTCCTGCACCCCACCCCACCGCATCCTCTGCCCCAGCCCCACCGCAGAGCCCACACCCCCAGCCAGAGCTTTCCCACTCCTGCATCTCACCCCTCTACCTAGGCGGAGCCCCCTCCCACACTCTGAACCGCTGGCCCCACCCGTTACATTAATTGTTATGTGCAGCAATATGAAGGTGATTTGTTATGTGCACCAACGTGCAGGGGACGTGCAACACATCACCTTCGTATTGGTTCACAAAAAATTGATTCTACTCATGAGTGGGAAAAATTAGTGGGATCACTACTGTAAGTCCTGCACAAGTGCTCACCCAACGTGGGGCAGAGTGGGGGGTGCTGGTTTACACTGCACAGTCGCAGAGATACTTATACTGGTGTCGCTCTGTGGGTAAGTTGCCCTGTGTAGACAACCCCCTTACTCATAGCTCATAAACGGGACAAGATTGCCCGCATGAGAGACAGCTGGGTTTGCGGATTAGCAGGGGGAGAATTAGTAGAGCTCCCTGTACTGTCACTACTCAGAGGGCATTGGAGGCAGGGAGGGAAGTGGAGTGCAGCCACAGGAGCACCCACCTGGAAAAATTAGCAGCCGAGCCCTTTTCTTCCACCGACACTGCTTGACACCATGACTGGCTCCTCTCCTCCTCCCTCCCAGCACAAACAGCTCCAGGAGAGCAGGGGAGGAGCAGGGATGGGGTGCAGTGGTGGGGAGGGGCGAGGAGGATGAAGAGCAGGCATGGTAGGGACTGCAGGGGGAAGGGGTGGAGCAGAGGTGGAGGCAGGGCATGTGGCGGGTGGCTAGAGGAAAAGTCAGTGCTTAGGAGTGAGTATCAAAAGTTTCAATTATGCTGTTTAGAAAGGAAGAACAAGAGTGGCTAGTGACCGGGCCCTCCCATATGTTAACAGAGCTGCAGGTTCACATGACTGATACAGAACAATTGCAACTTTAAGCTATTAAAGGGCAATTCAGACATGCCCAAGAATAAACTTTGATTGTGCCCTTTTAATTTACAGGGTTTTCCTGATCAAGCCACTTCCAAACTGCATCGCCAACCCACACAGTTGCTCTGCGGGCCAACATATATAGCTGAGGTTCTCAAATAACACAGCTCATGAATTCTCCCTTTCCAGAAGAGACCAGGACCTGCAGGGTCTCTCTACACACTCAATTAGAGGCCAAAAAGCCGCCACTCTATAAGACGTTCAACGCCTATCCCTAGCCTGGGACGGGGAGCTGCAGGGAGTCAACACATTGTTTTCTATCTTGGGGCAACTGTGCCTTGAAAGTCTCCTAGGCACCGGGGAAATTCCTCTCTTGCTGCTGCTAGGTCTAGCAGGGATGACACCAGGTGCTCTCCTGCCTTGTTTGCCTTGCTCTCTTTATTTTTGGCCTTTTATGATGCATTTAGTGCTGTTCTCCCCCCCACCCCCCAGGTCCAAAAACGTGCGTGCATGTTAGAGCTCTGCAAATCCACAGCTGCCCACTTGCGGATACAAAATTTTGTATCCATGCAGGGCTTTGTATCAGTCAGCAAGTGGGGGGGTGGGGAGCAGAAGCTGCACCCCCAGCACTGTCTCTGTAGTGCTGCTGCCTCTGTGAGGCGGGGGTCTCAGCAGATGGGCTGTTTTGCGGCAGCCTCCCCTGCTCCCTCCTCCCACCCAGCAGCCTCTGTCTGTGAGGAGCTTGGGCCCTCTGCTGCCACCCCGCACTGCTGCCTCTAATACAGAGGCAGCAGCGTGTGGTAGCAAGGGGCTCCCTGCGAGTGGGTCTGGATTACACTGGCTGTTGTCCCCAGAGACTATTCTATAGTCAACTAACCACTGAGAATGCGGTTAGTCAATTGTCCTATTACCCGGTAGCTAACATCCCTAGCGTGCACACGTGCACATTTAGCTTCTAAAGACACCTACATCTACTTTCACATCCACTGTCCCCTTTCTGCCAGTGAGCTGCAAGAGATCTCGTATCCTCTTGCAAGCCAGAGACTCTGGACGTGAGGTTGCATGGATCTGGCACTAGGAAGCAGTTGCTTCTCCCAATAGCACACATACATTTCACATACTTAATCTTCCATTACAGAATGCAAATTGACAAATGTGTTTAGACCACTTAGAACTTTTTTTAAAAACACAACACACAATATGTTCAAACTGGCAAGGCCGAGAGTAGAAAAACATCCTACATAACACTTGAAAAAACAAAGCCACTTGGAAAGAATGCGGCCTCTAGGAGAAATACTGGGTTATGTAATGGTTTGACTACTGCAGTCACACAACGGCTACATCTACACTGGCCCCTTCTCTGGAAGAGGCATGCTAATTTCAGACTTTGGAATAGGGAAATCCGCGGGGGATTTAAATATCCCCCGCGGGATTTAAATAAACATGTCCGCCACTTTTTTTCTGGCTTGGGGAAAAGCCGGAAAAAAGCGTCTAGACTGGCGCGATCCTCCGGAATAAAGCCCTTTTCCGGATGATCTCTTATTCCTACTTTCAGCTAGGAATAAGAGATCCTCCGGAAAAGGGCTTTATTCTGGAGGATCGCGCCAGTCTAGACGCTTTTTTCCAGCTTTTCCCCAAGCCGGAAAAAAAGCGGCGGACATGTTTATTTAAATCCCGCGGGGGATATTTAAATCCCCCGCGGATTTCCTATTCCAAAGTCTGAAATTAGCATGCCTCTTCCGGAGAAGGGGCCAG
This sequence comes from Pelodiscus sinensis, assembly GCF_049634645.1. NCBI lineage: Eukaryota > Metazoa > Chordata > Testudines > Trionychidae > Pelodiscus > Pelodiscus sinensis. The sequence goes on along the minus strand of NC_134730.1, from coordinate 7,042,349 downwards.
TGTAGACGTAGCCAAACAGTAACACAAAGCAGAGATTAAATAAGGGAAGATCAGTAGGACTGAATCCTAAACCTGTATGGTTCTGGGGTGGTTGGAAGGGATTACTCATGTACATATGGGAACATATTCGAGATGTAAGTGACTAATCGACTATCCAGCGAGCATATGCTTATCGGATAGTTGAGTAGTCACTCGACTAGTTGCTTCCTGCCACACCTATCAGACAGAGGCAGCAAGGGGGTGAGAACTGGAGCTAGTGCCGGGGAAAGCCGGCTTAAAAGCCGGTTCTCCCTAGCATGATCTCTATTTCCTGGCACCACATGGGGTATGTCTACACTTGCCCCCCCCCCCCCCCCGATGTGGTGCCAGGAAATAGTCGAGGGATGCTGAGCTGGGATGTTCCAGCCAACTCACATGAGTCCACACTTGACTCTGATGAAATGGTTATGTTTCAGCAGCCCCAAAAGGTAAGATAAAAGTCATACGACGTCAGAGTAAACACAGACAACAGACTGTTGGTGCAAATCACGACGACTTGCTCCCAGCTAGCATATGGCAATGCAGTTAGGTAGCTCATTCCACAACTGCTTGGTCCAAGCTATAGGAAAGTGTGATTGGAAAGACTCTTAAATGTTTTTCCCTTCATCTGCTGCGATCTGAAATCTCAGCGTGGTTAGTGGACGGCGACTGACCTTACAGAGCCAAACAATGACTGACTCTGCATGCACAGCTCTCTAATGCACAGAAGTGATTTTGTAACGAAGATATTGGGAATATTTTTTTCCTCAGTGCTGCAAGTTACCATAGATGTTACTTGCAGCAAGTGTAAGTGAACAATTTTCAAGATGTGTGAATAAATTGACACTATTCCTTTAATAATCAGCAATCAGTTAACAAAATGGCATCATCAATAGGTGCACGTTGGCATAGTTGGTTGTGTCTGGCCAAAGTCTCACCAGCCAATCGGTAGCCAGGATTCTTATGACATCCCAAAGCATGCGTCATATGCCTGCTGCCACTCTTGGAACACAAGGCCAGCCTGCTTTCCTCCAGGCAGATGTTTCCCTAGTGGCTTGGGGAGTGTTCTCGTCAAACTCAAATAAAACAACTTCAGAACTAAATCTGATCAGATGCAGCGGCTGGCTGTGCACACATGCTGCCAGGATTTCCTGTTAGTATTTAAAACTTATCTTCTTGATTATGGTTCAGAGCTGCAAAAACTTTCCACGATACTCATATCAACACCATAAACCAGAAGCTCTGAGGGCTATTAGATGGCATATATTAAACTACATAAAACTTTGGTTCCCTAAGAAATTCATGGCTGTCACTGTGCTGCCCACTTAGAGAACTCATAGCAACAGCTAAGACAGATCTCAGATGCCTCTGCTCCAAAAAAGCTCCTATCCCTTTGCACTAAAGGAAATTTTCAGTCTAGGGCCTTTGACACATAGCCAAGCACTCCCAACTGCATTTCGGAAAGGGTAGGGATGCATAGTATTCTGCTCATTAGAGATGCCTTGTTTCCCCTAGCTGACGGATAATGAGGCTATCCCATGAGTTTGGTGGCAATACCTGTCTGGCAAACTATTATGCTACTTTGTATTAGGGATGTTAAATCATTGTTAATTGGCTAATTTCAATCAATTACTCAATTAGTCCATGGGAGGGGGGGAGAGGCTCGCTCTCACTGCTGCGGCTCTGCAGTTTAAGTGTAGTAAGAGCCCCAGTGGGCTTCTACTACATTTACAGTGCAGAGCCGCAGTGAGGTTAGCTCCCAGGGATAGTGTGAGAACAGTGCCGGCTCTGGGACACTGCAGCTCTGCCCTCTCCCACCCTCCCACCCAATGGAAACAGTGCTGGTGGGGGTGGCTTTTAAGCCAGTTCCCCCCAGCACCGGCTCCTGCCCCCCCCTTGCTGCCTCTGACAGTCGACTCCCTTACATCACTACTTTGCATGTGGTTCACTCTTTGCAGAGATACAGGGAGAGGGGATTATCAGAATGCCTGGGCACTAACAAGAGCAAATTAAACCAAGTGCTACCCTACAGCTGTATAGGGGTTGTGGATAACACTTCACACACACACCAGATTCACGCCCAACTCAGCATCTGTGGAGCAACAGATCTTGTAGGCTAAGCTTTGGTCAACCCACTTGTGTTCTAGCCTTCACAGCATCTCCTGGCCGTGAGATCTACAAGTTGATTGTACAAGCGCTTCCTTTTGTTTGTTTTAAACCTGCTGCCTATTCATTGCATTGGGTGACCCTGAGTTCCTGTGTTACATGAAAGTAACTAACACTTCCTTACATTTTCATACCATTCAGGATTTTATAGACTTCTGTCAGAACTAGGAATGTTAGAATTTAATCAATTAACCAACGAAGCCTCCTTCCCAGGAACCCGGCAGGTAAGAACAGACGACTCTGCTCCAGGGAAGTCAGGCCAGCAGGGGCTGACAGCCCTGAACCCAGGGAGGCTGCACTGTGGGCTCTGCAGTATAAAGCTATCCCTGCCTCTGACTTAGCACCTGGTTACCCGCTAGTGATTCCTCATCTACTGCCACCAGACTGAAGGAAAGAAGCTCCAGCCCACAAGCAGAAGGGGAGTTACTACCAAGTGCCACAAATGTCTGTTTCCCTGTACTTGGTGTTGCATGCCAAGGAGTGAGAGGTAAACACACAGTCTTCCCGGTCTGCTGCAGTGGGCTTGTCACCTCACACTGCTGGGTTGTACCGTGTTGAACCAACAGAAGCAGTCAGGTGAAAAGCAACAGCTTCTCAGGCCATCAGGCATCTATAAGAGCAGAATGGACCAATGCCACTCATCTCTGAGCTGCTGGGTGCTACAATCCCATGCTGCCAGGCGCTTGGGTGTCCCTTTAAAGCACTTGAGTAGTTAGAGACATACCCAGCAGCACGGAGCATGCACAGGGGCTGGGTCTCCTACCTTTATCTTACAGCTCCATCCTGGGACAACTTTGCTTTCACAGCCCAGGTATTTCCTGAGCAGATGGGTCAGGCGTTCTCAAAGGAGGGAGGTTCCTAACTTACTGTTCCCTGTAAGTTGTGCACTTGTGCTGCCCAGCTGATTTAGCAAAATGCCTAGGTTTTGTGTTTCTCCAGGGGCTGCTCCATACGGGTCACAGAATAGGTTAGTGGCCAAGGGCCAAGAGTGGAACAGAGGCTGTGCCTCACCAGGCGCATAGGGAGTCCAGCTTGTGGGTCCGGGTGCAGATGGGAACTGGCCTTCTAAGCTGCACTTCTTGTAGCTCTCCAAGCTGGCCAGGATCCAGCCTGCTGGCACCCGGCAGGCCAGGACGAAGGAGCTCAGGCTGGTGAGGGACTACAGCGGCCCCACGGGGCTGTCGGGTGGGTGTGAGTGCATGGCATGCATGGGAGGCACAAGCCAGGGATGGAGCAGTGCACAGAGCAGCGGGGACATGGCCATGGCAGCAGTGGGCCCTTTGCGGGAAGCGGCAGCAGGGTCTGCCTTTGCGCCCTGCGCTGCTCTCAAGCTCCCTGCCCCAGGCATGGCTTCCTACTGCTCCATTGGCCGGATTCTGGCCAATGGAGCAGCGGGAAAAGCCTCCAGGCTGCGGGTCTGTGTGCTGCTGTTCCCCTAGCCAAGGGAGGGGGTGTGCGCGCACAGAACCATTTGTGGCTCCAGCTTCTTCTCCAATTGCGCAGTGAAGCTCAGGGCTTTCTCCACCCCCGTCCCAGGAAGCTGGCTCCAATCTTGTAAGCGGCGCAAGACTGGATCACCAGCACAGCACCCATTACGGGGAGGCAGAGGGGTGGGGGTGGGCTGGGCTCAAGCTGTGAGCCATATTTGGCTCCTACGTGAGCCATATATGGCATGAGTCCCTTGTGACTCAGGAGGGTTGTCTGTCCTCTGTCTCTGGGATAAAAGGCAGGATCTACCAGTTGGGCATGTGGCAAAGAGAAGTCCAGACCTGGCATGAGAGACTGAGCAAAAGAGGAGGGAAAAAAGCTTGAAGGGAAAGACTGAAAACAAGCCAAAAACCACACAAATGAGGAAAGAAAATCACCTTACCATAGCAGCAAAAGGATGGGGAGTAAAGATGTTAAGGGCTAGTTGACTATTTGATAAGCGAATGCTTATCAGATAGAGGCAGCAGAGGTGGGGGTGGGAGGATACAGCCACTCCCCGAGTTGCAAATGGTCGAGTTACGACTGTTCGCACTTACGACCAAAGCTCCCAAGGAGCGGTCATAAAGGCGGTCCCCGAGTTATGAACACGACCCGCGCTTACGAACAGCACGGTCGCATGTAACTCAGTGGGGTCCGAGTTATGAACGGATTGAGTTACGGCCAAGTGTTTGGTTCGTAACTCGTTCATAACTCAGGGACAGGCTGTACTTCAAAGTGGCAGGATCAGCTGTGCAGCGTTGCCCCTTTGAAATGCCAAGGCAACGTTTAGCAATGCCGCATGGAGCCCAGGGAAGCTGACCCCGAGCTCCATGCGGGCGCTTCCGCTTTGAAATGCACAAGAGCCCCCCGCTGGGTACTCTTGTACATTTCAAAGCAGGCACCCACCCTCCCACCCCCTATATAGCCTGGAGTCAGAGGGACTTCCCGCTAGTCCTGGGCTACAGGCAGAGTTCGCATGTACATTTCAAAGGAGGAATGCAGAAGTGCCCATTGACTAGTCGATGGAAATTCCATCGGCTACTCAACTAGTAAATTAACCGACATTTAACATCCTTAATGGGGAGTAGCCACTAGCTCTCAAGAGGAAGCTGGGATCCAACCAGAACCACTATCTAGTCCCTTCAACCCACTTACAAAAAATGCCAGGCCTAGAGGTAGCAAGGACTCTGGGTAACCCTGGGCCACCAGATTTTGGAAAGTGAACTTACCTGCAAGAAACTAAAGCCCATCCCAGGTTCCCTACAGTGCCGCTGTGTTAAAGGCTGGCACATCTTAATGTGACATGCCCCCCTTCCCACACGCAGGGAAACGCTGATGTCGTTCATAATGACCCTTCGTATTTCTTCGATGCTTCGACATGCAGAGAAATAGCTACGTGTTCATAATCTCTTCTTTTAAAGGCCAGAAGGGGACATCTGACCTACTGCTTAACATCAGCTAGAGAGCCTCCCTGCTAGGACCCCTGCTCCATTTCTGTTTGGAAACAGTCAGCACTGGCATCCTGCACTGGAATGAATGGGAAAACGGCTGACAGTTCAGGTGGGGGTCTCTGCCTCAGTTACACTTGCTTCACATGCTGAATGTTTTCTTTAGTCCCCAGCTGGTGGTGTGAAATAATTAGAGCTGAGATTCTAGAGAACAATTGAGCAGCTTGTCTGTGCTTCTCCAGCCAGTTGGCAGCACTTTGGGAAACACTAATCTCAGGCTCCTGGAGCAGGAAGGGGAGCAAGCAACCTACGTCTGCACTTGCAACTGAACCAGCAAGATTCATCATTCATAAGTCCGCTCCAAGCAACCAACGTTTTGCTGTGGCAGGTGCCCGTGTGGATGGCAGGCGGTCAGCAGGAGCGCTAGCACAGTCAGCAACAGTGTCAACAAGCTGCGTGAGACCGCCCTACTTTTAGCAAGATGACCCTGTCGCTAAAAGCTGTGCAGAGTACCCAAAGCCTCAGGTACCACCTTGCAATGAGACACGTACGTCTTGCCCATCTACCCTCCTGCTATCTACCCTCTCTTTGCTGGACTCAACATCTTTCTAAACCACACAACGCTTCCTGTCACATGGCCCCATTTCTCTAACCACAGCTCAAGCTGCAGGCAAAGGTGCAGGAAGTCAGTATTTCTAGAGACATTTGAAAACAAGCGGTATTCTCATTTATTCCCCTCCCCCACTTGCAAAAGGGGTTTCCAAGATACAAAACTAAATTGTAGCACATGGCTGAGCTTCCCCAAACATCCTTGGATTGATTTCCTGGAACGTACAAGCCTTCAGCACCCTGAACATGAGTCCGGGAACCAGGTAGAGCCTGCGATTAAGGTCTACTTGTAATAACTTCGTTCTGGGCACAAGGCATGGCCACACCCTAAAGTCCTCTCTGGTGGGCTGGGATCAATGAACTCCCAGCAAGGGCTAGGAGACAGGAAAGAAACATCTTTTCCCAGACACCCTTTACCCAGAAAGGCTGATAGCTACTTTACTCCCCACTGAGAAAGAGGAGTGGAATGGTTGGGGGATGACTTTTGAATGACATCAAGCTTTTCACCCTCCCCGGGGCAGAAGGGAGTCCCTTTGCATGTACTCCTGTCCCAAGTATAAGTCAGCTGAGGAGGGACAAAGAAAGGACACAACCCACAGAGCAAGGCAGGCACCAGAAATCTCAGGTTCTGGCCTGCGTGTGGCTTTAACTGCTGAATTTTAATCCCATTTTTCCCCTTTGCAAATGAAGAAATTGCCTAGACCCTAATTAACTGAGCTGAACAGCGAGTAAAGCTGGTTGTTAAATCCGAGTGCAGTTGGAAGGGACTCCCCTTCGCTCTCCACCAACCTTCAGGCACTGTTACCTTCGAGTGGGAGCCGTAGCAGCAGGCTGCACAGCCCAGCCCAGCTCTCTGAGGGCCCTGAGCAGTCCCAATGGCTTCTAAGGCCACTCAGAAGTTAAACGAGCCGCAGGCATCAGTGTTGGCAGATGCTCTAGGGCAGCCAATGCGCCAGTGGGGGGTGATTCAATCCTCAGGCTGTACTAAGGTGAGTTTTCTCCAGGGAGCCTCCCTGAGGATCAGAAGTCAAGGCAGCAGGATGTGGGAGAAGGGCAAGACAGTCAGACCTAGAACAGCAGTGCTGCTGCGGCCAGGGCTCCAGCCCTGGAGTGGCTATGGAACACCCTCTGGCCCCCCACGTTACCAGCTGGGATCCCTGACCTCTCCCTAGCGGTTGCTTCCCCTGCATTCCAACAGCAGCCCCTGGGCTAGCTGGCACCCAGGCTTTCCCCGTCCTGCTAGGAATACAGCCACCCATTCATTCCAGCCCACAATGCTGGGCATGTAAGCAGGGCTCCATCTGAGAAGCGGGAAGAAACAAGAGCGCCTCTTGTTCAGCTAATTAATTGTAAGTACAAGGCAAGGACAACCAGGAGGGAGAGGTCCCTGTGGTAAGTGTTTACCAGTTGAACCTGGCATGTGATGAGGGGGTTTGTTTCCTGCCTTGCAGCTGGAGCCGTTCAATACACTTTAGTGGTAGCCCCCCTGGTACAAGGCCCTTAAAACAAGAGAGGCGCTACTCTTGGACTCCACCTGCCTGGGTCCCCGACACCAGAGGACTCCCAAGGGTTTTCAGACACCTTGTTTCCAAGCTACTCCACAATGTTTAAGACACTGTTAAAATACCTCCCTGTGCTGCAGGCAGAGAAACCTGCTGTGAAGGCAGCCACTGCTCCGCTAACAGACACCTCTTCTCGCCTGCCTTCACCACTGCATACAATGCACACAGAAACCTCAACAAAGCCAGGAACCAGCAACTTACCCCGGGGCTGCTTTTATTGCTGGGGCTGCTTCTTCTCCTCCAGTCAGCTTGCAATGATTTCCTCCTCCCCCTAATCAACTGACTTCTTCCACTTGCCTGGCTCCCTGCTGATGCTGACGCTCCCCCTTGATTAGCTGCAGTCAGCCTGAAAACGCATCTTCTTAAAGGGGACTCACTTCCCAGCACTGATTTTCCCTTCCTCCCGGTCCCTGACACCATCCCCACTGTCAACAGAATTCCACCGTCCCCCCCCAGCTGCTTCTGAAAAACAATCTTGCCCATCTGCCCTCCTAGAGTGGCCTGCAACGAGCTGGACCACCCCATTCACTCCCTACCCATCACCCTGCCCGCTCGGAGTGAAAAGCACCTAGCCTGTGCCAGAGAGGCTGCTGCATTGCAGGGCAATTTCAATTGTGCTATTTGCAATAAGTTTGCCCCTGGAGAGTTAAGACATGTGAAGAGTAAAGGTTGGTCTAGACCACCAAGTTTTGTTGAGGAAACTAATGTTAACCCTTAGAAAACAACAAAGTCATCAATATGTGTTCACATCTCCTCCTCTCCCCCGTCAACAGACTCACATTGGGAAAAAAGCACTATGAGTATGTATTCTCCAGTGCCTAGTGACACTATCTGTCACTACGTGATGTTGGACCACAGAACACAGTGCAGGGCATCCTGGGACCATGCAAAATGTCCCATCACGCACCACTTTGCTCAGGAGCTTCTGACTTCCTTTCACACTTTTTTCCCAATTGCCATTCTTTGCTGTGTACTCTGGCATCTGCACATATGGGACTGGACCAACTCCTGTCTCCAGAACTTGATCAGATCCAACATCTTCATGATGGTCCTAGTGAGGGACCATTTGGTGTGATTGCCAGGCATGGATACCTGGGAAGCTGCCATGAGACCACTGCATGCTGAGTCAGACTAGGAGAGAGGTCCCGATGCTCAGAAGCGTAGGGCACAATTGTGAGGTCAGCTCTGTGTGGTGCCCCATATCCATTGCCAGACTGTCACTATCCTCTCCAATGAATTCCACAGAAAAGCCAAGCAGAAGGAAATGAGATTACATTTTGCAGGGCTTTTGAGACTGCAGGGCAGCAGAGTTCAAACTGCGTCCCCGGATCAGGAACAAACAAAACCCCTGGAGGTGTCTACACTACATGTTTGTTGACAACCTAGGGAGGAGAAAGGACAAAAGTCCCTAGTGGACCTGGAAGGCAAATGCCATTTTTCCTGACAAAAGTCGTGTTGTGCATATTCACAGTTTTGTTACCAAAAGGCACTTTTCCTGGACAAAACTTGCCAGAGTAAACAAAGCCTAAGGGTGTTTGTCTGCTGCAATTAAATACTCCTAGCTGACCAGGTCAGTGGACTTGGACTTAAGGGGCTGTAAAACTGCAATGGAGATGTCCAGGCATGGGCTGGTGGCTGGGCTCAGGGACTTTCTCTTCTTGTAGGATTCAGGCTCCATGCCAAGCCCAGATGTCTCCATTGCAAGTTTCACAGTCCCGCAGGCCAGTCAGTGTTTAGCTGCAGTGTAGACACACCCCAAAAGGCTCATACATTTGCATACATTGTTCTGACGTGTCCTCCAAGGTGTTTCTTTGGCTGGCTGTGTAGCAAAAGTGTATATTTTAGAATTGCTTATAAGACTATGATGTGATGTAGAATGACTTGTTTATAAGTTCGGACTGCTTCTGTTTCTCTCTCTCATGATTAGATAATGTTTACTGTAAGGCCTTGCTCCCTGCTAGCATTACAAATTAAGTTGTGTCTTCTAGTAACTATCGATCTTGTCTAAAACTCCGTACAACTGTGTGCTGTGAGTGGAGGGTGTGTGTGAGTGAAAACCGTCACAGATGCCCAGGTGACCAAGAAGTGAAAACTTTGAAGATAAGGAAGAAATATCCATTGTGTTTGAGGCTGAATTGAATTAGCAGCATTGAGGAGACAGGCAGAGACCCCCAAGAGTGAGAGAGAACGCTGGGAAGCCTGACAATCACCATCATAGGATAACTGGAGAACACCGATTAATACCACCTAAGGGTGGATGACAGCAGCATGACACTGCAATATCCATAGATCCAAATGGGAACTTACATGCATAAGAAGGGAAGCTCTTGTCATGAGACTCTGGGTTCAGTCCTTCAAGCCAAGCCTCAGAGGAACCCTGACTCAGTTAGCCTGGCCTGGCACAAAGACTGACTTGACCCACCATGGACTGGTAACTATGCTCCATCTGCAGGACCTGTGTGTGTGGGAGGGTTGTCTTTATAAAGCAGATGCTAACTGCTTCTTTACTGTATTCTCAATAAACACAGCGTATTCCCCTGAAAAAGATCCTGTGTGCTTCTTATAAGCATAATAGCTGGGCCTGGGCCTGCTTGTGAGACAGTATCAGTACTAGGCATACTGTATGTGCCCTCAATGGTGGGACTTCCCTTGAAGGGTGCTTGCCAGCTTAGAGACTGCACCAGATGGCTGCGGAGATTGGCAGTTCTTAGCAGGGATTTTCACTGAGAAACAGGAAAGTTTGTGGTGTTCATTTCAGCAGCACAGACCGATTCAGAGCATCCATGGAACTGCACTGTGCAACTTTCCTCAGTGACCTTCCCATTACGCTCCACCGGGTACTAAACCCTGACAAATAAACCCAGGGCAGTAGGGCAGAGCCAGCCTGACTCCACATTCAAAACCACCCCCAAGGTTGCCTGCTTGCCCAGCCCGTGTTTCCATAGCCCAGGGTGCCAGCAGGAGCTATGTTCCCCTCCCGGCTGTGCCGACAGCAGGAAGTTCTTATCGTGATTGGTGTGAGGCTGGCACTTCATCTCTGCCTACCTAGTGTCACGGGGCTTGGGGCCTGCTATGTGCTCAGAGGCAGTTTTCATATTCAGAGGGACAGCAGCAAGTGGAGACTTTAGTGGGATGGAATACAAAGCCCTGCGCCCCTGGAAGCTCCCCTTTTACCTTGATGCAGTAGGCAACTGCTTCCTTGGAGTGCCCCTGTTCATTGACCCCACCTTGGATTCTTTCAGACACATAATATGCTACATTAAACAAACCCAAGGCAGTCTTCATTAACCCCCAACATTACCTAGCCTCCCTCCTCAAATATTTGCATCAGAAGGTTCTCCCCAGCCTCCATTTCCCCAGTGCAAACAGGAAGGCGGGATTCATGGGTTTTATCACAATATAAAATGGCCAGGCTGGAATGGCTAGCACCACCGGGGTCATTGCACTGGTGCACGTAAGCAGGCAGACATGCTATTCTCTAACACAGGGAAGGGCAAAATACAGCCCAAGGACCACATCCGGTCCTCTAACCACCAGATCCGGCCCCCAGATCGCCCTGCTGGGACCCTCAGACACACGGCTGCCTGTCTAAAGCGCAATGTGAACAGTTCTCTGCTCTGTAGGCAGGGGGAGGCTTTGTGTGATCTCCCCACCCCTAGCTCAATCCTCAGCTCCTATTGGCTGGAAATAACCTGGGGGACAGGGGCAATGCAAGCCTCTTTCCCCTCCTTGGAGGGCACAGCCTGCAGCTCTAAGTGATCTGGGGCTTGGTTAGATGCCCTGAAGTAGCAAGTGGCAATGCCTTAATCATAGGTGTGTTGTAAAGGCCACTAGGACCTCTTCCATCCTTATCAAGGGGAGTGCTAACCTTAAGTGATCTGGGGGTGCTGTAGGGCTTCTGGCCAGGAAACACTTAGGTAGGCACCTCCCAGCCAGAGCCTGCCTCTGGCACCCTTGCCCCTCCTGCTCCCCAACTCCCTAACCCCCAGGTCACTATTGAAACCACCTGCCCCCAGTCACAACTCCCTTCTAGATCCTGTATCCCCTCCTCCACTCTCCCCAGGCCAAAATCCTCTCCTACACCCAAACGCTCTCCCAGACCCTGCACCCCATTCCCTTGCCCCAGATCACAACCCAAACTCTCTGCAGTCTGCTCCCCCCTTTCCCCTTCTCCCAGGTCACAACTCCCTCCCAAACTTTGCACCACCTCCTAGAGCCACTCCCCCAGGCCAGAATCCTCTCTTGTGCTCACACTCCCTCCCTGGCCCTATACCCTAAACCCCTGATGCAGGACACAACCTCCTCCTTCATCCAAACTCCTTCTCAGACCTCACACTGTCTCCTGCACCCCAGTTCCTTACCCTATGAGCCCTTCTGCACCCCACCTCCACCACAGACCCCCCCCCAATTCCTCCACAGAAAAGTGCAGCCCTTGACCACTTTCCAAAATCTTGGAGTGGCCCCCCAACAAAAATTATTGCCCATCCCTGCTCTAACCAGTCAGGGGAAAGCGCGCAGTGTCTCCTCCTGCCCTGCCCCCGCCCTGCTAGCAGTGGGTGGCACGTAGAAGTGCCGCGTGCTCTTGGCAGGGTGAGAGGAGACTGGCTCCAATATCACTGCTTAGATCCTTTGATTCTCTGGGATTTTTGATAAGCTGTCCCAGGAGACACTCAGTACATTGCAGGACATCGACGAGGTGAAGACGGACCAATGTGTCCTTACTACCAAATGTATCTTGCCCACGTATGTCCTCTGAATAGCCTACAGCAGCCCACGTATTATCCACAAATGACCTGGACTAGTCTAACTTATTTCTTTCTCCCTCCGCAAGCTCTCTCCCCCTTGTAGCAAAGAATGATGCAGACAGGCAGTGTCTCCATTGCACCGGAAACAGGATAGGGAGAAAACACAGGTAAGAGGTGTTCTCAGCACCAGCAGTTCCCCCTCCAAGATCAAACCCTTAAGACACATTTCTTATAACTAGACCAAAGGAGCTGTCACTATACCACCAAGCTTCTGGGAGATGGGGGATCCTAGCTGTGGATGAAATCAGCATTAATTCTTCTGCAGGAGAAACTGGCAAAGCACCTGCACCCCAGACTGAATTAGAACCTAAACCCTGAGGCTCCAAGTAGCATTTCCTGCCCGTTCTGTTCCTGTTGTCCACGGCAGGGTCCGAACCTCACACCCACATTCTGTTTTCATTTGGAATTGGCTTTTGCTGCCTCCCTTCCCTCGTCCAGTGGTAAGCCCCTGCTTTAAGCCCATTCGGCCATGTGGCTGCCTTGCTCTCTCTTCCCTGTGCTTCCTATAGCTGTGGTGATGCTGCTAAAGCTGCCACAGAGCCCTCTGAAAATGGGCTACAAAACAGACTAGACAGGATTGATTCAAGCCCCTCACTTCAGCGAGCACCACAAATAACAATTGCTGAGAAAGTGCTGCTATTGCCTCAAAACCAGGGCCAGAAATCCAGCCTCAATCTGCTTATACTGCAGCTGGATTATACCACTTTTTAATGACTTAATAAAGCTCTAACCTCTATCAATGGGCATTAGTGTTTTAATCTCCTTAATAGTGAAAATCCTGTCCACATGCCAACCACAGCATTGTGGGGAAGCATCAGATCTGGGGGAAACTGAAGAGTGAGGGGAAGATGGTCCAGCGATTAGGGCCCTGGCCTCAGGCTTGGAAGACTCTGCTTCAAGTTCTTCTCTCTGGGTATGTCTACACTACCACCATAGTTCGAACTAGGGTGGTAATGTAGGCAACTGGAGTTGCAAATGAAGCCCGGGATTTGAATTTCCCGGGCTTCATTTGCATCTCGCCAGGCGCCGCCATTTTTAAATGTCTGCTAGTGCGGACTCCATGCTGCGCGGCTACACGCGGCACGGACTAGGTAGTTTGGACTAGGCTTCCTATTCCGAACTACCATTACTCCTCGTTTCACAGCAGGAGTAACGGTAGTTCGGAATAGGAAGCCTAGTCTGAACTACCTAGTCCGTGCCGCGTGTAGCCGCAGGCACGGAGTCCGCACTAGCGGACATTTAAAAATGGCAGCGCCCGGCGAGATGCAAATGAAGCCCGGGAAATTCAAATCCCGGGCTTCATTTGCAACTCCGATTGCCTACATTAACCACCCTAGTTCGAACTAGAGTGGTAGTGTAGACATACCCTCTCAGAATTCCTGTGTGACCACGGGCAGGTCACTTAGCCTCCCGGAGCCTCGAGTTCCCTCACTGGAATGACGAAGGGGAAGACAGCATGGCCCTGCCTGAGAGGGCTCAGTCTGTGTGTGGATACATGCACTACAGATTGTGAAGGGCTCTCAATCAGTAATTCAGATAGTGAGGGGAACTTTCCGAACCAAGTAGTTTTGCAGTGGTGAAATTGTTTTGATTGGCAAGAAACAGGGAGTAGTTGTTTCCCTAAACGCACTAAGTTTCAACCTTCCAGTCTTCTGGAGAAGTATCAATTTTCTATTTGCCACCTATGATCTCGCCCTCCTGCTGCAGTGCAAGGGAGCATCTGTGTGGGAAAAGCATCCGCTCTGACAGCTTGTTCCCACAGCCTGCTCCATAAAACATAAGCCTTAACCACCGGCAGGGCAAGAAACTTATTCAGATTCTACGAGTCCTGGGGAGTCTAATCTTCACTCTTCCCCAAACACAGCCCCTGGTTAAAGTACCAGCAGAAGAGCCACATTTTCAGCCTTGACTAGGAGTCCAACAAATCACAAGGGACACTCTGGACCTACCTTCTGCTTTGCTCAACCCTTTCAGGTGAAGCTAGAGTGAGGTTTGGGAAAGCGGCTGGGCTAGGAAAAGGGCCATTCAGCATGGTCTCAAAAAATAACACATTCCTGTGCAGTGAGTGAGGCTGGGCCGCCTGACCTCTGGCTAAGAAGGGGAAGAACAGCTCCCAGAGACTGATGCTTCCAGCCTGGCTCACACCCACCAGCTGGCACAAGATGGAAGGAAGGAAGGAAGGAAGGAATCTTTCTGGATTTTGCCATCGGTCAGTGTGCAAAGCTGGCTCTGTGCCAGTGGGATGTGTCAGCTGCTCTGTCAAGGGGGTGTGACTCACTTCCCTTCAGCCAGCACTGCCAATGCAGCAACAACTGCTCTAACTGTAGCTGGTCCGCAGGACCCCCTGCTGCTAAGGAGCTAGGTAATGTTGGAGGCTCCCTTGGGGTTTATCTAACAGTCACTCCTCAGAGGCGAGTGGGCACTTCTGAGAGGCAGGCGCAGGGCCAAACACACACATGGGGCATCATCCTCTGCTCATGGAAGACACAAGCTTGACAGAGCAACGTACTCATGAGACAACCAAAATGTCCCAGGATCAGGCCCAGCAGTTAGACATGCTTTTAAACTTGTCTTTACACTGTGGGTGGGAACTTTTTTGGGTTGGGGGCCACTGACCCACAGAAAAGTCAGTTGGGGGCCACACACTAGTGAGAAGCTAATTCTTTCCGTGCCGTCTGCATGCCCTAATAGGAACAGCCACATTTGACAATGGCCCCATCTTGCCCTTACTCACCTAAGTAAATCCAACTGACGCAGAGCTCTGATTCCCCCGGGTAAGGACTTTCATGCATTGATATTCATGACTGTCAAAGCACTACACACGTACAAGCCAGGTGGAAGGGGCATTTCCTTGTGTCCCTAGAGATTCCTTTGAAGAAGAGATGTTCTTGCTTTTGGGACTGTGAACCCAGAAGAAAGGACGACAACCTGACACTGAGGAGATAGAATTGCAGCTAAAAATATTTCCATTAAAGCTGCCAAGTTGCTGGTCTTTCATCTAGAGCTTAATTAACAGCAGCTTGTCATCCCCAGGTTGTTTATAGAACCAGCTGTGTCAGTTGATGTAGGTGCTATTCTGCTAACAATAACACTTTGTACTTGTATATCTAAGACTCACATGAGTAAGGGAGGAGGCCCAGGCATGCAAGTTTGGAGTTACCGAGATACATTCTGAGAGTCGTGCCCATCACCATTGTTTCTGATACCCCTGTATCATCTCCCCTCGTCCCCCACCTCCCGGGGGAACAATGCATCATTCTGTTTTCCTTCTGCTGGGCAATGTGTCTTACCCAACCAAGTAGGAGCCCAGGGCAGATCCCACCCCCTTGTGTCAGCTCTGCTGGCTATGGTGATAAATGAGTTGTTACAAGCTTCCTGTTTATCTCTGCGCTGCAGCACCAGAAGGGAGAGAGCATCCCTCACCCCTGCCCCTCTCACCCGCTTCTTCCTTCAGGAAACACTTCCATGGGAACCCAGTGCCCCAGCCTTACCCAGGGTGGGCGCAGCCGCACAGTCCTCGCTGCAGCTGGGCGACAGGACTGGGACTCAGAGGTGCACGCTCTGAAGCTGCAGGGTGCTGTGCCCCCTCAGCCATCCTGGGCTTTGACGGGCATGGAGGATACTTAGCATCTCACAGGCTCAGACCCCTAAGCACTCAAATCAGTGTCCTTTCACTGGGCCTCAGTGGTACCTCCTTGCTGGAGAGGTGAAGTGGGTGTCTGCCCCACTTCTGGACCTGGGAGTGGTTTCACTGACCCCCTGTGGTGTGCTCCCATGCGCCCACACCAAAGCACATCTCCAGTGCTACCCTAGCCCCAGGTTTCACCACTCAAGAAGCCATGTTTCTAGCACAGAGGCAGCTCGGGAGACCACTATGGATGGAAGTGCTCTATTGCACCCAGCTGCAAATACACATGTAGACATGGCCCGGGAGAGTAAACTCATTGGTTCAGGAGCACCCCGAGCAGTGAAGCTACAAGGCTGTTTGAGCATGAGCAACAGCACTGAGCTGCCCAATTTGCTAACTGCAGGAACACACAGCAGGGTACAAATTTACTTGTGAGAGCAGCTGCTACTTTCTGTGTGCAGACATACCAGCACATGCCCTGCTGTGCCTTGTGGTTTAATCGCATGTCACCAAATGGCACAGGAGGTGCAGAGTCCCTAGAAACACTCCAGCATAACATCCTCAGAGCCCTCCAGCATCTGAAGTGGAGGCGACTGGATGGTAGCAGCCCCGGAGGAAGGCCTAGGAAATCAGAGCAGTCAGCTGGTCCGACGGTGTGTGCTGCACGGCCACGTGCAGCATCCGGCCCTTGGAAGGCAGCCCACTGAACCTCTGAAGAAGGGGTGTCCCAGACTGCATGAGAGTGGCCCCTCTGACTGATTAGCAAGTGACACCGATGGCCCCGAACCCTCATCCAACTGAGGACAGGGGTCTAACCGAGTGATAAGTGGAGATGGAGGCCTTCCTTCCTTGGTCTCAGGAGAGGCTAGAAAATACCTGTCCAGCCATTTGCAGCCCTGCTTTAGGGTCACTGGGTCACCACATTTCACCCAGAGGAGAAGCTCTCCTGGGAGTGTCTAACTCCTCTCTCATGCCAGTCTGACTCAGACCCAAAAGGGAAATCCCTTCTCTCTTCTGGGCTGAGCTCACCTCAGGATGCTCTGCCCAGCACTTGTTTACCAACGTGGATCACTGGCTCCTGACTGAGGTGGGCCAATCTGCATCCTTACTTTCAGCCAAAGTTTTAGCTATTACATGTCTTACAGCAGCACCTACATCCCCCAGCTGTGATCAGGGCACGTATGCAGTGCCTGCTGAGAGAGGGGGAGTTTCCAAACTGAGCAGACAAGGCACGTGTAGGGATATAATAGTGCAGTCGATTAACCAATTATCCGATAAGCAAAAGCTTATAGATTAATGCTATAGACCACACGCATTTCACTTCTCCCTCCACATACACAGACATGGGCTGTTGCCACTGGGTCTGCTGCCTCTGTATCAGAGGCAGCAGCACAGAGCGACAGGCAGCTGGTCTACAAAGGGAGCTGTTTTTTAAACTGCCTCTCCTTGCGGACCAGCTCCTACCTGGCACCCTGTGTGGAGTGGCAAGAGACTCCTTGGGAGTGAGGCAGGAGTGCACTGGCTGCTAGCCCCGCCCCCATGGACTATAGAATACTTGACTAACCGATAAGAATTCATGAGATTACTCGACTATTCAATTAACCGATATTTAACACCCTCAGTAGGGCGAGAGCCGAAAGTGAGCTGACATGGTCACACAGCAGGACAATGGCAGAGCATCACATTTCCAGACTGCCAGGGCAGTACCCAAGCCACAGGACTATGTGGGCTTCAGTCAAGCCATTCTGCAATGGAACCGATAACCAAGTTCTGATCTGGACCAGAGTCTTCCCAAAACTGGATCTGAAGTTTGCTGCAGTCCCATTTCTCCTGGGATTCTTTCACCTGGGGGTCACACTGCTACAGGGGATGTACCCAGTCACTCTGCAAACCTGCCCTGTACAGGGAGCACAACATGCAAATCCACATTCCCATGGCATGGGAGGAACTTAGGGCTCCTGTTCCGGTCAACCAGCAGAGCCTTACTGTGCAGAGGTGCCTAGAGCCAGGCTTCACTCTTGCAATCTGCATTTCCTTGGGCTCCAGTGCAGCCAGCCTCACAGGGACTGGGGAAGAGCAGCAATCATATGGTAATTCCTCTGGGAAAAGAGAAATCAAGGAGAAGCCTCTTTTGTGCAACAGCTGGGGCCCAGGTCCCACTAAGGAGGAACCAGCTGGCTGCCCCAACCTCCAGAGACAAAAATACAGGCCTTGCCTTCTGTTCGACTTTCCCTGCCTGTCCCAATCCACCCAGCCCCACCTGCTCTGCCTTTCCATCGACCTTGCTGCCTGGTTCAGAACCTGCCAGCCCAGCATGGACCCAGAAGTCCAAGGGAAGCAGCCCAGCACAGAAAACAAGTTGGCCCATTGGCAGGGGGAAGGAGATATTCAAATGGAGTCCTTTTGCTGGGGCACAGCAGAGGCATTTAATGTTAGATCATACACAGCACCAGTCAGAGGTTGCTGTCCTGACATGGTATCAAAGGACACTGTGAGTTTGGCTAGCCACTGCCTACAGTAAGTGGTGGGGAAGCAAAGTCCCCCACTGCTAAGAACACAGGATCACCATTATGGACCTTAGATATCAATTAACTGAAAATGTAATAACTGTGTAACCGCATCAAAATCTTAGTGTAACATGTTTATTTGATAGCCCCGGCGGCAGGGGCCAGCAGCCAGTTATCTCACGGTATCGCTGCCCGAGAGCCCCCTGCCACCTCGGGCTGTGCCTCTGTTTCAGGTCGAGCCGGTCCACGAGAAGAGCTGGTTTCTACCTCCTGTGGATTGTCCAGTAGGGGCTGCTTCTCACTGTTTTTAATCTATGAATCAGGAGAATCAGCTACAGACATTCCCTGTTGACCAGTCATCCAAGTGACAGAGGCAATTTCTTTGCTTCCTATAACCACCATAGGAAGAGCATTACCAAGGGAATGGAAAAAAATTAACCTCTTCCAGCTGAGTAAGGAGAAAGCCATGGCAAATGGTGCCCTCATCTAACTCAAAATCCTTCCTAAACACTGAAGAATATGGCCTTGGTCTTCCTGCATTTCCTTCAGGCAGAAAACAAATCAAAAGCCTCAATCAAAGTGGAGAGAGAGGCTGCCAGTAAAGAAACAGCTCAAGAAGGGTATGTCTACATTGCATTCCCTCTTCGACAGAGGAATGCAAATGCAGACAAACGAAATCGCAAATGAAACGCGGATTTGAATTTCCCATGCTTCATTTGCATAATGCGGCCGGCCACTTTTCCGAAATAGCGTACTCTGAGGAGTAAGGGTTATTTCGAAGGGAGGGTTTCTTTTTGAAATAACCCCATTTTTTCCTCGAAGTACACTATTTCAGAAAAGCGGCTGGCCACCACTATGCAAATGATGCACAGGAAATTCAAATCTGTGCTTCATTTGCAATTTCGTTTGTCGACATTTGCATTCCTCTCTCGAAAGAGGAACGCAATGTAGACATACCCGAAGAGTGATTCTTCCTCCCCTCTGCTCCAAAGGCCAGTCACCTGGCATGTAAATCTGGGCTTCAAGGATCAGCACCTGATGTGGAACAATCCTGCCATGCTTGCCTGAGCCTCTTCAAGACAAGACTCTACCAATAAGCAAAATGTACGTTCAAGATCCTGACTGCGTTCTTAGCTCCCATTCCTAAGACCTGAGTACTCGGCCATCGAAAGAAATAAACCTGAGGGCAACACAGATGAGGACAGAGATTTTGACATAATATATCATATTAATAGAATGTAAAAGAGAAAGGAGGGTGAGCCCCGAGCAGGAGTTCCCAGACTGCAGCAGTTTAACCACATCACAAGAAATCCCCTGGCCACCTCCCTTCCTGCTGTCAATCAAATCACAGCCCTGAGGCAATGACAGCAATTGCTTATTATGCACAAAATGCATAAGTGGAAAGGAATGAATATATATTTTAGCAGGAGGAGCAAGGGCCATATGACCAACCAGCTCAGAACTGACCATAGTTTGAAAACCACTGTTGTAAAGTCACAGAGGCCAGGGAATTCAACAACTCAGTGAGAGCCAGCAAGTGCCTTCATCTCTTTCTATCAACAGGATGGCAAAAGCAGGTAGTGATTTCAGTGGGGCACCTATTATTGCTCTATAGGGTCCTTAACTATCCTCACCATAGCAACCCCCCAGAAAGAAACTTCCTAAGCTGCAATCCCGTAGAGCCCTGATGCATTGGGAGAAAGGTGGGCCTTGCTCACAGACCTCACCGTTCTCAGGGCATGAGGAAGACCACGTCAAGGGTGTGGTGAAGATGGACTTTCATTTCCATCTCTTGAGCGCGTTGAGACTTTCCAGCAGAGACCAAGACACAAGCTATGGCCCAATTAGAGCTGAGGACGAGGGAAAAGACATGCACTGAGTGGGGGATTTGTGATAATGATCCTTTGCATTTCTCTAACAACTGACACCTGAGCCTCCCTCAGTGCTTTACACACATCACGGAGCAGCAGGAGCCATAATTAAGGCTGAAACCAACTTCCTGCTAAAAACCTGATTTTCAAGCCCTGCCAGCAATTGCCCAATTTCCCTCTAAAAGAATCCAATTGCCTTGAAAATTTCACATGCCACATTTTAGCCCAGGGTAGAATTGGAGGGACTGTTATCTGTTTCCATTGAAATACACTGTCAACATTAACTCTTTCAATAGAGTTAATTCTTCTGACTTACTTAACCCTCTATATGCACTCCTGGGAGGAAGCATTAATCCTCTCAGAGATCCCTTACATGAGGTGCAGAGCAGTTAAATGACCTGCCTGAGGCCAACAAGGCACTGGCAGTGTCAGGAATGAAACACAGTCCTGACTCTCACTTGCTCAAACTACTCAGAACAGGCAGCACTGTAAGTCTAGGACAGTGGTTCTCAATGTGTGGTCCGCGGAGCACTAGTGATCCACAACCATCTTTCAGGTGGGCCGTGGGCTCAGGCATGCCCCCGCCCTGCAGCAGGGAGCCTTGCTGATTCTCTAGCCCTGTGCCCCCGCCCCCATGGGCTGGATCTGGTTTGCAGGGGGAAAGCAACTCCACATGCTGCTTTCTCCTACTCCCTCCTCCCCACCCCTGCTGGGATGAACTCAGAATCAACACAGCAATGTCGGGTGCTGCCTGGGAGTGGTGGGGGAAACAAAGCCAGGTAAACACCCCCCACACCAGTATTTCCCTCCTGCACCTCCTTCCTACTGAAACCTCACACACCCCATCCCCTCCCTTCTTCTCAGACCCTGCTCCCCCACCCTCTTCTGCACCCACTTGATCATCACAGTCCATGGAAATGTCTGTTGAGTGGGGTGGGCCACAGGCCAGTTTGAGAATCTAGGACATTGTGGTGACCCGAGGGAGGCTTGGACAACACTTGTGAGAGATGCCGAATCCAGAGACCTCTTTCCCCCAGGACACCTCACCTGTGGGTGGCCTAGATTCCTGGCTCAGTATGCGATGGCTCTTCCACAGGCTGCCAATGGGCAAGTCTACAGGGGAGCCAGCTTAAAAGCCTGGGACACCCTGTGGACAGGGGCTGCTGAACCAGGACTGAGTAAGCCCGGCTCAGCCTCAGCTCGTGCCAGGTCTGAGACCCACCCCCCCTGCAGTTCTGCAATTTACATGTAGTACGAGCCAGGCTGCCTGCCCACCCGGCTCTTACTATATTTAAACTGCAGAGCCACAGCAGGGGTAGCTTCTGGACCCAGCGTGAGCCAAGACTGAGCACCTTTCCTTATCGATTAATCATATAGTCAATACAAATTCTATGGACTACGCAATTAGCGAAATACCAGCTTCTGAACATCCCTACTGCAGATTAGGGATGTAATGAGTGATGGTCAACTACTCACATTTCCTCCCTGTCCACGGCCTCTGGATCAGAGGCAGCAGCCAGGGATGGGGGGGGGGGGGGGGGAGCAGGAGCCCATAGTGGGGAGAGCTGGCTTAAAAGCCAGTTCCCCCCAGCACCCTCTCCACAGTGCCACCTGCCCACCCCGTGCTGCTGCCTCTATCAGAGGCAGCAGCATGGGGGTGGGAGGCAGGGGAGGCTGCCATGAAGTCCAGCTCAAATTGTAGCGACTACATAATTAGCTAATTACCTGCCTTAACATCCTCACTACAGATGTCTATGAGCTATGGATATGCATGCTCCTGACAAGTCCCTGGCCCTGCACTTGGCATGCTCCCTACCCTGGGGACTGTGAGGGGTGCAATGCAGGATTACTGTTCCAACTCCAATGAAGGTGTGGCACACTGTTCTGAGTGTAAGATGAACTCATGATATAATAAAATAAAAATAATACTGATATGTAGCACTTTGTCAGTAGATCTGAAAACACCTTACAAAAGACATTATCCCCATTTTATACATGAGGAAACTAAGGCACAGAGCGGGCATGTGACTTAGCCAAGGTCACAGAGCCGGTCAGTGGCAGAACTGGGACTAGCACCTATGCCTCTTGAGTCTCAGTCTAGTAACTGTCCACTAGGGCACATTGTTCCAACAGAAAGCATGAAAGAGTGGAGAACATGTATCAGATGCTCTTCACAGCAGGGTCAGGGCTAGCCCTTTACAATTATACTCATGGATATAGGCTTTAACATTTTGGAGGGAAACTGTAAAGCAGCAGAGTGCTAGAAATAGGAAGGGGTTGAGCAAAGAGCCAGATCTGGTCTCCTAAAAGCACAAGACCCATATGGTCACGTACGTAGCCACTGAAAGCAGCTCCTGTGTGTGCTTGTGCATGCAAATCTTTCATCACAAGATCCATGCTCATGCATGAGAGCATAATCCAACCCAGACTCCATATTTTAATATGCAAGGCTTCCGAACTGGAGAAATGAAATCCCTGGAATGGTAGATTAGTTATATAGCCAGTTTTAAAATGCTGGGGCAGTGGTACCCTACTCCTGGCCCTACAGATGGCCTGCTTTATCTGATCCATATGACATCTATGCCAGTCCCATGGTGGGGAACTGAAATAAAAGTAGTGCTCATTAAGCCAATTGGTTTGAACCAGAAACAGCCGTGGACCTGAACACAGAAACTGGTTTCCTTTCTCAATTCTCTGCCTTAATGACATAAATGCATCCTGCGAACTATGGTGATGGTCATTATGGAAAAACCTGGAAACAATCTCACTCCGCCAGTAACAATGGCGCAGTTACATACTCAGCTGCTTGCTCAGCCCCTGGCTGCTGCTTCTGATGGAAAAGAAAGCATTTTTCATCAAGAGTAAAGAAGAACTTAGCGGATGCTCATGGCACTATATAGATCAGGCCAGATTCATCCCAGATGCTACTTTGCTGCCTAAAGTGGAGCTCTCCAAGGGATGAATCTGACCCCCTTTAAAAGGAAAAGTCTAAACTTTCTGGAACAAAGCTGATTTCCCAACAAGGATGCAAGCTTCAAGTGGTGCAACCACAATGTAGCGGAGGGAGCACAGCCACCTTAAGGATCTGTGTTCAGTCTGTTTGAATTTAAAAGTGCCAGGCAACAATGAGTCATTTGGGGATACCAGGCCTGGAAGCACAGAGTGCATTTCCTGTAAACAAGTCCTTTCATTTCAGGGCAACGGCTCCAGGGCTGGATCTGTACCTGCCCAAGGACCCCACATGCTAGTACTTGTCTTTCTGAAAAGTCTCAGGAAAAGCATTTACTCAGTAAGACTCTGGTTTTCCCATAGAACACAGTTTCCCAGTCTTCAATGATTTTACCTTAATCAGCTGTCCCCAGTGATAACTGATTAAATCAAGAGCTCCCATTCAGTTGCAAAGAAACCATCTGACCCTCCCCCACCTACTCGAGCTTCCTGCAGCCCTGAAAGTTTTCATCGTTAAAAGGCTTGTAAAAGGAAACACACCAGCAGAAACACTGAAACCGACACTTGAGAACAGTGTGAAGAGAAATAGTCGTTTGAGCTTAAAGCGAAACAAACTGCCTTGGGCTGCCACACCCCCTCCCTTCAGGGGCTCACAGGAAAACCCAGCCACTTGCTCTACACTTTCAAACCAGATTGTTAGATAAAAGCAAGAGGAAAGTAATAGTGAAGTCTCATGCCCTGTCTCAAGGAGAGCAAAGCAACCTCCTTCCCAGGCAAGGGCAAGACACGATGAGAGAGAAATAAACTAAAGCACTCGGCTCAGTTGGCCAAATATTTACAAAGAGAGAGCTGTGAAGCTTCGTTCTCCGGCGGAATGTGGTCAGAGCATGGAAACAGAATTCCCCATCCATGTCGCTCCCTCGTTGCAATGACTCAGCCTGGAGGCTGAAAGCTTTCAGCGGGGCTTAGCCGCTGCAACCTGCCCATCTCCAGAGGGGACAAGAGCTTGAAGGCTCCCTGCTCTGAACCTAGCACGTTTCCGTCCTCCCAAAGCAGCCCCCGATCTCAAGGACTGCATCCTCCCCGGCCCGGCCCGCCCGGCCCGGCCCGGCCCTGGCAGGGGGAGCGGGGGCAGGCGAGCCCGGGCAGCGCGCGGCGGGGCAGGGGCAGAGGAACAAAGGGGAATGAGAACACTCACCCGGGCAGTGCAAAGTCTCCTCTCCTGGCTAGGCGAGCAGCGCGAGGGCCCGCCCCTGCAGGGTCACATGGCTCAGAGCTCGCAGCGATCAAAGGGGCTTTGTCCCCGAGGAAGCAGCACCCAGCGCGGGGCGGGGGACGGGGCCAGCTCGACAGAGCCGATTGCACGGACACGGGCTGGGCCAGGAACCCCGCAGAGGGGAAGCGCCGGGGCTCGGCCCCGCCCCCCGGGGAGCTGTCCGGCCGGGCGATCCCAGAGCGCGTTTGTCCCCCAGCGCACGGGCCAACTGCGCTTCGCAGCAGCCCCTGCACTCAGCGGAGCAGGAGCATCCCCCGGGCCCCCCGCGGCCCGCCCCAGTGACGGGAGGTGCGCCAGGTCCGCAGAATGGTCACCAGTCTCCAAAACTCCTGCTGCCTCGCCCTGTGCTTGAGCCTCAAACCCCTCACCTCCGCCAGGCAGCAGGGGAGCTGGCCAGGCCCGTAAGGGATTACAATTGTGCTGACCAACACTTTGCATTGTGCATTTGCCCTCCCTGATTGAACTCCGAGTCCAGACCAATTATCTCTTCCCCCTGCTCTTCCTCCTGGTTCTGCTCCTGTCCACTACTCACAACTTGTCCCACAGCCCCAGCCCCACCACAGAGGAGACTCTGATATCTCCAGTGCAACACTGGGACTAGACCAAGGGGCCAATTCTATCTCCCCTTTCATGAACACGAGGGCCACACTGGCACAGAGCTGCAGGAGTTCTTCTATAGAGAGAGGGGCCATTATTTGTTGAGTCCTGCCCCCTCCATGCCCAGAGGAGGTCAATCCAGTAGGGCATCCCTGCTCATGTTCAGACAGAGCTGGAAGGAGCAGGGCAGCTGCTCACTTGTCTACATGAGGCACCACCCAACCCAGATCAACATGTGCAGGAGCAACTGGGGTGATTGCAGCCCAAGGAGTCCTTCTGCCCTGGCCTGTGCTGATTCCTCTATGCCCAGTCTAGCCCTTTGCGTGTGTCTAGACTGGCAAGATTTTGCGCAAAAGCAGCCGCTTTCTACTTGCCAGCTGTCTACACTGGCCGCTTGAATTTGCGCAAGAACACTGACTTTGTAATGTACAAAATGTACAAAATCA
This sequence comes from Pelodiscus sinensis, assembly GCF_049634645.1. Classification (NCBI taxonomy): domain Eukaryota; kingdom Metazoa; phylum Chordata; order Testudines; family Trionychidae; genus Pelodiscus; species Pelodiscus sinensis. Next base: position 7,017,000 of record NC_134730.1, on the reverse strand, counting down.
GTGCTTCTTGCACAAATACTTTCATGCTCCTGCTCGGGAAAAAGCCCTCTTGTGCAAGAATACTGGCGCAAGAGGGCCAGTGTAGACAGGGAAGAATTGTTTTGCGCAAAAAAGCCCCGATGGCTAAAATGGCGATCGGGGCTTTCTTGCACAAAATTGCATCTAGACTGGCCACGGATGCTTTTGCGCAAAAGCACTTGCCAATCTAGACGCTCTTTTGCGGAAATACTTTTAACAGGAAAACTTTTCCATTAAAAGTATTTCTGCAAAATCATGCCAGTCTAGACGTAGCCCTTGTGTTTGGAGCAGGATGGAGGCATTTGCTGGGAGGCCAAAGGAACTGGTGGGCTGGGAGAGCCCCAGCCCTCAATCCAATTCAGCTAAGGAAAAACAAATAGCAAACATAGCCAGGACAATCTATTAAACAAGGTAGATGAGCAGAGGATAATTCTATGAACCACTTGCTTGGGAAATAAATACACAAGACAAGGAACTTCAGCGGATTTGAGCTAGTAAAGCCATAAACGCACTGGGCCCAACTTGCAGTTTACCTTGGTTTTTCCACCTGTGCAAGGTAGGTGCAAAGGGATACATATCGGCTTTCTATGGGTGCCATTGGTGACACAAGGAGCAAAGCAGTAGCGCAACAAGCCCATCGCTAATCAGGACTGGAAGAATACCTGGGAACTCCCGGAGAATGTGCACGAGTGAACAGGAGACCCTGTCATCTTTTTTCAAGTGCCTAATAGCTACTGTGCTGGTGCTATGTGAACAATTTGGGACATGGGATGGCAGACATTCTTTACCCACCCTCTTCTAAAGACCCCAGTCTCTGGCTCCGCCCCAAATCACATAGTTTATCATAATACAGAGACCTACGTTGCAAAAGAACACAGTGACTTCACCTAAAACTACTCCTTTTCTTGTGCTTTTGTACTAACTCCTCTTCATCCAAATTAGGGATATAAAATCCCATTTAACAGGTTAACATGTTTAATTGGTTAATCAATTAAATGGGTGCAGACAGGGGAGGGGTGCGGCTCCAGCCCTGCTGTGCTAGAGGACCCCCCCCCATCCCCGCCAGCCAAGGCTGGGCTGGAGCAGCCCCCTCCCCCCCCCCCACACACACACCACAGACAGGGGTTACTCCAGCCCGGCAAGAGCAGCCCCTGCCTGCAGGGCACCCAGGTTCCCCACAGACAGAGGCTGCTTCACTGGAACAGCCCCTGCCTGCAGGACACTGGAGCAGCCCCCATCCACAGTGGTTCCCCCATGGGGCTGGAGCAGTCCACAGCCCCCACTGGTTAACCAGAACCCATAAGCATCAGCTGTTAAGGGTGATGCTAACCCGTTAATCTTTCAGCCCCCTAGTCGAAATGGCCCATTGGTGCAGGATCAATCAGCACTGATGGATGCAAATCTCAATAAATCAGACGGGAGGTAACACGCCTTTTGCCAGGCTTTCACTGCTGCTCCTGGTCTGTACATTTGCAAGCTGAATGTATCTTGCCCTCTGGCAGTACATCTACTCCCAACTCCCACCCCTGACAAACGTTCAATGTGTCCAGGTCAGGACATATCCATGGGTTTGCACGTAGAGTTAGAGCCTCTCCAGGTTGCCAGCTACAGTCTGTCTTCTCCATCCTTTGCCTGGCATTTGCTTCACATTGAGGTGAGAAATCTCTTACATGCAGTGAAGAGCACAATGAGGTATGGTTGGGGGAAGCTGGCCTTGGAACTACTTCACTCAGGAACAAGCTCAAAGACAGACACAAAAGATAAAAAAGATCCCCCTTACCTCCTTTTGGGGGGCAGGTTCTCACAGCTAAAGCTGTGGGGTGAGGAGTGGAGAAAATCCTTCTGATGCCACCTCTTCCTAGCCCTAAGCAGGGGCCAGGCATGTAATGTCAGTCCCTAGTACTCCACTGGGGCAGAGTTCACCCTACCCTAACCCATCCCTTTAAACAGCCCGTAGGACACTCAAGCCCATCCTACAATGGGACAAAGGGTGTCCACTTCCTGACCATACCTCTCATATAGCTTCTTCCTACATCCAACAACTGACAAAGCAGAGCACCTTATCCGGGGGGAGATTTGGGAGACCAGGCTGCTGCCATAGCGGCCTTTGTACAGACATTTCAGTTATCCACAATCAAAATTGCTATAGAACTATGCCTCCCAGTGGAATATGTGCAACAGCAATTCTGATGCAACTGGCAAGGGGGATCTGTGGTTGAAGTCTGACTTTTCAGGCCATACATGGGAGTGTGAGCTGAACAGTCTTGGACAAAACCAGGATACTGGATTAGAAGTCAGGATCATCAGAGCCAGCTCCTAGAGTGTTAGGCAGAGGAGGGTTATCACACATGTAATACACATCCATGAGCCTGGGAGGTGGCATGTCAATGCTTTGCTCCACTGCGAGCCCTAGAATAAGTGACCATTATTTGTCAGCCCAGAACTCCCCAGCTTCCAGGGTTGCCTCCAGAATGTCCCTTCCCAGCCCACAGACAAGAGCCAGTCTGAAGAACGGGTCATTTCTCTGTCTGGCCCAACCTGCCACAGAAAACCTGGGTCTCAAAGAGAAGCAGACTGAAGGCAGGCATTCTGCACCCAGCAGAGGATTTGCCATGGCACTAGTGGCTCTGTGGGGCCGGGCCCAAGTTCAGAAGGGGCCTCAATGACTTCTACCTCTCTCACTGCACTGTGGGAGCCTGCCGCAGAGCAGCATGGACGCAAGGAAGCCAAGATACCCTGGGAGCAATAGTTCCATGGTAAGTTCCCTGCCTGTAGAGCTAGCCTTGGAGCACGGAAGGGACTACGTTTTTCAATATTCCCTGGGCAGCTGGCAACAGGAAAGGAGGAGGAGTGAGAGGGGAAGCAGGAGAACTTGCTGCTAGAAGGTGGTGGCACTGCTGAATGGGGAATGTGTACTGCACAGGGAGCAGAAGATGGCATTGGCCCAGATCTCATTCGCAGAAGCCTTTCCCGGACTGGATTAGAGATGCTACCCCCAAAGAAGGAAATGGGTGGACTGAGTGGACAATGCACTTCTATCTGACACCTAGCAAGGGTGCTATGGACCACGAGGAGAACTTTAAATGATAAGCAAGGGAAGGAGGGCTCTACTAGACAGCCTGGGCAGCTTTAGGTACATGTAGACACACGGGAAGATTTAACTCAATATCCACTTCTGAGCCATGGGAACAGAAATTTGCTTTTCCTTTCCAAATTTGTCTAATGTTCAGGAATGAAATCAAGCACCTGCCTTCTAGCTTTGAACACTCTCAACTTCAGCAGTGCTCAAGTTCAATTTAGGCAGCTGTTACGTCATTTCTCCCACGTCAAATACTGATCCACCGCAATTTCCAGTAGAAAAAGTAGGATAAAATTGAGCAACAAATGCTGGCATCTTCCCAGTACTAACTTGGTCTGGAATTATTATTTTAAACAGCAATTATCTTTTTCTTAAAGTTTTCTTTGTTTAAAAAGAAGACAGTAATACTACTTTGACAAAATCTCTAGAAAAATGAAGAACGGAACAAAAGAACAACAAAGGTATCTCAGCTTTTTCTCACCGTGTGGGATAAACTTACAATATGGCTCCAGATATCGTCCAATCACACAAACTGGAAATTGTTCCACTTGATTTCACTTCTGTAACAGCAGGAACAGTCCTGTGCACATCCAAAATTCCTACTGAATTCAGAAGGGCCTTCCTCTTGTAACCATATTACCTGATAGTTTCAGCCCTTATAAGCTAAACAGCTTTATATTTAGTAATTGGGTGGGAGGTCTATGAGAAAAACTTACAGTGCTGATTATTCACTAGGGAAGGTGAGATCTTTCTGCTACAATAAATGAGTGCAGTGTAGAATGCACATTGCTCCTAGAGCCCAGAGTGGGGTCCTTTGCTTCTGTATACACAGCCCATTACAGACAATGAAAACTCTCACTGCAGCAGGCTTTGGGCAGAACTGGTTATACAGGTGTAGGGTCCCAGTCCCATGGCAGAAGAAGGCGGTGTGAGCTTGTTGAACAGCTGCTGCTCAGGGATGGAAATCTCCTAGTGCCCCAGCCTCCAAAGTCATTCCGGCTGTGTGCTAGCTGAGGGGTGTGTGGGAACAGCCTCCAAAGTCATTCCGGCTGTGTGCTAGCTGAGGGGTGTGTGGGAACAGCCTCCAAAGTCATTCCGGCTGTGTGCTAGCTGAGGGGTGCGTGGGAATTGGGGGCCCCTGCTGCAGGAGATGGGCATCTCAGGTACTTAAAGCCATGGCCGCCCTAGAGGGAAGCACCAAACTGCAGAGTGTGAAGCTGTCTAGGGCCACTGCTGAGGATTTAGTCCCAAGTGCTGCCATTGCAAGCTTCAAGCAGGCTCAGCCTTGGAATTGCTGCCTCACCCATGGCAGGCAGCTGCAGCTGTCTGAGGCTGGCCTCTGGCAACTGCCACCATGGCTGTAATCAGAGGAGCTGCAGGTGGCTCTGTGATGACTGGGGCCACGAAGCTAGGAGCAGGTACAGAAACTAGAGTTAGTGTCAAGGAACAATCACCAGCAGGGAAAGAATGTCAAGGGGAGCAAGGAAAGAAGAAGCAAGTCAGGCTTGCAGGGGGAGAATGACCCCAGCTAGCTGGGGAGCATGTCCAAGGTAGAAGGAAACAAGCATGGGGAGAGGCAGTGGTGACCGGGCAGTGGATGAGCATGTCGATGGGAGCAGAGGGAGAAGGCCGGTGATTTCAGGTTCCCAGGGGCTAAATGCTCACTTTGGGGAAGTGGTGTTTGCAAGTGGCTTGCTCACGTGGCAGGATGGGCGCTGGGGGAGGGATGTGTCAGAACTGGTCAGGTAGTCGCTGGCAGAAGAACTTTACTGAGCTCAGAGCAGGGCCATAGAGTGGTACTGGAGACATGGCTATAGAATATCTGGATGAGGGAGATAAATCTGTGGGGAGTTTCCCCTGATCGCTATGAAGTTTCTGCTCACTGTGGACACTGGTAAATCCACATGGGTGTACAGCTCAATGAGAAAAACCAGGTCTGAGGCAGCTGTGTACAGCAGTGCATACTGTCATGCAGAGGTGTGTGATCAAAATGAAAAATGCCTCAAACTCAGTACTAGGCATACCGTACCACTGCCATACCACACCCACGCTCGGGAGGGGCCGATAATGCCTACACGGGGGGCCCACAAATATGCTTGGCAGCGGTCCCACAAAATGTTAAACTGGGCCTGTCTGCACTCTCCTCCTGAAAACGGTCACTCTCAAAATGACCTATTCTTAAACCCACCCAGGTGCTGGGGTGGTTTTGCCTTTCCAGTGGGTTTGGTCTAGAACAAACGGGGGTTATGTTAGGGTAACCACTAACCATAGCAAGCAAACAAGCATCAACAGCTTCCCACTTACTGAAAAGAACTCAGGCTCTGCCAAAGGAGCATTTTCCTGTGCTGATGCCTCAATCACACCCTTGGTATTTTTCTCCTTCTATCCCTCCCCCTAGCCAAAGCCACTTCTGCACTCCCCCCACCCCCACTTCCACTCCCCCTCCCCCACCTTCCAGCTTCCTTTATACTCCCATCTCATCTCTGCACAGCCACAAAACCCCGAGAAGCTTCCTCCCTGTTCCTTATACCCTGAGGTGAGGGGAAGAGAGAGGTCAGGCAGAGAGATTTACCTTAGCCAAGGATTAAGAATGAGCCCTGGCTAGTGCCCAGAGAAGCTCCTGGATGATTGGGAGACAGATGTTAATCACATCTACTGTACAACTGATTGGAAATTTTTCATAATTTTTTAAAATGAAAGATGATACTTGTCAAAATCAAAATGTTTTTAAAGGGGTGATTCTGACATATAGCTTTAAACAAATGAAACAATGCATTTTGATAATGTCAAAACATCCCAGTTCAACATTTCTGGAATGAAACGTTATGATTTTTCACTTCAAAACACTAGTTGAACAAAAATTCGTTTTTCGAATATTAAAAAGTTTTACATCGTTTGGGTCAAATGGGTCAAAATCAAAATATTTTCATCAACCCAAAACCTTTTCTTTCTTCCCCAAATAGCTGCAGTAAATGTCAAAGGTTTGGTTTCTGTTCGGTTTCAGAAGTGAAAGAAATGTGGACTTATGGAATTTTCCATGAAAAAGAAAATCCAGTTCCCACCCAGCTCAAATCGACAGCTTCTAGAGCTTCTACACCTTGGCCAACATCCCCTTTTCAGAAGTGCTCACACAATTCACCTAGCTGGAGCTGCATATTTTGCATCTATTTTCTCCACTAGTGTACACCTGGCCTTAGTTTGTTTAAGATAGTTGTGTAGACCAGAGCCCCTCAGCCAGTTAGAATAGCGGGATGTAGCTTGTGACATAACTGGAGCTCTGTTTCTCAAATACACACTCTAACTGGCTGTTGGGTAGTGCTTTGCATAATCAGTCTCAAATTAGTTATCAGTAACCCTTAGATAATTATCCAAATTCCTGTACTCCCATTAGTCATTGCCCTCACATCTCCCAACCACATGCCCACCTCAACCTCTGGGCCCCTGCCCCACTCTGTCACTGATACTAACTGCAAGATAACCAGAAAAGGAATTACTTGTAATTGAACTGAGAGAAGGGGGGGGGGGGGGGGATTCACACTGCTAGGAAGAGGGTGGGGAAGATAGAGGAAACAGGGATTTGACATGGAGAAGGTCCTTCCAGTCCTACACTTCTATGATACAATGGTGACAAAACAGGTGAAAGGTCAAAAAGTGAGGTTTCCATCCATATTTGGGATAGGTAGGTAGGTATATGGAGCAGGAGTTTGAGGACAGCAGCCAATCAGAACAGAGAGACTGACAGGAGCCAATCAGAGTGCAGGAGCAAGAGGAAGGACACGAACCCTGGAGAGGGTACCCAGGCTGGGAAACATCCCTGCCTCTCTCCCGGGAGATCATCTAGTTCTTGCCGTGTAAACAGGAAGCAGCCTCGGGTTATCATTTAAATCTCTTTCTGTTTTCACAGAAAAGCGTCTCATGCTGGTAGCCCTATCGCTGATCTCCCTGAAGGGCTGAGAGGTCTGTCTGCATAACCCTCCAAGCCTGGTCCTCTCCCTCTACCCCAAAAGGCATCCATTCTCTCCCAACGGTCCAAGTTATTTCGCAAATCATTTAACTTGTGATTCAAGCCAGTTTGTAACCCAACCCTCCCAAAGTACTAAACTTGCTCCATCAAGGTTTAGCTTCACTCTCCTGCGACTCCTCACTTCTATAGTAAACAGCTTTAGCCCTGGGACTCCAGTTGCCTCAAAGTCCACCAGGACTTCCTGTTCCTCTGTCTTGCTGGGGTTCATCTCTGTAGCAGACGTTCGTTCACAGCACCAGGCACGCCAGGGGTGGTGCTGACAGGACTGGAGCACTGCACCTTTTATGTGCCACATCCTATACTGGGCCGAAAGCGAAACTGTCAGGGCTCCTTCGTGTGCCATCTTCTGGATGTGGTGTGAAACACTATCCCTGAGCTCTTCTAGTACAGAAACCAGGAGCAGTCAGTACAGTTCATCTTTGGGAGAGAGGGGCCCTGGCTCTTATCCTGCACCCCAAGCCAGCCCAGACTGCCCCACTCCCAGCAGCCCGGTCTCAGCCCTCCAGCCAGGCCTCTCCTCAGGCCTTTGCCCTGCTTCCTAGGCAAAAGGTGTCACCTGGTTGCACCCCTCGCCCCCAGGTTCAAGTCACGAAGGGCAACAGCCATTGTGTACATGGAACCTGCTATCATACCTGAAATTCCCCTCACCACGTAGATATTGGTGCAGTTCCCAGAGAAACTGAGGCACACACAGAGGGTTACCACAGGACAAGAGAACTCACATGCAACATAACGAGGTGAATAAACTCCCCAATTTGTCACAACCACAATGAGAACTGGAGCAAGCCCCTTGTTGCCCAAGTGCTCTGGAATCTTTCAAGACTGAGAGACATTACATACACCCTTCACACCCCTGACGAATTAGTCTCCTTGTTTATCTTCATTTCACATTCACAGCCTAAGTGCCTGGCTCATACCAGTCCTCAGCTTGGATAGTGACTGGAGCTTCCCTGCCTAGCTCTACTTTCCAGCTTAGCAATGCTGTGGCCTTCTCTAAGCCCTCAGGCCCTGAACTAGAAACGCACTTATAGATGTGAGCACTGTTGTACCACTGCCTTCAACAGAACCTCTTAAATTTACACACATTCTTACGTGCTTTCTTGAATCTGGGCCATAATGAACAAAGCAACGTAAGTACTGATTTCAAAAGCTACAGAGAATCAGAAAAGATGTGTATTCAGCAGAGTCATAGTTACATGTGACCCAAAAAGCTTCTCCTGTGGGTTTGGTACACTTCCGCTCTCTCTCTCTCACACGGTTTCCTCTTGCTTTGAGCCCCTCTGCTCCAGCACCACAGGTAGCAGCAGAGCAGACCATGCACAGGTTCCTCAGCTAACAAACACTCCAGTTCTGAGCAGATGGTTCTAGTGCAAAACCAACATAAAACTGTGGAAAAAAACAACCAATGGTCTGGTAGCACGTTATAGACTAACAAAACATGTAGGTATCATGAACTTTCGTGGCCACAGCCCACTTCTTCAGATGACCTGAGTTCAGTTTTCCTTTCCCTTTTCCCTTCTTTTCCGTGTGTCTATTCACCACAGGGAGATTGGGGGTAAGGTCTGGGCCGTTCTCATTTTCATACTGGATCACCACTAGGGATGAAAAATCCTGTTTAATTAGTGAACCAGTTAAACCTTATGTTTAAACGGTTAACTGAATAAACGGGGGTGGGTGAAAGGGGCTGCTCCGGCTAGGCTGCAGCACCCATGCCGCACCTGGAACAGCCCACCATGGATGGGAGCTGCTCCAGCTGGGCTGGAGCGTCCCGTTCGGATCACTGTGGGGTGCGCTGGCTGGACTGGAGCAGCCCGTTGCCTGTGGTGGGTGAGAGGCTGCTCCAGCCCCTGCCGTTTATCCATAACCAGTAAGCATCACCAGGTAAGGGTGATGCTTACCGGTTAACCAGTTAACCATTCACAGATAGATCTAGTTGACGTCTAGTTGGTTAACCATTCACATCCTTAATCACCACCCATCCTTATTTGAAATTGAGGGGCAGTCGGACAGAGGAGGGATGGGCAAATTCAAAGCCGTAAAATGTACTCACTGCTGAAGAGAACATATCCCTTCCACCCCGACTGCCACTCCCAATCAAGTTGTAGGCAAAGTACCCCATATTTTGGAAACACCACACCTGTTAGGCCCCCTGAAAATGACATTAACAGGCATTGCTCTCCAGGTCCATCAATCCATTCCTCCTATCTATCTAATACAATACTCTGGCCCCCACTACTATGGTTCTTAGCACCTCTCAGTCTCTGACAGCCATGCAGACAACAGCTGTGGAGGGCAGAGAAATGCTGGTGTCACATTGTTCAAGCAGGCAACAGAGGCCCAGACAGGCTAAGTGACCCAACCAAAGGCAGACAGGATGTCTGTGACAGAGCAGGGAACTTTTAAACCAAGGTCTCCCAAGTTCTGAGTTAGCACCCAGCCAATGGACACCCTTCCTCCCCATTCTAGTTCCAGTGTGCTACATTTACTTAGAACAAAACCAAATTCAGACTCATGTGCAAATATTCCTGGCACTGGCAGTGCTGTGTCCACATGTGCCCACTGAGGCCAGGGTGACAGAGAGAAGCACTTGCAGAGGAAACACAGGGCATCTTTCTTAAGCCTAGGTTCCACTGGGTTCCCGGTCTTTGGCTTGGGAGCCCAGTTGTGTTGACCCTGGCTGGCTTCCAGCAGAACAGACAAGGAGAGAGGCAAATGATGGTAAACTTTACCATGGGTTTGGGGGTGGGTGGAATGTTCTGATGGGGGAAACTGCAGAAGCCACATCTGCCACTCTATTTAGTGAAGGATGTGTTTGTTTCCTGCGGTGATTTGGTGATTTAAAGTTAATTTTGTGCCTGTGAATGCTGCTGGATAGACAGAAGAGCCCTGCGCATCAGAAGCAGCGTAGAGCAGAGCTGTACATACCAATTGTTAACCAGCAAGTGACTGGGAAGCCTACTGATAAATGGCTAGTTAGGAGTTATTGGACAGCTGCATATCTGGGAGAATACAGCCACCTGCAGCTTAAAGTCCTGCCCAACCTCCTTCTTAGGGAAGAGGAAACAGAGCTGAGATTGGGGGGTGAAATAAAACTCATGGACCAAAATATAAGAGCAGGACATTCTGACCTTCTTTGTCCCGGTGGGTCCTATTTTGAGGCTGAGGTTTATTTGCACCCGCTCCACTGCCATACTAGACCTACAATCTGTCACATCCATTAGCATCACTTTGCTGACAGCTGGAGCTCCCCCCACACAGCACAGGCCTCTCTGCCAGGACTGGGAGCCTTCTTTCGCCTGCAGAAGTCAGGGTCTCTCTGAACAAAAGCTGCAGGGGTAGGAGAAAAGCGAAGCGTCACCTCCTATTGTCTTAATTTACTAGGAGTAAAACAGGAACTGGATTGTGGTGCCCGTCATGGAATGGACTCTGCATGCAGCCTCTACTAAATTCCAACATCAACTGCCAGTACCTGAGAAGAGGAGGCACCTGCTGCAGATGGGAGGCAGAGCCTTGACTCCATGGGAAGGGAACCCTCCCAAGCATCCCACAGATAATGCAAGTGAGCACAGCTCTAGGCACTGGCTTTTCTAACACTTTCCTCACAAGAAAAACCCAGGCCACTCTTATCTGATATACAATCAGTCCCTTAACCTAGTAAGCAGCCTGATTCCCAGGTCTGATCTACAGCTAGATAGGGAGGAGCCTTTGGTTTGGTTTGCAGTATTGTAGCAGGCTCTTAAAGATCACAACCACTGTCAGTTTGGGGGTTTCAGATTGTTAGGATACAGTTTTTTTTTCTTTCAGCTGTAGCCAAAAGCAGAGCAGTTTCTGAATTCAGCATTTTAGTAGGAGGCCCAGAGTTTGTGGCACATCCACATCGGCCTCAGTCTGCTGGGAGACTTGGGTTTTGTTCTCTGTTCTGTCACAGACATCCTGTCTGCCTTGGGTGGGTCACTTAGCCTCTCAGTGCTTCTGTTCCCTGCCTGTACAATGGGACACAAGCCAGTGCCTTGGGTAGGATGGCCATCCATGGAAAGGCTGATGAGAAACAATCAACAGTGGTTTCAAGACCTGGATGTGGACCCAATAGTCAGGAGTGTCTGGACCAGGAATTCAGGTTGAGACATTTCTAGAAAAGAGAAATTAACGATAGGGACCATTTACATAGGACTCCCAAATCATGACTCAAAACTAACCAAGAACTTCTGCTACCCCAAAAAGCCAGCCTGCTCTGACTGAACATAGCACAAACTGCATTAAGTTAGTGCCAAATCACTGACATGCATCAGCCACACCTTACCAGGAAAAGGACTCTGTCCATACAGCATGCAGGACAATAAGCAGCTATGAAAAGCTATGAAAAGCCAGTGAGCAGGGAATACCCGCTCATAGATGGAACGGTTTGGATTAAATGCCATCCCAACAGTCCTTGACCCTTTATTGCCCTGATAAATCATTTACTTGGAAGCCTTTTTCCAAAATCCCCAAAGGTTCCCCCCACACTCACAATAAAACATGCTAATGAAAATTACACTTCATTCTTCCCTCCTTAGAATATGAGGTCCCTGGAGCAGGGAGCAGTTCTTTATCTGTGTTTGCATAGCACCAAGCAGAACCAGCTAATCCTGACTAGGGATGTTAGCAAGTAGTCGACTACTCGCTTCCCTCTCCACCGCTTGATGCCTCCGTGAGAGACAGCAAGTGGTAGGGGACAGGAGCTGGTGCTGGGGAGGAACTGGCTTAAAAGCTTCCCAGCGCTGTCTCCATGGTGCCACCTCCCCTCCTTCCCATGCCTCTATCAGAGGCAGTGGGGGGGATAGGTGAGGCTGAAGCAATACATGAGGCAGCGGGGGGAGGGGATATAGGTGAGGCAGTGAGGAGTTGGGCTTCTCCACAAACAGGGGCTCCTGCTACCAAGCAGCCCCTGTTCATGGCAGCCCAGACTGGGTGCGTGCAGGGGCTGCTCCAGTAGAAGCCCCTGGCCATGACCAGCCCTGGCTGCTGCAAAGAGGTTGGTGCTGGAGCAGCCTCTGTTCGCGGTGGACAGAGCTGGCCGGCGAGAATGGGCCACTGGACTCAGCATGAGTCAGGATGCTGGTCCAGGATGCTGCGCCTCTTTATTTTAAATGTAGTAAGAGCCTGGTGGCTGGGCTGCTCTGTCCCGACTCTAGCTGGCTCCTGGAGCTGCCCCCGCTGCGCCTCTGCACCTCAGTCCGTATCGATTAATTATGCAGTCGATACAAATTGTATCATCTACATGATTAGTCAGATAACCACAATTTAACATCCCTAATCCTGACTACAGCAAGGGCAGTTAAGGTGCCCAATTCACTGACATTCCGTGGGGGACTGAGTGCTTCTCCCCAGGTTTGCTTTGGAAAACCTCTTCCTCTATTATTATTAGACTCTTACTAGCAGGTTACAGACTAGTGCAGCGTTTCCCAAACTGTGGGCCGCGGACCGGTACCGGGCTGTGGGAAAAAAATACCGGGCCTCAGCATGCCTGGTGGCTGCCAGCAGGGCTGGCCTCAGGCCGATTCGGGCCCCGTCCCCCTGAACCTGGAAGTGCCGGCGAGTTACAGAGCCGGGGCCCTGATCCACCGATATGTGAAGCTGGATCTCTCCCCCGGCTCTGCCTGACCCTGGCCCCCCTGCGCGTCCTCCCACCCCGCCCTCAGAGCGTCCCCGCCGTGTGCGGCTCCTCCTCACCGCCTGCTGCTGCCCATGCACGGCGTTGCACATGGGCAGGGAGGACGCCCGGGCGTGATGTGAGGCCACGGCCCTGGATTTTAAAACTCTTCGGGGGCACGTGGCGGGGACACGCTGGCTCCAGGTTCGGCCTCCGGGGCCTGAGCGTGGCCTCCGGCCCCGCAACATGGGCAGAAGGACACGGGCTTGGGCGGCGGCGGCGGGGAGGCGAGGCGAGGCGCGGCAGCGGCAGGGGAAGGCACCAAGGGACAGGGTGCAGGAGAGAGAGAGACAAATGCCAGGGGGCCAAGTGCAGACAATGAGGGAAACAGCAGGAGGGGAGGTGTCAGTGGGAGGGGGGACAGGGAGATGCTGGGAGAGGAGAGGAGAGGAGAGGGGAAGGGCACTGGGGGCTGGAGGAGGAGGTGCTGGGAGAAGGCTTGAAAGAAGGAGTGGGCACAAGGAAGGCCAGGATGGAGCAAGTTATGTGTGAGGGCACAGAGGGGCAGGAGGGGAATGGGGCAGAGAGTGGTGAGGGGGTGGGTATTAGGGAAAAAGGGGGCAGGGGCAGTAAGGGAAGGGGGAGGCACCAGGAGGGCTAAGGGCAGGTGCAGCAGCCAGGAGATTCTAGGGGGGGGAGGAGGGGAGAGCTGGCCACCGGAAGCAGCACTGGCCGGGGGAATTGGGGCAGACTGGGGAGATTGGGGGGCCGGTGGAAGCAGGGCTGCCGGGGGGTGTGAGGTTGGGGGCAGGGAGCTGGCAGGGGAAGATCTGGGCGGAGTGGGAGAAGCGGCTGCTGGAAGGAGGGCTGGACACGGGCAGCAGGGCTGGCCAAGGGAGATTGGGAGGAGAAGCGGGGGAGAACTGGCTGCCCGGGAGGGGGTTGGGGGAAGTGGGGCTGGCCAGAGGCGCAGCAAGGGGAGCAGGGGGGAGGAATGAATCGTCCTGCAGGGAGTGGGACTGACCCGGCCATATATAGATCTTGGGGCGTTATCCCCGTTCCCCCTCCCCTCTGCAAAGCATGAGTTACTCTGGCCCGGGGATTCTATTGTCCTCCCCATACACATCCTCCCCTCGAGTAGTTGTGAACTATCTGGCTGGTAGACACACTCATACAGCCTGAGCACATTTACCAGCCAGGCAGCTCGAAACTACAAACTGATACAACTAGTAATAATACAACTTACCTACTGAGAAAATACCAGACATGTTATATGTCTGGTATTTTCTCAGTTTGTTTTTTATGTGTTTATATTTTTGGGCTGCAAAAAGCAGTACAGTGAACCCTCGTTTATCGCGGTAGATAGGTTCCAAACCCGACCGCGATAGATGAAAATCCGCGAAGTAGAAGTAGGATCCTCAAAGCCTCGGGGGAAGCCGGCGGGGGGGCATCCCAGGCGCGCCTGGGCTGCTCCCCCGCCGGAGCCCCTCCGCGGCTTTCAAAGCCTCGGGGGAAGCCGGCGGGGGGGCATCCCAGGCGCGCCTGGGCTGCTCCCCCGCCGGAGCCCCTCCGCGGCTTTCAAAGCCTCCGGGGAAGCCGGCGGGGGGGCATCCCAGGCGCGCCTGGGCTGCTCCCCCGCCGGAGCCCCTCCGCGGCTTTCAAAGCCTCGGGGGAAGCCGGCGGGGGGGCATCCCAGGCGCGCCTGGGCTGCTCCCCCGCCGGAGCCCCTCCGCGGCTTTCAAAGCCTCCGGGGAAGCCGGCGGGGGGGCATCCCAGGCGCGCCTGGGCTGCTCCCCCGCCGGAGCCCCTCCGCGGCTTTCAAAGCCTCCGGGGAAGCCGGCGGGGGGGCATCCCAGGCGCGCCTGGGCTGCTCCCCCGCCGGAGCCCCTCCGCGGCTTTCAAAGCCTCCGGGGAAGCCGGCGGGGGGGCATCCCAGGCGCGCCTGGGCTGCTCCCCCGCCGGAGCCCCTCCGCGGCTTTCAAAGCCTCGGGGAAAGCCGCGGAGGGGCTCCGGCGGGGGAGCAGCCCAGGCGCGCCTGGGATGCCCCCCCGCCGGCTTCCCCGGAGGCTTTGAAAGCCGCGGAGGGGCTCCGGCGGGGGAGCAGCCCAGGCGCGCCTGGGATGCCCCCCCGCCGGCTTCCCCCGAGGCTTTGAAAGCCGCGGAGGGGCTCCGGCGGGGGAGCAGCCCAGGCGCGCCTGGGATGCCCCCCCGCCGGCTTCCCTGGAGGCTTTGAAAGCCGCGGAGGGGCTCCGGCGGGGGAGCAGCCCAGGCGCGCCTGGGATGCCCCCCCGCCGGCTTCCCCGGAGGCTTTTTAAAGTTTTGGTAACCGCTACTTCGCGGTTCGACCATCGCGGATTCACGTATATACATAATGTAATGAAAAAAGTCCGCGAAGTCGTGAATCCGCGATAGTCGAACCGCGAAGTAGCGAGGGTTCACTGTACTGCAAAAAAAGGGTTCCAACTAAAGTAAAAAGTTTGGGAAACCCTGGTCTACCCAGCTTTCTGTCTGTCTTACAGTCCATTTATCCAATCCATATTCCTTAACTTGCTGGCAAGAATATTGTGGGTGACCGTATCAAAAGCTTTGCTAAAGCTGGCACTAGGGTGTTTTGGGAGGACCAGAAACTTATTTGAATATTCATCATTGATTAATGAATATGAAAATGAACATTGCCAGTCCTACAAAAGTTCGTGAATGGATTTACTGGTCCCCGTGTCAAAAAGTTTGGGAACCGCTGGACTAGTGGAAGCTCTTCAGTAGTTGGAGCTAATTTTTAATCCCTCTCCATGTTGTGTGTTCTAAAGAGAGGGGGATTGAAATGCAGGTTGGAGGTCCCATAAGCAGAGTTGACTTTCTGGAATCACTCTCCATGTCCGGGTCCTTGCCCACTGCTCCGAAGGGCAGTGCAAAGCAGCAGTGCCCCAGCATAAGCACAGGATAAGGGTTCTGTGTGAGCGCTCACCCTTCTATCTGCAAACGAGAGACTGCCTCTTGCTTCCTGATTTGCAACAGTGCAGAGCAAAAAGGGGACAGGGACAAATGACGCAGCAGTGTTGCCAACTCAAGATTTTATTATGAGTCTCATGATATTTGGTGTTTTTCTTAAAGTCTCAGCTCATAGATTCATCGTGTCACATGAGAATTTCAGCTTTAATTACTAAAAAGTAAATTTACATGTAACAAGCACACCCTGATATCTCAGAAACCAGTGAATACCCCCCCTCCACACACACACACACACACACACACACACACACACACAATATTTTTTTCAATCTTATGATTTCAAGTTTATGTAATTTTGCAGGAGCCTGACTTTTTGAGCAGGCATGTCTACAAACATAGGTTCAAGACAGGGCCTCAGGTTAGCTTCACATTGCCCTCTCAGGTCTTAATTCTGCTAGCAGTGCAGCAATGCTTTCCTAAATGCAGGATCTGGTCCTGTTGAATTTCTTGTCCGGCTCATAAGTTTTTACCAGGAGCTTCTCTGTAGCATTCTATAGCTATGCTGAGCAAGATTCACTGTCACACCAAGCCCAACCTGGGAGGGATGAATGCAAACTAAGCCTGGGAATAATCCTCCTGAAAAGTCCTTCCCTTCCATTTCTTGGATAGTCTGTTTTTAAGGCAGTGGTCAATGAGGGACTCCCACTTCCCTCAAAGATTGCAGAAGACTCACTGACTAGGAAGGAAACCCCTTCACTGTGGATTCACTTGAAGGCAGGCTTGGCAGGACTTCATCCTTGGCCACACTCCTGCAGCTCCCACAAAGGGCCCAATGCTGTAAACTGGCCCCTCCACGGAAGATCTGGTAGTGCATTTCAAGGAAAGAATAAACATCTTGTTCCGAAATATATCAGTGGCTAGCTCACTTTCTACTCACTGCAAACTCGACCAGCCGACTCACATTTCACAACCCCACCAGGGGCAGGAGACCTGTGGCCAGGTAGCGTATGGCGAGTTGGTTCACACAGCTCATAGCTGTTGTGTGGGATTCAACAGTCTGGGATATGGAGGTGATGGCGGGAAGCCAAACACTAAAGGACAAATAATCAATTCCATAGCAAAACACTTCCAAGTCCTCCTCACCTCTACACTTCAGCTCTGGCTGCTCACAGAAGGACCTCTCCCCCTGCAGGTAAGGTGTCTCTGGAAATTGCCCTCTTCCTGGGAAGGCCCAGAGCCTACTTTGGAGAAAGGCTGGGATGCATACCTGATTCACTCATTCCCAGAGGTCCTGTTTCCTGAAGGCATCGCTCTTCATCAGAGGCATGCATGGCAGGAAACACAACTATTGGCTTTGACTCAGTAGGGGTACGTCTAAACTACATGCCTCTGTCGCCAGAGGCATGTAGATCAGGCTACCGGACATAGGAAAATGAAGCAGCGATTTAAATAATCACCGCTTCGTTTAAATTTACATGGCTGCCACGCTGAGCCGACAAACAGCTGATCAGCTGTTTGTCGGCTCAGCGCGATAGTCTGGACGCGCGGGTGTCGACATCAAAGGTATTTGTCGACGACCCAGGTATGCCTCCTGGGATGAGGTTTATCTGGGTGGTCGACAAATACCTTTGATGTCGCCACCCGCGTGTCCAGACTATCGCGCTGAGCCGACAAACAGCTGATCAGCTGTTTGTCGGCTCAGCGTGGCAGCCATGTAAATTTAAATGAAGCGGCGATTATTTAAATCGCCGCTTCATTTTATGTCTGGTAGCCTAATCTACATGCCTCTGGCGACAGAGGCATGTAGTCTAGACGTACCCTAAGATTAGAGACAAGCACCCTTTTCTACCCCCATCAGTATGTGCATAACGTGAACTTCAGCATTGGTTTCAGAAGGAGTTAGCAGCCCCCTGGACAGGCATGCAGAGAGGGCCAGATTCTTCCTGCCAGGCATCTGATGCATACCCCACTTCACTTAAAATGTCGTGCTCACAAAATCAGACATACAAACACAGTTATCACACAGACCACCATTACTTCCTCCTTTTTACCAGATAACTATAAACGATGTACTTAAAGTTTAGTTTATGGTATACAAAACAGTATACACATTTTTGTATTTCTGACAGTTTAGTTTGTATTGACTTTGGTAGTTCTTTTTAAGGATCCTGTTGTAAAAATAGGACAATAGCTAGATGAATTGATGTACCCCTAGAAGACCTCTGAGTACCCCAGTGTTTGTGTATCTCTGGCTGAGAACCACTTCTCCAGGCCATAAAGAGGAGGAACTTGGAGGAATTTCCCACCATGGTGCTGTATAACACTGAGCTGGATTACTGGGTGGAGTTTCCCCTGAACACACAACATCTGTCAGAGACAGGATATTAACTAGATGGACTCTAAGGGCTACTTTATGTGGCCCCGCCACTCGGACAATGGTAGTGTGAAGTGCAGTGCATACTAGTATGTTGTGCTGTACCTGCCCCATGAGAACAGTGCTGGTGTGAACTGAACGGTACTTCTTTGTATTAACCCAGCTCTTTTTCATAAGACATACTTTTTCCCTTTGCTGTACTAGCAAGTTCTGCAATTCCAAACTGCAGGGCCATGTGTTCATAGCCTGGTTTCTTATTCCTGCTTTCTTATTTAAATCACGATGGGTGCATCTACACTGAACCTGAAGCTCAAAATAAGCTACGCAATTTGAGCTATGCAAAGTGTGTAGATAATTTCCAGTCAATTTCGAAATAGCTTATTTCGAAATTTGGCACTGTCTGCACAGCACTTGTTAAAAATTAAATCGCTATTCTAAAATGTCCCTTACTCCTCGTGGAATGATGTTTATAGGAATGTCAGAACCTGCTATATTTTGAAACAACAGGTGCACTCAAAAGATGTGGAATAATAGTGTTGCAGTGTAGACATAGCCTATGGCTACGTCTACAGTGGCCCCTTTTCTGAAAGGGACATGTTAATTTCACAGGTCGTAATAGGGAAATCCGCGGGGGATTTAAATATCCCCCGTGGTATTTAAATAAAAATGTCCGCCGCTTTTTTCCGGCTTTTAGAAAAGCCGGAAAAGAGCGTCTACACTGGCCCCGATCCTCCGGAAAAAAAGCCCTTTTCCGGAGGATCTTATTCCTACTTTGAAGCCGGAAAAAAGCGGCGGACATTGTAGACGAGCCCAATATGTTTAATGCTCTTCCTCCATCCATCCACCCCCTCCCTCTCTCTCTCCCTTCCCCCCCCCCCAGTCACTTAGGCTATGTCTACTCTTGGGCTATGTCTACACTGCCCCTCTTGTGCAAAAAATATAGCCTCTTGCGTGAAAACATATGCAAATGAGAAAGTGTGGAATACCGCCATGCCTCATTTACATAATTAATGAGGCTCAATTTTTGCACAAAATCCCCCTTTTGCGCAAGAGCCATTCTTCCTGAAAAAAAAAATGCGGAAGAATGGCTCTTGCACAAGAGGGGGGTTTTGCGCAAAAAAGGAGCCGTGTAGACAGCTCCTTTTTGAGCAAAAGCCTCTTGCGCAAAAATGGAGCCTCATTAATTATGCAAATGAGGTGTGGCGATATTCCACGCTTCGCCTCATTTGTATATGTTTTCACGCAAGAGGCTATAGTGTAGACATAGCCTTGCACTTTACTTTCTGGCTCAGGAGTATGAAAAAACACACCCTCTGAGCACAGCAGGTTACAGCGCTGTAAAGCGCCAGTATAAACTGGTTCCTAGCGTATTTAGCTACTCCCCTTGTGGGGTGGTTTACATAGCACTGGCAGCGCTCCTGCTGTGACTGTGCTTTAATTTTGGAAATGTAGACAAAGCCTTAATGCCCAGTAACTCCACTGGAGTCACGCCAAGGATGAATTAGATTCCCAGTTCTAGAGCATCACCTCTTAGGCTTTGTAGACACTGACAAGCTTTGTCAAGGAGAAGTGCCTTTTCTCAACAAAACTGCATGAGCATTCACACTGAAATGCAACTTTTGTCAGGAAAAACGGCCGTTTTCATCCACACACAAAAACTCCAGCTCCACAAGTGACTTTTGTCTTTTCCTCTCCCCATGTTGTTAATAAACAAGCAGCAGAGACACCTTGAGGGCATTTTGTCCCTGATTCTGGCCTCTAGGAAGTGGCCCACAGTTCCCAGGCAGCCGCTCTGGCCAGCAGTTTGAACTCTGCTGTCCTGCATCCCCCCTTGCAAGCCCTGCAAAATGTAAATCCTCATTTCCTGCTGCCTGAACCCCTCCCTCTCCCTACACATGTGCTAGCTCAGCGTACAGGGGTCTGAACAGCTGGAACTGAACAGACTCCTTGCCCCATACCCTGATCAGAGCCAACAGCTCTGCACTGGTCCAAACAGGGGAGCATTTGGTGCAACAGCGAGGCAGGGCACTTGGGCAGAAACATGAGACTACTGCATGCTGAACCAGCACGTGGAGGGAGGGTCTATGTTGCTCAGGCAGCAGGAAATGGGATTTACATTTTGTGAGGCTTGCAAGGGGGTGGGTGAGCAGTTGGTTATCCAGGCCATCCCTTGAGGGGCTGGGGGCAGGTTCTGGGGCAAGCCCAGAACCTGACCCTACCCCACCTCTTCCTGACACTGCTCTACCTCCACTCCACCCCTTCCACAAAGCCCCCTCCCTGAGAGACACAAGCTGGGCATTACCAGGGCTTGGCCACCCTGCTCTCATTGCGGCAAACTGCAGCTTTCTGACCCAGCTGGGAGATGGCGGCACAGCGGAGCAGAGCAGGCTGCTGGGTCACTCTGCTTTCCGTGGCTCCTGCTGCCGCAATGAGTGGGGGGTAACCCTTGCTGTTGCTCTGCAGCAGGTCCTGCAGGTATGCCCAAGGCTGCCCAGGGCCCCGCAGGCTAACTGCGATACAGGGGACCCTCCTATGGATGGGACGGTTCGCTGGTCACCTTGCTGCAGGGCTGCAGAGTTCAAACTGCTGACCAGAGTAGCTGATTGGGAATTGTGGGCCACTTCTATTGTGGGCCAGAGCCAGTGACAAAATGCCAGGTGCTGCATGTTTGTTGACCACACAGGGAGGGGGTGGGGAGAAGAGAAAAGACCCTTGTGGAGCTGGAAGATTTTTGTTCATTTTTCCCGAAATGGTTCCTGACAACAATCACGTTGCATGTGAATGTTCAGGCACTTTTCTTCAACAAAATATGCCTGTGTAAGAAGCCTTTGCTATACAGGACGTTGGACTCTTCTATTTCTCTTCTATTGCTGCTTTCACCCTCCAACTATCTTGGAGCTGGAAACAAGCTATTTCCTGTGTCTGACTGACTGCCACTTAATTGACATCTGACCCTGAAGTACAAGACAAGCTAAACAAAGCATGGGAGCCGGCCCCGGTGACATACGTGGGGGGGGGGGGGGGGGGGGGGGGAGCATCTGACGCCAAGCCAGTCGCCAGCTCCACAAGGGACTGGGCAGAAACTCCCCAAGGGGCAGCTGTCAATAACCTAAATGAGACTGTGCATTTGGAGATCAAAAGGAAAATCATAAGACCCAGAAAATACTGGCTAGAACCCTCTCCTCACCAGGGAGCTGGTCTGGCTCATAGCAAGGTGTCTGCCAGCAGTTGTTCCCAGCAATATAGAATCATAGAAAATTGGAACTGGAAGGTACCTCGAGAGGTCATCGAGTCCAGTCCCCTGCCCTCATAGCAGGACCAAGCATTGTCTAGATCAGGAGCGGGGAACCTCAGGCCTGGGGGCCTCAGCTCATGGTCCGTCCGTCCCCAGCTTTGGGGAGTCCGCAACGGTGCTTCAGCCCCCCTGCTGCCCTACCACTGCCCCCTGCTGCCCTACCTAGAGCACACAAAATCTACTAGGCTGGGCCCCCCCCGGCTCCAGTGTGAGGGCAATATGGGGAGTGTCTTTCTCCTTCTCAGTTGGGAGCCATGTCAGTGAGGGTTTTGTTTTGGTTTTGCTTTTGCTTCTCACTTGTGTGCAGCCCCCGACTGGTTTTTCTGTGGGACAGTGGCCCCCCAACTCAAAAAAGGTTCCTCACCCCGGTCTAGATCATCCCTGATAGATGTCTGTCTAACTTGCTCCTAAATATCTCCAGTGATGAAGATTCACAACCTCTGTAGGCAATTTATACCAGGGTTTAACCACCCTGACAGTTAGGAAGTTTTTCCGAAGGTCCAACCTAAGCCTCCCTTGCTACAGTGTAAGCCCATTGCTTCTTCTCCTATCCTCAGAGACCAAAGAGAACAATTTTTCTCCCTCCTTTTTGAGACATTCTTTTAGATACTTGAAAACTGCTATCACGTCCCCTCTTGGTCTTCTCTTTTCTAAACCAAACAAGCCCAATTCTTTCAGTCTTCCTTCATAGCTCATGTTCTCTAGACCTTTAATCATTTTTGTTACTCTTCTCTGGACCTTCTCCAATTTCTCCACATCTTTCTTGAAATGTGGTGCCCAGAACTGGACACAATACTCCAGTTGAGGCCTAATCAGTGCAGAGTAGAGCAGAAGAATGACTTCTCATCTTGCTCACAACACTCCTATTAATGTATCCCAGAACTTTTTTGCAACAGTGTCACACTGTGGACTCATTTAGCTTGTGGTCCAATATAACCCCTAGATCCATTTCTTCAGTACTTCTTCCTAGACAGGCGCTTCCCATTTTGTATGTATGGAACTGATTTTTCTTTCCTAAGTGGAGTACTTTGCATTTCTCCTTATTGATCTTCATCCTGTTTACCTCAGACTAGTTCTCCAGCTTGTTCAGATCATTTTAGATTGTGACCCTAACCTGTCATGAAGGTAATTGCCAGAGGCCAGCTTCAGACAGCTGCAGCTACTTATCACGGGTGGGGTACCATGGAGCAATTGGCCCAATGGTATGCTACTGCCAGGGAGATGACAGTAACCCAGTGGGCAGGGCTGAGTCCTTTAGCCTCACAAGCATTGTCAGTGAATCATCCTCTTACAGCCATCTCTGTCTCTTTTTGTGCTTCCATGTGGCTAGTCTGCTCTCATCAATTACTGTCTGGGTGAAGCGTGTGGCTTTGTTCCAGAAACAATACACCAGTTCCCATAAAAGACCCTAGCTTAGGTGAGTCCCTGCTTATATGGAGTACACAGTGTACTCCGCCCCAGTAAGATCACCGGGCTGCAGAGCACAGTGGTGCGTAGCTCTCATGCACAGCACTAGCATCTTCCCAGCCCTTCTCAAACACTGAACTCTCCCCGCCACCCAATGAAAAAGGCGGCGTTGCTATTCCCCTAGGGAACCAGCACTATGGCTGCAAAACCAATCTCAGTGGACCCATCAGCAAAACTGCCTCTGACTTCAATGGGAGCAGGATTTGGTCCTGCTACACTCCAGCTCCTGCGGCGGTAACCCACTCTGCAGGTGCTCTCACATGATGCTCATGCCTTTATAGTGGAAGCTCCTCAGGGTAAGAATCTGGCCCTTGCCCTGCACAGGTCTGGAGCTGAGCGGCAGAGAGGCATAATACAACTCCCAAACAGCATGGTAGGAGCTGCGTGTTCCAATGTGCTGAGCGGCTCTCACATTCCTGAGGAAATTCACTACACATAAAACTGAGTGAAACGTAAACAAGGCCTAACTGTAGCTGATTAGCTAGGATTGATCCTACAGTGACCTCTGATGAGGCTTGTATTTACATTAACTACCCTGCTAATGGCACTAATGCACTTATATCATTGCACTCTCTCCATTTCAGGACTATAAATTAGAACAGTAACTGTCACTGGTGGCAGGCCTCAGCCTACTAATGAGTCTGTGCCAAGTGCCTTCCAGTGTCCTCCCCTTCCTTTCAGGGCGGTGGTGGTGGTGGGGGTGCTGGATTTCAATGATAGGGTGACCCCGAGGGAAGGCCCAAGCAGTACGTGAGGTAATTTTCCCCAAGCCTCACTTTATCAGCACACTGGGCCATAAGAGGAAGTGAGTTCAGCCAAAAGTTTGTCTAAACACGGTGTGTTTTATGCGAAAAGACGCTCAGATCTCCTCCCTTTCCCAGGCAAATTCTGACAATTCCAAGGAAACCTTCCACTCTCCTTTCTCTTACTGGGGAAGGTAGAGGAGGGAGTTTGCTGCATGGACAGGAATCACAGGGTGTGTTTCAAGCTTCCTGTAAGAGCCCAGTCCAGTCCAGAGTGCCAACTCCCAAGGGGCAAAAAATCATGGGGCAGGCTCCCAAAATTGGCTTAAAAATCATGAGTTTTTTTCTAAGGTTTTTTATCTTTTGGTTTTTGAGCCTTTGAGATGCACTCAAAATCATTTTCCAAGCTTTTTTTCTGCAATCACGAGGATTGGGTTTTTGGTTTTTTTCATTAAAGCTCAGACTTTCATTTAATCATGTGTCTCCAGGTCCTGGGGTTTTAAGAAAAGCATCAATTCTCATGAAAGTTGGCAACACTACATGAAATCCTGGTCTCATGGAAGTCAAGGAGAGTTTTGCCTTCAACAAAGTCATGATTTCACCTAGGAGTAATGTGTGTCCATATGATTTGCCCATTACCTAAGGTCGGGGCAGCAATAGACATTTGGACATTTATTAATGATGATGCCTTCAGTATTTCCTGGGGCTCTGAGCTAAGTGGGATAGGGAAGGCAATAAAGAGTCCACCTGATTTTGTGCTCTACAACAGAACTCCATCTGCTCCACAAGCAATCCAAAAACACCCCAAAGTGCAGGATGGGAACAAGGAGAAAGTGCTACAATTTAATCACACTTTGCAAAACAGAACTATGAAGGAGCAGCTATCAGTGACCCTTCCACATAAAAAAGGGCTGAATGTGGATAGTGCTCATAGTGCAGTCATGCAAAATGCAATCCTTCCAAAACACAAATGGGTGAATACACCTCAGTCCTGGAGGATGGATCTACCAATGGCCATTATCCAAGCTGGTCAAGGAAGCAATCATAGAATCATAGAATAATAGGACTGGAAGGGACCTCGAGAGGTCATCGAGTCCAGCCCCCCGCCTTAAAACTCCAGCTGCCAGAAGCTGGGACTGGTAACAGGAGATAGTTTGCTCAAAATTGCCCTGTTCTGTTCATTCCCTCTGAGGCATTTGGTATAGGACTCTGTAAGGAAAGGTGGACCATGTGTCTGACCCAGAATGGCTGTTCTTCTGACCCACAGCATCCCATGCTATTTATTCAGGTGTGCTGATGCAAAGCTCTGCTGATGGACCCAACCCTGCTCTGCAGAATCCCCTACTAATCAGCTGTGTCTACACTGGAGTGATTTTGCGCAAAAGTGGCCGCTCTTGCGCAAAAACTTGCTGCCTGTCTACAATGGCCGCATGTTCTTGTGCAAGTAAACTGATGTTCTACTGTATGAAATCAGGGCTTCTTGCGCCAGAACTCTGATGCTCCTGCTCAGGAATAAACCCTTTTGCGCAACTATTCTTGCGCAAGAGGCCAGTGTAGACAGGCAACTTGAATTTCTTGCGCAAGAAAGCCCTATGGTTAAAATGGCCATCAGAGCTTTCTTGTGCAAGAGAGCATCTACACTGGCATGGATGCTCTTGCGCAAAAGCACATGCCAGTGTAGATGCTCTCTTCTGGAAGAGTTTTTGCAGAAGAACTGTTCCGCAAAAGTTTTTGTGTGAGAATGTGCCAGTGTAGACGTAGCTATCCAGTCTAAATCTTCTCCTAGCTAGTGCACTAATGTGCAACTGCTGCCAACAAACCCACCTCCACACCCTGCATATTGGCACCTACCTTATTTGCTTTCCTCTGTGACAGACACAGACCACCTGGCTGCTGCACACAAATGGAAGGACATTCTCTCTTCCCTGAGTAAATAGGCCCCAGCCTAGTGTAGAATAATCAGTCAGGCACCTGATGCCAATTAAAAGCTTGCTGGAAGCAGCAGGCTCATCAGAACACCTGCAGCCCATTATAGCCTACTGGAGCTTGTTTTTAAGGTAGGGAGGGAAGTAGTGCCAGCTCTAAAAGCGAGCAGGTGAATTGTGTTTGTGAACTGAGGGCTGCAAGCAAGACAGAGTGCCATGGAGGAGCAGGACAGACTTGCTCAAGAACCAAAAGAAAGATACTGGGAGGGATCATTTGGAGAAGCGGCCCAGAGAAGAAGCTGCTAAATTGGGAGTAAAAGAAACTTCATCTGTTGCTGCTGCCTTAGGGTCCTATGTTCCTAGTATGGAACCTGGAATAGCAGGTGGTCCTGGATTCCCCTCCCCATGCCACTACAGAGTTTCCCTGTGAGAGGGGAAATCAGGACTACAGAGGGGTTTTTGTCCCAAACTGTGAACTAGCCTATGATGACAGAAGGCTGTGACCCTTGTCTCTAGAAAAAGAAGAGGGTGTATGGAGGATCACAGCGAGCCTCTGAGGCAAGAAGGACAGGGCATGGTTGGAGCTTTGCTACACCTCTTAGAAGGATTCTGTTTGTGGGGTCTGTTGGGTGGGCTCCTTTCCCAAAACAAAGATCCCATTTATTCATGTGCACGTGCAAATGCCACTAGCAATCAAATACCAAGGAAAATGACCAAAACAACTCATGGAGTGAGTCTTACCCACGAAAGCTGATGATGACCCTATATATTTTTTGTTGGTTTCTAAGGTGCCACAGAAACTCATTGTTTTTAAAGCGACCCCTCTGAGACTTCAAAGCAACCCAGAAAGTAGATGTCATTCTAAGTCCAAGGGGCCTCTGAAGTTGGCCATGAGTTACCAGCTGTTTCCTAGATCCTGGAGAATGCAGAAACGAGGGCAGAATCTCAGGGAAAACTGGAAAGAGCTTGTTTTTCACAGATACAGACTGGTTGCATCTTCCCCTTCCTCACAGACTTTCATGGAATAATAATGCTCCAAGGAGCTGTGCGGACATCAAGAACCGGCTTCAGACACCTTAACCCAAACCCTTTACTCCCAGCGAGTAGTGCCCTACTCTGAGCAGTCACAACGAACCCAATGGACAAAATCTGAGTCCTGGCTAATTAACCCTCTTCAAATCCCTCATTATCAGGGAAACTAGAACATTGGTGAAGTGACTTGCCCCCGGCCACACTATATAGTTTCGGGGCCATCCCTAGACGTGTTGGTGCTCTACTTGGCCCCCGTGAGGGGGCAGTTGGGCCCAAGGGCTGCAGGAGAAGGGCAGGGAAGTAGCCGAGTACAGGCCCACTCCCGCACTCACTGGCAGTAGCAGGAAGCTAAGTGACCCAGCACTAGGCCTGCTCCTCTCTCTCGGCTCCCAGCCACATTGTATGGGAGAGGGGACTTAGGGGAAGGGGAGGGACCCCCCCCAAGTGGAAGTAGAACAACGCAGCTGGGAGCTAGCAGAGGTGATACAGGCCCAACCAAGCCTCCCTAAGGAAGGCCCTGGTGGGCACAGCCCATAGGGGCAGTGGGGCCAGCTATTGGAACCTGCAATGTTGCATACCGCAGCACACAGCTGCCTAGGGCACTGCACCATTTGGGGCAATTTGGTGTCCCAAATGTCTTGGTATGCTACACAGCTGCATATTTTGTGTACTGGTAGGCCTAATCTTGTGTAGTTTAATGGCAGAGCCATGACCAGAACCTGGGACCTTCCGTTCTCCCCACCTTCTGTTTATACTGCCAGGCTATGATGTGTTTCTTGCTCAGAATACTTGACCCCATGTCCTTAACAGTCACTAGCAAAACTCCCACTGACTCCAGCTTCATAGAGGAGAAGTTTATCAGGTGATGAGCTTTCGTGGGCCAGACCCACCCCCACCAGCTTTTCTTAATGCCTCTCGACCAAGGGCTCTGGTGAAGGATTTGGGGAACGCTGCCTCCCTGCTGTGTTAATAAAGCACTGTCCCATCCCATGTCAGAGACTGTTTTCATTGTGATTACGTGAGTACATGCATCAATTCAGTCTCAGCTAGCAAAAATGTCCATAGAAAGTAAACATGTCAGGGCACAAGCAAGCCCAGTGACGAAACTCTAGATCCAAATGAGTATTCATGGCATGCATCCAGATCTACTTGTCTGAGGCGCGCGGCCTACACTGTAATTCAATCATAATTAGAGAGCAGGTCAATTTGTTTCCAATGTCCCCCTTTCCCATCTCATCCTTCTCTGCCTTTCCAAGGCTGTCACTCTGTGTTCTGCTTGGGGCTGCGGTGGTGGTGGTGGAGGTGGGCGGGGACTCTGTGCACCTTAAAATTCAAGTGATGCAGATAAACCTCAAAGAAACATTATTCCCTGTTTATAAGTAGATGATTGTTAACACCTGAATTGATCACAGCACTATGTAAGCTAGAGTCATTAAGAAGTACTCAAAACTCCACTGTGCAGCACATTACAAGGGGCTGGTAATGCAGGAATGTAAACACAGCTCTGCAATGCAGGAATGTTTCTTGTCACCTCCGTCCCCTTGGCATTGCTCTGGAAATAACAGCCAACACTTGTTATCCTGAACCCTGAAAACTTGCAGATATTGCAGATGTCAGTGCAGATATCCTCAGCTCTTTTTTTACTGATACAGCTGCAGATCTGCACAGAGCTCTCTCAATAGTGCCTTCAGTCCTTTGAAAATGACAGCCAAAGAGCAGATATGTCACGTGCCATGTACAACGGGTGCTTGTAATATGTTGCAGGTATATAATCTGCAAGGACAACACCCACCAGCAGTCCCTCCTTTCTTTACTACTTGACCTGATCCTGGCAGGCTTGCTTAGCACAGCTTTAGAACAGGCCCTTCATCTGAATGTGAAGTTTTAGCATTCATGAAATCAAGAAGTTAATTTGATAGCATAGTCAGTCTATACAAAACTCTCATAGAATCACAGAGATGGAAGATACCTCAGGAGGTCATCAAGTCCAGCCTCCGGCCTAAGGAAGGACCAATCCCTATTAAATCAAGCCAGCCAGGGCTTTGTCAAGCCAAGATTTAAAAACCTCTAGGGATGGACATTCCACCCCCTCCCTAGGGAACCCATTCCAGTGCTTCACCACTCTCTTAGTGAAACAGTTTTTCCTAATATCCAACCTGGACCTCCCAGACTGTAACTTGAGACCCTTACTCCTTTTTCTTCCATCCTCCACTACTGTGAACAGTCTTTCTCCTTCCTCTTTGGAACCTCCCTTCAGGAAGTTGAAGGCTGCTATCAAACCCCCCCCTCCCTCTTCTCTTCTGTGGACTAAACAAACCCAAATTCCTCAGCCTCTCCTCATAGGTCTATCCCCCTAATCATTTTGGTCACCCTCCGCTGGACCCTCCCCAATGTGTCCACATCCTTTCTAGCACTGTTACTTAGCAAGTTGGTCCCCAGCCTGTAACAATGTTTGGGATTCTTCCGTCCCAAGTGCAGGACTCTGCACTTCTCCTTGTTGAACCTCATCAGATTTCTTTTGGCCCAATCCTCTAATCTGTCCAGGTCACTCTGGACCCTATCCCTGCCCTCCAGCATATCAACCTCTCTCCCTAGCTTAGTGTCATCTGTGAACATGCTGACGATGCAATCCATCCCCTCCAGGTCATTAATAAAGATGTTGAACAAAACCAGCCCTAGAACCAATCTTTGGGGCACTCCGCTAGAAACTGACTGCCAACCTGACATCGACCCATTGGGCTCGAAAGCTGGGCCTAGACAGCTTTCTATCCATCTTACAGTCAATTTATCCAATCCACATTCCCTTAACTTGCTGGCAAGAATATTGTGGGAGACCGTATCAAGAGCCTTGCTAAAGTCAAGGTATATCACATCCACTGACTTTCTCATGTCCACAGAGACAGTTACCTCATCGTAGAAGCTAATCGGATTGGTCAGGTACGACTTGCCCTTTGTGAATCCATGTTGACTATTCCTGATCACTTTCCCCTCTTCCAAGTGCTTCAAAATGGATACCTTGAGGATCCCCTCCATGATTTTTCCAGGGACTGAGGTAAGGCTGACTGATCTGTAGTTTCCTGAATTGTCCTTCTTCCCTTTTTTAAAGATGGGCACTACATTTGCCTTTTTCCAATCATCCGGGATCTCTCCAGATCTCCACGAGTTTTCAAAGATAATGGCCAAAGGCTCTTCAA
Organism: Pelodiscus sinensis; assembly: GCF_049634645.1. NCBI lineage: Eukaryota > Metazoa > Chordata > Testudines > Trionychidae > Pelodiscus > Pelodiscus sinensis. Next base: position 6,987,271 of record NC_134730.1, on the reverse strand, counting down.
TGACATTTGCCAACTCCCTCCGTACCCATGGATTTGTGTGTGTTTAGCTTTTCTAAATAGCTCCTAACCTATTCTTTCTCCACCATGGGCTGTCCACTACCTTCCCGTACTGCGTTGTCTGGTGCATTAGTCTGGGAGCTGACCTTTTCTGTGAAGACAGAGGCAAAGAAAGCATTGGGTACTTCAGCTTTTCCCACAAGATCTGTAACTAGTTTACCTCCCTCATCCAGTAAGGGCCCCACACCCTCTCTGATCACCCTCTTATTGCTAACATGCCTGTATAAACCTTTCTTGTTACCCTTCACATCTCTTGCTAACTGCAATTCCAAATGTGCTTTCGCCTTCCTGATAACTTCCCTGCATCCTCGAGCAATATATTTATACTCCTCCTTAGTCATCTGTCCAAATTTCCACCTCTTGTAAGCTTCCTTTTTGTGTTTAAGCTCACCAAGGATTTCCCCAGTAAGCCAATCTGGTCACCTACCATATTTGCTTTTCTTACTGTCCATCGGGATGGTTTCTTCCTGTGCCTTTAATAAGGCTTCTTTAAAATACTGCCAGCTCTCCTATACTCCTTTCCCCTTCAAGTAAGCACCCCAGGGAATCCTGTTCATCAGTTCTCTGAGGAAACTAAAGTCCAGGGTGTGTATTTTGCTACTCTTATTTCTTCCTTTGGTCAAGATCCTGAAATCTACCATCTCTTGATCACTGCTTCCCAGGCTGTCACCCACCTCTACTTACCCTTCTAGTTCCTCTCGGTTTGTGAGCAGCAGGTCAAGCTGCGCATGGCCCCTGGTTGGTTCTTTCAGCACTTGTACCAAGAAGTTATCCCCAACATTCTCCAAAAACTTCCTGGATTATCTGTGTACTGCTGTATTGGTCTCCCAACAGATGTCAGGGTGATTAAAGTCCCCCATGAGAACCAGAGCGTGTGATCTGGAAGCTTCTCTCAGTTGTCTGAAAAAAGCCTCATCTACCTGATCCGGTGGTCTATAGCAGACACCAACCACAACATCACTCCTGTTGCTTCCACCTCTAAACTCTACCCTTACACTTTTCCTACAGCTTCTTGGCTTTGCCTGAAAATCCCCCAGCATTTTCTGTCCTGGCTCCTTAAGACACCTTCTAATGCACTTCACAGCAGAGGAACAGAATCTGCTGTGCTAGTACAATCCTACGAACAGTTATGCGAGTGAACTTCAGTTTTGAAAAAACTTAAAAAACAACAAATAGTCCTGCAGCAGTTTAGAGACTAACAAAACATGTAGATGGGATCATGAGGCCCAACCCACTTCAGATGAATGGAGTTTACGGGGTCCAAGTTCCAAATAAAGAGAAGGGAAAGAGGGGATGGGGAGGTAAAAGAAAGGGAAAAATGGGAAGTGTCAATTAGAGTTTCCATGCTAAATGAAGCTGATAGAGAAGGTTCTAAGTACTCTTAAGTCGGTAATGAAATAGTGGATTTGAGGCAGCAAGGGATGGGGAGCAGGAGCCAGTGCTGGGAGGGTGGGTCTCTGCAGTGCCCTCTTCCCCTCCTCGCACCTGCCTGTGTGCCTGGCTCTTTCTACATTTAAACTGCAGAGCCACAATGGAGCTAGATCCTAGACCTGGCCTGAGCCAGGGCTGGGAAGCCTTCCCTTATTGACTAATTGCATAAGATTAGTGAATTACCCACCTCTTAACATCCTTATTTTGAGCTGCAGCAGGTCCCCACCAGTACAAACGCAGGCCTCTCCAAAGCAGACTGAAAACTGTACAATGGTGTTTTGCCATTTGTACAACTGGGGACTATGAGGAACTCCAAAGACTCATTTTCAGCTGGGACCTAAGAGTTTTAATAAAAGCCTCCGAAGGGATGACAAGCTAAAATGCTAACGCAATACAACATCCAACCCACCCACTCATCAACCCTGCAAAATCCCTCCTGGCTTCAACCAGATTTTATTTCAGTGGCCAAGTGTGGCTTTTACCATGGAAGAAGACTGATGGGCCTTTCCCCACATTGAAGGAAAATAAAGTCATAGGCAAAGTTAAGAACCGAGCCATTGAGGACACCCTTCTTGTTAGCTGTGTGTTATATATTTACATTTTCCTATGTGTATAATTCATTAGTTATGGTGGCTTGAATGGTACTTTGGTCCACAGAGGTGAGCCAGCTCCTCTGACAGAATTTTGGCTTTTGGCTTTATCTTGGTCTACCTTCACCCCAAGAAAGGAGGAAACTCAATGGTTTTGCATGCAACCCTGGAAAAATCCAGACAACTCTTGCTCAGACCAGGGCAATGAATGGACTGTTTAAATTCCTAAAAGAAAGTAGCCCCCTTCCCCAATTCCCTTCTTTAAACACTATGGCAGATGGAACAAAGACTGGTTCCAAGAAAGACTTAACACAGGCTCCAATCCAACAAGAGCTGCTTCTTCCATTTATAGCCATGTTCATTCCAGCTTGTGTGTGTGTGTGCGCGCGTGCGGCAGAACAGTGAAGAACACAATTGGCCAATTGTCAAGTTATCTTGTTTGATCACAATGAAGTTTGATGTTCCCAAAACAAAGCACTCTCTGCACAATCTTAATTTAGTGCTTTGCTTCATCTTAAATGGCTTATTGCACTGGCATGTTACCCAACCTATCCTGTATTGTCAAGCAGCAGCCAACAGCAACATCAGGCTTAGGCAAGATGAAAGATCTATAAATAGTTGTAAAGGTAATTGTTCAATCTGAACAAGCCAATTCTTATTCTACTTTTATCAACAGCTGAAGTGTCCCACTGGTAGAACTGCACTGAAGTCTGAGTTAATAACCAACCCATACTGAAGGGGAATTTTTGCCTTATCTCTGCCAAGAGAACTGATTTTTTTTATCAGCCTACAAGAATATCTGCTAAAATGAGTGAACCTGTGGAAAGCTAAGAGTGAGGAAGCGGGGATCATGTCTCAAGAGTGACTGTGTCCATTATCAAGAGCTAAGTAGGATTTTCCATAGTGCGTGGATGGTAGTAGATAGGCTCTGCTTCTTTACCCCCTTTCACCTGGTGTAATACACATAGTAGGAGCTGATTTTCATTGACTCTGTCAGAGCACAGTAGAACCTTAGTATAACTGAGAACCAGATCCGCAGTGCTTCATTTTTCATGCCCACTGTGCACGAGTGTAAATGATAACACAAGGTGCAAAGCTATGGAAGGTCTGGCATCTAAGAATGCTGCCAATTCTCTTGGGGTATGTCTACACTGCACACTAAAGCCAGGCTCTGCCTCAACTTTGGGCCCACTCTCCCTTTCCAGCCACACACAAATCAGTCTGACTCAGGTCAGCAAGCACTCAGAAGGAAACCTAGGTCCTAGGACTCTGCTAGGAAGGGTCAGTCAGAGTCCTACTGGGACTCAAGTCCAAGTCCTGTCATTTTGCAGTGTGGACACAACTCAAGCTACAGAACCAAGTCAAAAGGGCTTCCTAGTGCCATGTGGATACATTAGCCTCGCTTTGAGACCTGGGCTCAGCAACTGTAAACCCAGGCTTACAATTGAGTGTGGTCTTGGAAATGCCAAGTCCACAATCCCAGACGCCCTCTAGCTAGGCTTACTGGGCGGTGCCGCCATCTTCTAAGTCTGCAAGCAGCCAGTGCCCCAGCCTGGTGTGATCACAAGCTGTACTGGTGAACACTGAGGCCTTGACCCCTTGGAGTCTTTATAAATCCAAAGTGCACACATCCTCCTTGGAAATTCTTGAAAGCAACATCATGCTGATGCATACAAAATAAAAATAAGAGAGAGCCCTTTAGGTCCACCCCAGTTGAGGATGGTCCCTCCAGTGCTGAGTCCAGTTCAGCTTTAAAGAACTGAAACAGCAGAGCTCCCACCACTTTGTTTGGGAGACTCTTCCACAGTGCAATTGATCTCCCCGCTGGTGAGATCACCCGTTTCACTGAAGACCCACAGGGACTTGCACTGGGGCAAACAAATTCCTTCTTTTATCCGAGCTTGGCTGACTCAGAAATGAGAGGAGGAGACATTGAATCTGCTAAAACAAGGCAATAAATCCAAAGTTTGGATGTGAGTCACAATGGAAAGGAGGGGCTGATTTGAAAGAGGGGGGAAGTCTGCCATGTCAAACAATATTAATAACATCTTGAGTCAGTAATGAGGCCTCACTGGCGAGCAATCACACCCCTATTTAATGCTCTGTATCTTGGGTTAATCATACTAGACCCTCTCTGTCCAAATATAGCTCCTTATCCCTCCCCATGTTGGCTTGCAGGACTGATAATTGACTTCAGAGCCTTCCATCCCTAGGTCGCTAGCAACCAAAGTTATTTACCACCTGGGGCCGGGTGAAATGAGTTCGTCAGCAGACAGGCAGGCATCTGTGTCAGAAAAACCACCCAGCACCTTCATTTGCTGAATGACCCATTTCCTGTTGCCACTCCAGAGCAAGGTCAAGGAACACTGGCAGAGGTGGAGGGGGACGCTTCCGTTAAGCCAGGGTGGGCAATAATTTTTTGCCGGGGCCACTAAAGAAATTTCTTGACTTTAGCAAGACTTTTGATACAGTCTCCCACAATATTCTTGCCAGAAAGTTAAGGGATTGTGGATTGGATAAATGGATGGTAAGATGGATAGAAAGATGGCTAGAAGGCCGGACCCGCGGGTAGTGATCAATGGCTCGATGTCAGGATGGCGGTCGGTTTCTAGCGGAGTGCCCCAAGGTTCGGTTCTAGGACCGGTTTTGTTCAATATCTTTATTAATGATCTGGATGAGGGGATGGATTGCACCCTCAGCAAGTCTGCGGATTACACTAAGCTGGGGGGGGAGAGGTAGATACGCTTAAGGGCAGAGATAGGGTACAGAATGACTTAGACAAATTGGAGGATTGGGCCACAAGAAATCTGGTGAGGTTCAACAAGGACAAGTGTAGAGTCCTGCACTTGGGACGGAAGAATCCCAAGCATAGTTACAAGCTGGGGACCAACCGGTTAAGTAGTAGTTCTGCAGAAAAGGACCTGGGGGTTACAGTGGATGAGAAGCTAGATATGAGTCAACAGTGTGCCCTTGTAGCCAAGAAGGCTAATGGCATATTAGGTTGCATTAAGAGGAGCATCTCTGCAGATCCAGAGATGTCATCATTCCCCTTTATTCGGCTTTGGTGAGGCCGCATCTGGAGTATTGTGTCCAGTTCTGGGCCCCCCACTACAAATAGGATGTGGACGCATTGGAGAGGGTCCAGCGGAGGGCAACCAAAATGATTAGGGGGCTGGAGCATATGACTTATGAGGAGAGGCTGAGGGACTTGGGTCTGTTTAGTCTGCAGAAGCAAAGAGTGAGGGAGGATTTGATAGCAGCGTTCAACTTCCTGAAGGGAGGTTTCAAAGAGGATGAAGAGAGGCTGTTCTCAGTAGTGACGGATGGCAGAACAAGGAGCAATGGTCTCAAGTTGTGGTGGGAGAGGTCCAGGTTGGATATTAGGAAAAACTATTTCACTAGCAGGGTAGTGAAGCACTGGAATGGGTTACCTAGGGAAGTAGTGGAGTCTCCATCCCTAGAGGTGTTTAAGTCTCGGCTTGACAAAGCCCTGGCTGGGTTGATTTAGTGGGATTGGTCCTGCCTAGAGCAGGGGGCTGGACTTGATGACCTTCTGAGGTCTCTTCCAGTTCTATGATTCTAAGATACTTCCAGGTTCCTCACCCCCCAGACAATGACTGATCTGGGGGTGAGAGAGTGCCTTTGCCCCACTCCACATTCCCACTAGGTGCCCATGCCCCTGGCATGGGAAGAGACTTCCCCATGCTCCTCTGCCCCTAGGCTAAATAGGGCCTGGGGGCAGGGAAGCGCTGCAAAGCCTCCTCCGCTATGCCCCCACCCTGCGAGCAGCGCTTCAAAACTTCTAATTGGCCTGGGGGTAGAGGATCTCCAGGGCCTCTGTGGACCATCCGCTTGGCAGGCTGGATCCGGCCCGCAGAGGCCCTTTTGCCCACGCCTGCGTTAAGCTATACCTGTTTGGGGGCAGAGGAAAGAGTTTCCTCTGTTGTCAAGCTCATGTTGCTTTCAAATTGTGTGCAACCTCTGTAGCGAGACAGGCCCCTCTCCCTCCTTGTACTCTCTCCCCTTTTCTCTCTTTCCAAATAACTGGCGCTGCAGGGTTTCCTTTTTTCCAGATTATCTCATATTTGGCCCGTTTCATATACACAATTTGGATGTAGTGCGTTTTTCATTCCCAGCCCCCTCACTGCTCTCCCTCTCTCCGATAGCTCTGGCTGTAGGCTCGCACATGCATGCACACACAACCTAACCCCAATGTGTCAGCTGGTTTGAAGGAAATGTTTCCCCACAGTTAATCTCTGAGTGTGGTTAAATTGCTGTGCAGCTCAGGGACTTGGAAAGGATTACTCACTGCTTACCCACACATCCCAGGCCTTTTCATTTTGGGTAGAACTGCTTTGTTTATTGTCTTTAAATCTCTTTAACTCCCCTTCCCCTCCCCCACCCTTACAACTAGGCCAGAGAGCCACATCCCAACAGGGCCTTGATAAAACAGACTTGGTGTTTGATGAGCACATTCCACCTCTCCATCCCAAACCTCTCCCAGTGAGGAGAGCCTCAGGCACCAACACCTCCCCCAGACCAATGGGCCCCTCTTCTCAGTGGGGCCTCCTGATAGGGCCTTCCTCACAGGAACCTCCTCCTGACAGTGAAGCATACACCTTGGGCAAAAGGCCTCTTTCTAAGGATGTCACTCCCACAGAGAGTGTCAGAGTTTGCTTCACTGCGCAACTGCAGCCTCCATCTAAGTACAACCTGGGGGTGGAGAAGGAAGGAGCCAGGACCAGAATGAGAGAGAATTCACGGACTAGGAAAACGTTTCTAGGCTCCTGGAGCATCTACGCTGAGTGTTTATGACCTGATCCAGGGAAACAGCCTTAGTGGATAAGCACAATATAAGTACGCGGAGAGGACAGGGAGCAAGAGAAGGAGCCTTTCTTCTCCAGTCACCAGCTCCAATCCAGTCCACTTCAATAGTGGCAGAAAGCTTTTCCCATCTGGAAGTGGTTCAATGGCCTATCATAAGTAAGCCGGAGTTCCCTCAATGTTCTCAGCAGGGAGGCCAATCATTGAACAGTCATGGGAAGCTGCACTACTGGCCTATCCTTCACCTGCAGAAAAGGTCTTTGGAGCAGAGGATATAGTGGAAGGAGTGGAAGAGACTCCTCCGTCATTGCCTGTCCTGTAGCTATTTGTAGCTAACTAGAAACATAGAATCCTAGGGTAGGAGACCTCAGGAGGCATCAAATCCAACCTCCTGCCCAAAGCAGGACCAACCCCAACTAAATCATCAGAGTCAGGGCTTTGTCAAGCCGGGACTTAACCTCTAGAGATGGACATTCCATCACCTCCCAAGATAACCCATTCCAGTGCTTCACCACCCTCCTAGTGAAATAGTTTTTCCAAATATGCAACCTAGACCTCTCCCACTGCAGCCTGAGACAATTGCTCCTCGGTTCTGTCATCTACCACCACTGAGAATAGCCTCTCCCCATCCTCTTCGGAACTTCCTTCCAGGCAGTTGAAGGCTACTATCGAATCCTGCCCTCCCCTCATTCTTTTGGTCCGTAGATTAAGCAAGCTCAAATCCCTCAGCCTCTCTTCATAAAGCCATGCGCTCCAAGACCCTAATCATTTTGGTTGCCCTCCGCTGGGCTTTCTCCAATACGTACACATCATGCTTTTTTTTTTTTTAAAGGGGGGGGCACAGAACTGGATGCAATACTGTAGATGTGGCCTCACCAGTGCCAAATAAAGGGGAATAATGACTTCTCTAGGGGTATGTCTACACTACTCCGCTAGTTCGAACTAGGAATGAGGAGTACAGCTAGTTCGGATTAGGAAGCCTAATCCGAACTAGCTACTCCGTGCCGCGTGTAGCCGCGTGGCACAGGGTTCGAACTAGCCGGCATTTAAAAATGGCGCCGTCCGGCTTCATGCAAATGAAGCCCGGGAAATTCAAATCCCGGGCTTCATTTGCAATTGCGGATGACTACATTACCCCTGCTAGTTCGAACTAGCGGGGTAGTGTAGACATACCCTAGATCTGCTGGCAATGCTCCTCCTAATGCACCTCAATATGCCATTAGCCTTCTTGGCTACAAGGGCACACTGTTGACTCATATCCAGCTTCTCGTCCACTGATATCTGCAGGTCCTTTTCTGCCGAACTGCTGCTTAGCCAGACGGTCCCCAGCCTGTACCAGTGCTTGGGATTTTTCTGTTCTTTTTAAACCTCAGATTTCTTTTGGCCCAGACCTCCAATGTGCCTAAGTCACTCTGGACCCTATACCTAACCTCCAACATATCTACCACTCCCCTTAGCTTAGTGTCATCTGTGAACTTGATGAGGGTACAATTCATCCCCTCCAGGTCATTAATAAAGATGTTGAACAAAAATGGCCTTAGAACCGACCCTTGGGGCACTCCGCTTGAAACCGACTGCCAGCTAGACATCGAGCTGTTGATCACTACCCGCTGAGCCTGACAATCTAACCAGTTTTCTGTTCACCTTACAGTCCATTTTATCCAATCCATGCTTCCTGCTTGCAAGAATAGTGTGTGAGATCCTATCCAAAGCTTTGCTAAAGTCAAGGTATATCACATCCACTGACTTTCCCAGATCCACAGGGCCAGTTACCTTGTCATAGAAGGCAATCAGGTTGGTTAGGCATGATTTGCCCTTGGTGAATCCATGTTGACTCTTCTTGATCACTTTCCTCTCCTCCAAGTGCTTCCAAATGGATTCTTTGAGGATCTTCTCCATGATTTTTCCAGGAACTGAGATGAGGCTTGTTAGGAGGATTTACTGCTGTGGTATACTCACATGTCTCTGGCTTCATCAATGATAACCAGAAGACTGCTTGAATGTGTGCTCCATGATGTGGGCCCAATGACCACAGCAGACCTCGAGAGGGCCCCAGAAAAACACAAACTACATAAGCATCCAAAGTGCCAGGCCAGGTGGATTATTAAGCGAAGTACAGTAATAGTTGTCAGTAGACTCTACTGAACCACTACGTACATGAACTTGCCACAGTGGAATGACTCAATTAGTGGGAAATTTCCACTGCCTCCCCCCCCCCCCCCCCCCAAGACACCACTTTATATACAGGTACAAACAAATCACATGTCATTGCTGATGTATCAGGTTGCCACCCTCTGACGCTACTTAGATACCACCCAATGCCCTGTACCTCGTGGTTTGATTAGATCATCTCTATCCATCAAGCTGTCATTTTAGACCCTTTCCTGAGCCTGCATCTGTATCTGTGAGGAGTGGGTCCCAAGGTCTTTTTTAATGAGCTGGTGTACCACGTTTCTTTCCACTTATGACCGGTACCAATTATTGTTCTGCACCTAGGCCTATTACCAATTAGTGTTTTGTGCACTCAGCCCTGTTTGTGCCAAGTTCTGAGAGCTGGGGCCTGCCTCTTGCTCACAGCTTAGCTTTGCTTTATGTTAGCCATGTTTTGTCCATTGTTAGCTAGGCCTCAAACCAGGCTTATACTGGCTTATGTTTTAGGCCTTCATCTTACTACAAGCCTGACCAGTCTGTAATTCCCTGTATTGTTCTTTTCCCCTTTTTAAAAGATGGGCACTACATTTGCCTTTTTCCAATCTGAGACCTCCCCTGATCATTACGAGTTTTCAAAGATAATGGCCAGTGGCTCTACAATCACATCAGCCAATTCCATCAGCACCTTCGGATGCATTAGAAGTGGCCCCATGGATTTGTGTATGTCCAGCTTTTCTAAATTGTTCTCAACCTGTTCCTTCTCTACTGAGAGCTACCCACCTCCTTCCGATACTGTGTTACCTAGTGCAGCAGTCTGGGAGCTGACCTTTTCTGTGAAGACAGAGGCAAGAAAAGAATTGAATACTTGAGATTTTCCAACATCATCCGTCACTTGGTTATCTTCCTCATCCAGCAAGGGCCCTGCACCCTCCCTGATCACCCTCTTATTGCTGACATGCATGTAGAAAACTCTCTTATTACCCTTCACGTCCCTTGCTAGCTGCAATTCCAATTGCGCTTTGGTCTTTCTGATTACACCCCTGCATTCTCGAGCAATATATTTATACTCCTTCCTAGTCATCTGTCCAAGTTTCCACTTCTTGTAAGCTTTTTTGTGTTTAAGCTCACCAAGGATTTCACTGCTAAGCCAAGCTAGTCACCTACCATATTTGCTTTTCTTACTGCACATCAGGACGGTGTGTTCCTGCACCTTCAGTAAGGCTTCTTTAAAATACAGCCAGCACTCCTGGACTTCTTTCCCCTCCTGTTAGCAACCCAGTCCCCTGCCCATCAGTTCCCTGAGGGAATCAGAGACTGTTTTTCTGAAGTCCACCGTGTGTATTTTGCTGCTCTCCTTTCTTCCCTTTGGTCAGGTTCCTGAAAATGACCATCTCATCATCACTGCTTCCCAGGTGGCTACCCACCTCTACCTCCCCTACTAATTGCTCTCTGTATGTGAGCAGCAGGTGAAACTGTGCATGACCCCGGGTTGCTTCCTTCACTCGTACTAGGAAGCTGTCCTCAACATTCTCCAAAAACTTCCTGGATTGTCTGTGTACTGCTGCATTCCATTTCCCAGATGTCATGGTGACTGAAGGCCCCCATGAGAACCAGGACCTGTGATCTGGAAGCTTCTGTTAGTTGTCTGAAGAAAACCTCATCTATCTCATGTGGTCTATAGCAGACACCAACCACAACATCACCCCATTGCTCCTGTCTCTAAATTTAACCCAAAGACTCTCATCAGGCTTTTATCCCACTTTATACTGAAGCCCTGAGCAATCTTACTACTCTCTTACATACCGTGCAACGTATCCTCCTTTTCTCCGTATCCTATATTTTTTATACGGGTAAACAGAGGCACAGAGATAAAAAGTGTCTTGCCTCACGCAACCAGCTGGCAGCCAAGTCTGTAAGAGAACCCAGGAGACCTGACTTTCAGAAAGCTGCTAGAACACTTTGTCAGTGAGGCCTTGGAGGGGATGGAAGGAATGCAGACTAAAAGATGGAGGTTTGGATGCTCTTCTTAAAGAAAGACCAGTTAACACCGTATGTACACACTGACCTTCTACACTTCTCCCCACATCAATCTTTCTAGTTCCCTTAGGCAGACTGGATTCCTCTCAGAACTTATTAGAGCTACTTCCTTCATCAGACAAAAGGGCGCACATTAACCTCTTATTTACCTTTCATTTTTCAAAGTAAAGTTTACTGGCAGGGAAAATGCTGAACAATTTGACCACCCTTACTGCACAAGAGGGCTGCAAACTGAGCCACTCTGACAGCGACTTGAGCCTTGATCAAAATCCATTGACTCCAGCACTCAGGAGCTGTTTGGACTCCTTACCATTTAACACCACTACTCTGCCCCACAATAGAGCCCCTTTTACCTAAAAAAGCAGTATAACACAACGCGCTTAATTAAACTGTGCCCATCCCAAGGGGACGCCTACAAAGGAATTATATTCACTTTACACAGGAGCATCCAGAGGATTAGGGAAAAGAATTAACTTGCCCAAGGTGACAGTAATTGAGAGGAAGAGGGGGAACCAGAAGTTCTAGGTTTCTACTGTAAGCACAGAACAACTCTGCTCCAAAGGCACTGTGTAATGCTCGCCACAGGATGCCAGCATGAGAACCTAGCTTTTCCCAACAATTAAATAAAAAGCTTCTATCTATTGACATAGAAAAGTTTCAGTTGTAGAGACATATGGGCCGAGGAGTGTCTCCAGGTATTTTTGTGGCTCAAATGCATCGGTCTATGTATTATGTACAGATGCAGAGTGTGTGTTTGACTATGTATTTGTAACGTGTAGGTATGCATTTGGACATGCATATGTATACAAATACATTTGTGTCTGTGTTGAAATTAGAATATTAGTGACAACAAGAGGCACTGAATGAAACTATGAATAGAAACAGCTGAGGCACGCTGCTCATCTCCCCAGACAAGAGAGAGCTTGAAAAATTAATCATTACTAATTATACAAGTGTCTTCTAAAGGATGAGGCTGGCACCCATCCAAACCACTGGGAAGCCCTTGCAATCCCTCCCTTGAAAAGGGCCTGGGGGTGTCTGTGGATGTGTTATGCTAGTTGTACGCACACGACCCCCTCCTACACCTCTCCTCTGATTCCCCCATCCCAGATATGACAAGGAAGAGAATTTAGTGCTGCACCTACCACAATTGCCTCGCGCCATCTGCCAAGCTAACAGAGGCCAAGGAGCTAATATCTGGGCTCCAGGCGAATGGCAACAGCTACTGGGTTACACAGATGGAAGAGGTAAAACCTGCCCTCTACGCTGCCAAGTGCTCCTTTTCCTGGCCATCCAGGGACACTTTATGCAGCCGCAGTGAATCATGCGCACCTCTACGGAGCTGGAGAAGGAACGGTCCAGGCAGTTAAGAAGGCAGGTGCCAAGGTGACGCCTGGCAATGGGCAGCAGAAGAGAAGTGAATTGGAAGGCAGTAACAAAGCACACACCTGAGAAGAGAAATCCGAGAGCTCAATCACCACCAGGGCAGGGATCTATCTCCAGGCACCAACAACCTGGGGCAGAGTCTGCCTTGAACTCATGGAAAGGGGTGGCAAAGCAGCTGTGACCACCCCTCCCAGTGCAATGCACCCCTCATCAGGCACAAAGCCCCCCGGCAGCCCCAGCACCGGCGATGTTATGGTGTAAATCAGGGGTAAAAGCTAGGGGATGCATTGCAGCAGGGAATGGAACAAGGACAATGTTGCACCTGGCAATAAGGGCCACAGCAGAGGGTATTGCATCACCAGTCTCATCCCCCAACCCATGTCAGCACAGGGTCAGGTTGCTGAAGGTTTAGTCCACAGGCCTAGAGAGCTTTACAATGTTCCCCAGGACATGTTCCAGAGATACAGCCCAGCCAGCCAGTGCATGCTGTGCAACCACTGTGTCCATGGGCAGCACACCTGTAGTCAAGGAAAGATTGGTTTCAAGAGGCTTCTTTATGCCATGTACATGTCATCACAGTTCCTGTCCCCCGCCCCCCCCCGGCTTTATGAAAACTGCATTATGAATATGAATGTGCATAACTCAGAGTCATTGTGCAAAACAGGTCAGTTTTACAGTTACAAGCTGCTGCATTTATATATCCTGTTTTTGTGCATTATCGTTCTGCTATGTGAAGTCAGAAATATGAAGTGTTCATCTGTTTATAATTCTGAATCTGCTAATGAGGGCCATTAATGATACTTCAGGTATCTAATGACTCAGTACTTAAACCAACATCTTGTGATTTGTCATGTTTGTCCTGTAAGCCCAAACTGTGGTTGGCCCTAGGAAGACATGTGACCATGCCACCTGGCACTGGAATCCATCTTGAGCCTGGTATTTTTCCATGGGTATGAGAAGTGTTGAACAAATGGTTCCCACCCTGGGAAAAAGTTTATTTAAGCAATGAGAAACCACCAGTCATTTGTCTTCAGCTGGTTTTTGAAAACTGCCTGGCACACCACCCTCCGAGGTTACTTGACAACAAAGAATTTTTAAAAGCTGTAAACCCAGGCCAAGGTAAACAACAACTCTGAAGCTTTTCACCTGAGATAAGAACAGCTGTATAAGGCAAGACATTGCAGGTAACAAATTTCTTAATGGATTTGAACTAGCCATGGGTATGTCTACACTACAGCGTTATTTCGAAATATCTAATTTCGAAATAACGCGTCTACACACAAAATGCATTTCAAAGTAGCTTTTTGCTATTTTGAAATAGTGCACCCACACTGATTGGACGCTAAATCGCATTTAAGGCCATCCAGAACTGGTTCCGGCAGGGCATCAGGTCAGAAGTTTCCTTGTGGCCAGGGCGGCCAGCAGGGCACCCTGGGAAGGGCTGGAGGCCCCCTATTTCAAAATAAGCATCTACACAGCGCTTATTTCAAAGTAGCAATTTCAAAATTGGCGCTATTCCTTGTGGAATGAGGTTTACCAATTTCAAAATAAGCCCTCTGCTATTTCGAATTAATTTTGAAATAGCAGTTGGCTTGTGTAGACGCTAGGAAAGTCATTTCGAAATAACAGCTGTTATTTTGAAATAACTTTGCTGTGTAGACATACCCCATATGTTTTTATCCACTTTTATTTAGTAACTTACTTTGATCTGACTGTTTTCATTTGCAATCACTTAAATCCTGCAGACTGTACTTAATGAAAGCACTTTCGATTATTATCAAGCCCAGTGTAAATAATGGTGGGGGGGAGGAAGCAACCACTGTGCATATCTCTTTTTCATTGATAAAGATGGCTGACCTGACCTTATGAAGTTTCCTTGTGTAAAAAAATTACATGGGATAAGACAGATTTGTTTGGGGTTTTGGAGAAAACCGAGGTGGGACATGATAGCAGTTTAATAAGTACCTAAAAAGGTATTACAAGAAGGAGGGAGAAATTTTTTTCTCCTTATCCTCCGATGATTGAACAGGAAGCAATGGTCTTAAATTGCAGCAAGGGAGATTTAGGTTGGACATTAAGAAAAACTTCCTAACTATCAGGGCGGTTAAACACTGGAATAAATTGCCTAGGGACATTGTGGAATCTCCATCACTGGAGATATTGAAGAGCAGGTTAGACAGACATCTGTCAGGGATGAACTAGATGGTGTTTGGTCCTGCTGTGAGGGCAGGGGACTGGACTTGACCTCTCGAAGTCCTTTGCAGTTCTAGTGTTCTATGATTCTTTTGGAGGTTGGTTTCCTGGGTGCTGAGCCATTATAACTGAATCCTCTTGGGGCTGAACTGGTTCAGAATCTGTGTTGCTGTGTAGGGGGACAGTAACCCCAACTCTGTGCTTTGACTGGGAGGGGACCAAAGGATCTGGCCCACCAGGACAGGGTGGTGAGGAACCTCAGACACTTTTGTGCATGGCTGTGCTCGCCACCCAGACTTTCCACAGAAGGCTTGCTAAGCCTGTGGTAACCCTGAGGAAGCTGCCTGCGTGTTGTTTACAGTGACACTGTTGTCTATAGACTATACCACATCCGAGGCTCTCTCGTCGCCTACTGCAGGGTGGAATAGTCTAGCTCAGTGTTTCTCAACCTTTTTTTTTTTTTAATAAAGTACCCCTTTTTCCAAACAAAAAACATATAAGTACCCCCAGTACCTACAGTTTTCAGATACACACAATTTTTGTTTCAACAACTTAATCGTAGCCGAGCAGGTGATGACATTTTTGGGTGTAAAAAGTACAAACATAATAAAGCACTATAAAACTTAAAACAAAAATTCAGTTTTCTCCAAGTGTCAGTTGTGTTGATGTACTCCCCAGACTTCTCTCGAGTACCCCTGAGGGTACTCGTATCACTGGTTGAGAAACACCGGTCTAGCTGATAACATTACTCTCCCCCTCCTCGCCCCAGCCCTGCACTGGGAAGGCCCCACTGTCCAAAACTCAGCGTGTCCAAAGTACGGCCTGAGACACAATGTAGTTTGGAATATTCTCTGAAGCTTAACCAGAACACACATTCTGCTCATCCACCACAAAAGCTTGGGCAACTAAACAGCTCAGGCCACATCAGGGGCTTCTCTGAGCTCTATTACTGTAGCAACCGAGCCCCTCTGAGTCTGTAAGGTATTTAGTCTCAGAAACACGCCTGTGAGGTACAAAGAACTGCTATTATCCCCATGTTACAGATAGGGGAGCTGAGGCAGAGAGAGACTTGCTATGTCTGCGCTGCCATCAAACTCCTGCACCTGGCCAAGGTCAGCTGACTTGGGCTCTAAAGGCTCAGACTACAGGACTGTAGAACTGCAGTAGAGACAGTTGGGCTCAGGCTGGAGTCCAAGCTGAAGATTGCAGACAAGCCAGAGCATCCACACCACAATTTTACAGCCCTGCAGTCTGAGTCAGCTGACCCAGGCAAGGTGCAGGGGTTTAATTACAATCCAGAAACACTCTTAGGGTATGTCTACACTACAAAGTTAATTCGAACTAACAGACGTTAGTTCGAATTAACTTTGATAGGCGCTACACATACAAACCGCTAGTTCAAACTTAATTCGAACTAGCGGTGCGCTTAATTCGAACTAGGTAAACCTCATTCCACGAGGACTAACGCCTAGTTCAAATTAACTAGTTCGAATTAAGGGGTGTGTAGCCACTAAATTCGAACTAGTGGGAGGCTAGCCCTCCCCAGCTTTCCCTGGTGGCCACTCTGGGCACCACCAGGGAAACTCTTCTGCCCCACTCCTGGCCCCGGAGCCCTTAAAGGGGCACGGGCTGGCTACAGTGCCCGTGCCAGGTGCAAGCCTGCCAGCACCCAGCCAGCAGACCCTTCACTAGCACGGCTCTAGCCAGCCACCCGCTGCCACCCAGCCCTCCGCCTCTTCCCGGGACCAGGCTGGCAGCTCCCGGGAGCCTGCCCAGGTCCACAAGAGGCGGGCGCCCACCTTGTCTAGTGCAGACATCGTGGACCTCGTCCACAACCTCCGCACTAGGCTCAGGAAAGTGGCCCTCTAGGGCAGGATAGCTGCCAGCCTGGCCACCCAAGAGCAGGTTTGCATGAAAATCAAGGTGGTCCACTGAGACCCCCGACCCTGAGCCCTAAGCTTAGAATGGTCGTACTGGGTCAGACCAAAGGTCCATCTAGCCCAGTAGCCTGCCTGCCGACAGCGGCCAACACTAGGTACCCTGGAGGGGATGGACCGAAGACAATGACCAAGCTATTTGTCTCATGCCATCCATCTCCAACCTTCCACAAACAGAGGCCAGGGACACCATTTCTACCCCCTGGCTAATACCACTCCATGGACCCAACCTCCATGACTTTATCTAACTTCTCTTTAAACTCTGTTCTAGTTCTAGCCTTCACAGCCTCCTGCAGCAAGGAGTTCCACAGGTTGACTATTTGCTTTGTGAAGAACAACTTTCTGTTATTAGTTTGAAGCCTGCTATCCATTCATTTAATTTGGTGTCCTCTAGTCCTTCTATTATGGGAACTAATGAAGAACTTTTCTTTATGCACCCTCTCCACACCACTCATGCTTTTATAGACCTCTATCATATCCCCCCTTCAGTCTCCTCTTTTCTAAGCTGAAAAGTCCCAGTCTCTTTAGCCTCTCTTCATACGGGACCTGTTCCAAACCCCTGATCATTTTAGTTGCCCTCCCCTCTCCCACCCTCTCTCTTCCTCTCTCCCACCTCCTTTTCCCAGTTTCCCCGAGTTTTGTTCAATAAAGAGAGTTTCTATTTTTGAACACACGTGTCCTTTATTTTGTACATCAGGAAGGGGGGCTAGGGAGAGGTAAGTGGGAGGAGGTGAGGGAGGAATGGGGTATGAGCCCCCGATGGGGAGGACTGGGCTGGCTCTGCGTGCTCCTCGGGGTGGAAGCTCTCCTGAAGCCCCTTGATTGACCCCCCCCTCCGGATGGCAGCCTGCGGCAAGTGCAGCCGGGCTGATGGCCGAGTGCTGTGATGTGCGGAGTATGGGCACTCAGGGCACTCCAAGCCAGGACTGCTTTGCAAGCGGGGAACCCCTGAGAACTGTCTGTCCGGGGTGAGGGTTGGGTCCCTGTAAGCACAGCCCTCGGCTAGCCTGAGACAGCAGCTCCACGCTCTAAGTCCTAATCTGATGCCCTGCTGGCACTGCTTCCGGCCATCCTTAACCCCGGTTCAGGGTCCACTCAATGTGGACATGCTAGTTCGAATTAGCAAAATGCTAATTCGAACTAGTTTTTAAGTCTAGATGCGCTAATTCGAATTAGCTTAGTTCGAATTAACTAATTCAAACTAAGTTAGTTCGAATTAGTGCTGTAGTGTAGACATACCCTAAGTGACTTGCCCATGGTCACAGGATGTGTATTGCAGAGCAGAAACTGAACACAGATCCCAGTCTACCAACTGAACTGCGGGGCCATGCTTCCAGCAGAATGGAAGTAGCCTGCCATCAGTTCAAATCCTTCTTAGGAAGGTGGAAGGATCCAAACGTTACCACCATCTGATGCTGGCTGCTGTCACATTAAGCGAATGGGCAATCACAATCTGGTATGGATGTTTGTAGGGAATAGAAGTGTGTATAGTAGATCTGGTATGGTGTGGACGTGCCCTCGTGTTGTCTGGTATGGTGTGGTGATCTGGTATGGTGTGGACGTGCCCTCGTGTTGTCTCACTGAAAAAAAGCTAAGGAATTAACAGACTTGGGGGAGCTGATGATGCCTTCGACCCTAGAGAAAATCCCTTCAGGTCAGGAGGCAGAGCACCAGAGAGAATCCCAAACACTGTTACAGGCTGGAGACAGACTGGCTAAGCAGCAGTTTGGCAGAAAAGGATCTGGGGGTTACAGTGGATGAGAAGCTGGATATGAGTCAACAGTGTGCCCTTGTAACCAAGAAGGCTAATGCACATTGGGGATCATTAGGTGGAGAATCACCAGCAGATCTAGAGTGATTATTCCCCTTTATTCTGAGCTGGTGAGGCCACATCTGGAGTATTGCTTCCAACTCTGGGGCCCCCATTACAGAAAGGTGTGGATGCATTGGAGAAAGTCCAGTAGAGGGCAACAAAAATGATGAGGGGACTGGAGCATATGGCTTACAAGGACAGGCTGAGGGATTTGGGCTTATTTAGTCTACAGAAGAGGAGAGTGAGGGGGGATTTGATAGCAGCCTTCAACTTCCTTAAGGGAGGTTCCAAAGAGGATGGAGAGAGACTGTTCTCAGTAGTGATAGACGACAGAACAAGGAGCAATGGTCTCAAGTTACAGTGGGGAAGATCTAGGTTGGATATAAGGAAAAACTATTTCCCTAGGAGGGTGGGGAAGCACTGGGATAGATTCCCTAGGGAGGTGGTGGAATCTCCATCCCTAGAGTTTTTTAAGTCCCGCCTTGACAAGGCCCTGACTGGGATGATTGAGTTGGGGTTGGACTAGATGACTTCCTGAGGTCTCTTCCAATCCTATGATTCTATGGGTATGTCCACATTAGCTCGTTAGTTCGAGCTAGGCAGGCAAATGAGGGCAACCGGGGTTGCAAATGAAGCCTGGGATTTAAATATCCCGGGCTTCATTTGCATGTTCCCAGGCGCCGCCATTTTTAAATCCCCCTTAGTCCAAACTCCATGCCCGCGGATTTGAACTACCTACTCTGTGCCGCGTGTAGCCATGGGCACGGAGTTTGGAATAAGGGGGATTTAAAAATGGCGGCGCCCGGGGACATGCAAATGAAGCCTGGGATATTTAAATCCTGGGCTTCATTTGCAACTCCGGTTGCCCTCATTTGCCTGCCTAGCTCGAACTAAAGAGCTAATGTAGACATACCCGATGAGATGAAGAGAGGAAAAGTTCGCATGGTTGCTGCTTGTTCTAGAGATAAATACTTTTGGGGATTTCAGTCTCCAAGGCTATCAAAGCAGCATTAAGTTAATGCACTTAAATACAAAAGAGGAACAAAAGCAAGAGACAGATAATCAGGTTGTGCACAATAATATTTGGATTTAAATATGCATGTAAATTAATATGTGAATTAGGCACAGCCCTCCAGGACCTGGCAAACTGCCATGTGGCTTTTGAAGCTATGCAGGTGGAAATCGCTGCTCTAAGGCAATCTTAATACCAACTAATCACTCTGCCCCCACAATGGCAGTTTCACCACAACTAACTGTTCCATTTGTTTGGCTTCCTTTCCCTGTGGTTTCTCTCCGAGCTCTCCAACCAGACCTCTTCCTGCATCACAAGCTTTCCTGAAGACCTTCAGCAAAAGCATCAGTATGGGGGAGGGGGCAGCACAAGAATATCGCACAGCTGAAGCTCAAAGGAAATAAAGTCAAGTCCCAGCAACAAGCTAGAGGCAGTCACAAGCAGTTAATTGTTTCTGTGCTTTTTTTCAAGGCTCCACTAAGGTCAGCAGGAGGCTAAGGAGTTTCCACAAACATCATATTGCAGCCTCATGCATGACCCAGCCTGTATGAGCATTTCCCAGCTAGATGAAGCAGAGCATCAAGCCAGGTGTCACAACGGCCAAGGGAGACAGGCCAGGGACACAGGTGCTGTATGCCCAGAGACCTGTAGAATCTCACCTGCAGCCAGCCACCCATCTCCAAAGGGAACACACTTTGTACTGCAGTGCAGAGACAACTGGGGAAGATTGCAGGTCCTAGTCCTGGCTGTCGGACAATAACTGGAAACTTTGTTTGCAGCCCTTGGCTCCCTTGCACATAGGATTGCCAACTCTCCAAAACTGGCCTAGAGTCCCCAAAATCAGCATCAATCTCCTGGTGACTGCTGAAATCGATCTTGAGAATTTTAATAGGATATTTTAAGAAAAAGACATTACATCATTTTGGGGAAAAATAATCTTCTGGAATACCTTCAGTCAGAGCTGGCAACCCTAAAACAGCTGATTCAGTTCCCAGACTGCTGCACTGGGCAGCACAGTATGGCCGTGTCCAGACTCAGGGGTTTTTTCGGGAAAAGTAGCCTTTTCCCGAAAAAACTTCCCCTGCGTCCAGACTCAAGCCGCGTTCTTTCGAAATAATTTCGAAAGAACACGGCTTTTCTTTCGATGGCGGTAAACCTCATTTCACGAGGAAGAACGCCTTCTTTCGAAAGTTCCTCTTTCGAAAGAAGGCGTTCTTCAATGTAAAGAGGCCGTCTTCGAAAGAGAGCATCCAGACTCGCTGGGTGCTCTCTTTCGAAAAAGCGGATTTCTCTTTCGAAAGATCCGCCTGCAGTCTAGACGCGATCTTTTGAAAGAGCCTCTTTCGAAAGAAGCCTGCAGTCTAGACATAGCCTATGGGAAGGAGGTGGCAGCCCTCAGGGAGAAAGGACAGGTTAAGAACTATTTAGAAAAGCTGGACCTACACAAATCCACGGGGCCGCATCTAATGCATTCAAGGTTGGTAGGGAACTGGCTGATGTGATTGCAGAGCCATTGGCCATTATTTTTTAAAATTCATGGTGATCGGGGGAATGTCCCAGATGATTGAAAAAAGGCAAATGTAGTACCCATTTTTGAAAAAGGAAAGGAGAATCCAGGGAATGACAGACTGGTTAACCTCACCTCATCCCCATCCTCCAGGAATGCATTTTGAAGTGCTTGGAAGAGGGGAAAGTGATCAGGAAGAGTCAACATGGATTTAGCAAGGGCAAGTCATGCCTGATCAACCTGGTTACCTTCTATGATAAGGTAACTGGGTCTGTGGATATGGGAAGGTGGTGGGGAAGTACCTTGACTTTAGCAAAGCTTTTGATATGATCTCCCACAATATTCTTGCCAGCAAGTTAAAGAAGTCTGGCTTGGATAAATGGACTGTAAGGTGGATAGAAAGCTGGCTAGATTGTTGGGCTCAGACAGCGATTGAAGGCTCGATGTCTGGTTGGTATCAAGCGGAGTGCCTCAAGGGTCAGTTCTGGGACCAACATCTTTATTAATGACCTGGATGAGGGGATGGATTGCACCCTCAGCAAATTTGTGGATGACACTAAATTAAGGGGAAGAGCTAGATACATTGGAGGGTAGGTATAGAGTCCAGAGTGACCAAAACTAATTGGGGGATTGGGCCAAAAGAAATCTGATGAAGTTCAACAAGGACAAGTGCAAAGTACTACTCTTGGGATTGAAAAATCCCAAACACTACTACAGGCCGGAGACATAGTGGTTAAGCAGCAGTTAAGCAGAAAAGGACCTGAGGGTTACAGTGTGCCCTTGTAACCAAGAAGGCTAACGGCATATTGGGCTGCATTTGAAGGAGAACAGCCAACAGACTGAGGGAAAGGATCGCTCTCCACTATTTGGCGCTGGTGAGGCCTCAGCTAGAGTATTGTGTCCAGTTGTGGGCCCCACAGTACAGAAAGTTTGTGGACAAATGGAAGAGAGTCCAGCAGACAGCAACAAAAATTATTAGGGTGCACATGACTTATGGGGAGAGGCTGAGGGAGCTGAGCTTATTTAGTCTTCAAAAGAGAAGAACGAGGGAGGATTTGATAGCAGCCTTCAACTACCTAAAAGGGGGTTCCAAAGAGGACAGAGAGAGGCTGTTCTCAAGGGTGACAGATGGCAGAACAAGGAGCAATGGTCTCAAGTTGCAGTGGGGGAAGTCTAGGTTGGATATTAGGAAAAACTATTTCCTTGCGGGGGGGGAGGGTGAAGCACTGGAATGAGTTCCCGAGGGTGGAATCTCCATCCCTAGAGGTTTTTAAGTCCCGGCTTGACAAAGCCCTGGCTGGGATGATTTAGTTGGGGTTGCTCCTGCTTTGGGCAAGGTGACTTTGGACTCGATGACTTCCCAAGGTCTCTTCCAACTCTGTGATTCTATTCTATGAGTCGCCATGCCCTCATCACCCTCCAAATGAAAGCTGAATTCTTTCAGTCACAGGGCCAAATTCACCCCAGTGTAAATCCATGCAGTGTCCAGCTCCCAAGGAGATGGATTCATTGAAAGAGGAGAGCTTATTTTTCTCTTGGGTTGATTCGTTCTGTTTCAGATTCACATGCAGCTTTAGAGTAATTTCCTCCCACACCCAACTCAGTTCCAGGGAAGGAGAGTTTGGGATGATGGCAGAAGCCACATACCAAGACCTCACAAGGTAAGCGATTATTCCAGTTTCTTCTCTGTGGGGCTTAGCCATGGCCTGCCTCTCTACTCTCACATTCAGACCCTGGGTTCATCTTTTCCAGGACAGCGCCTGTATTGAAGTCCCCGGCCTGGAAGCAGATCCAGCTGTACTACTACTCAGAGCTAAGGAAAATCACAGCCCCCTGGGCCTAGCTTGGAATCAATAGCCCATACCCCCTCCTCAGAACAGGCTTTCTTGCATTATCACTCTACCAGCTTAGACCCAGCACATCAGCTGGAAGGAGAAGTCCTGGCTCTTGTATCATAGCAGCCTTGGCTCCCTATGGCCTTATAAGACTGAAGAGAAGAACAAGCCCCACCCCAGACATTCCTTCCATATTGGAAAAGTAAGAGAAATGTTTTATTCTTCCCCTCCAAAGATGACTCTCAGGTGGGAGGGTCCAGTAGTAGCTTCCCCTTCTCAGGGGATTCCCAGAAGCCTTCTTTCTCTCTGCCCTACCACTGTGGAGATCATGTTGGCTCTCAAAGTCCATATGCTCAGTATTCCCTGTTCTGCCTGAGCAAACGTGGGCTTTCCAGACATCAGCTCTGTTTGCTTTGCCCACAGACGAAGAGCCAGTCAGTCTCTCTCCCACCACTGGCCCGAGAGAGCAGGATGCTCTCTCCACAGCCAGGTAGGACAAACAATGGTTAGTCCCATCAAACACAGAATGCGCTCTGCTGGGACGGGCACTTACCACCATTCACAGGAGACAGTGCCCCAAGGAGCCCTGATTATGTGAGCAGCTTACAGTTCACAATGGAGAGCAGCTATGATGGTGATGGGAGAGGGGGAAAAGGTGCTGGGGGCTCGAGGGGTGCAGTGGGGATATTGAACTGACTCTTGGGCTGTAAATCTGAGCTGAGGAAGAGGGACCAGGAGGACGAGCCTTTCAGTTCAGTTTCTCAGCTCTTACTGGTCACGGGGCCTGAAAGCCCTCTTTGTACCAATCCCACAGAGTCCGGCTGTCTCATTCTGTAAATCGTACCCCAGACAGCTGTGTTGTTGTGTAAACCTCGTTCTGAGCAGCTGTCTTAGGATTTTGGAGCCCCCTTTTGATTTAAAGACACCCTCACTTCCAGGCAGCTGTCCAGGGATTCTGCAGCTTAGGCACTGTCTCCAGTCCCTACAAAAGGAGCCGATTCTGTGGAGTGCAGTGCCAGTGGGAGAGACAGGACCCAGCACCTCGCTGAAGGTGCTTCATGCTTGGCAGGATCAGACCCATCAAGCATCTGACTGAGCTCGTTAAGCCCAGAGTAGGGTGAGGCAAACTGGGCCAATTTGCAGTGGTTTTATGGCTTATTGTGCATTTAATGTTACTGGAACGTGAGCCTGTGTCACAATAAAGAAAGGCACATTTTGCTTTGAACACCAGCGTGAGTATGGATTTCACCCAGCCCCAGACAATCAGAATTTGCACAGGGAGATGCTGCAGTTGTCCCCCTCTCTGCCCCACCAGGGCTGCTCTGATCTTCTTATAAAGGCTGCACAATGGGGGGACTTCACCATTTCCTCATTCCACATATTGTTGCCTTTCTGAGCTCATGGTTAGCCCAGGCTACTGGGAGTCAGAATTTGTGGGTTTCACGCCTGGCTCTGTCACTGCCACCCTCAGACCCAGGACAAGTCAGTTGCATCAAAAAAGTGGCTTCTCTTGATGCTTTGGCTTTTGGGCACCCAACTTGATGTGCTCTGAGCCTGATTTTCAGAAGCCCTGAGCAGCCACTGCTGCCATTAACGTCTCTGGATGCTTAGCCCCATCTATTTAATGGCGCAAACCAACTCCTCACACACCCAGTTGCTAACAGACCTTCAGCACCATCTCTCACCCTAGGCCAAGCGGAGGAGGAGGACTCCCTAGAGACCAGGCTGTCTCTCAGAAGGCCAGGGAAGAGGGCGGGGCGGAAGGGGAGGGGGGTTCAAGGGCAGGCAGAGACATCAAAGGTACATGGAAATGAAGGGTGAGGGAGCTAGATGCAATTCTGTGCCGTTTACTTCACAGTGGGCCCTCCTGGGGCTAGGCCCAAGCCTGGGGAGGGGCCCAGCACAGCTTCCGTATCAGATAGCTTGGCTGTCCTCCTTCCATGGAAGGCCACCTGGAGAAGTGCGAATGCCTGAGAGGCGAGGTCCTCAGAGCAGCATAATGACAAGAGCGGGTCCAGCAGCCAGTGGCAGAATGTGGGGGCAGGGAGAATCATTCCTTTCTTGACCAAGTGTTACTACAGGCCAGGCCTCCCCAGCAAAACCAGCCTAACAGCCTCTGCTGGCAGCTGTCACTCTCAGCCAAACAGCCCAGCTGGAAGCGTGGGGAAGGGGGAGAAGCAGGGAGGCTCCTGAGAGGTAAGGGCCCAAGGCTTGGAAGAGGCTCTGGGGCTGAGAGGGGAGGGCACGACGGAGGCAGCTCTTCTGTCCTCTCCAACCACTAGCCAGAGCAATAAAGCAACCGAACAACAGCCCTGGACAGGCGGCTCTTGCCTTGTAAGGAAGTCTGGTTAACTGCTGTCTGGGCTGGCTGAGTTGGGAGGGGGAGGAGGCGAGAGAAGGGCGGGCTGTGCAACTCTCCTGCCCAGGATCCTGTTTCCACAGTAACACGCCACCCCCCAAGGGATCCACTTAGGAGAGCCCTGGACAAGAGCGGGCGGGAGAGGGGGCTCATGGCCTCTGCCGCCAATGCTGCACTTAGCAGAGGAGGAGACTGGGGAATAGGAAAATAATCAAAGCGCTAGAACAAAACAAACTCTCTTTAAAACACGAGGGGCGGGGGAGAAAAAAGGCCTTGCAGCTGCTGGGGAAGGGGAGCTAGTTTAAATATCTAATGCAGGATTAATCAAAAACAAGATACAGCTAATGTAAAACAGGGCTCCAATTTCATAGTGGCTCCAGTCCATGACACAATGACGGCATCTGGCTACACGAGCCAGAGGGAAAGAACTCTGGATTTCTGCTAAAAGAGTGGTTGGATGGCTGCTCCGGCAGGACAGTAATTGCTGTCACAGTGCTGGAGTCCCACAAGGGTCAGCAAGAAAATGAAACCGCAAGCACCACAGGTGCCAAGTCCACACTTTTCACATCACCTCAGTGGCTGCTTTGCTTCAGGAGACCTTGGCAAGGCATGTGGGCCCAAGATTGTGGACCAAAATGGCAGCATTGTCCCATTTTACAAGTCTGGCAAACAGCTATGGAAAAGGGTCCTCACCTATTTTCTCAATGTACTTGCAGCAAGCTTTGGGGTCTCCTGCAGCCCCTTAACGAAAGTGCATCAGTATCCCCGTCAGTGAGCATCATGGAAAGCCAAATATAACAGACCCATGATCATATACGTTTAGATGCTAGCGGGTACAGACTCAGCACCAGACATCACCACAGAAGCAAAGAGAGCAAAGGTTAGCTCTAAACAAGGCCTTATCTACACTGGCATGCTTTGTCACCACACAGAGCATTCATACTACAGTGCAACTTGTTAGAAAAAACACCCAGTTTTGGCAACAAAAAAGCTTCCACCCCTACAAGAGACTTTTGTCTTTCCCTTTATTATTGGATTCTACTGTTTGTTTCGTCAAGAGAACTGGCTTCCACCAGTATCCGACAACGCCAGTCCTGATGGCTGCGCTCCGTGTTTTTTAATCTCTGCTGCCCTGCAGGCATGTGCCCCTCCCCTTTCAAAACTCTGGCAAGTATCTGACAGCTGAGTGAGCGGCTCCATATGGGAAAAAAAACAAAAAACAAATATTTGGAATGCTTCTGTTCTGCTGCTTTAAGGGGAGGACTGGAGAGGGAATCCCAAGAAGCACAAAGGTCAGCTCTGCCTTCCCATAACATGGCACTGTGGGATGTTTACCCACATTGCTTTGCTCTATTTATCAACAGGGGAACTAGCAATGTGGCCATGAATGTCAACAATTGGAGGAGAAAAACCGGTATGACCAGTTTTCACTTTTGGCGACTACTGCACGTTGACAGCACTTTTGTCACCAAACCTTCCCAGTGTAGATATCACCCAAGTAGCAGACGGAGGGCTGCCACTAATAGAAGACATAGGCAGGCATAAACGTAGTCAACATATTATACAAATATTTTCCCAGAGCTCTACTTACCCTCTGGACCCTTTGGTGGGATTTCAGCCATTACTTGTGTCTTTGATTCCACTTGGAGATGTTGACTGGTCAAGGAAGGCTCCAAATTCTCCACCTGCCTGATAGGTGGGACTGGGGCTTCTGGAGACTTTGCCACCTGGATTTCCACCCGTTTGGTGGCAATGTCAGGCAGGGGGGCACTGGCTGCATCGGCTCTCCGCTGAGGCAGCTCCGGGATTTTTGAGGTGGGGGCTTCCATTCTCCGAACAGCGGACTCCTGGGGCTTGCCTATAGTGATCTCAGTTCTTCTTGGAGTGGGCTCAGGAGGTTTGTGCCCCAGCCCCTCTGCTCTCTTGAGGCCAAACCTTGATAATCCTGGAGTGGAATTCTCCACTTGCTTAGATGAGATATCAATGGAAATTTCTGTTCTTCGTGACACAGGCTCAGGGAGTTTGGGTCCAGAGAGATCCACCCTCCTTAGAGATGACTTAGGCGATCGCTGGCCTGGAGCATCTGCATGTCTGGCAGGTGTGTCTGAATTCCTGGCCCCAAGATCCTGGAATTTCTGTGTGGAGCTGGTTGCAGTAGATCTGAGGAGAGGGTTCAGAGGTCGTCTTTGTGGCGTGGAGGAATTCAGAGACTGGTCTACCTCCTCGACCTCGAAAGATCGCTTCAAAGCTGAAATACATGAACAGAATTCTAAATGTAAACTAGAACAACAGTGTCTTCATATGAGGTAGGGAAGGGATCTATACCACCGCTGAACACATGGGAAGAAGCAGAGGAACAGAGAACTTATGGAACTTGTCCAGAGAAACAGAGAGTCACTGCCAGAAATAAGACTAGAATCCAGAAATCCCAATTCCCAGAAATACAACCACTACACAGTGGGCCTTGCAATTTGAGTATCTTTTACACCTGTAGGTACAGGTCCCCACCTTATTAGTATTTTTCACTCACCCACTGGTGGGAGTGTTTGGTCTCCTAACTTGCACAGGTGTAAATGACTTTGCAAGGAATAAGGCAGCCTGGAACTAGGTCCTAATGGCAGTCTGCTGCCTGGCTTTAGCTTGGATACACTCTGTAGAGCTAGCCACTGTGACTGCATTTCAAAGCGTGCAGCGGTACATGTACAACTTCTTAGGGTCGATTGGGACACTTGGAGATAAGTAATCCAAACCCACCCTCATGAAAGCATCTAAAGCAACTGGAGAAGACTAGAAATCCCAATAAAAATGCCAACAAGAAAGAAGTTTACAGTCTATGTTAGTAACGAGCTATCAGACCCTGAATAAATCCTTTGTAACAACTTTGTATTTCTTGAAAGCCTTCTATCCAAAGATCACAATCATCTTTAAAAATATTAACGACTGTAGCTTCACCACAGACCTTCTGAGCCAGGGAAATGATAGTGGGATCTCTGGGCACTATTACAGAACATCATCAGCCTCATTTTACTGATGGGGAAACTGAGGCATGGAGCAGCTAAGTGATTTGTCCAGCATTGTACAGAGGCTGCAATGAAACTCGGGAGTTCTGGTTCTCAGACCTAGGCTTCAACATGAGCTTAGCACTGAGTGCTTTGGTTTAATCAACAGACTGCACACTGTCTTTACATCCCGGTTTCTAATCATTCACATAACAGAGATGAGTAATGTCTGTCTGAGCGGCGCTATGGAGTTGAACATCATTGGAAGTGAAGTGTTCTGGTGTCCCTGCTGTCCCCGTCTCAAAGGGCCCATACCATTCTCTCTGGAGACAGTTTTCCCACCTGGGAAGGCAACTCTGAAATCCCTAACCTAGGACTCTCTCTGGGAAAAGCTGTGTGTGTTGCATGGCCCCGGAAACCTGGACCTGCACTTCAGAAATCAAAGGAAGCACAGAGCATCCTAGCAGGCTAGATCCATCCACTTCAATACACTGCTCCTCCACCAGCTATTATCAACTCTGACCTGATGATTCCATCCCACATTAGCCAGGGTGAGCCCTGGCTGGACCAAGGCCTGGTTCGTGTCAGACTGACCAGATCTGACTAACCCTGCCCACCCCTGGAGTTAGCCTCTGTTAAAGGAATAAGCACCTGAAGAGAAGAACTCCATAGCCCCCAGGGCCCACTCCAGTCCCTGCGTGTCAGCAAAAGGTGAACAGCACACACACCAGAAGGGAAAGTGGGAGAGCGAGAGAAACCCTGGCTACTCTAGGTTATTTTGCTCTGCTTCCCTGTCCCAGGTAATGCACACAGCGCCCTTAGCCAGGGGACCACAATGCACTGGTGTCTCCCCACCTCCCGGGACACGCCAAGGAGCTGTCGAGAAAACATCAGCACCAAATCCTGCTTCCTCTTTCCTGCAGGAGTGCCCAGGCAGCAGTTCTACAGGGTGTGGGCCCCACAGAAGTCAGCAGTATGATCCAGTCAGAGCATCCATCAGGTTTGGAAGGAAGTAGTTGCCTAAACACCACCTAGTCCCTGCAGGATCCCCTAGAAGTCCACTACTATGCAACTGCAGAGACGAACTAAGGGCAAGAGAACTTCAGTGTTTCTCTAGTCAGGCCATGAATTAGAGCGATCACCTGCCAGCTCCCCCTCAGAAGTGCGCTTGCTCGTTTAGCTCAATGAGAGGCAAAGGGCCGGGGGCAGCAATACAAACTCGTGAACACTAACGCATATGCTGTTCAGGAGCATCCCTTCAAAGTCAGCTAGACCCTGTCTCTGAGGCTTCATTCCAGAGTGGCGGAGAGGAAGATACTGTTGTTCAGCAAACATCTGGATGCCCTGCTGCCATCCTCTTTCAGGGACTTATCTGGGTCCTGCTCCTGTGGCCTCGTGGTGCCACACAGTCTTCACTGCTTTTATCCTTTGTACCCCCCTGAAGTAGGGACGAGCTACTCCCCGTTACAGGGAGGGAACCACTACGACATGCTGTGCCGGTACCTGAGCTAGCTAGACTACAGCTGGCTTGGCTCTGCCATCCTGAACTGCAATCCCTGCACTTGGACTCCAGACATACCCTCCATGACTTGCCCAAGGGAGATCCCTGGTCTCCAAACCCTACTATCCTGACCACTGGACCATCCTTCCTGCCCTTTCTCCTCTGGAAAAAATCTTGGGACTGGTTTCCCACAGGAGAGTGCAGAATCCCCTGCATCCCATATCTGGGGGGAAGCTCCTTGAGCGTCTGAACCCAGACGAGAAGGTAGAGGCCTGTGAACTCAGGGCCTTTGACACATGGATTTGTCAGAGCAGCAGCCTCGACTCCCAGCAACAGGAACCATCTGCTCTATTCTCTCCAGCATACAGGGTGAGGAACACATTCCACGTGGCAGGAACTCCAGCAAGCTGAAACACAGCTGCTGAGACACAGCCTCCCTCCTCCTTGAGCGATGCAAAGTACAGGCCAGTCAATTGCTAGGAAAACATTATGGCTGAGGAGGGCAGGAGGCTGTGATGGAGACTGTGCCAATTTGCAAGTTATCCTGTAGGGAGATAGATGCTGGAGCCAAGTGCAGATTAAACAGCCATGCCCACAGTTGGATCTGCAATGAGCAGAACTGGATTTGAGGTGGAAGCTGCATGCCTTACTGGCACAATCTGCAGTGCCTGGGATTGCCAGAAGCCCCTCACATTGGGACTGGCTGCACTTTGGGGCCAATACAAAGGGAAGCCTGAGGGAGTTTGCTGATGTAACTTACATCTTCCAAGCCCTCCATGTGGGTTTGGATTCTCACTCTGTTACCAGCAGAGCCCTTATGCATCAGTTAGGCCCAGTTAGCCATGCTCAGAGGTGGCATATAAGGGCATATGAGGGATGAGGGGAAGGGTGTTAGACACTTTGTAATTGAATAATTGTGTAACCACATCAAACGTTAGCAGTTACACGACTACTCAGCAGTCCCCAGGGGCAGAGCTAGCAGCCAGGGTGCTCCCAGCCCCACTGGGAGCTGGTTTAAAAACCAGCTTCGCTTGCAACCCGGCTGCCTGCCGCCCCTGTCTGTGGGGGACTCGAGCTTCTCCTCCTACTCTGCTGTCCATAGAACACATTCTCCCTGCCACGAGCTGAACGCAGGCGCGCCCCACCTCCCGGAGTGGGAAGCCATAGTGACTGCTCCTGGCAGTCTCTCCCCGTAGCCTTGTAGGGAACACCATCCATCCCCACACAGCCTAGCTATCGATAGATAGTTTTAGAACGAGTCTCTGTGCGAGTCCACTTGTTCAAGAACTCCTCCTAAACAATGCAATATGAGAGTGGCAAAGAAGTGGGCAGAAGAGCTGCCATCTTGCTTGCCAGTGCACCGGTAAGTAGCTGCCCTATCCCAAGCCTCCCCCACACCAGCCCTTTGCCACAGCAGTGGGGGGAGGGGGAGGAGGGAAAAGGCCCCAGGCAACTGGGGGCTCAGGTTGGGGGGGGGGGGGGGGAAGAGAGAACAGGTCCCAGGCAGGCTGCGGGGATACTCTGGGAGTGAGGGGAGAGACCAAGTCCCAAGCAGGCTGGGGGCCCCAGGAAGGGGAGAACAGGCCCCTGGCTCCCAGCCTCCTGCACCCTCCCCCACATTCCCGAGGCCCAGCCTTGAACTTTAGCAAACTTACCCAGTGTTGCCCGTCTCCTATAAGAGACAATCTATCCATGATACCAGTGCTATGCCTAAATCATTGGTTTCCAGTGGCTGACAGAGAGCATTTGACCTGTTAAATTTAGATTAATTAATTGAATAGTTGATGGGATCTCCATCGACTGTCCGATTAGTTGATAAGGGCACCTCTACCTTTGAACTGTAGCAAGAATCCTACCAGGTTCTTGCTACAGTTCAAAAGCGGAAGCCCTGCAGGGAGCGTGGGATCAGACCCCCCAGAGGGGCTCTTTTACATTTCAAACACAGAATCACAGCAGAACCGGCATGAGCAGAGTCTGCATCAGTCCCCGCTCATGCCATTTCCCACTGTGCCTCTACTTCCCCAGCTCCCTTCCCCCACGGAGATGGTACTGGGGTGAACCGGCTTTTAAGCAGGCTCCCCCCCAGCACCGGCTCCTGCTCCCCCCCTTGCTGCCTCTCTATGATAGGCTCCCTCAACCGTCACTCTGGGGTGTCGTACACCAAGGGCACTCCAGGAAGCTCACAGTCCGGAACCACGCCTGGCTGCATCACAGGAGAATGGGGAGAGGTTTTGTGCCAGTCCTTCCTTTTAAGCCCTTCTGGGGCAGTCAAGGAAGCGTTAGCCCAACATTTAGCTTCTTGTAGGTGCTCTTTTGGACAGACTGTCTTGCTAGCTACGCCTTGTACATGACCAATAAGCACACTGCTGATGATGAGCAGCTAATTCTGAATAAAACCATCAACATCCTATTCCAAACAGTAATTAATAACGGTCCAGGCTCAAGAGCTGCTGCAAACTACCCAAAGCCTACCTCTAGTGCTGGGCTGGAAAGCCCAAAGACACTGGCTTTTTTCCATTTCCTTTTCTGATTTGTGCCTGTTTAACACTCAACCCCTTCCCTCCATCTCTATTTCAAAAAGTTTGATTCCGGGTTAGAGTTTTAGATGATGGTATAACAGGGAAGGGGAGAACCGAAAGTATTATTCAAATCTGAACTGCTCCCGCCCCCTACACAAGATTTCCGTAGGTTAGTTGAGGACAGTCATTACTGGCTGTTGTGACAGACACTACCACCGTGATGTGAGCGGAGGGTTTTAAACCAGGCTTGACACTATGATTTCCAAATGCCTCAATCTGAAGACAAACATGTCTGGAAGATTGGACATTCCAAGCTAAATGTTCTCCCAAGGAATGCAATAGGAAAAGAAATGGTAACATTTTGAGGAGCCCTGAAAATGTTCTTTATTTAGGCAACACCTCATTTGTAGATCTCACTCTGAGCTCAAGCTGCAAGATTTACTTTCCTTTTCTGGGAAGATGCTGTCTAGGCAAACAGCACAGCCAATCACAACTTCCTAGGCCACTGGAGTGGACTGTGAAGCTGACAATGCACGGAAATCACCAATACCACAGGAAATAAAGAATCTGGCATCAGAACTTCACTGGCTACTTAGCCAGAGACCTGCTCAGCCCATGACAGTGCAATCATCCCAGCTCTGTCATATTGGAAGGACTCAATGTCAATACCCTCAGCCAATCAGGACTTGAGACCAGGCACAAGGGAAGGACGCCCTGTAACTTCCTAGCATATTAAAGGGAGTTCCACGAGCAAGGAGAGGGGAACACAGCCTGATAGCTACTGGGGCATGTTCTCTGTCCTGTGATCAGAATGGTCTAGCTGGACTTGGAAATCTCTGAACCTCCAACCTTCCCTCAGGTGAGTAATACCATGGAAGTCAACAGGAATACTGGGATGATGTCAGCCGACGGTCAGGGCCGTGTGTGTGTGTGTGTTACCAATAAAAGGTTTAACATCCGTGCCTTTACCGCTAGGACCAGGGTCCCGTCGCGGAGGGCAGCCAACAGGCTGACAGATGCACCGAGTTTATAGGAAGAGCTTATTACATCTCAGATTTCAGCTGCTACGATACAGGATCTCTTCGCAGCGGGCAGTCTAGGGAAGACTGAGAGGTGCCCCAACGGATCTGTCACCTGGGAGATGACAAACGCCCAAGCTCCTCCTATACCTGTCCCTTATGACCAGCTGAAGTTCTTTTAAATTGTGCTTGGTTCTGTTACAGCAACTGAAGGAGTCAGGTTAAAACTTAAACAGTTACAGGTTTATTAAAGAAGCTTATAAATCAGATGGTTACAAAGGCTATTGCTCTATTTCTTAACTGCTAGCAAATAAAGATCTTTAAAAAAAATGGTTACAAAGGAAATAAAGATAGAAAATAGAAATAGTACCAAATGACAACTTAATCTTTAAAGAGCTCTAAGTCTATGTGTACACTTAAGACAAAGGACCACATCTAGGTACAATTTTTACCCCTTTCTGTGCCTCTTGACTCCAGCGGGTCAAGCCAGTGCCAGTCCCTCAATTCCTAGAAAAGATGAATATGAGGTGGGCGTCTGCGTGGAACCTCGGGAGATCAAACATCTAACCTGACCAGCAGATAGATGGTTGATTGACACTCAGAGTAAATGTGCTGCTGGACCCATCTTTATACCCATAGGAGCCCATATCCTCTTATCTAAGATGCCAGATTGTACTGGTCCGTTTTGTGGCGCCAGTTCTTACAAGCAAGTTTCAACTTAATTTACACTTGCAAGAGAGAGAACTAAATTGTAAGTACTAGACTTTTTTTTACTGGGCGAGAGATTCCTCCCCCTGCGGATGGCTGTGCGTTCGTATCAATATGGGTTTTAGTCAAGGGCACTCCTCGGCAGCCTCTTGGTCAGCAATTGGCGTAACTCTGTTTACAGCCATTCATGGTCACAGCAGCCTGGGCCTTCTGTTCAAGGCTTACTGCTCTGTGTGCCCTGCATGCTCCAGGCAAGCAAAGATGGATGTTACAGGGGGGTTCCTGACTGGCTACAGATGAGGAACAACCTGTGTGACTAAACGCTGTAGGTTCAGACTAAGGATGATAAGGACTAGTTGACTATCCGATAAGCAAATGCTTATCAGATAGTTGAGTTGACTAGTCACTTCCCCCCTGCTATCAGATAGAGGCAGTAAAGGGAGGGGGGAAAGGGGGTACTTCGAAGTGGCAGTGCCACACAGCAGATCCTGAGCTCTGTGCGGCGCTGCCCCTTTGAAACGCTGCAGCAACATTTCAAAGCAGCAGCTCCATGTGGAGCCTGGGGTCAGCTCCAT
This sequence comes from Pelodiscus sinensis, assembly GCF_049634645.1. NCBI lineage: Eukaryota > Metazoa > Chordata > Testudines > Trionychidae > Pelodiscus > Pelodiscus sinensis. Next base: position 6,952,818 of record NC_134730.1, on the reverse strand, counting down.
GTGGGGTTTCCACAGAGCCTGGAGTCAGCTGGGGAGTCCCCAGCTGATCCCAGGCTCTACGTGTGGCATTTCAAAGCACTCTTTGTGCCCTCGCGCTGCCCCTTTGAAACGCTGCCGCAACATTTCAAAGCAGCAGCTCCATGTGGAGCCTGGGGTCAGCTCCATGTGGGGTTTCCACGGAGCCTGGAGTCAGCTGGGGAGTCCCCAGCTGATCCCAGGCTCTACGTGTGGCATTTCAAAGCACTCGTTGTGCCCTCGGGCTCTTGTGTATTTCAAAGCACATGGAGCTCAGAGTCAGTGGGACTTCCCGCTGGTTCAGGTTCCATGTGGAGTTCCAGTTTTGAAATGCACAAGAAAAACTCTTGTACATTTCAAAGGGGGAACATGGAAGTGCCTATCGACTAGTCAATGGAAATTCCATCAACTACTCGACTAGTAAATTAACCTGTATTTAACATCCTTAATGTGCACTGCTAAGCATATGATTTGCAGATTCATTGTTCTGAACTTTAAACTTCCCTGAAAGCTCCTTGTAACCAGACAGAACTTGCCCTATTGAGTTAATATCAGAGCACGGGGGAAGATGAGGCAGACAAGCCCAGCTGAATGTAACCAAAAAGAATCACTCTTCAGGTATGTCTACACTTGCAGCCTAATTCGAACTAGGGCTGCAAATGTAGGCATTTGAAATTGCAAATCAAGCCCGGGATTTAAATATCCCGCGCTTGATTTGCATGTTCCCGGCCGGGCGCCATTTTTTGAAATTTACAAGCCCAGACTAACTGCCTGTGTCTACACGCGGCAGGGACCCGGTAGTTCGAAATAAAGCCCTATTTCGAACTACCTGTTAAACCTCATTGCAGGAGGAATAAAAGGTAGTTTGAAATAGGGCTTTATTTCGAACGCCCGTTTCCCTGCCGCATGTAGATGCAGGCAGTTAGTCCGGGCTTGTAAATTTAAAAAATGGCGCCCGGCGGGAACATGCAAATCAAGCGCAGGATATTTAAATCCCGGGTTTGATTTGCAATTCCAAATGCCTAAATTTGCAGCCCTAGTTCAAATTACGCTGCAAGTGTAGACATATCCTTCTGTTGCTCCTCTGCACAAGTGCAATCACAGAATACTAGGGGATAGCTCAAAACTTCTACATGGCCCAATTCAAGTCCACACAAGTCAATGAATGTCTTCCTGCTGACCTTGCTGGGCTTTGGATCAGGCTCACAGAAAGGATTCTACATGCTTTGAAAAACATTTCTCTAGAAGCCCATTGGTTCCATCCCTATTAATCACTGCAAGCCTCTTCCATAAAGACAAGGTGGAATACCAGATTGTAAAAGCAAAGGGGAGAGCTGACTGGTTGATGAAAGTTTTCATACCAGCCCATGAAGGCAGAATATAACTACAAAGACACAAAACTCTGCTGGGTGACCAGGTACAGACTGCTGAGCAATGCAGGAGGGACCTACCCTGACTCCAGTTAGTCTTGGGAGGGCAAGTATTCCATGTTCCTGGGGTGAAGAAAGGAAAGGAACTGTGACAGATGGGCCTTGGATTTCTGCCCCTGCAAGTGGAAACATGTTCCTTTGGGCAGAGCATGCTTCAAAGCATCATGGGGCCTGAGATTTCTCTAGGTTTAGGGATGTGTCAGCCCACTGCTCAAATTTTCATCACCTCAGTTTCCCTGCTGCTTTGCTTGCCTTCTTTTCTCGCTCTTTCCTGATCAGCATCACCACGCCCGGCACACAGCAGCTGAGCAAAGAAAAGGGCAGCAGAGAGCAAGCGAGCGAAAAGAAAAAGACCTCAGGAAGCAAACAATCCCAGAGAAAAGAAAAAAAAAAAAACATTGGAGAGTTTAAAAATAGCCTGGCCAGCCCAGAGCCAAGAGCAGGGAAGTAAACAGCCTGTATTCCAAAGGACCCGCCTCCTGGCTTCCTGGAGGGAAGTTGGTTTATTAATTAAAACAATAACAGCAAAATAAAGGCTAATGCTGCAGATCAGCTCTAAGGGGAGGCACATTGCACAACATGGTACCAAAGGGGCAGTGTTTACAGATTTGTTGCGTGGTTCTCCCACCACTGCATAGCTAATACCCAGTAGGGCCAGATTTTGAGGCTTTTTTCTTCCCTAGCTGTGACAGGGCCAAAGTCTCTTTGCTCCAGTTGGCACCACAAATCACTTATCCATGCTGCTGAACTCTCTGTAGTGCATATTCTGTACTTATTAGACAGGGTACTCACCTGGAAGACCTTAGGCAGTTTCCATAGTATCACTGTATGTTAAATTACCGCTGTGTCCTGCCCCAGAGTAGGGATGTAAGCAACTAGTCCCTCGTCTAGTCACTTCTGATAGAGGCAGCAAAGAGTGTGGGGAGAGGAGCTGGTGCTTGGGGAAGCCAACTTAAAAGCTGGTTCCCCCGAGCACCGTCTCCACGGGGGGGAAGAGGAGGAAGGCAGGTAGCAGGGATCAGGTGCAAGATAGGAATCAGCTGATGAAGAGGGTTTTGCCCAGGAAAGCTCATGATTGAGATTATATATATATATATTTGATAGTCTCTAAGATGCTGCAAGACTTCATTGTTTTTGAAGTTACAGATTAACACGGCTACTCCTCTGAGCCCAGGGCTCTATGCATGAAAGGGCCTTTATTCCCAGAGTGAAAGTCCCTCTCTAGGGGCTGATCCAAACTCACTGAAGTAGAGGGAAAAACTCCCACTAACATCAATGGCAGCTCATTGACTCCTACTCCCAAACTCCCAGTCCCTGCCTGCACTACAAATTAAAGATTTCCCCCCCCCCCCCCCATCTGTTCTGTACTACATGAAACCACATCCGACATCAAATTCCTTGGTTTTCAAGTGGGGACAAAAATCTATGGATGACACTGGAGGAATGGAGAGGCTAACATCTATGTTGTAAACACAGAGACACCAAGTTCCAGTGGAGGTGATGCCATGGACAAAGAAACCTCTGTTCACAAAGCAGTGATGGAGACCAAAACAAACAGAAAAGGATGCGGTTTCCTACAGGACCAGTGCAAACTACTTTGATATCTGGCTCAGACTCTGTAGATACTGCAGAGCTGAAAGGAGAGGTGGCTGCTCCCCACTAAACCTCCCTCACGTGATCTTTGTAACCTCAGGTTTATGCTTGCTTGCTTGAGCAGTGAAAGCTTTTGTTGCATTTAGATGTCGGACTCTTAAGGGAATAAGCCAAAGCCAGTTAAAGTGTCTGTTTCAGAACACACAACAGTATCCTCTAAACACAGATTTTCTTTAAAGGGTAGTGAGATGGATTCCTAATGAGGGTGAGCTTTTTGGAAGAACTGTCTGTCAGTGAGCCAAAGCCCTACCCATTCGTGGTAATGAAATATCCCAGGACACTTGTCACCAGAATGGCAGGATGTTAGCCCCAGTTTTCCACCATATTCCTGCTTGACTAAATAACATTCTTACATGTCATGCCCAAGCAACCTGATTAGCTTCTATGATGAGGTAACTGGCTCTGTGGACATTGGGGAAGTCAGTGGATGTGATATACGATCTCCCACAGTATCCTTGCCAGCAAATTAAGGAAGGATAAATGAACTGTAAGGTGGATAGAAAACTGGCTAGATTGTTGGGCCCCAACAGGTAGTGATCAACAGCTCAATGTCTAGTTGGCGGTGGGCTTCAAGTGGAGTGCCCCGAGGATTGTTTGTAGGGCCGGTTTTGTTCAACATCTTTATTAATGACTGGGTGAGGGGATGGATTGCACCCTCTGCAAGTTCATAAATGACTCTAAGCTAGGGGGAAAAGGTAGATACATTGGAAGGTAGGGATAGGGTCCACTGTGACCTAGACAAATTGGATGACTGGGCTGAAAGAAATCTAATAAGGTTCAACAAGGACAAATGCAGAGTTCTACACCTGAGACAGAAAAATCCCAAGCACTGTTACAGGCTGGAGACATAGTGGCTAAGCAGCAGTTCAGCAGAAAAGGACCTGCAGATATCAGTGAAGCTGGATAGGAGTCAACAGTGTGCCCTTGTAGACAAGAAGGCCAATGGCATACTGGGGTGCATTGGAAGGAGCATTGCCAGCAGATCTAGAGAAGTGATTATTCCCCTTTATTCGGCTCTGGTGAGGCCACATCTGGAGTATTGCGTCCAGTTCTGGGCCCCCCACTATAGAAAGGATGTGGACGCACTGGAGAGGGTCCAGTGGAGGGCAACCAAAATGATTAGGGGGCTGGAGCATATGACCTACGAGGAAAGGCTGAGGGATTTTGGTTTCTTTAGTCTGCAGAAGCGAAGAGTGAGGGGGGATTTGATAGCAGCCTTCAACTTCCTGAAGGGAGCTTCCAAAGAGGATGAAGAGAGGCTGTTCTCAGTAGTGGTGGATGGCAGAACAAGGAACAATGGTCTTAAGATACAGTGGGGGAGGTCTAGGTTGGATATTAGGAAAAAACTATTTCACTAGGAGGGTGGCGAAGCACTAGAATGGGTTCCCTATGGTGGTGGTGGAATTTCCATCCCTAGAGGTTTTTAAGTCCCAGCTTGACAAAGCCCTGGCTGGGATGGTTTAGTTGGGGTTGGTCCGGCTTTGGGCAGGAGCTTGGACTTGATGACCTCTTGAGGTCTCTTCCAGCCGCAGGATTTATGATTCGCTGATGCCCTACATTCAAATGGAACTGACATTCTTCATGGCTTCCTATTCTAAATTGTTGTGTGCTGTTGTTTTACTCATATACAGTTGTCAAGATATGTGCCAAAGGTGGCTGCATTTTAGTGCCAAGTGAAGTTAGGAATATATGAGTATTATATATTATGTTAGCAATATGCATGCAAGTCATTCACAACTCACTTTTACATTACTGTGTGATGGTTGCCATCTTGGCCAACAGCCCAGGGACTGAACTGGGATTTCCAAAGCTAAAAACATAAATTACTACAGCTTGTGCTAAGCTCCTTAAAGGGTGCTGTAACAAAGTCACATCTTTTGTGACCACGACACAGAAGGGAACCTATTAGGACCACTGTAACGTGGGGGTGGGTGACAGCATGTAAACAGAGAGAGAGAAAATCTGGCCATAAATGAAACGACAGAAATCTCTTCTAAACCAAACATCTACAAACAACAATCCACATTTGTTCATTGAAATTATGATAATTAGCTGTAACAGCCACTAGTTACCATTGCTTCGTTTAACTAGATGCACAATTGAATGTGGAAAAGCAGAGGTGTAATTACGTTAAAGTAATAAGAACAGTCACAAACAGCTCCCAGATGAAGTCATATTCCCATCTTTTCTCTTACTCTACTGGATAAGGAAAAAAGGGTTTCAGCTTGATTCTCATCTTGGGAAAGCCATTTACACCTGGGCTAAATGCTACCAAATAAGAGTGGGGGTATTCTATACCTATTTTGCACTGGTGTGAGGTAACTGAAAAATCAGCCCCTTGGGTTCTATTCCCAGCTTTGGCATCGACTTGCTGGGGGACCCTGGTCAAATCACATCTCTTATCCATGCCTCAGTTTCCCACTCAGTACAATGGGGATAAAGATCTGCAAAGTTATATTCTAGAAAGTCGGGAGCAAAGGGATGCTAAATTTTGGACATGTCTTTTGAGACAATTCTCTAGGAAAGGTAAGGGAATACCCAATTTTCACTAATCATCTTTGTAAATTAAGAGGAGTTTGAAGATTTGGTTGACTGACTTAAGCCACCCTTCTTTCTCTTTGCAGAAAAACTCACAACTGTGCTGGAGATTTTCATTTCATGTCTTCCTTGATACAGTTCTGTTTTTAGAGAGATCCACGAAGAGTTATGAGCAGCCATTCTTGTTGGCCAGTCTAGAGCTCTTAGGCTATGTCTCCATTATGTTGGTATAACTTAGATCGCTCAGGGGTATGATTAAGGCGCACGGGTGCATGCGCATGCACACACACACACACACACACACACACCCTCAGCTTAAGTTACACCCAGGGGCAGCCCGTGAGCCTAGGTGAACTAGGCAGTTGCCTAGAGCGCCGCTGGCCCGGGCGCCTGATGATGACGTCACAGCCATTGACGGCTGTGCAGGCGGGGGCGCCGATCATGCCGCCCGCCTGGGGCGCCCACTGCCGCAGCTGGCCTCGGCCCTCTCCTGGTTCACCGACCTAAGCATCAGTGTGAACGGTTATGTTGATGAAAAAGCTTCTCCTGCCAACTGCTCCTTTGGGTGGATTAATGAAATTGACAGGAGAGCTCTCTCATAGCTTAGAGCGGCTACACTAGAGAGTTTACTGTAAGCGCCCTAATGTAGCCATATCTTGTATCTCTTGTCTGATAAAGCTAAAGGTCCCTGCCACATCAGAGGCAGACTCCGCTGACATGCCATCTCTAACGAGAATCAGTTTTCCTGAGGGGAAGGTGTGAGTGCAAAAGAAATGTCAATAGCACTTCCAGTGGGTGGCTGAGCAGAGAGCAACAGGGCATTAATGCCAGATTCTGGAAATGAGATTTCATCACCCTCAATGGTTTAAATTACTAACCCGTTGCCAACACGTCCTACGAGGCAGAAGTGCAACTCAGCGGCTTTGAGTGAGGCTGGGAAGAGGAAGGTTTAACAGACCCGTCTAGAACCAAATACAGCCTGGGCAGGAGCTGTACAAATTCCTCCACCACACAGCTCTGTGCCAGTGCCCTTCCATCCTGCCTTGCAGCCTCCTGGCTATTCCAATCCTGGGGATCCCGCATGCACAGAGCTCTGCCTATGTCACTCCCTCCTGCCCTGTGACACCCCCACCCCCAGCTTTGCCAATGCCCCTGAATCCTGCCCAGCTGTACCTCATGCTGTTCGAGCCCAATTCCTGGGCAATAAGAACCTCTCAGCAGAATGAGCTATTATTTTTGTGACACAGGTAAGTGTCCGACTGGGATTGCAACGAGACTGCCCAGCTCATCTCACTGGTGTGCCCTTCTCTGGAGAGGTGGCGAAGGTTCAGATCAACTGCAGCAAAAGAGGAGTCAACGGGGAAAGCTTGCCCACATTTCACAGCCCTCTGCCTCCCCGGGCAGCCGAACTCTTCAGAGGCAGCTTGTTCCTAGGAGCAGTCAAATGTACACAAGCCTCCCACAGTTTGACAGCCCTAACTATTAGAAGCTATTCTGCCAGGTAGGTTCTTATTGCCACTCTCCTTAAACAGCCCAGGAAACGACGGAGGGAGGCAGGGAGAAAAGAAGAGCTAAGCAATCAACAGGCAACCAGTCTGTCTTGTCATGCCAACCAGCACTGGCTTCCCTAGAGCAGGGAAAAGATCAAGGCTGCAAGGAAGCAGCACTGAACAGATAATTCTATGAATGGTTTAGCTGCTGCCAGGGAGTACAGGGAGGGATTCTTTCCCTCTCCCTCTCCTTTCAACCCTGTTTTGTCGGGATACCCTTAGAAGTCAAAAGATGAGGGATGGGGATATCTGTTTCTTATCCTCCCGCCCAAGATTTTCAGATGCTCCGAGATGCACCTTAAAAGATTTATTAGCATCTCCTTTTCTGGACACACTCAAGAGGCTGGGTTAATGGAACTAACTGCCTTAGCATGTGGGGACTGTATTTAGTAAGCCTCCCTCCCATGCACCATGACTCCAGATGGATCAAAGCCCACCTCTTGGTCCAAATGCACTTGGAGTCCAGCTGATCAGAGAGACGTCCGTGTCTTGATCCAGTCAGACTGGACCCAAACAAAACGTTATGAAAATCTCATGCATATCTTCTCCCTCGGCTTTGCACCATCCGAGTTCAAGACACATTCTCCACATACACTGCAGCCATCCCTCTGGCATTCTGCTCTCTAATATTAGCATCATGGCTGATACTCAGCATCTGCAGCATTCAAACAGCAGCTGCTTCCCTCATGCAGCATGCAGGAAGAATGTGAGAACCAAGTGGTTTAGCATGCAGCCCCCAGCCATGTGTTCCACAAGATTCCAGACTCTTGATGGACTGGATTTCAGGAAAGAGGGTAGGGATGGATGAGCCCATGGGACCCTGGCCTCTGGAAATCCCAGGCATCTGTTTCTACTTGGGTCCTTTGTGAACATGACCTGGCCGCCTTTTCTTGCCTCCAGTTGATCCTGAAAACCACCACAGAGCTGAAAACCACCACAGAGCTCAGGTACAATTGGTGGGCCTTGCCTGAGTGAAGGCCAGGACTTGACTTCTAGGGGGTGATGTACTGCAGGACAGAGCTGCACTGGCAGTGGGTGGGACTGCACAAGGAAGAAGTGCTGCTACTTAGAATCGAGGTACATTGAAGCTGTAACAAATGACTTTCCCATGTAATGCCTGCTTCTAGCCAGCTCCCTTGCATTGCACATGCAAAGCTCTTTCTTTTGTGATTCACACATTGATTGGTTCTTGGTTTTGTGGTTTTTTTAAATAAAAGCATCTCTGCTCTACTAAGTAGCAAACTACACAAGAGTTGGCAACCTATGGCTCCCAAGCCAGATAGGGGTCTTCTGGAGCCCCAACTCAGTCCCCCCTTGCTCTCCCCGCAGCTGGCACTGCAGCCTAACCTCCCCCGCAAGATTCAAATGCCAGCGCGGCTTCCTGCAGGGAGGGGCGTGAGGGAGAAAGCCCAGAGGCTCCTCGCCGGAACTGGCATGCAGGGAACAAACAGGTTAAACAGCTCAGGGCAACAGCTTTTTCCTCCCCCGCCCCTCCGTCCCATGTGGGGGAAACCAGGAACCAAAGATGGATCCTTTGCACTGACTGCCTCCTGGCCAGACACCCCCTGCTTCCAGCCTACTCCTACCCCCTGGCCAGATCTCACAGCCTCAACCCCTCCTACACTCAGGTCCTGCACTCCCATCCCTACCCCATTCACCAGCAGCCCTGTCCCACACACTTAATGCCTCATTTTTGCCCCAACCAAGAGGTTAGGGAAGCAAACAAAATCCACTAACCCTGGAACCCCAGAAGAATAAATCTGGCCTGAGGCCTTGAACCTTAGTCCTCCCTGCCCCTCCCCCCACTATGGGACTGGAGCACCAGGGCAGTGAGGTGTTTCAGTTGGAGGCCACTTGTGGGTGTTGGGGATTTTTTGAGGGATTTTTTTGTTTCTCACTTGTGTGGTCCCCAACTGATTTTTCTGAGGGTTAGTGACCCCCCCCCCAACCCAAAAAAGGTTCCCCACCCCTGCCATAAATAAAGACAATGTTGAAATCTTTTGTGTTGCACGTAATATTTTACTTTGTTTAAAAATGAAGCCTGACCAACAAGCCCCCAATTTGGGCCCAGCCCACATCTGGCTGCAGCATCATAACACTCCTGCACCTCCCCTACACACACACCAACTCTGATCCCAGCATACACCTGAACTCTCTGCCTTGAGCCTCATACCCGCACATCCCCAGACTCCTGCACCTCCACATACCCCAACCTTGTGCCCTGAATCATATACCCCAATCTCCAGCCTTGAGCCCCTCATACATCCCAACCCAGACTCCTGCACCCCCACATCACCAGCCGCAGCCATAAGATTGACAAAAGACAGCCTGAATGCGTGTGTGAAGCAGGATTTGACCAGGTATGATGTAAACTTCAAAGAACTGTGAGAAAAGATGCAGCAGCAAAAGTCCCATTAAATAGTCTGTGAGTACAATGTTTCATTTGTCATAGAATCAGAGAACCATAGGGCTGGAAGAGACTTCAGAAGGTCATCAAGTCCAGCCCCCTGCTCTAGGCAGGACCAATCCCAACTGAATTAACCCAGCCAGGGCTTTGTCAAGCCGAGACTTAAACACCTCTAGGGATGGAGACTCCACTACTTCCCTTGGTAACCCATTCCAGTGCTTCACCACCCTCCTAGTGAAATAGTTTTTCCTAATATCCAACCTGGACCTCTCCCACCACAACTTGAGACCATTGCTCCTTGTTCTACCATCCGTCACTACTGAGAACAGCCTTTCTCCATCCTCTTTGGAACCTCCCTTCAGGAAGTTGAACGCTGCTCTCAAATCCCCCCTCACTCTTCACTTCTGCAGACTAAACAGACCCAACTCCCTCAGCCTCTCCTCGTAGGTCATATGCTCCAGCCCCCTAATCATTTTGGTTGCCCTCTGCTGGACCCTCTCCAATGTGTCCACATCCTTTCTGTAGTGGGGGGGCCCAGAACTGGACAAGATACTCCAGATGTGGCCTCACCCGAGCCGAATAAAGGGGAATGATGACATCTCTGGATCTGCTGGCAATGCTCCTCCTAATGCAACCTAATATGCCATTAGCCTTCTTGGCTACAGGGGCACACTGTTGACTCATATCCAGCTTCTCATCCACTGTAACCCCCTGGTCCTTTTTTGCAGAACTACTACTTAGCTGGTTGGTCCCCAGCCTGTAACAATGCTTGGGATTCTTCCATCCCAAGTGCAGGACTCTGCACTTGTCCTTGTTGAACCTCATCAGATTTCTTGTGGACCAATCCCCCAATTTGTCTCAATCACTCTGGACCCTATCTCCCCTCAAGCGTATCTACATCTCCCCCAGCTTAGTGTCATTTATGCTATTATTAATTATTATGTCAATTATCAATCATATTAAGTTGCATATTTTCAGTCATGCAAATGGCTCTTTGTTGACCACTTGTTCTGAATTTTGATGTAGTTTGGCTCTTTGGTTTGAAAAGGCAGCTAACCCCTTCATGTACCATGAGAGCAGCCTGAAGCCATGCTCTTCTTATACTCTGATGCCACTTGCATGAACTCTGCAAGGCTGGGCTAGGACGGGAGATTGCAAAGACTCACCTGGGTCAGTAAGCAGCACTGATCAGTAAGCTGATCCAGTGTCCTCGTGTGGTTTCACTGCACTGCTGGAGATGCAGCCTTTAGGGTAGATTGTAAAGCCAAGGATCTAACCACTGGTAACAACTGAAGCTGACTTTGTATTTTTTGCTGGAGCAAAGCTGCTAGCCCCAGCATCCTGGTCAGATGCTAACTCTGGTAATTACATCTCTCCTCCCATCTCTGCAGTTTCAAGTGATTATGGGTGGGTGACCCACCCTTGGTTGTTATTCACCATTTACTGACAGAGGATCACATGTTCGGCTGTAATCCACCCTAGAGATTACTGTACTTCGGTAGTGGACTTCTTTTCTTTTCTCTCTCATGGGCATCACTTCAGTCGATAACCTTTATCCTGTGATTTGAGAACCCCTCTATCTGTGCAGGCATTACTATTACATCACTAGTGCCCTGAACTAGCCCACCTGAGCTGTAATTCTTAATGCCTGTGAAAACTGCCCGTCCTCCAACCCATGAGCCCCATCCTCACAGGCTCTGCAGTCACTGGTTGGATACTACAGGGATGGGCTCTGGAGTATACACTGACATTAGGACAGACTCCGGTTTATACTCATTTCAGAAAGCAAGCACCATCATGCTATGGTGGTCAACTGCTGGAAGAGAGTCTCCATGCGCATGTGTGTTTATTTCACATTACTGGAAGCTGAACTAGTTGCAGTCCAGGGCCCTAGGGCACTGTGAAGCTGACTGGGCCTGAGGGGTTTGTTTAATTTGGTGTTAGACCTGGGCAACTGAAGGTGCTGATGGAGCTCTCTGGCAGGGACAAGGAGTGGGGCTGCTGTGCTCACTGTGAGAGGAGGGACTCCTTAGAGGACCTGCCCAAACCTCTGAAATCAGGAGTGACTGTGCTGGTCTTGCATGAGTCTTGGCAAGCCAGACTCAACGAATGTGGGGACAGGAGGGAGAGATTTCTCTGCTTATTAAAGGAGACAGAGTCTCTGCCAGTCACATAGCCCTTGTTAGCCCAATCGATGCTTATATGTTGTCACCTAGTTCAAGTCAGAGCATTTCCTCGCCACCACCTGCAGCACTGCACAAAGGAGCAAGGCAGAGCCACTTTTACCCCAACCACATCATACGGCCTGGGGGTTTCCCCACTACATTTGCTGTTCTGGTTGAGATGCTAGTGCCCACTAAACTGCAGTGCAACAACTCACATTCTTTCTCCTGAAGCAGTGCTCCATAAACTGACGCCCACACTGCCCAGCAGTAACGTGGCCTCACCGGGCTGACTCGTCAGAAGTGACAGAGCTCCCTCGTGCAAAGGGTGGCTGGCATCTGCACCACACCAGGGCACACCTTGAGCACAGGTTTCAGTGATAAGTCGCCTTCTTGGTCTAAGCATTGGGAATGAACTGGGGACCACAGAGCTAAAAACATGAGCAGCTTTGGCTTGTGCTAAAGAGCCAAGGCTGGGGGCTGCAACAGCTCCTGTGTTCTGTGGACATGAGCTGCAACACTCCCGATCAGCAGCTTCCACTTGCACTAGAGAGGCCGGGAGAGGAAGGAGAAGCACCCGTCGTGCCATGCAGTGCTTTGCTCCCTTCTGCTACACGGTAGTTTTAGGTAAAGCAACAAACCCAAGCCACTGCCAGGGAGGGACACTAGGAGAGGAACCAGACAGGGACAGCTGTAGGGAACATCTTTTGCAGGACTGACAAGCCTGTGCTTTGCAAGAATGATGTTTCCAGAAGATCTGGGGTGTCTGTCACTTGTGATTTTTTAGCCAGATCTTTAACTTTGGCCCTGGGCCTGTGGAGGCTGAGACTCCAGTCCAGAAGTCAAACACTAGGCTCACTATTGAGAGGGCTAGGAGAACAACTGGAACGGGCACTACCATGTCTCTGCTTGGGATGCTGCCACAGAGTTGCAACAGCTAATTAATCTGTGACCCATCAACCTGGATCCCAGCTCAGGGCAGTGCCAGGATATGCATCCACAGCTCTCTCTCCACGTCTCACTACACAGACGGGGCTGCTGTTCTGGGAACATCCACTCTGGAAAAATTCTCCCATCGGGGGGCAGCTCCTTGCCTGGAGGGACCGTTCACCTTCTGCAGCTAACAGTCTTCAGGATCTCCCCAGGGTCTTTACCATCTTCACTTTGTTCTCCAAGTGGAGGATTCCTTCAGGCTGCGGACAGATTTAAATGTTGTTGGGGTGGATGATAGGGGACGCCTGTAATCCTGATCATATTTCAGCAGAGATGAGCATGCAAGTCCCTGAAGGACAGTTCTACACACACAAGATGAAACAAAATGTGGAGAACTGATAGCAAAACTGCCCAGCTGCTCCCTCTCCAAACTTCCACTTGGTAATGAGATTGTACTCTCTCTTCTCTCACACCTGCCCTCCCTCCTAGTGGGCTGCTGCAGAGACTGGAGTGCTGCAGGGTAAAAGATTAGGGGGCAAGGGGACATGACCAATGCTCCATCCAATTTTTTCAGTCCATGGGTGGAATACGTTTTGTTATGCGCATCAAGGCATGTGCGACGTACATCACCAGGAGAAATGCAGCCTGCTGGCTGTAGGCACTCTGCTAACCAGAATCTGTCCTGGATGGCCACATGTGATGGAGTCAGCTCCCTGCTGCTTTGCTTCCTGCTGGTAGCTCTGGGGAAACAGTCCTTCCTCAGCAGGGCATCGCCTTCTGGTGGTGCCCCACCCATCTGCAGTCCACACTTGTGTTCCAGACCAATGTAGCTCCCAGACCACGACGTCTTCTTTGGGATACTGGCTTACAGCAGTGCCTACTCCATCCATGAGTGGTGTCTCATCCCCCTTCCAGGGGTATCAACAGTCCTTCATCTAGCACCTGTCACCATAGCCAACTGCAGCCTCAATCCAAGGGCAAGTCACAGTCCTTCCAGGCCACACAACAATGGCGGCTACACACATAGAGTTGCCAGATGGTTTCAACAAAAATACCGAACACACTTGACATTACATCACAATCTGCATTACATCTTATTTAGAAAGTACTGGGCATTTATATTTTCTCATTTATATTTTTTCAGTTTGTTTCCCAAACAGAAAGCTCAAATACTGGACTGTCTGGTTCAAAACCAGACACCTGGCAACCCTATAGACACGGTGCAATGGGGGGAAAGGGGGAATCCAGGCCTGCCCACGACTCTGGGTCTCAACCCAAGGACCCTCTGGTAGAAGCCTTGTTTTGTCCTGCCTTCCTCTACTCCCCTCCACTGCCTTTCGTTCTCTAGGTAATTTCCCCTATGACTCTTTGCACCCTCCTGGCCCTGGTAGCAAGGTCTAAAGCCTGGCAGGTATCAGGCAAGAGCCCCTTTTAAGCCCCCCTGAGCCTGCCTAGCCCATTTCTCCCAAAGGTATTTCTCCAGGAACCAGGTCCTGCATCTTCCCTGGTCAAAGCACAACTGTCTCTGATGGGCAGCTCCTTATATACAGGCCTGCCCCAGCAAGCTACACCCTGATTGGTTCCTTAAAAACCTCTCCCTGATTGGCCACGGCTCTGACCAGGCTCTTTCCTGCCTGCTTTAACCCCTTCTGTTCAGTGTGGGGCAGCTGCCACACCACACCACCCAAAAACACAGCTTACAGGGAACACTAGTACATGCCCCTGATTTTCACAGGAGGGGAAAGATGATCTTGTGATTGAAGCACTGAACAGGGATCAATTCCCAGTTGCGCATGACCTGGAGCAAGACATACTGGGCCTCAGTTTCCTCAGCTACAAAATGGGAACAATGCTTCAGTGCAGGACTGAATTCATGAGGGGTCTGCGGAATGCTGTGAAGTATCTGCAGAAGTACCTAGACCTACAGATCTAAACACACATTCCATCATTTTTGCCATCACTTAGTTTTCTTTAGGCCACTCTTCTTTGGATCATGGTTGGCCCTTGTCCCAGTGTTTCTGGAAGGAAAAAATTGCTTTTCCAGAACTCACACCATTTTTAGGAAGAACAGTGCCCGTGGTCTTAAAGTCACACCTGTATTCTCCAGGGCAGCCCCTTTGCCCCGCCATTGCCTGCTTCTGGCCTACATGTCTCTCTGGCAAGAGTACAGACTTGGCTAGATTACTTATGTGTGCTCTCCAGCACATTGGCATGTGCCCAGAGCCCTCAGTTCAAAGGCATCCATCAAAACCCTTTAGTTCTCCACAAGAGTCCAAGGAGGAGATACTCCTCCCCCCTTGCAAAAGCCCGGGCTGCCACAAGATAATGATTCAGTAGAACTTCTAACCCAAGTCACAAAAGAAGCTTCCTCCTGCAGTTCCAGCTACAGCTATCTCTCAGCTATCTCAAAGCTGTGCAAGAATACAAGATTTGAAGCAAACAGCAAGCCCTGTGTGTGCTTGGGAATTCACAGTCTTCTCCCGTCAGGCGTGCGCTTCAGACTAAAAAGCTACATAAACAAGGTACGGAAGGACAGGAGAAAAACAGCCTGAAGATATTCCCTTAGCAGATAACAACAGGGTGCAGCAGTGAGCTAAACTGAAAGCCCCATGCACTAGAGCTGAGCACACACAGCTCTGAACTAAGGATGTTAAGAAGCAGGTGACGGACTAATAGTGTGCTTGATACAATTTGTATCGAGTACACAATTAGTCAATAAGCTGTGGCTTTGCAATTTAAACGCAGTAGGTGTCCGGCACACAGGCATCCCAGCTCCTAATACATTTAAACTTCAGAGCTGCAGTGGAGGTAGTTCCAGGACCCGGTGCAAGCCAGGACTCAGCAGTCCCGGCTCGTGCTGGGTCCAGGATCGCTGCGGCTTTGCTTTTTAAATGGAATAAGAGCCTGCCTTTTAAGATGCAGAGCTGTAGCGCGCGTGGCCCCTGGAGCCAGCGTGAGCCAGAACCGAGCAATCCCGGCTTGGAGCAGCTCCAGAACCACGGAGGCTCTGCCTTCTCTGCTCCTCCCTCCACACACCATGGAGCTGGTGCTGGGTGGGGGGTGGGGGGGGGGGAAACCAGCTTTTAAGCTGGCTCCCCCCAGCACCGGCTCCTGCTTTTCACCCCTTTGCAGTCTGTGGTATAGAGGCAGCAAGGGTGGGGGGCAAGTATTCCAGTGGTGACTTGACTGCCCAGTAAGCCTAAGCTTATCGGGTAGTCGACTACCCGAGTAGTCGCTTACATCCCTACTCACCGAAAAGCTGCCAGAGGATGTGCAATGGCAGCCGGCCAAGTTCAGCCACCTTCATTTTTCTAGCCTCTACAGAAGCATGTACAAAGCAACAGGAGGAGCCAATGGCTTCTAGAGGTCTAAATCTACACTGCATGTCCCCTGGATAAGAAGGCCAGTCGTGACTCCATGCAGCTGTTTCCAGGCGATGGCACCCCCCTTGTTCTCCATGCAGAAGTGAAAAGCACTTCTCCACTCCCACCACATTTCCCCAGGGAAAAACTTCCTATCAGGGTGATTAAATACTGGACTAAATTGCCTAGGGAGGTTGTGGAATCACTGGAGATATTTAAGAGCAGGTTAGACAGACATCTAGGATGGTGCTTTTTTCTGCCTTGAGGGAAGGGGACTGGACTTGATGACCCCCCCCCCCCCCCCCAGTCTTAGTGTCTATGATTCTATGGCATTGGCCTGGCCCTGGGACCCAAAGACAGAGGCTCCATCCCAAAGTTCCCTATACACTGCACTTGTGCAGCTGCATAGGAAAAATTATAATGCTGCCCAGCTGATTAGCAGAGCACCCACAGGTAGGTTTTGTGTTTCACATCTGAGCATGCCTTGGTGCACATTAAAAAAAATATTCCACACATGGATGGAAAGATGAGAGGGAACATCGCTCCCTCTCCAACTTGGCCATATGAGAGAAACAAAGGCAGGACGCTAACCCTTACAGCTGTGGGATAAGAGCCCAAGGAAGGAAACTAACCTGCTGGATGAGTGCCAAACACACACATCCCATGGCCACACCTGATCCATGCCCCGCGGAGCTGGCTTGGGCTGGGGACAGCGCCCTCCCCCTCACTGCCCCTCAGACACAGAGGGCCTAGCAATCCCCGACTGATCTGCTGCAGACTTGATGGTGTCGGCCCTGCAGAAGAACCCGCCAGGAACCCAAGGAGCTTTGCTGAGCAGCAGCTGCAGGAATCAGGCCACTCTCCCCCGTCTCTTTCTGGCCGGGCGGAGGGAGGAGCGGGGGCAACGCGCCCGCCCCCAGCGAGAGCCCACGCGCCGCCAAGGGGGCTGCCCCCGACAGTCCAACGGGAGGGGGGGAGCAGCTGCCGTCCTGCCCCAGGAGAGCCCGGGTTCTACTCGGGCTGCGGAGCGCGCACAGCCCCAAGGCGGCGGCAGCGGCCGGCGCTGGGAGCCTCCCGCAGACTGCGACCCCCTGCCCCGCGCCCCTCAGCCTGGGAGCCGGCGCGCCCCGTCCCACCCCAGTGCCGACAGACCCCCGAGCGAGCCGGGCGCTGCCCCCCGCCGGCGCTAAGGGGACCCGGGAGCTGCCCGCGCCGCAGGCTCCTACCTTCGAAGTCGGAGATGATGCCCTCCAAGTGCGCGTTCACCGCCGGGTCTGACATCCCGCCCCGCAGCAGCCCCCGGCCGGGGCGGCCAAACTCCAGCCGCAGGGAGCGAGCTCCGGGCCTGGCCGGCTCCCAGCGACCGCGGGCTGGGCTCGCTGCTGAGCTCGCCGGAGCCCCTCTGGGGCCCCCTCCCGCTCGCAGGCTCGGGCTGAATGAATGGAGGAAGGGCAGAGGGAGGGAGGGAGCCCGCCCCGGGCACAGTCCCAGCCTCCCCTCCTCGCACTGGCTGCTCCGCACGCCCGTCAAACCTGCCTCCCCGCTCGGGGATCGCGGGCACAGCTACCGAGCCGGGCCCGCCGCCCCAAAGACACCGCGGGAGGGCGGCGGTCGCTTCTGGCTCCCAGACGAAGTGCGAGCAGCGGCGGGCTGGGCTGGGCTGGGCTGTCCCGGCGCTTGCAGACGCCCCCCAGGCCTGTGCACGGCGAGCTGGCCGAGGAGGGCTAGCAGAGCTAGCGGGACAGGAGCTCCCTGCCCTGCCACTGGATGCTGGGCGCTGGGGGTGCCCCTCCCTCACACACACTCCCTGCCATATGGGCAGGGAACGTGCCGTCCGGCAGCCTTGCGGCCCTGAGGACTCATTCCCCGAGCTTAGTACTGACGCAGAGTTTCCCCAGTCTGCCTCCCGTTAGGAATAAGGGTTCTTGCGCAACAGGGTTTTTTTGCGCAAAACGGACCCCTCTACACTGCATTTTTCTGTGCAAAAACCTCCTCTGCAAAGAGCATTGGAAGAGAATATGCAAATGAAGTGTGAGAGTTGCTAATGAGCGCTTCATTTGCATTTCCTCTTCTTCAAGAGGGATGCAGTGTAGACGTAGCCTTAAAGTCTGAGGTTGATAAACTACCCTGTTGTAGTTAAACTGGCAGAATCCTTGCTTGTGGATACTCTTAAATCAGGGAAATTTAAGAAAATAAGCTATTCAGCTATAACCCCCTTTTAGCAGCATAACTGCAGCCACAAGGGAGGGGAGCAATCGTAGTCATAACAGAATTAGTCCAGCCTGGGCAAACAAGCACTGAGCCTTAGGGATTGCACCAATTCGGCTAATTCAGTGAGTTAAATCAGTGTAACTTTAGTGCATAGACAAGGCTTCCTTCTTTGGATACTATATGACCATCTTCCTTTACTGTATCTCCCCAGTTTCCCCTTGCACTGTCTCCTCCGACAGTTTCAAAAACCCTGCACTGTAGGAGAATGCCTTAAGAATCTCTGCCTTTTTTTCTCCACTCAAGCTCATCTGAGGAAGTGGGTTTTTCCCACAAAGGCTTGTGATACTGTACATATATATCAGGAGTGGGGAACCTTCTCTGGGTGGAGGATGGGGGGCCACTCACCCACAGAAAAATCAATCAGGGGCCACACACAAGTGAGAAGCAGAAAAAAGAACCCTCACTGTGGCCCCTGACTGAGAAGGTGAAAGACCCTCCCCACATTCCCCTTGCACACCAGAGCCTGGGGGAGGCCCAGCATAGTAGATTTTGTGTGCTCCAGCCCTCAGGGGAGCCAAATGGGGGCAGAAGTACCAGCATGGACTCCCTAATGCTAGGGGGGCCCTTAGCCTTAGGGGCAGATCCAGGCAAGCCAAGGGCTGCATCTGGCCCCTGGGTCTTAGATTCCCACCCCTGCTATATATATTTCATAGAATTATAGAACACTAGGACTGGAAGGGACCTCGAGAGATCATCGAGTCCAGTCCCCTGCCCTCATAGCAGGACTCAGTACTGTCTAGACCAGGGGTCTCCAACCTTTTTAACCACAAGATCACTTTTTCAATTTAAGTGCAATGTAAGATCTACCTCAAATACCCTTGCCCCCTTCTCTGAGGCCTCACCCTGCTCTCTCTGTTGCCCTTCCTCCCCGAATCTCATTCACTTTCACCAGGCTGGGGTAAGGGTGCAGGCTCTCGTCTTGGACATGCCCTATACCCTAGGCCAGTGTTTCTCAAACTTTTTTTTATAAAATACCCCTTTTTAAAAAAAAAATTATAAGTACCCCCAGTACCTAGTTTTCTCACACTTTTTTTTTTTTTTTACTGTTGCAACACATTTGTTTAAACAACTGAATTGTAGCAGAGTGGGTGATGAAATATTTGGGTGTTAAATGTACAAAAATAATACAAATGCTATAAAACTTAAAACAAAAATTCAGTTTTCTCCAACTTTCAGTTGTGTTGGTGAACCCCATGACTTTTCTTGAGTATCCTTAGGGGTTGAGAGGTGCTGCCCTAGGCCACTCCAGGGTCCACACCTCTGGCTTTGGGGAGTCCCTTATCCTGCCTTCCTAATGCAGGAGCCTGGACCATCCCTGGGGCACCTTGTGGTGGTTGTCTGGCTGTTCCCAGGACTTGAGCCCACCACCCTATGCTTTCCATGTGAATGTGCTATTCCCTAGGGCACTCCAGAGCTGACCCCATGTCATCTCCCTACCTTTGGTGGCTTCTGTATCCTGTGTAGGCTGTCTGGTTGCTCCTAGGGTGAGCAGGATGGAGACTAATCCACAACCCTGTCCTCCTTGGGCAAGTGCTGTATCTCCTAGTCCACTCAAGAACCCACCCCACCCCTCTTTGGGAGGTCCCTTGTCCTGTGTCTGGTTGCTCCTGGGGTGGGCAGGGGAGCTTGGGCTGCCTGGAGACAAGACTTGAGCCTGCCACCATATGTTCCCCAAGCAAATGCCCTAGCATCTAAGCCACTTCCTAAGTGGAGCACTTTGCATTTGTCCTTATTAAACTTCACTCTATTTACCTCAGAGCTTTTCTCTAGTTTGTCCAGATCACTTTGAATTATGACCCTATCCTCCAAAGCACTTGCAACTCCTCCCAGCTTGGTATCATCTGCAAACTTAATAACGTACTCTCTATGCCAATGTCTAAATTGTTGATGATGATATTGAACAGAACCGGTCCCAAAACAGTCTCCTGTGGAACCCCACTTGTTATGCCCTTCCAGCACGATTGTGAACCTCTCTGAGAATGGTTATCCAGCCAGTTATGCACCCACCTTACAGTTGCCCCATCTAAATTGTATTTGCTTAGTTTATTGATAAGAAGATCATGCAAGACCGTATCAAATGTCTTACTAAAGTCTAGGGATATCACATCCACCGCTTCTCCCTTATCCACAAGACTTCTTGTCCTATCAAAGAAAGCCATCAGATTGGTTTATCATGATTTGTTCTTTACAAATCCATGCTGGCTGTTACCTATCACCAAAGTGATACAATAAAAAAAAGTGAACACATATAACCCTTTGGTATATATGGTCATGCCTATTTCCTTCCACAATTTGATCTGAGAAAGTGGGTCTGGCCCATGAAAACTCATCACCTAATAAACCATCTTGTTAGTCTTTAAAGTGCTACATAGTCCTGTTTTTTGTTTCAGCTAGACCAGACTAACACAGCTACATCTCTATTACTGTTCCCCCTGAGGTGTGAGTCTTCCACAACTGGGTGGTTTCAGGCTGATATATTCTGGCCTTGGAACCCTGGTGCAGCTCCCTACTTGTTTTGTCACTCTCTGCCTCACCACTTTAGGAACTGTGTATTTCACCTCCATCTACAGTTGCCCCTCCCCTTCGACTTTCCCCTTCCCATTGTGACTCAGATTCTACAGCCTTTACTCCTCTTGGGTAGTAGGTGGCCTCTAAGAAGGCTACTACTCACCCCTTTCTATTTCATTCTAGAGACTCTTAGGCTACGTCTAGACTGGCATGATTTTCCGCAAATGCTTATAACGGAAAAGTTTTCCGTTAAAAGCATTTGTGGAAAAGCGCGTCTAGATTGGCACGGATGCTTTTCCGCAAAAAAACCCCGATTGCCATTTTCGCAATCGGGGCTTTTTTGCGCAAAACAAATCTGAGCTGTCTACACTGGCCCTTTTGTCCGAACGGGAGCAGCATAGTATTTCCACAAGAAGCACTGGTTTCAGACAGAAGGAAGTCAGTGTTCTTGCGGAAATTCAAGTGGCCAGTGTAGACAGATGGCAAGTTTTTCTGCAAAATCATCTGCTTTTGCGGAAAAACTTGCCAGTCTAGACACAGCCTTAGGGTATGTCTACACTAGCTCGTTAGTTCGAGCTAGGTAGGGTAATGAGGGCAAGCAGAGTTGCAAATGAAGCCTGGGATTTAAATATCCCAGGCTTCATGTGCATGTTCCCGGGTGCTGCCATTTTTAAATCCCCCTGAGTCCGAACTCCGTGCCCGCGGCTACACACGACATGGACTAGGTAGTTTGAAGTAAAGATCCTAATTCGAACTACCGTTACTCCTCATGGGAATAAAATCCCGGGCTTCATTTGCAACTCCGCTTGCCCTCATTACTCTACCTAGCTCGAACTACTGAGCTAGTGTAGCCGTACCCTTACACTGCAGAGTGCATCACTGTAGCATGGCAGACTGGCCCTCTCTCTTGTCATTCTCCTAACCAATGAGTCTCCCAGAATCATTAGACTGTGCTGCCCTAACCCACTGAATTTGTTCAGAGACAGCAGCAAGAAAAGTAGCATAAAACAGACCCAATTCAACTCTTTTTCTACTAGGCATCTCCTGTTTGCGGCAGCCTGGGCTGGCCACTTATGGGGGCTGCTCCGGCAGCAGCTCCTGTCTGCGGCCAGCCCTGTCCACCGCAAACAGGGGCTGGTGCTGGAGCAGCCTCTGTTCAGGGTGGAGAGGGTTGGTCACCACGAACAGTGGCTACTGGACTCAGCGTGAGCTGGGATTGGGCAGTCCTGGCTCTCGCTGCTCCGGAACGCTGCACCTCTGCATTTTAATTGTAGTAAGAGCCTGGCAGTTCTTGCTACATTTAAAATTCAGAGCCACAGTGTGGGTGGCTCCCGGAGCCAGCCCGAGCCAGCTCAAGACGGTTCCTGGAGCTATCCCTGCTGCGGCTCTGCAGATCAGGCTTTATCGACTAATCATGAAGTCAATACAATTGTAATTTAACAACCGCAATTTAACATCCTTACTAGGGAGGTGGAATCTCCATCCCTAGAGGTTTGTAAGTCCAGGCTTGTCAAAGCCCTGGCTGGGATGATTTCGTTGGGGTTGGTCCTGCTTTTAGCAGGGAGTTGGACTCGATGACTCCTGAGGTCTCTTCCAACCCTAGGGCTACGTCTAGACTGGCATGATTTTCCACAAATGCTTTTAAGGGAAAATTTTTCCGTTAAAAGCATTTGCGGAAAAGAGCGTCTAGATTTGCATGGACGCTTTTGCGCAAAAACACTTTTTGCGGAAAAGCGTCCGTGCAAATCAAGACACAGTTTTGAGCAAGAAAGCCCCGATCGCCATTTTCGCCATCGGGGCTTTTTTGCGCAAAACAATACCGCACTGTCTACTCTGGCCCTCTTGCACAAAAGCATTTGCGCAAGAGGGCTTTTGCCCGAACGGGAGCAGCATAGCATTTCCGCAAGAACACTGACAATCTTACAGGAGATCGTCAGTGTTCTTGCGGAAATTCAAGCAGCCAGTGTAGATAGCTGGCAACTTGCCAGTCTAAACGCAGCTTAGGAATCTATGAAATCCAAAAGGTAATTGAATGAAGGGTGAAAAGCACAGCCTATTTCTACTGCTGTTCAATCCAAGACTTCACTGAGTGATATTCAGATGCTGATTTGATAGCACTGGTTGTATCCTAGCACATAGCAGACTACCATGAAGCAAACAAACAGAATGTCTACCTAGACTTGGGCATTTAACAATGCTGGTTTTAAGCCATATGAAGGAAGCAGCAGCAAATGTGATTTGTTTTTTTATCCAGTTTTCATAATGAGGGTTTTTTTATTAATACATGGAAAAAATACATCTTCGAAAAAAGAAACTACAATTGTTTTAACAACCAGACTAACACACCCTTTAAAACAGGTATTTTGGTATGTTATTTTAAGCTACAAACACTTGGTCAGACATCACAGCCTTTTTTAAAAAGAATAATGCTCATGTCTTTCATGTCTTGAACACTTTGCATGGAACTGGTAAACCACAAACAGTTCAGGGAGGTTTGCATTAGGCCTCCTTGCCATCAGAGGGTTAAAATAATGTGGAAGCTTATTGTAATGATAACATGTGAAATTGCTCAAAAGGACATGAGTACAACTTTCCTTGGAAGCACATGTTAATTTACCCTAGTTATAGATTCCAAGTGTGTTAGACGAAGGCATGAGCTCACATGGATTTACAGCTAGAACTTCCTTTCTTGTGATGCTTACTAGTCAGTCCTCACCATTTTCAGATCTACACTGTTGTTGGGCAGAGGAAGCTGTTGTTACATTATACAGGAGTCAATGCTGGCTGACCTGAACCAGCAGCCTTGGCACCTCTTTTGAAAGGAAGCTTGTACTCCTTCTTGTATGGTGCTAAAGTGCGGGGGTTGTTCCCATAACCCATTTTAATAGAACAGTGGTCAACAACCAGTAGGTTGGGATCTACCAGTAGATCTTGTAGCCTCTGACAGGTGATCCTGACTGGTTGGCTGAGAGGTTATCAAGTGCCTGCACTTCAGCTGCCCTGCTGCTCCTGCCCAGAGCCTCCTACTTGGTGTGCAGAGTGGGGGAGACACACGGGGAGGGTTGAGGTCACTCTGTCCCCTTCTCCTGTACCCCATCTTCACACACTGAGGAGGGCGGGGCCTCAGCGAAGGGGCGGGGCAAAGATATTTGGATTTGAGGTAGATCCTGGACTGACTTAAATTAAAAAAGTGATCTTGTGCTTAAAAAGGTTGGAGACCACTGTAATAGAACAAAAAATGCTGAAAACCCGGAATCTGAGATTTACACTTGACTAGTATAAGGCAGTGGTTTTTCAACCTTTTTTCCTTTGTGTACCCCTACAAAACTTCATATGAAAGTTCAGACCCCTCTGGAAATCTTAGACATGGTCTGTGGACTCCTGGGAGTCCATAGACCACAGGTTGAAAACCATTGGTAGAGTAAAGTTGCTTTGCTAAGGCTGATGGAGGATTCTCCCAGTATTGGGAGCGGAATAACCTGAATTAAATTGGGATGAGCACTGCTAATGGGCATAAGCCCCTAGTGATTTATCATCATGGGCGTGGAGGTGGGACTCAAAAATAGTATGAACAAGCGAAAAAAGAAAGAAATATGGAAGAAAAACAACCCTTGGTCCTCGGATGGGCTGAGTACGGCCTGTGAGCCACACAGTGCCCTCCACTCCCATTGCATTCAGCATGAGAGGAGGCAGTGGAGAGCCTCACTGAGCCAAGTCTGCTGTTTGGAGTCTGATGTTACTCTCCAAAATATGTCACTCGAGCAACAGTGTTGCACTGTGATGGAATCCATGGGTTTGAGATGGGGAAGGGGTCAGGGAATCGGGACTGAACTAGCCAGTGGAAAAACCTGCTAGTTTGACACTTTGAATGCCAATGACAGCAGAGCCAGAGCCTGGACTCCCAGCCTCTCTGGGAAATACACCTACTGCTGATATAGAGGGAAACAGCTTCCAGAACAGAGATAGGCACTGGGATTCCATAACTACAGAGATAGAGGAAATGAAGTCATCAACAGGAAATCAAAACTCCTTTCTCTTTGTTTACTTGATATAATGACACCTATTGGGGAGGAAATAGGAAACTTCCACTGCCTCACACTTCACAACCTGGGCCAGGCGAAGAGATGAGGGAGAGAGGTTTATGTGGCCACACTGAAACTTGTTTTCCAGATGATTCCTTTCCCCCCATTCCTACAATTAGAGAATTACTTTTCATATAAGGCTGCTAAATGCCATCAGTTCTATTAATAGCACGCTGAGTGGTGCAAGGAAAAGGAATATTAGAAAAGCTAACGTGGCATGCGGCATACTCAGACTTGGGGTATGCTGCCTACACTGCAATTAGATAGCCACAACTGGCCTGTGCCAGCTGACTTGGGACTAGGAGCTGTTTAATTGCAGTGTACATGTTAGGATCCCTCCTTCACTGCAAGGTCCTAGAGTCCAGGCTCCATCTCCACTGCAATTACCTGGAGTCCCACGAGCTTGAGTCAGCTGGCAAGGGCCAGCCACAGGTGTCCAATTGCAGCATAGATAATGCTTGTGTGGGTTTGATTTAATCTGGGAGGAAAGCTGAGCAAAGGCGAAGGCTGCTACTGTCACTAGCACAGGGATGGGGGGGAGAGCTGTGATGGGTATATGACGGCACAGTGAGTGAATTAAGAGACCGTGGAATTGTTTTGCTTTTATTGGGTTAAGATACAGAGCTGCAGATTCTTAGCAGACTTAATATCTACTCTGTCCTTCCATAGCTCTCTCCTCATCTCTCCCTGGTTCTCAATCTGCCCCTAAACTCCTTGAATGCCAGATTTATTCCTGTGGTCTCTCCAAAGCTACCCAGTTGGCTAGGATTGGTAGGAAGTTTGAATATCTAGTGGGGCAAACCCAGCTATCTTGACATAACCTTAGCTATATGGTTGGTTTGCATCAGTCTGAAAATGTTGAGGAGATGACTACTCCAGATCTAATCTGTGCTGGTAATAAAGATGAGGTGCAGTCAACTGATCATCAGGCCTGGATGTGGGCATCTAGAGGTATAATGGAGATTGGAAATGAACAAGCTTGAGGTGATAACCACATTATGCAATCTCCCATTGAAATCAGCTACCAGGCTAGCAAATCACACCCTTGTATTTAAATAAAATAGTTAGAGGTGAGCTGGAGAATCGCCAGCAAAAAGGACTGGCTACTCAAGTTACAATCAGAAATATTATAAAACTAACAGAAGTTTTAGGAGGGAGGTAAATACTTATGCCTTGGCATCATCCAGACTCTAGCTGGTAGGGAATAGGAGACAAACTGCCCCAGGGAAAGCTATCTTCTCACTCTCTCTTCCTCCATCACCTTCCCCAGTGTTTCTTGCATCTTCATCTGAAACACCTGTTACTGACCATTGACAGTCAGAATTCTGGACTGGATGGATCTTGATCTGATCCAATATGGCACCTTATATATTCATAGAGTTTAAGACCAGACGGGACGGATGGCAGAACAAGGAGCAATGGTCTCAAGTTGCGGTGGGAGAGGTCCAGGTTGGATATTAGGAAAAACTATTTCACTAGGAGAGTGGTGAAGCACTGGAATGGGTTACCTAGGGAAGTGGTGGAATCTCCATCCCTAGAGATTTTTAAGTCTTGGCTTGACAAAGCCCTGGCTGGGTTGATTCAGTTGTGATTGGTCCTGCCTAGGGCAGGGGGCTGGACTTGATGACCTTCTGAGGTCATCAAGTCTAACTCTATGGTTCTATGATTCTATGACCAGTAGATCTAATCTGACTTTTTGTATTGCACAGGCCATTAAATTAAACCCACTTCCCCCAGTACTGAGCCCAATGACTGAAGTTTGGCTAAAGCATCCAAACAGCAGCCACTATCAATCTCACACATGTTGTATACAAGGCTAATGTTGTAACAAGCAAAATTATAACTGGGTCTCCCCCTGTATGGCCGTTCTTCTATGGTAATATCAACTCCCTCCTCCTGCTTACAATTCCCCTGTTTAATGATGCTGGAACAATGTGTATAGTAGGAGTTACTGAGAGCCATTGAACCAAACGGTTTATAAAGGAAACCACTTCAAGCCAGGGGGTGCACCAGGACCCTTAGTCCTAGCACCTATGCTCACTCCAGTTTATACATGCCAGGATTGCACTTGCTCTTTTTTGCCACATCACTGCCTTGGAGCTCATGTTGGATTGCTTGGATACCCGTGACCCTTAGACTTTTTTCAGAGTGAAGGATACAGTCTCCCAATTCTACAGCTATGGCCTTCAGTCCTTGTTTCTAAGAGGAGAGCTTGTATTTGACTGCACTAAAACATATTTTGTTTGGATGAGTGCAGCTTACCAAAGCTACGTCTAGACTGCATTGCCACATCCAAGAAACACATCTGCTTTTCCGATTTTTTTTTCCAAAAAAAAGTGGATGCGCTCTTTCACCATCCCCGAAAACCCCATTCTACGAGGAATGAGAGCACTTTTTTCCAAAATTTGGCGCCATGTACACCATGCCAAATTTCGGAAAAGCCTCTTTTTAAAGTAAATCAGATAAAGATACGCAATTTGTATCCCGCAAATTACGTTTCTTTTTCCGATTTAACACTGCAGTGTACACCTAGCCCAAGTGAGCCAGACGGCTCTGACCGACGGCCCTGTCATTAGTTACCATCCCATGAAGCTTTGTGTCCCCGGCAGCTCTCCGGTGTGATGATGTTTTACAGGCCCCAGAAGTGATTGCTGTGGCTTGTGAACATTCTTCAAGTGCATCCTGCAAAATCCAGGAGCCAAGCTAAACCTAGAATAATCCCTTACTACCTGGGCCAGGCAACAGGCCTGACACTAGTTCTTCATAGCAGAAGTCCTTTGCTCATGCTGTCTCTACTGTCAGGAACTGGGTGGCACTTGACTCTCTTCAAATGCTTTCTTCAGATCTCACTTTTCTTCCTGGCCAGTGACTCCTAGCTCTTCTTTTAAAAAGCATCTAACTAACCAAGTCCTGCCACTTAAACCAGCAGTTCCTTTGTGATCATTCATTCTCCCCAAACTTAGTTTTTACTGGATCTGTAGCCCTGCCATGCTATAGTTACAGACTCTGCCTGTAAACTGGATTGCAACCTACATACCTGACAAGGATAACTGAATTTCCAGTTTGGCAAGGCTTCCCACTGACCAAGCCAGCTATAAAGAAACCAATATAAAGAAAACCTCAGATGCAGTATGGCTGACTAGCAACTTTCCTACACAGCAAAATTTCCTCCCCTTATTCTTCTGAATTCAAGGATCCACCTGACTCTGTTGTGGACCCCAATATATCTCCAACCTCCTCAGTCAATTATGTGCATCCCTGCACACGCTGGAGTCTGGGGGTTTCCAAATCCATGGCAATCTGCCTCAGAAGCAGTTAGCTCTGGTCACTGCTATTGATTAGCTCTGGGGTTAGCTAGATCTCTGGTCTCATGCAAGCTGGCCATGCCTGTGCGTCCCTGCAGCTGAACAGGGATGGGATGAGATGCCAGGGACCTTGGCATGGTAGAGGACTGGCCAGACAGCCATATTATAAAACAGGGACAAAACCTCAGTTTCTCTCTAGGGAAGGTCTAAGAGGCATGGGAGAGTCTTCTCAAGGCCGGGGGCTGAGGGGCTCCAGCTTGGTAAGGGCTCTCCATCTCTCCCCACTTTAAAAAGCACGTTTCAGTTTCAGAGTGTTTGTGGGTGGCAGGAGAGAGTGACGTCTCACACTGCGAGCAAGCTCGTGGAAGTTCCCCCTTATCACTCTCAGTCTGCTCCATCCTGAACAGCAGGCTCAGTTGCAGCGGATGGTACGAGTCATTGTGGCTAAATGAATCCTGTCGACATGTTTTCAATATTACCCAGCAAACCCTAGCAGAAAATTAATCCTCATCATCTCCCTCTTTTTTTCCCTCCCCTTGCTCTAATTAGGAAATGAAACCCTTTGAGGAGACCTTCTGTTGACATCAGGCAGTCAGACACCTCCCCTGCTGAGCTGAATCTGCAGCTGTTCCATGATGAATCAGCCCCCAACAGCCTTCCAAGCTAGGGCTCCCCTTCCATAGGTAGAACATACTGGCCTATGTACCCTAGCAGGGAGACCGGGCCTGGGAACACTCGGCTGATGTAGGAGCAGAGCTGACTGGCCTATCCTGTCTGCTTTGGTCAGAACTGTGGCAATGAAGTGGAAAATCAGTGAGAAAGGGGCAGAGGAGCGACTGCACAGCTCCTTCGCTGCTCTCCCCTGCTGATGAACTCTGGAAGGTAGAACCAAATGCAGTGCAATGAATGCAAACACACATGTCATCCAATGGAACTGTAAGCCAGCTGCTTAGGGAACAGAGAGGAAAGGTTTGCAGCTTCCTAGAGAAGGAAAAAGTGTCATTAAATTGGGTTTGGCTTCCTTTCTAACTGTGCTTTAAATACCATTACAGTCAGTGAAGTGACTGCAAAACTGGCCATTGTCCATTCACCTGTGTCATCCATCATCTTCTGAGCCATGTGTCCTCGGGTTCCTGGCACAAAGTTTCTGCTCACAAAGCTACTGGGAAGAGGCCCTGGGATCTCCCATTTGCAGGTGGGGAAACTGAGGGAGAGTGTGTTCATAGCAGAGATTTTCAAATGGGGTCAGCATATCAACTGCAGCTGGGTGAGGTGCTCTCCTGCAAACCTGGTCCTTATTCCAGTACCCGCATGGAAAGCCTGTGCTGAGCCATGGGTGCTGAACATTTCGAAACCTGGCCCTGATCTCTTTGGAAACTCAGAAGCCAAAAATGAATGTAGCCTCAAACAAAACACATGCTATTAAAATGCAGTTACAGCAAGAAGGGTGACTGTAACATTGAAACATCTTTTCCCTCAGTGTTTCCAGATCATATTTGCTCAGTTAATCAGAAAATCAAGCTGAGCCATGTGTGTCTAGGCTCCCCAGCTCTCGCCAACAATAGGGCCAAGTCCTCTTCCTGTGCAGCTTGGAATAACTCTCTAGATTTTGATAGTGCCACACATTGGTGTGAGTGAGATGAGACTCTGGCACAAGGCCTATTCATTTCAGCAGCATTTCTATTGGCGCAAATGAGACTGGAGTTTGGAATTCAGACTTGAGTCTCAGGTTGTGTCTACACTGCAGGGAAAAGCCGGAAAAATGTGCATATCTTTTTCTGCTTTTCTTCCGAAAGAGGCATTTCTGACATTTGGCTGTCTACATGGGGCCAAATGTTGGGAAAAAACCCTCGTTTGGAACATCCCTTCTTCCTCGTAGAATGAGGTTTATAGGGATGCTGAAAAAACGTGTCTGCTTTTCTGAATTTTTTTTTCCAGAAAAGCAGACGCATTCCTTGGACACGGCAGAGCTTTTCTGGGATATCTCCAGTATCCCAGAAAATCTCTGCAGTGTAGACATAGCCTCAGTCCTACTGCCCGTGTGCAGGCAAAACTCTTCTTGGCTTTAACGGTAGTTTTCCCATCTCAGGACTTCAGGGTTGGACCCTGAGCTGCCAGTTCTGCTCATAAAGAGCTTGCCCTTCTGTAGCTACATTTCTCCAGCAACAGAAACCTGGCCCATGCCAGCTTCTTGGGCGGATGTGACATGGAAGATGTGGGGAGCACAAGGGCCCAGTTTTACAGACTCCAGCAGAACACCTGGGGGAACAGCAATAGCCTGGCAGGGAGAGCGGCCTACAGCCTGGTGGCTCAATGCAGACACTTTGCTGCAGCCTCTCTTAGCTGAACACAGACACTAAGTGTGCTCCTCCCCCGCCCCCGCCCCCGCCCCCGCCCAGGCTCCCAGCAGCACTCAGAGCCTTATTGACCTAAATGAGCAATTTGCCCATTTATACAGTGACCCGTGTGCACTTAATGAGTTTGCTATCGACCACACAGGCCTCTTGCTGTAAACACATGAGTCACTCATGGCATCAGTGTCAGAGCCCAGCTGGAAGCATTTCACATGGAGCCGTCAGTTCCGGCTATTGTGTACACCAAGAGCTGGGAAACAAATCCACAGTCCGAAGCCTGTGCTGAGCGACATACTGATCTCCCCAGCTTTCCAGACCACGGACACCCCAGCAGAGCCAATGCGGCAGTGCTCACACAGCACGCTTCCTGCCTCCCTTAGCCCACGAGAGACCTGCAGCCTTAGGCTACTGGCTCAGGGAGGGGGGAAATGGGCTAGGATACCCCTTCCATGCCTCATGGGGTAGGCTGAGAGACTGTCGTGCTTTGAGCTCCTTGGGTAGAAGGGGAGGTGGAAGTGCCTGCTGGGATTACATCCAGCTTCTGGCCCTAACCTAGGCCAGTGTTTCTTAAACTATGTTCTGCAGAACACTGGTGTTCTGTGAACAACTCGCAGGTGAGCTGCCACCTCTTCTTTGGTTTTGTCTTTTTTTGTCAGGCAACAATTGGTTTTTTGAAAAAAAAATGTCATAGGTGTTCCGCATAAAAATGTTTATAGTTTAGTGTTCTGTGGTCTGAAACAGTGTAAGAAACACTGACCTCGGCCAGTCGGAAGCTCTCATCCAGCTTGCCAGTTTGCAGCTCAGCACTGATTATAAAAGTTCAAGCAAGATGCAGCCTTACTGGATTCTGGCTTTTCACAACAAAAGCCCAGCATGCTCTCCCAGCAGGGGAACCAGCTGACAGTGCACCACGCTGTGCACATAGAGATAATGTAGGGGCTACCCATAGAGTGGGACAACATGCAGGCACAAAACTCAGCATGACAAGGACTCCTGGAAGCCCCAAGGAGTCTATCACACACAGATGGTGCAGTGTGTCTCCAGCCTCAAAGGCTTCCTGTGCTGCTGTCAGATGCATCTCACTCTGTCAGAAGTGCCTGGGCCATTGGCTTGAGTCAGAGATGACCTCACATTCTCAGCAGGAGCTACTGTGCATGTTCTTCTGCTCTAGGTGAGTCTGGGACACAGGTCCCCACAGAAACAGGCCACCTTGGTTACTGAAAACTTCCCAGCAGCCCCTAATTAAAGAGAGCGTAGAGGAAGGAATAGCTGATGCCATGACACGCCTGCATTCTGCTGCCAGATGTTTCTCCCTCTCCTTTGCAGTTGGTTTCCAACAGAGAGCCTAGGCGCTTCTTCCTTCAGGCCAAGGAGGAGATGCAGGAAGAAGATGGGCTTTTCCTGTGGAAATTACCCTTGGCTCCTTCAGCCTATACAACAGCCCAGGCCCCGCTCTCTCCTCCCACGTAAGCAACCTCGTCTTTCCCTCTCTGCTGTCGGCCACCCACCCTTTGCTCTGCACTCCTTCTCATGTTACACTGAGCTGCGAGGGGGCGCAATGCTCCTTTCCTGCACAGCTGGGAATGTCGTTCCGGAGAGCAGCCAGGGAGTCGGTCTCCAGAGATGCTGCCCCAGCAGCTCCTTCAGTGAGCTCATGACCTTTTCAACCCAGAACTTTCCCCGTCATAAATACGCCAGCAAATGGCTAGAGAGTTTCCTCTTTTACGGCTCCCTACTGCTTTGCAGTGAGGCTGTTTCCAGCAGTTCCTGCTGCACACCAGTCCCTGCTTGGCTTCTCACCACCCCGTGGAGGCTCAGCAGAGTCAAACCCCACGTGACATCTGTCGGGATTATGAAGATCTTAAACACAAACTGAGAGCTGCCTACTCCAAAGCCTGTAGTCCACAGGAGCGCAACGGGATGGGGCAGGCTCGGGGAGCAATTATGCCTCTTCTGCTTCTTTAAGGAAAAGGTTTTTTTTAGAAAAAACATTCAAAGAGCCGATAAAAACAATTCCTCGGTTATGTTCCCACCCAGCTTCCTCTGCACAAGGTAGACACAATAAAGATACAAGGCACAGTTCTATCATAGTAGCGTTACCTTAGTAAGAAAGTAAAAGAGACAAGGGCAGGAAAGAAAGGGAAAGGAAGAGAAAAATAAATACATCTTTCCTCTCCTCCAAGCTGGTTCCCACCAAAAATCTCCAGACTCCAAGGCCTTTGCAAACACCCCTGAAGCAAATCTTCCAGTGCCTTCCTGAGCACATAGGGGCCGTTAGGTGCAGGGAGGGCACAGTGCCTAACACAAAGGGGTTGTGCTTCATGGCTGGGACTCTTAAGCACTGCTGCAATATAAATAATCATAATCAAGTCACTTGTCCCAGTGATCAGCCATAGAGCCAAAGTAGCAATCAAGTTTCTTGATTTTCAGTCCTGTATTTTAACCACTACAGCGCTCTGAAAAACAGTGTGAGGCGAGATAAGCAAAACAGGGCTCATTGGTACATATGAGACTTTGTGTAACTTTTCAAGGTGTTGCTATACCATCAACATCCACCTTTCCCTGTATGGAACAGTATCAGTAAGAACCAAATGCCCAGCATAATCTGGCATCTTTACATGCCCCTCACGAGTGCGCTTTTGGTTCATTCATGCCCACTAGTTAATCTGCAAATGCCAACTGCCCCACAATTGGGTACACCTGCCCCACAACATGCCTGAGCAGCTGCCGAGTGAGTTTCAACTGTCTAAAATCCTGCCGCAGGAGGGAAGTTTCCAGGTGACAACTGAACTCTGCTTTGCCTCCAAACATGCACTGAACCACTGTGTGTGCCTCATTAGCAGTGTGATAACAAGTGTCTGACTGGACAAGAGCATAGCAATCCACAAGGGCTGGCCAGTTCCTCCAGCAACTGGTCACTGTCCACCTCTGCTCTGCACTTGTGCACCTAAACCCATGTCCTTCAAGGGAAAGTGAGTCGGAGGCCTCTTCAGCTCAGAACTTCCACTCTAGGCAAGCGGAGCTAGACAATTTCCTCTCCTTTGCAGCCTGTTGAACCTCTGCTTTCTGGTGCAGCTGACGTTTGTGGCATCAGAGTGTCAGCCTCCTTCTAGCATTCGCCGGGCGAATGCCACTCGCTGGCCTGCACACTTCTTGTTATGCGTAGCCTGGCTCCAGCTGCTGCACCAGTAACATTTATCTAAGCGCCTGGCAGTCAGGAGCGGGTGCTCACTCAGACTGGCAGTGTACAAAGGCAAGCGGGACAGGACGCTGCGAGTGCAGGAAGCCCTGAGGCATGTCTGATAAACGGCTTGTACAATAGGGTCTCAGAGTTAGGAACACCAGGGCTACGAAGCAAACGGTCAATCGCACACTCATCTGGAAATGGAAGTATGCAATCCGGCAGCCCCAGAGACAACAACAATAAAAGCAAACATAGCAGAGTGCTGTTCTCAATGTAAACAACTAATAAAATAAGGGGGAAATTAAAAAAAATATGACGAGGCAAAGAAACTGTTTTGGGTTTGTTTCATTTAAATCCAGATGGTTAAAAGCAGTGTTTTCTTCTGCACAATGATGTTTCAAAGCTCTATGAAGTCAAGGTTCAGTTCTGAACTTTTGCAAGAATAGCATTTTGTTCAGCACTACGAACATTTCTAAGGGTGCAGCTATTCTACAAGTTTTTGTTGGAAAAAGGTACACAAAATGCACTTTGCATTTTGCGTACTTTTTTTCTGCTTATTTTGTTGGGAGAGGCTTTTCTGACATTTGGCCCGCCTAGACTGGGCAAAATGTTGGAAAGCCCCCTTCTTTCGGAAGACCCGTTCTTCTTTATAGAATGAGGAATACATGGGCTTTCAAAAGAGCGTGTTTGCTCTTCTGAAAAAAAAGTGGAAGAGCAAACGTGTTCCCTAGACACGGTGGAGTTTTTTTGGGATACTTCCAGTATCCTGAAGCCCCCCCACTCCGCCGCAGCCTAGCCATACCCAGAGTTACAAAAAGCCTCCATTCCCAAGGTGTCTGTGGCTCTGACGTATACTGTATTTGTGCTAGCTGTTGAACCTTTGCTCTCTGGTGCAGGCCAGTGAATGGTCAGTGGGCAGGACCTAGGCGGGAGGAGAGTGGTTGATGATCTGGGGAAGGAAAAGCCATACTCAGAGGAATGCATGTTCCCTGAGGCCCAGGACAGTAGCTTAGCATGGCAACTTGGGACCTGTCTGCAGGGTCTCCTAAGTCTGAGGCCAGAGCCATAACCACTGGGTCACTCTCCTTCCAAACGAAAAGGGGATGTAGAAAGTTGAGTCCTGCATGCTTGCAGACATGGAACTGTGCCAGAGGTGGTTGGTGAAGGCATGGCTTGGGGAGGCAAGCCCCATCTCAGCCCCACCTCTAAGGGGAGGCGGGACAGCGTGCCATGTGTGTGCTCCCTCTCCCAGCTACAGGGAGAGGAGGGGAGCAGGTGGCCACGTGCTTTCCCCTGCCCCGGGGAGGGCAGAAGGTGTGTAGCATGCCCCAGCCTCGGACAAGGGTGTGCTGCACCACATGACCTGGCGCAACTCAGGCTCTCCAGCCCCGGAGCACCAGGGGAGGAAGGAGGGTGCTCCATGCAACCTTTCCAGCCCTGGGGATAGAGGAGGGCAGAGGGTGCGCAGCATGGATCCAGCCTCCCCACCCCCAAAGGAAGTCGGAGGGTGTGCGGCATGGCCCCAGCTTCCCCAGCCCCCGTGGTGATCGGAGGGTGTGCGGTATGGGTCAGGCTTCCCCAGCCCCTGAGGCAGTCGGAGGGTGCATGGCATGGCCCCAGCTTCCTCAGCCCCTGTGGTGATCGGAGGATGTGCGGCATGGCTCCAGCCTCCCAGCCCCAATGGAGGGCGTGCTGTATGGCCTGGCCTAGTCCTGGAGCACAGGGAGGGCGGGTGCTGGGGGCAGCAACACTCCGCCCCAGAACGCCTACAATAGGGATTCTGGGGACGGAGTGTGGGCGGGGCTATACCTGGTGGTTTGGGAAGGTGGAGCCTTCCTCCACCTGACATACCGGACGTCCATGAGCTATGTCCAAACAAGACTCCTGGATGTGCCCCCTCTTCAGCCTTCTGCCCTAAAGCAAACAGGCAGGCTACGTCTAGACTGGTATGATCTTCTGCAAATGCTTTTAACGGAAAAGATTTTCCGTTAAAAGCATTTGTGGAAAAGAGCATCTAGATTGGCATGGACACTGTTCCACACAAAAGCACTTTTTGCAGAAAAGCGACTGTGCCAATCTAGACGTGGTTTTGCTCAAGAAATCCCCGCTCGCCATTTTCGCCATTGGGGCTTTTTTGCACAAAAGAGTTTTCAGTTGTCTACACTGGCCCTCTTGCGCAAAGCATTTCCTGAAAAGGGCTTTTGCCCGAATGGGAGCAGCATAGTATTTGCAGAAGAACACCGACAATCTTACATGAGATCGTCAGTGTTCTTGCGCAAATTCAAGCGGCCAGTGTAGACAGCTGGCAAGTTTTTCCGCAAAAGCAGCTGCTTTTGCAGAAAAGCTTGCCAGTCTAGATGCAGCCGCACTGTTCATAACGGAAGCATAAGGGAGAAGCACATGCTAACAAGACCACATTATATGAATGGTCCATTATGCACCAACTAATGGGCTCCCCAGGCAGCAGTAAAATGGTAATCCACTCGGCCTGGTCAATGGGTGCTCTCGGTGTTGCTATCCAGCTCTGACTCTGAGTAGCACCTCAGTGGAATAACAGGGTGGAGAGACCTAGGGAAGAATGAAGACACCAAAAGCAAAGCTGCCTGCATGTCTCTGCATCAACCAAGCTGTCCCCAAATGGCCAGGTCACTGGGCAGGGGCTTTTGCTTCTCCCTGACTTGTAAAGTACAACATGCACCTAGGGCAGGGTGGGCAATATTTTTTGACCAGGGATGGCTCTGGGCCACCCCAGAAGGGGCAGGAGCTCAGGCAGAAGCGACAGGGCCAGGACACTTCCATGCTTCCCCGCCCCGCCCCGCCCCGCCCCGCCCCACCCCTGATTGGTCTAGGGGTGGGTGAGCACACAAAGTCTTTGCCCCCTCCTCCGAGAGAGGACTGCTAGCTGTTCTGCTAGCGTGTGCCGTACCCCTGGCAGTGGGAGAAGACTTTGCATGCTCCCCCTGCCCCCAGGTCAGTCAGGGCCTGTGGGAGGCGGAGCATGCAAAGTGTCTGGCTCCCTGCCCCCGCCCTGCAAGGGAGCGCTGCAGTTAGAGTCAACCACCAGCTGAGAAGCAGCTGGCGATTGACTTTAAGTTACAAGCCCCTTGCAGGGCAGGAAGAGACTTTGCATACTCCCCCCCACCCTCAGGCCCTGATTGGCTTGGGGGCGGGACCGCGCAAAGTCTCTCACTGCCTGTGTGAGGTGCTTAGAGTCCACCAAGGTCAACTCTTAGCGCTACGCACCCCCCTGGCCCTAGGCCGATTGGCCTGGGGGCAGGGGAGTGGCAGGGCCTCGGCAGGCTGGATCAACCCGCTTGTAAGGTTGCCAGGTGTCCGGTATTCACCCGGACAGTCTGGTATTTTCGGCTCCTGTTCGGTAAAAAAATTCAGAGAATACCGGACACCTAAAATGTCCAATATTTTTGGAATTTTTCCCCGGCCAGGAGGTGAAAATGCCGGGCACCTGGCAACCCTACAAACACTCAGCACCCG
This sequence comes from Pelodiscus sinensis, assembly GCF_049634645.1. Classification (NCBI taxonomy): domain Eukaryota; kingdom Metazoa; phylum Chordata; order Testudines; family Trionychidae; genus Pelodiscus; species Pelodiscus sinensis. Next base: position 6,915,572 of record NC_134730.1, on the reverse strand, counting down.
GCCTCCCCCCCGGCCCGGCTCCCAACACCCCCGGCCCCCCAACCTCGGCCCCCATGGTTACCTGGTTCCCCAAGGCTGCCGGCTCAACAACTTTGCCCCTCCCCCCCCTTTTTTTCCCTTCAACAGAATTTTTTCCCATTTTTTTGGGGGGGGGAGGGAGTGTTCGGTATTTTTGTTTCAGCCATCTGGCAACCCTACCCGCTTGGTGGGCTGGATCTGCCCCACAGAGGCACTTTTGCCCACCCCTGACCTAGGGGAATATTGGTACAACAGGCCAGTGCTGTGCAGTGCAGCACAACCAGCAATTTCAGAAAATCATTGCAGCATGATTATGATGTGCATCCAAGGAGATTTTCCTTCCAGGGCCCCTGCAGCCCTGTCCGATTGCCATTTCACACAAACATAGACCAGTCTGCCCTGCCTCCCACTCTATGGCCAGAGTTACTCTTTCCTGTGGAGAACAAATTCTTCTCCCTCAGAGACTCCATATGCTCCCATTTCAGCACTCTCAGCCCCCCTAGATTAGGGGACGGCAGTAAAGAGAAGGTCAAACCCCAGATTTCTGCATGGCTGCCACCAGTTCAGACTGTTCTGGGTTTCTGCCCACTAAGCCCTTTCCGTGGGACTGAGGAAGCGGGATCCCACAATAAAGAGGAGATCCAAAGTCAGTGGTGAGATGAATGGCGGGGGGTGGAGGGGGCGAAAGAAAAACACATGAACCAGGAGGTCAGCTGCAGTCATTCCCCAGCAGCAGGGAAGGGAAAAGCATAGAGCATGTGAGATGGAGGGAGGCAGAGCCTGGAGCCAGGCAGTGGATTCAGGAAGCTGTGGAGGGTGGTGGAGAAAGAGGATATGTCTACACTACCACCCTAGTTCGAACTAGGGTGGCTAATGTAGTCATTTAAAGTTGCAAATGAAGCCCGGGATTTAAATATCCCGGGCTTCATTTGCATCTTGCCGGGCGCCGCCATTTTTAAATCCCCGTTAGTGCGGACTCCGTGCCCGCGGCTACACACGGCACGGAGTAGGTAGTTCGAATTAGGCTTTCTAATTCGAACTACCATTACTCCTTGTGGAACCAGTTAACCAGGATCTGGGCTGCAGTGTAGTGTGGTGCTGTTGGCTTGACTTTGTTCTAATAATATCTTTTACAAGTTTGACAGCCTCCTATCTTGGGCCCAGTCCTTCCCCCTGTACAGTCTTAGATGTTTCCAGCAGGCCTCTTGGGTGGTAAATGGGGTTCTCCTGGCATCCAGCCACTCTCCCGTTGTTTGGTTTCCCTCCTTCATATTCCTTTTACCCAAGGCAGGAATTTTTGTGTTCAGTTTAAATTTTTCTCATCTTGAATGGGAAAGTACCAGATCCAAAATAAGTTCCAGAATCAGGTGACCTGTATACATGTCCTGGCATGACCAACCACAATCCAGGCTTATAATAAAAACAATACCATTAATAGATTGTTAGCTTGAGCACCGGGCCATTAAGTTTCTAGGGTGTCAGTAAAGGCCCTCATTAGCACATTTAGAATTATAAACAGATTCACATTTCACATTTCTAACTTAGAATGATGCTGTAACAGGGTCATGCCAGAGGGCTACAGGAGAATGATAGAAGGCAAGCGTATTAATCCTAGATGAAATAGTTCTGTTCCCAGCGTAAACTAGAAAAGGCTAACCCAGAACCAGCAGGAAATTGCCAGAATCAGTCAAGGCAATCAGGCCAAGTAAAACACCTGGGGTCAATTAGAGGGCTTCCAGAATCAAGAGAGCCAGGCTAATCAGGATACCTGGGGTTAATGAAGAACCAGATGAGACTGGTTAAAAAGGGCCCCCCTTTTGTTAGCTCACTGCATGCAAAGAGGTGGGAGAGAAGGTGCTGTGGAAGGTCTGGGAAGAGCAAGCATAAGCAGGTACCAAGAGGAAGAGCCTGCGATAAGGAAGGTGCTGAGGAGGGCTGTGGGGAAGTGGCCCAGGGAATCATGGCAGTCATGCAGTTGATGCTGGAGACACTGCAGGTAGCTACTATCACAGGGTCCCTGGGCAGGAACCCAGAGTAGTGAGTGGGTCCAGGTTTCCATCACAAACCAACTCCCCACTTCAGCACTGGAGAAGAACTAACTTTGGTAACGGAGTTGGTCCTGCCCATGTCACTTGTAGAGGTAGCAGAGACTATGGAGTTTGGTCTCCTCTCTTTTCACCATGCTGGCCAATGAGGAGGGTGATTCACCAAACAACAAGCTGGTGCCCTAGAAAAAGGGAGTAAATTGAAGGCTGCCATGAGCCTCTGAGGCCAGCACAGGACTCACCAAGGCAGAGGAGGAGCTTTGTCACAGATACAGACACAACAAAGAATCTACACAGTCAGCAGATTGTTACTTTAAAATTGACGTGTTACATGAGGCATTTTGCATAATGTATATTAATATACATAAGCCAATTTTCATAGCACATGGGGGGCAGGACAGGGGTGTCTGAAGAGAGTTTAGGCCTATGCTGTGGAAACAGACCAGCTTGGACTCATTCTGTTCCCTTTTTAATGGATCTCCACAAGCAACAACAGTCCATGGCGAAACCCCAAGATTTCAGCCTGGGAATGCCCAGGGTAGCTGCCCATAGCAGGTTTGGGTTTGAAATGGAGGGGTGGTTCCTGAGCAGCTGGTGAAGGAGTCAAGACCTTCACTATTGTTGTTACTCCCATTACACAGGGTGAGAGAACAGACAGGAAAAGAAAGTCATTTGCCCAAGCATTCACGGTAAGCCAGTGGTGGACACAGGAATAAAGCCTATGTCTCCCTGCACCTAGCCCTGTGTTCTATTGATTAGACCAGGGCTACTCAACTTTGGAAGCCCCGGGGGCCACAATGATACTCACAGCACATGCGGAGGGCCAAAACGTAAGTGTGGTTACGTATACATGCAAATAGATTCTTTCACACTCAAGGGCATGAATACAAAGGCAAGACTACACATCACGCAGGCCCCATTCAAGTCAGTTCTGCTGATATTAATAATATGCAATATTTACCTGATTCCCTCCCATATGACAGCACTTATAATGATCAATGACAGTTCAGGAATTTTACTACTAAAACACATACCAACAGAAGACCATTATATTGACTTGCCGTTGTGGAGCATGTTCCCAGTGGAGGCCATGTTCAAAGGATCTCACCCGCAGGCTGCGTGTTGAGCCCTGTGTAAACCCAGACTGCACCAAGGGCTGCAAACAAATGGCCCACGGGCCACATGCAGCCCATGGGCTATGCATTGAGTAGCCCTGGACTAGACCATGCTACTAGACAGAGGAATCATTGTAGATCAAAGAAGAAGTAACACAAACCTTGATGTGAAACACAAACTTAATATCTGGTGGGGATCAGAAAAATGCAGGTAATTGTCATTCCCCAGTTTTACATGCCTCTGAACCAGGGGGCTCTTGCCAGCACTGGTGGGATCAGATGTGAAAATCCTACACAATGGGACAGCTCTTGTAAGCCAACCTGATTCTCATAGGAAAACCTGCTTGCACAAGATTCTGAGCTATGATGTACATCCAAGCTATCTGTGTAGTAAGGATTGGACTTAAATAAGCAACTGGATTTGTGATCACCTGTCCTTATGGAATTTTGCTAATTGCCCTGTCTGGGCACAGACCGGGTTGGAGGAGAGTCCAGTAGCTAGCAGTGAACTAGGAAAATGCAGCCCGCTCTAGGCAGGTACTTACTAAAGCAACAGAGCAATTGGATTGTCGGGCCACATAGTGTTCCCTCCCATGCCTGGGAAACCGGAAGCTACACATTGTGCTCAGTGCTTGCTCTTCACAAGCTGCTTGCATCCGATAGCAAGCTCCTGCTGGGCTCACTCAGCATTTAATGAACAGCAACAGAAAACAGCCTCCTTTGCCAAGCAGGGCCTGCCATGGGCTCCAAGAGCCCTGCTCCCTGTAGGCTAGAAGACTTCTGAAGCTCCCGCTTTGCCAGCAGCTTATGCAGAAAGTGAAATGAGTCTCTGGACCCTGCTGGGGAGCTGAGCAGAGGTTGAGCTTTAGCAAGAGGAAATTCCGTGTGGAGCTGGGGAGGGCAAAGGTCACACTGGGCTAGGACTTTCACTGCTTTGAAAGGCCCAGAGTCATAGACTTCCTGCTTGTGCACAAATCTTGATAACAACGATCACCTTGATTGCCACTTTGCTACCCTGGCTCTCCCATTCGACCCCCTATGCAGCATAGCTCCCCGCATCATGTGCTGAATCCCCATTTCCCATCCTCATGTATTCCTGTTGGTCACATGATCCCTCACAAACCTTGGTGCTTGCTGTCAGCTCCATCTTTGCACAAGGCAAGATTACATTTTCTCCCCAGCACAGGTAGAGGGCCAGAGCTCTGGACTTACTTACTTTTGCCCCAGACAGGGTAGGGGAGATGGGTGGTCAGCTTTTGGGTGTGTCACTGGGGTTTCCACAATTAATGATCTGGGTGATGGGTTGGTTTGCACCCTCAGCATGTTCGTGGATGACACTAAGCTGAGAGCAGAGGTAGATATACTGGAGAGTAGGGATAGGGACCAGAGTGACCTAGACATATTGGAGGATTGCATCACAAGAAATCTGATGAGATCAACAAGGACACAGGCAGAGTCCTGCACTTGGGACGGAAGAATCCCAAGCATTGTTACAGGCTGAGAGCGAACTGCGGAAAAGAACCTGGGGATTACAGTGGATGAAAAGCTGGATATGAGTCAACAGTGTGTATTCTCAGTGGTGACAGATACAAAACAAGCAGCAATGGTCTCAAGTTGCAGTGCGGGAGGCCTAGGTTGGATAAATTATTTCACTAGGAAGGTGGTGAAGTACTGGGATAGGTTGCTTAGGGAGGTGGCGAAATCCCTGTCCTTAATGGTTTTTAAGGCCAGCCTTGACAAAGCCCTGTCTGGAATGGTTTGGTTGGGGTTTTTCCTGCTTTGAGCAGGGGGTTGGACTTGATGACCTCCTGGGGTCTCTTTCAACCCTTCTCTTCTATGATTTGATGACACTATATGCAGGAGTTCTCAGTTAAGAGAACTGAGGAGGGTTCACCCTTTCCACATGTGGAACTGGGGACCTAATGCACTGGAATTCCAGTGTGGAGCCTTCTTCTATGTTTCCTCAGATCTCTGGATTTTCCCATGCAGCCATATTTAATACACCTCCTTTATAATGTTCCCTACCATGATGCTCATTCAGGGTAGAGCCTGTGGCCCGCATTACCAAAAGTACAATCCTCTGTCACCTTTAGCTGGCTGCAGCTGTAGACCCTATAGCTGCCTGGGCAAGCCTCCAAAGGTTTGGTGTTGGATAGCCCGCCTTGGTAATGAAGAGTGGCTGTGTTCTTAGGGGGCTGTCCTGGGGCACTGTATAAACCCTTGGGCTAGGGCGGCGGGATAGAATGATATTTCTTTGCTGAGGGCCTCCCCTCACTCAGAGAGCACCTTCACCAGGCTACCAAATTTTGTGCCTATCCCACAGGCTGACCCGAGCACCAGCTTGGTCTGACCCAGGTTCTCTTCATAGAATTGTAGGACTGGAAGGAGTCCCAAGAGGTTATCTAATCCAGTTGCTTGCAACCCATTTCCCCTCTCTCTTCACGTGTCTTGTCTATTTGGATTGCAAGCTTCTGGGGGCACTTCCTAGTACAATGGGACACTGATCTCTGCTGGGGCCTCTATGTCACACAAACAGTAGTGGTTTATTACATTTGCTCCTTCTCTCTGTTCAACTGGTCCACGTCCAGCTGTGACCGCACTTCATTCCAAGGATGGATCTGCTGTGGGAAATTCAATTCTCTTGTTTTCCTTTCTTCCTATACCCCCTCCCTTGACTCAGGCATGGAAGGAAGTGGCCATCAAAGGAAGCCTGAACTAGAATAACCTGTTATGGAGCTGAACAAATGACCCCTCCCCCACATCACTGAGATAATGAATACTTCTGGGCAATAAAGCTCACTTTTACTGAGAGCAGGAGTTAAGTCCAATGTTCTAGCCTCATTCCAATGTAAATAATTACCATGGCACGTATATTTTACTTTGATCTCTTGACAATTTATAAACTAATAATCCCTATCTTAAAGCAAGCTAATGTATACTGTTAAACAGCTGTTGCTTTCTATTCCAGAGGTGGCTGCATTTGATGGGCGATTGAAGCAATTCTTATACTGATGGAGTGCTATAAAATACCTTTGAATAGATATGGACTAGAAATGATCTTTTCTTCACACTGTGACAATTTCAACAAAAACAAAGTTCTTTTTTTCAAAACATTTCTTTGCATTTTTCAGGGGTTTTCTTCACAAAACCAAAACTTCTGCAAAATGGAGGTTTTCAACTTTTTTACAGCCTTTAAAAAATCCAATTTTTCAGTCTTGTCAAAATGCTATTTTTAGGGGGAAAAAAGTTTGGACAACAAATCTGTATTGGACCCTTTGGATTTCAAGAGGAGAATGATTTAGTAAATATTGTAGATGCTAAGGCATTTTAACGTTACTTAGGTCAGCAGTTACAAGAAGACTTGGGGGCTACGTCTACACTGGCCCCTTTTCCGGAAGGGGCATGTAAATTTCACCAGTCGTCGTAGGGAAATCCGCGGGGGATTTAAATATCCCCCGCGGCATTTAAATAAAAATGTCCGCCGCTTTTTTCCGGCTTTTAAAAAAGCCGGAAAAGAGAGTCTACACTGGCCCCGATCCTCCGGAAAAAGTGCCCTTCAAAGTAGGAATAAGACCCTCCGGAAAAGGGCACTTTTTCCGGAGGATCGGGGCCAGTGTAGACGCTCTTTTCCGGCTTTTTTAAAAGCCGGAAAAAAGCGGCGGACATTTTTATTTAAATGCCGCGGGGATATTTAAATCCCCCGCGGATTTCCCTACGACGACTGGTGAAATTTACATGCCCCTTCCGGAAAAGGGGCCAGTGTAGACGTAGCCACGTGGTTTAAATCACTTGCTGGCTAACTCTTCTGTTCCTTACATAAAAACAAATTCTGCTGGCTGTTCGTAGTGCCAGCCAGAACAGGTGGTCATTTCTAGCTCTCTCCCTGCAGCTCAAATGCCCTCGTGGGACCCTTACTGCCTCTTCTGCTATGGACAGAACTCTAATCCTCTGCCCTCCTCTCCGCTGCGGTAATCAAAGCCTGGGTCAGGGGGTTAGGAGCGCTTTGAAAGGGATCCCCTGGCTCCCTGAGCAGACAGCTTCTGCAATCAGCGGGCACTGGGCACATTGCACAGACGAGGGAAGATCTTTGGCACGTGACGTATTTGAGAGCACCGCACGTTCAGAGGGCTGGGCAGGGAGTGGAACACTGGCCCCTTTCTTAGTCAGTTGGGCCCTCCCCTCCCTCTATTGTCCTTTCTCCCTCTTCCTCTCCTCCACTGTCTGCTCCCCCCCACACCTACGGTCACTGCACCTGACGATCTTTGGGACAAGATCTGGCGCAGTGCCGCAGCCATTTCTCCCGCCATCCTTATGTGAAGGCATAAACCTGTAAAACATTCCCAAGGCTTCTGATCCCGGAGCAGGCCTGAGCACCTATTGGGAAGCTCACACTGCCATCTACTGGCGCTGAACCAGCGCAGACCAACAGCCTGCGAATTCTCCGCATTTTCCCGTATCCTAGGCCCAGGATTCCTCCCCTCAGGGTCTGCTTGGCCCTCAGTCAGCTCAACTAGGACACAGCACTCTGGCTACCCTCTCTTTCCAGGCAGGCCTCTTCCAGGCGAATGCCTGTTTCACTCAGGCTATGTCTAGACTGCAAGCCTCTTTCGAAAGAGGCTCTTTCGAAAGAGAGCGTCTAGACTGCACGTTGAACTTTCGAAAAAGCGGCTTGCTTTTTCGAAAGAAAGCATCCAGTGAGTCTGGATGCTCTCTTTCGAAGAAGCCCTATTTACATTGAAGAACACCTTCTTTCGAAAGAGGAACTTTCGAAAGAAGGCGTTCTTCCTCGTGAAATGAGGTTTACCGCCATCGAAAGAAAAGCCGCGTTCTTTCGATTTAATTTCGAAAGAACGCGGCTTGAGTCTGGACGCAGGTGAGGTTTTTTTGAAAAAAGGCTACTTTTTTCGAAAAAACCCCTGAGTCTGGACACAGCCTTAGTGTCTAGTTGTATGCCCCTTCTCTCCCCACTCCAGCCTTTCCGGGCTTCAGCCCCCAGGACCAGGGCCGGCTTGAGCCATTCCTGTGCCCCGGGCAGCGGGCGCACGACACATGCGTGGCTCCGCTCCCGCCCCCCCGGTGTGCAGCACACCTTACAGCTGCGATTGGGCGTGCGGATTTACCTTCTACCCCTTGCCTGTTTGGATTGAAAGGGGTAGTGACCAGTGTTTCCTCTAATCTTTTCCATCCATGTGTGGATTTTTTCCAACCATGTGCAGAATAATTCTTTTATGTGCACCAAGGCATGTGCATATGCACCACCAGTGAAAACAAAAACCTAGCTGTTGTGCTCTGCTAATCAACTGGGCAGCATTTGAATCTTTCCAGGTGACAGCTACACTGCAAGCCTATTTAGAAATAACTAGCGCTATTCCAAAATAACGTACTCTGTGTCTACACAGCAGGCAGTTATTTCAAAATTGTGTCAAAATACTGTCAAGCTGCAGGACTTACTCTGACTCCTGTAACCCACATTGTACAAGGAATAAGGGAAGTCAGAGGAAGAGTGCTCTCTTTTGAACTAAGTGCTGGGGAGCTGCTCCCTATTTGGAAATAAGCTATTTGGAAATAAGATACGCAATTGACATAACTCAATTTGTGTAGCTTATTTCGAGTTAAGCCCTGCAGTGTAGACACACCCCAAGTGGCCTCACAAGCACCCATTTTATAGGCAACACTGGCAGCAACTGCCTGTTTCCGTGTGTGTGCAGCCCCTAGCACGAGGGGACCTTTCTCTCAGATGGGGCCTCTACTACATAATAATAAATAATAACAATGTTCAAAACAGGCCCAATACAACACACTTGCAAACCTTGGAAATGCATCTCTGCCCTTCTCTCAGCTCCCCCTGCAACTGCCCCCACTGGGGCAGCCTTATTCCAAGGTATCCCACAAAAACAACAAACCCCAAATCAGGGCTGGGGACTCACGTTTGGGTCGGGGGGCACTGACCTACAGAAAAGTCAGGCAGGGGCCATGCACAGGTGAGAAGGAAACCCCCCCCCCAACAAAACCAAACCCTAATCCTCAACTGAGAAGGAGAAAGACGCTACCCACATTCCCCTCGCACACCGGAGCCTAATGGGGCCTAGACTAGAAGATTTTGTGTGCTCCAGCCCTGCAGGTTCCCCAATTCTGGGGGGGAGGGGAGCCCTGGGCCTCAGGAGCCAAATCCAAGCAAGCCAGGGCCACATCCAGCCCCTGGGCTTTAGGTCCCCCCCCCCCAAACAGTAACTTTGGAGTCAAAGGAAACCTAAAGCAGCCACTGCCCCAACTCCTGCAACCGGGGGATCTTGTCCAGGTACTGCACAGACCTGCACTTGCCAGTGCCGTGGCTCAGAGCAATGCCTTCCAACAGCTCCCTCTCTGTCTCTGCAGCCACTTCCCTTCCCACAGACCCAGAACAGAGCACACCCAATGTAGGGGAGCCACCCGCACCCACAGTCTCTGGGACGGCCGACAAAGGGAGTTTCAGACCTGCAAGACTTTTCCTCCCCTGCTTTATTCTCCATCCCCCAGTCAGACATGGGAAAGAATACTGGCTAGGACAGAGATTACCTTACAGCTACGTTCCTGGCCACCCTGAAGGCAGGCCCAATGGGCTAGAACATGCAATTGCAAGTCACCTCACCACAGCCTGCTCTCTTCTGACAGCCTCTCTCCCCATCACCTCCTTTGTTTTTACTCTAGACTCCCCGCTGCCACAGCTTCCCTCTACCAGCCTTGGTTACAACCAAGTGGTACCTCTGGATACTGACGTGGTGACTAACATGATCTGGATTACAGCAGCTACACCAGACTAACACGGCTACATTTCTATCACAGCGCTGTACTGATTTTCTATCACACAAAATCCCTGCCTGAAAGAATTTAGACTATGCAAGTGGTGGCATTAGCTGTAAAATCTCTTCTTGCCTGTTCCTATGGACAAAATCTCCAAGTGAAAGGTTGGATTAGGCACCGGACAATACACGCCATCACCATAATCATGCTCAGTATTTATATAGACCTTCTGAAATTAGTAGATCTCAAAGGCACTTTACAGAAGAATTCCCGTATCCGATAGACCCAAGCTACGCAGTCTCTGGACGCACCCCGCACACAATGCTTGAGGGCAACGTGTAAGAACCCTACCAGAGGCAAATGTGTATTCCAAAGGGACACTCTGCTCCATGTGCAGGCGTCACGTTGGTCTCTAAGGCCCTGCCTACACTGCTGGCAGCATGCAGGGCCTGGACGGTGAGTGAAGCTGCTGCTTGGGGAGGCAGCATCTCCAGCCTGTGGCCCTGCCTAGCCTCCACCCCCACTCTGCCCAGACCCATGCCCTTCTCAATGTCTCCCTCTTCTCTTCCCTGCTCACTGCTCCCAGCCAAATCCCTTAACCCAAATGTAGTAAATGGCATTTAAAAAAACACTCTTCTAAAATTTCTTTCTCAAGAAAATGGAGCATGTTTTCTACTGAATGCCAGACTGCAAAACTGGACATGCAGAAGGCACCTAATTAAAGCCACTAAATTTGTCACAGGGTTTTCATATATCCTGAAGTTTCTCAGGGATTTATTTGCAAAAACTATATAGAAGGGGCAAGTCAGCTATGCTGCTGACTACAACATTATATATTATGGAATGTATCATATGTTTTACATGTTTTTAATCAGTATTTCTATGCTGATTTTATATTTTAAATATACTCTTATGCCTGCAAAAATAACCATTCCAGATTACTACATATTTAACACACTAAAACAAAGACATTATTTTAAATTAAATCAGTCAAACCAGTTTAGTGTATTCATAACAAAACTAATTGCTTATAGAAAATGGGAATACTAATTTATTTTGTGTGATCACTATAACAATAGACATGTTTATGAAATTTCACCATATGTTTGTTAAAATATGTTTCCAATGATTTTAGGCATAACAAACAATTTTATATCTTACTAAGGTACTGATTTTGGTGGTGGGTTCTCTTAAAGCTAGTTCAGCAAAGTCACAAGTAAAGAAGGAGAAACTCATTTGTCTAGCTATCTGGAAGAAAAGGGATGTTGTGCCTTTATGGCAATGGTCCTGGAGCCTCTGACAGGGAATCCTAATTGGTTTGGCCAAGCGGTTATCAAGCCCAGCACTTCCGCTGCCCCCCGCAGACTGCTGCACATCTCCTGCCTTTTGCCTTGGTGCTGTCCCCTTAGGAGCCTCTGCTTTCTGTGCAGGGCAGAACAGGGGAGGGAGAGGAAGGGTGCTGATGTCAAGATGTCTCCTCTTCCATCCTGTATCCTATCTCCACAGAGCAGAGAGGGGGCACAGCAGGACTTGGGATGGAGTTTGCTGGCTGCTTTTGCGAGTGGTGCAGGGCCAGGACAGGCATGAGCCTGCCTTAGCCCCACGGCCCCACCACCCAAGAGCCACCTGAGGTAAGCAGTGTCCAGCTGGTGCCCACATCCCGAAACCCTACCCCAGTCCTGAACCCCTCTTGCACCCCAAACCCCTTCCCTAGCCCCAAGCACCCCTGCATCCAGACACCCTCCCAGAGCCTGCACCTAGAACCCCCCTGGCACCCCAACTGCCTGCCCCAAGCTCAGCTCAGAGCCCCTCTCACACTCCAGATCCCTTAATCAAAAACCAGAGCCGGCACCCCAACCTTCTGCCCCAGACTGCGGAAAGTGAGGGAGGGTGGGGGACGAAGGGAGGATGAAGTGACTAGGGGCAGGTCCTTAGAGGAGGGGCACAAAAGAGGCGGGGCAAGGGTATTTGGGTTTGAGGTAGATCTTAGATTGAACTTAAATTGAAAAAGTGCTTTAAAGGTCGGAGGCCACTGCTTTATGGGCTCTCTTCAACAGGGCAGTGAAAGGAGAAATTACAGCAAGGATGGACAGAAAGACTTTGGAAGCAAGTTTTTGTACTATAGTAATTAAAATTAAAAGGTGTATTTTAGATAAGGATGGTCTTTTGAAGAATTTATTAAAAAACTGTCTGACGATCCAAGCATTTAAGGCTAAAGCTAAATATTCACATTGTGCATCTGTACAAGGATTTTTAAGAGATGTGATTTTATAATCTGCATCAATAAACTAATGAAATATTTCAAGCAAATTTTAATGTCCTGTAGACATTTTACTGTAATGCAGAATTATTTTTATTGGTAAATTCAGACACTGGCAATATATATCTCTGGGTTGGCACATGCCTATTAAATGTCTTCATTATCACTTAATGACTCTTTCACAGGTTCAGTGTTATGCTAATAGGCCTGGCAAGCTGGAAGTCTTTTCACTTTTCAGTTGCTAAATTTGCCTAGACTGAGGACATGTCTACACAGGCATGTTTTGTCACCAAAAACTGCCTTTTGGTGTCAAAACAGTGAGAGCATTTACACTACAGTGCAACTTTTATAGGGTGGGCACCCAGTTTTAGCAACAAAAAACTTCCTCCCCTGAGAGAGACTTCTGTCTTTTCTCCTCCCTTTATTGTTGACAAAGAGCCAATGTGAACTCTGCTGTTTGTTTTGTCAAGAGAACTGGCTCCCACCAGTATCCCATAGTGCCTGCCCTGTTGGCTGTGATCAGTGTTTTGAGTCCTCTGGTGCCCTGTGGGTATGTGCCCCTACCCTTTCAAAGGCCTAGGAAGTATCTGATAGCTCCTGTTTGAGGAACAAGGAACAAATCATTGGACTCACCCCTATTTGACCCTCTTCTGCCTACATTGCACCCCTGGCATGAAGACCCCTCCCTGAGCAATGTGAGATGGGGAAATACTGGGGCGCTTGGCATACGGTGACAGCAGGTGTCAACTCCCCTCCCACATACTTAACACAGCAGCAGAAGCTAGAGCAACTTGGCAGCCTGTTTCACTCTGCTCCACCCCCCATTTCCCAACCCACTATGCTCTGCTTCAAAGGATCCATAGGTCAGAGCCCCTCTCCCATGAACATCATCTTTGGGGGAGGTGATGTGAAAGAAAGGGCGCTGTCCAACCCATTCTATTGCCTGTAGCTCCTGAGTTTCCTTGGCAGGGCTTTCATTCAAACGCAGACAGATTATTATCCTCTTTGTTCAGGTGGATCACTGGGGAACAGAGGCTCTGTCTAAACTACGGGGGTTTTGCGGGATACCAGAGGTATCCCTCAAAACCCTGCCACATCTAGGGAACATGTTTGCTGTTCTGCTTTTTTTCACGGAAGAGCGAATACACTCTTTCGGGGAGCCATGGGCCAAATGGCGGAAAAGCCTCTTCCGCAAAAGCGATTGGAAAAAGCTACGCGAATTGCACAGCGCTATATGTGTAGCTTTTTCTGATAAAGCCCTGTAGTCTAGACCTAGCCAGACTAGGCTTGAGGTCACTCAAGGAAATCTGTTGCAAAGCAAAAAATTGAACCTGGACTTGTGAGTCGCAAGCTATGACTCTAACAAATGGGTTATCCTTCCTCTCTAAATGCCAGCTAGAGAAGGTATAGTTGAAAGCAGGTCCCTTCCATGTAGGATACACAACCTGACACTAAGATTTATAACACGAGCTGCTTCTCCTCTCTTTAATGCATTATTGTGGGCCGATGGCATTTTAGCTACAGCTGCGATTATCTAGTGGAGAAGCCAACAGGACACACAGACATTCTGCTTCTGGGATCAGCAGGGCCACAGAAGACGTGTTGAGTCAGAGATACTTCCCCAACATACTTATTTCTTAAATACTCATCATCTTGGTATGCTGGACTCTGGAAGCACTTTGGCTCACATGAGAAACTTTTTCCCTTCATCCCCAGCAACATATGAGTTTCAGTCGTGCAGCATGATCAATCACTGTGAAAAGGAATCTGAGAACTGGAAATGCACTGAAGTGCTGATTCACAGCCATGTGAGGCGGTGATGGGAAAACTGGCAACTGGATGCTTGATTCTCTTTGCTCCCCCCACCCATGGAGAGGAGAATCATGACGTATGAAAGCTTATTATCTTATGGTCAATTACATTAGTCACATCCAGAGATCACAACAGAGATGATGTTCCCATTGCACTAGATGCTGTACATCCGTGCACACAAGAAGAGTAAGAACTCACAACCTATGAACAGAACCACCAGACAAACGATGGGTGACAGATAGCATTGTCCCCATTTCACAGAAATGAGAATGAGGCATGGAAAGTAGGTAGCCCAAGGTCACACTGGGAGTCTGTGGCAGAGCCAGGAAGTGACTCCAGATCTGCTCAATCTCAGTACAGAACCTTACTTGCCACGTATCCTTCCTCCAGTCCATGTGGTGCACAGGGTCTGCTCCAAGAGATGAATATAACTGAATTCAGGGATGACTGCTGAGGAGGACACAAGAGGGGCACCGGACAGACATGACTCCTCCCCTGCCACCCCTAGTACGGGGGAGAGGAGCAAGCTGGGGCTGGGTCGCTCCACTTCCCATGGCTGCCAGTGAGTGCAGGGCGGGGCGGGGGGAGAGGAGATCCCTACTGCCAGCACCAGGCCCCTCACTAGTCTCCTTGGCCCCAAAGGGCCCCCAGAGTGCAGGGCCAGGTAGCTGGACAAACCATCCAAGGGATGGGACAACTCTGCCTGCCAGCTCCTGGACCCGTGCCCCTTCCCTCCCCCCCCACAGCATTTGGGGGGCATGTGACCCTTTGTGCCCCCACCACGCATCACCCCTTACTGAACTGCTATACTGTGGCCATACTGTAATTAAATGTAACATCCTTGTAGGTGTTGGTGGGAGATACAAAAGGAACCCAAAGCAGTAGAATTTAACTTCAAAAGGGAGAATTAGACAAAAAGAAGGTGGCTAGTTAAAAGGAAATTAAAAGGAACAACCACAAGGTGAAATATCTGTAAGGGGCACAAAACTTTAGAAATGCCATCAGAGCGGCTCAAACTACAAGGCTCAAACTATATGCGTACCCCCAATAAAGAAAAAAGTAAGAGGACCAAATTCCCCCCAAAAGTAAAGCAACAAAACAATCCCCCATCATGGCTAAAAATCAGAATAAAAGGGCCTACTAGGGACAAAAAGACATCCTTTAAAAACCGGGAGTCAGATCCCACTGAGGGAAATAGAAAGGTTCATAAACTCTGGCAATTAGACCAAAAAAGAACCTGAAGACCAGCTGGCAAAAGACAAAAACTAACAGCAATTTTTTAAAAAGTACATCAAAAGCAGGAAGCCTGCCAAACAATCAGGGGTGAGGCCCACTGGACAAAGTGCTAAAGGGATGCTTAAAGAAAAGGGGGCTACTGCACAGATGTTAAATGGTTTTCATTGCAGAGTATGTGAAGGTATGTCTACACTACAGCACTAATTCGAACTAACTTAATTTGAACTAAGCTAATTCGAACAAGTGCATCTAGACATAAAAACCTGCTGCCTCAGGCTAGCCGAGGGCTGTGCTTAAAGGGTCCCGACCCCCACCCCGGACAGACAGTTCGCAGGGTTCCCTGCTTGCCTCAATGAGGGACAGCAAAGTAGTCCTGTCTTGGAGTGCCCTGAATGCCCACACTCGGCACATCACAGCACTCAGCCATCAACCCGGCTGCATTTGCCGCAGGCTGCCATCCGGGGGAGGGGGTGGTCAATGGAGGGGCTTCCACCCCGAGGAGCCCGCAGAGCCACCCCAGTCCTCCCCATCGGGGGCTCATACCCCATTCCTCACTCACCTCCTTCCACTTACCCCTCCCTAGCCCCCCTTCCTGATGTAAAAAATAAAGGACACGTGTGTTCAAAAATAGAAACTCTCTTTATTTAACAAAACTGTGGGGGGGGGGGGGATTAACCTCTGGGGAGATTGGGAAAAGAAGGTGGGAGAGGGGAAGAGAGAGGGTGGGAGAGGGGAGGGGGAAACCTGGGAGGAGGGAGCTGGAAGGGGGAAGCCAGGGGAAGAAGGAGGAGGGGAAGTATCAAACTATGGTACGTCATATCTTCAGTACTGTGTACGGATGTGATCTCTTCACCCCAGAAAAAATATTTTGGCCTTGGAAAGGGTTCCGAAAAGGGCAACTAAAATGATCAGGGGTTTGGAACTGGTCCCATATGAAGAGAGGCTAAAGAGACTGGGACTTTTCAGCTTAGAAAAGAGGAGACTGAGGGGGGATATGATAGAGGTCTATAAAAGCATAAGTGGTGTGGAGAGGGTGTATAAAGAAAAGTTCTTCATTAGTTCCCATAATATAAGGACTAGAGGACACCAAATGAAAAGAATTGGTAGCAAGCTTCAAACTAATAACAGAAAGTTCTTCTTCACAAAGCAAATAGTCAACCTGTGGAACTCCTTGCCTCAGGAGGCTGTGAAGGCTAGAACTATAACAGACTTTAAAGAGAAGTTAGATAAAGTCATGGAGGTTGGGTCCATGGAGTGCTATTAGCCAGGGGGTAGGAACGGTGTCCCTGGCCTCTGTTTGTGGAAGGCTGGAGATAGATGGCACGAGACAAATGGCTTGGTCATTGTCTTCGGTCCATCCCCTCCAGGGTCCCTAGGGTTGGCCGCTGTCGGCAGACAGGCTACTGGACTAGATGGACCTTTGGTCTGACCCAGTACGGCCGTTCTTATGTTCTTATGTTCTAAGCTCAGGGTCGGGGGGTCTCACTGGATCACCTTGATTTTCATGCAAACCTGCTCCTGGGTTTGCATGTGGCCTTTGGTGGCCAGGCTGGCAGCTATCCTGCCCTAGACAGCCACTTTCCTGTGCCTAGTGCGGAGGTCGTGGACGTTGGAAGCCTCCCCCCAAACCTGGATGAGGTCTACGGTCTCCGCACTAGACCAGACGGGTGCCTGCCTCTTGTGGCCCTGGGCAGGCTCCTGAGAGCTGCCAGCCTGGTCCCGGGAAGCGGCGGAGGGCTGGGTGGCAACGGTGGCTGCCTTGTGCTGTGCCAGGTGCAAGGTCTGCTGGCTGGGTGCTGGCAGGCTTGCACCTGGCATGGGCACCGTAGCCAGACAGTGCCCCTTTAAGGGCTCTGGGGCTGGGAGGGGGCAGAAGAGTTTCCATGGTTGTGCCCAGAGTGGCCACCAGGGCAACCTGGGAAGGGCTAGCCTCCAACTAGTTCGAATTAAGTGGCTACACAGCCCTTAATTCGAACTACTTAATTCGAACTAGGCGTTTGTTCTCGTAGAATGAGGTTTATCTAGTTCGAATTAAGCGCTCCACTAGTTCGAATTTAGTTCAAACTAGCGGTTTGCCTGTGTAGCGCCTATGAAAGTTAATTCAAACTAATGGCTGTTAGTTCGAATTAACTTTGTAGTGTAGACATACCCTGAGGGAGACAATAGTAAAACAAAAGGAAAAACTATGCCAAGTGGTGTTCTATTGTTGGTTTTCTTGGGCCTATCTTGAAGTAGATGGTTTCTAGTTATTCCTCTGGCCCTGAATACCACCTGTCATCACTATAGCCTCCAACTTAAACCCCTCCAATGCATTATCAATAACCTACAACCTATACTGGAACAGGATTCTATGCTTTGAGAGGCTCTGGGGGACAGACCCATAGTCTCCTATAGACAACCACCTAACCTCAGGAAGATTCTTACCAACAACCACAGGACATTCCACACTAATACCAACTCTGGAACTTTCCCTTGCAACAAACCCCATTGCCAACTTTGTCCACATATTTACTCTGGTGACACCATCACTGGACCTAACCATGTCAGTTATATGATCAAGAACACATATTCCTGTTTATCCAGAAATATAATTTATGCCATCATGTGCCAACAGTGTCCTTCTGCTATGTATATTGGACAGACTTCTCAGACACTTCGCCAAAGAATTAATGCCCACAAATCAGACATCTTCACAAGGAAAAACCAGTTGTTTTTCATTTCAACCTACCTGGACATAGTCTTAACGACTTTACCACATGCATCTTACTTCAAAGAGACTTTAACACCAGATTACAGAGGGAAACTTCAGAACATTCTTTCATGCTTAAATTTGACACTTTATGAATGGGCCTTAACAAAGATGCTAATTACCTTAACCATTACAAAGATAGCTTCCCTACTTATCACCCCTGATTAGCCATTCATTGACTCATAAATAGCTATTCCCTCCCCCGGTCTTCCTCACCCCACCTTCTATACTAACTCTGATTTGTTAGTTTAATAATGTGTACACATTTTTCATTGTATTCCTTTGGTGTGTATGTATCAGAGGGGTAGCCGTGTTAGTCTGAATCTGCAAAGGCGGCGAGGAGTCCTGTGGCACCTTATAGACTAACTGAAGTGTAGGAGCATAAGCTTTCGTGGGCAAAGACCCACTTCGTCAGATGCATGTAGTGGAAATTTCCAGAGGCAGGTATAAATATGCAGGCCAGGATCAGGCTGGAGATGACGAAGTGGATCCAATCAAGGAGGATGAGGCCCACTTCTAGCAGCTGATCTGGAGGTGTGAATTCCAAGAGAGCAGAAGCTGCTTTTGTAGTTAGCGAGCCATTCATAGTCTTTGTTTAATCCAGAGTTGATTGTGTCAAACTTGCAGATGAACTGTAGCTCAGCAGTTTCTCTTTGAAGTCTGGTCCTGAAGTTTTTTTGCTGCAGGATGGCTACCTTTAGATCTGCAATTGTGTGTTCATGAAGATTGAAGTGTTCCCCTACAGGTTTTTGTATGTTGCCATTCCTAATATCAGATTTGTGTCCATTGATTCTTTTACGTAGGGACTGTCCAGTTTGGCCGATGTATATAGCAGTGGGGCATTGTTGGCACGTGATGGCATATGTTACGTTAGTAGATGTGCAGGAGAATGAACCAGTGACAGTATGGCTGATCTGGTTAGGTCCTGTGATGGTGTTGCTGGTGTATATATGTGGGCAGAGTTGGCACCGAGGTTTGTTGCAAGGATTGGTTCCTGAGTTCGAGTTATTATGGTGCGGTGTGTAGTTGCTGGTGAGAATATGCTTCAGGTTGGTGGGTTGTCTGTGGACAAGGACCGGCCTACCTCCCAAGGCCTGTGAAAGCGAGGGATCATTGTCCAGGATGGGTTGTAGATCACTAATGATGCGTTGGAGAGGTTTTAGCTGAGGACTGTAGGTGATGGCCAGTGGTGTTCTGTTGGTTTCTTTCTTGGGCTTGTCCCGTAGCAGGAGGCTTCTGGGTACACGTCTGGTTCTGTCGATCTGTCTCCTCACTTCCTCGTGTGGGTATCGCAGTTTACAGAATGCTTGTTGAAGATCTTGTAGGTGTAGGTCTCTGTCTGAGGGGTTGGAGCATATGCGGTTGTACCTCATATGTACCTCGTCATCTCCAGCCTGATTCTGGCCTGCATATTTATACCTGCCTCTGGAAATTTCCACTACATGCATCTGATGAAGTGGGTCTTTGCCCACGAAAGCTTATGCTCCTACACTTCAGTTAGTCTATAAGGTGCCACGGGACTCCTCGCCGCTTTTGGTGTATATGGTCATTCCAATTCTCTTCCAGAATATGATCTGAGGAAGTGGGTCTGGCCCACAAAAGCTTATCACCTATTAAACCATTTTGTTAGTCTTTAAAGTGCTACATAGTTTTTCCTTTTGTTTTAGCAAGATCAGACTAACACGGCTACCTCTCTATTAATAGTAAATCAAGATAGTGAAGTAGAAAACTGACTGTGAAGAATTACAAAGGGATCTCATAAAACTGGGTGACTGGGCAACAAAATGGCAGATGAAATTCAGTGTCGATAAGTGCAGAGTAATGCTTATTGCAAAACATAATCCAGCATAATCCGCTGGGGTCTAAATCAGCTGTCACAACTCAAGAAAGAAATGTTGAATGTTAGGCACTATTAGGAACAGGATAGATCATACGACAGTAACCATCATAATGCCACTATGTAAATCCATGGCACACCCATATCTTGAATACTTTATGCAGTTCTGATCACCCAGTTATATTAGAAATGGAAAAAGTACAAAGAGGGGCAACAAGAATGATTAGGGAACAGCTTCCGTGGAAGGAGCAATTAAAAAGAGTGAGACTGTTTAGTGTAGAAAGGAGATGATGAAGAGAGGAGATGGTAGTTTTAAAAAATCATGACTGGTGTGGAGGAAGTGAATAAGGAAGTATTATTTACCTCTTCACATAACACAGGAACCAGAGGTCACCCAATGAAGTTAAGAAGCAACAGGTTTAAAACAAAAATAAGGAAGTACTTCTTTACACAACTCAAGTCAACCTGTGAAACCCATTGCCTAGGGAAGTTATGGAGGCCAAATGTATAAATGGACTTAAAAAAACATTAGATAAGTTCCTGGAGGACAGGTCAATCCTTGTCTATCAGCCAGAATGGCCAGAGACATAACCAACTGCATGCTCTGGGTACCTCAAGGTCTCGGACTGCCAGAAGTTAGGACTGGATGACAGAGGGTGGATGACTCGATAATTGCCCTCGTCTGTTTGTTCCCTGGCACTGGTCACTCTCACTGGGGGTATGTCTACACTACAATGTTAGTTCGAACTAATGAACATTAGTTCGAACTAACATTCATAGGCGCTACACTAGCGCTCCGCTAGTTCGAATTTGAATCGAACTAGCGGAGCGCTTAGTTCGAACTAGGAAAACCTCATTTTACGAGGATTAAGCCTAGTTCGAACTTACTAGTTCAAATTAAGGGGTGTGGCTTACTTCAAAGTAAGAATAAGAGCCTCCGGAAAAGGGCACTTTTTCCGGAGGATCGGGGCCAGTCTAGACGCTCTTTTCCGGCTTTTTTAAAAGCCGGAAAAAAGCGGCGGACATTTTTATTTAAATGCCGCGGGGGATATTTAAATCCCCCGCAGATTTCCCTACGACGACTAGTGAAATTTACATGCCCCTTCCGGAAAAGGGGCCAGTGTAGACGTAGCCCAGAGGTTTAAAAAGAATCCCAGTTTATACTTAAACTTATTCATTAGAAAAATGGAGACAGAAGCCCAGCAGCAGAGTGGGGGCTATCCTGTTTATTGTGTCGAGTGTAACATGTATGATTACCTGCCCTGTGGGTGGGTGGCCTATGTGTGCACCCGTTGCAAGGAGCTCCTGACCCTCACAGACCGAGTTCGGGCTTTGGAGGTCAGGGTGGCTGAACTGGAGGAGCTAAGTGAGGTACAGAGATATGTTGATGAGACTTTCCGGGACATTGTAGTACAGTCCCACCTCTAGGCTGAGAGCCCCAGTGCTCTTGAAGAGGATGAAAGTCTCAAGGGAACAGAACATTCAATGGGAGCAGAGGGAAACCATCCCGTAGTTGGGACTCTCCTCCCAGAGGATGTTGCGGTATCCTCTCGCACTGAGGATACCTCTGAGGGGGAGGGAATGCCAGTTAGGAAGAGGCAGGTGTTAGTAGTGGGTGATTCGATTGTTAGAAACATAGATAGTTGGGTTTGTGATGACTGGGAGAACCGTATGGTCACTTGCCTGCCTGGTGCGAAGGCTGCGGATCTCTCGAGGCATCTAGATAGACTTATGTGTAGTGCTGAGGAGGAGCCGGTGGTCGTGGTGCATGTAGGTACCAATGACGTAGGGAAGGGTAGGAGAGATGTCCTGGAGGCCAAATTTAGGCTGCTAGGAAAGAGACTGAAATCCAGGATCTCTATGGTGGCATTCTCGGAAATGCTTCCAGTTCCATGCGCAGGGCCAGGTAGGCAGGCAGAGCTTCAGAGTCTCAATGCGTGGATGAGACGATGGTGTAGGGAAGAGGGGATTAGATTTATTAGGAACTGGGGACACTTTTGGGAGGGGGGAGCCTATACAGGAAGGATGGGCTCCACCTAAACCAGGGTGGAACCAGACTGCTGGCACTAAACATTAAAAAGGCCGTAGAGCAGTTTTTAAACTAAGAGATGGGGGAAAGCCGATTGGTGCGGAGATGCACGTAAATCGGAGGGAGACTTCTCTTAGAGGAGAATCCATTGATAGAGATTCTCTAAGCTGTAGTCAGAAAGAGAGGAGGGGAGAGGGCGAACCATGGGCCAGGGCAGACAAACAACTGCATACAAAGGAATCCAATGCATCAGGGAAGGGCAGACAAATAAGCAGTGGCAAATTTTTGAAGTGCTTGTACACAAATGCTAGGAGTCTGACTAATAAGATGGGTGAACTAGAGTACCTTGTATTAAATGAGGAGATTGACATAATAGGCATCACTGAAACCTGGTGGAATGAGGAAAATCTGTGGGACACAATCATACCGGGATATAAAATATATAGAAAGGATAGAGCAGGCCGGGTGGGTGGCGGAGTGGCACTGTATGTGAAAGATAATGTAGAATCAAATGAAATAAAAATATTAAGTGAATCAACATGTTCAATAGAATCGCTATGGATAGTAATTCCATGCTCCAATAATAAGAAATTACCAGTAGGGATATATTACCGACCACCTGACTAGGACAGCGATACTTACATTGAAATGCTCAGAGAGATTAGAGAGGCTACCAAAATAAAGAACTCTATAATGGGGGATTTTAATTACCCGCATATTGACTGGATACATGTCACCTCAGGAAGAGAAGCAGAGATAAAATTTCTCAGTGGCTTAAATGACTGCTTCTTGGAGCAGCTGGTGCAGGAACCCACAAGGGGAGAGGCAATTCTCGATTTAGTCCTGAGTGGAGTGCAGGATCAGGTCCAGGATATAACTGTTACAGGACCGCTTGGGAATAGTGACCATAATATAATAACATTCAACATTCCTGTGGTGGGAAGAACACCTCAGCAGTCCAGCACCCTGGCATTTAATTTCAAAAAGGGGAATTACACAAAAATGAGGAGGTTAGTTAAACAGAAATTAAAAGGCACAGTGACTAGAGCCAAATCCCTGAAAGCTGCATGGAAACTTTTTAAAGACACCATAATAGAGGCCCAACTTAAATGTATACCCCAAATTAAAAAACATAGCAAGAGACCTAAAAAAGAGTCACCGTGGCTTAACCACCATGTAAAAGAAGCAGTGAGGGACAAAAAGGTATCTTTTAAGAAGTGGAAGTCCAATCCTAGTGAGATAAACACTGTCAAATCAAGTGTAAAAATGTAATAAGAAAAGCGAAAAAATATTTTGAGGAACAGCTAGCCAAAAACTCAAAAAGAAATAAAATGTTTTTTAAGTACATTAGAAGCAGGAAGCCTGCTAAAAAACCTGTGGATCCCCTAGATGATCGAGCTATCAAAGGAGCAATCAAGGACGATAAAGCCATTGCGGAGAAACGAAATGATTTCTTTGCTTCAGTCTTCACAGCTGAGGACGTTGGGGAGATTCCTGAATCTGCACCGTCCTTTGTGGGTGATGAATCTGAGGAACTGTCCCGGATTGAAGTGTCATTAGAGGAGGTTTTGGAACAAATAGAAAATCTTAATGTTAACAAATCCCTGGAACCAGATGGCATTCATCCAAGGGTTCTAAAAGAACTCAAATGGGAAATTGCTGAGCTATTATCTGTGGTTTGTAACCTATCCTTTAAATCGGCTTCCGTACCTAATGACTGGAAGGTAGCCAACGTGACACCAATATTTAAAAAGGGCTCTAGCGGCGATCCTGGCAATTACAGACCGGTAAGTCTAACTTCAGTACTGGGCAAATTAGTAGAAACAATAGTAAAGAATAAAATTGTGAAGCATGTAGAAGAACATAATTTGTTGGACAAAAGTCAACATGGTTTCTGTAAAGGGAAATTCTGTCTTACTAATCTATTAGAGTTCTTTGAAGGGGTTAACAAACATGCGGACAAGGGGGATCCAGTAGATATAGTATACTTGGATTTTCAGAAAGCCTTTGACAAGATCCCTCACCAAAGGCTCTTGTGTAAATTACATGGCCATGGGATAAGAGGGAAGGTCCTTTCTTGGACTGAGAACTGGTTAAAAGACAGGAAACAAAGGGTAGGAATAAATGGTTAATTTTCAGATTGGAGAGGGGTAACTAGTGGTGTACCCCAAGGGTCAGTCCTGGGACCAATCCTTTTCAACTTATTCATAAATGATCTGGAGAAAGGGGTAAGCAGTGAGGTAGTAAAGTTTGCAGATGATACAAAACTGTTTAGGATAGTCAAGACAGAAGCAGACTGTGAGGGACTCCAAAAAGATCTCACCAAACGGAGTGATTGGGTAACAAAATGGCAAATGAAATTTAATGTGGATAAGTGTAAAGTAATGCACGTCGGGAAAAATAACCCCAACTATACATACAGTATGATGGGGGCAAATTTGGCTACGACAAATCAGGAAAGAGATCTTGGAGTTATCGTGGACAGTTCTCTGAAAACTTCCACACAGTGTGCAGCGGCGGTCAAAAAGGCAAATAGGATGCTAGGAATTATTAGGAAAAGGATAGAAAATAAGACCCAGAACATCTTACTGCCCCTGTATAAAACTATGGTACGCCCACATCTTGAATACTGTGTACAGATGTGGTCTCCTCACCTCAAAAAAGATATTTTGGCCTTGGAAAGGGTTCAGAAAAGGACAACTAAAATGATTAGGGGTTTGGAACGGGTCCCATATGAGGAGAGGTTAAAGAGACTGGGACTTTTCAGTTTAGAAAAGAGGAGACTGAGGGGGGATATGATAGAGGTCTATAAAATCATGAGTGGTGTGGAGAGGGCCGATAAAGAAAAGTTATTTATTAGTTCCCTAAATAGAAGAACTAGAGGACACCAAATGAAATTAATGGGGAGCGGGTTTAAAACTAATAAAAGAAAGTTCTTCTTCACACAGCGTGTAGTCAACCCGTGGAACTCCTTGCCAGAGGAGGCTGTGAAGGCTAGGACTATAATAGAGTTTAAAGAGAAGCCAGATAATTTCATGGAGGTTAGGTCCATAAAAGGCTATTAGCCAGGGGATAAAATGGTGTCCTTGGCCTCTGTCTGTCAGAAGCTGGAGAGGGATGGCAGGAGACAAATCACTTGATCATTGTCTTCGGTCCACCCTCTCTGGGGCACCTGGTGTTGGCCACTGACGGTAGACAGGATACTGGGCTAGATGGACCTTTGGTCTGACCCAGTACGGCCATTCTTATGTTCTTATGTTCTTATGTACGTTAAATCGAATTTCTGTGACAACTCGATTGCAGGAGGTCAACAGGAGAAACTCTCCTATCAACTTCCCTTACCCCTCGCGACAGAGTTTATGGTGGTACCATCTGTGGTCAATTTAGCGGGTTCTTACCAGACCTGCTAAATTGAACCCTGGCAGATTGATCTCCGGAGCATCAATCTCAGGCTAAGTGTAGACCTGGCCTGAGAAACATTTCCATAAAATTAACAAACAAACCCCATGGAAAGACAGACACAATCCTAAGTCTCCCTGGAGTTCTTAATTCAGTGATCAGTGCAGTAAAACTATTTGAGAAGTTAAGAAGGATTCTCATGCACACATTGCTTCGAAGCAGCAAAAGGAGAGCAGGCTGGTCTGTCTGCAGCATGTTCATTGGACAGGCAAGAGGGGGCAGAGAAATATGAAACAGCATAGACGAAAATTATCTGTATTGCTCAAATTCTTTCCATTTTGAATGAGTACCTTTGTTATTTGTGCCATAGATGAGTACATTTCTCTCTCTTAAATTATGGATTTTTAACCTGGCAGCATCTCTTCAAAAAGAAATGAAGAGAATCCCCTCAGCCATGGTGGAAAATGGTGGAAATCAGGAAGTTGCTGGACCTTTGAGTTGGACCTGAGGTCAAATCAGGCTCTTGCTAACAAAGGAACCAATATGTTGGCTTCTAGAGCAGCTAGTTTCCTCCCCTCATATTTCTTCTAAATGAGAAATATAGTTTTCTCCCCACCTGGTGGTCACATTTTTTTGTGGACTCCCATGAGGCTTCCCCACGCTGCTGCTCTCAAACCTCACTCCTGGCAGCACAGACTAAGAAGGCACCATTTCTAGGAATGATATCACACCATTGTAGCAATCTGCATGGAACTTGGAGGGAGGAGCAGAGGTTTTGGGAGACACCAGGAAATCAGCCTATGTGCACATGGATAGAATGCTAGCTGCAGTTGCAGCATCTCTGTATATCTTAGTAAAGAGCCAGTTCAGTTTTACAAGCAATGTTTGCAATGGGGTGTGGACACAAAAGACCCCTTGGGGTTGTTCCCGGGTGTGCTGATTATGCTCCTGACACTTGCCTTCTTGCTCCCTGAAACTCTCTACCACCCTGTATTGCTAGGCCAGATTTTCTAGTCTCCCCCAGACAAGGCACAGAGCTGGGGTCACCATCCCCCCTGGAGAACAAGGCAGACACTTCAGCTCTGAGAGAATGCTCTTCTAGGGCACAGTGCCCAGGAAACCAATCCCCAAAAGGGATCAACTCCCCTACCCTCAATTTCTCTGAGTAAAAGTTTTACACAAAGAAAGCTCATGAGGATGTTCACCCTCTTATCAATGAAAGAGAAATATGCACCCTGATTGCTCCCTCCAGGTAACAATTATTTACACTGGACTTGATAGTAAACAAAGTGCTTTATTGAGGATAAACAGTAGGATTTAAGTGGTTGCAAGCAAAAACAGAAGGATCACAGTTTTACCACAACGCCAGTCCTCCTGCCCCCAAATAACCTTGCCATGCACACCCTCCCCCAGGGTGGCGCACCCCACAGTTTAAAAACCTTTGCTCTAGAGGGTGTCCGATAGGGAATAGCACTTAGGGAAACAGACAAGCCAAGCTCATGCTTTTGTGAAAACTACTGACTAGGAAAATGCCAGAGACCATTTGGAGTAAGTCTGCACTTGGGTCTGATTCTTCTGCCTCACCCGCATTAATCAGGAATAACTGCAGGGGCAGCCAGTGTAATTAGCAGTAAACACTGCTGGAATGAGGTCAAAATCAGGCTCCCTATATCGAGAGCTACACCCCATTTAGGGAAATCCCATTGACAAGCATGGAGGAACACTGTGATCCCTACCAATCACTCCCACTACTCCCTCCAGCTCTTAGTCACTTGAGCCCCAGCGGAGTGAGCACAGCCTAAGCAGAGCTGATTAGCATTCAAGTCAGTCAGAAGACATAGACACCTGACTGACTGGACAGCTGTTGAACCACATGCACTACAAACAAGCGCTGTCCAGGCCGCTGCTGACAAGCTGTCACACTTTGCAGGAAGGTTAATTTATAAAGTGTTTATACAGGGTTAATAAATGATTAACAGGTGTGTAATAAATGGCTAATTAGCTGTTAGAAAATTCACTAGGTTACTTATAATCATATAAGTAAGACCTTGTAAGACCATCTTCAACACATGCCTCTCATGTCTGTAACACGCCTATAACACCTATTAATCGTTTATTAAATATTTATAAACAATTTATATATGGAAGCTTAGTATAAAATAATTCATCCAAGGTCTGAATCCTCCATAAAGTAACAAATATCAGCTCTACCCACCCCACACATTGCAATAAAACCACATTTCCCACTCCTTTACCGCCTCTCTTTTCTTTACTTTTAACAAAACCCAATGGAACCCTTTGCCTCTTTCACAATTAATGTCTCAACTGAGGTTGCAGACAAGAGCTGGCTTGGCCCTTTATTAAAGGAGAATCTGGATGAACCATTACCAAAATGTCCATCTCATACTGAATGTCTACACAGCAGGGCTAAAGCCAAAATAAGCTATGCAACTTCAGCGATGTCGATTAGATACAGTTTAAGTTGAAATAGCTTATTTCGGCTTTTGGCTCTGTCTACACAGCAAGAAGTCCGAGGAAGAGCACTCTTCCTCCCACTCCCCTTACTCCTCGTAAAATGAGGGTGACAGGAGTTGGAGTAAGAAGTCCTCCAGCTCAACATTATTTTGACATTATTTCGAAATAACTGCTTGTAGTGTAGACATGAACTATCTTATTTTGGAATAATGTCTGTTATTTTGAAATAACACTGCTGTGTAGACGTACCCTCAGGGAAAGACAGGAACACTAGCGGGAACAAACCTGCTGCCATCTAGACTCCCCAAGACTGTCTGGAAAGAAGTAGAGGAAGAGCAGTCATGTGTATGAATAAATAAATAAATAAGGGCTAGAGAACACTAGGTGGGTACAGCTTTTCAGTCTTTTTATGCAACACAAGATTAAAGATACCTGATAACAATACATTTAAAGCAGATCTCTGTGTTTTAATGTACTGCAATGTTAACTTGTGAAACTCAATGTCAGGTGATTTTACAATAGTCTATTCTACTGATGCCCAAAGGTATCAATGCTTTAGCTTCTAAACACAGAGGCTGTGTCTACACTGCACCCCTTTTCCGGAAAAGGGATGCAGATTAGACACATCGGAATAGCAAAATTCGCGGGGGATTTAAATATCCCCCGCGGCATTTGCATTTACATGGCTGCCACTTTTTTCCGGCTTGGGGATAAGCCGGAGAAAAGCGCCAGTCTAGACGTGAGTCTCCGGAAAATAAGCCCTTTTCCAGAGGGTCTCTTATTCCTACTTTCATCTCCATTCCGATGTGTCTAATCTGCATCCCTTTTCCGGAAAAGGGGTGCAGTGTAGACACAGCCAGATTGTCCCTTCCCAGGAGAGCATAAAGCAGGACGGGAGACAGGCACAAAATTGTGGAATGAACTCCCATGGGAATTAAGGCCCATCATAAAGCTTACTGCCTTCCACTCCAAGTGCAAGGCTCTTTGCTTTAATCTGCCTTCTCTTAAGTAAACATAGAATGACATTTATATAATATTTAAAATAAAGCAAAATAAGACACTTCCTTGCACACTTCCTCTGAGGAGTGAGTGAAAGAACAAACACAACACACTTTAGCCATGTTGCTTACTGCACTACTGAGGTTGTGTCTAGACTACAGGATTTTTTTGGAAAAAAGAGCTTTTTTAAAAAAAAACCCGTACCTGCGTCTAGACTACTGCCACGTTCTGTCGACAGTAAATCGAAAGAACGTGGCGGTTTTGTCAACAGCGGTAAACCTCATTCTACAAGGAATAACACCTTTTTTTGAAAGTCACCTTTTGAAAAAAGGCGCTATTGCATGAAAACAGGGCTTTTTCGAAAGAGAGTGTCCAGACTCTCTTTCGAAAAAGTGGGCCGCTTTTTTGAAAAATCTTGTTGTTTAGATGCTCTTTTTCGAAAGATACTTTCGAAAAAGCCTGTTGAAAGAGACTTGCAGTCTAGATGTAGCCTGAGAGTGCTCATATTATGGTGATAGGTGCAATGTAAGAAACTATAGGGAGTAAAACCTTTTAAAGGGTCATGATATGAATCTCTCTGTACTGAAACATCCACAATTACATTGACAGGGACTATCTCAGCCTCATGCTTCAGGGATCCCCAGGCCCAGAACTGCAGAGCTAGGGTGTATTACAGGGATTGGCGTCTTTTTCTGAAACAGCAGGCATTGGCCAGTGTCAGAGACTGGAGAGCGGCTAGATGACGTGGCGAGGCTGCCCTCCCTCTCTCCGTGTGGGGGGAGCCTGTCAGAATCAGGAATGCAGAGGGCTTCTTTGTAGGAGCACTGTGCTTGCATGAGAAGTGGCCTGATTCTTAGTCACACTGAGGCTCCATCCCACAGCTCTGGGAAGGCAGGATTCAGTTTTCTTTCTACTGTGGGAAGCGCCAGTGGTAGAATATTAATTAAAAGCATGTTTCTGGCCAGAAGAGCACCAGGAAACGTGGCCACCTAGCGCGACATGGATCTGTTCTCCATCTGAGTCATGTCTTGTTGATTCACCAAACCCGGCTTTTTCTTTCCTGCTTCCCGCACTGCAGAGCCAGAACTGTGAGAGGGCAGGATGCTTTCTCTTCTGCCTGGGACACCAGCTGCTGAACTGCCCGCTCTCGTCATGATGGCCAAAGCATTACCAGCCAGACTGGGAGGCCCAGTTCTCTTCTCCTGTACTCCAGGATGCTGGTCCATTGAGCGACATGAAGGGCTTTGGCACAATCATGTTAGCTGGAGATGCACTTCCTCCACGTCCCTTCATTTACACCATGGTTACAAACTGGGGCCCTGATCACAGAGCCCAGATTAACTGTCCTCCTCCATCAGCCCCACTGGTGAGCACTGGGGGGGCAACTCTGGCTTATGTGAGGCCAGAGTCAGACCTGAGTAAGAATTGGATCCAGAGATGGCAGCTGGATTGCCAGGTACCAGCCACAGCTCAGTCTGTGGCCTAGAAACCAAGCAGATCTGCCCAGGGGTCAGTGCTGCAGAATAAACCTAGGAAACTGACAACATAATGTGAAACGCCAGCGCCTCACTTAACAAGCTTTTCCGATGTTCACGTTAACCCTTGCTCCCCTGCGCCTCCGAAGAGGTTGCCAGTGCATTTCAAATTCCTCCCTGAACCGCAGCTTTTAAATACTGTTTCCTATTAACAAATCTATGTCATATTAATGTTTCCTCAGGCTCTAAATATACCCACCCCCCTCCTGCATTTTCCTCTCCCACGCTGCTGCTGAGACAGGGCTCTCAAAAGGATGAATCATTCGAGAACTGCCGCTGGTCATGTCCCTTTCTTTCTCCAGTCTTGGACAGCGCTTCGCTGCCTGGCAAGCGTGCTGCACTCTTTCCTCTCTGGCACAGCTGGCTGGAAGCACAGCCCCCCAGAGCCCAGTGAACCCAGAGCAGAGTCCTGGGCACTGTATCCTGGTGAAATGCTCCCCACATCTGAACTGTACGTGCAAACCAGCCTCTCCACCCAGAGCTGAGACATGCATCTACTACCCTTGTTTAGCACCCATCATATACCACAACTATTTGTCATCCACATGTCAGCAGATGCTTTCACTGGGGGCTCCGTTGCCTGGCTGCCCTGCCAACAACAGCATGACACAGCTAACTCACAGGAACTGAAATCTTCAGAGACTTCTCCCATTCCAGCAGGGGTCACTGACACTCCCAAGCTAAGTCATCTGCAGACACAACAATTTGCAGACTTTGTTAGTGAGCCTTAGGAAGGTGTCAGGCTACTGGAGGTTAACTAGGGCTGCTGCATCTGTGCCCTTAGCTCCATTGCACATAAGGTATCGGTGATCAGAGTGATCAGGACGTATCCTGCTCAGAGTTAGATGGACTCTTGCTACGTCCAGCTATTGCATGTAGAGTGCAGGCTGAGTCACACCGAGCTGTTCCCAAAATGAGTCGGGGCTTCTGGGAGCTGAGCTCAGGCCTGCTTCAGATCATGGGACTGGGGCCAGAAATGAAAGTTCTGTTTGTCAGGCCCCCTTGTCCTGGGAAAATGCTAGTGCCAGGGAAAAGCAGCAGCAAATTTAAAAGATCAACTCAGTGTGGAGTCCGACCGGCCTTGCTCTGCAGAACTTGTCCCATTCCCTCTGTTGTTTATCCTCTGTCTGGCCGAGGCCCATGCTGCAGTGCTACAGGATTATCCAAGTCGGAGCTCTGGTATTACTAACATATTCACATGCTATCCGTTGAGTCAAGAGCAGCTCCCAGGAATGCTTTGAAGTGGCTCAAACCAACGGAGAGAAGTGGGGAAGAGAGGGCAAGAGAGAAGGAGCGCACACATCAACCTCTTTAGAAAAGGGGTGGGAAGGAGAGGATGCTCCTGCAAGCCGGTCTCAAGCTGTTGAACTCTGTCACCTCCCATTGACAGCAACGACAGGAGTTGTGGGTGCCCAGCACCTCCCAGGACCAGTCCCTTACTCAGTCATAGCTGGGCCTGTGCACCATCATGGTTGTGCAGTTCTCTGTCTCCATGGTCCCTCTGTCGAGCACTGTTACGTGTCTGGCTGGAGTAAAGAAAGGCCTCCCCTACAGTACTTAATGGCACAAACTAGTGTCTGGACCAAGGTCCTCCACAGCCTCCCCTCTCAGCCGGATGGCCTCTACGGGTCTCTCGAGCCCTGTCTGCAGCAGGCAAGGCTGTGTGGCTGTACGGTGGGCCTACATGCCCCAGTTTGGCCCAGGAATGGGACTGACTTTCCCTCGTGGTTGCTGCTCTCCACCCTTGCTCAACCGCTTCCCCTCATCCTTGTGGTTTTCTTTCCATCCCTGATGCTTCACCCCTCCCAGATGTTGCTTCACCCATGCCAACTCAGAGTGGCCGGAAGCACATGCAGGCTTCAGAGCCGGTGAGAAGCCATTTGCTTTTCACTGTCCCCAGCACACCCCTTGACTCCCAGCAGATGGGGAATGAACAAGGAACCCCAGACTGAGTTAGCAGCTGCAGTGTTTTAGCCCATTCAAAGTATCAGCCCCTGCATGCCTGGCCTCTCCAGATGCCTTGGGACTCCTTTGCTGGAGGCCCTCCTGTTTTCTCTTTGGGTCCCTCACAGAGCTCTGAATGGATGTGGCCCTGCTCTCATCTCTGGGTTCAAGCTTCTAAGGCAAACCTCCCCGCATCCCTACCCTTGGCTTTTAACAACCAACCGTTGTCAGGGCCTTAGCCACTGCTTAGCAACAGGTCCCGAACTGCCGCTTGCTGAGATGCAGTTACCTGATGCCTTCTGACCAACAGGACTCATCTCTCAGACATGCACCATTACCTGGCGCTGTCAGTGAGGCACAGGAGTTAGAGGGGCCCTGTTCGTTCTATCCCCTCCCCCACCCCAGCACACGCACTTCTCCAGCAACTTGGAGCCTAAGACTGCATGAAGCCAATCCCTTTTCCCAGGGTTATACACCCAGCCTCTGCTTTTTGTGGGAATATGCATGCAGCCAGGAGGCACCATCCTAGCAGCAGGAGACTCCTGACCTGTGACCAAGTCTCTCTGAAGCAGCACAAGCTGTACTGGAAAGGCAGATACTGTCTTAACACAAGCTTTGGCATGCAGGGAAAGCTAAACCACAACGTGCAGCCGACCTCCAGGGTCTAAAGGCATCCTTAAATGAAGAGCCAGAATATTTTCTCTCCCTGACTCCTAGCCCTGAGCTAACAGTCTCAGCATTCATCTGCCTCACTCCGATGCAGCAGATTGAAAAAGAGAGAGAAAGAGGGAGAGGGAGAGAGAGAGAGAGAGAGAGACTCAAATGAAATCCAGACCCAGAAAATGATTTTTTTTCTCCCACACCCTCCTCTGCTTCTGTTGGAAACCCTATCTGTCTGCAGAACTTCGGAGGATGAAAAAAATAAAAAGCAGAACATTAAAAAAATATAAAAGGGACCATTGAAATCAAACCAGAGCTTGGCTGGTTCTTCTCTTAACACGCAGACACTCTGGGGGGAAAGGACGGGGGTGCAGGACAGTGGAGCAATACAGCATAGATAAAACAATCAATAGCCTACCTGAAATGCGGTCCCTCTCCATTACTACAGGATATATTTAGCATCCGTGTGTCACACCGTCCCTTTTTTCGGTGGCGTCCCCTTCTTCAATCCTCTTTCCCTCCCTCCTTCCTTTCCTTGCCTCCTCCTCCTCCTCTTCCTCTTCCCAAAAAAAGCTCTTTGTCTGGTCTAATTTCTTCAATCTGTTGCAATCATGAATGCATCCAAATTACCACATTTCCATGTGCTGATCATATGTTTGTGCTCCAAACTGAAGTAGCTTTGTCTCTTTCAAAGGAAAAGAAAGAGCGAGGCAGAACCGAAGAGGAAAAAGGAGGGGGTGCATGACCCGCAAACTCAACAGTCCCCCCAAATACTCCACCGCGTGTACACGCTGGCAAAGCCCAGGTTCTCCAGAGGACAGTTTTAAAGCTGCAGCATGAGCAAATCAGAAGAATGCTCTCTCCACGCCTGACTCCTTTTAGTATCCACCAGGAGCCTCGTATACAAATCGACTCTTTGGAAGAACGGAGTAACAACACATCCAGCTTCTCAAATCCCTCCCTACTTCCCCAGTCTTAGTGTGTTGCTATTTCCTCTATCCCTGGCCCTCCTCCTTTGGTGGCTAAAGCATTTTAAAGAACTAGCATCCTGCTTGTTCCCCCACCCAGCCAGCTCTGAAGTTTCGATTCATGCATAAACTATTCCGCTGATGAAGGCTGATTTCATCCTCAGGCAGAGCATCGTGGTTTGCCTGCTACCAGAAAGGACCCGACCACTGCACATGCTTACTGTCCCACGGGAGCCCTGCTGGAGAGGGTTACAGCTGAATCTTGGCAAGGAGTCCCTGCTTCTCTTTCACAGGAACAGCCGGCTACCCCAGGCCCTCCCCTCGCTACACAAGCGATAAGAAAAGGGATTTCTGCAGCCAGCTGGAAACCAATAGTGAAACCTCCCTTTCCAGCCTGGCAGTGACAGGAGTCGGGGGCTGCCCTGTCACTCCCAAACA
This sequence comes from Pelodiscus sinensis, assembly GCF_049634645.1. Taxonomy (NCBI): domain Eukaryota; kingdom Metazoa; phylum Chordata; order Testudines; family Trionychidae; genus Pelodiscus; species Pelodiscus sinensis. The sequence continues at coordinate 6,881,273 of NC_134730.1, read as the reverse complement.
GCCAGAGCTTGGCTTCAGAAAGCACCTTTCTCTTACTCCCTTCCTGTGGTGTAATGAGCTAGGGGCTGGCAGTGCACTGAGCGTGCAGAGTAAATGGAGCAGCCATTATGAGCTCATGCACCAGTCTGGACAGTAGAGCTGCTTCTGCTGAGGGCAGGAAGGCGAATGCTGGCAAGGACTCTGGGGCTAGAGGCTATTCTTTATGGAAACAAAAGCCAGGCAGAAGAGATGCTCCCCTGAGAGGGCACCAGTACCAGCTCAGTACATACTGCCTGGGGGCTCTGCCATGAGAGTAAGGCCAATCCTCACCTGTAGGGTTACCAGGTGTCTGGTTTTGAATCAGACAGTCCAGTCAGGAAACAAATTGCGAAAATATAAATGAGAAAATATAAATGTCCAGGATTTTCTAAATAAGATGCAATGTCAAGTGTTGAAACCATCTGCCAACCCTACCACATGTGACTTAAACACACAGCCTCCTGGCTCCTTGTTACGGCAACAGTCACACAGCTCGCTCCCCAGCCCACAAGCCATTCTTTCCATGGGGCATGCTGGCTTGAATGACACAGGAATCGTCTCGGTGACTGCAGCCAAGTTGCAGAGCACAGACGCAGAGGATGGCACCAAGTAGAAATGCACAAAGGGTACCAGCACCAGCCCACACATCACTCCTCAGCTGGGCAATGAGAACAATTGGGTAATTCCACAGACTGTGAGTAAACAGGCCAGATGTAAGGCCCCAGGCCTTCCCCTCAGTGTGCCTGCACAAAGCCACAGCCACAGTGAGAAAGCCAGGAATTCTCCTGGGGCAAGGAATGGAAGGCCCTTTTTGTTAGTCACCAGTAGCTGAAAGGCACTGCCGTCCCACAGGGGTCCTTTGAAAAGCTCCGCGTGCCAAAACCCCAGACATGGCTGAGACCTTGAAACCGGGATGGCCACAGGCCTCAGCTCCCAGAGCTGATTCAGAGCTCTTGACCACGCTCATTGCTACTCCCATCACTTCACATTGACTCAACAGACATACAGACCCAGGAGCAATCCCAGAATCTGATTATATGGATTATTATTTCAATTACAGTAGTACAGATGCTCTGGGATCAGGGCCCAATTGTGCTAGGCACAGTACATTCTGTCCCAAAATTTGTACAGCCAATATGGACAATTATTTATATTGCATTACCATCAGGCACTTGCCCCTTGTAATGTGCTATGACCAAGGATTAGTTCATTATTATTATTATTTTATTGTAGTTGCATTTAGAAGCCTAGTCATGGACTAGGACCTCTTTGTGCTAAAGCAAAATGCAGGACTATGTAGCACTTTAAAGACTAACAAGATGGTTTATTAGATGATGAGCTTTCATGGGCCAGACCCACTTCCTCAGATCAAATAGTGGAAGAAAATAGTCACAACCATATATACCAAAGGATACAATTAAAAAAAAGAACACATATGAAAAGGACAAATCACATTTCAGAACAGAAGGGGGATGCGGGGGAGGGGGGAAGAAGGAAGGAAGGTAGAATCATAGAATAATAGGACTGGAAGGGACCTCAAGAGGTCATCGAGTCCAGCCCCCCGCCCTCAAGGCAGGACCAAGCTCCGTCTACACCATCCCTGACAGATGTCTATCTAACCTGTTCTTAAATATCTCCACCACCTCCCTTGGCAATTTATTCCAATATTTGATCACCCTGACAGTTAGGAATTTTTTCCTAATGTCCAATCTAAACCTCCCCTGCTGCACTTTAAGCCCATTACTCCTTGTCCTGTCCTCAGAAACCAAGAGGAACAAATTTTCGCCTTCCTCCTTGTGACACCCTTTTAGATATTTGAAAACCGCTATCATGTCCCCCCTTAATCTTCTTTTTTCCAAACTAAACAAGCCCAGTTCATGAAGCCTGGCTTCATAGGTCATGTTCTCTAAACCTTTAATCATTCTTGTCGCTCTTCTCTGCACCCTTTCCAATTTCTCCACATCTTTCTTGAAATGTGGCGCCCAGAACTGGACACAGTACTCCAGCTGAGGCCTAACTAGTGCAGAATAGAGCGGCAGAATGACTTCACGAGGTTTGCTTACAACACACCTGTTGATACAACCTAGAATCATATTTGCTTTTCTTGCAACAGCATCACACTGTTGACTCATATTCAACTTGTGGTCCACTATGACCCCTAGATCCCTTTCCGCCATGCTCCTTCCTAGACAGTCGCTTCCCATCTTGTATGTATGGAACTGATTGTTCCTTCCTAAGTGGAGCACTTTGCATTTCTCTTTATTAAACCTCATCCTGTTTACCTCTGACCATTTCTCTAACTTGCTAAGGTCATTTTGAATTATGTCCCTATCCTCCAAAGAAGTCGCAACTCCACTCAGTTTGGTATCATCTGCAAACTTAATAAGCGTACTCTCTATCCCAATATCTACATCATTGATGAAGATATTGAACAGTACGGGTCCCAAAACAGACCCTTGAGGAACTCCACTTGTTATCCCTTTCCAGCAGGATTTAGAACCGTTAACAACAACTCTCTGACTACGGTTATCCAGCCAATTATGCACCCACCTTATCGTGGCCCTATCTAAGTTATATTTGGTGTCGAATTTTCGCCAAAGGATTAATGCCCACAAAACAGATATCAGACAAGATCACAAAGAAAAAACTATTTCTTGCCATTTTAACCAGAAAGGACACTGTCTCAACGACTTCACCACCTGCGTTCTTCTACAAAGACCTTTTACATCTGCACTTGAAAGGGAATCCTCTGAACTGTCATTCATGTTAAAATTCGACACTCTCCGGAGGGGCGGATTGAACAAAGACCCCAACTATCTTACCCATTACCAGGATAGCTTCCCCAATTATCACCTCTAATATCATTAGCTCACAGACATCTAACTTTCCCCACCTCTAATATCATTAACTCACAGACACTTACCTTCCTTCCCCCCCCCCCCCGCATCCCCCTTCTGTTCTGAAATGTGATTTGTCCTTTTCATATGTGTTCATTCGTTTTAATTGTATCCTTTGGTATATATGGTTGTGACTATTTTCTTCCACTATTTGATCTGAGGAAGTGGGTCTGGCCCACGAAAGCTCATCATCTAATAAACCATCTTGTTAGTCTTTAAAGTGCTACATAGTCCTGCATTTTGCTTCAGCTACACCAGACTAACATGGCTACATTTCTATTACTATTCTCTTTGTGCTAGGCACTGAACAAACGCAAAACAAAAAACCATCCCATGACCATTCTCTTTCCAGGTGAATAAGCTTTCCATGAAAAAAAAAAATCAGTGGATTAAGAGAACTGTCAAGAAACATATTTTGTTTTTTGCGGGTTGGATCTACTGGATAATGGCAGCAGTGTTAAAAAAAATCACTCCAAGCTACAATACCTGCAGGCTACATCTAGATTGGCATGATTTTCCAGAAATGCTTTTAACGGAAAAGTTTTCCGTTAAAAGCATTTTCGGAACAGAGCGTCTCGATTGGCATGGACACTTTTCCGGAAAAGCATCCTTGCCAATCTAGATGCGCTTTTCCGGAAAAAAACCCCGATTGCCATTTTTGCGATCGGGGTTTTTTTGCGGAAAACAAATCTCAGCTGCCTACACTGGCCCTTTTGCGCAAAAGTTTTGCGCAAAAGGGACTTTTGCCTGAACAGTAGCAGCATAGTATTTCCGCAAAAAGCACTGATGTCTTACAGTAGGAAGTCAGTGCTTTTGCGGAAATTCAAGCGGCCAGTGTAGACAGCTGGCAAGTTTTTCCGGAAAAGCGGCTGATTTTCCAGAAAAACTGGCCAGTCTAGACACAGCCGCAATGTATCTCATGATGGAATCTGGTTGCTGCCAAGCCAGAGAGGAACAAAGGAATTGCAGGGGATCAGAGCAGTGGCCCCTATGGCCAGTGCCTGCTGCTTCAGAGAAACATACAAGAAACCCTGCAAGAACAATTATGGGATAATCTGTTCCCACAGTTTTCTTCTGACCTCAATAGTTAGAAGTTGGTTTATGCCCTGAAAATGGAGGGATTAGATTTCTTCTCAAATTCTTTCACTATAAGAATTCTGGATATTCTTGTTGCTCATATAATAGTTCCTAATATTTCTACATCACTTTGCCATACTTCTTCATAAAGGAAGTCAATATTATCTCCATTTTACAGAAGGGGAAACTGAGGCACCAATTGGTGACAGTCACCTAGCAAGTCAGTGGCAGAGCCAGGAACAGAACTCCAACATCAAAATTCCAGCCCAGTGCTCTATTAACTAAGGGAACATTGCTTCACCAATAGCTACATGAGGAGATGAAAGCAACTCTACTTGTCTGAAATTTAAAATGAGTACTACTCAGAGGAAAAAAAGACACGAGTGTTGCATGGCTGCACGCAGCACAGAACTCATCCCACAGTGAGCCTTCATTGCTAAGTTTTTCATGCGCGAAGCCAAGGGAAGGCTACGAAGGAAAGGAAGAGGTTATGGCAGCAATTGAGCAGCACTACAAAGCTACTGAGTGGGCCACAAGAGTGGCCCCCCATCTCAGGGGGCCGCAAGATTTTCATACCCAAGACTGTCTCCTGGGATAGGTTAGTTTTGCTAATTGCACTTGAATTTGCAGGGTGTGAAGACTGAACCGGAGCAGCACTGTGATTGGACTCTTAGAGCTGTTAGGCACGGGGCAGCTGCACCAAGGGCTAGAATTTGAGTGCTTTGGCTTTTTGTTCTTCTTGATTGGGAGGAGCGTATCAAGTTTACTTTTATTTTCATTCATGTTTGTCTTGTAAACAGCTGACAAGGGCCTAGAGCTCTCAATCGGTGTGTTATGATGTATAAATCTAAAGAAAGTAAAATAAAACACATAGCAATTGCTAAAAGCACCTGTTGGTAAAAATGTAGACTTTGGTTTGTTTGTTTTTGCTCCTTTGCGTAACACTGAAGCATCTGAGAAACGTTAATAAGACCCCAAATTCACAATTCAGCAACTTAAGAACATGCTTTGCTGAATAACTATTGTACTCATCCATGTCCTTAAGATAATCATGTGTGAAAATGGTTTGCTGAATGAAAGCCTAACAGAAGTTTGTCAATTATTTCTAGGGAATAGGCTAGTATCGGGGCTTCTCACCGCTGCTGTTATTTTAGGGAACTGTGAGCTCAACAGGAATTTTATAATCAGTCATCCTGATGCAATGTGATGGGAAAAGAAGGATGCTTCAGATCACATGGGTCGCATGGTGCTGACCTTTTATGAAAGCCCCAATACTGGAGCTGTGTCTGCACGCGAGAGACACTCAAAGTGCAGGGTGTTATGGATTGGCAGCTCTGCTAGAGGGTTATCTGATGAATTTCTTGTGCCTGGACATTTTTTAAACATTAAAAAACCTTGTTACAAAATGAAAGTGGAGTCACAAGACCCAGTTGGCAGCATTTCACAGGGCCAATAATAGAGCTGTATAGAAGGAGAGTTAGGAGCAGCCTTTAGGGAAGAACTATTGACAATTATAAAAATAGCCTCCAGTTCCCTTTGGGGCTGGGTGCTTAAATAGTAACCCTGATCTTCCAGTTCCAGCCTCCTGTGAGCTTGCTGAGCCATGCAGATGTGGGAGACAGGATGTGGCTTCCATGCCTTAGCCCTCCCCTTCCTCCCCCAGTATGTTTGCTCATTCCGATGGGCTGCAGACACCAGGCATTGCTCTCCAGTGCGGCATTAGGAGGAAGCGGCTGTGATGTTGCATCTCCATATTTTTTATGGCAATATGTTTTTGAATATGCAGAACTCAAATATGCTTTAGGCAAAATGGGCACATGGCCTATCACTGAAGAACTTGTAACCCTCCTCCCCCCCCACGTGTATTTCCATTTGTATGCCAGTGTCATTCTTGTATGTGACATTAGAAATGGGAAGTGCAAGCCTGTTTATTAATCTGCTAGTGAAAGCCATTTGTGGCCCTTACAGAACTTTATGGCCTGGTGCTCAAGACAATGAGCTGTGAATAGTCTGGTGTTTCCCGTGAGCCTAAAATATGGTTGGTCCCACAGTCATGTGACATGCCACCTGGCATTGGAATCCACCTTTTCCACAGGGGGTGAAGAATTGAACAAAGATTTGCTGTCCTCTGGAAATCCTATGCAAGTCAAGGGAAGTAAACAATGATGGTCTTCAGCTGGCTTCACAGACTGCTCCCCCCCTGAGAGGCTGCATGAAAACACCAGGAAACGAAACAACTCTGAGAGGGTGGGGAAAAGCTGCTGGATTCAGGAAAAGATCAGCTCAGGCCTGAAAAGATTTTACCTGAAACTAAGGACAACGGTGAGAAATTATATGTACGATGAGTTCTTAGTTTATTAGGCTTCTCAGGGATGTGTTTTATTTTGCTTATTAACTTGCTTTGATCTGTCTATCATCACTTGCAACCACTTACCTCCTACTTTTTATACTTAAAAACATGACTATTATCAAACACGTGTAAATAATTGTTCCCTTCACCCCCAGATAACAGCTGTGCATTTCCTTTTTGTTGTGAAAAGGGGCAAACACCTTATGAGCTCACTTGGTCTGAACTTCATGCATATTGAGCTAGATATATCCATTGGGGCTGCACTGTGTCATGTCCCTGTGACTGAGCCTTTCCAGAGCTGACCTGCTCTTAGTGCCTATGTTACTTTGCAGAGGGCTGTTACCTCAACTCTACTTTTGTTGCACAGCAGGACCAGGTGGTGGGGTGTCCCAGAGGGCTGGTAGGCTGACTCAGTGGTATGATCAGACCATCAGGTGACAGTCTCAAGGGGATCTCTGTGATCCAAGCCATCACAACGGCAAGCAGGAAAACAAACAGAATCTAATTAGAGGCTAGAATTTGGGGTTTAAGTAGCGTGTCTCCCACGCCTGAGTCAGAAGACATGGAGCTCTTTGCAAGGCAACCAGCTGGGAGCTGGCAGTACAGCGACTCTGTGGACAAACAAAGTGGCCATTATGTGATCAGTGAAAGCTCATGAAGAGTGTTGGATCCTGTTGCGTTGAGACAGTCGACTGTTAGCCAGGACACCGAGCTGATCCAGAAGGTACAGGTTCTTTAATTACCACCTTGATGACCCCACAGGTAGGTAGCAGGGTCTTTAGGATGAGACTCTCTAGGTTTCCTAACACACTCATCACCTTGACGCCTTGGTGTCAGACACAGAAGATCTGAGCTCCTCCCTTTTCCAGTGTTTTCTAGCTCAGATGGTGCCCATATGGGATTAGTCCAGGGTTACAGCCTGAGCTTTTCAAAGCTGTCTAAATAGTTTGGATGGCCATTAAAATTAGTGGGATTTGGGCATTTGCATTGTGGGAGGCTGGAGGAGGGGGAGAAGGGAAGGGTTCCTATAATTCCATGCTATTCTGAGCTGTGCTGGCATTGCATGTATTTTAGAGTCAATGAAAAAAACCACCTGGTTGGGACAGTTTGCTTCAAAATCCCCTTCTCCCTCAGGAGGGATGGACTTTTGGGAGCTTCACTGACACGTCATAATTCCCGTTGTGGCCCCATGGCACTAAGTGCCACCCCAGTGAGGGTGTGTCTAGACTACAGGGTTTTGTCGACAAAAGTGGACTTTTGTCGACAAAACTAAACCTGCGTCTACACTACCGCTGAGTTCTGTCGACATAATGTTGACAGAACTCAGCAGTTTTGTCGACGCCGGTAAACCTCATTTTATGAGGCATAACGCCTTTTGTTGATAGAGTTCTGTCGACAGAAGGCGTTATTGCATCTAAACTGTCCTTTGCGTCCACACTGTTATGTCGACAAAGCAGCTTGCTCTGTCGACAGAACTGAATGTAGTCTAGATGCTCTTTGTCAACAGAAGCTTTGTCGACAGTATCTGTCGACAAAACTTCTGTCGACAAAACCCTGTAGTCTAGACGTACCCTGAGCGACGCAACGTCCCTGGCACATGGAGCTGCCATTCGCCCTTGCTCCCGCCTTCCACCTTCCTATACTCCAGTAAGTGTGGTATTGCTTCTGCTCCTGCCCCAGTGCTCAGGCTGCTGGCAAGGGTGTGTTGCATATGAACTCTTAGGCTGCAGCTCCCAAGGCTGGGCTTTGAAGCGCTGCATGCTGCTCGCAGGGTGGGGGGAGAATGGAGGAGGCTTCATGCGCTCCCCCACCCCCAGGCCAATCAGAGTGTGGGGGCGGGGGGAGCTGCGTAAAGCTTCCTTCATCCTGCCCCGGCCCTGCGAGGGGCCCATGTCACTTCAAAGTGCCACATGATCCTCGCATGGCGGGAGGAGGCTTCCCGCGCTCCCCTGCCCCCAGACCCTGATTGGCCTGGGGGTGGAGGAGCGTGCCAAGCCTCTTCCAGGTCATGAGTGCCTACTGGGAAGGGGGGGCAAAGGGGCTCCCCCACTCCCAGACCAAGGATGAAGGACAATCCAGGAACTTATAGACGGGTCAGTCTTACCTCTGTTCCCGGAAAAATCAAGTCCGGACTAACTGCCCGTGTCTACACACGGCAGGGACCCCGTATTTCCAATTAAAGCCCTAATCCTCCTGCAAGGAGGTTTAATAGGTAGTTTGATTTAGGGGTTTTAATTTGAAAAACCAGGTCCCTGCCGCATGTAGACGCGGGCAGTTAGTCCGTACTTGTACATTTCAAAAATGGCAACTGGCCGGAAAGTTGCAAATCAAGCGCGGGATATTTAAATCCCAGGCTTGATTTGCAATTTCGAATGTCTACATTAGCCTCCCTAGTTTAAACTAGGGGGCTAGTGTAGACATACCCAAAAGGCTTCTGAGGACTGGATTGCCTCAGGGGCTGCACATTTAAAATATGGATAAACACTGAAGGAGGAGACTACTGCTAGGTCTTGACATTCACCCTGCCCCTCCCCGTTCCAGATACACCGGCTGACTCTGCCATCCTGAGGCTGCTGACAGAGCACAAACGTGCCCAGCACAAGGCTCATTATCAACCTTTGCTTGCCAAGGGCTGTTATTTCCCTCCCAGGGTATTTTCAGAAGAAGGCAGATTTGTTTGAAATGAGAAAACACGTGTGTACACTTCCCTCAGCTCTTACCTACCCACCCCAGAGAGCACAAGTGCCTCTGGGAGAGGGGGCTTATTGTCAGTTACGGGGGGCACATTTTAGTGGCAGCCTCTTGTTATGTATTAGCAGCCTCTCCCTTCACATCCCCAGCCCACATGGAACGTTTGTTTAATGCACACGCAAACTGGACTCCTTTCACTCCCTGCTGCTAGCAGTGCGTGTGCCTCTTTAAGAAGAGCTGCTGGGTAGAACTCTGTTCCGCCCTGGCTGAGTCTCCCTACAAAGGGCAGGAAACCCCCAGCACATCCTCTCCAGCCTCTCTGCTCACACTTCAGAGTGAATGTGCTGATGTATTAATAGCTGCTGGCAATGCAGAAAGAAAGGGGGAGGTGGAACAACTGGACTCCGGACCTTGTGGGAATTGGTTTCAGTTCCTGAGCAGTGCGAGCTCTGCTGATCATTCCTCTCCACACCCGCCCTGAGAACCCCCTGGAGCTGAAGTCTCAGTACTAAGCCATCTCCTCCACGCCCCCCACCACCCCGCCCACCCCAGTTCACTGCGCCAGCATCTCAAGGGCTCCTCTCTCCACCCACAATGACGGTAGGGCAAAGCACTGTCCTGCATTGGCTTGGGCCTGGTCTTCTGCTGGAGGAGAATCTGTGAGGATCTCAGATCTACTGAGATCTTTGCTCTGCTCACCTCCCACTCAAAGCTCCTACCTGGGGTAGGCGAAGGCACCCGAGAGCTACTAACCTAACCTATGGCATGTGCACTATCCCAATGTGTAAGCAAGAAAAGCAGCTGATCACATGCTGCATGGGTCCCAGTTCATTCTGACTATAAGTCAAGGACCCAACACTATTATTTACAGCTCTTCTTAATAAGCCAGGGCCTTGTCTTTCTTGGCACCTGCATCTGGTCTGCCACCCAGCAGGACAGCCATGCTCAGCTGGAACCTTCAACTGTCCCAGGATGTGACTGCCAGGGAGCGCAGCTTGCACAGATATCTGGGAGAGGTGCATTCTGAATGCAACACGCAATGGGTCAGATCCTGAGCTGGTGTAAATCCAAGCAGTTCTGCTGAGATCAACAGAGATACCCCGACTTACAGCAGCTGCAGATCTGGCCTAGTGAGAGCTCAGTTTCTCACCTCTACAACAGGGGCGGGGAACCTTTTTTGGATCGGGCTGCTGACCCACAGAAAAATCAGTTGGGTGTCTGCTGATCAGTAAGAAGCAAACAAAGACCCCCACAAATCCTCACAGACGTGGCCCTCGACTAAGGACCCCCACCCCATTCCCCTCACACACCAGAGCCTGGGAGATCCCAGGTTTGTAGATTTTGTGTGCTCCAGCCCTGTGGTTGGTGGGCGGGGGCAGGGTCTGGAGCACAAGTGCAGGCTCCCTATTGGTGGTGGGGGGGGGGCCCTGAGCCTTAGCAGCCAGATCCAGGTAAGCTGGGGGCTGCATCCAGCCCCCGGGCCTTGGTTGCCCACCCAAGAACAGCTTTCTGGGGGAGGGACTTCCCTTTCCACGCAGCCCATAAGGCATTCTCCTGAGACAGGAGCTCCCAGATGACACCCCTCCCATCTTAGCCAGTTTGTCCCTGCAGGGTGGATTTTGCTGCTTTGTGCCACTGAGTCATTACAATGGTTATTGCACTGCTGGACAACCCCACAAAGACCCTTTGCCAGGGTGCAGCGCAGCAGAATGCGAATGCACTGGCCCAAGAGACTCTCTAGGTCTCTTCAGTGATCTTACAAGTCCTGCTAGCAGCCGACACCCACCTACTGAGTAGGGGCCATGCTGCAAAAGCCAGGCTGGGTTGGCAACACTAAGAATCTTGAAGGCTTGGGCAGTTCTCAGCTCTCCCTGCCTGCTTTTAGGCACAAGAAATGCAACTGGGGGGGCTGGCCCAAGTCCACGAGTCCGAGAAGTATTTTGCTACCTGAGCCATCCCAACACCCACAGGAATTATTTTCATGATTCCCAGAATTCCGTCCGCAACCCCGAATGCCTCACAGCTCAGCGTCTGCCATGCATGGCAGCTGATCCCCTACTGCCACTGCAGAGGGAACAGCAAAGTCATCTCACCGGAACTAGAAGGACATGCTGCACCCCCAGATCTTCTGCAGCCTGGCTCAGAGGACAGATCCAGAGGTGGGTAAAAGGGTGCTCTGTGCCTACGGTACAATTAGGGGTTTCGATAAACACTAGACGGCAGGCGGATGTTCTTGCCTGGGAGGCTCACAACATGCCTGTGGTAAGCAGCTGGCAAGATTCCTTCAAGCAAACCCTTGGCTCTGCCACTTCTCCTTGTCTGGCCGAGGAGGGAAGAGAGTGCTCAGAGCCCGTCACAAGAACCAGCCCTTAAGAAAAGTTTGCAAACTGCCATCGTGGAGGTAAACCCACCCAGGAAGGGGGATTCCCAGCTTGCCTAAAGGCATGTAGCCATGCTTCCCTCTGATGGATGCCAGACAGCTCCCTCCTTGCACCGGATGTCGCCTCAAGACTGCTCGATGCACTCCCGTGCTATACAGAGGAAGTGGGATCATGCTGTATCCCCTCCGCACATCTGCACACGCGCACACTCTCTCACACACACATGCACTCAGTCGTGGAATATTTCAAAAGTACCTGTCAACACCTGGCTGGAAATATTTCACCTCTTCTCTGCAGATGCAGGAGAAACAGCCTGTAGCCTCGCTCTCTGCGTAGCTCCTATGCATGCAAAGTAGTTTGCCGTGCTCTCAGGCAGGCTAAGTGCCTTCCACCACTGCCTCCCATCAAGGTTGCTGTGTTCCTCACTGGATACATGTTGGTGCTGCAGGCGTTGATAAGAATGTCTCTCTGGGTGCACTGTGTTCAGTTTAAGGGGGATTGTTTTGTCTTTGCAATGGAATGAGACTAGCAGAGTAAACCAGACACATTCTGTTATGACTTTCCTTCTTCTCTGCTCCCACCGCCCCATCCATCGCTGCTGCAGCAGCTTCCCATGTTCGTGTGAAAGGGCAACAGCGTAAGCAGTTTCCTCCAGAGACCGGCTGATTTTTCAGCCTGTCCAAAGGCAACAGTATTTCAGTAGTGGCTTGAGGCCTCAACCCAGATCAGGGCCCTGTTGCACTAAGCACTGTCCCAACACACAGGAGCAGAGACCCTGTTCCAAAGAGTGCACTCTCTAAACACCAAGCCAGCCAGCGGGATCATGAAAGGAAACAGCTCTATCCCCATTTCAGTCAGTGTATGCAATGCTTGTCATGGGAGGGGGCAGGGTTCAGCAACGCACTTCCAGTTTACATCCTTTCTTCCTAAAAGTGCATACCTCAAGGTTTCAGCTGGTCACAGTGGAGGTCAGGAAGGGATCCGCACTTCCCCTCCTCCACTCTCATCTGTTGGGGTTTCTAAAATCTCCTTCCTCTGAAGGGTGAGGGATGGCCACAGCTGGAGATGGGACACTGGATGGGGAGGGGCAAGACTGAGGTGGTGCTAAGTATTGTCTCTCTCCGGTGCTGGCTGGCTGTTGCTCATGTGTTCTGGGTCTAACTGATCATTACATGTGCCAGGAAAAATCCTCGCCCCCTCCCTCCCAGCTTGGCAGTGACCTTGAGTTTTTCCCGCCTTCCTCTGCAGCATGAGGATGCAGGTCACTTGCCCAGGTAACATTAGCTGCATATATTTCACTTCATTATTGCCCTGACCCTGCAGGGCCTCAGGCACCAGTGCAGCTCCCTCCCTCCTGTCCTTTGCCTGTGGCACGTAATGGTTTAGTCTCTCAGGTACACTTTGGTCTCATTTCAGCTGGGCTGAGTGTGCAGGGGTTGGGGGTCGCTGGAAGCTTGTGACATACAGGAGGTCAGACCAGCTGGTCTAGTGGCCTCTCTTGGCCTTAAACTCTGCAACCACATCACGTGAAACCCAGAATATCAATATTCCTAAATATTTCTTACCACCCTGCCCACCTGGTCCCCTCCCCCCTCCATCCACCTGAGAAATCAAATACTGCCAGGTGGCCAAGCTATGCAACAGCTACTCACAATACTGAGGTCTCAACCAGAGATACTGTAGAGAGAGAGCTGAGCGCTTGCCTTCCACAGGAAGGCCGACCCATTTAAGGGTTCTTGGGTTGGGCACTCAAACCTGAGGTGTGGTGTACTGAGGACTGTGTTGGAGTTGCAAGGGGAGAAGCAGTTCTAGGTCCTGCTTACAGGGCTCTGTAGCAAAGCACACGAGTACTGGTCGCTTAGTTTGCCCCAGAAGAGCCAAATCAAAGCAACATGGTGCAAGTTAGGCCTTGCTGCCTTTGGGAGCAGCCTGTTTTCTCTTTGTGTTTCTGGATTCTTGTGCATTATCTGAATCCTTAGAAATAAAATAGTGTTATATTGCAACCATCCAGCAGAAATCCTGTATGGCTTTACCCACCTTCTCTGTGTGAATGCTGTGAGTATAACATGAAGGACCCACAATCACTAGCCACTTCTGAAACTCTTACCTGTGTGCACCTAAATCATTATAAATCCCATTATCCTGGACACCAGAACCCTTCAGTGCTTGCAGACCATCAGGTAGGGCCTACAGCTCTATTCACATTATGTAATGTGCATGCAATTGGTCAGGGAAAATGTCAGCAGCACTGGGCTCATGAGGAGAAGCAGCACCGGCCCCTCCCACCCACGCACCCATGCAATTTTGGCCCCAAAGCTTGTCTGTCAAAGTGTGGCCAAAAGTGAGTGAATGGTGGTGTGAATGTTTGGTGCACAGCTTGATGATAGTGCACAGCTTGGTGCACAGCTACCTCCAACTGATGCAGCATCAGCTTTTGTTTTCTGTCCCGAATCCTCTTCCACAAAAATCTCAGAGGGGAGGCCGGGTTAGTCTGTAACTGAAAAAAACTTAAAAAACAAGCAGTGGTTCTGCAGCACGTAAGAGACTAACAGCAAATGTAGGTGGTGTCATGAGCTTTTATGGGCACAAGCCACTTCTTCAGATGAATGGAGTTAAGGAGTCCAGGGTACAAATAAATAGCAGAGAAAGAGAGGAGACAGGGAGGAAAAGAGAAGGAAAAAATGGGGGTGGAAATATTGTCAATAGAGTGTCTGTGCGAAATGAGGCTAATAGAGGGGCTCTAAGGACCCGGTGCTTGGCTTTTTATGTCATTAGGGTTGGAATGTAGCCGCCCATCCAGTTCAGGTCTTTGTTCAGACCTTAATTCCAGGTGTCAAACTTGTAAATGAAACCAAGTTCTGCCGCTTCTCTCCCAAGCTGCTTTTTGAAATTGCTTTGAAATAATTTCGTCACTTTGAGATCCATTAGTGAGTACCCAGGCAAGTTGAAATGTTCCTGTGACGGGGTGGGTAGACCCCACACTAGAATGGGAGGGGTGAAAACCCTCTGGGCAGAGGAAGTCCTGCCCCTTCAAGCAGACTGGGCATGCTCCAAGTGCTGGGGCAGTATAAAAGGCCAGGGAGCAGCTCCGTCTGGGCTGGCCAGTGAAGGGGAAGGTTCACTAGACAGAGCTCCAGCATTGTTACAGCCCATAGTCCATACAGAAGGAGCTGAAAGGCCCAGAGGCAGCGACTGTTCAACCCCTATGGTGATCCAGGGAGAAACCACCGCCAGGGAACAGGGAGACACGATGGCTATGTGGGATGATGCCCCGACGGGACTGGTAGGAAGCAACCCAGGGAGGGTGCAGGAGCCGCCCCTCCCACCCAGGTATCCTCGGCATATTTCGGCAGGAGTCCCCGCCAAGAGGGAGTAGTAGGCAACCCCTATTCTCATAGGGCCCTGGGTCGGGACCCTGTGGAGCAGGGTAGGCCCGGGACCCCCTACCAGGGGCAAAACCCTGACTCAATGACTCTGGCCTTTAAGCCTTATTGCCCTGCAACCAAAGGCATTTACTGACTCTGGCCATTAGGCCCTAGTACCCTGGGGTCAAGGACATCTATTGATTGTGACTAGGAGACCGCTAACCCTATGGAGCAGACTACCGGTGGATTGTGAGTCCTGCACGGGGCAAGGGAGTTATGGACTAGCGAGTGGGCCGGGAGTCCGCTGACCAATCAAGTGTAGCGACCGCACGTCAAAACAGCCATAGTCACGTGATGGGGTGGGCAGACCCTGCCACAGTTCCCCACAGGTCTCTGTGTTACCATTTTGAATATCGGATTTGTGTCCATTAACCCTTTGTCACAGAGACCTGAACTGGATGGGCAGCTACATTCCACACCCTAATGACATAAAAAGCTAAGCACCGGATACTTAGAGCGAGTGGCGGATATAGGGCAGGCGAGCGGGGCAGCCGCCCTGGGTCCCACGCTTCAAAGAGCCCCGTGCATGCGCCATGTCAAAGGGGCGGCCCCGTGAAATTGTGCTGCCCTGGGCCCCGCAAAATCCTCATCTGCCCCTGCTTAGAGCCCACTCTATTAGCCTCATTTAGCACAGACACTCTATTGACAATATTTTCCCCCATTTTTTCCTTCTTTCCCTCTTTTTCTCTGCTATTTATTTGTACCCTGGACCCCTTAACTCCATTCATCTGAAGAAGTGGGTTGTGCCCACAGAGGCTCACAAACACAAAGAGGACGCATTTCAAATGCCAGCCTGGCACTAGCGCCTAAAAGGAGTGAGTAATGCATGCACATGTGGGTACTTTTTGGCACAGGGCTGCACACAGCTGGGGTAGCCCTTCTGGTGCATAAAACAAAAGGGAATAGAGACTGCCTTAGGAAATTCAAATGACCTCATCTAGGAACACGTTCAAGTCAACCACGCTTCAACAACCAGCTGTTAACTCCTTTGCTGCTGGTCAAAGTGAAGGTCAGAGGCCAGGCCTCAAAGAATGACCTTCCATCAGTATCCCAATCACAGCCCCAAACTCTGCAGACCCCCTCGGTCTAAGCTACTGAGGTTGGAACCGTTATAACCAAATATGCACAGGGAAGTTTTCAGCAGGCCTCAGCCACTCCAATGGAGAGTCATTCAGCTCCAGAAAGCACCCTATGTCGCTGAATCCTTCAGGGCTATATTTATCCTCACAACTCTGCTGTGAGACGGGGCCGTGTGGTGCGGTTATCCCCAGGCTGCAAGTGGGGACCTAATACTTGCCCAAGGTCGAACAGGAAGTGTGTGACAGAGCAGGGAATTGAGGCACCTCCCCTCCCCCACAGAACCTAACCACTGGACCTAGCTAGATGGCATCCTGGAACCAGAGGAGCTGTCCTGCTTACTGGCGAGGCAAAGTGGCATTGGTACAGCAGGGAGGGGAGAAGATGGGCTTGGGGTCACGGGGCCAGGGTTCAAGACAACTCTGGGCCAGTTCTTCACACCATTGCTGATGGACAGAGCTCTTTAAAATCTGGCTTGCAGGGTGTGATGGCAATGGAAAGGCCCCTTAGGGCAGCAAAAATTAAAACGCCATCCCTGACTGAGCAACAGTTATAAGGGAAGCCCCACAATCAACCCAGTTATAAGTGCTCTGAAGGGCAAGGCAAGAGAGTGGGGAGAGGAAATTTGGCCCTGAAATGAATGGAAACGGAGCCAATGGAGCTGTAAATATTGACTGTGGCATAAGCCAAAGTGCTGAACTGCTCATTAAGATTTTCAATGTGAAAAAGTTTTTTAAAATAAAAAGGATTCACACCAGAAAAAGGGAAAAATACATACTCAGTGTCCGAAGAAACCATTCTAAAGCAACTATTCTGTGTCTTTCAAACTAGCACCTCTGTACTCCAGGTACACTGGGACATCTACTAAGGCCTTGTCTACATTAGCATGTTTCATTGAGAAAACTGCCTTTGGATGACAAAAATCTCTGAGTGTCCACATCACAGCACGACAAATGTTGTGACATATAGCTGTTATGAGACAAAAAATGTCCAGCGCCATGAGGGATTTTCGTTTCTGCACTGTCGACAATCACGCAGTGTGTACCAGATGGGCTTTTTTCTGAGTAAGTCTGTGGCACATTGGAAACAGGCATGGTGACTGTTGATCCAAATGCTCCCCAGCTCAGAGCAATGTGGAGCTTTTGGATCTAATCAATGTGTGGGGTGAAGATTCGGTGCAATCAGAGCTGCAAGTGAACTGTAAGAACTGGGTCACATATCTCGAGCCCTGTGTGAGAAGGGGTATGAGCGAGACACCCTACAATGCAGAACCAAGATCAAGTAACTCTGGCAGGCCTAGCACAATGCAAAGGAAGCAAACAGCCAGTCTGGTGTTGCCCTCAAAACATGCTGGTTTTATAAAGAACTGGAGGGAATTCTGGGTGGGGACCCTATGGCCAATCCTGTGACAACTTGTGCAAGGAACTGGTCTCAAGCGATGTTTGTGAGGATGCTCAACAACTCCTCATTGAAGAGACGCTGCATGCTAAAGCAATGGAAGGTACGTTGCTGTGCAGGTTGGTGGCTGAGTGGGCGGCGGCCATGTCCCTGTGCCATAGGGCAGGGTTATGTGTTTTCCTTTAGCTCTCTCTTTTCTAAAACTCTCCCGTGTGTTTGCTTTGACGCGTGTATAATGTTGATTGCCTCAGGGAAGTGTCTAATGTAGAGAGAGCACCTCAGAGTAGGGACATCTCAGCCCCTGGTCTAGTGGCCAGAAGGTTGATGGGTTGAGCCTCCCAGGAATCCTGGGCCCAGCTTTGCTGGAATTACAAGGGCTTGGCCACACAGGAGAGTGGAAGGGGAGCCCTTGAGGTCAGGGGGTCTCTGTGTAAATGGAGTGGGAGCAGGGACTCAGATCCTTTCACTAGCACATTTCACCGGGTAGTGTAGAAGCCAGGACAGTACTGCACAGTAGCAGTACCATTCCCCTACTTACTCAAGGGGAACATCTACACGGCAGCATTGTTTCAGAATAATTGACATTATTCCGAAAATCATAGTGCGCGTCTACACTGCAAGCCATTATTTCAAAATGTCGAGCTGGAGGACTTCTCATTCCAACTCGTGGTAACCCTCATTTCACGAGGAACAAGGGAAGTCCCAGGAAGAGTATTCTTCCTTCAACTTCCTGCTGTGAACAGGAATTAAGCTATTTCGACTTCAGCAAACACTTGTGGAAATGGATTTATGGAGGCAAGCAGCAGCCAGTTCCCTCTGTTCCTCAGCATCTCCTCCAGAAAGTTTCCCCCAGCCATTTGGATAGCTGCATCCATGGCTCTATTTGAACTAGCAGTGAGCAGTGCAGCAGGCAGGTGGAGCTGTAGGTGGGTATCTGTTACTCACAGAGCTAAGTGCTGGGGCTCTAGCATTTTATGTGCAAGCAGCTTAGGCCTGGATGAGTTCCTGAACCTCCTGGTGCCACACTGAGCTAAGTCCCTCCTGAAACTCGACCCTCATTCTAGACCCACACCTCATACTCCTGCAACTGGGGAGGAAGTTGTTTCCAGGCTCCCCAGCACAGCCGTGAGAAGTCATTTCCCAGGTTGCAAAAACAAAGGAGTCCACTCCATTTGAAATGGGGTTTGTTTTCCTTGGGAAATGTCACTGCACTGGCGGTGCAGCCCAACACATGGGGACTTGCACTGGCACTCAGCAGACCTCGACTCCAATCCTGCCTTTGCCACTGACATGCTGGGTGGACTTGGGCAAGACACTGACCCTCTCTGAGCCTGGTTCCCAGCCGATGCATCACCTGTCTTGTCTAGCTGCTGGGAGTGACCCTGTGTCTGTACAGTACTTCTGACCATTCATCCCTGACCTTGGGGTATTAGATAGCAATAACTGTGGAACTCCCATCGGGGATCTTGCTGGACAAGGGACATCATTTGGCAAACAGTGGCACTGTGTCTAATCTGCGGATTTGCTTCAATCCCACAGACAGAGACAAGCACCTACAGGATCTATATAGTACATTTTTAAAACTGAAATGCTCACCTGGAGAAGTGAAAAACAGACAGAGCCAGAAGAGCACCCAGACATGAACTACTTCAAGACAGGCCAAGAAGAGAAAACAACAGAATTCAACTTGTCATCACCTACAGCCCCCAACTTAAACCCCTCCAACGCATTATCCACAATCTACACCCTATTCTGGAAAATGGCCCCTCACTCTCACAGGCCTTGGGGAAAAGGCCAGTCCTCATCTACAGACAACCCCCTAACTTCAAACAAATTATTTCCAGCAACCACACAGCACACTTCCATCATACTCATCCAGAAACCCACCCCTGCAATCAACTCCAGTGCCAACTCTGTCCACTCATCTATGCAAGTGATTTCATCACTGGATCCAACCATATCAGCCGCTACATCAGGGGCTCATTTAACTGCAAATCCACTAATGTGATCTATGTCATCAAATGCCAGCAGTGCCCCTCTGCCATGTATATTGGCCAAACTGGACAGTCTCGACGGGAAAGAATTAATGGACACAAAACAGATATCCAAAAAGGCAACACACAGAAACCTGCTGGAAAACACTTTATTCTGCCCGGATACTCATTAGTGAATGTCAAAGTCACCGTGTTGTTTCAGGCCAATTCCGCAAGTCAAATACACAGGCGCTAGGGTTCCTCAAGCAAGATTGGTGCTTGGTACATTGCTAGGCTAAGCACAGCACCTCTGTCCTTCCAGCCCTGCCTCAGCCAGAACCCTTCCTTTGTATCTCTAACTTTCATTCCATCCTGGTTTTCTCCTTTTTGGTTCCCTCTAAGCAGTTTTCTGGGCTCTTCCCACTACCCCCCTCAACTCTACCCAGATGGAAATAGATCCAGCCCTGTCCCCAAATCCTTTGCATTGGCTGCATTGAGCATCTTCCTACTGGGGACTTCTGCAACATCCCCCATACCAGTGTTCCCTTTAAGATGAGCTCTTGGACAGCCACCCAGAGAGCCTCCCAGCTGATTTGCAGAGCACACACAGCTGCCCATAGCCAGCAGCATGTCCTTCTATAGGTAGGGCACATCTGTACATGTCTCTGTGAACATAACAAAATTTATTCTACACATGGGTGGAAAAAATAAGAGGGAACATTGCTCCTTACTACGGCCTTTCTGCTCTTCTAACTGAGTTCCACTGGCCTCCTCTGAGATCTGGACACGTGGGATGTTTGGGACTGAGCACTGGGTTAGTGCAAATCTCAGACATGACCTCCTAGATAAGTGCAACCCCCCAGGAACCAATGTGGCCTAAGTAGCCCCCAGGTGGGTCTAAGCTGCACCAGGGTCCAAGCTGGCTCCAGGACAATCCCAGGCCAGGTTAGATCTAATGACTCTAAAAATCTATTACTCTATAACTTCCCATATTCCTAAAGTCCATGCTGCCCTCGGGCATTGCCCCTATTGCTCCATTATCTCCTCCCCCGACTGGGCTGAGTTCTCACAGTTAGCAGCCGCAGGACTGTAAAGCTCTGCTCATACCATGCAGAGAGGGATTCCAACCGAACCAAAATGCTGCTGAAGAGAGACGAGAGAGAAGTGCAGCAATGAGTCTGCGAGACACCTGTTTAAAGAGGGAAACCCTCCCACCAGCTTCCCACTGAATTGGAAACAGCTTAAATCATGTCAAGCTGCAATTAAGAATGTCATTTTAAGCAGAAGCACACACAATCCATAAATCTCCATGTGCAATAAAACATAATGGCTAAGGTGAGTGAGCAAGAGCCATTTATTACCAGAAATGTAATTCAGCCTCAGGGTACTCTCACTTTCTGCTCACGGTGTCAAACCCTTGACTTAAGGTGCGGCTTTCTCATGATCTGCCATTCAATAGGTAATTCATCTCTAATTCTACAGTGTCAAATACATAGGGTATGGAAGCCTCTCTCTGCATTCATTAGCAGCCAGCTCCCCTTCTAACAGCACTTGATATTTGACAAAAGGTGGAAGAGCTTCTCCCTAACAGCTAGGCGGCAAGCACAGGAGAAGTGACCTTTCTACCGGAGGAGAGCATCTCAGGGAAACAGGTGTATTAATGCCACTTACTTGGACTTGTTGGGTCGCCAAGCCGCCGCAATCTCCCGCTGGAGGTCCTGTTGATTCCTAGAGCAAAAAAATCACTTGTAAGGTGCAAGCTAACAAATGTGAATCAGGAATGTGGTCTGGTGTCCAAGCTGTGATCCCTGATCTGCCAAGTCACCCATATCCTGCTGGCGTCTGCTTTGTGAAGAAACATGGCCTATAACATCTTAAAAATGGGTATTCTGAATGGAGAAATATTTCACTGATAACCTCCAGCTTCCCCTGAAGTTTACAATGGCTGATAGTGGTTGTTACTATTATTTTGTAATTTCAGAAGCTGCAGACGTATTTAAAGATCATGAAATTGGAGAAGAAAGTTCTGAAGTAATTGGGTGGGACACAAGCATCTTTCAGCCTAGGACTTTTTAAATATATATATTCATGCACAAGAATGTTTTCTCCAGCGAGAAGCCACAGACATACCCTGGATTTTGCAGCGAAGTGAGTTTTGCTAAAACACGCAAACCCAACATTCAACCCCTATCAGTCTCTGTGTTGGTGCATGCCCATGCAGGGACTGAGAAGGGATGACATTTGCCTCCCGTATCTTGGGACTGCCCAGAATCAGCATGGCCTCGGGTGCAGGTTATATCAGCAATGGTCTGTGTGCAGCACCGCAGAACACATTTCATTACCACATCATGACCCAGACACATCTGTGAACACATTCTGTGCTGAGACCTGAGTGGCTGTGTCCAGACTCAGGGTTTTTTTCGAAAAAAGTATCCTTTTTTCGAAAAAACTTCACCTGCATCTAGACTACAGCCGCGTTCTTTCGAAATTAAATCAAAAGAATGCGGCTTTTCTTTCAACGGCGGTAAACCTCATTGCACGAGGAAGAACGCCTTTTTCGACAGAGATCCGTCGAAAATAGGTGAGTGTGGACGCGGGGAGGCCATTTTTTCAAAAATAATGGCCTCCAGGAAGAAGCCCTGGTGGACAATCTGGGGCATGCCTTGCATGTCTCTGGTTCCTGTCTGCAGCCATTTCTTAAAGGGACAGGCATCCTCATAGCCACTTGTGGCAGCAAAGCAGCCAGAGCACACGGCTGGTGAAGTGCAGCATGGCCCAGCCCCAAGACCCTCTTGGCCCTTCTAGAGAGCCTTCTGGGGCCCCAACCAGGGTCTCCAAATGCCGGGCACCATTATGGTCTGGGCCAGAGCTCAAGACCCTTCTCAAGCTCTGGGGAGAGGAGGAGGCCTTACAAGCCCTAAAAAGCCGGCGGCGAAATATGGACATTTATGGCCGCATGGCAGAGGCCCTGGCCCAGAAAGGACACTACCCCCGCACCCAGGACCAGGTGCACTCCAAAGTTAAGGAGCTGCGCCAAGGGTATGTGAAGGCCAGGGAGGATAGCTCCTATTCTGGGGCAACCCTCCACTCCTGCCCTTATTATACTGAGCTGGACCAGATCCTGGGTGGTGGTGAAGCACGCACACCACGGCGTCTCGTGCAGTCAGGCTTGGCGGACCCTGTGGTGGACGCGCCAGAGCAGGACCCAGAGCAGTCTGGAGACGGGGACATGGTGCCAGAGGAGGACAGTGACGAGACGGCGACCCTCACCCTGGAGCCAGTCACACAGACCCCAGAGGCCTCCCAGGTGTCATCTGATGCCGGAGATGAAGCAGCAGGTGAGTGCAGTGAGGTTGTGTCACACCCGGGGGAGGGGGAGGTAGGTTGGTGCACAGTGGGTGATGCACAAGGGAAACCTGTAATGCTCAGGCTGATGCCCAGGTCACACACGGTGTTACCTTCAGAATGTCTGATTCCCCTGTCTCAAGGAGAGGGCATGCCCTTTTGGACAGCTGTTGCACACATGACTGATTGTGACAGAAATGTAGCCGTGTTACTCTGATCTGAGGAAGTGGGTCTGGCCCACGAAAGCTCATCCCCTAATACACCATCCTGTTAGTATTTTAAGTGCTACATAGTCCAGTTTTTTAGGACTGGTTGTGTCTTCCTCTTTTCCTCCACAGCCGGACCAGCCGTGCAAGAGGGCCGCAGCACCCCAGCCCCACCTCCATCTCCATCTCGGGGACATGGGAGCCGCAGACACAGGTGTGTGTATGCAGACATCCTGAGCAGCATGTGGAGGCCGTGCAGGAGCTCAACACCATCCTGCGAGAGAGGGCGGAGGCAGAGGATCGGTGGCATGACCGGCTGATGGAGGAGCTGGTCCAGCAGCGCACGTCCCTGAGTGCCACTCTCAGGGAGGTCTGCGGCTTGCCTGCTCCTGTGCCTAGTCCTGCTCCTCCAGCACCCCATGACCCTGCCCAACCAAACCCCCCTTCCACAGCAGCATCTCTTTCCCCCCTTGGACCTCCCTCTCCCCCAGCTCCCCCAGTTCCCCAGCCCCTCTCTCCCCCTGGCCCTCCTCTCCCCCAGGCCTCCCAGTCCCAAGAGCACCGACCCGCTGTTATCCAGCCAACCGACAGGTGCACCACCCGATCCCGTGGCCATGGTGGACTCCGAACACGAGGCCCAAGCAGGAGACTGAGATCAGGCAAGTACCGTGCAACCTGATCCCCTTCCCCCCTCCAGGTTTCAAGTCCCCTTCCCTGCTCCAGGTTTCAAGCACCCCCATCACCCCAGTTAAATGACAAGGAAAGTGTTCAACAAAATGTTTATTGTACATAGTTTGGCATGAAACTATATTTTCTACATCAAAAATGAACAAAAGCTTTTTTATGTTTGCAACAGTTATACTATTTTCCAGTGAGTGATATTTAATAAAATAAAACAGAACTTATTATTTTGAGACAAACCCTGGTGTTTATTATTTCTCCAAACAGAGTCAGGAGATGGGTTGTGGAGGGAAGCTTCTATTGGGCCAGGGCCCAGTCCCCAGGCAGAAGCCCCTCAGTAGAGTCAGTGGCCTCCAATTGAGAATTGCTCCCATAGGGCCTCCCGTATGCAAACAGCAGACCAGTGAGCCTGGCAGATAGCAGCTGTCCGGGGCTGGGCAAAGTGCCTCTCCTGACCATCAGCACCTGTACCCCACCCTGGTAGGAAGGCCTCCCCTTTCCTCTCCACCAGGTTATGGAGAATGCAACACGCGGCCACCACCTCAGGGATGTTGCTCTCCCCCATGTCTAGGCATGTGAGCAAGCACCGGAATCTGCCTTTTAAACGTCCGAACGCACATTCCACCTGGTTGCGAGCCCGGTTAAGATGAGCATTAAAATGCTCCTTGCTCGCATCCAGGTGGCTGGTGTAGGGCTTCATCAGCCACAGCATCAGGGGATAGGCGGCATCAGCCACTATGCACACCGGCATGTGCACATCCCCAACCGCAAAGTCGTGATGCGGGAAAAATGTTCCTGCCTGAAGCCTCTGGTGGAGGTACGAGTTCCTGAAGATGCGGGCATCATGTGCCCGCCCTGACTACCCAACACAAATGTCAGAAAATTGGCCACGATGGTCGACCAGGGCCTGGAGGACCATAGAAAAGTAGCCCTTTCTGTTAATGAATTGGGCTGCTCGATGGGGCGGTGCACGGATTGGAATGTGTGCCCCATCGAGCGCTCCTCCACAGTTCGGGAAGCCAAGGGCAGCAAAGCCGGCCATGACGCTGTCCAGATCTGGTAGACAGACGAGCCGGTAGACAGATCTGTTCAGCAGCTCCGAATTGATGGCCCTCACCACCTGCAGAACGAGACAGATAACAAAATGTTAGAAGGGGTGCCTTATCTCTTAGGAGGAGAACCCACCACCCACCTTCCCTCTCAAACACCCCGGGAATCCCCTCCTCAGAACCCCCCCCCCAGCAGTTCAGGGTGAGTGGAGGCGCTCCCTCCCACTCACACTCCACTTTGCCCTTCCTGACAGTCTCCCTTCCCCCCACCCCAAACTGTGACTGTCCCCAGACAATGACTTACCTCCATCAGGATGTATCCAACAGTAGACCTGCCCACTCCAAATTGGTGTCCCACGGAGTGGTAGCTGTCGGGGGTTGCCAGCTTCCAGAGGGCAATGGCGACCCTCTTTTCCACGGGGATAGCGGGCCGCAGGTGGGTGTCTTGCCGTTGCAGAGCAGGGGTGAGCCAGGTACACAGCTCCTGGAAAGTGGTCTTTCGCATCCGGAAGTTGCGTAGCCACTCTTGGTCATCCCAGAGCTGCATAACGAGTCGGTCCCACCTGTCAGAGCTGGTGTCAAGCCTCCAAAAATGCCTGTCCACAAAGAAGTTTGGAGGCAAGGGCAGTGGGGCTGCATGACGGACGATCCCTTCGTACCTCTGGTCTGGGTCCAGATGGGGAAGTAACCTCATGACTGTGTCATGCAGATGCAGCAACACTTGCAGTATGATGGTGTGGGGCCATCGCCTGCCCAGGGGCAGCTTTGGCTCCAGGCCAAAAAAAATGGGTCTAAAACAGAAAAACCTCCACACAAGAAACCTGCTGGGGTGTCCCAGGAAGCTGAGCACTCCAAACCAGCACTGCAATGCCTTACTTACCTCCTACAGGGACAGCAAAGGCAGCTGCAGAAGCAGAGCAACGGGTATTCAGGGGCGTCCCTTTAACCACGCGTCTTTGCAAAGGGCAGGCAGCAGCACCCGGAAGGAAATGCTGCCCCCATGCCCTGGCAGAAGCAGTTCTGGGTGGCTTTTAATTTCGAAAGAGTGTCCAGCAGTCAGGACGCTCTTTTTCGAAAAAGTGGATCGATTTTCCGATCCGCGTATTGTAGTCTAGACGCGCTCTTTCGAAAGAGGCTTGCAGTCTAGACATAGCCATGCCTCCTGTATCTTGGGACTGCCCAGAATCAGCATGGCCTCGGGTGCAGGTTAGATCAGCAATGGTCTGTGTGCAGCACTGCAGAACACATTTCATTACCACATCATGACCCAGACACATCTGTGAACACATTCTGTGCTGGGACCTGAGTGAGAGATACCCACTGCTCGATCCATGCCCCTCAGAAAGGGCTGTGACACTGCAAAAGGACCAGCGAGTACTGGTGTGTCCAATTTATCACCTCTCATTTGTATTAGTGTGTTGGTTAAATTGGCTGAAATATTAAGCACACCCCTGTGCCCTCTGTTCTGGACTGATGATCATCCTGAGGAGACATGTATAATGATTTGGTTTCAGAAGCCTTTTTCAATGAGTTAGTCTTTCCAGAGTTAGAAGGGGAGTTAGGTTCAATGAGTTAGAAGGGGAGGTAGGTGTGAACCACCTACCTCCTGCTCAGACAGTGACATAGAGTTACAGAGACCGTTTGCCCCATCCTGGAAGAACGTATTTCTCTTTGAAAGGTGACACAATTTCTCCTTCATCCCATTTCAAATACCCGGCTCCAGAAAGAGAGTACTAATCTTCCACGTAGCTGGGTGGTGCTGCATTGTCTGCAAGGTTAGAGCAACAAACTGCAAGCAGGATTTCCTGGGTTTTGTCTCCAGTTCTGCTACCTCTTCCTTTGCAAGTGTGATGGATAGGAGGAGTGCAGTGACTAAAGGCTTACGCTCAGGTAGCTAGCAGGAGTTGGTGGAAAGCCAATGGGAAAGACTGTTGAAATTTTAATTGTATATAGATACTTACCTGCTTCTTCCTTTGTGTGAGTTCTAAGTTAAGGGCTGGAGGGAGCAACATGCACTAATCAGAACTGCCATGCCTACAAAGGAATATTGGGCATGGGAGTAAACTGGACTTTGAAGTACGGACCGGCACAGATAGTGAGTAGAGAGAGGAAGGCATGTTTAGTCACGATCAGGGTATTTTTCTTTGTTGTGGTTGTTTGGTTAAGCTTCTCTGTGTAAAATCCATGTTCTCCCCTCCCAATTCTCTATATTTAAGCTGTACCCAAAGATATTATGTTCCCTGTGTTTTAATTTGTTTTTCTCAGTTTTTTGTGTAAAACCTAGCAAGCAAATATGCTTTATTAAGGATATCTTTTTGGTTTTTGTTAATAAAATCATCTTGTTTTAAGGCAATGATTTGATTGTGTCCTGGAAGGTAACAGGTCTGTGTGTATGCCTGTCTAGCCTAACAGGTCAGCTATCAAAGACACAGTTTGTTTTCTGTGTTTTCTTGTTTCTTTTTTCAAGCTCTCTTGTGGCAGAAGAGCTTGGGGTACCCTGGGAAAGGAATTCAAGTGTTTCTTGCTGGTCTTTCAGGGTTCACTTGATGGTGGCAGCCTATTTTCCAGAGTCAGTGCCTCTGTAACTCAGAGGAGGTTTTGTTTTTGTTTTTGTAAGCAGAGCCTACAGAGGCAAGGTTCTTAAGGTTGTTTGTGGGTTTCCACCTTCGGCACTCAGAGTGCCAGAGTGGGGAACAGCCCCGAGAGCAAGTCACTTGACTTCCTTGTGCCACAAGGTACCCTTGTGAGAATAGCCACAACTATTGGTCTTCCACTTGTGCTGTGAGCATTAAAGTCTTCCTCATTGATTAACTCTGATTTCAAACAAACAAACAGATGAAGTGCCCCGATACAGGAATCTACACCTCTCTAACTGACCCTGCTTTTCCTTGATGCTACAAGCAATGGAAATTACATCATGGATCCAGTGGATCTGCTGACCTGGTTCCCATTGCCTATAACTGAGATTCCAAATAGCATCCTTCAGTCTCTCTTGGTTTTTACTGGAAAACTGGGGGGCATAGGTCTACATTCGCATCACACTCCCCGTCAGTGCCCAGCCCAATTGGGGAAGGAAATGATTCAATCATGGTCCAAATTCGGTGATGAATCCTGGTCACATACCACCTGAGGCATGTTGCACATATGCTAAGAAGACTGGAGGAAAATATTCTCTCTGATTTTTCCATTCATGTGCAGAATAAATTTTGTTATGTGCATCAAGGAATGCCCTGATGTACACTACCAATATAAACACATGCTGCTGGTTCTGGGCACTCTGCTAATCAGCTGGGCAGCAACCTGAATCTCTCCTGGATGTCTGCCCAAGTGCTCAGCTTTCAGGGAATGCTGCTGGAGGACCAATGTCTCTAAGAGCCAGTAGTCCCAGGAGCCAAGTAGATGCACTACTCTTTCCAAACCCTCATTGGCTTTTTGAACCAGAATTTACATGAATGCCCCTACCTCACTTGCACCCTGCAAGCAGGCTTGGAATTCTCTCCTTTTTGACCAATGTAGATGTCATTTACAAGAGATAAGTCACTAGTCTTTTCCTCCCATCCTGCAGCAACCAGTCAGAAAACCAGAGTGCACCTCAGAGCTCTGAAACAGTTTAGTATTGTTGATCCAGCCACTCAGCTGGAACAGCTTGTGTTTTACTTTAGAAAAAAAAAAAAACCCAGGGCGGGGAAGGCAGCAAACCTCATGCTAACTGCTCTGGGACAGGAGTTTTCAGCTGGCAACTCTGCTTGGAAAAAATGCCTCATGCTCAGATCTACGCATGTATGCGTCTCCACTTTCCTTTCATAATATAAAAAAGTCTCTGTGACTGCAAAGCGATGTGGCTGAACCCCTGGGCAAGTTCCAAGATGACGCACCCTGCTTCTCATCTAGGGAACCCCCCCTGGCAGAATCACCTTGGAAAGGGGGACAATGGAAAGTCCAGATTTCAAAAGGGTAAAAAAAACCCTAACCCGAGATTGATGTTTCTCTTACTCAGCTCTACTATGCATATCTCAATGCAGATGGAAGAAACCCTGTCCCTCAACAGCTCTATGTGCATCAGTGGGGGCCTGAGGTTTCTAAGGCTATGTTTACACTGGCGGCTTCTTGTGCAAGAACATCTTGTGCGAGGGTTCTTGTGCAAGAAGTCTTGCGCAAGAAAACATCCACACTGCCATGTGCACGCTGCGCTTTTGTGTAAGAGTGCCCATGGCCGTGTGGATGCTCTCTTGCACAAGAAAGCTCTGATGGCCATTTTAGCCATAGGGCTTTCTTGCACAAGAAATCCCTGCCGAGCATCCACACTGCCCTCTTGTACAAGAGTTCCTGCACAAGAGGGCTTACACCTGATAAAAAAGAGCGTAACTCTTGCGCAAGGAGCCCTCTCTTACCACGCTGTACTGTACATTTCCTTGCGCAAGAGCGGGCGGGCAGTGAGGATGCTCTGCAGATTCTTGTGCAAGAACGGCCGTACTTGCTCAAGAAGCCACCAGTATAGACATAGCCTAAGGGTGCATCTACAGAGCAGGGCTTAACTCGAAATAAGCCACGCAAATTGAGGTATGTCAATTGTGTAGCTTATTTCGAAATAGCTTATTTCAAAATTGGGAGCGTCTACACACCACCTATTTTGAAATAGAGCACTCTTCCTCCGACTTCCCTTACTCCTCATACAATGAGGGTTACAGGAGTCAGAATAAGACATCCTTCAGCTTGACAGTATTTCGACATTATTTCAAAATAACTGCCTGCTGTGTAGACGTGAACTAAGGCTACACAGCACCCTAAGCTCAAAATAAGATACGCAATTTGAGCTATGCAAATTGCATATCTTATTTCAAATCTATTTTGAAATTTAGACCATCTACACAGCACCAAATTTCAAAATAACGTGCTATTTCAGGCCATCCCTTATCCCTTGTGCAATGGGGTTTACCGGGATGGCAAAATAATGTGCCCGTTATTTCAAAAAATATTTCAAAATACCAGGTAGCTTGTGTAGACACGGGATATCCCCGGTATCCTGAAATAGCTGTGCAATGTAGATGTACCCTAAATTATTTAGAAATAAAGCTAGTTACTTTGAAATAATGTTGCTGTGTAGACATACCCTACAGGCTGATGTGACACAAACAGCACTGAGATTTCCTGAAATTGGTGTTGTTTCTGTCACCACCTCCACCACTTTTGGAAACATTCCCCTGAGATTTTCTTCACTTTTCTTCCTCCAAAAGAGGATATCTATTCACCTTTGCCACATACAAGTTCTTTGTTAATAAAAGAAGTTTAACACGTCTTTAAATGGGCTACAACAAGAAAACCTAGCAAGAAGAGGCTCCTCCATGAGGACTAGCGCCACTGCTTTGTCTGGCCAGGGGGAGAACATTCACAGAAGTTACAAGCATTTGAAAAGTGCACATGCAGGAGAAACTGTCCCCTTTTGAGTGACACATTCAGGGTTAATTACATCCATCCTTTTTGGGCCAAAGGTATATTCACTCTGCTGACAAACAGATGCAAGCAAGGTGTGACGCCCCTCCCTCCCCCACACACATACCAGCTGCATCTAGACTGGCATGATTTTCCGCAAATGCTTTTAACGGAAAAGTTTTCCATTAAAAGCATTTGCAGAAAAGAGCATCTAGATTGCATGGACGCTTTTCCGCAAAAGCACTTTTTGCAGAAAAGCGTCCGTGCCAATCTAGACGCGCTTTTGCGCAAAAAAGCCCTGATCACCATTTTCGCCATCAGGGCTGTTTTGCGCAAAACAAATCTGAGCTGTCTTCACTGGCCCTTTTGCGCAAAAGCTTTTGCATAAAAGGACTTTTGCCCAAACGGGAGCAGCACAGTATTTCCGCAAGAAGCACTGATTTCTTACATGAGATCGTCAGTATTCTTGCGGAAATTCAAGCAGCCAGTATAGACAGCTGGCAAGTTTTTCCGCAAAAGCAGCTGCTTTTGCGGAAAAACTTGCCAGTCTAGACACAGCCACCATGTCTTATGAGAATTGGCTTGTGAATATGAATATGCATAAATCGAAGATGCTTTATGCAAAACAGGTCATGTATCTTGTCAACTACACGTTTATAATCTGCCGGAAGAAGCTACTGTGGGAGCTAAGGGATCTAGGGGCCTGATGTCTGAGAATCTACCCAAGGAATAAAGAGAAAGCAATGCAGGGCTTTCCAGGGAAGGGTCTGTCATGGCAGGGAGCTGTGTGCCTACAGCTGGACAGGTGGCAGATGGCCCAGAGAGGGGGAAGCAAGACTGTTTCTCTATCTTTGGTAGGAGGAACTGGGACCTGGATACTGGGTCCGTATCTGTAAACCCAAGTGGCTCACCTGTTGTTCAAGTTTCAAGGGGGAGTGGTGAGTCTGGACTCTCAATGGAGGGTGGCTCTGCTATTAGTCTCTTGGGAGAAGAACCGGGGGAAATCAATGGGAACCCCATGGATCTAAAACACACTAGTGTCAGACATTAAACTGGCAGGACCCGTCAATGCCAACACCATCTCTTTGAGACAGGAAGGTAGAAACCCCAATGCTACTCTGTCATTGGTTTGCTGGTAACACCACCTATGGATCAGCAGAAAGGAACTCATATTGACGGTAAACCCCTTAAAAGTGTGTAACACATGATTTTGGGGAAAAGCTTTTCTGCAGGCTAGGGATAGAAGCAAAAGGGATACAGATTCTAAGCTAATACCTGTTGTGGCAGGGCGTTGCCCTGCACTGGCCCTTTAAGGGGCTAGGCGTTGGAGTCAGAGGGAAGCCCAGCTGAGGCAGATAAGGAGGGCCCAGCTTAGGGCTATAAGAGCAGCTCCTGGGAGGAGGAGAGAGACCTACCTGCAATGAGAGAGGCTTTGGCCTAGCAAACCCAGGCTACTTGGCCTGAGGCCCAAGGCTGCAAGGAGGCAGCTGCGGTAGGCTGGGGCGGGTTGAGCCAGGGAAGCCCCAGGCCAGACGTCTACAAGGCAGAGTTGCAGGAGGCAACCAGGCAGGCAGAGTGGGAGAAGAACTGGGGGTCCTAGGGAGGACCCCGGAGGAGGAGCGGAGGAAGAACTATGACCCTCCCCGGAAGGGGTTGCGGACCAAGAACGGAATGGGCACTGCCAGAAGTCAGTGACCTGAAGAGAACACCTCACCCAAAGGGGGGGTGCGTCAGAGCAACCAGTAACTTCCCCAAAAGCCACCCTGAGGGAAGAGCCATGGTGACAGTGAGTGAACCCGCTACACTGTGCACAGATATAGAGCTGGGTGTAGCAGCAAAGACATGACAAGTCTTCACTTCTGTGTGGCAGGAGAAATGGAGGCCCACCACCTCATGGAACTAGGCTACAGCTAGACTGGCATGATTTTTCGGAAATGCTTTTAACGGAAAAGTTTTCCATTAAAAGCATTTGCGGAAAAGAGCATCTAGATTGGCACGGACGCTTTTGCGGGGGGGAGGAGGGGCAAGGTGGGGGTGGCTCTGCACTCCTGGAACGGGCGAAGCATCGGTGGAAGGGACAGAGCTGAGGGCAGCCAGCTCTGAGCAGCGCCTGGATCACGGTGCCCCCCACCAGCCTTCCGCACTGCCTGGAGGGCGCCATGTGGTGCTCCTGTGGCAATTCAAAGGGCTGGGCCCCCAAGCAACTGCCTTCTTTGCCCGTCCCCATTGGCAGGCCTGTGTGGCTGTGCTCACCAACTAAGCAGTTACTGACAGCCTTCCTGTGTGGTACTCATGGCTCCCCTCCTCACGGAGAGGCAGTGACGGCGACAGAGAAGCTGAGCCAAACGGGCTTCAGACGTGCAATTAGATGATTATGAAATACCCAGCTTCCCTCCTTTGTTTCTTTAGATTTGCGCGTGCATTTCAGTGCATCTGAATGCTGCTGCTCGGTCCATCCTGAGGAGTAGAATCTATGCACTTTATCC
The DNA here is from genome assembly GCF_049634645.1 of Pelodiscus sinensis. NCBI lineage: Eukaryota > Metazoa > Chordata > Testudines > Trionychidae > Pelodiscus > Pelodiscus sinensis. The sequence continues at coordinate 6,848,789 of NC_134730.1, read as the reverse complement.
ATTGCGCAGGTGCAACACAACCAATAGCAACACAAGCATCCTGCACCCCTGAATTATCAATAGCCTCTGGAAATGCTGGCTAAGGTAGTGAAAGCTGCGACCAAAAGCTCATAACACAAAAAGCGGAATTCTGAAGTAGGGCCGATTCACAGGATGCAGACAGCTCCTCAGTGACTCCCTTGCTGTTCTGTCATTCCCTCTAGACGCTGGAGCTCTGCCCGTGCTGTGACTCTCAAATGCTGGCTTAGGGCACAATTGAAAATGGCTGGATTTATTCCACGGGTGGAATACATTTTATGAGCAGCAAAGCATGTGCGAACGTGCACCACCAGTACAAACAAAAAACCTAGCAGTGGACACTCTGCTAATCACCTGGGTGGCATTTAATTCTCTCCTGAGCAGCTGCACAAGCACTCATCTTACGGGGGACCCTGGCTGGATTAGTCCCGTTCCCACTCCTGTTTGCCCACATACAGTAGAACCTGAGAGTCACACACACCTTGGGCATGGAGGTTGTTTGTAACTCTGCAATGTTCATAATCAGAGCCGTAACAAAACGGTGTGGTTATTTTTTCACAACTTCCCAACTGAATGTTGACTTAATACAACTTTGAAGCTCTACAGTGCAGAAGAAAAGTTAAGATTCCCTTTATTTTTAGTAGCTTCTGTTGAAGACTGAACTATACACTGTGTGCTTTGTCCTTCCGTCTGGAGTGGCCTGATTGAATATTTGCTGTTCCAAATGAGGTGCGTGTGGTTGACCAGTCAGTTCATAACTCTGAGGTTCTGCGTAGCTCAACAGCCCTTGCCAGATCTGCTCAACAGAGCACTGCCCCGGGAATAGCAAGGGGGCTGGAGGGGAGGACTGACTGATCTGCACTGGAACAGCTGGGAAGCAGCAAAGTTGATAAAGTCTGGGAGTTGCATTTATTTGCAGAGCATTGCAGATAATGAGGGCAGAAATCAAGCCAGTGCAATTAGTACTTCTCTTTCATTTGCTCTAAAGCCACTCTCACAACTAAACCAGACAGGAATCTGTGAAACTGAGCCGAGCTGAGCTCCAGCTCTAATCAGAAACACACGCTGAAGAACACGATACTTTCCCCAAGTTCTGTGTAATAGATACACTCTCCACATAAGCTGAGCACAGCTGGACAAAAACACACCCCATGTGCACGGGCTCTCTACTTTTCTGCTCTGGCAGAAGCAGCGCGCTGCAAGCAGACCTCTCCCTGGAAGAGAGGCAGGGCTGCATCTGCGGATCCCTAGTTTACATGCCAGTGGATCAATGACCAGCTCTGATGCATGCTCATGTGATTGTGGCACGTGCCTAGGTGCACTGATGCCTCTAAGCATGGTGTGGCTTCAGCAGCACAAAGGTCAGTGCTCACGGTGCTGGCTGCAGAGGCATCTCTCTGCAGCAAGCTTGTGCAGATCAGGGGTTAGATTCTAAACTGGTGCAAACTGACAAAGCTCCGTTGGCTTCAGTGGAGCGATGGTGATTTATAGCAGCTCAAAATCTGGCCCACAGCTGGAGGACAGTCATCCCTCCAGCAGCTGCTGAGGAAGTGGTGTGAATACACTGCATGCATGTCTTGTACTGGGCCCACTGCTTCCATGTGTGTCACTTGGACAGTCATCATCCCGCCATGGAGCAGTGGCCAAAAGGACTGTGCGAGAACAATTTGAATAGGCTTAGCAGAGGAAATGGAGCTGAGATTGAGGGTTTTAAATTGAGTTCCTCTCTAGTTATGATCTGTGAGCAATTAACAAGTCCATAGATCTTCAGGTCAGAAAGGAGCATCAGTGCCATCTGTCTCTGACCTATGTTAACTCTGCCCTTAGAACAGTGGTCTAAGCATGAGATCACTTTGAATTCAAGTGCAATCCAAGATCTACCTCAAACCCAAAAACCCTTGCCCTGCCTCCTTCTTGCCCCTTCTCCAAGGTCCTGCCCCTGCTCACTCCATCCCACCCCCATCTTCACCTGGCAGGGGCAGAGGGTTGGGCTGCAGGCTCTGGTCTGGGATTAAGGGATCTGGAGTGTGAGAGGGGCTCTGAGCTGAGCTCTGAGCAGGCAGTTGGGGTGCCAGAGGGGTTCTAGGTGTAGGCTCTGGGAGGAAATTTGGCTGCAGGGGTAGGGCAGGGGCTTAGGTTGCAGGAGGAGGTCATGACTGGGGAGGGTTTCAGGATGTGGGCTCTGACTGGGCACTGCTTACCTCGGGTGGCTCCTGGGTGGTGGTGCAGTGGGGCTAAGGCTGGCTCACCCCTGCCTTAGCCCTACACCAGACCCAAAAGCAACCAACAAACTCCATCCCAAGTCCTGTGGTGCCCTCTGCCCTGCTCTGTGGAGATAGGATACAGGGTGGGAGAGGAAACACCTTGACATCAACACCCTCCTCTCCCTCCCCTGCATAGCAAGCAGGAGGCTCCTGGGGCTGAGGGGAAGCAGCTCCAAAGCAAAGGGTAGGAGATGTGCAGCAGTGGGGAGAGGGGCAGCTGAAGTGCTGCACTGGATAGCCTCTTGGCCAAACCAGTCAGGATCACCTGTCACAGGCTCCAAGTTCTATCACTAGATCCCAATCTGCTTGTTGGTGAGCTCTGCCTTAGAACATCACTCGTCTTCCCTACAGCACAGTCTCTTGCAGTCAGAGCAGTTCATGTCTTTTAGAAAGATGTCCAGCCTTGATGTGTTGTTCCATGGTCAAAATGGCCTCCAGGTGATGCCAAGACTGTCTCAACCCAGAATACATACTAGGAGGTGGAGGCCTGGATGAATTGTACAAAATGGGAGTCACAAATAGTTCCACTGGTGGGAGTGGTTAGATCTGTTCATTGTTATTAGTGAGAACGTTATTCATTATTCGTGAGAGCCTGCACGTCTGCCACCTACTCAGGAGGATTCTGGTGAGTTTGGAAGGCACTAGCGATTATTTGTACTGTAAATAATGTGAGTCATCACTAGCGCTTGTCTGGTTTGAAACCCAGTTAGTCAATCCGGGAGCAGAAATGGGACCCCGTGAATCACTGACAAATCACATGCTCTGAAAACACCTTTGGACAAGTGTAAATAATGGCACCAGTTACAAGGCACTGGAGAAATAGATCATTTGCGTGGTGGTGTGTGTGTGCATGTGTGTCAATTTAACAACTTCCTCTGTTTTTTCTGAGAGCTTCATATAGCAATAGTGGAGACAAATATTTTAAACGAATAGGAAAATAATGTTGTGAACTTGGGGGCAGATATCATGCCTGAAATTACTTATAATCACCTTCTTGTAATGAACTAGATTCCAGTTGTTGATGTTCCTCCCCTTCCTCCCCCCCCCCTCCCCCGCACCATTTACTATATAAAGCTTCCCAGCTCCATCCAAGATCAGAAAAGCAGGGGGTGAAATGCCCAATGAAAGGCTATTTCTTTCTTGTGCTATTTCCATGGACCATGAGAGATGGACTGAAACCCAGAGGTGAATTTGATTTTTTTTTTTTAAAAAGCCTTCATTTGGAGCTCACAAACCCAAACCCAACATGGTTTAGACTTGGCTGCCCTTTACTTTTTATTCCCCTCTACCCCCACCCCACCTCAATGTTCTGGAAGTAGCCTGAGTGTCTGAAGAAATCACTCCAGCCCATCTCCTGGTTGTGGCCTGGCTGGAAGGAGGAAATAGCAGAGATCGATGGTAATCAGCTCTCGCAAGGCCTTCAGCCCAGTCTGCAACCTCAGGAACCTCAAACAATAATTTGCTGAGCTATGTATCTGGGAGCAGGATCCCATGGTGGTAGGTGATTGACAAACACAGACCCCTGCTGGTCCCTCCCCAAAGAGCGTTAAAGTCCAAACTTTGGGGTTCTCATCGTCCAACTGAACCTCCAAGCTTTCCGAGAGTCCTCTGTCTCAAGGCAAAGCCAGGGCCACAGCCTGGCTAGAGAGATCCCTCGCCTGATTGGACGGATAAAGAGAAATTTTGAATGTGGAATCTGGCATGTGCGCAGCAGATCAAATGGTCCCAAGACTCCCCCTGCTGCCCTCAGTCCCACACTATTGTTGGGTCTGGCTGGGGATGAAAACTCCCATGGCAAAGCTTTGGGGCACTCTGACATCCTGCAACGCTTTGTAACACTGCACAACAATGTGTTGCTCAAAAATATATGCATTGTAAAAATGTGTGTTCCTGCTTTCCGTGTGTTTGCTCAGTGCAGTTCAACAGCTGCTTTTGGTTTTCAGCTGCAGATTTTCCCCAGCGGCCCTTCAGTGCTTTCCTGCTCCGATTTCAAACACGCAGCGCTCTCTGGCTTCTATTTTAGAGCATTTCCCATCCAGTCCCCGAAACTGAGATGGCAAAATTGATCACCAGAAAGCTGCAGTTATAGGCCTGCTCTCAGGCTGCAGAACATATCGCTGCTGTTTGCCAGGCTCTGAAAGACAAATGTTGATTTTTCCCAGAAGAGGATGGGGTGTGTAAAGAAGAAAATGCTCATGAGAGGCATCCATTGACTCTCCTGACTTCCTCCTTTGGTAAGTGTCTCTGTCCTTGAATTCAGCTCCTGGCCTTGAACTAATTAACAAAAAAAATCCCCTTTAAAAACAACAAATAGTCTAGTAGCACCTTAAAGACTAACAAAACATGTAGATCAAGGCTACTCAACTTTGGAAACCCCGGAGGCCACAATGATACTCACAGCACATGCTGAGGGCTGCAACTTAAGTGGGGGCGCGGGGGACAGGCTGCCTGACAGGCTGTGGCCAGAGCTGAGCGGGCAGGACTCTTGGGAGGTGGAATCCGTATGGGCTGGGCTGCCAGATGGCTTTGCCATCCCCAAACAGTGGACAGCCCATGTAAGGGTGCAGCCTATGGACACAGATCATGTATGATGTCATCTGTCATCCCACAGGAAATTTGAGAGAGAGACAGAGAGATCTACCAATGTGACCTTATGTAATGTCATGAATTGTGGGCCACTTTTTATGAATGGGATTTAATAAATAAAACAGTGCGAACCACTTTTGGATTAATTTGTTAGTAGCTTGTTAAGAATTGTCTTTGAAGAATCTGTCATTGTAAATCCTTTTTAATACATTGTAACTAAAGTGAACCCATATTTTTACTGTTACTGCAGTAAATCTGTTTAAAGTTAGACGTGTATGTATGTAATCTCAGTGGCTGTGTCTACACTGGCCCCTTCTTCGGAAGGGGCATGCTAATTTTGAACTTGGGAATAGGGAAATCCGCGGGGGATTTAAATATCCCCCGCGGGATTTAAATAAACATGGCCACCGCTTTTTTTCTGGCTTGGGGAAAAGCCGGAAAAAAGCGTCTAGACTGGCGCGATCCTCCGGAATAAAGCCCTTGAAAGTAGGAATAAGAGATCCTCCGGAAAAGGGCTTCATTCCGGAGGATCACGCCAGTCTAGACGCTTTTTTCCGGCTTTTCCCCAAGCCGGGAAAAAAGCGGCGGCCATGTTTATTTAAATCCCGCGGGGGATATTTAAATCCCCCGCGGATTTCCCTATTCCCAAGTTCAAAATTAGCATGCCCCTTCCGAAGAAGGGGCCAGTGTAGATGTAGCCAGTGTGTGTGTGTGTGTGTGTAAAATGGGATCAGTACACAGAGCCAGCCCTTCTTGGTGACCAGCTGCCAGCACATTGGACTAATGGAGATATGGTGGGATGACTCACATGATTGCAGCACTGTCCTGGAAGGATATAACCTGTTCAGTAAGGACTGGTGGGGGAGAAAAGGTGGAGGGGTTGCAGTGTATTGCTCAGAGCTCGAATATAAAAGGGGAGAAAAGTCTGTTGAGAGTCGCCGGGTTAACGTTGGAGCTGAGAGCAATAAGGGTGATATCATGGTGGGTGTCTGCTAGTGACCAGATCAGGTGGATGAGGTAGATGAGGTTTTCAGATCACAGGCCTAGGTTCTCATGGGGGACTTCAGTCATTCTGACATCTGCTGGAAGACCAATACAGCAGGACACCCACAGTCAAGGAAGTTTTCAGAGAATTTTGGGGACAACTTTCTAGTGTGAATGCTGAAGGGGCCAACCACTGGCCATGCTCAGCTCCTGCTGTTCGCAAATGGGGAGAACTTGGTAGGGGAAGGAGATGTGGGTGGCAACCTGGGCAGCAGTTATGGTCGACTTCAGGATCCTGACCAAAGGAAAAAAGGACAGCAGCACAATACAGGTGGATGGAAAATTGGCTAGATTGTTGGACTCAATGGGCAGTGATAAACAACTCAGTGTCTGTTTGGCAGTTGGTATCAAAGGTCAGTTCTAGGGCTGGTCTCCTTCAACATCTTTATTAATGACCCAGATGAGGAGATGGTTGCACCTCAGCAAGTTCATAGATGACACTAAATTAGGGAGAGGGGTAGATATGCTGGGTAGCAATAGCATCCAGAGTGACCTAGACAAATTGGAAAATTGGGTCAAAAGAAATCTGATGAGATTCAAGATCATCCTTGATAGATGTTTGTCTAACTTATTCTTAATTATCTCCAATGATGGAGATTCCACAACCTCCCTAGGCAATTTATTCCAGTTCTTAACTATCCTGACAGTTAGGATTTTTTTTCCTAATGTCCAACCTAAACTTCCCTTGCTGCACTTTTAAGTCCATTGCTTCTTGCCCTATCATCAAAGGTTAAGGAGAATATGTTTTCCTCCTTATCACACCCTTTTAGGTACTTAGAAGATGTTATCATGCCCCCCTCAGTCTTCTCTTTTCCAAACTAAACAACCCCAGTTCTTTCAGTCTTCCCTCTTAGCTCATGTTTTCTAGACTTTTAATTATTTTTGTTGCTCTTCTCTGGACCCTCTTCAATTTCTCCACATCTTTCCTGAAATGTCGTGCCTTAGAGGTTTTTAAGTCCTGGCTTGACAAAGCCCTGTCTGGGATGACTTACTGTAGCCAAACTGTAATTTAGTATTTGTATTAGAATATAAGTATGATCAGGGCTCGACAAATAATGCAATCTACTCACATGTGGCAAGTAGATTGCAACCCGGAAGAGCTGGGTTCGGGTGGTCTGTGCACAGCGCAGCTGGTGAGTGGGGCTCGCCGCGGTTCGGCAAGCCCTAAGTAAAATACATAATGATTTAATGTATTATGACTTGCTTATAAGTTCTGTGTGCTTCTATTTCATCCCTTCTCTCATGATTAGACAATGTTTAATGGAAGGTCTTGCTTCCTGTTAGCATTACAAATTAAGTTGTATTTCAGGTCTGCATTACCAACTAAGTTGTGTCTTCTTGTAACTATTAATCTTGTCTGAAACTCTGTAAAATTGTTTGGTGTGAGTGGAGGATGTGTGTAAGTGTGAAAGCCATCACAAATGCCCAGGTGGTCAAGAAGTGGGAATCTTGAAGATAACAGTAAACAGCCATTGTGTCTGAGGCTGAATTGAATTAGCAGCATTGACAAACCCTGGAGACAGGCAGAGACCCCCAAGAGTGAGAGACAATGATGGGAAGCCTGACAATCACCATCAAAGGATAACTCTGGAAAACCAGATTAAGAGATTCTAAGGAAGAATGACACTGCAAAACCCACAGACTCCAATGGAAATTGACATGTATAAAGTGGGGATCTCTTGCCATTTGTATTCTGGGTTCAGTCCTACAAACCGAGCCTCAGAGGAGCCTTGAACTGTGATTGACAAGAATCCAATCCCTCACTCAGTCAGTCTTCCCTGGCTAGTAAGAGTCAGACTGGCTTGAGCCACAACAGACTGGTAACTATACACCATCTGCAGGACATGTGTGCGTGCGCATGCACACATTCATATATTTTCAATAAACGCGGTGTATTGCCTTTTCCTCTTGAAAAGTTCTCTTGTGCGTCTTATAAACATAACATTAGTTGGGATTGGTCCTGCTTTTAGCAGGGAGTTGGACTTAATGACTTCCTGTGATCTCTTCCAACCTTAGGACTGTATGATTGTATTGTAATGCAGGCAAGCCTTGAAAAAGAACCACCCAAGAAAGAGACAAAAGCCTTATCAAGAAAATGGTCAAAGTCACATCTGCCTTTAACTGATGACACATGGTCATACAGCACCCTGGGGCAGTGGGATAGAATAGGATCTATGGACTAAAACATATAATAAGGTGGGTGCAAAACTATAGGATTGGGTCGTTCGGTTCTATGATCAACTTCCAAGAGCATCCGTGCACACCGGAACGACACAGCTCCTCTCCTCATGTCTTGACCACCTGGCTAATGACCTAGCACAAGCAACCGAGGCTGATGATCTGTAGAATTGTGTGGATAGGTGTTAGATAATTTTAGTAACTAGGAACAGTAAATGAATTCTGAATTCACAATAAATATGACATATTGTCTCATCCCCCAAACAAGGTTCTGTTAGTTCTATTTCTCTAAGTGCAACAGATGCATTACTAAGGCAGTTTCCTTTCTCTGAATATTCACATTTCCACTCCCCTGGGAATGACCCACTTCCACCCTGACTTGATTAGCTTCATTAACACAAGCAGCTTCTTCCTTATATATACCCCTGCCTCTGTAACTTCCACTCCAATTCACCTGATAAAGTGGGTTTGATCCACAAAAGCTTATGCCCTAATACATTTCTTAGTCTTTTAAGGTGCCACAGGCCTAATCATTGTTTTTCCTGAATGATTATACTTGTTACTAGCACCATAAACTTTTGATAGTTGTAAACTGCTTATAACAGAGGTGATGGCAGTTATCCATCAGGGGTTTGGGAGATGGGAGGTTTATGGCATGGATGCTAAACAGCCATGAATCCTCGCTGTAGGTGTAGGGATTTTTCCATTAAGCCTGCCACAGACATAGCCTGGGCAGCTCAGCTGGATACACTAATAACGTTCTTTGCATGTTTTTCCTTCCATCTTACAGGGATTTTTAATGCTAATGGCAAGGGAAGGCAAAGTAAAGTAGGAAAAAACACCCAAGTCTAGGTTTTGAAAGGGATGTGTGTACTTAGAGAGGCAGGTAGGTGCTTTATGAGTGGCCTGCCATGCCACTCCCTGTGTCTGGAGGGTTCCCCCTACTCTGCTTTGCCCCCCTTTTACCGTTAATATTGAAAATCCTTGTAAGTACAAGGAAAATCATGCGAAGAATGTTATTAGCTTATTAAATTGAGTTGCACTGGCGATGTCCGTGGCAGGTTTCCTGGAATAAAAGCCCCACAGCAAGGACTTCTTAGTTTGTTTGCATTTGGTCCATTCAACTCCACACAGTTCACACAGACACAGGCAGAGAACTGCACCAGTGATCTAGGCCCAGAGTCTTCAGGGGAGTTGAGCACTTACCTATCTGTGAGCAGGCGCGGCCCTAGACTAGCTGCCAGCAACGGGCGCCCTAGGTGAACCAGGAAATCGGCGCCCCCACCTCCAAACCCCTCCATGATACTGCGCCACCATTTGGCGCCCCATTTAATTTGGCGCCCTAGGCAACTGCCTAGTTCACCTATATGGATGGGCCGCCCCTGTTTGCGAGGTTCTGGGCCTTAATGCCAGATCCACAAACACTCAGCAGCCAGAATTGGGGCATGTAAAGGACCTCCCGCCGCCTGAGCCCTGGAGCCCAGCACATTACAGGGGACAAATAAAAAGTAAAATGGGCAGGTGTGAAGGCCAAAGGGCCAAAACAAAGGAGCTGGAAGGGGACACCAAGCAGAGAAACCCAGACAGAGCCCTCTGCTGCCTGAAGTAAGGCTGTTAAGAGGCAGGTAACTGACTAATCGTGCATAGGGTTGTCAGATGGCTGAAAGAAAAATACTGAACACCTCCCCCCCCCCCCCCCCCAAAAAAAACACCAGGGCAAAATTTTGTTGAAGGAATAAAAAAAAGGCTGGGGGGGGGACCGGACCTTTGTTGAGGAAAAAAAAAAAAAAAAACCTCCGAGAACCTGGATCACTCCTAGCAGTTACCAGGTAATCATTAGAAACAAACAAACAAAAACCCAAACACGCTTCATTGGGTGTGTGGCCAGGAAGGGAGCAGTGCTGGCTGATGTTAGAAAAAAAAACTGCCCCCTCCCCCCCAGTAAAAAGTTTGGCCAGGCCGCTCTTGCTATAGTGGGCTGCAGTACTCCTCGGGAGAAACCGGCCGCACCCTTCCCGCATAGAAAAAGGGAAGGTGTGAAAAGGGGAAAATAGCCTCAGACTCTCCCACCCGTCACCTTGGCGTGAGAACTGTGGGGCTTACCTGGTTGCATGAAACCTGCACAGTTTCGGCCCAACACCTGGGACACAGACCCCCCCCCCCCACTTGGTGACCATATTGTCATATGCAAGTGCGGGAAAGCGATGTGCAGATTTGGGGATAAATACCCATGGCACAGTTCGCTCGAGGAGGCCTTCGCGACTCACGTACCACCGTGCGTGTGCCTTCCCGTATACTCCAAAGCACTGCCGGCCTGATCAACTGACCAGCCACCTCCCCCGACTCTCGGGCGTAACCAAGGCCTTCGCAACCGAACCGATATCTGTGAAATGTTCCGTGTGCTATGTAAGTTGGTATGTATGATTTGATTTTTCTTGTTGTATAAGCTTAGTGTTGTAGTTGTTCTGGGTAGTACATAGAGTTGGTAGTTATCACTATTATTTAATTAGTGTAGCTGGATATTTTTAGAATAGAGACTATTCTCATCCTTATATCTCTGACACGTTTAACTAGAAATCATAGAATAAATAGAATAAATACTGTAAATTCATTATTAACACGGTCTATTAAAAATCTCAGAAGAAATACTATAAATTCATCACTGTTATAAATAAATATTTTTTACTTGATAAAACGGTCCACCTGGTTCTGTCCTTCCCCCCTTGGGTATGCATCATCGGACATGTGATTCTCGCGACAGCTGAGAAGGAGGTGGGGCCTGGAAACAGCTGGGGGAGGGGCGGCAACGGGGCTGGACAGAGGTGATGGGGGGCGGCAAAGGGGGGCAGGGCTGGTCATGGTGGGGGGGTCAGGTGGAACGGGGCTGGCCACAGGATATTGGGAGAGAGGGGACCGGCCGGAAGGGGTGGGGCTGGCTGGGAGTAAGGGGGGGTGGGAAGCACAGCTGGAGGGGATTAGGAGCCGCGAGGGTGGCCAGGAGGCAGGGGGAGCGGGAAGCAGAGCTGGCGGGGGGGGGGGGGTGCAGCAGTGCTGGCCAGGAAGAAGGGGGAGCAGGAAGCAGAGCTGGCGGGGGAGGTGCAGCGGGGGAGGGGGGCCCGGGAGGAAGGGGGGGCGGGAAGCAGAGCTGGCGGGGGCTGGGAGAGGTGCAGAGGTGCTGTCCGGGGGAGAAAAGGAAGAGGAATGGGCCAGCGGGAAGCAGAGCTGGGGGGCCGCAGGGGGGCTGGCTGGGGGAAGATCAGGAGGGGAAGTGGGGGAGCACCGGCTGGCCGGGAAGCAGGGGGTGGGGTGAGCAAATTGGCCGTCAGGGAGCGGGACTGACCTGAGCACTTACTGCCTGTCCTGCGCAGGCTCCTGGTGACGCACGAGCGAGGAGGAGGCTTCCCCTCCTCCTGACACTCAACCGAGAGCTCCCGGCAGCGATCGCGGCCCTGCCTCCCAGTTGGGACTCCCAGCCACTCCCCCCGCCCCTGCCAGGCTTCCGTCTGGTGCGCAGCCAGAAAAATCAGAAAATACCAGACATTGCACATGTCCAGTATTTTCGGATTTTTTTTTTAGCGGACAGAGCTTGGTCTAAGTGAATGACCGTATCCATCTCTAACATGGCCCCTTCCTCCAGCATGCCTCCAATGAACACGATCGCTGGTTCAGTTCATTCTAGCCCTTGTCCCTGCAGTGACCTGCAGTGTCTATGTTGCCTTCATATCTTCCCCTACATCTTTACAAAATGTCATGCTTTCTCTGTTTCCCTTCCCAGCACTAACCAGATTTGGCCTAGAATCACAAGGATTCGGATTCACTTCCTGTCCCTGGTGGTCCCTCTTTTTGAACTACCAGGAAATGGGATGTTAGGAGAAAGCAGAAGAAATGGCTAAAATACCTATGAACCCCATCGGTGCAAACCCAATGGTGCAGAGCCATGTGCCATGACTCACATGTCTGCCATTGAGGTAACTGGGGAAGGCGTTCGCCTCGCTTACTGGGGAAGCTGCTCTATGGTTTCTTTTCTACAAATTGTGGGTCGATATAGTGTTCAGGGGACTGAGGGACTGACCGAGACTGGAGTCAAAATGAGCATCTGAGGCTCCTCAACCCCCTCTCCCCCTTCCTGGCTTGCAGCATCAGTAGCCTGCCGGCTGAGGAGCCTAAGGCTGAACGTTGTCATGCCACTGTCTGCAACATGCCAGTGAACTAGCCCGCACTCCCAGGAGGTCTGAGCGAACGCCAGTTGTGCCAGGTCATGAGCGTCGGAACCTTAGAGGGCAGATGGGTCAAACCTGCTCTGCAGGAGCTTAGCGCTTGCAATATTAACTGCAGAAATTGGCCGTCGGATTATTTTACGTCATTGTTAAGAGGATTTAGCCACCAAAATTCCCCTCCAGGAAATAAATCACAGCCCTGTGCTGCAGCTGCCAGCTTGGATGGGAAAGACCACCCACTCCACCATATCCTGTTGCATCTGAACCGTGACAGCAGCATCTTCCTCTGATCACAAGCTGAGGTACCCGGCCAAAGCATCTTGTGCATCAATGTAATGGAAAACTGGGGGCAGAGAAAGTTGCTCACAGACATAGCCTTAGCTGAATGACAATGATAGAGGGAATAGGGTTGTCAGTTACAAGTGGTAATACAGGACTCACACAAGGGCCATGCTACATGAGCATGTCTACTAGGTGTACACCCAACACCTCTGTATTGCAGCCAGGGAAAGTGAGGCACAGCAGGATAGCAAGTAACAAAATGGGCATGGCAGAGCTGGCAGTACAAACCCTGTGCTCTCAGTTCCCAGCATTAGGCCAGTTCCTGAAGACCATGCTGTCTCTCAGGTATTGGAACAAGGATATAAACACCAAGGAGGAAAAGGAGATTTGTGGATAACATGATAAATCCAGTCTCCAATGCCCGGGTGGGTATTAGGGATCTCCTGGCTCCTTTTCTGCATGAACAGCAGATACCAGTGGTGTCCGGTGCTGCACCATCCTTTCCTCACTATCAGGTTTTAAGATTCAAGGCATAAGTAGGAGGGGAGAAAAGCTGCCTCAAAGCAGAGAAGGGATCTAGACAGAATGCTGCTAGATTCAGGGGGGTTGTAGCACCTTAACTCTTAAGTTCCTCTCCTGGGACACGTCATCCAACAAAAGCCAATTCAAGATTCTGCGTTGTGTGAGAGCTATCGGGCGTGCAGCGGGCACCTCATTTGCCTATGTGGTTCCTGCACCATCAGCATCTGTCTTGTTATTCAAAAGATCAGGGGTTTACAGCAGACTGCAAATTGTCATGCAGTGGCTAAAAAGGCTAATGTCATTCTGGGGTGTGTTAACAGCAGTGCGTATGTACAACACAGGAAGTTATTTGTCCAGCTCCAATTAGCGTTGGTGGGATCTTAGCTGGAGTATGGTGTTCAAGGCTAGGTGTCACAATTTAGGAGAATCAGGGCTAATATGGAGAATGTCAGAGAAGAGCAGCAGAAAAGATAAAAGGTTCAGAAAACCTGATCCATAGGGCCAGGCTAAAAAGGGGCATATTTCATCTTCAGAAAAGAAGACTAATCCACAGATCCTCTCTCCTGAATTGCAGCTCTTGTAGATTTGTTATTTTTCTTATTTGTACATGTCCAGGCACTTCCAGCTCAGCTCGAGTCATTCAACACCAGTTCTCGGCAGTAATTGCTGAGGGCATCTCGTTGCTGTTTCCTTTGTTTATTCTAGCTGTTATATACCAGACTATAGCCAGTCCCTACTTCTTTAGATGCCATCAGAGATAAAGTAAAGGACACCCAGGGGCTGTGCACACTACCAAAGACCCTGTGGCTCGCTTCACGAGCCGGCTGGCTCTGGTTTTCCAACTGCTGTGCAGAGAAACGTCTCCCTGTGAGCTGAGAGAACAACCAGCTGCTGCTGTGTATCTGTGCAGCCCAGGTTGGCTCAGGTCCTTCGAATCTCACCAGGAGCTGCTACTGGCCGAGCACTTCATGCAGGGACGACATAGGAGCGGGGCTCTTTTGAAAATCAGGTGCTCGCCTGATGGGAGTATTCGCTCTCTTTGGGAATCTGAGCCAAGGCATCTGCCTCCCTCTGCCCTGAAAGCAGGAGTTTTCCCCAGCCCCTTGAGGACTATGGTCTTGCTTGAGCACCATTTTGCCTCTCTTCATTCCCATCATGCACATCACCATCTCCTGTCTCCAAGCCTCTTGCTAACCAAAGCTCTGAGTCCCACCACACGTTTCCCACCTGGAACCAAACTCCTTCATCCCCTGGTTCCCTTGCACTGGCCACTCCAGCTGAGTTTCCTAGAATCCAGACCCCACCTCCACACGACACTGGGAGATGACAGGCTCTCCCACTTTGATGTTGCTCCTGCAGAAAAACTGGGAGGGGATGTGCTAACAGGCAATACAAAGGTGGTCAGAGAAGGTGTGAGACCGTTACTGGATGAGGGAGGTAACCTAGGCTATGGCTACACAGCAGCGTTCTTTCGGAATAACAAAGTGCGTGTCTACACTCAAGGGCTGTGTCTAGACTGGCCAGTTTTTCCGCAAAATCAGCTGCTTTTGCGGAAAAACTTGCCAGCTGTCTACACTGGCCGCTTGAATTTCCGCAAGAACACTGACGATCTCATGTAAGATTGTCAGTGTTCTTGCGGAAATACTATGCTGCTCCCGTTTGGGCAAAAGCCCTCTTGCGCAAATCATTTGCGCAAGAGGGCCAGTGTAGACAGCACAGTACTGTTTTGAGCAAAAAAGCCCCAATGGCTAAAATGGCGATCGGGGCTTTTTTGCGCAAAAGCGTGTCTAGATTGGCATGGACGCTTTTCCGCAAAAAGTGCTTTTGCGGAAAAGCGTCCGTGCCAATCTAGATGCTCTGTTCCGAAAATGCTTTTAACGGAAAACTTTTCCGTTAAAAGCATTTCTGGAAAATCATGCCAGTTTAGACGTAGCCAAGCAGTTATTTCGACATAATGTCAAAATAATGTCCAGCTGGAGCACTTCTTACTCAGACTCCTGTAACCCTCATTTCACAAGTATTAAGGGAATTCGGAGGAGGAGTGTTTTATTTTGAAATAAATGCTGTGTAGACACACCCAAATTTGAAATAAGTTATTTTGACTTAAGCTACACAGTTAGCGTATCTCAAGTTGCATAGCTTATTTTGAGTTTAGCCCTGCTGTGTAGACATACCCTAGTGACAGATGCTGTCTGAAAGGCTGAAGTACTCAGTGCTTTCTTTGCCTGTCTTCACAGACAGGGTCAGCTCCCAGACTGGTGCACTAGGCAGTACAGTATGGGAAGGAGGTGGGCATCACAGACTGTGTCCTAGATGGGGAAGCCTTCTGTGGCTGCAAGACTAATTCTGTCTGTTGTGGTTTGCAAGGGGACAGGTTGTGATCATGCAGGAAGAGCCAGTCCCTGTGTTGTCAGCATAGCTCTACTTTCAGTGAGTGCCTGAGGGCAAGCGATGGCCCTGCTGAGCTACACTGAGTCCAGCCCTGTGTCTGTGTGCTTTAGTGCATGGAAACTCACAGCTATGCTGGAGTTCAGGCAAGACAGGACATGAGGGAGGCAGCAGAAAGGAGTGAAGAAGAAAAGAAGTGTTTCCATTTCCCTGCCTTTCATTTACCTCTCTGCCATTAGCTCACCAGGGAATTATTCCCCATGGCCGTATTTCCTTGTTCCACATGATACCTTTTGTCTGCTCACCCAGGGCAGGCAGGGTGGAGGCAGGAACAAGGACCATGCTCCAGGAGAGGGATTATTACATACCCAGCCAGCCTCATAAACAGCCATTTTTGGCAGCTGTTCTTTAATTGATGTTTCATTAAATTGCCCGATGTTCTGTAGAAATACAAAGGGGTAACTGGTTAACCTTACCCCATGCTTACCTGGGTAACAGGTTAACTGGCTGAAGCAGCCCCCACTCATGGTGCAGTGCAGCAAGCCTGGCCAGGCTGGAGCAGCCTGCTTGGCTAGGTTAACTGGTTAAATGTTAAACTTTTAAACAGTAATTTTATATCCCTAGTGTTATGTACAGAGCTGTAACTTACTGCTGGAATGGAGCTCCCTGTTCTCGAGCTGGTTCCTGAGAGCTATCAGATGCCCTGTGAGCAGCAGCAGAACTTTTCCATTAGCCGGAAGGGAGATGGTGCTATAATAGCATACCCTGCCCAGAGCATAGCAGCTGCAATACTATGGTGCAGTGATAACAGCATGAGCTGCCCGTGCTATCTCATGCCATGCCAATGAAGCATGCCGGTGCTATAGCAGACTGTCCTACCAGTGCCATAACCACTCACCATGCTGATGCCCTAGAAGCCCTGCCAGCATCATAGCCACATGGCATACTGATCTGATAGCAGCATATTCTGCCAACACCACAATAACATGAGCTGGCACCACTACAGCAGCCAGTTGGCTCCACTGAGGCATTCCCACTAGAATCTTTGCATCCAACAGCCCTGGCGCCATGGGCGGAAATATGTGTAATGGAATGTCATGGGTCAAGCCCTCAGTGCCAGACTAGCGCCTCCTCCTGGTTGCACTGGGATAGCTCATGGCCGACACCCAGGTCTGCAGTCTGCACTCGGGCACTCTGTCTCTGCTCCCACGTATGGCACATCTCAGTGCCTCGTCTCTACTCGGCCCACTGGCTAGTCTGTCATCGAATGCCCCCCTGTGGGTTACGTAGCTCTGTTCCCCAGTCCAGGAACTCCTTCAGTGGGAAGTCTGGAGGACCCAGGCCCACATGCCGCTCAGGCCCCAACCCAGGGACTGGTAAATAGCAGCCTCCTGTTGCACCCCTGTAACTTCTGTCAATGCTGTTCTGTTCTCTGGGCTACTTCCCCATGGCCCCAGCATGTTCCTCATCCTCAGCTCAGGGCACACAGCTGCTCTGTCCCAGGAGTCAGCCATAGCATCCAAGGTGCTTACAGCTCTCTCAGCCCCCCAGTCATGCTGTCCTTACTCCCTGGGCTCCCAGCAGCAACTGAACTACTCCCTGTGGCTCTATTAACCCCTCCTCTGCCAGTGTGGGGTAGATGCCCCATCCCCTCGGGATAAGGCTAACAACATCTCAGCACGCCCTACTGGTGTTTTTGGAGCACACCATGTTAGCGGCCTAGCGATACACAATGCCAGTAACACAGCAGCAGGCCACGAGACACCAGTGGCTGAGAAGACCATGGCCTACCTGAAAACAAGAAGGGATCAGAGTCGGCTGTCTGGTCAGACAGCGCTTGGTGTTTTGTGATAGGCTGGGAAGGTCCCTAGCTTTAATGCCAAGAGATAAGGTGCACAGCCTGGAAACGGGATGCTGGGAAGCACATTTGTTCTCCCTTTTCTCAGCTGAAAGGCAAGTGGCATGTTTGCCACTGGTTTTATACTTTGAATTTAGTAGTGTTTACAATTTGAATGACATACTGAAAAGCAGCACAGGCTCATGGCCAAGGCACTGCACCAGGACACAGAAGATGTTCGTCTATTCCTGGCTCTGCCACTATCCCACTATGTACCCTTGGCCAAGTCACTTCCCTGCTCCATGCCTCAGTTTCCCATCCTACCTTTTTTCTGTCTTGTCTATTTACTTTCAAAGTGCTTTGGTGCAGTGACTGCCTTTTCTACATGTCTGTACAGTACCTTGGTGAGGGAGCCTGATCCTGGTTGGGGGTGCTTGGTGCAATTGTAAGACACACTACAAACACCACTGGTAAAAGCACTGCCAGGGCCAGCGCTGGAGCAGCGGGAGGGGAAGTGAGTCATGCAGGAAGTTCAAAGGTGTTCTTTTCAGTTTGTCAGATCTAGCGGCAAAAGTGGTTGCTAGGCAGCATGTGTAAACACGTGACTGGCAGCGTGGCTTTTGTTTACTGGCTGGAAAATGTGAGTGTGTGGCACAGACTAATCAGAGCGGCCCTGCCTAAAACAATGGGCCAGTGTTTTCCTTGTGGGAACTGGACCCTGTTTGTTTTCTCCTTTGTTTCTGGGTTTGGGGTAGGAATGGAGGGCAACTGACCTTTGATATTACAAGCTTTCTCACAGCTGTGAATTATGGCCTCTCTCAGCCCATGTGACTCACCAAACCAAGCCAGAGTTTGTTTCCAGTGCCCTGAAGATAAAGTAATAGCTCTTACTCCATCTGTGCAGCAACTATCAGCTGCTCCTAGATTAAGTGAAGACAAACACCTGACAACTCCTGCCTTTTTTCCGGCTGCGTGTCACGCCTGGCAAACAGATGCTTGCGGGTGATCGGAACGCGTCTGTCTCTGCAGGTAGAAATTGAGAAAGGCCAGTGCAGACCCCAGGGACAATTCCCAGTAGACTCCTGCCAGGTTTCACCAGCTCAGGAGCTGGGATGCCTTAGGGCTGAGTGCTCCCCAAAGGCTCGAGCCAGAGGCCCTTGCAGTAAGGGACATCACTCCACTGTCTTCGCAGAGCTTTGCATGGGACCCTCACTAGCTGAGCAGCTGCCATTCTCTCCAGGAGGAAGTGGGAGCAGGGGAGCGCTCTGCTCTGCTGTCCGCAAGCGATGCTGGGCATTCTGCTCGCCCTGACTGGACCTAAGGCTCGGCCAGGAACGCCCGGCGCAGTGGGAATGGTTTGTGGTGCCATTGATGAGCGTTCTCTGGCACAGAGACTTCGGTCTGTAATAGAATCAGTGAAAGGCAAAAAATCATGCTAGGAAACCAGAGCTGAGTCCTTCCCACCAGCCATTTAGCTAGTCAGGGCATGCACTGGGCACGGTGCCACCATTGTTTCCCCAGCCCAGGAGAATGTGGGATGAAATCCTGACCCCACTGAGGTTCGCAGGAGCTTTGCCATTGAATTCAGTGGGGTCAGGATTTCACCCTTAGACTTCCAGGACTGCTCCTTCCATGAATGGGAGGCCAAAATATCAGGAGGCCAAAGCCCCTTATCTGTTTGCAAGCTCCATGGCATTGGGTATGGGTGCTCAGATTGGCCTAACTGCAGTTGGAAGCACTGCTTGTATATTACATAAGTCCCACACCCAAAACAACCACCCAAAATTACCCCAGTGTCTGCAGCGCCTGTCTGCAACCCTACACTAGCAAACAGATAAGCACACAGATAAGCATTTAGACCAGGGGCAGAGCTGGGCAAAATACAGCCCAGAGGCCAAATCCAGCCAGACAAGCTGCCTGATCCGGCCCATGGACACAGCGGGGAGCCTCAGACAGGCTCTCTGTCTGCCCCTCCCTGCCCTCCCCCACACGCTGCTCAGAAAAGTGGCTGTCCTGCCATCTGTCTTTGAATGGCTGCAAACCTGGGGAAAAGGGAGGAGCCTTTCCACGCAGTCCTCCACCCCCAGCAAAATCCCATTGGTCAGTTTCCAGCCAATGAGAGCTGCCTGTTTGAAGAACAGACAGTGCACAAAGTACCCTCACCTCAGGCTCACAGCTATTCACAGTTCCGCATGGCCCCTCAAGCCAGGGTAAGGACAGGGAGTCTACCCAAGAAACGGGTTGGGCTACTGGATGGGAGTCACCCACCTCAGTTTCCTGGTCAGAGCTTCTCCCCAATCCTCTGTCCCCCATCAAAATATATTGCTCACCCCTGATTTAGACCATAAACTCTTTGGGACAAGAGCTGTCTTTTTGTTCTGTGTCTGTACAGCACCTAGCACAATAACGGAAATAACTGGATATGAACATGACTCAGAACAACTCTGCAGTGAAAAGCCAGAGTGGGAAACCCCAACAACTCACAAACAACCCTACAATAATAAACCATACTGTTGAAAAGCCCCTGTTCATTGCAATCAGGCTTCAAATAAGTAGGTATCTCTGGTGGCAGATCCTTTTGCAGGACCAGAAACAAACTCAGGCAGAGAATAACTCCAGCTGGATTTGTCCTCTGATACTGCAGTGATAAGGATGGCAAAGATGCTAAACACGGGGGCTGTGTCTACACTGGCCACTTATTCCGGAAAATCAGCCGCTTTTCCGGAATAACTTGTCAGCTGTCTACACTGGCTCCTTGAATTTCCGGAAAAGCACTGACGATCTACTGTAAAATCAGTGCTTTTCCGGAAAAACTATGCTGCTCCTGTTCGGGCAAAAGTCCTTTTCTGGAAAACTGTTCCAGAAAAGGGCCAGTGTAGACAGCACAGTAGTGTTTTCCGCAAAAAAGCCCCGATCACGAAAATGACGATCGGGCTTTTTCACGGAAAAGCGCGTCTAGATTGGCCACGGACGCTTTTCTGGAAAAAGTGCTTTTCCGGAAAAGCATCCTGCCAATGTAGACGCGCTTTTTCCAGAAATACTTATAACGGAAAACTGTTCCGTTTTAAGCATTTCCGGAAAAGGATTCCAGTGTAGACGTAGTCACAAAGCAAGAATGCAAAAAAAGGACTCTGCTAAGGAGAACTCTGCACAGAATATCCAGGGTATGCAATTATTTGGGTCATGTTGACTGAGAAGCCAGTGGTGAAACTGGCTAAGAGCACTGATCCTGAGAAATAAGGAGGTAGCCTTTAATGTGCTTGAATGCACGCCACAGTGGCAGGCAGAGCTGTTCCTGGCAGAAGTGATGGGTGGGAACAATGCCACCAGTTTGTTAATCTGCCCTGGCAGCCACGTGGTTTGCACTGAATTCTGTTTTCATACACTTGCTTATTGTAGCTAGAGGCTGAGGTCTGACCAGGCTTTACACAGACAAAATCCCTGTTGGGTCAATGAGAAAAGGAGAGAAGAATTGAACCTTCAGAGCCCCATGACACTTGTGCAGGGAGGAGTAACCTTAATCTCAGAGGCCTGGCCAAGTTCCAGTCTGCTTCCCTAAAATCCCCATGTAATCTCAATCAGCAACAATCACTCTCACGTTCAGTCTCAGCAGCTGTGTGATGCAGCTGGGCTTTGGTAAATAGTTATCACGGTCCCTGCCTAGAGTCGGCTCTTTTGAGCATGTGACCCTTAATTAGGTGCATAAATAGTAGTTGAGCTGGTGGGTACTGAGCACGTGATATCTGGCCCTGGGTGCCTCTGAAAAATTGGACCCTTGGAGTGCAAGCTTGCTATTACATGCTACTGGAGAAATACATTTCAGCTGATCGTTATCAGTGCTGCTGTGCTTAGCAAGGCCTCTGTCTACAAAGAACAATGCAAATGATCTGGTGTTCCTGTCCATTCTTTAGTCTCCTGCTAGGTCTAGTACTTACCATAGGTTACAAACAGAACCCCTGGATCTGGTAGGAGCCCAATTCACAGATGCACCAGACACCTGTGGCTACGTCTACACTGGCAGCTTCTCGCGCAAGAACTCTTATGTGGAAAAGTCCTTGTGCAAAAACTCTTCCACAAGAGAGCATCTACACTGGCACATGCTTTTGTGCAAGAGATGTGCTTTTGCACAAGCACATCCATGGCAGTGTAGACGATCGCTTGCGCAAGAAAGCTCTGATGGCCATTTTAACCATACGTGCTTCTTGCGCAAGAAATTCATGTTGCCTGTCTACACTGGCCTCTTCTGGAAGAGCTCTTCCGCAAGAAGGCTTCTTCCTGAGAGGGAGCGTCAGAGTTCTCGCGCAAGAAGCCCAGATTTTCTATAGTACATCAGTTTACTTGCACAAGAACACGCGGCCAGTGTAGACAGGCAGCATGTTTTTGCTCAAGAGCGGCCATTTTCACACAAGAATGTGCCAGTGTAGACACAGCCCTGCAGTTCCCACAGGTTTGAATCGTAGTTCAGCATCTCAGAGTCATCAGATTCTGTGTCTATTCAGGTAGTGACAATAGGCCCTAGTCAGGACTCAGGCCCCATCGTGTTGGGCAGAGTACCAACCCACAGGAACACACCGTCCCTTCCCCAGTCACTTCCGATCTAACTAAGCTGCACAACTTCTGTTTGCCTTTGGTATTATCAGCCACTTCACCCAGAAGGAAACTGAGGCATGGGAGTTTGCTCAAAGCCAAGTTAGCATGCTGGAGCTCCTGACTCTCCATCCAGGGCTCAGAACACAGCTCTGTCAAGAACTTCCACATATTCTATGTACATGCATTATGAATGAACTATATAGTTACCATGGATAGTTACCATTGTTTATACCAGGGCTACTCAACATGTGGTCTGTGGCTGCATGTGGCCTACGGCCCATTTGTTTGCAGTCCACGGTGCCGTTTGGGTTTACACGGGGCTCAACATGTGGCCCGCAGGTGGGATCCTTTGAACACAGGCTCCACTGGGAACACGCTCCACTAGGGCGAGGCATCTCCCAGGTGGGGTGAGCATTGAAAGACACAAGCGGACAGGCTGACTGGAACCGACAGGAACAGGGTGTCAGTGTTTCTAGCCCTCAAGGAGGAGGTGCCTGGAGCGCTGGGACATTATGTAAAAGAAGCTATTTGCATATATATTTGCATGTATATGCAATCACACTTAAGTTGTGGCCCTCAGCTTGTGCTGTATCACTGTGGCCCTCGGGGCTTCCAGAGTTGAGTAGCCCTGGTTTATACAGTGGTGGCACAAGCAGTAAACCCAGGGTCACCCACAGACAGAGGAGCTGACAGGATTGCTGAGCCCCTGGGTAATGGCGGGGGCGCTGTGCTCCCGGAAGGGGCAGGGCCTCAGGTGGAAGGGCTGGATTTGGGAAAACCAGCCCCTCCAGAGCCCAGAGGATGCGGCACTTCCCTCCCCCCAGCCCTCAGCGTTGAGGCATGCTGTGCACCACTCCTCTGCTGATTCCAAAGGGCCTGGGCTTGCAGTAGCTGTGGAAGCAGCCAGGAGCCCCGGACCCATTAGAATGGCTGGGCCCTGGGTTCTCTTTGCCCCCTCCCCCACTGCTGGCAGGCCGGCCCACAGATGTTCTTCAGGACTGAGAGCTCCAGTGACCAACCCAAGGGTCTGATCACACTCCTGTGTTGTATGGAGCCCAAGCAAGGCCCAGGACTCTTCCTTCTCTTACTGGCAGTGTCCTAGACGGAACCCTTCTGAGGTTCCTGTGAAGTTCAGGATGAGGGTGCAGCCACAGGGGGAAACTTTCTGAAGACTTGCAAGCCCAGATTTTGTTCAAGTCTCCCCCAACCCTGCTCAGCTGGTGGGTCACATCCAGTCCTGTGGGAGTAACACCGGGTAACTAGCACACTCATCTTTCAACTATTCCCAGCATCACACACATTCCTTAAGCAATTCTTGCCAAGCTTGGAGGTCACCTGAAGGTAATTCCCAGTCAGCCCTCAGCCTCACCTCTCAGCATGAACCTTGCTCATCTATTGTACTGTTGGCAATGCACACCTGTCTGAGTAATGGAAAATAGGGCACTCTATCCTTAAAGACACAGTATCCCCTAGAGAGGATCCCAGCATAACTGAAAAATCTCAGTACAACTCTTCTCTCCCCACCAGTCTGAAAACACAAGTATGTATCAGAGTTGGCTGCATAGAGACTGCTTCTTGTTCTTAAACCTGCTTTGTAAGACTCCTGACCATTGCCAAGGCCTTTATAACTGCTCTCCCCTGCAGACACCGCAGTGTGCTCAGGCCCAGAACATTGCAGGGCTTAGCTGCGAATGCCTGCAGCTAAAGCACAAAGGTCTGAATGACTGTTTGTGGCTAAGAGGTAAGGTATCTAAGGCAGATCTCTACCGGAACCACACCTACATGGCACGTGTTCAAAATCCACAGCAGAGGTGTATGATTTCCCTGCACTGACCCCAAAAAGGTAAATCCTGCTTGATCTGGGAATATACCCAGAGCACGAAGATACAGCAGCAGCTTTACAGCATGCTCAGCCAATGCAGGGCCCGAGGCAAAGCCCAGTGAAATCAATAGGGGTGTGTCTAGACTACTGAGTTTTGTCGACAAAAGTGGACTTTTGTCGACAAAACTATACCAGCGTCTACACTACCGCTGAGTTCTGTCGACATAACGTCGACAGAACTCAGCAGTTTTGCCGACGCTGGTATACCTCATTTTACGAGGCATAACACCTTCTGTCAACAGAGTTCTGTCGAGAGAAGGTGTTATTGCCTGTAGGGTTGCGTCTAGACTACAGGGTTCTGTCAACAAAGCAGCTTGCTTTGTCGACAGAACTCAATGTGTCTGGACGCTCTTTGTCAACAGAAGTTTTGTCGACAGATACTGTCGACAGATACTGTCGACAAAACTTCTGTCGACAAAACCTGGTAGTCTAGACGTACTCTAGGAGTCTTCCCATTGACTAAGTCAGTTCAGTGAGTGTGGGATCAGGTCCATAGGAATCATTCAGACCGCATTGAGAGTGTGGGGCAAAGTCTGGTACCTTGCGTGTTCAAATTCAAGCCCTGCGGCCCCTCTGTATCCTCACAAATGAGCTTGTTGGTTCCTAGCGCCATAGCTTTGGGGGCCCTTATTAGTTTGTCTTTCCCAGATATACTCTTATTTCTGCTGGAGAAGCACAATGCCTGCAGAAAGGGGTCATCTTTTCAGCTGAGCTGTTTCGGCATGTTCCCTTCTGGAATAAGCCGCCTGTTATTTCGAAATTATTTCAAAATAACAGAATGGCTGTGTAGACGCTCACATTGTTCTTTTGAAATAACGCTAGTTGTCTCAAAATAACGGTGCAGTGTAGAAGCACCTGAAAGGCCCTTGAGAGTCCCCTGCACTGAGACAGGACTACACATTATCCCAGACCATCCCTGACAGGTGTTTATCTACGCCTGTTTTAACAACCTCCAGTGATGGAGATTCTACAACCTCCATACATGATTTGTTCCAGTGCTTTTCCCTAATGTCTAACTTTAAATCTCCCTTGCTGTAATTTAATTGCAGTTGTTTTGTCCTCAGTAGATAAGGAGAACAATTTATCATCCTCCTCTTTATAACAACCTTTTACAAACTTGAAGACTGTTATTGTGTCCCTCCTCAGTTTTCTCTTCTCCAGACTAAAACTCATTTTTGCTTTATGACTCTCCTGCTAATACATCCAAGAATGAGGTTGCTTTTTTTTTTTTGGCAACAGTGTTACATTGGTTGACTCATATTTTGTTTGTGATCTACTATAACCCTCAGATCCTTTTCTGCAGTACTCCTTTCCAGGCAGCCATTTCCCATATTTCTTCCTAGGTGTAGTACTTTGCATTTGTCCTTGCTGAATTTCATCCATTTTGTCAAGATCATTCTGAATGCTATTCCTGTCCTCCAAAATGCTTAGAACCCCTCTCAGCCCAGCATCATCCACAGTTTTATAAGTGTACTCTCTATGCCATTACCCAAATCATTTATGAAGATATTGAATCAAACTGGACCCAGGACAGATCTCTATGGGATCCTGCTTAAAATGCCTTTCCAGCTTTAGTATGAACCCACTGATAACTGTTCTTGAGTATGATTTTGCAACCAGTTGTGCACCCACCTCACAGTGGGTTCATCTAGGCTATGTTTCCCTAGTTTGCTTATGAAAAAAATCACATGACAGTATCAAAAGACTTACTAAAGTCAAGCTATACCACATCTACTGCTTCCCCCATTCACAAGTCTTGTTACTCTGTCAAAGATGGATGTTAGGTTGGTTTGACATAATTTGTTCTTGACAATTCCATGTTGTCTCTTGATTATCACCATATCTTCTAGGTGCTGATGAATTGATTGTTTGATTATTCGTTCCATTATCTTTCCATGTACTGAAGTTAAGCTGACTGGACTAATTCCCTGGGTTGTTCTTATTCCCCATCATATACAAGCAGTCCCCGGGTTACGTACAAGATAGGGACTGTAGGTTTGTTCTTAAGTTGAATCTGTATGTAAGTCGGAACTGGCGTCAGCCGCTGCTGAAACTGATCAGTTTCAACCACGGCTGAATCTGGACGCCAGTTCTGACTTACATACAGATTCAACTTAAGAAACCCAGGCATCCCCAAGTCAGCTGCTGCTGAAACTCATCAGCGGCTGATTCCAGGAAGCCTGGGGCAGAGCAACTCTGCCTCGGGCTTCCTGTAGTCAACCGCTGGTCAGTTTCAGCAGCGGCTGACTTGGGGACGCCTGGGGCAGAGCAGCTGGGGTGCTGCTGGGTTGCTCCAGTAGCGCGGCTCCTCAGTGCTACTGGAGCAACCCAGCAGCACCCCAGCTTCTCTGCTCCAGGCGTCCTGATTCAGCCGCTGCTGAAACTGACCAGCAGCGGCTGAATCAGGACGCCTGGGGCAGAGCAGCTGGGGTGCTGCCGGGTTGGTCCGGAGCGGCGCTGCGGGACCAACCCGGCAGCCCCCAGCTGCTCTACCCCAGGGGTAGGCAAGAAAAGCCTGGTCTGCTGGGGGGGGGCACTAGCTGCACGCCCCCCCCAGCAGACCAGGGAGATGGAGAGCAAAGCCTTGGAGCACGCCCGCAGCGGGACAGCCCAAGCACGCCCGGGCTGTCCCACTGCGGGCGTGCTCCAAGGCTTTTCTCTCCATCTCCCTGGTCTGCAGGGAGACAGGGAGCAAAGCCACGGAGCACGCCCGCAACAGGACAGCCCAGGCGCGCTGGACCCCCCCAGCAAACCAGGGAGACCGGGAGAAGCTTTTCTCGCCCCGGAGGACACGTCTGTATATAGTAGCCCAGTGTCTGAGAGTCTGTAACGCCGAAATGCTGGCTGTTCCCTCTGGATGGCGCTGTTGCTGAAATGCTGGCTATTCCCTCTGGGCGGCCCGTGCTGCATGGGGAGTGCGGGGCCCAAATGGCTGCTTGCTCCCCCGCGGTGGCCCAGCTAAGCGGTGCAGAAGTCAGCTGAGTGCTACAGCGGAAGGGGAAAGGGGGTGGGGCGGTGACGTACATGCCCAAGGGGTGGCGCTGAGTGCCACGGCGGAAGAGGAAAGGGGGGGGGCGGTGACGTACATGCCCAGGGGGTGGGGCTGAGTGCTACGGCGGAAGAGGAAAGGGGGGGGGCGGTGACGTACATGCCCAGGGGGTAGGGCTGAGTGCCACGGCGGAAGAGGAAAGGGGGGGGCGGTGACGTACATGCCCAGGGGGTGGGGCTGAGTGCTACGGCGGAAGAGGAAAGGGGGGGGGCGGTGACGTACATATCCAGGGGGTGGGGCTGAGTGCTACGGCGGAAGAGGAAAGGGGGGGGCGGTGACGTACATGCCCAAGGGGTGGGGCTGAGTGCCACGGCGGAAGAGGAAAGGGGGCTGGGCGGTGACGTACATGCCCAAGGGGTGGGGCTGAGTGCCACGGCGGAAGAGGAAAGGGAGTGGGGCGGTGACGTACATGCCCAGGGGGTGGGGCTGAGTGCCACGGCGGAAGAGGAAAGGGAGTGGGGCGGTGACGTACATGCCCAGGGGGTGGGGCTGAGTGCCACGGCGGAAGAGGAAAGGGGGGGGCGGTGACGTACATGCCCAGGGGGTGGGGCTGAGTGCCACGGCGGAAGAGGAAAGGGAGTGGGGCGGTGACGTACATGCCCAGGGGGTGGGGCTGAGTGCCACGGCGGAAGAGGAAAGGGGGGGGGGCGGTGACGTACATGCCCAGGGGGTGGGGCTGAGTGCCACGGCGGAAGGGGAAAGGGGGCTGGGCGGTGACGTACATGCCCAGAGGGTGGGGCCTGGCCATGTACGTCACCGCCTCACCCCCCTTCGCCTCCTGCCGTGGCGCTCGGCTGACTTCTGCACCGCTCAGCCAGGCCACCACGGGGAAGCCCAAACGGCTGCTTGCTGCCCCGCGGCAGCCCGGCTGAGCAGCGCAGAAGTCAGCTGAGCGCCACAGTGGGAGGCGAAGGAGAGCAGGGCAGTGATGTACGGCATGACAGTGGCTCCAGGCCCCGCCCCCTGGCTGTAAAAGTCACTGCTCCCCTTCGCCTCCTCCGTGGCACTCAGCTGCCTTCTGCACCGCTCAGCCTGGCCGCCTCATGGGAGCAAGTGGTGAAAGTGACCGTTTGGACTCTGCGGTCCCCGAGTGAGAGGCAGGAGGGGGAGGAGAAGAGAAGAAGAGAGAGGCAGGAGGCAGAGGAGAGCTGAGAGAGAGGGGGGGAGAAGTAGTAAGAGGAGGGGAGAGAGAGAGAGAAAGCAACCGGAGGCTCAGGAGAGAAAACCAGTGTGGAGGAGAGACCTGAAAATCCCGTCTTATGACAGTCTAATTGGCTAGTTTTATAAATCAGTATATTTGCCCTATTCCAATCCTCTGAGTCTCTCCTGTCTTCCACAAGTTTTTAAAGAGAATCACTAATGGCTCCAAGATTGCTTCAGCCACTCCCTTGAGTATATAGGAGATATTTCGTTAGGTCCTGCTGACCGACAGATATCTAACTTGTCTAAATAATCCTTACCTTGATCTTTCCTGTATTAGCCTTTTATCCTACCCCATTTACACAGACGCTCACTATATTATTTTCCTGATCACTGCTACCCTTTTTGACAAAAACTAAAACAAAATAAGATATTTAATCCTTCAGTCACAGTTGTGTTTGTTGCATTGTCTTTCCTTCTGCATTGAATAAAGAGCTTACTGTATGGGTGGGCAAATTCCTGCCCACAGGCTGGATCCAGTCCACAGAGTTAATCCCTTGCAGGCCACTGCCACTATGTTTACTTGCACTTCTGCAGGTATCAGATGATTGCAGGTCTTGTTGGCTGCGAATCTCCATTCATGGCCAATGCAAGCAGCAGGAAATGGTGTCCTGGTTCATGCCACCTTCCCTCCACTTGCAGTGGCCATCCACAGGCAATGAGATCTGCGATCATCTGATACCTGCAAAGGTGCAGGTAAACATAGTGGCGGTGGCCTGTCAGGGACTAACCTTGGTGAGCTGCTGTTTTTCATTGCCCACCCGACCTACTCTGTCCTTGGCCTCCCTCTAGTGAGTATTGTACTGTGTATACTCTAACCAAAGCCCGTTCATTCCTAAGTGAGCTCCCGAACTCACAGAAAAAAAATGTCAATGACCCATTTATAAGCCGACTCCAGTGTAGAGTCTTCCAGTCCCAGCTAGTCGGCGCCAGCGTGGGCTGAGGGACATGCTGGCTGCCGGCACAGGGCCGCTCAGCTCCCATTGGCTGGGAGCTAAGAGGCCCCATGCCTGCAGCCAGTACCAGGATCACCGGGGACCGAGGTGTACCGGTAGTTCGAATCAGAGATCCTAATTCGAACTACCTACTCCGTGCCGCGTGTAGCTGCGGGCACGGAGTTCCGACTAAGGGACATTTAAAAATGGTGGCACCCGGGAAGATGCAAATGAATCCCGGGATATTTAAATATCCTGGGCTTGATTTGCAACTTTGAATGCCTACATTAGCCTCCCTAGTTTGAACTAGGGGGCTAGTGTAGACAGACCCTTTCATGTTATCTTTGGTCCCTAATTTTGTTTTGTGCCTTTCTAATTATGTCCTTACATGCTTGTGGGTTTTTTATCTTCACCCTTCATAACGTGATCTAGTTTCCACTTTTCACATGTCCTTTTTTGAGCTTCAGGTCACTGAATATTTCCTTATTAAGCCAAGTAGGTCTCTTACCAGGCTTCCCATCTTTCCTCTGCATTTGGTTAGTCTGTTCTTGTGCTTTTAATAACGTCTCTCTTAAAAACTATCACTTCTTTGAACAACTTTTTCCTTAGACTTGCTTCCCACAGGATCTTACCTGCCAATTATCTGAGTTTGCTAAAGTCTGCCTTCTTGAACTCCTTTGTCTTTATTCTGCTATTTTCCCTCCCCCATTCATTAGAACCATGAATTCTAGCATATCGCGGTCACTTTCACCAAAACTGGCTTTCATCTTCACGTTCTCAACCAGTTCCTACCTATTTGTCATACTCACATCTAGAACAGTCTCTCCCCTAGTTGCTTTCTCCACCTCCTCTACTAAAAATTGACGCCAGTGCATTGGGAGAACAGAAGTGGGGGATGTCAGCCCTAGTATTCAGGACAAATTCCAACCCATGCAATTACATGCTGTCTCCCTAATCTTCTTCTTGTGGTTTCAGTTGGACAATATAATCTTCCCTTCCTATGTTAAACACCACCACATTTCAGCCCAGAAGTGGCTGCATCTCTTATGAGAGATGATGTGTTTCCAAAACACAGCTTGAGTTCCTTCCAGGTGAAAGGTACTAACAAATGTCAAAGCCAAGCCATACTGTACTTATTGGAACTGTGCTTACTGGGGCAGTCTTATGAAATACACACATCTCACTAATGCCAGGGGATTTGCTGTCACTCAGTTTTACTCCACCACATATCAGTAGAAAGCAAACATGACAGTCCAGGACACCCAACCTCAATAGCAAGCAGCTGCGATTTCAAGTCATTGGACAACAACAAGGCTTCTTAAGGTAAGGGATTAAAACCTGTGATGCTCATATTCAGTCATGTTGTGCACTTTAGAACATACGTGTTGGCTAGTATTTGGGTGGCATCAGGAGGCTTCAGGAGGCTTTCTAGATATGCATTTCTAATGGGCCTATCACTGGGGTACCCGTCTGCCAGGTTTTGCCATTGTTAGCTGCCCAACCTCACATAAGATCTATTGGACCAGATCTTTACAGAGATAAATCAGTATGGGCTGCAATGGAGATGGGCCAGTTTACACCAGCTAAGGACTTTGCCCATTATTTTTAAGAACAGAGAGGTATTACTAATCCCTTCTCCCATCCCAGCCTTTGCAACTTCAGAACATAAGAACGGCTGTACTGGGTCAGACCAAAGGTCCATCTAGCCCAGTATCCTGTCTACCGACAGTGGCCAGCACCAGGTGCCCCAGAGAGGGTGAACCGAAGACAATGATCAAGCGATTTGTCTCCTGCCATCTTTCTCCAGCCTCTGACAAACAGAGGCCAAGGACACCATTTTATCCCCTGGCTAATAGCCTTTTATGGACCTAACCTCCATGAAATTATCTAGCTTCTCTTTAAACTCTATTATAGTCCTAGCCTTCACAGCCTCCTCTGGCAAGGAGTTCCACAGGTTGACTACACGCTGTGTGAAGAACTTTCTTTTATTCGTTTTAAACCTGCTACCCATTAATTTCATTTGGTGACCTCTAGTTCTTCTATTTAGGGAACTAATAAATAACTTTTCTTTATCGGCCCTCTCCACACCACTCATGATTTTATAGACCTCTATCATATCCCCCCTCAGTCTCCTCTTTTCTAAACTGAAAAGTCCCAGTCGCTTTAACTTCTCCTCATATGGGACCCGTTCCAAACCCCTAATCATTTTAGTTGCCCTTTTCTGAACCCTTTCCAAGGCCAAAATATCTTTTGCCCTCACCCGACCCTTGCAATAACCCTTCACCTTGTATACACTACGGGTGCGTCTAGACTGGCATGATTTTGCGCAAAAATCTTGCCGCCTGTCTACACTGGCCGCGAGTATTTGCTCAAGAACACTGACTTTGTAATGTACAAAATCAGTGGTTCTTGCGCAAATACTCCGACATGCCAGCTCAGGGATAAGCCCTCTTGTGCAAGTATTCTTGTGCAAGTATTCTTGCGCAAGAGGCCAGTGTAGACAGCCACATTAATTTCTTGCACAAGAAAGCCTGATGGCTAAAATGGCCATCGGAGCTTTCTTGCGCAAGAGAGCATCTACACTGGCACGGATGCTTTTGCGCAAAAGCAAATCCTTTGTGCAAAGGCACATGCCAGTATAGATGCTCTCTTGTGCAAATACTTTTAATGGAAAAACTTTCTTGTTAAAAGTATTTGCGCAAAATCATGCCAGTCTAGACGCAGCTTACACGTTCCTATCAAATTCCCGTGTGAAACACACTCCTGCCCTGCTTTTTTACACTCAGGAACAGTATTCACTGCTATTGCCCTCCTGCCATCTCTTGCTGTATTGTAGCTTGTAAAGTTGCCCAGGGCAATAGCCTGTCTAAACGACACGCTTTGTCATGGTGCCATATAAATAATACTTTCACAGGCTATGGGCCCCAACATGTAAAGTCATAATAAAACCACCAGAACAGTCTGACTAACACCTGTATGATATATATTTTAGCGGGCAGGAGTTCAAGACAATTCACAACAGTAATGTTATGAAAGAACAATTAAAAACACAAGCAAGCAGGCACTGGAGTAGTCCCAGGCATTTTCATTGTGGTGCTCTGAAGGCAAAGCACTGAGTTCAGCTTGCCCCTGTGGTTTATGAGATCATGCAAGCCACCGAGAAGATTCAAACTGGCCGTTCTGTGGCTTTAATAAGTCATGGTTCAGTTTAGCCACTCCAAAGAGTTATGAAATGCCAGCAAAGAAGCTAACATGCTCTGCGGTCCACAAACATTTGACTCAGGCTGCTTGGAAGAGCTATGTATGTGGACTACAGCCCACACTCTGCAGCCTGCCTGCCCTCTGCAGTCACTGGGTTAGCAAGGGTGTAAGTGAGAGCAGAATTAGGCTTAAGGAATTTAAAGTCACAGGCTGCTGAGTGGGCCAGCGGTAGACGGGAAGTATGCCACTGTACTATGTGCTAGCAGAGAACCTACCTTCAGTGAGTCAGTTAGGTAAATGATTGACCTTTCCGGGAGACCTATCCTCCTACCACCCAGTGATCACTTAATTCCAGTGATTTATTAGTTTCACCTTCTAGGAAGTGTCAGGAGTCCATGCTGACTGTAGCCACCCCCTCACTTTGGCCCTGCAGCAGCTCTTTGTGAGCAGTGGAGCAGAAACTCTTTCAGAACTTCCCAGCATGAGGCATTCATGGGGCTTACAGGGCTCTGCTTTAATGGGAAAGCTGAAGATGAGGGGGTAGTAGGAGCACTAACTTTGGGCGGCATCTCCTCAGCTGGTGACTCAGCACCCAGGAGGCAGACGATGACCTTGGCAGGACTAAGTAGCTGCAGCACCACTACAATGAGTGGTGACCTACAATGGTGTCCCCAGAGAAGCGAGTGTGAAAGAGCCTGGGCTGACTTTGAGCACAGCTGGGGAATGGAAGTTTTTTTAAAAATTAGCAGGCTGGGACGGGGGCGCTGACTCAGAACCCCCCTCCCTCAATAGCTCTGGTTCGTTCGGATCACAGCCCACATGCATTCAGAGTCCCTTCCCACAGGATGTGCAGCTGGTACCTGAGGCAAGCTTTGCTTTTTTGTGTCCCTCTTTGTTCCACGCTGACTGTCTCTGCCGTTCCTCCTGGCGCGTGCTGTCACAAATGGCAGGTAGGCCCTAGGAGTGGCATTCACAGGCATTTCAAGCAGGCTGGTAAAACAGCTGCTCTCCTCCGGTGAGAGAACTGGTGCAAGAGGGGCTTGTGCATGCCATACTGATGTTTGTGTTGGTTTTGTACACACACACATGCACACACACACATGCACACGCACAGAGCCCAGCTGACTGATATGAGAACACCCAGCAGCCAGGGCCTGCTTTACTCACCTGATTGTGCTGTTTTCCTCATGCTGCCACCGTCATGGACATTACATAGGAACAAAATTCTAGGCTGGGATGGCTTTCCAAGTTTCTCTTGCGGCTAATCCCCGGGTGTTGTGTGACCGGCTTTGTCCCGTAGTTCCTGCAGGCAGGGATCGGCCAGGGGAAGTGCACTCCTCCTGTACACTCGCTCCAGCTGAGGGGCAGCCCAGCACACTCCCCGCAATTAGAACACACCTTTCCTAATCTGATGTTCAGCTCTGGGCCGTTCCAACTGTGCTGACATTGGCAGGGTAGGAGGAGAGCTCAGCCTCCCTGGTGCTTTAACCTTTTCCCCTCCAAACGGAAATGCACTCTGCAGAATATTTCTGCCAGCTGCTGGTCTGGAACCTGCCACAGATTAAACCTGGGAAGCCAGGAACAAAATCTACCTGAGTTTCTACCCTTGAGCCCTGAGCACCCTCGCTGACATTGGCTCAATCCCTCCTCCTCCGTGGGGTGCAGGGTTGCTCCAGCTCTGGGAAGAAGCAGTTTCTAGTTCAAAGTGCATGGTGGGCCTGTCAGCCTGATGAATGTAAACATCTCTTCCTCGCTCTCCAAACCCGCGGGAGAGGAGAGGCAGTCAGGCGAGTGAAGCATTTGTTTCGCCTTGCTAGTGGTGCGTGTGTGTGTGTGTGATGTTGTGTGTGTGCATGTGACAGAACCATTCGTCACTCCAAAGCGAAGCAGCCCAACAGCCACATCAGCCATGTCCCAGATGACCGGCATTACAAAGTGGCAGGAGATCCTCCCCCTCACTCCCACATGTCCACTCCTCACCCTCCACAGCCTCTGGGAGAGGGAAGGCTCACGTCTGCCACGGCCTGGGTGTCTCAGCAGCCCAGAGACAAGACACATGCTTCTGATTACTGCCCATGTGACGTGCAGGCTGGGTAATTGCTAGCCAGACAGGCAAACTCACTGGAGGCATTACTGCAGAAAGAGGAGAACCTTCAGACTAGGAAGGCCAAAGAGCTGCATCCTGCTCCCTGGAATCCATGGGACTCTATGGAAGAAGGGCCAGAGTTAGGTCAATGGAAAGATTCCCATTGACCTTAAAACTCAGTCATCAGGAAGAAAGGTGCAGGACCTCCTGGCAGAGCCTTGTCTACATGAGAAAGTTGCACCAGTTGAACAAGAGGTGCAGCTTTTAAACTGCTTGGCTGTGTCTACACTGGCCAGTTTTTCCGGAAAATCAGCCGCTTTTCCGGAAAAACTTGCTGTCTACACTGGCCGCTTGAATTTCCGCAAAAGCACTGACGATCTCATGCAAGATTGTCAGTGTTTTTGCGGAAATACTATGCTGCTCCCATTCGGGCGCAGCCAGTGTAGACAGCTCTGATTTGTTTTCTGCAAAAAAGCCCCGATCGTGAAAATTGCAATCGGGGCTTTTTTGCGGAAAAGCGCGTCTAGATTGGCCACGGACGCTTTTCCACAAAAAGTGCTTTTGCGGAAAAGCGTCTGTGCCAATCTAGACACTCTGTTCCGAAAATGTTTTTAATGGAAATCTTTTCGGTTAAAAGCATTTCTGGAAAATCATGCCAGTCTAGACACAGCCCTTTTGTCACACTGGTGCAAGCTCCTATAGGGGCATTCTTATTTCTGTTCAGAGCAGCGTATTTCCATTCGGTTTCAGCCTGTCAGAATCTAGTTTAAACTAATGTATCTGAGCCAGATATAATATCCTGCAAGGACTCTCTTGCTTTGCACACCTGCCTGGCACAGGGCTGGTGTGCTCTGATCCTTGCATTGCATGAGGACAAGGAGAGACCAGTAGCCCCTCCCATCATTAACAAATTTGTGACAAGTGCTCTTGTCACAAAGCACTTTTCAAATCATTAGCTCCATTTTACTGGTGAGAACCTCAGCATTGCAGTGACTTGATCAGCATCTCACAGCTGGCCAGTTATGGAGCCAGGAAGACAATGCACAGCTTGCTTGGCTGGATGCTAATCAAATATCCTACTCTCAGGGCTACCCTCCTTGTCCCTGCACCACCAATTCCATTCATGAAGCACAGCTGATTCAAGTACAATAATGCTCCCATGGAAACATTTTGCGGAAGGGTCAGGGACAATTCGCAGATCCCCTCACGTGAGTGTATTCCTGTGTGACTATGTGCACTTGTGTGTGCGTGGGCATGCAGTTAGGAGTGTGTGATTATGGCTGTGTTCAGTTGTGGGTCCATAGTCATGTGACTGTGTGTGCAGTTGTGTGATCATATCTGTGGGCACTCATGTGTGCCTGTGATTATGTGCACGTGTAGGTGTGACTATGCTGCATGTGTGTGTGTGCAGCCTTCACTGATTGGGATTTTTTAGACACTAGCCAGGTATAGAGCAGTGACGTCAGCCCGACTGCACAAATACCAACAGCAGACGAGGGGGTGCGGGGAGCTGTCTGCCGCAGGGCCACATAAATAGGAAGAACTAGAAAATGGCTGGAGGGATTTTTTTTTTTTATGAAACATCATCTGGCAAAAGCTCCTTTTCTTGAACTGCCTGGGCCTCCGAATTATCTGAGAGTCACTAGGTTTGCTTGGAAGATGTTTAATACAATGCAGAGCCCACAAGCTGCAAATAGCATTTCTAGCTCTTTCCTGTCCAGTAAGATTAGTGAGAGAATGTATTGCTCTTGAAGGGGGATTCAGAGCCCTGACTTGATCCAGACACAGTGCAGGCAGGCGCTGTCTGTGTGAGCATCCCACACACACGGCTTTGCCAAAACACCTCAGGCCTGAAGGGCAGTGCTCCTGATGTTCCAGGCATGGGTCCCAATCAGCTCTGCCTGAGGGCCTCATTCCTACCCTGCAGCATCCCTGCTACTGCCATCATGGGCCCCCATGCAGGCCTGCAGGCCCCTGACCTGCGACTCCCAGGCTTAGTCCCTGCTCCCCATTCCAAGTTCTATGAAACCCCCTTGGGACTCACCAATAGGCACCCCACCCCCGCTGCTCCGCTCTGCCAGTGCATCGCACTCCTGGCCTGCTGCACTTGAGGCTAGTGCAGATGGGCTCTAGTCAGAGGAGCTGAGGCGAGGCCCACACCAGCAGTGAGTGGAAAACCAAGAGCTGATTCCCACATTCCCACATCACTTGCTTCAGTTTTGGGGTGCCCATTTTAGACACCAGATGCTTTTTGTTTGTGTCCTTGTTGGTCAGAAAATATCCATTTGTTGAGACCGGAGCCTTTTGCAGAAGTCAGTCAGGAGGGGGGGCCCTTAGCTGGGATGCCTGACGCAGGTGGAACTTGTGGCTTTGACAGAATGTGGCTCTAGTGCAGGGGTGAGCAAATTCCAACCCATGGGCTGGATCCCGTCCGCAGGGTTAGTCCCTGGCAGGCCCCCACCTCCATGTTTACCTGCACCTCCGCAGCAGGTATTGGAGGATCACCGCTCTGCTTGGCCACAAATCGCCGTTTGAGGCCAATGCGAGCGGCGTGAAGCGGTGTCCCAGTCTGTGGCACTTGCCACTTGATTGGCTGCGAATGGCGATTTGCGGCCAACCAGAGTTGCGATCCTGCGATCCTGCAGAGGCACAGGTAAACACAGTGGCAGTGGCCCACCAAGCACTAACCCTGTGGGCTGTGGTTTATTTATTGCTCACCCCTGCTCTAGTGTGAACTCGCTGGCGGGTGTGGAGGGCCGCCCTCCCTGCTGATGAACATACAGCAGAAGGCTGACTCCTCTTGTGCACTTTGGTAAGTCCAACAGCCGGGAGTCAGCAGAAGGGGCCAGCCAAGCAAATCTTCCTGTGGGAGCCACATGTTACTGCCTGGATAAGAGCCTTGCTGGTTTACTGGCTGCAGAGAAAGGGACCTTCAGGGCTATGGGCGGCGAGTTATATGGGCTCGGGATGCCCATGCTCCAGCAATATTCAGAGCTGGGGGCCCTGCTTCAGCAATATTTGGGGCTGGGTCTCTACCCCGGCCCTGCCTGGAGCAGGCCCTGGCTCCCACCTGCCGGCCCCCCTGCGCGTTCCGCCCACCTCCCGGCCCCAGATTGTCCCTGCCATTTGCAGTGTTCAGTCCAGCTCCCCCTTGCTACTGCCGCTGCCATGCACAGTATTTACTGGTGAGTGAGGAGACGCCCGAGCGTGACGTGATGTCACAGCCCGTGATTTTAAAACTGCTCGGGGCGGTGTTGCACTGCGCGACCTCGCTCCGGGTTCAGAGTCCGGGGCTTTCTGGAGCCCAAGCGCAGACTCCGGCCCTCACAGTGGAAGGCAGAAGGTAGGGGAGGGGAGGGCACGGCAGGGAAAGGGGGAAGGGGCTTGTGCGGAGTGGGAGGGGTGGGAGAGGAAGGGGCTTGTCCGGAGGCGGAGGGGGAGGGGAGGGGAAAGAAAGGGGAAGGCACCAAGGGACAGCGTGGAGGAGAGAGAAATGCCAGGAGGCCAAGTGCAGACAATGAGGAAAAGGGCAGGAGGGGAGGTGTCAGTAGAAGGGGGGACAGGGTGATGCTGGGAGGGGAGAGGGTAAGGGCATTGGAGGCTAGAGGGGGGAGGAGGAGGTGCTGGGAGAAGGTTTGAAAGAAGGGGTGGGCATGAGAAAAATGGGGATGGAGCAAGTCATGTGAGCTCACATGAGGGCACAGAAGGGCATGAGGGGAATGGGGGCAGAGAGTGGTGAGGGGCTGGGCATCAGGGAAAAAGAGGGCAAAGGGGGCAGGGGCAGTGAGGGAAGGGGGAGGCACCAGGAGGGTGCAGGGCTAAGGGAAGGTGCAGGTGCCAGGGGATTCTGGGGTGAAGCAGAAGGGCAGACACCCTAAGGGAGGGACCAGCACCAGAGGAGAGAGGCAGGGAAGGTGTGTAGAGGGAGGTGTTAGGAGAGGGGATGAGGAGGGGTAGCTCACATGATCAGAGTGGGGCTACTGGAGGAGTGGGCACAAAGGGGAGAGAAGGGCTGGTGGAGGGGGGCAGGTCTCAGGAGGGCTGAGGGCAGTGAGAAGGGCAGGAGTCAGGACAGCAGAGGAGGGTGAGGAGTTAGGGGGCAGCAGTTACCAGGAGAGCTGATGGAGCAAGGGGAGGAGACATGGCAGCAGAGAGAAGAGGTAAAGGTTTATAAAGTATTTATTAATAACTTAGGTGCCACAGTGGCACATCCAAACAAGCCACATGAACTCAGTACTGGTGCACAACACAAAATTCATTCTGCTCATGGAAGGAAACTCTTAGGCTATGTCTACACTGGTGGCTTCTTGCGCAAGGGTTCTTGTGCAAGAAGTCTTGCACATGAACACGTCCACACTGCCATGTGTGAGCTGTGCTTTTGCGCAAGAGCATCCATGGCAGTGTGGACACTCTCTTGCGCAAGAAAGCTCCAATGGCCATTTTAGCCATAGGGGTTTCTTGCACAAGAAATCCCTGCCGAGCATCCACACTGCCCTCTTGCCCTCTCTGTTAGAAAAGAGAGCAGCTCTTGCGCAAGACGCCCTCTCTTACCACGTCGTACTGTAAATTTCCTCGCACAAGAGCAAGCAGGCAGTGTGGATGCTCTGTGGATTCTTGCGCAGGAACGGCTATACTTGTGCAAGAACCACGAGTGTAGACTTAGCCTTAGAGGGAACACTTCCCCCAGCCTCTCTGTCCCCGAGTTAATGTCACACACGTTGGGTTAATGCAATTGCAGGATAGTTGCATGAGGGAGGTTTAGTGGGGGCCAAACTAATCCCTGTTGGTAGGAGGATGGTGGGAAAAGTCCTTCAAGAGGGGTGACATGACACCTTTTACTTCTGGTTATGTGTCCATCTTGCCCCGAGCGTGTTACCTCCAGAGGCCTGGTTAAGGGGGGCCAGGGGCATGGTTAACGGGGGCCGGAGGCATGGTTAATGGAGGTCAGGGGGTGTGGCTAATGGGAGTTGGAGCATGGTTAACAGAGGTCGGGGGTGTGGCTAATGGGAGTTGGGGCATGGTTAACAGAGGTCAGGGGGTGTGGCTAATGGGAGTTGGAGCATGGTTAACAGAGGTCAGGGGGTGTGGCTAATGGGAGTTGGGGCATGGTTAACAGAGGTCAGGGGGTGTGGCTAATGGGAGTTGGAGCATGGTTAACAGAGGTCAGGGGGTGTGGCTAATGGGAGTTGGGGCATGGTTAACAGAGGTCAGGGGGTGTGGCTAATGGGAGTTGGGGCATGGTTAACAGAGGTCAGGGGGTGTGGCTAATGGGAGTTGGAGCATGGTTAACAGAGGTCAGGGGGTGTGGCTAATGGGAGTTGGGGCATGGTTAACAGAGGTCAGGGGGTGTGGCTAATGGGAGTTGGGGCATGGTTAACAGAGGTCAGGGGGTGTGGCTAATGGGGCATCACCAAAAATTGTACAAACCTGCCTCCCCTGTTCAGGGCAGGCTGTTACCCTGCTGGAGGCATGTTGCTCAGTGCTGAAGAGGAAGTTGCTTGTCACCGAAGCCAAGCCCAGAGAATGACCTGCACTGGGACTATCTGGTATCTGCGCTCCCAAGAATCAGAGACTCTACCCTGCTCCTCCGAGAACTAGCACCTGGAGCAGCATTTACCCTGTTCTATAGCAGAGACCCCGATGCTTCAGTGAACTAAGGCAAATATTGCCCCCATTTCACAAAAGGGCAAACTGAAGCACAAAAGTTAGAACTTGGAGCATCTGGCTTCCCAGTCCCATGTGCATTCCCCACCCCCCAGGTTACTGGCGCATTTCACCCAGTTCTCCCCGGGAACCCTTCGTGGGTAGATAAATGTGACACCTGGCTTCCCTGAGACACCAACAACCCATCCTGGCTGAAGAATGGCTGCTAACGTTCCTGAAACGGCTGGTCTGTGGCATGTGCAGGAAGAGGAAAGGGCTGATCAGCAGCCGTCTGGCATGGCGAGCATAATTTACACCCCACTCCAGCAGCTGGGAGTGAGACAGCCAGAATAATGCCAATAAAACTATTATGCTGAAACATGATAGCTAGGCATGTGTACTTTTATATACTGTATCTACCCACCCACCGCTGGCTAGCTATGACATATATGGCAGGGAGAGAATGAGTAAAAGTTTTATTGGCCAAGGTCTGGGATGGCTTGAGTATTTCTCACTCTGGAAGCCAAGGAGATAGGGAATGAGGCCATCAAAGATGCAGGCTAATAACAGTTGAACATGTCAATTCCTGGCTCTGAGGCACACTTCCTCTGTGATGCTGGGCAAGTCCCTTACCCTTTTTTGTGCTCTAGTTCCCCACCTTTCTGTGCTCTAGTTCCTCAAAAAATGAGGAAGAATGGCTCTTGTGCAAAAGAGGGGTTTTGCATAAAAAGGCGCCATCTACACAGCACTTTTTTGTGCAAAATCCACTTGCG
Source organism: Pelodiscus sinensis (assembly GCF_049634645.1). NCBI lineage: Eukaryota > Metazoa > Chordata > Testudines > Trionychidae > Pelodiscus > Pelodiscus sinensis. The sequence goes on along the minus strand of NC_134730.1, from coordinate 6,808,094 downwards.
CAAAAGGGAAAGGAAGAGGAAATGCAAATGAGAGTGTGACCCATGCAAATGAGCACTCCATTTGCATTTGCTCTTCTGCAAGAGGTTTGTAGTATAGATGTAGTCCTAATGTTTTTTACCCCAGTTGTACTTTTGGCCTGCACACATCCTCTGGCAATGAGTTCCACAGGTGAACTGAAGAAGTACTTCCTTATGTTTGCTTTAAACCTGCTGCCCATTGATTGCTTTGGGTGACCCTAGTTGTTATGTGCATGGGTAAATAACACTTCCCTTCTACCACACCAGCCATGATTAATAGACCTTGATCATAAGTCCCATTGGTCATCTTTTTTCTAAGCTAAACAGAGTCAGTGTTTTTAATCTCTCCTCATATGGAAACTTCCAAACCCCTAATAATTCCCCCCTTGTCTGTACTTGTTTCAGTTCTAATATACCTTCTGGAGATGCGGGCATGCCATGGATTTAAATATATTTTCTGTCTTATTTTCTATCCCTCTCTGAATGGGCCCTAACACAGTTTGCCTTTTTGACTGCTGCTGAACATTGAGCAGATGTTTAGAGAACTCTCCACAAGGCTCCAAAACCTCTTTCTTGAGTGGGGAGAGCTGATTTTATACGTGTAGTTGGGATTATTGTGACAGGTAGGCAGATCCCTTTATGCCTGGTGCTTGGCCTGCAGCTCAAGGCGAGCTCCATACTGTCAGATGGGGGCTGCATCTTGCCTGCTCCCATGGTCCCCTTGCAGCCCTCTGGCCACTCCTGACTTGCCAGGAGGCCATTTCAGATTGGGGTGGGGATGGGGGAAGCAATTTAAACGGGGATTCCACAGGATAGTTAGGCACCTGAAATCTCCAGGGTTTTTTTTGTTTTGTAAATAACTTAGAAATTAGCTGTTGATTTCACAGTAGACACACACCCTGAAATATTGCCAGCAGCAATAATTACATTATTTATAGCTAGGGAAAGCAAGAAAACTGCTGCTTGAGAACTTGTTAGTCAAAATTCAAAATTCAAACTGGGCTTGTTACAAAGGGACTTGTTGCAGGAGCTGGCAGCCTTTTCAAACCAAAGAGCCAAACTAGATCAAAATTCAGAACAAGTGGTCAACAAAGAGCCAGTATGTAAGAATACCCATTTGCATGACTGAAAATACACAACTTAATTAATTGACATGATGATTAATATTAGCATAAATGAAATGTCCTCACAGACTTTATTTAACGGGACTTCTGCTGCTGGGGGTGCAGTTTGTGGATGTGGGGATGCAAGAGGGGCTCAGGGCAGGGTGCTGGGTGTGTGGGAGGGGCAGGAGGCAGAGCAGGGTGCTGGGGATGGGAAGTAGAGAATGGGGGTGGATTACCTTACTTGGCCAGGGCTGGGCTGCCTCACCCGGGCAGTAGTAGCTGGACAATGGGCCGGGCCAGGATCACCACAGCTGAATTGTGGCCTTTCCTCCTACCCGTGCTGCAGCAAGAGGGGGGCTGCCACTGCCAACCCTTCCTGTGTGCCTATGAGTACAGTGTACTTAGATTTTCAGAAAGTATTTGATAAGGTCGCTCACCAAAGGCTTTCCTCACTAAGCTGTCATGGGATAAGATGGAAGGTCTCCTCATGGTAACTAGTTAAGATGGGAAACAAAAGGGAGGAACAAATGGTCATTTTTCAGAATGAAGCGGAGGTAACTAGTGGGGTGCCCAGGGGTATGTACTGGGACCAACCCTATTTATCATAGTCATAAATGATCTGGAAAAAGGAGTAAACTGTGAAGAGCCAACATTACAAAACTCCTGAAGGTAGTTAAGTCCAAAGCAGACAGCTACAAAGGGATCTCATAAAACTGGGTGATTGGGCAACAAAATGGCAGCTAAAATTCAAAGTTGATAAATGCAAAATAATGCACATTGGAAGACATAATCCCAACCGGATTTGTAAAATGAAGGGGTCTAAATTAGCTGTTGCTGCTCTAGAGAAAGATCTTGAAATCATTGTGGATAGTTCTTTGAAAACATTTACTGGCTGTGCAATGGCAGTCAAAAAAAAGCAAATAGAATGTTCAGAATCATTAAGAAAGGAATAAATAATAAGGCAGAAAATATCATATTGCCTCTATATAAATCCATGGTTCGCCCACATCTTGAATACTATGTGCAGATGTGGTCATTCCTTCTCAAGATATATTGGAATTGGAAAATGATTAGTGGTATGAAACAGCTTCCATATGAGGAGAAATTAATACAGTTGGGACTTTTCAGCTTGGGAAAGAGATGAATAACGACTAACGGGAATATGATAGAGGTCTGTAAAATCATGACTCCTGTGGAGAAAGTAAATAAAGAAATGCTATTTACTCCTTCTCATAACACAAGAACTAGGGATACCAAATGGAATGAATAGGCAGTAGTTTTAAAACAACCAAAGGAAGCATTTCTTCATGCAACACAGGACTGTCCTTACCCATAGGACAGAATATGCAGCTGCATAGGGCACTTGCACATTGGGACTTAATGTCCACCCATCCACCTCTTCCTATCCCTGGTTTGTGGCTCTGCTTCCTTCAGAGAGGATCAGTTAAATTAAAAGTGAAAAAGCCTGCCAAAACGAGTAGCTTTTTTAAAAAATTGCATTTGCATTAGTTATCTGGTAAAGAGGTTGATTTAAGCAATAGGTGACACACATCCCACAGTTAGTTGTTCTGCAGTGTCATATTTACAAAAACAATGCAGAGTCCTGTGGCACCTTAAAGACTAAGGCTATGTCTACATAGCATTGTTATTTTGAAATAACAGAGTCTGCATCTATACACAAGCAGTTATTTTGACATAATGTTGAAATAATGTTGAGCTGGAGGACTGTTTACTCCAACTCCTGTAACCCTCATTGTATGAGGAGTAAGGAAGTCGGGGGAAGAGTGCTCTGTCTCGAAATAACTGCTGTGTAGACAAAATAAGCTATTTTGACTTGAGCTATGCAATTAGCATAGCTCAAGTTGCGTAGCTTATTTCGAGTTTAGTCCCATTGTGTAGACGTGCCCTAAAAGATTTATTTGCGCATAAGTGTTCTTGGGCAAACACGTCTGTCATCAGATGCATCCCCTTCTGATAAATGTCATATTTAAATTCCTATAGAGCTCTTGGCTGAATGCCACCTGTCAGGGAGAAAGAATGGCTCAAGTGTGGGAATCACCCTCACATGCTCTGCAGGGAAGATCAGTGCAAAGTCTACAATTAGCTTCTCCTCAATGGCATTCTGTCTTGAGTGTTTCCTTAGCAGCCTGCCTATCCAGGGGCCTCACTGACTGTTTGGCAGGTATCCTGCTTCCGGGGTACTTTACAAAAATCCTGTCACATTTTGTGTCTTTTGCTAGCTGGTCTTCAGATTCTTTTTGGCCTGCCTAATCATACTTTTAACTTGACTTGCCAGAATTTATGCTTCTTTCCATTATCCTTAAGTATTTCACTATTGTGATTATTCATTTTATTTCCATTCAAAAAGCTCATTTTTCTGTAGTCTTCCCTTTTGGAAGTTAAATATTACCACCGTGAGCTTCTTGGTATCCTCCCCACAAAGATGTTAAATTTAAGTACTTTATGGCTGGAAAGCACCTCCCTCTTCCTTCCCCCCCCCACCCCTTCTCCCCTATTTATTTTGGGTTTGCACTTCCTAAACTCAATACTCCGGTCATCTGAAGAAGTGGGCTGTGCCCACAAAAGCTCATGATACCATCTACATGTTTTGTTAGTCTATAAAGTGCTACCAGACCATTGGTTGTTTCTTAAATTTCTTACTGGTAGTCTTATTGCAAACCCCCTTTGGTAAGGGGGTCAGGACAGGTAGTTGGGGGGCAGTTATGATAGGACAGTAGGTGTAAGAAATGTAAGTGTAGGATGAAGTGCTGGGGACTCGGGGCAGTGGTGCATGTGGATGTGGGGGAGCTCAGGGCACAAGACCAGTGTCTCAGGCAGGGTTCCCTCTAATTTTTTTCCATCCATGTGTGGAATAAATTTTGTTGTGTGCCAAGGCCTGTGCACATGTACACCACCAATAGAAACACATGCTGCTGGCTGTGAAACACTATGGGCACTCTGCTAACCAGGTGGGCAACACTTGGATCTCTCCTGGGTGGCTGCCCAAGCGCTCAGCTTACAGGGCACACTGGGCTCAGGGCAGAGGTTGGGAATGTAGGGGGTGCAGAATCAGGGCAGAGGGTTGAGAGGTGAGAGGGCCTTGGGGTGGGATGCAGGAATGAAGGCAGGTGGGGGAGCTCAGGGCAAGGGTGCAGAACATGAGGGGGGTGCAGGACTCTGCATAGGGGGTTGTGAGGTGTGAGGGGGCTCAGGAGAGGGGATTGGAGTGGAGGACTCAGGGCAGGTGGTTGGGTGGTATGGGGGGAAGGCCAGGCTCAGAGTGTGGCCACCTTTTTGCCTGGCTGTGTAGATACATCTCTGTATTAATCATAAATCTCTGTATTAATCATTTCCATAAGAGTGTGGATCATCTTCATATAATCTCTGTATTATGTTTTTAGCTTTGCATCAAGTCCATTATATAGATAGTTTGTATTAAGTCTTGGTAGAATAGTCCCTGAAACAAGCAAGGGAAAGAGAACGTCTTTGTTACCAGAATAGATCCCCCCCCCCCCTTTTGCTTAATGGATTGCCCTGTTGAGTGAATGAGGTGTGACTGGATAAGGCTGAAGGCAAGCACCTTTGGGAAGCTGCAAGGGCTGGAGAGGGGATGGAAGCCAAATCCAAAACCAGTGAGACCTGTGAAGTGGGCCCATTGAAAGAAGACTGGACATATGGAGGCCTTGAGAATCAGCAGTAAGTGCCTGCTTTGGGAAGCCCCCTCTTTGAAGGTGAATGTGGCAGCCTTGAGACAACACTCAGAAGAAGGCACCACAGATGACTAATTGCATCTGCATATGATGACTCTCACAGATTTTGCATATGCATACGATGATAGATTTGCATGAGAAGGGAGCTACTATAAATCAAAGGCATCTTGCAGGAGGACCCCAGGTTTTGTCTTGTTAACATGGGAGCATCGATCCGGATCAGCAGAAGCCCGACTCCGCCTGGTCCCCCATGTAACTTACCTGGCCAGTGCAATTAGGGGGAGCAACTACTGGTAACAACAGCAAGACAGAGTGTGCTTGTGTGTGTGAATGCATATGATGAGTGTTAATTGCTATATATATTACCAATAAATGTGGTGTTTTGCCTTATCCCCCTGAAAAGATCCCGTGTGGTACTTTAAGTACAACAGCTGCCCAAGCACCAGAGTGGTGGGGACCATGCTGCCTAGCCACCTGTATACCGGGATTGGAGCCTGGGCAGCCTAAGGTGCCGATAGCATCCAGAGGCCCCCTCCCCGCCACCCGCCAATCTCTTACCGGTGCACTGCACCCGAGTGCACTGGCTTATTTCCACCTTTGGCCAAGCCTGTCCTTCCTGTATAGGCTCTTCCTTTCCCAAAAGATTCCCCAGTTCCTAACAAACCTAAATCCCTCCTGCACCCACCAGCATCTCACCCACACTTTGAAACCCTGCAGTTCGCTTAACTGGTCCTGCGCGTGGAACTGGAGCCATTTTTAGAGAATGCAGTCGTGGAGGTGAGGCCCTGGACTTTAATATCTTATCTGGCAGGAAGATGCAGCATCCCATTCCCACCTTTTCCTTTGCCACTGGTACCTACCTGGACCACAGTAACTGGCTCCTTGATGACTTTCCGAGGTCTCTTCCAGACCTATGATTCTATGATTCCTCCCTGCACTGCGGATAAATCTGTACAGATGTATCGAAAGATGTATCTAGCAAGCAAAGTCACCATATGGCTCATCACAAACCCAACTATCGATATTTCTGATAATTGAGCTAGTCATATAAAATGGCTGTGCATTAGTTCTATCACAGCAGTTTCCTGTTTTGTATCATTCTTGTCTGTGCAGTTAGAAATATGAAGTGTGGATCTGTTTAGAATTCTAAATGTGCTGAGGGCCAGTAGTAATACTTCAGGCGTCCAATGACTCACTACTCAAACCAACGACCTGTGAATGGTCACATTTGTCTGGCAGATGAGCAGCCCATGCAAACCTACAAACGGGGGCCTGTGGGTTTGTGTGACCATACACTCAGGTAAACGCACACACATTTTGCTTTTATTTTAGGTATAAGCAAAGCTGATCACCTAGCCTGACCTGCTGAAGAGCACAGGCCAGAGGATTTAATCAGCGATTCCTGACTCAAGTACAATAACTTGCAGTTGAATTAGATCATGTATAAAATTTTCAACAGTGTCCAAGTGACCTAGGCCCAGGTCCAACGGGGAATCAGGTGCCTAGATGCCACTGGCAGCCTGTGCCCACCTGCCTTTTAGAAATGGGACATGGGCACTTTTGAACGTTACCCTACATGTGCCATACGCAGGGGCAGGCCCACCTCCCTTCTACTCAGTATATGGCCTGTCCGTACAGCTGAGTGGGGTGTGCTCCCCCAGGACCCGGCAGCCAGCTCACATTCAGCTGGCGTCTACAACCACCCAGAGAATGGCTGGTTTCCAGAGCACTGACCCCAGCACTGTAAGCCTGATCTTAGGGAACGTCTATATTAGCCCCCTAGATCGATCTAGGGAGGCTAATGAGGGCGACCGGAATTGCAAATCAGCCCAGGATTTAAATATCCCGCGCTTGATTTGCAGGTTCCTGTCCGGTCGCCATTTTAGAAATTGACTAGCCCAAAGTAACTGCCTGCGTCTACACGCGGCAGTGAAACGAGATTCCGGAGTAAAGCCCCTAAATCGAATTAGGTGGTAAACCTCATTCCACGAAGCATACCACCTCATTCGATTTAGGGCTTTATTCCGGAATCCCGTTTCACTGCTGCGTGTAGACATGGGCAGTTACTTTGGGCTAGTCAGTTTCTAAAATGGTGACCGGCCGGAAACATGCAAATCAAGCGCGGGATATTTAAATCCTGGGCCGATTTGCAATTCCGGTTGCCCTCATTAGCCTCCCTAGATTGATCTAGGGGGCTAGTGTAGACGTACCCTTAGTGTCCAACCAGCACAGCTGCATGCGCTTGGGGGCAGGGAGTGAGCAGCCCTGCCCCCTACTGACTGTGGAATGGCAGGCATGGAAACCTACCAACCCTGCTGTGCCACTGCTTCTCTGCTGGGAGATGCTGGCCAGGAGCTAGAGACTCCAGCTGGTAACTGGAGGAGGAGGGGAGCAGGAAACTGGAAAGGGGGGAAAGGAAACCCAGCAAATCTGGGTGAAGGAAAAGTGCAGAAGGCGCCGCAGGACCCAGGCTGTAATAGCCACTGAAGCAATGATGGAATTAGGAAAGATTTATACCAGGCTGCAGACCTGGCCCCTTGGCATATGAAATGGAAAAGCTGGAAAGAGGGAATCTGGTATCCTGGCACTGGGCTCTCTCAGCTGTGAGCAGTGCAGCCTCAGCACTTTGGTCCCATGTGGGGGTGGGGCGGGAAGGAAGGACTGTGCTTCTCAGCTTCCAGCCTGGAGTGCAGGCCAAACATTACGTCCAAGTTTAAAAGGAAAACAAGCGCTGCAATGTCAGCCAATTACACGAGTGACTCGCAGTCCTCAGCATCTTCCCGGCGCTGGTGTGCAGTGCAGCTATTGGCCAGGCCTGGCACCACCCATGAGGAAATATTATTGCCCCGCCTTTTACAGCTGGGAAAATGGAGGCATGTGGAGGACTAACAGGCTGCTAATCCATGCAAAACCAGGCCTGGAACCCTCGAGTTCCCATCCAAAGATCATGCTGCCCCCTAGGAAGTAAGTCCCTGTATCCCACATTTACACACTGCCTCTCTAGGCATGGGGACAGTGTCAGGGGGAGAGGGAGGGGGAGGCTGGACTACATCCCAAGTTTCTGAGCTACTGGCTACAAGCGGCTCTTTTAGCCCATGCACTAGAGCAGAGGGGGTGGGGGGAGGGAGGGAGGGTAGGACTGAGGTTCAAGGCCTCCGGCCAGATTAACTCTCCTGGGTTCCAAGGTTAGCGGATTTTGTGGGCCCCTCTAGATTCTGAGGTGGGACCAAAATGAGGGATCCAGTATGCGGGACAGGGCTGCCAGTGAGTGGGATGGGGATGGGGTGCAGAATCTGGGTGGAAAATAGGGTACAGAAACAAGCTGGGGGTAGGTGTCTGGCAAGGAGGGAGGGGTCAGGAGCAGGGTGCTGGTGGGGGTCTGGCCATGGGGCAGCGGCAGGGTGCTGGTGGGGGTCTTGCTAGGGACTAGGATACTGGTGGGGATTTGGGCAGGGGGCAGGGTGCTGGTGAGGGCCTAGGCAGAGAGCAGTATCGGGGTGCTAGGGGGGCCTGGAGAGGGGGCAGGGTGTTGGTGGGGGCCTGAGCAAGGGGAGGAGGAAGGGATAGCACAGCTGGTACCTGTGGGTCTTCAGGGACGAGGATCTCTGGACAAAGCCACTCCGGATCCTGTGCCACCATCTTAGCCCCCTCACCCCCCGACCCCAAGTACAGGCAAGGAAGGGAAGACAAGAAAGTTGGATCTGGTGCACAGCCATGGGACTTCTCCCGCCGACCATGCTGCAGGAAGGAAGAAAGGCAGGCAGTGCGGGGAAGGAAGTCCCATGGCTGTACGCCAGATCCGGCATGTCAGGAAGTGTGCCAACTGTTGTGGGAAGGGGAGGAGCAGTGTGTGCTTCCTGAGACGCTGGATCTGGCGCACAGCCATGCGACTCCCCCCCCCCCCCCCCCCCACACACACACACTACAGGAAGCTGGCGCTAGCTTCATTTTCCCAGGTGGTTGTAGCGCCAGCTTGAGCTCCTCTTTGGGGGTGAGGAGGAGTAAAGGGGGGCTGGGGACACCTTGTGATCAACTGGCAATGCCTCCACAATCAACCAGATGATTGCGATCGACTAGTTGGTGACCACGGCAGTAGAGGAACATTCATTTAGGTTCAGAGTTCCTGGGTGTGATGGGTTCCATCACAGAGGTCTCCTCTGGTGTAGGATCCTGACAGGTCTCCTGCTCCATCAGTGATGATAAACGTTTAGCTGCGTGCGTTTTTGTAGGGTCCCTCAGTATATTGTGCCAGCTCTGTGCACGTAGCTACCATTATAGACTTCACAAGAGCCCCCAAAGACCACAGACTCAGGTGACATATGAAGGCACCTGAGTCAGGTTTATTGTCAAAGTACATTAATAGTTGTCAGTAGGCAGATGGCCTCCGAGCCCCTATGTGTTTGTACCTGGGACAATGGACTCGGCTTAATCAATAGTATGAATTCACTTTTGCCCCCTAGGCCTACCAAAGAGTTAAGCTGAGATCCCCCAACCTTCATAGACAGAGATCAACAATCTATGATTCACACTGTACATATCATGTGACACAGTCATGACACGTTTGGTTCCTCCCCTTGCACTTTCCTCCAAAGCAGTTACTGCCCGTTGTTCTGCTTTCACTCTTGTTTCAAACTATTTGATCATGTCCTCAGTTGGGTGTTCCTGTGCTGTCCTGGTAGAATGGATTTACCTATTCCATGTGCATTTAGCAGTGCTAGAAGTTCTCATGCCGAGAGACCCTGACTTGCAGGCAAACATCTGCTTTTGACACAGCCTCAGAGTATAACTCTTGCTTACTTTGGTTCTGGCACCAGGCCTCTTCTTCAGGCTCTTTCTTTCTCCTACAGGAGGGAGGAGGAACAGGGTTAGAAAGCACAAAGCCCAGGGAGCTGCAGAACCCAGAAAGCAAACCTCAACAGCATCCGCTGGAGATCCACAAGTCAGTGCAGGTAAGGGGGTGCAAAACATCCTGGCCCAAAAGCTTTGAGGGCCATGAAATGAAGCAAAAAGGACAGACTACAAACCCAGCCCCAAAAGCCAACCAATCATAATGAAACATTACTCGAAAGAGACACACCCAAGATGTAATTTAAACACAAACCAAGCTAGCTGCAGGTGAATGGGTTCTGACTAATGCATCCACTTTGTGGGTGATTTATAGAAAGACAGACCTCAGAGCCAGGGTGGAGGAGAGGGAGGAAGAGAGGCTGGCATATCACTCACTAAGGGTATGTCTACACTACCCTCCTAGTTCGAACTAGGAGGGTAATGTAGGCATACCGCACTTGCAAATGAAGCCCGGGATTTGAATTTCCCGGGCTTCATTTCCACGAGGTGTACCGGTAGTTCGGAATAGGAAGCCTAGTCCGAACTACCTAGTTCGAGCCCCGTGTAGCCGCGCTGCACGGGGTTTGAACCAGCGGGGTTTTAAAAATGGCGGCTCCCCGCTTATGCAAATGAAGCCCGGGAAATTCAAATCCCGGGCTTCATTTGCAAGTGCGGTATGCCTACATTACCCCGCTAGTTCGAACTAGCGGGGTAGTGTAGACATACCCTAATTGTTTTCCAGAGACTAGTCCCAAAGGCGCTGTCTTGGTGTTAGGGAAACATTTCAGATACTAAATATCTATTTCTGGCTCCTTTCTTTTTCAAAAATAGCCTCTGTTATTGTAGGGCCTACCTGCAACGCCAGTGCAAGCTCAGGAGCAGCCCCTGTCTTCCAGAGCTGTGCTGACAGCATTGATACTACCACTGTACAAAAGATCTAGTTAGCAAATCCATGTCATAGTTGTCTCTTTCTTGATGGTAAAAAGGCAGTGTCACCCAAGGCATGTCTAGGTGATTTATTAGGAAATTATTTTGAAATAACGTATTTAGAAATAATAACTCCCAAAATGACTATTTCGAAATAGCACGTCCACACTACAGGGAAGCCTTGAAATTAGTCCAAGGCAGGCTCCCTTAGTGTAGACGCGCTAGCTTGACTTAGAGCCCCAGGGCAGCTCTGAGGAGTAATTACTTTGAATAGCTCTGGGGAGTCATTATTTTGAAATAGCAACTGTGGAGCATCCACACAGCCATTATTTTGAAATAACTATTTTGAGATAAGCCTTAATCTGCGTTATTTTGAAAAAATGGGCTAGCTGCGCCACTTGTTATTTCAAAATAACTCCTTCGCGTAGACCATGTTTAGAGCCAGAGAATTGAGAATCAGGAGATGTAGGTTCTTTTCCCAGCTCTGCCACCGATTGTTTCTTTGATGTAGGTCAAGTCACTTCATTGTAAAATGCCACAGTTTCCCCATCTGCAAACTAGTAAGGTGTGTGTGTCAGGGTTAATGCCTCCCTGTCTAAATTTCTGTGAAAACTTTCCAGAGATGCAAAGTATGAGAGCAAAAAGGATCAGAAGAAACAATTGAATCCAATCTGGATTTCACTCCAAAGTGCATCTGGCTGGGTAATTAAAGATCTAGCAGGTGAAGCGGAGCATTGGAGATGGGTCAGAGTCCCCCAATCCAAACAATGCGGCACTACCAGGCTTTGCACTGCGACACAGAGCGCATGCCTCAAAGATCACTGGCTGCCCGCAGGCCAGCCAGGACTCAGCAAACACTGCTATTATCTAACAGCCTGGCGAGTCGCACTGCAAAGGTCAGCTGACTGGCACAGCTGGCAGAAAGTCATGTACTTGCAGGCAATCTCAGAGAGCCCAGGGACAATGAGAAGGATCATCTCTTTCACCCTTAAACATGGAGCCTGCAGAGAGGAAGCACAGGGCGGCTGCTGCATGAAGCATGCAGGGGATTTAGGTCTGCAGAGCACTTGGATCAGCATTATGTTTCCTCTCAGAGCCAGGCAGGAGTGGTGGCTCCCGGTCTGTGTTAGTGTTGGCTGCTTGCTCGCTGGCAGGGGGCAAAGGTGAAAGTAAACTGGTTTGCCCTGGTGCAGGGCAATGGTAAGAGACTGGCCAGCCGAGGCAGGGCCCTGGATGCCGCCAGTGCACAGGCTCCAGCAGTACGGTTCCCAGTGCCTGGGGAGAGCAGCACAGCCACGGCCAGCCCCGATACCTGGGTGGCGCAGCTCTGATGCTTGGGCAGCCAGTTGGATCAGTCGCATCCCCAGTCCCAAGCTCCCCATTCACCACCTCCTGCTCTGAACCCTCCCACCCCACATCCCCCTGCCCTGAGCCCCTCACCCCCATCTTAACTCCTGCACTCCCACCCCCTGCCTTGAGACTCCCCCCCACACACACTCAAGCTCCCCACACACATCCAAGCCCCTTCCCTGAGCCTCCTGCACTTCCACCCCCTACCCTGAGTCCCCACCCCCGCCCCCTGCCCTGAGCAGCCTGCACCCCTAACCTCCCCCCACCCTGACTCTGGTGCTCCTCACACATTCCCAGCCAGCACCCTGACTGAGGATTTAATCTCACTGAACCCTGTGGAACTAGAAGTGCGAGGCACAGGCCACTTCGATTCCCCAATAGAGTCTGAGTGTCGTGCAATCCGTTACTGTGCCAAGCCTCTAGCCATAAAGCAACTGCCAGGATATCCGGCTCCCTCTCAGCCCGGCTACACACTGCAACACTGCAAGAACACGCGCAAACAAACTCTTGCTGGCAAGTATTAGAGTAAGCTCACAGGAAACAAGCCAACAATGTCTACAGCTCCCCTGCCTGGAGAGAACTGGTAAGACTTCACAACATATTCATAATCCTATTCAACATATTCATAAATGATCTGGAGAAAGGGGTAAACAGTGAGGTGGGAAAGTTTGTGGATGATACTAAACGGCTCAAGGTAGTTAAGATCAAAGCAGGCTGTGAAGAACTTCAGAAAGATCTCACCAAACTAAGTGACTGGGCAACAAAATGGGAAATGAAATTTAATGTGGATAAATGTAAAGTAATGCACATTGGGAAAAATAACCCCAATTATACATATAATATGATGGGGGCTAATTTAGCTACAACAAATCAGGAAAGAGACCTTGGAGTCATCGTGGATAGTTCTCTGAAGACATCCACGCAGTGTTCAGATGCAGTCAAAAAAGCAAACAAGATGTTAGGAATCATTAAAAAAGGGATAGAGAATAAGACGGAGAATATCTTATTGCCCTTATATAAATCCATGGTATGCCCACTGCTGGAATACCGTGTACAGATGTGGTCTCCTCATCTCAAAAAAGATATACTGGCATTAGAAAAGGTTCAGAGAAGGGCAACTAAAATGATTAGGGGTTTGGAACGGGTCCCATATGAGGAGAGATTAAAGAGACTGGGACTTTTCAGCTTGGAAAAGAGGAGACTAAGGGGGGATATTATAAAGGTCTATAAAATCAGGAGTGGTGTGGAGAAAGTGAATAAGGAAAAGTTATTGACTTGTTTCCATAATATAAGAACTAGGGGGCACCAAATGAAACTAATGGGCAGCAGGTTTTAAACAAATAAATGGAAGTTCTTCTTTATACAGCGCATTGTCAACCTGTGGAACTCCTTGCCTGAGGAGGTGGTGAAGGCTAGGACTATAAGAGGGTTTAAAAGAGAACTAGATAAATTCATGGAGGTTAAGTCCATAAATGGCTATTAGCCAGGATGGGTAAGGAATGGTGTCCCTAGCCTCTGTGGCTACCTCTACACTGCAGGCTTTTTTCACAAGAATGGCTTGTTCTTGCGCAAAAGCTTGCAGAGCGTCTACACTGCACATGTGTTCTTGCGCAAGTAAATTTACAGTACAGCTTCGGAAAACAGGGCTTCTTCCAGAAGAGTTATTCCTCTCCCCATGAGGAATAAGCCCTCTTGCACAAGAGCACTTCCACAAGAAGGTAGTGTAGACAGGCAACATGAATTTCTTGTGCAAGAAAGCCCTATGGCTAAAATTGGCTTTCTTGCACAAGAGAGCGTCCACGCTGCCATGGACACTCTTGCGGAAAGCACATCTCTTCTGCAAAAGCACATGGCAGTGTGGACGCGCTCTTGTGGAAGACCTTTTGCACAAGAACTCTTGCTCAAAACAGTTCTTGCGCAAGAAGCCTGCAGTGTAGACGTAGCCTGTTTGTCAGAGGATGGAGATGGATGGCGGGAGAGAGATCGGCTTGATCATTACCTGTTCGATTCACTCCCTATGGGACACCTGGCGTTGGCCACTGTTGGCAGACAGGGTACTGGGCTGGATTGTCCTTTGGTCTGACCCAGTCTGGCCATTCTTATGTTCTTATGTTCACACACAAAAAACAAACGTGGCCTTTTGTAGACTTCCTAGAATTTTAAGGACACTTTTTCAGCAGGTCTCAGCCAGGGCATCCAATGCCCTGCTTACAAAATTGCACACACAAAAGTTTGCACTCACAACATTCGCATACAAGTGTTTTGCATGCTTCAACAGGTGTGTGGCCCTGTGAGTCAGGAGGTGATGCAAAAAAATGGCAAGTCCAGTTAGAGGGTTGTGGCTGAAAATGTGGCCCTATTGATTTATGATAATCAGTTTAGCTAATAGAAGCTCATTTGTGTCTACAATGGTTCTTATTTACATTGGAAATGCCCTTGTTTCACAGTGGGAGATCCAAGGCTGAGTGAGAGGATGTGTCTACACTGCACCTGTAGCTCGAAATAAGCTACACAATTTGAGCTGTGCAAATGGAGTAGCTTATTTCGAGTGTATTTCAAAATAGCTTATTTTCAAATTTGGCGCTGTCTACGTAGCACTTTTCTCGAAATAAAGCGCTATTCCAAAATGTCCATTAATCCTCGTGAAACGGGGTTTACAGGGACATTGGAATAGTGACTTTGGAAAGCTATTACGAAATAATGGGCATCCTGTCAAGACATGGAATAGCTATTTCAGGAGTATCCCGAAATAGCACTGCAGTGTAGAATTGCCTGGAGAGACAGCGTGACGATGTGTGTGAATCGTAGCATCATAGAACACTAGAACTGGAAGGGAACCTGGAGTTCAGGCCCTGCCCTCACAGCACGACCAAGCACCATCTAGATCATGAGTGGGCAAAAGGGCCTCTGCAGGCCGGATCCGGCCAGCCAAGTGAGCTGATCCAGACCACGGTGGCCCTACTGCTCCCCCTGGCCCCAAGCTAACCAGGGCCTGGGGACACAGGGAATCATGCAAAATCTCTTCCCGCCCTGCCCCTGCCCTGCAAGGAGTGTGCAGCACTCCTAAGAGCCGTGTGCTCCTGGCAGGGCGGGAGGAGACTTCATGCGCGCCTCTCGCCCCCAAGCCCTGATTGCCCTGGGGGCAGGGTGGGAAGTGCACAAAGTCTCTCCCTTCCTGCGAGGGGTGCAGCGCGTCCAAGCAGTGAACGCTCCTTGCAGGATGGGGACAGGGAGGGAGACTTCATGTATTTCCCCCCTCCTGTCCCCAGGCCAATCAGGGCTTGGGGGCGGGAAGAATGCAGGAAGTCTCCTCCCACCCTGCACGGGGCTCAGCGCTTAATGTCAATCACCAGCTGCTGCTCTGCTGGCAGTTGCTGGCAGGTTCCCTTGCAGGCAGGGGCAGGAGAGCAAAAAATGTCACTGGCTTTGCCTCCCCAGGCTCTGATTGACCTGGGGGCAACAGGGGGGAGCACACAAAGTCTCCTCCCACTGTCCGGGGCACTGGTACCTAGAGAGAACTGCCAGCTGTTCAGAACAGCAGGTGGTTCTCTGGGGGGGGGCGGGGCAAAGACTTTGTGTGCCTCTCTCTGTGGGTAGGGAAGCACAGAAGTGTCCTGGCCCCGCCCTTTATGCCTGAGCCCCGAGGCTTCCTCAAAAATTTCTGAAGTGGTCCCCAGTCAAAAATTATTGCCCACCTCTGATTTAGATCATTCTTGATACATGTGTATCTAACCTGCTCTTAAGTATCTCCGGTGATGGAGATTCCACAGTCTCCTTAGGCAATTTATTCCAGCGTCTAACTGTCAGGCATCACCCTGATTTTCCTGATGTCCAACTTAAACCTCCCTTGCTGCACTTTATGCCCATTGCTTCTTAGCCTTTCATCAGAGGCCAAGGAGAACAAATTTTCTCCCTCCTTCTTGTAATACCCTTTTAGATACTTGAAAACCACTATTATGTTCCCTCTCAGTCTTCTCTTTTCTAAACTAAACAAACCGAATTTTTTCAGTCTTCCCTCATAGCTCATGTTTTCTAGACCGTTAGTCATTTTTGTTGCACTTCTCTGGATCTTAACCAATTTCTCCACATCTTTCTTGAAATGTGGTGCCCAGAACTAGACACAATACTCCAACTAAGGCTTAGTCGGTGCAGAGCAGAGCAGAAGAATGACTTCTCGTGTCTTGCTCACAATACTCCTGTTAATGCATCCCAGAATCATGTTTGCTTTTTTTGCAACAGTGTCACCCCGTTGACTCATATTTAGCTTGTGGTCCACTATAACCCCTAGATCCCTTTCTGCCATACTCCTTTCTAGACAGTCGCTTCCCATTCTGTACGTGTGAAACGGATTGTTCCTTCCTAAGTGGAGTATTTTGCATTTGTCCTTATTAAACTTCATCCCATTTACCTCAGACCTTTTCTCTAATTTGTCCAGATCATTTTGAATTATGACCCTATCTTCCAAGCAGTCGCAACCCCTCCCAGCGTGGTAGCATCTGCAAACTTAATAATTGTACTTTCTATGCCAATATCTAAATTGTTGATGAAGATATTGAACAGAATCAGTCCCAAAACAGACTCCTGAGGAACCCCACTTGTTATGCCTTTCCAGCATGATTGTGAACCATTATTAATTATTCTCTGAGAACGGTTATCCAGCCAGTTATACTGTAGCCTTATATTAGTACTAGCCTTACAGTTAAAGAAATATTCAAAAATAACTATTTACATGTAGTCCATCAATTTCAGGGCAACAGAAATGTCAATGAATATTTCCAAGTTTTTTCAAAACCATGATACCCTTTTCTCTGGGCTTTCATTCGTCCTTATCCCTGACATCAGAGGATTTCATGCCACCTGGCCAGTTGCAAGTGAGGGAACCCAGACCCATCTTCTAGGCTGGGTTCCTGAGTAGCAACTCTAGAACAAGCTACTGAAGTCGGCTCTGTCCATCACTACTCTGTTTCCCTGAACTCCACCTACCCTGTGCCTTCCCACCCAACCTCTTCCCGGGCTCTTCGTAACAATCAGCATCTCTCAGGGCTTCTCCCCAGAGTTCCGGCTCCTGCACTTGTGTCCAGGTCAGTTGCTGCTCCACTCCTGTCTCTTCCAGATGCCCCCTGGGGAGTGAAGAAGTGGAGGTAACTGCCGAGTTCTCCCTTCTGCCTGCTAGCACCTCTCAGGCTTTCTCCTGAGTGCCTCTTGGACTTCGCTGCTTCCTGCTTTCTCCTCCTCCACCTCGTCCCAGGCTTCACTGAGCCTCCATCCTGGGCTTCCTGCTGGCTCAGGACCCCTCAGTTCTGGCTCCAGAGTATGAATTCCCAGCCACCTTTCTCCTGAGTTTCCTTGTTGGCCTTCTTATGCTTCCCAGTGCTCTTGCCTTTATGATGACCCAGCTGGCCTTGACCTCCATTTAGACCTACTACCCCTCCAGATGCCCCCCAATGACTTGATTGGTCTCAGGCGCCTATTAACCCATTGCTAACCAGGGTGGGGTTTATCCACTCCTTCCCACTGCCCTCACTCAGGGGCAAACACTCGGGATTTACAAACACCCCTGTGTCCCAGCTGCAAGTCTGCCTGGAGATGAAAGCTAATGTGATAGCCATGGACACCGAGCTTTAATGATTAAAAATGAATCATTTTATGTTAGAGTTTGGTGCAGTCCCAGGCACCTCTCAAAGCAGCTGTCAGCACTAGAACGACTGGGACCCTTAATGCCAGTGGTGGAGAGACAGAAAGAACCTGTCCCTAAACAGAAAGGGAAACTGACCCAGTTTACACCTAAGTTTGAATAAAGACTCTAATTATCTTACCCATTACAAAGATAGCTTCCCCAATTATTACCTCTAATATCATTAGCTCACAGACATTTACCTCCCCCCCCCCCATCTCCCCTCTGTTCTGAAATTTGATTTGTCCTTTTCATATGTGTTCATTTTTTAAAATTGTATCCTTTGGTGTATATGGCTGTGACAATTTTCTTCCACTATTTGATCTGAGGAAGTGGGTCTGGCCCACGAAAGCTCATCACCTAATAAACCATCTTGTTAGTCTTTAAAGTGCTACATAGTCCTGTATTTTGTTTCAGTTTCATGGAGAATTCCAAAAAGGGAAGCAGACATAAAATGTCAATTATAAAATTCTTTCAGTTGTAGATTTAAGGGCTCAGTAATGCAGACGAGGAGACTGATTTTTAAACCTGACATTGCCCCTTTAAACACAGACATGTCACTGTGCCAGAACGAGTGCCCCGCACTAGCACTTGGGTCGGAGACTGAACACAGGAACTGCCAGACTGGATCAGACCATGCTCCATCTATTTCAGCATCTTCTCTCGAACTGCAGCTGATGCTTCATAGGACGCTGTAATACCCATAACAACAGCAGATGTGGGGCCATCTGCCCCTTATGTAGCTCTCGTCCTGGCCTCTAATAATTAGACTTTAACGAACAGCCCCTTCGTTAGGAATACTGCTGCACTGATCTCCCACATCAGCCTTCCTGGCTGAACCCTGCTGTGCTTCCCATCCAAAGCCCCGTGAACATGCCTCAGATGCTCCCAGGCTTCTTTTTAATGTAACACAAGGGGAAAGGAATGTGGCCATTTCCCTCCCCATCCCCCATCCTGCTTTTGGCTATCACAGCCAGCCACGCTGCCAACTTTTGATACACCCCAAACATATATTTAGTCAGCAGCAATTTGTCTTGCACTGTCATGTGGGTTCCAGACACAGGGATCACTTATCCCGCCAGGCGTCCAGCAGTCTCTGGGTAAACCTGTAATTTCAGAGGCTTGACTCAGTGCGCCAAGGTCGAGAGCGCCTCACGTGCTGGGGTGGGCATGTGGAGCACGGCCGCCCGAGGAGGGCAGCTCTGGGCGAGGATCCCAAGTCGCGAGGCCTGCCTTTGTGGCACGCCGACTGCTTCTGCAGGCACCTGAGATCTGGGGCAAGTGTCAATCTTCTCCTCATTCCTGGAGGGACTCCAAAGGCTTCGGGTGCAAGGGAAGAAGGAGAGCTCCCCTGGCAGCCCTCCAAACGGAGAAACAGCCAGGAGGCCGGACTAACACATCTATTAGGGCATTGAAGCATTAACTGATCCACTGCACAGCAAACTGGAGCACCCTGTGGCTGGAGACGGGGGGCTGAGGAGGGGTCAGTATTATTGCCGTGCTCTGGGAAAGGGGAGAATCCACCTTAGGAGTAAGGGGGGGGGACCAAATCAGACTGTTTTCATGCCCCATTTACAAGGAGGGCTCCCATTCTAAGGGGATAAAGGCTCCCAGCTACCACTAAAGCCCCTGGCTCAGATTCTCCCAGGCCCTTTGGGCTACTCAGCTGCTGACTGGTTCTAGCCATAACTGGTCAACAGACAATTACCCGAGCAAGGGGGGATTTTTAGCTGGTTCCTGAGCACAGTGTACCAATGGGGCAGAGCAGAGAATCTCAGGACCCCTCCGTATAAGCTAGAGCAGTTCCTAGATCACAAGGGCTCTGTGTCTCTGTCAGCGAGGTGGGTGATTTTATGAAGAGCTAGTTAAACCAGTGCAGCTCCTAGGCTGTGTCTACACTGGGCCACTTATTCCGGAAAATCAGCCGCTTTTCAGGAATAAGCTGTGAGCTGTCTACACTGGCCCTTGAATTTCCGGAAAAGCAACGATGCTCTACTGTACAAAATCAGCCGCTATTCCGGAAAAACTATTCTGCTCCCGCTCGGGCATAAGTCCTTATTCCGGAACACTGTTCCAGAAAAGGGCCAGTGTAGACAGCCCAGTAGTCTTTTCCGGAAAAAAGCCCTGATCGCGAAAATGACGATCGAGGCTGTTTTCCGGAAAAGCGCGTCTACATTGGCCACAGACGCTTTTCCGGAAAAAGGGCTTTTCCGGAAAAGCAGCCTGCCAATGTAGACGCTCCTTTTCCGGAAATACTTATAATGAAAACTATTCTGTTTTAAGCATTTCCGGAAATTCATGCCAGTGTAGACACAGCCCTAGTGTGGATGCACTTAACTGGTGGAAAGGTGGTTTTGCCTGGCCCTGGTATAGAAATAGCCAACCAGGCCTGGCTGGAGGTAGCAAGGCTGGGTGATGAGCTCTACAGGCTCCCCATGGTATTTTCAGAACAAGCCTTCAGAAGCACATGGGGAGGCCCATGCAAAAATCTCCTGGCTGGTGGGTCCCGCTCAGGAGGAAGCAGAAGTGCCCAGCTGGTCCGCATGCCCAGGGATGAGGGAAGAGGTGAGGATGAGCAAACTGGCTTAGGAGACCCAAGATCCCGTTCCCCAGCATTGGCCTCTCTTCAGAACTGGACTGGACCAGACCTGGCTGAGATGTTCAGGCACAGGGTTTCTTCTCGGCTGATTTCTGGCTGGGATGCAAGGTGGAGAGCAGCCAGGTATCCCGAGAAAGGCTGGATGAATTCCCAGCCAAGACAGGGAACCTGGAGAGGTTCTGTTCTGTTCCATGTGGCTGTTGGCCAGTAGCAAGGTGATTTCAGGAGTGCAGGCCTGTGATGTGTCTATTCAGGCTGGAACACCGAAGCCATTTGTGCTTGGCCAGTGGCCCTGAGAACAGACTCCTCAGGGTCCCACAGAGCAGAGGAGGAATCCCACAGGCAGGGAACACAGCTCCCGCACAGATCAGGCCTGTGCCAGGCATGCTGGGGAGATGGATGAGATAAGCGGCGCTGCCTGGCACTTCACCTGCAGGAATGGGGCAGGAGGCTGGAATGTAATAAAACCTCCCTCACTGCCCATAAATCGCCTCTGAAAGCAGGTGATCTGGAAGCTGTTGAGACAGGCCCGGCTCTCCTTGAATCAAAGCCAGAGCCACAAGTGGATGGGGGAGTGCTCCCCTTCCTTCCCATGGGGGCCCTCGCATTCCTTCCCTGCAGCACACTTCATCAGCTGGCAAAAGCTAATGGGACACTGTAAAAAATCCCCCACTGTAAAAAAACCCACACGGTGGAGTGGAGGGGAGCGAGCAGGGCACCAGCAGCAACGCCTGCCCTGTGCTAGGGGGAAGGCGAGCAGCAATGACAGTTCCAGCCTTGCAGCAGGGGGCAGGTAGGGCTCCGGCAAGTGGCTTGGGCCAGCCCCACGCAGTGTGCCTAAGGACGCAGAGTTAAAAGTAGATAGGAGCTGCCCTTCCTCTCCCTGCATTGGGCAGCCGCACCTCCCTTCCCTGGCTTGTTTAAGCAGCCCTCCTAGGCCAGCATGGGCAATTCCCCGATCACCCTCCCCGGCCCAGGGTAGAGACTCCAGCAAAGCCTGAACAAGGAAACCTCCTGAGTCAGGGACAGTAGCAGTTCCTAACTGTGTCTCATCATCCAGTTGAGTAGGCCATTAAGGGCTGCTCCTGCTCCCTTTGAAGTCAGTGGAAGTGTAAAGGGGGAGCAAGGGAAAGGGAGAAAGGAAAATTTCATTTCATTTCATTCTGTCTAAAAACAGGTTCTCCTGGAAAAAGCAGCTCCCTCAGTGGCATGAGGAGAGAAAATGCTGAGGAGACATCGCCCCCTTGTGTCCTGCATTGGGATTCGCAACAAATTCTTCATAAGCTCAAATATTTTTTGGAATCAGACTTAGAATCATAGAATCACAGGGCTGGAAGAGACCGCAGAAGTCATCGAGTCCAGCCCCCTGCCCAAAGCAGGACCAACTGCAATTAAATCATTCCAGCCAGGGCTTGGTCAAGCCAGTATTTAAATATCTCTAGGGATGGAGATTCCACCACCTCCCTAGGGAACCCATCCCAGCGCTTCACCACCCTCCTAGTGAAATAATTTTTCCTAATATCCAACCTAGACCTCCCCCACTGTAACTTGAGACCATTGCTCCTTGTTCTACCACCTGTCACTGACTTCTTCGCAAAGACTGCACAGACAGTTGCCATTTGATCTATGTGATATTCCATGCACTGGGGATCGTGTCTGAAAACTTGGAGCCCTCCTCTGCAAACAAGAGAAGAGACAGAAACATCTGGGCTGCGTCTAGACTGGCATGATTTTCTGCAAATGCTTTTAACGGAAAAGTTTTTCCGTTAAAAGCATTTGCAGAAAAGAGCGTCTAGATTGGCACAGATGCTTTTGCACAAAAGTACTTTTTGCGGAAAAGCGTCCTTGCCAATCTAGATGCAGTTTTGCGCAAGAAAGCCCCGATCGCCATTTTCGCCATCGGGGCTTTTTTGCGCAAAACAGTTTTTACCTGTCTACACTGGCCCTCTTGCGCAAAAGCATTTGCGCAAGAGGGCTTACCCCTGAGCGGGAGCATTATAATATTTGCGCAAGAACACTGACAAACTTACATTAGATCGTCAGTGTTCTTGTGCAATTTCAAGCGGCCAGTGTAGACAGCTGGCAAGTTTTTCCACAAAAGCAGCAGCTTTTGCGGAAAAACTTGCCAGTCTAGACGCAGCTCTGGACAACTGAGGAGATGGAAGAAGGCCAGGGATGCTTCTTTCTTCTGATTATTGAAATTATCAGTGTTGCTGCCCTCTGAGGGGCAAATCCAGAATGTCACTAGCAGCAAAGCTTCACTGCTGGATTTAGAGAATACAAACAATAGCAAATAAGATACTAGGCTACGTTTACACTGCCCCCATTTTACACAAAAAACCCACAAATGAGAGGAAGCATGGAATATTGCCATGCCTCATTTGCATAATTAATGAGGCTCTGTTTTTGCGCAAGAGGCTTTTGGGCAAAAGCCATTCTTCCTGAAAAAGTTGCGGGGGAAGCCTCACGCTGGCTGGGACGCACAGCGGGCAGATGAACCTGGACCTGCCCCAGTTGGGGAACATGCACCCCTCCCCTGGCTGTGCCCACTGGAGCTGCAGTGGCCATGGAGAGGAGCTTCTCGCTTGGCTCCAAGCTGCTGTATTGAGGGAGGGCTGGGGTTGTCCCAGGGCTGGCCTTACCATGAGGCGAACTGAGGCGGCCGTCTCAGGTGCCAGACTGTGTGTGTGGTGGGAGGGGGGGGGACTCCACTAGGACCCAGAGTTTAGAAAATTGTGTCTGCTGCTGGTGCAGATGTAGGCAGCAGAGCAGTCCCATGAGAGGAGAAGAACAGGAAGATGGCAGAATTGAGACCTTTCGAAGTTTTGGCCCAAGCGAGGAGGCACGGGAGTGTCATTCGAGTTCCCCGCCTCAGGTGCCAAAATGTTGTGGGCTGGTCCTGGGTTGTCCTCTCTGCCTGGAGCACACTGCACATTGAACCCCTCATCCCCAGCTCCTCCCCAAGCAATGATTTAAATGAAGCACGAACTTTTACATTTTGTTTTCAAAAAAACAAAAATGAATTGAGTTAAGGACCGGAGCAATGACCAGTAAATCTCTGCGTTCTAGATCATAAGAAAAAGGCAGGCCTGGCATGAAAATTAGCTGCTGCATATTTTTGCCTTGCCTGTATTTGTGCACGTCTGGGTTCCGGTATCCTTCTTTACCAAACAGCCTAGAGATTTCCATCCGCTCACTTGGATTCTGGAGCTGGACCTGTTGTCATGGATCCCTGCGATTGGGCAGCACTAGTGGGGGGCAACGTGCAGGGCTCCACGTGCAAAGAGGCTTTTGAACATTCCCAACATTGGAGTTCGCCTGCCACTAAGTAGCAGCAGCCTGTTTAATGCAGCAATAGCTTGTATTCCTTGTGTTGGGAATAGCTCAGCTTTCTCCGGGGCTGCCTCAAAGATGGATAGGTCAGAACCTGATCCTGACTTCTCCACAGTTCAGAGCTGGGGTTTTGGTCCAGCTCATTGTAAAGATGGGGACCCACGGCGGAGTTTCCAGGATCCAGATGCTGATTGAATTCCCCAGATGTCAGGAGGTGGGTTTGAAGCGAGTTTTCGCTCTCAGGTACATTGAATGGCTTCCACTGTCAATTGTGGCATCTCCCCTCCACCACAACATTCATTGTAAATGTGAGCAGAGAGGAGCGGAAGCAGGGAATGGACAGGAGTAGGTGTGCCTGGCCCTGGGTAGAGATGGAGGAAGTTTACTCCCATTTGACACCTACTCTCCATTGGAGGGAGTGGTAGTACAAGATGCAGGGACAGTGGAGAACCAGGCCTGCTCACACAGCCTTCCATACATTACACTTGGCTTTAGCAAATCCTCAACAGCAAGCACCTCTCGCGCGTGTCTCTGCAACAGTCAGTTCAGTTCTATGTCTTGCTCTAGGTGTAAACCAGGCTCATGAGTTGGAGCATGATGTTAATCTGCCACCCTGCTCCCGGTTCAGTCACGAGCTATTAGCACTGACTGCAGCCTTGCTCTTTGGGAACAGTGTTGTGAGTGGAATTTTCCAGCCACTTGAAGATGGTAGAGCTCTCGATCTTCTTGGGAAGCTGTTTTCCACAGCGGATCCAAGTCTCAGCAAGTGTCTACCTCTTGCTTTCTTGAAGCAAAATGCAGGACAATGTAGCACTTTAAAGACTAACAAGATGGTTTATTAGATGATGAGCTTTCGTGGGCCAGACCCACTTCCTCAGATCAAATAATGGAAGAAAACAGTCACAACCATATATACCAAAGGATACAATTTAAAAAAAATGAACACACATGAAAAGGACAAATCACATTACAGAACAGAAGGGGGATGTGGGGGGGGGGGGGAAGGAAGGTGAATGCCAGTGAGTTAATGATATTAGAGGTGGGGAAGGGGAAATGTCTGTGAGTTAATAGTATTAGAGGTGATAATTGGGGAAGCTATCTTTGTAATGTGTAAGATAGTTGGGGTCTTTATTAAGTCCGGTGCGGAGGGTGTCGAATTTTAGCATGAATGCCAGTTCAGAGGATTCCCTTTCAAGTGCACATTTGAATGTCTTCTGAAGTAGGATGCAGGTTAGCAGGTCATTAAGACTGTGTACAGCTAGTTCGAATTAGGAAGCCTAATCCGAACTAGCTACTTCGTGCCGCGTGTAGCCGCGCGGCACGGGGTTCGAACTAGCCGGGATTTAAAAATGGCGGCGCCCGGCTTATGCAAATGAAGCCTGGGAAATTCAAATCCCGGGCTTCATTTGCAAGTGCGGTATGCCTACATTACCCTCCTAGTTCGAATTAGGAGGGTAGTGTAGACATACCCCCAGAGATTTACTGCTTTCCTCACTTTCTGGGAAAGAGACCAGTAATGGTATTGAGATCAGGTTGGAGCAGATCTTGTATTGAAATGTAGGATGATAGATATGACCCCTCAGACTGGGGTGCCTTGAAAAGATGGACTATCTAAACCAGGTCCAAAGAGAAAGACCCTGTGGGATTTCTTCTGAACACTCAGGCTGGTCTACACTGGCATGAATTTCCGGAAATGCTTAAAACGGAATACTATTCTGTTTTCAGTTTTTCCGGAAAAGGAGCGTCTACATTGGCAGGCTGCTGTTCCGGAAAAGCCCTTTTTCCGGAAAAGCGTCCATGGGCAATGTAGATGCGCTTTTCCGGAAAAGAGCCCCGATCACCATTTTCGCGATCAGGGCTTTTTTCCGGAAAAGACTACTGGGCTGTCTACACTGGCCTTTTCCGGAACAGTGTTCCGGAATAAAGACTTATGCCCGAGCGGGAGCAGAATAGTTTTTCCGGAATAGCGGCTGATTTTGTACAGTAGAGCATCGTTGCTTTTCTGGAAATTCAAGGGCCAGTGTAGACAGCTCGCAGCTTATTCCAGAAAAGCGGCTGATTTTCCGGAATAAGTGGCCCAGTGTAGACGCAGCCTCCGGGTATGTCTACACTGCCACCCTAGTTCGAACTAGGGTAGCTAACGTAGGCATTCGAACTTGCAAATGACACCCGAGATTTAAATATCCCAGGCTTCATTTGCATGTTCCCGGGTGCCACCATTTTTAAATGCTCCATAGTTTGAACTACCTGCCCGTGGCTACACGCGGCACGGACTAGGTGGTTCGAATTAAAGCTCCTAATTCCAACAACTGTTATTCCTCCTGCAAGGAGATTTAATGGTACTTCAAATTAGGAGATTTAATTTGAATTACCTAGTCCGTGCCGCATGTAGCCGTGGGCAGGTAGTTCAAACTACAGGGCATTTAAAAATGGCGGCACCCGAGAACATGCAAATGAAGCCCGGGATATTTAAATCCTGGGCTTCATTTGCAAGTTTGAATGCCTACGTTAGCCACCCTAGTTCAAACTAGGGAGGTAGTGTAGACATACCCTCAGGAAGTCCATCTCTTTCAGAAAGCTAAATGCTGGCCCATCAGAACAGACATCTACATGCAGGGGCAGATGGCTGTTTTGCGGGGCCCCGGGCAGCATAACTCCGTGGGGCCCCCCTTTGTCACGGCGCATGCGCGGGGCTTTTTTAAGCGCGGGGCCCGGGATGGCCGCCCCGTTCACCCTGCCCTATATCCGCCCCTGTCTACATGCATCTAGTTGTTAAGGACAATAATCTGAGGGAATCTTAGACAACCTGACCGTGATATCTGTGGTAGCCTTGAAGTACATTCACCAGCAGAACCATCCCTTTTATCCAGCCCCCCAAAATTGCCAGATCTCTGATTAAAGTCTTCTCTACACTTGCATGAGGCGAAGGAAGAACATGTCACAGTTATGCCACTACGACTTCTTTGGCAGGATGTTACTGGGACATTGTGAGAATCACCTAGCCAGCCTTGCCAGCTGGGGCCTGCAGCTTCACTTTGCCAGAAACACATGCCTGTTCTGGGTGATACTTCATGATAAAATCTTGATGAACGTTGGCATTTTTCACCACAGACCCCAGCAAAATCCCAAGCAGAAGGGATCCAATGAGCATTTCCATCCTAGTGCCTGGAGTATTTTTCAATAGAAGACACGGAGATTAGCCAAGGAAATGTAATGAAAGCTTATTCGATCATCTCCTCTAAGGAAAATCATCCTAATAGAGAGCTTTGAATCTGTTCCTTTGTCTACCCAGTCCTTCCTTCCACGCACACTATACAAGAAAAGGCAAAAAATGAACACAAAAATGTGCATTGAAATCAGTGGAGCCCAATAAGGCCCATAGAAAACTTCTGTTCCCCGACTGACACGTGCTCACTGAGCAAACTACGGCTACGTCTAGACTGCACGCCTTTTTTGACAGAGGTTTTGTCGACAATATCTTTCGAAAAAGCCTCTGTCGAAAAAGAGCATCCAGCCTGCCAGACACTCTGTCGAAAAAAGAAGGCACCTGGAAGTCCTTCTGGCAGGGAATGGGGGCAGCCTTTATTTCCAGGTGCTGCAGCCTGCCCTTTGCAGAGACGTGTGTTTAAAGGGATCCCCTTGGACAGCCGTTGCTCTGCTCCTGCTTCTGGCTTGCCTACCTCCTAGAGGGAAAGCAAAGCTGCTGCAGTGCTTGCTCTGGTTGCCCTGCTTCCTCAGGCACCACAGCAGTTTATTTTCTGGGTTTTTTCCCCCTGCTTTTCACTCTTTTTGGCCCTGGAGCCTGAGCTGCCCCGGGCAGGCGATGGCCCCATGCTGCCATACTGCAGCTTCTGCTGCATCTGCATGACTCTGTCATGAAGCTCCTGCCCCATATGGACCCGGACTGCACCGAGGAGACCCCCCTCCGGGATGCAGGAGCTCTGTCCTTGCCCCCAAACTTTTTTGGGGACAGGCAGATTTGGAGGCACGAGACGAGTTCAGACTGGTGGGACCGGCTCGTCATGCAGCTCTGGGATGACAAACACTGGCTCCACAACTTCCGGATGCGGAAGGCCACATTCCTGGAGCTGTGTGCCTGGCTCGCCCCTGCTCTAGAACACCAGAACACCCACCTGCAGCCTGCCATCCCCCTGCAGAAGTGGGTCACAATCGCCCTGTGGAAGCTGGCCACCCCCAACAGCTACCGCTCCGTCGGACACCACTTTGGAATGGGGAGGTCTACCAGCGGGGACGTCTTGATGGAGGTAAGTCACTTTTGGGGGACAGGCCCTGCTGAGTGTGGGGGTTGAGAAAGGGGGACTGCCAGGCAAGGGCAAGAGGGAGTGGGGGATGGAGCAGCACTTGGAGGCTGCTCCTTGGCCACCCCTGCACTGATGCAGGGGAAGGGGACGTCCTGACAAGAGGAGGGGTGGGTTGCGGCGGGGAGGGTTCTCTTCCCAAGCGCTTAGGTAACCTGTCTAACTCCCTGGTTTCTGTCTGTCTATTTGTCTTGTGCTGCAGGTGGTGAGGGCCATCAATGCGGAGCTGCTGAGGAGGCTCGTCCGTCTCGGGGACCTGGACAACATAATCACCAGGTTTGCTGCCCTTGGCTTCCCGAACTGCGGAGGAGCCCTCGATGGGACACACATCGCAATCCGCGCACCACCCCATCGAGCAGCCCAGTTTATAACCAGGAAGGGTACTATTCCATGGTGCTGCAGGCCCTCGCCAATCAC
Organism: Pelodiscus sinensis; assembly: GCF_049634645.1. Classification (NCBI taxonomy): domain Eukaryota; kingdom Metazoa; phylum Chordata; order Testudines; family Trionychidae; genus Pelodiscus; species Pelodiscus sinensis. The sequence goes on along the minus strand of NC_134730.1, from coordinate 6,779,814 downwards.
TGGGGACACTTTACGGACATTTGTGTCGGGTGGTTGGAGCAGGCACATGATGCCGCATATTCCCTAACTCCTACCTGTACCTCAGGTTGCAGGCAGGAACATTTTTCCCCCAGTGGCACCTTGCGCTCGGGGACGTGCAGATGCCGGTGTGCATAGCGGCCGACGTGGCCTACCCCCTGATGCCGTGGCTCAGGAAGCCCTACACCGGCCACCTGGATGCGAGCAAGGAGCTTTTCAACACATATATTAGCCAGGCTCGCATCCAGGTGCAATGCACCTTCTGCCGGCTGAAAGGGAGGTTCCGTTGCCTCCTCACACACCTGGGCTGTGTCTAGACTGCATCCCTTTTCTGTAAAAGGGATGCAAATTAGACACATCGCAATTGCAAATGAAGCAGAGATTTAAATCCCCCCCGCTTCATTTGCATAAACATGGCTTCCGCTTTTTTTCGGCTCTGAGCTTTGCCGGAAAAAAGTGCCAGTCTAGACAGGGATCTTTCGGAAAATAAAGCCTTTTCCGAAAGATGCTTATTCCTTATTTTAAGAGGAATAAGGGATCTTTCGGAAAAGGCTTTATTTTCCGAAAGATCTACGTCTAGACTGGCACTTTTTTCCGGCAAAGCTCCGAGCTGGAAAAAAGCGGCAGCCATGTTTATACAAATGAAGTGGGAGGGATTTAAATCCCCGCTTCATTTGCAATTGCAATGTGTCTAATTTGCATCCCTTTTACGGAAAAGGGATGTAGTCTAGACACAGCCCTGGAGATGGTTGAACGCAACATCCCAGAGGTGGTGGCCGCATGTTGTGCCCTCCATAACCTGGTGGAGAGGAAAGGGGAGGCCTTCCTGCCAGGATGAGGGCAGGTGCTGATGGCGAGGAGAGGCAATTTCAGCAGCCCCGGATGGCTGCCATCCGCCAGGCTCACCAGGCTGGTGTCCCAATCCGAGAGGACCTGAGGGTGAGATTCTCAGAAGAAGTCCGCTGACTCTCCCCAGGCCTGCCCCATGGGGGGTTTGGCCTGGCCCACCCTACCTTTCCTCCACAACCCTCACTCTCTTCCCATTCAGAAGACATAGACCCGGTTTTCTTTGTAAACAGAATTTTTTTTTATTAGAAACACTGGCAGTACAGAACAGGTGCGAACTGTGTATAAAGCACCTTTCTCTTCTCTCTGCTCAACTGTTTATAAACCAAGTAAATCTGTCAGTCAAAATAAAGATTTTGTTCCATAACTGAAATGTCCTTTAACTGGGGTGGTGGGGGACTGAAAACCTGGATGGGGGAGAGGGGCTCAAGTAGGCCACTGATCCCTGATTGCAGGGTCCTGCCACCTTCCTGCATCCTGGCATCACCACGGCCTTGGGATCGGGTGGAGCGAGAGCCAGCCCTGGCCTGGGCGGGGGTGGGGGGCAGCTGTTGGGCCTGTGAGGGCTCAGGAGCAGGAGGGGCTGGAGGAGCAGGAGGGGCTGGGGGAAGGGGGGTTGGATGGGGCTGTGGGGTGAGGGGGAGCAGGGGCCTGGCGTGCAGGAGGACCGGTGCCCGTGACAGGGGCAGGCAAGCCGAAGACCTCCCGCATTGTGGCACAGTTGGAAGTGCACTGCTGGACCAGCTCGTCCAGGGGCCTGGTGCACCACTCGGCCTCTGCCTCTGTCCTCAGCTGGGGGGTTCTGTTCAGGTCCTGCAGGGCCACTACATGCTCCCTCAGCAGGTCCGTGTAGACCCGCCAGTGCCTGCGGGTGCCATGGGTCCGGGATGGGGGTGGGGCGGGGGTGGTGCTCCCCTGTTGGGTAGAGGGTCCGGCTGTGGAGGAAAAGAGGAAGAGACAATCAGTGTCTGTGTGCACCCCGCTGTCCCCGAGGGCATGCCGTGGCTGTCGGGGGCTCTCTTTGGGACAGGAGACTCAGGGGTGTTACACGTGACATCGCATGTGAGTTGGGCAGTGGCCTGAAAGCCTCACAGGGACCCCACAGTGGCAATGGGACTAGATGGCCCCCCACACAGCCAACCCACCCCTGTGTGGTGACCCCTCAAAGCGCTCACCTGATGTTCCCTCCCTGCTGTCCACGGACGCCTGGGAGGCCTCTGGGGACTGGAGGACCAGCTCCTGGGAGAGGGTCCCTGTTGCTTCCTTTTCCTTCTCCTCCTGGTGCAGCTCTCCTGCCTCTCCTCCCTCGTCTTCCTCCCTCAGGGTCCACAACGTGGTGGGGTAACCCGGACTCCACCACATGCCATGGACTCTGGGCATCCCCACCACCCAGGATCTGCTCCAACTCCTGGTAGAAAGGGCAGCTCTCTGGGGCTGCTCCGGAGCGGGAGCACTGGTCCCGGGCCTTGGCATATCCCTGCCGCAGCTCTTTGACCTTGGCCCTCACTTGTGCCGTGGTGCGGGGGTGATGCCCTTTGGTGGTCGGTCCCTGGGCCAAGTGCTCATAGATGTCCGCATTCCTGCGGCGTGTCTGCAGGGCTTCTTCCTGGGACCAGAGCTCCAGCAGATTTTTTATGTCTGGCCCTGACCAGGCTGGTGCCCACCTTCTCTGTCCGGAGAAGGGCCAAGGGGGCCTTGAGACTGGGACATGGCTAGCACAACTGGCACGGGTGCTCTGGCTGGCTGCCGGACAGCAAGGCCTGTCAGGGTGCCTGTGCCTTTAAGAGGCTGCCGCGGGGAACCACAGAGGTGCTCTACATGGAAAGGCTGGACTGTCCACCAGGACTTCTTCCTGGAGGCCTTTTTTCCGACAGAACTGGCTCCCTGAGTCCACACACACCTTTTTTCAACAGATCTCTGTTGAAAAAGGCGTTCTTCCTCGTAAAACGAGATTTACCGCTGTCGACAAAACCGCCACGTTCTGTTGATTTACTGTCCACAGAACGCAGAGGTGTTTAGATGCAGGTATAGTTTTTTCAAAAAAAGGCCATTAAAAAAAAAAAAAACCTGCAGTCGAGACACGCTACTTTCACTCTACTTTCCTTTTGTCTCTTACCATTCTCACCCTTACCCCGAATAACCCCTTAAAAGCCGCCCATCCCATGCACAGACTAGCTCGTAGAGGCAACACACAGCTTTCAGCCAAGTGCTGAAGGCAGGTTCTCCAGTGAGCCAGCCACTCAGATTTAATTAGATCTGTAATGTGCATTAAATAGTATTTGAGAATTTCAGATGTATTTAATATGGGGGGATTTGCGTATCTACTGCTGAGATTTTAATTCTCACTAAATGGATGTAGACTAATCAGTATTAAATGAATGTACAAGAGCTGGCTGATTAAATCCCAATTATAAAGGCAGGTCCTATTCACTCTATTTATTGCAACTACTCTTTTCAGTGTTACCTCATTATGCCCTATATGATTATGGGAGGAACATATTTATTGCAGATTTTGTGCTGCTGTAATTGATGCATGTCTATGACCTGGCTGTTAAGCCTTAATACATTTTCTTAATAGTTAATTATTTAATCACCATAAATAACAGTCTCCTCCGATCTCTGGGAGAAGAGCACGGGAGGCCTTTCAGGAGAGTATTAATGGAGCGGAAGCTTTATCACTGTCACCAGCCCTTCAGTGCACGGGGGAGGAATCGCAGCTCTTAGGGGTTGCCCCAGCAAACTGCTGGAGTTGGCTAATGGTCCCAAAGTGGCACTGTCATGTGCTATTTCTTTAGTGACATAAGTGGGCCATTTGGGTTGTGACTGTCTGTGGCTCGACACACACCCTTGGGAAAACAGGGAAGCCTTTTGCTCTCAGCCTAGTTACCCCTCAGCATGACATTTGGCTCTTGTTTGCCACAGTCATTGGCCATCTTCTCATCAGGAGGGGCTCAGGGCACAGCAGCAGGGATGCGTCACATCAGGGATTGAAGTATGTGTACGAAGCCTAGGCAGCCTCTGCCTGCATTGTATTATGTGTTATTCCAGCTAGCCCCAGGCTTCAGCTCCTCACTTTCTGGAGCACTAATTGCTGCTCAAAGTTACAACACAGCTACTTATGTCAATGCAGCCTCTCTCCGACTTACGAACCGGTTATGGATCAAGCAATTGGTCGTAACTCAGTTCGTTCATAAGTTGGACCCCATTGAGTTACACGTGACCGCGCTGTTTGTAAGCGTAGATCACATTCGTAACTCGGGGTCTGCCATTTATGACAGCTTTGGTCGTAACTGTGAACGGTTGACTTTCTCGGGGACCGGCTGTACAGCAAAATGGAGGGAAAAGGAGACAGACGATGCAGGTTTTTATGCATGCACACATTCCTGCACCCCAACGAGCATATACAGGTTGTGAAGGATGCCCCCATTCTCCTATGCTTTATGACATTGACTTATGGATACAAATATGCATAACTCAAAGATGCTTTGGACAAAATACCTCCTGTAACCCATCGGTTTAATGTCACAATCTGCTGGGTCTGTAGTGGTGTGTATCACTCTTGTATGTAAAGTTAGAGATATGGGGTAGGGGTTGGTTTATGGTTTTAAATGTGCAAATGAAGCCATCAAGGGTGTTTCCACCTGTGTCTGGCTGATCACCTGAAAGGCTATGTTTAGACTGAAGAGCTTTTCTGGAAAAGCTCTGCCACATCCAAAGAACACGTCCGCTTTTTCAGAACAGTTTCCGAAAAAGTGGCTGTGTTCATTCGGCATTCATGTATTCCTCTCGGTGAGAGGAATAAAGGATGTTCTGAAAGAGGAGTTTTTTCTGAACTGTGGCCCCGCGTAGACGGACCAAATTTCGGAAAAGCCTCTTTTGGAAAAAAAGCAGAAAAAGATACGTAAAATGCAGTTCACAATTTGCGTATCTTTTCCCAGCTTTTCTCAGCAGTCTAGACATAGCCTCAACAACCTCCTTTGACTGTTAAATCTAAGCAGTGTTTGGTCTTGGGAAGACACGTGATCACCTCAACTGGGGGTCTAACCAGGTAATTTTCCATGGAAGGGGAGATTGTAGTAACAAAGAATCCCTGCCCAAAAGGAAGTCTATTTAAGATGCAAAGTTTTCAGGCTCATTGTCTTTGACTGGCATGTAACACCCAAGAGACTCCAAAGAAAAAAAGATTTTCCCCGACTGGAGTTTTAGCTGAAATAAGAACAATTTTTAGAGTAAGTTGCAATAAGTTTTAGTGTATTAGAACTAGCTATGTGTTTTCTTATATTTAAAATTTGTAATCTACTTTGCTCTATCCATTTTCATTTTCAACCACTTTATAAAACCATGACTGGTATAGAAAAAGTTAATAAGGAAAAGTTATTTACTCATTCCCACATTAAAAAAATGAGGGGCCACCAAATGAAATTAATAGACTGCAGATTTAAAACAAACAAAAGGACGTTTTTTTTTTCACTCAGTGCACATCAACTTGTGGAACTCCTTGCCAGAGGATGTGGTGAAGGCTAGAACTTTAATAGAGTTCAAAAATGAGCGAGATAGATTCGTGGAGGTTAGGACCATCAATGGCTATTAGGCAGGATGGGTCGGAAAGGTGTCCCTAGCCTCTGGAAGTGGGTGACAAAGGAGGGATCATGTGAGGATTCCCTGTTGGGGTCCCTCCTTCTGGAGCTGCTTCTTGATGTGCTGACAAAGTCACTGACACTTGTCTTCTTGCTCTGACTCTGAGGCTTCTCACCACCCTGTCCTGCTGGGCCAGATCTCCTGGTCTCCCCAGAAGCAGCCCCAAGGGGTCTTCTGTGACTGCACCCCGTCACACAGATAGGGTGTGTCTAGACTGCAGGGTTTTGTCGACAAAAGTGGACTTTTGTTGACAAAACTATACCTGCATCTACACTACTGCCGAATTCTGTCGACATAACATCGACAGAACTCGGCAGTTTTGTCGACGGCGGTAAACCTCATTATATGAGGAATAACGCCTTTTGTTGACAGAGTTCTGTCGACAGAAGGTGTTATTGTAGCTACACTGTCCTTTGCACCTACACTCTCATGTCGATAAAGCGGCTTACTTTGTCAACACAACGAGACTCTCTTTGTCGACAGAAGCTTTGTCGTAGATGTACCCATACAGTTCACATGCAGGTTCAGTACACATGTATGCACACACGTTTTGGAGCACATCTATGCAAAGTCTCATTCACATTTGGTGAGTAGCAGCTTATGACTGCTTCATTCCTGTGACTATCGGCTGCACATGCACCTGCCTGCACACCTGGTAGCTTAGCTTAACACACTGCTTTGTACTTTGTTTGTGGTTTAAGGCAAACGTTGTACTTGCCGTTTTCAATTTCTATATCTTTGACCCAAAATGGTCACCAGGCTCTTACCGCACCGTGCAGTTTACATGCAGCTGGCTTGTCTCTGTGTAGTACCCCGTCCCTGCTTCCTCAGAGTGAAATACAATTTGTTAATGCACCAAGCAGACTAATGGAGAAGAATCACAGAAGATTCCAGCATAAGCAGGAAAAGTTTAACAAGTTCTTCCAGGAGTGAGAGAAATAACCAAGACTGCGTCAGAGCAACGTGGCCCGTGAATCTGCATGTCATTACCAGCTTCCCCCATTATGACTGGCTCATGAAAACACAGCAGCTAATTACTGTATGTATCTGTATCTCATCAAAGAGTTCCTGTAGGGCAGTTAATGAGCAAAGAATGTATAATAAGGGTTTTAAAGATCCCTCTCATTCTGCCCTGATGTAAGCAAGTGCCACTAAATCCATTTCAACAGAGCTGCACCCGTACACACCCAGTATGGTTCTACTTGCAAGCCTCTCTCTTGTCCTTTTCTTTTAAAATCGATTTCCTTTACTGAGTCGGCTTTTCTCTCTGTATGGCACTTCCTGAACCGCTAATATGCTAGTATCCTGCTCCCCATAATGTCAAGTTTTCAGTATCCTGATTTGTCTGTAACCTAGAGGCCCAGCGCTTTAGCTAGGGTACATATACATAGCAACATTATTTTGATATAACTTAGTCCACATCTACACAGCAGGCAGTTATTTTGAAATAATGTCAAAATACTGTCAAGCTGGAGCACGTCTTACTCCTGTAACTCTCATTGTAGGAGGAGTAAGGGAAGTCGGAGGAAGAGTGTTCTATTTCAGAATAAATGCTCCCAATTTTGAAATAAGCTATGCAGTTGATGTAGCTAAATTTGCATACCTTATTTCAAGTTAAGCCCTGTGTGTAGATACACCCTAGGGCTACATCTACATTGCGCATCCTTGTGCAAGAAGATATGCAAATGAGGTGTGGCGACGAATATTGCAATGTAGATGTAGCTTAGCTGACTTAACTTCCACTGTGGCTCCATGTACCTGTGCTCCTAATGCGGTGCCATTACAAAGCACATTGGCATGATTTTTGCAGCTTTAGTGGAATCTGAACCTACATCCAAATCTGAATTGTGTGGCTGTTCTAGAGTGGACAAGAGTTGCAGTGGGGCTGAGACCCAAAACCACTGTTGAAGAAAATGGGAGTTCATGGTGCTCAGTGCTCAGGATCTGAAGGAATGTGTCCCATACAGCTAGCTAGAAGTGGGAAGAGACCCTGGGTAAGTCTAGGTAAATACAGTTTGCTCCTGCTTTGCTTAGATATTGTTAAAAAAAAAAAAAAAAACTTAAAAAACAATGACTAGTCCTGCAGCACTTTAGAGTATGTCTACACATCAAAGTTAATTCAAAATAACAGCCATTATTTTGAATTAACGTTAATAGCGTCTACACAGGCAAACTGTTATTTTGAAATAAATTCGAAATAAATTCGAACTAGCGGAGCGCTTATTTCGAATTTGGTAAACCTCATTCTACGAGGAATAACAGCAAATTCGAAATAGCTAAATTGAAATAAGCGTTGTGTAGAGCTTATTTCGAAATAGGGGGCCTCCTGGTGGCAACTCTGGGCCAAACCAGGAAAACTCTCCTGCTCCCCGCACAGCTCCGGAGCCCTTAAAGGGGTAGAGTCTGTTTGGCCACAGGGCCTGTGCCAGCTCCCGGTCTGCCAGTCCAGAGCCTGCAGGCCCTGCCCCTGACCCAGTTGCCAGCATGAGTGAGCCAGCCAGTGCCAGCCAGCCCTCCACCACTCCCCAGGAGCAGGCTAGCAGCTCCCAGGAGACTGTCAGGGGCCGGAAAAGGTGGGCGCCTTCCTGTTTCAGTGCGGAGATCATGGACCTCACTGAGGTTTGGGAGGAATCCTCCAATGTCCATGATCTCCACACTAGACGCAGGAACGCGGGTGTCTAGAGACGGATAGCTGACAGCCTGGCCACCAGGGTCGGTGCAAAATGCGCACCCAGGAGCAGGTACGCGTGAAAATAAAAGAGCTGAGGCAGGCCTATGCCAGGGCCACAGGGGGCAGCTCCCAACCAGGGGCAGACCCAGACTCCTTCCCCTACTTTGAGGCCCTGAACCGCATCTTGGGGGGAGCGGATGGTCCATGTTCCCCAGGTGGCCATCGACCCTGGGGCAGAGGGCCCTGACCAGGGCATGCAGAAGAGGAGGATGACAATGTCCAGGAGTTGCAGGAGCCTGGAGGGAGCGTGGCACTCTTCCTGGACCCCCGAGGCATACCAGCAGCACTAGCACCGCTGTCTTCCGAGGCCAGGGAAGCCTCGACATGTGAGTGCCTTCGCTGTCCCCTTATGTGGGGGCGGGGGGGGGGGGGGAGAGGGAGCCCAGGGACCGCGCGTGTGGGCCTTGCTGAGCATGGATTACACATCAACCTGTGCATGTGCTATGCCAGCTGGGACATGTGGCCCTGGCTGGCTGCCACACAGGGGCCCTGGCCCATTACCCACACACATGTATGTATGAAGGCAGATGACATGCTCCGTACCCTGGGGAGCGACACTGCACAATGCCCTCCCTCCACAAGCCCCCTCTACGCAGAGGCAGGGCACATCCTCCTCCCCGCCCCCAACCCTACTCCCACACTATATACAGCACAGGGGCATGGGTACAGTCCTGGGCCAGCTCACACTCCCGGGGATAGCAAGACATGATGGTGCGGAGACCTGCTGTCCTCACCCTGCAGAAGGGGGCTGGGCTTCACCCACTGTGTCCCCAGGGATAACTGACCACCTCTCTGGTTTCTCCACAGCTGCACCAGATGCGAGTGCAGGGCTCACCACCCTGCCCTGGGCATCCTCCCACGCCCGGGCCAGCAGGCACACCTTGAACAAGGAGGGATACCAGCGGCAGCACCTGGGGTTACTGCAAAGGTCTACAGCCAGGAGCACGGGGTGCAGGAAGACCTCCAGCTGCGGCAAGAGAGCTTGCGGGAGCTCCGTGACAAGGGCCGTGCCATCCGCGACCACCTGCAGAACATTGTGCAGAGATTGCTGCCTGCTGCTGCTCCAGCCCCTGCTGCCACTCCAGCTATCACTCCTCTTCCCACTCCTTCTCCCCCTCCCACTTCTTCCTCCCCCCTGGCCCTCCTTCCATACCCACTCCCCCCGGGGGATGCCGAGGCCCCCGCACCCGCAGTGGTGGGAGACAGGTGGGCCAGCAAGACTCACAACCCTGAGCTTCTCTTCCTCCTTCTTCCCCTTCCTCTGCCTTCCAGCTCCCTGCTCTCAGGTTTTCCCCTCCCCTCTTCCACCCTCATCCCCCCTCTCCACCTCAGTTATGGTCAATAAAGAGAGGTTTTTTTGGCAACACGTTTATTTGACATCAGGAAAGGGGGTTAGGGAGGGGAAAATGGAAGGATGTGTGGGTGGGATAAGGCACAGGGCCCCAGGGGGCACATTAGGGAGACTTTACTCCTCCTCCATCTGGAAGCTCTCCCACAGGGCCTCCTGGATACCGGGAGCCCCCTAATGGGCCTCCCAGATAGCAGCCGTGCGGTGCTGCATGTACAGGCCAGCCAAGTGGTCGGCCTCTGCCATCCAGCCTGGCAGGAAAGCCTCTCCCTTCCGCTCACACAAATTGTGCAGCACACAACACGTACGGAATATTCCTCTCGGAGAGGTCGAGGCTGGTGAGGAGGCTTTGAAATTGGGCCTTCAGCCGGCCAAAGTCCCCCTCCAACCACAATGCGGGCCCTGCTGAGTCTGGCATTAAAGGCCTGCCGGGAGGGGTTGAGCTGTCCCGTGTATAACTTCATGAGCCAGGATTGTAATGGGTAGGCCGCATCCCCTGCCAGGCAGACAGGCATGTCCACGTCCCCGACCCTGATGTGGCGGTCAGGGAAGAAGGTCCCGGTGTGCAGCCTCTGGCACATGGAGGAGTTGCAGTAAACCCATGCGTCTTGTGCTTTGCCAGACTAGCCCACGTTGATTTCCAGGAAGCGGCCCTGGTGGTCAGACACGGCCTGCAGGATGACCGAGAAGCACTCCTTCCAGTTAATGTAGAGGGAAGCCTGGTGTTCCGGGGCATGGATGGGGATGTGTATCCCATCAATTGCGCCCCCACAGTTGGGGAAGCCCAGGTGCCAAACCCCTCGATGACCGCGTCCACATCAGTGATGCGGATGACTCTGCAGAGCAGTACTCTGTTGATGGCCTTGACCACCTGCAGAGGGACACACAAAACCACCAAGAGTCACTGAGGTGCCAGGGTGTCTGAGAGTGTTCTTTCCCTGCCAGTGCCCCATGCCCCCTCCCCAGGAGCAACCCCCCCCCCTGCAATCCTGGCCACCGCGGGTAGTCTATAGTGTGGCTGGGACAGACCAAACCCTCCTGTGGAGGGGACTTGCACCCCCTCTCCCTCCCCCTCCTAGGGCAGCCCATCCCCTCCTCACACCCTCCCCCTGCCACAGTGGCTGGAGACTGCCATACCTGCATGAGCACTGCTCCGACGGTGGATGTCCCCACGCCTAACTGGTTCCCACGGATCGGTAGCCTCCAGAGGACGATGGCCACACGCTTGTGGAGGGGAGTGGCAGGCCTCATGTGTGTGTCCTGTCACTGCAGAGCAGGGGCAAGCCACTCACAGAGCTTGAGGAAGGTGTCCCTCTTCATCCCGAAGTTCTGGGTCCACTGTTGGGCTCCAGGACGATGTGGTCCCACCAGTCGCTGCTGGTGTCCAGACGCCAGATGCGGCGGGGCATGCTGGCATCCAGCTGCTTCTCCTCCTTGGCCCCCCAGGGGGGTCCGGAAGAGGACCTGGGGGTTGGGCTGCCGCAGAAGCTGCCAGGCAGTCTCTAGCATTTGCTGCCAGGCTTGCAACAAGACATCCAAAATGAGCACCAAAGTGCCCAGAGGCAGCTCTGGCTCTATGGTGCCGAGTGCTGTGGTGTCCCGAGTCAGGGCAACCAAAGTAATTAGAGAAAAAAAATGCTTTGCTGTCCCTCAGTGAGGTAGGCAAACAAGCAGGAAAACCTGAGAACTGCCTGTCCAGAAGGGTCCCTTTAAGCACAAGCCACAGACAGCACCCACACAAAGCAACTACTGTCCTGCTGGAATCAGTTTCAGCTGGCCTTAAATGCGATTCAGCGTCCAATCAGTGTAGATGCACTACAGGCAGTCCCCGGGTTACGTACAAGATAGGGACTGTAGGTTTGTTCTTAAGTTGAATCTGTACGTAAGTCGGAACTGGCAAAGCCTCAGAAGCACGGGACCTCCCCTCCCCCGCGACCTTTGCTCTGGCAAAGCCTCAGAAGCGCGGGACCCCCCCGCTGCTGCGGGTTTGCTCCCTGGAGCAGCTTTTCTCGCCCCGGTGCTCCAGGTGGCTGACCGCTGCCTGTGAGCTCCGGGGCGAGAAAGCCCCGTTCGTAAGTCGGATCCGCGTAAGTCGGGGACTGCCTGTATTTCAAAATAGCAAAACACTATTTCAAACTGTATTTTATGTGCAGACGCGTTATTTAGATATAACTTATTTCGAATTAACTATTTTAAAATAAGATATTTCAAAATAACGCTGTGGTGTAGATATACCCTCAGAGACTAACAAAACTTGTAGATGGCATCACAGGCTTTTGCAGGCACAACCCACTTCTTCAGATGAATGGAGTTTAACTTAGATTTGTTAGATTCAGCAGATGGAGTGGTATTTTGCTCCTTGTAATCAGCTTAATTGGATAACCACATTTTAGCTGTCCCTGTATTTAATAAACACATAGCTGGTGTTGAGTCACAATGTTTGTAATTTTGTGGGAGCACAGAAAAGAAGGACTGCATTAAATTGTTCCAAAAAAAGGGCTCATAATTAGCAGAAAGAATCTTGCTGATGCAGGAGCTAAACTTTTGGAGCCGTAAGGACAAAGGAAGGATATTCTACATTGGCTGGTTTGATCTGTTCTCCTTCTTTGACCAAGAACAGCAACTGTGAGTGGTGTGCAGAGGAGAGTTGGGCCTGTGAAGGGGACATTTAGGGTATGTCTAGACTACATGGTTCCGTTGAAAGAGCCATGTAAACTAGTTTACCCGGCATAGGCAAAGAAGCGGTTATTTAAATAACCCCCGCTTCATTAAAATAAACATGGCCACCGTGCTGTGCCGATGATCAGCTGATCTGGCACAGCGCGGCAATCTAGACGCAGATCTGTCGGCTGTGGGAACCTTTGCTGACTGATCCTGTAAGCCTCGTTTCACGAGGCATAAGGCATCGGTTGGCAATGGCTTACCCAGCCAACTAACCCACATCTAGATTTTTGCGGAAAAGAGTTCGTGGCCAACCTAGATGCGGTTTTCCGCAAAAAAAGCCCCGATTGCCATTTTCATGATCGGGGCTTTTTTTGCGGAAAACACTACTGTGCTGTCTACACTGGCCCTTTTGCGCAAAAGTCTTTCGGAAAAAGACTTTTGCCTAAACGGGAGCAGCATAGTATTTCTGCAAGAACACTGACGATCTTACATGAGATCGTCAGTGTTCTTGCGGAAATTCAAGCGGCCAGTGTAAACAGTTGGCAAGTTTTTCCACAAAATCAAATGATTTTGCGGAAAAACTTGCCAGTCTAGACACAGCCTCGCTGTAGCATTAAAAGGAGTCATGCCTCGTAGAAGGAGGTTTACCTACGCCGGAAAAAGCCCTCTGTTTTGCTGTTTAGCTGCCGATGTACTTGTGCAAAAGCTCATTTGAGGTGTGAACGCTCTGCAGGTTTTTGTGCAAAAATGGCTGGTTTTGTATAAAAACCTTGTAATGTAGAAGTAGCCTGTGAGACCATCCATGACTACAGAGCAGTTAGACCAGCTTTTGGCATTTGCATTTTATCATTTAAAAAATGGATTTTACAAGCTTCTCTGAGGACATGTGTCTCTGTTTTAGTATTGGGTTACACAGAGCTCAGATGCCCAGCTGCATGTAGAATCATAGAACCATAGAACCACAGAGCTGGAAGAGAACTCAGAAGGCCACCAAGTCCAGCCTCCTGCCCAAGGCAGGACCAATCCCAATTAAATCAACCCAGCCAGGGCTGGGTGTGCAGAGGAGAGTTGACCACCTGAGACTTAACCACCTCTAGGGATGGAGACTCCACTACTCCCCTAGGTAATCCATTCCAGTGCTTCACCACCCTCCTAGGGAAATAGTTTTTCCTAATATCCAACCTGGACCTCTCCCACCACAACTTGAGACCATTGCTCCTTGTTCTGCCATCTGTCACTACTGAGAACAGCCTTTCTTCAGCCTCTTTGGAACCTAGCAGGAGTCATTCAGGTCTAGGGCTGGACTAGACCCCCTGACAAGGAGCTCTGCTCAGCGCGGTGGGCAGGGAGTTAAAAGCGGAGATAACAAAAATGGCCCGTTTACCAAGAAGTTATCCCCAGCATTCTCCAAAAACTTCCTGGATTATCTGTGTCCTGCCGTATTGGTCTCCCAACAGATGTCAGGATGATTAAAGTCCCCCATGAGAACCAGGGTCTGCAATCTGGAAACTTCTCTCAGTTGACCAAAGAAGCATTTGCACATGCTTTGTTGCAAATGCTTGAATCCATCGGTTTATCCATCTATGTTTTCATAAAGATGCCTATCACTATGGCGTCCCAGGCCAACATCAAGGGGCGAGGGTGTTACAAGGTGGAGTAGAGCAAGACCCCACTTTTAGGCATGTAGAAAATCACAGGAACAACTCTGCAATCCAAACAGCCAGAGGTAGGCACCGAAGCTCTCTCTGCAATGCATGGGGAGAGAAAGGAGCCTTAGTCTGAGGTCCCAAAAAGCCAGCTAGCACTGGGAGGTATGTGCAAGAAGCCCCATCTAGCTCAAAGAGATAAGTGTCTATGTCCAGGCTGCTATCTCTGCCAGAGGCCCATGAAAGGGAACCAGCTGCCCAGAGTCAGGCAGCTTAGCTGCCTAAGTTGCGTTTTGGGAGAATGAGCTGGGAACTGGCCAGAGCCCATACAAACAGTCACTGGAGGAGGCCGTGTCTACCTCCTAACTTTACAGCATTTTGATGGGATGTGGGAGACCCAGGTTTAGTTCCTCCTTCTGCCCAAACGAGAGTGAAAGAGAAAGAGGGCGAATCTCGAATACTCGAGACTTTCGAAAGAAGACGTGCAAATTATGTGGGAATTTGTGTATCTTCTTTTGAGCTCACTTTAGAAAGTGAAAGTAATTAAGACACAGTTTTGTCGACCCCCCTCCTTTTGTCAACAAGCCCCTTTTCCTTAACAACTGAGGTTTATGCGGCTTGTCGACACTCAGGAGGGTTTGCCGACAAAACCGCATCTTAATTACTTTCACTTTCGAAAGTGCCACTTTCGAAAGTGAGCTTGAAAGAAGATATGCAAATTCCCACGTAATTTGCATATCCTCTTTTGAAAGTGTAGTGCAGTCTAGATACGCCCAGAGAGAGGATCTGAACAGCGGTCACCCAACTCTCAGGAAGTGATTATTCCCCTTTATTCGGCACTGGTGAGGCCACATCTGGAGTTCTGCGTCCAGTTCTGGGCCCTCCACTACAGAAAGGATGTGGACGCATTGGAGAGAGTTCAGCAGAGAGCAACCAAAATGATTAGGGGTCTGGAGCACATGACCTATGAAGAGAGGTTGAGTGATTTGGACTTATTTAGTCTGCAAAAAAGAAGAGCGAAGGGGGATTTGATAGCAGCCTTCAACTTCCTTAAGGGAGGTTCCAAAGAGGATGGAGAGAGGCTGTTCTCAGTGACGAATGGCAGAAGAAGGAGCCATCTTAACTTACCGTGGGGGAGGTCTAGGCTGGATATGAGGAAAAACTATTTCACTAGAAGGGTGGGGAAGCGCTGGAACGGGTTTCCTAGGGAGGGGGTGGAATCTCTGGCACTAGAAGTTATTAAGTCTCGGCTTGACAAAGCCCCGGGCTGGGATGAGTTAGTTGGGTCGGTCCTGCTTTGGGCAGGGGATGGGACTTGATGACCCCCGAGGTCTCTTCCAGCCCTGGGATCCTATGAGTGCTCCAGCCACTGGGCCATGGGATAATCTGGTGTGGGACTTGCACACTCTCTCCTGTTGAAGCTGTTCTATTGTGGATAGAATCATCGGCTTGGAATCATTGGTGCTCAGCGTTCTAACACGCAGTCTACAACAGTCATTTACTCTGCCAAGGCCTAACGATTTGTTCAAAGTGTAACAGGTTTTACAGGAGAAATGGAGGGAGCCCCACTTCAGCGTATCCCATAATCCAGCAGGTTGAGCACCAACGTTCCCTCTCATTTTTTCCATCCATGTGTGAAATAAATTTTGTTATATGCACAGAGGTGTGTGCTGATGTGCACCACCAGTAGAAACACACGCTGCTGGTGCTCTGCTAATCAGCTTTGCGGCATTTGAATCTCTCCTGAGTAGCCACCTAAGTGCACAGCTTCTGGGGATCATTTCTGAGCACTCACACCAAAGATCTCCGTTCAGCTCCTTTCTTCCCCTTGAGTGAAGGGGAGCTTTACCTTGGGTCTCACGTTCCCGCTGAGTGCACTAACTGCTGTGCCTAGAAGGCAGGCACCACCATCGCCTCGTTCCTTCAGCCATGTTTTCAGTGGGATACACTTCAGTGGGCAAGGTCTGAGCATACCTATTGGACCAGGCCCTGTAAACAAGAGGCACCCCTCTTCCCCCGGTTCATGGACTGCTCGGGGACTTAGACATCAAGAAGGAGGCAAGCGTGCCCTCGCTCAGACACAGAAACTTAGGAGCCCAGGGACCTTTTACTGCAAAAAACAGGATTAGGTGGAAGCTGAGGGGAGGGTTTCTGGATCTCAATGTGGCAGCTAAACTGTGACTTAAAGATGCAGCGGTGAGGTGCCTAAGTCCCATTGAGAATCTGAGCCTGATTGCCTCTCTGCGCTCCCCCCACTTGCTCCGCTGGAGTGTGAGCATCACTACGGTGTGGAGCAAGAGCAGGTATTGCAGCAAGAGGACTTTACACCTCAGCAGCTAACACCGTCATACCTAGCACGTGCTTGCACATGCAGGGATCTCTCTATCACTGCCCCCAGCACCAAAAGTGGTCTTCACAATTGAGTACATTAAGCAGAAATATTGCAGAAGGCAGGGTTTTACTTTTCACTAAAGAGAACAAATGTCAGTTCATGGAAAAGTAGCTGCTGATGTCCACGCTGCCTCAGCTGAAAACACCTTGCTAATACTTGTTAGAAGTATAGGGTGTGCCCAGAATTCTCCACTATTGTCTGAGGGGTATGTCTTCATACATCATATTTGCTTGATTTTTCTTTCCTTCCTGGCAGTGTTTCTTGATCTACAACAAAACAAAGAACAATCAACCCCTCCGAGCCAGCAGGAGCCATTCAGGTCTAAGGCTGGACTAGACCCCCTGACAAGGAGCTCTGCTTAGCATGGTAGGCAGGGAGCTAAAAGCAGAAATAACAAAAATGGCCCATCTCAGAGCCCAGAGGGGCTACATAGCATGACAGGCAGAAAGGGCCGGGTTAATCCCTCGCATCCTTACAAGCTGTTCCACCAGCAGCTCTTTAGAACAGAGTATCTAAGGCTCCAACAGTTCTGGACACACTGTGTCATCGCTCTTGTAATTATGGTGAGAGGAGACACGGCTCCCTTAGAAGAGACTTGATTCTACCCTCTCCAGCATCATTTTGCTGCAGTGCCGGTTAAACACACTAAAGGGGACCCCGCCCGAGGCTTTCCTTCAGTCCTGTCCTACGACCGGCAAGGACTTTTGTAAATAACCAAGGAGGGTCTGGGAGATGAGTGTGTGTGTCACGCATAGCCCCTGTCCTAGGAGGCTTTTCTGCACCAGCCATCTCAGGCGGCTTTCCTGTGAGGGTAGGGCAGGGATGGATGCCTGTGGCATCCTCTGACCCTGGGCTTTTTGTCACCTTGTGGTGGCCCTGATGTCCCCCACAAGAAGGGGTCTTCCCTCTTGTCCACCCCAGCAGCGCACGGGGGGAGATTCCATTCTTCAGTGAGAAGGGCAAGTGCGGGATGGTGGGACTGGAATGCAGGTACCATATCAAGGTTCATTGGCAAAGCTGGGGGCATGGCTTCCATCTCGCTAAGACATCAGTATTGCTATATTGTAATGGAGCCTGAAAATGAACCTGGAGCAATATAAACATGACAGACTGTACGTCGCTGAAGGAATCACTGCAGCTTTGAAGTGTAGTCATGATATCGAGGGACATCTGCACTCGAGGATTGGAGCAGTGGGAAGGGGGGACAAAGGGAAAATCGAAGATTCACTTGGTCACAGAGGTTTGTCCCATGCATGATTTAAAATCCGCAACGTTTTAACTCCTGCCTGCAGTTCAGAAAACACAGGGCTGTGGCTGAGTGAAATACTTACATCGACGTGAGACAGAATGAGGAATCCCAGCACAGAAACCAAGAGCAAAGTCAGGAAGGAAAGGGCATACGGCACCCAGGAAGCCACGTGGCACTCTGCCTGCTCCATGTCTGTGGGTAATTAACCAGAGAAGAGGCAGAATTACAATCTCATGTAAGAACATTACGTTGCTCAGCAGAGGGTCCACAGGCCAGAAAACAGGAATCCCATCAGTGTCACCAGCCACCACGCCTCATTTCCATTGGTGCATCCCCAGTGTCACACCGCACTGCATCATGGGAAGTGTAAGATGGATAGAAAACTGGCTAGATTGTCGGGCCCAACAGGTAGTGATCAACGGCTCAATGTGTGGTTGGCGGTCGGTTTCATGTGCAGTGCCCCAAGGATCAGTTCTAGGGCTGGTTTTGTTCAACGTCTTTATTAATGACCTGGATGAGGGGATGGATTGCACCCTCTGCAAGTTCACAGATGACACTAAGCTAGGGGGCATGGCAGATATGTAGGCGGAAGGGATAGGGCCTATTGTGACCTAGACAAATTAGAGGATTGGGACAAAAGAAATCTGATGAGGTTCAACCTGGAGAAGTGCAGAGTCCTGCCCTTGGGTGGGAAGAGTTCCAAGCATTGTTACAGGCTTGGGACCAACTGGCTAAGCAAGAATTCGGCACAAAAGGATTTGGGGATTACAGTAGATGAGAAGCTGGATATGAGTGAATCGTGTGCCACGAAGACTAATGGCATATTAAAGTGTATTAGGAGAAGCCTTGCAAGCAGATCTAGAGAAGTGAGTATTCCCCTTTATCTGGCACTGGTGAGGCCACTTCTGAATTATTACGTCCAATTTTGGGACCCCCCAATGTAGAAAGGATGTGCACACATTGGAGAGGGTCCACCAGAGGGCAACAAAAATGATTAGGGGGCTGCAGCACATGACTCATGAGGAGAGGCTGAGGGATTTGAGCTTATTTAGTCTACAGAAGAGAAGAGTGAGGGAAGATTTAATAGCAGCCTTCAGCTAGCTGAAGGGATGTTCCAAAGAAGATGGAGAGAGGCTGTTCTCAGTAGTGACAGATGGCAGAACAAGGAGCAATGGTCTCAAGTTGTGGTGGGAGAGGTCCAGGTTGGATATTAGGAAAAACTATTTCCCTAGGAGGGTGGGGAAGCACTGGAATGAGAGGCTGTTCTCAGTGGTGACAGATGCAGACCGAGGGGCAATGGTCTCACGCTGCGGCATGGGAGGTCTAAGTTGAATATTAGGAAAAAAACATGGCAACATGACTGTGCACTGGGCTCCATGTCCCTGGGGCTGCAGCTACCCAGTTTGGTTATGTAGCTCCTGGAAGCTAAGGGGTTCACGCCCCCTCCCGATCCTACATGTTCTGCCTGCTGCTCCAATGCTGCTGTGCAGATCGGGGTGGTGCAGCTGGTCAGACGTTGCTGCTGCCTTCGTGGGGTGTCAGGGCCTGGGCTAAGCTGCAGCTGCTCCCCATGAGTGGGGAGCCCCTTACCTAGTGTTTTGCTGTGCCCAGCCAGGGGCTGGAACCAGCTCTAGGCAGCCCTGGGCTCTGCATGCCCCAGCCCCAGAGCCGCAGCCTGCAGGTGAGGGGCGAGCCCTGGGCAAAGGACTGGGCTGGGCAGGGAAATGACTTTGCCCCCCCGCCCCTCCTCACCCCAGCACTGCTCCCAGAGGCCTGCAAGTCCCAGCACTGCCACCCTGCCAGTGTGTGCACTGGGGGCACAGGGATGTGGGGGAGGAGGGGATGAAGGGGGATGCCCTGTACACTTGAGGCTATCGAGAGGGTTTAATGGATCTGCTAAAATGTAGGTAGGACTCTTATTTCACAGGTACCAATGGCACGCAGATCTGCAAATAGAAGTGCAGACGTTAGATCTTGGCACCCCACTTCTGAACGGTTGCTGAGCCCTGGTATAAATCCATGTGAGGGCGACTCTCCCACCTGACAGAACAGCGCTTCACTTTCCCTTAAAAGTACAGTTGAAGGTCATAGGCTCAAACTCCCCTGCTCCTTACATGGAGGAGATGGTTACTGAGACCTGATATTTACTCATGACACAATTACCTGCTGCTGTGATTTCTCTGGCGCTAGCAGCAGCATCATTACTGACACACAGTACCATTATACCTGACAAATGGGTGATATTGGAGTTTTGTGCAAGAGGCAAAGTCACAGTATTGGAATCTGAGACCTTGATACAAAACCCAAAAGAGACGGATTCCTTATGAACGCTTTAGATATGCTGTGTTATATAACCTCACCTAATGGAGAAGCCTCTGACGCCCTTCTGAGGCTATGTCCACACTACCGAGTATTTGTGGAAAAACAGCCATTTTACCTCAAAAACTTGTGGAGCGTCCACACCTGAAGTGCGTTTCTGTGCAAAAAAATCAAAAGAGCAGAGGGGTTTTTCTGGTGTAGGAATTCCTCTCTCTATGAGGATTAACTCCTTTTTGTGCAAGAGCTCTTGCACAGAAAAGTGTTGTGATGGGGGGCAGTCACAGACAACCCCTTGGGGTGGCTCCCAGGGTGCTGACACGTGGCCACTGTCGCTCTCCTTTCTGCTTTCTGGGGCTCCTCACTGACCAGTCCTGCTGGGCCATCTCCACTGGTCTCCCCCAGCCAAGGCCCTGAGCTGAGGTCCCTGCCCACACTGAGAAGCAGAACAGACACTGAACCACTTCCGGTCCAAGGAGAGTGCAGTTTAGGGCCCGGCCTCCTGAGCTAGCACTCCCCAGATTGGATTAAACCCAAAGAATGAGGTAAGCCCCCTTTAACAATGACAGGGGGAATGTGCACACTGGTTGCCTCCCCCTACCCCCCCCCCCTCCTCCCCCAGGTAACAATTATTTACATTGGGTTTGATAGAAAGTAAAAATGATTTTATTAAGTACGAGCAATAGGATTAAAGTGGTAATAAGTGAGCTCAGGCAGAGCAAAGTAGGTTACAAATCAAAAGAAACAAAAAGGCTTGGCTAATTCGACACTGAAACCTCAGTACAAACTTTTCAAACTCCCCCTAAAACCTCTTTTCCAGCTGCCCTCTAACACAGGGCTGTCTCCCCCCCGGGGTCTTGGGCTCCTTCCTTCAGGTTCAGCCCAGCCAAAAGACCCAGGCCTCTCTTTTCCTATTATTTTTGTTAAGAGTAGAGGCCACTCCTTACCAGCCACTGCTCAGACTTAAGGACAAAAGATTGTTTAACAGGGGCTCATCCAGAAGTTGGGGGCAACACCCTCCATGTCTCTCTTTCACATATTTGAAACTCACAA
This sequence comes from Pelodiscus sinensis, assembly GCF_049634645.1. NCBI lineage: Eukaryota > Metazoa > Chordata > Testudines > Trionychidae > Pelodiscus > Pelodiscus sinensis. Next base: position 6,758,913 of record NC_134730.1, on the reverse strand, counting down.
ATTATTCCCTACTCTATGTGTCTAATGTTACACACACTAATGATAGGGTACGTCTACACTACAGCACTAATTCGAACTAACTTAATTCAAATTAGTTAATTCGAACTAAGCTAATTCGAATTAGTGCATCTAGACCTAAAAACTAGTTCGAATTAGCATCTGTGTGAACCCTGAACCGAGGTTAAGGCTGGCCGGAAGCAGTGCCGGCAGGGCATCAGATTAGGACTTAGAGCATGGAGCTGCTGCCTCAGGCTAGCCGAGGGCTGTGCTTAAAGGGTCCCGACCCCTACCCCGGACAGACAGTTCTCAGGGGTGCCCCGCCTGCAAAGTAGTCCTGGCTTGGAGTGCCCTGAGTGCCCACACTCGGCACATCACAGCACTCGGCCATCAGCCCGGCTGCACTTGACGCAGGCTGCCATCGGGGGGGGTGTCAATCGGGGAGCTGCAGGAGAGCTTCCACCCCGAGGAGCCCGCAGAGCCACCCCAGTCCTCCCCATCGGGGGCTCGTACCCCATTCCTCCCTCACCTCCTTCCACTTACCCCTCTCTAGCCCCCCTTCCTGATGTACAAAATAAGGGTATGTCTACACTACAAAGTTAATTTGAACTAACAGATGTTAGTTCGAATTAACTTTGATAGGCGCTACACTAGTGCTCCACTAGTTCGAACTTAATTCAAACTAGCGGAGTGCTTAGTTCAAACTAGCGGGAGGCTAGCCCTCCCCAGCTTTCCCTGGTGGCCACCCTGGCCAACACCAGGGAAATTCGTCTGCCCCCCTCCCGGCCCCGGAGCCCTTAAAGGGGCACGGGCTGGCTACAGTGCCCGTGCCAGGTGCAAGCCTGCCAGCACCCAGCCAGCAGACCCTGCACCTGGCACGGCTCGAGCCAGCCACCCGATGCCCCCCAACCCCCCGCCTCTTCCCAGGACCAGGCTGGCGGCTCCCGGGAGCTTGCCCAGGACCGCAAGAGGCGGGCGCCCGCCTGGTCTAGTGCGGACATCGTGGACCTCGTCCACGATCTCCGCAATAGGCACAGGAAAGTGGCCATCTAGGGCAGGAGAGCTGCCAGCCTGGCCACCCAGGAGCAGGTGTGCATGAAAATCAAGGTGGTCCACTGAGACCCCCGACCCTGAGACCTGAGCTTACAGTGGCCATACTGGCTCAGACCAAAGGTCCATCTAGCCCAGTAGCCTGTCTGCCAACAGCATCCAACCCTAGGGACCCTGGAGGGGATGGACCGAAGACAGTGACCAAGCCATTTGTCTCGTGCCATCCATCTCCAGCCTTCCACAAACTTTGGGCAGGGACACCATTTCTACCCCCTGGCTAATACCACTCCATGGACCCAACCTCCATGACTTTATCTAACTTCTCTTTAAACTCTGTTCTAGTTGTAGCCTTCACAGCCTCCTGCAGCAAGGAGTTCCACAGGTTGACTCTTTGCTTTGTGAAGAAGAACTTTCTGTTATTAGTTTGAAGCCTGCTATTATGGGAACTAATGAAGAACTTTTCTTTATGCACCCTCTCCACACCACTCATGCTTTTATAGCTCTCTATCATATCCCCCCTCCATCTCCTCTTTTCTAAGCTGAAAAGTCCCAGTCTCTTTAGCTTCTCTTCATATGGGACCTGTTCCAAACCCCTGATCATTGTAGTTGCCCTCCCCTCTCCCACCCTCTCTCTTCCCCTCTCCCACCTCCTTTTCCCAGTCTCCCCCAGTTTTGTTCAATAAAGAGAGATTCTATTTTTGAACACACGTGTCCTTTATTTTGTACATCAGGAAGGGGGGCTAGGGAAGGGTAAGTGGAAGGAGGTGAGGGAGGAATGGGGTACGAGCCCCCAATAGGGAGGCCTGGGCTGGCTCTGCGGGCTTTTGGGGGTGGAAGCTCTCCTGCAGCCCCCCAATTGCCCCCTCTCCCCAGATGGCAGCCTGCGGCAGGTGCAGCTGGTCTGATGGCCGAGTGCTGTGATGTGCCCAGTGTGGGTACTCCGGGCACTCCAAGCCAGGACTGCTTTGCAAGCGGGGCACCCCTGAGAACTGTCTGTCCGCGGTGGGGGTTGGTTCCCTTTAAGCACAGCCCTCGGCTAGCCTGAGGCAGCAGCTCCACTCTCTAAGTCCTCATCTGATTCCCTCCTTCCGGCCATCCTTAACCCCGGTTCAGGGTCCACTTAATGTGGACATGCTAGTTCGAATTAGCAAAACGCTAATTCGAACTAGTTTTTTAGTCTGGATCCGTTAGTTCGAATTAGCTTAGTTTGAATTAGTACTGTAGTGTAGACATACCCTAAAGGACACGTGTGTTCAAAAATAGAAACTCTCTTTATTTAACAAAACTGGGGGAGACTGGGAAAAGGAGGTGGGAGAGGGGAAGAGAGAGGGTGGGAGAGGGGAGGGCAACAACAATGATCAGGGGTTTGGAACAGGTCCCATATGAAGAGAGGCTAAAGAGACTGGGACTTCTCAGCTTAGAAAAGATCTCTTCTGCAAAAAGGTTCTTGCTCAAGAAGCCTGTAGTGTAAACATAGACTGAGGTATCCTGATTAGACAGAGCTCCATGTATCGAGTGTGTGGTAGTTTTGAAGGGCTGCAGGGTCTATGATCGCAACCTCTGGGACTGGACTATGCAGAGGGTCTTTGGCCTCCGCTTTGAAGGCCGGGTCTGGGCTGAGGAGACACTGTGTGGGAGCCCTGTTGTTCTTGCTGGGCTTGAAGGCATGTGAGTAGAGTTAAGATTATACTGTAGCTGCCAGCTCATTAGTGCCGAGTTCTGCCTTTTGGGCCCCTTCCCCACAGCTAGACACCGGGAGCTATGTCTACATTGGCATCCCTTTCTGGAAAAGGAATGCTAATGAGACACTTCGGAATTGCAAATCCGCAGGGGATTTAAATATCCCCCGCGGCATTTGCATTTACATGGCTGCTGCTTTTTTCCGGCTCGGGGTTTTTGCTGGAGAAAAGCGCCAGTGTAGACGCGATTCTCCGGAAAATAAGCCCTTTCCTGGAAGATCCCTTATTCCTACTTTCCCAATCCCGAGCCGGAAAAAAGCGGCAGCCATGTAAATGCAAATGCCGTGGGGGATATTTAAATCCCCCATGGATTTGCAATTCCGAAGTGTCTCATTAGCATCCCTTTTCCGGAAAGTGGTGCCAGTGTAGACACAGCCCGGGAGTGGAAGCAGGAGATGGTCAGTTGTGCAGCAGGTCTGAAGTTGGCTTGCAGACAATTGAGGAAAGAGCCACTTACCCCTGGGCTATTGCTCTCTCGTGTAATAGCCGGGTCTGCCAGCTAGGACTGTGCAGCCTAAGCTGGGCACAACACAAATGTGCCAAATGCCGTGATTCTCCTCGACTGCTTTTGCTGCACATGCAATCATAGAATCATAGAATACTAGGACTGGAAGAGACCTCAAGAGGTCATCGAGTCCAGTCCCCTGCCCCCATGGCAGGACCAAATACTGTCTAGACCATCCCTGATAGACATTTATCTAACCTGCTCTTAAATATCTCCAGAGATGGGGATTCCACAACCTCCCTGGGCAATTTATTCCAGTGTTTGACCACCCTGACAGTTAGGAACTTTTTCCTAATGTCCAACCTCAACCTCCCGTGCTGCAGTTTAAGCCCATTGCTTCTTGTTCTATCCTCAGAGGCCAAGATGAACAAGTTTTGATCCTCCTCCTTATGACACCCTTTTAGATACCTGAAAATTGCTATCCTGTCCCCCCTCAATCTTCTCTTTTCCAAACTAAACAAACCTAATTCCTTCAGCCTTCCTTCATGGGTCATGTTTTCTAGACCTTTAATCATTCTCGTTGCTGTTCTCTGGACTCTCTCCAATTTCTTCACAACTTTCTTGAAATGCGGTGCCCAGAACTGAACACAATACTTCAACTGAGGCCTAACCAGCACAGAGCAGAGCAGAAGAATGACTTCTTGTGTCTTGCTCACAACACACCTGTTAATGCATCCCAGGATCATTTTTGCTTTCTTTGCAATGGCATCACACTGCTGACTCATATTCAGCTTGTGGTCCACTATAACCCTTAGATCCCTTTCTGCCGTACTCCTTCCCAGACAGTCGCTTTCCATTCTGTATGTATGAAACTGATTGTTCCATCCTAAGTGGAGCACTTTGCATTTGTCTTTATTAAACTTCATCCTGTTTACCTCAGACCATTTCTCCAATTTGTCCAGGTCATTTTGAATTATGACCCTATCCTGCAGATTAGTCGCAACCCCTCCCAGCATGGTATCATCTGCAAGCTTAATAAGCGTACTTTCTATACCAATATCTAAATCGTTGATGAAGATATTGAACAGAGCCGGTCCCGAAACAGACCCCACAGAAGTCCACTTGTTATGCATTTCCAGCAGGATTGTGAACCATTAATAACTACTCTCTGAGTACGGTTATCCAGCCAGTTATGCACCCACCTTATAGTAGCCCCATCTAAGTTGTATTTACCTAGTTTATCGATAAGAATATCATGCAAGACGGTATCAAATGCCTTACTAAAGTGTAGGTACATCCACCACTTCTCCCTTATCTACAAGACTCGTTATCCTATTAAAAAAAGCTATCAGATTGTTTTGACATGATTTGTTCTTTACAAATCCATGCTGGCTGTTCCTTACACCTTGCCACTTTCCAAGTGTTTACAGACGATTTCCTTAATTACTTGCTCCATTATCTTCCCTGGCACAGAAGTTAAACTAACTCATCTGTAGTTTCCTGTGTTGTTCTTATTTCCCTTTTTATAGATGGTCACTATATTTGCCCTTTTCCAGTCTTCTGGAATCTCTCCTGTCTCCCATGATTTTCCAAAGATGATAGCTAGAGGCTCAGATAACTCCTCTATGAGCTCCTTGAGTATTCTAGGATGCATTTCATCAGGCCCTGGTGACTTGCAGGCATCTAACTTTTCTAGGTGATTTTTAATTTGTTCTTTTTTATTTTACCTTCTAAAACTACCCCCTTACCATTAGCATTCACTATGTTAGGCATTCCTTCAGACTTCTCAGTGAAGACCGAAACAAAGAAGTCATTGAGCATCTCTGCCATTTCCAAGTTTCCTGTTATTGTTTCTCCCTCCTCACTGACCAGTGGGCCTACCCTGTCCTTGGTCTGCCTCTTATTTCTAATGAATTTATAAAAAGTCTTCTTGTTTCCCTTTATTCCTGTAGCTAGTTTGAGCTCATTCTGTGCCTTTGCCTTTCTAATCTTGCCTCTGCGTTCCTGTGCTGTTTGCCTAAATGTGCTGGCCTGAACTCCCGCTTCCTCAGTGCCTCCTTCTCTCAAGAGCCCAGGACTACAAGCTTCAGGCAGAGTGCTCACTGTGGGTTCGTGTACATTGCACCGTTATTTTGAGATAACTGGTGTTATTGCGAAATTACAATGCGATCATTTACACAGACATTCCATTATTTCAAAATAATTTTAAAATAACGGACGGCTTATTCCGAAATCTGTAAACCTCATTCTACGAGGAATAATGCCTATTCCAAAATAGCTATTTCCAAGTAAACCGTGTGTAGATGCTCCACTGCTGCTATTTCGATATAGCCCCTCCTGGGGCTCTAAATCAAGGTAGCCATCCACATTAGGGAAGCCTGCCTTGGACTAATTTTGAGGCTTCCCTGCATTGTAGACATGCTATTTTGAAATAAGCTATTTTGGAATAGTTATTTGGGAATAGCTTATTTCAAAATAAGTGTGCAGTGCAGCCTGAAGGATGGGGTGGATCATGTTTTCCTCTCCTCCCCTCTTCATGTAGGGTATGTCTACACTAGCTCGTCAGTTCGAGCTAGGTAGGGTAATGAGGGCAAGCGGAGTTACAAATGAAGCCTGGGATTTAAATATCCCGGGCTTCATTTGCATGTTCCCGGGCGCCGCCATTTTTAAATCTCCCTTAGTCTGAACTCCGTGACCACGGATACATGAGGCACTGACTAGGATGTTCAAATTAAAGATCCTAATTCAAACTACTGTTACTCTTTGTGGAATGAGGAGTAACAGTAGTTCGAAATAGGATCTTTAGTTCGAACTACCTACTCCGTGCCGTGTGTTGCCGCGGGCACGGAGTTCAGACTAAGGGGGATTTAAAAATGGAGGTGCCCGGGAACATGCAAATGAAGCCTGGGATATTTAAATCCCGGGCTTCATTTGTAACTCCGCTTGCCCTTATTACCCTACCTAGCTCGAACTAATGAGCTAGTGTAGCCGCACCCATAGGTGTTACGTGGAGCTATAAAACTATGAAATTTTTGTTTTCTGTATGTTGCTGGTTAACATATCTAAGGAATCTTCTCAATGCAGAAAGAACAACCATTTCACTTCAGTCTTGCTGCAGCTGTTACAGATGACACACACTCTGGATTCTGATGTTTGTTCTTTCTTGTTGCCTTCAAATTGGAAAATTATGGTTTTCATATTGGAATAAAACATATAACTTACAACATCACTTCTCTTCATAAAACCATCTGCTAATATACTGAAAAACATAACCGTTCAGTTAATGTTCTTCCACTTCCTCAGCCCTTTCATCTGAAACAATACTCATTGGTTTTGCACTAAAAACCCCATAAAATAGAAGAATGTTAGGTACCTTTCACCACCAGCATGGTGCCTTGGCCCGACACAGTGCGGGGATCACCGTTTACTAGCACGCTTCCTTGACAGACATACAAATCCGTGTCATTTTTCTGCAGCCCATGCAGCGTTATCCTCACTCCTGTTGAAAGTACAGTGCTCTCGATGCGAGTTTTGTAGCGTAAGTTTGCGGTATGGTTTTCACTGTTATTTCTGAGGTATAGCACTTCCATGTCATTCAAAAGTACTCTTCTCAAATACATCCCTGCTAGCTTCCCATTATTGGTAATGGAGCAAGTGATGTTGATGGATTCTCCTTCATGAACCATGAGAATAGCTGGTTCCTGTGTAATATCTGCATGAAGAGAGGAGGAAAGGAAAACATTCATTACCGGGTGGCTGACTGGAAACGGTTTGAGGCAGAGAGAGGGTGGCCTCACACTAGCAAGCTCTTGCCCTTACATGACACGTCTTCAGAGCAATACACTTTGTATAACAGTGGAAGGCAGCTCCCTGAACACAGTTCCAGCCCAATGCCAAGGGAATTCTGGGACTTGCAGTTCAAGCACAGTTAGGCTACTTCTAAACTACAACCCTCCAGAGGCGTAGAGAGGGTGTTATGCGGCCAGGGGCGAAGGCAAAATTTGTGCCCCCCACTGCTGCCGCCATTGTGTAGCAGGACCCCAAACCTGGCACATGGCTGAGCCGGACCCTGGCGGAGGGGGGGTCTTGTACTGCATCTCACCCCACTCCTTCGAGTTTGGGGCCAGGCCCCGCACACACTAACCCTTCGGAAGAGGTGGAGGAGGGTCAGGCTGGGGGCAGGGAGGCGACTCCAGATGGCAGCGGAGGGCAGAGGAGGAGCAGACAAGCAGAGGGATGATGGGGAGTGGAGGGGCACTAAATTGGCACCCTACTAGTGTGGCACCTGGGGGCAACACCTCTCTGCCCCGTGCCCTCCTCTCTACACCACTGTAAATGATCCATCTTTTAGGATATTTATTGTTAAATGAATTACTTATTTTACTAACTACAGACAAATATAAATTATAAAGTTTTGGGGGTTTATATTCTGTTAAATAATTTTTTCTCTTTAGTTTGTTCATATCCTGTTCTCATTTATTTTAAGCAATCTGGAATACTTCCTAACTGCCGCGTTACTTACTAGTTAACCTAGTTGTTTTTCACAGCGATAAATTACATCTTAATTATGAATATAAGAGATGAATTTACCTGTTAAAATAACACTCCAAAATACTTTTAAATAAAAGTAACACATAACACAAGAATTGTCCTCACTTTCCTGAAAGCATTAGAGTGGGAGGGAGAGGGGGTGCTCTGAGGGAGCGAAGAGGGATGGGGTGATGGGTGTACCAGGCTCTGGGGGATATTTTGTTAATGTTTTGTTTTTTATTTATTTATATCCAAATAAAATCACAAAAGGTATATTAATTTTATATCAATGAATATATGTCAATTTTTTTGCAATTGCATGAATAATTATATGTTTATGCAAAATCTCAAACTTACAAAGTATCTAAATTTTCACAGAAGAATGTTCTATTTGATTAACCATGGTTTATACTTGTTTTTATTTCAACAAAACAACGTATGTATCATATAAAAAATGAAAAGTACCTAAAAATTATATTTAAATTAAAAATTATTTTATATGAGCAAATAACAATTTTACACATTACATTATTTTATTATATTAAAACAAGACCTGAGAAATTATAAAATATACCTAAAACATAATCTATAATAATAAATAATTATGACTTTCCGATAGCAGTACATTTTCTTTGGTGTCTCTGAAAGCTATCAGTTATCATTTGTGTGGCCCTCAGTGGGCTTCAAGTTTGACACGCCTGATCTACATGTTTGTTAGTCTTTAAAGTGCTACCAGACTATTGTTTTTTAAGTTTTTCCTTTTGCTATAAAGTATCTTTTATTTTAAAAAATTATAAGTAACCCTAATGCACTCACCCCTCCCCTTCAGCCAGGTCCCTCAGTGTCCCCAATGCCAATGCAGTCACCCCTGCCCCACAGCCAGGCACCTCCTCATTCCAATGCAACCACCCCTTCCCCAGAGTAGGCACCCCAGCTCTCTCCATAACAATGCAACTGTAGGTAAATCTCAGTCATCTCTGCATTAATCATTTTCTCACTGAATTTTTTTTATTTTAACTTTGTATCAAGTCCTTTTAGCATTGTAATAAGTCTTTAGTTTGTTGTATTAAGTCCTTTTATAGAAACTTTGTATACTTTTAAAGAACACAGACACTTTGTATTAAGCCTTTTTACATAGAAACCTTGTATCTCATAAACTTTGTACCCCCTTTTGCTAAATTGATTGTCCTGTTGAGTGAGTGAGTGAGTGAGTGAGTGAGGTGTGAATGGATAAGGCATGAAAGACAGACACCTCTGGGCACTTGCAATGGTTAGAGAAAGGTGGAAGCCTGATTCAAGAACAATAAGAACAATGGGACCTGTGAACAGGGCTCATTGAAAGAAGACTATGGATGCCTTGGGGGTCAGCAGCAAGTGCCTGCTTTTGGATCTCCCTGTTTGAAGGTGAATGGGACAGCATTAAGATAAGACCCAGAAGTAGGTGCCATAGACAAATAACCACATATGTATGATAACTCTGCATGAGAGGGAAGACACTACACATCTAAGGCATCTTGCAGTCAACATGGGAACATTGATCTGGCTCCAACTCTCCCCAACCTAACTCACCTGGCCAATGCAGTTAGGTGGAACAAGACATGGTGTATATCTGCGTGTGTGTGCTTATGCATATGATAAGTGTTGACTGCTATTTGTGTGTTACCAATAAATGTGGCATTTTGCCTTTTCCCCCGAAAAGATCCCGTGTGGTACTTTTAAGTACAACACAACCACTCCTTCCCCATAGCCAGGCTCCCGCAGCACACCCCATCCCAATGCACTCACCTCACCCCTGCCCCAGAGCTAGCCCCCTCCTTCCGAGTACTCCCCATCCTAATGCACTCACCCCTCCCCAGAGGCCAGGCACCCCCAGCACTGGGAGTGCCCCCCACCCATCAAATCCTCCCCTTCTCCCCCCCACAGAGCCAGGCACCAGAGGAAAGGGATGGGGTAAGTATAGGAAATCTTATCTTTAAAGTCGCTGCTGCTCCTCCCACCCAGCTTGGCTGCCTCCACTCACAATGTGTAGAGGAAGGCAGCACATAGCCAGCTCTGAGTCCCGAGTCTCTGCTCAAAGCATCACGTGGGCCAGAGCAGCATGCGCTTCATTCCCACCTGAGCTCAGTGCCCCCTTAGCATGGAGCGTGGGGGCAACTGCGCCCCTTCCCCTCTTCGCTACTCCTCTGCACCCCTCTGTCGCCAGAGGGAGGTAAATTAGATGAATCAAAAGTGAAACTGAAGCCAGGAATTAAATATCCCGTGCACAATGGTGGCCACTGCTTTTTTTCGAAATGGGGCTTTTCGAAAAAACCATCAATGTAAACGGGACATTTTTGACAGAAATGCCCCGTTTCAAAAGATCCTGTACGCCTTCTGTCAAAAATGCCCCCTTTAAACTGCCTTTTTTTATAAAAACCAGGTATTGAAAAAAACCCAGAGGCTACCATTATGCAAATGAAGTGCGGAAATTTAAATCCCAGCTTCATTTGTACTTTCGATACACCTAATTTATATCCCTCTGCTGACAGAGGAGTATAGTTTAGATTTAGCCTTAGCGGGGCTAGCGGGGTAGTGTAGACATACCCAGAGAGAGAGAGAGAAAGAGAGAGAGACCAGCAGAAGTATCTGTCAATTCTAGGACCCATATTAATGGGGCTAATTAAGTGGGCCAAAATTGGCTTTGTAATGCCACAGGACAACCCTATCTAAAATGAGAGGTGAACAAAGATCACTCCCTTCTAATAGCCACTTTCCTTCCCCTGACCATCTCAGAAGCTTATCTCCTTTGCCTTGGCTGGGATTTCTCACTCCGGGTCATTTGGAATCTGAATCCAAACACATGAATGTGCAGCCTTACCTTGGAGCCTGCCTTCCTCCAAGCTGCCTGAGTTTTCCTTGACAACACTGCTCAATCAACTCACAATACTCCCCCTCTCCTACACACACACATTCAGCATGCCCAGGTTCCCAGGTTTCCATCCTTACATTGTCCTTCTGTTTCCCATCCAGCATCTTTGGCCCTGGCTAACTGACCTGCTTCCCCTCCTGTGTTGCTAGAAGCTGCCACTGAGCAAGATGAGGGGGGCATGGATTTAAATTCACTTTGGTGCAGAGGACCCACTACTCCCTGCAATGGACTGAAGTTACAGCAGCTACAGAGGAGGAGCTATGATAGCTGCATTGGCCCTGTTTGGCATGTAGATTTCAATATCAGGCACTCAGGCTATATGCTTAGATTGTACGTTGTGATGGATAGGAGGAGTGCTGGCCAGCACCCGGTGACTCAAGCATTAAACTCAGGTAGCCAGGTGGTATGGGCAAAAAGCCAGGAAAGCCAATGGGAAAGACTGTTGAAATTTAATTTGAATATTGATACCTTGCTGCTGTTCCTTTGTGCGAGTTCTAAGTTAGGAGCTGGGGGAAGCAAAATGGAGAAATCAAATGGAATTACCATGCCTACAAGAAATATTGGCCTTGGGAACAGAATAGGCCTTGAAGTACGGTTCAGTACAGATTGTGAGTAGAGAGAGGAATGTATGTTTAGTTGAGATCAGGGTATTTTTCTTTGTTTGGGTTTGGTTAAACTTCTCTGTTTGAAATGCATGTGCCTCCTTTCCCTCCACTCATTATACCTGTGGGCTACGTCTACACTGGCCCCTTCTTCGGAATAGCCATGTTAATTTAGAACTTTGGAATAGGGAAATGCGCGGGGGATTTAAATATCCCCCCGCCGCATTTGCATTTTTATGGCTGCCGCTTTTTTCCAGCTTATAGATAAGCCGGAGAAAAGCGCCAGTCTGGATGCGATCCTCCGGAAAATAAGCTCTTTTCCGGAGGATCTCTTATTCCTACTTTCAAGATTTGCCTATTCCAAAGTGCTACATTTGCATCCCTATTACGGAATAGGGGCCAATGTAGACACAGCCAAGATGTGCCAGAGATACCATTTTTTCTCTGTGTTTTAATCTGTTCTTTTCTTAGTTGCTGTATAACACCTAGCATCCAAGTATGCCTTTAAAAGTATCTCTTTTTCTTCTATCAATAAAATCACCATTTTTAAGGTAATGATTTGATTCTTGTGTCCTGAAAAATTACAGGAGGTCTGTGTGTGTGCCTACCTAGGCTGAGAGGTCAGTTATCAGAGACTGTTATAGAATCAAAGAATCATAGAGTTGGAAGAGACCTCAGAAGGTCATCAAGTCCTTCCCCCCTGCCCAAGGCAGGACCAATCCCAAATAAATCAAACCAGCCAGGGCTTTGTCAAGCCGAGACTTAAAAACCTCTAGGGATTGAGATTCCACCACTTCCCTAGGTAACCCATTCCAGTGCTTCACCATCCTCCTAGTGAAATAGTTTTTCCTAATATCCAACCTTGACCTCTCCCACTGCAACTTGATACCATTGCCCCTTGTTATACCATCTGTCACTACTGTGAACAGCCTTTCTCCAGCCTCTTTGGACCCTCCTTTCAGGAAGTTAAAGGCTGCTATCAAATCCCCCCTCACTCTTCTCTTCTGCAAGCTAAACAAACCCAAATCCCTCAGCCTCTCCTCATAGGTGACGTGCTCCAGCCCCCTAATCATTTTGGTTGCCCTCTGCTGGACCCTCTCCGATGGGTCCAAATCCTTCCTGTAGTTGGGGGTCCAGAACTGGACACACTACTCCAGATGTGGCCTCACCTGAGCCAAATAAAGGGGAATGATGACATCTCTGGATCTGCTTCCTGGCAATGCTCCTCTTAATGCAACCTAATATGCCATTAGGCTTCTTGGGTACAATGGCACACTGTTGACTCATATCCAGCTTCTCATCCACTGTAATCTCTAGGTCCTTTCCTGCAAGAACTGCTACTTAGCCATTCGGTACCCAGCCTGTAACAATGCTTGGGATTCGTCCGTCCCAAGTCCAGGACTCTATGTTTGTCCTTGTTGAACCTCATCAGATTTCTTTTGGCCCAATCCTCTATTCTGTCCAAGTCACTCCTGCCTCTCCCCCTAGCTTAGTGTCATCTGCAACTTGCTGAAGGTTCAATCCATCCCCTCATCCAGGTCATTTATAAGGATGTTGAACAAAACCAGTCCAAGAACAGATCCTTGGGGCACTCCACTAGAAACTGGCCGCCAACCTGACATCGAGCTGTTGGTTACTACCCACTGGGGCCAACTTTGTAGCCAGATTTCTATTCGGCTTACAGTGCACTTATCCAATCCATATTCCCTTAACTTGCTGGCAAGAATATTGTGGGAGACCATCTCAAAAGCTTTGCTAAAGTCAAGGTATCTCACATCCACTGACTTTCCCATATCCACAGAGCCTCATCATAGAAGCTAATCAGATTGGTCAGGCATGACTTGGCCTTTGTGAATCAACACTGACTGTTCCTGATCACCTTCCCCTCTTCCAAGTGCCTCAAAATTTATTCCTTGAGGATCCCCTCCATGATTTTTCCAGGGAATGAGGTAAGACTGACTGGTCTATAATTCCCTGGATCATCCTTCTTCCCTTTTTTAAAGATGGGCCCTACATTTGCCTTTTTCCAGTCATCCAGGATCTCTCCCAATCTCCACAACTTTTCAAAGATAATGGCCAATGTATCCTCAATGACATTTGCCAACTCCCTCAGTATCCTCGGATGCATTAAATCCAGACCCATGGATTTGTGTACTTTCAGCTTTTCTAAATAGTTCCTAACTTGTTCTTTCCCCACCAAAGACTGACCACCTCCTTCCCATATTGCTTCACCTAGCGCATTTGTTTGGGAGCTGACCTTTGTTTGTGAAGACAGATGCAAAGAAAGTGAGTACTTCACCTTTACCCACATCATCTGTCACTAAGGGTACGTCTACACTACAGCGCTACTTCGAATTAACTTAGTTCGAATTAGTTAATTCGAACTAAGCTAATTCGAACTAGCGCATCTAGAACTAAAAACTAGTTCGAATTAGCGTTTTGCTAATTCGAACTAGCACGTCCACACTGATTGGACGCAGGGGGGCATTAAAGGGCAGCTGAAACTGGTTCTGGCAGGGCATCAAGTCAGTAGTTGCTTTGTGTGGCTTCTGTCTGAGGCTATCTGAGGCTCGTGCTTAAAAGGGACCCCCCCGGACAGCCGGTTCTCAGCTTTTCCTGCTTCCTTGCCAACCTCGCCGAGGGACAGCAAAGCGTTGGTCTCTGTGCCCGTCTGTGTCAGTGCTTCCCTTCGGGGGTGGGCCGCCGCAGGTGGCAACATGGAGCCACGGCTCGCCCTGCACCTTCTGGTGCACTTTCTGGACGTGCTGCTGCAAGCCTGCCAGCAATGGCTCGAGGCTGCCTGGCACCACCTGGTGCACGTCAGCCCCCTGCCTCTCCGCCTGGCCGCCCTGGGGGCCGTGGAGGAGCCGCGGCAGCGCCCCGGCACCGGCGTGCCCTGCCGCGTCTGGCATCTGGACACCAGCACCGACTGGTGGGACCGCATCGTCCTGGAGCGCTGGGAGGACCGACAGTGGACCCAGAACTTCAGGATGAAGAGGGACACATTCCTGGAGCTCTGCAAGTGGCTTGCCCCTGCCCTGCACAGAAAGGACACTCGCATGAGGCCCGCCATCCCCCTCCAGAAGCGGGTGGCCATCGCCCTCTGGAAGCTCTCCACGCCGGACAGCTACCGATCCGTCGGGAACTAGTTCGGCATGGGGAGATCAAACGTTGGAGCGGTGCTCATGCAGGTATGGCACTCGTCGGCCACCGAGCTGGGGGGGGAGGGGAGCTGCGAGGAGGAGATGGGCCGCCTCAGGGACAAAGGGGGGGCGGGAGGAGGCGAAAGTGCCCCGCACCGGAGGGGTCGGTCTGTCCCAGCCGTACTACACGCCGCCAGGGGGGTTGCTACCGGGAGTGGGGCGCGGGGCACTGCCAGGGCACGAACGCTCCCAGCCACCCGGGCACCCCACTGATTGGCGCTTTGCTGTGTCTCTCTCCGCAGGTGGTGAAGGCCATCAACTGGGTGCTGCTCCGCAGGGTGGTCCGCCTCACCAACCCGGACGCCGTCATCCGGGGATTCGGCGCCCTGGGCTTCCCCAACTGCGGAGGGGCCATCAACGGGACGCACATCCCCATCCGTGCCCCGGAACACCAGGCGTCCCGGTACGTCAACCGCAAGGGGTACTTCTCCGTGATCCTGCAGGCCGTGTGTGACCACCGGGGCCAGTTCACGGACATTAATGTGGGCTGGTCCGGCAAAGCACACGACTCCCGGGTGTACCACAACTCCTCCGTGTGCCAGCGGCTGCAGGCCGGGACCTTCTTCCCCGACCGCCACATCAGGGTCGGGGACGTGGACATGCCCGTGTGCCTGGTGGGGGATGCCGCCTACCCACTGCAGCCCTGGCTCATGAAGCCCTACACGGGGCACCTCAATCCCTCCCACCAGGCCTTCAATGCCAGGCTGACCAGGGCCCGCATCGTGGTGGAGGGGGCCTTCGGGAGACTGAAAGCCCGCTTTCGATGCCTCCTCACCCGTCTGGACCTGGCCGAGCACAACATCCCTCCCGTGGTGGCAGCATGTTGTGTGCTCCACAATTTGTGTGAGTGGAAGGGGGAGGCTTTCCTGCCAGCCTGGATGGCTGAGGCTGACCGCATGGCTGGACACTACGGTCAGCCCCGCACCGCCGCCATCCGGGAAGCCCAGCGGGGGGCCGTCCGGATCCGGGAAGCCCTGCGGGAGAGTTTCCTGGTGGAGGAGGAGGACTGACCTCTCCCTGCATGTCCCACTGGGGCCTTCTTCCACCCTACCCCCCTTCCCCTTTCCCCTCCCTACCTACTGTAAAATAAAGACACCTGTTTTTGAAACAAAAACGTCTGTTTATTTAACATAACTGGGTGCGGGAAGGGAGGAATGAGGGTTGGAGAGGGGAGGGGGAAACCTGGGACGAGGGAGCTGGAAGGGGAGGGAAGGGAGGAAGGGAAAGGAAAGCTCAGGGGTGGGAGTCCGGCTGCCTCTCCCGTCTCACCACACTGCGGGTCCGGGGGCTTCGGTGGGAAATGGGGGTATGTCTACACTACCCCGCTAGTTCGAACTAGCGGGGTAATGTATGCATACCGCACTTGCTAATGAAGCCCGGGATTTGAAACGAGGTGTACCGGTAGTTCGGAATAGGCACCCTAGTCCGAACTACCTAGTTCGAGCCCCGTGTAGCCGCGCTGCACAGGGTTCGAAGCAGCGGGGATTTAAAAATGGCGGCTCCCCGCTTATGCTAATGAAGCCCGGGAAATTCAAATCCCGGGCTTCATTAGCAAGTGCGGTATGCATACATTACCCTCCTAGTTCGAACTAGGAGGGTAGTGTAGACATACCCTGGTTGTGGAGGGGGGGGCAGGAGGGACAGGGGGTGTGGAGGAAGCAGGAGCGGAAGCAGGAACGGAAGCAGGAGCGGGAGCAGGAGGGGGAGCAGGAAGAGCAGGGGGAGCAGGAGGAGCAGGGGGAGCAGAGGGAGCAGCAGGAGGAGGAAATGGGAAGCGGTCGAGCAGGCTCTGGAGGTGGCCTCGCAGGGCATGGCCCTGCTCCTCCAGGGCCTCCAGACTCCTCCGGCGCAGTCTCAGGTCCTCCTGGACCCAGTGGTCCTGGAGACGGAACTGTTGATCCAGGAACCGGAGGTGCTGCCTCTGGTACTCCTCCTGGTTCCTGGCTCTCCTGCTTGCCTGGGCGCGGGCGGCTGCTGCAGGCGGGGTGGTGCGCCCTGCAGTCCCAGGTGCTGCGGCTGTGGTGCAACAAGACCAGCGGTCAATTACCCCAGGGGCCCAGGTGTGTGAAACCCAGCTCCCCTCTGCAAGGCCAGGGCCCTGCAGGATCCCCAGCTGCTGCTCCTTGGTGGGCAAGGCCCAGGCACATGGTCTCCCTCTCACCCCAGCCCCCCGTACACATAAGGGGAACACGAGGGTACTCACAGGTGGACGCCTCCCCGGCCTCAGACGACACAGGCGAGCGGTTCTGTGGCGTGCCTCGGGGGTCCCGGGTCCCGGGCAGGCTGGCGGCAGGCTCCTGGCTCTCAGAGCCCTCTTCCTCCTCCTCCGTCTCCAGGAGCGGTCCCTCTGCCCCGGGGTCAATCACGTCCCGGGGGGCAGGGATGGCATGAGCCCCCAGGAGGCGGTCCAGGGCGTGGAAGTGGGGGCAGGCCTCCGGGTCGGCCCCTGGCTGGCAGGCCTGGGAGTAGGACTGCCGCAGGTCCTTAATTTTGCAGCGGACCTGGCGGCCAGGCTGGCAGCCATGCGGCCGTAGACGGCCGCGTTCCTGTGGCTAGTGCGGAGATCGTGGACATTGGAGTCTTCCCCCCAAATCTCGATGAGGTCCACGATCTCCGCACTTGACCAGGCGGGCGCCCGCCTTTTGCGCCCACGGGCAGGCTCCTGGGAGCCGCCAGGCTGGTCCTGGGGTGTAGTGGAGGGCTGGGAGCCCTCGGATGGCTGGCTCATGTTGTGGCAGGTGCAGGGTCTGCTGGCACGGGTGCTTGCAGCCTTGCAACTGGCACAAACTGTGTAGCCAGCCCGTGGCCCTTTAAGGGCTCCGGGGCCGGGAGGGGGGCAATAGAGTTTCCCTGGTGTTGGCCAGAGTGGCCACCAGGGAAACCTGGGAAGCCTTAGCCTCCCACTAGTTTGAATTAAGGGTCTACACAGCCCTTAATTCGAACTAGCTAGTTCGAACTAGGCTTAATCCTCGTAAAATGAGCTTTACCTAGTTCGAACTAAGCGCTCTGTTAGTTCGAATTAAGTTCGAACTAGCGGAGCGCTAGTGTAGCGCCTAGGAAAGTTAGTTCGAACTAACTTTGTAGTGTAGACATACCCCAAGTTACCTCCCTCATCCAGTAAGGGCCCCACACCCTCTCTGATCACCCTCTTCTTGCTAACATGCCTGTAGAAACCTTTCTTGTTACCTTTCACATCCCTTGCTAGTTGCAATTCCTATTGCGTTTTTGCCTTCCTGATAACTCCCCTGCATTCTCGAGCTATCCAGTTATACCCCTCCCTAGTCATCTGTCCAAGCTTCCACTTCTTGTAATCTTCCTTTTTGTGCTTAAGCTTACCAAGGATTTCCCGTGTAAGCCAATCCGGTCTCCTACCATATTTGTTTCTCTTGCTGTGTATTGGGATGGTTTCTTCCTGTTCCTTCAATAAAGCTTCTTTAAAATACTGCTAGCTCTCCTGGACTCCTTTCCCCTGCATGGTAGCGTCCCAGGGGATTCTGCCCATCGGGTTTCTGTGGGAATCAAAATCTGCTTTTCTGAAGTCCAGGGTGTATATTTTACTACTCTCTTTTCTTCCTTTGGTCGGGATCCTGAAATCTACCATCTCATGATCACTGCTTCCCAGGCTGTCACCAACCTCTACTTCCCCTACTAGTTCCTCCCTGTTTGTGAGCAGTAGGTCAAGCTGCGCACGGCCCCTGGTCAGATCCTTCAGCACTTGTACCAAGAAGTTATCCCCAACATTCTCCAAAAACTTCCTGGATTATCTGTGTACTGCTGTATTGGTCTCCCAACAGATGTCAGGGTGATTAAAGTCCCCCATGAGAACCAGGGCCTGTAATCTGGAAGCTTCTCTCAGGTGTCCAAAGAAAGCCTCATCTACCTTATCCACCTCATCCAGCAGCCTGTAGCAGACACCAGCTACAACATCACTGCTGTTGTTTGCACCTCTAAACTTAAAAATGCCCTGTCTAAACTGCTGGGTTTTTTCGAAAAGCCCTGTTTTGAAAAAAAGCGGCGGCCGCCATTATGCAAATGAAACACGGGATATTTAAATCCCGGCTTCATTTGCACTTTTGATACATCTAATTTACATCCCTCTGCCAACAGAGCGGTGTAGTTTATACATAGCCTCATTGTTATCTGCTTCAAGACAATATCTTGTGACTGAGCTAAAGCATCTTTTTTATAAAGATACCCAGTCTTCCAATATGCTGTAGCATAACATTCCACACACACACGCACACACCCCCCAAAAAAAAGAAAAAGAAAAAAGAAAGAAAATCCATGTAACAAACAAGCCAGCAAAATTGTGATCTGCTATCCATGCTCCCTTGTTGCGTAAAAGTGAGGATACATATGTGTTCAAAAGCAGCTGCACTTTTGTGGGTTCTTTTCAGATATGCTGCAGGCATTGCTACTGGGGGAATTGTAAGTCACTCTGTGTGTGCATAATTAAGGAGCCACTCATATTTTTAATATTTCCACAGAAATTAGCTTCTGCCAAAAGCTGATGCAGTTCTGCTGTTTGCCAACCAGCGGACGTTATGGTGATAGAACAGAGTAGCTGCTCCCTACCAGCTAGGAAAGAGAAAGAGCCTGCAGTGCCTTCTTCACAGCTCCTGTCAGGACAGGTCAGGAAGGAGGGTCTAGGGGGAGTGTGGGGACCTAGGGCTGCTGGGGGGATGTCACAGTCTGGGGCTCATAAAGAGCTAATGGCGGGAGGACAGACTGGGTCGGGGCTGAATGGGAGTGGAGAATCAGGGCCCAGAGGAAGGGGATGCAGGGCCACAGAGGGGAGAGAAGAGGATGGCTGGGTGGGGCAGAGACACACATGGAGACAGAAGAAGGAGTCGAGGGACAAATGTGGACAGGGGATGCAAGTGCACCCCTGGTGGTGCAGGGATACACAAGGACAGAGGGAGATATGCCTGACTGAATGGCAGAGCCAGAGTCTGCATGGGAAGCTCCCTAACAAATGGTCCTCACCCCCCCTCCTAAAAAACCTGTCAATACTTTTCCCCCCATACCCACAACTCTCCAAGTTCACATCCAGGTTCTTTCCCAGCATTACCCCTGACTCCCTCAAGCCTCCGCGCTGCTTCTGAGGTGCAGGAAATACATTTCTGTATTGTACTTTAAATGAATGATCACTCGTGGATTTGTAGTAATATGCCTAGTAAGCAATCTGTTTGTCAAAATGTTTCCTTGATCTTTTTTGTTGTCTGTTTTGCTACAAACTTACTTGTTGACAACGATTTTTAAATAGTTATTCCAAAATAATTGAAACTGGTTTCTGTACGTTTCCTTTATGGACACATAAATCGAAGATTAGTCCTTTATGGACACATAAAGAAAACGTACATAAATCTATCGGTGAACATTTTAACCTTCCAAATCATACTATGACAGATCTCCAAGTAGCTGTCTTGTCACAAATCAGCTTTACAAGCCAGATCCACAGGGAAGCCTTGGAATTACAGTTCATCGGCAAATTCAATTCACATGCTAATGGACTTGATTGTGATGAAGGTTGGTTAGGACATTACCAATTTAACAACCATTGAAGGTGCTAACAGCTCTCTGAGTAGTATCCTTCCTGACATAAGAATCTATTGACTTTGATTTTTATCTGCTTAAGTTTAAGTACCCATTCTCCAGATACTTACTGATGCTCTGTCTCCCCTGTCCCTCCCTTAATCCCACACCCTTCCCCTCTCCTATTTATTTCAAGTGTTCACATCCCAAACTCAAAACTCCAGTCACCTGAAGAAGTGAGCTGTGCCCATGAGAGCTCATGATACCATCTACATATTTTGTTAGTCTATAAAGTGCTACCAGACCATTTGTTGGTTTCATATAAGAATGACAGTTAGTCAGCAGCCTGGGGACATAGGGTATGTCTACACTACAGTGATAATTTGAACTAACTTAGTACGAATTAGTTAATTCGAACTAAGCTAATTCGAACTAACGCATCCAGACTAAAAAAATAGTTCGAATTAGCGTTTTGCTAATTAGAACTAGCATGTCCACATTAAGTGGACCCTGAACCGGGGTTAAGGATGGCCGGAAGCAGTGCCGGCAGGGCATCAGATGAGGACTTAGAGCATGGAGCTGCTGTCTCAGGCTAGCAGAGGGCTGTGCTTAAAGGGACCCGACCCCCACCCCGGACAGACAGTTCTCAGGGGTGCCCCACTTGCAAAGCAGTCCTGGCTTGGAGTGCCCTGAGTGCCCACACTGGGCACATCACAGCACTCGGCCATCAGACAGGCTGCACTTGCCGCAGGCTGCCATCTGGGGAGAGCGGGCAATTGGGGGGCTGCAGGAGAGCTTCCACCCCCAGAGGCCCACAGAGCCAGCCCAGTCCTCCCCATCGGGGGCTCGTACCCCATTCCTCCCTCCCCTCCTTCCACTTATCCCTCCCTAGCCCCCCTTCCTGATGTACAAAATAAAGAAAACGTGTGGTCAAAAATAGAATCTCTCTTTATTGAACAAAATTCGGGGAGACTGGGAAAAGGAGGTGGGAGAGGGGAAGAGAGAGGGTGGGAGAGGGGAGGGCAACTAAAATGATCAGAGGTTTGGAACAGGTCCCATATGAAGAGAGGATAAAGAGACTGGGACTTCTCAGCTTAGAAAAGAGGAGACTGAGGGGGATAGGATAGAGGTCTATAAAAGCATGAGTGGGGTGGAGAGGGTGCATAAAGAAAAGTTCTTCATTAGTTCCCATAATAGAAGGACTAGAGGACACCAAAGGAAAGGAATGGGTAGCAGGCTTCAAACTAGTAACAGAAAGTTGTTCTTCACAAAACAGAGTCAACCTGTGGAACTCCTTGCTGCAGGAGGCTGTGAAGGCTACAACTAGAACAGAGTTTAAAGAGAAGTGAGATAAAGTGATGAAGGTTGGGTCCATGGAGTTGTATTAGCCAGGGGGTAGGAGTGGTGTCCCTGCCCAAAGTGTGTGGAAGGCTGGAGAGGGATGGCACGAGACAAATGGCTTGGTCACTGTCTTCGGTCCATCCCCTCCAGGGTCCTTAGGGTTGGCCGCTGTCGGCAGACAGGCTACTGGGCTAGATGGACCTTTGGTCTGACCCAGTACGGCCATTGTAAGCTCAGGGCTCAGGGTCAGGGGTCTCAGTGGACCACCTTGATTTTCATGCACACCTGCTCCTGGGTGGCCAGGCTGGCAGCTCTCCTGCCCTAGACGGCCACTTTCCTGTGCCTAGTGCGGAGGTCGTGGACGAGGTCTACGATCTCCGCACTAGACCAGGCGGGTGTCCGCCTCTTGCGGTCCCGGGCAAGCTCCCAGGAGCCGCCAGCCGGGTCCTGGGAAGAGGGGGAGGGCTGGGGGGCATCGGGTGGCTGGCTCGAGCCGTGCGAGGTGCAGGGTCTGCTAGCTGGGTGCTGGCAGGCTTGCACCTGGCACGGGCACTGTAGCCAGCCCGTGCCCCTTTAAGAGGTCTGGGGCCGGGAGGGGGGCAATAGAGTTTCCCTGGTGTTGGCCAGAGTGGCCACCAGGGAAAGCTGGGGAGGGCTAGCCTCCCACTAGTTCGAATTAAGGGGCTACACACCCCTTAATTCGAACTAGTATGTTCGAACTAGGCTTAGTCCTCGTAAAATGAGGTTTTCCTAGTTCGAACTAAGTGCTCCGCTAGTTCGAATTAAGTTCGAACTAACAGAGCGCTAGTGTAGCGCCTATCAAAGTTAATTCGAACTAATGTCCGTTAGTTTGAATTAACTTTGTAGTGTAGACATACCCTAAGGGGTTAACTGTAACTAGCCAGGTAGCAGTCAGCCAATAGAAATGCAGGTAGGAATTTCAGATTAGGACAAAGGAATTTTTGGTTTTTCCCTCCTTTGTCCCTGGGAAGTTGACTCTCCAGATATGGAGGGGGGCAGACATCATGTCCCTCTCCAAGAAAAGACTCTTCACCTTCTGTAAGTAGGGCAAAGTCTAGATAAATCCATTAGATTTTATTGTTTTATGGTTTGGGAATGGGAATCTGTTGTCTGTATATTTAGAACTGGGTTTTCCTCTCCTTTGTAACTACATTTTGGACCATGGGAGTCCCTATGAGTATATTAATTGGTGACTTTTCCATCTAGTCATTATGCTTGTAACAGGAGTACAGTATTGTTTTGATAATAAACGTTCTTTTTTTTATTAACCTGGAATTGGTTAATTTCTGTGTCCTGGAAAATTTGTCTGTGGGATCCGCAGGCCTCTGACAAAGGGACAGCAGCCACCGACAGCAGTTTGTATTTTCTCTTTCTTTTTTCTAGCTCTTTGGGGAAAAGTGTTTGGGATGCTCTGGGGTTGGTTTCAAGTGTCCACCCCTGTTTGCGGGTTCAAAAGCACATGATGGTAGCATCAGATTTTTATCCCCAAAATCTAGGTTTTTAGGATTTTGGGGGGTGAAGTATTAAACTAAAGCCTGAAAAGATAAGGTTTTGGGGTACTTCTGTGGTCCCCCACTTCTGCATTCATCGTGCCAGAGTGGAGAATCAGTCTTCACATGTTCCAAATAAGGTTAGGCTCAGTTTCAGGAACTGAAACAAACACAGCGTTGACTGTGGCTTGTAAATCTGTTTTGTGGTGCTAGCAAAATCCATTGCTTTTTTGAGAGCCTGATCTCATACCACTGAAATCATAGGGGCATGTCTACACAGCAAAGTTATTTCTAAATAACAGTTGTTATTTCGAAATAACTTTACTAGCGTCTACACAGCCAAACCACGATTTCAAAATTAATTTGAAATAGCGGAGCGCTTATTTCAAATTTGTTAAACCTCATTCCATGAGGAATAATGCCAAATTCAAAATAGCTAGTTCGAAATAGGGGGCCTCCAGCCTTCCCAGGGTGCCCTGGTAGCTACTCCAGCCTCAACCAAGAACACTCCTCTCCTTCCCCCATCCCCCAGAGCCCTTAAAGGGGTTGACTCTGGCCACAGTGCCTGTGCCAGCTCCAAACATGCCAGCCCAGAACCAGCAGTCACTGCCCCTGACCCAGTGGCCCCAAAACATGAGCCAGCAAGCCACTGGCAGCCAGCCCTCCACTGCTCCTGAGAAGCAGTCTGCCAGCTCCCAGGAGCCTGCCAGGGCCCGGAGAAGGCAGGCACCTTCCTGGTCCAGGGTGGAGATCATGGACCTTATTCCGGTTTGGGGGGGATACCCCCAACGTCCATGATCTCCGCACTAGATGGAGGAACGTGACTGTCTATGGCAGGATAGCTGCCAGCCTGGCCACCAAAGGCCACATGTGAACCCAGGAGCAGGTTTGCATGAAAATCAAGTTGATCCAACGAGACTCCCAACCCTGAGCTTCCCCTCTCCATTCTTCCCCTTGCTTCCCCCTTCCATCTCCCTCCTCCCAGGTTTCCTCCCCTCTCCCACCCTCTTTTCTCTCCTCTCCCGTCTCCTTTCCCCAGTCT
Source organism: Pelodiscus sinensis (assembly GCF_049634645.1). Classification (NCBI taxonomy): domain Eukaryota; kingdom Metazoa; phylum Chordata; order Testudines; family Trionychidae; genus Pelodiscus; species Pelodiscus sinensis. Next base: position 6,735,010 of record NC_134730.1, on the reverse strand, counting down.
CACCAGAGTTTCATTCCCGCCCTGCACCTGTTTTGTTAAAAAAAAGAGAGTTTGTGTTCATGAAAATACATGTATTTTATTTTACATCAGGACGGAGGGCTACGGAGGGGTAAGTGGAAGGATGTGAGGGAGGAATGAGGCACAAGCCCCGAGTGGGGCAGACCAGGGAGTCTCTCAGTGCTCCTCAGGGTGGAAGATCTCCCTCAGGGCCTTCTGGATACTGCCAGCCCCATGATGGACCTCCTAGATGGCAGCCAGGCTCACAGCAAAACGTCCACAAGAAGAACCAGAGTGCCAAGGGGAGGCTCTGGCTTCGTCTTGCAGAGCGCTGTGGTGTCCCGAGTGAGGGCAACCAGAGCACACAGAGACAAAATGCTTCGCTGCCTCTCATCAAGGTAGGCAAGCAAACAGGGAAAGCTGAGAAACGGCTGTCTGGGGGGGGGAGTCCCTTTAAGCATAGGCCTCAGATAGCCTCAGGCAGCAGCCACACAAAATAACTCCTGACCAGATGCCCTGCCGGACCTGCTTCCGGCCGGCCTTAAATGTGATTCAGCATCCACTCAGTGTGGACACGCTATTTCGAAATAGCAAAACGCTATTTTGAAATGCATTTTGTGTGTAGACGCGTTATTTTGAAATAATTTATTTTGAATTAACTATTTCAAAATAAGATCTTTCGAAATAACGCTGTAGTGTAGACATACCCATAGATACAGAGTTGGGACCATGACAGCAGAATGCTTTCTGCCAATTGCAGACTCTCTGAAGATTGCTTTACACAGTGATTTCAACGGGTGACTAGAGGGTCCTAAGAGAGGGGCGGGGCATGTGACTTTGGCACCAGTCTCCATTTGGGATTCACAGCCATGAACTCTCTCCTGAAGTCAGGCACCTGAGCCCTTTCTTACACAAAATGCACTGTCCACAATGTTTTGCATTATAAAAAATACCTATAATAAAATAATGACCAGAGGCATATGATGATCCCTGCCCACAGCTTTTCCTGGAACAGGAAGGTGGTGCTCATACTAACATTAGCACTAGTAATCTAAGAACTTCCTGTCACCTCCTCTCCAGCTGGGGAGCACGAATTCTGCACAGGACTCCTCATAATGGTCCATTATCAGGAGATCGTAGAATCATAGAATCATAGAGCTGGAAGAGACCTCAGAAGGTCATCAAGTCCAACCCCCTGCCCAAGGCAGGACCAATCCCAAGTAAATCATCCCAGCCAGGGCTTTGTCAAGCCGAGACTTAAAAACTTCTAGGGATGGAAATTCCACCTCCTCCCTAGGGAACCCATCCCAGTGCTTCCCCACCCTTCTAGTGAAACAGTTTTTCCTAATTTCCAACCTAGACCTCCCCCACTGTAACTTGAGACCATTGCTCCTTGTTCTCTCATCCATCACTACTGAGAACTGCCAAATAATAGATGAAAGATTTGGGGCTGAAATGCAGTTTGTCTGCACTTTATACCTGGATTTGAAGTAAATCGAAGATAGTCCTCGACTGTGTCTGCACTGAGGCACTTGGCTTTGTTTCTCTTGGTGTGCATGTCATACACCACCACGCAGCAATACCCGGATGCAGTTAAGTTGGGGCTCTCATGGAGTGTGCTGGTAAGGCTGGTTAAGCCACCTTCTACTTCCTCGGCTACTAGGCTTGCTCTGCCCGTCAGGTTGGTCCCGTGGCCGTTGAACCAGTGGATCTGCCTTTGCTGATGCCCTATAGGCGACTGGCAGGAAAGCTCGGTTCCGTTCCAAATGAAGTTAGGCTCAGTTTCAGGAGCTGAAAGAAACACAGTGTTGACTGTGGCTTGTAAATCTGTTTTGTGGTGCTAGCAAAATCCATTGCTTTTTTGAGAGCCTGATCTCATACCACTGAAATCATAGCTACAGCGTTGGGTCCATGACAGCTGAATGATTTCTGTCAATTGCAGACTCTCTGAAAAGTGCTTTACACAGTGATTTCAACGGGTGACTAGAGAGTCCTAACAAACAGCTAAATTATGGGTCGAATTCAGCCTTGGAGTATGAGGGGAACTCCCCGGAAGTTCAGTCGAGGTTGAATTGCCCCTAAAACTGTGTCACAGCCCTGCTGACTGCATTGTCTGTGGGGATGGACCTATAGGATCTGGTGTGAGGGTGGGTGACAACTGCCCCCTATACCATATGGCTGTGTCTAGACTGGCCAGTTTTTCCGGAAAATCAGCTGCTTTTCTGGAAAAACTTGCCAGCTGTCTACACTGGCCGCTTGAATTTCCGCAAAAGCACTGGCTTCCTACTGTTAGAAATCAGTGCTTCTTGTGGAAATACTATTCTGCTCCCGTTCAGGCAAAAGTCCCTTTTGCGCAAAGCTTTTGCGCAAAAGGGCCAGTGTAGACAGCTCAGATTTGTTTTCCGCATGTCTGGTATTTTCTCAGTAGGTAAGTTGTATTATTACTAGATGTATCAGTTTGTAGTTTCGAGCTGCCTGGCTGGTAAATGTGCTCAGGCTGCATGAGTGTGTCTACCAGCCAGATAGTTCGCAACTACTCGAGGAGTGTGTGTGTGAGAGGGAGAGTGGGGGGAGACAGCAGGATCTCTGTGCCGGACTAACTCGTGCTTTGTGTGTGGGAGGGGGAGGGGGGAACGGGGTCGGGTCAGTTCCACTCCCTGCAGGCCGATTCATTCCTCCCCCCCTGCTCCCCTTGCTGCGCCTCTGGCCAGCCCCACTTCCCCCACAACCTCCCGGGCAGCCAGTTCTCCCCCGCTTCTCCTTCCAATCTCCTTTGGCCAGCCCTGCTGCCTGCGTCCAGCCCTCCTTCCGGCGGCTGCTTCTCCCACCCCCCACCCCACATCTTCCCCGGCCAGCTCCCTGCCCCCAACCTCACCCCCCCCCTCCCGGCAGCCCTGCTTCCACCGGCCCCCCAATCTCCCCAGCCTGCCCTGATTCCCCCGTCCAGTTCTGCTTCCGGGGGCCAGCTCTCCCCTCCTCCTCACCCCAGAATCCCCTGGCACCTGCACCTTCCCTTAGCCCTGCACCCTCCTGGTGCCTCCCTTTGCCCCCTTTTTCCCTAATACCCACCCCCTCACCAGTCTCTGCCCCTCTGGGCCCTCACACACGATTTGCTCCATCCTGGCCTTCCTCACACCCACCCCTTCTTTCAAGCCTTTTCCCAGCACCTCCCCCTCCAGCCCCAATGCCCTTCCCACCTCCTCTCCTCTCCTCTCCTCTCCTCTCCTCTCCTCTCCTCTCCTCTCCCAGCATCACCCTGTCCCCCCTCCCACTGACACCTCCCCTCCTGCCCTTTCCCTCATGGTCTGCACTTGGCCCCCTGGCATTTGTCTCTCTCCTGCACCCTGTCCCTTGCTGCCTTCCCCTCCCAAGCCCCTTCTCCTCCCCTCCCCCTGCCGCCTCTCCTCGCCTCCGCCGCCGCATGAGCCAGTTTCCTACCTTCTCCTTCCACATTGCGGGGCCGGAGTCCACACTCAGGCCCCGGAGGCCGAACCCGCAGCCAGCCAGGCCCCGCAACGTGCCTCCCGCGGGTTTCAAAACCCCGGGCTGTGACGTCACGTCATGCCCGGGCGTCCTCCCCGCCCACATGCAATGCTGTGCATGGGCGGCAGGCGGCGAGGAGGAGCCGCGCGTGGCAGGGACGTCTGGGACCCAGGGGGAAGGATGCGTGGGGGGACCAGTGTGAGGATCCGGGGCCCACTCCAGGAAGAGCTGGGGAGAGACCCAGCTCCACATAGTGCTGGAGCAGGGCCCCGGCTCTTAACTCGCCGGCATTTCCGGGTGCAGGGGTGTGGGGCCCGATTCGACTGAATGGGTCGAATTGGCCTAAGGGCCAGTAGCCACCAGGCACGCTGAGGCCCAGCTTTTTTTTTTCTGCGGCCCGGTACCATAGTTTGGGAAACGCTGCTCTACGGGCTCCTCTCACCCAGCAATTCAATTGACCCCAGTCCTTATCTCAGCACCCTGTGTGTAATCCAGGCCTGACTCCCATGGCTGTCACAGCCCCAGGTTTCCCAATGCCCTTGGGAAATGTTATGGCCTGTTGCCCCTTAGGAGCAACGGGCTTGCCGATAAATACAATTGGTGCCCTCTGAAGGCCATTGTATGAAAGCTCAGTCAGCCCTAGCTCCATGCCAGTCTTGCTTAAACTCTTACTTTATTAGCTTCAGGGGGTAGCTGAGTTAGTCTGTACAGGATAAACCTGAAAAACAACAAATGGTCTGAACAGACTATATGTTGTTTTTTAAATGTATCTTACAGTATTAACTGCAGGTAAACCAAGAATTAATTAATTAACTCTTTCTTTCTTGCTTCCTAGAAAGTCTTACTACAAACCCCACACCAGACTTCCTCTCAGGCCCTAAGCTCACTGACCTGCCACATTTCCAGCAGCCTGGCTTCCTATAGCACCCAAAACCTCTAGTGCTGGGAATTTCCTCACAAAAACCTCTAGTGCTGGGAATTGCCCGTTGGAAACTAATTCAGGGTCTAACTGAACTTATTTATTAAAATGGTCAAAAAAGTAACTGAAATCTGGAGTAGTTTAATGTAGTGTCCATGATTGTTTCTATGCTTTGAATTTACCTGTAATCTCCAGGACTGTACATCTATGATCTTCCCCAGAGTCAGAATAAAGATTCCATTTATAATCTCCTTGATCAGTGGCTTTTACTTTCTGTATGTGCAATACTGCACTATAATTGTGTAGCTTCAACTGAATTCTTCCATCTTCACTCAAAAAAATTTTTTCCCATGTATTAATAACTGTTTTGAAGGACGAGTTCTCTTTAGCACAACTTTCACAGTGCTTAACTGCCACATTTGTAATCTTCTTGCTGCTGTTGCATGAAATTACAGCAGTTTTGTTATATTCTGTCTTGATGCTGCTGCAGTTATAGCTTGCAAAGTCTGAGGGAGGCAGAGGGGAAAAAAAGAACACAAATAAATGATTACTCAAGCAGCAATCACTAAGGGTATGTCTAGACTACAGGCTTTTGTTGACAGAAGCTTTGTTTACAGATACTGTTGACAAAGCTTCTGTCGGAGAAAGAGCGTCCAGACTGCTGGATGCTCTATTGACAAAAGAAGGCACCTGGAAGTGCTTCTGGAAGGTCACAGGGGCAGCCTTAAAGCCCAGGCCCCACTGCATGCTCTCTGCAGAGATGCGTGCTTAAAGGGATCCTCCTGGACAGCCGTTGCTCTGCTCCTACTTCTTGCTTACCTACCTCCTAGAGTTGCTGCAGTTTTTGCTCTGGTTGCTGCTTCCTTGGACACCACAGCAGTTTATTTTCAGATTTTGTTTTTGGCTTTTGTGTTTGTTTTTTTGTTTTTTTGGCCGTGGAGCCTGAGCTGCCCCTGCCCACACCGTGCTGCTGGAAGTTCTGCTGCATGTTCATGAGAGCATCATGATGTTTGCAGCAGAGCTGGATTCAGAGCCCAGCCTTGAGCCCCTCGCTCAGGCTACAGCCCTACTGCCCTTTCCCCCCAACTTATTCATGGAGAGGTGAGTTTGGAAGTTGGACACCAGTTCCGACTGGTGGGACCGGCTAGTTATGCAGCAGTGGGACAATGACCAGTGGGTCTGAAACTTCTGGATGCGGAAGGCCACCTTCCAGGAGCTCTTTGCCTGGCTCGCCCCTGCCTTGCAATGCCAGGAGACCCGCTTGCGGGCCGCCATCCCCCTGGAGAAGTGCGTCGCTATTGCTCTGTGGAAGCTGGCCACCTCCGACTGCTACCGCTCTGTGGGACATCAGTTCGGCATGGGGAGATCTACCGTTGGGGCAGTCTTGATGGAGGTAAGTCATGCTTGGGGGACAGTCCATGGGGTCGGGGGTTGGCGGATAAGGGGGACGGTCAGGACCAGGCACAAGGAATGGGGGATTGGGTGGGAGTGGTAGAAGCCTGCCTGGCCTCACCCTGCGGTGGTGCGGCAGACACCGGGGGAGGTTGCCTGAGGGGGGCTCTCAGGTTCTGGGAGGGGAGGGTTAGGGGTGTACCTCTCACCGCTCCTCTCATGTCCTCTTATGTGTGTTTGTATGTGTCCCTTTCTGCAGGTGGTGACAGCCATCAATTCTGAGCTGCTCCACAGGACTGTCCGCTTCGGAGACCTGCCTACCATCTTGGCCGGATTTGCAGGTCTGGGTTTTCCGAACTGCGGTGGAGCACTCACATCCCCATCCACGCACCACCCGCGCTACTTTTCCATGGTGCTGCAGGCCCTGGTCGACCACTGGGGACAGTTCACAGATATTTGTGTCAGGTGGTCAGGCTGGGCTCACAATGCCCGTGTATTCCGGAACTCATACTTGTACCGCAGGCTTCAGGCTGGGGCATTTTTCCCTGAGAGGAACTATGCAGTCGGTAATGTGCAGATTCCTACGTGCATCATGACTGTTGCGGCCTACCCCCTTATGCCCTGGCCCATGAAGCCCTACACCGGCCACATGGATGCAAGCAGGGAACTGTTTAACTCCTGCCTGAATCGGGCTCGCTTCCAGGTGGAGTGCGCCTTTGGCCGGCTAAAGGGCAGATTTAGATGCCTGCTCACTCGGCTGGACATGGGGGAACACAACATTCCTGATGTGGCTACAGCATGCTGTGTGCTGCATAACCTGGTGGAGAGGAAAGGGGAGGCCTTCCTCCCTGCGTGGGGGACACGGGCTGATGTGGAGGGGAGGCACGTTAAGCAGCCGCAGACAGCTGCTATCCGGCAAGCCCACCAGCTGAGCTTTCACATTCGGGAAGCCCTGAGGGAGCAGTTCTCCCATGGAGGCCAATGATTTTCCCCAGGGCCTTCCAAATGTGGGATTGCCTCATGCCCCTGTTGCCTTCCTCCCCATAGCTCCTTCTGGCCCCACATTCACCCATTCTACTCATTCCTCACACACTGAGAACAGAGACCGGTGTTGATGAAAAAGTGTGGACAGTTTATTGCACTGTTGCTTTTTTGAAAAACTAAAATACAAAACTCTTTTGTTCAGAGAAAATAAACTGTTTTTAAACAAAATAAAGTGCTTCCCTCAGTGACTCTCACAGGTGGGAAGGGGGAATTTCAACCTGGAACAGGGCAGGGAGGCTCAGGGCTGAGGGGGCTGCCTGGAGGAAGAGCCCCTGGCAGTTTGGCTGTAGAGGCCTTCTCGCACCCGGCTGCGCATGCAATTGCTAATGAAGCGGGGATTTAAATATCCCGCGCTTCATTAGCATAAAAATGGCTGCCGCTTTTTTTCGGCATGGAGCTTTGTTGGAGAAAAGCGCCAGTCTAGACGCTGATCTTGCGGAAAATAAAGCCTTTTCCAAAAGATCCCTCTTGAAAAAGCAGCAGCCATTTTTATGCTAATGAAGCATGGGAGATTTAAATCCGAGCTTCATTAGCAATTGTGATACGTCTAATTTACATCCCTTTTCTTATGTAGTCTAGACGTAGTCTTTGTGTTTGACATCGTATTTTATTTAAAAATGAAGCCTGGCCAACAAACCCCCAATTGGGGCCAAGCCCCCATCTGGCCACAGCATCATAACACTCCTGCACTCCCCTTTCTCCCAGACCCTACATCTGAGCCTATCATACACTGGAACCCCCTGCCCTGAGCCCCTCACATACTCCAACCCAAATTCCTGAACCCTCACATCCAGAAGTCTGTAGCTTGCTTAGTACCCTAATCCTACATCTGACCCCAACACTGCCTGGCCTGGAGCCCCCTCCCCAAGCCAGTGTCCCCTTATCCATCTCCTCCTGCATCCAGATTTCCTCCCAGAGCTTGCACCTCTCACCTCTTCCCACACCCAAATCCCTCATTCCCACCCCATAGCCTACACATCCTGTCTCAACCCAGAGAGGGTCCGGCTAGACTGCAGGAGTTTTTCAGGATTTCGGAGATATCCCAGAAAAACTCTTCTGCATGCAGGGATGCATTTGTTCTTCCACTTCTTTTAGTGGAAGATCAAACATGATCTTTCGGTCACCCCTATATTCCTCTTTCCACGAAGAATAAGGGGCCTCCAAAAGAAAGGGTTTTTCTGACATTTGGTCCAGTCTAGACAGGGCAAATGTTGGAAAAACTTCTTCCTACAGAAGAATTGGGGAAAAAAGTGATGGAGAGGAAGAGAATAGAGAGGGCGGGGCTTCAAGGAAGGGGTGGGGCTTCAAGGAAGGGGCGGGATGGTAGATCGTGGCTTGTTCTGTCATTTAAAAAGTGATCTTGGGTGTAAAAAGGTTGGACACCACTGCTTTAGACAATCAGCCTCTTTGCCAAGCTTCTGGTTCCTTTCCACTCTAGCTTCAGTTCTTTCTATGTAGCCTACTTCAGTTTCTCCTTAGTCTAGCTCAATGGTTGTTCTCAACCTATAGCTTGTCCGTCACTACCCGTTTGGCCCTGAGGGTCTTGCATGAGCTACAAATCTGCTAATTGGGCTGTGGGTTGAGAGCTACTGCTCTAGCTCCAACTGATTGAGTTGCTGCTTTTAATGTTTAGCAGTTCAGCTTTCTCCTTGCAGCATAAAAAACACAGTATTGCGGCAAACACGTAAAATGAGGTGACTTACGGCTGTCGGAAGCACCCGAAGAAATGGACAGGAACAGGAGGCATAGAGCTGTCTTCTGAAGGGAGTCCATCGAGTCCCTTATATCTGTTCCGAGAGCCTGGGATGAAAGGTGCCGTAGACATTCAGCGTTTGGTGTTACACTATCAGAGCAGAAGAGGTGACATCAGTTTCCTGGGCATAAACTGAATTTACAACATTTAGAATTCCCATCCCTGTCTCTTGTTGTTTTATCTCCCTTTCGCCAGTAACAAAACAGCCCCTCGGGACACAGGCCTTTTGCTGAATGGAGAACCCACTGTACAATGCAGAGAATGCATTTGGGCAGGGGCAGATGACCATTTTGCCGGGCCCAGGGCAGCCCAAGTAGTCATTTGGCAATGATCTTGTAAAAAAGTAAGCAGACGCTTAACTCCATTGAACTTAGTTAAAGAATTACTCATACAGTTCCTTATAAGCATCAGCCAGGGAACAGAAATGTCCCTATAACATTTTAAAGGAACGTAAACAAACATTTTGTGGTGTTTTAGGTGCTGCTTGTAATTATTAGAACTGGGAGCACTAGCTGTTGGGAGTCTGGAAGCACAGGAAACAGGAAAGAGTGGGGAGAAGATTGGCAGGGGCTAAGTGAGAGTTACTGAGGGATGCAGCAGCTTTGTAAAGAGGCTCCACTTTTGGTAAATAAAGTCCTGTTGAAGTTTGTTAGTACCTTGCTTGCATGATACAACAATTTGGAGATGAGGATGGATCTTCTGCCTCTGAACCCACCTGCACCCTTTCTGCAAAGCCCAGATGAGCCTCCAATTGATTTTACTGACAGGATTTGTATGTTTGAGATTTATCTGCTTGCTATCAGTGCTACAGAGATTTCTGAAGTAACAAAATGTGCTCTGCTAATCCACTGCCTTGGAGCAGAAGGGCAGCGGATATTTTACACTTTTCCCCTTGCAGATGATAAATATGAGACTGTACTCATTGCATTAAAGAACTTTTTTGTGCCAAAAATTAATATAATAGTTAATCGCTATAGATTTTGCCAGTGTGAGCAGAAACCAGGGGAGACTATAATGCAGTATATTGCTTCTCTGAGGAGTCTGATTGTAACTTGTGACTTCAGGAATATGGCAGATGAGATGATTAGAGACCAGCTCATTGGGAAAACAACCATGCTTCATGTAAGAGAACGCTTGCTTCTAGAACACAACTTACATTGGAAAAAGCAATTGCTACCCAAATTGAGTCAGCTATAGCAGAAGCCAAAATAATGAGCATGGATACAGGAGGCCCAGTTCAGGCTGTGACTCCTTTGCTGAAAAGTCCACTATCACTGCAGACAAACAGTTACAAGGAGAAAGCTAATGAAAACCCACAGAATCAGCAAATTCAAAGCACGGCAAAAGCATACTTTCGCTGTGGATCCCCACAACACCTTACAAGCTACACAAGATGTCCTGCAAAAGTAGCTCAGTGCAATCACTGCAAAAAGATTGAGCATTTAGCTAAGGTGTGCCGCAGTAGCCAGTCCAATCAACAGGTGCATACAGTTACAATACCAGATGTTACTGTGCTGAGTGTGAACAAAATCACTACTGCACATATTCCAAAACAGATAAGGTGCACTGTAAATGTTTCTGCCACATCTTCAGGCAAATTACATCCTATTCAGCTAATGTTGGACACCAGCTCAGCAGTATCTATACTACATGATTCCATCTATTTGCATTACTAAAAAGATGTGCCTCTTACTGAACCCAAACTTTACTAGGTGTGGTATTTGAAAAACCAAATACCAGTACGTGGCTGCCTGCCAGCAACGGTGACTTTTGGTGATTGCTGTGTAACTGCAGAGTTTTGCATTGTCCACAAAGGCACTCCTATCCTTGGCAGAGATTTATTGGCTATTTGAAACTTCAAGGTAGTTAATGGACAAATTGACCTTCCTCAGCAAAGCACTCTTGCAGTACACACAATGGCTACGTCTACACTGGCATGATTTTCCGGAAATGCTTTTAACGGAAAAGTTTTCCGTTAAAAGCATTTTTGGAAAAGACCATCTAGATTGGCACAGATGCTTTTCCACAAAAGCACTTTTTGCGGAAAAGCGTCCGTGCCAATCTAGATGCGCTTTTGCGCAAAAAAGCTCTGATCACCATTTTCGCCATTGGGGCTTTTTTGAGCAAAACAGTACTGTGCTGTTTACACTGGCCCTCTTGCGCAAATGATTTGCGCAAGAGGGCTTTTGCCTGAACGGGAGCAGCACAGTATTTCTGCAAGAACACTGATGATCTTACATGAGATCGTCAGTGTTCTTGCGGAAATTCAAGCAGCCAGTGTAGACAGCTGGCAAGTTTTTCCGCAACAGCAGATGATTTTGCGGAAAAACTTGCCTGTCTAGACACAGCCAACCAGTTTCAGCTGGGACCCAAGACCAGGTTAAAGAGAAACTTGGCTGTGCTTATGGGTTTGTGCACAAAGTTAAAATGCGGCATAATGTGATGCCTGTACAACAGAAGTTACGGTGCTTACTATTTTCAGTCAGGGAAGCTGTTTCAGAAGAACTTAAAAAACTTGTTCAAAAGGACATTATTGAAGAGATTGACTCATCTGAATGGGCTTCACCTATAGTGGTGACACGGAAGAAGGATGGAGGCATTCGCCTTTGTGTGGACTTAAGGGAGCCAAAGAAAGGTATTGTGATTGACAGCCACCCACTGCCTCACATAGAAGAAGTATTTGTAGAACTCTGTGGAGCAAAGATGTTTTCTACTCTTGATTTGCAGAGTGCATACCACCAGGTTATGCTTCATGAAGACAGCAGAGATCTCACAGCATTTATTACACATGAGGGACTATTTCATTTTAAACGTGTTCCATATGGTCTTGCATCTGACCCAAGTGCCTTCCAAAAATGATGTCATTGATTCTGAAGAATCAACATGGAGTTCAGTGCTATCTGGATGATATTATTGTGTTTGGAAAGACTTCTGAGGAGCATGAGAATAACTTGCAGTCTGTACTAAACTGCATCAGTACAGCAGGCCTCAAGCTCAACTTGTCTAAATGCAAATGTAGACAAACAGAACTCTCCTTTCTGGGGCTTACAATGTCACTGGCTGAACTAAAACCTGATCCAGATCATATCCTAGAAATTTCAAAGGCTCCTCCTCCAACAGATTTGCAAACCTTAAGTTCCTTCTTGGGTCTTACCTCCTGGTATGCAAAATTTATTCCCAATTATGCTTCTGTCATTGAATCAATTCAAGAATTGCTACGGAGAAGTTCAACGTTGGTGTGGACAACAGATGCACAAGCTAGTTTGGAAAACTGTGAAAGACTTGATTGTACATAGTCCAGTACTTGCACTATTCAGTCCTGCATTGCCCACAATTGTGGCTACTGATGCTTCTAAGAGCTACTGAAGGATGCAGCAGCTTTGTAAAGAGGCTCCACTTTTGGTAAATAAAATCCAGTTGAAGTTTGTTAGTACCTTGTGTGACGGCGCGTTGGGGTTCCCCAGTCTCCTGCAGCCCCGGAATGGCATGAACAGACTTCACCAGCCAGTAGAATACAGGTGGTTTATTGCTTCTCCACGATACAGCACAGCACAGATGTAATCTAGTTACAGGAACTGGGGGCTAAGAGGCCTCAGTGTCCCCCTTGAGATAGGGGAATCCCAGCCCCCTCCACAGTTCCTTCTCTCCTGCTTTCCAGCCAGGAACTCACTCCCCCTCTCCAAGCCCTGCCCCCAGCCAGGGCAGCATTCCACCTCCCTTTGTTTCTTCCCATGGGGGGTTGGCTGGTTCAACCGGTATGGAGTCACCTTTGCATAATAAGGTTTTCCCTGCTGCGTCTTGCTCCAGACAGCAGAGGTCACCACAGCCCAGCAAGTACCCCCACTACGTCACAGTTCTCCCCCCTCCGAGAGCGAACTGAGCAGGGTCACTCCGCTCGTGATCTAGGGAAGTTCGGGACAGCGCGTCGGCGATGATGTTGGCGCTCCCCTTGACGTGGATCACTTCCATGTCATAGTCCTGCAGGAGCAGGCTCCACCGCAGCAGCTTGGCGTTGGTCCCTTTCATCTGGTGCAGCCAGGTCAGGGGGCAGTGGTCGGTGTACACCGTGAAACGCCGGCCAAACAGGTACGGCTGCAGTTTTTGCAGGGCCCACACCATGGCTAGGCATTCCCTCTCTACGGTCGCGTAGCTCTGCTCCCAGGGTAGCAGTTTCCTGCTCAGGTACACGATGGGGTGACATTCCCCTTTCTCGTCCGCCTGCATCAGCACCGCCCCCAGCCCAGTGTCCGAGGCATCCGTAAACACGATAAAGGGCTTCTCAAAGTCCGGGTTTACCAACACTGGGGCCTTGGCCAGGGCTTTCTTCAGTGCACAGAGAGCCCTCTGGCACTGCTCCGTCCAGACCACACTGTCTGGCCTCCCCTTCCTGCACAGCTCTGTGATCGGGGCAGCGATGGAGCTGAAGTTGGGCAAAAACCTCCGGTAGTACCCCGCCATCCCAATGAAAGCCTGGACCTGCTTCTTGGTCTGGGGCACAGGCCAGTGTCGGATGGTTCCCACTTTGGCCAGCTCTGGCTTCAAGCAGCCACTCCCCACCTTATGGCCCAGGTAGGACACTTCGGCCATTCCAACCTTGCACTTCCCAGCCTTTACGGTCAGCCCGGCCTCCCTCAGCCGATCCAGTACCTGGCTGACCTGGGCCACGTGGTCCTCCCAGGACTGGCTGAAGATGCAGATGTCATCGATGTACGCTAGGGCACAGTTCTCCATTCCCCGCAGCAGCTGGTCCACCAGGTGCTGGAAGGTGGCTGGTGCCCCTTTGAGGCCGAAGGGCAGGACCAGGAACTCATAGAGCCCCAGCGGCGTAATGAAAGCCAATTTCAGTCTGGCCTCCTGGTCTAGCGGTACCTGCCAGTAGCCCTTGGTGAGGTCCAGGGTGGTGAGGTAGCGAGCTCCCCCCAGCTTGTCCAGGAGCTCGTCGGGCCTTGGCATCAGGTAGGCGTCGGACACCGTGACGGCGTTGAGCTTCCGGTAGTCCACACAGAACCGGATCGACCCGTCCTTCTTAGGGACCTGCACCACAGGAGAGGCCCAGGGGCTGGAGGATGGCTGGATCACCCCCAGGGCCAACATGTCCTGGACCTCTCTCTCCAGGTCCTGGGCTGTTTTCCCCGTGACCCTGAAAGGGGAGCAGCGCACCGGGGGTTGAGTGCCCGTTTGCACCCGGTGGACAGCCAGGTTGGTGAGACCAGGCTTGTCAGAGAACAGCTGCTGGTGGGAGCGCAGCACCTCTCGGATCTCGGCCTGCTGGGCTGGGGTGAGCTGGTCCAAGAGGGAAATTGACTCCAGCGAAGAGTCCTCTCCGGTCCCAGGGAACAGTCCTACCAGGGGATCCTCCCAGGGCTTACCCACGGCCAGCACCAAGTTCTCCCTGTCCCAGTACTGCTTCATCATGTTAACATGATATACCCGCTGGCCGCGCGTCCAGCCCGTCAGCTCCACCACGTAGTTCACCTCGTTCAGCTGCTTAACCACCTTGAAGGGGCCATCCCAGGCGGCTTGCAGCTTGTTCTTCCTCACGGGGATCAGGACCATCACCTGATCCCCAGTAGCGTAGGCGCGGGTGTGACGGACCGGGCCATGTCTGGGCACAGCTGAGGGTGTCCGCTCAGGGCGAATTGCTCAAATTCGGGGCTCCTTACAGCCCCCAGACTGGTGACCTCTCTACACAGGCCACAAATCAGTCCCACAGAGCGCTTCAGCAACATGCCTGAAGCCTCCCGAGCAAAACCCTTCCGACACCCCAGCAATATCCGTGCCCCAGATGGCCCCGGGCCTATACACAGGTGGGGGGGTCCTAACACCCAATCCCACCTACCCCGAACAAGTTCTGTCCGGTTCCAAGAAACCAACCACAGATCCCTGGTCAATTTACCCTCTGGACCTTACCCACAAATCACGCTGGGCCAATCCTTTAGCATCTAACAACTAAAGGTTTATTAACATAAGAAAGAAAAGCATGAGAGTAAGATTATTAAAGTACAGTACGTTACATGCACCGAATCTCCCAGGTCTCGATGCAGGCTCTAGCAGAGAAGTTGCAGCTGCTGGTTTAAAAGTTCTTATTGCACATCCTAAGATCAGGATGGGTTCACAGGTCTTCCGGGCTCTTCGATCCCTGCAATGCTGCCTCTGGGATGAAGTGCTGAGCTGAGAACAAAATGGCATCGACCGCATGGCCTCTTTATACCTCCTTCCTGGCCTCTTCTAGTATGTAGCAGGTCACCTGGTCAGAGGCCAGTCTCTGTGTTTCCTGCTGGCTGCTCTCAGGTGACAGCCCCCATTCTTTGGGTGTGTCCATAGCCCATTGAGAGCCATTGTTCCACAGGGCCTCGGTAATTAGCATGTCCACAGGCTCGGCCCTGCCCAATGCTTAACCACATGCAGGGAAATCTTCAGTGTCCATACAAGTACATGCTCATAATTGCACACACAGACATTATACAAACACAAGAACAGCATACATAGGATTATCAGATAATAAGCTTCTATTCAATACCTCACATGGCCCCCTCCTATACCATTTTTGGGGCCAACACCCCCACCTATGGGTGCATCAGTGATCTGGCTGCTCCCCTCAAGATCCAGCAACGTGACAGCGGGCCCGTGCATTGCAGTCGTACCAGACCTTCTGCTTCCTCTGGGCCCTGCTTAGGTTCTCTCTGGCCAGGCCCATGAGCTCGGCAAGTCTTTTCCGGAACGTCAGGACGTATTCCACGACCGGCTCACCCTCCGGGGAGACCTTTCCCTCCCACTTGTCTTTCAGTAAGTCCAGGGGGCCTCTCACTCACCTCCCATATAACAGCTCGAACGGCGAGAACCCTGTGGACTCCTGGGGCACTTCCCTGTATGCAAACAGCAGGTGGGCATAAAGGTCCGTGGCATCTTCTTCAGAGTCCCATTGAACCTCTCTACCAACCCGTTGGTCTGGGGGTGATACGCCGAGGCCCAGGTGTGTTGCACCCCACTCTTCTCCCACAAGCACCGGAGCAGGGCCGACATGAAGTTGGATCCCTGGTCCGTGAGAACCTCCTGGGGAAACCCCACCCTGCTGAAAATGGTCAGCAGGGCATCTGCCACCGTGTCTGCCTCGATAGAGGGCAGGGCCACGGCCTCGGGGTAGCGGGTGGCAAAGTCCACCACCACCAGGATGTATTTCTTCCCTGTCTGGGTCGCTCTGTTAAAGGGCCCCACGATATCCATCGCCACCTTCTGGAAAGGCTCCTCTATGATGGGCAGGGGTCTCAACGCAGCTTTTCTCTTTTCTTGGGCCTTCCCCACTCGTTGGCAGGCGTCGCAGGACCGGCAGTACCGCTGTACAGCTGCAAACATTCCCGGCCAGTAGAAGTTTTGGAGCAGCCTCAGCCGGGTGCGCCGGCTCTCCTGGTGTCCCGAGAACGGGATGTCATGGGCCAGGTACAGCAGCTTGCGGCGATACCTTTGGGGAACCACCAGCTGCCGCTGGAGCCCCCACTCCCCTACCTTCCCGGGGGGAAGCCATTCCCAGTACAGAAATCCCCTCTCCCACCGGAACTTCTCCTGGCAATCTCCTCCTAGGGGTTGAGCTGCACCCAGGTCAGCCCGGTCCCTCAGGGCCTGCAGGGAGGGATCCACCCACACCTCAGCCTGGAATTCAGCGGCTGGGGCTGGGACAGGGCCGTGGTTCCCCCCACTGCCTAGGTCCAACTCTAGGTCTGCTGGGACGGGGCCCTGGGCCCCCTGTTGGGGAACCTCCTTGAGTTCCGGGCCGCCAGCCCCTCGCTTGCTCTGGCTACGGGTGGTGACCAGCGTCCTGTGGGGTCCGTCTGGCCATTCCTCCAGGTCACTCCCCATCAGCACCTCGGTGGGCAAGTGCAGGTGTACCCCCACTTCCTTGGGGCCCTCCTTGGCCTCCCATTTCAGATGCACCCTGGCTACGGGTACCTTAAAGGGGGTGCCGTCTATGCCCCTCAGTGTCAGCTGAGTGTCGGGTAGCATATGGTCTGGGGCCACTATGTCGGGTCAGGCCAGTGTCATCTCCGCCCCCGTGTCCCAGAAACCCGTCACCTTCCTATCATCCACCTCCAGGGGTATGAGGCAGTCCCTCTGCAGGGGTCGCCTTGCCCCCACCCGGTACACGGGGAAATCTGCCTCCCGAGGGTCAGACCTCCCAGAGGAGGTACACTGAGCATCCTTTCCCCCCCCCTGAGTGGAGGTTTGCTGGCCAGCCCCTGCCTCTGGGGCAGCCCGCCCTCCCTCCCGCCCCAGCCAGTTAACCCTGGAAAGTCCCAGGTCATGGGACCTGTTCTTGCGCCTGGTGCACTGAGCCCTCTTGTGGCCTCGTTGCCCACAGCGATGGCAAGTTAGGTTCTGTGGGCCCATTTGGGTCGGCTCTGCCCGGGCCCTGGCTGGTTTTCTGGGGTATCGATGACTGGTCCTGGTCCCTGGGGCTCGCCTCGGAGGTGCCTCTCTCCGTCGCTCAGCCAAGAATCGGTCTCTGTGCGATTCCCTTTCTCTCCAGGACTCCCGTTCACACCCGGACCGGCTCTCTGTGAACTCATCTGCCAGTCTCCCGGCCTCCTGGGGGTTCTCTGGTCTCCGGTCCTTGAGCCACAGCCTCAGTTTGGGTGGGCATGCTTCATAGAACTGCTCCATCAGGACCAGCTTGAGCAGCTCCTCTGCGGTCTGGGCTCCGACTCCAGACACCCACTTGCGGCCGTATTGCGACAGGCGGGAGGCCAGATCCACATAGGTCTCCCGTGGCTCCTTCTGCACCCCCCGGAACTTCTTCCTGTACATCTAGGGGGTCAGCCCGAACTTGTGCAGCAGGGCCTCCTTGACTCGGTTGTAATCCCCTGGCTGCAGGTCCTCCAACTGACTGAGCACTCCGGCCGCTTCCTGGCTCAGTGCAGGGACGAGCTCCTGCAGCCAGTCAGCTGGGGGAACCTGTTGCAGTCCACAGGCCCTCTCAAAGGAGCTGAGGAACCCATCTATGTCACCCATGTCCTTCAATTGGGCCACCACGAGCCTCTCCAAGCGTCTGGCAGTCCCGGGACCCTGGGGCCTATCCGCACTTGGCGCAGCCGGTGCCCCGCCGGTTCTCCACTCTGCCATGGCCAGCTCATGTTGTCACTGCCTCTCTCGGTCCTGGCGGTCCCTCTCTCAGTCCTCTACTTCCAATTCCTTTATCCGCAGCTGGATCTCCAGCCGCCGCAGCTCCGCTGGGCTGGCCTCTGCCCTAGATGGGCTACAGCTTGCAGGCCTCCTGGGAGACGCTGTCTCATCTCTCCGGTGGGTTCCAGCGCTCCTCCCCCTCTCTGAGCCTGACACACTCTCGGGGGGGGGGGGGGGGGTCTGGCTGCTTCCCCTGGGGACAAGATCCTGGCCCTGTGGCTGGTCATTCTCTTCCAGCTGGTCAATAAGCTGGGCCTTGGCTGCTTTCCGCACAGGCAAGCCCCTCTCTCTGCACAGCCCCACCAGCTCTGCCTTCAAGAGTCGGGCGTAGGCCATCTGCCTGCTGGTCCCCTCGGTGCAGATTCACCAGTCTAGTGCTGCAGCGCCCCACGAATTTCCCAGGAACTGCTTCGCTCTGTCTCCAGCATGCCTGGCTATCGGGCTCTTGCTTCTACTGAGCCTTGTCGCTCGCCGCTGGAAGCTCCATCCACAGGGTGCAGTGCATCCCGCTCCTGACACCAGTGTAACGGCGTGTTGGGGTCTCCAGTCTCCTGCAGCCCCGGAATGGCACGAACAGACTTCACCAGCCAGTAGAATACAGGTGGTTTATTGCTTCTCCACAATACAGCACAGCACAGATGTAATCTAGTTACAGGAACTGGGGGCTAAGAGGCCTCAGTGTCCCCCTTGATATAGGGGAATCCCAGCCCCCTCCCCAGTTCCTTCTCCCCTGCTTTCCAGCCAGGAACTCACTCCCCCCTCCAAGCCCTGCCCCCAGCCAGGGCAGTATTCCACCTCCCTTTGTTTCTCCCCATGGGGGGTTGGCTGGTTCAACCGGTATGGAGTCACCTTTGCATAATAAGGTTTTCCCTGCTGCGTCTTGCTCCAGACAGCAGAGGTCACCACAGCCCAGCAAGTACCCCCACTACGTCACACCTTGCTTGCATGATACAACATATTTATAGACCTACTGTGTCAAATGTGGGTTTAAACCGAGTCAAATTTTTAAAAAATCAAGATGGCTGATTTTTAAACCTCACTTTACAGTGCCATTAAATCAAAGGAAATCAACAATTGTGTGTGTGAAATCTTACCATTTGGGTGTAGTCACCATTTTGTTCAAGTCTACACTACCCTGCTGTCTTTTTGTTATCCACAGGTTTGCTGGAATGATTAGCCTGCATGAATGGAGGGGCCCCTTAGTTTGGCCTAAAGAAAAGGCATAGTATATGAATTGTTCAGAGGTGTCTGGGTGGAAACCTGTTTATATGTGCCAGATTTACAAAAAATAAAATAAAATAAAAAAAATGCGGAACCTCTATGTCAAGTTTTGTCACAAGAACATTATGACCGCTCTGATAGAACCCCCCGAATAGGGAGATTTACAGTGAAAAGATCAACTAATAATTGGTCAGACAACCCACCCTAGGGCTAGAAGAGAAGAGAAAAGAGGTGGGAGCCTAGGGCCACTTGTTCCTGCAAACCCGTAGGAATCATAACTTCAGCTACTGGCTTCCACAGAAATACTCACACACAAGCAGTTGTTTATATATCTTTGAGATTAGTTATCTCCTCAGTGACCTATGTACAAGCGTCTTGTTGTTTGTTTTGGGTTCTTATGTAATCTTTATCTTCGTTTTCATTCTGTGTAACTACGCTCATTTGGCTGAGCTTTTTCTTTTACTCCTCAGCACTGTGCCTTGGATCTGCCTCGTTCTTACTTTTGGCTATTTCTTGCTCTTATTTTTAATTCTGGATAGGTCTATACCTTGTGCAGTCTTTCCTGCATGGCTCACTGGGATCACTTTCAAAGTCCTTTCGATCATGTTAATGAAAATCATGGACTTGAATTTAGTGCTCAGGAAAAGCCCGGCTTAGCGCACAAAGATGATGCCGGGAAAGGTTCTTCCATGGGTGCCATTAACACACCTCAATCCTGTCCAGCAACATTTAAATATCCTGTCACTAAATTGGCCCAGAGCTTTGCCAGCGTTCTCAGCCCTGACCTGCCACATTCTGGGCTCCACGTGCTTTGAAATCCACAAGAGCCTGAGATGACGTGCTAGCTTTGAAATGTACAAGAGTCCCCAGTAGTGGCTTTTGTGCATTTCAAAGCAACAGCACCCGCATGGAGCTGGGGGTACTGTCATTCTCAAATGCTGTGCAGAGCCGGGTTCAGCTCAGGACTCCCCAGCTGATCCTGGGTTCTGTGTGCTTTGAAATGCTGGGCATGGAGCCCAGGATCAGCTGGGGAGTCCTCAGCTGACCCCGGCCTCCTTGCAGCATTTCCATGAACCTGGGATTGGCTAGGGACTCCCCAGCTGACTCCGGGTTCTGCAGAAATGCCATATGGAGCCCAGGCTCAGCTAGGGAGTCCCTAGCTGACCCTGGGCTCCATGCAGCGCTGCTCCTTTGAAACACCATGGCATTGTTTCAAAGCCCTTACTGCCTCTTCCCCCTTAGCCCTCTTCCCCCTTTCTTTACCCGTCTTACTCCCCTCCTTTGCTTCCTCTATCTGATAGAGGCAGCAAAAGGAAGGGAGAAGTGACTAGTCGACTCAACTATCCAATAAGCATTTGCTTATCAGATAGTCAATTAGTCGACTACTCCTTAACATGCTTATTGTTGATCTGTGATCTGTGAAGCACCCTGTACAGGTACTGTGGCCTGTTCTGGATATATGTTGTCTCACTGTGTTACAAAAAGTGTGAAATATTTGGATAGCTCTACCAGATTTTTATGTGGGGCGTTTATTCAGCCCAGATCAACTTTTTACTAATGCCAATATCTTCTTTCCCTTGAAATACGTAGCTCAGTAAAAAGGGTGTGGAGGTAACTGGGAATATAAGTGTTGCATCTGCATGCAAGGGACCATCCCCATCCCCATCCTCAGAACAGCACATTGGGGGAATGATACTTCACAGCCCCCAGTATCTGCACAGATCCCTTGAAATGATCTCATTTTTCAGCCACTCCATATGGTACCATATTGCTCAATACCAATACAACATAAATCTTAGCAGTTGGCTAAAATTGCCAAAAGCTGTTAGAAGATCATGTCACTAGACTGAAAGTTCTGCTCCATCACTGAAGACAAGTGTGATGTGTAACTTTGCCATTAGCCTTAACAGATGTTCCAGTGTTCTTCAGGTTGGTTCTGCTCTCAGGTACAGAACTTAGAAACTCTTACAACCTGTCATGGACTGGACACCTGCTGCAAAGCACTGAGGGTACGTCTACACTACAACGTTAATTCGAACTAACTTAGTTCGAATTAGTTAATTTGAACTAAGCTAATTCGAACTAGCGCATCTAGAACTAAAAACTAGTTCGAATTAGGGTTTTGCTAATTCAAACTAGCGCGTCCACATTGATTGGATGCTGGGGCGCACTTAAGGGCGGCTGAAACCGGTTCTGGCAGGGCATAAGGTCAGTAGTTGCTTTGTGTGGGTGCTGTCTGAGGCTATCTGAGGCTCGAGCTTAAAGGGACCCCCCTGGACAGCCGGTTCTCAGCTTTTCCGCTTGCTTGCCAACCTCGCCGAGGGACAGCAAAGCGTTGGTCATGTGCCCATCTGAGTCGGTGCTTCCCTTCGGGGACACCACCGCAGGTGGCAACATGGAGCCAGAGCTCGCCCTGCACCTTCTGGTGCACTTTCTGGACTTGCTGCTGCAAGCCTGCCACCAATGGCTCGAGGCTGCCTGGCACCACCTGGTACACGTCAGCCCCCTGCCTCTCCACCTGGCCGCCCTGAGGGCCGTGGAGCAGCCGCGGCGGCGCCCCGGCACCGGCGTGCCCCGCTGCGTCTGGCGTCTGGACACCAGCAGCGACTGGTGGGACCGCATCGTCCTGGAGCGCTGGGAAGACCGACAGTGGACCCAGAACTTCAGGATGAGGAGGGACACCATCCTGGAGCTCTGCGAGTGGCTCGCCCCTGCTCTGCGCAGAAGGGACACTCGCATGAGGCCCGCCATCCCCCTCCAGAAGCGGGTGGCCATCGCCCTCTGGAAGCTCTCCACGCCGGACAGCTACCGATCCGTCGGGAACCTGTTCGGCGTGGGGAGATCCACCGTCGGGGCGGTGCTCATGCAGGTACGGCACTCGTCGGCCACTGCGCCGGGGAGGGAGGGGGGCTGCAAGGAGAGGATGGGCCGCCCCAGGGACAAAGGGGGGGCGGGAGGAGGCGAAAGCGCCCCGCACCGGAGGGGTCGGTCTTTCCCGGCTGTACTACACGCCGCCAGGGGGGTTGCTTCCAGGAGTGGGACGCGGGGCACTGCCAGGGCACGAACACTCCCAGCCACCCGGGTGCCCCACTGATTGGTGCTGTGCTGTGTCTCTCCGCAGGTGGTCAAGGCCATCAACCGGGTGCTGCTCCGCAGGATGGTCCGCCTCGCCGACCTGGACGCCATCATCCGGGGCTTTGGCGCCCTGGGCTTCCCCAACTGCGGGGGGGGGCCATCGACGGGACGCGCATCCCCATCCGTGCCCCGGAACACCAGGCGTCCCGGTACGTCAACCGCAAGGGGTACATCTCCGTGATCCTGCAGGCTGTGTGTGACCACCGGGGACAGTTCACGGACATTAATGTGGGCTGGTCCGGCAAAGCACATGACGCCCGGGTGTACCACAACTCCTTCGTGTGCCAGCGGCTGCAGGCCGGGACCTTTTTCCCCGACCGCCACATGATGTGGACATGCCCGTGTGCCTGGTGGGGGATGCCACCTACACACTGCAGCCCTGGCTCATGAAGCCCTACACGGGGCACCTCAATCCCTCCCGCCAGGCCTTCAATGCCAGGCTGACCAGGGCCCGCATCGTGGTGGAGGGGGCCTTCGGGCGACTGAAAGCCCGCTTTCGATGCCTCCTCACCCGTCTGGACCTGGCCGAGCACAACATCCCTCCCGTGGTGGCAGCATGTTGTGTGCTCCACAATTTGTGTGAGAGAAACGGGGAGGCTTTCCTGCCAGCCTGGATGGCTGAGACTGACCGCATGGCTGGACACTACGGTCAGCCCCGCACCGCCGCCATCCGGGAAGCCCAGCGGGGGGCTGTCCAGATCCGGGAAGCCCTGCGGGGGAGCTTCCTGGTGGAGGAGGAGGACTGACCTCTCCCTTGCATGCCCCACTGGGGCCTTCTTCCACCCTACCCCCCTTCCCCTTTCCCCTCCCTACCTACTGTAAAATAAAGACACCTGTTTTTCAAACAAAAAGTCTGTTTATTTCACATAACTGGGGTGGGGGGAGGGAGGAATGAGCGTGGGAGAGGGGAGGGGGAAACCTGGGACAAGGGAGCTGGAAGTGGAGGGAATGGAGGAAGGAAAAGGAAAGCTCAGGGGTGGGGGTCCGGCTGCCTCTCCTGTCTCGCAACACTGCGGGTCCGGGGGCGTTGGTGGGGAATGGTTGTGGAGGGTGGGGCAGGAAGGACAGGGGGTGTGGAGGAAGCAGGAGCAAGAGCAGGGAGAGCAGGAGGAGCGGGAGCGGGGGGAGCAGGAGCAAGAGCAGGAGCCGGAGCAGGAGGAATTGGGAAGCGGTTGAGCAGGCTCTGGAGGTGGCCTCTGAGGGCACGGCCCTGCTCCTCCAGTGCCTCCAAGCTCCTCCGGCGCAGCCGAAGGTCCTCCTGGACCCAGTGCTCCTGGATGCGGATCTGTTGCTCCATGAACCGGAGGTGCCGTCGCTGGTACTCCTCCTGGTTCCTGGCTCTCCTGCTGGCCCGGGCGCGGGCGGCTGCTGCAGGCGGGGTGGTGCGCCCTGCAGGCCCAGGTGCTGCGGCTGTGGTGCAACAAGAACAGCGGTCAATTACCCCAGGGGCCCAGGTGTGTGAAACCCAGCCCCCCTCTGCAAGGCCAGGGCCCGTGCAGGATCCCCAGCTGCTGCTCCGTGGTGGGCAAGGCCCAGGCGCACGGTCCCTGGGCTCCCTCTCGCCCCAGCCCCCCGTACACATAAGGGGAGCACGATGGTACTCACATGTGGACGCCTCCCCGGCCTCGGACGACACAGGCGAGCAGCTCTGTGGGGTACCTCGGGGGTCCCGGGTCCTGGGCAGGCTGCTGGCAGGCTCCTGGCTCTCCGAGCCCTCCTCCTCTTCTTCCTCCTCCTCCTCCTCCGTCTCTTGGAGCAGTCCCTCTGCCCCAGGGTCTATCACGTCCCGGGGGGCAGGGACGCCATGAGCCCCCAGGAGGCAGTCCAGAGCCAAAAACTGGGGGCACGCCTCCAGGTCAGCCCCTGGCAGGCAGGCCCGGGAGTAGGACTGCCGCAGGTCCTTTATTTTCCAGCGCACCTGCTCCCGGCTGCGCTGGTGGCCCCTGGCGGCCAGGCTGGCAGCCATGCAGCCATTGACTGCCGCATTCCTGTGGCTAGTGCGGAGATCGTGGACATTGAAGGCTTCCCTCCAAACCTCGATGAGGTCCACAATCTCCGCACTAGACCACGCGGGCGCCCGCCTCTTGCGGCCCCGGGCAGGGTCCTGGGAGCCGCCAGGCTGGTCCCGGGAAGAGGGGGAGGACTGGGTGTCATCGGGTGGCTGGCTCATGGGTGTCAGGTGCAGGGTGTGCTGGCACGGGTGCTGGCAGCCTTGCAACTGGCACAAACTGTGTAGCCAGCCCGTGGCCCTTTAAGGGCTCCGGGGCCGGGAGGGGGGCAGTAGAGTTTGCTTGGTGTTGGCCAGAGTGGCCACCAGGGCAAGCTGGGAAGGGCTAACCTCCCACTAGTTCGAATTAAGGGTCTACACAGCCCTTAATTCGAACTAGCAAGTTTGAACTAGGCTTAATCCTCGTGGAATGAGGATTACCTAGTTCAAACTAAGCGCTCCGTTAGTTCGAATTAAATTCGAACTAACGGAGCGCTAGTGTAGCGCCTATGAAAGTTAGTTCGAACTAACGTCTGTTAGTTCGAACTAACTTTGTAGTGTAGACATACCCTGAGAGACCTTAACTTCCACTGAAGGCAGTAAGAGCTTCTGCAGCTCATGACTAGACCTGATTTAAAATCATAGAATCATAGAGCTAGAAGAGACGTCAGGAGGTCATCAAGTCCAGCCTCCTGCCCAAGGCTGGACCAATCCCAACGAAATCAACCCAGCCAGGGCTTTGTCAAGCCAAGACTTAAAAACTTCTAAGGATGGAGATTCCACCCCCTCCCTAGGTAACCTGTCCCAGTGCTTCACCACTCTCCTAGTAAAATACCTCTTCCGCTGTAACTTGAGACCATTGTTCCTCATTCTGCCATCCGTCACTACTGTGAACAGCCTTTCTCCAACCTCTTTGGAACCTCCCTTCAGAAAGTTGAAAGCTGCTATCAACCCTCCTTCCCCCACTCTTCTCTTCTGCAGATTAAACAGACCTCAGCCTCTCCTTATCGGTCATATGCTCCAACCTCCTAATCATCTTAGTCTCCCTTCACTGGACCCTCTGCAATGTGTCCACATCCTTTCTGTAGTGGGGGGCCCAGAATTGGACACAGTACTTCAGATGTGGCCTCACCAGAGCCAAATGAAGGGGAATAATCACATCTCTGGATCTACTGGCAATGCTCCTCCTAATGCAAGCCAATATGCCATTTGCCTTTTGGCTACAAGGGCGCACTGTTGACTCCTATCCAGCTTCTCGTCCACTGTAATCCCCAGGTCCTTTTCTGCTGAACTGTTACTTAGCCATTCAGTCCCCGGCCTGTAGCAGTGCTTTGGATTCTTCCATCCCAAGTGCAGAGATCTGCACTTCTCCTTGTTGACCCTCATCAGATTTCTTTTGGCCCAATCCTCCAATTTGTCTAGGTCACTCTGGACTCTATCTCTTCCTTCCAACATATTTACCTCTCCCCCTAGCTTAGTGTCATCCACAAACTTGCTGGGGGTGCAATCCATCCCCTCATCCAAGTCATTAGTAAAGATGTTGAACAAAACCAGCCCCAGAAGCAATTCTTGGAGCACTCCACTTGATACAGACCACCAAACAGACATTGAGCCATTGATCACTACACATTGGACCCAACAATCTAGCCAGCTTTCTATCCACCTTACAGTCCATTTATCCAATCCGTACTTATTTACCCTGCTGACGAGAATACTGTGGGAGATCGTATCAAAAGATTTACTAAACTCCAAGTATATCATATCCACCAACTTCCCCATGACCACGGAGCCAGTTACCTCATCTTAGAAGACAATCAGGCTGTTAGGCACGACTTGCCCTTGGTGAATCCATGTTGACTATTCCTGATCACTTTACCCTCTTCCAAGTGCTTCAAAATGGATTCCTTGAGGATCCCCTCCATGATTTTTCCAGGGACTGAGGTGAGGCTGACTGGTCTGTACTTCCCTAGATTCTCCTTTGTCCCCTTTTTAAAGACAGGCACTACATTTACCTTATTCCAATCATCCAGGACCTCCCCAAATCACCCCGAATTTTCAAAGATAATGGCCAATGGCTCTGCAATCACATCAGCCAACTCTCTAAGCACCCTCAGATGCAATAGATCCAGCCCCATGGATTTGTGTATGTCCAGCTTTTCTAAACAGTTCTTAACCTGTTCGTTCTCCACTAGGACTGCCCACCTCCTTCCTATATTTTGCTGGCCCAGGAACAACAAATATCAGGTGCACTTGACTCAAGGCTTGGCTGACCCTGGCAAAGATTGGGAGCAAAGCTGAGCTTCGGGCTGTTTTTCACTGTCTAAGAAGCAGCTTAATGGTCTGATTCTGTGAGATGAAGGCTGAACATTGCTGGCACACATTGACATTAACTGAGGGTGAGGAGCACAGAGATAGAGAGCAATCACATCGACTTTTGAGACTGCAGCGTCTGTTTCTAGTTTCTTAATTAACTATAACCTTGCTGTGTAATGAGAGATAAGTGAGATGGCTCATATTTTGTACTAAGCCACACACAATCTTCTTGGGTCTCCAAACAGGGACAGGTTTTTCTAATAAGGCATTTTCTAGTGAGATTACTTAGTCCCTGTGCTAAATTCAACCCAGGAGAAACTTTGCTGAAATTAATGTGGTGGGTTTGACCCCTTGTGAATTGCCTTTTACAGAAGTACTAGAGGAAATGATGGGTAGGAAAGGGCAGAATTAACCAAAGGAGGAAGGGAATTTGAGAGATCATGAATGAGATGCTTTGGCACTAATTGGAAAGCTCTGAGCTCAGATAAGAAAAGGTTATGAGTGCACGAATTTTGTTCAGTTGCATCCTTTTTGTGTCTTTCATTTTCATCTGATTTGGCTTTGTTTCTTGCATTTTATTTGCTATGTGCAAGCTCTCTGTTTATTTAGACAGAATTAAGTGGACCAGCTCTGTGTCAGTGTAGCTATCAATCAGAATAAGCTAGAGAGCAGTATTTTAATACAGGGAAGACACTAAAACAGATTATTGATACAATGTTAATAAAAGGGTCACAATATGAAATCTTTACACTGGCAAAGCACCCAGTGAACCCTGGGGGATTTCTCTTAAACGCTTAGGAAAGCAGGGGTTAATTCAGTGATAATAAAACTAAGGATGCCAAAGGACTTGCCAAATATTATACGTATAATTC
The DNA here is from genome assembly GCF_049634645.1 of Pelodiscus sinensis. Classification (NCBI taxonomy): domain Eukaryota; kingdom Metazoa; phylum Chordata; order Testudines; family Trionychidae; genus Pelodiscus; species Pelodiscus sinensis. Next base: position 6,707,720 of record NC_134730.1, on the reverse strand, counting down.
TCACAGCCCCGTTGTGAGCTAGGGTATGAAATACCCTGATTACAGACTGATAAACTGAGGTACAAGGCAGCCATGGGTATTGCTCAGGATCTCAAAGTGACTCTGTGGCAAAGGCAGAAATATAAAGCAGAGGTGAAATACTGGTCCCTATTGAAGTTAACAGCAAAATTCCCACTGGCATCAGTGGAACCAGGATTTCAGCTCAGGAATCCCAAATCTTACATTGCTGCTCTGATGACTACACCACACTTCCTCCTCCCATCTTAAATTGTGGAGTCTGAACAAACAAGGGGAAAAGAACTAGTTCTAACTACTGTGAGTGGCAAGAAGAGGACTAAATTAATCACTGAAGTAACTCCCTGATGTCCATCTGTGCAAAGCGGCATGGAGAACAAGACGTTGAATCAATGAGAAGCAGCGGTCAAACAAGCTAATTTTATGTTGGGAATCAGTACAAAAGGTAGAGGCAATAAGACAGAAAAAATCAAATTGCCTCTGTATAAATCCAGGGTATGCACACATCTTGGTTACTTCATGCAAATCTGGTTGCATGAAAAGATCTAATAGGACTGAAGAAGGTTCAGAAAAGGGTAACCAAAATGATTAGGGAATGGAACAGCTTCTGTATGAGGAGAGATTAATAAAACTAGGACGTTTCAGCTTAGAAAAGAGAAGTCTAAGGGAGGACTGAATTCTGTGAAATCATAACTAGTGCAGAGAAAGTAAAGAAGGAAGTTAGTTACTCCTTTAACACAGGAACTAGAGGTCATTCAATGAAATCAATAGGCAGCAGGTTTAAAACACACAAAATGAAGTATTCTTCACACAACACAGTGGAATTCTGCCAGAGGATGTTGTGAAGGCAAAGGCATTAACAGAATTAAAACAACAACAACAAAAAACAGAAAAGTTAGCCAGGATGGGCAGGGATGGTGTTCCTACCCTCTGTTTGCCAGAAGCTAGGAATGAGTGACAGGGGACGGATTACTTGTTGACTACGTGTTCTGTTCATTCCCTCTGAGGTACCTGGGATTGACCACTGTCTGAAGACAGGATACTAGGCTAGATGGACCATTGATCTGATCTAGTATGGCTGTTCTTATGAGCAGGAGGAGATGGTGTGTAGGAAGGTAATAGCCAATTAAAAGGCTCCCTCTACATAAGGTTAATGCATCTGCATTTCCCAAACCTAATTGTACATTCACACCAAGAGCTCATCTCATGTCTTTCTGGTGTCTGCTACAGCAAATGGAGAGGTGATGGGATCTGGAGAGCTCTGCTTTCCTGGGGGTTGACAGAGAACCTAGTGGAACACCTGTTAATTACGCCGCACCACGCTGGCCAAAGGGGGAGTGAAGCTGGCGCGGGCTCGGATGGGCCTCACCTCCCCTTGGTTTGAGCTACACCCGGGGAGCACGGGAAGAAGGTGAGCCCAGGTGCCTGGCAGGGGCACGTGCCAGAGGAGGGAACGGGCCCCGCACTCCAGGCACACTGGGGTGGTGCGGTCGAACCGTCGGGGGCTGGGCAGGCCCCGAGGGTGAGCGGCCACTGGGGTACTGGGGGAGAGAGGGAGAGGAAGCAGCCCAGGGCAGAACCAGGATATGGTTGGTGGGCTGATGAGTTTCGGCCGGATGCCCCATCTGTCGGACTGGACCTTGACCGGTCCGAGTCCTTAGGGCCCTGGACTGGGGCCCATGAGTGAGAGCAGGCCCGGGCCCCCTCTTCCCTCTCCAACCCAGGACGAGGAGCGAGAACATCAACCGTGAAGGGTAAAGACTGCTGAGTTGTGGAACCCGGGCTTAAACTGTACTGTGGGTGAGGTGGTGGGAACGTTCCGATTGTTTCGGTGGGGTGGCAAGGGAGCCGATAACCCGATGAGACCGCCCCGGTGCGGTCACACACCCCTTTGCTGGTCCCAGCTGCAGACTATGCTGCTTGGCCAGCCTTCAGCTCCTTGCGTTGCTTATCTGACCCTTTTGGCTCTGGTCACTGCAGGTCTGCCTCTCACCACAGGGTCTGTGCTCTGTGGGCTGTGTGGGCTTCTGGCTCTGTCACTGAAGATATGCTCCTCACCACAGCTTGCTCACCTTGCTGCTCTTCTCAGCTCTCTCCCGCTTTGGCTCAGAGACCCAGCTCACACAGAGGACTGGACCTGGCCTCCTAATTCCCTCATTGGCCTGCCCAACCTGTCAATCAGGCTGACCTGGAGTGCTGGTCTCTTCCCATTGTCCCTGGGGATTGTCAGCATTGACATCAAACCAACAAAAAGCCATCCTCAGAAAAGCCTTCTTTGATTTCCTACTCTGAGTGCTGCTTCATTCTTGCAATCCTAGCTGGATTCATTTTCACTTTACAGATCATTGCTGCTGAGTTACATCTGAATTGGGACACGTTACTTAGCCCCTGGTTTTCCCTGTCAATCACATTACCAAGTAAATACTACAGCCGTGAAAAGAAACACATTACCATCTACAGGCGTGCGCCCACAGGGAGAGCCTGGATCTGTGACAAACAAAGCTATAATAGCTACAATTGAGTGGGGACTGGAGCTGGGATTATGTGGAGAACTCATTTTAAACTCTGGAAAAACATGCAAAATCAGCAGAATATTTTAAAGTACATTTTATCAAACCACGTGGAAACTGTTTACTCCTTGCAGCTTTGGGGTGCTTTTAACTAAAAAGAGATGAAGCTGTGTGGAAAGTTCAAGTCAATACATCCCTGCAAACTAGGTTGTAATTGGTTTGCTTCCAGCCCTGCTGTAGTCACAACAGATCTCCTTGGAGGTTAGCAGTATAAAGCCAGTGTAATGTAACTTTCAGTGCCTGTTACTTATCAAAATTGTGTTGCAAGCATTTTAACAGTAAAGTTCTGACAAATTATATAAAACCATTCCATTGGAAAACATCTACAAAATACCCACTTTGGGAAAATGGATCATTACTCCCCCCAAATACTAACAGGTTTTAACAAATAGCACCAAATAGCACCCACCATTCAGAATCTGACTGCCCACTGCATTGCCCCTTGTGTGGTTCAAAATATGGCCTGTGTAAAGGGTCTTTGAGACGGGTTCATGTTGATAGGATAACATTTTTTACACCCTTTCCACAGGAATAAAGGAGGGAGAATGGGAAAATCGGGCAAAAGTTTTGCTGAGCTCACTCAAGTGCAAAAAAACGGCACACTTATCTCATAGGTAAGTATCTCATATGTAATGTAAACTCCTACTGCAGACTGTAATTTTTATCTCCCTCTAGTTAGTTGAGGTAAATCACAGGTCAGAGGTGTTTAGCCTCAACTAACTAAAAGAGATAAAAGATCTGTGGAATCAGCTAAGACAAGGTACAAAAGAATGTAACATATTTTACAATGAATACATAGCTTTAGTCTCAAATAGTAGCAGGCAAAAGCAATCTTTGTGGGATTAAAACATTTGGAAAGTATTCAAGATTGCAGAGAACTGTTTAAATCATGAAGGATTGTTTGCACATCCTAGCCAACATGCATAGAGCACAAGTAGCAAGCAGCTTCCTTATACAGCATATGTTCTAACAGCCTAAATTGTTACAGCGCCTTGGATTTTCAATGCAAATTCCTGTCTGATGTTTAAACTGGAAAGCAACAAGTTTTGTAATGGAAATAGCAAGCTGGCTGTCACTTATTCAGAGAATAGAAAAGAATAGCTTAGTACAGTACCTTCAAGTTGACAAGCATCCAAAATACGACTTTGGTTGCTGACTGTGTCCTTGCCTGGAAAAGTCACTTCCAACAGCTGGGAATCTTGGAAGAGCAGGTCTTAACCTGTAAGATATAAGCTTTCCCACTCCAGCTTGTTTTGCTATGGTCCATGGGTATTTTTCAAAGCCTGGCAAGTGAGTGAAAGTACTCTTGATCCTTGAAACTTGGTGTATGAAATGAAAACACTGGATTTCCCATAATCACTCCAAGAACTTTCACTTTCATTCTGAGAGCTAGCATTTACCTAATTAAATAGGAATTCTTACTATACTTTGGTGCTGGATACAGATGGAGGAATCAGTGCACAGGTCAAGAAAAGGCAAGGCTATTCCAGTGGCTGTCAAGTTGTGGGAAGGACACAATTGTGGCACGAAAGGGGAAACTATTCAGTTTCTTAATTAAACACATTCATCTGTGTTTGTAGAGCTGGTTCTTAAATGGGTGCTTAGCTGATGATGCCATAAGCACCATTGGAATTGCTGCTAGCAAGGGATGTGAAGAGGAACAAAGAAGGTTTCTACAGGCATGTTAGCAATAAGAGGGTGATCAGGGAGATTGTGGGGCCCTTACTGGATAAGGGCAGTAACCTAGTGACAGATGATGTGGGAAAAGCTGAAGTACTCAATGCAGTGTAGAGCGTTGTGCTGCAATGTTCTTTTGAGGGAGGGTATGCAGGTCCATGGGTTTGAGCAAGGACTCCTGGGTTTCACTCCTTGTTGCTTCACACTCTATCATGTGGCTTTCGAGTGCTTCAGTTTACCCATCTCTAAAATGGTTCTCCTGGAAGGCTTTATTAGCCAATGAGCTCAAATAAGCGCTCCTTACTCGGGTGCATTCCCAGAGACCCAGCAGAATCATCCTCAGTATTTGCACCATGTTTTGAGATCCCTGTTATTAACTGCTACAGATCTCAGTGACCGAGAGGGGCATGAATCAGTGTCTGGAAAGACAAACAACAAACCAGCGTAGGCTCAGGTACAGCCAGCAGTGTTTCTGGCAGTGCTTTAGGCTGCCAGCATGTGGTTTGAAGCAAAAAGTTTCCTATGGGCCTCTGCTGTGCCCCAAACCAACTAAGCTGTCCAAAGCTGCATGCAGAGATTGGATTCTTGCAGAGGATAAACTCCAAACACGTCGCCCTGCTCATGATCCAGCTGTTTGCACTGCCACGCTTGGACACAGCGAGAGACTTAATCCCAGCAAGCCATTTCTGTGATTTAATCTGTTTCAAGGTACGTCTACATTACCAAGTTTTGTCAACAAAACTCATGTCGACTCCCATAGGTGGACAAAAGAGAAATTGCTGGAGGGTGTTCACACTTGCTCCCTCTGTCAACACTAGAGAGCACCATCCTTGACAGTGTGAGCAGTGCATTGTGGGTATGCATCTCACAGTGTTGTCAGAAGGCAGAGCTGATCCCTGCACATCTTGGGATTCCCCCTCAGTTCTCCCACAGCCTCTTCAGCTGCCAGGAGCGGCACCACGAGTAGCTCTGTGCACTCCCTGTGCTGAGGAATGTCAAAGCCACATGCATCTGTTCCCCATCCCTTGCAGTAGCAGTCTGCCTGCTGCCATGTTCCTTGGGCCAGTTTCAGGGCCAGGACCCAGGCTTGCCCCCCACACCTCATTTAAACATGGCTTGTTTGCCATTTTTGCCTCCAGGAGTAGGGTCCTTTTCCTTCAACTTCTTGTGCTTCTACAGCTTGACTTGTGTTTTCTGCCCATTCTGCTGTTCAGCTCGTGTGTGTCAAGGGTTTCTCCTAAGTACACAAAATGAAACTTGGGACTGGGAGTTAATCCTGCTTCCTTAATCACTTCCTTTGCATCTGATCAGGGTCAGTGGATGTTACAAAACTCTTCCTCCCCCCCCCCCCCCCCCCCCCGAGTATGGAGATGGCAAATCACACAGGCGGGGGATTTCACTATTTACAGTGCTCACAGGAGCTTGCTGGTTGTTTTAAAATTACACTGCTGCATGTAGAATATATTTCCAGGGTACGTGAAGGGAGCTTACAGCATATAGATTGGTGTCTTTGTTAGCATTTCTATAGCTTTAAATACATAAGCCTTCATCCTATTGCAGAGCCAGGAGAAGGAATTGGCTTCCATAATGGCCTAGATCCTTCTGATGATTCAATCTTACACCTTAGTTATAGAATCCTAGAATCTAACAGGAAAGATCCTTGAGAGGTCATCAGGTCCAGTCCCCTGCACTTATTGCAGGACCAAACACCATCTAGACCATCTCTGACAGGTGTTTTCTCTAACATGCTCTTAAAAATCTCCAGCAATGGAGATTCCACAACCTCTCTAAACAATTTATACCAGAGATTAATCACCCTTATACAGTAGTTAGAAAATTTTCCTAATGTCCAACTTAAACCACTCAGGATGCAAATTAAGCCCATTGCTTCTAGTCCTATCATCAGAAGTTAAGGTAATAATTTTCCTCCTTCCTCCTTGTAACAATCTTTTAGATACTTGAAAGCTGCTTTATGTCCAATCTCAGTATTCTCCTTTCAAGACTAATAAACCCAATTCTTACAGTCTTCCCTTATAAGTCAGTTTTCTAGACCATTAATCATTTTATGCAACTTGGACTTTTTCCCAATTTGTCCACATCTTTTCTGAAAAGAGCCCAGAACTGCACAGTTCTCCAGCTGAGGTTTAATCAGTGTGCAGTAGAGTGGAAGACTTATGTCTTGTGTCTTGCTTTACAACACTCCTGTTAATTCATCCCAGAATGATGTTTGCTTTTTTTGCCACTGTGTCTCTCATATTTAGCTTGTGATCCACTATAACCCAAAGATCCCTTTCCGCAGCAGTCCTTCATAGATAGTAATTTCCCAGTTTGTATGTGTGCAACTGATTGTTTCTTCCTAATTAGAGTACTTTGCATTTGTCCTTGAAGAATTTCATCCTATTTACTTCAGACAATTTCTCCAGATCCTTTTGAATTATAATCCTAAACACTCGTAACTCCTTGCATCTTGCTATATTGCAGGAGCCCAGATTTGTCTGTCCACCTCTAATTCTCTGATGATTAATCTGTTTACTGAATTGCTCTCCTGCATACAAATCTCTTAGGAGATGAGAAATGCCTTGAAATGCCAATTCTAATGGGATTAGGGAAATTTCTTTGGATGAGAGAAGTGTGTTGGTAGCTAGTGATCAAAGATGGATATGGACATACTGAGCTTGCTTCAGAAAGAGCTCAAGGGAACTTTCATATCAACTGAATATCGTTAAGGAGTTTGAACAGCTCTACAGTCAAGTGGCTGAGCTTGGCTACCAGTTTGGATGTTATTGAAACAGGAACATCTCTGTACTGACCTTGTAAATGAACAGTTTGTGCCTTGGGTTCAGAAGAAAAACTGAGTAGTTGAATCTGCAGAAGAGAAAAACTGTGTAGTTTATCGCTGAAGAACACAAGCGGTGGGAGACAATCTCTCATACCCAGACACTTGGGATATGTCTTGTGATCTCTTATGGCAGCTCTACACAATGGGATTAAGTCAACCTTAGTTATGCAACTCCAGCTGTGTGAATAACCATAGCTGGAGTTAACGTTGTTTAAATTGACTTATTACCATGTTGAGTCTGGTGTGGACACTGCAATAAGAGAGTTTCCCTCATTGATTTACTTTATGATTTTCATTCCCGTGGAATATGGGAGTCAACAGAGGGGTCATTTGTGTAGGCCCACTAAATTGACCCTTAGTGGCTCAATTGTTGTACAATCCACAGTAAGTGTAGACATGCCCTCAGTGAGCATCTGATCCCATGTGGATGCATCAGATCACACATGGATGCAGAAATTGGTGGCTGAAAATCAAAAGGACTGTAGTTGACCTTTTAAATAAATCTTAGATTAGTTTGTAAGAATTGGCTGTGTTTATGTTAAGGCTTCTTCCCCACTCTGGCACTATGAATGCAGAAGTGGGGGGGGGCTGCAAAAGTACCCCAAAACCTTATCTTTCCAGGCTTTGGTATAAAACTTCCCCACAAAATCTTTAAAAAACTTAGATTTTGAGGATAAAAATTCATTGCCACCACCCAAGTAATGGTAAGAAAACCAGGGAAGAGATCATCTGGGAAATCTCAGCCTAAAGTAAAACCAGGACACACAAATTAACTAATACCAAGTTAATAAAAAAGAAAGAACATTTATTATCATCACAATACTCCTGTTACAAATACAGTTGGATTGGTTAAATGTAAGAGCACCAATTAATAAACTCATGGGGAACTTTCCCATGGGGAACAAAACTTACTTACAAAAGAGAGGAAACCTCATTTTTAAATGCACAGACATCAGATTCCCATTCCCAAACCATAAAACAATAAAACCTAATGGATTTATCTAAACTTTACCCTACTTACAGATAGTGAAAAGTCTTTTCTTGGAGAGAGACATTTTGTCTGTCCCCCTCAGTATCTGGAGAGAAAACTGGCTCTGAGACAAAGGAGGGAAAACCAAAAATTCCTTTGTCCCAGTTTGAAATTCCTACCTGGCTAGGTACAGTTAACCCCTTAGTCTCCAGGCTGCTGGCCCTCCCTCATGACCATGACAATTTATTTGGGTAACATCTGAAATATCCTGGTGGGTAATGTGTCATATCTCTTGGAATTGGTAGAACTTTACATGGTGAAAAAGAATTCAAGTAATCCACATATTTGACTTGGCTGCCTGGATGGGGCTGGACTGCTGAAGGAAAGCCAAATTTTTGGGCTTCTTAGTAACCACCAAGGTATTGTAGAAGCTGCTTTGTTGCTGACTTGGTAAATCTAATTATTAGAATAAACCACCAGTTTGGGGGATCATGTGCTCCATTCTTTGCAGGTTGCCCTGACTGAGCAATCTCAGTGTGACCCATGCAGGCATCACGTAACTGCATTTCATAAATAAACATTTCTGTCCAAGTGACCCTCGTTCCTTTTTTGGTAATGTAGCAAGAAATGAAAGCTTTTGGTAGCAGTGAGAAAGCAGTGTGGGAAGGGAAGGTACATGCTATTCTATGTCTTACTATTAGGCAACCTACCAAGGGTGCATTGAGTAACTTGACCACACATCTGTCACATGCTTGCTCTTCCCACTGGAAGAAGCATGTGCAATAGGGTGTCTCGTTTTGGTAGTGTGCTTTTATTATCCTGGCTGCTATCTGTTTCTGTTAGAGCAGCAAGATCAAAGAAATGCACCTGGAGTGGAAGGCGGTAAGGTTCACAATGGGGACGTTCTTTTCACAGACTGGGGCTGGCCTCCAAGAAAATTCCTTCTCCTGCACAGACAAAGAGCTCATAAGGACAATCTTTATACTCTTGCACCTAAGCCACTCAGTGCACAGCCGAACCTGTGCACTAGGCTAGAGAAATGCCAGGCCTATTCCAAAATGTGTGCCAGTGCAAATAGCCATGTGTAAGACGTCCCTGCCACGCCCCTTTCTGCTGGCTGAGTTCCTTGTGCCACTGGCAGGAGGGGGGAGGTAAGAATCTCTCTGCCGCTCTCTGCAGCTTGAATCTCTTAGGGCACGTCTACACAGCAGGGCAGAACTCAAATTAAGAGACGCAAGTTCAGCAATGTCAGTTGTGTAGCTGAAGTCGAAATAGCTCAATTTGGCTTTTGGCTCTGTCTGAACAGCAAGGGGTCGAAGGAAGAACTCTCTTCCTTCGACTTCCCTTCCTCCTCGTGAAATAAGGGGCAGAGTAAGGAGTCCTCCAACTCGATATTATTTCGAAGTAAAGGCTTGTAGTGTAGATGTGCACTATGTTATTCTGAAATAACACGGCTGTATAGATCTGTCCTTACAGATGGATAAACTAGCTCTGCAGATCGAGTCCTGCTGCTGGTCTGCAAAAATGGAGCCATGCTGCACCAGAAGAACTGGCCCTGAGCATTTTAGCTCTCATCCTCCCCCAGGCTCTGTTTCTCTGCCTTGTATGGAGGAGAGAGAGAAAGCAACAGACATCTATACAGCTCTGAAATGGGCCGGGGGCTGGTGACACACAGATCCTAGATCTTGGGTTCAGATCCAGCCAGAAGAGTGTTAACTGGAAACTGTTCACTTTTGACAACAGTTCTGTTGCCCGTCAGGAATCAGCTTAGAGGTGTCAGGCCAGATCCCTGCCCTCACAGCCACGGAACTGGCCCCATTGTTGGCAGACCTAGCAGAGTGGCCAGGGACTGACGGGATGTTGGCTGAGCTGTACTCTAACCCCAAGATGTGGTCCATCCACCCCAGAGTTTCACTGCAGGGAAAAGACCCGCTTGGGCAGGGGGCTGGACTTGATGACCTCCTGAGGTCTCTTCCAGCTCTATGATTGTATGATTCTATGCCACACTGACCTTGTGAATACATGGGGTATGTCTACACTACCCCGCTAGTTCGAACTAGCGGGGTAATGTAGGCATACCGCACTTGCAAATGAAGCCCGGGATTTGAATTTCCCGGGCTTCATTTGCATAAGCGGGGAGCCGCCATTTTTAAAACCCCGCTGGTTCGAACCCCGTGCAGCGCGGCTACACGGGGCTCGAACTAGGTAGTTTGGACTAGGCTTCCTAGTGTACGAGGTGTACCGGTAGTTCGGAATAGGAAGCCTAGTCCGAACTACCTAGTTCGAGCCCCGTGTAGCCGCACTGCACGGGGTTCGAACCAGCGGGGTTTTAAAAATGGCGGCTCCCCGCTTATGCAAATGAAGCCCGGGAAATTCAAATCCTGGGCTTCATTTGCAAGTGCGGTATGCCTACATTACCCTCCTAGTTCGAACTAGGAGGGTAGTGTAGACATACCCATGGAGAGCTTTAGTGAGGATCATGGCTTGTCATCTTTGGTACCGTGGTGATGTGTCAGTTTGAACTCTGCCTGTCCTCCAGGGAGCAATGCTGGTAGCAGAGGAAAGCTCTCAGAAGAGTTCATAGCCACAGTCTTATTTGACAGGTGGTTGAATCAGTCCATGATCTTGCAGTGCACTCAGGTGTCTTGCGAACACCATGCTGTCCCCTCGTTGGATCCCTCGGTAGGTCTTTCTACCATCGCTGGCTGGCTAGGAGATGCACAGGCAACTATGAGCATCTGAAACCTGTCCTCCACCCGATCAGACTTAAAGTCTCAGCTCAAGATAGCTACAAGACTGCCCAGTTCTCCAAGAGGAACACCATGATTAATAGCTTTGCTCCTGGGGGCACAATGCAACTCTCAACAATAGAAGGGATGAGAACAGATTTCAGTGCATAGAATAGAATGAAATACGTGTTAGTCTTAGTTGTTTTCAGCCAATGCCTCCTCTATGACCTTTAATTGTGTATGTAAGCCGTTCCTTTTCCTTTCTTTTGTGTTATTTAGAAATCAGGCCTGTATAAGTTGTCCCCATGTTAGGCGTGGCTGGGAACACTGGAAGTGTATGCAGTCCCAAAGGGACTCAGATTTGATTTCCAGGAGCTATCTTAAAGATCCGTGTCCCATTCCCTGTCTCACGCTCTTCCTTGACAGGAACCCTGAGGTTAACATTTGGAATAGTTCCCAGAAGTCATTTCTAGTTCTCGAACACAGCCGTGTTTTCTTTTACCATCCTGGCAGGAGATTTTTAGAGCTATCAGGTTCAGCTTTTACAGCTTTTAAAACATTCTATTATCAAGGGTACCTTAAACACCTGTTTCTGTGAGCTAACCTCCTGAGAAACGTAAGGGTAAAGGTTTCACGTTAATGAGCCAGGCTTCTCTCCCAGCTTTGGCACTTGGCAAGACAGTTCTATGTGTGGCATTGACAAAACCAGGGCCTTGTTTAGGCTCAGCAGCCACAGGGTCAGCAGTGTTGGAGGTTGAATTATTATTATTTGCTTATTCTGTAGTCAGTGCTGAGTTTACAATGGCACTACTTGCACCACACAGCTGGGCCCATGCTCACAAGGGGCACCATCCTGCTTTGCTTGCACTCTACCCTGAGACCTCTCTAGCCCATTGGCTCTCCCCTCTGCCCACCACTTACTCCTCTCAGCCTGCCAGGCACTGAGGGTATGTCTACACTACCCTCCTAATTCGAACTAGGAGGGTAATGTAGGCATACCGCACTTGCAAATGAAGCCCGGGATTTGAATTTCCCGGGCTTCATTTGCATGACGTTGGCCAGCACCATTTTTAAATGCCGGCAGTTCGAACCCCGTGCCGCGCGGCTACACGCGGCACGGAGTAGCTAGTTCGGATTATGGGTTCGAACTGCCGGCATTTAAAAATGGCGCCAGCCGGCTTCATGCAAATGAAGCCTGGGAAATTCAAATCCCGGGCTTCATTTGCAAGTGCGGTATGCCTACATTACCCTCCTAGTTCAAATTAGGAGGGCAGTGTAGACATACCCTTACTTAACTAAGAACTCCTTTCCATCTCCTGACCTCACCCTCCAACTTCTCTCTGCTTCCTGGATGGACCCCAGTGCACCTCAGTCTCTGTGCACTCTCTGTGGCCCACCACCTGTGGGTCCCCACCTGTATCCATGGAGCTGAGCTGCCTGGGACAGATGCAGAAGCTTGGCCAGTCTTGGCCATTTGGGACAGGAAAATGGTGGGAGGGAGTCTTGGCTGGGCCCCTCCAGGCAAATGGCTCTTGAGGAGCCTGACCTAGGCAGGCCGTGGTCTCACTGATTCACAGAATCGTAGAATGATATGTCTGGAAAAAACTGTGGGAGGTCAGCTCTCTGCCCAGGGCAATGGGAGGAGATTTAAAGGGGGTTTACAAAGTGGATGAAGCCATTCTATTCCCAATTGTAGCAGATGAGAAAACAAGCAGCTATAGAGGAACTATGCACTATCATAATTGACTTGTCTCTGTCCAGTTGTCAGTGAACAAATGTGTGCTTCATGCACAACCACCTTCTGTGCAAGATCATATCAAAAGCTTTGCTAAAGTCAAGGTATAGCACGTCCACCACCTTTCCATATCCACAGAACCAGTTACCCCATCATAGTAGCTAATCAGATTGGTCAGGCATGACTTGCCCTTTCTGAATCCATGTTGACTATTCCTGATCACATTTTCCTTTTCCAAGTGCTTTAAAATGGATTCCTGGAGGATCCCCTCCGTGATTTTTCCAGGGACTGAGGTAAGGTTGACTGTTCTGTAGTTCCCTGGATTATCCTTCTTCCCTTTTTTAAAGATGGGCACTACATTTGCCTTTTCCCAATCATCTGGGACCTCCTCTGATTTCCACGGGTATGTCTACACTAGCCTCCTAGTTCGAACTTGCAAATGAAGGCATTGGAAGTTGCAAATGAAGCCCAGGATTTAAATATCCTGGGCTTTATTTGCATCTTCCCGTCTGGGCACCATTTTTAAATCCCCTTAGTCTGAACTAACTGCCCGCAGCTACACGCGGCAGTCAAACGTTAACTTGAACTAATTCCTTAGTTCGAGTTAACTGTTACACCTTGTGGATGAGGTGTAACAGTTAACTCAAACTAAGTCCTTAGTGTAGTCGTGGGCAGTTAGTTTGGACTAAGGGGGTTTAAAAATGGCACCCGGTTGGGAAGATGCAAATAAAGCCCAGGATATTTAAATCCCGGGCTTCATTTGCAACTTTGAATGCCTACGTTAGCCTCCCTAGTTCGAACCCCATGAGTTTTCAAAGATAATGGCCAAAGGCTCTGCCAACTCCCTCAGTACCCTCGGATGCATTAAAGAGGTAAATTACATTTCATGTGCCTGGGGAGGTGGTGATGGGTGAGTGTGTCTTTAGACCCTGGAACTAGATGAGACCCAAATAACCATCCCATCCCATCTGAACAGACATTCCCTGCCCTGTTGCTAGTGAGGGAGGGAATAAAGAACCTCGGGAGATTCAAGTTTACTTGCAACTAACTTTGGCCTAACCAGGATTGGGACCACGAGGTAATGAGTGCAAATGGCTTTAATTGCCTTAACCTCCTCTGGAAGGAGGGGAAAGGGAAACTCATTCTCACTACAGTAGAGTCCCGATTATCCGACCTAAACGGGGCCGACAGGTGGTCAGATTATCGAAAATATTGGATGATAGGGACTCTACTGTAGCCAGCACCGCTTGGTCCCCAACCCTGCCTGGCCCTGGCCCTGGCCCCTTCCCTCCCCGCAGCTCCCGGACCTTGGCCGGGAGAATGGCCTTACTCACTGCCCAGTCACTCTCCTGGAGCTGCTGATGCCGCTCCTGCCGGCGTCGCTTCGTCCCCGGGAGCTTCAGGGTCAGATAAAGCAGAATGTCGGATTACCAAAGGTTGGATAATCTGGACTCTACTTTATCAGCATTCACACTTTTAGGCCAATGGAATACAGGCTATAGCACCAGGCACCAGAAGTTCATGCTGAGGTTCATGCTGTCTGTATCTTCCCGTGATGACCCTGGAACCAATTCGCTGGCCGGGCGATCCAAGCAGAGGGCACCCCCGGGAGGTCCTGCTTGGTGATCCCCTTTCGGGTTCTCTCTCTCTTCGTTGGATTGATGATGTCACAGGCCATGCTCAGCTTCTGGGTCCATAGGCCTTCCTCGATGTCCTCTCTGTCAGCGCCTGGGCTTTCCACATGTCTCACTCTTTCTCAAGCTCACATTGTTTTCTTTCAGCAGGTCCATATCTTGTGCCAACTGACTTTTCGCCATCTGCCACTAATGCCACAAAAGCCATGCAGCAGCTCTCTCTGTGCACTGCAGGGGGCTGTGTGCACTCAAGAATAGTGGTAGAGATGTAGCCGTGTTAGTCTGGGGTAGCTGAAGCAAAATGCAGGACAATGTAGCACTTTAAAGACTAACAAGATGGTTTATTAGATGATGAGCTTTCGTGGGCCAGACCCACTTCCTCAGATCAAATAATGGAAGAAAACAGTCACAACCATATGTACCAAAGGATACAATTTAAAAAAAAGAACACACATGAAAAGGACAAATCACATTACAGAAGAGAAGGGGGATGTGGGGGGGGGGGGGGGGAAGGAAGGTGAATGCCAGTGAGTTAATGATATTAGAGGTGGGGAAGGGGAAATGTCTGTGAGTTAATAGTATTAGAGGTGATAATTGGGGAAGCTATCTTTTTAATGTGTAAGATAGTTGGGGTCTTTGTTAAGTCCAGTGCGGAGGGTGTCGAATTTTAGCATGAATGCCAGTTCAGAGGATTCCCTTTCAAGTGCAGATTTGAATGTCTTCTGAAGTAGGATGCAGGTTAGCAGGTCATTGAGACTGTGTCCTTTCTGGTTGAAATGACAAGAAACTGTTTTCTCTTTGTGATCTTGTCTGATATCTGTTTTGTGGGCATTAATCCTTTGGCGAAGTGTCTGAGATGTTTGTCCAATGTACATAGCAGACGGACACTTTCGGCACATGATAGCATAGATTATATTTCTGGATGTGCACTCAAGTTTAGGTAAGTATAAGTTCATCACCCACTGCATGTTTGAGTAGTTTCCCACACACACCATGCATTCATTCAGGAAGGGGGAACCATAAAGAGAATTTACAGACCCAAAGTGGATAACAATTCTGCTTTACATCAATTATAATTTGTAAACAGATAATAATGTCCTTCGTCCTCAACATGCCCCATCATGCTGCTTGCCCCGGTGTTTTTGGCTCTTCTTCTGATACCGCTCTAAGTGTTGCATGTTAATTAGCTACGTAGCTGCTACCCTCTAGCTCAGAGGTGGCTGCACTTCATTGATACTATGTGTACACATAATTCACAAAGCCCCTGGTATCTTTCTGAGTGAAAGGCACCTTAAAACTGCAAAATATGAAGATCCTCTTGCCCTTGTAAACTCGGTTGTACGTCTCTCTTGGACTAGATCATTCACATTAGCCTGGCACAAATTATGGTTTATGAACAATGAGGAGATAAAGTTTTCAAGCAAGTCAGAACATGTGATTATTTTTAAACACCCATAAAGTGGCAGTAATGAAAACAAGCTTCCAAAGGCCAAAGTCACTCTCTCTGTGTTTACAAGTTTCAGTCAACAGTGGAGTCTAGGGGCAATGCATGCAGGAACAAATTAGAAAAAAACAAGCTAACCTAAGATTTAAACTTGTATTGGGCAGCACTTCCAGTATCTACGAATTTCAGTTGCCATTTTGCATACTGAGAATTTCAAATCTTCTTTCACAGCTTTAATTAAACAAAATGGGGCAAAATTCATAGCTAATGTCAGTCCACTGGCTTCCACGGATGGAAAAATGTGGATTGCTCATTCACATGGGAAACAATCAGGGTTACTAAGTGATGCGTGTGTAGTAGTTCAGGACAATGATATAGTAAATTCAGGATTTATTAGTGTGGTATTTTGACAGGTCTCCTGCTTTGCCCGTGCTTAGACTCTTTCTTTCTCCTACAGCATGTACACTTCTACTTACTTTCTCATATTACAAGAAAAAGGTAGAATTCAATGTACTTGACAGTCACCTCATTGAGATTGTGACTTTTTAATGCAAAAAGAATTACTAACCTGCTGAACTCATTGACTCAAGGACATAATTGAGGCCAAAATCTTAGTGGGATTCAAACATTTATATGAAGAACAATAAATTATCTAGGAAATTAGCTAGGACAATGTTCAATTATGTAATCTAGAGCTGTGCAGCAATTGGAATTTCCATTTTATGGGAAATTCTGCTACTTCCAAATTTGTTTTCATGATAAATCAGAATGATATGTCAAATTCGAAAGCATCTCACAGTTTTAAAAGTATTTGTTTCAGATAAATTGAAGCATTTTATTTTGGTTTTGACTTTTTAGATATTTAAGTTTTTTCTACCATATCTCAAAATGAAACTCAAAACATTCAGTTCCAAAAATGTTGAAATTAAATTAAAACTAAAATTAATCAAAATCAACATATCCTTGTGAAAAGGAGCAGTTCTTCTATAAGCCCTTATCAGTTACTGATGCGGGTGAGTAAGAAACTTCATGTATCTGTTGGTTATTGTACAATCTGCTCTTTCTTTCATCTTCTTTGAAACATCAGTTCCTGGCAATTGAGAAAGAGCTGATATAAAGTTACATATTGTAGTTAAATAGTTTTGATTAACCAATTACCTCAACTAGTTTCTCACTGCTCTATGATCCCTATTCTTTAGAGACTGTATAGACTAAAGAATTATTTTAAATGTCTGAGCTTTATTTAGTCAAAATAGCATTTCAGAGAGTAGTAAGAAATATCAGGAAACCAGATAAAGATGGCCAGATGATAAGAGTTTAAAATGTCAAAATAAACCAGCGCGGAATGTTGCACTTTATTTGTAATAAAAGTGGATTTAATTAATTTAAGGTCTTATCACAAGCCTTTTTAGAAAGATAAACATTTAGATGTAAAATTTAGATGTTTTGACAAGTTACTCAATTAACAAAGAATGTCAATTAATTTCCAAATTACTTTGTTTACATATTGCCTAGGTTTGGCAATTGCATATGCACAAACCTATCCCCAAATTATAATATGCAGGAAACAATGGTGAAACAATTGTCTGCCCTCTGGGAAGTCAGAAGGTCTGGAGAGTCTTATGCCACTTTAATCAAAGATTTACTTAATGATAATCATCTTTAGTCTACAAAACATTTCAAAGCTTCTTCCTCTCTTTGTCTAAGATGCTGTACTTCTCTTGCCCGCAAAATCTGTATTGTTGACAAATGTGCAGCATAGTGTGTCTGGCAGCCAGGAACTGTTCTGCACTGCTGATGGACATAGTCTTAGCAACTGCCTGCCAGGGGCCAGGAAGCAGGGGCTGAGATGCAGGGTGAGTGGATGTGGCTTATGGAATGCCAGGCCAAGGGAATGGGGAAGAGGGAGGCTTGCTGGGTGTATCCCTGTGTAGCTAATCGATGTGGCCAAGGAGCATGTTGATTCTCGCCATGATCGCAATGGAATCTCGCAGAGAACGGCTATTGAAACTCTTGAAGAACTGTTTGCAAATTGTCTGCTTCAGATTCCATGGCAGTGCTACTATGTCCCTTCCCCAACTGTAGGATACAAACCTGTAAAGTTCACCAATCACTTGCAGAGGAACCAAGGATGACATAGGTGGGCTGCATACGGAGCGGGGCAAAAGCCACAAGCCTGGAAAAGTCATGCCCTCATTTCCTTGTGTACTCTTGGAGATGTCTGCCACAGTGCTACCCGCCTGTGGAGCCTTAATTAGGACTATGTAACTGCAAAGGGACTTTTCTAGACCTGGCTGCAGTTTATCAGTACGGTGAGATGCGTTCCTTTCAAGAGGCAGTGGGAGAGAAAGTGAAAATGATGGGAAAGGGGTTTATACAGGCTGAACCTCTCAAGTCCAGCACCCTCAGGACCTGACCGGTTCCAAAACAGAGAGTTTTCAGACTGTGGGAGGTCAATATTATCTAGAAGCATTACCAAAACTTCCACTGCTTACTGGGCTGTTAGAGAGAACAGATAGGGATAAATTAGAGCTAAATAACAGCACCTAAATCTGAAAGCCAAGATTGGTGGCTATAAACCAACTTTGTGGTACTGCTGGAAACTTGGCTACACTCAGGAGAAGTGGACATCTGGATAACTAAGTCAATCTGGACCACGGATGTTTTCAGACCTGAGAGTTCTGGACTAGAGAGGTTCAGCCTGCACAAGTGAAGTGCCATCACATTCCTTTTCCTTCTCCGGGAGTCCACATTTTCCACCCCCCTCTCCCAACTATGATGATAACACACAACTTTGAGTTGTGACCCTTTGCCAGCACCTCCTTTACCAAGTGAGTGGCAGAGGTGTCATTGCCTCTGCTAGCTAATGAATAAAGACACACTTTCAGAATGTTTCAATGCTTCCTTTTAGTGCAGGGGAGGGGAGGCTAAGACCTGAGGGCTGGATGAGGCCCCCAGCTTGCCTGGATCTGGCCCTCGAGGCTTGGGACTTCCCTCGAGCATTGGGGAGTGCATGCTCGTGCTCCAGACCCTCCTCTTCTACCTTCCTGTGGGGCTGGAGCACAAAAAATCTACTAGCCTCAGCCCCCTAGGCTCTAGGGCATGAGGGGAATGGGGGGAGTGTCTTAGTGTCTTTCTCTGTCTCTTTCTGGAGGGTTTTGGATCTTTTTTTCTTTGCTTCTCACTTCTGTGCGGCTCTCAACCGATTTTTCTGTGGGTCAGTAGCCCCCACCCTTAATTTAGTGCAGACCTGTCATATTCCTGATTACATGTTGCATTGAAGGGCGACATGTAGGCAACTGTTATGAAGATTTATTTCCATGACCCTCATTTTCGGCGGGCACTCCCCAAACCTCCTGATGTTGACAGCATCCCTTTGCGCTCCTCTGACAGCTTTAGTGTCTGGCTGCTCAAACTCTGCAGCCACGTATTATGCCTCAGTGCTCCAACCCTAAGCAAATAATTCCGCTTATTTTCACACAGATTATGCAAAACAAAACACACCACGATAACCATGTGAATATCGCCCTCAGTGAAATCCAACCAGCCACAGAGACACCTCCATCTTGCCTTCAGTCTCCCAAAGGTGCATTTGACCACCATGCAGCACTTTCTTAGCCTGTTGTTAAAACTTTCCTTACTGCTTTCCAGGTACAGCAGGTTCAGTTTCCTGAGCCAGGGCTACAAGGGGTAGGCTATGTCTCCTAGGCTATGTCTAGACTGCAAGCCTCTTTCGAAAGAGCGCGTCTAGACTACAATACACGGATCAGAAAATCGATCTGCTTTTTCGAAAAAGAGCGTCCTGACTGCTGGACGCTCTTTCGAAATTCAAAGCTACCCGGAACTGCTTCTGCCAGGGCATGGGGGCAGCATTTCCTTCCGGGTGCTGCTGCCTGCCCTTTGCAGAGACGCCGCATGGTGAAAGGGACACTCCTGAACACCCGTTGCTCTGCTCCTGCAGCTGCCTTTGCTGTCCCTCTAGGAGGTAAGCAAGGCATTGCAGTGCTGGTTTGGAGTGCTCAGCTTCCTGGGACACCCCAGCAGCTTTTTTCTGTGGAGGTTTTTCTGTTTGAGACCCATTTTTTTGGCATGGAGCCAGAGCTGCCCCTGGGCAGGCGATGGCCCCACACCATCATACTGCAACTGTTGCTGCATCTGCATGACACAGTCATGAGGCTACTTCCCCAGCTGGACCCAGACCAGAGGTACGAAGGGATCGTCCGTCATGCAGCCCCACTGCCCTTGCCTCCAAACTTCTTTGTGGACAGGCGTGTTTGGAGGCTTGACACCAGCTCTGACTGGTGGGACCGGCTCGTGATGGAGATCTGGGATGACCAAGAGTGGCTACGCAACTTCCGGATGCGAAAGACCACTTTCCAGGAGCTGTGTACCTGGCTCGCCCCTGCTCTGCAACAGCAAGACACCCACCTGCGGCCCGCTATCCCCCTGGAAAAGAGGGTCGCCATTGCCCTCTGGAAGCTGGCAACCCCCGACAGCTACCGCTCCGTGGGACACCAATTTGGAGTGGGCAGGTCTACCGTTGGATCCATCCTGATGGAGGTAAGTCATTGTCTGGGGACAGTCACAGTTTGGGGTGGGGGGAAGGGAGACTGTCAGGAAGGGCCAAGTGGAGTGGGAGTGGGAGGGAGCTCCTCCACTCACCCTGAATTGTTGGGGGGGGGGTTCTGAGGAGGGGATTCCCGGGGTGTTTGAGAGGGAAGGTGGGCGGTGGGTTCTCCTCCTAAGAGATAAGGCACCCCTTCTAACATTTTGTTGTCTGTCTCGTTCTGCAGGTGGTGAGGGCCATCAATTCGGAGCTGCTCAACAGGCTCATCTGTCTACAAGATCTGGACAGTGTCATGGCCGGCTTTGCTGCCCTTGGCTTCCCGAATTGTGGAGGAGCGCTCGATGGGACACACATTCCAATCCGTGCACCGCCCCATCGAGCAGCCCAATTCATCAACAGAAAGGGCTACTTTTCTATGGTCCTCCAGGCCCTGGTCGACCATCGTGGCCAGTTTTCGGACATTTGTGTTGGGTGGTCAGGGCGGGCACATGATGCCCGCATCTTCAGGAACTCGTACCTCTACCGGAGGCATCAGGCAGGAACATTTTTCCCGCATCACGAGTTTGCGGTTGGGGATGTGCACATGCCGGTGTGCATAGTGGCTGATGCCGCCTATCCCCTGATGCCGTGGCTGATGAAGCCCTACACCGGCCACCTGGATGCGAGCAAGGAGCAGTTTAATGCTCACCTTAACTGGGCTCGCAACCAGGTGGAATGTGCATTCGGACGTTTAAAAGGCAGATTCCGGTGCTTGCTCACATGCCTAGACATGGGGGAGAGCAACATCCCTGAGGACCAGGCACAGGAGCAGGCAAGCCGCAGACCTCCCTGAGAGTGGCAGTCAGGGACGTGCGCTGCAGGACCAGCTCGTCCATGAACTGGTCACGCCAGCGATCCTCTGCCTCCGCCCTCTCTCTCAGGATGGAGTTGAGCTCCTGCACGGCCTCCACGTTCTGCCTGAGGATGTCCGCATAGACACGCCTGTGTCTGCGGCTCCCATGTCCCCGAGATGGAGATGGAGGTGGGGCTGGGGTGCTGCGGCCCTCTTGCACGGCTGGTCCGGCTGTGGAGGAAAAGAAGAAGACACAATCAGTCCTAAAAAACTGGACTCTGTAGCACTTAAAATACTAACAGGATGGTTTATTAGGGGATGAGCTTTCCTGGGCCAGACCCACTTCCTCAGATCAGAGTAACACGGCTACATTTCTATCACAATCAGTCATGTGTGCAACAGCTGTCCAAAAGGGCATGCCCTCTCCTTGAGACAGGGGAATCAGACATTCTGAAGGTAACACTGTGTGTGACCTGGGCATCAGCCTGAGCATGACAGGTTTCCCTTGTGCATCACCCACTGTGCACCCACCTACCTCCCCCCCCCTCCCCGGGTGTTACACAACCTCACAGCACTCACCTGCTGCTTCCTCTCCTGCGCCAGATGACACCTGGGAGGCCTCTGGGGTCTGGGTGACTGGCTCCAGGGTGAGGGTCGCCGTCTCCTCACTGTCCTCCTCCTCTGGCACCATGTCCCCGTCTCCAGACTGCTCTGGGTCCTGCTCGGGAGCGTCCACCACAGGGTCTGCCAATCCTGACTGGATGAAACGCCGTGGTGTGCGTGCTTCACCACTGCCACCCAGGATCTGGTCTAGCTCGGTGTAATAAGGGCAGTAGTAGGGGGCTGCCCCAGAACGGGAGCTCTCTTCCCTGGCCTTGACGTACCCCTGGCGCAGCTCTTTTACTTTGGAGCGCACCTGGTCCTGGGTGCGGGGGTAGTGGCCCTTCTGGGCCAGGGCTTCTGCCATGCGGCCATAAATGTTGGCATTTCGCCGCCGGCTTTTGAGGGCTTGTAAGACCTCCTCCTCTCCCCAGAGCTCCAGAAGGGTCTTGAGCTCTGGCCCAGACCAGGATGGTGCCCGGCGTTTGGAGCCCTTGGCTGGGTCCCCAGAAGGCTCTGTGGAAGGGCCAGGACGGTCTTGGGGCTGGGACATGCTGCACCAAAGTAGCCGTGTGCTCTGGCTCCTTCTCTGCAACAAGTGGCTGTGAGGGTGCCTGTCCCTTTAAGAAATGGCTGCAGACAGGAACCACAGACATGCAACCCATGCCCCAGATTGTCCACCAGGGCTTCTTCCTGGAGGCCAATATTTTCGAAAAAAAGGCCTCCCCCCGTCCACACTCACTTATTTTCGATGGATCTCCGTCGAAAAAGGCGTTCTTCCTCGTGGAATGAGGTTTACCGCCGTCGAAAGAAAAGCCGCATTCTTTCGATTTAATTTCGAAAGAACACGGCTGCAGTCTAGACGCAGGTGAAGTTTTTTCGAAAAAAGGCTACTTTTTTCGAAAAAACCCCTGAGTCTGGACACAGCCCTAGGATCAAATTGGGCCTGGAAAGAAGGTCCCCACTTGCAGCTTTCTGTACAGGCCAACGTTCCTGAAGATGTGTTCATCATGCACCTTTCCAGATCATCACACACTGATGACAGTGAAAAGCCCACATAGAATCTTAGGGTTGGAAGAGACCTCAGGAGGCCATCAACTCCAATCCTCTGCAAAAGCAGGACCAATCCCAACTAAATCATCCCAGCCAGAGCTTTGTCAAGCCAGGATTTAAACCTTTAGGGATGGAGATTCCACCACCTCCCTAGGAAACCCATCCCAGTGCTTCACCACCCTTCTACTGAAATAGTTTTTTCTAATATCCGGCCTAGACCTCCCCCACTGCAACTTGAGACCATTGCTCCATGTTCTGTCATCTGTCACTACTGAGAGATTGATCATTTTACTTTACCTGGAATTTCATATTCATAATCTGAAATACATACACAATCTGAAGTGCTTCCAACTCTCTCCAATACATCTCTTCTCCAGGGTAAAGAAATTTTGTCAAAGCTCTAACCCATTACCATAAGCTTTAATTGGACATTTCCAATCCTATTTGCTCTTGAAGGACACAGAGTAGACACAACTGAACCAGCGGAAATCCCAAGTCCAGATTAAAAGGGAAGAGTGTTGGCTGATGGGACAGTTTCCCATCACTGTCAATATTTCCTAGCTACAGAAACTATTCACATAAACCAAATATCACAGCACGAGAATAGAAAGTGTTCAGATGTGCACTTGACAATGGATGATCAGATCTACCAGGAAGTCACCCACTCGATGATCAAAATTCTGACAGCCAAAATAGTGTGTTCATAGCTACCTGGAGTGTACAAATGCTAAATAATGCAGGAAAATTAACACGGGTAATCAAAGCAATGGACAGATATAAAATTGACACCCTAGGACTCTGTGAAGTTAGATGGAAAGAACGAGGTATGATAACTTCTGGGGGAAAACAATGTTCTGTTCACGTTGTGAAAGTAGAAAGAATTATACTGTAAGGCTATGTCTAGACTGCAGGCTTCTTTCGAAAGAGGCTCTTTCGAAAGCATCTTTCGAAAGAGCCTCTTTCGAAAGAGAGCGTCTAGACTGCACGGAGAAATTTCGAAAAAGCGGCTTGCTTTTTCGAAAGAAAGCATCTAGTGAGTCTGGATGCTCTCTTTTGAAGAAGCCCTATTTACATTGAAGAACGCCTTCTTTCGAAAGAGGAACTTTCGAAAGAAGGCGTTCTTCCTCGTAAATTGAGGTTTACCGCCATTGAAAGAAAAGCCGCGTTCTTTCGAATTAATTTCGAAAGAACGCGGCTTGAGTCTGGATGCAGGGGAAGTTTTTTCGGGAAAAGGCTACTTTTCCCGAAAAAACCCCTGAGTCTGGACACAGCCTAAGAGAAAGATGAATTATGCTGTAATAATTGAATAAGTTGAAGGAATACTGTTTGTCTCTGAACAGGAAGAAGAAAAGTATGTTAATGTTGTTTATAGGTATGCAGATTCCAGAGTGCTAGCCAGAGTTAATGGGAAAAGGAACATTAGGTGTTAGGGAGAAAGCAAAGGAGATATGGACAGGAGATTGCTGCGTGCTTGATGTGGAAATGAAGATACTTGACTAGTCTCACACTAATTATGTGAAGTTTTGCCCCTCTTTTTAATCCTGTTAACTTGGCTTTCTTTTGACTGTATAAATCAAGGGGTTTGAACCTTGTATGGGGCTCACATTTTCTGGATGAAATTAGCAGAGCCTTGCTAATAAACAGAGCAGTCTGACAAATCTGTGAGTCCTGTCTGATTTTGACAAGGTGGAACCAAACATGACGGAGGTGTAGGGATCATCATGAATAGTGCTGCAAAAAGTCACGTATGAATCAGTGAGTATCAAATAAAGTACTGGCAGCTAGATTCCGCTCTCGGCACATAAAGTCCACTGAAGTCCAGGCATATTCTCCAGAAATGACCCAGATGAAGAGGACAAAAAGAGAGTCTATATAGAGTTGAATGATATTGAAAGAAGTACCAAATCATGATCTTGGCCTGATTATGGGAGATTTTAATGCCCACATTAGAAATGAAAGAAGAGAGAAACAGTCATCAGCCAACATATAACTGGAATTCTTCTACAAGACTTCTTGAATGTTGGCCAAAAACAATCTTACCATCTACAATTCTTTCTTCCAACATAAAAATAAGTATAAAAAGACATGGATTTCACCAGATGGTTATACTCAAAACATGATTTACTCTATCTCTGTTAATCAGAAGTAGAAAACATCAGGATTAGACACAAGAATATTCAGAGGAGCAGATTTAGGGAGTGACCACTGCTTGCTGAAAGCAAATGTCTCATTGAAGTGTTAAGTGCTCAGAAAGAAAGAAAACAGACCCATATCTTTCAATAAAAGAATATCAGATAGAGGATGGGAACAGGTTTGAGACTCTTGCAGAACGTGAAGAAAACAAAGTGGAAAACTGCTGGGATCTTTTCAAACAGTTATGCTAGAAACATTCTTCCCCAGGGCTCCGTCTACACTGCCATGATTTTCTGGAAATGCTTTTAACGGAAAAGTTTTCCGTTAAAAGCATTTTCGGAAAACCGCGTCTAGATTGGCAGGACGCTTCTCCGCAAAAACACTTTTTGCGGAAAAGCATCCGTGGCCAATCTAGACGTGCTTTTCCACAAAAAAGCCCCGATCGCCATTTTAGCCATCGGGGCTTTTTTGCGCAAAACAGTTCTGTACTGTTTACACTGGCCCTCTTGCACAAATGATTTGCGCAAGAGGGCTTTTGCCCGAACGGGAGCAGCATAGTATTTCCTCAAGAACACTGACAAACTTACATGAGATCGTCAGTGTTCTTGCGGAAATTCAAGCGGCCAGTGTGGACAGCTGACAAGTTTTTCCGGAAAATCAAATGATTTTGCGGAAAAACTTGCCAGTCTAGACACAGCTCTGGTGTGTGCCCCAGCCTATACAGCCTAGCTCCTTGCAGGAGGAATGACAGTTGTTCAAATTAGGAGCTTTAATTCGAACTACCTAGTCTGTGCTGTGTGTAGCCGCAGGCAGGGAGTTCGAACTACAGGGCATTTAAAAATGGCGGTGCCTGGGAACATGCAAATAAAGGCCAGGATATTTAAATCCCAGGCTTCATTTGCAAGTTTGACTGCCTACATTAGCCACCCTAATTTGAACTAGAGTGGCAGTGTAGACATACCCTTAGAGACTAACAAATATATATATGTACAAAATTAATTAGAGAAGAGACAGAAACAATCAAAGAACCAGACAGAGTCATACAGAATAAACTTAAACAACAACAAAAGCTCTGGTAGCACTTTATAGACGAATAAAACTTGTAGATTTAGCTTTTGTGGGCACAGCCCATTTCTTCAGATGACCAGAGTTATGAGTTAGAATGTGCAGATCCAAAATAAATAGGGTAAAAGGGGAGGGGCAGGAAACAAGGAGCAGAGGGAATGAAAATATCAAAGGGAAATCAAATAGGCAGAGCTGGTGCCTATAAGCACCTGAAGATTGGATAGCTAAAAGTAAGCAGATAAGGATCAAAGAGTCGTGCAGATAAGCAATAAAGCAATGGGGAACATAAGGTCAAAGTAATAAAGAAATGTGGATTTCACAGCCCCAACTATTGCTAAGTGGGTCGTTGCCAGACAGAAAGCTAGGAGCCTAGGTTTCCTTTAAACTTCTAGGCTCTCCCCTTTCTCTAGAGGCGGTCGATTGGATGGCCTTTCGAACAGCCGCGATTCCCTTATTTCAGTGTAGCTGGTTTAGAATGTGTTAAGTGTTTCCCAGCTTATGTCTGCTCAGCAAAAAGACTTAGCTTAAGAACAAGGCCTACGAGCATCACACACAGACTGCGATTTTGATTCTTTGTTTTCATACCCCTGTAAGAATACACCTAAATTCTTAAAATAAAGGCCATAAGAGGAAGGCCAGTATTCCTAGATCCTAACACTAGCGACTGCAGCTGTCCCATAGACAAACATGATCTGCCCTTGGAAGAGGGATGACCATTTAGGCCACAGCAGGAGGAGTTTGGTGGTGACGCTTGGTCCACAGGATTATCATCACACATTCCCCACATTCAGACTAATGCTTCTCTTCCTTAAATCCTGAGATTTCAAGTAAATATGTTCCCTCCCCCACCCCTGCCCTCAGTCAGTCTCTTTCTTGTAATCAAGCAACCATAAAACAATATAGTCTGGGTGTAACCTGGAGGCTAGCCAAAAGTGTTCTGTCATGTTACACTGTAATCTCCTGTCTGAGACACGCTACCATCCCTAGATCTCGAATGTGTGTCTCAAAGCACAGAAGTGAGACACATGCTGCAGCTGGCATTGCTCACTGCTCTTCCCAGAACAGCTCTTCCCTGAACTCATCTGTTTCAGCTGAGTTTTGACTCAGCTACTGTGTTTCGCTTTTTCTAATTTTACTAACTCCCTTTGGGTATGTCTACACTGCATCCCTAGTTCGAACTAGGGATGCAAATGGAGACAATTGAACTAGTTAATGAAGCGGGGATTTAAATATCCCGCGCTCCATTAACATGATCTCGCCGGCGCGCTAGTTCGAATCTAATGTTACTCCTCATTTTTTTCCAAACTAACGCGTCCCGGCGCGCACTTCCTGGTTCGAATCAGCTGTGATTCGAACTAGCGCGCCGGCGAGATCATGTTAATGGAGCGCGGGATATTTAAATCCCCGCTTCATTAACTAGTTCGATTGTCTCCATTTGCATCCCTAGTTCGAACTAGGGATGCAGTGTAGACATACCCTTAGTTTTTATGTTCCTCTCACCTCTGCTCTCCACCTTCTCCACCTCAGATTATGTCTAGATTGCATCTGTCTGTCGACAGAGGGATGCAAATCAAGCACATCAAAATTGCTAATGAAGCAGGGATTTAAATATCCTGTGCCTCATTAGCATAAACATGGCTGCCACTTTTTTTTCTACACAGAGATTTTTCGAAAAAAACTGTCAGTCTAGACATGGATCTGTCGAAAATAAACCCTTTTTCGACAGATCCTGTATTCCTCAAAAAATGAGGTTTAATGGATCTGTCAAAAAAGGGTTTATTTTCAACAGATCTGCGCCTAGACTGCCGGATTTTTTTTCGAAAAAGCTCCATATCGAAAAAAAGCGATGGTCATGTTCATGTTAATGAGGCATGGGATATTTAAATCCCGGTTTCATTAACAATTCCGATGTGCCTAATCTACATCTCTCTGTCGACAGAGATGTGTAGTCTAGACACAGCTTTAGTGTTCACAATTCCTCCCAGTTTATCACTGCCTATGAATTCCATTTGCATCCTATTTAAGGGCCTCTCTAGATTGTTAATATAGAGTCTGAGCAAGAACACGCTTTTAACCCCGATTCCAACTTGCAGTCCACTCCAAAAGTGCTTAGGAGCACTCCTCTCTAAAGGTGCTGGAATGAAAATTTCAGGTTAGATGATGTGAGTGAGTTTATACAATGTTATGCTTTTATGCCACAAGTCAAACACTTTCGAAAATGGGTGAATCTGGAGCATCGGAAGCCGCAGAAAGCAAGAACCGAAATGGAGGTGAGTTTTGTGCATATGTAGGAGCTTAAGGTGTAGACATCTGTTCACACGTCCTACTTTCTTTTTGTCTGCTAATTTTGTAAGTTGCTATTTCAAAATAGATTATTTTGCCATAATTTCAAAATAAAGTGCTATTCTGAAACGTCCCTTACTTCTCGTAGAATGAGATTTACAGGGACGTCGGAATAGTGAGTCTGAAATAATAGGCTTGATGTGATGACGTGGGATAGCTATTTCGGGATACTCCAGGCTCCCGACATATCATTGTAGTGTAGATGTAGCCTTAATGACAGTCAGGATGAGGATTGAAGCCAGGAGTGCTAGACACCAAGCAGCATTTTCATAGCCAGTGAAATGTGCCTGTCTGGCTTCCTCCCCTCTCCCCAGCATACTGTGTTCTGGCTTCCAAACAGCAAACTTTTCCTTTCTTGGTTCTTCGCTCAGAGGGACCTCGCAGCTGGGACTATGTAGCCTTTGCTGGGGATGAACTCCTAGAGGGCCACAACACTGCCTAGCATTTCCAACCAGGGCCTCCCTTGGGGAATGTCAGTGAGGTAGGAATCAGGATGTATAACAGCTGTGTGACTCCATCCAAGGGTCACACTGTATGACAAGTGCAATGCTGCTCTGGCTAATTTTAGTTTCTCCTTTGGTACATAAGGAACCTCCCTTTTCTGATAAGCTCCTGTTGTTGCACTTACACCTGTAGTAGCGTTCAGTGTTTGTTTATTGTTTCATTTATAAGAAACGGTGGCGCTTCCTGCAGACGAGAGGGGAGACGGTTAAAATGAAAGCAGGACTTTCGATCTGACGTCTATTTGATGCTGTCTGCCTTTGCCACATGCAGCCAAACCCACAGAGTTCTAAGGGGTACCTGATGCAAACCAAAATTCCCAAAAGATGACTCATCTTCAGAGACACAGGTACTATTTTAACTTGTTGTATTTGTTTGGCTCTTAGTTCCACAAGCAGCCCACGAGCACTGAAACATAAACTAGGCCCAGGAAATCTTCTACCCTTGCACTAGTTCTAAAATGTATCTAGGCAGCACGGAAGCAAAAATACCTTATGCTAGCACTTCCCCCCTTGCTAACACTGCACAAGTGATCGTGTAGTCAGGGGACAGTTCCCAAGAAAGCCCAGTGTAGAAAAAGCTTCCAAAGCTATTTGAGAAGCCTGTGCTCTTTGTATGAAAACTTGGGTCCATTTTATGTTTTTACTAAATCACCTGAGGCGCTGGATCACACGTCTTTACAAGCTCTTACCCAGAGGGAATTAGTGTTGGCTCTCGAGTCCTGCAATCATTGTGGTCACAAGGCTGCATGTCCTTATTATCTTTCATTCAGACTTTCAGTTTCAATAGCACATTGAACTTTTGCTCTGCAGGAAAATAAAGGTGTGGGATAATAGAAGAAAGGAATCCCAACCTTTTTCAGTATCACCAAGGTTTACGGGAATGATGTATGTTGAAAATATTAAGCAAATCACATTCCTGGTCACAGGAGCATAAGAGTCACCACAGTATCACAGGAAGGCTAAGGCACTATTGGAATTGCACTT
Source organism: Pelodiscus sinensis (assembly GCF_049634645.1). Classification (NCBI taxonomy): domain Eukaryota; kingdom Metazoa; phylum Chordata; order Testudines; family Trionychidae; genus Pelodiscus; species Pelodiscus sinensis. The sequence goes on along the minus strand of NC_134730.1, from coordinate 6,678,027 downwards.
AGCAAGGGATGAGAAGGGCAATAAGAAAAGTTTCTACAGGCATTTTAACAATAGGAGGGTGGTCAGGGAGGTGTGGGGCCCTTTCTGGATGAGGGGGGTAACCTAGTGACATGATGTGGGAAAAGCTGAAGTACTCAATGCCTCCATCTTCACAGACAAGATCAACTCCCAGATTACTGCACTAGGCAACACAGTATGGGAACGAGGTGTACCGGTAGTTTGGATTAGAGAGCCTAATCCGAACTACCTACACCATGCCGTGTGTAGTCGCGGGCACGGAGTCCGAATTACCGGGGCTTTAAAAATGGCGGCGCCCGGCAAGATGCAAATGAAGCCCGGGATATTTAAATCCCGGGCTTCATTTGCAACTTCGGTTGCCTACATTAACCACACTAGTTCGAACTAGGGTGGTAGTGTAGACATACCCTTAGAAACTAACAAAACATATAGATGGTATCAAGAGCTTTTGTGTGCAGAACCCACTTCTTCAGATGAATGGAGTTTTACTTAGATTTGTTAGATTCAGCAGATGGAGTGGCATTTTGCTCCTTGTAATCAGCTTAATTGGATAACCACATTTTAGCTGTCCCTGTTTTTAATAAACACATAGCTGGTGTTGAGTCACAATGTTTGTAATTTTGTGGGAGCACAGAAAAGAAGGACTGCACTAAATTGTTCCAAAAAAAGGGCTCATAATTAGCAGAAAGAATCTTGCTGATGCCGGAGCTAAACTTTCGGAGTCCTGAGGGCAAAGGAAGGATGTTCTGGTCAGGAGGCTATATAGCTTCCCCTACATGGGCTGGTTTGACCTATTCTCCTTCTCTAACCAAGAACAGCAACTGTGAGTGGGGTGCAGAGGAGGGCTGGGCCTGTGAAGGGGACATTTACATTGCTGGGCTTAAGAACCTAGAGGAAAATGGCATTGCCCACTTGGGCTATGTCTAGACTGCATTCCTCTCTCAAAAGGGAAATGAAAATGAAGCAGATTGAAAATTCAAATGAAGCGCGGATTTACAAAACTCGTGCTTCATTTGCATAATCATGTCGAAGCGCATTTTTGAAAAAGGGTTTTTTGAATCTCCCCTCTCCCCTCCCCCCGCAATCTAGATGGGGTTCTTTCGGAGAAAAACCCCTTTTTCGAAAGAATCTGTACACCCCATTTTTTCAGCAGTATGGGTTCTTTCGAAAAAGGATTTTTTTTTCTCAAAAGAACCCCATCTAGATAGTGAGTGGGCAGTTTTGAAAAAGCCCTTTTTTGAAAAAGTGCTTGGATGCAATTATGCAAATGAAGTGCGAAGTTTGTAAATCTGCACTTCATTTAAATTATTGATCTGCTTCAATTGCGTTCCTCTTTCAAGAGAGGAATGCAGTCTGGACAAGCCTTTGGAGTGGGTCTTCACTCATGGCTTTTGTTTATGTATTCTTTTGGGTTACATCTACACAACAGCATTATTCCAAAATAACATCGTGCGCGTCTACACTATAAGCGTTTGTTTTCAAATAATGTGAAAGGCTTCTTGAATCCAAAACACATGGTAACCCTCATTTCACGAGGAGTAAGGGAAGTCGAAGGAAGAGTGTTCTTCCTTCCTGCCATGTAGACAGCAACAAAAGCCGAAGTAAGTTATTTCAAATTAAGCTACACAATTGATGTAGGTGAAGTTGTGTAGCTTAATTTGACTTTAGCCCTGCTGTGTAGATGTGGCCTTAGTGGACTTAACATCTGATTTCATGTGGATGCAGAGGTTGGTGATGGAAGAGCCAAAGAACTATAAGTCTAATATGCCAGTGAAAATGGACTCTGTCTCTCTTAGGGTATGTCTACACTACCCCGCTAGTTCGAACTAGGAGGGTAATGTAGGCATACCGCACTTGCAAATGAAGCCCGGGATTTGAATTTCCCGGGCTTCATTTGCATAAGCGGGGAGCCGCCATTTTTAAAACCTCACTGGTTCGAACCCTGTGCAGCGCGGCTACACAGGGCTCGAACTAGGTAGTTCGGACTAGGCTTCCTATTCCGAACTACCTAGCTCGAGCCCCGTGTAGCCGCGCTGCACGGGGTTCGAACCAGCGGGTTTTTAAAAATGGCGGCTCCCCGCTTATGCAAATGAAGCCCGGGAAATTCAAATCCCGGGCTTCATTTGCAAGTGCGGTATGCCTACATTACCCTCCTAGTTCGAACTAGCGGGGTAGTGTAGACATACCCTTAGAGATTCCAAACACCTGCCAGATCTTGTATAGATAAATAAACTATTTTCTGTAATTCTTGGCAAGCTCACCTGAGACCTATAGAAATCATGCTGCAAAAGCAGATCCAATCCCCTATTGTTCCAACCAAGTTTGCAAGAGAGTTTATGGATATTGTTGTTTTCACGATAAACCAGTTTTTGACAAACAGTTTCCATAAACCCTTCCACTTACACACTGGTATTTCTAAGATTGGATTCAAATCTGTATTAACACAAAGCCAAGCCTGGGAAGGCCCTGTAATGCACTCGGTGATGTCACTGTCATCCCTTCCTGCATCGGTTTTGCGGTGGGAGTGTAACGTTATTGGATTTTACTATGAACATGCAGATCATGGATGCACCTGCTATTGTGCGTTTGCCCCAAATTCTGGGCAAAGTGGGCTAGGTGAGGTGTCCATTGAAAGCTTATGCTTTGCTGCATCTGTTCATATTGCTTATGTGTCTGTATGATTTTTGTGTGCGATGTTATGAGTACAGGCAGTCCCCGGGTTACATCAATCTGACTTACGTCGGATCCCTAGTTACAAACGGGGGAGGGGGGGCACAGCTAGTGTGGGGTGCCTCCCCCACTGTCGCCGCCTCCAGCAGCACGGGGGGCGCTTCCCCCCAGCAGATCAGGGAGACGCGAAGCTAGCGCCCCCCCCCCCCCCCCCCAGCAGACTAGGGAGACGCGGAGCGGCTTTTCTCGCCGTGGATGACGCTGGTCTGCTGGAGGGAACAAGACACCAGCCAAAAGGGGGCACTCCAGAGCGGAAAAATTAATTTCCTGGGGAACAGCAGGAGCAGCAGGCAGTGAGATCCATTGTGTTACAGTCCCCACCTTGGGAGCAACAGCTCTTTCCCTCTTCAGCACTAGAGCTGCAAGTATCTTGTTAGCATCACGTGAAATTAACAAGTCCCTTCCAGCCTGGCAGAGGTGAAGCTGAAAAATTACCCAGTGGTGTGGGTGGGCAAGAATGGGGAGGAGCAGGACAGAAGAGTAGAGGGGATAAGCCCCAACCCCACACCCTGGCTGGAGCGGAGCAGGGTAAGCCTCGAGGGGATGGGTCTGGTTGCAAAGTGGGTGAGTGGACAATGAGGACCCACCTGTGGCTAAACTCCTGTTCCCAACACAGAATTTTTCTTTAAAATTAATCCTGTGGATAAATTCACACACACACCTCACAGAAAGGGATTTCCATTTTCTGCTCAGCAGAATACAACAACAGCTTTGATTGTATCAATATTTCACTGTGCTCTCCAATGACTATTGATTACACTTAATACATTTCACTGAACCATCTGTAGCAAATTCTATTTGGAACAGTAACATGCATTGAATACACTTTTTTTAGTTATAAAAAACAAAGATTCTGACTATTAAATGAATATCTGGGATCTTTCAGGTACCCCAAAAGGAAGATTTGGATATTGCATGAAACACTGCAACTTATGATCAATTTTTAATTAAAATATCAACCAAAAAATCCTTCATATCAAAACAGTATGGCTGTGTCTACATTGGCCCCTATTCCGTAATAGGGATGCAAATGTAGCACTTTGGAATAGGCAAATCCACGGGGGATTTAAATATCCCCCGCGGCATTTGCATTAACATGGCTGCCGCTTTTTTCCGGCTTGTAGATAAGCCAGAGAAAAGCGCCAGTCCGGACGCGATCCTCCAGAAAATAAGCTCTTTTCCGGAGGATCTCTTATAAGAGCTTATTTTCCGGAGGATCGCGTCCAGACTGGCGCTTTTCTCCGGCTTATCTACAAGCCGGAAAAAAGCGGCAGCCATAAGAGATCCTCCGGAAAAGAGCTTATTTTCCGGAGGATCGCGTCCGGACTGGCGCTTTTCTCCGGCTTATCTACAAGCCGGAAAAAAGCGGCAGCCATGTTAATGCAAATGCCGCGGGGGATATTTAAATCCCCCGTGGATTTGCCTATTCCAAAGTGCTACATTTGCATCCCTATTACGGAATAGGGGCCAATGTAGAAACAGCCTATGTGTTTTTCTTAGAATAAGGAAGTTGTATGAGAATCAGGGTCTTTTTAAACTAACTCTAGTTCCCCGTCTCCCCCCAAAATATGTACCGGTTCCGACTTACATACAAATTCAACTTAAGAACAAACCTACAGTCCCTATCTTGTACGTAACCCGGGGACTGCCTGTATTGGCTATGAACTGGTGTTTTAAATGTTTGCTTCTGAGAGACAGCAGCAGGCCTCTCCCACCCATTGTGAGGGGTGGCTACTGAGGGATTAGCAGTCCTCCTCTAACAATGGACCTTAAAGCTGCGTCTAGACTGGCAAGATTTAGCGCAAATACTCAAAACACAAGAGTTTTGGCGTTCGAGTATTTGAGTAAGAGAGTGTCTATACTGGAACGTGCCTTTGCGCAAAAGATGTGCTTTTGCACAAAAGCATCCATGCCAGTGTAGATGCTCTCTTGCGCAAGAAAGCTCTGATAGCCATTTTAGCCACCGGGCTTTCTTGCGCAAGAAATTGATGTTACCTGTCTACACTGGCCTCTTGCGCAAGAACACTTGCTCAAGAGGACTTATCCCTGAGCGGGAGCATCAGAGTACTCGCGCAAGAAGCACTGATTTCATACAGTAGAACGTCAGTGTTCTTGCACAAATACCCACGGCCAGTGTAGACAGGTGGCAAGATTTTGCGCAAAAACACTCCATCCCCTCCCAAGCCCCTCCTCCAAGAACAGCCTAAGTGTTGCCAATACACATCTGAGGAATTCTGCTGCAAGACAGGGGCAAGAGTATAAAAAGGGCCCTATGGCTTCCTCCAGCTTTGTGTTCATTCCAGCTCATTACTTCAGAAGCATCTGTTCTATGACCAAAGGGCCCAGAAGGATTGTATCCCTCCTAACAAAGGATGTACTCCAGAGATGTTTGTTCCATCTCTTACAAGCCTGCACCAAGGATTTTGTGATTGGCTTATGTAATGTAATTTCTTTAACAATTCCACTCTTGACCAGTTCTTTCTTTTTAATAAAAACCCTTCAGATCCTAGATCCTAAAGGACTGGCACAGTGTGCTCTTTTGGGTAAAGATCTAAGGTATGAATTGACCTGACACTGTGGCTGGTCACTTGGGATCTGGAGAACCACCCAGGTAAGGTCTCCCAGCCATAGCCTGCTTCTGGCACCCCAGGCCTTCCCTACCTCAGCCCTCTGCCTCCCTCCTACTCCTGTACCCCATGTAACCCATGGGGTTACACCTTCTGCACCCCTGCTCCAGCCCCCATACATCTTCCCAGACACTCCATCCCCTCCCAAACCCCTCCTGAGGTCACCCCCCCCCCCCCAGACCTTCCACCCCAATCTGCTATCTCTGGTCACAACCCAAATCCCTGCACCCCCTCCTGCATTGCTGCCCTAGATTACAACTAGGGATGTCAATGAGTAGTTGATTAGATGATTACCTGATAAGCCTAAACTACCCACACTTCCCCCTGACTTAGCAAGGTGCTGCAGGGGATCTGGCTTAAAAGCCTCTTACTATTTGCCAGCCTTGTCTGTTTAGCCTGTAAGGGCTTTGGGACAGGGCCTGTCTCTCACAGCATGAAGGCTGGGCATTAATCCCATCCCACTCACTGTGATCATTCAAGAAATAAATCTGGGTTTTGCTGTGCCAGATACCAGAGCCAGGCCAGAAGCCAGCAACTCCTCTGCTTCTGCAGCAATTTGCTTGCTCAGCTTCCTCGTGCACGCACCCAGGCATGCCTGGTACTGCCCCCAGCGCTCTGGCGCTTGCGAGACAAAGGCCTAGGCAAGGTCAAGTTTCCCCAGAGACAGAGAGATTTTCTGACGGAAGCCACACATTGTGTACATGCTGCCTCCCCTCCCCCAGCGTCGCCCAAGCAAGAGGAAACACAGAGCTGAATGCCATAAGCGCGGTTAGCTGGGGAGTGGCCTGTGGTCTGCTACATGCTCTGTTTAAAACATCCGCTGCCTTCTCCACTTGATCTGTAGCAGGGAGCTCTGCTGAGCAGTCTGTGGCAGAGATGCAAAGGAAACAGAGACACCACCAGGAGGCTCCAAGAGCAAGCGAGAGCAGGGCCTCTCACTACAACTGCTTGTTATTTTGTTGCTTGTGCTGCACTCAAACGTGCCTGCACTTGTTTAACAGGGAATCCAGTACCGGGCTCACCAGCCTGCGAAGCAGCAGCAGAGCCTGTTCCCGCGAAATAGGGTAGAGCCCGGCTTGTGTGTGGAGTATGGGGGGTGCCTTGCTGTGTCTCGTAGGTTTACCTGGGGCTTATTGTGCTGCCTCAGCTCTTTGGTGCTCTACTTACGCAAAGCACTGTCCAACACTTCATGCTCTTCTAAGGTATAACTTCCCCCTGCCATCTGCCCCATTTTACAGATCAAAACAGGAGCAGTGGAGCCAAGGGGCTGACATGCCCATGGACATCCAAGAAGTCTGTGGCAGAGCAGGGAATTGGACCCAAGGCTGCCAAGTCCGCAGTGAGCTGCCTACCTACTGGAGTGCCCTTTCTGTACAACTCAGGCCGGAAAGATACCACAAAAGGAGCAGGAGCCATTAAGTTGCAGGCCACTTAAGCCCAATAAGGTCAGCTCTCCTCCCATCCTTTTCCACATCTCATGTCCTCGCACGTGACTGGCCCTTTTATGGGGCTGGCACTGACTTTTGTTTTCTCCAGTGGTGAAGCAGCAAAGACTGATGCAATGGGAGCAAAACTGAGACTCAAAGGGCATGAGTTCTAATCCCAGTTCTGACCCATCCTGCTCTCCCTTCCCCTACCTGTGCCTCTGTGCAATGGGAATAATGAGATAGCTTCCTCCTAGGGCTGTGGGGAGAGCTAATTAGCTCTTGATTGTACAGTACTGTGGACAGGCAGCATGTGGGATAAATGCTGAATGTCGGTGTAGCTGCTTGTACAGCAACCATGCCCAGTTGGAATTAGGGCTTGGGCACATGTGTGAACACACACACACACACACACACATACACACAGAGCAGGGCCCTTCATCCCAGCAGTGTGTAAATGGAAGATGCTGTCTTTAAAACCTGAGCCCTTTGATCCAGCCCTTCCTGTGTCTAACCGGCAATGGAGAGCCATGGCCATCGGCTGCCCTAGAATTATTTGGCTTCCAAGTGGGAGAGGTCGGCCCCCGCTGTTAGTCCTGGGAGACTGTAGGCAGGACTATCCATCTGCCATTGCAGTGCCAATCCCGCACTGGCAGGCTCTGCATTGCTGAGGCATCCATAAGGGAGCCGCAGTTCAGCACATCTGCTGACTGTGTTCGGGGCGTGAACGAAGATGATCGATTCAGAAGAGGCGGCTGCAGAAATGATGCAGCACAGCAAACACGAGGCCCGTCAGCTCAGTAAACAACCTGACCACAGCCTGTCTGTGTGTTAGCCCGGAGTCATTTCAGAAAGGGGCAAACTAGCAAACCCCACCTCAGAAGAGTAACGTGCTCTGCAGATAAGCTGCAGCTGTGAAGAGCGTCAAAGTAGAAAGATAACACTTCAAAGCTAGGGCAGGGACCAGCCCCCACTTGCTCACCACTGGCTCTTCAGCACAGCAGCAGAGAAAGGTGCTAGCCCACAAGAGTTCACCAAGGTGGGTGAGGAATCCTGGTCATGTGCCACCTGAGGCATGTTGTGCTGTGGCATGGAGCTGGCCACAAGGAGCTGGCACACAGACCAGCTCAGGGGGAATGGGGAATGGGCCTGGCAACAGCCCATGTTCATGCTGCTTGTCACCATCTATGCCTCTTGCCTGTACCCTGATCAGGCGATGTCTACACTGTGTTGTTGTTTTTTGGCAGAAGAGGATATGCAAATTGTGCTCTCATTTGCATATCTTCTTCCAATTGTTTTTTGTGGAAGAGGTTTTGCTGCTAAAAAGCCCCGTGTAGACGGGGCCATTTGTCAGAAAAAAAACAAACCCTTTTTTGCAAGATCCCTTATTCCTCCAAAATCGAGGTTTACAGGATCTTGTGAAAAAGGGGTTTTCCCTCTTCCACACAAAACCCGCAGTGTAGACATAGCTGAGGCTGCAGGTGAGATTTTGTTCTCACGTGCAGATACTTTCGGCTTACTTGGGGCACCGGTGACCTTTCAGGACCACCTCCCGAGTACTCCCGTGGAGTATGGCTCTGCCTATTTGGACAAAGTCGTTGTGTACGGCAAAGAATGGACATGCACCCACTCCAGGTAGCGGCCATCCTCCGGACTCCCTGTAGGCTGGGCTCACGGCCAGCACAAGGAAATGCCGGGTTGGATGGCAAGAGATGACCTACTTAGGGTATATCCTTGGCCCAGGGCAGATCCGTCACCTGTTTGGAAAGGTCCAGGTGCTACAAGAGGGGCCTGCACTGACAACCAAGCATCAAGTACAACAATTTCTTGGGCCACTGGGATATTATCATCACTTTGTGCCCCAGTTTGCAACCATCGCAGCCCCCTCACAACGGTCCTCAAGAAGGATACTCCCTGACAGGTCTGCGGTCAGTCGAGTATGAGGAAGCCTGTTGAGCACTTTCAAGGGGTCCTGTCTCAGGAACCGGTGCTCATTAGCCCCAACTTCCACCAGGGCTTCCTACTACAGATGGATGCATTAGAGGCCAGTCTTGGAGCGATACTTTCACAAGAGGTTGACAGTGGAGGGTGAGGGGGAAGGGGGAACATCTTAGTCAGAAGCTATTTCCCCAAGGCTACGTCTAGATTGCATCCTTTTTTCGTAAAAGGGATGCAAATTAGACGTATCGCAATTGCTAATGAAGCGGGGATTTAAATCTCCCCTGCTTCATTAGCATAAAAATGGCTGCCGCTTTTTTCGGCACGGAGCTTTGCCGGAAAAAAGCGCCAGTCTAGACGCGGATCTTTCGGAAAATAAAGCCTTTCCCAAAAGATCCGCGTCTAGACTGGCACTTTTTTCCGGCAAAACTCCGTGCCAAAAAAATGCGGCAGCCATTTTTATGCGAATGAAGCGGGGAAGATTTAAATCCCCGCTTCATTAGCAATTGCGATACGTCTAATTTGCATCCCTTTTCCGAAAAAGGGATGCAATCTAGACGTAGCCCAGAAGTATTCAGTAACAGAGAAGGAGGCCCTCTCTGCTAAGTGAGTTATTGAGGCCCTTTGTTACTATTTGTTGGAAACCCCCTTGGTCCTGGTCACAGACTGTGCCTCCCCCTCTCTCCCCTCCCCCCCCGCCCCGTAATGCTTGCACAGAGCTAAGGATACCAACACTCATCTCACCTGCTAGTTCTTAACCCTCCAGGTACATGCCTTCTCAGTCTGTCACTGGGCCGGAAGAGCACATGTGAATGTGGACTTTTTCTCCTGCCTGGGGAAGGAAGCAGAAACCAGCCCCAGAGATTGTGGCCAGGACTTGAGAGGGAGCAGTGTGGTGAGGCCTTATTAGAAAATCCTGGGAGGTGGACGGGCAGAAGCCTCCTAGCATCTAAAAGCCACTCCCCCGACCTTGCGGAGAGACCACTGAACCCGGTTCCAAATGGTTACTTGGGACAGCTAATGAAAAACAGGCTCGGGGTGCAGGTCACAGGTTCAGAAAGAGGGAGCCAGAGAGGAAACTGGGCAGAGAATCCCATACAGCGGCCACTGCTCCTCAAAGCTGCCTAGGGAGCCAGTGGGCACCACCCAGAGGAACCCTGCCCTCCAGCCTGATCTCACGTATCCGGGCAAATGGGACCCACAGTCACAGAGCACCCCCTTGGCCTCCTCCTCCTGCTGTTGTAAATGGTGGTCTTAGCCCAAGCCAGGAGGAGGCGGATGTGGAGGTCCTGTGTCTTTGTGGGGCCCTGGCTGAGGTGTGCATGAAGAGGTGCAGCAAAAAGTTCAGCCAGAACTTTAGAAGAAGGCTCTTAGAGGAGCCAAAATAGGGGCTGCAACCTGGTGCATTTGAGATAAGCGTGTGCCAGGTTCTCCCTCTCACTGGAAAAGGGGCAGGAGTCAGGAATGGGGGTGACTCACGTGAGCTGTGAGCCTGGGCGTGTACCTGGCACAGTGTTCCCAGCAGGCCGTGGGATCAGAGTGGACTAGCCCACTGGGGTTCCTCACCTACACAGGTGGCCAACAGTCTCGCCATTTGATATCAGGGTGGGACTGAAGTAATGGAGCGCGGGTGTCTACAGCTGGTTTCTGGGCGCGGTTCAGAAACAGAATGGCTGCACATCACACCACCAGTTGGGACTGCAAAGGGGAGGAGGCGGGGAGAGCTCATGGAACAGGGGCCCAATAAAAAGGGCTTGCAGTGAGGGAGGGCAAGGCATACCCACTTGCAGGACTTGCTGCAAGAAAATGAGAGAGGTGCTGTGACAAAGCATCCTCACCTCCTGGAGTATGCACAGGAGGATGTGAAGGGTGGAGAACCCCATTCGTTGACTAAGTACTCAGGGATCCCTTCTGTCATACTCCAGGAGGTCTCCAACACTCGTGGTTTCTGCCAGAACCAACCTCTGGCACACTGAGGGTGACTCTGCCACCTGCACACATAAGGGCAGGTTGTGTAGCAGGCGCGTTGCAAGGAGGTCCTCTCCCTTGGTGGCCACAAAGGACCTGGTTGCTGAAGAGTTTCCAGGTCTGGAGGAGGTCCTGGCAGAACTCTGGCAGCTCAGAGAGGTCTCATGGAAGATGCCTTGGATGGAGCTGTCAGTTGTATTGGAGCCCACAAGATGGTGGAGGAAGGTATGTGCCAACATGCTCCACGCTGGACTACCTGCACTGTACAGGAGCCTCTGTAGGGCCTAGAGGAGGAAGGTGTGGACCTGGCTGTGGAGACAAACCAGGCCCTGGCCTCTGTCCTCCACAGGAAGACTCAGAACCCCTGCAGAGACCCAGTTTCTGTCTTCACTATCTCTGGATATGTCTACACTACAGCGCTAACTCGAACTAACTTAGTTCGAATTAGTTAATTAGAAATAAGCTAATTCGAATTAGCGCAGCTAGACTTAAAAACTAGTTCGAATTAGCGTTTTGCTAATTCGAACTAGCATGTCCACATAGAGTGGACCCTGAACAGAGGTTAAGGATGGCCGGAAGCAGTGCCGGCAGGGCATCAGATTAGGACTTAGAGCGTGGAGCTGCTGTCTCAGGCTAGCCGAGGGCTGTGCTTAAAGGGACCCGACCCCCACCCCGGACAGACAGTTCTCAGGGGTGCCCCGCTTGCAAAGCAGTCCTGGCTTGGAGTGCCCTGAGTGCCCACATGCCTGGGATGAGTTAGTTGGGTCGGTCCTGCTTTGGGCAGGGGATGGGACTTGATGACCCCCGAGGTCTCTTCCAGCCCTGGGATCCTATGAGTGCTCCAGCCACTGGGCCATGGGATAATCTGGTGTGGGACTTGCACACTCTCTCCTGTTGAAGCTGTTCTATTGTGGATAGAATCATCGGCTTGGAATCATTGGTGCTCAGCGTTCTAAGCCGCAGTCTACAACAGTCATTTACTCTGCCAAGGCCTAACGATTTGTTCAGAGTGTAACAGGTTTTACAGGAGAAATGGAGGGAGCCCCACTTCAGCGTATCCCAAAAGCCAGGAGGGTGAGCACCAATATTCCCTCTCATTTTTTTCTATCCATGTGTGAAATAAATTTTGTTATATGCACAGAGGTGTGTGCTGATGTGCACCACCAATAGAAACAGATGCTGCTGGTGCTCTGCTAATCATCAGGGCAGCCTTTGAATCTCTCCTGAGTAGCCACCTAAGTGCACAGCTTCAAGGGATCATTGTTGAGCACTCACACCAGAGATTTCTCATTCATCTCCTTTTTTCCTCTAGAGTAAGGCGGGGGGCTTAACCTTGGGTCTAACATTCCAGCTGAGTCCACTAAGCACTGTTCTTAGAATGTAGGCACCACCATCGCCTCGTTCCTCCAGCCACATTTTCAATTGGACACACTTCAGTGGACTCAGGCTGAGCATGCCGATTGGACCAGGCCTTGTAAACAACAGAGGTGAAGAGGCACCCATCTTCCCCCAGTTCATGGACTGCTCAGGGGCTTAGACATCAAGAAGGAGGCAAGCGTGCCCTCGCTCAGACACAGAAACTTAGGAGCCCAGGGACCTTTTACTGCAAAAAAACCGGATTAGGTGGAAGCTGAGGGGAGGTTTACTGGATCTCAATATGGCAGCTAAACTGTCACTTAAAGATGCAGCGGTGAGGTGCCTAAGTCCCATTGAGAATCTGAGCCTGATTGCCTCTCTGCGCTCCCAACACAACTTCTTACTTGCTCCGCTGGAGTGTGAGAATCACTACGGTGTGGAGCAAGGGCAGGTATTGCAGCAAGAGGACTTTACACCTCAGCAGCTAACACCGTCATACCTAGCACTTGCTTGCACATACAGGGATCTCTCTATCGCTGCCTCCAACACCAAAAGTGGTCTTCACAATTGAGTACATTAAGCAGAAATATTGCAGAAGGCAGGGTTTTACTTTTCACTACAGGGAACAAAGGTTAGCACATGGAAAAGGAGCTGCTGATGTCCACACTGCCTCAGCTGAAAAGTGCTTGCTAATACTTATAAGTAGTACAGTGTGTGCCCATGGTGCTGAAGCTACGGCTGAAGGACATGTCTTCATACACCATATTTGCTTGATTTTTCTTTCCTTTCTGGCAGTGTTTCTTGATCTGCAACAAAACAAAGAACAATCAACCCCTCCGAGCCAGCAGGAGCCATTCAGGTCTAAGGCTGGACTAGACCCCCTGACAAGGAGCTCTGTTTAGCTCAATGTTCAGGGAGTTACAAGCAGAAATAAAAAAAATGGCCCATCTCAGAGCCCAGAGGGGCTACATAGCATGACAGGCAGAAAGGGCCGGGTTAATCCCTCAGGATATGTCTACACTACCCTCCTAGTTCGAACTAGGAGGGTAATGTATGCATACCGCACTTGCTAATGAAGCCCGGGATTTGAATTTCCCGGGCTTCATTAGCATAAGCGGGGAGCCGCCATTTTTAAATCCCCGCTGCTTCGAACCCCGTGTAGCGCGGCTACACGGGGCTCGAACTAGGTAGTTCGGACTAGGGTGCCTATTCCGAACTACCGGTACACCTCGTTTCACGAGGAGTACCGGTAGTTCGGAATAGGACCCTAGTCCGAACTACCTAGTTCGAGCCCCGTGTAGCCGCGCTACACGGGGTTCGAAGCAGCGGGGATTTAAAAATGGCGGCTCCCCGCTTATGCTAATGAAGCCCGGGAAATTCAAATCCCGGGCTTCATTAGCAAGTGCGGTATGCATACATTACCCCGCTAGTTCGAACTAGCGGGGTAGTGTAGACATACCCTCACATCCTTACAGGCTGTTCCACCAGCAGCTCTTTAGAACAGAGGGCTGAAAGTATCAAAGGCTCCAACAGTTCCAGACAAACTGTGTCATCGCTCTTGTAATTATGGTGAGAGGAGACACGGCTCCCTTAGAAGAGACTTGATTCTACCCTCTCCAGCATCATTCTGCTGCAGTGCTGGTTAAACACACTAAAGGGGACCCCGCCCGAGGCTTTCCTTCGGTCCTGTCCTATGACCGGCAAGGACTTTCGTAAATAACCAAGGGGGATCTGGGAGATGAGTGTGTGTGTCACGCATAGCCCCTGTCCTAGGAGGCTTTTCTGCACCAGCCATCTCAGGCGGCTTTCCTGTGAGGGTAGGGCAGGGACGGATGCCTGTGGCACCCTCTGACCCTGGGCTTTTTGTCACCTTGTGGTGGCCCTGATGTCCCCCACAAGAAGGGGTCTTCCCTCTTGTCCACCCCAGCAGCGCACGGGGGGAGATTCCATTCTTCAGCGATAAGGGCAAGTGCGGGATGGTGGGACTGGAATGCAGGTACCATATCAAGGTTCATTGGCAAAGCTGGGGGCATGGCTTCCATCTCGCTAAGACATCAGTATTGCTATATTGTAATGGAGCCTGAAAAGGAACCTGGAGCAATATAAACATGACAGACTGTACGTCGCTGAAGGAATCACTGCAGCTTTGAAGTGTAGTCATGATATGAAGGGACATCTGCACTCAATAGGATTGGAGCAGTGGGAAGGGGGAAAAAGGGAAAATCGAAGATTCACTTGGTCACAGAGGTTTGTCCCATGCATGATTTAAGATCCGCAACGTTTTAACTTTGCCTGCAGTTCAGAAAACACAGGGCTGTGGCTGAGTGAAATACTTACATCGACGTGAGACAGAATGAGGAATCCCAGCACAGAAACCAAGAGCAAAGTCAGGAAGGAAAGGGCATACGGCACCCAGGAAGCCACGTGGCACTCTGCCTGCTCCATGTCTGTGGGTAATTAACCAGAGAAGAGGCAGAATTACAATCTCATGTAAGAACATTACGTTGCTCAGCAGAGGGTCCACAGGCCAGCAAACAGGAATCCCATCAGTGTCACCAGCCACCATGCCTCATTTCCATTGGTGCATCCCCAGTGTCACACCGCACTGCATCATGGGAAGTGTAAGATGGATTGAAAACTGGCTAGATTGTCGGGCCCAACAGGTAGTGATCAGTGGCTCAATGTGTGGTTGGCGGTCGGTTTCAAGTGCAGTGCCCCAAGGATCAGTTCTAGGGCTGGTTTTGTTCAACGTCTTTATTAAAGACCTGGATGAGGGGATGGATTGCACCCCCAGCAAGTTCACAGATAACACTAAGCTAGGGGGCATGGCAGATATGTTGGCGGAAGGGAGAGGGTCCAGCAGAGGGCAACAAAAATGATGAGGGGGCTGCAGCACATGACTGACGAGGAGAGGCTGAGGGATTTGAGCTTATTTAGTCTACAGAAGAGAAGACTAAGGGGGGATTTAATAGCAGCCTTCAACTAGCTGAAGGGAGGTTCCAAAGAAGATGGAGAGAGGCTGTTCTCAGTGGTGACAGAGGCAGAACAAGGGGCAATGGTCTCAGGCTGCAGCGCTGGAGATCTAAGTGGGATATTAGGAAAAAAACATAGCGACATTACTGTACATTGGGCTCCATGTCCCTCGGGCTGCCGCCGCCCGGCTTGGGTATGCAGCTCCTGGGAGCGAAGGGGTTAAAGCCCCCTTCCAATCCTACAGGCTCTGCCTCCTGCTCCAGGAAGGGGCTCGGCTGGGGCTGCTGTGCAGATCGGGGTACTGCAGCTAGTCACATGCTGCTCCTACCTTAATGGGGCGCCAGGGCCTGGGCTAAGCTGCAGCTGCTCCCCATAAGTGGGGAGCCCCTTACCTAGTGTTTTGCTGTGCCAGCCAGGGGCTGGAACCAGCTCTAGGCAGCCCTGGGCTCTGCATGCCCCAGCCCCAGAGCCGCAGCCTGCAGGTGAGGGGCAAGCCCTGGGCAAAGGACTGGGCTGGGCAGGGAAATGACTTTGCCCCCTCGCCCCTCCTCACCCCAGTACTGCTCCCAGAGGCCTGCAAGTCCCAGCACTGCCGCCCTGCCAGTGTGTGCGCTGGGGGCACAGGGTTGTGGGGGAGGAGGGGATGAAGGGGGATGCCCTGTACACTTGAGGCTACCAAGAGGGATTAATGGATCTGCTAAAATGTAGGTAGGACTCTTATTTCAAAGGTACCAATGGCACGCAGATCTGCAAATAGAAGTGCAGACGTTAGATCTTGGCACCCCACTTCTGAACGGTTGCTGAGCCCTGGTATAAAGCCATGTGAGGGCGACTCTCCCACCTGATAGAACAGCGCTTCACTTTCCCTTAAAACTACAATTGAAGTGAATGTCTGGCTGCGAGGATGGTGTCGCCAGGAGGGCTTTTGCTTCCTCGACCATGGGATGCTATTCCAGGAAGGACTGCTAAGCAGGGATGGTGTTCAACTCTCAAGGAGGGGGAAGACCCTATTTGGACACAGACTGGCTAACCTAGTGAGGAGGGCTGTAAACTAGGTTCAATGGGGACAGGTGAGCAAAGCCCACAGGTAAGTGGAGAACATGGAGACCTGGGAGATGGGAGGGAGCTTGGGCTACAATGGCAGAAAGAAAGAAGGGTCAGGGCAAAACTGGGAGGCAAGGTCAAATTAGTATCTTAGATGCCTATACACAAATGCGAGAAGTGTGGGTAATAAGCAGGAAGAACTGGAAGTGCTAATAAATAAGTACAATTATGACATTGTTGGCATCACAGAAACTTGGTGGGATAATACACAGGATTGGAATGTTTGTATAGAACAGTACAGTTTGCTCAGGAAGGATAAACAGGGAAAAAAGGGAGGAGGTGTTGACTTATATATTTAAAATGAACACACTTGGAGTGAGGTAGAGATGGACATAGGAGACGGAAGTGTTGAGACTTTCTGGGCTAAGCTAAAAGGGGTTAAAAACAAGGGTGATTTCATGTTAGGAGTCTACTACAGGCCACCTACGCAGGTAGAAGAAGTAGATGAGGCTTTTTTTAAAACAACTAACAATATCATCCAAAGCCCAAGATTTGGTGGTGTTGGGGAACTTTAACTATTCAGATATATGTTGGGAAACTAACACAGCGGGGCACAGACTATCCAATAAGTTCTTGGACTGCATTGGAGACAACTTTTTATTTCAGAAGGTTGAAAAAGCTACTAGAGGGGAAGCTGTTCTAGATTTGATCCTAACAAATAGAATCATAGAATCATAGGACTGGAAGGGACCTCGAGAGGTCATTGAGTCCAGCCCCCCGCCCTCAAGGCAGGACCAAGCTCCGTCTACACCATCCCTGACAGATGTCTATCTAACCTGTTCTTAAATATCTCCAGAGAGGGAGATTCCACCACCTCCCTTGGCAATTTATTCCAATATTTGACCACCCTGACAGTTAGGAATTTTTTCCTAATGTCCAATCTAAACCTCCCCTGCTGCACTTTAAGCCCATTACTCCTTGTCCTGTCCTCAGTAACCAAGAGGAACAAATTTTCTCCTTCCTCCTTGTGACACCCTTTTAGATATTTGAAAACCACTATCATGTCCCCCCTTAATCTTCTTTTTTCCAAACTAAACAAGCCCAGTTCATGAAGCCTGGATTCATAGGTCATGTTCTCTAAACCTTTAATCATTCTTGTCGCTCTTCTCTGTACCCTTTCCAATTTCTCCACATCTTTCTTGAAATGTGGCACCCAGAACTGGACACAGTACTCCAGCTGAGGCCTAACTAGTGCAGAGTAGAGCGGCAGAATGACTTCACAAGTTTTGCTTACAACACACCTGTTGATACAACCTAGAATCATATTTGCTTTTTTTGCAACAGCATCACACTGTTGACTCATATTCAACTTGTGGTCCACTATGACCCCTAGATCCCTTTCCGCCATGCTCCTTCCTAGACAGTCACTTCCCATCTTGTATGTATGGAACTGATTGTTCCTTCCTAAGTGGAGCACTTTGCATTTCTCTTTATTAAACCTCATCCTGTTTACCTCTGACCATTTCTCTAACTTGCTAAGGTCATTTTGAATTATGTCCCTATCCTCCAAAGAAGTCGCAACCCCACCCAGTTTGGTATCATCTGCAAACTTAATAAGCGTACTCTCTATCCCAATATCTACATCATTGATGATGATATTGAACAGTACGGGTCCCAAAACAGACCCTTGCGGAACTCCACTTGTTATCCCTTTCCAGCAGGATTTAGCACCGTTAAAAACAACTCTCTGACTATGGTTATCCAGCCAATTATGCACCCACCTTATCGTGGCCCTATCTAAGTTATATTTGCCTAGTTTATCAATAAGAATATCATGCGAGACCGTATCAAATTCCTTACTAAAGTCTAGGTAGATGACATCCACCGCTTCTCCCTTATCCACGAGGCTCGTTATCCTATCAATAGGGAGGAACTGGTTGAGAATTTGAAAGTGGAAGGCAGCTTGGGTGAAAGTGATCATGAAATCATAGAGTTCACAATTCTAAGGAAGGGTAGAAAGGAGAACAGCAAAATAGAGACAATGGATTTCGAGAAGGTGGATTTTGGTAAGCTCAGAGAACTGATAGGTAAGGTCCCATGGGAATCAACACTGAGGGGAAAAACAACTGAGGAGAGTTGGCAGTTTTCAAAGGGACATTGTTAAGGGCCTAAAAGCAAGCTATTCCGCTGCATTGGAAAGATAGAAAATATGGCAAAAGACCGCCTTGGCTTAACCACGAGATCTTGAATGATCTAAAAAGAGTCGTATGAAAAATGGAAAGTAGGACAAATTACAAAGGATGAATATAGGCAAACAACACAGGAATGCAGGGGCAAGATTAGAAAGGCAAGGGCGCAAAATGAGCTCAAACTAGCTACGGGAATAAAGGGAAACAAGAAGACTTTTTATAAATACATTAGAAGCAAGAGGAAGACCAAGGTCAGTGAGGAGGGAGAAACAGTAACAGGAAACTTGGAAATGGCAGAGATGCTTAATGAGTTCTTTGTTTCGGTCTTCCCTGAGAAGTCTGAAGGAATGTCTAACATCGTGAATGCTAGTGGGAAGGGGGGAGGTTTAGAAGATAAAATAAAAAAAGAACAAGTTAAAAATCACCGAGAAAAGTTAGATGCCTGCAAGTCACCAGGGCCTGATTAAATGCGTCCTAGAATACTCAAGGAACTCATAGAGGAGGTATATGAGAGTTTAGCTATCATCTTTAGAAAATCATGGAAGATAGGAGAGATTCCAGAAGACTGGAAAAGGGCAAATATAGTGCCCATCTATAAAAAGGGAAATAAGAACAATCTAAGAAACTACAGACGAATTAGTTTAACTTCTGTGCCAGGGAAGATAATGGAGCAAGTAATTAAGGAAATCATCTGGAAACACTTGGAAGGTGGCAAGGTGATAGGGACCAGCCAGCATGGATTTGTAAAGAACAAATCATGTCAAACCAATCTGATAGCTTTCTTTGAGAGGATAACGATAGGAGAAGCGGTGGATGTGGTATACCTAGACTTTAGTAAGGCATTTGATACGGTCTTGCATGATATTCTTATCAATAAACTAGGCAAATACAACTAACATGGGGCTACTATAAGGTGGGTGCATAACTGGCTGGATAACCGTACTCAGAGAGTAGCTATTAATGGTTCACAATCCTGCTGGAAGGGCAGAACAAGTGGGGTTCCGTAGGGGTCTGTTTTGGGACCGGCTCTGTTCAATATCTTCATCAACGATTTAGATATTGACATAGAAAATATGCTTACTAATTTTGCGGATGATACCAACTGGGAGGGGTGGCGACTGCTCTGGACGATAGACTCATAATTCAAAATGATCTGGACAAATTGGAGAAATAGTCTGAGGTAAACAGGACAAAGTTTAATAAAGACAAATGCAAAGTGCTCCACTTAGGAAGGAACAATCAATTTCACACATGCAGAATGGGAAGCGGCTGTCTAGGAAGGAGTACGGCAGAAGGGGATCTAGGGGTTATAGTGGACCACAAGCTGAATATGTCAGCAGTGAGATGCTGTTGCAAAAAAAGCAAACATGATTCTGGGATGCATTAACAGGTGTGTTTTGAGCAAGACACGAGAAGTCATTCTTCCGCTCTACTCTGTGCTGGTTAGGCCTCAGTTGGAGTATTGTGTCCAGTTCTGGGCACCGCATTTCAAGAAAGATGTGGAGAAATTGGAGAGGGTCCAGAGAAGACCAACAAGAATGATTAAAGGTCTAGAGAACCTATGAAGGAAGGCTAAAAGAATTGGGTTTGTTTAGTTTGAAAAAGAGAAGATTGAGGGGGGACAGGATAGCAATTTTCAGGTATCTGAAAGGTGTCATGAGGAGGGAGAAAACTTGTTAATCTTGGCCTCTGAAAATAGAACAAGAAGCAATGGGCTTAAACTGCAGCAAGGGAGGTTTAGGTTGGACATTAGGAAAAAGTTCCTAACTGTCAGAGTAGTTAAACAGTGGAATAAATTGCCCAGGGAGGTTGTGGAATCCCCATCTCTGGAGATATTTAAGAGCAGGTTAGATAAATGTCTATCAGAGATGGTCCAGACAGTATTTGGTCCTGCCATGGGGGCAAGGGATTGGACTCGATGACCTCTCAAGGTCCCTTCCAGTCCTAGTATTCTATGATTCTATAGGCTCAAACTCCCCTGCTCCTTACATGGAGGAGGTGGTTATTGAGACCTGATACTTACTCGTGACACAATTACCTGCTGCTGTGATTTGTCCGGCTCTAGTAGCGGCATCATTACTGACACACGGTACCATTATACCTGACAAATGAGTGATATTGGAGTTTTGTGCAAGAGGCAAAGTCACAGTATTGGAATCTGAGTCCTTGATACAAAACCTAAAAGGGACAGATTCCTTATTAATGCTTTAGATATGCTGTGTTATATAACCTCACCTAATGGAGGAGCCTCTGAAGCTCTTCTGAGGCTATGTCTACACTACAGCGTTTTTGTGGAAAAATGGCCATTTTTTGCAAAAACTCATGGAGCATCAACACCTCAAACACATTCTGTGCAAAAAAATCAAAGGAGCAGATGGGTTTTTCTGGTGTAGGTATTCTTTCTACGAGCTATTGCACAGAAACCTGTATGTGGACGGGGAACAGGGTGTTTTGCGCAAAAAGAGGCCATCGAAAATGTGTGGCCATTCTGTAAATAGCAATCAGAGTTTCCTTTCGAGAGAGCGTCCATGCAGTCTGGATGCCCTCTTGCACGAAAACACATCACTTTTTCGACGAGCTTTTGCACTGTGGACATGCTCTTGTGCAAGAAGTTTTTGTGGAAGATCTCTTCTGAAAAAAGGTTCTTGGGCAGGAAGCCTGACGTGTAGACACAGACTGAGGTATCCTGAGTAGACAGAGCTCCATGTTACCGAGTGTGTGGTTGCAGGGTCTACAGGGTCTGTGGCAACCTCTGGGACCAGACTGTGTAGAGGGTTTTGGCCTCCACTATGAGGGCCGGGTCTGGGCTGAGGAGACACTGTATCGGAGCCCTTTTGTTCTTGCTGAGGTTGAAGACATGTGAGCATGGTTAAGATTACTCTGCAGCTGACAGCTCGTTTGTGCCAAGTTCTCCCTTATGGGCCCCTTCCCCACAGCTAGACACGGGGAGTGGAAGCAGGAGATGGTCAGTTGTGCAGCAGGTCTGAAGTTGGCTTGCAGACAATTGAGGAAAGAGCCACTTACCCCTGGGCTATTGCTCTCTCGTGTAATAGACGGGTCTGCCAGCTAGGACTGTGCAGCCTGAGCCAGTCACAACACAAATGTGCCAAATGCCGTGATTCTCCTCGACTGCTTTTGCTGCACATACAATGTGCTGGCCTGAACTAATGCTCCCTCAGTGCCTGTTCAAGAGCGAGCCCAGGACTACAAGCTTCAGGCAGAGTGCTCACTGTGGGTTCGTCTACACTGCACCGTTATTCCGAGGTAACTGGTGTTATTGCGAAATTACAATGCGAACGTTTAAACAGCCATTCCATTATTTCAAAATAATTTTAAAATAACAGATGGCTTATTCCAAAATCTGTAATAAACCTCATTCTGTGAGGAATAACACCTGTTATAGCTCCACTGCTGCTATTTCAAAATAGCCCCTCCCCAGGGCCATTCTAAGTTATTGCTCCCCAGGACCTCCTGGGGCTCTAAATTGAGGTAGCGCATCCACATTAGGGAAGCCTGCCTTGGACTAATTTGGAGGCTTCCCTGCAGTGTAGACATGCTATTTTGAAATAAGCTATTTTGGAATAACTCTTCAGGAATAGCTCATTTCAAAATAAGCATGCAGCACAGATGTAGCCTGGGGGCTGGGGTGGATTATGTTTTCCTCTCCTCCCCTCTTCATGAAGGTATAACACTGTGGAGCTATAAAACTATGAAGTCTTTGTTTTTTGTATGTTGCTGTTAATGTATCCCGACACGTAGCAAGAGAGGCAAACATGATAGGAGTCCGGACTGGCTTACAGGGGAAATCCTTGGTGAACTTAAGCACAAAAAGGAAGCTTACAAAGAGTGGAAACTTGGACAAATGACCAGGGAGGAGTTTAAAGGTATAGCTCGAGAATGCCAGGGGGTTATCAGGAAGGCGAAAGTGCAAATGGAATTGCGACTGGCTTAGGATGTGAAGGATAACAAGAAAGGTTTCTACAGGCATGTTAACAAGAAGAAGGTGATCAGAGAGGGTGTGTGGCCCCTAATGGATGAAGGAGGTAACCTAGTGACAGATGATGTGGGGAAAGCTGAAGTACTCAATGCTTTCTTTGCCTCTGTATTCACGGACAAGGTCGGCTCCTGGACTTCTGCGCCAAGTGACGCAAGATGGGATGAAGATGGACAGCCCGTGGTGGGTAAAGAACAGGTTAGGAACTATTTAGAAAAGCGAAACGTACATAAATCCATGGGTCCGGACTTAATGCAACCGAGGGTACTGAGGGAGTTGGCAAATGTCATTGTGGAGCCTTTGGCTATTATCTTTGAAAAGTCGTGGAGATCAGGAGAAATCCTGGATGACTGGAAAAAGGCAAATGTAGTGCCCATCTTCAAAAAAGGGAAGAAGGATGATCCAGGGAACTATAGGCCGGTCAGTCTTACCTCGTTTCCTGGAAAAATCATGGAAGGGATCCTTAAGGAATCCATTTTCAGTCACTTGGAAAAAAAGGAAATTGATCAGGAATAGTCAGCATGGATTCACAAAGGGCAAGTCGTGCCTGACCAATCTGATTAGCTTCTATGATGAGGTAACTGGCTCAGTGGACATGGGGAAGTCAGTGGATGTTATATACCTTGACTTTAGCAAGGCTTTTGATATGGTCTCCCACAATATTCTTGCCAGCAAGTTAAGGGATTGTGGCGTGTATAAATGGACGGTAAGATGGATAGAAAGATGGCTAGAAGGCCGGGCCCAGTGGGTAGTGATCAATGGCTCGATGTCAGGATGGCGGTCGGTTTCTAGCAGAGTGCCCCAAGGTTCGGTTCTAGGACCGGTTTTGTTCAATATCTTTATTAATGATCTGGATGAGGGGATGGATTGCACCCTCAGCAAGTTTGCGGATGACACTAAGCTGGGGGGAGAGGTAGATATGCTTAAGGGCAGAGATAGGGTACAGAATGACTTAGACAAATTGGAGGATTGGGCCACAAGAAATCTGATGAGGTTCAACAAGGACAAGTGTAGAGTCCTGCACTTGGGACGGAAGAATCCCAAGCATAGTTACAAGTTGGGGACCAACCGGTTAAGTAGTAGTTCTATAGAAAAGGACCTGGGGGTTACAGTGGATTAGAAGCTGGATATGAGTCAACAGTGTGCCCTTGTAGCCAAGAAGGCTAATGGCATATTAGGTTGCATTAAGAAGAGCATTGTCAGCAGATCCAGAGATGTCATCATTCCCCTTTATTCGGCTTTGGTGAGGCCGCATCTGGAGTATTGTGTTCAGTTCTGGGCCCCCCACTACAAAAAGGATGTGGACGCATTGGAGAGGGTCCAGCGGAGGGCAACCAAAATGATTAGGGGGCTGGAGCATATGACTTATGAGGAGAGGCTGAGGGACTTGGGTCTGTTTAGTTTGCAGAAGCGAAGAGTGAGGGGGGATTTGATAGCAGCCTTCAACTTCCTGAAGGGAGGTTCCAAAGAGGCTGGAGAAAGGCTGTTCTCAGTAGTGACAGATGGTAGAACAAGGAGCAATGGTCTCAAGTTGTGGTGGGAGAGGTCCAGGTTGGATATTAGGAAAAACTATTTCACTAGGAGGGTAATGAAACACTGGAATGGGTTACCTAGGGAAGTAGTGGAGTCTCCATCCCTAGAGGTGTTTAAGTCTCGGCTTGACAAAGCCCTGGCCGGGTTGATTTAGTTGGAATTGGTCCTGCCTAGAGCAGGGGGCTGGACTTGATGACCTTCTGAGGTCTCTTCCAGTTCTATGATTCTATCTAAGGAAACTTCCCAATGCAGAAAGAACAACCATTTCACTTTCAGACTTGCTGCAGCTGTTACAGATGACACACCCTCTGGATTCTGATGTTTGTTCTTTCTTGTTGCCTTCAAATTGGAAAATTATGGTTTTCATATTGGAATCAAACATATAACTTACAACATCACTTCTCTTCATAAACCCATCTGCCAATATACTGAAAAACATAACTGTTCAGTTAATGTTCTTCCACTTCCTCAAGCCCTTTCATCTGAAAACAATACTCATTGGTTTTGCACTAAACCCCCCCTAAAATAGAAGAATTTTAGGTACCTTTCACCACCAGCATGGTGCCTTGGCCCGACACAGTGCGGGGATCACCGTTTACTAGCACACTTCCCTGACAGACGTACAAATCCGTGTCATTTTTCTGTAGCCCATGCAGCGTTATCCTCACTCCTGTTGAAAGTACAGCGCTCTCGATGCGAGTTTTGTAGCGTAAGTTTGCGGTATGGTTTTCACTGTTATTTCTGATGTATACCACGTGCATGGCCTTCACAAGTACTCTTCTCAAATACATCCCTGCTAGCTTCCCATTATTGGTAATGGAGCAAGTGATGTTGACGGATTCTCCTTCATGAACCATGAGAATAGCTGGTTCCTGTGTAACATCTGCATGAAGAGAGGAGGAAAGGAAAACATTCATTACCGGGTGGCTGACTGGAAATGGTTTGAGGCAGAGAGAGGGTGGCCTCACACTAGCAAGCTCTTCCCCTTACATGACACCTCTTCTAATCCAGAGCCATACACTTCGGCTATGTCTACACTTGCAGCTTCTTGCGTGAGAAATATGCAAATGAGGGTAAGCATGGACTATTGCCAAGCCTCATTTGCATACCTAATGAACCGTCATTTTTGCAGAAGAGGCTGTTGTGCCAAAAGGAGCTGCCTACACTGCCCGATCTTGCACAAGAAAATCCCTCTTGCACAATGCCGTTATTCCTGAAAATAATCGGCTTAGCGGCATTGAGAAAAAGGGTTTTTCTAGCGCAAGAAGGGGCAGTGTAGACAGCTCCTTCTGGCGCAAGAGCCTCCTCTGGAAAATGGCAGCTCATTAGGTATGCAACTGAGGCTCAGCGATATTCCATTCTTAGCCTCATTTGCATATTTATCATCCAAGAGTGTAGACATAGCCCTTGTATAACAGAGTGTGCTGGCCATTCAAGGGAAGGCAGCGCCCTGAACACGGTTCCAACCCAGTGCCAAAGGAATTCTGGGACCTGTAGTTCAAGCACAGTTAGATATGTAGGCTGAGGGCAAGGCTTGATGGGAAGTGAAGCAGGATATAAAAGGCCAAGCCACTTTCTTAGTTTATAAAGAGACCTGGTGGGGACAGAGAGTGTTTGGTAGTCTGGCCACTGGGAGATGCGATAGGGAACAGCAGAAATAGTTTGGCGTCTCCAAGCAAGTCCTGAGGAGGAGCAATAGCTCTCTGGAACCTGTAGAGCCTAGGGATGAGACAACATGAGAGGAAGAGGGTTGTCTGCACACCGCATTGATTGGGCTGAGGGGCTTCCCAGGGAGGAAGCTGTAGTCTGAAAAGGGCAAAGGATTATCTACAGGTCCCAGAGGAGGGCTGTGGTAGCCTGAGGAGGTGTGGGTGGATGGGGTCTGCTGTTGGGATATATTTTGTATAGTGATAAGCCAAGGACTGAGAGGGGAAGCTTTAGTTTGGAATTTGAAGCATTCCTTAGCTGGGATTTCTCACTCTGGGTCATTTGGAATCTGAATCCAAATGCATGAATGTGTAGCCTTACCTTGGAGCCTTCCTTCCCCCAAGTTGCCTGAGTTTTCCCCGAAAATGCTGCTCAATCCACTCACAATACTCCCCCTCTCCTACACACACACATTCAGCATGCTCAGGTTCCCAAGTTTCCATCCTTACATTTTCCTTCTGTCTCCCATCCAGCATCTTTGGCACTTGCTCACTGACCTGCTTCCCCTCCTGTGTTGCTGGGATCTGTCACTGAGCAAGGTGAGGGGGCATGGATTTAAAATCTCTTTGGTGCAGAGGTCCCACTACTCCATGCAATGGACTGAAGTTACAGCAGCTACAGTGGAGGCGCTATGATAGCTGCGTTGGCCCTGTTTGGCATGTAGATTTCAATATCAAGCATTCAGGCTATATGCTTAGATATGCATTGTGATGGATAGGAGGAGTGCTGGCCAGCACTCGGTGACTCAAGCGTTAAACTCAGGTAGCCAGGTGGTATGGGCAAAAAGCCAGGAATTCCAATGGGAAAGACTGTTGAAATTTAATCTGAATATAGATACCTGGCTGCTGTTCCTTTGTGCAAGTTCTAAGTTAGGATCTGGGGGAAGCAAGATGGAGAAATCAAATGGAATTAACAAGAAATATTGATAGAAATGTAGCCGTGTTAGTCTGGTGTAGCTGAAACAAAATACAGGACTATGTAGAACTTTAAAGACTAACAAGATGGTTTATTAGGTGATGAGCTTTCGTGGGCCAGACCCACTTCCTCAGATCAAATAGTGGAAGAAAATAGTCACAACCATGTATACCAAAGGATACAATTAAAAAAAACCTTAATTGTATCCTTTGGTATATATGGTTGTGACTATTTTCTTCCACTATTTGATCTGAGGAAGTGGGTCTGGCCCACGAAAGCTCATCACCTAATAAACCATCTTGTTAGTCTTTAAAGTGCTACATAGTCCTGTATTTTGTTTCAAGAAATATTGGGCATGCAAATGGAATAGGCCTTGAAGTACAGATCAGTATCGATCGTGAGTAGAAAGAGGAATGTATGTTTAGTTGCGATCAGGGTATTTTTCTTTTTTTGGGTTTGGTTAAACTTCTCTGTTTGAAATCCATTTGCTCCCTTCCCTCCACTCACTATACCTAAGATGTGCCAGAGATACCATTTTTTTCTCTGTGTTTTAATCTATTCTTTTCTTAGTTGCTCTATAACACCTAGCATCCAAGTATGCTTTTAAAAGTATCTCTTTTTCTTCTATCAATAAAATCACCATTTTTAAGGTAATGATTTGATTCTTGTGTCCTGAAAAGTTACAGGAGGTCTCTGTGTGTGTGCCTGCCTAGGCTGAGAGGTCAGTTATCAGGGACAGTTTATTTTCTGGGTGGGTGTTTTGTTTGTTTGCTTCTTTTTTCAAGCTCTCTTATGGCAAAAGAACTTGGAGTACCCCTTAGGAAGAAGTTCAAGTGTTTCTTCCTGGTTTTCAGGATTTTAGTTAATTCACTTGATGGTAGCAGCCTATCTTCCAGGGGCAGTGAATCTGTTACTTTGGGGAGTTTTTGTAAGCAGGGCCTTAAAGAGGCAATTCATTTAAGGTTTTTTGTTGGCCCCCACGTCCTTCACTCGGGGTGTGTCTAGACTACAGGGTTTTTTTTGAAAAAAAATGGCCTTTTTTTGAAAAAATGTCCCTTTTGTCTAGATTGCTGCTGCATTCTTGTGAAAGTAAATTGAAAGAATACGGCAGTTTTTTCGACCATGGAAAACCTCGTTTTAAGAAGAATAACGCCTTTTTTCAAAAGTGCTCTTTTGAAAAAAGACGCTATGTAATGTAAAATGTGCTTTTTTGAAAGAGAGCATCCAGAGTGCCTGGGTGCTCTCTTTTGAAAAAGCGGCTTGCTTTTTCAAAAGTACTGGTTGCAGTCTAGATGCGCTTTATCAAAAGAGGCTTTTTCAAAAGCATCTTTTGAAAAAGCCTCTTTCGAAAGAGACTTGAAGTCTAGACGTAGCCTCAGAGTGCCACAGTGGGGAACAACCCACTGAGTGCTGGCCAGCACCCCTTCTAACCATCACATATGGCATTGACTTTCACACCATAATAAGAAAAGATACAAAAGAAAATCACAGGAACTGTGTACTAAAAGGGGGCATCAGATCGATCATGTGTAGACTATAAACAAACACTATGTGATTCACTATGTCTGGACAGTGCTAAGTACATGGATATTATTTGGTAAACTACATTTATTATTGATTCCTAGATGTTTAAATCCAGGAAGGAAAATTATAATATTCTAATTTGGATATCCTGCATAACACCAGCTTAGATTTTCACTCAAAGGTATCTGCTTCAAGACCATATCTTGTGACTGAGCTAAAGCGTATTTTTTATAAAGATACCAATAAGCTGTAGCACATCATTCCCCACCCCCTTCTCGTCCAAAAAGAAAAAAGATTAAAGAAAGAAAATCAAATTAACAAACAAGCCAGCAAAATTGTGATCTCCTGTTATCCAGGCTCCCCGCAGGCTATGTTGGGTAAAAGTGAGACTACATATGAGTTTACGGTCTCAAAGGAGCTGCACTTTTGTGGGTTCTTTTCAGATATGCTGCAGGCATTGCTACTGGGGGAATTGTAAGTCACTCTGTGTGTGCATAATTAAGGAGCCACTCATATTTTTAATATTTCCACAGAAATTAGCTTCTGCCAAAAGCTGATGCCGACCAGCGGACATTATGGTGATAGAACAGAGCAGTTGCTCCCTACCAGCTAGGAAAGAGAAAGAGCCTGCAGTGCCTTCTTCACAGCTCCTGTCAGGACAGGTCAGGAAGGAGGGCCTAGGGGGAGACAGGCAGCGTGGGGACCTGGGGCTGTTGGGGAGATGTCACAGTCTGGGCTCATAAAGAGTTAGTGGAGGGAGGACAAACTGGGGCAGGAGCTGAATGGGAGTGGAGAATTAGGACCCAGAGGTAGGGGATGCAGGGCCACAGAGGGGAGAGAAGAGGATGGCTGGGTAGGACACTGTGGTGTTTTGGATGCTGCTTGTAATTATTAGAATTGGGAGCACTGGCTGTTGGGAATCTGGAAGCACAGGAAACAGGAAGGAGGGGGGAGGAGATGGGCCAGGCCTGAGTGAGAGCTACAGAGGGGAGCAGCAGCAGCTTTGTAAAGAGGTTTCACCTTTGTTAAATAAAGGCCTGTTGAAGTTTGTTACTGCCGTGTTTGCATGTCACAACAGACACAGAGGCACATGGGGACAGCAGAGGGAGTCGAGGGACAAATGTGGACCAGGGGTGCGAGTACACCCCTGGTGGTGCAGGGATACGCAGGGACAGAGGGAGATATGCCTGACTGAATGGGAGAGCCAGAGTCTGCATGGGAAGCTCCCTAACAAATGGTCCTCACCCCCCCCCCCAAAAAAAACCTGTCAATACTTTTCCCCCCATACCCACTACTCTCCCAGTTCACATCCAGGTTCCTTCCCAGAATTACCCCCGAAACCCCCAAGCCTCCGCACTGCTTCTGAGGGGTGCAGCAAATACATTTCTGTATTGTACTTTAAATGAATGATCACTCACGGTTCTGTCGTAATATGCCTCATAAGCAATCTGTTTGTCAAAACGTTTCCTTGATCATTATTGTTGTCTGTATTGTTACAAACCTACTTGATGACAACTATTTTTAAATATATTACCAAAATAATTGAAACTGGTGTGATTATATTGTATTATTTTGACAAACATGCAGATTATTTTGTGTTACTTTGACAAATATGCAGAATTTTGCAGAGTTTTAAAATATATTGCATAGAATTTTAAATATTTTCATGCAGAATTGCCTTGGGAATATAAGCACGAACAAATCAGATCTAGTGATGCATTGGCATGAGGTAAATATCTACCAAAAGCAGGAACTTCTGAGACTTAATGATCCTAATTATAATTAAGGAATTGTCTCTCATTAGTTTTTAAAATAAATAATATCAAGTTTGGGTTTTAATCCTCTGAAGTTGCCCAAACTTCTTATTTCAAGCATATTTCCAGTGTGCTGTGTGGTTACAATAGCATAGGGTATGTCTACACTACCCCGCTAGTTCGAACTAGCGGGGTAATGTATGCATACCGCACTTGCTAATGAAGCCCGGGATTTGAATTTCCCGGGCTTCATTAGCATAAGCGGGGAGCCGCCATTTTTAAATCCCCGCTGCTTCGAACCCCGTGTAGCGCGGCTACACGGGGCTCGAACTAGGTAGTTCGGACTAGGGTGCCTATTCCGAACTACCGGTACACCTCGTTTCACGAGGAGTACCGGTAGTTCGGAATAGGACCCTAGTCCGAACTACCTAGTTCGAGCCCCGTGTAGCCGCGCTACACGGGGTTCGAAGCAGCGGGGATTTAAAAATGGCGGCTCCCCGCTTATGCTAATGAAGCCCGGGAAATTCAAATCCCGGGCTTCATTAGCAAGTGCGGTATGCATACATTACCCCGCTAGTTCGAACTAGCGGGGTAGTGTAGACATACCCATAGTCCATGTCACTAACCATGGAATATTTCTCAAATCATTATGCAATGTGAGCCAAATTCTAATCAGACCATCACCAGTGGAAATCTATATTCTGCATTTGTGGATGACTTTACTCAGCGCAGACCAATGGTCTCATTTTTTCCATAACACACAAGTTTTTCAAAGGGGGGAAAGCAAACACAAGCAAAGTAACTGGGACAGACAAAATGATTGTCAGTGTGAGAGGTGCTATAACCTTCTTATACAATAGCCACTTGCTTGGATTGATCTGAAAATTCATTCTTTGGAGTCAGACTTCATCTTGCAGCACCCATCCTATCATGTATTTCCTCTTTATGCATAGACAGAGGTACTGAAGGTGAAGAAAAGCAACTGAATTCCTCTGTATTCCCTCATCTGTATTAAAAACCATTTCCAGTGGTACAAATCCTACTGTAACAAATAGTCTGAAGAGTGAAAGACAGTCCGAGAAATCTTTGTTTTTCTCCTTACAGTTGCTGACTGAAACGTATCATCCAAAGTGTATTTTCTTTCAAATGGAAAATACTGTGACACCCACAGCAGTCAGAGTCAGCACACTTAGCTGAAACAGGCTAGGAAACAACAAATTCAGTCTTAGAAAATTTTCAGAAACCTTCTAAAACTTTCCTTTGCTTTTAAACCAACCTACCTCTCCCCATCAAGGCAGATAATACCATCTATCAATACCTGGCGAGTACAATTGCAGGTAATAGCAACATTGTAATGTCCTACTCCAAGCACATTTGCCCAGATTAGAAGGACACCTCAAACCAAATTTAGATTTATCAGACTGAACCATTGGGGCTGCAATGTTACAAAACAAAGTTAAAGCATGAATCTTCTCTACATACCATTCTGGCCTAGGACAGCCCAGAAAAGCAGGGAAAGCAGAAATGCAGCAGAAACTCCAGATGTCCAGGGCATTTTTGCACTCTTTGGAGCTAGATTTCTATGCCACTGTGTAAAATCCCCCCTACTGTAAAGTGAAAAAGGACAACGTAGACGCAGAATTTGGTGAGGTGTGTCTGCTGTGACGCTGAACCAGTGAGAGGTGGCTGTTAACCACATCACTAACATCAGAAACCCACCACTGCATGAAGTAGTATTGAAAAAATGCTGCATGAGCGAAGACACCCCAAGCCATAGGTGATTGCAGGGTTCAGTCTGACCAAGCACTGAGCTCTCTTGATTTTCACTGAAGTTACACAGAGCAGAGGGTCTCCTGTGCAGGAGTGCTTGGAGTCTGCTTTGTGCCATTTCAGGGCCATCTTCCACCTTGCTGTAATAGGTGAGGCTCCATTGACTTCACTGACATCAGCCAGGGCTGAATCTGGTTGAAGTTATTCCCCCATTGCCTAATGTGCAAGGCCAGACGGTTCATTCTCACTTCTGCCCATTTGTGAGAGTCTATTGCTGTACATGCAGGAATGCTGGGGTCTGGCAAGGGAAGTGTCTGACCACGAAAAGGGAAACAAAATCCAATTTCTATTGAATCAGCCTTTCATTAGCAAAACCTGCACTCATCTGAGGCAGAGCTGCTGCTAGGCAATGCCCAAAGCCTGCTCCTGTCTCACGGCCCCTGCGCTATTACGGAGTTTGAAAGTTTTGGGTCAAGAAAGCATTCAGCTGGAGCCAAAAGAAACAACTCCACTGTTGAGAGCAGCTTCCAGATGACCTTGGTATCCTCTTGGATTGAGGCTGCCTCTCTAGTGGGTAGGCTGGGACACACCAGTAATTAGCAAGAAACACACAAGAGTCATGGAGTATTTGATTATTAGAAATATATATACTTAGTTTTGTAATTACCAGGTGAACCACATAGTGAACTGCCAGCTCGGAGAGAAGAGTGGACATCTGGCTAGGCTAATAGGTCGTGCTGGGGAGAATCGGTCATGGCAGATGGAGAGAAAAGTGACACAGGGCAAAGGTGGACAGCAATTCTGGGTGCCAAATTTAGGCTGCTAGGAGAGAGATTCAATTCCAGGATTTCCATAGTAGCATTCTCTGCAGTGCTTCCAGTTCCATGTGCAGAACCAGATAGACAGACTTAACTCCATGGTCTCAGTCCATGGTCGAGATAATGGATTAAGGAGGAAGATTTTTACTTTATTAGAGACCGGGAAACATTTTAGGTAAGAAGTAGCCAATGGGCTCCACCAAACTAAAATGGAACCAGATTGCTGGCATATAAAATGTAAAAGGTTGTTGAGGATTTTTTTTTTAACTAAGGAATTGGGAGAAAGTCAACAAGTTCCAAACAGAATGTAGAGTGTGGATGGAGACTTGTCTTAGGGTTGAATTTATAAAAGGGCAGACTCTATATCCTCATGTCAAGAATAAGAAACACTTAAATAAATTACAGGTAAGAGCTAGCTACTGAGAAACTGTCACGCATAAAAAAATTACTACTTAAATATACCAGATGAAGGCAAGCAACTAAATACTGAAAAGTTAGATGTCTGCAAGTCACCAGGGCCTGATGAAATGCATCCTAGAATACTCAAGGAGCTGATAGAGGAGGTATCTGAAAGTTTAGCAATCATCTTTGAAAAATCATGGAAGACAGGAGAGATTCCAGAAGACTGGAAAAGGGCAAATATAGTGCCCATCTATAAAAAGGGAAATAGGAACAACCCAGGAAACTACAGCTAGTCAGTTTAACTTCTGTGCCAGGAAAGATAATGGAGCAAGTAATTAAGAAATTAATCTGCAAACACCTGGAAGATAATAAAGTGATAGGTAACAGCCAGCATGGATCTGTAAAGAACAAATCATATCAAGCCAATCTGATGGCTTTATTTGATAGGATAACAAGTCTTGCGGATAAGAGAGAAGCGGTAGATGTGGTATAATTAGACTTTAGTAAGGCATTTGATATGGTCTTGGATGATCTCAATAAATTAGGCAAATACAACTTAGATGGGGTCGCTATAAGGTGGGTGCATAACTGGCTGGATAACTGTTCTCAGAGAGTAGTTATTAATGGTTCACAATCCTGCTGGAAGGGCATAACAAGTGGGGTTCCACGGGGGCTTGTTTTCAGACCAGTTCTGTTCAATATCTTCATCAACAGTTTAGATATTGGCATAGAGAGTACGCTTATTAAGTCTGCAGATGATACCAAGCTGGGAGGGGTTGCAACTGCATTGGAAGATAGAGTCATAATTCAAAAATATCTGGACAAAATCAAAAAATGGTCTAAGGTAAATAAGATGAAGTTTAATAAGGATAAATGCAAAGTACTCCACTTAGGAAGAAAAAATGAGTTTCACACATACAGGATGGGAAGCGGCAGTCTAGGAAGGAGTGCTGCAGAAAGGCATGTAGGGGTCATAGTAGACCCCAAGCTAAATATGAGTCAACAGTGTGACACTGTTGCAAAAAAAGCAAACACAACTCTGGGATGCATTAACAGGAGTGTTCTGAGCAAGACACAAGAAGTCATTCTTCCGCCCTACTCTGCGCTGTTTAGGCCTCAATTGGAGTATTATCACAGAATCATAGGGCTGGAAGAAACCACAGAAGGTCAAGTCCACACTCCTGCCCAAGGCAGGACCAATCCCAACTAAATCAACCTACCCAGGGCTTAAAAACCACTAGGGATGGAGATTCCACCACTTCCCTAGGTAACCCATTCCAGTGCTTTACTACCCTCCTAGTGAAATAGTTTTTCCTAATATCCAACCTAGACCTCTCCCACCACAACTTGAGACCATTGCTCCTTGTTCTGACATCCGTCACTACTGTGAACAGCCTCTCTCCAGCCTCTTTGGAACCTCCCTTCAGGAAGTTAAAGGCTGCTCTCAAATCCCCCCTCACTCTTCGCTTCTGTAGACTAAGCAAACCCAAATCCCTCAACCTCTCCTCGTAGGTCATGTGCTCCAGCCCCCTAATCCTTTTGGTCGCCCTCCGCTGGACCTTCTCAAATGTGTCCACATCTTTCCTGTAGTTGGGGGCCCAGAAGAGCCGAATAAAGGGAAATAATCACTTTTCTGGATCTGCTGGCAATGCTCCTCTTAATGCTCTTCCTAATGCAACCTAATATGCCATTAGCCTTCTTGGCTACAGGGGCACACTGTTGACTCATATCATAGTTTCTCTTCCACTGTAACCCCCAGGTCCTTTTCTGCAGAACTGCTACTTAGCCATTTGGTCCCCAGCCTGTAACTATGCTTGGGATTCTTCCCTCCCAAGTGCAGGACTCTACACTTGTCCTTGTTGAACCTCATCAGATTTCTTTTGGCCCAATCCTCCAATTTGTCTTGGTCACTCTGGACCCTATCCCTTCCCTCCAGTGTATCTACCTCTCCCCCAGCTTAGTGTCATCTTCAAACTTGCTGAGGGTGCAATCCATCCCCTCATGCATGTCATTAATAAAGTTGTTGAACAAAACTGGTCCTAGAACCGATCCTTGGGGCACTGTGCTAGAAACCGACCACCAACCTGACCTCCAGCCGTTGATCACTACCTGCTGGGCCTGACCTTCTAGACAGCTTTCTATCCATCTTACAATCCATTTATCCAATCCCTTAACTTGCTGGCAAGAATATTGTGGGAGTCCATATCAAAAGCTTTGCTAAAGTCAGGGTATATTACATCCACTGACTTTCCCATATCCGCAGAGCCAGTTATCTCATCATAGATGCTAGTAAGATTGGTCAGGCATGACTTGCCCTTCATGAGCCATGCTAACTATTCCTGATCACTTTCCCCTCTTCCAAGTGCTTCAAAATGGATTCCTTGAGAATCTCCTCCATGATTTTTCTGGGGACTGAGGTAAGACTGGATTGTCCTTCTTTCTTTTTTTAAAGATGGGCACTATATTTGCTTTTTTCCAATCATCCGGAATCTCTCCCGATCTCCACGACTTTTCAAAGATAATGGCCAAAGGCTACTCAATGATATTTGCCAACTCCCTCAGTACCCTCGGATGCATTGTGTCGAGTTCTGGGCACGTCATTTCAAGAAAGATGTGGAGAAATTGGAGAAGGTCCAGAGAAGAGCAACAAGAATGATTAAAGGTCTAGAGAACACAACCTATGAAGGAAGACTGAAAGAATTGGACTTGTTTAGTTTGGAAAGGAGAAGACCAAGAGGGTATATGATAATGGTTTCAGGTATCCAATAGGGTGTCACAATTGTTCTCCTTGGCCTCTGAGGATAGCACAATAAGCAATGAGCTTAAACTGCAGCAAGGGAGGTTTAGGTTAGACATAGGAAAAACTTCCTAACTGTCAAGGGGTATGTCTACACTAGCTCATTAATTCAAGCTAGGTAGGCAAATCAGGCT
Organism: Pelodiscus sinensis; assembly: GCF_049634645.1. Taxonomy (NCBI): domain Eukaryota; kingdom Metazoa; phylum Chordata; order Testudines; family Trionychidae; genus Pelodiscus; species Pelodiscus sinensis. Next base: position 6,642,412 of record NC_134730.1, on the reverse strand, counting down.
ACCGGAGTTGCAAATGAAGCCCAGGATTTAAATATCCCTGGCTTTATTTGCACGTTCCCGTCCAGCCACCATTTTTAAATCCCCCTTAGTTCGAACAAACTGCCCACGACTCTACACGGCAGTTTAAAATTAATCCGAATTAAATCCTTAGTTCAGATTAACTGTTATTCCCCGTGGAAGGAGCACCTGGAGCATTGGCACGATGTGCTCTGTATAATGAGTGTTAGTAAAAACACAACTCTGAACCAGTTGAAGTTTTCAAAGATTCTTCTAAGGCAGCTCCACATAGAGTGCTTTGCAGTAGTCCAGTTGGGATGTGACTAGAGCATGAATCACCCTAGCCAGGTCATTCTCATTAAAGGAAGGGTTGCAGTGGTTGTCATCTGCGTATTGAAGGCACCGTCTTCCAAATCTCCTTATGGCCTCTCCCATAAGTTTCATGTAGATGTTAAACAACATAGAGGACAAGAGGGAACCTTGCGGGACCCTAGAGCACAGTTGCCACATGGTCGAGCAGCAGCCCCCTAGCGCCACCTTCTTGAAGTGTCCCGACAGGTAGGACCGGAACCACTGCAAAGCAGTGCCTCCGATACCCAGGTCTGTCAGGCACTCCAGAAGGATATCATGGTTGATGGTATTGGTGGGCATTGGTCCTTTGGCGAAGTGTCTGAGACGTTTGTCCAATGTTCAAAGCAGATATTAGACAGGATCACAAAGAAAAAACAGTTTCTTGCCATTTCAACCAGAAAGGACACTGTCTCAATGACTTAATTACCTGCATCCCACTTCAAAAGCCTTTTAAATCTGCACTTGAAGGAATCCTCTGAAATGTCATTCATGCTAAAATTCGACACTCTACGTGTCGGTCTCAACAAAGACACTAACTATCTTACCCCTTACAAAGATAGCTTCCCCAATTATCACCTCTAATACCATTACCTCACAGACATTTAACTTTCCCCACCTCTAATATCATTAGTTCACAGACATTTACCTTCCTCCCCACCCCCCGGCCCCCTTCTGTTCTGAAATGTGATTTGTCCTTTTCATATGTGTTCATTTTTTTAAATTGTATCCTTTGGTATATATGGTTGTGACTACTTTCTTCTCCTATTTGTTCTGAGGAAGTGGGTCTGGCCCACGAAAGCTCATCATCTAATAAACCATCTTGTTAGTCTTCAAAGTGCTACATAGTCCTGTATTTTGTTTCAGCTACACCAGACTAACACGGCTACATTTCTATCTTTATTAATTACCTGGATGAGGGGATGGATTGCACCCTCAGCAAGTTTGCAGATGACCCTAAGCTAGGGGGAGAGGTAGATACACTCCAGGGCAGAGATAGGGTCCAGAGTGACTTAGACAAATTGAAGGATTGGGCTACAAGAAATCTGATGAAGTTCAACAAGGACAAGTGCAGAGTCCTGTACTTGGGACGGAAGAATCCCAAGCAATGTTACAGGCTGGGGACCAACCAGCTAAGTGGTAGTTCTGCAGAAAAGGACCTGGGGGTTACAGTGGATGAGAAGCTGGATATGAGTCATCAGTGTGCCCTTGTAGCCAAGAAGGCTAATGGCATGTTAGGTTGCATTAGGAGGAGCATTGCCAGCAGATCCAGAGATGTCATCATTCCCCTTTATTCGGCTCTTGTGAGGCCACATCTGGAATATTGTGTCCAATTCTGGCGTCCCCACTACTAAAAGGATGTGGACACATTGGAGAGGGTACAGCGGAGGGCAGCCAAAATGATTAGGGGGCTGGAGCATATGACCTACAAGGAGAGGCTGAGGGAGTTGGGTCTGTTTAGTCTGCAGAAGCGAAGAGTGAGTCAGGATTTGATAGCAGCCTTCAACTTCCTGAAGGGAGGATCCAAAGAAGATGGAGAAAGGCTGTTCCCAGTAGTGACAGATGGCAGTACAAGGAGCAATGGTCTCAAGCTGTGGTGGGAGAGGTCCAGGTTGGATATTAGGAAAAACTATGTCACTAGGAGGGTAGTGAAGTACTGGAATGGGTTACCTAGAGAATAAGTGGAGTCTCCATCTCTAGAAATTTTTTAGTCACGGCTTCACAAAGCCCTGGGTGGGTTGATTAGTTGGGATTGGTCATGCTTAGGGCAGGGGGCTGGACTTGATGACCTTCTGAGGTCTCATCCAGCTCTCTGTTTCTATGATTCTATGATTGTAAAATTGGGGAAGTCTCCAAGCTAGTGAATTGGGGTCCTCAGCAGTATGTGGGCACAGAGCACACACAACCACTTTGCTTTTATGAATATTTTACTGGCAACTTACAACACAAGCAACAAGGAAAAACCCAACCCCTACCTAAACTTTAGCAATAGTCTGGCCCTGCAGAAGTACACCAAAAGCCACCTCCCAACACAGCGCCTCTCACTTGCTCCGCTGGGGTGTGAGCATCACTACTGTGTGGAGCAAGGGCAGGTATTGCAGCAAGGTGCTGCACCTACGGCTGTAGGACATGTCTTTACACATTATATTTGTTTGATTTTTCTTTCCTTCCTGGCAGTGTTTCTTGATCTGTAACAAAACAGGCCTCTTAAGCCCAACAAGGTCAGCTCTCCTCCCACCCTTTTCCACATTCCACGTGCCCGCACTTGACTGGCCCTCTTGTGGGGCTGGCACTGACCTTCATTTTTGCCACTGGTGAAGCAGCAAGGGCTGGAGCAATGGGAACAAAGCTGAGACACAAAGGGTGTGAGCTCTAATCCTGGCTCTGCCCCGTCCTGCTCTCCCTTCCCCTACCTGTGCCTCTGTGAAATGGGGATAACAAGACAGCTGCCTCCCAGGGCTGTGGGGAGAGCTAATTAGCTCTTGATTGCACAGTGCTGTGGGCAGGCAGCATGTGGTATAAATGTCGCTATAGCTGCTTGTACAGCAACGATGCCCAGTTGGAATTAGGGCTTGGGCACGTGCGTGCACACACACACACAGCAGGGCCCTTCATCCATCATGGCCCCACAGAGTTTGGTCACACACACAGCGGCTACGTCTAGACTGGCATGATTTTCCGCAAATGCTTTTAACAGAAAAGTTTTCCATTAAAAGCATTTTTGGAACAGAGCGTCTAGATTGGCATGGACGCTTTTCCGCAAAAGCACTTTTTGCAGAAAAGCGTCTGTGCTAATCTAGACGCGCTTTTCCATAAAAAAGCCTTGATCGCCATTTTTGTGATCGGGGCTTTTTTTGTGGAAAACAAATCTGAGCTGTCTTCACTGGCTCTTTTGCACAAAAGCTTTGCGCAAAAGGGACTTTTGCCTGAACGGGAGCAGCACAGTATTTCCACAAGAAGCACTGATTTCTTACAGTAGGAAGTCAGTGCTTTTGCGGAAATTCAAGCAGCCAGTGTAGACAGCTGGCAAGTTTTTCCGGAAAAGCGGCTGATTTTCCGGAAAAACTGGCCAGTCTAGACACAGCCATAGAGCACAGAGCCCTTCATCCCAGCAGTGTGTAAATGGAAGATGCTGTCTTTAACATGTCTTGATCCAGCCATTCCTGTGTCTAACCCGCAATGGAGAGCCATGGCCATCGGCTGCCCTAGAATTATTTGGCTTCCAAGTGGGAGAGGTCGGCCCCCGCTGTTAGTTCTGGGAGACTGTAGGCAGGACAATCCATCTGCCATTGCAGTGCCAATCCCGCACTGGCAGGCTCTGCATTGCTGAGGCATCCATAAGGGAGCCGCAGTTCAGCACATCTGCTGACTGTGTTCGGGGCGTGAACGAAGATGATCGATTCAGAAGAGGCGGCTGCAGAAATGATGCAGCGCAGCAAACACGAGGCCCGTCAGCTCAGTAAACAACCTGACCACAGCCTGTCTGTGTGTTAACCCGGAGTCATTTCAGAAAGGGGCAAACTAGCAAACCCCACCTCAGAAGAGTAACGTGCTCTGCAGATAAGCTGCAGCTGTGAAGAGCATCAAGTAGAAAGATAACACTTCAAAGCTAGGGCAGGGACCAGCCCCCACTTGCTCACCACTGGCTCTTCAGCACAGCAGCAGAGAAAGGTGCTAGCCCACAAGAGTTCACCAAGGTGGGTGAGGGATCCTGGTCATGTGCCACCTGAGGCATGTTGTGCACACTCAGAGTAGATCACAAGCAGCCGCCTGGGTTGGGTTATTAATATTGCTGTCCTTCCAGCCAAGGGGGTGCCCTGAGTTCCATGGCTGTTTTTGTCTCTGTTACAGGGCCAGAGGGAGAAAGTAATGAAGTGGGGGGGAGGGGATTTATCCCTCCCAGCAGCTCCAGTTCAATGGGACTCTTCTGGCACATCTACACAGCAGCGCTGTTTCGAATTAACAAGGTGAGCATTTGCATAGCAAACCCATTATTTCAACATAATTTTGAAGTAAGGGGCTTCTTATGCTGAAATCTGTAACCCTCCTTTCCTGAGGAATAGCACCTATTTCAAAATAGGGTGGGTGCAGACAGCTCAGCTGTGCTTATTTTAAAATAAGTGGCCTCCAGGGCTTTTCACAGCTGCTCTGGTGGCCACTCTGTTCACACTCATCAGAATTTCATAGTTCCCCTGCACCCTTTAAAGCTGGAGCCACAGGGAAAGGACTTGTGGTATAAAGAAAGCCCTGCTAGCCCTGCGCCACACCCAGCAGCCTTCACAGCTTTTTCTGCTACCATGAGCAACCCCCATGCTCCCACCAAGCCCTCCACAGCTGCAAGGGAGCAGGCAGCCAGCTCCCAATCCTCTGCCCTGGGGTGAAAGAGGATGATTCCTTCTTGATCGGGTACGGAGATCCTGGATCTCATGGAGAGGAGGCAAACCTCCAGGATCTCCACATCTGATGCAGGTGCAGGAGGTCTAGGTTGGATATTAGGAAAAATTATTTCGCTAGGAGGGTGGTGAAGCACTGGGATGGGTTTTCTAGGGAGGGGGTGGAATCTCCATCCCTAGAGGTTTTGAAGTCTCAGGTTGACAGAGCCCTGGCTGGGTTGATTTAGTTGGGTTGGTCCTGCCTTGGGCCGGGGGCTGGACTCAATGACTCCTGAGGTCTCTGCCAGCCCTGGGATTCTATGACTGTGGACATTTATGGCTAGATGGCTGACAGCCTAGGCCAGAAAGGCCGCAGCCGCAGCCAGAAGCAGGTGCGCAGAAAGGTCAAGGAGCTGAGGCAATCCTACACCAAGGCCAGGGAACACAGCTCCCGTACAGGGGCAGCACCCCAGACCTGCCCCTATTTCGACCAGCTCCACCGCATCCTGGGAGGAGGTTCAGTCCCTTCCACCCCCACCTTGTTGTGAACTCTGGGCTGGAGATGCCCATCGCTAGCCTCCCAGAGGGTGTGGCTGTGGGTGGTGAGGAGGAGAAGGAGAAGGTGCAGGAGAAGGAGATGAGGAGGCAGCATGCCCGCAAGCCAGGGGTCCCCTCCCACGATATCACCCAGGGACTGGGCGAAGCCAGGGAAGACCCATCAGGTGAGTTGAATTCCTTTCCCTAGACACACATGGGGGCAGGGTGGCCAGGGACTGCGTGCTCCTCACTTGGCCTTCTTGGCCTGGTGATCGCACAGAAGCCTGTGCACGTGGGTGCACATGGAGCGCCAGTCCGGAGAACACAGCTGCAGTGAGGCTGCCACACAGGAACCTTGTGCTCCTGCTCACAGCATTCCTGCACAGGCCTGCCTTGCTCCCAGCCCAGAGTGGGACACCTTCTCACCACTAAGGAGGAGGGGGTCATGGACACGCACACAGCAGGGCTGCACATAGCAAACAGGCATGCCTGCCCTCTTGGGGCAGCATGCGCTCTCAGGCCAGTGTGGCAAGGTGGAGGACACCGGTTCCCTGCCGGGGGAGTCTGCTGAGAGGGAAGAAGTGGAGGGGACCCCAGTAGCACCCTCCTCAGCAAGTGTATCTGCCGGTCACACACACCTCCCCCAGCACCTTCTCCCCCGCTCCTCCGTGGGACAGGGATACAAGTCTTCTCCCTGTGTCATGCTGCCACTGCTGGACCCAGCATGTGCACTGTGTGGAGGGAAGTTGAACCACTCCATTGTCCCCCCTGCTTGCAGGCTCCCAGCCTGGCTGTCACCTTCCCATGCCTGCTTGTCCTCAGAGCAAAGGTTAGGGAGGCTCCCCCTGGGACATCTGTGCCCCTGCAGGAAAGGGCCCGCTGTCTAGGCCTCAGATGGCCTTGCTCAGAGCAAATTGCCTTCATTTGACCTGAGACCTTTCGGCATCCGCTCAGAGACAAGGGCTAGGCTTCGTGCACAGTCTCTCCTGGCATGACTGTCTCTTCTCTTCACAGCTGGACCATCTGCAAGAGGGGTATGAGCCACATCTCCTGCACCAACCTCCTAACTAAGCAAGACCCACTGGCGCCAACAACCCCGCGAGGACCTTGAGCGGGAACACATAGCCTGCCTCCGTTCCCTACCGTGGTCTGTGGAGTGGCAAGACCAGAGGTTGGACATGGGCCTGGAGGAGTACCATGCTAACAGGAGCTGCATGGATCCACCAGGCAGGAGCTGTCCCGGGAGGCCTGGAGCATGTGAACGGCATACAGTGCTACAGCCAACTACCTGGTCACTGTGACTGAGCAGGCCAGCAGCTGCCCCGCCATCCCCACCCTGCACCTGCACACACACCCACTCCTGCTCCTGTTTCTGCTCCTGTTCCTGCCCCTCTGGCTTCTCCCCTTAGTCCCCTCTATGGCCACCAAGGGCCCCACACAAGAGGTGGTGGGAACATCCAAGGCATGCGCCAATCCCAGCTCCATCCCTGAGCCTCACCTCCCCTTCCACCTCCAAACTCCTCCCCTCTCCCAGGTTCTTTCCCCAGTTATATTCATTCCCAATTAAAAATTACTCTAAAACAAAAAGTCTTGTTTATTTTATCAGTAGAGGAGGGGGAGGGGAGGAAGGAGGGAAGGGAGGGGTGAGGGAGAAAAGCACTCTGGGGCCCTGCAGAGGCCCCTTATGAGGCAGCCCGGGGGAGAGCCTCACAGGTGTCCTTGTCTGAAACTCTCAGTCAGGGACTCTTGGATGCGCACAGGGTCCTACTAGGCCTGCCAGATGGCGGCTGCATGCATCTGCTAAAAGGCCTTTGTGAGCTCCACCCTTACACAAATGTCTTCGCCTTATTTTCACAAATATTGTGGAAGACACAGCAGACCACCACCACTTGGGGGACATTCCACTTGCTGAGGTCAAGGCAGGTGAGGAGACTGTGGAACCTCTCTCTGAGATGGCTAAAGGTGCCCTCCACCACAATGCGGGCCCTGCTGAACTTGCTGTTGAAACATTCCTTGCTTTGGTCAATGGATCCTGTGTTGGACTTCATAAGCCAGGGGCGCAGAGGGTAGGCTGTGTCCCCCACGATGCAAATCAGCAGGTCCATGTCCTTGGCTTTGGTGGTGCAGTCAGGGAAAACATGCATGCATCTTTTGGTAGAGGCTGGAGTTGCAGAAGACGCAGGCATTGTACGCCTTCCCTGACTACCTGACATTGATGTCAGTGAACTGGCCTCACTGGTCCACAAGGGCCTGCAGCACGATTGAAAATTACCCCTTCTGGTTGATATATTTGGAGGCCTGGTGTTCGGGGGCCCGGATGGGGATGTGTGTGCCGTCAATGCCCTCCCTCACTTTAGTTGGGGAAGCCCATTGTGGCAAAGCCGGCAACGATGGGGTCAACATCACCGAGGATGATGACCCTGAGCAGCAGGATGGTGTGGGTGGCTCTCACCACTTGTAGAAGGAGACAAACAGAGAATCACAGGGTTGCCAGGCCCCTCGGGAGGTCCCCAAGCCCAGCTCCCACTTCCCACACACCAGGACCAACCCCTACTTGCCCATCCTCCAGCCCGGCTTTGTGAAGGCCAGACTGAAAAACCTTCCAAGGAGGGAGCTTCCATTCCACCCCCTTTTGAAGGGAAGCTCATTCCAGCAGTTCACCACCCACTTAAGACAGTAGCATGAGTCATACCTGCATGAGCACTGCCCTGAAATCATTCTCCCCACACCTAACTGGTTCCCAATGGAGTGGTAGCTGATCAGCTTGGTGAGCTTCCACAGAGTGATGGTGACATGCTTCTGCAGGGGGATGGCAGGTCACATGTGTAGTAAAAAGAGGAACTAGCTGTTCAGATCCATTTCTTAAAGACTAGATTGCACATACTACATGAGTCAGGGAATTTTGTTAATTGCTTAAGTAAGCTATACTGGTGGTCGTTACTGAGTGGAATAAAGTTGAAGTATGCTAACCAATAACGCTGCAACACGAAGCTAAGCTAACAAATCAAGACATACCAAGTTAGATAAGGAAGTCAAAGAAAGTTATAAAAAAGGATGCTTAGCCAACGCCCAGGGTCGACTCTGCTTTGAGCAATAGCTCCCTAGTCAATCTTGCTTGCAAACAATAAAATGGAGTTGGACCCAGCCTGAATGTGTGACTCTCTTCTTGGGGCAAATTGACTTAGCCTCCAGGGGACGAAACTAGCAATTTATGCAACAAATTTGGCGAGCCAGCCAGGAGTTTCCCTTGGATCACTCCGGAGTTGAACGACAAGATCGTCGTAGGTGACCGTGAAGTGCACACCGGACTGTTTGAGTCCATCGCGGTACCGAAAGCGTGAGTTGGGACATCCGGAAAGATGAAGGAATCTCCACCAAACAAGTCAACCAGGCTGTGAGGTCCGAAGAGACGGCGCCAGGGGTGTGTGGATGGAGTAAGTATACAAATTTCCCGTGTCTTTTGTCCTTAGGGGACTCGGGCATTCAGCAGAGGTCTGAACACGTTCAGCAGAGGTCTGAACATTGGGCGTTCAGCACAGAGATCTGAACTTAGCACTCAGCATTTGGGGCTGAGATGCTGACACAATGGATTCGGGTGGCTCCCGGGTAGAAAACTCCGTAACCCCATTGGGATGCATGTTGTGCAATTTCAGTAAATTTAAGGATGATTTAATTAAGTTCTGTCAGCTAGAGTGGCCGACCTTTAGGATAGGCTGGCTAGATACAGTTTTTTAATGTAAATCTAGTTGCCTCTGTGCATAGTGTTGTTACTCGAGATAGGCACTGAGATCAGTTCCCATGTATTGATTGTTAGTTGAATCACACGCAGAGGCGACCTGCTGGCTGCTGAAGTGTAGTATAGGAGCTTGTAGAGTTATGATAGCAAAAAAACTAAGGATGATTCTGGTAGTGAAGTTGATCTGACTCAAGGCAGGCGTAGAAAAACTCCTGTGGTGGAGCAACATGAGGAGGGGAAGGAAGAAAGCGAAGCAAACTACCTGTATGTAAACCCCTCCTTACGAAGATTAGAAATAATATGCTGGAGCATGCCTTTGTTGTTTCATCTGCATGCCCAGTTGCCCTGCTGGGGCGAGATATGCTAACTAAGCTGCAGGCTGAAATTTTCTTCAGTAGTGATCAGACTGTAGTGCAGCTGCCGGTGAAACAGGGCTCTTCCCCCTTTAACACCCCGGTTTTAGGGGTACGCAAAGCAGATGGCACCTCGTATAGATTAGTACGGGAACTGAAGGCTGTAAATAAGAAGGTACTTGTGGATCACCCTATGGTCCCAAATCCACACACAATTTTAACACAAGTTCCGGCAGATGCAAAGGTGTTCTCAGTGTTGGATTTAAAAGATGCTTTCTTCTCTGACCCACATACCCATGACAAAACTCAGTTGTTGTGGACTGTGTTGCCCCAGGGTTTTGTATCAGCTCCCCCATATCTTTGGGATCGCATTGCAGAAAGACTTAGAAAACTGGAAAAGGGCAACAGAGTCCCTGTTAAATGCCCTAGGGAAAAAGAGGGTATGTCTACACTACCCTCCTAATTCGAACTAGGAGGGTAATGTAGGCATACCGCACTTGCAAATGAAGCCCGGGATTTGAATTTCCCGGGCTTCATTTGCATGAAGCCGGCCGGCGCCATTTTTAAATGCCGGCAGTTCGAACCCCCTGCCGCGTGGCTACACGCGGCATGGAGTAGCTAGTTCGGATTAGGCTTCCTAATCCGAACTAGCTGTACTCCTCATTCCACAAGGAGTACAGCTAGTTCGGATTAGGAAGCCTAATCCGAACTAGCTACTCCGTGTCGCGTGTAGCTGTGCGGCACGGGGTTCGAACTGCCGGCATTTAAAAATGGCGCCAGCCGGCTTCATGCAAATGAAGCCCGGGAAATTCAAATCCCGGGCTTCATTTGCAAGTGCGGTATGCCTACATTACCCTCCTAGTTCGAATTAGGAGGGTAGTGTAGACATACCCAGAGATATAAAGTTTCACAAGAAAAAGCCCAAATATGCCAGCCAAAGGTCTTAGGCTATGAGATTGAAAAGGGAGTGCGGGCTTTGAGCAAGGATCGAATCCAAGCAACTTCAGGAAATTCTCAAGCCCTTCTTAGCAAATAGATAACGACAGCCTCTCCGGCTGGAATCGCAGGCAACCCAAGGATGTTTCACAACACATGAGTGGCGGCCGTCCAGATTAAAAAAACAAACATAACAAACAGTTAAAACCTTTCCCTCACACGCCGTTATAATTGGCTTGAGGACGTGGGGGAAGGTAACTTAAAAGCCACCCTAAGTTCAACCGGTAGAAATTGAATGTGAAGATGTAATCACTAAAAGCTAAATCTGCCCTAACAAGGAGACACATTCTGCAACATAAATCTCCTTACAGAGCATGAGCAAGTGATCCACCCCAGAATCAGCAGCATAGATCAACTGCTGCAGCATGGATGTTATGAAAACCCTATACTGAGAAGTTTTAAATTAGTAATAGCTGACTGCAATAATACACATTCGGATTTACATACTGAAAAGAATTAGGAGGTGTGGAGGCTAATTAGAAAGCCCACACTCCTTACCAAATTAATACTGGATAAACTTGTGTCATTGAGAAAAGTCATTTAGAAAGAATAAGGAAAGTAAGAAAGACATTGGAAAGTTACTAGGAATGAGAAACGTTTTCTTTGGAAGAACAAAGCAAGTGATTTGAAGGTATGCGAAGGTGAGAGGTAACTCTGTGGGAGAGTGGAAAAGATTAAGCGATTGTTGTAATATGTGAAGGGAAACCTGCTTTAAAAATGACTCCGTGTTTCTTGCAGCCTCTTTCGATAATCCAGGCAAAGAAACAATCAAATTTAGCTATTTGGCTACAGACACTTTGTTAAATCTGCAAAAGGAAAATAAGGAATTCGATTGACACTTAACTAGTTAACTGTATAAAAGAATGAAATCTATACATTCAATCCTTAAAGTTAAATTTATTCTTTAAGAAAACAAATCATCGCTTTAAGAATCCACGCCCTGAAACTGCACTGTGTCTCTGTTCAAGGCTGAGTTGATAACACTTTTGGCTTGCTTTCAGATCCAAGGTTGTGTGTGTCTGCAAACTGCCCGTCTGTTGTGGAAGGAGGAGGGGCACTGTCCCCCATAAGTAAGCCTGTAACATTGCATGTGATTCTTTTCAGAAAAGAAAACCTTTTTGCTTGCTGGAATAGTAACTAGCAAGCACCTTGTTCTAAGAAAGAGTTTCTGTAGCAGTAAATCATTTGAAGCTTCACATTTTTTTTAAAAAAAGGTCTGGTCTGCAGTACAAGATGGAAACTGAGGCATGCCACTGTTGGGGAGGGCTAGCAACTCTAAGGTAATTCAAGGGAGTGGAAGGTCACGAGTACCGATGAAGCGCTCTTGTTCTCAGAAAGTTGCAGCTCACTCACACTGAAAGTAGTAAGGAACTAGCTGTAACCGGTTCCCCTAACAGATCTTAGGCAGTATTTTAAGTTATAATAGGCCACCCTGATGGGGGGAGAAATGTTTTCTTGTCTTTCAGATCATCAGAAAGCGCTGGTGCCAGCTGAAGAAAAGCAACAAACAACAACAACAACAAAAACATGGTTCTGTGTCATGACATAATAAGTTTGTGTTCTGTCCAAGTTTGTCTTGTGTGTCTTAATTGTAATACGTATTGCAAATGTTGTGTATAGAAAATTGTTTTTTTAATGAAGAATAATTTGAGTAAAGCAGAAGCATGAATTTAAACAAACAAAATTAATAATTGGGCCCAATCAATTGGCAACGCTAAACTTAGTGAAAGGATAATAGTGTAGTAATTGTTTAGACTAGGAGAATGTTAACAATGTCTCCACAGGTGAACAAAAAGAACTGGAAGGAAGCAAGGAGTGCATCACGTGAACAGAAGAATGGGAGACAGGTACTAGCCCCTTCCCACCAGACAGCTTTTGCTTTAATGGCCATTGCTAACTTGCCCTCATTTGGATATCATCAACCAGGACTTTAAGGACAAAATAGAGTCTCCCAATTGTGCATCATGCCCTGAACAGGCCCCTGTCCCAGAACCAGGACAACTGTCACTGATCCTTACCTTGATGATGTTCCACACTGGTACAGACCAGCTGTGTGCTAGACTGGCTAATCAAATTGGCAAATGCCTGATTAGGCAATGACAAGGCTTAGCAGATACCATCGCAGATTGGTTTGAGCCTGGAAACTCTGTCAGCAACACTTATGTCATAGCCCATACATTGTATGAGAATCCAGGCTGATAGATGCAGTAATATCCAGTGCCCGTAAAGGCCTAGACACCAGCCAAGCTAATCAAGTGATCCTAAATAGTTTGAAAGATCTGTCCAGCTCTGTGTCCACTTCACTAGACATAACCAGATATTTGGACCAGAGACTAATTGGATTGTTAATTAATGGAACTAAATTAAAGAAATTAGAAGGCCAGTATTGAAGAATACGGTAAGCCTTAGCCACTACCACTCAGCCCTTCTGGTGATGAGTCCCCATCTCCCCCGTGCCTACCCATGGAAGTAGGGAAGTAGAGAATCCATGAGGAGCCAAAGGCCCACCTGGACAGGGGCATATAGATAAAATAAAGGGCATTGCTTATTCTGAAGGTGTGGGAGCCTCCCTATACCCAAGGATTGTTGCACCCACTTTGATAAGGAAATGTTATGTACCTGCCCATTTAACATCATGATGAATCTGCCTAGGTTTGATGTGATTGTCTCAGAGAAACAAAAACATCGAGCTGGTCCAAATGAACGGTACCTACTGGTGTTTGACTACCCAGACACATCACTCCATCCTGCCCCTTTACATATCCGTCTGGGTGCATAACAGCCCCTCACCAGGCGGCCTGACCGTTGATGGAATGTAGCTCTATCGCACTTCGGAAGTAGAGGTAACCTCACATGAGATGCTGAGTGGCACGGCGGAAGTAAGTACCAAGAGGAGGGTTTACTGGCCCTGCAGGCAAAGATCAAGGAGTTGGAGGCCAATGCCCAAAGATATATCGGGGCTGGCCATCTGAGGTACACACAGATAGGGAAACACCGTGGATCATGCCAAACACCTATCTCTGCAGCACTCAGCCAGGCAGTAGAGGTCAAACCTATAATCATGGGCAGCGCCAGTAAGGCGACGAAATATCTTGGGGATGGATTTGAATAGTGTTTGCCAAATTATGTGGGGAGTTTTGATTTTAACATTTATAATAATGCTGGTGCTGTACCGGCACTTCCAGAGTAAATTAAAACCCCTTAAATTGTTGTATTTAACCTAGTAGATTAAGAAGAACCCCAAAGTCAAGAGAAAAGAACTATAGGAGTAAACTGAGGCAGTCCATGGTATCTTGCTGAGGACTGACAAACTCAAATCATTAAGTCAGCCTGAGAAGCATATGCTACAGCAGTTACTGTGACCCTGGTTCCCCTGGCAACCACATTCCAAAAAGGCCTCACTTTGATAAGGCCGGTATCAAACAACCGCGCGGGATTGTTTTTACGGTTTGCTTTATTCCTAGGAAATAACCTTGGTTCCAAAAGAGCTAGCTGGCTTTTTGCTTAGAGAATAAAGACTCTTATGTCCATCAGCGAAAGACCATTCTAGAAAGACCTTTACCAAGTTTTGCTAACCACCAACACCGCTGTGAAGTGCCAAGAACTGACTGTTGGCCAATGCTTCTCACTGCAAAAAGATCCTTCCATCTCAAAATGATCCTACCCCGACTGCTGATAAGCCTCTCTCTTCTGGTCCTGCTTTCCCACCTGTTGGACACCAGAAGAACCAAAATATTACAGGGTGATGTGCTAGTAACCTCTCCCCTGCATGATGCTGAACCACGACTGTTTCAAAGAAAAAGAGGAAAAACTCCGCTTCTAGGACACCGCCAAAGCCCAAAGATTTCTGACTACAAAAGGACTAAAACTGAAAATTAGTAAAAAGAGAACATGAACACGAACCTTATTGTGCTATGTTAGTACACATTCCTGTTTAGTTCTGTTTTGTTATGATAATATTGTGCTTATTGCCTTGTTTAATACCTTGTATAACAGCTCTTATACGACGTATTGTGGTGTCCGCTATAAATCGCGAGATGTTTGTACACTACCAGAGATTAGTATGAGAAGAAATAGAAATGAAATAAGAGAAAGAAAGCATCTTGAGGGGGGATTTGTAGTAAAAAGAGGAACTAGCTGTTCAGATCCATTTCTTAAAGACTAGATTGCACATACTACATGAGTCAGGGAATTTTGTTAATTGCTTAAGTAAGCTATACTGGTGGTCGTTACTGAGTGGAATAAAGTTGAAGTATGCTAACCAAAAACGCTGCAACACGAAGCTAAGACATACCAAGTTAGATAAGGAAGTCAAAGAAAGTTATAAAAAAGGATGCTTAGCCAACGCCCAGGGTCGACTCTGCTTTGAGCAATAGCTCCCTAGTCGACCTTGCTTGCAAACAATAAAATGGAGTTGGACCCAGCCTGAATGTGTGACTCTCTTCTTGGGGCAAATTGACTTAGCCTCCAGGGGACGAAACTAGCAATTTATGCAACACACGTGTGTGTCCATCACCTGAGGGTAGGGGCGAGCCAGGCACACCACTCCAGGAAGGTGGCCTTACACATGAGGAAGTTCGGGAGCCACTGCTGGTCGTCCCACTGCTCCATGATGATCCGATCCCATCAGTCAGAGCTGGTATCCCATCACCAGAAGTGACAGTGCACAGTGTGCAGGAAAGGTTGGGAGGGGTCATACTGCATGAGCAACGCATGGAGAGAGGAGAGGAAGTGGTGTTCTAAAGGGCAACTAAAATGATTAGGGGTTTGGAACGGGTCCCATATGAGGAGAGGTTAAAGCGACTGGGACTTTTCAGTTTAGAAAAGAGGAGACTGAGGGGGGGATATGATAGAGGTCTATAAAATCATGAGTGGTGTGGAGAGGGCCGATAAAGAAAAGTTATTTATTAGTTCCCTAAATAGAAGAACTAGAGGACACCAAATGAAATTAATGGGGAGCAGGTTTAAAACTAATAAAAGAAAGTTCTTCTTCACACAGCGTGCAGTCAACCTGTGGAACTCCTTGCCAGAGGAGGCTGTGAAGGCTAGGACTATAATAGAGTTTAAAGAGAAACTAGATAATTTCATGGAGGTCAGGTCCATAAAAGGCTATTAGCCAGGGGATAAAATGGTGTCCTTGGCCTCTGTTTGTCAGAGGCTGGAGAGGGATGGCAGGAGACAAATCGCTTGATCATTGTCTTCGGTCCACCCTCTGTGGGGCACCTGGTGCTGGCCACTGTCGGCAGACAGTATACTGGGCTAGATGGACCTTTGGTCTGACCCAGTACGGCCGTTCTTATGTTTTAAGTGCCCCGCAATGAGCGGCAGGTCCTGTTCCTGCAGGACCACGAGGGCAGCCTGGAGTCACTGCAGCAGGAGGTGCAGCCTGGGGCCTAAGAGTCATTGACTGCTTGGAGGCAGGTCCGGCGCCATGGCTAGGAGTACTTGGGTGTCTGCAAGGGAACCAGAGCAGGCAGTGAAAAGGCTTTGCTGTCCCTCGAGGAGGCAGGCAATGGAGAGGAGCCTGAGACACAGCTGTGATAACAAGAGCGCTAACAAGGGTTCAGACAGCAACTCCCTTCCCCTGTTCTGGGCACCAGGCTACCCAGAGCAAGACCCTGGTGCTTTGTCCTGTGTTGGAAGCTTCAGCGGTTCTGTTAGGATGTTTATATGAACCTTTGGGATTAAGGCTGAATATCCCTTGGGAAACATCATTCCAGCGAGATTCCATGGGCTTGCTAACCCCGAGTCCCATTGAATCAGAGCTGCTGGGAAGGATAAACCACCCCACACACACTTTATTATTTTGCCCCTCTGGCCCTATTACAGGGGGACAAAGACAGCCCTAGGATCTGAGGGCACCACCTTCCTTGGAAGGAGCAAAGAGGAGGCCAGCAATAATTATAACCCCAACCAGACAGCTAGGCCAGTGCATGTATAGCCAGGTATTACAGCACATAGCTGCTGTCAGCGTCTGAGAGGTATGCAGCTGGAGGGCCAATATGGCTGCTCAGGACAGCCTTTTTGCTGATCTTTCATTCCTTCCACCTCAAACTCAGATGGGAATTGGAGGTGCAGACTCATCTCCCACAGCATATAAGGGTCCATGAGGAATGTAGTCCCTGACCCTCCCCAATCCCAACACACAGTGGGAGCCCCTGCACTGTGCTTGTCAGTGAAGAAGAGCAATCCGAAGAGCAGCAAATCCTCCAGAGATGTTACTGAAATGATTAGTCAGCCCAGGCCTTCTCTGAGAAGCAGTGAAGCGCGTACCCATATCTCTTGGTACAATGAGAAACCACATGAAAACCCAACCCCCGCACATCTTTAAATGTCACTCGCCAGCAAGGCAAGTGACCTGGCCAATGCCTCATTTCTCACTGTTGAAAAACAATGTGCCCCAAACAGGGGAGCCTAGGCAGCGAATTGGTCGCTGTGGTTTGTCAAGGTACTCGGGTGGCGGCTAGAGCTGCAAGGCAAGGTAAGCGGAGGGAGGCAGCTCAGAAAAGCAAAGCTAAGGGTGCTCAGCCCATGAAGGCGGCTCGCTAGCAGGCTGGTGCAAACCTCTCTCGAGTTGGGGAGTAGGCCCAGAGCAGTATGAGAAAGGGCTGCAGACTGCCGCCTTCAGTGTCAAGCAAAGTTCTTGAATTCGACACTACTGTTCTCCGGCTCCTTCTTTTCACTAAATGTTGGCCAAGGGTCAGCGATCAGGAGCCAAAGAAAGTGCTTAGAAGAATGAAAATATTAGACCTGGACAGCGATGTGCTGCTGGTAGTTCAATAACCCCACCCTCAAAGATGAGCATAGCCATGCTCCATGGGTCTGGGAAATGGATTCAGTGTCATTTCCAATGGATTCACCGCCTCTGCAAGCCAGCTCCAAAGAACAAGAAAAAGCCACGTGGAAAACCAACTCACCAGGTGCCCTTTGTGGAAGGCCTAGAAACGTAGCAAAGTTAGGAATGGTCATCTCTAGGTTTACTTGGTCTCGCCTTGGTGTAACACTTCCAGCCCCACAGGAGTTACAAGTCTCCAGTGACAGGGATTGCATAGCCTCCCTTGAAGCCTGCTCCAGAATTAACAGTGCTTGTCCTTAGAAAGATTTTCTCCCAATATCAAACCTAACCCTTCTTTGCTGAAGATTGAGACAATTACTTCTTAATTCACCTTCAGTGAGCATGAAACAAAATTGATCACTCCCTCTCTGTAGCAGTCTTTAGCATATGGGAAGACTTAGCACTAGGTCTCCTCTCAGTCTTCATTTCTCAAGACTAAAGAGACCTATTTTTTAATCTTTCCTTGGAGCTCAGGTTTCTAAACTGTCTGGAGAAAGTCAAGAGAGAACAGCAACAATGACAATTCCCTAAAGTATGTTGTGTAGCTGAGGCCTCACCAGCACCCAATAGAGCAGAACACTTGCAACACTGCTGTGAATACCCCCAAAATGACATTAGCCTTTTTTACACTGAATCATGTTGTTGACACAGTGGATCACAAATGAAATAAGAAATTCCCAGATCCTTTTCAGCATCACTACTGCCTAGCCAATTATTCCCTCATTTGTAATTGTGGATTTAATTTTTTTCTTCCAAAGTGCAGTAATTTTCTTTTCTCTTTAGAGAATTAGACTGAAATCAACAAGATGAAATTCAATAATTTGTCAAGGACATTTTGAAATCTAATCCTGCCCACCAAAATGCTTGCAACCACTCCCCGTTTAGTGTCATCCATATATTTTACAAACCCACTCTCTACTCCACTATCCATTAATTAAAATATGTATTAGTTAGTAATTAAAATTAGTTCATTAGTCATAACTTAGGTTTGGCCCTTGCAAAACCCCACTAGATATGTTCAACCAGTTTGATAGCACACTATTGATAACCAGTCTGAGCATAGCCAGTTTTCCCCACTCTTTACAGTAATTTCATCTAGACTATATTCCTCTAGTTAGTTTATAAGACTGCCATGTAGGACTGTGCTAAAAGCCTTACTAAAATGAAGACATATTCCCCACCCCTTCACCTTTATCCACAAGGCTAGTAATCAAAGAAGGAAATTGGGGTAAACCTGACCTATTTTGTTCCTGACAAATCCAGGCTGGCTATTTTTATACCATACTATCCTCTAGACTAGGTCTTGCAAATTGACAGTTTAATAATTTGATTCAGTATCTTTCCAGGTATTGAAATTAGGTAAATGGTTTAGAATTCCTGGGGTCCTCTTTGTTCCCCTTTGAAAAGATAGGTACTGTGTTTACCATTCTCCAGTGATCTGGGACTTTACCCATATTTCTCCAAAATAAGTGCTAACAGTTCTGAGATTTCTTCAGCTAGTTTCCTAGGATTAATTTCATCAAGCCCTGCTGATTAGATTGCATCAAAGGTCACAGATTAAAAAATATTTAACTATTTCCTTGTTTGGCTTGTGTTCCTTCCCCCTTGCTGTTAATATGAATTGTGTTGGGTACCTGGTTACGCTTAACTTTTTTTAGTGAAGACTTGAACAGAATAGGTAGCAAATTACCTCAGCCTTCCAGATATCGTCAGTTAGTAACGCTCCTTCTTCACCAGGAACAGGACTTACATGTTCCTTTGTCTTTCTCTTTCATTTAATAAAAAGAGGTTCTTTGCTATGTACGTCCCTGGCTATATGTAACTCATTTTGTGCCTTAGCTTTCTTCTCTCCCTGCTCGCTCCCTTCCCCCCGCCCCCATGCTTGTGCTGCTCTTTTGTACTCCTCTTTAGCAGTTTGTGCACATTTCTTCTTTTTGAAGCATTCTTTTTTGATTTGGGGGTCATTATTAAATTCCATATGAACCCATATTGTTCTCTAAATTGCAGTTGTGGCTTTAGCATAATCTCCTTGAGAGACCGACAGCTCTCCTCAACTCATTTAAGAAGAAAATCTAAGAGTTCGTCTATGCTGCAATGTTATTTTGGAATAAGCTACTGCGGAATAAAAATTCTGAAATAGCTTATTTTGAAATAGAGCGTCTACGCTGCAAACGCCCATTGAAATAGCACTGAGCTATTTTGAAATAGAGCGTCTACACTTATTGGCGCCTGAAGTGCATTGAAGGCCTCCTGGAAGCACTTCAGACAGGGCATCAGGAGAGCACTCACTTCCTGGAGCTGCTACCTGAGGCTATCTGAGGCTCGTGCTTAAAGGGACCCCCCTGGACAGCCGTGTCTCAGGTTCCTCGCCTTTGGCTACCTCCTCAAAGGACAGCATTTTCTCTGTGTGCTCTGGTTGCCCTTGTGGACACAACAGCACTCCAGCCAAGGAGCCGGACCTGCCTGCAAGCAGTCAGCACCTAGACCTCATGTCACACCTCCTGCTGCAGTTACTGCAGGCTGTTCTCACGGCCGTGCAGGAACAGGACCTGCAGCTCATTGCGGGGCGCCTCCTCTCCTCTCTCCACACACTGCTTATGCAGCACAACCCCTCCCAACATCCCCTGCACACCGTGCACCATCTCTTCTGGTGACTGGACACCAGCTCCAACCGATGGTGCCAGATCATCATGGAGCAGTGGGACGACCAGCAGTGGCTCCTGATCTTCCGCATATGGAAGGACACCTTCCTGGAGCTGTGTGCCTAGCTCGCTCCTGCCTGCCAGTGACAGGATACACACATGCGATCCACCATCCCCCTCCAGAAGCGAGTCGCTATCATTCTGTGGAAAGTCACCGTGCCAGACAGCTACATCAGGAATCAGATTGGCGTGGGGAGATCAACTGTTGGGGCTGTGCTCATACAGGTTTGACTCTCTTGCTATTGTCCCAGGAGGGTGGTGAACTGCTGGAATGGGGTTCCTTGGCGAAGGGGGGGAGTGGTGGAAGCTCCCTCCCTAGAAGGTTTTCAGTCTTGCCTTTACAGAGCCATGCCGAGGGATGGAGTTAATTAGGGTTGGGCCAGATATGTGAGTGGGGCAGGGAGTTGGGCGCGGGGACCTCCTGAGGGCCCTGGCAACCCTGTGATTCTCTGTTTGTCTCCTTCTACAGGATGTGTGGGCCATCAACACCACCCTGCTGCAGAGAGTCTTCATCCTGGACAACACAGGATCATTGCTGGCTTTACCATTCTGGGCTTCCCCAGCTGTGGGGGACTATTGATGACACATACATTCCAGTTTGGGCCCCCAACCACTGCCCTCCAAATATATCAACTGGAAGGGATACTTTTCACTCGTGCTGCAGACCCTAATGGACCACCGAGGCTGGTTCACTGAGCCTCACTGTCCCTTCGCGCTGGGGACAAGCAGGCATGGGAAGGAGCTGGCCAGGCAGGGAGCCTGCAGGTGGGAGGGGGGTAATGGGGTGGCTCAGCTTCCCTCCTGTTATGGCAGTGGCAGCATCCCACAGGGAGAGGACTTGTACTCCTGAGCTCTGGAAGAGAGTGGGCGAGGGCATCTGGGGAGATCCGTGTGAGTGTGAGACGGCGCTTGTTGGGTTCCCCTCTACTTCCTCTCTGCTGCCCTCCTGGCAGAATCCCCAGGCAGGGGACTGGTGTCCTCTGCCTCACCATGCTTGCCCGGGAGCACATGCTGCCCTGAGAGTGCAGGCATGCCTGTATGAGGCACTGCTGTGTATGTGTCCGTGACCCCATCCCTAGTGGGGGCTTGTGGTGGGAAGGTGTCTCACCACAGGGTTTGGAGTAAGGCAGGCCCAGCTCTCCAGAAACCCTGTGAGTAGAGTGCCAGTTCTGTGTGTTGGAGCCTCACTGCGGCTGTGTGCTCTGGGCTGGGGTTCCACGTGCACCCACATGCACAAGCAGCTGTGCGATCCCCAGGCTGAGAAGGCTGGGAGAGGAGTGCGCAGCCCAAGGGTGCCATTTATGGGGAGAAGGGAGGGGCATACTTTGGATTTCATACTCGAAGTCTGCTTAAAGCTCCATGCCCTGACTCCAGAGGCGGGTCTTAACCGCAACAGAGTTTGAGCTGCTTGCAGTTTCTCTTTGGGGCTGGGAGTTTGTTATAAAAAGAGGGAGGCAGGATGACTAAGAATAACAAAAGGCCGGACACTCAAGTCATTGAAGGATTGTTAGATTATCATGAAAATATTGTCTGGTATGTCATGATTATGAGGGTTAGCCAGCAGCCTGGGAATTAAGGGGTTAACTACACCTAGCCAGGTGGAGTGACCAGTAGGAATGTAGGTGGGACTTTTCCAACTGGGACAAAGGAATTTGGTTTTTTTTCTTGCTCCTTTTTTGTCTCTCGGAGAGTGCTCTGCAGCTACAGAGAGGGACAAGCATGTCTCTCTCTCTCCAAGACACCATTCTTCATTTTCTGTAAGTAGGGTAAAGTTTAGGTAGTTTCGTTAGGTCTTATTGTTTTAAGGATTGGGTACGGGATCTGAGATCTGGCACTGCTTAAAAGATGTTTTGGCTTGTTCTTTGTAACTAAGTTCTAGGCCCATGGAGTTTCTCCATGAGTATATTTTGTTACCTCCCTATCTAGTCATTATGGTTGCAACAGGAATATTGTTGTAATAATAAAAGTTCTTTCTTTTCTTTTATTAACCTGGCAGTGGTTAATAGTGTGCCTTGATTTTTATCTTAGGGGTGAGATTTCCCAAATGATCTTCCCCCTGATTTCTTTATCAGCATTTGGGTGGTGGCAGCGGAGGTTTTGTTCCCAAGATCTAGGTTTTTTAAGATTTTGGGGGAAGTTTTATACCAAAGCCTGGTAGATAAGGCTTTGGGGTACACTTGCTGGCCCCCACTTCTGCATTTATCTTGCCAGAGTGGGGAAGGAGCCATGACATGGTACTCCACTTAAAATATAGGAGAATAGGAATGAGTGTTGTGATGCTGGGATTTGTATTTGAATGACTGCTGTTAAACTTTAAAAAAATCTTAAAAAACAAGTGATCCCATAGCAGCTTAGAGACTAAAAAAACCCCGAAACTCTTCCCCCTGCCCGTAATCTTCTAAATGTTCTTGAAATGAGGTGGACAGTGACTAATCCAAAGCTGACTTCTAAGAGTTACAAAGGGATCTCACAAAACTGGGTGACTGGGCAACACAATGGCAGATTAAATTCAGTGTTGATAAGTGCAAAGTAATGCACATGAAAAAATATAATACCAACTATACAAATGTAAGCAGGGCCTGAACCATTGCTTGCAACGCAGCCAGCTGAAATGAGAAAGCAGCCCTGGGTGTGATTATGCTCACTCAGTTGTTTAGCTCTGCAAGATAATTAACTGTTGATATGTAAATACAGCTCATGCTGGAATGGGGAAGGAATCTAGGGTGTTATGATGTAAATCCAGTTTAGCCAGTGCTATAGGCCTGATGGATGGTCAATTGTTAGAATGTAATGTAGTGTATTGTAACTAATTTGGCTGTTGTGGGTCACAAACCATGCTACCCCTAAATGTAGGAACTGTAAAATATGACACCAGTGCTTGCAGGAGAGATACTGTCATTGTAAAGGGTTTCAGATGAACAAGCCCCCCCCTTCCAGATTTGAGTAGACTGAGTTGGGGGGAAAGGGCTTGAATCAACCAGCTACATGCCATCCAGGCGTAAGCTGTAAGACTGATTCAACCTGTCTCCTTTCCCCAACCCCCGTTCTAAGGATAGATCTGAAACAGACTCCATAAGGAGTCTCTTTGTTATTCCAATGGAAGCTGGAATCTTTTGGCCTGCCTAAGTGGTGGCTAAGAGCTGCAATCACTAAGGATATGTCTAGATTACATGGCTCCGCTGACAGAGTCATGTAGATGAGTTTGCTAGACATAGGAAAATGAGTTTACTAGACATAGGAAAATGAAGCGGCGATTTAAATAATTGCTGCTTTATTTACATCAAAATGTCTGCCACACTGTGCCGATGATCAGCTGATCCAGCATAGCGGGCAGTCTGGACGCTCCGCAGTCAACAAGGGAAGCCTTTGTCAACCGCTCCGGTAAACCTCGTTTCACGAGGCATACTGGAGTGATCGACAAAGGCTTCCCCTGTCAATCGTGGAGCATCCAGACTGCCCACTGTGCTGGATCAGCTGATCATCCGACACAGCATGGTGGACATTTTGATGTAAATTGCCGCTTCATTTTCCTATGTCTAGTAAACTCAGCTACATGGCTCCGTCGACAGAGCCATGTAGTCTAGACATACCCTAACAGTTGAAGTCACTAGTTTGGCCTGGGGCCAGACCCATTGTGACTGGCGGGTAGCCGGTAGGAAAAGCAGCAGGCAGCCAGCAGGGTGGCTGGTGGGAGCAACCAGTGGGCAGCTGGTAGGAGCAGCAGCAGGTAGCTAGCAGGGTGGCTGGCAGGAGCAAGCGTACCACAGGAGCAGCACAAAGGTGGCATTGCCTCAGGCTCAATGAGTGAAGTTATCAGGGTGATGTGTCTGGGTCTGCACTGACTGGACAGAGCTATAAGTCGGGCGTTAGAATTGGGATATGGAGAAAGTTTAGGCATGTGAGTGGGACCCTTACATTGTTGGACTGGTGATCCTGAGAGGCACAGGACATTGCTCAATCCATTTGAGCTGGGACAGTTACTCGTGGGTTGGTTATGAACTCTGGTAGTGGTATTTTCCCAAGCTAATGCCATGTGATTTCTCTCTCTCTTTCATTAAAAGTTCCTTTTCTATCCTCAGACTCTGTGCTTGTGAGTGGGGAAGCATTGCCTCTCAGAGGCACTCAGGGTGTGTGAATTTCCCAGGCTACCGGGTGGAGACCTGAGCCAGTTCTGTGGGAGATTGATGAAAAGGAACCCCTAGATATTGAACCCAGCCCTGGCTGTTGCTGGCACTACTTGGCAGAAGGGTTACACATACAAAAATAATGGGGTCTAAAATAGCAGTTACCACTCAAGGAAGAGCTCTTGGAATCATTGTGGATAGTTCCCTGAAAACATCTGCAGTCTAAAAACTAAAACGGTAACAGAATATTGGGAATCATTAGGAAAGGAATAGATAAGACAAAATACCATATTGCCTCTATATAAAATCATGGGATGCCAACAACTTGAATACTATATGCAGATTCAGTCACTCCATCTAATAAAAGATATATTGGAATTGGAAAAGGTACAGACAGGGCTCAATTTGGAAAAGAAATGACTAGAGTGGGGGAATTTGTTAGAGGTCTAGAAAATTATGACACAAGAAGTTGACCAATTAAATATATAGGCAGCTGATTTTAAACAAACAAAATACATTATTTTTTCATAGTGAACTTGTGGATCTCTTTGCCAGGAGATGGTGGAAAGGCCCAAACCGTAATAGGGTTCCAATAAGAACAAAGTAAGTTCAAGGAGGATCGGTCCATCAATTGCTACTAGTCAGAATGGGCAGGGATGGTGTCCTTAGCGTCTGTTTGGTGACAGGAAATGGATCATGATGATTGCCTCTTTTATTTATTCCTTCTGAAGCACCTGGCATTGGCCACTGTTGGAAGGCAGGACACTGGGCTAGGAGGATCATTGATCTGACCCAGTATGGCCATTCTGATGTTCTTATAGGGTACATCTAGACTACATGCCTCTGGTGACCGAGGTATGTAGATGAGGCTACCCGGCATAGGAAAATGATGTGGCGATTTAAATAATCACCGCTTCATTTAAATTTAAATGGCTGTTATTTCGAATTAGCTTTAATAGCGTCTATACATGCAAACCACTATTTCGAATTTAATTTGAAATAGAGGAGCCCTTAATTCGAATTTGGTAAACCTCATTCTACGAGGAGTAACGCCAAATTCCAAATAACTATTTCGAATTAAGTGCTGTGTAGACACTTAATTCAAAATAGGAGGCCTCCAGCCCTTCCCAGGGAGCCCTGGTGGCCAATCTGGGCACAGCCAGGAAAACTTACTCTCCTCGCCCCAAGCCCCAGAGCCATTAAACCCAGGGGCCCCAAAACATGAGCCAGAAAGCCACTGGCAGCCAGCCCTCCGCCGCTCCCCAGGAGCAGTCTGCCAGCTCCCAGGAGCCTGACAGGGGCTGGAGAAGGCGGGCACCTTCCTGGTCCAGGATGGAGATCATGGACCTTATTCAGGTTTGGGGGGGATGCCCCCACGTCCATGATCTCTGCATTAGATGGAGGAATGCAGCTGTCTATGGCAGGATAGCTGTCAGCCTGGCCACCAAAGGCCACATGTGAACCCAGGAGCAGGTTAGCATGAAAGTCATGTTGGTCCAGCAAGACCCCCAAACCTGAGCTCTGAGCTTCCCCTCCCCCTTCTTCCCTTTGCTTCTCACTTCCAGCTCCCTCCTCCCAGGTTCCCCCCTCCCCTCTCCCAGCCTCTCTCTTCCTCTCTCCCACCTCCTTTTCCCAGTCTCCTCAGAGGTTCAACCCTCCCACCGCCCAGTTTTGTTCAATAAACCCAGTTTCTATTTTTGAACATACGTGTCTTTTATTGCAAAACACAATTTCTGCTCTCAGACACATTCTATTCCAACATCAAACCTCTCCAGCAGGGGCGGCCCGTCCATATAGGCGAACTAGGTGGTTGCCTAGGGCGCCAAGTTAAATGGGGCGCCAAATGGTGGTGCAATATCATTGAGGGGTTTGGAGGTGGGGGCGCCGATTGCATGGTTCGTCTAGGGCACCCATTGCTGGCAGCTAGACTAGGGCCGCCCCTGCGAGTCCAGCATTCTTTCTATAGAGCTTGGAGAGTAATCCAGAATAGTTTAGAGGAGCAAACTTTTTAGATAGGGTGGTACTTGTGATCATTTTGCAGATAGAGACTTGTGCTCTTTGCACTTTACAGATGCTTTTTGGACCACAGCTGCCTTTGAAGCCTAGTAGCGTTGTGAAGTGACTCACAGCTATAGGCTGTAGTGAGAAGATGGTTTGGCAGCTTTCCATGTACCGGCCACAAAAGACTTCTGAAATCTTGTTTATATGTAATGTTAAACCATTTAAAACCATGTTTAGTCTTCCTTGCAACTGGAAATTAAAATGGTGACTTCAAAATTCTGTCTGCTTAAAGCCTTCTGTTCAGTCAACAGATGGAAAGACTCCAAAGTCTAAAACCACAGATACATCACACTGGCTAGATTTAATGGCACTTTGATTTTTAATTAAAAGCTTTAATATTATTGAGTAGATTGCTTTCTAAAATTACACTATAGCCAAGAATTCTCATTTTAACAGAAGACACCAATTCATTTCATACAAAACAAAGCAGCTTGTGTTTTGATTACAGTAATTTAGGGGGCGTCTACACAGCAGCGTTATTTTGGAATAACGGACATCTACACAGCAATTCCATTATTCTGAAATCAGTTCAAAATAACAGACAGCTTATGCCAGCTTCTGTAAACCTTATTCCAAAACCTCAATAGCTATTTCAGAATAGCGGGAGTGTGGATGTTCCACTGCTGCTATTTCAAAATTGCTCTTCCCCGGGGCCATTCAGAGTAATTATGCCCCTGTGCCTCCTGGGGCTACATATCAATGTAGCACATCCCCATTAGGGAAGCCCACCTTGGATTAATTTTGAGGCTTCCCTGGAGTGTAGACATGCTATTTCGTGCTATTTTTGGAGTATTTCTTCCGGAATAGCTTATTTCAAAATAAGCTTGCAGTGTCGACGTACCCTAAGGGGCTGGTGAAAAGGGCACAATTTAGCTGAAGTTTCAATACTTCAGAAGTTGCACATTGTGGCTTTGGTCCTACAAGCTTTTGATCATCACCAGGAGAATGTGAAGCTGCTGGACAGCATAAAGGGGAGACATGATAGCAGATGTCCTTTGATTATTGCTCGTTTCTGATTTGAATAGCAAGCTCCGAGGAACTAAAAATATTCCATTGTCTCCTGTTCTAGGTGTCTTCCATAGCAATAGATGGATATGGTGGACTATACTGCTAGCCTATGTGTGGTGCTCTGATGTTCATGTAGGCGTTTTAATTTCCCTTCACCTGTATCCCATATAGTAAGGAGCTCAGGAGACATGTGGGTGGTCATGTAGCTCCCCTCATTTCTGCCAGGGTGGGATATGGGGGAAGCGTGCCCCCATTCAACCCTGCTGGAAGGTGCCCATCACTGACAGCAGTGAAGCTCCATCAGAGCGGGAGTGGGGAAGCCTTCTGAGGCTTGTCCTTTCCTCACACACAACTGCAGTTCTCTGCTCAGCTGTGGATGTCTGGAGCCCTCTCCAGCTCGTGCTGGGCCTGCAGCAGGGAAGCAATGAGGAAAAGTGGAGAAGGGGCAGGGGGAGGGGTCAAGAGAGTGCTGGCTTGGAGCAGGTGTGGAAGGGGCAGAGGGAGCAGGAAAGGGGCCAGAAGCCACACATGAAGCAGTTGCATGCCCTGACTCTACCCCCATCAAGAGTGTGGGTCATCTCTGGCCAAGAGGGCATCAAATGCAACATGGTCATTTCTCAGATGCCATCCCGCCCTGTGAGCTCTGTGGGAAATGCCTTGTGTCCACATGGAGCTCATGGACACTCGCTGGGCTTTGTGCCTACAAGGATCACAGTGCAGGAGAAGGGCTTCATTTAGTGCAGCAGCCTCACACATCAGGAAAAACAAATAGAGTTGTGCAGATGCTTGAGCCCCCCTGGAAAGCAACATGCCAACACCCCTGCAGAAATCTGAGCCCTGCCCGCTGTACTGGAAATACAGAAAGCAACTGTCATGGTTTTAGTAAATACACAACTGTTGGGGGAGTATATTTGAAACCGAACTCAATGTGTCCTTTTCAACCACATGAGTGTTCCAAGCTTCCTGGACAGGGTTACCAGATGGTTTCAACAAAAATACCGGACACACTTGACATTACATCACAATCTTTTTTTTTATTTATTGTCTCAATTTGTTTCCCAAACAGAAAGCTCAAATACTGGAGTGTCTGGTTCAAAACTGAACATCTGGCAACCCTATTCATGGAAAAATATATAATATTCTTATCACTGATCCTGCAAAATCCATTCAAAATGATGATTTACAGAACTAAAACACAAGTAATTAGTGTTGTAATGAAATAAAAATGTCAACCATCTACATATTTTGTTAGTTCTTAAAGTGTTTTTTAAGTTTTTTCTGTTACAGACTAATTTGGCTACCCCTCGGAAGCTTCTGAAGAAAGAAAATGCTCTTCTCCACAGACAGAGACAGTGCAAGAACTAAGTCTGGAACACAGGCTCTCTCTGGGTAACTTGAGTGGAAAAAAGCTAATTTTGGTTCACATTTCTGTCACTAGTGGAAATTCCACTTGCAAATTTTCATCCGGTTTCTACTGATTCTGCTGGCAAAAAAAAGTTTTGGTAGAAAACAATCCTTGATTTGACACAGCAATTGTTTCATTATTGGGCTCCTGGTTTCTGGCCCAGCTCTACACACAGAGGCTATGTCTAGACTGCAGGCTAACAAATTCCTGAGACCCAGCGGATGCCTGGTCATGGAATTGCCAGCTCTTTACAAAGGCTTGGATGGAACTTTGTACCTGCTGCTTCCTGTTCTGGGCCTAATAATGGGTGAAAACTCAGTGAGAGGAGGATGACAAGGAATTATCATTAGCACCCAGGTCCCTGTGTTTGCTGGAGCACTGGGAAGAGTGCAGGATTAATTGGCGCCAATCAGATACTTTCTGTGTCTAGGTGCTAATCACTGGGTGAAGGATGCAATTGGGAGGCTGTAAGTAGGAGGAGCAGGAAGTAAGGGGAGCACAGAGGATGAGCCTGGGCTAAGGAGTGACAGTGGTTTGGAAATCTCTTCCTATAACCCTGCATTGAAATCCTCGCAGCACACAAGGGGAAGGTGTTATTTGGAATAATAGACGTTATTCCGAAATAACATAGTCCGCGTCTACACTGCAAGTTGTTATTCAACATATTGTCAAAATAATTCGACCTGGAGGACTTCTTACTCTGACTCCTGTAACCCTCATTGTACGAGGAGGAAGGGAAGTTGGAGGACAAGTGCTAGACAACGCCAAAAGCTGAAATAAGTTATTTTGACTTAAACTGACATAGCTCAAGTTGTGTAGCTTATTTCGGCTTTAGCCCTGTTGTGTAGATGTGCCCTTGTAGAATAAACATGCCCCTGGTGAAAGAGTAATGGCTGGACTAAGTCTGTATCTGGGAAATGACACAACTGGCCTGGCGCACAATACATTGGGCAGCAACAGGGGTGCGTAGGGATAGAAGGACGAATCGTCTCACAAATCCTCACATCTCCACATTCTAACCTACCCTCTCATGTTGCTGGTGAGAAACTGGAGTGGCACATGAATATAGGCTCACTGCAGTGGCCCCTCAAGGCTAGTGACTGTTTCAGAGGAAGGCAAACCAGCATCTCCCAAGCACGCAACAGTTAATTAGGACAAGATTCCCCAGTATCCTCGCAGCTGCATGTCTGCTTGGGGAGGAGTTGTTTAATCCTGGTGGCTCCTACAGTTCCCACCAACCACTGATGCAACTTCCAATTAAGTTTATTTAAACAAGGATTTCAAAAGGCCTGTCCTTTCCCCAGAGAATGTGGAGAAATGACGGGGATCAGGCCCCAGGGAATCTCCCAAAGCTTTTCAGCCAGACAGGAAGGCAGGGATCTCTGCATCTTTCAGTGTAGCAAGCCATTTGGATATCCACGACCCAGAGTTGTTTTTTCTGAATGGATGTCTAAATCCATATTTTAAACACCCGATTAAGAGCCCTGATTTCGACTGCAGCAGCATTACTGACATCAGCATGGCTGAGGCCACACTAGTGAGTCTGTAAAAATGTCACATCATTGCCATACCAACAGTATTAGCTGCTTGTCATTTAATCACCGTACTTTCTGAGGTGCCAGACCAGGTGTGCATAGGACAGGGAGAGCATTTGTTTCTGGTTTTGTACTGCACCTTACACTGGGATCCCGGCCCATGCCTGAGAGTGCTAGTCTCTAGAGTAATAGCAATATATACAGATGTCAGGGACCTGGCTTACCTAGCATTCCACCCTTACTTCCCTATTGGAGCTGCACCAGCTCGAGAGTCATGTTGGGCGATTTCAAGCACTATCTAGGGGAGGCAAGGAGCAAAATTTTTAAAACACCTGACCTTGAAACAAACCATAACAAGCAGTAAATCTTCTTTTTTTAGATGAAATAATCCAGGATTCTTGTAACTGTCAGTCCACAGAACAAGATTCCCCACTTTCTTGACATATTTGGTATCATGTGTAGAAGAAAATCAGTGCAATTAACTTCTGCAATCTACTTGTGAAGTTAGGGCCCCATTCACACTCATTTTCTCTTTAGTGTGTCCATTCGTCAGACAACTCTGCAAGTCCCCAGGCTCCCCGGTCTTCAGCCCCCTAACAATCCTCGTGTTGTTCTGGGGGTTGGTGAATTAGATCAGCATTCTCACTACAGACGTGTGATCATGCTCTGCACCGCTCTCCTGATAGCTGCAGGTTAATCAAGGGATACAGTGTTATAGACATCTAGCTGCCATCTTAGTCATTCCGAAAGATAGGAAACAAAGATTTGATGCCATCAGAAGTGGGGGAAATATGGCCTTAAAGCATCAAGGAAGGAATGGACTTTGCTCAAATGATCAGGCCACATTTTCCATTGAATTACTCCAGTGAAACTGAGAGGAGCAGTTAGCCCCTAATCTGCAAAACAGACGTGTCAAATAAAGATCTTTAAAGTGTCAGTTGCTTCATATTGCTTGTTTGCGTAGCATTTATTAGCTGATTGTCTGATTCTGTGTCTTCTGCTTTGCTTTAATTCAGTTGCATTGGGCAAGCTGGACCATCATTGTTTCCTGTTAGGAGTCGTCTTGTTTTCACACGCCCGGTTGTTTTGACAGGTTAGGTTCATTTTCAACTGCTTTGTCATCTGTAAAACCGTTTTCATCTTCTCTGTCATCTGTAAAATCGGGAGTGGGGGGAGACTCTTGTGAGACCACAATAGACACAATTACCTCTTAGCAAAATGAATGTCTGAAGCCGAGCTAGTGGCCACCTGGCTGCCTCTGAGCCCGCTCCTGAGCGCTCGCCCACCAGAGTAAATAGGAATTCATGACAATCAGTGGCATTCCACCGGCAGGGGGTCAATGAGATCAGAACTAGGCCTAGTGTGTATCTGTCTGGGTAGAGTGTGGGCAAAGCACAGACTATGGTGGTGTCAGCTTCCCCTGCTTGGCCCTGCCAAGATACCACAACATTGACCAAGTGGAACTGCCTGTAGGGCCGAGGGGG
This sequence comes from Pelodiscus sinensis, assembly GCF_049634645.1. Taxonomy (NCBI): domain Eukaryota; kingdom Metazoa; phylum Chordata; order Testudines; family Trionychidae; genus Pelodiscus; species Pelodiscus sinensis. The sequence goes on along the minus strand of NC_134730.1, from coordinate 6,610,918 downwards.
AGTCTGTTGCCATGGTTCCACAGGGGGCTAGTGTACACAAATATACTGTCCTGGCAACTCCTCAGTGGAGCTGGAGCGTGTTTTGGCAAGCAGTGTTCTTTGCCATTCTGGGTCATAGATTCCTACATTCCAAGCCCAAAGAGACCAGTGTGACCGTCTAGTCTGCGCGCTGCCTAACACAGGTCACTAGACTTCCCCAGAATCAGGCCTTTTGAAGTGGAGCATATCTTTTAAAACAATCCAACAGGGAATAAGAAATTGCCAGTGATGGAGAATCCACCATGGCCCTGGTTAAATTGTTCCAAAGGTTAATTACCGTGGTGGTTAAAAACCCACAGCCTATTCCCATGGACAGTTCACTCCTCTCTCCAAAAAACAAAATCTTCCGAGGCAAAAGTGTTCCATTGCCAGAATAAGCTGCAGCTTTGCTGCTGTTTTGCTGGAATAGCAGTGTTGGTGTTTTTGACACTCCCAACTGACATAGCTATGCCGGTTGCACTGTACAGCGCAGGCCTGGCCTCTGTCTGTAGCCTGTCACTTCAAACGGCCAGTGAGAGGGCACAATGGGAGAGCAGAAGACGTTGCAGATGAGCGTGGAGGGACAGAAGCCGAATTTCAGAAGGAGTAACATGCCTGGGTAGAGCTGGGTGGCGGTTAGGGGAGGACTGGCAGCACTAAAACAGGAGGCCAGCGGTTCATCAGCAGAGCTGAAGGGAACCCCAGGGCTGTGTGTACACTGGCGGGTTCTTGTGGACACATGGCAGGAGTTTCTTGCACAAGAAAGGCCTATGGTTAAAATGGTCATCAGAGCTTTCTTGCACAAGAGAGTGTCCACACTACCATGGATGTTCTTGCGCAAAAACACACGTTCTTGTGCAAGAACTCGCCAGTGAAGACATAGCCAAGGGGTGCTTCAGATCAGGAGAGAGATGCATTTTCGCAGCTGTGTGTGTTCCCAGAGCATATTCACTGAAGGTCAGAACTGAGGTGTGTTTTGGAAGAGCTGTCTGGGAGAAGTTCATGTGACCAGCCCATGCAATGCACTACATTGGGCTCTTATCAGCTTTTCATCTTGAAGAGCACTAAAGTGTAACAAAGCAATCACACCCCATATATATTGGGCTAAACCCAACTCCGGCACCACACCACTAATTTCAGCTGAATTAGACAAGGGGTGAACTTGCCCCATCATTAGATAAACTAGGGAAAAGTTAAAGGCTTACGTTGTCTCAGAATCAGCGGCAGGCTCCGGAACAAGTCTACAAGATTCCTTTTGACGGCTGCTAGGAAAATGAAGGGAGAGAGAGATTGGCATTAGAAAGTGTATGAAACCAGCAAATGACGTAATTTGGGGAGTTATACAGCATCGTTGAATACAGATATCAGTTGTGCTGATCAAGACCATGGGCAACAATAAATGAAAGGCACCATCCCATGTGAGTGCAGACACAGAAAAGGGCTTTGTTTTGATGTTGACTGTGGTCAGTCACGTGATGTGGCACAGCCCTGTGCATGGTTCCCTGATCAGTTGTGTACCACGTGCAATGCTGTCTCACATGCGTTTCAAGTTCTTCCCCTGGGCTGCATTTGGCTCTGCCACCCTTTGCTTTAAATGTCATCTGAAATGTAGCCAGGGACTAGCCCTTTGCCTGGCTTGATACGAGTGGCCAAAGGAAGCATTTTCAAAAATGCCCATGTTACTCTGGGGCCCTGGTCCCATTGAGTTCAGTGGGATTCAAAAACATGCAGTGGGGATACTTTTAAACAATATTTCTGTGAATTGTGGGTCTGGACTTCACTGGGGGCAGGATGGGACTGTCAGGACTGGGGGTTACACCTCTCCAGACTCATTGTTTTGCATGGTGGGACACTCTAGGGGTACGTCTAAACTACATGGCTCTGTCGACGGAGCCATGTAGATTTGTTTGTTTGGCAAAGTCAAATGAAGCCGCAATTTAAATGATCGCGGCTTCATTTACATTTACATGGCTGCCGCGCTGAGCCGACAAACAGCTGATCAGCTGTTTGTCCGCTCATCGCGCTAGTCTGGACGCTCCCCTGCCGACATCAAAGCCCTTTGTCGGCAGCCCCGTTATTCCTCGTGGGATGAGGTTTACCGGGGCTGCCGACAAAGGGCTTTGATGTCGGCAGGAGAGCGTTCAGACTAGCGCGCTGAGTGGACAAACAGCTGATCAGCTGTTTGTCGGCTCAGCGCGGCAGCCATGTAAATGTAAACGAAGCTGCGATCATTTAAATCGCGGCTTCATTTGCCTTTGCCTATGTGTCTAATCTACATGCCTCTGCCGACAGAGGCATGTAGTCTAGACACAGCCTAGGTGTCTGAGCTGGTCCCGACCTTTACAAGGGCAATGGCTGAAAAGCACAAGATTCTTTAGTGCAGAAGAAAGGTGCCCTCGACTGCCTGCAACTTCTTCACTGGAGGATGAGCAGGGACGCACCTTACGTTCTTGGGCGCAGTTATGTGCGAGGTTGCTCTCCCGAAGGGGTATGGGCTGAAACAAACTTTACCTGGTTTGTAACTGGGAGGGGCTTAAGTGCACACAACAGGCTAAATCACACAGTAAGCTCAAGAGGAGATGTAACCCACCCACCTTCTGGCTGTGGTGTTCTGTCCCATCTAGTGGGAACGAGACCTCTTACAGAGAGAATAATGAGTCCATGCTACAGCCTTAGCTAATAGCCAGTTGGCCTTTGGAATTCAGTATCTGAGCCAGAGGTTCCATTCCACCTGCAGATGACTGCAAATTGAGCTGTGCTCCTACGGGGGTGAGTTAACCCATGTTAAGAGTGGTGAAATTGCAGCAGCTCTGCTTTTAATTTGGGCTAGCAGCAAGAGTGCCGGCCTAAATGGGATATGTCTACATGGCAGCTGGGCACGAGCCTCCCAAGCTGGGGAGGCAGACTTGCTCAGTGTGGACACTGTGGTTTGAGCTCTCCAGCTCGCTTAGCCCCGAGGTCTGAGCTCGGGTGGCTAGCCCGATCCCTCGCTGGCAGACAACTGCGCATGACTCGTTGCAGTGGGCTAGACTGAGCCCAGTGAGTTTGAATCTGTTTATTCAGGCTGAAAAGCTGACAAATCGCCATGTTCTTGCAGTGAACTTGACCTGACTGAAGAGCCTTTCTTCTGCAGGGAAGCCATTCCCTTCTGCAGCAGTGTTCTTCCCTCCTCAAAACTCACAGGAATTGGGCTGCACTGAACCAATCTTCATGTAATTGGTTACCAACTAGCTTGTGGTAGTTAACACATTTGCAAAGGTCCCATGGACAGTGCCCCCACGTTTGTTCCAGCTGACAACCATGCAGTGTGGATTAGCTGTGTGGGGGGGTTCTAGCTCACAGCAAGTGACTTTTGGCAATTCAGCAGGTGCAGATGGGACAGGCCTTGCCCTGAATGTGAGTTATCGGACTGTACCTCGCCGGCGGTACTTGTAGTACAGCATGACTGCAAAACAGCAGAGCACCAGAAAGAGGAGCACTAGAATGGTGGCAACATGGCTTTTTCCGGTCTTCGGAATTTCCAAACCTGGAAAAAAAAATGGGCGTGTTACTAAAGTTTCAAAAATGGCTATGAAAGCGGAAATTCGCAGGGGGATAATTTGTGGTTCATATGGTACATTTGGCAGATATGGAACATCATGTTTTCAGCTCATTTGGAGTAAATGTTCAAAACTGTCCAAATGACTTAGGAGCCTCAGCTGACTTTCAATAGAACCAACCAACTATGGCAAAGATCCCAAAAGAGATACAGGCACCTTGCTATCCCATGCAATCCACAGCCCTGAGTTAGGCACCCAACTCTGTATGTAATACTCGGGGGACTTGGGAGCCTAAGAAAGGGATCAGCAAAAGCCAGCATTTTGAGTGAGGAGCTGCTTAAGCTTGTCAATGGGAAATGTTGAAGAGAGGGGCGGGGCTTATGTGATTTTGCCACCAATGTCCATTTGGGATTCACAGCCATGAACCCTCTCCTGAAGTCAGGCACCTGAGCCCTTTCTTGCACAAAATGCACTGTCCACACTGTTTTGCATTATGAAAAATATCTATAATAAAATAATGACCAGATGCATATGATGATCTATGCCCACAGCTTTTCCTGGAACAGGAAGGTGGTGCTCATACTAACATTAGCACTAGTAATCTAAGAACTTCCTGTCACCTCCTTTCCAGCTGAGGAGCACGAATTCTGCACAGGACACCTGATAATGATCCATTATCAGGAGATCATAGAATCATAGGGCTGGAAGAGATCTCAGGAGGTCATCAAGTCCAGCCCCTTGCCCAAGGCAGGACCAATCCCAACTAAATCAACCCAGCCAGAGCTTTGTCAAGCCAAGACTTAAACACCTCTAGGGATGGATATTCCACCTCCTCCCTAGGGACCAATCCCAGTGTTTCACCACCCTCCTAGTGAAATAGTTTTTCCTAATATCCAACCTAGACCTCCGCCACTGTAACTTGAGACCATTGCTCCTTGTTCTGCCATCCGTCACTACTGAGAACAGCCTCTCTCCATCCTCTTTGGAACCTCCCTTCAGGAAGTTGAAGGCTGCTCTCAAATCCCCCCTCACTCTTCTCTTCTGCAGACCCAAATCTCTCAGTCTCTCCTCATAGGTCATGTGCTTGAGCCCCCTAATCATTTTGGTTGCCCTCCGCTGGACCCTCTCCAATGCGTCCACATCCTCTCTGTAGTGGGCAGCCCACAACTGGACACAATACTCCAGATGTGGCCTCACCAGAGCCAAATAATAGATGAAAGATTTGGGGCTGAACTGCAGTTTTTCTGCACTTTATACCTGAGTTTGAAGTAAATCGAAGATAGTTCTCGACTGTGTCTGCACTGAGGCACTTGGTTTTGTTTCTCTTGGTGTGCATGTCATACACCACCACGCAGCAATACCCGGATGCAGTTAAGTTGGGGCTCTCATGGAGTGTGCTGGTAAGGCTGGTTAAGCCACCTTCTACTTCCTCGGCTACTAGGCTTGCTCTGCCCGTCAGGTTGGTCCCGTGGCCGTTGAACCAGTGGATCTGCCTTTGCTGATGCCCTATAGGCGACTGGCAGGAAAGCTCGGTTCCGTTCCAAATGAAGTTAGGCTCAGTTTCAGGAGCTGAAAGAAACACAGTGTTGACTGTGGCTTGTAAATCTGTTTTGTGGTGCTAGCAAAATCCATTGCTTTTTTGAGGCCTGATCTCATACCACTGAAATCATAGCTACAGCGTTGGGTCCATGACAGCTGAATGATTTCTGTCAATTGCAGACTCTCTGAAGATTGCTTTAAAAGTGATTTCAACGGGTGACTAGAGGGTCTTGGAGTATGAGGGGAACTCCCCGGAAGTTCAGTCGAGGTTGAATTGACCCTAAAACTGTGTCACAGCCCTGCTGACTGCATTGTCTGTGGGGATGGACCTATAGGATCTGGTGTGAGGGTTGGTGACAACTGCCCCCTATACCATATGTGTAAGTACCGCTTGGGAATAAAGGAAAAGTGGCCAGAAAAGAGTCACTACAGGCTCTGGGGATGGCAGGAAGTTCTGCTTTCTGCAAGGTGTTTGGGCGTCAGTGTCTCTGAATGTTCTGTGTTGTGAGCGAACATGCAACGCACATGGTCTGGCAACCATCACTTGAGTCACACACAGTGCAGCCGTGTGCTCTATGGGCTCTTCTCACCCAGCAATTCAATGGACCCCAGTCCTTATCTCAGCACCCTGTGTGTGATCCAGGCCTGACTCCCATGGCTGTCACAGCCCCAGGTTTCCCAATGCCCTCGGGAAATGTTATGGCCTGTTGCCCCTTAGGAGCAACGGGCTTGCCGATAAATACAGTTGGTGCCCTCTGAAGGCCATTGTATGAAAGCTCAGTCAGCCCTAGCTCCATGCCAGTCTTGCTTAACAAACTCTTACTTTATTAGCTTCAGGGGGTAGCCGAGTTAGTCTGTACAGGATAAACCTGAAAACCAACAAATGGTCTGAACAGACTATTTGTTGTTTTTTAAATGTATCTTACTGTATTAACTGCAGGTAAACCAAGAATTAATTATTTAACTCTTTCTTTCTTGCTTCCTAGAAAGTCTTACTACAAACCCCACACCAGACTTCCTCTCAGGCCCTAAGCTCACTGGCCTGCCACATTTCCAGCAGCCTGGCTTCCTATAGGACCCAATAAACTAGTTTCAGGAATCTCTTCCTGGCATCATCCTTGAGATCCCAGCAAAAGTCTCCACTCTGCCTTCTAACTGCTGCCATTTGTACCAACATGCCGTGGCGGCTCCTACCAACCAGCGGTGACTTTCGAGAGTCTCTAGATATTGTATCGTCTCCTGTCCAGCTGTTACTCCCCACAACCCAGGGTAAATAGTATTAACCCAACACATTATTTAACAGTATCCGTAATGGCCAATCCACAGCATCCCAACCCCCTCTGGCAGCATCTCGCTCTTCCCGTGCTGCTAGAGAGGGGCTACATAGTGGCTTTGCCCCGGGCAGGAAGCAGAACTAGCTGCACTGAGGCTGGAGCAGATCTACTCAGTGACTCACAGTCTGGTCCCCCATGTCCTAAGGAGTCAGGGAAGGAAGAGAGAATTCATGCCAGGCCTGGCAAAGGTTACTTCCCCTTTCATGCAGGAGATGGCTGCATTGGGTGATAAGTGGGGGGAAGGGCCGAGCCAAGCTTCCCTGCAATGCTCACCCTCTGCCTGGCCACATGCATGGGAGGGGAAGTTGGGTTCTTGGCCACCTCTCCCACCCTGGATGGGCACACTCTGAGGGCCACAGTCTGGCCCTAAACAAGCTAAAATAATACACATGACTGGAACAGGGAGAAGAACACGGTAAAATTCCATCTGCCCCCTTGAGCTAGACCCATGAAACTTGGTGAGCCCACTCCTTAAGAAGTGCTGATTGCACGGACAATAAACGCCGACCTTGCATCTGCTCATCAGCGGCTCACCAGTCACCCGTCTTTTTTTATTGTACTTCAACCTTTCCAATCAGTGGGGTGGGGCAGGACCAAACCCAATGTAGAATTTGTCTGAAATGGTTTATTTCTTCAGAAAACCTCTTTATTTCCTCACAAAACCCTCTAGTGCTGGGAATTGCCCGTTGGAAACTAATTCAGGGTCTAACTGAACTTATTTATTAAAATGGTCAAAAAAGTAACTGAACTCTGGAGTAGTTTAATGTAGTGTCCATGATTGTTTCTATGCTTTGAATTTACCTGTAATCTCCAGGGTTGTACATCTATAATCTTCCCCTCCGTTGACATAAAGATACCATTTATAATCTCTTTGATCAGTGGCTTTTACTTTCTGTATGTGCACTTCTGCACTATAATTGTGTAGCTTCAACTGAATTCTTCCATCTTCACTCAAATATATTTTTTCCCATGTGTTAATAACTGTTTTGAAGCATGAGTTCTCTTCAGCACAACTTTTACAGTGCGTAACTATCACATTTGTAATCTTCTTGCTGCTGTTGCATGAAATTACAGCAGTTTTGTTATATTCTGTCTTGATGCTGCTGCAGTTGAAGCTTGCAAATTCTGAGGGAGGCAGAGGGGGAAAAAACCCACAAATAAATGATTACTCAAGCAGCAATCCGTAAGTGTTTGATTGCTAAGATACAGAGTAGATTTAAGTGGAGAAAACTTGTATCTGTTAGACACCATCATATATATAGTAGCCCAGTGTCTGGGAGTCTGTAACGCTGACATACACATCCATGCCCCTTGACCATGTATGTCAGCGCCTTGCACCCCTACCTCTCCCTCTGTGGTGGCTCAGCCGAGCGCTGCACTACTCAGCTGGGCCGTGGCAGGGCAGCAAGTGGCGGCAAGCGGTCGTTTGTGGTCCATGTTCCCCATGCATGGGGAGCGCGGACCCCAAACGGCCGCTTGCTGCTGCTTGCTCCCCCACCGGGGTCCAGCTGAGCGGCACTGGTGCTGCACCTCTCAGCTGAGCCCTGGTAGGAAGGGGGGCGGGGCTCTGACGTACATGGCCAAGGGGCGGGGCCATGTACGTCGCTGCCTCCCCTTCTCCATCCCGCCGTGGCACTGAGTGCTGCGCCCCTCAGCCGGGCTGCCGCAGGAGAGGGGAAGGGGGGTGGTGGTGATATAGACAGCCCCGCCCCCTGGCCGTGTACGTCACTGCCCCACCTCTCCTCCCCCGTGGCGGCCCAGCTGAGTGCGCAACACTCAGACGAGCCACCATGGAGGGAGGGGAAGGGGGCGGGGCGGTGACATACACAGCCAGGGGGCTGGGCCATGTACGTCACCGCCCCCCTTAACCTCCCGCTGTGGCACTCTGTGGCTGCCGGGGAAGCCAGCAGTGCAAGGGGCCATTTGGGCTCCCCCGCGGCGGGAGGGGAAAGGGGGGGCGGTGATGTACACGGTCCCGCCCCCTGGTTGTGTACATCACCGCCCCGCCCCCCCCCTTCCTCTGGGCAGCCCGGCTGAGCAGGCAGCACTCAGCTGAGCTCCATGGCAGGAGAGGAAGGGGAAGAGGAAGGGAGACGGGGAGAGACGGAGGGGAGAGAGAGGCAGGAGGAGGAGGAGAAGAGAAAGGAAGAGATGGAGAGAGAGGCAGGAGGCGGAGGAGAGCTGAGACAGAGAGGGGGAGGCAATAGGAGGAGAGAGGGAGCGAGCAAGCGACCAGAGGCTCAGTAGAGAAGACTAAGGTGGAGGAGAGACCTGAAAATCCCATCTTATGACAGGCTAATTGGCTAGTTTGGTCATATTCAGTCCCACCTGACACCCATGCAACCCTACAAAAGCAAATATGTGTAACCGAACAAAGACTTTTAAATTGGGCTAAACTAATTTCTAGTGTCATTCCACTGATGTCAGCTGGAATGACAGCTGGGGTGAATGTGCCCCTAGATTACTGACTGATGACGGAAGGCCAGCATTTAACTCTACTTCATTGAAAGAGTATTTTCGGAGGATGGAACAGCACTGGTAGTAGCTTAGTCTCAACCTTGGTCTGCAACCTTGTGGCTCTGTAGACAGGGGTTCGACCAATATAGCCAAAGTGGAGCTGAGCCAGTGGGAGCAGTGAGCAGCCAGTCTGAGCCGTGTCTCACTCAGCAGAGCATACGGGAGAGAAATGACAATGTGTCACCTGACCATTTGATAACGGCTGCTCTAAATCTCTCCCGCTGGCTTATTCCCAAGCATACTTCTGGCGCAGGAGTGGAGCAGGAGAGGTGTGCTTTGCAGAATTCCTTTAGACAATCAGTACTGTGGTGCCTCTTTGCCAAGCTTCTGGTTCCTTTCCACTCTAGCTTCAGCTCTTTCTACGTAGCCTACTTCAGTTTCCTCCCTAGTCTAGCTCAGTGGTTGTTCTCAACCTATTTCTCGTCCGCCACTACCCATATGGCCCTGAGGGTCTTGCATGAGCCACAATTGTGCTGATTGGGCTGTGGGTTGAGAGCTACTGCTCTAGCTCCAGCTGATTGAGTTGCTGCTTTTAATGTTTAACAGTTCAGCTTTCTCCTTGCAGCATAAAACACACAGTATTGCAGCAAACACGTAAAATGAGGTGACTTACCGCTGTCGGAAGCACCCGAAGAAATGGACAGGAACAGGAGGCATAGAGCTGTCTTCTGAAGGGAGTCCATCAAGTCCCTTATATCTGTTCCGAGAGCCTGGGATGAAAGGTGCCGTAGACTTTCAGCGTTTGGTGTTACACTATCAGAGCAGAAGAGGTGACATCAGTTTCCTGGGCATAAACTGAATTCAAAACATTTAGAATTCCCATCCTTGTCTCTTGTTGTTTTATCTCCTTTTCGCCAGTAACAAAACAGCCCCTCGGGACACAGGCCTTTTGCCGAACGGAGAACCCACAGTACAATGCAGCGAATGCATTTGGGCAGGGGCAGATGACCATTTTGCGGGGCACAGGGCAGCCCAATTTTGCAGGGCCCCCCTTTGCCACCACGCATGTGCCGTGGAGCCACCGCACATGCGCGGGGCTTCTTGAAGCGTGGAGCCCGGGACAGCCGCCCCGCTCGCCCTGCCCTATATCCGCCCCTGCATTTGGGTGGTGACCGGGCAGCTCAATCTTGTCAAGGAAGAAAGTCGGCCCTTGGCAGGGGGGCCATTTTGGTTCTGTTCCTGAGTCAGCTCTCTGGGAGCCTGGCCCTTGTGACCCTTCCCACAGCCCACTCTGGCTTCAGGTCTTGGGCACAAAGAAGTGCAAACCAGAGTGTGGAAATGAGTTAGGTTAGGCCTCAGCAAAACCCAAGTGGAATTTGACGGAGGTTTGGGGAGGGGAAGAAAGGCCCTTCCCAGCCTGGGAGAGTTTCTCCTGCCCACAGTTCAAAGACCTGCTGCTGCAAACAGGGGAGGTGTGGGAGTGTCTCAAAAGACAGTGAGAAGAATCTTTTAAAACAGAAAGTGTTTCCTAACCGGCATGCTTTCCTGCTAAAACAAGAGGAGTGTAGCTTCCAACTGGCTATGGATGAACCCCTTCTAAGGATGAGTGTGTAACTGTCTCCCTGGCCCAGGTATACTTTGGTGTCTGTGTTGGAGAGGACGCAAGGATGGGGTCATGGCGCAGGTGTCTGCTCTGTGGACATCTATCCAGTAGGAATCTGGTCTGGATTTAATTCCTGTATTAAACCACTGAGGAATTTTCAGACTCTTAAATTTCCCTGCACTGCTCCCACGGCTGGGATCTGAACCACTGATTCATGCACCAAGCTGCTGGACCCCCATCGCTATTCTGAGAGCCATCCAGCTCTGAGAAAATAAGAAAGACAAGACACATTTATTCCTCATCTGAATTTGGTGATGCTAAATCAGGGGTGGGGAACCTTTTTGGGGTTGGGGGCTGCTGACTCACAGAAAAATCAGTTGGGGGCCACATGCAAGTGAGAAGAAAAAATACCCCCAAACTCTTGCTGATCCCCCCCCCCACACACACACACACTGAGAAGGAGAAAGACACTCTTCACATTCCCCTTGCACAGCAGAGACTTGGCTGTCTGGGGGGGGGGGGGGGGGGGCGGGAGGAGGGTCTCAGACCTTAACCTATTTTTTAGGAAGCAGATACCTTGGCCACTATGCCACTGGAGGAGGCCCCCCCCCAATCCTTTCTTTGTTACCAGGATGTGAGCTCTGTACCTTGGGAAGCTGGAGATGGCTCTCCCTGGGGGGAGGGTCTTGGGCCCTTGACCTCTGGCTCCACAGGCAGGTACCTTATCCACTGTGCCACTGCAGGAGCCCCTCAACCTCCCTACATTTCCCGCCCCTCCCAATCCGTATTATATCCCAAGGATGCCGGCTCCGTCCATCTGGAAGCTGGTCACAGGCTAGGGTGGAGGAAGTCTGAAGCGCCAGCATGGATTCCCCAATGGTGGGGTGGGGGAGCCCTGAGCCTCAGGGGCCAGACACAGGTAAGCTGGGGGCTGCATTTTGCCCCCAGGCCTTAGATTCCCCACCCCAGTGCTAAATGATGAAATTCCTGTACTTTTCCTTTAAACCACCAGAGGGCTCACAACCATCACTTAACAAGTGACAACGCACAAAATGTATGTTGTGTGACACTTCTAATCTTTGCCAGTTTTTGGAGTGCTGGCCTCCTATTGCAGGCTATAAGCAACTCTGAAGGTAAATTCTTTTCTGTTTTACAGTGCTTGAGTATATGCAGGATGCTGTATATAAATACATTTAACTATTTAAAGGGAAGCTGTTAACTTGGAAAAAAAATCTTACTTCACTGAAAATAAAAAATAAAAAAACTATATGTTTCCAGTGTATTTTGTACATAGTACATTTCATCATTTCCCCTAACGCTTAACTCCATTGAACTTAAAGAATTACTCATACAGTCCTTATAAGCATCAGCCAGGGAACAGAAATGTCCTTATACCATTTTAAAAGAATGTAAACAAACATTTATAGACCTACTGTGTCAAATGTGGGTTTACACTGAGTCAAATTTTTAAAAAATCAAGATGGCTGATTTTTAAACCGCACTTTACAGTGCCATTAAAACAAAGGAAATCAACAATTGTGTGTGTGAAATCTTACCATTTGGGTGTAGTCACCATTTTGTTTCAAGTCTACACTACCCTGCTGTCTTTTTGTTATCCACAGGTTTGCTGGAATGATTAGCCTGCATGAATGGAGGGGCCCCTTAGTTTGGCCTAAAGAAAAGGCATCATTTATGAGCTGTTCAAAGGTGTCCAAGTGGAATATGTGCCAGATTTAAAAGAAAGAAAAAAAAATGCTGAACCTCTATGTCAAGTTTTGTTACAAGAACATTATGACCGCTCTGATAGAACCCCCCGAATAGGGAGACTTACAGTGAAAAGATCAACTAATAATTGGTCAGACAACCCACCCTAGGGCTAGAAGAGAGGAGAAAAGAGGTGGGAGCCTAGGGCCCCTGCAAACGCATAGGAATTGTAACTTCACCTACTGGCTTCCACAGAAATACTCACACACAAGCAGTTCTTTATGTACTAAGGATTTGGTAAGATTCTGACCCTTGAGATTAGTTGTCTTCCTCAGTGACCTATGTACAAGCCTATTGTTGTTTGTCTTCAGTTCTTCCGTAATCTTTATCTTTGTTTTCATTCTGTCACTGTGTAACTACCCTCATTTGGCTGAGCTTTGTCTGCTACTCCTCAGCACTGTGCCTTGGATCTGCCTAGTTCTTACCTTTGGCTACTTCTTGCTCCTATTTTTAATTCTGGATAGGTCTATACCTTGTGCAGTCTTTCCTGCATGGCTCACTGGGATCACTTTCAAATTCCTTTCTATCATGTTGCCAAATGGGCAGGTTTTTTCTGACAAGGTATTTTCTGGTGAGATTACTTAGTCCCTGTGCTAAATTCAAGACAGGAGAAGCTCTGCTGAAATTAATGTGGTGAGTTTGGCCCCTTGTGACTTGCCTTTTGCAGAAGTATTAGAGGAAATATCAGAAATGATGGGTGGGAAAGGGCAGAATTAACCAAAGGAGGAAGGGAATTTGGGAGATCATGAATGAGATGCTCTGGCGCTAATTGGAAAGCTCAGAGCTCAGACAGGAAAGGGTTATGAATTCATGAATTTTGATCAGTTGCATCCTTTTTGTGTCTCTCATTTTCATCTGATTTGGCTTTGTTTCTTGCATTTTATTTGGTATACGCACGCTCTATGTTTATTTAGACAGAATTAAGTGGACCAGCTCTGTGTCAGTGTAGCTATCAATGGGAATAATCTAGAGATCAGTATTTTAATACTGAGAAGATACTAAAACAGGTTATTGATACAATGTCAATAAAAGGTCCTTACACTAGCAAAGAACCCAGTGTACCCTGGGGGATTTCTCTTGAGTGAACACTTAGGAAAGCAGGGGTTAACTCAGTGATAATAAAACTAAGGATGCCAAAGGACTTGCCAAATATTATACGTATAAATCTCACATCCAGTTGTGAGCTAGGGTATGAAATACCCTGATTACAGACTGATAAACTGAAGTACAAGGCAGCCATGGGTATTGCTCAGGATCTCAAGGTGACTCTGTGGCAACGGCAAAAATACAAAGCAGAGGTGAAATACTGGTCCCTATTGAAGTTAACAGCAAAATTCCCACTGGCATCAGTGGAACCAGGATTTCAGCTCAGGAGTCCCAAATCTTACATTGCTGCTCTGATGACTACACCACACTTCCTCCTCCCATCTTAAATTGTGGAGCCTGAACAAACAAGGGAAGAAGAACCAGTTCTAAGTACAGTATTGTGAGTGGCAAGAAGAGGACTAAATTAATCACTGAAGTAACTCCCTGATGTCCATCTGTGCAAAGGGGCATGAAGAACAAGACGTTCAATCAACAAGAAGCAGAAGTCAAACAAGCTAATCGTATGTTGGGAATCACTACAAAAGGGAGAGGTAATCAGACAGAAAATATCAAATTGCCTCTTTACAAATCCAGGTTATGCTCACATCTCGGTTACTGCATGCAAATCTGGTTGCATGAAAAGAACTAATAGGATTGGAGAAGGTTCAGAAAAGGGAACCAAAATGATTAGGGTATGGAACAGCTTCTGTCTGAGGAGTGATTAATAAAATTAGGGCTTTTAAGGTTGGAAAAGAGAAGTCTAAGGGAGAACTGAATTCTATGAAATCAAACTAGTGCAGAAAAAGTAAATAAGGAAGTTAGTTACTCCTTTAACATAAGAACTAGAGGTCATTCAATGAAATCAATAGTCAGCGGGTTTAAAAAACAAAACAAAGTATTCTTCGCACAACACAGAGTCAACTTGTGAAACTCTGCCAGAGGACATTGTGAAGGACAAGGCACTAACAGAATTTAAAAAAAAACAAACAACAGAAAAGTTCATGAAAGATAGGTCTATCAATGGCTATTAGCCAGGATGGGCAGGGATGGTGTCTGTACCCTCTTTTTGGCAGAACCTAAGAATGGGTGACAGGGGACGGATTACTTGTTGACTACATATTTTGTTCATTCCCTCTGAAGAACCTGGCATTGACCGCTGTCTGAAGACAGGATACTAGGCTAGATGGACCATTGGTCTGACCTACTATGGTCGTTCTTCTGAGCAAGAGGAGATGGTGTGTTAGAAAGTAATAGCCAGCTCCCTCTACATAAGGTTAATGCACCTGCATTTCCCAAACCTAATTGTACATGCACACCAAGTACTCATCCCATGTTCTTCTGGTCTCAGCTACAACAAATGGAAAAGTGATGGGATCTGGAGAGCTCTGCTTTCCTGGGGGTTGAAAGAGAACCTAGTAGAACACCAGTTAAATATGAAGGCTTCTATCAGCCTTTTAAAAAGTAATTTGTTCCCAATCTCAGAACCCCATCAGAAAGTGGCAAAATCAGACTCGCTGAAGAATTCAGGTCCATAAACTCCAGCCTAAGTACCTACTAGCCCAGGGATGGGCAACAATTTCTGATGGGGTCCACTACAAGAATTTCATACAATCAGAGAATCACAGAATACTAGGACTGGAAGGTACCTCGAAAGGTCATCGAATCCAGTCCCCTACCCCCATGGCAGGACCAAATACTGTTTAGACCATCCCTGATAGACATTTATCTAACCTACTCTTAAATATCTCCAGAGATGGAGATTCCACAACCTCCCTTGGCAATTTATTCCAGTGTTTGACTACCCTGACAGTTAGGAACTTTTTCCTAATGTCCAACCTAAACCTCCTTTGCTGCAGTTTAAGCCCATTGCTTCTTGTTCTATCCTCAGAGGCCAAGATGAACAAGTTTTCTCCCTCCTCCTCATGACACCCTTTTAGATACCTGAAAATGGCTATCATGTCCCCCCTCAGTCTTCTCTTTTCTAAACTAAACAAACCCAATTCTTTCAGCCTTCCTTCATAGGTCATGTTCTCTAGACCTTTAATCATTCTTGTTACTCTTCTCTGGACCCTCTCCAATTTCTCCACATCTTTCTTGAAATGCAAGAAATTTCAAGATACAATACTCCAACTGAGGCCTAACCAGCGCAGAGTAGAGAGGAAGAATGACTTCTCATGTCTTGCTCACAACACACCTGTTAATGCATCCCAGAATCATATTTGCTTTTTTTGCAACAGCATCACACTGCTGACTCATATTCAACTTGTGGTCCACTATAATTCCTAGATCTCTTTCTTCCGTACTCCTTCCTAGATAGTCGCTTCCCAATCTGTACGTCTGAAACTGATTGTTCCTTCCTAAGTAGAGCACTTTACATTTGTCTTTATTAAACTTCATCCTGCTTACCTCAGACCATTTCTCCAATTTGTCCAGATAATTTTGAATTATGATCCTATCCTCCAGAGCAGTCACAACCTCTCCCTTCATCTTCCTCTTGCTTTTAAAAAGTCTTCTTGTTTCCCTTTATTCCCAAAGCTAGTTTGAGCTCATTTTATGCCTTTGCCTTTCTAATCTTTCCCCTGCATTTCCATGTTGTTTACCTATATTCATCCTTTGTAATTTGTCCTACTTTCCATTTTTTATATGACTCCTTTTTTATTTTTAGATCATGCAAGATCTCGTGGTTAAGCCAAGGCGGTCTTTTGCCATATTTTCTATCTTTCCGACGCAGCGGAACAGCTTGCTTTTGGGCCCTTAACAATGTCCCTTTGAAAAAATGCCAACTCTTCTCAGTTGTTTTTCCCCTCAGTCTTGATTCCCATGGGACCTTACCTATTAGCTCTCTGATCTTACCAAAATCCGTATTTCCGAAATCCATTGTCTCTATTTTGCTGTTCTCCCTTCTACCCTTCGTTAGAATTGTGAACTCTGTGATTTCATTATCACTTTCACCCAAGCTGCCTTCCACTTTCAAATTCTCAACCAGTTCCTCCCTATTCGTTAGGATCAAATCTAGAACAGCTTCCCCCCAGTAGCTTTTTCAACCTTCTGAAATAAAAAGTTGTTTCCAAGAACAATGCAGTCCAAGAACTTATTGGATAGTCTGTGCCCCGCTGTGTTATTTTCCCAACATATATCTGGATAGTTGAATTTGGTAAGTGGTGAGGGGTGTAGTAAGTTGAGGGTCAGTAACATGGAGTCAGTAGGCCTAAGGCCTGCAACATGGAAACAGCAGCAGGCCTGCAATCTAGTGAGCAAGACTTTGGTTCAGTAACACAGGAGCCAAGAAAGAACCCTATTGATAACTGTGTGATTGTGTAAGTTAGGTTGAGCATGGAAGGACTCAGGGAGGCACTGGGTACAGACTGTAAGCCAAAGGGGAGTAATGGAACATCTTAATAAGAAACGTCTTGGTACAAAAACTCCCTAAAAACTAATGCACATACCGACCTAGGTTCAGGACCGGGTCGAGATTGACAGCATGAAGGATAGTAAGTAAGCCCCCCTTCCATAAGGTGAGGAGTGGTAACTAGGCAACAGAGGGTGGTAACCTGGTACGTAAAGCAATGATGTAAGTTGTTTGTACCTGGCTATAAAAGGACACCGCAGAGGGTGCTCTCCGGCCGACCTTGGGGGGGCGCACTAGGCGCCTGAACGGCAGGTGTCATTGCCTAAACTAACAGAATGCACAGTAGCTTAACTTTGACTAACTGCTGGTAATATCTGATATATGGCAATAGGCCTGCCCTGTGTTGGTACCTTGTCAACGCGGGCCATAGTGCCCAATGGTGTAACATTGTACCGATCTCTGTTACCAACTGGTAGAGCTTCGCATTTGACAATACACCTGCTCGATTGATTTCAAACCTTGCCTGCATCTGTTGTTTCCGGGGCATCTCAGGGATCTCCTGTGTTGACCTAAGTGCACGGGGTCTAACACTGTAGATAAAGGGAGTACCGATTGTTACGCATGCAGCCAAAAGTTTATCATTACTGACGGAGTAGAGGTCCTGCCAGGAGCGCGCCAGGACAACCCTGACCAGATGACGCAGACACTGACAGTCCAGACCACCGAAGGTACCCAGGTACGAAAACAGCGAGGTACGACAAAGGATACCCATTCTTCCATGATATTATGGAGGAAGGTGCAGGGTCTGGCATGGAGGTTGGGTGAGGAAGGGACCTTGGGGTACAGGATTTGGATGTAGGAGGGGATTGTGACCTGCAGGAAGTGACCGGGGTGTCAGAGGAGGTGCAGTGACCAGGAGGGGGTTTGAGTGTAGGAGAGGATTCTGATCTGCAGGAGGGATGTAGAAGGGGGATCAGAGTCTGAAAGGGGGTTGTGACCTCAGGCAGGGGTACAGGAGAGAGTGCAGGGGTTTGGGTTGTGACGTGGGACAGGGGATTCGGGTGCAGGATATGGCCGCAGGAGAGGATTCTGACCTGGAGGAGGCATGAAGGAGGGAGTGCAGGGTCTGGTAGGGGGCTGTGACAAGGGGCAGGAGGGATGCAGGGATTTGGATTGTCACTGGGGATAGATAATTGAGGTGAAAGATCTGGGAGCAAGTGTGCAAAGGGTTTGGGTTATGTGGGGCAGGAATGAAGTAGGAGGGAGGGTCTGGGGTACTAGAGGCAGGCTTTGGCCAGAAGGTCCTTACCTGGTCAGCTCCCAGCCAGCAACCCAACAGTTTCCTCAGCAGGTAGGCTTCCTGGCTGGAAACTGGTCAATGGGAGATGCAAGATTGTGCTGGGGGTGGGGGAAGGGTACTTTGCATACTGCTTGTCCTGCAAACACAGTCAGCTCCCATTGGTTAGAAACCAGCCAATGGGAGCTGTGTGATTGTGATGGGAGTAGGGCAGTGCCTCTTCCCCACTCCTCCAGGCTCACAGCCTTCAGAGACACACATGGCCACTGAAGCTGGCTGCTCTGAGCACCGTGTGAGGGCAGGGCAGGCAGGGGTCTGACTGAGGCTCCTGCTATATCCGTGGAATGGATCCAGCTGTTTGGAAATCTGGATCCAGGCCATAGGCCATATTTTGTCTGCTCCGTGTTAGCTGGAGGACTCAGTCAATAATTAGCATACAAATAAATAGAAAACAGTGAACAAAATGTAAGCTATTGAAGACAACAACGACATCAAGCCAACAAAAAGCCAGCCTCAGAAAAGCCTTCTTTGAATTGCTACTCTGTTCATTCTTGCAATCCTAGCTGGATTCGTTTTCACTTTACAGATCATTCCTGCTGAGTTACAGCTGAACTAGGACACATTACTTAGCTCCCCCGGTTTTCACTGTCAATCACATTACCAAGTAAATAGTACAGCCTGAAAAGAAACACTTTACCATCTACAGGCATGCGCCCACAGTAACAGCCTGGCTCTGAGATAAACAAAACCGTAATAGCTGCAATTCAGTGGGGACTGGAGCTGGGATTATGTGGAGAACTCATTTTAAACTCTGTGGAAAAACATGCAAAATCACCAGAATATTTTAAAGTATATTTTCTCAAACCACATGGAAACTGTTAACTGCTCACAGTTTTGGGGTGCTTTTAACCAAACAGAGATGAAGCTGTAAGGAAAGTTCAAGTCAAAATTAGGTTGTAATTGGTTTGCTTCCAGCCCTGCTGTAGTCACACCAGATCTCCTTGGAGGTTAGCAATAATTTTATTAATGTAACTTTCAGTGCCTGCTGCTTATTAAAATGGAGTTGCAAGCATTTTAGCAGTAAAGTTCTGACAGTTATATAAAACCATTCAGTTGGAAAATATCTACAAAATACTCACTTTGGGAAAATGGACGTTACACCACCCCAAATGCTAACAGGATTTAACAAATAGTACCAAATAGCACCCGCCTTTCACAACCTGACTGCCCACTGCTTTGCCCCTTGTGTGGTTCAAAATATGGCCTGTGTAAAGGGTCTTTGAGACAGGTTCATGCTGATAGGGTAACATATTTTACACTCTTTGCACAGGAATAAAAGAGGGAGAATTGGAAAATCAGGCAAAAGTTTTCCTAAGCTCACTCAAGTGCAAAAAAACAGCACACACATCTCATAGGTTGCATCTTCGCTGCAGAACAATGTAATGTAAGCTCCTACTGCAGACTGTAATTGTTACCTCCCTCTAGTTAGTTGAGGTAAATCACAGGTAAGAGGTGTTTAACCTCAACTAACTAAGAGAGGTAAAAGTACTGTGGAATCAGCTAAGACAAGGTACAAAACAACATAATATATTTTACAATAAATACATAGACTTAGTCTCATATAGTAGCAGGCAAAAACAATCTCTGTGGGATTAAAACATTTGGAAAGTATTCAAGATTGCTGAGAACTGTTTAAA
This sequence comes from Pelodiscus sinensis, assembly GCF_049634645.1. Lineage (NCBI taxonomy): Eukaryota > Metazoa > Chordata > Testudines > Trionychidae > Pelodiscus > Pelodiscus sinensis. The sequence continues at coordinate 6,591,235 of NC_134730.1, read as the reverse complement.
TCATGTAGGATTGTTTGCACATCCTAGCCAACATGCATAGAGCACAAGTAACAAGCAGCTTCGTTATACAGCATATGTTCTAACAGCCTGAACTGTTACAATGCCTTGTATTTTCAATGCAAATTCCTATCTGATGTTTAAACTGGAAACCAACAAGTTTTGTAATGGAAAAAGCAAGCTGCCTCTCACTAATTCAGAATGTGAAAAAGAACAGCCTAGTACAGTACCTGAAAGTTGACAAGCACCCAAAATACGTCTTTGGTCTCTGACTGCGTCCTTCCCTAGAAAAGTCACTTCCAGCTGCTGGGTATCTTGCAGGACTTAACCTGTAAGCTATAAGCTTTCCTACTCCAGTTTGTTCAGCAGGGGATATGGTCCATGGGTAGTTTTCAAAGACTGGCAAGTGAGTGGAATGAATTCTTGATCCTTGAAGCTCAGTATATGAAAAGAAAACGCTGGATTTCCCATAATCACTCCAAGAGCTTTCACTTTCATTCTGAGCTAGCATTCATCTAATTAAATAGGAACTCTTACTATACTTTGGTGCTGGATACAGATGGAGGAATCATTGTACAGGTCAAGAAAAGGCAAGGCTATTCCAGTGGCTGTCAAGTTGTGGGAAGGACACAAAAGGAGAAAAAGGGAAACTATTCAGTTTCTTAATTAAACACATTTATCTGTGTTTGTAGAGCTGGTTCTTAAATGGGTACTTGGCTGATGATGCCATAAGCACAATTGGAATTGCTGCTAGCAAGGGATGTGAAGAGGAACAAAGAAGGTTTCTACAGGCATGTTAGCAATAAGAGGGTGATCAGGGATGTCGTGGGTCCCTTACTGGATAAGGGCTGTAACCTAGTGACAGATGACGTGGGAAAAGATGAAGTACTCAATGCTTTTTTTGCATCTGTCTATTTTGGGAAGGAGGTGGCAGCCCTCAGTGGAGAAAGAACAGGTTAAGAACTATTTAGAAAAGTCTGGATCTAATGCATCTGACGGTGCTGAGGGAGTTGGCTAATGTCATTGCAGAGCCATTCACCATTATCTTTGAAAACTTGTGGCAATTGGGGGAGGTCCTGGATGATTGGAAAAAGGCAAATACAGAGCCCATCCTTAAAAAAAGGGAGAATGAGAATTCGGAGACCTACACACCAGTCAGCATCATCTCAGTCCCTGGAAATATCATGGAGGGGATCCTCAAGGAATCCAATTCGAAGCCCTTGGAAGAGAGGAAAGTGATCAGGAAGAGTCAACATGGAGTCATCAAGGGCAAGTCATGACTGACCAACCTGATTGCCTTCTATGACAAGGTGACAGGCTCTGTGGGTGTGGGGAACGCAGTAGACAGGAGGTGCTTTGATTTTAGCAAAGGTTTTGATATGGTCTCCCACAGTATTCTTGCCAGCTGGGTAAAGAAGCACGACCTGGAGAAAGGAACTGTAAGGTGGTGTAGCAAAGCTCTGGCTTTTCCCATGGGGCTCATGCTCCTGGCAGATAGAATAAGTCTCAGAGACTCGCTGGGGCCTCGTTCTCTTTACTAGCCACAGCCGGCTGAGCCGTGCTCATCACAGATGAGTTCATACGTTTGGGGTAAAATCCCCTCTGGAGTCCTGATCGCCCTTCTGGCAGAGGTTGAGATCTCGCAGAGAGGTTGGGGGGAACTGCCCATTACTCCAGGTTCTGGCCCAGGGACCCTATGGCAGCAGCAACAGGCAGGGTTACTGCCATCCTCAACCGGACAGCTTTTCCCTGAGCCACTTCCCCACATTGTCCCTCCCAGCACTTTCCCTTTGGTACCTGCTCGTCATCCCCCACGCACCCCCACACAGCTCCTGCACACAGCACTTCCTTCTTCCAGCCCTTTGCACTCTGCCTCCTCCCTCCCTAGCCTGGGGGAGCTCTTTTAAATTGGCACCACAGGCCTTAATTGCCTGATTACCCTGCAATTAGCTTTGGGCCATTTTTTTTTTCATCAGGTAAGAGATAGCGGTTCACCTAAGCCCCAGTGTGTCTTGCGAACATCACTGTGCAGCAGTCATGGATCTGTCTCAGTGGATATAGAAAGCTGGCTAGATTGTCGGGCTCAATACGTACAGATCAATATCTTGATGTCTGGTTGGCCATCTGTATCAAGAGGAGTGCCTCAAGGGTTGGTTCTGGAGCTAGTTTTGTTCAAGATCTTTATTAATGACCTGCGATTTGGGCTTGTTTCGTCTACAGAAGAGGAGAGTGAGGGGCAATTTGAGAGCAGCCTTCAACTTCCTGAAGGGGGGTTCCAAAGAGGATGAAGAGAGGTTGTTCTCAGTAGTGATGGATGGCAGAACAAGGAATAATGGTCTGACAACAAACCAGCGTAGGCTCAGGTACAGCCAACAGTGTTTCTGGCAGTGCTTTAGGAAGTGCCAGCATGTGGTTTGAAGCAAAAAGTTTCCTATGGGCCTCTGCTGCGCCCCAAACCAACTAAGCTGTCCAAAGCTGCATGCAGGGATTGGAAATGCAATGAAGGATTCTTGCAGAGCATAAACTCAAAACACGTCGCCCTGCTCATGCTCCAGCTGTTTGCACTGCCACGCTTGGACACAGCAAGAGACTTAATCCCGGCAAGCCATTTCTAGGCTTTAATCTGTTTCAAGGTACGTCTAAACTACCAAGTTTTGTCAACAAAACTCATGTCGACTCCCATAGGTCGACAAAACAGAAATTGCTGGAGGGTGTTCACACTTGCTCCCTCTTTCAACACTGGGGAGCACCATCCTTGACAGTGTGAGCAGTGCATTGTGGGTATGCATCCCACAGTGTTGTCAGAAGGCAGAGCTGATCCCTGCATATCTTGGGATTCCCCCATAGTTCTCCCACAGCCTCTTCAGCTGCCAGGAGTGGCACCACGAGTAGCTCTGTGCACTCTCCGTGCTGAGGAATGTCAAAGCCACACGCGTCTGTTCCCCATCCCTTGCAGTAGCAGTCTGCCTGCTGCCGTGTTCCTTGGGCCAGTTTCAGGAGCAGGACCCAGGCTTGCCCCCCACACCATATTTAATCCTGCTTCCTTAATCACTTCCTTTGCATCTGATCAGGGTCAGTGGATGTTACAAAACTCTTCCCTCCTCCCCCGCCCGAGCATGAAGATGGCAAATCACACAGGCGGGGGATTTCACTATTTACAGTGCTCACAGGTGCTTGCTGGTTGTTTTAAAATTACACTGCTGCATGTAGAATATATTTCCAGGGTATGTGAAGGGAGCTTACAGCATATAGATTGGTGTCTTTGTTAGCATTTCTATAGCTTTAAATACATAAGCCTTCATCCTATTGCAGAGCCAGGAGAAGGAATTGGCTTCCAGAATGGCCTAGATCCTTCTGATGATTCAATCTTACACCTTAGTTATAGAATCCTAGAATCTAACAGGAAAGATCCTTGAGAGGTCATCAGGTCCAGTCCCCTGCACTTATTGCAGGATCAAACACCATCTAGACCATCTCTGACAGGTGTTTTCTCTAACATGCTCTTAAAAATCTCCAGCAATGGAGATTCCACAACCTCTCTAAGCAATTTATACCAGTGATTAATCACCCTTATACAGTAGTTAGAGAAATTTCCTAATGTCCAACCTAAACCACCCAGGATGCAATTTAAGCCCATTACTTCTAGTCCTATCATCAGAAGTTAAGGTAATAATTTTCCTCCTTCCTCCTTGTAACAATCTTTTAGATACTTGAAAGCTGCTTTATGTCCGATCTCAGTATTCTCTTTTCCAGACTAAATAAACCCAATTCTTACCATCTTCCCTTATAAGTCAGTTTTCTAGACCATTAGTTATTTATGTAACTTGGACTTTTTTCCAATTTGTCCACATCTTTCCTGAAAAGACCCCAGAACTGCACAGAGTTCTCCAGCTGAGGTTTAATCAGTGTGCAGTAGAGCAGAAGAATTATGTCTTGTGTCTTGCTTTACAACACTCCTGTTAATTCATCCCAGAATGATGTTTGCTTTTTTTGCCACAGTATCACTCATATTTAGCTTGTGGTCCACTATGACCCAGAAATCCCTTTTCCTAGATAGTCATTTCCCCATTTCTATGATTGTTCCTTCCTAAGTAGAGAACTTTGCATTTGTCCTTACAGAATTTCATCCTATTTACTTCAGAGCATTTCTCCAATTTATCCAGAACATTTTGAGTTATAATCCTAAATACTTGAAATTCCTGCCAGCTTGGTATCTAGCAGGAGCCCAGATTTGTTTGTCCATCTCTAATTCTCAGATGATTAATCTGTTCACTGACTAGCTCTTCTGCATAGAAATCTCTTAGGAAATGAGAAACGCCTCGAAATGCCAATTCTAATGGGATTAGGACAACATCTTTGGATGAGAGAAGTGTGTTGGTACCTAGTGACCAAAGATGGATATGGACATACTGAGCTTGCTTCAGAAAGAGCTCAAAGGAGATTTCAGATCAACTGAAAATTGTTAGGGAGTTTGAACAGCTCTACAGTCAAGTGGCTGTGCTTGGCTATCAGTTTGGATGTTGTCAAAACACAAATGTCTCTGTACTGACTTTGGGGCTACATCTAGACTGCATCTCTCTGTCAACAGAGGGATGCAAATCAACCACGTCAAAATTGCTAATGAAGCAGGGATTTAAATATCCCATGCTTCATTAGCATAAACATGGCCACCGCTTTTTTTTTAAATGGAGTTTTTTCGAAAAACATGGAAGTCTAGATGCGGATCTGTTGCAATTAAACCTTTTTTCTACAGATCCCATATTCCTAAAAAAATGAGGTTGACAGGATCTGTTGATAAAGGGTTTATTTTCGAGAGATCCGTGTCTAGACTGCTGGGGGGGGGGGGGGTTCAAAAAAGCTCCGTGTCAAAAAAAAGCAGCATCCATCTTTATGATAATGAAGCACAGGATATTTAAATCCCAGCTTCATTAGCAATTTGGATGTGCCTAATCTACATCTCTCTGTCGATAGAGAGGTGTAGTCTAGACACACTCTGAAAATGAACAGTCTGTGTCTTGGGTTCAGAGGGAAAATTGAGTAGTTGAATCTGCAGAAGAGAAAAACTGTGTAGTTTATCCCTGACGAACCCAAGGGATGGGAGACAATCTCTCATGGCCAGACACTTTGTATATGTCTTGTGATCTCTTACAGCAGCTCTACACCTGAGTTATGCTACTCCAGCTGTGTAAATAACCATAGGAGTCAACATTGTTTAAATTGATTTATTACCATGCTGAGTCTGGCAGTGACAGTGCAATAAAAGAGTTTCCCTTATTTATTTATTTTATGATTCTCATTTCAGTAGAATATTGGCATCTACAGGAGGGTCATTTGTGCAGACGCACTAAATTGACCCTTGGTGGCTCAATTGTTGTACGATCCACAGTAAGTGTAGACTTATCCTCAGTGAGCATCTTATCCCATGTGGATGCAATTGATCCCATATGGATGCAGAAATTGGTGGTTGAAAATCAAGAGGACTGTAGTTGACCTTTTTATTAAATCTTAGATTAGTTCATAAGAATTGGCTATAAGTGTTTATTTGGGTAAAGTCTGAAATATCCTGGTGAGTAATGGTGTCATATCTCTTGGCATTGGTAGAACTTTACACATGGTGAACAAGATTTCAAGTAATCCTCATATTTGACTTGACTGCCTGGATGGGGCTGGATTGCTGAAGGTAAACTGTATTTTTGGGTTTCTTAGTAACCACCAAGGTATTGTAGAAGCTGCTTGGTTGCTGACTTGGTAAATCTAATTATTAGAATGAACCACCAGCTTGGGGGATCACGTGCTCCATTCTCTGCACGTTGCCCTGACTGAGCAATCTGGATGGGTACGTGACCCATCCACGCATCATGTACACTGCATTTTATAAACATTTCTATTCTAAGTGACCCTCGTTCCTTTTTCGGTAATGTAGCAAGAAATGAAAGCTTTTGGTAATTAAAGCAGCGTGGGAAGGGAAGGTACATGCTATTCTATGTCTTACTATTAGGCAACCTACCAAGGGTGCATTGAGTAACTTGACCACACATCTGCCACGTGCTTGCTCTTCCCACTGGAAGAAGCATGTGCAATAGGGTGTCTCGTTTTGGTAGTGTGCTTTTATTATCCTGGCTGCTATCTGTTTCTGTTAGAGCAGCAAGATCAAAGAAATGCACCTGGAGTGGAAGGCGGTAAGGTTCACAATGGGGACGTTCTTTTCACAGACTGGGGCTGGCCTCCAAGAAAATTCCTTCTCCTGCACAGACAAAGAGCTCATAAGGACAATCTTTATACTCTTGCACCTAAGCCGCTCAGTGCACAGCCGGACCTGTGCACTAGGCTAGAGAAATGCCAGGCCTATTCCAATGTGTGCCAGTGCAAATAGCCATGTGTAAGACGTCCCTGCCACACCCCTTTCTGCTGGCTGAGTTCCTTGTGCCACTGGCAGGAGGGGGGAGGTAAGAATCTCTCTGCCGCTCTCTGCAGCTTGAATCTCTTAGGGCACGTCTACACAGCAGGGCAAAACTCAAATTAAGAGACGCAAGTTCAGCAACGTCAGTTGTGTAGCTGAAGTCGAAATAGCTCAATTTGGCTTTTGGTTCTGTCTGCACAGCGAGGAGTCGAAGGAAGAACTCTCTTCCTTCGACTTCCCTTCCTCCTCGTGAAATAAGGGGCAGAGTAAGGAGTCCTCCAGCTCGACATTATTTCAAAATAAAGGCTTGTCATATAGATGTGCACTATGTTATTCCAAAATAACACGGCTGTATAGATCTGTCCTTACAGATGGATAAACTAGCTCTGCAGATTGAGTCCTGCTGCTGGTCTGCAAAAATGGAGCCATGCTGCACCAGAAGAACTGGCCCTGAGCATTTTAGCTCTCATCCTCCCTGTGACAGGGTGCCTGCCCTGCACTGGACCTTTAAGACCAGGATTCAGGCCCTGAGCAGGGGCTGGGAACAGAGAGGCCAGCTGAAGCTGTTAGGGCTAGTGAGAGCCCAGCTGGCAGCTATCTAGTGAAGCACAGTTTGCTTGAAGAGGCCAGCTGAAGCCGTTAGGGCGAGTAAGGGCCCAGCTGGCAGCTATATAGAGAAGCACAGTTCCCTTAGAAGGGGGCCAGTGAAGGGCTGACTGCAGAGGAAGCAGGAGCTCCCAGGAGGGAGACCAGCTGGGGATAGCCAGCTAGGGCTGGGAGAGGGCCAGCCAAGACTCCCCCTGGCTAGGGGCTGGAGGCAAAGCCCCAGGTTCGGATGCGGATTATAATGCAGCCTAGGTAAGCGGGGCAGTAGAGATAACCCCAAGGCCAATGATGAGCAACCTGTATAGCCTGTAACTTGCCCTGAGAGGGGCTAGATGAGGACAGTCAGGGAGCACTGAGGCACGGTGGGGGCTTGCACCCTGACACTCCCCCAGGCTCTGTTTCTCTCCCTTGTATGGAGGAGAGAGAGAAAGCAACAAACATCTATACAGCTCTGAAATGGGCCGGGAGCTGGTGACACACAGATCCTAGATCTTGAGTTCAGATCCAGCCAGAAGAGTGTTAACTGGAAACTGCTCACTTTTGACAACAGTTCTGTTGCCCATCAGGAATCAGTTTAGAGGTGTCAGGCCAGATCCCTGCCCTCACAGTCATGGAACTGGCCCCATTGTTGGCAGACCTAGCAGAGGGGCCAGGGACTGACGGGATGTTGGCTGAGCTGTACTCTAACCCCAAGATGTGGTCCATCCACCCCAGAGTTTCACTGCAGGGAAAAGACCCGCTTGGGCAGGGGGCTGGACTTGATGACCTCCTGAGGTCTCTTCCAGCTCTTTGATTGTATGATTCTATGCCACACTGACCTTGTGAATACATGGAGAGCGTTAGTGAGGATTATGGCTTGTCATCTTTGGTACCGTGGTGATTTGTCAGTTTGAACTCTGCCCGTCCTCCAGGGAGCAATGCTGGTAGCAGAGGAAAGCTCTCAGAAGAGTTCATAGCCACAGTCTTATTTGACAGGTGGTTGAATCAGTCCATGATCTTGCAGTGCACTCAGGTGAGAACATCATGCTGTCTCCTTGTTGGTGACAAGCCACGTTAAAACCAAACCATTAAAAAACTCTTCCAAAAGCAGACACTCCATAGCACACTGCGCTCCTCCGGAGAATGGCTGAGACACACCACTTTGCGTAATGCATGACTGAAAGGTGCTTAGATTCTAGAGGGATGAGAACAGATTTCAGTATGCAGAATAGAATTAAATAAGTGTTATTCTTCACTGCTGTCAGCCAATGCTTCTACTATGACCTTTAATTGTGTATGTAAGCCGTTCATTTTCCTTTCTTCTGTGTTATTTATAAATCAAGCCTATATATGTTTTGCCTATATATGTTTTCCCCATATAAGGCATGGCTGGGAATACTGGAAGTTTATGCAGTCCAAAAGGGACTCAGATTTGATTTCTAGGAGCTATCTTAAAGGTCCATGTCCCATTCCCTGTCTCACGCACTTCCAAGACAGCAATCCTGAAGTTAATGCTTGGAATGATTCCCGAAAGTCGTTTCTAGTTCTCGGAATACAGCTGTGTTTTCTTTAACCATCCTGGCAGGGGACTTTTAGAGCTATCAGGTTCAGTGTTTACAACATCCCATTATCAATTGTACCTTAAACACGGTGTGTTAACTTCTTGAGAAACCCAAGGGTAAAGGCTTCATGTTAGTGAGCCAATCTTCTCTCCCAGCTTTGGCACTTGGCAAGACAGTTCTATGTGTGGCATTGACAAAACCAGGGCCTTGTTTAGGCTCAGCAGCCACAGGGTCAGCAGTGTTGGAGGTTGAATTATTATTTGCTTATTCTGTAGTCAGTGCTGAGTTTACAATGGCACTACTTGCACCACACAGCTGGGCCCATGCTCACAAGGGGCACCATCCTGCTTTGCTTGCACTGTACCCTGAGACCTCTCTAGCCCATTGGCTCTCCCCTCTGCCCACCACTTACTCCTCTGAGCCTGCCAGGCACTCAGCTAAGAACTCCTTTCCCTCTCCTGACCTCACCCTCCAGCTTCTCTCTGCTTCCTGGATGGACCCCAGTGCACCTCAGTCTCTGAGCACTCTCTGTGTCCCACCACCTGTGGGTCCCCACCTGTATCCATGGAGCTGAGCTGCCTGGGACAGATGCAGAAGCTTGACTCTCCCATATCCACAGAGCCAGTTACCTCATCATAGAAGCTAATCAGATTGGTCAGGCACGACTTGCCCTTGGTGAATCCATGTTGACTCTTCCTGATCACTTTCCCCGCTTCTAAGTGCCTCAAAATGGATTCCTGGAGGATCCCCTCCATGATTATTCCAGGGACTGAGGTAAGACTGACTGGTCTGTAGTTCCCTGGATTGTCCTTCTTCCCTTTTTTGAAGATGGACACTACATTTGCCTTTTTCCAATCATCCGGGCCCTCCCCTGATCTCCGAGTTTTCAAAGATAATGGGCAAAGGCTCTGCAATGACATCTGCCAACTCCCTCAGTACCCTCGGCTGCATTAAATCCAGACCCATGCATTGGTGTATGTCTAGCTTTTCTAAATAGTTCTTAACATGTTCTTTTTCCACTGAGGGCTGCCACCTCCTTCCCATACTTCATTGCCTACTGCAGTAGTCTGGGAACTGACCTTGTCTCAAGAGGCCTGCATGATTCTCCACCCAGGGACCAACCCTGGCTGCTCTGGGGGCTCAGCCTGACAGATATGGTCACTTCCCAGAGGGCTGGTGAGTGCAGGGTGTGGGGGAGCGGGTCTCTTGAGGGCCTAGTATAGGTACTGGGCTGTGAGTGGGCAGCATGCTGTGTTTTGGGGCAGTGAGGAGTGGGGGTTCTGTGTGGGAGACAGGGCAGTTGCGCTGGGGCTGTGGGCAGGAGAGTACTGAGCAGGGGTGGTGGTGTGTAGGGTGCTGTGCATTTGTGGCAGGGTTCTGGGCATAGCAAGTCCAAGGGTGGGTGCTCTGTCCATAGGGAATCGTGGGGGGGTAGTCCGGTGTAAGGCAGAGGGATGTGTGGCAAAGCATGGGGCAGGCTGGCAGCCTAAGGCCAGATGGGACAGTGTGTGTCTGGCACTGCTGATCTGTAAATAGAGCCCTCACACTGGGCTGGGTGGAGCTTGGCTGCCCTGCCAAGCTGCCATGCTATGCACCTAGGTAGCCCCTCACTCTGGGGATCAAGCCCCCTGCTCCATTGCCCCCACCAAGGCCCATGTTTGGCGCTGGGCCCATAAAAGCTGAATCCAGTCCTGATTGCTGTCGTTTCTAGGAGCCCCTCATCTTTGATTAGGTCTCCAGGCTTGCAGTGGCCGGATTCCAATCAGCTTTAAACAGCCTGCCTGGCTCCCATCAGGTACACCTCCTTCACATGGGCTGACTGGGGGAACAGCAACACTCCAGACAGCTCCAAGTGGGAGCTGGACTTCAGACCTGGTCAGAACCAGGTCCAGCGGCTGAAGATTAGCCCGTAAGTCAACGCCCCCCCCCCCTCCCCGGCACACACACACACAAACCCCAGCAGCTACAACGGGGGGTAAGAAGAAGCCACAGGCCACATACCGGATACTTCCTCTCCCGCAGACAGCCAGGTAGAGCAACTACAACTTTGGCCACCGAGGGGCGCTCACAAGAAGGGCGGAGCCCATTACAAAAAGTTACTTTCCATAATAGTTAAACCATCTAGTAGGCCGTTCGACTCAACTTGTTGTATCAGGCCTTCATTCAGACACTGGTCCGCTTCATATGCCCACAGGATCCCTTTTGCTTCAAAGGAGGCATCAGAATTAGTGGGATAGCTTATGGGGAGCAGGACTCATCAGAAAAGTGCTCCAGAGCAGAAAGGGAGCCACCAGGAAAATTCTGGGCCAGTGCTTTGGTGGGGCATCCTTGCTGTACAGGAAGAGGAGAGCCCTTCCTTTTGCACACACTTCAATGCCGTTTGCCTCGCTTGTGTTCTGGGCTCTCAGCCCTTCATCCTTTTGAAAGAAGTAAACTAGATTTCACGTGCCTGGGGAGGTGGTGATGGGTGAGTGTGTGTTTAGACCCTGGAAGTAGACGAGACCCAAATAACCATCCCATCCGAACAGACATTCCCTGCTCTGTTGTGAGCGGGGGAGGGAATAAGGAACCCTAGGGGATTTGAGTTTATTTGCAACTAACCTTGGCCTAACAAGGATTGGGACCACGAGGTAACGAGTGCAAATGGCTTTAACTGCCTTAACCTCCTCTGGAAGGAGGAGAAAAGGGAGGCTCACTCTCACTATCCACAATCACACTTAGGGTACGTCTAAGAGGCAGAGGCATGTAGATTAGACTACCCAGCATAGGAAAATGAAGCGGTGATTTAAATAGCAGCGATGCCTCCTGGGATGAGGCATACCTGGGAGGTCGACAAATGCCTTTGATGTCGACCCCCATGCATCCAGACTACCGCGCTGAGCCGACAAACAGCTGATCGGCTCAGCGCGGCAGCCATGTAAATTTAAATGAAGTGGCGATTATTTAAATCGCCGCTTCATTTTCCTATGCCTGGTAACCTCATCTACATGCCTCTGTCGCTAGAGGCATGTAGTCTAGACGTACCCTTACAGGCCGACAAAATACAGGCTGAGCACCAGCACCAGGAGTTCATGCTGTCCGTACCTTCCCGTGATGACCCCGGAACCAGTTTGCTGGCCAGGCAATCCGAGCAGAGGGCAATCCTGGGAGGTCCTGCTTGGTGATCCCCTTTCGGGTTCTCTCTCTCTTCGTTGGATCGACGATGTCACAGGCCATGTGCAGCTTCTGGGTCCATAGGCCTTCCTCAACGTCCTCTCTGTCAGCGCCTGGTCTATTCCACTCTTTCACAAGCTCACGTTGTTTTTCTTTCAGCATATCCATATCTTGTACCAACTGACTTTCTGTGACCTGCCACTGATGGGCAGCTTGCCACAAAAGCCATGCAGCAGCTCTCCCTGTGCACTGCAGGGGGCCAAGTGCTCTCTAGGCAGAAGGCCGTGTGCACTCAAATTCGGGTGAGTAAAAGTTCATCATCCACTGCGTGTTCAAATAGTTTCCCACACACATCATGCATTCATTCAGGGAGGGGGAACCATAAGGGGAATTTACAGACCCTAAGCAGATAACAATTCAGCTTTTCATCAATTAGAACTTGCAAACAGATAACAATGTCCTTTGTCCTAAACATGCCCCATCACGCTGTTTGCCCCGGTGCCTTTGGCTCTTCTTCTGATACTGCTCAATGTGCTGTATGTCAATTAGCTACCTAGCTGCAACCCTCTAGCTCAAAGGTGGCTGCACTTCATTGATATTACGTGTACACATAATTCATGAAGCCCCCTGGTATCTTTTTGAGAGAAAGACACCTTAAAACTGCAAAATATGAAGATCCTCTTGCCCTTTTAAACTCGGTAGTATGTCTCTCTTGAATATATCATTCACATTAGCCTGGCTATTTATAACGAATTATGATTTATAAACAAAAGGAGATAAAGCTTTTCTGGTAAGTCAGTACACGTGATTTTTTTTTAACACCCATAAAGTGGCAGTAATGCATACAAAGCTTCCAAAGGCCAAAGTCACTCTCTCTGTGTTTTCAAGTTTCAGTCAACAGTGGAGTCTAGGGGTAATGCACGCAGGAACAAATTAGAAAAAATGAACTAACTAATCTAAGATTTAAACTTGTATTGGGCAGCACTCTAGGAAGCTACGAATTTCAGTTGCCATTTTGCATACTGAAAGTTTCAAATCTTCTTTCACAGTTATAATTTTAAAAAATGGGGCAAAATTCATAGCAAAATTCATCAGTACACTGGCTTCCATGGATGGAAAAATGTGGATTGCTCATTCACATGGGAAACAGAGTTACTAAGTGAAGCATATGTAGTAGTTCAGGACAGTGATACAGTAAATTCTGGATTTTTTATTGTGGTATTTTGACAGGTATCCTGCATTGTCCATGCTTTAGACACTTTCTCCTACACTTCCATTTACTTTCTCATATTACAAGAAAAAGATAACATTGAATGTACTTGATAGTCACCTCATCGAGAGTGTGACTTTTTAACACACAAAAAAATTACTAACCTGTGGAACTCGTTGGCTCAAGGACATAATTGAGGCCAAGATCTTAGTAGGATTCAAACAGACATTTATATGAATAACAATAAATTAGCTAGGAAATTAGCTAAGACAATGTTCAGCTATATAATCTAGAGCTGTGCAGCAATTGGAATTTCCATTTTATGGGAAATTCATAGAATCATAGAATCACAGAATAATAGGTCTGGAAGGGACCTCGAGAGGTCATCAAGTCCAGTCCCCTGCCCTCATGGCAAGACCAAGCATTGTCTAGATCATCCCTGATAGACATTTATCTAACCTACTCTTAAATATCTCCAGAGATGGGGATTGCACAACCTCCCTGGGCAATTTATTCCAGTGTTTGACCACCCTGACAGTTAGGAACTTTTTCCTAATGTCCAACCTAAACCTCCTTTGCTGCAGTTTAAGCCCATTGCTTTTTGTCCTATCCCCAGAGGCCAAGATGAACAAGTTTTCTCCCTCCTCCTTATGACACCCTTTTAGATATCTGAAAACGGCTATCATGTCCCCCCTCAGTCTTCTCTTTTCTAAACTAAACAAACCCAATTCTTTTAGCCTTCCTTCATAGGTCATGTTCTCTAGACCTTTAATCATTCTTGTTGCTCTTCTCTGGACCCTCTCCAATTTCTCCACATCTTTCTTGAAATGCGGTGCCCAGAACTGGACACAATACTCCAACTGAGGCCTAACCAGCACAGACTAGAGTGGAAGAATGACTTATTGTGTCTTGCTCACAACATACCTGTAAATGCATCTCAGAATCATGTTTGCTTTTTTTACAACAGCATCACACAGTTGACTCATATTTATTTTGTGGTCCACTATAACCCCTAGATCCCTTTCTGCCGTACTCCTTCCTAGACAGTCGCTTCCCATTCTGTATGTGTGAAACTGATTGTTCCTTTCTAAGTGGAGCACTTTGCATTTGTCTTTATTAAACTTCATCCTGTTTACCTCAGACCATTTCTCCAATTTGTCCAGATCATTTTGAATTATGACCGTATCCTCCAGAGCAGTCGCAACCCCTCCCAGCTTGGTATCATTTGCAAACTTAATAAGCCTACTTTCTATGTCAATATCTAAATGGTTGATGAAGATATTGAAGGGAGCCGGACCCAAAACAGACCCCTGCGGAACCCCACTTGTTATATCTTTCCAGCAGGATTGTGAACCATTAATAACTACTCTCTGTGTACGGTTATCCAGTCAGTTATGCACCCAACTTATAGTAGCCCCATCTAAGTTGTATTTGCCTAGTTTATTGATAAGAATATCATGTGAGACCATATCAAATGCCTTACTAAAGTCTAGGTATACCACATCCACCATTTCACCCTTATCCATAAGATTCGTTATCCTCTTAAAGAAAGCTATCAGATTGGTTTGACATGATTTGTTCTTTACAAATCCATGCTGGCTGTTCCCTATCACCTTACCAACTTTCAAGTGTTTCCAGATGATTTCCTTAATTACTTGCTCCATTATCTTCCCTGGCACAGAAGTTAAACTAACTGATCTGTAGTTTCTTGGGTTGTTCTTATTTCCCTTTTTATAGATGGGCACTATATTTGCCCTTTTCCAGTCTTCTGGAATCTCTCCTGTCTCCTATGATTTTCCAAAGATGATAGCTAGAGGCTCAGATACCTCCTCTATCAGCTCCTTGAGTATTCTAGGATGCATTTCATCAGGCCCTGGTGACTTGCAGGCATCTAACTTTTCTAAGTGATTTTTAACTTGTTCTTTTTTTATTTTATCTTCTAAACCTACCCCCTTCCCACTAGCATTCACTGTTAGGCATTCCTTGATCAGACTTCTCAGTGAAGACTGAAACAAAGTCGTCATTAAGCATCTCTGCCATTTCCAAGTTTCCTGTTATTGTTTCTCCCTCCTCACTGACCAGTGGGCCTACCCTGTCCTTTGTCTTCCTCTTGCTTCTAATGTATTTATAAAAAGTCTTCTTGTTTCCCTTTATTCCTGTAGCTAGTTTGAGGTCATTTTGTGCCTTTGCCTTTCTAATCTTGCCCCTGCATTCCTGTGTTGTTTGCCTTTATTCATCCTTTGTAATTTGTCCTACTTTCCATTTTTCATACGACTCTTTATTTTTTAGATCATTCAAGATCTCGTGGTTAAGCCAAGGTGGTCTTTTGCCATATTTTCTATCTTTCCGAAGCAGCGGAATAGCTTGCTTTTGGGCTCTTAACAACATCCCTTTAAAAAACTTCCAACTTTCCTCAGTTGTTTTTCCCCCTCAGTCTTGATTCCCATGGGACCTTACCTATCAGTTCTCTGAGCTTACCAAAATCCACCTTCCTGAAATCCATTGTCTCTATTTTGCAGTTCTCCCTTCTACCCTTCCTTAGAATTGTGAACTCTATGATTTCATGATCACTTTCACCCAAGCTGCCTTCCACTTTCAAATTCTCAACCAGTTCCTCCTTATTTGTTAAAATCAAATCTAGAACAGCTTCCCCCGGTAGCTTTTTCAACCTTCTGAAATAAAAAGTTGTCACCAATGCAGTCCAAGAGTGGGTGAGGAGGAAACTTCATGTATCTGTCGGTTATTGTACAATCTGCTCTTTCTTTCATCTTCTTTGAAACATCAGTTCCTGGCAATTCTGAGAAAGAGCTGATATAAAGTTACATATTGTAGTTAAATAGTTTTGATTAACCAATTACCTCAACTAGTTTCTCACTGCTCTATGATCCCTATTCTTTAGAGACTGTATAGACTAAAGAATTATTTTAAATGTCTGAGCTTTATTTAGTCAAAATAGCATTTCAGAGAGTAGTAAGAAGTATCAGGAAACCAGATAAAGATGGCTAGAGGAGTTTAAAATGTCAAAATAAACCAGCGCGGAATGTTGCACTTTATTTGTAATAAAAGTGGATTTAATTAATTCAAGGTCTTATCACAAGTCTTTTTAGAAAGATAAACATTTAGATGTAAAAATTAGATGTTTTGACAAGTTACTTAATTACCAAAGAATGTCATAGAATCATAGAACTGGAAGAGACCTCAGAAGGTCATCAAGTCCAGCCCCCTGCTCTAGGCAAGACCAAATTCATTTCCAAATTCCAAATGTCAATTCATTTCCAAATTACTTTGCTTACCCATTGCCCAGGTTTGGCACTTGCAAATTCACAAACCTATCCCCAAATTACAATATGCAGGAAACAATGGTGAAACAATTGTCTGCCCTCTGGGAAGTCAGAAGGTCTGGAGAGTCTTATGCCACTTTAATCAAAGATTTACTTAATGATAATCATCTTTAGTCTACAAAACATTTCAAAGCTTCTTCCTCTCTTTGACTAACATGCTGTACTTCTCTTGCCCACAAAAGCTGTATTGTTGACAAACATGTAGCATAGACTCCTGGAGGGGTTTTATTGCTGATTCTGTCCTCCAGGAAGAGGTCCACAATTCCCAGTCAGTCCTTCTAATCAGCATTTTGAAAGCCGCTGCCCTGGTGACCAGCTATCTGCCCCACCCCCTTGCAAGCCTGGCAAAATGTAAATCCCTTTTCCTGCTACCATAGCACCTGGAACCCACATCCACCCTAGGTGTTCTAGTTCAGCATGCAGTGGTCTCATGGCATCTTCCCAAGTGCCCCTGCCTGGCCATTGCACCGAACGCTCCCCCACTTGGACTGCTGCAGAGCTGTTGGATCAGATCAGGGTATGTGGAGGCAGAGAAAAGGGGAAAAGGAGATTTGTGTGCAGCCGTCTTTGGTTTGTCAGTAGCAGAGCAAGAGTTAGGCTTAAGTCTGTAGCCTAACAGTGCGAGAACTGTAAAAAGCGCTGCCGTTGCCTCTTGCCTCCATATGGAGATAAGGATGGAACGTTGACTCCAGCAAGGACCTTGAGATAAGGTAGCATTTGGGAGGAACTACAAGTTGACTGTTAGCCGTTGACATAAAGGGAAAGTATATATACTGCTTTATAACTGCTTGTATTCGAAGATCTGCCCAGGGAAGCGGGCGGGGTGGGGGAGGGGGGAGTTCCCCCCCGTCTGGTCACAGCTTCCCTTGCAATTGCACAAAATAATACTGCCTCTGGCTACAAACGCAGAGTGAAGGCTTGTTTTCTTCCACAGGTATGATGAGAGGAATCGGTTCCGGCCCCGCTGCAAGTGACCCATAGGACCTGGGACACATACTGGCACATTTCTCAAGCCTTGTGTGAAAAGGGGTATGAGCGGGAAACACTGCAGAGCAGAGTGAAGATTAAAACCTATCATAAGGCTCGTAAGGTGAATTGAGGCTCTGGTGTTTCACCAAAGACCTGCCATTTCTATAAGGAGCTTGGAGGAGACCCCCGTCTACTGCTGAGAGCCCGTGGATACTGGGGGTGCACAGAACCGATGCATGGAAGAGGATGAAATTGTAGGTGGGGTTGAGGTAGATGAAGACCCAGGGCTCTCTTCATTGTTGCCAAATGTGTCTGGCAACCAGGAACTGTTCTGCACTGCTGACGAACATAGTCTGAGCAACTGCTTGCCAGGGGCCCAGAGGCAGGGGATGAAACACAGGGTGAGTGGATGAGGCTTGTGGAGCGCCAGGCCAAGGGCATGGGGAAGTGGGAGGCTGGCTGGGTTTCTGTGAGCTGCACATATCCCTGTGTAGCTAATCGATGTGGCCGAGGAACATGTTGATTCTCGCCATGATCACAATGGAATCCCGCAGAGAGCGGCTATCGAAACTCTTGGAGAGCTGTTTGTAAATTGTCTGCTTCAGATTTCATGGTAGTGTTACTATGTCCCCTCCCCCACTGTAGGACACGAACCCATACCATTCACCAATCACTTGCACAGGAACCCAAGGAGGATATAAGTGGGCTGCATACGGAGCAGGGCAAAAGCCACAAACCTGGCAAAGTCAGGCCCTTGTTTCCTTGTGTACTCAGAGCAGGGAGATAGATGTCTGCCATGGTGCTACCCACCTGTGGAGCCTTAATTAGGACTATGTTCCTGTGATGGACCGGGCCAGGTCTGGGCACCGCTGAGGGCATCCGCTCAGGGCGAATTGCTCAAAACCAGGGCTGCTCACAGCCCCTGACTGGAGACCTTTCCCAAATAGGCCACAAATCAGTCACAGCGAGCGCTTCAGCTGCCAGTCTGGCCAGCAGGAAGCCTCATGAGCAGAACCCCTCAGACATCCCAGCTCTCCCTGTGCCACAATCAGCCCCGGGCCTAACACACGGGTGAGGGGTTATAAGACCCAATCTCACCTACTCCGAATGGATTCTCCCGCTCCCAAAGAACAGATTCCCAGTCAGTTTACACTTTGAATCTTACCCACAGGAGCATGCTGAGCCAATCCTTTAGAATCTAAAATCTAAAGGTTTATTAATAAAAGAAAGAAAAGGTTGAGAGTAAGGATGTTAAGGAGAATACGTTACATGCACCAGTCACTAAGTGCTCGATGCAGGCTCTCAGCAGAGATGATATAAACTGATATCTTAAAAGTCTCTGGTGTCCATCCTATGTCAAGATGGATAATGAGTAATGTGTCATATCTCTTGGCACTGGTAGAACTTTATACATGGTGTCCCTCGCAAGGCTGTATCTGGGATCAGTAGCAGAATTGAAGACAAGATGGAGTCCACCTCATGGCACTTTATATCCATTCCTGGTACCATTCAAGCTGGAGTGGATCACATGGCCAAGTGACCTGTCTCTGTGTCCCATGTCAGCAGCCATAACATTGGTTGCTTTGCAGGTTTCCAGATGCATTCCTCAGGTGTGTATTGGGCACCTTGAGAGCCATTGTTCCTGGAGCCTCGCTAATTAGCATAGTCATTGACTGAACAATTGCTTCTTACAACAGGCAGTCCAGAGCCCATTGCTCTATCTCAGACAGAAAGCATTCACAGTATAAGCACAGACTCCATATTCATAACCCCACATACAGATATTACACAAGTACATGAATAGCATACATAGAATCAGTAAAACATAAGTTTTCATTTGACACCTCACATGGCAGTGATCTGGCTGTGCCCCTTAAATTCCAATAACATGACAGTTACTGCAAAGGGAATTGTCTAGACCTGCCTGCAGTTTATCAGTACGGTGCTTGGGAGATGCGTTCCTTTCAAGGGGCAGTGGGAGAGAGAGTGAAAGTGGTGGGAAAGGGGTTTATACAGGCTGAACCTCTCTAGCCCAGCACCCTCGGGACCTGACCGGTTCCGAACCAGAGAATTTTCCAGACTGTGAGAGGTCAATATTGTCTAGCAGAATTATCAATAGTTCTACTGCTTACTAGGCTGTTAGAGAGAACAGTTAGTGGTAAATTAGAGCTAAATAACAGCACAGAACTCAGAGTGGAGACTGTTGGCTATAAACCAACTTTATGGGACTGCTGGGTTTATGGGAAACTTGGCCACGCTCAGGAGAAGTGGACATCTGGATAATGAAATCAATCTGGACGACGGATGTTTTCAGACCAGAGCGTTCTAGATTAGAGAGGTTCAGCCTGCACAAGTGAAATGTTACAATGCAGGACTCGATGGGAACAGATTCCTTTTGTGCTTTGTGCCTAATTTCACAGAGCTTGGCGATGCACGGTGCTTCGGAGCACTTCCTACAGATACGGCGACACCCTCGCAGAAACAGGGAGGATTTGGTTTGCGAGGTGCTAAATCAGTCCGGGAGTAAGAGCAGCTGCTGGGAACAACGCTTGGAAAGGGAACCCAGGGCCCACAAGGACAAGTAGGCTTTTGCTAGACAGGCCTCAGGACGCGTAATCCGGGTCATGAGGAACAGACTGAGATCTTACAGCGGTTGGTGAAGCAACACCATGAGCTGACACGGGTCACCCCTCCCACAGCACCTTCAAAATTCTGTGTGCACCAACCCCTCCCCCCAAGCCATCACATTCCTTTTCCTTCTCTGGGAGTCCACATTTTCCACCCCCCTGTCCCAACTGTGATAACACACAACAGTGAGTTGTGACCCTTTGACAGCACCTCCTTTACCAAGTGAGTGGCAGAGGTGTCATTGCCTCTGCTAGCTAATGGATAAAGACACACTTTCAGAATGTTTCAATGCTTCCTTTTAGTGCAGGGGAGGGGAGGCTAAGACCTGAGGGCTGGATGAGGCCCCCAGCTTGCCTGGATCTGGCCCTCGAGGCTTGGGACTTCCCTCGAGCATTGGGGAGTGCATGCTCGTGCTCCAGACCCTCCTCTGCTATCTTCCTGTGGGGCTGGAGCACAAAAAATCTACTAGCCTCAGCCCCCCTAGGCTCTAGGGCGTGAGGGGAATGTGGGGAGTGTCTTAGTATCTTTCTCTGTCTTGGTCTGGAGGGGTTCTGATTTTTTTCTCTTTACTACTCACTTGTGTGAGGCTCTCAACTGATTTTTCTGTGGGTTAGTAGCCCCTAATCCAAAAAGGGTTCCCCACCCTTGATTTAGTGCAGACCAGTCAAGTTCCTGATTACATGTTGCTTAGAAGGGGGACATGTAAGCAACATTTACGGAGATTGTTTCCATGACCCTCATTTTTGGAGTGCACCCCCAAAACCTCCTGATGTTGACAGCATCCCTTTGCGCTCCTCTGGTAGTTTTAGTGTCTGGCTGCTCAAATTCTGCAGCCACGTATTATGCCTCAGTGCTCCAACCCTAAGCAAATAATTCCGCTTATTTTCACACAGATTATGCAAAACAAAACACACCACGATAACCATGTGAATATCGCCCTCAGTGAAATCCAACCAGCCACAGAGACACCTCCATCTTGCCTTCAATCTCCCAAAGGTTCATTTACCACCATGCAGCACTTTCTTAGTCTGTTGTTAAAACATTCCTTTCCGCTGTCCAGGTACAGCAGGTTTAGTTTCCTGAGCCAGGGCTACAAGGGGTAGGCTATGTCTGATCACAACTGGCCTGGAAAGAAGGTCCCCACTTGCAGCTTTCTGTATAGGCCAATGTTCCTGAAGATGTGTCCATCATGCACCTTTCCAGATCATCACACATTGATGACTGTGAAAAGCCCACATAGAATCTTATGATTGGAAGAGACCTCAGGAGACCATCAAGTCCAACCCCCTGCCCAAAGCAGGACAAGTCCCAACTAAATCATCCAGCAAGGGCTTAAAAACCTCTACGGATGGAGATTCCACCCCCTCCCTAGGGAACCCATCCCAGTGCCTCACCACCCTTCTAAGGAGATAGTTTTTCCTAATATCCAACCTAGACCTCTCCCACTGCAACTTGAGACTATTGCTCCGTGGTCTGTCATCTGTCGCTACTGAGAGATTGATCATTTCATATTCATAATCTGAAATACATACACAGTCCGAAGTGCTTCCAATTCTCTCCAATACACCTCCTTTCCAGGGTAAGGAAACCTGGGATTTGTTATCTCTCATACACAAATTCTATCAAAGCTCTAACCCATTACCATAACCTTTAATTGGACATGTCCAATCCTATTTGCTCTTAACGACATACAAAATAGACACAGCTGCACCAGGGCAAGCCCCAAACTCAGATCAAAAGGGAAGAGTGTTGGCTGATGGGACAGCCTCCCATCGCTGTCAATATTTCCTAGCTACAGAAACTATTTGCATAAACCAAATATCACAGCACGAGGATAGAAAGTGTTCAGATGTGCACTTGACAATGGATGATCAGATCCACCAGGAAGTCACCCACGCGATGATCAAAATTCTGACAGCCAAAATAGTGTGTTCATAGCTACCTGGAGTGTACAAACGCTAAATAATGCAGGAAAATTAACACGGATAATCAAAGCAATGGACAGATATAAAATTGACACCCTAGGACTCTGTGAAGTTAGATGGAAAGAGCGAGGTATGATAACTTCTGGGGGAAAACAATGTTCTGTTCAGGTGGAACCAAACATGACGGAGGTGTGGGGATTTTTTAATGCCCAGATTAGAAATGGAAGAAGAGAGAAACAGTCATCAGCCAACATATAACTGGAATTCTTCTACAAGACTTCTTGAATGTTGGCCAAAAACAATCTTACCATCTACAATTCTTTCTTCCAAAATAAAAAAATACACATAAAAAGACATGGATTTCACCAGATGGTTATACTCAAAACATGATTGACTCTATCTCTGTTAATTGGAAGTAGAAAACATCAGTATTAGACACAAGAATATTCAGAGGAGCAGATTTAGGGAGTGACCACTGCTTGCTGAAAGCAAACATCTCATTGAAGTGTTAAGTGCTCAGAAAGAAAACAGACCCATATATTTCAATAAAAGAATATCAGATAGAGGATGGGCACAGGTTTGAGACTCTTACAGAGCATGAAAAAACAAAGTAGAAAACTGTTGGGCTCTTTTGAAACAGTTATGCTAGAAACATTCTTCCCCTGGTGTGTGCCCCAGCCTATACAGCCTAGCTGGTAGAGGGCTTATCCCTTCACTGGTCTCTGGTCTCTCTCATGGGAACAGAGAACAGTGATATCTGAAGTCTAGAAATGCAAATAATTTTATCTTTACTGGGGCTAGCTTCCAACAAGCATGAATCCGGTTTCCTTTTCTTTTCCCATTGTTTTTTTCCCACCCCCTTCCTGTTTGTGCCTAATATATATAGCAATATTGTCAGGTATATCTTTACTGATCATTTCACTGAAATGTAACTAACCAGTCCTAAAATACTGGAACATGATTATCTAACCAATTATATGCCACCACCTTCATTTGGTTTACACACAGCAAAATTAATTTTAAAAAATTAATAAAACAACGAGTGGTCCTTTAGCACCAGAGCTCTGGTCTGCACTAGGGAGTTATTTCAAAATAATACACTGAGCATCCACACTACCAAGCCTGTTATTTTGAAATAACAATCTGGTTATTTTGAAATCTGTACTCCTGCTTCCTCGGGGAATAACGCTTATTCAGACTAATTTCGAGGCTCCCCTGTAGTGGGGACATGCTATTTTGATTTTGTTATTTTGGGAGTTATTATTTTGAATTTAGTTATTTTGAAATAATTTCCTAGTATAGACATGCCCTTAGAGGCTTACAAATATATATATGTACAAAATTAATTAGACAAGAGAAAGAAACAATCAAAGAGTCAGACAGAGTCATACAGATAAGCAATAAAGCAATGAGGAATATAAGGACAAAGTAATAAAGAAATGTGGATTTCACAGCCCCAACTATTACTAAGTGGGTCCTTGCCAGACAGAAAGCTAGGAGCCTAAGTTTCCTTTGAACTTCTAGGCTCTTCCCTTTCTCTAGAGGCGGTCGATTGGATGGCCTTTCGAACAGCCCCAAATTGCCTTATTTCAGTGTTTGGAATGTGTGAAGCGTTTCCCAGCTTATGGCTGCTCAACCAAAAGACTTAGCTTAAAGACAAGGCCTAGGAGCATCACACACAGACTGCGATTTTGATTCTTTGTTTTCATACCCCTGTAAGAATACATCTAAATTATTAAAGTAAAGGCCATAAGAGGAAGGCCGGAATTGCTAGATCCGAACACTAGTGATTGTAGCTTTCCCAGAGACAAACATGACCTGCCCTTGGAAGAGGCATGGCCATTTAGGCTACAGCAGAAGGAGTTTGGTGGTGATTCTTGGTCCACAAGATTATCATCAAACACTCTCCACATTCAGCCTAATGTTTCTCTTTCTTAACATAAATCCTGAGATTTCAAGTAAATGTATCCCCTCCCCCACCGCTGCCAACAGTCGTCTCTTCCCTACACTATTTCACTCAGTCAGTCTCTTTCTTGTAATCAAGCGACCATAAAACAATATAGTCTGTATGTAACCTGGAGGTTAGCTAAAAGTGTTCTGCCACATTACACTGTAATCTCCTGCCCGATCCCTAGATATCATATCGTGTGCGTGTCTCAAAGCACAGAGGTCAGAGACATGCTGCAGCTGGCATTGCTCACTGCTCTTCCCTGAACAGCTCTTCCTTGAACTCATCTGTTTCAGATGAGTTTTGACTCAGCTATTCTTTCACTTTTTCTAATCTCACTAACTCCCTTTCTTTTTCTGTTCCTCTCAACTCTGCTCTCCACCTTCTCCACCTTAGTGTTCACATTTCCTCCCAGTTTATCACTGCCTGTGAATTCCATTCGCATGCCTCTCTCCAAAGTTGTTAATATAGAGTCTGTGCGAGAACACACTTAACCCTGATTCCAACTTGCAGTCCACTCCAAAAGTGTTTAGGAGCACTCCTCTCCAAAGTTGCTGTAATGAAAATTTCAGGTTGGATGATGTGAGTGAGTTTATCCAATGTTATGCTTTTATGCCGCTAGTCAAACACTTTAAAAAATGGGTGAATCTGGGTTTTGCGGGAGCATCGGAAGTCGCAGAAAGCAAGAACCAAAATGGAGGTGAGTTTTGTGCATATAGACTCATAGACTTTAAGGTCAGAAGGGACCATTATGATCATCTAGTCTGACCCCCTGCACAGTGCAGGCCACAGAATCTCGCCCACCCCTCTTAGAATAATCCTCTCACCTATGTCTCAGATATTGAAGCCTTCCAATACTTTGAAGGCCCCAACATGCAGAGAGTCCTTCAGCTGTGATCTGTGCCCAATGCTACAGAGGAAGGCGAAAAACCTCCAGGGCCTCTGCCAATCTACCCTGGAGGAAAATTCCTTCCTGACCCCAAATATGGCGATCAGCTAAACCCTGAGCATGTGGGCAAGACTCACCAGCCAGACACCCAGAAAGTTCCCTATAGCAACTCCTATCATCCCTCCATTGACCTATTTCCAACTGGAAATGAATGGTCAATTAGTTACCAAGATCATGTTATTTCATCCAACCATCCCCTTATAGAATCAGAACTGGAAGAGACCTCAGAAGGTCGTCAAGTCCAGCCCTCCGCTCTAGGCAGGACCAATCCCATCTAAATCAACCCGGCCAGGGCTTTGTCAAGCCGAGACTTAAACACCTCTAGGGATGGAGACTCCACTACTTCCCTAGGTAACCCATTCCAATGCTTCACTACCCTCCTAGTAAAATAGTTTTTCCTAATATCCAATCTGGACCTCTCCCACCACAACTTGAGACCATTGCTCCTTGTTCTGCCATCTGTCACTACTGAGAACAGCCTCTCTCCATCCTCTTTGGAACCTCCCTTCAGGAAGTTGAAGGCTGCTATCAAGTCCCCCCTCACTCTTCGCTTCTGCAGACTAAACAGACCCAAGTCCCTCAGCCTCTCCTCGTAGGTCATATGCTCCAGACCCCTAATCATTTTGGTTGCCCTCCGCTGGACCCTCTCCAATGCGTCCGCATCCTTTTTGTAGTGGGGGGCCCAGAACTGGACACAGTACTCCAGATGTGGCCTCACCAAAGCCGAATAAAGGGGGATAATGACATCTCTGGATCTGCTGGCAATGCTCCTCTTAATGCATCCTAATATGCCATTAGCCTTCTTGGCTACAAGGGCACACTGTTGACTCATATCTAGCTTCTCATCCACTGTAACCCCCAGGTCCTTTTCTGCAGAACTACTACTTAACTGGTTGGTCCCCAGCCTGTAACTATGCTTGGGATTCTTCCGTCCCAAGTGCAGGACTCTACACTTGTCTTTGTTGAATCTCATGAGATTTCTAGTGGCCCAATCCTCCAATTTGTCTAAGTCACTCTGGACCCTATCTCTGCCCTTAAGCGTATCTACCTCTCCCCCTAGCTTAGTGTCATCTGCAAACTTGCTGAGGGTGCAATCTATCCCCTCATCCAGGTCATTAATAAAGATATTGAACAAAACCGGTCCTAGAACAGAACCTTGGGGCACTCCACTAGAAACCGACCGCCATCCTGACATCGAACCGTTGATCACTACCCGCTGGGCCCGGCCTTCTAGCCATCTGTCTATCCATCTTACCGTCCATTTATCCAATCCGCATTCCCTTAACTTGCTGGCAAGAATATCGTGGGAGACCGTATCAAAAGCCTTGCTAAAGTCAAGGTACACAACATCCACTGACTTTCCCATGTCCACTGAGCCAGTTACCTCATCATAGAAGCCAATCAGATTGGTCAAGCACGACTTGCCCTTTGTGAATCCATGCTGACTATTCCTGATCACTTTCCTCTCATTCAAGTGTCTCAAAATGGATTCCTTTAGGATCCCTTCCATGATTTTTCCAGGAACCGAGGTAAGACTGACCGGCCTATAGTTCCCTGGATCGTCCTTCTTCCCTTTTTTAAAGATGGGCACTACATTTGCCCTTTTCCAATCATCCGGGATTTCGCCCGATCTCCACGACTTTTCAAAGATAATGGCCAAAGGCTCCTCAATGACATTTGCCAACTCCTTCAGTACCCTTGGGTGCATTAAGTCTGGACCCATGGATTTGTGTACGTTTAGTTTTTCTAAATAGTTCCTAACCTGTTCTTTACCCACCAAGGGCTGTCCATCTTCTTCCCATCTTGCGTCGCTTAGCACAGAAGTCCAGGAGCTGACCTTGTCCGTGAATACAGAGGCAAAGAAAGCATTGAGTACTTCAGCTTTCCCTACATCCTCTGTCACTAGGTTACCTCCTTCATCCATTAGGGACTGCACACCCTCTCTGATCACCTTCTTTTTGTTGACATGCCTGTAGAAACCTTTCTTGTTATCCTTCACATCCTTAGCCAGTCGCAACTCCATTTGCGCTTTCGCCTTCCTGATAACCCCCCGGCATTCTCGAACTATACATTTAAGCTCCTCCCTAGTCATTTGTCCAAGTTTCCACTTTCTGTAAGCTTCCTTTTTGTGCTTAAGTACACCAAGGATTTCCCCTGTAAGCCAATCCGGTCTCCTACCATGTTTGCCTCTCTTGCTACGTGTCGGGATGGTTT
Source organism: Pelodiscus sinensis (assembly GCF_049634645.1). Taxonomy (NCBI): domain Eukaryota; kingdom Metazoa; phylum Chordata; order Testudines; family Trionychidae; genus Pelodiscus; species Pelodiscus sinensis. Next base: position 6,564,354 of record NC_134730.1, on the reverse strand, counting down.
CTTTCTGTGCCTTCAATAAGGCTTCTTTAAAATACTGCCAGCTGTCCTGGACTCCTTTCCCCTTCATGTTAACATCCCAGGGGATTCTTTCCATCAGATCTCTGAGGGAGTCAAAATCTGCTTTTTTGAAGTCCAAGGTGTTTATTTTACTACTCTCTTTCCTTCCTTTGGTCAGGATCCTGAAATCTACCAACTCATGATCACTGCTTCCCAGGTTGTCACCCACCTCTACGTCCCCTATTAGTTCCTCCCTGTTTGTGAGGAGAAGGTCAAGCTGCGCACGGCCCCTGGTCGGATCCTTCAGCACTTGTACCAAGAAGTTATCCCCAACATTCTCCAAAAACTTCCTGGATTGCCTGTGTACTGCTGTATTGGTTTCCCAACAGATGTCAGGGTGATTAAAGTCCCCCATGAGAACCAGGGCCTGCGATCTGGAAGCTTCGCTCAGTTGTTCGAAGAAAGCCTCATCTACCTCATCCACCTGGTTCGGTGGCCTGTAGCAGACACCAACCACAACATCACTGCTGTTTGCTCCTTTAAACCTGACCCATAGACTTTCAACAAGTTTTTCTCCCTCTTTATACTGGAGTTCAGAGCAATCATAGTGCTCTCTTACATATAGTGCAACTCCTCCTCCTTTTCTCCCCTGCCTATTCTTCCTGAACAATCTATACCCTTCCATGACAGCGCTCCAGTCATGCGAGTCATCCCACCAAGTCTCTGTTATCCCAATTAAATCATATTTCTTGGCCTGGGCCAGGGCCTCCAGCTCTTCCTGCTTGTTGCCCAGGCTTCTCGCATTAGTGTACAAACACTTCAGGTAACCAGTTGATTGCACTATCTTCTCCATTCGAAACTGGGGTCCTCCTTGCTCGCTCCTTGCATAGAGCTTATGGTGTAGACATATGTTGGAGCTTATGGTGTAGACATTTGTTCACACGTCCTACTTTCCCTTTGTCTGCTAATTTTGTAAGTTGCTATTTCAAAATAGATTATTTTGCCATAATTTCAAAATAAAGTGCTATTCTGAAACGTCCCTTACTTCTCGTAGAATGAGATTTACAGGGACGTCGGAATAGTGAGTCTGAAATAACAGGCTTGCAGTGATGACGTGGGATAGCTATTTCGGGATACTCCAGGATCCCGACATATCATTGCAGCAGGGGCGGATATAGGGCAGGGTGAACGGGGCGACCGCCCCAGGCCCTGCGCTTCAGAAAGCCCCGCGCATGCGCCGTGGCAAAGGGGGGGCCCCGTGGAATTATTCTGCCCGGGGCCCCACAAAACGCTCATCTGCCCCTGCTTTGCAGTGTAGATGTAGCCTTGATGACAGGCAGGATGATGATTGAAGCCAGGAGTGCTAGAGACCAAGAGCGTTTTCATAGCCAGTGAAATGTGCCTGTCTGGCTTCCTCCCCTCTCCCCAGCATACTGTGTTCTGGCTTCCAAACAGCAAACTTTTCCTTTCTTGATTCTTCGCTCAGAGGGACCTCGCAGGGTGAACTCCTAGAGGGCCACAACACTGCCTAGCATTTCCAACCAGGGCCTCCCTTGGGGAATGTCAGTGAGGTAGGAATCAGGATGTATAACAGCTGTGTGACTCCATCCAAGGGTCACACTGTATGACAAGTGCAATGCTGCTCTGGCTAATTTTAGTTTCTCCTTTGGTACATAAGGAACCTCCCTTTTCTGATAAGATCCTGTTGTTGCACTTACACCTGTAGTAGCGTTCAGTGTTTGTTTATTGTTTCATTTATAAGAAACGGTGGCGCTTCCTGCAGATGATGCAAAGGCAGGGCTTTCAATCTGACGTCCATTTGATGCTGTCTGCCTTTGCCACATGCTGCCAAACCCACCTGATGCAAACCAACATTCCCAAAAGATGACTCATCTTCAGAGACACAGGTACTATTTTAACTTGTTGTATTTGTTTGGCTCTTAGTTCCACAAGCAGCCTGCGAGCACTGAAACATAAACTAGGCCCAGGAAATCTTCTACCCTTGCACTAGTTCTAAAATGTATCTAGGCAGCATGGAAGCAAAAATACCTTATGCTAGCACTTCCCCCCTTGCTAACACTGCACAAGTGATCGTGTAATCAGGGGAGAGTTCCCAAGAAAGCCCAGTGTAGAAAAAGCTTCCAAAGCTATTTGAGAAGCCTGTGCTCTTTGTATGAAAACTTGGGTCCATTTTATGTTTTTACTAAATCACCTGAGGCGCCGGATCACACGTCTTTACAAGCTCTCACACAGAGGGAATTAGTGTTGGCTCTCGAGTCCTGCAATCATTGTGGTCACAAGGCTGCATGTTGTTATTATCTTTCATTCAGACTTTCAGTTTCAATATGACACTATTCACAAGCACATAAACTTTTGCCCTGCAGGAAAATAAAGGTGTGGGATAATAGAAGAAAGGAATCCCAACCTTTTTCAGTATCAACAAGGTTTACGGGAATCATGCATGTTGAAAATATTAAGCAAATCACATTCCTGGTCACAGGAGCATAAGAGTCACCACAGTATCACAGGAAGGCTAAGGCACTATTGGAATTGCACTTAGCAAGGGATGGGAAGGGTAATAAGAAAGGTTTCTACAGGCATTTTAACAATAGGAGGGTGGTCAGGGAAGTGTGGGGCCCTTATTGGATGAGGGGGGTAACCTAGTGACATGATGAGGGAAAAGCTGAAGTACTCAATACTTTTTTTTGCCTCCATCTTCACAGACAAGATCAACTCCCAGATTACTGCACTAGGCAACACGGTATGGGAAGGACGTGGGCTGTCCTCGATGGAGAAAGAACAGGTTAAGAGCTATTTTGAAAAGTTGGACATACACAAATCCACGGGGCTACATCTAATACATCAAGGCTACTGAGGGCTGATGTAATTGCAGAGCCATTAGCCATTATTTGTGAAAACTAATGGCAATCAGGGAATGTCCCAGATGATTGGAAAAAGGCGATTGTAGTGTCCATCTTTAAACAAGGGAAGGAGAATCCAGGGAACTACAGACTGGCCTGGCTCATCTCGGTCCCTGGAAAAATCATGGAGAGGATCCTCAAGGAATCCATTTGGAAGTATTTGGAAGAGAGGAAAGTGATCAGGAATAGTCAATATGGATCCACCAAGGTCAAGTCATGCCTGACCAGCCTGGTTGCCTTCTATAACAGGTAACTGGCTCTGTGAACATGGGGAAGTCAGTGGATGTGATATACCTTGATTTTAGTGAAGCTTTTGATACGGTCTCCCACAGTATTCTTGCCAGCAAGTTAAGGAAGTCTGTCTTGGATAAATGGATTGTAAGGTGGTGTCAGGGTGCAAGCCCCCACCGTGCCTCAGTGCCCCCTGACTGTCCTCATCTAGCCCGTCTCAGGGCAAGTTACAGTCTGTATGGGTTGCTCATCATTGGCATTGTTGTCTCAACTGCCCTGCTTACCTAGTCGGCCTCATGATCCGCCTGCAAACCAGGCTTTTTTCTCCAGCCCCTAGCCGGGGGAGTCTTGGCTGGCCCTCTTCCAGCCTTTGCTGCTTGTCTCCCTCCTAGGAGCTCCTACTTCCTCCACTGGCTCTCTCCCTAAGCAAACTGTGCTTCTCTATTTATAGCTGTCAGCTGGGCTCTCACTTGCCCTAATGGCTTCAGCTGGGCTTTCCAAGCCAACCGGGCTTCTCTGTATAGCTGACAGCCGGGCTCTCATTAGCCCAACAGCTTCAGCTGGTCCCTCTGTTCCCAGCCCTGGCTCAGGGCCTGAGTCCTGGTCTCAAAGGGCCAGTGCAGGGCAGGCGCCCTGTCCCAGGTGGATAGAAAGCTGGCTAGATTGTTGGGCTCAGTGAGCTGTGATCAATGGCTCAATGTCTGGTTGGCAGTCAGTATCCCAGACCCTCTGGCCCCTTTTTAAAGACGCTTTCCCTAAACTTCTTCTAATTGTAAACATACCCTTCTTATTACCCTTCACATCTCCTGCTAGCGGCAAATCCAATTATGCTTTGGACTTCCTAATACCTCCCCTGCATGCTTGAGCAATATATTTATACTCCTCCCTAGTTATCTGTCCAAGTTTCCACTTCTTGTGATCTTCCCTTTTGTGGTTAAGCTCACTGAAGATTCCTCTGGTAAGCCAAGCTGGTCATATATGCTATTCTTTCTGCACACTGGGATAGTTTGTTCCTCTGCCCTCAATAAGGCTTCTTTAAAATATGGCCAGCTCTCCTGGGCTCCTTTCCCCCTCATATTAGCTCCCAGGGGATCCTGCCCATCTGTTCCCTGAAACAGTCAAAGTCTGCTTATCCTGCTGCTCTCCTTTCTTCCTTTTGCCAGAATCACTGCTGCCCAGGTTGCCATCTACTTTCCCTACCAATTCTTCTCTGTTCGTGAGCAGGTCAAGACGAGCATCTCTCTCTCTCTCTCTCTCTCTCTCTCACACACACACACACACACACACACACACACACACACACACACACACACACACACACACACACACACACACACACACCAGTTGGTTCCTGCAGCCCTTGCACCAGGAAATTGTTCTCAACACTCTCCAAAAACATCTTGAATTGTCTGTGCACTGCGGTATTGCTCTTCCTGAGCGCCTTCCCCAGTTCTGCTCCTGCTTTGCTGAAAACAGCTTGGCAAGTGATTTAATAGCTGTACCTCTCTTTCCCTATCTGAAAAATGGGACTAATGATACTCTCCTACTTCTCTGGGATCCATTAAGCATCTTAGATCCTTGTGACAGTTCCCCCAGCTGTATTTTATGAAATTGGCTTATGAATATAAATATGCATCAGTCAAAGATGCTTTGGACCTATCCATTTTAATGTCACAAACTGCTGGATCTGTATATCTTATTTGGGTGCATGCGTCGTTCTTGTATGTACAGTTAGATATATGAGGCATGAGATTTGCTATACTTTTAAATGGTGCACGCAGGAGCTTTACGGTGTGTCTAGACTACATGGCTCCGTCAACGGAGCCATGTAAATAGGCAGGACGACAAAGGGAAATGAAGCGGCGATTTAAATAATCACCGCTTCATTTACATCACTAGGCATAAAGGATCTGCCGACAAAGGGTTCTGGGGTTGGCAGATCACTGTCTAGACTGCCGCGCTGTGCGAACAAACAGCTGATCGGCACAGCACTGCGGCCATTTTGATTTAAATGAAGCGGCGATTATTTAAATCTCCGCTTCATTTCCCTTTTTTGAGTAAACTAATCTACATGGCTCCGTCGACGAAGCCATGTAGTTTAGACATACCCATAATGACTGGGTGATTAACGTAATGACTCGAGAACAGCCTTGTTGCTCCTTTAAGATTAAGTAGTGGTTGGTCTAGGAAGACATATGACTGGTAGGGGGTCCCTACCTAATTGGGGGATACTAGTTTGACCAGGTAATTTTCCATGGAAGGTGGGGTTAGAGAACAAAAGATTCCCACCCAGGGAGAATCTATACAAACCATGGGAAGCTATCTGTCCCTTTGTCTTTGGCTGGCCTGGGTAGTAGCCTGGCACACACAGGCCTTGTTTACACTGGCACATTTTGTCATGAAAAACTGTCTTTAGACAACAAAAACATCTGACTGTCCACATTACTGCGTGACAAATGTTGTGACGTGCGTCTGTTTTTCATGACTGAAAATGTCCAGCTCTGTGAGGGACTTTTGTCTTTATGCTTTTCTATAGCACCACTCTTCTTCACACACCTACAGGACAATGCAATCCCTCCACTCAGAGTTGGTTTCTCTAGCTCAAAAGCGACGATCCAATGAGTATATCAGGTCTCCCACAGCCAAATGATATACCAATTCATCGCCCTCGAATTCTGATGAATCCAAATTGGATTCTGAGTAATCCAAATCTGAATCTGAATCTGATGAGTCCTCCGCATCCTCTGCTAGTAGGTTCAGAATTAGGTATGCTGCCATGTGTCATGTCTTCTGCATAGTGCTCATGATAAGGGCCAGAAAGCTGGGATACATATTTGTATGTTGTGATTGCTCAAGTTGACACAAAAGCCAGAAACCCGGAGACATCTGAGAAGAAGAGACAGGACGTTTTTCACATTCTCAACATGCCGAGTGCTAAGTTGTGTGTTCCCACAGTGCTTAGCAGGTGAAGGTGGCGCAAGGAACTATGGGATGCCTACCCACAATGCTTTGCTCTTTGTGTCAACAAGAGAGCTGCAGATGGGGTCATGAGTTGTCAACCTGATTTGGGAAATTTCCAGTTTTGGTGACTTTTGCCTGTTGACAACACTTTCATTGCCAAAACTTGCAAGTGTACACATAGCCTAAGATTCAAAAGAAACAAAAGGGAAACAGAGACCTAAATCGGAGTAAACAGTCATCTTTGACTTGAAGACTGATCTGAAATAAGAACAAGCTTTTCAGATTAAGGAACTGCTTGTAATAAGTTTGTTAGTGAATTAGAACCAGCTACTTGTTTTCTTTTCATTTTAATTCTGTAGCTTACTTTGATCTGTCCGTTTTCACTTGCTATCACTTTGTACCTACTGGCAGTACTCAGCAAAGTCACTTTTGTTTGCTATCAAGCCCAGTGTAAATCATTGTTACCTGGAGGGAACAACCAGTGTGCATAGCTCTCTTTCATTGATAAGAGGGTCAACATTCTCATGAGCTTTCGTTGTGTAAGACTTTTACTCAGAGCAAAATAGATTTATCTGATTCCTTCTGGGTCTTGGTTTCCTGGGTTCTGTGCCTGAAAACTGCATTCTCCCAGAGCTGAAGTGGTTTGGTGTCTGCTTTGCTCTTGGGAGGAGAGGGAGTTACCCCAATTCTGTGCCTTGTCTGGGGGAGACCAGAGAATTTGACCCAGCAGGACAGAGTGATGGGGAGCCCCAGAGAGCAAGCAGGTGAGTGTCCGTGGCTTAATCAGCACACCAGGGAACAGTCCCCCAGGGTCATCTGTGACTGAACCAGTTCACACCTTAGTTGAAAGGCACTAAAGTTATTTACAGATCAAGTGGAATCCCCTCTAACTAAATCCAGTAGTTTTACTTTTCAATTCAGCGTGAGACTGTATAACCATTTCCTTCTCTCAACACTGTCACATCGGCAATGAGCTATTTCTAGTGCCACACCAAGTTATTGCAAAATACATTGGTTTCGCTTTTCCTGGCTTCTCTTTTCTTTTAATGATTTCTTCTAAAGCTCAAGTTTCCAGGCACTTCAGGAGGAGTTGCAGGAAATGTGGACCCCACAGCTACCTCTGAAATGTTCTTTTTTCTGTGGAGTACACCAGCCAGTTTCTCATGCAAATATTTTTATTCTCTTTGTGCTGTATCCACACATCCAGGGCAAGTGACAGCTGTGACCTCTATGGGTTCTGAGTGCATCCCCTCTCAAGCCTCAGGCATCCTGTCATTACACCATCAGGGTGCAAACATGCAATTCTCCATCCATTAGGCACACTCCTTGCCATGGAGACAGAGCTGCCTCTGGGCATGCAATGGCCCCATATGCTTCAGTTTCTGCAGGAGTCTGTGCAGGCTGCCTTCATGGTCCTGCAGGAGCTCAACTCAGAGCTCATCATCAAGACCCTCCACCTGTGTGTGGGAGCAAGGCCCTTGCAACCTCATCCCACAGTGGAGAGATGGTTTTGGAGGCTGGACACCAGTTCTGACTGGTGGGACTGGCTGCTAATGGAGCGGTGGGACAACCAGCAGTGGCTCCATAACTTCCATATGAGGAAGGCCACCTTCATGGAGATGTGTGCCTGGCTCGTCCCTGCCCTCCATTGATGGGACACCCAGATGTGACCCATCGTCACCCTGGAGAAGCCAGTCGCCATCGCCATCTGGAAGCTCACCACCCCAAAGGGTTACCGGTCTGTGAGCAACCAGTTCAGCATGGGAAAATCTACTACTCGGGCCCTTCTCATGGAGGTAAGGCACTCTCGGGCTGCCATCCCTGGAGGCAGGGAGTACTGGAAAGGGGGACCCTTGGGAAAGTTCCCCCAGTGTGACTTCAGGGTCAGGGACATGGAGATGCCACTGTGCATTATGGGGGATGTGGCCTACCCCTTCATGCCATGGCTGATGAAGCCATACACTGGCCACATGGACCCGAACAGGGACAATTTCAATGCCTGCCTGGGCAGTGCCTGCATCCAGGCTGAATGTGCCTTTGGCTGCTTGAAGGCGAGGTTCAGGTGCCTCCTTACCCACCTGGATGTGGGGGAGCAAAACATCCCCCAGGTATTCTCGGCCTGTTGTGTTCTCCACAACACTATGGAGAGCAAGGGGGAAGCCTTCCTTCCGGGGTGGGGCGCAGAGGCCGGCCAGGAGGTACGGGCCTTCCAGCAGCCACACACAGCTGCTATCCAGCAGGCCCATCAGGTGGCGATGCGTATCTGGGAGGCCCTGAGGGAGAGTTTCTTTGAGGGATCCCAGGAATTCTTTCCAGGGCCTTCCCACTAGGAGTCTGTGCATTGCCCCTCTCTGCCTTTCCCAAAACATCCCCTTTCTTCCCCCCTTCCCTGTACACTCAATAAAAACAAGTTTCTGTATTTTTTTCAATAAAAGTAACTGGGGAGGAGGGGGACTGAGAACCTGGATATGTGGGGGGAGGAGAGGCTCAGAGCTGGAGCTGAGGATGGTGCATGATATGGCTAGAAGTGCCACCTTGGATCTGGGGATCTCAGCAACCTCAAGAGTGGGTGGGGGGGTCCAGGAAGAACAGGGGGATAGGCAGGAGGGGGGGCTGGAGCGGGGTCAGGCATGGCAGGGGGAGCAGTGGCTGGAAACAGGGACTGGAGCAGGGACTGGGACTGGTGCCAGTACACCATCATCTTCCAGATGGTAGCACAGAGGTTGCGGCCCAGCTGCACCAGCTCAGTTAACATTTGGGCCCGTCATTGAGCGTCGTCATGGAGCTTCTGGGCCAGTGACTGATGCATGTCCTGGAGGACAGCCACATGCTCCCTCATGAGGTCCTCGTGGACCTCTGACACCTGCAGCTCCCCTGAGATTGGGCAGCTGGCTCCTCTGGTGGTGATCACCCCACAGTCATGGCTGATCTGGCTGGAGAAAACAGAGAGAAAGAGGTGGTCACTCATCCCTGGAGACACTGTCCCTGAGGCCTTGCCCTCATCAGCAAGCTGAGAACAACAGTCCTCAAGCCAGAGGATGGTGATGTCCAGGAAGCAAGGCCATGTGTGACCTGGGCAGCGAGCCCTGCCTCACAGGGGCCTAGAAGTGCCCAGAGGACCACGCTTCCCACCCCCTTTTCTTCCCCAGCCCACAGACAAGCAAGAAAGGGAAGTGTCGGGTCACACTGGGATCCCATGGCCAGGAGAGGCACCTGGAGCAGCCGGGGCTTCCATCAGAGCCACACACACACCTGGGCCTGGCAGCTCTGTCCCCAGGAGTGGGTGGTGCCTCAAGTGTGCAGGCATGCCCGTGTGCCGTGTGCAGCACTCCAGAGTATGTGTGCGTGCCTGAGTGTGCCCTTGTCCACCGCCTTCTTCCAGCAGTGGCTCTGGCCTCCCCAGAGCCTGTGAGCAGGAGTCCACAGGATGCTCCAGGGCTGCCTCCCAGGGCTGCATGGCGCAGACTGGTGTTGCTTGTGCATCCATGTGCACAGAGTGCAGCGCAAGGGCCAGGCCGAGCGACGATCACACCCCAGCTCCTCAGTGCCCACCACCCCCACCCTGTGTGTGTGAAAAACGAATAACACTCAACTGATGATCCCTCCCCAGCCTTAGAGTTTGTCTGGGAGACCTCCAGGCCCTGGGGTACCAGCTCCAGGGTGATGGTCTCTGTGCTGGCCATTTCTTCCTCCTCCTCCAGCTCGTCATCCTCTTTCTCCTCCTCCTCCTGGGCTTGCCCCCCCCCCCCAGGTGGGTGACGACAGGCATCTCTAGCCCCGAGTCCATGACCAGGGGTGGGGAAGGTGCTTCCCCACCTCCCAGGGTATGGTAGAGTTCATTACAATAGGGGCAGAAGTGGCGTTCTGCCCCAGAATGAGAGCTGCGCTCCCTGGCCCTGGCATAGCCCTGCCAGAGCCCCTTAACATTCCTCCTCACTTGCTCCAGAGTGCAGGGTGGTGGCCCCTCATGGCCAGGGTTTCAGCCATCTGGCCATATATGTCTGCATTCCTGCATCTGGAGCAGAGATACTGGAGGGTCCTCACTTCATACTTCCAGGAAGGCCAAGATCTCAACCCCAGACCAGGATGGTGCATGACTTTTCCTGCCCCTGGCAGGCTCCTGGGAGCCCTCTGCATGCTGCCTGGGATGGGCAAAGGGCTTTGGGGAGGCTTGAGTCTGGTCCACGGGTGCACAGTAATATGGCAGTGGCAGGCCACGTGGTGAGGTGCAGCTCCCAGGGCTGGCTTCCTGCCACAAGCCTTGTCCTGGGTTGAACTTAGCTGCATTAGATTGATTTTCTAAACAATCAGTCCACACCAGCAAGGCTGATCCACTGGTTTTAAGGGCTGTTAAAGTCGATTTTGGTACTCCTGCTTGTCGGGAAGAGTAACAATAAATTCGATCTTGCATGGTCGACTGTAGGGTAGTGCAGGCTCAGCGTTGTGAACGTTGACATTCTTGGCCTCTGGGAGCATTTTCAATTCTGCTGGGATGCACAAGCCTGGGAAAGTCTGAATTTCATTTCTTGTTTGGCAAGTATGGCGAGCTCAGCAGCACAGCTGACCATGAATACCATGGCGACAACTGAGCTCCAGCATGCAGAACGCATGAGATCCTGGACCTCGTTGCTGTGTGGGCAGAGAAACCAGTTCAGGCAGAACTATGAAACCGCAGAAGAAATGCTGCGATTAATGCCAAACTCACACAGGCCCGGTGCAAACAGGGTACAGCAGGGACGCCCAGGAGTGCCGTGTGAAAATAAAGGGGCTCAGGCAAGAGGGCCAGACGACTCGGAGGCAGATGGACAGTTTGGGTCAACACCACAAATGTGGCTTCTAGGAGCAGCTGCATGATTCTAGGGGGGCCTCGACCAGTGTCTCCCCCCAGTCTGGGGACTCTTGTGGCAGCCTCAGGCAGCAGGGGAGGAAGGAGAGGAGGAGGAGGATGGTCAGCAGGTGAACGGAGCATCTGCTCTCACTAATAGGCCCAGCCAGGACCTTTCTATAACTTGGGGACAATCTGCTCCCCTCAGGACGTCTCGCTGCGGGGCCCTGCTGAAGCAGGGGGCACGCCTGGCGAGTCCCATTTTAACCCATGCTGTCAGGCACTAGGGTGTGCTCTGCGGTGGCCACTCTGCACGCTCAGAGGGGCTCCCAGGAGAGTTTGTTCTTGTGTCTGGAGACAGAGCGGGACCCTTCCCTGCACATCTCCATAGAGCTCTCAGAACAGAGACTTCTCATCCTTCTCACAGGGTTTCTGGGGAGATTGGCCTTGCTCCTGGAGTTATTCAGGAGGGCAGTCGGGATTTACTGCCAAGGGGTCCTCACAGGTCTCTGGCTTTGTTGATGTGCCGAGTGTGGGTACTCAGGGCACTCCAAGCCAGGACTGCTTTGCTGTCCCTCATCAAGTTAGACAAGCGAGCCGGGCACCCCTGAGAACTGTCTGTGCAGGGTGGGGGTTGGAACCCTTTCAGCACAGCCCTCGGCTAGCCTGAGGCAGCAGCTCCATGCTCTAAGTCCTACCCTGATGCCCTGCAGGCACTGCTTCCGGCCAGCCTTAACCTCGGTTCAGGGTCCACTCAATGTGGACATGCTAGTTCGAATTAGCAAAATGCTAATTCGAACTAGTTTTTAGGTCTAGATGCACTAATTCGAATTAGCTTAGTTCAAATTAATTCTAATTAAGTTACTTTGAATTAGTGCTGTAGTGTAGACATACCCTCAAGTGCCACAGGACCACTGGTTTTTAAAGTTACAGACTGGCGTAACTAGCCCTCTGGGTAATCCCATTGGCTCACATACATGCAATCTGCAAGAGTCAGAGTTGCAGAGATAGTTACTTGCCCAAAGCAAGTTTGTGAGAGAGGGGGATGTAGAATGCAAAGATCCTTGCTGCCCGGGCCGCTCCACACTCCTTCTGCTATTGGCTCCTTTAGCCATCTCTCAGGCTAGGTCAAAATAACCATTTCCTTGTAGGAGCAGGTCCCCATGTTAGCGAGGAGCCTTGCTTTCCTGTCCCCTCTGAAACGCTGGCAAAGCATTCACTCAATTTAGTCAGCTGCAGCTTTACAAGAAAGGGTCATCCAGGCTTTGACCTGCCACCACTGGACTGAGCCCGTAGCTTTCTCTAGCTGCACTGGTACATGCAGCTGTGTGCACAAAGGCATCTTGCTCCCTTCCTGCACTATGCATCATCTGACAGAAAGCGCTGCCAGATTGTCTGTTCTTAACCACCCCTGCTCACGCCTGTGTTGCTAAGACCTGGCTTTCTCCTCATGTTCCTTACAGTGATTTTGAGACCTTCCCAGATTTGTTTGCAGATTAGAAGTGTTGATTAGTGCAGTGAATTTCCAAGTACGGGTCGCGACCCACTACTGGGTTGTGGAAAGCCAGCGAGGGTGCTAAGGCAGCTTCCTGCCTGTCCCAGCACTGCAGGCTCCTAGGTGGAGGCGAGTCGCCAACTCTCACAAGATGAAAAAGCAGAACAACCCAAAATATGAAGCCGATCCCATTTCAAACCAGGCCCAAAACGAGCTCTGTCCATTTGTGTTCGGCAATGCCTGTCGACGAATCGGGAACTAGCCAATGGGTGTATGGAGCTAGAGCTTGGGGCGGGAAGGGGGGCAGCCTGTGGAGCTGGACCTGCTGCTGGCCACTTCCAGTGTGCAGTGTGGTGCACGGTGCCATGACAGGCAGGAGACCTGCCTTACCATCCCCCTGTACCACTGACCGGGAGCTGCTGGAGGTAAGCCTGTGCCAATCTTGAGCCTCCCCAAGCCCAGAAACTACACCGGTACCACAAACACCTCATCTCCAGCCCCGGCGCATAGCTTGCACCCCTAGACAGAGCCTGTAAACCCTGTACCTCATCCTCATACCCCAGCCCAAAGTCCCTGCCCCCATACTGAGCCCCTCTGCCCCACCCACCAGCCTGTACCTGTGGGGAAAATCAAATAACTCCAATTGTGTCTAAGGGGTGACTGTGCAGAAATCAAAACTCTCTAAAAGAAAACTGCTGTAAGGGTTAATTTTTCCAGACCTCTCTCCCTGTATCAGAGTGAAATCAAATTAACTCTAATCAAAGACCCTTACAAAAGCCTATCTCAAATTCATGGATACTCCTAGTCTGTCACAAATTATCATGTATACTCTTATCTTTGTCACAGTTTGCCTTGTAAGACCACTCACTCCACATTCTCATGTGCCTTTGTTTTGTAAAACTTACTTCTAGCACTCCTGGGGTGAACAGAAGTCTCAGAGTACTTCTGCTGAGACTTTGATATGTTAAAGAAAAACAATCCACAACTGAACTGTCTAAGCATTCTGTATAAAGGATCCAAAAACCTGTAACTCAGGGCTGACTGCGATGGCTCTGCTGTCAGCCTGCATGCATGCATAATAAAGTTTTCCTTTCTAGATTTCTCTCCTGCCTCACTGATTTGAGCTCCGGCCTCGGACCCTTCTGGGGGCTCTGTACCCCAGGGGAACGAGATTTCCCCCACATACCCCAAACCCCTCATCTCTAGCCTCAACCCAGAGCCCACACCCCCAGACAAAGTCTTCATCCCCCCACACTCTCAACCTCTCATCCCTGCAGCCCCCCCTGGAGCCTGCCCTGTAATCGAAAGTTATAATTATGCTGGGTCATGGGCATCAACATTTTTCTTCAACTGGGTTGCGAGAAAAAAGTTTGAAAACCACCGGGTTAGTGCATAACCCTTCGTTTATTTACTTCACCCTAACTACAGCCGGAGGTGCCCTGCTCCATTTTCCAAAGGGCTTCCCGGATTTACACTGCTTTGCGGTTGGTTTACTCTCTTCCACGCTATTCATCTTATCCCTGGTTTCCTACTCCCCTCCGCCATTGCCAGATTCACTGGTGATCACTTGGAACAACTTGTATAGGCCCCGCACTTCATTCCATCGTACCTCACAAAGCATCTGTCCCAGCGATAACTAGCAGCACCAGTTTAGATACACCCTTTCTGTCCGTCCCTTTGGGTATGTTCACACTAGCTCGGTAGTTCGACATAGGTGAGCAAATGAGGGCAACCAGGGTTGCAAATGAAGCCCAGAATTTAGATATCCCGGGCTTCATTTGCATGTTCCCGGGCGCCGCCATTTTTAAATCCCCCTTAGTCTGAACTCCGTGCCCGCAGCTACACCTCGTTCCATGAGGAGTTACGGTAGTTCAAATTAGAGATCCTAATTCGAACTACCTACTCTGTGCCGCTTGTACCCACAGGCACGGAGTTCGGACTAAGGGGGATTTAAAAATGGCAGCGCCCAGGAAGATGCAAATGAAGCCCGGGATATTTAAATCCCAGGCTTCATTTGCAACTCTGGTTGTCCTCATTTGCCTACCTAGCTTGAAATACCGAGCTAGTGTGGACATACCCTTTCTGTCTTCCTGTGGCAAGTAGCAGTGGACAGAGCTACCCTACCTCAGCCTACACTCATTGATAATATGAGTGAAGGCTTTTGGGGTTCACCCTCCAGAGCGTTGGGAGTGCAGTGCTATTTTATTACTTAGTACAGTCTCTCTCATCATTATAGAACTCAGCCCCACTATTTCTTCTTTGTCCAGGGCATCTGTAGAAGTTGACTTTGCTCCTATCTTTTGCATCCCATTTTCTTCAGTTAACCCCCTTTCCCCGCCCCACTTCATCACCACCGGGACTTTGGTCTCAGCAGGCAAGGAGCCAGCTGTCTCATCCTCACCTTCTTGTTTACAAAGTCTGAAACTTTATCTGAATATGTGACAGTTTTGTGATTAGTATTAGAGCAACTACCTGTTAATCTCGACCAAGACTGGGGCTCCATTGTGTTTGGCATTGCCCTAAGACTGCCCTAAGATGTCTTTCAGTCTAAGAAACATGACACACCCTGTGAGAAAGGAAGAATGATTACCTCCATTTTACAGATGGGGAGCTGAGGCATACGAGATTAGATGACTAGTACAAGGTTAGATGGGAAGTCAGTGGCAGGGCTGGAATTTTAAGCTAGGTCTCCTAAGGGCTAAGACAGGGACCTTAAGAATAAAAGAAATCTTCCTCTGGGAAGTGGGTTCTTTTTCTCTGTAGGATGTAGTGGATTTATTACAGAAGGCTGCGCTCCTTTGTTTCACAGGAAATACTCTGGTCTTTTGTAGGCGGCTCTCTTGCAGGGTAGCAAAGTAGAGATATCTTGAAAGGAAAACATCTTCCTGCCATTGTCCAGCACATCATTAGGGGTAGAGTTTCAAAAGCAATCAGCTCTGGCTAGCTCTGCTTCCACTGAAGTTATTGACTAACTTTGGGAGCAGGGTAAAGCCAACACAGAACAATTTGAAAATCTCTTCCTTATGTTCCTTATTTTTCACAGCTGATACAAATTCCTGTTTATCTCTATAACTGTGAAATCATACAATGGCTGGCCAATGGCTCTTCTTTAGATTATGGGCCCTAAGCCTGCTGGCATGTTAGAATCTGGCTCGGTTTTAGCGGGTGGGTGAAGAAAAGTTGCTCTACGTTATATTTACAGGTTGGACATGGATGAGGTGATATGTACCATGTGCAGTTTTGCTCAGTGAGAATCCATAATTTGCCCTTAAGTCACACGCTGAACCTTTTGTCCATTGACCATGCGAATGATGGGTTTGGGGTCACCCTCTAGAGCATTGTGAGTGCAGTGCTATTTCATTACTTAGTACAGTCTCTCCCATCGTTAAAGAACTCTGCCCCATTTCTTCTTTATTCAGGGCATCTGTAGGGGTGTGTCTAGACTGGCAAGATTTTGCGCAAAAACTTGCCAGCTGTCTACACTGGCCGCTTGAATTTGCGCAAGAACACTGACTTTGTAATGTACATAATTGGTGCTTCTTGCGCAAATACTTTCACGCTCACACTCAGGAAAAAGCCCGCATGCACAAGAATACTTGCACAAGAGGGCCAGTGTAGACAGGGAAGAATTGTTTTGCACAAAAAAGCCCCACTGGCTAAAATGGTGATGGGGCTTTCTTGCGCAAAATCGCATCTAAACTGGCCATGGATGCTTTTGCGCAAAAGCACTTTTTGCGCAAAAACATTCATGCCAATCTAGACGCACTTTTGCGGAAATACTTTTAATGGAAAAGCTTTTCCATTAAAAGTATTTCCGCAAAATTAATGCCAGTCTAGATGCAACCTAGGGGTTTACTTTGCTTCTACTTTTTCCATTTTCTTCAGTCAGTCCCTCCACCCCACAAACATTAATTGAACCCCACAGTCCCACTGTTACAGTTTCAGGGCAATTGAATCTGTATCTCACCCTCCATGGTCTACTCCAGCAGTGACTAGTCAAATTTCAAGTCTCCAGACCCCACCTGTGTCTGGACAGGGGTCTGTTGCCTATTCTCTTGTGACTGGTTTTAGTCTGCTCTGCTCTCCACTTTACACTGTGATATTCTCAGCAAGTGCGTGTGCCTACAGGCCTGTGCTTCTGCCTTACCATCTCATAGAATCATAGAACCATAGAGATGGAAGAGACCTCAAGAAGGCCATCAAGTCCAGCCCCCTGCCCAAGGCAGGACCAATCCCAATTAAATCAACCCGGCCAGGGCTTTGTCAAGCCGAGACTTAAACACCTCTAGGGATGGAGACTCCACTACTTCCCCAGGTAACCCATTCCAGTGCTTCACCACCCTCCTAGGGAAATAGTTTTTCCTAATATCCAACCTGGACCTCTCCCACCACAACTAGAGACCATTGCTCCTTGTTCTGCCATCCGCCACTACTGAGAACAGCCTCTCTCCAGCCTCTTTGGAACTCCCCCTTCAGGAAGTTGAAGGCTGCTATCAAATCCCCCCTCACTCTTCGCTTCTGCAGACTAAATAGACCCAACTCCCTCAGCCTCTCCTTGTAGGTCATATGCTCCAGCCCCTGAATCATTTTGGTCGCCCTCCGCTGGATCCTCTCCAATGCATACACATCCTTCCTGTAATTGGGGGCCCAGAACTGGACACAATACTCCAGATGTGGCCTCACCAGAGCCGAGTAAAGAGGAATAATAACTTCTCTGGATCTGCTGGCAATGATCCTCTTAATGCAACCTAATATGCCTTTAGCCTTCTTGGCTACAAGGGCACACTGTTGACTCATATCCAGCTTCTCATCCACTGTAATCCCCAGGTCCTTTTCTGAAGAACTACTACTTATCCGGTTGGTCCCCAGCCTGTAACAATGCTTGGGATTCTTCCCTCCCAAGTGCAGGACTCTACACTTGTCCTTGATGCAAAATGTCCGGTATTTTCTTTTTTTCTCGGACGGAAGGCTGGTGGGAACATTCTTCCCCTGCCGCATCTGGTGAGGAGCAGGGGGTGTCCCTGGGGCCTCTTAAAAACCTTCCCCCAGCCTCTCCTGCAGCACGGCCAGATACTTCCGGTTCCTCTCCTGCAGGTGGGAGAGGCGTGCACAGGACATCTGGCAGGAGGGAGAAGTTCCACGTGCTGGAGCCCTGCGGCATTTCAGCGAGGCAGCAGTGAAAAAGGCTGCAGCCCCTTCCCAGGCTCAGGCGGCTGCAGAGGCTTCCAGCAAAACTCCTTTTACTGTGAGCAGGTGTGTGGGATGAGAGGAGAGGAGAGGGAGGGAGGGGATTCATTCCCAGAGTGGCAGGGAGGGGAAGCCACAGCAGGGCCAGCTTCTCCCCTCCCCGCACTCCCCACCTTCCCTGAATAGGCTGGCTAGCCTCTGGAAGTCTGGAGCCTTAACAGTAAGGAGGCATGCAGCACTGGAGGGAAGTTGGTGGTGGGGGAGGGGAGGGAATACCTTGTGGGAGTGGGAAGGAAGAGGCTCATCCCCAGCCCCCGCCCCCCCACATGGGGTGGCCACATCTGGGCAAGCCCCGGAACTCCTTCCCTGCAATAGGCTGGCTGCAGCAAGGAGCAGTGTCTTGTCCTGGCCGCAATGCTAGCCCTACACTGGCCGCAATGCCTCCTTAACAGAAAAGGAGGCATGTGGGACCTGAGGGAACGGCTGGGGTGGGTGGGGGAGGAAGGAATCCCTTGCAAGAGGGGGAGGGAAGGGAAGCCTCCCCCACCCCCACACCTCTTTCCTGCATGGGGTTAGGGTTGCCAGATGTGCGGTTTTCACCTGGATAGTCCGGCAATTGCTTCTTCTGTCTGGTAAAAAAACAAAACAGAAACAGAAAATCCTGGTATTTTCTGCAGGAACATTTTTCCCCAGCCTGGTGGGTCTTTTTTTTTTTTTTGTTCAACCATTTTTTTCCCTGCCATGTTCGGTATTTTTTGTGAAACTATCTGGCAACCCTCCTTTCTTTGTCCGTTGGTCTCTGGAAAACCCAGGGTACGTCTAGACTACCGCGTTTTGTCAACGGAAGTTTTGTCGACAGATACTGTCGACAAAACTTCCGTCGACAATTTGCGTCCAGACACATGGTGTTCTGTCGACAAAGCAAGCCGCTTTGTCGACAGAACTCCGTAGTCTGGACGCAACGTTACAGGCAATAACACCTTCTGTCGACAGAGTTCTGTCGACAGAAAGTGTTATGCCTCGTAAAATGAGGTATACCAGCGTCGACAAAACCGCGGAGTTCTGTCGACGTTATGTCGACAGAACTCCACGGTAGTGTAGACGCTGGTATTGTTTTGTCGACAAAAGTCCACTTTTGTCGACAAAACTAGGTAGTCTAGACACACCCCCAGTCTGAACCAGTCTATGAAAACCTCCCTGGGGTCTGATACTTCAGTCCACCTCCCTGCCGCCCCTCTTTTGGGGTCCTGGCAGAGTTGTGATACCCTCCCCTGCGAGCAGCATACACTCCCTGGAGCACCGTGATTCAGACACTTAATTCAATAAGGTCCCCAAAGACATTGCCAGGAATTGCAAAGGCCATCACATTTTTCGGTGTTACTCCTATTTCACAAATGGTTAAACTGAGGCATAAAAAGGTCTACATCATGTCAATGGCCAAGTTAAAAATAGGACCTGAGAGTCCTGGCTCCAAATTTTGTTCTCTTGCCGCTAGATATCTCATTTTGCTTAAGCACTGGATAGATATAATGAACACGAAAGACATTTTCATTAACATAAGAAATCTCTCATTATTAGTAAGAGTCACTTTATCTTCCTGATTCTTGCATCATTCACTACAAGAAACCATGCTACACTCGATATAAGGAAATGCTAAATGCTAATTCTTTTTGTGTTGCATGCTAGATGGCAGTCTTACACGTCAACATAGCCTGTCCTTGAAAAATCAAAATCGCTGCAACACCAACTCTCTGTTGGATTGCCATTCCTTTTGGCAGGGTGGGCCATAGAGAAAATGGCACCCTGCACGAACTTGTATTTTGGCACCCCTTGAGTTTAAGTATGTAGCAGTGAAAACTTAAGAAATAAAGCAGGAATCTCAAAAGTTTTCCTAAATTTACTCAAAAAATTGACACCAAATTTGTTTCAATGTTTATTAAAGTACTAAATTAAGTCATAAAAGCATTGTCGCCAAGTGTCAAATAAACTAAACATTCCGCCAAACACTGATCTAATGAAAAACGACAGCTACAAAAGGTGCTTCTCCAACATACTACGATTCAGCAGGCAGTGCTGTGAGCCTGTGCTGCTGTGAACTGTGGCATTGCTTGTGTCAGGAGAGTTTGTGAGCCACAGCGTCCTCCACAGACGGGGTGGAACTGGAGTCTCAGGAGAATAAGGAACAAGGCATGTCCTTGGGGAACATGGGGGAGGTCTAGGTGGGATATTAGGAAAAACTATTTCACTAGGAGGGTGGGGAAGCGCTGGGATGGGTTCCCTAGGGAGGGGGTGGAATCTCCGTCCCTAGAGGTGTTTAAGTCCCGGCTTGACAAAGCCCTGGCTGGGATGATTGATTTGGGGCTGGTCCTGCTTTGGGCAGGGGGTTGGACTCGATGACTCCTGAGGTCTCTTCCAGCCTGAGGATTCTATGATTCTATGAAGCTGCTCAGTCCTTTGCTCCTCTGGGCACAGGGCCTGCTATTGTCTCTGCTCCTCACAAAAGGAATTGTTATTATCAATGCTGCTTGGCCAAGCCCTTCCTTTCAGAGCTCCATGGGGAATGGATTATGTTAAATGGAATATTGACCCTTAGACACGAGGCACAGAAGGCAGCTGCTGTGTGTGAATGGCATCAGATTGAGAAATGAAACAGCCGCTGAAAAGCCTGAGGGAACACTCGCCCTTTGCTGGGTTCTTTCTCCACTGGTACAGCTGCTCTGCAGAAGCCCTGGCAGAGCTGCACTTGCCCTTTATGCCTGGTGCTTGGCCTGCAGCTCAAGGCGAGCTCCATACTGTCAGATGGGGGCTGCATCTTGCCTGCTCCCATGGTTCCCCTGCAGCCCTCTGGCTGCTCCTGCCACCAGGGGGCCATTTCAGATTGTGGTGGGGACGGGGGAGGCAACTTAAATGGGGATTCCAGAGGATACTAAGGCACCTGAAATCTCCAGCCTTTTTGGTTTTTTTCAAATAGCTTAGGGTATGTCTACACTTGCACCCTAATTCGAACTAGGGATGCAAATGTAGGCATTCAAAATAGTTAAATATTTAAATATCCTGCACTTCATTAGCATGATCTCGCCGTCATGTTACTCTGATCAACAGCTGTTTCGAACCAGGAAGTGCGCACCGGGACGCGTTAGTTCGAACCAAACCCCTTGGCTCGAACTAACGTTACTCCTCATTTTTTGTAGACATACCCTTAGAAATTAGCTGTTGGTTGCACAGTACACACACATCCTGAAATATTGCCATCAGCAATATTTAAATGATTCACAGCTAGGGAAAGCAAGAAAAATGCTGCTTGAGAACTTGTTAGAGTCAAAATTCTGTGATTTAAACTTCAGAACTGAGCTTGTTACAAATGGACGAGAGAATGAATAGTGAAGTCAACACATCACGTCTGGTTTTAGGATAATTATTTTGTGTATCTTGACATGTGATTTTGACATTTAGTGGTTTTTGCTGTTTTGTTGTAGTGATGTTGGTACCAGGATGAGAGCCACAAGGTGCGTGAAGTAATATCTTCTATTGGACTAAATATGGTTGGTGAAAGAGACAGTCTTTGGAACTCCCGAGAGCTCTTCTCCAGGTCTGTGGAGCTCAAAAGGGCTAATCTCTCAACAACCAAAGCTGGTCCAAAATCAAAAAAGATATCACATCCCCAGCCTTGTCTCTCTGTTTGCATTTTAACAGCTTTAAAGCTTGAATCTCAACTTCTACTGCCATTAAAAATTATCTGGCCTCCTCTCATAATTTCCCATGCCTGTGAAAATTATAAAAAGACAAAAAGCTTAAAACATATTACATACAATTATACAAATTAATAAGTGCATTCGACCAAGCCTATTTATAAGCCAGAGCAGCAGGGGTGAAGCATTGCAGAGGGGTGGGATGAGGCAGAGCCTATATTCCCATTGAGTTCCTTCTGAGTTTAAGGGCCTGATTGAAAGTGCAAGTCACAACGATCACACATTATCCCCAGATCCTTACACATAACGTCGACAGAGTTCAGCAGTTTTGTCGATGGCTGTAAACCTCATTCTACGAGGAATGAGGGGAGCGCATGACGTCTTTGGCCCCATCCTCACCCTGCCAGGGGTGTGTAGCACCTGGGGTATGTCTAGACTACAGGCTTTTGTTGACAGAGTTCTGTCGACAGAAGGCGTTATTGCATTGACACTGTCCTTTGCGTCTACACCGTCATGTCGACAAAGCAGCTTGCTTTGTCGACAGAACTGGATGTTGCCAGTATCTGTCCACAAAACTTCTGTCGACAAAAGCCTGTAGTCTAGATATACCCCAGGTGCTGCACACCCCTGGCAGGGTGAGGATGGGGGGCAAAGATGTCATGCGCTTCCCTGCTGCCAGACTCTGACTAACCTGGGGGCAGGGGGAGCACGCGAAGTCTCCTCCCCTCTACCAGAGGTGCACAGCTGGTTTGAACATCTGGCAGTTCTCTCTAGGCACCGTGCACCCTTGGCAGGGTGGGGGGTAAAGACTTCACATGCTTCCCTGCTCCCAGGCCAATCTATGTATTTGTCCTGCTACATAACATCACTTAGGGTACGTCTAGACTACATGCCTCTGTCACCAGAGGCATGTAGATTAGGCTACCCGGCATAGTAAAATGAAGCGGTGATTATATAATCGCCGCTTCATTTAAATTTACATGGCTGCCGTGCTGAGCCGACAAACAGCTGATCAGCGCGATAGTCTGGACACGCGGGTGTCGACATCAAAGGTATTTGTCGACCACCCAGGTAAACCTCCTGAAATGAGTGTCTGCAGTGTTGTGTATATTCTAGCTCTCTCTAGCATTGAAGATCAATAACACTAAGCACAAAGATTGTAATGGGGATATCGTTTAAAGTGGCTAATACCTTAATCTTGTTCATTTAGGTTCAGTCTCCCCAAACACCTGGCATGTGCTGAAGAAGGCCTTTGGCAGCAGATAGAAAAACTGTCAAAATCAAGGTACATTTGCTCCATGTCTCAATAGGGAAGTGCCTGCCTAGACCAGCACTTGGAATGCTTGCATCTCGGCAGATGATAAGGGCAGGATAGAATGACGGGGGTAGGAACTGAGACAAACTGATGGGCACTACTCATGATAGCACTCAGGAGGTGCACCGTCTGCTGTGTCCCCCGATGTTTTAATTGCTAAATGGGGGGTCCCCACATGTCCCCCTGCGTCCCAGCATCTCCTCCCCACGCAGGCACCAGTCGCCCCTGCTGATAGGTTGGATTTGAGTAATGTGTCAAGAGACGTGTAACTTGTAAAATCATCATATAGCTAAAGCCAGACGAAGCGTGTGCACACTCCTGGGAGCACATTCTGAGTAAGTATGAGAGGGGTCCCCGTGTTAGTCTGAATCTGCAGAAGCAGCGAGGAGTCCTTTGGCACCTTGTAGACTAACCGAAGTGTTGGAGCATAAGCTTTCATGGGCAAAGACCCACTTCGTCAGATGCATGTAGTGGAAATTTCCAATTCTGAGTAAGGTCAACGTGAAATCACCACTCTAGGGAGCTTCCTAGAGCCTGGTGGAGAGTCTAATCTCGAATGTCACTGGCTGAGACTCAGAGCCACAAATCTACTGACACTGGCTATTTAGTGTTGTCAAGCTGTGGACTATACAGTTTATCAGCCTGTTGGCAAGGCGAGCCGTCTAGCCAAACATCATGTCAACCAAGAAGGGCGGTGTTACAGCGTAGCAGCTTATCTCACCATTGCATGAATCCGCATGGCAGAGGTGGCCAAAGAAGATTTTGGTTTCCCACCACAAGCTCAGCAGCACGTCACTAAGTTGCTGTAAGTTTCCCACTCGTCGCCCCCGGCTCCTGTCTGGTGTCAGCCACATGGCCAGGTGGAGCTGCCGGCCGGGGGCACTGGCTCCTGGCTGTGGTGGTGCTACATTCCTTCCCTGGAGAGCAGGGGACACCGATGTCTCCCCGTGGGTCTCCACTTGTATCTAGGCAGGGCTCTAGTATAGTGCAAGGGTTGGTACGGAGCCTGCCTCAGCCTTGCTGTGCTGCTGAGCTACACACCACTCCTGGAAGGTGTCAACAGGGCCCTATGGACCTGGGGCAGGGGGCCTGTGCACTGCCCGTTTGCTGGCACCACTCTTGTCAGATCCCGTCGAGTTCCCCATTCCCTGCCAAAGGGAGCTATAGGGGACAGCGCTCTCAGGCAGGAGCAGAGCACCGAGACTCCTGCCCCGCCCCCTGCCACACACACAGGAACAGGCCGGCAGTGCGGGGCCAGGGTGGGCAGGAGACAGCCAAACGTGGATTTCAATTGACTGGGAAAGTCCCCAGCGTTGATCAGCTGATCACGAATGAGTACTCGGTGACCGCTGATCAAAGTGCTGGTCACTGCAGGTGGGAGGAAGCAGCCCTTTGAGTCTGTGGGTCCCTGAGGTGCTTCAAGAGAAAAGGAGAATTTTAGGCACCACAAGTCCTGTGCTTTGATCTTCCTCTGGGCTAACAGCAATCTCTGCTGTTGACATTGAAACTGGTTTTCTAGTATTGGTTTCATTTTTTATTCCTCACCAACTAGCTGCAACACGGCTAAAGCTAGCCCCTTGAAAGGTACATGCAGAAAATTACCTCAGGCTCCGAGCTCCCTAGCAATCTGGAGGCGTATTAGACATGCTGTTTCTAGAGAAAGGGTTCCAAACCAGGAGGAGGTTAACTCCGTTTCCATTCTGGCTTCCTTCCTCTGTTCCCACATAATCCCTTTGCTTCCATAAACATAACTCACAAATTGAGTTTCATTCTGCGGGCCAGATTACCTTTGAGTAGACTTGGGAGTGTGCCAATAAAGTTTATGTGAAAATATAAGGAGCCTTGCACATTAAGGCATGTGGCCTCAAACTCCCAGCAATGGATACACACAACCGTCCCTTGAACTTGGAGGTTTTGTTTGTTTGTTTATTTAACCTGGGAATCTTCTGAGGTCTCCCTCCCCCAGCCCCAAAACATCTAGTTCAGCGAGGAGTCTCTGGGGAGCTCTCAAGCTTTGCTGGGGTTCTGGCTGAGTTTGCAAGAACCTTTTACAGAGGCAAAGCTCATATGTTGGGGGAGGAGGGTTCCAGTCCCCTTCTGAGATATTCCCTGGTCCCCTATAAAGAACTACAAGAAGGGGACAGTGGAGTGGGGTGTGCAGCTACGTCATTGCTTCTGAGAATGGAGCTACAGTTGATCCTAGTTACCACTGCTCTCAGGGCCATCTCTGGGGGGCACGGGGACTGGGGAAAACCCTACCCCCACAGTGCCCTGGGTGGTAGCAGGGGTTCCTCCTCGCACTCTGCCTGCTCCTCCCCCCTCTCCTCCACCACCCTGCTGCCGCCTGCTGCACCCCCCTTCTCCGCGGTGGTGGAAGCAGAGCACAGCCAGCGGGGAAAGGCCAGCGCAGCAAAGTGGAGCAGGCCACCAGGCTACTCCAGACCCCACCGCCACAGTGAGTGGGGGACCACTGCTGTGGCTGCCCAGAGCCAGGCTCCCTTAATTCCCTGGGTCCCCGGGACAGTTGAGGTGGCTACTGCAGGCCCCTATTAAAGCACGAGGCCTGGAGTGGCCACCTGAGGAAGCCTGTGGATGGGCAGTGCTGTCTGCGTTCTCATATGCTCCTGCTAACGTTCTCTCACGCCGTGCTCCTGAGCCAGTCAATGCAGCAGCCTCCTCCACCTCCAGCCCAGTTTCCTTTTCCTGCCTGCTATATAAAGTAGCTGGGCAGCTTCCCCAGCTAATTCCAGTTGCCTTGAATTGGCAGCTGGTTAACCCTTTCATCCCTGGTCTCTGAATCATAGACTCATAGACTTTAAGGTCAGAAGGGACCATTTTGATCATCTAGTCTGACCCCCTGCACAGTGCAGGCCACAGAATCTCACCCACCCACTCCTGGAATAATCCTCTCACCTGTATCTTAGATATTGAAGTCCTTGAAACAATGGTTCAAAGACCCCAAGATGCAGAGAATCCTCCCGCTAGTGACCCGTGACTTTGCTACAGAGGAAGGCGAAAAACCTCCAGGGCCTCTGCCAATCTACCCTGGAGGAAAATTCCTTCCCGACCCCAAATATGGTAATCAGCTAAACCCTGAGCATGTGGGCAAGACTCATGAGCCAGACACCCAGAAAAAAGTTCTCTATATCAACTCCTATCTTCCCACCATTGGCCTATTTACCACTGATAGGCTGTGTCTAGATTGCATCCCTTTTCCGTAAAAGAGATGCAAATTAGACACATTGCAATTGCAAATGAAGCGGGGATTTAAATCCTTCCCGCTTCATTTGCATAAACATGGCTGCCGCTTTTTTCTGGCTCGGGGCTTTGACAGCAAAAAGCGCCAGTCTGGATGGGGATCTTTCAGAAAATAAAGCCTTTTCCGAAAGATCCCTTATTCCTCTTAAAATCAGGAATAAGGGATCTTTCGGAAAAGGCTTTATTTTCCGAAAGATCCCCCGTCTAGACTGGCGCTTTTTGCCGGCAAAGCCCCGAGCCGGAAAAAAGCGGCAGCCATGTTTATGCAAATGAAGTGGGGAAGATTTAAATCCCCGCTTCATTTGCAATTGCAATGTGTCTAATTTGCATCTCTTTTACGGAAAAGGGATGTAATCTAGACAGCCATAGTGAAAGGTCAATTAATTGCCAAGATCCTGTTATCCCATCAAACCATCCCCTGCTAACAGGTACAGGAGAGGACGGTGATTGGTTTTCTTCCAACTGACTTTTGCCAGGTAACCCCCTCCCCAGGAGCTAGGGTATTCAGGAAGCCCAGGGGGCAGCCCCCTTTGACACCTCCCCTTTTTATTTCCAAGGGATTTACCTGCCTGAAGGGACAGCTGCTATGGAGACCTGGACAGTGACATATGACAGGGCAAGGCATACTGATGGGCCTCTTTGGGAAGCCCCTGCCCACACACCTTGCCTTGCTGATGGGTGGAGGGGACAAAGGGAATAGCTGGCCCCAAGCCTGGTGATTCAAAAGAGACTGGAGCTCTGGCCCTTTAAATTGCTGCCAGAGCTCCATGCGGCGAGCTCCAGGCAGCGCTGAGGGCTGACTGGGAGAAGGCACGGCACGCTCTGGGCGGTGCTGAGGGCTGACTGGGAGAAGGCACGGCACGCTCTGGGCGGGGCTGAGCGCTGACTGGGGGAAGGCACGGCACGCTATGGGCGGTGCTGAGCGCTGACTGGGAGAAGGCACGGCTCGCTCTGGGCGGTGCTGAGGGCTGACTGGGAGAAGGCACGGCACGCTCTGGGCGGTGCTGAGGGCTGACTGGGAGAAGGCACGGCACGCTCTGGGCGGTGCTGAGGGCTGACTGGGAGAAGGCACGGCTCGCTCTGGGCGGTGCTGAGGGCTGACTGGGGGAAGGCACGGCACGCTCTGGGCGGTGCTGAGGGCTGACTGGGAGAAGGCACGGCACGCTCTGGGCGGTGCTGAGGGCTGACTGGGAGAAGGCACGGCACGCTCTGGGCGGTGCTGAGGGCTGACTGGGGGAAGGCACGGCACGCTCTGGGCGGTGCTGAGGGCTGACTGGGAGAAGGCACGGCTCGCTCTGGGCGGTGCTGAGGGCTGACTGGGAGAAGGCACGGCACGCTCTGGGCGGTGCTGAGGGCTGACTGGGAGAAGGCACGGCACGCTCTGGGCGGTGCTGAGGGCTGACTGGGGGAAGGCACGGCACGCTCTGGGCGGTGCTGAGGGCTGACTGGGAGAAGGCACGGCACGCTCTGGGCGGTGCTGAGGGCTGACTGCGGGAAGGCACGGTACGCTCTGGGCGGTGCTGAGGGCTGACTATTAGAAGGCACGGCACGCTCTGGGCGGTGCTGAGGGCTGACTGGGAGAAGGCACGGCACGCTCTGGGCGGTGCTGAGCGCTGACTGGGAGAAGGCACGGCACGCTCTGGGCGGTGCTGAGGGTTGACTGGGAGAAGGCACGGCACGCTCTGGGCGGTGCTGAGGGCTGACTGGGAGAAGGCACGGCACGCTCTGGGCGGTGCTGAGGGTTGACTGGGAGAAGGCACGGCACGCTCTGGGCGGTGCTGAGGGCTGACTGGGAGAAGGCACAGCTCGCTCTGGGCGGTGCTGAGGGCTGACTGGGGGAAGGCACGGCACGCTCTGGGCGGTGCTGAGGGCTGACTGGGAGAAGGCACGGCACGCTCTGGGCGGTGCTGAGGGCTGACTGGGAGAAGGCACGGCACGCTCTGGGCGGTGCTGAGGGCTGACTGGGAGAAGGCACGGCACGCTCTGGGCGGTGCTGAGGGCTGACTGGGAGAAGGCACGGCACGCTCTGGGCGGTGCTGAGGGCTGACTGGGAGAAGGCACGGCACGCTCTGGGCGGTGCTGAGGGCTGACTGGGAGAAGGCACGGCACGCTCTGGGCGGTGCTGAGGGCTGACTGGGAGAAGGCACGGCACGCTCTGGGCGGTGCTGAGGGCTGACTGGGAGAAGGCACGGCACGCTCTGGGCGGTGCTGAGGGCTGACTGGGAGAAGGCACGGCACGCTCTGGGCGGTGCTGAGGGCTGACTGGGAGAAGGCACGGCACGCTCTGGGCGGTGCTGAGGGCTGACTGGGAGAAGGCACGGTACGCTCTGGGCGGTGCTGAGGGCTGACTGGGAGAAGGCACGGCACGCTCTGGGCGGTGCTGAGGGCTGACTGGGAGAAGGCACGGCACGCTCTGGGCGGTGCTGAGGGCTGACTGGGAGAAGGCACGGCTCGCTCTGGGCGATGCTGAGGGCTGACTGGGAGAAGGCACGGCACGCTCTGGGCGGTGCTGAGGGCTGACTGGGAGAAGGCACGGCACGCTCTGGGCGGTGCTGAGCGCTGACTGGGAGAAGGCACGGCACGCTCTGGGCGGTGCTTAGGGCTGACTGGGAGAAGGCACGGCTCGCTCTGGGCGATGCTGAGGGCTGACTGGGAGAAGGCACGGCACGCTCTGGGCGGTGCTGAGGGCTGACTGGGAGAAGGCACGGCACGCTCTGGGCGGTGCTGAGGGCTGACTGGGAGAAGGCACGGCACGCTCTGGGCGGTGCTTAGGGCTGACTGGGAGAAAGCACGGCACGCTCTGGGCGGTGCTGAGGGCTGACTGGGAGAAGGCACGGCACGCTCTGGGCGGTGCTGAGCGCTGACTGGGGGAAGGCACGGCACGCTCTGGGCGGTGCTGAGGGCTGACTGGGAGAAGGCACGGCACGCTCTGGGCGGTGCTGAGGGCTGACTGGGAGAAGGCACGGCACGCTCTGGGCGGTGCTGAGGGCTGACTGGGAGAAGGCACGGCACGCTCTGGGCGGTGCTGAGGGCTGACTGGGAGAAGGCACGGCACGCTCTGGGCGGTGCTGAGGGCTGACTGGGAGAAGGCACGGCACGCTCTGGGCTGTGCTGAGGGCTGACTGGGAGAAGGCACGGCACGCTCTGGGCGGTGCTGAGGGCTGACTGGGAGAAAGCACGGCACGCTCTGGGCGGTGCTGAGGGCTGACTGGGAGAAGGCACGGCACGCTCTGGGCGGTGCTGAGCGCTGACTGGGAGAAGGCACGGCACGCTATGGGCGGTGCTGAGCGCTGACTGGGAGAAGGCACGGCTCGCTCTGGGCGGTGCTGAGGTCTGACTGGGAGAAGGCACGGCACGCTCTGGGCGGTGCTGAGGGCTGACTGGGAGAAGGCACGGCACGCTCTGGGCGGGGCTGAGCGCTGACTGGGGGAAGGCACGGCACGCTCTGGGCGGTGCTGAGGGCTGACTGGGAGAAGGCACGGCATGCTCTGGGCGGTGCTGAGGGCTGACTGGGAGAAGGCACGGTACGCTCTGGGCGGTGCTGAGGGCTGACTGGGAGAAGGCACGGCACGCTCTGGGTGGTGCTGAGCGCTGACTGGGAGAAGGCACGGCACGCTCTGGGCGGTGCTGAGGGCTGACTGGGAGAAGGCACGGCTCGCTCTGGGCGGTGCTGAGGGCTGACTGGGAGAAGGCACGGCACGCTCTGGGCGGTGCTGAGGGCTGACTGGGAGAAGGCACGGCACGCTCTGGGCGGTGCTGAGCGCTGACTGGGAGAAGGCACGGCACGCTCTGGGCGGTGCTGAGGGCTGACTGGGAGAAGGCACGGCACGCTCTGGGCGGTGCTGAGGGCTGACTGGGAGAAGGCACGGCACGCTCTGGGCGGTGCTGAGCGCTGACTGGGGGAAGGCACGGCACGCTCTGGGCGGTGCTGAGGGCTGACTGTGAGAAGGCACGGCACGCTCTGGGCGGTGCTGAGGGCTGACTGGGAGAAGGCACGGCACGCTCTGGGCGGTGCTGAGGGCTGACTGGGGGAAGGCACGGCACGCTCTGGGCGGTGCTGAGGGCTGACTGGGAGAAGGCACGGCACGCTCTGGGCGGTGCTGAGGGCTGACTGGGAGAAGGCACGGCACGCTCTGGGCGGTGCTGAGGGCTGACTGGGAGAAGGCACGACACGCTCTGGGCGGGGCTGAGCGCTGACTGGGGGAAGGCACGGCACGCTCTGGGCGGTGCTGAGGGCTGACTGGGAGAAGGCACGGCACGCTCTGGGCGGTGCTGAGGGCTGACTGGGAGAAGGCACGGCACGCTCTGGGCGGTGCTGAGGGCTGACTGGGAGAAGGCACGGCACGCTCTGGGCGGGGCCGAGCCCTGACTGGGGGAAGGCACGGCACGCTCTGGGCGGTGCTGAGGGCTGACTGGGAGAAGGCACGGCACGCTCTGGGCGGTGCTGAGCGCTGACTGGGAGAAGGCACGGCACGCTCTGGGCGGTGCTGAGGGCTGACTGGGAGAAGGCACGGCACGCTCTGGGCGGTGCTGAGGGCTGACTGGGAGAAGGCACGGCACGCTCTGGGCGGTGCTGAGCGCTGACTGGGGGAAGGCACGGCACGCTCTGGGCGGTGCTGAGGGCTGACTGGGAGAAGGCACGGCACGCTCTGGGCGGTGCTGAGGGCTGACTGGGAGAAGGCACGGCACGCTCTGGGCGGTGCTGAGGGCTGACTGGGAGAAGGCACGGCACGCTCTGGGCGGTGCTGAGGGCTGACTGGGAGAAGGCACGGCACGCTCTGGGCGGTGCTGAGCGCTGACTGGGAGAAGGCACGGCACGCTCTGGGCGGTGCTGAGGGCTGACTGGGAGAAGGCACGGCACGCTTTGGGCGGTGCTGAGGGCTGACTGGGAGAAGGCACGGCACGCTCTGGGCGGTGCTGAGCGCTGACTGGGAGAAGGCACGGCACGCTATGGGCGGTGCTGAGCGCTGACTGGGAGAAGGCACGGCTCGCTCTGGGCGGTGCTGAGGGCTGACTGGGAGAAGGCACGGCACGCTCTGGGCGGTGCTGAGGGCTGACTGGGAGAAGGCACGGCACGCTCTGGGCGGGGCTGAGCGCTGACTGGGGGAAGGCACGGCACGCTCTGGGCGGTGCTGAGGGCTGACTGGGAGAAGGCACGGCACGCTCTGGGCGGTGCTGAGGGCTGACTGTGAGAAGGCACGGCACGCTCTGGGCGGTGCTGAGCGCTGACTGGGAGAAGGCACGGCACGCTCTGGGCGGTGCTGAGGGTTGACTGGGAGAAGGCACGGCACGCTCTGGGCGGTGCTGAGGGCTGACTGGGAGAAGGCACGGCTCGCTCTGGGCGGTGCTGAGGGCTGACTGGGGGAAGGCACGGCACGCTCTGGGCGGTGCTGAGGGCTGACTGGGAGAAGGCACGGCACGCTCTGGGCGGTGCTGAGGGCTGACTGGGAAAAGGCACGGCACGCTCTGGGCGGTGCTGAGGGCTGACTGGGGGAAGGCACGGCACGCTCTGGGCGGTGCTGAGGGCTGACTGGGAGAAGGCACGGCACGCTCTGGGCGGTGCTGAGGGCTGACTGGGAGAAGGCACGGCACGCTCTGGGCGGTGCCGAGGGCTGACTGGGAGAAGGCACGGCACGCTCTGGGCGGTGCCGAGGGCTGACTGGTAGAAGGCACGGCACGCTCTGGGCGGTGCTGAGCGCTGACTGGGAGAAGGCACGGCACGCTCTGGGCGGTGCTGAGGGCTGACTGGGAGAAGGCACGGTTCGCTCTGGGCGGTGCTGAGGGCTGACTGGGAGAAGGCACGGCACGCTCTGGGCGGTGCTGAGCGCTGACTGGGAGAAGGCACGGCACGCTCTGGGCGGTGCTGAGGGCTGACTGGGAGAAGGCACGGCACGCTCTGGGCGGTGCTGAGGGCTGACTGGGAGAAGGCACGGCACGCTCTGGGCGGTGCTGAGCGCTGACTGGGGGAAGGCACGGCACGCTCTGGGCGGTGCTGAGGGCTGACTGGGAGAAGGCACGGCACACTCTGGGCGGTGCTGAGGGCTGACTGGGAGAAGGCACGGCACGCTCTGGGCGGTGCTGAGGGCTGACTGGGAGAAGGCACGGCACGCTCTGGGCGGTGCTGAGCGCTGACTGGGAGAAGGCACGGCACGCTCTGGGCGGTGCTGAGGGCTGACTGGGAGAAGGCACGGCACGCTCTGGGCGGTGCTGAGCGCTGACTGGGAGAAGGCACGGCACGCTCTGGGCGGTGCTGAGCGCTGACTGGGAGAAGGCACGGCTCGCTCTGGGCGGTGCTGAGGGCTGACTGGGAGAAGGCACGGCACGCTGTGGGCGGTGCTGAGGGCTGACTGGGAGAAGGCACGGCACGCTCTGGGCGGTGCTGAGGGCTGACTGGGAGAAGGCACGGCACGCTCTGGGCGGTGCTGAGGGCTGACTGGGGGAAGGCACGGCACGCTCTGGGCGGTGCTGAGCGCTGACTGGGGGAAGGCACGGCACGCTCTGGGCGGTGCTGAGGTCTGACTGGGGGAAGGCACGGCACGCTCTGGGCGGTGCTGAGCGCTGACTGGGGGAAGGCACGGCACGCTCTGGGTGGTGCTGAGCGCTGACTGGGAGAAGGCACGGCACGCTCTGGGCGGTGCTGAGCGCTGACTGGGAGAAGGCACGGCTCGCTCTGGGCGGTGCTGAGGGCTGACTGGGAGAAGGCACGGCACGCTCTGGGAGGGGCTAGCCCAACTCTGCCACCTCCACCTGAAGTCACACCCCTTCTGGGCTTGCAGCAGGGACCCACCCCCACCATGCCCATGGGCCCAGAGAGTCTGTTGGCCCTACTGACACTGTCTCTTTTCATACCGCCATGCTGCTCTCCCAGATAACCATGGAATGCAAGAAATGCAAAGGTGGATTCAAGCCACCTTTAGCCTCCTTCCTTTCCTTCCCCTCCTTCTCCCCTTCTTTTCCCTTCTCCTTCCCCTTCCCCCTTCCTCCCCCCCCCCCCTCCCGGGGTACAGGATAGCAGCCAAAAGAACCATCCTCTCTTCTTTCACTGATAAAGTAACAGAGAAGTTATTCAGATACTTCAGGGTGGGGGAGCTGTTACTCCTGAGAGGAACTCTGGAGAGGTTCATTTTGGGTCCATAAAACCTGCCTTTTGGAGACAAAACTGTGCGACCATTTACACTATAAGATGACTGTTGTCAAGCAAAACACCCAGTTTGAGACTTTTCTCTTTTCTCCTCCTTTAATTATGGACAAAGAGCCAGTGTAGAACTTGCTGTGTGTTATGTTGAGAGAACTGGCTTCTGCCAGTATCCCCGATGGCTCTGCTCAGTGTTTTGTGATCTCTGCCGCCCTGCAGGCAGGTGTCTCCTCCCCTTTCAAAGGTATCTGGCAGCTGAGTGAACTGCTCAATTTGGAGAACAAACAAAGAGAAAATTATTGGAAGACTTATTTCTGTTCTGCCCTGTAACACAGTAGCAGGCAGATTATTGCTGCAGGGGGAGAGCTGGAGAGACGACTGTGTGGCTTTGACATTCCTTTGCAAGGAGTGCTCACAGAGCAGCTCTGCCTTCCCATAACACTGCACTGTGGGATGCTTTGCTTTGTCTGTTGACAGGATGCTAGCAGTGTGGCCAAGCAATCTTGACATCGGGAGACAGAAAACCTGGTTTGACCATTTTTCATTTTGGGGGATTTTTGCATGTCGACAGCACTTTTGCCACCAAACCTTCCCTGTGTAGACACAGACTAGACATCACCGTTTGCTGTGAATTAGGCACAAATGCAGCTTTTGCTTTTCCTAAGGCTCTTTGCTGGGAAGAAAGAATGAAGTCTCATGTATTTGTGCTGGTTAAAGGAAAAGGGGGAAGAATTTTCGGGATCACCAACTGGAGAGTCTTTCTTTACTCAGAATAGTGATAGAAATGTAGCTGTGTTACCCATTACAAAGATAGCTTCCCCAATTGTCACCTCACAGACATTTACCTCCCCCCCCAACCCCCTTCTGTTCTGAAATTTGATTTGTCCTTTTCATATGTGTTCATTTTTTTTTAATTGTATCCTTTGGTATATATGGTTGTGACAATTTTCTTCCACTATTTGATCTGAGGAAGTGGGTCTGTCCCACGAAAGCTCATCACCTAATAAACCATCTTGTTAGTCTTTATAGTGCTACATAGTCCTGTTTTTTGTTCTTTACTCAGTCGCTGTGCTTTGCTTGTTGAACATAGCTTGATGGCTGTCCTGCAAACATCATTAACACTGAGTTTTATCTGATGTGCTGCTTCCTGTCTGCATGGGAACAAGGGTGGTGGGGGGAAGGATAAAATAAACAGAAGGGGATCACTTTGAAGCACTTGCTGATGGTTCTTTTCTTATCCAGTGCAGATTACACGTCAGAATGGGCTTTCTTTTAAAACCGAGAGAAACAATGTTTGGCAAATGTTTTCTACCAGGGAAAATCCCAGCATGTGGCAAAGCAGGCATGTCAAACTCAAAGCCTACTGAGGGCTGCACAAACAAAAACTGATAGCTTTCAGGGCCACCAAAGAAAATGTACTTTGATAGGAAAGTCATAATTATTTATTATTATAGATTATGTTTTAGGTATATTATAATTTTTCAGGTCTTGTTTTAACATTATACAATAATTTGTTATTTGCCCATCTAAAATATTTTTTAATTTAAACATAAATGTAAGGTACTTTTTAATTTTTTATATAATACATAACTTGTTTTGTTGAAATAAAAACAAGTATAGACTGTGGTTAATCAAATAGAACAGGCTTCTGTGAAAGTTTCAGGTATTTTGTAAGTTTGAGATTTCGCATAAAGATATAATATTCATGCAATCGTATGCCCCCTTGTGGTCACAGAGGCCTCTTTGGTGCCCTATCAACAGAGCCCTGCAAATCCGCAGATATCTGCTTGATATCCATGAGTATCTGCAGCTGCAGATATGGATGCAGATACCTGTGGATCATTTTTGAGGATATGGATGCAGATGTGTATACAAATTTTGCATCTAGAACCCTGAAAATTTGCAAATATCCACTTTATAGCTGAAGGTATCTGCATCTGTGGATATGGATGCAGATATCTACAGCTCTTTTTTGCAAATATAGATGCATGAGGATACAAATTTTTTATCCATGTGGGGCTCTACCTATGAAGAATTTCTCGTCAACTTTTGAGGTCAAAATACCCTCCAGACTCCAAGCCCCAAAATAAAGCCCCTCAAGCCAATATTTCTCTTCCTACTCCCATGCCTCCTTTCTGGCAACCTTTTACATGCTCTCCCTTGCCTGCTCAGTGTCTCTCCTGCCTTACCAGCCCTTCCCCTGCCCTCCTGCCTCCAAGATAACACACTAGAGAGCAGGGTTCTCCCAACAAGTCATTTATCATTTCTGACTCAGTTTCCTTGTAAGAAAATTGAGTGAGTGTTTGCATCGCCCCCTCTGAGTAGATTAATACCCTGGATATTTTCAGGTTGCCCTGGTGGGAAATATCATCACATGCATTTTACAGATGAGATACCAGCTGAGGGGCATGGAGGAATGCGGAAGTGCCTATTGACTAGTTATTAGCTACTCAACTAGTAAATTACTTGTTAGTTAGCATCCCTTAGCTGTTACCACTCAAGAAAGAGATCTTGGAATCATTGTAGATAATTCCCTGTAAACACCTGCTCAATGTGTAGTGGAAGTCTAAAAATGAAAAAAACTAATAGAATATTAGCACTAATAGAATATTAGAACTAATAGAATATTGGAACGAGGTGTACTGGTAGTTCGGGCTTCATTTGCAAGTGCGGTATGCCTACATTACCCTCCTAGTTCGAACTAGGAGGGTAGTGTAGACATACCCTGAGCTATTGTTCCAGACTTGACAGACTCCTTTACCGATGAGGTCTTGTTTAGAGAGCCAGGTCAACTCAAGGAAGATGATATGGACCGAACTATGGAAGGCTCCAGTGTTCCCTCAAAGATTTTCCATCCATCAGTGGAGTGAGTTTTGTCTTGTGCACCCATATTGAGGCCATGTGCGCTTGTTCGGATGTGTGCCCCCAGGGCACCCAAAGTAACAAATATCTTGTATATATTTTTTTAAATGTTATGGAAGAAAAAATACCAACAATGAAGAAGGTGCACAACTTTAAATGTTTTTTTATATGAAATCAAATAAAATTAAAATTAATATTGCAAAATTTTCAGTAGCCAACTTCCTCTGTTTATAGCCCTCTCCCAGATCTTCCCCAGCTGGACTAGATGATCTCTCAGGGTCCCTTATGGTAAAATCTGCCTGGACCCTGTGCTGAGGTGACAAATTATTTACAAGATACAGGGTATATAAACTTCCCTTCATTAACACGCACATTTAAATTCTGTCTCTTCAGAATTGTCTTGTGAACTATGTTTGCAGACTCCATTCACATAAGCTGCTGAGCAATGATTTAAATGGAGAAAAACAAAACCTTGGGGTAAGGACCCAGGCAACACGGGGTAAATCTTCCAGTGAGCATAAGACAATGGGTACTTTCAAACTTAATCAGAAGCAGCCACCCATAAAAAGAGAGACACTGTTTTCTATACGGGCTTTCAAAGAAAATGACACATTCTTTTGTAGACAAAAATAAGATCATCTCTACTACTGTATCTTGAGCCTCTAGCATTCCGCCAGAGCTGGAACCCGGACTGGAGCTGGAACCCAATAAGTCCTTGCTATGATGGACCCATCCTCCCCCATGCTTTATGAAATGGACTTATGGACACAAATATACATAACTCCAAGATGCTTGGGACAAATCGCCTCATGTAACCTATCAGTCTTAATGCCATAATCCACTGGGTCTGTAGATCTTATTTTGGTGTATGTATCATTCTTATGTGCAAAGTTAGATATGTAGAGTATGGGATGGTTTATGGTTTTAGAAATGCAAAGGCAAGCCATCAAGAATGTCTCCCTCAAGGTCTGGTCGACTGTAAACAGCTGCTTTTGTCCTTTGAGTCTTAGCAGTGGTTGGTCTTAGGAAGTCATGGGACCCCCTCCGTCCAACTGGTAGGATCTGATTAGGTAATTTTCCATGTAAGGGTGAAATGTAGACACAGAATTCCCTCCCAAAGGTGGAATCTATAAAACAATGGGGAACCAGCAGTTTCTTTGTCTTTGGCTGGCATGACACTCCAAGGAACGTGAACCAGAGACCTCAAGAAGAGGAACTTCCCTTGTTTGGAGGCTTGGCTGGAATAAGAACAGTTTGAGGGTGAGTTTAAAATAAGTTTGTACTGAGGTTTTAGTTTCAGAATTAGCTTGGCGTTTTCTGTTATTTTAAATTCGTAATCTACTTTGCTCTGCCTGTTCTTACTTATAACCACTTAAATCCTACTGCTTGTACTTAATAAAATCACATTTGTTTACTATCAAGCCCAGTGTAAATAACTGTTACTTGGGGGGGCAATCAGGGTGTACACCTTCCTTTCATTGTTAAAGGGGGCTCATCTAAATAATTCATTTGGGGTTCCGATCCCATTTGGGGAGTGGGAGCCCAGGAAGCTGGGAGCAAAATTGCATTTTCCTAGAACCTCAAGTGTTTCAGTGTCTGTACTGCTCCTCGGGGGACTAGTGATCTCAGCTCTGTGCCTTGGCTGGAAGCAAACCAGAGGAGCTGGCCCACAGGACAGGGTGGTGAGGAGCCCCCGAGGGCAGTGTCAGTGGCTTTGTCAGAACCCTAGGAAGCAGCCACAAGGGGTCTTCTGTGACTGCACCCATCACACTTGCTTAACAAATGAATCCCTGTCAAAAGGTGCACAATCCATTAGACAACTGGCGAGCTCAGGGGAGGATTAATGTTAGCAGTGCCCGTGAGAGATCTGACAGGTAAGGTAAGTGGGAAAAGTCCTGAAAACCTAGAGGGTGAGAAATTCTGCTTCAATGATTTGATTTAAATGCTCCTGGTAAGATTATAAAATATTGGTCTGGTTAGTGAAGGCTAAAAGTGCTTATGACATGTACATTAATACTAAATGGGTTCCCGATGATTTCCCTTAATACAATAAATACCAAAGGGAATTAATCATGATCAAGCCAACAGTTTCAAATGGCACCAGATTTTCCTATTAAAAGCTGAAGTGCTGGTATCCAGAAATCGTCTCCCAGCCTAGCAAAGGAGCTGAAAAAACCTTGCAAAACATTAGCCTACTTGAGTCACTGATACATAAGAAGAAAACAGGTCCCTGCCAGCGCTGCATCCCACCGGATCTCCTGCTCATATTCTATTTGCTCCTTTTAAGCCACAAGACACCAAGCTTTGACTATCTAATCAGCCACATTTCCAAGCTTCTGCCTTCCCAGAACTAGCTTCAAAGCACAAGAAGCAAAATGACTGTTTTGTGCAGGGAGGACTTGTTCGCATTTCACCACGGTGCAGACGAAGCAGAGCATGTTAACCTGAGAAAACTTCCGCTCCCTGGGTTGTGAATTCTCTTTCAGTCTTGAAAACGGAGTCACCCGCTCTGTGTGGTTGCCATTCACACATCAGAGATCTGGGCTAGTGGAGATAGGGAACAGCCCCAGGGACAAGCTAAACCACCCTCGCTTTGTTCCTCGGCAGGAACCCTTGCTCTGCTGCACACACGCATCTTCCAAGTTGGGGTCTGATCAATTGAAAGCAGATTCTGTCTGCCGCTGGCCTGGCCTGGGCCCCCTTCCCCGTGCAGAGATCGGAGTGGGGTAGACAAAGGTGTGGGAAGGACCAGGCAGTGTAATTTGCACCCTTTTCAACCAACTCCATTGCTTGGAACAGCGGGGGCAGAGGTTTTATGACCACCACTGATTACTCCCTGCATTCCCTATAATCACATCCCTTCTCTGCCCTGGCCCACTCCAAACACCTCCCGAGTTAAGCACACTAGGACTGTGTCTAGACTGGCAAGTTTTTCCGCAAAATCATCTGATTTTGTGGAAAAACTTGCCAGCTGTCTACACTGGCCGCTTGAATTTCCAGAAAAGCACTGACGATCTCATGTAAAATTATCAGTGCTTTTCCGGAAATACTATGCTGCTCCCATTTTTCCAAAAGACTTTTGAGCAAAAGGGCCAGTGTAGACAGCATAGTACTGTTTTCCGCAAAAGAGCCCCGATGGCGAAAATGGCGATCGGGGCTTTTTTGCGGAAGACGGCGTCTAGATTGGCCATGGACGCTTTTCCACAAAAGTGCTTTTGCGGAAAAGCATCCTGCCAATCTAGACGCGATTTTTCCGAAAATGCTTTTAATGGAAAACTTTTCCGTTAAAAGCATTTCCGGAAAATCATGCCAGTGTAGACATAGCCCAGGAGTGCAACCCAGTGTTTGGGGGGGGGGAGAAAAATTTTGCTGCTGCAGAAGCACCGGGGAGCCCCTCTGCCACCTGCAACGTGAACCCCAATGCGCCCCACTGGGTCTGGTTTACATGGCAGAGGCAAGCTCTGTGCCCACCATGTCTACTCACACTGCTGTTGTGGCTGGACCAATGCACCATGGCTTGGTTGTGAGACGATTCCCTGGCAGCATGAAGGTGCTGCTACTGAGCCGGAGCTCCTCCAGCCAGAAGCAGGTGGCTTTGTCTGGTGGCTGCTTGGGGCAGGCCGCCACCGCCTCCCTGTTCAGTAGGTTCCACTCGGCTGGGACGCCCCAGGCTTGTCGCTTCTCTGCCTGTCTCCATCTCAGCCAGCTGCAGGGCACGTGCCCAGACGGGCTTCCCTCTTCACCTCGTTGGCCTGGCAGTGAGGGCACAGTGCCCCTTGGGGAGCTCTGGGGCGTGCTGGAGGTGTGTGGGGGCTGGGCTGCCTAGTGGTTGGAGCAGCAATCACTTTCCCTGCAGCCTCCTCCAGGAAGCCACTGTCCAGCCATCTGTGCACAGCTAATCCTTACGTCTTCCCTGCGCAGCAGCAGGCGTGGTACATTATCTCGGCCCCGCTCCAGCCACGGCACGCTGGAGCAGCTACGTGGATACTGCCTGAGCAGGAGCTCACCACACCTCTCACCTCCCAGCAGGGAAGCCAGTGCTGCTGTGTGGCTCTGCAAAGGCAGTGGGCGGGAGGAGACGATTTTGTGCGCAGCTGTGCAGGTGCGCACCTTAGGGGGGACAATGAAAGGGCCTACACCGCAATTTCACTCCCTCTGTCCTAACTGTCCCGATACCCGACTTCATAGCTCCACTGCCTGGACCAGCACAGAGTCTAGGTGGATGCAGTGTCAGTGCAGACCTGGCTTTGCTTACATCAGCTGAAACTGGCTTTCATTCAGTGCCCCATGGCGACAAGATAATTGATACAACCACTCCTGGTGGGGAAGTGCCCACTGGCACAAGGAGCAGTGTGCACACACACTAACCACGGAATGACACCAGCAGCTGTGCCGACGTGGGTTATGCCGGGGTAATTTTGTAGTGTAGCCAGGCCCTCAGTTATACTCTGGTCACATTTTTGAGGTTTTCTCTGCGTCCCTAACACCTGGGAGACATGCTTTAAAAAAGAAGCTTCTCCCCCCCCCCTCCCCTTTGCAGGAACCTGGAAACCAAAATAGATGCTTCAGCCAAGTAGGGTTGCCAGATGATTTAAAAAAAATACCGGACACACTTGACATTACATCACAATCTACATTACATCTTAGTTAGAAAATACCGGACATTTCTATTTTCTCATTTCGATTTTCTCAATTTGTTTCCCGAACAGAAAGCTCAAATACTGGACTGTCCGGTTCAAAACCGGACACCTGGCAACCCTGCAGCCAGGTGCTGGCACAGAGCCAGGGAATGTTCCGGCCATTTCTGAGGCCCTGGGCTCTCCCTCGTACAGTTCAGGGAGGCCACAAGCCAGTCCAGGGTATCAAACAGGTTGAGAAATGCTGTTCTGGTCCATCCCGCCACACTGAGGCAGGATTACATATTACGTGTTTTCTCCATTCTCGCAGCTGCCGTAGTGGGAGCCTGGACGCAACGGAGCAGGGCCTGTTTCCAATGCCAGCCAGTCTCTAGCCATCCTTAACCATAATCAGCTCAATCCCTTGGCTCCAGAGTGGAGCAGCCCTGCTGTGCCACTGGAGAGTAGCTGAGCTGTCAGGTACCAGGGGGCAGGCTGCAACTTACTTTCACCTCAGAAACGAGGAGTCCTGTGGTACCGTAGAGACTAATGGATTAGTCTGAATCTGTTACTCTCTAAGGGTACGTCTACACTACAGCGCTAGTTCGAACTAACTTAGTTCGAATTAGTTAATTCGAACTAAGCTAGTTCGAACTAACGCGTCTAGAACTAAAAACTAGTTCGAACTAGCGTTTTGCTAGTTCGAACTAGCAAGTCCACATTGAGTGGACTCTGTACAGGGCTTAAGGATGGCCGGAAGCAGTGCCGGCAGGGCATAAAAGGAGGACTTAGAGCATGGAGATGCTGTCTCAGGCTAGCCGAGGGCTGCGCTTAAAGGGTCCCGACCCCCATCCCGGACACACAGTTCTAAGGGGTGCCCCGCTTGCAAAGAAGTTCTGGCTTGGAGTGCCCTGAGTGCCCACACTGGGCACATCACACCACTCGGCCATCAGCCCAGCTGCACTTGCCGCAGGCTGCCATCTGGGGAGAGGGAGTAATTGGGGGGCTGCAGGAGAACTTCCACCCCCAGAAGCCCGCAGAGCCAGCCCAGTCCTCCCCATCGGGGGCTCGTACCCCATTCCTCCCTCACCTCCTTCCACTTACCCTTCCTTAGCCCCCCTTCTTATTGATGTACAAAATAAAGATAACGTTTCTTCCAACATTGACTCTGTCTTTATTGAAAAAAAACTGGGGGAGACTGGGAAAAGGAGGTGGGAGAGGGGAAGAGAAAGGCTGGGAGAGGGGAGGGCAACTAACATGATCAGGGGTTGGGAACAGGTCCCAGATGAAGAGAGGCTACAGAGACTGGGACTGTTCAGCTTAGAAAAGAGGAGACGGAGGGGGGACAGGATAGAGGTCTCTAAAAGCAGGGGTTGGGTGGAGAGGGTGCATTCAGAAAAGTTCTTCCTGAGTTCCCATAAAGAAGGACTAGAGGACACCAAAGGAAAGGAATGGGTAGCAGGCTTGAAACTAGTAAGAGAAAGTTGTTCTTCTTGACAAAGCAAATAGTTAACCTGTGGAACTCCTTGCTGCAGGAGGCTGTGAAGGCTAGAACTAGAACAGAGTTTAAAGGGAAGTGAGATCAAGTCATGGAGGTTGGGTCCATGGAGTCCTATTAGCCAGAGGGTAGGAGTGGTGTCCCTGCCCAAAGTTTGTGGAAGGCTGGAGAGGGATGGCACGAGACAAATGGCTTGGTCATTGTCTTCGGTCCATCCCCTCCAGGGTCCCTAGGGTTGGCCGCTGTTGGCAGACAGGCTACTGGGCTAGATGGACCTTTGGTCTGACCCAGGACGGCCATTGTAAGCTCAGGGCTCAGTGTCGGGGGTCTCAGTGGACCCCCTTGATTTTCATGCACACCTGGTCCTGGGTGGCCAGGCTGGCAGCTCTCCTGCCCTAGACGGCCACTTTCCTGTGCCTAGTGCGGAGATCGTGGACGAGGTCCACGATGTCCGCACTAGCCCAGGAAGGTGCCCGCCTCTTGCGGTCCAGGGCAAACTCCCGGGAGCCGCCAGCCTGGTCCCGGCAAGAGGGGGTGGGCTGGGGGGCATCGGGTGGGTGGCTCTGTGCCGTGCCAGGTGCAGGGTCTGCTAGCTGGGTGCTGGCAGGCTTGCACCTGGCACGGGCACCGTAGCCAGCCCGTGCCCCTTTAAGGGGTCCGGGGCCGGGAGGGGGGCATAGAGTTTCCCTGGTGTTGGCCAGAGTGGCCACCAGGGAAACCTGGGGAGGGCTAGCCTCCCACTAGTTCGAACTAAAGGGCTACACAGCCCTTAGTTCGAACTAGCTAGTTCGAACTAGGCGTTAGTCCTCGTAAAATGAGGTTTACCTAGTTCGAACTAAGCGCTCCGCTAGTTCGATTCAAATTCGAACTAGCGGAGCGCTAGTGTAGCACCTATTAAAGTTAGTTCGAACTAACGTCCGTTAGTTCGAACTAACTTTGTAGTGTAGACATACCCTAAGGTGCCACCAGACTCCAGGCTGTTTTTGCAGATACAGACTAACGGGGCGAGCCCTCTGAGACTCAACAGTCGACAATCAACAGCTCGACTCATTTAGTTTTTCAAAATCCCAGCCCTTCCTCATTTCCTTGCAGGTTACCAGTTAAGCACAATCCTGATAATTCCCTT
Source organism: Pelodiscus sinensis (assembly GCF_049634645.1). Lineage (NCBI taxonomy): Eukaryota > Metazoa > Chordata > Testudines > Trionychidae > Pelodiscus > Pelodiscus sinensis. The sequence continues at coordinate 6,521,238 of NC_134730.1, read as the reverse complement.
AATTGCGTCAAAATACTATGCCGGCTGTGGCTTTTAAGTGTCTGCAGTTCTCAGTTATTCAGGCCAGACTAATTAGGTACACATAGAATCTTACAATATAACAGAGCTGTTTCCTGCCAGCCAGTTAAAGGCTCTGATTATTTGTTACTTACATAGTAGCAATGCCTTGGAACCAGACCTCATTGTGCTAGATGCTGCACAGACCTGGAACGCAGCGAAGGTCCTTGCCTCAACAAGTTTACAATGCAAGTTAACTCAGGTGGCTTGCAAAGGGAAATCATGGGGTTGCGCCACTTTGGGCTTCTTCTAGGCGTAGGTAGGGAGAATGGTGATTTTTAAAGTGTTATTTTCTATTTCTTTAATATCAGGAAGAACAAAATCTCATTTTCCCTGTTCACGCTGAAGGTCTCCAGGAAGGACTAGAGACCCCCCTTTTCCCCCCTTTTCATTCAATTGCTTCCCCCCTTTTCATTGAAGTGTCTTGAAGGCAAAAGAAAACAAAACAAAAGAATTTGAAATATTCTGAGGAGAAAGCCCCTCCTTTTCCAACTGCTGCTTGACTTGTGGGTGTCTGAATCCCACAAGCTCCCTAGTCACCCAGGAAACACAGATTAGGGAAAACCTACATTTCTAATGTATATAAAGAGAGAAACCTTTCAGGCCTGCATCCATCTGAAAGAAGTAAAAGATAAAAACATTTCCCTCCCCTTCATGAGGGATGTTTAAAAGTGACTTGGGTCTGGAAGCCACAGACCATGCATTCTTCACCAATGTGCCAGCTCTTCACTCAGTGGTTGGCATCATGCCCCCCTTTTTGATTTTTGAAAAACCCTCATGCCCCCTTCCCCCCAACAGCAGCAAAACTTGTTGAGCAAAAAGAAAAGGAAAAAAGGAACTGAACAGGGCAGCAAAACTTGATGGGGGGGAGGCTGGGCCGCCTCAGGCCCCCCCTGGAATTTCCTCATGCCCCCCCAGGGAGGGACACCCCCCAGATTGGGAACTCATGCCTTCACTGCTTCAGAAAGGCTTGGTGCTACCATCATGGCTCTTGAAAGCTTTGCAATGGGACCAAGGAGGCTTAAAAGAATCACCAACACAGAGAACTGGCCCTCGGTTGCAATGAACAGGATGCCACAAAGCTGCTTTGAGACAGGAATGTGCTTCACTTGTGGCAGAAGCTTTCCCCCTTTGCTTTTCCGATGGGACACCAGCCGGACTCAGACTCCAGCTAGCCTATAACAAACTCACAATGGGAGGTTCCTGGAAACCAAGAACATTGAGCCATCAAAGCCCAATGAGCCTTTTAACTTTGAGCTTTCCTTGACATATGAAGGGGAGTTTGAAAAATTCTTCCCAATGAGCTGCTGCCGAAGCCCCTGAATATTCCAGCCCTTTGCTTTCTCTGCAATTTCAGTTTCAGACTAGTCCAAGCACTGTGCGTCTTCTCTGAAGTCTGCTCTCGTCCTTGTGCAGCAGCGCTGCGATTCCAGGCAAGCATGAATAATACAATAAGCTCAGTTTTGTCCTTACAGCCTGGCAAACAAAAGAGAAAGAGAATTGAACAGTGGAGAAAACAAGGGCCCTTAATTATTATTAAACATTTGTTTTGGGAGTGCTGGAAGCTCACAGCCACGGCGCACGCCGCAGTGCCAGGCACTATACAAATGCAGGGAAAGGAAATCGGCCGAGGAGCCACATGTGGCCCGACTGATCATTTCTTTGAATGGCCACAGCCCTGGCTGCCAGGAAGGGGGGTGATGGGCATTACCAGTGGACAGCCTGGCTCTGCACAGATGAGTAAGTCACAGGAGGGTGAAAAATTGTTCTTGTTAGCCTCTGAGGATAGGCCAAGAAGCAATGGGCTTAAACTGCAGCAGGGGAGGTTCAGGTTGGATATTGGGAGAATTTTTCTAACTGTCAGGGTGGTTAAACACTGAAATAAATTGTATAAGAGGTTGTGGAATCTCTGTGTCTGAAGATTTTAAGAGTAGGTTAGACCAACGGCTGTCAGGGATGGTATAGACAATACTTAAGCCTGCCATGAGTGCAGCGGACTGCACTATGTGATCTCTCCCGGTGCCTTGTAGCACTACAATTTATGATTTTATGATCATGCTTTCTCACCTATCACCAACGGCGTACATCTCCACAGAAGAACAGAAGATTACACGCTTATGAGCAAAAAGCAAAGCCAAACACCCGCTGACAAGAGAACCTCTTCTTGCTAACAACAGCCTGGATACAATTCTATTATGCTTGTCACTGCTGCCATGCAATCTGCAGACTTTGGCATTTATTTCAGCATGACTGTGAAAGCAGCAAGGATGCTTCATAATGCCCCACTCCATCCCTATAAAACTGGTAACATTTTTGTATTTGTATGAACTAGAAGTACATGTGAAAAAAAGAAGAAACAAACTAAACTCGCTAATATTTGTTCGCATTCACAACCACTCACTTTGTTTAAAGGGCAAGCAAAGGGGGTAGGGGAAAGCTCAGTGGTTTGGGCATTGGCTTGCTAAATCCAGGGTTGTGAGTTTAGTCCTTGAGGGGGCTATTTAAGGATCTGGGGTAAATCTGTCAGGGCTTGTGACAGTTGGTCCTGCTGTGAGAGCAGAGGACTGGACTCAATGATTTCTCAAGGTCCCTCCCAGTTCCACAAGGTGGTATATCTCTATATGATGTTATTATTATTAATGATGTTATAAGGGGTGCAATAATTTTTGATGGGGGGGCCACTTTGGAAAGTGGTTGAGGGCTGCACTTTTCCAGGATATTAATGGGGAAGGTGTTGGATCTGGAATGGAGATTGGGTACAGAAGGGAGCTTGGGGTAAGGAACTGGGGTACAGGAGAGAGAGTGGGGTCTGGGAGGGAGTTCGGGTGAAGGAGGCAGTGGTGACCTAGGGCAGGAGACTGGGGTGCAGGGGTTTGGTTTGTGACCTAGGGCAGGAGACTGGGGTGCAGGGGTTTGGTTTGTGACCTAGGGCAGGAGACTGGGGTGCAGGGGTTTGGTTTGTAACCTAGGGTAAAAAGGGATTGTGATCGAGGCAGAGGGTTTGGTTATGCTGAGTGCAGGGGAGCAGAGAGTTAGAGAAGGGAGTGGCTAGGGTGCCAGAGGCAGGCTCTGGCCAAGAGACATACCGGCCAGCAGCCCAACCAGCATACTTGCCTGCAGAGCTAAGGCTTGAAGAGCTTTAAAAGTTTGTCAGCCTGCCTGCCCCACACCATCACAGGCTGTCCAGCCATGTGCTTGTGTGAATAACCGAGCCAGAGGGGAGGGAGCTAGTGCTTCCTGACTGTTATTCATACGGGCAGCTCTCATTTGCCAGTTTCAGGCCAATGGAATTGTGCTAGGGAATTACACCTGAAGCCTTCCCCCGCTCACAGGTTTCAAAGAGACATGACCCCACTGCTGAGTTTCTGAGCGGTGCGCGATGCTGCGGGACAAGCAAGGGAGCCTGCCAGGGGCTCCCCAAAGAATCCACAGGCTAGATCCATTGGCTTGGTGGGCTGGATCAGGCCCGTGGGCTGGATCAGGCCCTTGGGCCGTATTTTGCCCAGGCCTGTCATGCAACCTCCCTCAAATTTCACATGTAAGTCAGACCTCTTGTAAAGCAGGGCTTACAGCAATTGGTTTGAAATGAGAGTAGAACCACGGCAAACCAAAAATGAGCAAATTGGCAAAATCAAGTGGTGAGCAGCGATCAGCACAGTGCCCTAAAGCATCCCATGAGAGCGGAGGACAGTTGTTTTGTACATCATGAGTGCACCTGTTGATTGAGGAGACAGGCTAGCTGAGATCAGCATCGTTAAGCTCTAATTCACCAGTGCAAACAGGAGGCATTAAAAATGGGCAAGGTAAGTGTTCCACCATCCGCAGCCCAGTGGAGAACACTTGCCTACCCAACACGTTTGGGTAGTTCGCTGAAGAATGAAAGGAAGAGCTGCAGCCCTGGGGAGGAATTTTAGCACTGCGGAAGATGAAACCACTGATGGGGGGAACAAGAATGTGATTGATATTCTTGCCATCCCTATCCCAGCCAGCAGTGATAAATGCAAGCACTTCAGACACAGACGAACACATGCGGGGTGTTCTTTTGTTACATCCCCAAGCTTCGGAAGCCAGCAATTTTAAAGCAGCCATGCAGGAACTGGGTTAAAAGTTCTCAGTCCCATTCAACTGAATCATTGCATATGTGACCACTAGCAGCATGCTCATGGGGAAAGCTTGGTATGTAGGATTGGAGCCTTTGTGTGTAAATGCTGTGCATCCTATATGCATGCACTTTTGTAGGTGATCTGTGGCAGAAGATATTTTGGAATGTAACTGAACTGGCTGTGGCTATAAAACATGCTTTCACTGCCTGCCCTGCCAGAAACGCCTGGCTCCACATGTTCCTAACACAGAGGGGAAAACCTTTCCATCCCACCATCTCTGCCCCCAATAACCAGATGAACAGCTTGTTCATGGGGAAACTTTCTGAGGAAACTTCAAAACATCAGTAATCTACCTGCAAATACCATCCTGGCCACTATGGACGTAGAAGCCCTTTACACCAACATTTCATGTGAAGATGGATTACGGGCCATCAGGAACACCATCCCCAATGACAGCACTGCACACCTGGTTACGGACTGCGACTATGTCCTCACCCATGACTACTTCCGCTTCGGAGACAATTTGTATCTTCAAGTCAGCGGCAGAGCCATGGGCACTCACATGGCACCACAATATGCCAACATCTTTATGGCTGACCTTGAACAACGTTTCCTCAGCTCCCGCCCCCTAACACCCTTATTTTACTTTCGCTCATCAATGACATCTTCATGATATGGACCCACAGAAAAGAGACTCCTGAATAATTTCACAAGGATTTCAACAACTTCCACCCCATCATCAACCTCAGCCTGCACCAGTCCACACGGGAAATCCACTTCCTGGACACTACAGGACTGTTAAATGATGGACAAATTTCCGCCATCCTATTCCAGAAACCTACCGACCACTACACTTACCTTCATGCCTCCAGCTCCCATCCCAGACACATTTCTCAATCTATTGTATACAGCCAAGCCCTAAGTGACAACCGGATTTGCTCTGATCCCACAAACAGAGACAAACACCTACAGGATCTACCTATCTGGACACACATTAAGAGATCTACAAGTTGCTGTTTTGTTACAGATCAACTCCACAAGTCAAATACACAGAGAAGGATTGAAACTACAGTTTATTCATAAGTTTAATTCTCATGCTAATGGTTTACATTGAGATACTGGATGGCTGGGACATTATCAACCAAACAAACAATGAAGGTGCCGATGGTTCTTTATGTCTGTGTAGAATCTGGTTTTAGTTCTCTTCCTTTCTAATTGCTAACTAATGGTTCTTATCTGCCTCATTTAACTATATATATCTTTTGTTTTCCAGTTTTTCCAGTTACATACATACTCGTCTTTCTCTTTGGGTATGTCTACACTACCCCGCTAGTTCGAACTAGCGGGGTAATGTATGCATACTGAACGTGCAAATGAAGCCCGGGATTTGAAGTTCCACGAGGCGTACAGATAGTTCGGAATGGCTTGCTAGTTCGAACTATCTAGCCCGTGCCGCGTGTAGCCGCGCGGCACGGGGTTTGAACAAGCCGGCATTTAAAAATGGCGACGGCCGGCTTATGCAAATGAAGCCCGGGAAATTCAAATCCCGGACTTCATTTGCACGTTCGGTATGCATACATTACCCCGCTAGTTCGAACTAGCGGGGTAGTGTAGACATACCCTTTGATACTTATCTATCCTCTGCCTCTTTCTGCTGCCCCCCATTTTATTTCCTTCTTCCCCCTTCCCTCCCTTCTTCCCTCATTTATTTTGGTTCTAGACATCCAACACTCCGGTCATCTGAAGAAGTGGGCTGTGCCCAAGAAAGCTCAAGGCACCATCTACATATTTTGTTAGTCTTTAAAGTGCTGCCAGATTATTTGTTGTTTTTTAAGATTTTCCTGTTACAAACTAACTCGGCTACCCCTCTGAAGCTTGTTCAAGGCAGCTTTTTATCACAGTCACCACATTGAGGGTCACGTTTCATTTTTACACAGGCGAATGGTCATAGCAGTAATTCAAGTATTCAGTAAGGACTATTGATCTTTGTCTACTCACTCCAGTTGTTGAAGAAATTCAGGCACTAAAAGTGTGTGAATCCCAACTTGTGAACATGCTTACAGCTTATGAAGAGTCAAAAGTGACATGTGTCATCCTGACTTGTGGACTGCCCTGAAATCTTTCCAAACCAACAGCAAAACCAGCACCCTTGGAAAGCTAAAATAACACCAATAAAAAATACAGATCTAGGGAAGTGATTATTCCCCTTTGTTTGGTACTGGTGAGTAAACATTTGGGCTGTCTCTACATTGGCCCCTATTCCGTAATAGGGATGCAAATGTAGCACTTTGGAATAGGCAAATCAGCGGGGGATTTAAATATCCCCCGCGGCATTTGCATTTTCATGGCTGCCGCTTTTTTCCGGCTTGTAGATAGGCCGGAGAAAAGCGCCAGTCTGGATGCGATCCTCCGGAAAATAAGCTCTTTTCCGGAGGATCTCTTATTCCTACTTATTCCCGCGGAATAGGGGCCAATGTAGACACAGCCTTGGAGTATTGCATCTAATTCTGGGGCCCCCAATACAGAAAGGATAGGAGAAAGGATTACAGAAAGGATTGGGCCCACATTAAAGAAAGTCCAGCAGAGGGCATAAAAAGTGATTCATAGACTCAGAGGCTACGTCTACACTGGCATGAATTTCCGGAAATGCTTAAAACGGAACAGTTTTCCGTTATAAGTATTTCCGGAAAAAGAGCGTCTACACTGGCAGGCTGCTTTTCCGGAAAAGCCCTTTTTCCGGAAAAGCTTCTGTGGCCAATGTAGACGTGCTTTTTTCCAGAAAAGACAACTGTGCTGTCTACACTGGCCCTTTTCCAGAACAGTTTTCCGGAAAAAGGACTTTTGCCCGAGTGGGAGCAGCATAGTTTTTCCGGAAAAGCAGCTGATTTCTTACAGTAAATCGTCACTGCTTTTCCGGAAATTCAAGGGGCCAGAGTAGACAGCTCGCAGCTTATTCCGGAAAAGCAGCTGCTTTTCCGGAATAAGTGGCCCAGTGTAGACACAGCCATAGACTTTAAGGTCAGAAGGGACCATTATGATCATCTAGTCTGACCCCCCTGCACAGTGCAGGCCACAGAATCTCACCCACCCCTCTTAGAATAATCCTCTCACCTATGTCTCAGATATTGAAGCCTTCAAATACTTTGAAGGCCCCAAGATGCAGAGAATCCTCCAGCTGTGATCTGTGCCCCATGCTACAGAGGAAGGCAAAAAACCTCCAGGGTCTCTGCCAATCTACCCTGGAGGAAAATTCCTTCCCCTGATTAGGGGGCTGGAGCACATGGCTTATGAGGAGATGCTGTGGGATTTGGGATTATTAAATCTACAGAAGAGAAAAGTGAGGGGGGATTTGATAGCAGCCTTCAACTACCTGAAGGGGTTGGAGAGAGGCTGTTCTCAATGGGGACAGTTGGCAGAACGAGGAGCAATGGTCTCAAGCTGCAGAGGGGGAGGTCTAGGTCTAGGCTGGATATTAGGGGAAACAATTTCACTAGGAGGCTGGTGAAGCACTGGAATGGGTTACCTAGAGAGGTGGTGGAAGCTCCATCCCTAAAGGTTTTTAAGTCCTGGCTTGACAAAGCCCTGGCTGGGATGATTTAGTTGGGTTGGTCCTGCTTTTAGCAGGGGGCTGGACTCAATGACCTTCTGAGATCTCTTCCAGCCCTGGGATTCTCTGATTCTATGACACTGACTCAACTCCTGCTTTCTTTCATGCATGCCATCTGTAAGAGCCAAATCAAGCAAAACACCTTGACCTTTGTGAGACCTCAGGATTTGACTGCATCTCGCTGTTTGAAGGCAACATTCCAACACAGAGAGAATATAGGGAGTAGCAAGGAGGAAAGAGAATGTTTTCCATTATCCGTTTCTGGAGACGCTTGATGGGCAGATTCCCAGCTCTGTCAATGGTTACCGCCCACTGCAATGCTTAGCGAAACAGTCACCATTGTGGATACTGAATGCTCTTTATCAAAATATTCTTGGGGCCAACAGATGACGACAGAAAAATAACAATTTGTCTATGTATAACTTGTGTCGAAGCAAAAACGCTCCTCTCTGTTTAGGCAGCTAACAAACAGACAGCTTTATTGATCAGTAAAGCCAAGTGAGCCAAATGTGGTTCCAGCAAAGCCGGGCCCAGTAAAGCTGGCTAATACAATCAATCCTAGTATTTTATATCCTTAACCAAACAAGTCTGATGTCAGGGCAAGAAATTAAAGCAAACTTCAAAGAGGAATTACTATCAGCAGAGAAAGAAACAGGTTTAGAGGGAGTTCGAGCTTCAGCTCAAAATAGTTCATTAACACATCTCAACAGCGCATCCTTCTGGCCTCTCCCCACCTCGGTGAAGGCCAGTTCACTCCCTCTAGTATACGTGCAGACACAAGAAACTGAAATGGCTTTTGTTATACAGAATAGCTTTTAGCTAAATATGAAATGGTTTCTACACTTGTTATTGCAAAACTGCACCAGTTTGCAAAAGGGACTTTACTAAAAAGAACTAGTTATTACTTGGATAAGGTAATGAAAATAATTGCACACATGCTTAGTTTCATGTAAATGTTACACAGTAATACTCTTGTTGCATTGTTATACTTTTTATTGCTATAATTGCAACATACTTTGGTACATTTTTACCATGACTGTTTTGTGAATTTTGCCTAATTTTACTGTAGCAAAATTGTACCCATTCAGGTGATGTGGTGCTTTGTGAAGAGTGAAGAGGAATTTCAGCAAGTTGCAATAGCTTTGCACTATCTTGTGATAAATTTGGACTAACCATCGGTCTAAAGAAGACAATAATTATTGCACAAGGTGGGCAGTCTGCTTCAGACTAGATGCTGTGCACAATCTAAGATCAATTGTATCAGATAACCTCTCTCTAACTGATGCACTTCATTTGCACATTGGAAAGGCAGCCTCCTCACATGGCCAACTGACCAAGCACCTCTGTAATAACTGGAATCTTGCACTGAATACCAGGAATGCATTGAACATGCTGCATGGTCGTGAGCAGGACCATCTGCAGCAGGCCCAAGAGAAGAGGGCACACTCCCCACCCCCGTATCTTTAGTTTCCCACTTTGGATTTAGAATACAGCAAAGTTCTTGACACCAAAGTACTAGAGAAAGCAAAATTACAAAGTTTAATCACTATTCTCAAGCACAGTTCTCCCCGCCCACTTGGTCATGAGCACCAGATGGACGATGGCCGCCTCTGAAAAGATCTCCTGCGTGGAGAACTGACAGATGCCTCAAGGTCACTGGTCCAAGCTAACCTCAGGTTCAAGAATGCTTTCAAGAGAGACTTGACAACTTTCAGCACTGATACTGCAAGCTGAAAGATGAGGCAGAAAACAGGCTATGCTGGAGGACTGGGCAGCACCAGGAAGTCAAAGAGGCTGAAGAGCAGTTGGCAGAAGGGCAGGCAAAAGAGGAAATTGCAGCACTAATAGGGCACCAGCTTCATCTTCTGTCCCTGCATTTTGCTCTTGCATAGTCCATGGCAGACTGTCACTCCATAGTTGGACTTTTTAGCTGCCCACAATGCTGTAGCATGACATTCAGTCACTGAGCTGCTTTGACGCTTACATCATCACCTTTCAAGATGGACAGTTGCCATTCAGTACCTTAGAGTGGCCCATCCTGGTCTCAGGGTACTGGGTGTTTAATTTCCAGCTCAGGCAGACAGCCCCATATTAGCGCTGATCAAACTCATGTGCTGAAAATGGAAGCAGCCAGAGAGGCCAGCCAGCCCAAGCCAATGTCTTGGGTTTCAGAGATACCCAAGGCAGCGATTGTGTCACCATCGCTTGTGTCACCGTGGCTATGCAAGCCATCAAATCCAGTCTCTCATTCCGCAGGAGGTATGGAGCTTATCTGACGCACCCTGCGGCACCACATTTCTTACAGAACCCTTCTATCCAGGGGACTGAACTGGGGCTCTCAAGCTGCTGCGTGCTGCATGGTCTACATGACACAGAAGCACGGAGTGTTGGGCTCACATGTTTTCTGCCTTTCACTCCACAGTAATTAGACCAAAACAAAAGTGGCTCCACACGTGGGCCTAGCATGGCAGTTTCCTATCCCTGGAGCAGGAGAGAATTCCCCTGCTAACCCACGACTGTGTGCCTGCAATGCAGCCCCATAGCAGAGGCTCCTCCCCATGTGCTGCCCCATGGGATCATTCACAGGGCCAGAAGGGCCAGGGCTACTCCCGGCCAGTGCCTCACACCAGCACGCAGCGCGCAGGAGGAGCGCTCGCAGGAACAACACAAACCGTCTGCATCAGCTCATGAAAATGAATTGCTCTGTCCTCAAGGTGGAAGCAGCCAGCGGTTTGTGGCCCAACACCGGTGGTTGGGAACCACTGGGTTCAGGCATCCCAACCCCATCCCGGCCAGAGAGCAGTCTGAGCAGGACAGAGGCTCCGAAGGGTTAACAGCTGCCCTTGGTAACTGCCCCAGCATGAAATGAAATGCTCCTGTCTCCTGGCATGAATGCAGCAGGGCAGGGTGACCATTGCTCCCTCTGCCAAATACAGGACACCTAGTAAAAATGTTCTGGTTTCAGTGAGCTCAACAGCGACCAATCAGAACGATGCAGCACAAACATTCCAAAAAGCATTACGTTCACTGAGCCCCCATTAAAAGCCATACGGCATTATTATCTGTCTCTGTGGTTTAGAAATGTGCGCCCGTCTGTCTGTCTGTCCCTGTGTCGATTTGTTCAGGAACTCCTTCTAAACTTGGGGGGGGGCGATAAAATGGTGGTGGTTCACCAGGCTTAGACACTGGTGAGCTGCTGCTGGTGTATTTACCTGCACCTCAGCAGGTAGGGGCCATCCCAGCTCCCATTGGCCAGGAACGGCGATCCGCAGCCAATGGGAGCTGTGATTCGCTGTACCTGCGGAGATGCAGGGAAGAACGGTGCAGGGAAGAACGGCAGTTCGGGGTAACCCTGGCAACCTGGATCTGGCCTATTGGCTGCTATTTGCCCACCCCTGCTGCTTTGCCAGCTACTGGCCCCAGATCTGGGGTCTCTTTGGGACTGCCCCAAGGGCTGGACAGTGCAGCCCCGTCCCCCAAGGAAGGCAGAGGCTTGGGGTGGGAGGAGCTATGCTCCCAAGGAGTGGCCGGGGGCAGGCATGCTGGCCACCTGGAAAGCAAATATTCAGTCCCCTGCTAGCAGCCACCAGCTGGGGGTGGGGACTGGGCAGGGTGGCCAGCTGGAGGAGACAAACAGCCCCCCTCCAATAACTGCTGGCTGGAGGCGGGGACTGGGAAGTGCAGCACCAACCCCCTGGGCTGAGCCACCCCTCCACCCCTACCCCCCACTGCATTCATGGAGAAGCCACAGCTGGAGCAGCACCATCCTCGCCATGAAAGGCAGCCCTGAAATCTCCCCCCTCCAACCCTCTGCCCTAAGTGTCCCGCCCTGATTCCTGAACATCCCCTTCCCTGACCCCCCACCTCCCACTCAATGTCCAGTAGCCCAACCCCTGCCTTGACTCCTGCACCCCATACTGGGCCCTCAGCCCCCTACACCTTCCACCCTCTGCCCTGAGTCCCCTGCCCTGCACCCCCAACCCATGCCCCGAATCCCCCACACATCTCCCAGCCCCCTGTCCTGACTGCCACATCCCCCACTGCCTATCCAGGACCTGGGTAAATCCTCTAGACATATATACAGTAACCCAATGTCTGTGACTCTGTAACGCTGTAGCGTTACAGTCTTGCCTCTGGGGGGTGCTGTTGCCTCCCGCCATGGCGCTCGGATGACTTCTGCGCCACTCAGCCGGCCACCGCTGGGGAGCAAACGTCACAAGTGGCTGTTTGGAGTCCGTGCTCCACATGCAGCATGGGGGTGCTGCATGGGGAGAGCGGACCCCAAACGGCCACTTGTGCCGCTTGCTCCCCCGTGGCAGCCTGGTTGAGCAGCACAGGTGGGGCCCGGCTGTGTACATCACCGCCCCACCCCCCTTCGCCTCCTGCCGTGGCACTCGGCTGAGTTCTGCGCCGCTCAGCCAGGCTGCCGCAGGGGAGCAAGCAGCCGTTTAGGCTCCATGGTCCCCGTGCTGCATGGGGAGCGTGGAGCCCAAACAGCCATTTGGGCTCTGCAGTCCCCTGAGTGAGAGGCAAGAGGGGGAGGAGACGAGAAAGAGAGACGGAGAGAGAGGCAGGAGGTGGAGGAGACCTGAGAGAGAGAGAGAGAGAGAGAGAGGGTATGTCTACAGTACCACCCCAGTTCGAACTAGGGTGGTAGTGTAGACATACCCAGAGAGCGAGAAACGGACATGGAGGAGAGACCTGAAAAATCCCGTTTTATGATGGGCTATTGGCTAGTAATTAATAATAGTTAAAACATTAACAATATATTCTTTCCATTAAGTGATTACTGCTGTGTAGAAGTGCCTGCCTTGTCCTTTTCTTGCTTCCTCCAGAGTGTGATGCTTCTTGTGGACGGCGTTTGTCAGATGAAGCAATTTTTTGAAGGAACTGCTTGTTTTTCATCAACTTGTCATGAAAATGCAGCTCAGTCTAGGTCAAAATTCACTCACACAAACAACATCACCTTCATGGGAAAAACATTGAGACATGATTTTTCAAGTGACCAAACTGCATTAATTACTTAAAAGACACATTGAACACAGGCTGTGGTGCCTGGCAAAAACAAAACTCAACTGCCTTTGGCAGATCTGAGTGTTCTACTGCATATTTCTTCCACCACTTTTAGAAAGGGGGTTTTCTGAGTGCTCCAGTCAGATATGTGATGAGCTAGTCTTGGTTTTGTATGGGTCCATTCATCGAAAATATGTTTCCCATCTATGAAGTGGGGGATTGGAATTCTTGTGAGACAAAGGCAAGACTGCTCTGTATAACATCTGATACCAGCATGACTTCTCAGCACGGCCCACTCAAGCCTTTCTGTGCACTCAAACGCAGGTTTCTAGTGGTCCAACTACTGAAGGGTACGTCTGTCTAGACAGCAGTGCTAAACTTGAAATAAGCTACACAACTTGAACTACGCTAATTGTGTAGCTTAAGTCAAAATAGTTTATTTCGAATTTGGGCACATCTACACAGCACTTATTTTGAAATAGAGCAGATAAATGAGGGGTACAGGAATCGGAGTAAGAAGGTCTCCAGCTGGATGTTATTTTGACATTATGTTGAAATAACTGCTTGTGTGTAGACGCGGACTTTGTTATTTCAAAATAACGGTGCTGTGTAGACGTGCCCTCAGTTATGTTGAATAACAATTCTTGACTGCATTGTAAAATTCTTGTTCCTTCATTTCCCCACCACTGCCTCAACTAATGGTTGCAGCACGGTCCTTGTGTGTGATGTGACAAAACTTTCTCTGAGCCTCACACTAAATCCGTGGTCACCAACTGGTCGATCGCGAGGCGTTCAGTCCCTCCACCCCCCATTTTCCCCCAACCCCAAGAAGCCCCACTACCTACCTCCAGCATAGTGCCAGCTTCCCATGGGGTGGACAGAAGTCCTGCCTGCAGCTTCGCACCACTTCCGGGGGTTCCGGAAGTGCACTGGATGCTCCCCTCCCACAGCTCTGTGGCGTGCTGGGTGTGCTGCAGGAGGGGGCCTAAGCCTCGGAGGAAGAGTGCGGCGGCTTCCCTGCACCACAGGAGGGGTGAGTCGAGTGCAGGGGTTTCCCTGCGCCACAGGAGGGGGGTTTGGCCCCGGGGCAGGCACGTGCGGGGGTTTGGCTGTGTCGCGGGAGGGGGTTTGACCCTGGGGCAGGCACATGCAGGGGTTCGGCTGCACCACAGGAGGCACACGCCGACTTCCCTTGTGGGGGGGGGGGGAGAATCCTGGGAGGAGGCGCATGCAGGGGACTCTCTGCCCCCACTGCCCCCCTCTTCCCTCTCCCCACTCCCCAGCCTCAGAAACCTGTCCCCAGTGGCACCCTGTTCCCTGCCCTCCCGGCACCCTGTCCCCTCTCTTCTTTCCCCTCTCCTCTGTCCCCAGCCACAAAACTCTGTCCCCACTGGTACCCTGTCCCCTGCCGGAGCACCCACTAGCACCCTTCCCCAGTACTATGTCCCCTGCTCCCACCAACACAGTTGGGGACACCTTAGTGAAGCCTGGGAGGAGGGGGGGTTGGAGGAGGGTTTTTGTGCATCTCACTTGTGTGGCCCCAACTGATTTTTCTGTGGGTCAGTGACCCCTGACTCAAGACAGGTTCCCTGCCCTTCTCAGAAATAAAGACAATGCAGAAACTTTTTGTGTCTGACATCGTATTTTATTTAAAAATGAAGCCTGGCCAACAAACCCCCAGTTGGGGCCAAGCCCCCACCTGGCCACAGCATCATAACACTCCTGCACTCCCCTTTCTCCCAGACCCTACATCTGAGCCTATCATACACTGGAACCCCCTGCCCTGAGCCCCTCACATACCCCACCCCAAATTCCTGAACCCTCACATCCAGAAGTCTGTGGCTTGCTTAGTATCCTAACCCTACATCTGACCCCAACACTGCCTGGCCTGGACCCCCCTCCCCGAGCCAGCATCCCCTTATCCATCTCCTCCTGCATCCAGATTTCCTCCCAGAGCTTGCACCTCTCACCCCTTCCCAAATCCCTCATTCCCACCCCAGAGCCTACACATCCTGTCTCAACCCAGAGAGGGTCCGGCTAGACTGCAGGAGTTTTTCAGGATTCCGGAGATATCCCAGAAAAGCTCTTCTGCATGCAGGGATGCGTTTGTTCTTCCACTTCTTTTAGAGGAAGAGTAAACATGATCTTTCGGTCACCCCTATATTCCTCTTTCCACAAGGAATAAGGGGGCTTCCAAAAGAAGGGGGTTTGCTGACATTTGGTCCAGTCTTCCTACAGAAGAATTGGGGGGAAAAGCAGCAGTATAAGGGTTGGGGATAGCAAGTGATGGAGGAGACTAGAGAGGGTGGGGCTTCGAGAAAGGGGCGGGTTGGTAGATCTTGGCTTGTTCTGTCATTTAAAAAGTGATCTTAGGTGTAAAAAGGTTGGAGACCACTGCTCTAAATAATTGTGAAGGATACGAATATGCCGTGCAACTTCTGTCACGGATGAGTTGGGGTTTTCTGATTGCCTCTACCATCTTCGGAAAGGTGGCTGTTTGCTTACTAGCAAAAGCGAGCCCCAGGTTTGGGCAAGGGTCACTGAAGACTTTCTTGAACCATGTTGGGCAATGGGCATATGTCTTCAGTGAGAAAATATGCCTTGTGCCCATCAAAAATCAACAAAATCCTGTCCAGTGCTGGTCCCAGAGAAGGGAATGGTGAGCAGCAATTTAAAATACTCAAGGTTAACACCTCATCAGAAGTCTTTCGGTTCTTCAACAGGAGCGGTGGAAATGCATTTATAAACCTTCACGGCAAAGGACTCCAAATCAAATGGAAGACAGTCAGCTGCTGTCACAGGCAGTTGTGAGCAATGTGAATTCCACAACCAAAACCACAGATCTCTTCCCCAGTTTGACTTGCAGTTATCCCCATATTTCCCTCCCAGCACGCTTAGCGCCACCAGCATTTGATTTGGCGTTGTCTGCATCATTCTGCCCAACAAGCTTTTCACTAAGGCTACGTCTAAACTACACCCCTTGTCGGCAGAGGGATGTAAATTAGACATATCGAAAATGCAAATTAAGTGGGATTTAAATATCCCACACTTCATTTGCATAATGGAAGCCACCGCATTTTTTCAAAATGGGGCTTTAAAAAAAACGGCAGTTTAGACGGGGCATTTTCAACAGAAATGCCACATTTTGAAAGATCTTGTACTCCTGAGGAGTACTCCTGAGGAGTACAGGATCTTTTGAAACAGGGCATTTCTGTAAAAAATGCCCCGTCTAAACCGCAGGGTTTTTTCAAAAAGCCCTGTTTTGAAAAAAAGCAGCGGCCGCCATTATGCAAATGAAGCGCAGGATATTTAAATCCCCGCTTCATTTGCATTTTCGATGGGTCTAATTTACCCCCTCTGCCAACAGAGGTGTATAGTTTAGACATAGCCTTAAGAGAAGGCTTCTCAATCAATTGATATAGAAATCCGCACTGCGTATCAGAGATTTCACATTTTGAGAAGAAAACTCAATAACGTTTGTGTTTACCCCACCAGAGGGGACAGCTAGAGACTGTGTGCAGCCAAGGGTAGCCCAGGGATAGGGAGGGGGCAGCTAGGGACTGTGTGCAGCCAAGGGGTAGCTCAGGGGGCAGGGAGGGGGTAGCTCAGGGACTGTGTGCAGACAAGGGGTAGCTCAGGGGGCAGGGAGGGGCAGCTAGGAACTGTGTGCAACCAAGGGGTAGCTCAGGAGCAGGGAGGGGGCAGCTAGGGACTGTGTGCAGCCAAGGGGTAGCTCAGGGGGCAGGGAGGGGGTAGCTCAGGGACTGTGTGCAGCCAAGGGGTAGCTCAGGGGGCAGGGAGGGGGTAGCTTAGGGACTGTGTGCAGCCAAGGGGTAGCTCAGGGGGCAGGGAGGGGGTAGCTCAGGGACTGTGTGCAGCCAAGGGGTAGCTCAGGGGGCAGGGAGGGGGCAGCTAGGGATTGTGTGCAGCCAAGGGGTAGCTCAGGGAGGGGGCAGCTAGGGACTGTGTGCAGCCAAGGGGTAGCTCAGGGGGCAGGGAGGGGGCAGCTAGGGATTGTGTGCAGCCAAGGGGTAGCTCAGGGGGCAGGGAGGGGGCAGCTAGGGACTGTGTGCAGCCAAGGGGTAGCTCAGGGACTGTGTGCAGACAAGGGGTAGCTCAGGGACTGTGTGCAGACAAGGGGTAGCTCAGGGGGCAGGGAGGGGGCAGCTAGGGACTGTGTGCAGCCAAGGGGTAGCTCAGGGACTGTGTGCAGACAAGGGGTAGCTCGGGGAGAGGGGGCAGGGAGGGGGTAGCTCAGGGACTGTGTGCAGAGAAGGGGTAGCTCAGGGGGCAGGGAGGGGGTAGCTCAGGGACTGTGTGCAGACAAGGGGTAGCTCAGGGGGCAGGGAGGGGGCAGCTAGGGATTGTGTGCAGCCAAGGGGTAGCTCAGGGAGGGGGCAGCTAGGGACTGTGTGCAGCCAAGGGGTAGCTCAGGGGGCAGGGAGGGGGCAGCTAGGGACTGTGTGCAGCCAAGGGGTAGCTCAGGGACTGTGTGCAGACAAGGGGTAGCTCAGGGACTGTGTGCAGACAAGGGGTAGCTCAGGGGGCAGGGAGGGGGCAGCTAGGGACTGTGTGCAGCCAAGGGGTAGCTCAGGGACTGTGTGCAGACAAGGGGTAGCTCGGGGAGAGGGGGCAGGGAGGGGGTAGCTCAGGGACTGTGTGCAGAGAAGGGGTAGCTCAGGGGGCAGGGAGGGGGCAGCTAGGGACTGTGTGCAGCCAAGGGGTAGCTCAGGGGGCAGGGAGGGGGTAGCTCAGGGACTGTGTGCAGACAAGGGGTAGCTCAGGGGGCAGGGAGGGGGTAGCTCAGGGACTGTGTGCAGACAAGGGGTAGCTCAGGGGGCAGGGAGGGGGTAGCTCAGGGACTGTGTGCAGCCAAGGGGTAGCTCAGGGAGGGGGCAGCTAGGGACTGTGTGCAGCCAAGGGGTAGCTCGGGGAGAGGGGGCAGGGAGGGGGTAGATAAGGGCTGTGTGTGGCCGGGAGAGCTAGGGGCTGTGTGCAGACATGAGCTTATGTCAGGGTTCAGTAGAAGGGGTATCTAGAGGCTGTGCCAGAAGGGCTTTGTGGTCCCCCTGTTCCTTGAGGGCTCTGCCAGCCATGCAGCCGGGTCCCTGGCCCTTTTGGTTCTTACTGGCTGTGGGAGCAAAGGGGGCGCAGAGCTGGGGGGCAGCTTCAACCTCCTGCCCCAGCAGCAGTGGCTGGAGAGGAGGGAACAGCACTGTCCTGCCTGACTCCGGTTCTGGCTCAGACTACGGCTCCAGCTCTGGCTCTGGCTTCCTTCCTCCAAACTGGCTGGAGAGTGGGGAGAGAGGAGGGGTGGATCTGTTACTGCCCTGCACTTCCACTGAAGGTTTTTTTTGGGGGGGGGGCAATATACACAGAACCTCCCCCCTCTGCCTCCCCCCAGCTCTGCTCATGGGCTTGTGGGCTTCGCTGCATGGGAAGCTCCAGGGATCCAGGATTCAGCCCTGCGGCTCCTGGCTTCAGTTGTGGGCTGGGGGTGGGGATAGGGGATTTGTCCCCTCAGCTCCTGCAGTCAGCCCCGCAGCAGGTGCCAGGGATTGTGGCTTCAGTCCCACAGCCCAGTCCGAGCTGGCAGGCCACCCTGCTTTAGGGTGCCCCGGGGAGGGGCGACAACACCCCTCACCCCCATCCCACCGGCTGCCTCTCTCCACCGCGCCTGACAGCGCCCCCTGCCGCACTCACCTGACAGCCACAAACCGGAGGCCGCTGCGGCTGCGCTGACCAAGACTGACCAGCAGGGGGCGTGCGGCAGCTGCAAATACGGGACGATTCGCCCGATTAAAAAAAAAAAAAAAGTCTGGCCAGCAGCACCAGGGCTTAACATGGACCGTCCCGTGTGTAAGGGCCTGCTGCTCCCAGGGGGGCAGGCGGGTGGCCTGTGCCTGTGGATTCCAAAGGGCATTTGATGTGGGGTCTTCCATAGTCCCCACTGGGATAAGCACAGTCCATCCTGCTCCTTTGGGACCCCCTTCGGGAACGTGGCTGCAGAACAAGGCTCCGGGAGAAGGGGAAGGGACTAGCAGGTGCCAATTTCAGACCGGGGGCCTTTGCCTTCCCGAAGAAAATCCAGGGACTTCCTGGGGTGTTCAGCAAGGACAGCGGGGACTGGGATGGTGGTTACTGCTCCCAGCTCCACCCCACCCCTCTGTTCCAGTGATCCCTGCGTTCCTTCCACCCTCAGCAGCCACTCTCCTCACCTGATCATCTCCTTCCCCTTCGCTGGCTCCCCATCTCTAGCCCCCCTACTCTCCAGCCAGCCTCCCCTGCCACTCCTGATCAAAGTCTTAGCAGAACCGGTTTACCCATGGGCCTGATTCAGGCTTCCTTACAATGTGGTGCATGCTGGGGTCTCTTTTTCCTGCGAGGGGGTGGGTAGGCAGCAGGCATGAAGTACTCTGAACCTCCCCCCACGTGACGAGCCAGTAACCCTCCCTCCTTGCATGGAGCCCCAGGAGAGAACAGCCCTGGGCTGCCAGTGGTGCAGAGGGGTCAGAGCTGTTCACATTTCTTTGACTTCACACATCACCAGGCGAAGGGCCTTGCATGGAGCATGCAGAGCAATGAAGGGGCTGGAGATCTCAGCTGAGCTCCTTTGGGCACTAGGAGACATGCTGGTCTCATAGACAACTTGCAGGAAGTGCCTTCTGCTCCTGCCCCATCACCTTCGGGTTACTGCTGCCCCTCTGCCCTGCTATTGGCTCCTCTGTCTCCTGCTGCTTCTCACCCACTTATCCCTCCGCTTGTGTTACTCCTCCCCCCCTTTGCTTGGGACCCCGCTAGTTTTCATCCTTCCTGCTGCTGCCCCCACCCTGGCTCTTTCACCCTTTTGCTGTTGCCTCCCCCCCCCCCATGCTGTCCCCACCACCAATTTGCCTCCTCCTGCTGCTGCCACCCCGGCCGCTGTCCCCTTCCCTCCAGACTAGCCTGACATCTGTTCAGGAAGACTTCTGGTGCTGGGGGAGCTAAGCTGGGATCTGAGTGTGGCCCCTGCAGGAGGGGAGGAGAGGTGAGTCTGCTTGCCTGGACCGCTGCTGTGCATTCAGCAAGGAGTTGGGGTGGGCTGCCCAGGGGACTTGGGTCTGGAGCCGTGAGCAATGAGGAGAAGGCTCTGCCTTGGCTAGGAGCACCAATGGAGTTAGGCAACAGCCCAGACCACCTCCTTACAGGGCTTGTGGTCAAGCAAACTCCAGCAAGCTCTGTTGTGCACCCTCCCACACAGGCTGTTCCCTTGGGCCTCCAGCCTGGAAGGTAGCTGTCCAACATGCTAGGGGCACTGAGAGGGGAAAAGCAAAGCCCCGCTTCCCAGAAGCATTCGGGGTTTTCTCCTTGGCCTGGGAGCTTGCTGAGCCCCCCACACCCCTACCTGCCCCAGGTATCTACTGTACCCAGCCTGGAGCCTTCTCTCAGAGTCAGCACCCTGCATCCCCTCCTGCACCCCAACCCTCTGCCCAGCCTGGAGCCCCCTCCTGCATCCAAATTCCTTCCCAGAGCTTGCACCTCTCCCCCCTCCCTCTCACAAATCCCTCGGCCCTGGCCCAGAGCCTCCCCTCCTGCCCCCCGCCCTAGCCTAATAAAAGTGAGTGAGGGTGGGGGAGAGCAAGTGATGGAGAGGGGGGGCGATGGAGTGGGCTGGGCCTCGGGGTGGGAGTGAGGGGTGAGTAGTGGAAGAGGAGAGAACCTAAACTTGGAATCGGGTTTCAGTCATTTGCACACATTTCCAATGGCTTGGCTGAGATATTTTTGCACCAGTTACCGCAGTGAGGCAATCAGGAACCAGCACAACATGCTCAGAGCTGCAGCTCACCAGCAAGCCCTCTGGAGATGCGGCAGTAAAAAGAGAACTTTCTCTGTGTGGTGCAGGCAGCCCCGATCCTCTTCTTCTAGGAACTGCCATACCTGGTCTGACGCCAGTTGCTGGGTTTAGTGTGCGGGTGCTGATGGCGCTGGTGGCCTGCCAGGCTCAGGAAATCAGCCTGGCTGATCAGGGGATCTGTTCTAGCCTTGGATCCGGGTCCTGTGTGTCAGGGAGCAGGGCTGGGAGGGGATCCAATATGGAGGACCCAAAAGTGTGAGAGGAGCTCTTTTATTTGCAGCTTTTTCCCTCATGGAGACAATACATTCATTCTTTGTTGCTTGCCTGAGAGGAATCAAGACTGAATGTGTATGGAAAATAGAAAGACATCCTTTCTGCACTCTCCCATAGCCCTGAAATGCCAGCTTCTTTCTACCCATAGCTTTTATACAAGGCATGATTAACTTGTGGAACTCATTGCCACAAGATAACACTGAAGCCAAGGGCTTAGCAGGATTAATAAAGATGTAATATTTATTAGGATAATGAGTATTTCGGGGGTTTGTAATCATAAGGATTTAAAAGCAAAGAGGGAAAAGGAGAAATCGTGTATCTTATTTTGATTATATTTTGAAATAGCTTATTTAAAAATTTGGCGGGTTTACACAGTGCCAAATTTTGAAATAATGTGCTATTTTGACACATCCCTTAACCCTTGTGGAATGAAATAGCACGCCCATTATTTTGAAAAATATTTTGAAATAAAGGGCATGTTTAAAAGACACGGGATACCTATTTAAGGATATCTCCAGTATCCTGAAATAGCCCCGCTGTCTAGATGTACCCTGAATGAGCTGGTGCTGACCACCGTTGGAGATGTTATCCTAGATTACACGGACCACTGGTCTGATCCAACTAGCACTGCCTTTGTTCCTACAGGTTTCCTTAAGACATTATCATCAGATTTCACACTGTCACACAGAGACTGCCGGTGAGATTTGCCCTGTTTGAAAAACAGGCAATGGGGGAAAAGAACAAAGTTTTATCCTCAATCCATAGATCCAAGGCCAGATTTCAAGTCCTCCATTCAGGCTGTCTCAGGCAGAGAAGGGCTCATGATGTCAAGGACTGTCCCCACCCTGTGTTTGTACAGCTCCTAACAGAATGGGCCTCCTGAAGCTACTGTAGTGCAAATAACAATAGCAATTCAGAAGTAACCTGCTATAGTTGATTATAATTGGGCAAATTTCTCACTGACATGAAGATTGTCAAAGTGATTTACCCCTAGGACTGGTATAACATTGGCGCCAGCACCATGAGCTGCCACTGCAGTACCACACAACCACGCCTCCACACTGTTCTGAGAGGATGGTGGACAGGCACTAGTGGGGTCTGTTCTGGCTCCAGGACACAGCACAGTCACCTAGCTTAACGATGTGACTTTGTCACTTTCTCTGACCGGTTTCGGTGGGGAAGTGCAAATTTTGGTAGCGGATGGGCTGTAGCCAGATACTTGAGAAAATCCTTCCTCTGGAAAGGTAACATTCAGCTGGCTATTCCTGCTATGTCCTTGAATCCCAGAACGGTATTACACTGGAACCCTTCTGCTATACCTGTGTCATTTTTGGAACGATCTATCTGTATATCCATAGGCCTCTAACATCTGGCTTCCTTGCTTTTGTTTTCCATTTTATCCCACTCTCGATACTGTACAGCAGTCCGTCATATCGGACAATGCTGTCATGACATCTCATGTGTTTGTGTTCAGTGTACGATACAATCTGTGAGGAAAAGGACATGAAGAGATGTCACCTCGCAATGTGTTGGATCCCACTGAAGCCTTTGAAAGATGACGCCTGGCCCTTACTTCATCTCCGTCCATATGTTTAGTCTGTTTTGATAGTTTCTCTCTAGTCAAGCCTGTCTGGGGCTGTGCCTTTGATATTTACACCATAAGAGGTTCAGGTTCTGCTTAATGATGTCTTTGAAGCGTTTGCATTGACCGCTGTCTGAGTTTCAGCTCCCCTTGCAGGACTTTAGCAGGACCTGTTCTGATAGCATGCTGAATCAAAATTAAGAATTAACTGGGGGGGAGGGAGTGCCCAGGAGTCAGGGCTGGGGATCAGGAGGGGTTCAGGGCAGGGGTGGGAAATGCAGGAATCAGAGCAGAGGGTGGGGGCTCAAGGCAGGGAGTTGGGAGGTGTGGAGGGGTCAAGGGAGAAGATGGGGGTCAAGAGAGGGAACAGGGGGATTAGGGAAGGGGGTGGAGGTGACTGACAGCTTCTCCACAGGGCCGGCTTGAGGTAGTAGGGGCTGCACAGGCCACCCACTGGCATCTCACTGGGGCCAGGCGGGGTGAGGGTGGAAGAGAACCATGCAGGCTACCCACTAGCTGCTCCCTGGGGGTGACCTGGGTTGGCAGGGACTGTGCAGAGGCTGGCAGAGGCCGTGCTGCCGGCCAGTGGCTGCTTCCTGGGGCTGGGGCGTTTGCTGCCCACCTGGGTCATTAGTGAATATAACTGGCCCTCATGCTTGCCATCTCCTTGTGGTCATTCATGAGTATAACTGTCCCTACTATCACACCCCTCCCTTTCCATTTGATGTGAACCAATCACATTCCACACACATCCCATTGTCCTGGCCCTACCAAATCCTGACCTTACTTTAAGATATGATAAGAGGAAGTTGCCTACCGAATTTGGTAATCTTAGCTCTTACCATTTAGGAGGAGTTCTTGAACAAACGGAGTCACGGATGGATGGACAGACAGACAGACTCACATTTCTAAAATATATAGTAAGATCATTAGGAGGTAACTTAAAAGACTAGAATGTGACGACCGAGCAGAGATTGCTTCTGCAGTAACCATATTGCTTCTTTGCTACTGATTCAAAGAGAACTAGGTCACAATACATCAGGAAACAGAAAGTGGAGAACTGTACCTGGCATATGTATAAACCCAGTGATCTCTCAGACCACCTGCAAATGAAATCAAATGTAATCCACCCACAGCAACAAGAGACACATTATTGACCAGTAACAGGAAATCACGCAGTTCTCTTCAAAGAGCACAAGCATCATCATAGTCTCTGGCAATGAGTCCACCATGGACAGCAGATCATGCAATTTTTCCAGAGGTCCGTTATGAGAGTGTAAAATAAGACCAGAAAACTCAAAACTTCAGGGAAAGTGAGAGAGATGGAATAAATTGTTCTTTAAAGTAACTTTGTCAGCAGAATCCTGGGGCAAATGTTGGAAACTATAGTGTCAGCCTGGGAAGCAAGTGAGTGAGATACCAATGAATAGTGATCAATGGATCATTCCAGGGAAGAAATAATTGGCCTCCAAAACACAGGAGCTGTCAAGAGTCTTGAGCTGAGGTGGTGAAAGAAACAAGCAGTTTTAACCACATGAAAGCCTTAGGGCAGGGTGCAGCGCTGTTGAAAGAGGCTCAGATCCAACTGATATCAGATTAAAGTTGTCAGCAGGAGAACTGGCTGAAGCCCCAAGGTGAATGACATCACAGAAAAGCAAATTTTTACATGGCTTAAAGTGAACGATCGACAGTCAACATGTGCCTCTTTCAGTGACGATGAGCAATTGCACAATCCCTAGTACTGGAGCAGAGATTTGCTACTGCCCAAAAAGTGTCTTATTTCCAGGGACAGAAATCACCCTGTGGGCATGGACCATGGGCATGGATAGTACAACATAACCCTAATTTGGTGTCCACAATGGAAGGTCTGCATTAGGTCACCTATCCCAGTACATGCCAGCTGGATGCACATTTAGTGCTGATGATGGCTCCACTTCCTGTTTGTTGAGACCTAAATGACACCAAGCTCCATAAACTAAACATTTCATGTAAACTGGGGACACTGTATTACTATTCCAGCTGCCTCCAAAATTCCAGACTCCTTAAGATCCTGTCTACACTGGGGATTGTTTCGAAATAACTCCCCTTATTTTGAAATAACAAGGCGAGCATCCACACCACCAAGCCCGTTATTTCGAAATAGTAACTCCAGCTTGTAAAAAGGAATACACAGCAATTCAATAATGCAGCTGGAATTTGGTATCTTAGGTCAACATTACCCTACGGTATAGACCTGCCCTAAGGAATTGGGTATGGGTAGCAAATCAGCAGCAGAGCCAAGGCTAGGGCCATGCGACACCAGTGGATGATCACATCTTGCCCACAGAGCGCTAGAACTCAGCCCACTGCTCACACGCTTCAGAGCCATTGGAGATGAAAGAGACGCCCTGGCATCCAGATACCTGCCCGATTCCAAGAGAAACAAGGCACATTTCTTTTCCAGGGAGAACAACAGGAGGTGAAATGAAATGCTGCTCTCAAAAGAAATGTGAGCTGAGCTCCCCTAGCCATCCGGCTTTTCATTCAGGAGCTCGGCAATGTCTGTGTGAGGAAGGCTCCCAGTACCCAACAGCACAAAGATCAACACAGAGGGAGAAAAACCTCAGTGTGGCTGTTTTTGTTTTCCTGCTTCATGTGTTTTTCCTTTCAATGGAAAGAAAAATGAAACCCTGTGTCTGCGATTCCAGCATTCATTGCGGTTTTTTAAACCAGAGGCCTTTTCCAGCGACACACGCCTCTTCGATTGACAGTTTGGATGAAATTTCAGGCATCCCTGGGTAGAAAGAACACAGCTTGGCTTCAGCGATGTAACGGTAAACCAGCCCTGGTCTCAATAAACAGCTGCCGGCCCAGCCTTGCAGAATGCCAGTCATTTCTGTGGTGGGGTTGCTAGCGGGTTAGTGGCTGCTCATGTGTATCAGTGAAATAACTGAGGAGAGTGTGAGACACACTCCAGACGGGGACATTGAAGAGATGTTGACTGGGGATTTCAACACACTTCCTTCACCCTCATTTGTTTCTTCCCCATACTCGCTGCAGCTGCTGTTCCCTTTTCAGCAGCTGAATAAAGTTTGTGAATGATACCAAGCTGGGAGGGGTGGCAAGTGCTTTGGAGTAGAGGATGAAAGATCAAAATGGTCTGGACAAACTGGAGAAATGGTCTGAGGCAAATAGGATGAAGTTTAATACGGACAAATGCAAAGTGCTCCACTTAGGAAGGAACAATCAGTTTCAGACATACAGGCTACGTCTAGACCGCATCCCTTTTCCGTAAAAGGGATGTGAATTAGACATATCGCAATTGCTAATGAAGCGGGGATTTAAATCTCCCGCGCTTCATTAGCATAAAAATGGCTGCCGCTTTTTTTTGGCACGGAGCTTTGCCGGAGAAAAGCGCCAGTCTAGACGCGGATCTTGCGGAAAATAAAGCCTTTTCCGAAAAATCGCTTATCCCTCTTTGAAATAAGGGAAGGGGCTTAGACTTGATGGCCTCTTGAGGTCCCTTCCAGTTCTATGGTTCTATATATTTATTGTCAATTGTAACTCCCAACCCTATTACAAGAGTGTGCGTGCGAGGTGGCAGTAGGGATGGTTGATTCATAAGTAAGTTGGCCAAGAATCTGCAGTAGTTCCTGATATGTTCACCTGATCCTATTTTTCCCCTGTCTGGCCTCCATATTTCCCTTCCCCAACCTATGCCCACAACGGTTCTCCCTTCCCTTAACTCTCATCCCCTTCCCTCACTGCAGCCCCAATCCCTCCCCACATTTTCCTCTGCTCCCTAACTTCCCCTCCTCTCCCAGCAAGTGTTTGTGTCACTTTTATTTTCTTTTAACAATTGTTTTAGGCCTTTCTGGCTATTCTGCAATACTCAGATTACATTACCCCAAGAGACAGAACTCCTGCCGCAGAGGTGGGCTCTAAGAACAGGCCTTTTTATTTCATGTCTGCTCACAGTAGGGCTTGAATTCATAGTGTTTGAGTGATGATTGTGTTGAATAGACACAACAGCATTGCCACAGAGCAGTGGCTCTCAACCTATTTACCATTGTGAGCCACATATGCAGCTCTGTGAGTGGCATGTGGGCACTTTCACACAATAGATCTACACTACTCTGGGCTGTAAGTAGGCTGTAATCTGCAGGGTGAGTCCCACTTCCTCAGCACCACACCCCTGCTATGAGTAAAGCTGCTTTCCAACCCTCTTTGGCTCTTTCTCTGCACATGCTCACTGTAATCCAGGGCTTTCAGCCTGTGCTCTGCAGACCCTTGCGGGATTCCAGACTATGCCTAGGATTTCCAAAGGGGTCTGCACCACCTATCAAAATGTTTAGCAGGTCTGAAAAAGAGAGACTGAAAACCACTGGGCTGTGTCTAGACTGGACAGTTTTTCTGGAAAATCAGCCCCTTTTCTGGAAAAACTTGCCAGCTGTCTACACTGGCCGCTTGAATTTCCGCAAAAGCACTGACTTCCTACCGTAAGAAATCAGTGCTTCTTGCGGAAATACTATGCTGATCCCATTTGGGCAAAAGAGCCAGTATAGACGGCTCGGATTTGTTTTCCGCAAAAACCCCCGATCGCGAAAATGGCGATCGGGGCTTTTTTGCTGAAAAGCGCATCTAGATTGGCCATGGACGCTTTTCTGCAAAAAGTGCTTTTGCGCAAAAGCGTCCGTGCCAATCTTGATGCTCTTTTCTGCAAATGCTTGTAACAGAAAAACTTTTCCGTTAAAAGCATTTGCGGAAAATCATGCCAGTCTAGACGTAGTCCTGGTGTAATTCAGTGTCATGAGCCCTGGGCACAAGACTAACTGAAGAAGTGGACTATTTTGCTAATAACAAAGGGACAGTGGATGTCATGAGCATTCTGAGGGCAAACCTCAAGTGTGTAAGACCCCTGTATTATGATGAAAGCTATGCCAGCTCTAGGCAAAAATCTATTGGTAGATTAGGTCAACTTTAAGAAAAGTTTTTGTTTTTTTCTACTGGGGCTATATCTAGGAGACTCTTTAGCTATACAGGCCATCCTCGCAATATGTCCAAGATATGTTCCAAAAAAACATGGACTTATAGCGAAACAACTTAAAGTCAGGAATTTTTTTTTCCCGCGGCTGACTTCCATTTGCTCAATTTTTTTTTTTTTTTTGTGCTACTTAAGAGCAGGGAATGGGAGGACTTATAATACATCAGTTCCTACAAGCGTCAATGACTTTAGTGTGGAACGGATGTATACTGGGTCAACTTATAGTAGGGATGCCTGGTATTACCCTAAATTTGGAATACTCATCATACCCAGCCCCAGCCCTGACTTCTGCACCTCCCACATCCCCAGCCCCCTTCCCTGAGCCTCCCTACATACCCAACCTCCTGCCCTCTGCCCCCTGCCTTAACCCTCCTGCACTCCCAGGCCCCTGTCCTGAGCCTCCCCATACCCGCACACATGCCAATGGGAATGAACCTGCGTTAATAACAGAACTGAAGAGTTATTGCTTTCATTACACATATTTTAAATTCACAATATTTTGTATTACAAATCCTTATCAGGTTTCAGTGTTTACTTCTTGACAGGTGGAATAGGTTCACTTCTGGTCTGATGTGACGTAACCATACTATGTGGGCCTCACTCATAGATGGGAAAAGTGGATCCCCTTGCTCAAGTAAAGCAGTTCTATATTCAGTATATAGACAGAGATTGGGACAACCTCCCCTACCCTTGTTAGATTAGTCTGTCGTGTCAGGCGCCCAATTTGCAGTAGAATTTATTTGAAAAAAATGCCTATTGTCATAATACACACCCCAAGAGGGGCAGGTTGCAATAGACAGTATCTGTAAGAAATGTGCGTTACTTTCACCCCTGAAGGAAGTGAGACTATCTAGCACCATTCTTTCGGAAATCCCATGTCTTCCTACAGAGTACAGGATGAGGAATGAAACAACTGTGATCAACGTTTCAAAAAGCCATGCTTTTTAAAAAATTACTAGACATCCAAATCCAAGCTGAACTTGTGGCCAGCCATTAGTAAGGAAATTACTTCCTTTGGTTTTTGGGCTGCATGCAGAACTCCATCTGTGCTTTTTCCTCCCTGCGTCTTTCACTAATGGGCACAGATAATTCCTTTGTGCCCCATCCAGAGACGTCTCTCGGGAATTATGGATGTTACTGGAAATGAAAACAGGCGACGGAACATTCAGAAGAACCTTGTCCATCTGAAAAATGTCCTCTTTCTTTCACAAGGTCTTTGACAGTCTCCTCCGATAAGTTTCAAATAACTGGAATTTAAAATAAGCAAGACAACTCAGTGCTGTCTCTTTACCGTGTATTGACAATGAACCACTGGAGACAATATTGCCCTCTGAAATGTTGATTTTTTTACCTCAAAGCATGTGGGATAAAGAAAAGCAAATCGTTAAATCCCATCCACAGTTATCATGCCAGAAAGAAGACTGAGTCTAAAGTATTCAAGAGCTTGTCAAACTCACTTTTGCTTGTTTTTATCCCTCTTAGTTTGGATCTAAGTAAACAGCTTCCAATCAGTGTGTGTAAGTGTAACCCACATACCTCATTACATGCAGAGTGTGTCTACACTGCATGCTTATTTCAGAATAACGGCTATTATTTCAAAATAACAATGCAAGCATCTACAGAGCAATTCTGTTATTTTGAAATAACATCAAAATCATGGACGGCTTATTCTGACTTCTGTAAACCTCATTCCACAAGGACTAACTCCTCTTCCAAAATAGCTGTTTTGAAATAGGGCGTGTGTGGGTACTTCACTGCTGCTATTTTGAATTAGCTCCTGACCAGGGCCAATCCTAAGTAATTTCTCCCCAGTGCCTCCTGGAGCTTTAAATCGAGGTAGTGTGTCCACATTAGGGTAGCCTGCCTCGGACTAATTTTGAGGCTTCCCTGTAGTGTAGACATGCTAGTTTAGAATAAGCTATTTCAGAATATATATATTCCGGAATAGCTTATTCCAAAATAAGCGAGCTGTGTAGACGTGCTTTAGGTGTGCGGGTTACATAGGCAGAGGTGGTTTAATGTGGATGCCAGTACAAGAGGAGATGGGGCACTCAGGGAATGGCTCCACTGGTTGATACACAGGGCTGGCAGTTACAGCGCTGCTCACAGAGCGCTGCAGGGAAACCGCTGTTCTGTGTCCACACTGTGCTCCTGGTGATGCTGGAGCATGTCCAAATTCGCAGCTTTTGCAATGGTACAGAGAGCAGTGCATTGTGGGAGCTATCCCACTGTGCAACTGGCTGCACGGTGCTTTGGGAAGAGTCAGCATGGGGCAGGCAGCATCACATGATGCAGGTTTCCCAATCCTGTTGCTCCATAGTCATCCTGCAACATTGGGAGGGGGGGGAAGAGTGTGTTGGGGGATTCTAACATAGTGTCTTGTAAGTTCAGACAGTGACAGGAAACAACTTGTCCTGAGGACTGGGAGAGGGGGAAACCTGACATCAGCCCCTCCCACATCCCTCTGCAGCTCTGTGCACGGCAATCTCTCTCTCTCTCTCTCTCTCTCTCTCTCTCGCTCTCTCGCTCTCTCTCTCTCTGTCACACACACAAACATATACACAAACATACCCCTACCTCTGAGTTTAACACACAAAAATTCCATCTGAATGGTGGGCTCTGGGTCCTGGTGCAGATTAGCACAGCATGTGGGCTGTCCAAAATGGAGCTTTGAAAGGGGAGATGCACATGCCTGCAAGCCAGCCAAACAATGAGCAGAGAGGCCACTTGAGAAATTATGGGACATTTCCAGAGGCCAATTACTCTGCAGAAGACAACTGAAGTGCTTCCCTGGCACCCCAGAGCTGTAGCCACTTACAGAGAGCTCTGTGCTGCCCACTGAGGTGGTTTACGTGTCTTGCCACTGTGGACACCTCAGGAGTGACAGTGCTGCAACTTGCCAGTGTAACAAGGCCTAAGACACCATGAGGCGTGACTGGCTACATCTATGTCTTAAGCAGAATTCACAACTCTCTCTGCTGGCACTTCCACAATGGATGAAATGTGGCATATCAGAGCGTCACTGAAATCCTCAGAACATTATGGTAATGGAGGCCATACATGGACCTAGACAGGTCTCCATTCAGAAACCAGGTTGACCTCACTGGCCTGTTTTCACCCCCTGGAATAATACTGAATGGCACATCATTCAGTCCATTGCTCTTCCCAGCCTACGTTCCCAGCAGCTTTGTTTTTCATCATGCCCTGTGGAAGGAGCTATATTAAAGCCAGGACACCTGGGCGGGAGCCCTGAGCTTCCAGCAATGCTGACTGTCATCAGTGTAAAAGGGGAGCAGCGAGGAGATCTGGTTCTCTAAGGGTACGTCTACACAGCTGTGTTATTTCAGAATAACATAGTCTGCATTCACACTACAAGCAGTGATTTCGACATAATGTCAAAATAATGTTGAGCTGGAGGACTTCCTACTCCAACTCCTGTCACCCTCATTGTACGAGGAGTAAGGGGAGTCGGAGGAAGAGTGCTCCTTCTTGGACTTCCTGCTGTATAGACAGCGCCAAAAGCTGATATAAGCTATTTCAACTTAAGCTATGCAATTGACATAGCTGAAGTTGGGTAGCTTATTTTGGCTTTAGCTCTGCTGTATAGACGGGCCCAAAGGATCTGCTCAAGCCAATGTAATCCAGGAGCGAGCACATTACAGTTCATCATCTGGGCCCAATGTGCAGAAGATTCAAGTCTGATGCAGCTATGCCTAAAGGCTTTCGCTCAAGCTCTATTGGTTCATACTTTGAGGGTTGGAGGGGTCTGGTTCATTCCACAGCATGCTGGCTAAGAAGGAGGCCTTCTTACTTGTCCTATGTACATTGGACACATGTCTCAGACACTTCGCCAAAGGATTAATGCCCACAAAACAGATATCAGACAGGATCACAAAGAAAAAACAATTTCTTGCCATTTCAACCAGAAAGGACACTGTCTCAACAACTTAACTACCTGCATTCTGCTACAAAGACCGTTTACATCTGCACTTAAAAGGGAATCCTCTGAACTGTCATTCATGCTAAAATTCGACACTCTCCGAGGGGATTGAACAAAGACTCCAACTACCTTACCCATTACAAAGATAGCTTCCCCAATTATCACCTCTAATACCATTAGCTCACAGACATCTCCCCTTCCCCACCTCTAATATCATTAACTCACAGACATTTACCTTCCTCCCCCTCCCCCCCCGCATCCCCCTTCTGTTCTGAAATGTGATTTGTCCTTTTCATATGTGTTCATTTTTTTTAATTGTATCCTTTGGTATATATGGCTGTGACTATTTTCTTCCACTATTTGATCTGAGGGAGTGGGTCTGGCCCACGAAAGCTCATCATCTAATAAACCATCTTGTTAGTCTTTAAAGTGCTACAGAGTCCTGCATTTTGCTTCAGCTACACTAGACTAACACAGCTACATTTCTATTACTATTTTACTTGTCCATAGCTACTCTGCCTTGGTCCCCAAAAACAGCTGTGAGAGGGGTTCCCTAGCCCTTGAACCAGGACAGGGATAATGGTTACGAAAGTGATGCTCAGTCTCTTGCTAGGGGTCAGGAATTCCTAACTCCAGTCACTATTCTGCCAACCTAGAGGTACTGGGGGTGCTTCAGCACCCCCTGACTCCAGATAGGTTTCATTCTAGGGAGGGTTGCAGTGTGGTTCAATGGCTCTCAGCGCCCCTACTGTACAAACTGTTCCAGCCCCCCGCCCCCTCTTGGTTTCCTGAACACCTCCTAGCACTAGCAGCCCTGTGGAGGAAGCCGGCAGCAGAAGAGCAAGCGTACTCTGGTCGGCCATTCGCGAGATCCATCCACTAAGCTCCAGTTCCATTCTCGGCATGGGGGGCAGTACCCAAAGCAGGAAGCAGAGCTGAAGCTGCCGAGCTGAGCCGCAGGGTGATTTGTAAATATTCCTGCAACGCCGCTGACACAGAAAAGGAACGAGAACATCAGCTACAAAGTCAACAGATGGGCTGGTTTCCAGAGAGAGGAAATGTATAACCCCCCCCCCGCCATAAAAGGCTCCCTTGGTGTTCCCCAGCCTCCCACGCATTGCAGCTTCATTAACTCCGGCACAGTGGGCTCCTGCTCCTTGGCTCAGGTTCTTAGGTGCCCCCGCAATACAAATATGAGGTAACTAGGGGGATGACTGATGCAAACAGATCCTGGTGGAGCTGGAAGAGAGGCATTTCAGAACACTTCCTTTCCTCCAGGGGAGCCCACAGCCATTCTGAGCCCCTGTGCAAGGGGAGGGGGCTGGCTCCATGCTCCCAGAAGGGGCAGGGTCTCAGGTGGAAGATGGGACCAGGGTAGCCAGTTGTCTGTGCCGTCCAGCATGCACTGTGCCCCCCACCCCCCAACCTTGTGGCACTCCGGTAGTGATTTAAAGGGCCCCGAGCTCTGAGCACCTCAGCCACCACAGTAGTTAGAGGGGGTGGCTGGGAGCCCAGGGCCCTTTAGAATCATCAGGCCCAAGGACAACTGCCTCCTTTGTCCCCCTTTTCCCCCCATCAGCAGGCCTCCTTCCCCCACACTTGTCAGTCGATGGTCAGGGCAGTGCGTGTTTGTGTGTGTTATACACCTGAGTCTTCAACTGCTGGGACACAAGGTCCTGTCGCAGCAGGCAGCCTTAGGGAAGACCGACAGGCACCCCGAGAAGTTTAACGTCCATGTCTTTGACCACTAGGACTGGGTCCCTCCACGACGGGCAGCCAACAGGCTGACAGATGCCCCAAAGTTTAACGTCCATGTCTTTAACTGCTAGGACGGGGTCCCATCGCGGCGGGCAGCCAACAGGCTGACAGATGCCCCAGAGTTTACAGGGAGAGCTTATTACACCTCAGAGTTTGACTGCTAGGATACATGATCCCTTCGCAGCGGGAAGCCTAGGGAAGGCTGAGAGATGCCCCTACAGATCTGTCCCCTGGAAGCGACACGATCCAAATGCCCACTTCTGCCTGTATCTGTCCCTTATGACCAGCTGGATTTCTTTTAAATTGTGCTTGGTTCTGTAACAGCAACTGTCAGGTTAAAACTTAACTAGTTACAGGTTTATCAAAAAGGCTTATAAAGCATGTGGTTACAATGGCTATTGCTCTACTTCTTAACTGCTAGCAAATACAGATTTTAAAATGGTTACAAAGGAAAAGGAAGATAGGAAATAATGGTACCAAGTGACAGCTTAATCTTTAAAAAGCTCTAATACTATGCATATATTTAAACAAAGGACACATACAGGTACAATTTTTACCCCCTTCTGTGCCTCTCAACTCCAGCGTGTCAGGCCAGGGTCAGTCCCTCAATTCCTCGGAAAGGCGAATATGAGGTGGGCGTCCCTGTGGAACCTCGGGAGGTCAAACACCTAACCCAGCCAGCAGGTAGATGGCAGATCGACGCTCAGAGTGAGTGTGCTGCTGGACCCACCTTTATACCCATAAGGGCCCGTATCCTCTTTCTTATCTAAGATGCCAAATTGTACAGGTCCATCTTTGTAGCGCCAGTTCTTACAAGGGAGTTTCAAATAATTTACACTTGTAAGAGAGAGATAACTAAATTAGGAATACTGGACATTCTTTGCTGGGCGGGAGATTCCTTCCCCCCCCCCCCCAAGACGAGTGTGTGATCGTATCAATATGGGTTTCAATCCAGGGCACTCCTTGGCAGCCTCTTGGTCAGCAATTAGTTCAACCACCCTCTTATCTCTGCTTACAGTTGTCCAGGGTCACTTGTGAGCTAGCATATCCGGGCCTCCTGTCAAAGCTTCAAAGACTATGCTGATTTTACTGCTCTATGTGCCCTGTATGCTTCCAGGCAAGCAAAGATGGATGTTACAGGGGGGTTCATGTCTGGCTACAAAGCTGGAGAACCCATGGATGGCTGGTGGGACCCACATTTGTCTCAGCATCGGGAGGTACAGCTAGACCAGAGAGAGTATATCAACACAGGCAAATCAGGTACCAGAGATTCACATCTCGACCCTGCGTTAATCCCTGTAAAGGTTAATCTGCAAACATACCAGGCAGAACGTGATAATTACCATCCTGGAGATATTCATGCTTTGAAATCGTCCTCTCTCAGCTCGCTTGCAAAGCCCCCGTTTCTTCAGAGTGACTTACTGTAAACAAAGTCCCACAAGGACATCAAAGACAGACAGCAGCAGCATAGTAACAAGGTTCATTTCCCAGCAGTGTTTCCCTTGTTCTGCTCAACAGTGTTCACTTGCTGGGAATAATCTACCACCCGCCCTGTCTGTCTTTGCTCCTGGAAGGCATTGCATAGGGAGGGGGATGCACTGAGCTATGTCTACACTGGGAAGGTTTGGCGACAAAAGTGTTGTCAACGTGCAAAAGTCACCAACAGTGAAAACCTGTCAGACCAATTTTTGTGAGAAAGAGAAAAAAAACTGTCAACATTTCACAGCCACACTGCTAGTACTCTGTCGACAGGCAGAGCAAAGCGTTGTGCGTAAGCATCCCGCAGTGCCATGTTGTCAGAAGACAGAGCTGAACCCTGCACTTTTCTGTGAGCTCTCCGTACTAAGGAAAGTCAAAGCAGCACAGCAGCCTCTCCAGCCCTGCCCTGCAGCAGCCGTCGGCCTGCCACTGTGTTCCTAGTGCAGAGCAGAACAGAAGCATTCCAATGGCACCTCTTCTCCCCACCGCATGAGGCTGGAGCTTGAGGGGATGCCTTTTTTTTCCTGCTTCTTATTTGGAGGGAGGAGGGGTACATTTGTGAGGGGTTTTTTTTCTCTTTCTCACTTCAAGTCCAGGTCAATGAGGGTTGTGTTGTTGTTTGTTTTTGTGATTGTTGGGTTTTTTTGGCTCCTGACTTGTATGTGGCCCCCAACTGATTTGTTCTTTGTTTGTTCCTCAAATGGAGCAGCTCATTCAGTTGTCAGATACTGCTCAGAGCTTTGAAAAGGGAGGGGCACATGCCTGCAGGGCAGCAGAGTTAATAAAACACTGAGTACAGCCATCAGGGCAGATATTGTGGGATACTGGTTGAAGCCAGTTCTCTCCATAAAATAAACAGCAGAGTCTACACTGGCTCTTTGTTGACAATAAAGGGAAGGGAAAAGACAAAAGTCTCTCTCTGGGGTAGAAGTCTTTTGTCAACAAACCTGGGTGTTTTTCTCGACTAAAGTTGCATTGCAGTGTAAATGCTCTCATTGTTTTGTTGCTAAAAAGCAGATTTTGGCAACAAAATGTGCCCATGTAGACTAGCCCTTAGAAAAGGCAGGCCAGTAAGAGGAAACTGGGAGATGCAGGGCCCAGTCGGTGAATCTGCATATGTGTACATTCCCCAGTCTCCCCTCCCACGAGGTGGGGAGACACGGTCACTTTGGAAGCTGCTGTACACAGGCGTAGAAGTTCTGTGTTGTTCCAAAGCCTGGGTGGAGAAAATATGCCTGATTCCCCAGGCTCTGCTTTGCAGGGAGGATTTGTCCCATGTCTCTAAGGGTATGTCTACACTACCCCGCTAGTTCGAACTAGCGGGGTAATGTAGGCATACCGCACTTGCAAATGAAGCCCGGGATTTGAATTTCCCGGGCTTCATTTGCATAAGCGGGGAGCCGCCATTTTTAAAACCCCGCTGGTTCGAACCCCATGCAGCGCGGCTACACGGGGCACAAACTAGGTAGTTCGAACTAGGCTTCCTAGTTCGAGCCCCTGTAGCCGCGCTGCACGGGGTTCGAACCAGCGGGGTTTTAAAAATGGCGGCTCCCCGCTTATGCAAATGAAGCCCGGGAAATTCAAATCCCGGGCTTCATTTGCAAGTGCGGTATGCCTACATTACCCCGCTAGTTCGAACTAGGAGGGTAGTGTAGACATACCCTAACTCTTCATCCTTCCCTCCTCTTCTCCTAGCCCACCACTATCGGCCATTGTTCCTTTGGGTGTGTACATCTTTGGTGGGAGGTTTGAGCTCTGTGTGGAGAGCTCCTCCGTTAGAGCTACTGGCAAGTGAAAAGATGTGGGTCCCCCATGAAAGTCTCAGCTGATACCCCAGGAGGAGGCAGAAGCAACAGTGAGGATCTGAAGACAGTGAAAGAATAGCCAAGACCAGCACAGCACAGACCAACAGTATGTTAATCAACAAACTGGCAGATGAAAAGGTCACTGTGGCTGAGAAAGAAGGGCTCTGCTTCATCTGTCTGCTTTGGAATGGGCATTCATTTACCTCTGCATTATTTCTCAGGGTTTCCATTGGACCAGTTGAAAAGTTAAGAGCTGAGTCTGTGGAGAATGAAACGTGTTATGAAGAGAACGTAACAACGGCCACACGGTGTAAGGTCCATCTAGCCCAGTATCCTGTCTTCCAACAGTGGCCAGTGGTAGGTGCCCCTGAGTCAGTGAACAGAACAGGGAAATATCAAGTGATCCATCCCCTGTCACCCATTCTCAGCTTCTGGCAAACAGAGGGTAGAGATACCAACCCTGCCCATCCAAGCTAATTTCCATTGAGAGACCTATCCTCTGTGATTTTATCTAATTCTTTTTTGAACCCTGTTATTGTCTTGGCCTTCACAGCATCCTCTGGCAAGGAGTTCCACAGATTAACTCTGTTGTTGGGGGGGGGGGGGAGAGATTGCTTTTGTTTGTTTTAAACCTGCTGCCTAGTAATTGCATTTTGTGACATCTAGTTCTTGTGTTATGAGAAGGAGTAAATAATACCTCATTTACTCTCTCCTCAATGTTTCTGGCTTCAAACATTTGATTCTGCCAAAATATGGGAGTGTAACAAGTTCCCCCTGCATTTCCCTTCCCCAAAATTGTTGTCCAGCTCAGCCAACTCGCAGCCATTTGATCTGTCGTGCCCCAGTCGACCTGTTCAGGGATCTATCACCCCCTAAACGCTTCTCATGGGGAGAGATTTGAGGAGCAACCTCCGGTGGCAGGGTAAGGGGGCTCGGGCCCACCCTCACTCCGAGCCCCGGTCCAGGGCCCCAAGGCAGGGAATTGTACCCCTGCTCAGCGGATGGGGCTGTGACCCCCTAAACCCACCCACTCATGGGTTCCGCAGCCCTGGCCTGGGCCACTTCTTTCCCCGCCACCGGTGTTAGCCTTCATCTGACAGGGGGGTAGGACTCACCACTCGCCTCCCCCTACATCACAGTCCCTTGTAGGGTCTCCTTCCCCAGGTCTTTTCCTTCGCTCCCTCCTTTTCCTTCTCCAGTTCCGTGAGCTCTTTTAAACTGCCCGCCCCAGTGGCTGTGGGCGTCTCCTCCTCCCTGCCCCCGGTCGCTCCCTCTGGCGTCATCACCGCAACGCGGCTGGTGATGTCATTCCTGTGCGTCTCCGGCCACTCATCCCCTGTGCCCCTGGCGCCATCACCTTTTCACCTGCCATTCGGCCCAGAACCCGCCGGTCTCACCGCTTCACCGGCAGCCTCCGGACCCTCAGCCTGCCCCCCCATGGCGTGGCCCAGGGTTATCCCAAGTGCAGGGCGCCCCTGCCCCGTCACAGGGAGAAAAGCTAAAAGCTGCGCAGGAGAGGACTGAAAGGTGATAGGCACAAAATCTCACAGAAAGGACATATCTACACAGCAGGGCAAAAGTCAAAATAGCTTTATTGAACTCTAGGCACTGTCCACACAGCAGGAAGTTGAAGAATACTCTTCCTTCGACTTCCCTTACTCCTTGTGAAATGAGGTTTACAGAAGCTGGGGTAAGAAGTCCTTCTCAAAATTATTTTGAAATAACAGCTTGCTGTGTAGATGCACACTATGTTATTTTGAAATAACGCTGCACGTAGACGCACCCAACTATGACTATAAGAGGATCTCATAATGATGAGCATTTGGAAGACTAACATAGCCTGGCCGTGTCGTAGAGAGAAATGGGAGGTGCAGCACACTTGAGTAAAGATGGAGATGAATTGGGAAACATTGTACATCTAATTTGGTACTCACATTTTGCCGTGGGCAGATCTTCCCAAGTAATCTGTCCCTCTGGGATGTTTACAAAAATAACAATGATGATCTGGTATCTCCTCAAATCTTAACCAGAAGCTAGTTGTGTGTGAATCCATCTGAGGTTTGTTCTGGACAAAACAGAAGCTTAAATTTTGGGACCCCAAAACCTTGAAAATTTTATCTTAAAATCTAGATTCCCTGTTGATGCAAATCAAGTATCGCTTTCACCAGCTGAGCAGCTGGCCCTCCATACCAAATGCAACAGGGGTTTTGTTGCATTTTAATAAATTGTACTTAACCCCAAGAAGTATCTGGAATATTAATCAGCACAGATCAGCAATTACTGCATAGTGAACAAAAGTGTTCTAAAACAGAACAGCCATAGACCACATTTAACACCTTTTCCTCCACTGAACTGTGGACACCAGAATATGGCTGAGATTTTAAGTGGACTTCCTTTTTGGGCAGAGAGCTATTCTTGGATGTGTTTCCTCAGGAAGCCAGAGAACTTTGCATAATGCTCCTCTGACCTGCCTTCTGCAAGATATGGGTTTTGTGCATGAGTTTCTAGTGTTTGGCGCATAGAGGCCTGATAATGTGTTAATTAATTCTGGAATACAAATGCCATGACTTGGTGCAATAGCAAATCACCAGTAATGTGACACCTCTCCTGTCAGCACTGGTACATTGTTAATGTGACCGCGACGATGGATGCCATCTCATGTGACATCTGCCTTAGAAAGAACCATCAAAGATGCCTCCATTGGCATTTCTTGCTGGAACAGAGCATCAGCTCATGCAATATGGTGAGGAAAGAAAAGAGTTTGATGACTCTGGGAAACACATGGCACTGGGTGAGAGAAACAGGCCTCGTCTGGCTGCAGAAATATTATTTTTATCCTTGCTAATTTCTGGAGTGGAAAATAATTATTCTGAATTATTATTTTTGTTGTTGTTATTATTTTTAATAGAACAGCCCATTAGCTGTGTACACTGTGTACCAACTGCACAGTCCTGGATCCCTTTCAGCTCTGGTCTCTGAATAATTAATACCCACCTAATGGATCGTCACAATGTGCATGGTTTATATCATAAGCAAGTCTGCCGTTATCCCCTAGCCCTTCCCTGGAGGCCCTGAATAAATCCTTAGAAGTGGTTTAGAAGGGGGTTGGAGGGAAGGGGCCTGCTGAGAATGCCGAGCCCTTCGCCCTTTGAGACTTGCAGTGTATTTGTTAGAGACTTTTGAAGTAGGATGAGACCCTTTCCATTCCATGGCTGGAAGTCTTTCCGGGGTCTCTGGGGCTAGTTGGAGGTCTTGAGAGGTCGCTGGACGTGGAGGTCTTTGCCTTTGATCTTGGGCAGAGAGCTCAGCTAGGTTCCCAGGCCAGCATGGAAGCCTTCAGGGATGGAGATGTAACTGAGGAGTTATTGGAAGGAGGGAATCTGGGTTTTGCTCTCAAGGAAACCAGCAAGTACAGGACAAGCTCTTGTATTACCACAGTCTGTGGCCTGGGCCATGTCCCTGCACTAGGAGAGCGTCACAACCCAGGCAATGCTGTTAGAGCTGCAGATGCATTGGGCTGCAAGGCCTTGTCCTGTGGTGCCACCCCACCGGGGAGTGGCTCGGGAGATCTTTGTTGCAAGAAGCACCTCCCAGAGCCCTGACCTCGTTCAAAGGCAAGGACACCAGACACAATCCCACTTACACTTAGGGCCTGCCCATTCCTCCCACAGCAATACAAAAACGCAGCAGCCATGCCGCAAACCCAGGCCTGAGGGCTTGACTGGGGCAGAGCCCTCTCCAATGCACAACTGAACAGGTGAAAGCAACAGACGGTGGCCTGTTTGGGACACTGCCTCACAGAGGTCACAGTCATGGAAGATGGATCTTCATGTCCTCTCTGGTCCCCAACTTCATCCCCTCAGACGAAGGCTGCTGTGCCACTAAGTCACCTCTCTAGTGCCATGCGGCAAGTGAGTGACAAAGCTGGGCGCAGAACCCAGGCACCCCCAAACTTTAGGGCCCCTTATTAGTCCTGCTGAGGGGCACCGAGGGAGACCACGCAGATTTTGTTGTTGTTGTTTTAAGAGGAATCCTTATGATGAGCCCCCAGTTTTCTGGGAGAAAGCCAAAGCAAGTAGATTGTTCACTGGACAGATAATAATTCCTCCCTCCAGTCACATGCCCACCACCTCATGTTTACTGCTGCAACTTAAAATCAAACCTGGTGATTGAAGCCCCCTTGACCAACCCCAGTGCCCTGTCCCAGCTGACTCTGT
Source organism: Pelodiscus sinensis (assembly GCF_049634645.1). Lineage (NCBI taxonomy): Eukaryota > Metazoa > Chordata > Testudines > Trionychidae > Pelodiscus > Pelodiscus sinensis. Next base: position 6,480,547 of record NC_134730.1, on the reverse strand, counting down.
TCCAACCTTGCTACTCGCTCTGCCACCTCCTGCAGTGGGCACAGCACTGCCCTGGGTTGCACAGAGCCTGGAAACTCGCTCTATAGCTGCAGCCTCTGGCTAACAGTAAGGGACAATCACCCAGAAGGTCAAGAGTATTGGTGCTCTGGGCAGTGTAAATATTGAAACGGCTGTGCCCATGCAAAGGCTGGAGTCACTGCAAGGAAGCTGAATATTGTGCTCAGCCAGCATCAGGGAGAATCCCTGCCAATCTGGGATCTCCAATCTGCGATCATGGAGAAGTCTGGGGCAGACACCGCTCCTGAGAGCCCTCTGTACAGAGCAGGGGGTCGGAGTCACTGTACAATGACGACAACCACAGTTAAACCAGCCCCATGGGTGTAAGCTCAGTTCAGCCAATGCTTCTCTTGTCTCTGCTCGGCACTTGATTGTCTTTCCCAGCAGAGCTCTCTGCTAGGATCAGAGCCGACAAGCCAGGCAGCACGCACAGTGTCATGGCCAAGCTCAGTTCTTTCCATGATGATCACAGCTCTGCCAGTGGGAGGCCGTATAGATTTCTGGCCTTAGTAGTTTTCTCTAGTAGCTGTAGCCCAGCAGTGACCATGGCTGCAGGGTCTCAGCTACAGCCTCCCAGCTGGACCATTGCTGGGCAATGTGTTACTTTTGCTAATTGCCGTGCAGTCATTCCTTAGGAGATCAGACGCCTTCCTTTTTTTGTATCCATGTCAATGCTTCTCTTTGGTCTTTGTGCCTCTTGTGTTATATGGTCCTTTCTACATCCCGCCAACATAAACGGGGTAGGAATGGCCCTCAGCAAACATTCCCCATGTAAAGAGGTCCCAGGCTAACCTGGAGCTGTGCCAGAGACAGGACCTGAACCCAGATCTCCTGAATCCCACTCCAGTGCATTATCCACAAAACCACCCTTCATGGCAGCATAAGAACAAGTCACCTTCTAGAATAACAGCTCGTTGCGGCATGTTTGTCATTGTGGATTATGAAAGCTGTTTCCCCTTCACAGCTGCCTTGCACGCTGTCAACAGCTAGGAGATGTTCTTCCGTCACATCAAACACGTTTTCAACACAAGGCAATGTTGGCAGAGCTGCATGGAAAGGAACGAACTTTTGGTCGCCTTCCTGCCCTCATTCAACCAGCTTTTCCCTTTGCAGTGGAGAAAACCTGGCGTGTACTGAACCAGTCCCTCCTAAATCAAGATTAAGAGGCGCTGGTTTTAAGTTGATTTCCCCCCCCCACACACACACACTGTGGGAATGAATTAATTGAGAGGATTGCAAAAAGCACTGGGTGAGGCTCTCACTCCTATCAGCAGCGCTGGAACTGGGGCTAAGTAAGGCAAGGCTGCTGGGCTGACAAAATCATAACCAAAGAGAGCTTCAATTGGACTCAGAGTCACATCTGGATCTCCCGTCTATCTCTGTTGAAAGCCACTTTGGGATTAGCGCCCCTGTATTGTGTCTCCATCGAGGGTTTCTGCTGATGCAACTTCTGCCCATGAAGAAAGCACCCGCGGGTGAAAGCTTTTCCTAAATGAGATTCTCCGTGTGAAATGAGCTTAATTCTAGCAGCTGCAGAAACGGACACTTTCGGGGTTTGCCAGCCAGGCTCCAGTGTCACAAGCCTGCCCACAGAAGGAACCCCACACCCCCCGCCGCTGGAGGAGAGGCAGGCAGTTTGGGTGCTTCTAAGCCCTGCAGACACGGACAGACCCGGGATTCCCCACTGAAGCAGTAATGTCCTGCCTGGGGATGTTATGCTGCTGTCCTGCCCCCCTCTCCTGCCAGCAGCCCTTGCCACTGGGCTGCTCCGGCCTGCTCCCTCCCTTCGCTCCTCTGCTTCACTCACTCCTGCGGTGGCCAGAGGGAGCCAAGAGTCTATGCAGAGAGCGGAGCCCCAGGGTCACAGGGAAGCCCCACCTCACTGCCGCTCTGCCCAGGTGTTTTCTCCTTGCCTCTGGCAGGGCCAGGACTCGCCAGTGAGAAAGGTGAAGGGGATTCTTTGCCCCATGCTGGGCAGGACCCAGGAGCTTGAGCTGCTGAGCTGATTGAGCAATTGTACCTAATGCTCAGCCTGTGCTGCCCAGGGTCAACGCCCACATCCTCTGCAATGCGACCGGTCAGCACAAGGAGACTGAGGAGCGGGAGTAGCCCTCGGGCAGGAGAGCCAGGCTTTTGTTGGGTGGTTGTTCAGCGTCCGTCAGGACAACCAGGATACCATTAAGGCCTGGGCGTAATACAAAAAGAAACTTACCCCCCTCCCCACACCATGGTGTCAGCCGACAGTCAGGGCAGTGTGTGTGTGTGTGTGTGTGTGTTTCCGAGAAAAGGTTTAACATCCGTGTCTTTACTGCTAGGACCAGGGTCCCATCGCAGAGAGTAGCCAGCAGGCTAACAGACGCCCCGTTATATAGGAAGAGCTTATTACACCTTAGATTTTAGCTGCTAGAACACAAAGTTCCTTCGCAGCGGGCAGCCTGGGGAAGGCTGAAAAGTGCCCCAACGGATCTCTCACCTGGAGTGACACAGATCCAAATGCCCAAGCTCTCCCTATGTCTGTCCCTTTTATGACCGGCTGAAGTTCTTTTAAATTGTGCTTGGTTCTATTACAGCAACTGAAGGAGTCAGGTTAAAGCTTAAACAGTTACAGGTTTATTAAAAGACTTATAAAAGCATATGGTTACAATGGCTATTGCTCTATTTCTTAAATGCTAGCAAATATATATATATATAGGTCTTAAAAATGATCACAGGAAAAAGGTAAAGATAGAAAATAGAAATAATGGTACCAAGTAACAGCTTAATCTTTAAAGAGCTCTAATACTATGTATATATATACTTAAGCAAAGGACCACATCCAGGTACAATTTTTACCCCTTTCTGTGCCTCTCGACTCCAGCGTGTCAGGCCAGGGCCGGTCTCTCAATTCCTAGGAAAGACGAATACGAGGTGGGCATCCCCTTGGAACCTCGGGAGATCAAACACCTAACCCGACCAGCAGATAGATGGTAGATTGACACTCAGAGAAAATGCGCTGCTGGACCCAACTTTATACGCCCGGGGGCCCGTATCCTCTTTCTTATCTAAGATGCCGAATTGTACTGGTCCGTTTTGTGGCGCCAGTTCTTACAAGCAAGTTTCAAGTTAATTTACACTTGCAAGAGAGATAACTAAATTGTGAATACTAGACATTTTTTTACTGGGCGAGAGATTCCTCCCCCCACGGATGGATGTGTGTTCGTATCAATATGGGTTTGAGTCAAGGGCACTCCTTGGCAGCCTCTTGGTCAGCAATTGGAGTATCTCTGTTTACAGCCATTCACGGTCACAGCAGCCTGGGCCTTCTGCTCTGTGTGCCTTGTATGCTCCAGGCAAGCAAAAATGGATGTTACAAGGGGGTTCCTGTCTGGCTACACATGGGTAGCAATTCCAGCTGGTTCCTACTGTCCGAGGATAATGGAGATGTCCTCAGGCTGTAAGCTGTCTGGGAGAGGACTGTGTCGTGTTGTGTTTGTGCTCCACCTAGCCCTACAGGATCCTTGTCCATAACTTAGGCTCCTAGGAGATTCTGCAGTACACTGAATCATAGACATGGCAGGCTAGAAGAGATGTTGGAAGGTCATCAAGTCCAGCCCCCTGCACTGAGGTAGGCCAAGTAAACCTGTCCTAGACCATCCCTAACAGGTGTTTGTCCAACCAGTCCTTAAAACCCTCCATCGATGGGGATTCCATTGCCTCTCATAGAAACTTCTTTCTTAGCTTTTCTACCCCTAAAGTTGGAACGTTTTTCCTAATATCTAACTCTGAACCTCCTTCACTGCAGATTAAGTCCATTATTTCTTGTCCTCTCTCTAGTGAACAAGGAGGATGATTGATCTTCCTTGTAACAGCCCTTAATATATTGGAAGACATTGAAATAATTACTAAGAGTGGAGAGACTTTTCTGTCCCACAGACTCTTTCCTCTTAGTATTTGAATCTCAAAACTGACCGGATAAGACACAAGATAGGAAGGCACAAACCAGGAGCCAGCTGAGGGAACTTGGTTCTCCCATCCGTACACAGAGTCCTCGCAGCTATACTAGTTGATTAAAATGAGGCAGCCGACACGTAAATGATCCTCATGAATACCTGGTCTGGTCTGGCAGCAAGCAGCCTGTCGGCAGAGTCAAGAATGATGGATGCTTTTTGGCAGATACTAAAATATTGTCGCAGTCAAAATATTTTATACCCCATTTAGAATGACATCGATGCAAGAGGCAGCCTGGCTCCAGACTCGAAGCTGGTGAAAAGCAGCAGGCAGTTGCAGGGAAAAGAAATAACAAATACTTGGCTACTTTTACTCTGCTGATTCAGACCCATCCTCAGAAGAGAAATGACTGTGATGAATTAACACATTTATTCACTTACATCTCTGGTCTAGAGACAGAAGGAATTGGATAACCTGGGGTTTGCTGGAAAGGTGTGGAGGAGGCAATAGAGATGTAAATGTGGGATTGCTGGCGAGTCCCATATTAAATCAAGGGCCTTGTAGTAAATCTCTATTGTCGGAGAGATGTCTCTGTGGATGTGCCACAGTGTCAGTGCCCTCACACTACACACACACCGCTGAGCGAAGTCTTTAGAGCAGCGTCCACAGGGCCACACAGGTGCAGAACCTAGGCCACGTGCCTTCAGTGCCCTGATATTGAGCATGTGCCACCCCCCCCACCGGCCCAAAGTTCCTTCTCTACCGTCCCCGGCCAGAGATAGAGACCTGCAGTGTTCCTCAGCAACTTTGTCCCCTGTTAATGCTCTAGTTAGATAAGTCATTCTAGTTTTTCTCTTTCAATGGTTCTTAGATAGTCAATAGTTCTCCCCTTTTTCTCCTCCCAAAAAAGTGTTTCTCCCTTTCCCCCCATAGATAGATAGATAGATAGATAGATAGATAGATAGATAGATAGATAGATAGATAGATAGATAGATAGATAGATAGGGATGCCTGGCTCGTGTTGTTCTTTGTGCAATGACACTATCCCCATCTCTGACGGGCACTTTCAGTGCGTCTGTAGCCTTTTTATGTAAGGTCCCGATTCCGGATATTTGTAGAGCTGCCACGTGGGCCTCAGACCATACTTTCATCAAGCACTATGCACTAACACAGGCCCACTGTCTGGTCTCAGTGGTTAAGGCTGTTTTATCCATGGCCCTTCTACAGTATCTGAAGTCCCTGTCTCCTTAATCCCTACAGCTTTCCAGTCACCTGCTGTGAAGCACGCCAGGGACGTCTCTGTCTTACTAGTTCGAATTAAGGGCTGTGTAGCCCCTTAATTCGAACTAGTGGGAGGCTAGCCCTCCCCAGGTTTCCCTGGTGGCCACTCTGGGAAACTCGTTTGCCCCCCTCCCGGCCCCGGACCCCTTAAAGGGGCATGGGCTGGCTACGGTGCCCGTGCCAGGTGCAAGCCTGCCAGCACCCAGCTAGCAGACCCTACACCTGACACGGCTCAAGCCACCCACCCAATGCCCCCCAGACCTCCCCCTCTTCCTGGGACCAGGCTGGCGGCTCCCGGGAGCTTGCCCGGGACCGCAAGAGGCGGGCACCTGCCTGGGCTAGTGCGGACATCGTGGACCTTGTCCACGACCTCCGCACTAGGCACAGGAAAGTGGCCGGCTAGGGCAGGAGAGCTGCCAGCCTGGCCACCCAGGAGCAGGTGTGCATGAAAATCAAGGGGGTCCAGTGAGACCCCCGACCCTGAGCCCTGAGCTCACAATGGCTGTCCTGGGTCAGACCAAAGGTCCACCTAGCCCAGTAGCCTGTCTGCCGACAGCGGCCAACCCTAGGGACCCTGGAGGGGATGGACCGAAGACAGTGACCAAGCCATTTGTCTCGTGCCATCCCTTTCCAGCCTTCCACAAACCTTGGGAAGGGACAGCACTCCTACCCCCTGCCTAATAGCACTCCATGGACCCAACCTCCATCACTTTATCTCACTTCCCTTTAAACTCTGTTCTAGTTGTAGCCTTCACAGCCTCCTGCAGCAAGGAGTTCCACAGTTTGACTCTTTGCTTTGTGAAGAAGAACTTTCTGTTACTAGTTTGAAGCCTGCTACCCATTCCTTTCCTTTGGTGTCCTCTAGTCCTTCTTTATGGGAACTAATGAAGAACTTTTCTGTATGCACCGTCTCCACCCAACTCCTGCTTTTAGAGACCTCTATCCTGTCCCCCCTCTGTCTCCTCTTTTCTAAGCTGAAAAGTCCCAGTCTCTTTAGCCTCTCTTCATATGGGACCTGTTCCCAACCCCTGATCATTGTAGTTGCTCTCCCCTCTCCCAGCCTCTCTCTTCCCCTCTCCCACCTCCTTTTCCCAGTCTCCCCCAGTTTTGTTCAATAAAGACAGATTCCATTTTTGAACACAATTGTCCTTTATTTTGTACATCAAGAAGAGGGGCTAGGGAAGGGTAAGTGGAAGGAGGTGAGGGAGGAATGGGGTACGCGCCCCCAATGGGGAGGGCTGGGGGCTCTGCGGGCTTCTGGAGGTGGAAGCTCTCCTGCAGCCCCCCAATTGCCCCCTCTCCCCAGATGGCAGCCTGCAGCAAGTGCAGCCGGGCTGATGGCCAAGTGCTATGATGTGCCCAGTGTGGGTACTCCAGGAACTCCAAGCCAGGACTGCTTTGCAAGCGGGGCACCCCTGAGAACTGTCTGTCCGGGGTGGGGGTCGGGACCCTTTAAGCACAGCCCTCGGCTAGCCTGAGACAGCATCTCCACGCTCTAAGTCCTCCTCTGATGCCCTGCCGGCACTGCTTCCGGCCATCCTTAAGCCTGGTTCAGGGTCCACTTAATGTGGACATGCTAGTTCGAATTAGCAAAATGCTAATTCGAACTAGTTTTTTAGTCTGGATCCATTAGTTCGAATTAGCTTAGTTCGAATTAACTAATTCGAACTAAGTTAGTTCGAATTAACGTTGTAGTGTAGATGTACCCCCAGTGACAGATGATGTGGGGAAAGCTGAAGTACTCAATGCTTTCTTTACCTCTGTCTTCACAGACAAGGTGGGCTCCCGGACTTATGCGCTAAGTGACGCAAGATGGAATGAAGATGGACAGCCCTTGGTGGGTAAAGAACAGGTTAGGAACTATTTAGAAAAGCTAAACATACATAAATCCATGGGTCCGGACTTAATGCATCTGAGGGTACTGAGGGAGTTGGCAAATGTCATTGTGGAGCCTTTGGCTATTATCTTTGAAAAGTCATGGAGACTGGGAGAAATCCTGGATGATTGGAAAAAGGCAAATGTAGTGCCCATCTTCAAAAAAAGGGAAGAAGGATGATCCAGGGAACTATAGGCCGGTCAGTCTTACCTCGGTTCCTGGAAAAATCGTGGAAGGGATCCTTAAGGAATCCATTTTGAGGCACTTGGAAGAGAGGAAACTGATTAGGAATAGTCAGCATGGATTCACAAAGGGAAAGTCGTGTCTGACCAATCTGATTAGCTTCTATGATGAGGTAACTGGCTCTGTGGACTTGAGAAAGTCAGTGGATGTGATATGCCTTGACTTTAGCAAGGCTTTTGATACCGTCTCCCACAATATTCTTACCAGCAAGTTAAGGGAATGTGGATTGGATAAATGGACGGTAAGATGGATAGAAAGATGGCTAGAAGGCCGGGCCTAGCGGGTAGTGATCAACGGCTCGATGTCAGGATGGCGGTCGGTTTCTAGCGGAGTGCCCCAAGGTTTGGTTCTAGGACCAGTTTTGTTCAATATCTTTATTAATGACCTGAATGAGGGGATTGATTGCACCCTCAGCAAGTTTGCGGATGACACTAAGCTAGGGGGAGAGGTAGATCTGCTTGAGGGCAGAGATAGGGTCCAGAGTGACTTACACAAATTGGAGGATTGGGCCACAAGAAATCTGATGAGGTTCAACAAGGACAAGTGCAGAGTCCTGCACTTGGGACGGAAGAATCCCAAGCATTGTTACAAGTTGGGGACCAACCGGTTAAGTAGTAGTTCTGCAGAAAGGGACCTGGGGGTTACAGTGGATGAGAAGCTGGATATGAGTCAACAGTGTGCCCTTGTAGCCAAGAAGGCTAATGGCATATTAGGTTGCATTAAGAGGAGCATTGCCAGCAGATCCAGAGATGTCATTATTCCCCTTTATTTGGCTCTGGTGAGGCCACATCTGGAGTATTGTGTCCAGTTCTGGGCCCTCCACTACAAAAAGGATGTGGACACATTGGAGAGGGTCCAGCAGAGGACAACCAAATGATTAGGGGGCTGGAGCATATGACTTATGAGGAGAGGCTGAGGGAGTTGGGTCTGTTTAGTCTGCAGAAGCGAAGAGTGAGGGGAGATTTGATAGCAGCCTTCAACTTCCTGAAGGGAGGTTCCAAAGAGGATGGAGAAAGGCTGTTCTCAGTAGTGACAGATGGTAGAACAAGGAGTAATGGTCTCAAGTTGTGGTGGGAGAGGTCCAGGTTGGATATTAGGAAAAACTATTTTACTAGCAGGGTGGTGAAGCACTGGAATGGGTTACCTAGGGAAGTAGTGGAGTCTCCATCCCTAGAGGTGTTTAAGTCTTGGCTTGACAAAGCCCTGGCTGGGTTGATTCAGTTGGGATTGGTCCTGCCTAGAGCAGGGGGCTGGACTTGATGACCTTCTGAGGTCTCTTCCAGCTCTATGGTTCTATGATTCTATGACTGGGTGAACAGTGGAAAAAGGCTTCCATTCATATTTATTTAAATATTCATATTTATTTAAATATAAAAGCAGATTTTGATTCCACTCTCTTGCTGCCCCTTCTTATAAGCATTCCAGGAACAGCCACAGACTTTAGCAAGCTTAGCCACCAAGAACTAAAGAAAGTCAGTGTGAAATAGTTCTTTTAATTGAAGTTGAGACATTCAAGAGAGAATATCACATTGTAAAATGAGGCAAAGGAGACAAAAGACCAAACTCAAGATTGTGCATGCATCTTCAAGCAAGGCCAACATCACCAGTTTAGCTTTAGCTCTTAGCAATATAGGGTCTGTGACCCACAGCAGAGCAGTTCTGAGTCTGACCACTAGAGTGCAGTAGAATGTGCAGGAAGTTAACATCTCTGTTATAACACAGTCTTTATCTTTGGGGCGAAGAAACTCCCACAGAGCTCATATGCCTTGACCAAGGCAACACAGCACTCTAGTGAGAGAGCTGGAATTACAAGTGCAGCATTCCTGTCAGCTTCACCCCTCCCCCCGCCACGTTTTTCTAGACCACACAGAACAGTGTTTCATCCAATACCTGCACTAGAGCAAAGTTCCCAGGATGTGCCTTGGCAGCAACCAAAGGATGCTAGTATGGTCAGTAAAGAGCCTCAGTGACTAGGATGGTCACCTACCTTAAAATGGGGCGATTCAGAGGTGTGCCCAGCAATTTGCAAGGTAAGCTTGTGGGACAGTAAAGGAGTCCTGACACTTGGACTGCATTGCAAGAACATCAGCTAGTGCAGGGGTGGGCAATAATTTTTCATGGGGGGCCACGCCGAGATTTTGGCAAGCGGTCAAGGGCCACACTTCTGTGGAGGGGTCTGTAGTCTGGGATGGAGGTTGGGTATAGAAGGGAGCTTGGAGTAGTGAACTGGGGTGCAGGAGGGAATGTGGGGTCTGAGAGGTTATTCGGGTGAAGGAGGGGGCTGTGATCTGGGGCAGGGGCTTGGGGTCCAGGGTCCAAGAGGGGGTATGGGTGCAGAAGAGGATTCTAGTCTGGAGGAGGCCTTCTAGCAGGGGGTGCAGGGTCTGGGAGGGAGTTGTGACCTGGATGAAGGAGGTGCAGAGGGGATTGGAGTGTAGGGTCAGGGAGGGAGTGTGGGTGCCAGAGAGGATTCTGAACTGGAAGAGGGATGTAGGAGAGGGATCAGGGGTCTGTGTTACCAGATTTGCCCAATACTCTGGGGTATGCTCATTTATCAGGGTTACCCTTATGGGACTGGGGGAAGGTTAACAGTTCTATCAGTGTGCTGTTGGTGCTTACTTGGGCTCTCATATGGAGCTGAATTCTCCCTGCTGCCAATTCCCCCTCCCACTGGAGCTCTCCTGCAGGAACTAGGTTCCTCAGGATGGGGTTCTTCCCACCTTAGCAACACACACAGACACTCACACCCACTAATCAGAGCACGTCTGAGAGGACTGGGTACTCAGCACTCACAAGCTGACCCCCTCATATGTCCCTGGACTCAGCTGGCTGGGTTTCACAGCAATGCCACACTGCACCCTCATGTGCCTTTGGACTCCGTGGGCCGGATTAAACAGCACTTTAAGCTGCCATCCTCATAAGCCCCCAGGTTCAGCACCCCCTATCCCCACTTTCACACCACAGTCATTCACAGGTAAACCACACAATGAGCAAACCCCACAGGATTTTGGGCACTACAGGGATCTTTTGCTTGGGTACAAGAAGCATTGTTACAGAGCGAATGGGGAAGCCAAAACAACACCCCTTAAGGAAGAGTGAGCAAAAGAGAAAGAAAGAGAGAGAAGCAACCAGTTTAACAATGAAAGTGATTTATTTCTGCTAAATTGAAGCTGATTACAAATGTTAGGTAACCATATAACAGTTTACACAGGGCAGGGTCAGGAGGCTACGCTTAGAGAGATAGTTGAGAGAGAGAGAAAGAGATAGAGAGACCTCACCACTCCACGGAGCTTGCACTGATCGGGGTTCCCAGATGATGATGGTAGCCGGGGGTCCAGAGGGCAGGAGAAAAGCAGGACAGAGCCCCCAGCACGATCAGACAGGAGATGAAGAAGTCTCAATGTAACTGATGCAGTTTAAGTCCAGGTATCAGAACAGTTTTCTTGGGGCAAGGATAGGAGTTTTTATAGGGATAGTTCAAAGAGAAAGAGGAGAGACAATAGAGATTGATCACCCCTGGTTATGGGTGATGTTCCTTGAACGAGCTCACAATGCAACTAGGCAGTTTCAGTATTTTAGATGTCAATAGGATCGTTACTAGAATTGGTCTGATAATGACTAATCTGGGTGTGAGCAGGCCTAGGTTCATTAGCATCTGGAGCAGGGATTTCCCATCAGGCAGTGCTTCTCTGCTTTTGGTGTCCCATAGTTCAGTGCGGTTCCTGCCTTGGAAGAGCTGCTCTCCATTCTGTATGCTAATGAGATGTCCCTCTGTTCCATCTTTAATGTAAATGAGGCTGGGGTGTTTCCTTAATTGTATCACCCTTGTCTGAAGCAGTTTAGGTGTGTCTTCCCTGGCCTTTTCTTTGCTTTGTCTTTGATTCTAGCAGAGGCCTGAGGGAGGGGGATGGTTTTCCATGAATGTCACTCCCTGACTCCCCAAGAGCACAAGGCTGACAGGCGACCATGTTCTGGTTCCCCAAGAATCACAGAGCTGGTGGGTAACATCTGGGAGGGGGTTGTGACCTGGGAGAAGGGGGAAAGGAGTACAGAGGGTTTGGGAGGTGGCCTGGGGCAGGTAGTTGGAGGGGAAAGAAGGGTGGGGTGCCTGAGACAGGCTCTTGGCTGGGAGGGTCTTACCTAAGTGGCTCCCAGCCAGCAGCCCTGCAGGAACCTGAGCTGAAGTTGCAAGCTGCTCCATGTGGCTCTTCTCTGGTCATGAGAGAGGAAGGGAAAAAGCTTCACACACTGCCCTTGCCCCCAGCAAAATTTCTCAGCTTCTATTGGCTGGAAACTGGCCAATGGGAGCTGAGAGATTTTGATGGGGGGCAAGAGCAGTATGTGAAGTCTCCCTCCTCTCTCCCTAGCTGTCTAGAGCAGAGAGCAGCTGCTGTTTTAAGCATGAGCTGCTCTCTTCCCAAGGGTTCCGGTGAGGCTGCCACGGGTCAGATCTGGCCCACTGGCAGCCTCTTGACCATCCCTGAGCTAGTGTTTGCACTGGCCTTTCCTGTTGTGACGTAGTGGGGGTACTTGCTGGGCTGTGGTGACCCCTGCTGTCTGGAGCAAGACCCAGCAGGGAAAACCTCGCTAGGTAGAGGTAATGCCAAACTTGTTGAGCCAGGGGCCAGACACCCCCCACGGAGAGGAACAAAGGAAGGTGGAATGCTGCCCTGGCTGGGGGGCAGGGCTGGAAGTGGGTTAGTTGGTTGGTGGCTGTCTGTGAGGATGGATGAGACAGCCTAGGGAGAGGAGCTGGAGTTTAGGGGCCCAGTCTCCCCCCAACTCAAGGGGGCCTGAGGCATCCTAGCCCAGCTCTGTGACCAGACTACATCTGTGCTGTGCTGTATCCTGGAGAGGCAATAAACTTCCTCAGTTCTACTGGCTGGTGCAGTCTGTTTGTGCCATTTCGGGGTGCAGGAGACGGGGGACCCCAACGCGCCGTCACACTGGTGTCAGGAGCGGGATGCACTGCACCCCGTGGATGAAGCTCCCAGCGGCAAGCGACAAGGCGCAGTAGAAGCAAGAGCCCTGGAGCCAGGCGTGCTGGAGACAAAGCGAAGCGGTTCCTGGGAATCGTGGGGCGCTGCAGCACTAGACTGGTGAGTCTGCACCGAGGGGCCCAGCGGGCAGATGGCCTACGCCCGACTCTTGAAGGCAGAGCTGGTGGGGCTGTGCAGAGAGAGGGGCTTGCCTGTGCGGAAAGCAACCAAGGCCCAGCTGATTGCCCAGCTGGAAGATAATGACCAGCCACAGGGCCAGGATCTTGTCCCCAGGGGAAGCAGCCAGACCCCCCCTGAGAGTATGTCAGGCTCAGAGAGGGGGAGGAGCGCTGGAACTCAACGGAGAGATGTGACAGCGTCTCCCGGGAGGCCTGCAAGCCGTAGCCCATCTAGGGCAGGGGCCAGCCCAGCGGAGCTGCGGCAGCTGGAGATCCAGCTGCGGATCAGGGAATTGGAAGTAGAGGACCGAGAGAAGGAGCGCCAGGACCGAGAGAGGAAGCGCCAAGATCGAGAGAAGGAGCGCCAAGATCGAGAGAGGCAGCGGCAGCATGAGCTGGCCATGGCAGAGCGGAGAACCGGCGGGGCACCGGCTGCGCCAAGTGCGGATGGGCCCCAGGGTCCCAGGACTGCCAGACGCTTGGAGAGGCTCGTGGTGGCCCAACTGAAGGACATGGGTGACATAGACGGGTTCCTCAGCGCCTTTGAGAGGGCCTGTGGACTGCAACGGGTCCCCCCAGCTGACTGGCTGCAGGAGCTCATCCCCGCTCTGAAGACAGGAGGAAAGCGGCTTGGGGGTCTCTACCCCAGATAGACCCTCTGGGCTTGCTGAGAGAGTTATGGGAGGGGAAGACCTCCCTGGATGGAGCTTCGGGGGTGGAAGCCGCCCTGGCTGTCCAGAGAAGGCTCACTGGGCTCATGGCCCCGGCCCGAGAGACCCTGGCCAGAGATCAAGGCCAGCGGAAGGGTGGGTGTGACCCCCGAGGACAGGCCTGGGCCAGTCGCCCTGGAGTGGGGTGGCGAGTGGACGGAGGAAAGCCAGCTCATGTGGGGCCTCGCCACGGTCGGCCCGAGTCAAGGGGAGCACCCATGTCCCCGGGGCGGGTTCCCATGCAGAGGACCCGAACTTCCCTAGGTCACGAGCGGAGTGACCCTGCTCAGTTCGCTCTTGGAGGGGGGAGAACTGTGACGTAGTGGGGGTACTTGCTGGGCTGTGGTGACCCCTGCTGTCTGGAGCAAGACCCAGCAGGGAAAACCTCGCTAGGCAGAGGTAATGCCAAACTTGTTGAGCCAGGGGCCAGACACCCCCCACGGAGAGGAACAAAGGAAGGTGGAATGCTGCCCTGGCTGGGGAGCAGGGCTGGAAGTGGGTTAGTTGGTTGGTGGCTGTCTGTGAGGATGGATGAGACAGCCTAGGGAGAGGAGCTGGAGTTTAGGGGCCCAGTCTCCCCCCAACTCAAGGGGGCCTGAGGCATCCTAGCCCAGCTCTGTGACCAGACTACATCTGTGCTGTGCTGTATCCTGGAGAGGCAATAAACTTCCTCAATTCTACTGGCTGGTGCAGTCTGTTTGTGCCATTTCGGGGTGCAGGAGACGGGGGACCCCAACGCGCCGTCACACCTGTCCTCATGCTCTCTAGTGCCACTACCACCCAGAGTACAAATGCAGATCAGATGCAGGTGGCATTCAAATACCCTCTGAAGGAGGAAAGACAGCATGGGCTGAAATGCTGGCATTGGACTCTGTGGGAGCTCCCACCATTGCACCTGCTGGCAGAAGTTGCACCAGTAGTAGCAAAAATGGGAAATATTCGAGGCGAAATCACCAGCGTAGGCAAAGCCTTGTCAACTTCACACGCTGTTGGGGCTGAAGATTATAACATCACAGCTCTCAAAAAATCCATGCCTAGACATTGAGATGCACAAGCCGAGTTCTCAGTGTCAGCCTTTAAATGCCTGGATCTTCAGACACACCTGCTGGAGAGTAAGCTGGAAAGGGAAATTCTGGGCACTTAAAGGTTCCAGGGTGCCGGGCCTATTAGCATAACATTGAACCTGTGAAAGAGCCAGTAAGTGGTAATGAAACCACTTAACAGGCGTGTGCCAGCCCTATTGACTGACAAACACAGTCCTGTGTTCCTGTGTTACAAAACTGCCTTTGAAATGTGCTTTAAACATTTCAGTAGTTTGGGACTGAAGATTATAAACTCACATCTCTAAAAAAAATCCCTGCCTAGATATTGAGATGCACAAGCTGATTATTCAGCTTTAGCCTTATATGGCTGGATGTTCAGACTGACCATTTTTTAAAGGAAATTTTACAAAAGACCACCCTTCTCTAAAATACACCTTTTAATTTGAATTACTATTGTACAAAAACTTGCTTCCAAAGGCTCCCTGTCCTTTCTGTCCATCCCTCCTCTCCTTTTACCCCATTGTGGAAGAGAGCCCTTAAAGGGACAGCATTCCCTTTCTACAAGATGGCTGGACAAATGAGTTTCCCTTTTCTGACTATTTGATTAAAAAGTTTTAAGAGAACCCACCACCAAATCAGTACCTGGCTGAAGTATAAAATCCTTTTATGACTAACATTTTGAAAATATATTTTTACATAAACATATAGGCTACGTCTGGACTGGCATGATTTTCCGGAAATGCTTTTAACGGAAAAGTTTTCCGTTAAAAGCATTTTCGGAAAAGAGTGTCTAGATTGGCATGGATGCTTTTCCGCAAAAGCACTTTTTGCGGAAAAGCATCCGTGGCCAATCTAGACGCACTTTTGCGCAAAAAAGCCCCGATCGCCATATTCGCGATCGGGGCTATTTTGCGCAAAACAATCTCAGCTGTCTACAGTGGCCCTTTTGCGCAAAAGTTTTGCGCAAAAGGTACTTTTGCCCGGACGGGAGTAGCATAGTATTTCTGCAAGAAGCACTGATTTCTTACAGTAGGAAGTCAGTGCTTTTGTGGAAATTCAAGTGGCCAGTGTAGACAGCTGGCAAATTTTTCTGGAAAAGCGACTGATTTTCTGGAAAAACTGGCCAGTCTAGACACAGCCATAGTGAAATTTCATGAACATGAAATTGTTATGAAAATCACACAACATAAAGTAGTGTTCCCTTTTTTTAAAAGCAGCCAACTTTATTATGAACACACTAAACATCTCTGACTGATTAATTTGAAATAATGTCTTTGTGTCAGTGAGTTTAAATGTGTGGTAATCTGGACTGAATACTTTTTGAAGACTTAAGGTTATAAGCCTTTCAAACATAAAATCAGCTTAGAAAGACCACAGAAGTAAATGCAAAACAGAGAAGGGCTGCGTCATGTTTTCCGTTATATTTAACGTTGTGTTCAGCAGGACAACTAACTTACCCTGACTACAGAATTTTTGCTAATAAATCTCAAAAAATACGAGTGACATTTTTTATTCCTCAGTGTATTGCTTTTAATTGAGTCCCTTCTGAATTTCCTGTCTTCACAAAATGTCTGTTTGCTTTGGAAAGAAATTTTAGAAAAGCGGGTTTTTTCCAAATGTCATTTCTGATATTAGGGCTCAGGGATTTGGCTGGAAGGGGAGGGAGACAGTGGGGAGAAGAGCGTAGGGTCTGGGCAGAGCAGAGATGGGGTCTGGGCGGGGCCACAGGTTAGGGACCTTGCCTCCCCAAGCAGCAGCTTCACCGCCCCTGGTGCATGTATTTGGAATCAGAAGCCCCAGTATCCCTCACTACCATGCAGACACTCCAGCCACACGGCTGGTCTTCACCATTAGAGAAAAATCAATGCAGGAGGAGCCCTGGGAAGTGGGCAGCATGAATTCAATCCACAGCCCTTGCAGATCAAACTCTCCCTTGGAATACAACATTCCCTGCAGCTGAAGCCCATCAATAATCTAGAAACCAGTCAAAAGGGAGGAATTGAGATGCTAGGCAGGTTTGCACGGGGAGGTGCAATCAAATGATGCCTAGCTAAGCGAGGCACAGCTGCTGCTGCAGCTGGACGTGTGCGGATAGTGGAAAGGATGTCAAACAGGCAGCAGGGACACAGAGCTACTTTTGCATTAATTAATCCAGCCTGGGGTATAAGCAGGTCACTCTCAGCAGCTGAATGTAAAGCTTTATAGACCCAGACCTGGGGGGATGGAGGAAGGAGACGTTTCTGCAAATAGCTTCTCCCCTTCAAGTATAAGTTTAAACTTAGCCACATTTCTGATTTTCCTGAGTTCCCTTCTGAGTGTGACTCACTCCATCTAGTCAACCAAAGGCTTCCACATCCTATAAGCCTCCAAAACAGCAATTAAGTAGCACATAAAACAATGTCTAACTTGAAATTTGTATAGATGGTTTGGTATATTACACAGAGCACAGCAGGAATCATGAAATGCGTCTCTGATTGGCCACATTTGCAGAAGCTGTATTGTGACAACCAGAATGAACAAACTGCAGATAATTTGGAATGTCAATACAGAGGAAATTCTGTTATCAGGCTGGTTGGAAGAATGGGGCATGACCGTTAATCGAATATTCTGGTTAACTCAGAGTTATACTTTACCAATGGAATAGCAATTTTCAAAGAATTAGAAGACAAGAAAGCAAATAAAGTATACAATAGTCTACAGCTGCTCACCACTTCAGTAGGAGTACGGCACTGCAGAGAGGTTTGTTTCTTGAAGCACTTAAAATTTTCTGTACAGCAGGTTATCTTATGACACTGCACATCATTATGGGCAGCACATGGCACGCATTCGCATCACTAAAAATAGACTTAACACCCACGTTACAATGCACTTAATGTAATCTTCCATGGATGATCCAGAAGCACTTCAGGATCTTGCAGTGCCTCAGGGCTATCATTAATAACATCAATTATCATTGTAGATGCAGAAGGTGTAAGAGATTGGGCTGAATCTGGAATGACCCTAGGACACATCTGAAAGCTGATTTTTTTGAATAAATCCCAGATTTCAGCTTGCTTGCTTCTCTTCTGCCTTTTTTGCATAAATGTAGAGTGCAGCATGTGCATTGCCTCATGTGCTGGGCAGTATGCTGGCCCCAGTTCCTAGACTGAAGATTTGTATTTGGAGATATCACCAAATGAAATTAATGGGTAGCAGGTTTAAAACTAATAAAAGGAAGTTCTTCTTCACACAGCGTGTTGTCAACCTGTGGAACTCCTTGCCAGAGGAGGCGGTGAAGGCTAGGACTATAATAGAGTTTAAAGAGAAGCTGGATAAATTCATGGAGGTTAGGTCCATAAAAGGCTATTAGCCAGGGGATAAAATGGTGTCCTTGGCCTCTGTTTGTCAGAGGCTGGAGAGGGATGGCAGGAGACAAATCGCTTGATCATTGTCTTCGGTTAACCCTCTCTGGGGTACCTGGTGCTGGCCACTGTCGGTAGACAGGATACTGGGCTAGATGGACCTTTGGTCTGACCCAGTACGGCCGTTCTTATGTTCTTATCAGAAATGCCCATTCATTGAACTTTCTGGTTAAGTGAATGCTGGATAACAGGGTTTTTACTGTAACTGGAGAATGTCACTATCTGTTTGCAGACAACAAATGAACTAGAAAAAAGGTGAATTCTTTAAGTACCTTATTGGCTGTATATATCACACACCAGGGGGCTGCCATAGGCCAGAGCGGTTTATCAAAAGTGTTGCCAAAATCCATCAAACCCACACAGGTTGAAATATCTGCCCCAATGAACTGCCCTCCCGGAGTACTGCCCTCAGATGCAACCCACCTGGCTGCAGCTTTTGCAATGGCACAGAGAGCAGTGCATTCTGGGAGCTGCCCCACTGTACAATTGACTTTGGGAAGGGACACACACACACGCTGCCTCTGTGTTCAACAGCATGAGCACTCCATCTGACTGCTTTGCTCTGTGTCCTACAGTCTGTGAAAGGGGAGATGAGCATGCCCACAGGGCAGGTAGCTGAGGTCCCAAAGAAGAGCAGAAGGGACTGGAGGAGTAACGAGCCACTTCCAGAGGCCAGTCAGAACGCAGCAAATGGCTCATGTGACTACGCTGGCCCCACCGAGCCCAGCGGGCACCACACTTCTCACCAAGGTGCTTACCCAGAGCACATCAGCTGCAGAGTTAGTGCGCACTAAGTCCACAGTCACTTACAAACTAGCCCCAAAGAAGCCCAATGAATTTATTTAAACACTATGGGTATGTCTACACTCACCCCTTAGTTCGGACTAGGGAGGCAAATGAAGCATACCGAAGTTGCTAATGAAGCATGGAATTTAAATATCCTGCACTTGATTAGCATATTCACGGCCGGGTCACCATTTTAAAATGCCGGTAGCCCGAATTAACTCGCCGCGTGTAGACACGGTAGTCCAATCCAAAACCCTTCCCTCAAATTAACTGTTACTCCTCATTGCACGAGGAGTAACAGTTAATTCGAGGGAAGGGTTGTGGATCAGACTACCGCGTCTACATGCGGCAAGTTAATTCGGGCTACCGGCATTTTAAAATGGTGACCCGGCCGCGAATATGCTAATCAAGCGCGGGATAGTTAAATCCCGCACTTCATTAGCAACTTCGATATGCTTCATTTGCCTCCCTAGTTCGAACTAGGGGGCAAGTGTAGATATACCCTATGATCTATACCAACGTTGGATTTTTTTGATGGTGACCACTCCAAGAACTGGGTGTGTGATCAATTATATTAATGGAGAAGGTGCGGGGCTCTGGGGTGTTAGTTGGGTGCGGAAGGCAATTTGGGGTAGGGGCTTGGTGTGTATGAGGGGGCATGAGATGTGGGAGGGAATTTGGGTGAAGGAGGGGTGTGTGACCTGGGGCAGGGATGTAGAGGGCTTGGGTTGTTGTTTCTGGCCAATGGGAACTGCAAGGATTGTGCTGGGGTTGGGGGCAGTGTGTGGAGACACACACACACCCCATGGAGTGTGTGGGGCAGAGATGAATACTCTGGCATCAGCAGCTGGTCGCTTTGAGTGGCGAGTGGGGGCTCAGCATGGAGGGAGCTGCCTGAGAGTCCCACTGGGCTGCAGGGCATTGGCGACCCAGAGTATCATGGTGGGTTTGGAAGGTTGGATCTGGCCCACAGGCCACGTTTTGCTCACCCCTAGTCTATCTCTTTAAGAAGAATCATTATCGAGAGCGTAATTAAATGATGGATGTTAGCAGCATACAACACCCTATGGACCTGACCCAAAACCCAGCGCTGGTGAAAGAAAGATTACCGCAGACAAGTGGGACTAAAATGGTATAACAAATGGCCACACTGGGGTACTGCCAGTCACTGCAAAGTTAGAGAGATGGAAAAATGGAAATTAAGTGTAATTTAAACAATCTTTGTGGTGTGGCAACACATGCATGTTTCTTCACAGCAGGGAAAAATTACAGGTTTTCCATTCTGCAGCACCGCTCTTGCAGCCTGGCTGTGCTTTACTTTCTCCATTTATCTAAGTGCAGACACTGAAAAAAAATCACTTTTACCACTTATATTTCATTTCACTTTCAATGTCCTAGTGTTCCAGTGTTTGAGTTTCAAACACAGCCCAGGAATCTTGGTCTAAGAACTATTTTCAGTCAAATACATACACTTTTTAAAAGGTTTTGGAATCTTTTAGAATCTATGGTTTTATTACTTCGTTTTAAAAAAAGTTACAGCTGATGAACCTCTGGATGCTCGGGGTGCCACACCCCATGGTCTGAAGCTGTTTCCATCATATGCAGGGCCAGCACAGTGGCTGCATAATCTCTGGATTATTTTGGGGCATGATATTTTCAGAGATCTTTCTAATTCATCATGAAAGGCAATTTCAGATTATGTGTTGTAATTTTCTCTTTCACCACTAACATGTATGAGTGGATGCTGAGCTAAGTGAACATTTTAAAGTTTGTCAAGGGGGAAAGTGGTATTAGAGACAAAACATGTGCATTAATTAACCAATGAAGGAGAGATGGTTCAAAAGTAACTGAGCTACCAACCTTAAAACAAACCTCTTTAAAGTCACTATTTAAGTGTAATTAAATGGTGGTTGTTAGCAGCTTTGCTCTATAAGGGTATGTCTACACTACCCCGCTAGTTCGAACTAGCGGGGAAATGTAGGCATACCGCAATTGCAAATGAAGCCCAGGATTTGAATTTCCCGGGCTTCATTTGCATAAGCGGGGCGCCGCCATTTTTAAATCCCCGCTCGTTCGAACCCCGTGCCGCGCGGCTACACGCGGCACGATCTAGGTAGTTCGAACTAGGCTTCCTAGTTCGAACTACCGTTACTCCTCATTCCACGAGCTCATTCCACGAGGAGTAACGGTAGTTCGAACTAGGAAGCCTAGTTCGAACTACCTAGTTCGTGCCGCGTGTAGCCACGCGGCACGGGGTTCGAACGAGCGGGGATTTAAAAATGGCGGCGCCCCGCTTATGCAAATGAAGCCCGGGAAATTCAAATCCTGGGCTTCATTTGCAAGTGCGGTATGCCTACATTACCCCACTAGTTCGAACTAGCGGGGTAGTGTAGACATACCGTAATAGACTTTGGGTTACAAACTGTTCAGATTGGTTTGGGTTTATTTGCACTGAAGGGTTCGCACAAGTAGCTCTGATAAATGCAAAGGATTAAGTTGGAAGGATTTGAGACAGTAAACATCACCTCAATGGAATCCACAGATGGCACTCAATATTGTGAGACTTGGCAAGAACTTGTGAACCTCTTTAATCTGTCTACCCTAGGAACAGGGTAGGCCAGATTAAAGAGTTTGCCAGACTGGGGCGGAGGGGAGCACTGAGGGTTCTGGACGTGATGGGTGTGGCAGAGAGGCACTTATCTGGCACCCAGCTCTCGGAGGCATGTGTGACTCTGCACCCACGCTGCTCCCAAGCACAGCTCCCCACCACTAAGGGAGTGGCTTGTCCCGCGGGTGTTCCATTTCGTAGCTGTGTTCTTCTGTGGTTATCAAGGCCATCTAGGACAGTTTTTCTTAAACTGTATTCCGTGGCACACTGATGTGCTGCGAGGCAGTCGGAGGTGTGCCGCAGAGAACAACAAAATTCAAAATGGCTGCCCTTAAAGGAGCAGTGACCTTTTTTTCTCAATAACTTCCCCTGACCTCCCAGACTTAAAAAAATTGTTTGGTGTTCCTCGGTCTTAAACAGTTTAAGAAACACTGATCTAGGACGTTTCCCCTAGTACGCCTTCAGAGGAGGTTTGGCTCCTTTACATGTACGGAATGATACAAGCTACTGCTACACTCAAACAGCCATTTTGTAGCTGTGCTCTTCTGTGGTTTATCTTCTCTTCCCAATGGTAAGTAACCCTAGCAGTAGCTTGTATCGTTCCATGCATGAAAAGGCCAACATGTGACTTCCCAAAACCCCCCACCAGACTTTGCCATGAACAGGATGTCATGAACCAGGTTACCAACCGATGAACTGCAACCTGATCTTCCAGTGGGACAATGCAGAGCGGTGTCCTGGGCTGTGAATGATAGCTCTATCTCTATGTCAGGAGGAAAGACCCACTATCTGTGGGACAGCTTCCGCAGCAGTTCTTTTGGGTGACAGCTGTGATTTCAGGGCACTTTGCTTTGTTGACTTGTGCCCATGACAATCCCTGCATCACTTGCGCTGGTGAGGACCTATTGTGCCTAGAGATAAGAGCCAATCAAGGGCAGCCAGACAGGAAGCTCTACTGGTGGGCAGCCAACTATCTTCTTCTTCCTCTCGAGCTTCCTCCACTAATGTTCTGATCCTATCAGATTGCCTCAAAGCCAGCCTGAGGTGCAGTGGACTCAGAAAACATGCTGGAATGGACTGGGGCCCCTCTGGTGTGAAAGCTGCCTCCTTAAGGAGGCAAGAGACATGCAATATGAGAAACACCAGCAGCTAACTGACTGTCAGAGCTGGAATCATGACATGTGTATTGACAAATGAATCATGACATATGTATTGACAAATAAGTGAGCTCCCTAGACTATGGAAATCCATATTACCATGCTTGGGATTCTGTTCTGGGTAGAAGAGATGGGGAAGAGTATCTGTAACCACCATTGGAAGGATTTGAACTTGGGACTTCTGTGGCTGACTCTAGAAGTCTCTACAGTTTGAGCTATAAAGCCAGCTGCTTCTCAGTTTAGGCGGTGGACCTCCCTTGTTCTTAGCTCTGGCTGTAAGTGGTCTAAGTGCCACTACGTAGGTTAGTGAATCCCACTAGATGTATGGGTTACACATCCTCACAGGCAGGCTTGCAAACCTAGTGAGGAGGGCTTTAAACTAGGTTCGTCAGGGGTAAGCCCTAAAGTAAGTGGGGAAGTGGAATACTAAAAAGAAACACAAGGAGGCAGGTGTAATAGAGGAGGACCCCTGATTTGTATGGAGAAGGTTGGCAATCAGCTAGTTCTCTTACTAACAGAAGAAGCCTGGGAAACAACTGGATGTCCTGGCCCAGTCAAAGAACGATGATTTGATTGGAAGAATGGAGACTTGGTGGGATGACTCGCATGACTGGAGCGCTGTCATGGAAGGGCATAAACTGTTCAGGAAGGACAGGTGGAGAGAAAAGGTGGGGGAGTTGCACTGTATGTAAGGGTGCGTCTACACAGCACCATAACTTGAAATAAGATATGCAACTGAGCTACATAAATTGAGTATCTTATTTTGAAATAGCTTATTTCATCATTTGGTGCTGTCTACACAGCGCCAAATTTTGAAATAAAGTGCTACTCTGAAACATCCCTTACTCCTCGTAGAATGAGGTTTACAGGGGCATCGGAATAGCAAGCCTGAAATAATGGGCTTGCTGTAAAGAAGTAGGATAGCTATTTCGGGATACTCTGGTATCCCGAAATAGCGTTGCAGTGTAGACATACCCTAAGAGAGCAGTAGGATTGCTTAGAGATCCCGTATAAAATGAAAGAAAAACCTGTTGAGAGTCTTTGGGTTACATTTAGAGGCAGGAGCAAAGGGGCGATGTTGTGGTTAGTGTCTGCTATAGACCTCTAGATCAGGAGGATGAGGCAGACGGGGTTTTCTTCAGACAACTGAGAGAAGCTTCCAGATCACAGGCCCTGGTTCTCATGGGGGACTTCAGTCACCATGACATCTGTTGGGAAACCAATACGGCAGTACACAAACAATCCAAGAAGTTTTTGGAGAATGTTGGGGACAACTTCCTGGTGCAAGTGCTGTGGAAACCAACCAGGTGCCATAAGCAACTTGACCTGCTGCTCACAAACAGGGAAGAATTAGTAGGGGAAGTAGATGTGTGTGGCAACCTGGGCAGCAGTGATCATGAGATGGTCGAGTCCAGGATCCTGACCAAAGGAAGAAAGGAGAGCAGCAAAATACACACCCTGGACTTCAGAAAACCAGACTTTGACTTCCTCAGGGAACTGATGGGCAGGATCCCCTGGGATTCTAACATGACGGAGAAAGGAGTCCAGGAGAGCTGACTGTATTGTAAAGGCACCTGACTGAAGGCACAGGAACATACTGTCCTGATGTGCAGTAAGGAAAGCAAATGTGGTGGACAACCAGCTTGGCTTAACAGAGGAATCTTCAGTGAGCTCAAACACAAAAATGAAGCTTACAAGAAGTGGAAACTTGGATAGATGACTAGGGAGGAGTATAAATACATTGTTCGAGCATGCAGGGGTGCAATCGGGAAGGCCAAAGGGCAGTTGGAATTGCAGCTAGCAAGGGATGTGAAAGGTAACAAGAAAGGTTTCTACAGGCATGTTAGCAATAGGAGGATGGTGAGGGAAGGTTTGGGACCCTTAATGAGGGAGGTAACCTGGTGACAGATGACATGGAAAAGCTGAAGTACTCAATGCTTTTTTTGCCTCCGTCTTCACAGACAAGGTGCACTCCTAGACTACTGCAGTGGGCAGCACAGTATGGGAAGGAGGTGGGCAGCCCTTATGGAGAACGAACAGGTTAAGAACTATTTAGAAAATCTGGACATACACAAATCAATGGGGCTGGATCTATTGCATCTAAGGGTGCTGAAGGAGTTGGCTGATGTGATTGCAGAGCCATTGGTCATTAACTTTGAAAACTTATTGAGATCGGGGGAGGTCCCGGGCAATTGTAAAAAGGAAAATGTAGTACCTGTCTTTAAGAAAGGAAAGAAGGACAATCCAGGTAACTACAGACTGGGCTCCCTCACCTCAGTCCCTTGAAAAATCATGGAGGGAATAGTGACGAAATCCATTTTGAAGCATTTGGAAGAGAGGAAAGTGATCAAGAAGAGTCAATATGGATTCTTCAAGGGCAAGTTAGGCCTGATCAACCTGGTTACCTTCTGTCACAAGGTAACTGGCCCTGTGGAGCTGGGCAAGGTGGTAGACATCATACACCTCGACTTTAGCAAAGCTTATGATACAACCTCCCACAGTATTCTTGACAGCAAGCTGAAGAAGGGAGGTTCCAAAGAGAATGGGGAGAGGCTGTTCTCAGTAGTGACGGATGGTAGAACAAGGAGCAATGGTCTTAAGTTACAGTAGGAGAGGTCTAGATTGGATGTTAGGAAAAACTATTTCACTAGGAGGGTGGTGAAGCCCTGGGATGGGTTACCTAGGGAGGTGGCGGAATCTCCATCCCTAGAGGTATTTAAGTCACGGATTGACAAAGCCCTGGCTGGGTTGATTTAGTTGGGTTGGTCCTGCTTTGGGCAGGGGACTGGACTCGATGACTCCTGAGGTCTCTTCCAGCTCTAGGATTCTATGATTCTATGTTCCTTTCCATGTCATCTTGAGAAGATGCCGTCACAGCTACTCACTGTGGTGAAGTATCCCCCATCAGCCCTTGTCACCTGTACTGCTATTGAAAATAAGGCTTTTGCTAAGAGCCAGCCAATGGCTGCCACTCAAGAAGCTCTTAGGAGCTGGCTGCATTTCTGGTTAACATACAGCCTGTGAGATCGAACAGGCTCCTGAGTGGGGAAAACCCTACTGAGGTTCATCTTTCCCCGGCAGATATCAAGTCCCATAACACTCCCACTAGCTCTCTAGTTTCACAAGTTGCAGCAAGAGCTGGCTAACCCTCAAGGCCTTGTGCTCCGCGTTCTGCTCTGCCCAGGGCTCAGCTCTGCTGTCCTGCTGGCGGGCAGAGCGCCATTCAGCTAATCTCTTACAGCAGCTGCCGCTCTCTGCTCTGCCTTGCAGCCATGACAAATGCCCAGTTTTGGTGAGAACAGAGGGACAGCTGGGACAGTGATGCAAAGGGGATTGCCCAGCCAAACTTCACATATGGTCACCGTAAGGCAAGACCTTTCAGTGCGAGACACATTGGCTCAGCCTGCCAATTCAAAGACAGGCTTGGAATCGGTCAAGAGGAACAGCAGATACAAGTCTCCCCTACCCAAAGGAGCATCCGGTTAGAAAAAGATGGCAACATGTGGGCAAAGCCGAGCACAGAAGAGGGGGACTCTGTGAGCTGATGAACGACAATAAAACAGAACCTCTGCTTAAGATGAGTTGTCTCTTTCGGAGTCACGGCCGTGACCTAGCAGCAAGTTAACAAGCCTAGATGTAAAAATAGACAAAAGTCAATTGACCTTGAAAAGCTCCATTAAGTGCCCATCTTGAGCCTGCCCTGCAGAAGTTCTGCCTACAAATGTTTGGAACCATGTCACAGTCAAATGGCTGGAGCTGTGTTGAAATGTCTTCATAGAATCATAGAATCATAGGGCTGGAAGAGACCTCGGGAGTCATCAAGTCCAGCCCCCTGCCCAAAGCAGGGCCAATCCCAACTAAATGACCCCAGCCAGGGCTTTATCAAGCCGAGACTTAAACACCTTTAGGGATGGAGATTCCACCATCTCCCTAGGGAACCCATCCCAGTGCTTCACCGCCCTTCTAGTGAAATAGTTTTTTCCTAATATCCAACCTAGACCTCCCCTACCGTAACTTGAGATCATTACTCCTTGTTCTGCCATCTGTCACCACTGAGAACAGCCTCTCTCCATCTTCTTTGGAACCTCCCTTCAGGAAGTTGAAGGCTGCTATCAAATCCCCCCTCACTCTTCTCTTCTGCAGATTAAATAAACCCAAATCCCTCAGCCTCTCCTCATAGGTCATGTGCTCCAGCCCCCATGGGATGAGACACTAGAAGTTTCATGTAGTAAGACCAAGCCCTTGGGTGGAAGAGGGCCTAAAAGAGAAAAGCGGTTGGAGGACAATGTCAAGGCACAGACCGACTAGCCATTGATCTACAGTCAAAACATCAAGTGGGTAGGTGTGAACAGGTGTCTGGAGATGAGATCTGTGCCAAAGTATCTGGATCCTGGGACCCCTCACGAGCCAGGGGAACCTCTAAGCTTAAAGCTTTGGTAGGACAAATGATGCCCTTGCTGTGAGTGCTAAATGTGAAAGGTGATGTCACGCACGTAGTGAAAAGCTACAAAACTGGTTGCACTGTCATAGGAACCGTCTCCTAGAGGACAAAGAACTCTGGCTGATGATTGGAAATAGGGACCTGAGAGAATCTCATTTCCAGTGCCTTCAAATGGGTGTGACTGTAATTTATATCCATGTTAAGGCCTCTTTTTGCTGTCAGGACTGTGTGCAGGGGGATTTGTTGTGTTATGACCTGGGTTAAGCCTTGGATTGAGCTCAATGTTCCGTGAAATTGATGTATGGACAATGTCTCTTTCGAGATGCTGCAAGGAAGAGTTACGGGATCCCAGCTAAAACAAGGGTAACAGACTCAGTCTGGAAATGAACACCATGCGAACAGAAGATTCCACTGGGTATTGCTCAGACCTGATGAGGGTGGGAGGCAAAAGTCCGGCTAGGAATGAGGGGCAGACAAGAAACGAAGAAAGCCTCAGAGCTGGCAAGAAAGTCAAGCAGCAGCCTGTAAGCAAGGTGTGGCCCTAGGAAAAGGATAGAGAATGACTCTGGGAATGGTTGACAGGAACTCAGGCTGTAAACAAAGAAGGACTCTCTTGTTTTAGGTCCTCCTACATTTGGAGAAGCAGGGGGTTGTCCTAGTAAAACAAAAAACAAAATTGCATCAAAGAGCATACCAGAGTCCATCATAAAGTTCTACTCCCCACTGAAACATCCCCAAAGTGCCTAGTTTCTTGGGTCAAATGGGATAACAGTTCACAGTATCCATACAGATAAGTTAGATAAAGACATAAAATATTCTTTCTGGAAGGTTACAATGTATAATTACTTTATTTCTTAGCATCCAAAAACAAAGAGCCAAAAAACAGAGAGAAGCTGCGTCTGCATTGCACCGTAACTCGAAATAAGAGACGCAATTTGAGCTACGCAGATTGCTGATCTTATTTCGATCATATTTCAAAATAGCTTATTTTGTCATTTGGTGCTATCTATGCAGCACTTATTTTGAAATAACTCGCTGTCCTGAAACATCCCTTACTCCTCATGAAATGAGGTTTACAGGGACGTCAGACTAGCGAGCTCGAAATAACAGGCTTGCTATGAAGATGCGGGATAGCTATTTCAGGATACTCCGGCATCCCGAATAGTATTGCAGTGTAGATGTAGCCAGACAAAGCTGGCTGGTCCCTAAGGCAGCAAGGCACAGTTCACCCCACCTTGCCGTAGGCTGACTCTTTGCAGAATGACTGCTGTGCAAAGCCAGGCTACGTCTACGCTGCAAGGTGTTTGCACAAAAACCTGCAGAGTGTCCACACGTCAAATGCACTTTTGCGCAAGTAAATCAGCAGTAAAACAGAAGAACAGAGGGCTTTGCCAGTGTAGGTAAACCTCCTTTTATGAGGCATAACTCCCTTTTGCACTACAGCTATTGTGCAAAAAGGCAAATGTGGACGCTCCAGAGAGGTTTCTTGTGCAAGCACAGGGAAAAAGCATAGGTGCTCTGATGGCCATTCTGTGAATGGCCATCAGAGTTTCTTGCGCAAGAGCGTCCATGCAGTGTGGACGCTCTCTTGCACAAAAGCACATCACTTTTGCGATGCTCTTTGAGGTGTGGGCATGCTCTTGTGCAAGAAGCCTGCAGTGTAGACACAGCCTCCAGAGTACGTACTTTCCTACAGAGCCCCCTAGCCTGCGAGGACCAGGAAAGCCCTGACCCGTAAGGCGATAATTTGTCTTGTAACACAATTTTCAAATAGACAAAGTGAGTGTAAATGAGAATCAGGCTCCTAACATTTGAAAGGAACAAAGCCCTAATTTTTCATGCGTTCTGCTTCGTTGCAACAACTGACAGAAGTTGAGGGAGCACTGCAAGCAATGGTGTAGTGAGGGGAGGCAGTTGCCCCTGGATGCCACGCTAGTGGGGTCCCAGTTTAGTCCCCCTCCGTTCCCCCTGTCATCCCTCGGCTTGCCTGCTCCTCCTCTGTCCACTGCCGGCTGGAGCCTCCTCCATCTCCACCAGCAGTTTAGTGAGCATGGGGGCTGACCCCAAACTGAAGGGGGCAGAGGAAGACACGGAACAAGCTCCCCACCGCCAGGTTGGGCTCAGCCGTGTGCCATATTCGGGGCCCTGCCTTGCGGCAGCGGGGGGAGATGCACATTTTTCCATTGACCCCAGGAGCTTAACACTTTCCCTACGCCTCTGACTGCAGGGAGAAAATAAAGAAGGGGCATTCTTGGTTTGGAATACCGCACCAAAGCAAACCCTGTGGGTCACATCCTTGAGGGGCTGCAGGAGCTTAAATCAACAGAGGCACAAAGCACACAAGGCCTCCCGGTGAGTCTGGCCTAGAAATGAGTTCAGTTGCTGTCCCAAAGAACTTAAAAGTTGGGTTATTACTGAGAACTATTGATCTAGCAAGAGGGAGGCAATGTTGCCTAAAGGGTAGAGCACTGTTCTGAAACTCAGGAAACCTTGTTTCTGTACCTGACTTTGCTGCTGGGTGGCCTGGGCAAATCACATTGCTTCTTTGTGCCTCAGTTTCCCCATCCCTTAAATGGGATCTCCTTTGTAAAGTGCGTTGAGCGCTACAGATGAAGAGTGCTTTATAAGAGCTCCAGTCAAGGAGTGTAAAATGCCTCTTCCTCGGTTCAGTTCTACAGAGAATCCATTCACTCCTGGGACTCCACTTACTTAGCTGAGTAGCAGAGAAATGTTTGCACATTCTAGACTGGAAAGTAAATTCCCTTCTGCATCAATCAGATTTCCCAGTATCTCCAGACAGAGCAGGTAGTTCGCCCAGGCACTAATATTTTCCAGGAAGGGGCATCCCTGAACATCTCGTATCTTTTTTCCTGAGCTTTCTATACCCCAGTAAACCAGCTTCCATCCAGGGCTGAAATTACTGCAGTTACTCAGTGATGGAAGAGTCAAAGTTTGCCTTAAGCTTTGGTGGAGTTTTGGACTGTGGAGCCGCCCTGTGCATTGGTGTGCTCCTCAGTGTCAGCAGCAGCCCAGATCTTCCATCTTCTGACATTTGACTGCACAGCGCTGTGCCTTGGAAACGTTCGCATCCTGTCAGTCAGGAAGGGGACTGCTGCTCCTCCACAGGAAAGGGGAATTAGTGTCTTGTGGCATTTTCACTTGGCTCTGGAGGGTTAAAATAGCAGAGAAACTGAACGCCATCGTCAGTGGCAAACGCTCCACTCCTGAGGTGTTCCTGAGAGGAGACGCACTGATGTCGCCAGTGGGGAGGTCAGAGAAAGCAGGACATCTGGACGGGAGTGACCTGTACGTTAGACAACTTTAAAAAATAAAGAATTGTGTCATGGCTCTTGAAAACCTTCAAAGCGGGGGTGGGGAGTAGAAGGACCGTCACGGGGCCAGTTGTAACTGGGCTGCCCAGAGGCTGCACGTGTTCAGAGAGCTTTTTTCCCCCTGCTTCCATGACTGAGCAGAGAATTGCCCCAAGTGAAATGTTCTTTTCTCAGGAAATGTTGACATTTCAAAATTGCTTCCTGTTTCCGATCGTGACAAAAGATGAAAGGCCTAGTGAAGGGAAACAGTCACTTGATCCATTTATTCCTGAGGTCGAGTCTGACCAATCACATTTCCAGCTACCCTGGGATGCACCTGAATTAAGGGGGAGATGCGGGGTTGTCTTAGGCCCAAGACTAGCTCTGACCTGGGGCATTCGTTATTTCAGGGGGAAATCCCATGGGGCTTGGTGGCATCACATTGCCAACCCTGGGCCTGGTGAGTCGAAAGGGCCCAGGGCTCCGGTCCACTGCTGCTGCTACTGCTCTGTCTGGGAATGTGGAGCTGGCCAACCCTCACCTTGCCCAGGGGCCTGGCAAGTCTGTCGGCTCCCCCGAGGGCACATCTACGCTGTGAGAAGAGGCCCACAGCTTGGGGTCCACAGGGCTCAGGCTGCAGGTCTATAATATTGCAAGGCAGATGGTCTAACCACAAGAACCCAGGCTCCAAACTGAGTGTTGTAACCCCACAGCCAGCTCATGCGGGCCACTGTTCTTTGGTTGCTGTGTAGGCACCCCGGAGCCATCTTCTTGTCCCTTGACACCACCCGCAAAGGCCCAGGTTACCCGGCACTCCCTGTGACCCCCTGACCCACTGTTTTCAATGGACATTGTGCTCCGGATGGTTTCAGAGCTGCATTCTTGTCGATCAGGAGCCATTCCAGCGTTCTGTTCTGCTGGCAGGGAGCGCAGGAGCAAGCTGAGTTCTGTGTCCAGCCCAAGGGTGAGGTGCCCGGACACAGAACAAC
Source organism: Pelodiscus sinensis (assembly GCF_049634645.1). NCBI lineage: Eukaryota > Metazoa > Chordata > Testudines > Trionychidae > Pelodiscus > Pelodiscus sinensis. Next base: position 6,449,559 of record NC_134730.1, on the reverse strand, counting down.
GTACCTCTCCCCACGGGCGATGGAGGCTAAGGAGCACTCGATGACACTGCTAGCGATGCAGCTCTTCAGGGACACGGAGAGCAGGACACGCTTTCAGACTCCACTTTTCTACCTCCACACAAAGTTGGAGGCTTTGAATTTTGCACTCCTGAAAATGAAACAGTAATGGCAACAGCGCAGAATACTCTGTGCAGACAGGTGCCATGTGACTTCCTAGACACAGCTGTGTCCTGGCCCCTCCATCCTGACAGGACTCCCCCGCCCGCCACGATTCCAGTCCTGCACCATCTCCCCTGAGACTTGGGCTCAGTCTTGGGTTAAGTCACAACAGACAGAGGTTGATCACAGCTTAGTAAGAGCTGATTTCGTAATGCTCATGCCTGACTGCAAGCTTTCCCCAGTAGGGGTCTAGGACTGGCACAGCCCCGGGTGCTGCAAGTGAGGACTAGGAGCACTGGCACGCTTGTATGATGATGAATAGCTGGGAAGCATGTAGCAGAGGGGTGATGCCCATTAATCAAGACTAGCGGATATCCCAGACTGAAGCAGCAGAGGATTCTGCAGGTTAGGACTGGGGCACATGGTCAGAGCTGGCAAGGGGCACTCACACCAGCAATCTCTATACTACAGTAACCAGATATCTTGCCATTATGATTAGCTGCTTGCTTCCAGCTTGACTAAAATTCATTTCTGCATAAAATCTAAGGGGAAAAGCCTGTTCTGAGGAGATTGAAATTGCTTCTGACATTCCAGCTAGGTCTGCATGTCTTTGTTCTTCTCCGCCTGTCAGCCTGACATGTGACAGTGGGGCCCTGTCATCTCTCCTATCAAGAGCTGCTTCACTGCTCTTAAATGAGCCGTTTCATTTTCTACTGTATTTCACCAAAATAAGAGAGTGCAAACCAAACAGCTGCCCTGAAGGATCTGAAACTGATGGCATATCAGAATTAGCTAGCATGCCCAAAACATCCAACCCTATTCCAGGGTTTGTTTTTCAAGGATGTATAACATCTATGGGTGTTAAAGTTTCTTGTTTAGCTTCCGGAGAGATCATTCATTATGAGCAAAAAGCAAAGAACCAGAGACACATTTGAGGTTGTGATTCATGGACAAAGCTGATGAGATTAGGAACATACATAAACTCAGGAAAGCAAAACTGTCATCTAAGATTAATAAAGCAATTTAGCACCTGGGTTTTCAGTACAGAATGGGATTGCTGCCAGTCAATGAGCTAGCAAAATCTCCTTCCACATCCCAGACCAGTGCTTAATTTATGCCAGGGCTTTTTGAACATCACATTTTGCTCTCAACCTTTTTTCGTAAAGTGTAGTTTTACTAAAACAGTTTTGTTTCAAAGATCTTGAAGCATTTCTTTGGGTGCATTTCTTAGGGATTTCGATCGTTACAATTGAAATAAAATGGAAACATGGACAGTGTTTTATTTTCTGTGTTAGGTACATCTACACTGTGGAGCTATTTCAGGATACTGGAAGTATCCCAAAATAGCTATTCCGCATCTTTTGAGCAAGTCTGTTATTTTGAAATATAACGGGCTTGCTATTCCGATGTCCCTGTAAACCTCGTTCCATGAGGATTAAGGGATGTTTGGAATAGCACTCTATTTCAAAATTAATTCAAAATAAGTTGTGCAATTTGCATAGCTCAACTTGTATAGCTTATTTTGATATAAGGATACAGTGTAGATGCACCCCAAGGGTATGTCTAGAATACATGGCTCCATCGACGGAGCCATGTAGATTTGTTTGTTCGGCAAAGGGAAATGAAGCCATGATTTAAATAATCGCGGCTTCATTTAAATTTAAATGGCTGCCCCTCTCTGCCTATCAGCTGTTTGTCGGCAGATCGGGGCAGTCTGGACGCTCTCCTGTCGACATGAAAGCCCTTTTTCGACCTCCCCGGTAAACCTCATCCTACGAGGCATAACGGGGAGGACGATAAAGGGCTTTCAGGTCGGCGCGGGAGTGTCCAGACTAGCGCGCTGAGCCAACAAACAGCTCATCAGCTGTTTGTCAGCTCAGCGCGGCAGCCATTTAAATTTAAATGAAGCCACGATTATTTAAATCAAGGCTTCATTTCCCTCTGCCGATCAGCCTAATCTACATGGCTCCATTGATGGAGCCATGTAGTTTAGACACATTCCAACAGTTTAAATATATGTAATACAATTGTAAGCAGGATCTGAAGGAATATATTACAGATAGAAGCATGGAAAGACCCCAGGTGTGTCTATGTAAGTACAGTTTGCTCCTGATTTGTTTTGGTTTGTTAAATATTCAGCTAATGAACTGATGTTGTACTCGTAATCAATTTGGCTGGTGTTGAGTTACAAATTATGTTAACACTAAATGCAGAACTTGTGAAAGATGATCACCATTGCTCACAATTATTGTGGGAATCAGAAAAGTCAAACTGTACTTAACGCACTTCAAAAAGAGAGAGATGCTGTCAGCGTAAAGAACCTGGGATGGACAAGGGCTCCATGGCTAGAGCACTGTGAAGTTGGATGGAGAGGGCAGGATTTTGAATCAGCCTGCTGCCAGGTGTGGGCCTGGTTCTCCCTGCTGTTTCAAAGATAGAGCTACAATAAGCTCCATAAGGAGTCCCTTTCATTATTTTACATTTACTCCAGTGTATGGTGAAACCTCTTGTGGCTGGACTGTGTTTTGGGCCAAGAGCTGAAATCACTGGATTCGTCACAGAGCCAAATCCACCACAGGCTGGTGGAAGCAGCAAGGGTGGACCAGCAGGGGCAGATGGTGTGCGGGGGGAGCAGCTGGTGGTGTGACGAGTGGCCAGAGAGCGGCGGTGGTGGCAAGTGGTGGCAGAGAGCAGTGATCAGATGGATGGTGAGCGACCAGCGGAGTGAGCAAGATGCTTCTTTACCTCCCCGCACTCAGGGTGGGAGGTGAAGTCTGCGAAGGCAGCTCTGAACTCTGGTCTGCCCTGACCAAAGCAGCAGCTGTGAGTGGGGTGCAGAGAAGGTGCCTGTGGACTGAGAGGAAAAGGACACTGCCCAACCTACTTGGGGTGGGACCTTTGCTCAGGGTTTATATTTATGACTCTGTTTGTGGCGTTTTCCCAATTAATGCCACGTCACTTCCCCGCCTTTTATTAAAAGTTTCTTTTCTCTACTCAGACTCTGTGCTGCGAGTGGGGAAGCACTGCCTCCCGAGGCACCAGGGGGTTGTGTGGATTTCCCAGGTTACTGGGTGGGGGCTCGAGCTGGTTCTATGTTGGATGGATGGAGAGAAACCCCTAGACCAGGGGTGGGCAATAATTTTTAGAAGGAGACCACTTCATACATTTTTTACATGGCCCCTGACCATCCTGGAAGGGGCGGGGCCTTGGGAAAAATGGGTGGAGCCAGGAGACTTCTTGTGCTCCCCCACCCACAGACCCTGATTGGCCTGAGAATGCGGGAGCACGTGAAGTCTTTGGCACCTGCTCCCAGCACCTAGAGAGAATCGCCAGCTGTTTTAAAACAGCTGGCAGTTTCCTCTAAGTGCCGCAGCAGGAGGAGAATTTGCATGCTTCCCCGGCCTACAGGCCAATCAGCGACTGGGGGTAGGGGGAGCACACAAAGTCCCTCGTCCTCTACCCCCACCCTGCCAGGGATGCGCAGTGCATGGTGGCCAGAGAGAACTGCCAGCTGTTTTAAAAGAGCCTGATGCCACACGCCCCTTGCAGGGAGAAGGAAACTTCTCATGCTCCCCCATCCCCAGGTCTCGATTGGCCCGGGGGTAGGGAGTGTTGCAGGCCAGATCCACTGGCTTGGTAAGCTGGATCTGGCCCATGGAGACTGGCTTGCCCACCCCTGCCCTTAGATGCTGAACCTGGCCCTGGCTGCTGCTGGCTCTACCTGGCAGAAGGATTATACAATGAATAATTTCCCCAAAGAAGTATTGATAAGGGTCGCAGTGACTATGCAGCTGTGTGGGTGGGCAACAGGGGACCTCTGCCCTTGGACACATCAGGAACATGGACACTGCAGCGAAAATCCCCCAGTACTGAGCCCGGAGCCCAAGACAAGTGACTCAGGCTCGCAGAGCGCAGGCTGGGGGGCTAAACACTGCAAAGAAGAGGTTCAGGGTTGGGCGAGAGCCAGGAGTCTGAAACCTCATGGAGGTGGTGGCCCTGAGAGGCCAGGCTCCAGCCCAGCCAGCTACACTGCAGTTTACGTCCCAAAGCCTGAGCCAGCTGCAGCCTTGGGGTGGCTCTTTTACTGCAGTGTAGACATACCGGAGGGAGGCTGCAGGAGGGAAGAACACCGGCAATCCAGACCCTGCAGGCAGTGATGAAATCAGCATCAAACGTTAACAGCAAAGGAGGGAGCAGCCCAGCAGCAACTGGAACAGGTGCCTCTAGTGGCAAAAGTCCAACAGCGCAGTCAAAATATTTTCCCTTCCAAGCTGACAGGGACCGATAAAGGGCTCAGGACTGATGGGGAAAGTCATTTGAATATGCTGTTCATTTTTGTACTTAATACGTTTCTTTATGTATGTGGGTGACTAGATTTTCCGGCACTAGTGGTTTGAGAAACTGCCCAGCAGGCAAGATTCTCCACACTCCCTACGAAACAGCTGTGGCTCTGATCCCATTGGTAAACCCTGCAAAAACGAGTCTCTTCATCCACATGGCATTGGAAGGCAGCCACTCATTTACCAGGCAGCTCCCGGCGCCATTGTGAACACGCTCCTCTTGCACGTTAGCATTCTGAAAGGCACCGGCAGCGTCTCTGGCAACTGTACAACAAAACATGCTGTAAAACAAAAGGAAGGTGTGTTTCTCTGCTGGCCAGGCTCAGTCAGTTCGTTTCCCTCTGCAAGCTGAAATCAGTAATACCACGTGGCCAGACAGCCTCTTCCAGCAAATATCAGGTATTTAAGATTAAACCATTTCAGAGAAAAAAGCCTTAAAACATCAGACTAAAAGTTTGCTAACTTTCTAGCCACTTCTACCTGGGGATCCCCCCTTAGCTTCCTACAGGCGCCCCCCCCCCCAAGTCCAGTAGGGGGTGCACAATCCGGCACAGGCAGTCCCCAAACCAGTTCATGGAGTGAAGCCTTTTGATCACCCTTTACACAGGAATTCAGTCAGGTTTTATCTGCTAATTGTTTATGGGTCTCAAGGCTCCCAGCCTTGGCAAAGAGGACTATGAACCTACAAACTGGAGCCTAGGAGCAGCATCTGCAGTCGGCCACTGTCTAGCAATTGGCTCCCCAAGTGCTTGTTGGGAGGCTGCCTATCTAAACCCATTGCATTGTTTGCCTGCTGTTTTTTCCAACATTAAGCTAGATCAAGTGGTTCTCAATCTGCCGCCCAATCAGCACAGAGCTGCAGCCCACGTAACGTCTTCAGGGCCATACAGGTAGCACTAGATGGATAAATAGGTTGGGAACCACTGAGCTAGACCAATACATTCATGCAGGAAAGCCCAAAAATGCAGTATAACTATGCTGAGACTAGGGCTGTTAAAAACCCTGTAATGGGGTAACCGTGTAAGTGATAAGTCTCAGCAGTTACACACTTACCTGCACTGCGGGCTGTGTGGTATAAAGTTAAGCTTTATACTGCAGAGCCCACAGAGAAATCTCCCCAGGTAGGGTTGCCAGGTGTCCAGTATTCACCCGGACAGTCTGGTATTTGCACCGTCTGTCTGGTAGAAAAATTCAGAAAATACCGAACATGTGCAATGTCCAGTATTTTCTGAATTCCCGGCTGGGTGCCAGGCGAGGGAGGGGAAGTGACTGGGAGGCAGGGCCATGATTGGCGCTAGAAGCCTCTGATCACGTGCAAAAGCCAGGCGGGGGGGAGTGGTTCCCAGCCCCTCCCTCTACACCCGCCCGGCTTCTACGAGCAACTCAAGAGAGTGCCTGCTGCAGCCAGTGGCTGCACCCCTCCCCCGCCAGCTCCGCTTCCCACCCCCTTCCTCCGAGCCCCCCCTCCTCCTGTCCAGCCCCGTGGCCCCCAACCCTCCCCATCTCTGCTTCCCAGTCCCCCTTCCTTCCATACCCCCCATTCCTCCTGGCCAGCCCCGCTTCCCGTCCCCCCCCTTCCTTCCGGCTAGTCCCGTGGCCCCTGCCCCCCCAACAGCTCTGCTTCCCGCCCCGCCCCTCTCCCAGTCACCCCCAGCAGAGGCTACCTGGGGTTCCCAGCAGGAGCCACTGCCCTGTTGCCACTGGGGTTCCCCAGGCAGGGTACCTGGCCACCCCACCCCACCGCTAGGGCTGTCTTGCTGCTGCTGGGCATTCTGGCCATGTGCGGTTGATGCTGCAGATTCCGGGCCTGGGCAGGAGCTCCCCAGAAGCCACATGGCCCCGCTGGGCCTCCCCAGCCCCTGAGCTACTCCTGGGCTCTTTGGTCCAGCAACATTCTGGGCCTTGCCAGACCAGAAAGTCCCAGATTTGGGAGGTTCAACCTGTACCAGTATCTCCCCTACAGAGCATGCAATGGGGGGGGGGGGGGGGGCATGGAAAGTAGAGGGAAAAGTAGAGGCAGAAATCTGGTGTCAGGGAAAGTAGAGGGAGAAGGGGAACCGGCAGAAGGACCATGAGAGAGGAAGGAGAAGGGACTGGAGACAATAAAGCAGCATGTAGACCAGGGCGACTCAACACGCGGCTGTGGTCGCAGCCTGTTTGTTTGCGGCCCATGGTGCAGTTTGGGTGTACGCGGGGCCTAACACACGTCCCACAGGTGGGAGCCAAAACAAAAACGTAGTCAATGTAATGGGTTTCTGTTGATCTGCGTTTCTGTTAAATTCCTGGGCTGTCATTGCTCATGAAAAGTGCTGACATGTGGGTGGAAATTGGGTCAATATTGCATTTTATTAATGTCAGCAGAACTGACTTAAATGGAGGCCTGTGTGTTGTGTAGTCTTCCCCTAATCTTTGTATTCATGCCCCTCAGTGTGAAAGAAGCTGTTTGCATATATTTGCATATATTTGCATGCATACGCAAGCACACTTAAGTTGCAGCCCTCGGCATGTGCTGTGAGTATCATTGTGGCCCCCAGGGCTTCCAAAGTTGAGTAGCCCTGCTCAATGCCGTTATCTAAATTATTGATGAAGATACTGAACAAACTGGATCCAGAACCAATCCAGGTGGACCCAACTCAATAGGCCCTTCCAGCATGACTGTGAACCACTGATAACTACTCTCTGGGGGTATGTCTACACTACCCCGCTAGTTCGAACTAGCGGGGTAATGTATGCATACCGCACTTGCTAATGAAGCCCGGGATTTGAATTTCCCGGGCTTCATTAGCATAAGCGGGGAGCCGCCATTTTTAAATCCCCGCTGCTTCGAACCCCGTGTAGCGCGGCTACACGGGGCTCGAACTAGGTAGTTCGGACTAGGGTCCTATTCCGAACTACCGTTACTCCTCGTGAAACGAGGTGTACCGGTAGTTCGGAATAGGCACCCTAGTCCGAACTACCTAGTTCGAGCCCCGTGTAGCCGCGCTACACGGGGTTCGAAGCAGCGGGGATTTAAAAATGGCGGCTCCCCGCTTATGCTAATGAAGCCCGGGAAATTCAAATCCCGGGCTTCATTAGCAAGTGCGGTATGCATACATTACCCCGCTAGTTCGAACTAGCGGGGTAGTGTAGACATACCCTGGGAATGGTTTTCCAATCAGTTATACAGTCACCTTACAGTAGCTCCATCTAGCTTGTACCTCCCTCCTTTACTAATGAGAAGGTGACAGCATCAAAAGCCTTACTAAAATTAAAATATACCACATTTACTTCTCCCCCATCCACAAGGTTTGCTACCCTACCAAAGAAAGCTAGTAGGTTGGTTTGATGTGATTTATTCTTGACAAATCCATGTTGACTGTTACATATTACCCTATTAACTTCTAGATGTTTGCAAAATGATTGCTTAATTATTTGCTCCATCATCTTTCTGGGTACTGAAGTTAAGCTGACTAGTCTGAAATTCCCTGGGTTGTTGTTGTTCTCAGTGTAGAACCGTGATCCAGTGGATATACTGTACTTGAACTTTCAGAAAACATTTGACAAGGTCCCTCACTGAAGGCTCTTAAGGAAAATGGCAGTACTGGGCTTAGGAAAGGTCTTCTCATGGACAAGAAACTGGTTTGAAGATAGGATAAAAAAGGATCAGTTTTTGCAGTGGAAAGAGGTTAAAAAATGGAGGGTCTATTCTGGGGTGAATGATGCTCAACATATTCATAATCGTCTGGGGAGAAGTGTAAACCATGAAGTGACAACGTTTTCATGTGATTCCTAAATTACTCAAGCTAGTTAATTCCAAAGCAGACTGTGAAGAGTTATAAAGGGACGTAACACAACTGGGTGACTGAGCAATATAATAGATGAAATTCAGTGTTGATAAATGCAAAGTAATGCACATTGGAAAACATAATCTATACATATAAAAGGGTGGGGTCTAAATTAGCTGTTACCACTCAAGAAAGAGATCTTGGCGTCATTATGGACAGTTCTCTGAAATTGTGTGTGGCAGTAGTCAAAAACGCTAAGAGACTGATAGAAATGATTAAGAAAGGTATAGATAAGAAGTCAGAAAATACCACAATGTAATTGTATGAATCCAGGGCTTGCCCAAATCTACAATACTGAGTTCGATTCTGGATACCCCATCTCAAAAATGTATTAGAATTGGAACAAGTGCAGAGAAGGGCAATAAAAATCATTAGGGGTACAGAGAAGCTTCCATATGGGGAAAGATTAAAAGGACGGATACTGTTCAGTTTGGAAAGGAGACAACTAAATTTGGATATGATAACAGTCTATAAAATAATGAATGTTGTGGAGAAAGTGAACAGGAAAGTGTTATTTACCCATTCATAGAGCATGAGAACTAGGAGTCACCCAATTAAATCAATAGGCTGCAGATTTAAAACAACCATAAGTATTTCTTCACACAATGTACCATTAACTTGTGGAACTCATTGCCAAGGGAAGTTAAATAAAGAATTGGTTAAGTTCATGGAGGATAAGTCCATCAATAGCTATCAGCCAAGATGGTCAGGGATGCGACCCCTTGCTCTGGTGTCCGTAACCCTTTGACTGTTAGAAATTGTGACTGAATAACAGGGGATGTGATTGTTTGATAATTACTTTGTTCTGTTCATTCCCTCTCAAGCAGCTGAACAAGCTGCTTTGCTTTTAATACCATCTTAAAACATGTTAAATTTATTTGTGCATTGCATGTTTAAAGCCTTTCAGAAAAGGAAGTGATGTCTCCGAATGCAGCGCATTTGTGTGAAATCCTGATTGTCACAATGATAACTAAACTGGCATGTTCTTCGGCCCACTGAGGTGTGCCAGGCACATGGCTTTTCCTGTATTTCTGACCTGCATTTTTTAAAACGTCCTCCTCTCTGCTTCTGCAGTTCTGCTTCCACAATGAATGGAATTGCCAACACGGGAGAGCATTTCGATCTGTTACAAGGACGCTTACCTGCAGGTACAGCCATTTGCACCTCCAATTAATTGTGGTAGATGCTAGCTTGAAGCCTCTTTATAATGTCTATCTCTTTGGTATATCTACACAGCAAAAGGTGTGCATGATCTAGCTGATCCCAGCCTGTTTGAATCCAGCTAGTTCAGTGAACAAGAGCAGAAAAGAGAGCATCAGTGTTGAAAGAGCCAGCTGCAAAACACTCCTCTGCTGCTCCCTGCCTTTCCCTCTGTGACACAGAACTGTGCCTGGATAGCAAGTGTAACAGGCAGCACAGGAAAGTCGGGCGGGCCGTGTTATGTATTGGCTTTGGCATGTGTGACACACTGCACCTCGCCCATGTCTCCAGCAGGTGGCATTTGGCATGCTAAGCAGCACGGATGAAAAGTTACCAGTGGGGGAGGGAGAGAGTGATTAGTGTACTGAAAATTGCAAAAATGACAAGCTGCCATTTTGGATCCTGGCCGTGATGGCTTGTTAGAGGGCGCTAGCAGAACATGCAGGCAAAGCAAGGTGGGCTGGGTTTTACTTTACTGCATTAGAGAGCCTCCTGTTTTCTGGGTGCGTTTTGGGGATCTTGTGCATTATCATTCTAAATTCTAAGAAATAAAGTCGTGTTACACAACAACCCTCCAGCAAGAGTACTTAGGATTATATTGGTTTGTGTGTACCATGCTTGAGCATAACAGTCCCTAATGTGCATCAGTTTTTTCACTGTCCTGGAGTCTATCTACACCAGCGCTACTCAACTTTAGAAACCCTGGGGGCCACAATGATATTCACAGCACGTGCCGAGGGCCACAACTGAAGTGTGGTTGCATACACATGCAAATATATATGCAAATATATACAAATAGCTCATTTCAGACTGATGGGCAGTCAGGAAGGTGTCTTAGTCTTTCTTAAATTGCTGTCAGGTGGATACAAGTCTTTGAATTCAGAGGAACAAGATTAATGGTGCCATTGCGGGTTTGTTTTCTTTAACGCAGCAATAGTCTTTTGGCAAAGATGCTTTGGTGAATTCAATCCCCCAAACAGGATTGAAACCCCCGTGTTCATCCAACAAGTGTTTCTTCTTTGTTGCCATTTGTAATGCTTATTAAAAAGAAAATTGTATACCGTGTTTTGGGTGTTTAGCTTGATGCTTCAGGCTGTGTGTTTCTTGGAGTGATTTTACCGTAAAAAGAAAAGTTTCCAAGCCAGAGGGCTCCAACCTGTGGCGGGTGGGGAACTGAGCGAGTCAGGCTGGACACAAGATGCAAAAAAGGACATGAGCCCCCTCCTGGAGTCCCAGCAGTGCTGACATCCCCACACAGGAGTCCGTCGCTCCGTACAGGACGGAGGCAAGGTGCCGGACCCAAACGTGGCCAGTGTGAGCCATTCAGCACCTCTCAGGCTCTGCTCACAAAGCTAAGCAACCAACACTTCCCACAATACTCCAGCGCTCCTGGCACCTCCTCCCTGGGGGCTAGAAATGCCAAGACCCTGTACCTGTCTGTTCCAGCCAGCCCATCCACGGTCTCCATTGTGGAGCATGTTCCCAGTGGAGGCCATGTTTAAAGGATTCCACCCGTGGGCTGTGCATTGAGCCCTGTGTAAACCTAAACTGCACTGTGGCCCGCAGACACACAGACCACAGGATGCGTGGGGCCCACGGGCCGCGTGTTGAGTAGCCCTGGCATAGAGAGTACATGTGTAAAGTTTGCGGATAACAGTAAGCTGGGAGGGGTTGCAACTGCTTGGGAGGATAGGATTAAAAGTCAAAATGATCTGGGCAAACTAAAGAAATGGTCTGAAGTAGATAGGATGCAATTCAATAAGAACAAGTGCAAAAGTACTCCTCTGAGGAAGGAACAGTTGCACACATACAATTGCAGTTGCACACATACAATTGCACACATACAAAATGAAAAATGACTGCCTAAGAGGGAATATTGCAGAAAGGGATCTAGGAGTCATAGTGGATCATGAACGAAATATGAGTCAACAGAGTGACACTGTTACAAAAAAAAGCAAAGTCTGAGATGTATAAGCAGGAGCGTTGTAAGCAAGACAGGAAAAGTAATTTTTTCGCTCTATTCCACATTAATACAGCCTAAACTTGAGTACTGTGTCTAGTTCTAGGTGCCACATTCAATAAAAATGTGGACGAATTGGAGAAAGTCCAGAGGAGACCAACAAAAATAATTAAGGGTCTAGAAAACATGACCTATGAGGGAAGATTGAAAAATCTGGGATTGTTTAGTTTGGAAAAGAGAAAACTAAGAAGGGATGTGATAGCAGTTTACAAGTACATAAAAGGTTGTTAACAAGGAGAAAGGAGAAAAATTGTTCTCTTTAACCTCAGAAGATAGAACAAGCAGCAATTGGCTTAAATTACAGTAAGGACAGTTCAGTTTGGATATTAGGAAAAACTTCCCAGAACTGGACACAATACTCCAATAAGGCCTAATTAGTGCAGAGTAGAGTGGAAGAATCACTTCTCATGTCTTACTCCCAACACTCCTGTCAATGCATCCCAGAATGGCCATAGCCCATCAGCTTGATGACAGCTGACATCAGCTTGTACTTTGTCTCAGAGAAACAAGTTTATCCCCTTCCCTCCCTGCCCCATACTTGTCTGGTAAACACCCCTCAGTCATCATTTCAACTAACTTCACAACTTTATATATAATTTTGCTACTCGCATCTCACTATGATATTACTGACCAGCAAATTAATACACTGTGGAGCTCAAAAGCTCATCTCTCTCACCAACAGAAGGTGGTCCAATGCAAGATATTACTTCCCCCACCTGCTTTCTCTAATACCCCTCACAGCACTTGCCTCTGTCTGACTGAAAAGGCATAGCCTGTGTTCTGGTAGCTAACACAATATTCAAACACCATAAAGGACTCTGATTTGTAAAGGATTTAGGTATTGCTGCAGTCAGCACTGCAATGTCTAGCTGATTTAGGAGCCTATGCCTCATTTTCAAAAAGGGATTTAGGCATTAAGGAGCCAAAAGTCCCATTGGCATGACTCCCCTGAGGTTAGCAAGAATCATGCACTAAGTATAGCAAGTCAGACAAATGAGAATCATTGCTCAGCTCTGACCCCCTTCCTCCTCTAGAGCTGATCTGGAACAAAAACATTTAAGCCTGAAGTGTTCCTGGGATACTTCCCCTTATTCATTTTGCATTTTACCTGGCCCTGCCAATGCTGCTCCCTGAAGTGCTAAAGAAGCACTGAATTAAGTCTGGGTGGGGGAGGACAGACAATGAACATGAGTTGTCTGACCTGGTGCTCAAGGTTGCAGGAAAATCTGTTCTCAACACTTTTGTTGCCAGGCATGGATGTGGCACAGCTGGGTTTGGCGAGATGGATAGCCCAGGTGTGTCGCTCCAAGAAGTTTGGAGAGTTAAGATAAGCTTGGACTAAGCAATCAGACTGACATTTGTGTCGCTCTTGTGCCACTGGGGAGAACAGAGTCTCTTTGCCCAGTGTGCTGTAGAGTCATTATGATAATTTCTATTACTTATTCATTATTCATGTGGCAGTAAAATCAAAAAGCCCTAATCAGGATCAGGAGTCCTATAGTCCAAGTGCTGTGTAAGCAGACACTAGCTGATAACTTTGAGAGGGGCTAGATTTGAACCATCACCTCACTGATGCCGTGTTTGGCTAGCCCAGCTGAACCACTCAGAACCCTGAGCCACCTTAGCCCCCTCAAGAGTGCAAAAGATGGTTTAGCATTGAGTGTATTCATTAATAACCTTTCCACAGAAGACAAATTTGTAATCGTTGTGTTAGTGCAAAAGGGACTAGCTCTCCTCTCACTTGCACATGAGGTTGGTACAAAGCCTAGGTCATTGATTAGTGGGGTTACTCCTGTTTTACATTTAACTTACAGGAAAAGAATCAGTGCCTGGATTGGCAGAAAATTCTTCCTACTTAATAACCCCCCACAGGGTGCTACCAAGACCGTTCCAACTCTAATTCTTTTAAAACCGCTTTTGCTAGTGATCAGCAGGAAATAACAAGGCAGTTGACATCTGAGAAAAGGACATTAACAAGAAGGGAAGGGGGAGAATCTGACATATTTTCAGTGTGCCAAAATGCGCAGCATTAGTCATGGGGGCTGAACTGCAAATGAGAACAAACCAGACGCAGAAAAGCAGCCACCTTAAGATGGGGATGGCCGGGGGGGGGGGGAGGGGCAGCAATGAGGTTGAGTTGCACTGTGTGCTCTTTTGCCAGGGAAGAACCAGGGCAGTTTGGTAAAGAAAATCAGCTCTGCCGCTTTTGATAGTAATAAGAGATGGGACCTGGATGCAAAATGCAGATCCAGATCAATGAGTCCTAAACTGCAGGGCTACGTCTAGACTGGCATGATTTTCCGCAAATGCTTTTAACAGAAAAGTTTTTCCGTTAAAAGCATTTGTGGAAAAGAGCGTCTAGATTGGCATGGATGCTTTTCCGCAAAAGCACTTTTTGCGTAAAAGCGTCCATGCCAATCTAGATGCGGTTTTGTGAAAGAAAGCCCAGATCGCCATTTTCGCCATCGGGGCTTTTTTGCACAAAACAGTTTTTAGCTGTCTACACTGGCCCTCTTGCGCAAATACATTTGCTCAAGAGGACTTTTTCCCGAATGGGAGTGCTGCATCTAGATGGTAAGTTTTTCTGCAAAAGCAGCTGCTTTTGCGGAAAAACTTGCCAGCTGTCTACACTGGCCGCTTGAATTTCTGTAAGAACACTGACGATCTCATGTTCTTGCGGAAATGCTATGCTGCTCCTGTTTGGGCAAAAGCCTTCTTGTGCAAATGCTTTTGTGCAAGAGGGCCAGTGTAGACAACGCAGTATTGTTTTGCGCAAAAAAGCCCTGATCGCGAAAATGGCGAGCGGGGCTTTCTTGCGCAAAACCGCATCTAGATTGGCACGGACGCTTTTCCGCAAAAAGTGCTTTTGTGCAAAAGCGTCCGTGCCAATCTAGATGCTCTTTTCCACAAATGCTTTTAACGGACAAACTTTTCCGTTAAAAGCATTTGCGGAAAATCATGCCAGTCTAGACGTAACCAAGCAGCATAGTATTTGCGGAAGAACACTGACAATCTTACATTAGATCGTCAGTGTTCTTGCGCAAATTTAAGCGGCCAGAGTAGACAGCTGGCAAGTTTTTCCGCAAAAGCGAGACGCAGCCCAGGTGTTTGAACAGGGGTTCTGGTGTTGGGCCCATCTCTATCAGCGATGCTGACTTTGAGCTAGGCTTTGCTGTAAAGTTAATGTGAATGATCCTCTAGAGTTTTATTGCCCTTAGCTTGAGTTCCAACCACAAACATGTATAACCTTTGACGTGAGTGTGGAGGTGCAGAAAGAGCACCGTTGCCTCCTGGACACTGCTGTGCCTACCTCAGTTTCCCCTTCAGTCAAGAAACAATGAAATCTCTTGAGCAGTCTAGCCAAATAGAAACCCAGCAGTGTCCCTCCCTTTACTAAAGCCATCTGAAAGCAGTACCTATACAGGCAGTCCCCGACTTACGCGGATCCGACTTACGTCGGATCCGCACTTACGAACGGGGCTTTCTCGTCCCGGAGGTCGAGGTAGCGGATTGCTACCTGCGAGCTCCGGGGCGAGAAAGCCCCGTTCGTAAGCTGCTCCAGTGCCCCTGGTCTGCTGGAGACCGTCTCCAGCAGACCAGGGGCACCGGGCGGGTTCCCGCGCTTCTGAGGCTTTGCCAGAGCAAAGCCTCAGAAGCGCGGGAACCCGCCGCTCCTGCCGCTTCAGTCGCGGTGCCTGTGGTCTGCAGCTCTACTCCCGTATCCCTGGTCTGCTGGGGGGGGGGGCGGCTAGTGTGCCCCCCCCCCCCAGCAGACCAGGCTTTTGTTTTGGACCCTGGAGCAGAGCAGCTGGGGCTGCCAATTGGTCCTGCAGCGCCTTCTGGGCACTACTGGACCAACCCGGCAGCACCCTAGCTGCTCTGCCCCAGGTCCTGATTCAGCCGCTGCTGGTCAGTTTCAGCAGCGGCTGAATCAGGACGCCTGGGGCAGAGCAGATGGGGTGCTGCTGGGTTGGTCCAGTAGCGCCGAGGAGCGGTGCTACTGGAGCAACCCAGCAGCACCCCAGCTGCTCTGCCCCAGGCGTCCCCAAGTCAGCCGCTGCTGAAACTGACCAGCGCTGACTACAGGAAGCCCGAGACAGAGTTGCTCTGCCCCAGGCTTCCTGGAATCAGCTGCTGATCAGTTTCAGCAGCAGCTGACTTGGGGAAGCTTGGGGTTCTTAAATTGAATCTGTATGTAAGTCAGAACTGGCGGTCAGTTTCAGCAGCGGCTGAATCTGGACGCCAGTTCCGACTTACATACAGATTCAACTTAAGAACAAACCTACAGTCCCTATCTTGTACATAACCCGGGGACTGCCTGTATACTGTCTTAAAGGCTCTGATTTCCAAGCTCAGATAACACATAAAAGTGATTAAATAAACCAGGATCCCATCAAAGCTAAGTCCTCTCTCTCATCTGGTGTAAACCAGGAACAACTCCACAAAAGTCAGTGGGGCTTCCTGGGTGCAATGCTAGGGTAAACAAATTAAGGTTCAGGCCGAGGACCCTTCAAATATTCAGCTGCTAATATAATTCCTTTAGTCTTGTGATTTCTCAGTTCCAGCCCGTCTGAATGGTGCTTTAGAGCCGCTCTCCCTCTTTATTTCCCCTCTGTGACACTGATGAAAGGGAATCAGCTTAACCCTACACTGCTTGGGCACCTATGCTGTGGTGGGGCTAATACAGAAGGAGCCCAGGGTGATCCCCAGCTAGACACTGTGGCAATACATTCTCCAGTGGAAATAGACACAGTCTCCTCTTTGCAGCTGATATCAGCACTGAAGAGCTGTTTCCTGGGCTAGGCAAACCTCGCCACAGGAATTTAACCCTTTCTCAGTCAGTGCTTGGGGCTTTGCATCCATTTGGGCAGCTTTCTGGGGGCGTAGAGGTTTTGAATAGAACCTGAGGGTTCAGTCAAACAGCGCTAATATGTAGCAATCACAACTGGGTGGGGGCCAGTCAGGTGGGGAGTCAGCCAAGCCCGCCTGGACTACCAAATGCTGCTGCTTTAAACAGGATCTCAGCTAGCTGCAGTCAGAGCTACCGGGTGCCTAACGTCATAGAGCAACATAAATAGCAGGCAAGGGGGGCACAGATTTCAAACACACGTGGTGAGGTAGCTTCTGAGCGCTGCCTTTGCAGATGCATGTAGCACCGGGGGCTCTCACCATGTGCTCAGGCTTGTCCTTGCTTTTGGACAGTTCCAGCTGCAACCACCCACCCCCTTTTTAAAAAACAACTGTTTTATTTTTCCCTAGGAAACTTCAGCAGCTGGATTTAAAGGCCAGGTTTGAGCATGACGCTTTGTTTCTTGTGGAGCTAAATGGAATGTGCCGGGGCTACGGAGGCAGTGCTGGGGAACAGGCAGAATCTGCCGGGCAATGTGAATAATGAGAGACGCTCCGAACTGCTGCTTGGATAATCTGGTTGCTTTGGGGGAATGAGCATGTGTGTGGGGGGGGGTCTGCATGTGTGTGTTCATGGAGGTGCATGGGGATACCTGTGTGTGTGTTCATGGAGATGCATGGGGATACCTGTGTGTGTGTGTTCATGGAGGTGCATGGGGATACCTGTGTGTGTGTGTTCATGGAGGTGCATGGGGATACCTGTGTGTGTGTTCATGGAGATGCATGGGGATACCTGTGTGTGTGTTCATGGAGATGCATGGGGATACCTGTGTGTGTGTGTTCATGGAGGTGCATGGGGATACCTGTGTGTGTGTTCATGGAGATGCATGGGGATACCTGTGTGTGTGTGTTCATGGAGGTGCATGGGGGTGCCTATGGGTGGGTGAGTGTACAGAGAGGTACCTGTGTGGATGGAGGGTTCCACTGTGTGTGTGTGTGCGCGCATGTGTGTGTGTCAGTGTTCATGGGAGTGTATGGGGGGTAACTGTTCTATGGAGGATTCCAGTGTGAGCACAGAGGGGTAGAGAGGTGCCTGTGCAGGGTGTATCATGACTTTATACTTAAGTAAAGTGTAAGTTCTGGATTTTTTTCAGGTAACTACTATGCATATATCCTGTGTCTGTGCATGGGGATCTGTGTGTGTGTGCACTCAGGTGTGGAGCAGTGTTCCCTGCAAACTGTGCACTGTGCAGCCACTCAGGAGAGGTTCCAGTGCCACCCAGCTGATTAGCAGGGCTACAAAGCTAGGGGTTATTTTTTCTAATGATGGTGCACATTGGCACATGCCTTGGTGCACAGAAACATTTATTCCTCACATGGATGGAAAAATCCACAAGTGGATGAGAAAAATTAGAGGGAACATTGGCATGGGGGTACCTGTGGGTGGGTGTATGGGGATACCTGTGTGTATGTCCATGGGCGGTCTGTGGTTGGACTGGGGCATCAGTGTGTGCATGGGGGAGGCTGTGGGTGGGTGGGTGTACCAGTGTGTGCATGGGGGAGGCTGTGGGTGGGTGGGTGTACCAGTGTGTGCATGGGGGAGGCTGTGGGTGGGTGGGTGTACCAGTATGCATGGGGGAGGCTGTGGGTGGGTGGGTGTACCAGTGTGTGCATGGGGGAGGCTGTGGGTGGGTGGGTGTACCAGTGTGTGCATGGGGGAGGCTGTGGGTGGGTGGGTGTACCAGTGTGCATGGGGGAGGCTGTGGGTGGGTGGGGGTACCAGTGTGTGCATGGGGGAGGCTGTGGGTGGGTGGGGGTACCAGTGTGTGCATGGGGGAGGCTGTGGGTGGGTTGGGGTACCAGTGTGTGCATGGGGGAGGCTGTGGGTGGGTGGGGGGGGGTACCAGTGTGCATGGGGGAGGCTGTGGGTGGGTGGGTGTACCAGTGTGTGCATGGGGGAGGCTGTGGGTGGGTGGGGGTACCAGTGTGTGCATGGGGGAGGCTGTGGGTGGGTTGGGGTACCAGTGTGTGCATGGGGGAGGCTGTGGGTGGGTGGCGGTACCAGTGTGTGCATGGGGGAGGCTGTGGGTGGGTGGGTGTACCAGTGTGTGCATGGGGGAGGCTGTGGGTGGGTGGGGGTACCAGTGTGTGCATGGGGGAGGCTGTGGGTGGGTGGGGGTACCAGTGTGTGCATGGGGGAGGCTGTGGGTGGGTGGCGGTACCAGTGTGTGCATGGGGGAGGCTGTGGGTGGGTGGGTGTACCAGTGTGTGCATGGGGGAGGCTGTGGGTGGGTGGGGGTACCAGTGTGTGCATGGGGGAGGCTGTGGGTGGGTGGGGGTACCAGTGTGTGCATGGGGGAGGCTGTGGGTGGGTGGGGGTACCAGTGTGCATGGGGGAGGCTGTGGGTGGGTGGGGGTACCAGTGTGCATGGGGGAGGCTGTGGGTGGGTGGGGGTACCAGTGTGTGCATGGGGGAGGCTGCGGGTGGGTGGGTGGGGGTACCAGTGTGTGCATGGGGGAGGCTGTGGGTGGGTGGGTGGGGGTACCAGTGTGTGCATGGGGGAGGCTGTGGGTGGGTGGGTGGGTGGGGGTACCAGTGTGCATGGGGGAGGCTGTGGGTGGGTGGGGGTACCAGTGTGCATGGGGGAGGCTGTGGGTGGGTGGGTGGGTGGGGGTACCAGTGTGCATGGGGGTACCAGGCTGTAGGTGGGTTGGGGTACCAGTGTGTGCATGGGGGAGGCTGTGGGTGGGTGGGTGGGGGTACCAGTGTGCATGGGGGTACCAGGCTGTAGGTGGGTGGGGGTACCAGTGTGCATGGGGGTACCAGGCTGTAGGTGGGTGGAGGTACCAGTGTGCATGGGGGTACCAGGCTGTAGGTGGGTGGGGGTACCAGTGTGCATGGGGGTACCAGGCTGTAGGTGGGTGGGGGTACCAGTGTGCATGGGGGTACCAGGCTGTAGGTGGGTGGGGGTACCAGTGTGCATGGGGGTACCAGGCTGTAGGTGGGTTGGGGTACCAGTGTGCATGGGGGTACCAGGCTGTAGGTGGGTGGGGGTACCAGTGTGCATGGGGGTACCAGGCTGTGGGTGTGCATAGGGTGCCCGTGCGGGTGTGCGTGCGTGGGGGCGTGGGGATGCCTAGTACCTGCTGTAAAGCCTGTTGCTGATCCCGCCAGGCTGCTGGAGGCTGCGGTTCCCAGGCTGGGGCGCCGTGACGCCAGGGGCTGAGCTGAGCGCCCGCGGCGCGTGGAGCTGGGGCCCGGGCTCTCCCGGCGGATCCAGGCGCTGCTGCTCTGCCCGCGCCGAGGGCCACACCCGGGGGCTGCAGGGCGCCACTCGCCGGGGCCCGGCACAGACGCGCCCGCCCGCTCCAGGTGGGTCCGGGCGCCAGGGCAGGTGCGCTCCGCGTTCGCTCCGGCTCCTGCTCGCGGCTGAGGCGGAGCCGGGCGGCCGCCGGGGCTGAGCGGGGCAGCGGCCGGGGCCGGGCAGAAGCTGCCGTCTGGTTTGACTGGCTCGGAGCCCACCGGCCGCAGCGAGGTGGAGAAGGGTCCGGCCGGGCTCCCGGGTCCGCAGCAGCCTGGCCAGGCCCCTGCCCCGTGGGACTGGCTGGTCTCCTGTCCCCTGCCCCAAGGCTGCGGGCGCATCTCGAGGCTCCGCACTGGGGGCCTGGCCCGGCGGAGTGGCGAGTCACGGTGCGGGTGCAGGGTACCCCCATGCACCCTCTGCTCCAGGGCTTGTGTCCACCCTGCCCAGCCCCCCTGGGCCCATTGCCGGGGGGCCAGTGGGAGGAGGGGCAAGAGCCAGAGCTGCTGTTGAAGCCCAGAGCTTCTCAGGGCGGGGCCCCGTTGGGGGTTGGCCCCACCTGCCTGAGGGCACAATGTGGAGTGAAATCTGGGTGGGGGCAGCCTGGCATGGCCCAGAACCCCCTCCTGTGGGGAAGGGAAAACCTGCCCTTGAGTGAGTGCCAATAGAGAGCCAGGGTCTCCATGCAGCGTGTCCGTCCTCAGGGGGCTGGGGACTCAGGGACTGTCGGAAGTGTGTCTGGTACAGAGAGGGGGGCATGCAGACTCATCACGGCAGAGACAAAATAAGTAACGGTTGGTTGGGTACACACAGGAGACCTCGCTGTTGGGGAGTTCACTTTGTTGACTTTACACGCAAGCAAAAGTGAAGTTCTGGGGGGTTCAGTTCACACATTGCAATGTAGGTTCTAGGGTAGGGTAAGATCTTCCCATTAGAGAGAAGGTGTTGTGTGAAGCCAGGACTTCTCTGTGGAAGGCTGCTGTGGAGAATTCAGGTGGTGTGTACATGTGCCTCTCACAACACAGTTGCTGGTGGTTAACTGAAGGCTCCTTATCCCTCTCTCAGAAGTTGAGTAATTGCCAGAGCAGCCTGGTTTGGCAAAGGAGATGGTCCTGAGCTCTCAGAAGGCCTTCCCTTTTCAGAACCAAATTGCCTCTCCTGGCAGTGGTTATAAACCCTTGTGATCTGCACTTCCCCCTACGCTGCCCTCTGATTGGCAGCCTAGGAAATGGGCACGTTAGCATGGAGCAGGGCCCTCCGCAGTGTGAGACTCACGTGTGTCTTTGCACAGGCAATGAAAAAATGTTCCTCAGAGTGGGGTGGCCAGGGGGTCTGTCAGACTTGCTGGGCTCCTGAGCAAGTGGCGGTGGGGCCCCGCTCAATGCTCCCAGAAGGGGTGGGACCTTGGGCAGAAGGGGCAAGGCCGGAGCTGCCAGCCCTCAGCACTGCACCATGCCATATCCCCTCTCCCCACCAGCCCTCAGAGCTGCCCGTGACTCCAGCGGCAATTTAAAGGACCTAGAGCTTTGGCTGCCGCTGCTCCTGCAACTACCCCAGGCCCTTTTGAATTGCCAGGCCCTGGAGCAACTGCCCCTTTTGCCTCCCACTCCCACCCCCACATCAGCAGGCCTGGGGGTATCTATCACATTGTAATCTCTGCCGTGCCAAATATCTAACTCATTGTTTTTCTACTATAGAAATTGGGATCCATTCTGCAGATCATCACCTGAGAGTCTTTTCTCCATCCAATGAAAACCTGCTAAGAAATGGTCCTGCTCCTTGTACCTGTCCAAATTCCCAGACAGGAAAGAACTGACCTGGGTATGAGGAGAGCAGCTGAGTTGGCTTTCCAAGAGGATGTCTGTCCATGAAGAGCTAGAGGGCAAGTTTTCAGCCACCACCACCATGGCCACGGAGGCAAATGAAGGAAGCCCATTCCAAATCAACCCCAATATTTCCTACAATGCCACCTGGGACAGTGCTCCAGCTGCCAGTTCGATGGAGGACATGATAGCAACTTGCACTATTGGAACCATCCTCTCCATCATGTGCGTGATCGGTGTGACGGGCAATGTCTACACCCTGGTGGTGATGTGCCATTACCTGAGGTATTCTGCCTCAATGTACATTTACATCATCAACCTTGCCTTGGCAGACCTGCTCTACCTGCTCACCATCCCTTTCATCGTTGGGACGTACTTCCTACAGGAATGGTACTTTGGAGATGTCGGCTGCCGCATCTTGTTCAGCCTGGATTTCCTCACCATGCACGCCAGCATCTTCACCCTGACAGTCATGAGCACAGAGCGCTACTTTGCGGTGCTGAAGCCCCTGGACACTGTGAAGAGGTCCAAAAGCTACCGGAAAGCCATTGCTATCCTTATCTGGGTGGTGTCTCTGCTGCTCACGCTCCCGATGCTCATCATGATCCAACTGGTGCAAAGAGACAGCAAAAGCATCTGCCTGCCCACCTGGAGCAAGCTATCCTACAAAATCTACCTGACCATCCTCTTCTGTACCAGCATTGTGGGTCCCGGGGTGATCATTGGGTACCTTTACATTAGACTAGCCAGGACCTACTGGGTGTCCCAAACAGCCTCTTTCAAACAGACAAAGCGGCTGCCTAACCAAAAAGTGCTATATCTCATTTTCACCATCGTGCTGGTCTTCTGGGCTTGCTTCTTGCCCTTCTGGATTTGGCAACTCCTCTTCCAATATTATGAATCCTTCCCGTTGTCCCCCAAGGCGATGAGGAACATTAACTACCTGACAACCTGCCTGACCTACAGCAACAGCTGCATTAACCCTTTCCTCTACACTCTGCTGACCAAAAACTACAAAGAATACTTGAGGAACAGGCAGCGCTCTTTCAATAGCAGCAGTGGCTACTTCCAGAGGAGGAATCGATTTCAGAGGATTTCTGGGAGATCCCTTTCCACGAGCAGTCAGCATTGCACAGAGACCTATGTGCTCACTCATGTCCCTGCAGGAACCAACAGTGCCTGAAAGAAAAACACACCTCCAAGGGAATCACCGTTATTCATTTCAGTGCTGAGTTTCTTGAAAGTGCAACATGGGAAAGGCAAAGTCTTAGCAGATTCAGAATGTGTTAAAATTGGGCAGAAATTGTGCTGTCGCTCTCTGCACTCGCTTATATCCAGCACCATTGATTTGGTTGCTCACTCAAAGCTTTTCACTTTTTTCATTTTTTTCCCTATGCTATGTTGGTGTATTTCTCCCCCTGAAGCTGTAATGAGACCCTGTAATACTGGCACTTTTTAAAATGATCTCAGCTGTCACACAACATTTAAAATTAAGTTATTGAAGTATTGACTTATTTTACTGTTGTTCTAAAAACACAAATGCTGGGCTTGAGGAGCCAGGCTGTACAGCAAGTGAAAGCAGCGAAATTAAAGAAAAAGCAGCTTGTGTTCCAGCCAGTGTGTGCTCCTTTGTAGGGAAGTTGCTGGAGGGTTTGTGTGGGCAATCAGCCTTGGTTCTGGACTAACTCGCCCTGGTGTTACAGTGGTATTCATCCACTGTGCCTGCTGCTCCTTAATTCCAGTCACTGTACTGGTAGTAGCAAACTACTCGTGTACATGAGAAGAGAGAGTCTAATACTTGGGTTTGGTCAACAAACACACAAATGGGGATCCTCACAAATGGGGATTCCCCTCCCCAGTCCGGGGTGACCTTTCCTCCCCCATATCATACCCAGTAATTCTCCCCTCCGCTCACACACAAGTGGGAATCCATGGCAGCTGAGTCCAGTAGGACAGATGGGCACCATCAATGTTAGCAGCACCCCTCAAAACAAACACTTCTCTGGGAGGAACATTTTGGGCTTTGTCCCATGGTGCCTAAACCCAGCTTCCCTTTTGCTCCCAGCACCAACACAGAAAGGCTCCAGCGCGCTGACCCCTGGCTCCCGTTCCTTGTGATGATAACGCTATGAAATGCAAAAGGAATTGTAGCTGATGGACAGAATTAGAAGCAAATTAAGGCATGGGGCCAGCCCGGGAGCTGCTGTGAGTGAGGAACATTCCACTGGCGGATGAACTGTACTCACAATGTAGCTGGCAACCTTCTGTCCCCGTACAGAACATTTTACCCTGGGGTTCCTTGAGGATAATGGAAACTGTCTCTATTGACTTCCTGTGCTTTAAAAAAAAGAATTCTCTGCATGGATCTAGCACCCCCCGCACATTCCCAAGGAGGGAAATCATTAACGTCTCCATGTTATGCACAGGGATTCCCAGGCTCAGCATTTCATTGACATGCCATCATACAAGTCAGCTGCTGCAACAAGAATAGACCCACAACTTCTGAGTCCCAGTGCATGGCTCTAGCCACTAGGCCACACTGTTCCCAAAGATTCAGCTGCTCCTCAAGGCATAGCAATTACTGCACTTTGCAACTTGCTCTTTCCTGTTTTCAGATAGCAACAGCCCATAATAATAATCCCTGGTTTTTATATAGTCCCTTTAATCTGTAGCTCCCAGGCAACTAGACAAAGGGGTTAAGTATCACTATCCCTGTTTTGCAGGTGGGGAAACTGAGGCACAGAGCAGTGCAGTAGCTTGCTGAAGGATCACACCTTTTCCTGGGATCTACGCAGGGCTTGCTCATTTACTTGCATCTTTATTGAGGGTCACATTTTAAAATGTGGCCTCGAGCGTGGAGATTCGGGAGCATCACTTGAAGGCAAAAGGAGGCACAGCCACTCAGCGCCTCTGTCGGTCAGGCTCCAGGGCCCAGATTCTCAAGAGAGCTCAGCTCTCATTTCTGCACTACATAACATGGCCAGCGTTTCCAAAGGCTCAGCTCCCTGTGCCCTGATCAAGAGTCTGTTCCACTCCTTGACATTCACCTCAGTGGCAGCTGCTTGGGGGAGATGATTCTGTGTCTACGAAACAAATATAAATCTCTGACCAGCCTGCTTAGCCCCATGCAGATCCTTGCACCTCTCAGAACCGCCTGTTGTGCTTCGCTCTAGTAAAGTGAATGCCTGGACTTTGCTCAAAGCGGGCAGGCAGTAGCCAGAGACAGCCTGCCAGTGCAAAGAGCAAGCCAAGTGCCCAAGCCGTGTATTACAGCCTGGGCAGTACTAAGGAGGAGCTACCTTCTGGTAGACAGGCAGAAACTACTTGGTTAAAGGCATCTGTAAAATCACGATTGTGGCTTATTGGTTCCTTCTGGCAGGAATCTATGACTAGTCAAATCCTAAGGACTCAGTTCTGACCTCAGATCAGGCTCCCTAGAAATCTGTGGGAACTCTGGGGAGAGACGTTCCAGAATGTGTCTGTACAGCTGCACCTCCCTTGATCAGTGCGGCAGGGTGCTGGTGCAAGAGCACCTCCTTAGCCCCTTCCCCTTAGCTCCAATCAAGAGGAACAGTCTTAATTGGGAGGATAAGCAGCCCCGGGAAGGGGGCTGGTCATGCACCCCATTACACATGGGGGCTTGTGCAGGATCTTCTGCCAGAGCTAGTTTGGTGACCCAGGGATGGATGGCTCCCTGCAGTAGCTGGCTCAGCAATAAGGGGAAATGCAGAAAACACTGCAGGCCTTCCAGCAGTCCCGCCAGCTAGAGACCCAAGCTCTGCTTGTGAGGCAGGTGGGCAGCAAAGAACTTGGCAGGACTTTACAAGGATCAGGCAGCGTTGCAACAGCAGCTCCCTCATAAACTGGTGACTTGCAAGGGTGGCGATGGCAAGGGGCTCCGCCTCTGGACAATGGCACCTGTTGACAACCACAACGCCTCTCTGGGCACCTTTGGACAAGACAACCTGGGTCCTGCAGTAGCCCCGTGTCTCTCTGGGGAAGTGCAGGCAATGTACATGGCACTGGGCCAGGGACTGTGACATGGGGAAGGCAGCCATCTTGGACCGCCTGGGGCTTTCATGTGAAAAGTACCCACAAAAGTTTCAGTCAGCCCGGTGGACAAGGGGTGTGATGCCCCAGGCCTTCACCCAGAAACTGACAGACTGGGCTATGCGGCGGTTGAGGCCCAGTGCCCAAATGGTGGGGCAGATCATGGACCAGGTGATCCTTTGATACAGGGTGGGGAACCTTTTTTGGGCCAGGGGACACTGACCCACAGCAAAATCAGTCGGGGGCTGGGGGCTGCGGGGAGAGAGTGGTGAGGCTGCAGTACCAGTGCAGTTTCCCCAGTGCTGGGGGAGGCCCTAATTCTCAGGGGCCAGATCCAGGCAACCCAGGGACCGCATCCAGCCCTTGGGCCTTAGGTTCCCCGCCCCTGCCCTAATAGTTTGTGCAGGGCTTCCCTGACAGCGTGTGGGTCTGGGTGTGGTGAGATCTTGAGAGAGGAAAGACCCCCCAAGAACCTCCTTTGAATAGCCCCCAGCCACCTGAGACAGCTTCTAGCCTAGCACTGGAGTTGCCAAGACCTAAGAATCAGGATTGTCTAGTGATGGTCCTACCTCCAGCGTTCTGTGGTAGGACCTGGGGTGGGGGTGTGGAGGAAGAGGTGTGAGTTAGCTACCATTCCTGTGCAGGTGGGGAGCAAGCAGTCCTCTCTGGGGCTGCATACGCCTCAGCCTGCTCCCTCAGACAGGGCACTTGGCACTTATCAGAGGAGAGAGGATGCTGCTTAAAGGCATTCTTGGGGATGGAGATGGGGAGTATTGTTCCATGGCACAGGTCTTCCTAGAGGTTCAGGGAGGGTTTGAGTGGAAATGGGGGAGTTGTCAAAGGGTTGTCCTACCCTGTGGTCCTGGGGGTGGATTGGGACCCTGCCCCTAAAGGGAAAGAGGGCATGGGGAGGAGAACAACAGAGAGAAGGAAAACGAGGCACCCAAGGGGAGGGGGGGAAGGTCCAAAGAGGGATGGACCCCAGAAAAAGAGGGGCCCCATAACTCCAAAGGGAAGAAGACAGAAACCCTAGACAACACAGCCGAGCCTGAGACCTGATAGGAGTGAGAAATGTGGAATGGAGCCCCACCACCCCGGGGAGGGCACCCAGAGAGAGGGGAAGAGAAGCTGAAGGGTTGGAATCCTAGAGCAGGGGTTCCCAACCTTTTTTGGTCCCCGTACCTCCTTGGCTTTTAGTAAACAGGCCAGCCATGACTGAACCCTGGGCATGACTGAACCCTGCCTCCCTACACTAGCAACACGTCCACGTGGGCTCTTTTTTAATTCTTCTGCAAAATACAGGGCCAGGCCCTCAGACCCTTGTTCAGGTTTTCCTCATTCAGTCCGGTCTGGGTAAGGGCTGATAAATATCTTCACATGTCCCTTGGTAAACAAAATCATATTGGCCGTTTCTCTCCGAGATCCGTGCAGCCCTGGAATTAATCAGTCAGAAATGCAATCTCTTTACAGTGCTCAAGCTCTGTATTTCACAGTGATGTGCTTCATAAGGACAGAGGCCAGATCCTTTGCCTTAAAACCACCTTGGCATATTCACATCCCTTCGGAAGATATGCCGAGTACGGCTCCAGCTGAGATCTGGCCCCACCTATTTGTTCCGCTTCTCACCACCTGTCTGTTTCAAATTGTATGAGACACTGGAGATGCTGCCAATGCCAAACAATACCAGTCATCACTGCACCTCCAGATTCAATCTTGCATCTGTCAATTTCTGTGAGATCTTATGCAAAAATATAACACCCGAGTTAAAACCAGAAACTGGATTAATCCCTGCAAGGATTCTCCCATGGATTTGGAGTGGTGGGGCCCCATAAAGTGGCCTTGTCCTCTCTCTGTCCACTTCTCACCCAGTTGTGCCCAGCCTCTCAACCTCCCATCCCTCTGATCATAGGTCAGTTGTGAGGGAATTTTGCAATTTTACTGTGGCTCAAGATCAACAGTTGCAGAAATCCCCCAGGACAAACAGGTGATGCTTGCGCTGAGTCAGGAGGGAACAGGATGTCGCTTACACTTAATTTCCCTCCACTCTTGACTGAAATTGGGGCATTTCTCCTCTGCATTAATTAGGGAAGGGGTGGTCTTCCCACGGTGCTCACGCTCTCTCTCTCATTCTAGGGAAACTCCCTGGCGACAATAGCAGGAGGAATCCTCCCAAGACCATGGAGCAGGAGCAGGGCCATTACCGCTTAGATCGAGACGATCCATATACTGAGGTACTCTCCAGCTTCTGTCCAAGGTTACAGCAACCCTCCGAGCTGGAGCTAGACAGTGGAGCACATAGCTACAGCATCCCCAAGTGGTTTGTACTTGGGGCCCCGAGCACACCGATTTTAGTGTGCTGGCTCAGAAGTAGGGATGAGAACGACTTGTTGACTATCCCATAAGTAAATGCTTATCGGATAGTGAACAGGCTAGTCGACTACTCGCTTCCTCCCCCCTTGGCTGCCTCTATCAGAAAGAGCCCCTTGCAGCTCGGGGCCATCTGGGGTATCCCTAGACTCCTCCCAGCGTTTCAAAGTGGCAGCAATGCATGGAGCCTGCAGTCATCTGGGGACGCCCCTGCTGACCCCGGGCTCCATGCAGCACTGCCACTTTGAAACGTTGCCTGGAGCCTGACACTGGGCATCTTGCAGTGTTTCAAAGCAGTAGTGCCGCATGGAGTCAGGGGTCAGCAGGGGGTATATCCAACTGACTCCAGGCTCCACGTGGTGCTGCCACTTTGAAACGCTGTGGAGAGAATGGGGCCAGTGGGGGCTGCCCCGCTAGCTCTGTGCTCCTTGCATTGCTTTCACCTTTGAAGTGTAGCAACAGCCCTAGGATTGTTGCTACACTTCAAAGGCGGAGGCTCCCTATCGACTAATCGAATTGTTGATGCAAATTGCATCAACTATTCGATTAGTCAATTAATTGAAATGTACCATCCCTACTCAGACGAGGGCTAGTGCAGGTAACTGAATCACAACCACAGCTAACTGTGGAGATGCAGCCTAAGAGTCGAAGCATGCAGCCCACCCAACTGCCAGTGCAGACCCGCTCAGACTCCGCAATGCTGCTCCCCACCCTGTGCAGCAGAAGCTGATGCCCTTTGTAAGGCCCCTCCCCAGGCCGGATCTGTGATGCAGGGACAAGTTTGCTCCTGGCTCAATGTTCAAATGCAGAGATTTAAACTGAAATCCCTCCCTGTGCTCTCCCACTGGCGTGCCACTCGGCTCTGTCAAAACAAAATATCCATTTGAAATTCAGATTTTCTCCTTTGTTTTGCTTAGTTCAAACTACAAACTACAGCCTGCGCCTAAGTGTCCCTCACAGCATCATAAGTCAGAATGAAAAGAATAGGCCCCAATTAACATGTATTTTAAATGACAGTTTGATTTTATTTTGGTTTGCCTAGAACAAAGCATCCCATAAGAGCATCTCTGACTCAAAGGAAGTTTACTGTAACAGCCGGGAAATAATTAGTCAGCACATCACTGAATTAAGTCATGTTTATATTTCAAACGAGATTCTTAGGGCTAAACTCAGCAATTCCAACAATTTTTTCATCAAGAAGACTGGTTGTTTATTCTGGGAAGTCCTGGTTTTGCTGGGACAAAAATTTTTTTGCAAGCTTTCTCAATTCAGGGTAATTCCTCATTGCAGGAGGAATACGGGTTATTTCAGAAGAAGGGTTTTCTCCCAAAATAACCGCATCTAAACAGCGCTTTTCATTTCAAAATAAAGTATTTCGAAATAGCGCCCATCCACGAATATGCAAATGAAGCGTGGGATATTTAAATCCTGGCTTCATTTGCAATTTTGAATCTGTACATTTGCATCCCTCTCTCAAAAGAGGGTGCAAGTGTAGATATACCCTTTTAAAAAGGAAAAAGCTGTGGCAGTCAGAAGTTTAATTGTTATTGGATACAGTGTCTGTTAGCTGAGTAATAAATTTAAAATGTCTATAGAGATCATAAAATGCCAAATTAACAGCCAGATATGAAACAGTCGAAGGAAGAGCCTCCCTCAGTAATGGGTGTGGACAAGCCCTGATATTTTATGTACAAATCTGAGAAGTCACATGTTTTATCATAGAAATTCTGGCAGTGACATACATCCATAAAAACTGTTGGGGAAGAAGTGTTGTGAGACTTAGACGAGCTGGCTACCGCACACTGATGAAGGGAAGACACGCTGTGGCTTAGGTGAACTGCTTTCTTTTCCCTGAATAAAGCAGGGCCCAAAATCTAACTGCAGCATAATCAGGCAGGCATGTGGGGTCAATTAGAACTTGCTAGAAGATACAAGCTGATTGGCCTACAGCCAATTAAGGCCTGTGGTGCCGCTTTAAAAGGGCTCCCCCAGACTAAGTGGGGTGAGGAAGAAAGCGAAGGGCTGGAAGGAGGAAGTGCTGTGTGCAGGAGCTGTGTGGGGGTGCATGGGGGATGACGAGCAGGTATCAAAGGGAAAGTGCTGGAAGGGATTGTTTGGGGAAGTGGCCCAGGGAAAAGCTGCCAGGTCGAGGGTGGCAATAACTCAGCCTGTTGCCGCTGCCATAGGGTCCCTGGGCCAGAACCCGGAGTAGTGGGTGGGCCTGGGTTCCCCCCAACATCTCAACCTCTGCCTGGAGAAGGGAGATCAGGGCTCCAGAGGAGATTTTAACCCAAACGTATGAACTCACCTGTGATGAGCACGGCTCAGCTGGCTGTGGCTAGAAAAGAGAACGAGGCTCCAACGAGCCTCTGGGGCTAACACTATCCGCCAGGAGCATGAGCCCCATGGGGAATAGCTGGAGTGCCACAGTGTTTGTAGCTGTCGGAGTCTGAGACATCGTACTGGCATCAGGTGCCAGTTCTGGGTGCCAGGCTGGAGACAGCTGAGGCCTGAGTGTTCAGGTTTCTGAAATACTGAAGTTGACTTGAGTTGGGCACCCAGAGATGGAGGGACCTGTTCTGTAATGTAAGCACAAGGCTGGTGCCTGCCTGGGAGTGTGGATAAAGTGCTTTGAGACCCAAGCATGACAGGACATTATTGAAGTACAAATTGGTAATATTTTCCCCCTTAAGCCCTAGGCCCACTTGTCAAACAGAAAACTCAAGGCAGCTCCTCTACAGCCTATTGGCAGAGCCAGTCTCCGTTCTTTGGGAGCTGATGGCAGCATTTACCCCTTTCCTGCTAGGCATGCATTCCTTAGCCAGAATCAGTGCTTGGTTTCGATTCCCAAAGGGTAGTTTTGCTCCAGACATGAAACTGACAAAAAGCAAGTGGGCAGAGAGTTTACACATGAGCAAAGATACACTCACGTCCCGGCTTGACACTACCCTGGCTGGGATGATTTAGTTGGGTTGGTCCTTCTTTGGGCGGGGGTTGGACTCAAGGACCTCCTGAGGCCTCTTCCAGCTCTAGGAGTCTATGATTCAATTACCACTTTTCTGGGCTTTCTTTATTCCCAAAAAAGCAGGGAGATCACCTTGTCTGTCTACCTCACGGGCTCCTGTTCAAAAGAGCCTAGTACATAAACTAGCAGCATTTTCTAATAGAATTGTTGCATCCAAAGTGTCTGCCTGCGTCTGAGAGTCACTGATATTGTGTTATAGCCCTAGGCTGTGTCTAGACTACATGCTTCTGTCGTCAGAGGCATGTAGATTAGACACATAGGCAAAGTCAAATGAAGCCGCGATTTAAATGATTGCGGCTTCATTTAAATTTACATGGCTGCCGCACTGAGCCGACAAACAGCTGATCAGCTGTTTGTCCGCTCAGCGCACTAGTCTGGACGCTCCCCTGCCGACATCAAAGCTCTTTGTCGGCAGCCCCGTTATTCCTCGTGGGATGAGGTTTACCGGGGCTGCCGACAAAGGGCTTTGATGTCAGCAGGGGAGCATCCAGACTAGCGCGCTGAGTGGACAAACAGCTGATCAGCTGTTTGTCGGCTCAACGCGGCAGCCATGTAAATTTAAATGAAGCCGCGATCATTTAAATCGTGGCTTCATTTGCCTTTGCCAAAACAACAAATCTACATGGCTCCGTCGATGGAGCCATGTAGTTTAGACATACCCCTAGTGTTGAGTCCCAGTTCTGTTTCCAGAGTATGGCTTGGAGAGAATTCAATGCTGAGGACAATGCAGCTAGGGATAGCAATGCAAAACACATAGGGTATGTCTACGCTAGCCTCCTAGTTTGAACTAGGGAGGCTGATGAAGGCGACCGAAATTGCAAATGAAGTGCGGGATTTAAATATCCCACGCTTCAATAGCATGTTCCCATGTGGTCGCCATTTTGGAAATTGACTAGCCCGGAATAACTGCCCACGTTTACATGTGGCAGTGAAACGAGAGTTCGAAGTAAAGCCCTAACTCGAATGATCTGTTATTCCTCCTGGAATGAGGTTTAACATCTAATTTGAATTAAGGGCTTTACTTCGAACTCCCGTTTCACTGCTGTGTGTAGACGGAAGCAGTTATTCCGGGCTAGTCAATTTCCAAAATGGCTACCGCCCAGGAACATACTAATGAAGCGCGGGATATTTAAATCCCACGCTTCCTTGCAATTTCGGTTGCCCTCATTAGTCTCCCAAGTTTGAAGTAGGGGGCTAGTGTAGTGTAGTGAAACACCTGGAATGCCATATTTTGGTATTTTCAGTTAGCAACCATCTTTATGAAGGCTACAGCAGTGTATCAGCACAGGGCGCTAGTTTTGACATTGGAGATGGTGGGTATGGGATGTCTCAGTTACACAACAGTGAGAGAAGACATGCCATGGAAGTCAAGAGAAATAGGCTGGTGGATCATATTCTAGTGCCTCCATATTGGAAAACCTCTAGAGAATTTGGCACCACTACCAAACTCTGCTAAGTGTGATAGAACAGCAGGGCTATTGCCCCTACACTGATAATATTGGGGTGCAGATCTATGCTTCTATCATCCCCAACATCTTCCCACAATATCTCATCAAGCTTAGAGAGGGTCTCTGTGTGTTCCACCCCCACATGCAGAGTGGGTGGGAGGGGTAGAGACAAGAGTAGGATCTGAAGGAGGGATGGGACTCACCTTGCACCATGGGGCCCTCTATCAAGCCAATTGCTGGGGAGCTGGTAGGTCTCCCTGGCTCAACCTGGTACCGTGTTCCAGCTACTGCAGGTTCCAGTGGAAACACTCAGTATGGGGGATCAGAGGGTGGGGGAGAGGACAGGGGAATGGCACTTGGGTGGGACGCAGGGGTTTCGGAGTCCAGGGAGCAAGCTCCCAGGGAGAGGGCACAGATTGCACGGCACCAGGCACCAGCCACTGAGGACCTGTGGTAGGAACAGCAGTAGAAATACCCAGGGCTGCCTTCCCCACCCTGCTCACTGAGTGTCAGCACCTCCCCTTGCTCCCCGTATTATCCTCTGCCCCCATTCACAAGAAGATTCCCCCTCCCCTGAACGACGCCAGGAGTAACCCTTGACTGGAATGTCAAAGGGGCTGTTCAGCTAGATTTCGCTGAAACGTGTGGGCCCAGGTCTGGAAAAGCAGGTCATTGTTATTGAGGGATGTTGGCCAAGGTGTCTGGGCAGCCCAGGGCTAGGACAGAAGGCAGAGCACAGCACATGATCCAGGGGCACTAACAAATCCATGTGTGTTTAAACATGCACAATGCCTGCTTCTGCCCCGACTCAGAGCACTGCTGCGCGTCCCGTCCCTTACTTCCATAAGCACTAATTTCATCCAGCAAACCAAGAAAAAAGAGCAAAGGGTTCATGGGCCAAATTCTCTGCTGGCCCAAATTAGGGTGTCTCCACTGGGTTCAATGCAATGGAATGTGACCGTAGATCCCCTAAATGCGCCAGATTCCAGTGCTCCTAGGCACAGTGTCAGTGGCTTCCTGACTACAGCTGACCTTTGTGTTTTCCATGAGAAATATAAATCTAGCCTCCCTGGGAAGGCACAAGACCTTCTGTGATGCAAAGGTCTTCCGGCCCAAGGCAGAGCCCAGCCCAGAGGGGTCTGTCCTCTCCCTACAGCGAGTTGTCTTCAGGTGTCTTCCCTCCCATCGCCTGGCGGGGCAGCTGCACTTTAGCTTTCCCATGCAAAGAACTGGTCACACTCTACCCTCTCCCTCCCTTACACAGGATGGGGGCAGCAGGGTGTCGCGAGAATCACATGTCTGATGATGCATACCCAAGGGGGGAAGGACAGAACCAGGTGGACCGTTATGGCAAATAAAAGATATTTATTTATAACCGTGATGAATTTATAGTATTTATTCTAAGATTTTAATAGACCGTGTTAATAATGAATTTACAGTATTTATTATATTTATTCTATGATTTCTAGTTAAAGGGTCTGTTTTGGGACCCGTACTGTTCAATATCTTCATCAATGATGTAGATATTGGGATAGAGAGTACGCTTATTAAGTTTTCAGATGATACCAAACTGGGTGGGGTTGCAACTTCTTTGGAGGATAGGGACATAATTCAAAATGACCTTAGCAAGTTAGAGAAATGGTCAGAGGTAAACAGGATGAGGTTTAATAAAGAGAAATGCAAAGTGCTCCACTTAGGAAGAAATAATCAGTTCCATACATACAAGATGGGAAACGACTGTCTAGGAAGGAGCATGGCGGAAAGGGATCTAGGGGTCATAGTGGACCACAAGTTGAATATGAGTCAACAGTGTGATGCTGTTACAAAAAAAGCAAATATGATTCTAGGTTGTATCAACAGGTGTGTTGTAAGCAAAACTCGTGAAGTCATTATGCCGCTCTACTCTGCACTAGTTAGGCCTCAGCTGGAGTACTGT
Source organism: Pelodiscus sinensis (assembly GCF_049634645.1). NCBI lineage: Eukaryota > Metazoa > Chordata > Testudines > Trionychidae > Pelodiscus > Pelodiscus sinensis. The sequence continues at coordinate 6,415,217 of NC_134730.1, read as the reverse complement.
GTCCAGTTCTGGGCGCCACATTTCAAGAAAGATGTGGAGAAATTGGAAAGGGTGCAGAGAAGAGCGACAAGAATGATTAAAGGTCTAGAGAACATGACCTATGAAGCCAGGCTTCATGAACTGGGCTTGTTTAGTTTGGAAAAAAGAAGATTAAGGGGGGACATGATAGCGGTTTTCAAATATCTAAAAGGGTGTCACAAGGAGGAAGGAGAAAATTTGTTCCTCTTGGTTACTGAGGACAGGACAAGGAGTAATGGGCTTAAAGTGCAGCAGGGGAGGTTTAGATTGGACATTAGGAAAAAATTCCTAACTGTCAGGGTGGTCAAATATTGGAATAAATTGCCAAGGGAGGTGGTGGAATCTCCCTCTCTGGAGATATTTAAGAACAGGTTAGATAGACATCTGTCAGGGATGGTGTAGACGGAGCTTGGTCCTGCCTTGAGGGTGGGGGGCTGGACTTGATGACCTCTCGAGGTCCCTTCCAGACCTATTATTCTATGATTCTATGATTCTGTGTCAGAAATATAAGGATGGGAATGGCAAGGGGAGTAGTCTCTAGTCTAAAGATATCCAGCTACACTAATTAATAACAATAATAACTACAAACTCTATGTACTACCCAAAACAACTACAACAATAAGCTTATACAACAAGAAAAATCAAATCATACATACCAACTTACACAGCACACGGAACATTTCACAGATATCGGTTCGGTTGCGAAGGCCTTGGTTATGCCCGAGAGTCGGGGGAGGTGGCTGGTTGGTTGATCAGGCCGGCAGCGCTTTGGAGTATACGGGAAGGCACATGCACGGTGGTACGTGTGTTGCGAAGACCTCCTCGAGCAAACTGTGCGATGGGTATTTATCCCCAAATCTGCACATCGCTTTCCCGTGCTTGCATATTACCATATACGGCCCAATGGTCACCAAGTGGTCTCTGTCCCAGGGGTTGGGCTGAAACTGAGCAGGTTACATGCAACCAGGTAAGCCCCACAGTTCTCACGCCAAGGTGATGGGTAGGAGAGTCTGAGGCTATTTTCCCCTTTTCACACCTTCCCTTTTTCTAAAGGCAATGGTATGCAGGAAGGGTGCGGCCGGTTTCTCCAGAGGAGTACTGCAGCCCACTACAGCAAGAGCAGCCTGGCCAAACTCTTTTACTGGGGGGGAGGCAGTTTTTTTCCTCTAACACAGGGCAGATGAGATTAGAAAAGGTCTGGGATGCTCCCAGAGCCAGCAGCCACCACACACTGGCCATGTCTCATGGCTCCCTCAGACGGCCCCTCTCAGACACTCTCCCTGCTCCAGCCCCGCATGCTGGGTGGCCACCAAGCCTTGCGCCAGGAGCCCAGCCGCCCTCAGGGGGCCATGTGTATTAACTTTGAAACTTTTCAATCACTTCTCACTTTTAGGCACATTCGCACCCCTAGGAACGTGCCTACTGTGCCTAATTGGAAATCTAGCCCTGAGCATCACTACGTCCCTTGTTTTGCTGGCAGGCTGGGGTAGTAAGAGCATGTTCCTGTTTAATAACCATTAGTTTGGCTTCTATTCAGTAGCTTGATTACAATTTAATTTGGCTGCTCCAGCTCTTTAAAAATAAATTGTATTTTTACAGCTGCCCGCGGCTTGATTCATGCTCAGCCATAAAATTTTTGCTTGGCTCAGAATTTATGTCTAGAAAACAATCTGTCCTTAGAACACTTCTTGTGTCAGCCTGTGAGGGCTAAGCCTGTGGGCCTCCACTCACGGCTTTCACGCCACAGAGAGAGCTGGGATTTCATCTGCACTGCCACAGAGCCTAACGGAACTGGAAACCCAGATAATCTGAGGGGAAACATCAGCTTCCCAACTCCGCTGACTTCAGACAATCTTACCTGCCTTTCTAGGCATCTCCTCTGCGGGCCAGGCAAGATGGTGTGAACGTCACGACCGACTGACGCTGGTTTTTCAAAGGAAAGGAAAGTCAAAGCCACAACCCTGCTTTGTGCGGTTGACCCCTGAACCCACGACGTACCCTCCTGGTGCAAGGATTCACTTCCATAGACCAGGGAGCTGCTGGAGGAGCAGGACGTCTCTCCCCACGTGCTGGAACTGGAAAGAGGGGGAACTGCTGCAATGCTGGCAAGATCTAGTGGCAGACTGGCCCGCTATGGACAGGGACCTGAGCTGGGCTGCACGATGGGAGGGCCTGAATTTCCCCCACGCCAGCCACACTACCCAGAGAGGATGGCCACTTCCCCACTGATTGGCCAGGAAGCCTGTAGTGGTCTGCTGCTCACTGGAGCTAGGGCAGCAGAGACTATTTCTATAGCTCCTGCTTGGGAACCAATTCCACCCTGCCGCTAAACTAAGCAAAAAGGGTATGTCTACACTACCCCGCTAGTTCGAACTAGGAGGGTAGTGTAGACATACCCAAAACTATCAACTTTTGGCTTCCCCGCCCCGGCTGACAGGCCTGGGGAGAGAGACTGACTATTGCAGGACTGATTGCCAGCTAAGGCCGCTAACTGTTGGCTGCCCCACCCTGACTGAGACTGCAGGACTCCCTGCTGCTCAGCCAAGCCACAGGTTAGAGCCCAGTGACCCCTCTCTGATCCCCTGAACTGAGTTGCTCCAGGAGGGAATGGGGACGTGGTCTCCTGCCCTGCCAGAGGGGGAGAGACCCACAAACCTCCTACCAGCTGCAGATTCCAGATATAAGGACACTCCAGTGACAATGTTCCACCATCAACGCCTCAGTGGTTGGATGAAGGGATAGCCAACAGGTTGCCTCATTTGATCTCAGCACCTGTAGGAAGCCATTGGATCCACAGGTAATCATGATCCAGAACATGCAGGGCTCTATAGACAAACATGAGAGTGTGGGAGAAAGACACTAGTAATGGCTTTACATCGCTTGAAGTGTATAAAGTGCTGTGCCTGATAAGTAACCTGGGAAGCAACATGAGTAACAATCCAGTTTTAGCTGTACCAATGCACGGATTGCTGGGCAAAGTCCCCAGCTCTGCATCCTGAACTAGAAATCGAGCAGGCCTAGGAAAGGACAGAAGAAGGATCTGGAGGAGCCTTGGAAGCTCAGAACTGGAGTACGACGACACTCAATGTACGGTGCAGGTAGATGCAGAAGTAGCAACCCTGCCATCAAAATGGCATAGATATCTGAAAGGGCAAAGTGATAGAAATGTAGCCATGTTAGTCTGGGGTAGCTGAAGCAAAATACAGGACTATGTAGCACTTTAAAGACTAACAAGATGGTTTATTAGATGATGAGCTTTCGTGGGCCAGACCTCGTGGGTTTGATCTGAGGAAGTGGGTCTGGCCCACGAAAGCTCATCATCTAATAAACCATCTTGTTAGTCTTTAAAGTGCTACATTGTCCTGCATTTTGTGAAAGGGCAAAGGCAGCCCAATTTTTCAGGAGGGCCAGCCACCATTCTGTCTGATCATCACTCAGACTGATTCCCCACTCTCGTTGCTCTAACACAAGTAGGATTGCCAACTTTCTGTTTGAACAATATAGAACACGCTAGCCCCACCCCACCCCTGAGATCCCACCCACTAATTACATTGCTCCTCCCTCAGTTGCTTAGTCTCCCCCACTCTCGCTCACCTTCACTACGCTGTGGCAGAGGGTTCAGGTCTGGGAGGGGATGAGGGCTTTAACTGGAGGTGAGGGTTCTGGAATGGGATCAGAAATGAGGTGTTCAGGGTGTGGGAGGGCCTGCAAGCAGGGACAGGAGGTTGGGGTGCAGGAGTGGGTGAGGGCTCTGGCTGCGCATCTGGGCTCTAGGATGGGGTCAGGAATGAGGAGTTTGGGATACATGCTCTGAGTGGGGAGAGGGGTCAGGGCTGGAGGAGGTGGAGTCTCTGTTGGTTTGCAGGCTTACCTCAGGCAGCTCCCACTCAGTGGTACAGCAGGGCTAACGCTGGCTCTTTGCCCCAGAAACTGTTGGCAGGTCTGGCTCCTAGGTAGGGGTGGGCAGGAAGCTCTGCACACTGCTCTTGCTCTCAGGCACCACCCCTACAGCTCCCATTGGCTGCAGTTCCTAGCCAATAGGAGTGCAGAGCCAGTGCTTTAGGGCAGGTGTAGCACATAGAAACCCCAGGCTTTCCCCGCCTAGGAGCTGGACCTGCTGTAGCCAGGATGGGGAGGAACTAGCACTGCTTTAGCACCACAGCACTGCTGACTGGACTTTTAAGGGCTCAGGGTGAGCTTCTTAGATGCTGACTGGAGCACCAGGGTCCCATTTCTGGTCAAAAACCAGATGCCTGGCAATTCTGAACACAAGGCAGGAGCACTAAAGCCTTGTCCACATGAAAAACATTTTCTGGCATCGTTATGTCAGGGGTGTGATTTTTACCAACACTCTGAGGGTATGTCTACACTACCCCGCTAGTTCGAACTAGCGGGGTAATGTATGCATACCGCACTTGCTAATGAAGCCCGGGATTTGAATTTCCCGGGCTTCATTAGCATAAGCGGGGAGCCGCCATTTTTAAATCCCCGCTGCTTCGAACCCCGTGCAGCGCGGCTACACGGGGCTCGAACTAGGTAGTTCGGGCTAGGGTGCCTATTCCGAACTACCGGTACACCTCGTTTCACGAGGAGTAACGGTAGTTCAGAATAGGAACCTAGTCCGAACTACCTAGTTCGAGCCCCGTGTAGCCGCGCTGCACGGGGTTCGAAGCAGCGGGGATTTAAAAATGGCGGCTCCCCGCTTATGCTAATGAAGCCCGGGAAATTCAAATCCCGGGCTTCATTAGCAAGTGCGGTATGCATACATTACCCCGCTAGTTCGAACTAGCGGGGTAGTGTAGACATACCCTGATAGCTCTACTCAGGATTGGGCAGGTTTTCCCTCCCTCCTCCCCCCAGGGTTCCTAGTTTAGCTGTGGCCAGACTAGGAGCACTTGGTTACACTGCAAGGACACAGCCTTTCCAGACAGTCTCAGATTTCTCAGTAGCTGAGGAAAGATAATCTGAACTTCATCCGTCAGTGAGAATTTCAGGCCAAATGGAAGCAAGAGGGGACTTAGAGATATGGAAAAGTCAGGCTCATAGCCAGAGTGCTGAAATCTCCTGAGGGCAGCCATGTGTGAGAAGCGATTAGGAACAAAGCTGATAACCAGAATTATCCTTGTTCCACTGGGAACAAGATAGAAAAAAGTGCCCTGGGCTAATATCTTCTGGCACTTAAACACAAACACGTCTCTTCTGAAAATCAAAAGAATATCAAACAGTCCCCAGTCCCCAGTCCTGCGAGCCCAAACAGAGCTATGAATTCAAAGCCTGAATTTCAATATATCTGCATGTGCTCCGAGAATAACACCCTGCAGACCACTCGTACTTGAGATGAAACATCTGAGCACTCATAAGGCATGCAAAGGGCTGGGCACATGGGCAGCTGGTGAAGCTTCCACTTGTGGAGGTAAGAGCCTCCAAGCCTAAGCCCCACCCCCTTCCGACTGTCTCACGCCTCACTTCCCTGAATAACCTGTGTCCCTGCTCACTGTGTGCTTGTCCCCTTCCAGTCAAAACCCTGAATCCAAGCAATTTTTTTTGAAAAAAACCCTTCACTTTTCTGCAATTTCGTTCTCAACAAAGTGGAGCATGTTTTGTAGCATATGCCAGACATGCAGAAGGTACCTAATTAACAGCATTAAATTTCGGACTAAGAAATGTGGGACTTTCTTCCCACAATCAAACAAGGTGTCAGGCAGAGCTACTCCCGACAGATATATTATTGTAATACAAAGAAAAATTGGAGACAGGGTCTCAATCAGTCACATTTGCAAAGGTTAACAAGGAGCATAAGAATCCCTGAATGACAAAGTAAATGCAGGACCCTCGTTATTTCTGCAATGGGACAGACTCTAATTCACACTGTGCTGTGCTTATTCCTGTGAACTCCATTGAACTGCTCATATAAGGACTGCTCGGCCTGAGGAAATGCTGCAGAGCTGGCTCCATGTTCTACCCATTCAGTAATATGTTATTTTAAAATAAAGCAGGCTCTCTGCCCTGCTGTGAGACGAATGGAGCTCTGCGAATGCATGTGTAAGGGGAAGGGCTGTATATTAAGCACCATTCTAGCTGGTCAGGTAAATCAATCATACATAGATTGAAATGCTGCCTAAATAGCTCAGCTATCACCTTCCATTTCCTGGCTCTGGCAAGTGAGCCTATGTCACATGCCCTTAATGTTCTTTTAATTCAGTTGCTTTGCCTTCCAGACCCTTGGGTGTATCACCCATAACTGCATTCGAGTAGGGTGTTGAGCACTCTTGACGCCCACTGACTTCTGTGGAGCTGAGAGTACACAGCACATCCCATGCGGTGTTCAGCACCTTGCAGGATCAGGTCATTGGGAACTGAATCAACACAGGTAGCTAACACCCATTTTCAATATTTCATTTTGTACCCCTAACCTTAGTTTGACAATTGGGTTTGCAGGATTTATAAAAAATGCCTTCCATGTGTTTTCTGCACGAGCGTGTGTGTGTGTGTGTGCATGTGTGTGTGTGTGTGAGAGAGGGAGAGAGAGAGACATACACATCTTTATCTCTCACACTTAAGCAAAACTTTGCAAAAACTTTGCTCTCTGGTGGTCTTGGAAAGACTAACAAAACATATAGATGGCTTTCATGGGCACAGTCCAATTCTTCAGATGACCAGAGTGTTGGATGTCCAAAACTAAAATAAATAGGGGAGAAGGGAGCGGGGGTTGGGGGGGGGGGGGAGAAGGAAAAATGGGAGGGGTAGAACAAGAAGAGGCAGTGGGTATAAAAATATCAAGGGGAAAGCAGAGCTGAAATGTGACAGAAAAAACAAATAGTCTATAAGCACCTAATGACTGGATAGTCAAAAAGAGGCAGATAAGAACCATTAGGAGGCAATTAGAGAGGAAGAGTACTAACACCGGATACTATACAGACATAGAACCATTGGCACCTTCATTGTTTGGTAGGTTGATAATGTCCCAGCCATCCTGTATCTTTATTTAAGCCATTAGCATGAATATCAAACTTGTGAAACTTGTGAATGAATTGTAGTTCCAGTCCTTCCCTGTATATTTGGCTTGTGGAACTGGTCTGTAACAAAACAGCCAGTTGAAGATCTGTTAATAATGCCCAGGCAGATTGAAGAGCTTCCCAACAGGTTTTTGTATGTTTTCTTTACGGATATTAGTTATTTCTGATGTAAATGCTTTTCAGCCCTAAGTGTGAGAGGATGCCAGACTGTTGAGAAAGCACATAACTTTGGGACGCATGTGAGGGACACATGAGAGACCTGTCTGGGACCGAGCAAAAGCCACCCACTCGGCATGCTGGGGAATGGCTCCATCCCGCGTGGTTTTGCCTCTCCCCCTTTCAGGAACCTGGCGAGGGTCTCTGGCATTGGCAGCTTTTAGAAGAAAACTGCCGGAGTAGGCAGCTGAAATGCAAACCACACTCAGCATGCGGGGGCTCCCGCACAGCCAGGGCAGCATGTGATTATAGCTGGCAGCGCTCCTGGCACTGAAGTGATGGTGCTCTTCTAAATGGATGAAAAATATGGACAAGCTGAGTCAAATGGCAGATGTTTCCTTACATTGATGTGGCAGAACAGGATTGCATTGGCACTGCTGCCATGCCACCCAGGTGTCTTAGCACTGGACTGTGCAGCTCCTCAGGCCAGAAGGTGGGAGGAGGAAGCACAGGATGTCATGCATACTGACAAGCGAGAGGTGGGGCAATAGGACAGAGGGACAAATTTGCATGTGGGCAGCTACAGGCAGAGGCATCAGGTAGCATGTTCACTTGCAGGGAGGTTGAACCATCAAAGGGACAGTTGGCGGGCGTTCCAGGGGGCAGTCGGGTCTGTGAGATGGGGATGTTTGCTTAGGATGTTCACTCTGCCCCAAGGGGTTGTGCTGCAGCGGGGGGCAACATCAAAAGCTAGCAAATGACATTCCAGCGCAGTGACCTGGGGATGTGGCATTGGATCTGGAACAAGCCAAGCTGTGGATGAGCGGTTTTGTTCGTTCACGAGGGAGAACAGGGGCTGTGTGAATGCGAGGGTTTGAGAGAGCAGTGCTCTGCTTTGGGGTGAGAGAAGTGAGTGGTTGAGTTATTCCTCCTGTACCTGCAGGAAAGAGAACAATATGTGGAGGACGAGAGCCTTCTGCAGCGAGCCACATATGCTTTTGGGAAATTGCAGTGTGAGAGCCCGGATTCACCAACACCACTGAATTTCAACCAGGGGAGTTCCCTGCACTTCCATGACTAACACTGGTTAGTGACTATATATTCTAGCCTAGTCACTGGTAGGCCCATCTTAGGTAGAGATCATATACTATATATACTAGCCTAGTCACTCTGGGTACATCTACACAGCTTTGGGTTCGTCTACACATAACTGATGTTACTCGGAAATATCATAGTCCATCTACTCTACAAGCAGTTATTTCAACATAATGCCAAAATAATGGCAAGCTGGAGGACTTCTTACTCCAGCTCCTGTCACCCTCATTGTACGAGGAGGAAGGGAAGTCAGAGGAAGAGTGCTCTACCTTGGACTTCCTGCTGTGTAGACAGCACTAAAAGCTGAAATAAGCTATTTCAACTTAAGCTACGCAATTGACATAGCTGAAGTTGTGCAATTTATTCAGCTTTAGCACTACTGTGTAGATGTGCCCTTTCAGGCCTCTGAACAGCTACAGGCCCTGTCAAGTTGCAGTGGGGGAGGTCTAGATTGGATATTAGGAAAAACTATTTCCCTAGGAGGTGGTGAGGCACTGGGATGGGTTCCCTAGGGAGGGGGTGGAATCTCCATCCCTAGAGGGTTTTAAGTCTCAGCTTGACAAAGCCCTGGCTGGGATGATTTAGTTGGGGTTGGTCCGGCTTTGGGCAGGGGGCTGGACTCAATGACTCCTGAGGTCTCTTCCAGCCCTGTGATTCTGTGATTCTATGAGCAGCTCCCAACGTGGCATGCCAGTTCAGTTTATCTGCAGCGCTTTTCAAAGCCAGGAGAAAGCAGGAGCTATTTAATAACAACCCCAAAATCTGCAAAGGGGCAAATAAACACAGGTGCTGGAACTAGGAATGTTGGAGAGGGCAGTAGCACCCACCCCCTCTTTTAAGTGGTTTCCGTTATATACACGGTATAAGTTTGGTTCAATGGCTGTCCGCACCCTCTCTATAAAAATTGTTCCAGCAGCCTGCAAACCAGTGTGACTGTTATAATTCTTGTCATGTAAAACCAACACTGGCATGTCTATGCTCACTGCATCTTTTTAATTGAAAACCCCAAAAAACAACAGGCAGCTAGTCACATGCGGGTGAATCCAGGCCCCAGGCCAAGCTGAACTGGTGAGGAATCAGTGCCTGCAGTTCTTAAGCACTTTCCTAAATCAGAGGTAATAGGAAAGCACCAAAGATTTGAGGAGCTTTTTGACTCAGAGCCAGGCCATAAGCTTTGGCCATTGAGTGCATGCAGGGTTGAGAATCCTCTCAGCTTCTCCATCCATTGCTCCTGAGAAGATTAACTCAACAGCCATCACCTTCCACCCTGCTATTTTTGTTTGTGTCTCCTAGCCCATGCTAGACCATACCTAGCCCTTTGGAACAGGGACTAGACTGGGGCTTCCCAAATTGCGGTACGTTTCTGAAGGGCTGCTAGCCTGTCTCCCCAGCTCAGGAAGGGTCAATTCTATGCCCAAGTCTCTGTCAGTCTCCACCCCACACCTCTGCTCAGCATCTGGCATATTAATTGAAACAAAACTTTACAAAACAAAGCGATTCCCCTGCCCAACCCAGATGACACGGGTCCAGCAGCCTTCACTTTGCCATGGGAACTGATAGCTCTCCTCCAGCTGAATAGTCTCAGCCCTTTCGGAGGCATAACTGACCCCTGATAAGCAACCTAGGCTTAGACCTCCCTGTTGCACTGCACCCTGGGGTACGTGAGCATGAAGTTCTGTCCATTCACTTCACAACCGTTTTTTAAGAAGGTGATATGGAAACCATTAACCATTGGGAGCTGCTGGACCAGACCCATTGTTCGCCCACAGCTCTAGAACAGAGGTCAGACTATTGGCATGATGGAGCCATCGATTTGGTTCATACCTTTGTAGCTAGAAGAGGAGTTACAGAAATCTCAGTTTGCTTTGGAACCCAGTTCTACAGGGACACTAATCCCATAATAGCTGTGTGGTGGAGTAGCTACCCCCACTCTGGCCAGAAGGGGTTAAAACAGGCTGGAGGGAGCCTGCACAGAGCCCCAGCCAATCAGAGAGAGGCTTATAAGGTGCCAAGGAGACGGTGGCTTGTGGGAGTGGCCCTGCTATAAGGAGCTGCTCAGTAGAGCAGAGGGCAATTGGGTCCTCACCAGAGAGGGTGCAGGACTGGCTCCCAGTGAAGACGCATCAATAGAGCAGCACTGAGCATACTTGCATCACATATTGCCACCACTAGAGCAAGCCTGCCCCAGAGGTGACAGGCTACAGTTGGCCTCAGTGGCAGGTGCAGGACTGAGGCCTGCTGATATCCCTAGAAGAGGACGAGAAACCAAAGTAGTGGGCTCTACCAGAGGGCAGCATCCTGAATAGGACACCGTGGTTCTGGGAGTGACGCAGGTCCACGGCCAGAGGGTGGGGAGAGCGCACGGCGAGGACTGATGAGATGCCAGCCAGCAGGGGCACCCTGCTGAGGATAGAGTGCATGCCCGGTGGGACCAGCAGGAGGCGCCGCGGCTGTAAGTTGCAGAACTTTACAGAGCAGTAGCATCTACATCACCTAATGCAGCGCCCTCCTGCAGGATACTGCATCTTGCTGCCCCACACAACAGTAAACGAGTGTCACATTAATATGTAGCACAGCGCAGTGTCCCTGCAGCAAGTCAGCCTAATTTGAAGCACAATGCCATTTGAGCCCTATTCAGACCCTGCGGTTTCATTGATTTCACGGGGCTTTGAATCACTCTACAGACTACATTGCGTCCCTGCAGTTAGCAGCACTTCCCAGTGTTCCACAGGTACATCTCAAATGGCCTGAGCCCACTCATGTGTGAAATGAACGCTCCCCAGGAATACAAATGAGGACAGCCAGAAACCGCACAGGGCAAGAGCATATTATTGGCTCCTCCTGTGCGTTTATGGTAACAGCAGTCTTGTGATCCAGTGCACACACAATTAGAGAAATTGACCGTTCAGGCAATTAGGCCTGATCTACATTAGGACTTTACATCAACCGTAGCCCCATACAGATGGTTTTCTAAGTGATGTGACCACACGATCAAGCCTGTCACATCACCCTGAGGGGCCGTTGATGTCGATTTCAGTACTCCTGCTTTTCACTGGGAGTAACACTATTCCCGCCTGTGCATGGTTGTAGTGACACTAGCGTAGATGCAGCATTGCCAGAAAATTGACGCTGTTGGCCTCAGGGAGGCCTCCCACAGCTGTCGGCTCTGACCACTCTAGCCACAACTTCCACCTCTGCTGCTCTCCCACTGAGCTCAAACAGCCCTGGGAACAGTAGAAAGGCCTGTCCCATGTGGGAGCGAGCAGCACACCGTGGTACACGAGGAAATGAGTCCTGCCCACAATCCTCCGAGCACTGCAGCAACTGCTCCCACGTGCTCCGGTTCCCAAGAGCACCAGTTTGGAGTGTCCAGGAAATCTTGGACCTCATGGGGGTGTGGGGAGATGAAACCATCCTGCACAAGCTCCAAACCAGCCAGCGGAATGCCAACCTGCCTGCAGCTAAAGGCCATTCCAGGGACGCGCAACAGTGCAGGGTAAAAATCAAAGCGCTCAGGCAGTTGTACCACAAGGCGAAGGAGGAGAGCGGATGGTCTGGACACACGTGAACAGTGTGTTCATGTGTCTGCAGATGGAGCGGGAGTCCTGTCTGCACAGCTCCCTGGGGCTCTCACATAGGAACTCTCTGACCCTTCTCACAAGGCTTTTGGGAAGGCCGCCTTATTCCATCCTCCTTGGTAGGGCACCGTCCCACGCCAAGCCACCAGTAAGTGGCCTGGTATCATGGAACCACAAAGCAGTGCAGCATAAGGCCCAGGTTTCTGGCCACAGTCAGTCAGCATCAGCTCCAGATCCCTCGCTGTGATTTGGAGAAGCCCAACATCTCGCATGGCAACCTGGAGGGAGGAGGAGGAGGGGAACCTCCCGGGAAGGCCGGATGTTCCACACAGAAGGGAAAAGAAGCAGTGTCCCCCAGAGTCTGCTTGTGCTGGACACAGTGGGAAGCCGCTCTCTGCTGCCACCCCACTCCCGCCTGCAGGATCCTGGCCAGGCAGGTCCTACCATGCCCGCCTGCCTCTGGATGGAGTGTCTCCTGATGCTCCCTTGGGACATCTGGGCACCCGCTTTAAAGTGAGTGCTGCTAGATTCCCCTTCTCCTCCCTCCAGGCTGCCATGGGAGATGTTGGTCTTCTCGGACCAGGCCAAAAGAAGGTGGTCACATAGCAGTCTCCCCTTGCCATGACATTTCCAGGCTCAGAGGGGCAGATCCTAGGCACTGGACCATGCTATCTAGCTAGCACCAGAAATATTGTCCATGCCTCTCCTAGGTGAAACGCTACAGTCTCAGCTGAGCCTGGCCAATAAGAGGAGTGTCCTCCACAGCCATTCTGTCTTATATCTCAGAGGTCTGCTCTCAGTCACAAGCCTTTGGAACTGCCCTCTACACACCTGCCAGATCAGCAGCTCTCCCACTGCTGAAATACTGACCCTCCTGCTAAGCGGCAGTCAATTATTATTGCAGCTGCAGTCTGGGCACAATGTCATCGAAAGGGTAAGCTGATTTCTACACACTCCATGTGGCTAATTCTCCTTTTCTTCTACAACCCTCCTTCGGGGGAGGGATACTCAGTGGTTTGAGCTTTGGCCTGCTAAACCCATTGGCCTGCTAAACCCCTTGGTGGGGGCAGGATGTATAGATTAGGCAGGTCGACATTGCAAATGAGGCAGGGATTTAAATATCCTGCGCCTACTTTGCATAAAAATGGCTGCCACGTTTTGCCAACTCAGCACTTTATTGGCAAAAAGCGGCAGTCTAGAGGGGGATCTGTCGAGAAAGAAAGCCTTTTTTGACAGATCCTGTAAACCTCCTTGCAGGAGGCATAAGGGATCTGTCGAAAAAGGCTTTCTTTCTCAGCAGATCCCCCTCTCGACTGTCGCTTTTTACTGACAAAGTGCTGAGTCAGCAAAATGCAGTGGTCATTTTTATGCAAATTAGGCACGGGATATTTAAATCCCTGCCTCATTTGCAATGTCAACCTGCCTAATCTGCATCCCTCTGCCGACAGAGGGATGCAGTCTAGACATACCCCAGGTGTCCAGCTACTGCCTCTACCCCAATCACTGAATGTCAGCCCTGTGCAGAAAGCCAAGAAGAAGCATCATTTAAGCCAAAGTGAACATCCTGCATCCAAGTCGGAAGGAATGGGCAGGTCTGAAATTCCTAATCCTAACCTCAAAAACAAGTGGCCACCTGGAATTAACCCCCCTGCAGGCTAGAGAGCAGCTATCCTAGCGCAGTGGAATTCCACCTGTGTTGCGAGCAGGAAGGCCTGTTGCTCTTGCAGCAACTCAGTATTATTCAATGGGATTCTGTCTGCAAGTCATGAATTGCCTGCCTGGAGGGGTGGTATTTGCAGGTTTCAGGACAGGCTTAAAACTACCTCCCCTATGAGTCCTTCCCCCTCCCCCCACAGTCTGAAAAGAAGGGATGGACAGAAAAAAAAGGAGTTTGCTCCACCCATCCGTTGTGTGGCTCAAAACCGAATTCCTGAGAACAAAGACCATCAGGGTGGTTTTGAATGACTGCCCTTCTGAATGTAAATGATACCAGGCTGCTGGATTCTTTTAGATATCTGCAGAACAAGACATTGGTTTTGGACTAGGATAGACACTTTTCCCCCTGCACCACTATCTGCTTTTTCACTCTATTCTTCACAGTTCAAAGCAGCTGCTGCTGACTGGGGAAAAACAAAACCAAAAGACACATCGGAGTCTCCTAACGACTAAAAAAAACTCAGACGGGAGTGAATTTCATTGCTCATGAAAGTAAGAAACTTGTAGCACGTGTTATAGGCTGGATCTGTATCGGCTTCCTCCTCGCACACACTGCTTTGCCCTCCCCTGCTGCCCATAGACACCAGCTGTTACCTCTTGGTGACAAGTGGCTTTATAAGATGGAAAAACGTCCAATCACTTGTCCCTCAAGTCAAGAAAAATTCCGTCCCTTTCCCAAGCAGAGTAGCAGGCTTTCAGCATCTCATACAAACTGTGCCAGTCTGTACCTGCATTCAGTGTAAAAGTCTGTATGTTCCATGGCATAACTCAGGGTATGTCTACACTACCCCGCTAGTTCGAACTAGGAGGGTAATGTAGGCATACCGCACTTGCAAATGAAGCCCGGGATTTGAATTTCCCGGGCTTCATTTGCATAAGCCGGGCGCCGCCATTTTTAAATCCCGGCTGGTTCGAACCCCGTGCTGCGCGGCTACACGCGGCACGAACTAGGTAGTTCGAACTAGGAAGCCTAGTTCGAACTACCTAGTTCGTGCCGCGTGTAGCCGCGCAGCACGGGGTTCGAACCAGCCGGGATTTAAAAATGGCGGCGCCCGGCTTATGCAAATGAAGCCCGGGAAATTCAAATCCCGGGCTTCATTTGCAAGTGTGGTATGCCCACATTACCCCGCTAGTTCGAATTAGCGGGGTAGTGTAGACATACCCTCAATGATGCTTCCAAGTAACCAATACTGATAACTTTTGTGCCCAAGTTGCAAAACTATTGCTCAGCAGAGGGACTTCATCCGAAAGCAATTTTAGAGTTTTGCTTACAGAGTTTGGATTGTTTCTCTTTAAAAATGTCTGAACACTCAGCTAACCTTGATGGACAGGAAAGAGTTTTGACATTTTTCTCTAGTTTAGGGACAGTTGTCCATGGAAAGACCAAACAACAAAAAAGCCTATTTTAAAAAGCCCTGGATTGAAGGTCATGCTGACAAATACCCAGTTATTTGCAGGTTATAAAATTGCAGGTTATTTTGTAACAGTCATAAAATTGCTGCAGAATAGTTCTCTGAAGTTGGATGGGGTTCTACTATCTAAGCACATGGAAAATACTTGGCTAAAGTGTTGCGGTGATTTGACCACATGAGATTTCTCTAGTGAGAAGTTGGGGAGCCGAGTCTTCAATCTGCGACCTCTGAAAGGACCCTCTTTGGCAGAAAGCGCTGAACACCTCTGCCTGATCCCCTTGGTGGGGGCAGGATGTATAGATAGACAAATCTCAGAATTTTAGAGAGCTCTGATTGTGGACGAAAATCTCCATAGGAATGTGACATCCATCCATCGTAGGCAGGAGCTGAACCATGAGTTTCCTGCTTGTAAATCTTGGAGTAATAAGTGTCCACTTAATCTCTTCAGCTGTTCTCATCTGTGATGAAATTCATTAGCATGACTTGGCATTATCGTCTGTCTCTAATATGCAGCTCCAGATATGACAACAATGTAGGAATTAATGGATGCTTGTTTTGAAGCTTATTCTCCCACACAGATCTTCTCTTTCTCTAAGGGCACATCTATACGTTGCAACAAGATGGAATCGACTGTCATTGATTTCCGGGCACCTGATTTTGAGAAGTTGAAGGTCCGTGTCCTCACTATAGGGAAGAATCAAAAGTTGTCTGAAGTAACACATCCCCATTAGGGAGTCTACCATCAACTCAGAGAGCAAGGCACCATGGGTAGCTTGGCAGTCCAAAATTCTGCTGCAGTTGGTTAGAAGGGCTCGTGTTAGCTGCATCCCATAAGGCACTAGTCCCTCCCCCCTCATGTGAGATAAAGGGGAGGCAGTGGGCTTGCAGCTTTTGGTGCCCTGGTTGCCCGCGCAGATGCCAGAGCACTGCAAGCACAGAGCTCGGTGTTCTGGAGAGCATTGTCCTGCTCGTGGGTGTCATGGTCTCTCTCATGGCGCGGTGCTTCAAGAACGTACACGTGTTGCTCTGCCAGGAAGAGGACGAGGATGAAGCTCGGCATGGCATGGAGGTCCTGTTCCGGCAAGGCCTGACACCGATGCTAGCGCAACCACCAGTCAATCCTCTGGACACAGTGCGGTTCTGCCACTATAAGACAAGCTCAGACTGGTGGGGCTGCATCCTGATGCAGAGATGGGATGATTGTTCAGAAGAGGCAGGAGTTCCAAAAGATGTGGTATCATGCACCTTTCCCAACCATCTCACGCTGACGTCAGTGAAACAGCCCTTGGATCCACCAGCACCTGCAGCACCATGGCAAAGCACCCCTTGTGGTTGAAATACTCCAAGGCAAGGTGTTCAAGATGGAGATGTGTCACCACCTCAGGTAAGGAACCCCATCACACCAAAGCTAACTGCCATGGTCTCCACATTTCCCAGAGTCGCAACCCTCTAGAGCAGGATGCAATTGATTGCCTTGGCTACTTGTGTGACAACAGCCGCCACTTTACATTTCCCCACCCTGAACTGATTCCTGACTGATGGTAGCTGTCTGATGTGGCAAGTCCATGGGCCAATTGTCACGCGCTCCTTCACAGTCGGAGCAGGTCTCTGTTGGGTATTCTGGTGCCCCATGGCAGGGGAGAGCCATTCGCACAGTGCCAGGAATTCTAGAAGAAAGTATCATGCAGGAGTAATAAGACTAACCCTCTCATTTTATTAGAGAGACGTTACCACTTTACTAACCATCTTATTCTCAGTGATTCAAAATTACCCTTGTGCTGAGGGCTACCAAAAGGTCTGTGAATCCTGTCCCACTGCACAGATGTGAATATCAACCTAGAAGAGCTGACCAAATAATTTGCTGCTAATAACTGACAAATGTTAGTATCGTGCATCCAATAAATTGTCTCTCCAGATGGCCAGAAAATATTCAGCAAATCTTTTATTCAGCATTTTTCCCCGTTGTCATCCAATTGCTCTGTTTGAATAGAGAACGTAGAACGTAAGAACAGTCACACTGGGTCAGACCAGTGGTCCAGTGAGCCCATTATTCTAACTCTCAGAGTAGCCAATTCCAGATTCTTCAAACAGAATGAACAGAACACAATAATTTCAATTGATTCATCCCATCATTCAGTCCTAGCTTCTGGCAATTGCAGGTGTAGGGACACCCAGAGCATAGGGTTATGTGCTTGTCTGTCTTGGCTAATAGCCATTGATAGGTATATCCACCATGAACTTATCTAATTCTTTTTTGAATCCAGTTATACAACATCCCCTGGCAACAAGTTCTACAAGCAGTTGTATGAAAAAGTACTTCCCGTTGTTTGTTTTAAGCCTACTGCCTATTGATTTCATCAGGTGACTGCTCATTCTTGTGTTAGTGAAAGGGTAAATAACACTTCCCTATTCACTTTCGCCACTCAATCATGATTTTATAGACCTCTATTGTATCCTCCCCAGGCATTTCTTTTCTATGCTGAACAGTACCAATCTGACATAGAAGCTGTGCCACACCCCTAAACACATCTGCCCTTCTCTGCACTTTTTCCAGCTCCAATATGTCTCTGAGACAGGGTGACCAGAACTGCATGCAGTGTTCAAGGTGTAGGCATATCCTAGATGTATAGACTGGCATTATGATGTTTTCTGTTTTATTATCCCTTTCCTAATGGAGCCTAGAATTTTTTTAGCTTTTTCAATTTCCATTGCACATTGAGTGGATGTTCTCAAAGAACTATTCATGATGACCATCCCTCTTGAGTGGCAACAGTTATTTAGGCCCCATCATTTGTGTGCATAGTTGGGATTATTTTTTCTCGAGGTGCCTTACTTTTCATTTCTTAACACTGAGTTTCATCTGCCATTTTGTCACCCAGTCACCCTAGTGAGATCCTTTTGTAACTCTTCACAGTCTGCTTTGGACTTAACTATCTTGAGAAATTCTGTATCATCTGAAAACTTTGCTGCCTTCCTGTTCAGCCCTTTTCCCATATCATTTATGAATTTGTTGAGCAGAAAGAACAGTTCTGAGTATAGGTCTGTCATAATTAGGAGTGCTGACCAGCATCTGGTGACTAAGGGGTTAACTCTGTCCCTAGCCAGGTATCTGGTCAGCTAATAACAATGCAGGTAGGTATTTCAAACTGGGACAAATGAATCTTTATCTTTCCCTCCTTTGTCTGAAAAGCAGAGCAATTTCTTCCAGGTATTAAGGGAGTTGGAAGACACTTCTCTCTCAAAGAACGGACTTCTTACAATGTGTAAGTAGGTTTAGCTAGTTTAGCTAATTCATCAGCATTATTGTTTTCCTTGTTTGGGAATTTGGAACTAATGTCTGAGCTTGTTAAGTGTTTTTTTTTTCTCTTTGTAACTAAAGCTGTTAGCCCAGGGGGGATCTCCCTGAGTATCTAAATCAATTGGTGGCTCTTTCCATCTAGCTACTTTACTATGCTTGCAACTGTAGTTTTGTTTTGATAATAAAAGTTTGTTTTCTTTTTCTAATTAACCGGAATTGGTTGATTGTTGTGTCCTTTGACTCAGTGCCTAGTTACAAGGGCAGAGTCCATTGTTGTCTTTGAATCCCCTCTGTTTTTCCCAACTCCAAGTAAAACAGAGGTTGGGGCAGAGGAGAGTTTTCCCTTAGGGAAGTTTCCCAAGTGATCTCTTCCCTGGTTTTCTTGGAATTACTTGGGTGGTGGCAGCGGATTTCTCCAAAATCTGGGTATTAGGATTTGGGGGGAAGTTTTTCTACCAAAGCCTGTGAAGACAAAGTTTTGGAGAGCTCTTGTGGGCCCCCACTTCTGCATTTGTCGTGCCAGAGTGAGGAACAGCCTCGACAAGGTCCAAATATACATCTCTCCATTATGAAAACTGACCCTGCCTCCCTCCCTGTTTGCTAGCTTTTAACCATCTACTGATCCATGAGACGATCTTCCCTCTTTATTCTATGGCTGCTTAATTTGCTTAGATCAGCTTTGTCCACATGCTTGCTGACTCCTTCAAAGAATTCTTTTTAACTTTTCTTCAAATAACTTTCTACTGACTGCCACTTCAGTAGTAAAAACATAGTCTGCTCATATGGTAGACTGAGAATTACTGGCTTAAGAGTCTGATCCTAAAACCATATTGAAGTCAACGGGAGACATTCCATTCATCCCATTAGCTTTGAATCAGGCTCTAAGTGATTTGGCAAACTTGTAAAAAAGGATATTCCATTCTGGACGACAGAGCAAGAGGAATTCAGAAAGGTGCACTTGGAATTTTTGAAGTTTTCCCACTAGCTAGTTTTTAAAAGCTCCTCTCTTAGTTCACCCAGTGTGGTATATTTTTTAAGCATGAACATATGCTGTATCTTTGTTGTCTGGTTTAAAAAAATCCAAATTTTAGGACAGAAAAAGCAGCACGGGCCAGAATAGGTAGGTACATACATAAGAAAGCTGTAACTTTGTGACAGTGCTCAAAAAACCAGCTGGACTTCCACTGAATTTAAAATTCACTCAAGTATCTTTATGGCTACCATCAGAAGGGGGAGGCTAGCCCCCAGCCACTCTCCTTCCACTCAAGGCTCCACCCTTTCTGGGTTTCATGCCCCTCCTTCCACTGGAGCCCAGAACCTCTCCACCATGGCCACCAGCCTGTGCCCCAGCCTAGTGCCCTCTACCCCAGAGAGCCAGGAGGGCAGGTTGCACATCCCCAGCCCCCTCCAATCTTGGAGCACTGGGAGAGCAGCCTGCATGACCCCAGCCCAAGCCAGGGCCACCACACAGGGTCAGCCAGAGAGGGGATTTGGGGGTGAAGTATGGACAGGGCAATGCCTGGCTGTTTGGGGAGGCACAGCCTCCCCCAACCCATTATACCTGTTACCCAGAAGCTGAGCATAGAATCCTAGAATCCTCGGGCTGGAAGAGACCGCAGGAGGCATCGAGTCCAGTCCCCTGCCCAAAGCAGGACCAACCCAACTAAATCATCCCAGCCAGGGCTTTGTCAAGCAGAGACGTAAAAACCTCCAGGGATGGAGATTCCACCCCCTCCCTAGGGAACCCATCCCAGGGCTTCACCACCCTCCTAGTGAATTGTTTTTTCCTAATATTCAACCTAGAACATTTAGACACCAAATAGAACCCTTCATCTCATGGGGGCAACAGAATCTCCATTTCTCCCCTCCACTGCTCAGGAATGAAGTGTTTTTCCACCCACGGGGCACAAAAAGAGAATTTCTGGCGTTTAACATCCATGCTCAAGGCCATATTTTTGTGGTGCACTCAGGAAAGTTACGACAAATTGCCTCAAGGGGGCGCCAGAGCAGACTAATCCCAGAGCGGGTGCTCTCCATCAGAAGTAAAGTGGCTCAGTGATGCTCAGTTTGTGGATCAGGACCCAAAACCAGGCCATGGCCCCACTTTACTGGGGTCACCAGGGCTACTGTTAGACTGGCCGGGGCTTGGAGCCAATGCCTGAGCCCCAACACCCAGGGCTCAGGCTTTGGCTTCAGCCCGGGGTGGCAGGCCTCAAGATACAGGCCCCCCTTGGGCCTTGGCTTTGACATCCCTACCCCCCACCCTCAGCAGTGGAGCTCAGGCGGGCTCAGGGTTGGGTCCCCCCTCCTGGGGCCATACAGTCATTGTGGTTGTCAGAAGGGGATCAACACACAGTGAGGTTTGAGAACCCCTGGATCTTCCTTGACAAGGAACCTGAGGGCCAGAGTGACTTGGGAAGCCAAGCTCGGGCTGGGCAAAGCATGCCGGGGGCAAGGCCGATACATCTGAGGAGTGAAAAAGCAGGTGGGACCAGTCAGCTCGAGTCAGGTGATGTGTCTCAGCTTGATCCTACTGTGATCATCTCACAGCAGCTTCAAATGTTGCCATTAGCCACGCACCGAGCGCACATGCTGCTGAATATAAATTTGCTGGAGACGTTTGTGTTCTTCTCTCAAGGAGCTACTGAAGGATCATTTTTCCTTTTGCATTTGATACTCCAGGCGTCGATCAGCCAATTGCATAGGGAAGCGTAGCTTGCAGAACAGATAACCTATAAATCCTCTTTGCTGCTCAGCTACCTCCCTTTCTTCCCGTAGGAGCTGATTAGGACCAGCGGGTGGTCTTGACTTTCTTGGTTGAGAGGGGCCTGGCAAATACATAAAATGGGGCCACACGTTCTTTTCCACCTGCTCCTGCTTGAGCTTTTCTAAATAAGCTCATCAGCACTTAGAGACAGACACTGAGACACTCATTAGAACTGCCAGTGCAATGCGTCCTCCCCTCACCCGCTCACATAATGAGGGAATGACAGAAGGACGGGTGGATATGGAAATAGTTTGCAGCTGCTCCTGTTGCTGGGGACACTTCGGCTCTCCCTTCCCCCACGGCCCATGTTCTTGGCAAATAGCTCCTTAAATCTACATTCGACCTGGCAAGATCCAGTGACGTCTCGCTCTGGAGTCATTCCTTATTTGCTTTAATAATGGAGACAAAGAGCAGCCCAGGCCAGATGGGTGAGAAAGGACCCCTCCTCCACTGCTCTCTGAGTTCATGTGGAATGTGGAACCCAGGCACCGGACAGGTAAGCTTGCCTGCATGGGTTCAGCAGTAGTGGGGAGAGGGTATAAGAGCAAGAGCTTGGAAAAATGCCTGCTCCAGCCCATGCCCTTATAGCATGCTGTGCAAGGAGGCTGTTCCCTGCTCTGCCCTGCACTAGCTGGATACAGCCTGGATTTCAGTGGGAGCCAGGCACCTCAGTCCTTTTGAAAACCCCACTCGGCACCTAACTGAATCTTCCCATGTCTTGCCAGTTTGGAATATCTGTCTCTTATCATGTGTGTATGTGATGGGGAATAGTTACTACTGTCAATGCCTTGCTTAAAACCAAACTCTACTGAGGGTACGTCCAGACTACATGCTTCTTTCAAAAGAAGCTTTTTCGAAATAATCTTTTGAAAAAGCTTCTTTTGAAAGAGATCGTTTAGACAGTCACAACTTCTTTAGAAAAAGCGATCCTCTTTTTCAAAGGAGAGAACCCAGGCAATCTGGATGCTCTCTTTCGAAAAAGCCCAGTTTGCGGTCAAGAACACCTTTTTTTGAAAGAGCTCTTTCAAAAAAAGGTGTTCTTCCTTGTAAAATGAGGTTTGCCGCTGTCAAAAAAACCCGTTGCATTCTTTCAATTTAATTTGAAAAGAATGCGGTGGAAGTCTAGAGCCAAGTGAAGTTTTTTTTAGAAAAAAGGCCACTTTTTTCGGAAAAATCCTGTACTCTAGACATAGCCTAAGACATAGCTAAGCAAACATCAGGAAAGCCAGGAAACAGAATTCTTTCCTACTAAGAAACAGTCATCACTAGAAATCACTAGGTGAGGTGGGACTGGCCCATTATAAGATAAAGCAAATCAAAGCTGTAGTGTCTCTAAGGAATATTGGCACAGTGCGTCAGTAAAACCTAGTCAGGACAGCAGCTTCTTTAACATCTGATAACAGTCCTCAAGTGAATTGGAAGACAATATGTAAGGGTACGTCTACACTAGCCCCCTACTTTGAACTAGGGAGGCTAATGTAGGAATTCGAAGTTGCAAATCAAGCCTGGAATTTAAATATCCCGCGCTTGATTTGCATCTTCCCAACCGGACGCCATTTTTGAAATTTACAGGTCCAGACTAACGGCCCGCATCTTCAGCAGGGACCCGGTAGTTCGAAATAAAGCCCTAAATTGAACTACTTGTTAAACCTCATTCCAGGAGGAATAACAGGTAGTTCAAAGTAGGGCTTTAATTCGAACTACCGGGTCCCTGCCGCGAGTAGACGCGAGTAGTTAGTCCGGACTTGTAAATTTCAAAAATGGCAACCGGCCGTGAAGATGCAAATCAAGCACGGGATATTTAAATTCCAGGCTTGATTTGCAACTTCGAATGCCTACATTAGCCTCCCTAGTTCAAACTAGGGGGCTAGTGTAGACATATCCTAAGTGTACCTTGGATATTTGCATGGCTTGTTTCCTTCTGTGTTCTTTTGAACTAGTCCAGTTGGCTGGCTGGCTACAGGCCCGGCTGTCTAGAGAAGGCCATAGATATGAGTTCATCATAATGTGCCAGAGGGTCGCTCCCTCAAACAATACATTTGTTGTTTCAAATGGTTCCTATTAATTATGGAGAGCAGCAAGAACTGAAGCTGGCATATCCAAGAGTTGAGCAAATCATTCATAAAGTATTTGGTCAATTGGCTTCTTGTTCTTTTGTGGAACGAGCAAGTTATAATTCTCTCGGAAGGATTCATTTTTCAACAGATGCTTTCTGCAAATAGTTCTTGATCTGGGGGTTGCACAGAAGCAAACTTCCTGTGAGGATTCACAAGCAACATTTGAGCTGTATTGCTAGGTTTGGACTGGACACATGGGTCATGCAGAAGGCTCCTAGAATCAGGTTTCTGTTGAGAATACTGACATTTAAAAGTTCAAAATTTGATTTTGCAAATGATCTAATGTTAGCTTTTCCCTGTAAACATTCCTGCTAGCAATCTGGTCAACTCAAATATTCATAGAATGTGAATACAAAGAGAGAGTGAACACAGCAGGTGCAAATTCAACATCCTATTTGAGCAAATAGCCACAGTTTTTGGAATGCTGAAATATGGAATAAAATCTGAAAATACGAAGATATTTGCCCAGCTAGCCACATTCCACCCTTAGGTATAAGTGCATCACAGTGTTTGGCAAAGCAATCCTTGGATACAATCATAGAATCATAGAGTACTAGAACTGGGAGGGACTTCGAGAGATCATCAAGTCCCGTCCCCTGTCCTCTTGGCAGGACCAAGCACTGTCTAGATCCATGATAGGTGTCTGTCTAACCTGCTCTTAAATATGTCCAGTGATGGAAATTCCACAGCCTCCCTAGGCAATTTAGTCCAGTGTTTAACCACCCTGACAGGAAGGTTTTCCTAATGTACAAACTAAACCTTCCTTGCTGCAGTTTAAGCCCATTGCTTCCTGTCCTATCATCAGAGGCCAAGGAGAACAATTTTCCCCCTTCTCTCTGTGACACCCTTTTAGGCTACGTCTACACTGCCGGTTTTGCCAGCAGTGAGTATGCAAATGAGGTGTGGATTAGCATATTGCTAATTTGCATAATTTATGCAAGATGGATTTTGCGCAAAGGGTTTTTACGGAAAACAAAGTTGTGTGGATGTTTTCTTTTTACGCAAAAACCCCTTTCCCCACCAGATCCTTATGCCCCAAAAGAGGAGGTTTACTGATCTGGTGGGAAAAGGGGTTTTTTTTGTGCAAAAAGAAAATGTCCACACTACTTTGTTTTCCACAAAAACGGCTTGCATCAATTATGCAAATGAGGTGCAGCGATATGCTAATCTGTGCCTCAGTTGCATGCTCACTGCTGGCAAAACCGGCAGTGTAGACGTAGTCTTACATACCTGAAAACCGCTATCATGTCCCCTCTCAGTCTTCTCTTTTCCAAACTAAACAAGCCCAATTCCTTCAGCCTTCCCTCATAGCTCATGTTTTCTAGATCTTTAATCATTTTTATTGCTCTTCTCTGGACCTCCTCCAATTTCTCCATATCTTTCTTGAAATGTGGTGCCCAGAACTGAACACAATACTCCAGCTGAGGCCTAATCAGCGAAGAGAAGAGCGGAAGAATGACTTCTTGTGTCCTGCTCACAACGCTCCTGTTAATGCATCCCAGAATCATGTTTGCTTTTTTTGTAACAGTGTCGCACTGTTGACTCATGTTTAACTTGTGGTTCACTATGACCCCTAAATCCCTTTCAGCAGTATTCCTTCCTAGACAGTCACTTCTATTCTGTATGTGGGAAACTGATTATTCCTTCCTAAGTGGAGCACTTTGCATTTGTCCTTATTAAACTTCATCCCGTTTACCTCAGACCAGTTCTCCAGTTTGTCCAGATCATTTTGAGTTATGACCCTCTCCTCCAAAGCAGTTGCAACCCCTCCCAGCTTGGTATCATCTGCAAACTTAGTAAGCATACTCTTTATGCCTTCATCTAAATCGTTGATGAAGATATTGAACAGAACTGGTCCTTTGATTTACCTCATGGCCATTGGAGGTATGGAAAGATACTTTATATACTTCAGAATGAAAGAAAAGGACTCATGTGAAAAACTGTAGCAAAATTCTAATATAGATGTGTTCCTGATATTGGTCCCGGAATCACTGATACAGGACCTGGAGGACATACTTAGCCTTTTGGTGGAATCCGTGATGGTGTCTGTCTATTCATGATAAATCATTGCATTCTGTCTCTCCACAGTTTATTTTTTCTCTCTTGTGGCTTGGGATGTTTTCTTACTAGCTGCCTCAAAGTTCAGTCATCCACCGAAAAAACATGCCACAGGACCCACTTCAAAAAGCACCTGTTCGGAGGTACTCCCAGAATTACTAATGCTATTGATTAAAGGGTAACTCTTGAATCTTTTTAAGGGGTTCACTTCAAGGAAATCATTGCACATGGTAATATAGATTTGTGTTTAGAAGAGACCCATTTCTGTCACAAAAGGCGATTTGACATTGGATGAGGTCCCTAAGGGCGTGGCCATGAGGTAAATCAAGGGAACAGCTTCAATACTTCATTATATCAGGAGAAGCGGACACACTCTGAAAGGAGGTTTTGATGCTGTGTTAATGCTGGCTGTAGAAAAACTGCTTGGCTACGTCTAGACTGGCATAATTTTCCAGAAATGCTTTTAACGGAAAACTTTTCCATTAAAAGCATTTTTGGAAAAGCGCGTCTAGATTGGCACGGATGCTTTTCTGCAAAAGCACTTTTTGTGGAAAAGCGTCCGTGGCCAATCTAGACGCGCTTTTGCGCAAAAAAGCCCCGATCGCCATTTTCGCGATCGGGGCTTTTTTGCGCAAAACAAATCTCAGCTGTCTACACTGGTCCTTTTGCACAAAAGTTTTGCCCCAGAACGGGAGCAGCATAGTATTTCTGTAAAAAGCACTGACAATCTTACAGTAGGAAGTCAGTGCTTTTGCGGAAATTCAAGCGGCCAGTGTAGACAGCTGGCAAGTTTTTCCGGAAAAACTGGCCAGTCTAGACATAGTCCTTGTGTTTGCAGAAAAGACAGAGTCAGAACCGGAACCAATAGCTGTGATTTGTTTTATTTCCTGTAGGGCAAATGGATGCCACTGTGCTAGAACTTCTCATGAAACTTTTATATCCGTCATATCCCCTGTCTAGGCTGTAAGGATTTTCCTAGTTTGAGCAGCTGAAATCTAATTTGGCATGGTGTGTAAAGGCCATGGAAGTGATATACCTTCACTTTAGCAAAGCTTTTGATGCAGTCTCCCACAGCATTCTTGCCAGCAAGGTAAAGAAATCTAGCTTGGGTAAATGGTCCGTAAGGTGGCTAGAAAGCTGGCTAGATTGTCAGGCTCAGTGGGTAGTGATCAACAGTTTGATGTCTGGTTGGCGATCAGTCTCAAGCAGAGTGCCCCAAGGGTCAAGTTTTGTTCTACATCTTTATTAGTGACCTGGATGAGGGGATGGATTGCACCTTCAGCAAGTTTGGGGATGACACTAAGCTAGGGGGAGAGGTAGATACGTTGGAGGGTAGGGATATGGCCCAAAGTAACCTAGACAAATTGGAGGATTGGAACAGAAGAAATCTGATGAGGGTCAACAAGGACAAGTGCAGAGTCCTACACTTGGGATGGGGATTACAGTGGATGAGAAGCTGGATATGAGTCAACAGGATGCCCTTGTAGCCAAGAAGGTCACCAGACTTTTAGGGTGCATTGGTAGGAGCATTGCCAGCAAATCTAGGGAAGTGATTATTCCCCTTTATTCAGCACTGGTGAGGCCACAGCTGGATATTGCATCCAGTTCTGGGTCCCCCATTACAAAAATGTGGACTCACTGGAGAGACTCCAGTGGAGGACAACAAAAATGACTAGGGGGCTGCAGCACATAACCTATGAAGAGAGGCTGATGGATTTGGGCTTATTTAGTCTACAGAAGAGATGAGTGAGGGGGGATTTGATAGCAGCCTTTAACCACTTGAAGGGTGATTCCAAAGAGGATGAAGAGAGGCTGTTCTCAGTGGTGATGAATGGCAGAACAAGGAGCAATGGTCTCAAGTTACCGTGGGGTAGGTCTAGATCGGATATTAGGAAAAACTATTTCACTGAGAGGGTGGCGAAGCACTGGAATGGATTACCTAGGGAGGTGGTGGAATCTCCATCCCTGGAGGTTTTTAAGTCCCTCGCTGGGATGATTTAGTTGGGGTTGGTCCTGCTTTGGGTAGGGGTTGGATTCAGTGACCTCCTGAGGTCTCTTCCAACCTTATGTTTCTATGGACTTTAGCTGTATTTCCCTAATTTTGTTATTTTGTGTGTCCGTACTCATGCACGCACTCTCAGTCACACAAAGCAAGCAGAGTTAATGTTGTAAACACCATCCCAAGTTTCCAAGTTTTATTTCGGTAGATTCTATATATACTGGGGAAATTAATGATGGAATTCATGCATATTGTTTTACATACATTTAGAGGACAGGATAGAGGAAATCCATGAAGATAGTTTTAAAAATAATTTTGGATTTCTGTGTTCCGTGTTCCTCTTTCTGCTTTAAAGGGGCTTTTGCCCCATTTCACAATAATGTCAAAGCATGATATATGGCCAAGATGATTCTGATAAGCATACAGTCTTGGTTCCTTTGAAAAAATAGCAGCCAGGGACATCATGTACTTGCTAGTATGTATGTGAGAGTATTCGCAATGCTCACTATTTTATCAAGAGTTGTTCTTTTTCTTAATGCCTGAAATCAAGGGATGACATGGGAATCTCAGCTTTCGGTTTTAAAAAAGTTTCTAGCCCTCATGGTTACAGAGAAAAGCTTGTAGATGTAAATTCTAAGGGTACGTCTATACTGCACAACTGTTAAGAAATAACTCTCACTATTCCGAAATAGCTTAGTCCACGTCTACGCAGCAGGCAGTTATTTCGAAATAGCGTCAATATACTGTCAAGCTGGAGGACTCCGGTAGCCTTACTCCAGCTCCTATAGCCCTCGCTGTAGAAGGAATAAGGGAAGTCGGAGGAAGAGAGCTCTATTTCAAAATAAGTGCTGTGTAGACTCTCCCTACTTTGAAATAAGCTATTTCGAAATAAGCTATGCAATTGGCATAGCTCAATTTGCGTGGCTTGTTTCGAGCTAAGCCCTGCAGTTTAGACACACCCTAATAGATGCAAGCAAGAAGACACTCAAAAATGACCAAATCTGAAGAGGAGCAGAGAAGAACCGGGATAAATACCTCTCTAGGATGAGGCATTTATTCAGTGACATGGAAATGGCCAGGAGCAGTGTGCTGAACATGTGATCATTAGAATGAGCCTGAACGTTTTCAGACTGTGTGGTGAGATGCCCATGAACCTCAGGCCCATCTTCATTTCAAAATGGCTGAACTCCCTGGGCCATCTCCTTGCTGCTGTACATACATATTGTCATAGCTCCATTGAAATGCATGGAGCAGTGCCGATTTGCTCCAGCTGATCCTCCCTCACCCCTCCTCACAGTCTCTGACACATACAGGAGCCCAAAAGTCTTCATATAGGCTGAGGTTTTCTGTGACTGGAAACGCTGCTGCTATTTCCTATAGTCTGTCCTCCCCGATGGCACAAGTGGCCTCAGCAATGCTGTCCTGGAATGTGAAAACAGGGTAGTCTGGCCAGTAGCCCTGGCTTTGCCCTGCACTCTCCTTGCCAAAGGGTGTCTGATGGCGGCCAGAGAGCGGGGTAGCAATGCAAAAGAAAACAAGCACTCACTGCCACGTTACTGAGCGTTCACGCCACCTGATTTCAGACCCAGAGCTGTGAAGTATGAGCCGGGACAGTCCCCCTCCTTGCTGAAGCACACAGCCTAAGTCCTCTGCTTAGCATAACATAATATACACAGACACTCCGGGCCATATTGTATTACCGACCAAACGATCGTACCTCCTGAAAGAGCTGGCTGGCTCACCCACCCCAAAGGGTGATATCTGCAAGAGTGAATTCTGGGTGAGAAGAGCTTAGCCCAGCTGCTATTCACGTTGCAGGGGGGAGGCTCTTTTTTGGACACACCTTGTTAGGTAGAACAGCATACAGCCCACGGGGGTATTGATTCAATCCCTGGCTGGGGCAAGAAGTAGGACAACAGATATTAACTCAGCCAACAGATATGAACTCTGTCCAGCATCTAGCAGCCTGCTTTAATAAGTGCCTGGCAGCCAGCTGTTAGCAGATACAGTAAAAATCTTTATGCTGAAGCACTAAATGGCCTCGTAACCTCCCATTTTGTTCCCCTACGGTCTCCCCTGACTGGTTATTAACAGTATTAAATTGCATCTATGCTAGCTCCAAATTCTGAGCATATGAGTTTAGCTAGAACGTGAGTAATGGTGAGAAACCAACAAGGACACTGTTAACTAAAGTTAAAGGGCAGAGCCTCAGCCCTGTTCTGGGAACCTCCTCCATACAAAAATAGGCAAATTTCAGGCCCCAAGAGAGATGGACATTTTTTCTTATCAGTGTACCTTTAAATACAGACCTCTGACTTGCTCTTTGTGTGCTTAGCATTACACTCTCAACAGCTGAGCCAATGCCAGTGGGAGTTCAGGATAAATCCAAACTCACTTACAGAGACTTTCCTCACACCTAATTAAATACCAGGCCCTAAGAGTAACTATTGGGAGTTTAGATGAGGCCCAATATCAGATGAAGCTAATAGTACGGCTTCATGTATCGCTATAGAAAAACAACTGGGTGGCTACTTACTCAATAAATGGCAGTTAAAGACTAATTTATATTGTGCTATGTAGTGATAAGAGTAATTATATTCTACTCAGATGACAGGTAATTGCCTCCTAACCCTAGATTTGTACCTCATTGAAAGGGACTTGAATGATATAACCAAAAGGAGGGAAATTAGCTTGGGAGTTGCTGACTAGCTAGAAGAGCCAGAGATAGATCAACAACCGCTCTCAGCTTTCTAAAGGAAAATGCCACCTCTGATTGATCATCTCTCCAGAAAGGATTTCCATAGGTGGTCCAGCTCTGGAGGTGAAGAATAGGTATCAGGAAAAATTCTTAGGGATAGTATACAGGAGATTATTCAATCCACTGTTTCAGTTAACCCTCTGGTCCCAAATATGTTCACAGATACAAATAAAATACATGCCAGAAGAAGACTTACCCTGCCAAGAAAGTACATGCAGCTAAGGTCGGTAATGGTAATGTGACAGGGTATGTCAGCCCCATACTGGCATGCCAGGGGTTAACCCATCTTTGTTATGTTCTAGCAGCTGGAACCAGGGTATAAAAGGCTGGAGAGGAGCTCAGTCTGGGCTGACCGCTGGAGGAGGAGATGCACTGCAAGCTCCAGTGAGTGGACCATGGCTGCTCCAAGACTTGAGGAGCAGCCAAATATTTTTAATATATGAAGATATACCTATCTTATAGAACTGCAAGGGACCTTGAGAGGTCATCAAGTCCAGTCCCCTATCCTCACGGCAGGACCAGATCCACCCACACTTACAGGGGCACAGCAGCAAATGCAGAGACTACTGAACTGTGGACACCATAGGACTGGGTAGGAAGGGACCCAGGGGACTATAGGGAGAACGGCACCAAAACTGGCTACAGAGCTTGGCGTATTGATCCCTGCCAAGCTGGTGGCAAGGGAGTCCATCACTGGATAGGAACCCTGTGGAGACGGAGGACGCAAGTGCCCCATCCCGAGCACCACTCACCAGGGAGTGGCGGCCTGGCCTACCGTATACAGGCTGCACGCTTGTAATTTGCTGCTGTTCTGTTTGGTTTCAGAGTGTCTAGGCCAATCCCTCTCGCAATTCACCTTGAAGCTAAGTAGGTTGTAGGGCACCCGCTGAGGCACGAAGATGCCACTGCCTTGTCTAAGGCACCAGTGGGCCAAGGATGCTTTCAGGGCTGTGCGAAGGCTGAGCACGCCTCGCTTCTTGTACACAGCTGACGGAGAGACCCCATCTGCAATCGGAATGAAATGTGCCATGGCCACGAATAGAAACACAGACCCCACCCCCCCCATGTGCGAAGTGTTGGTGTGGAGACAGACACACAGCAGGCTCCTTGAGATAGCAGGGAGCGTTTGTTGGCTTAAAGCTGCAGCAGACTTTCAGCAGAAAGAAGTCTGGCTAACTGAGGAATGCGTGTGCACTTCTGCCGCCTATGGCGAGAATCCACAGTCCACTTGTTTATGCTTCTTACTGATCCTAATTCTTTGGGCGGGGGAAGGGAAGGAGGCTGGCTGTACTTGTACAACAGCCAAGTGGGCAGCACAAAACCAAAGAATAAATCAATATTACAACACAGTTATAAAAACCCCCTTAAGAAAACTTTGCTTTGTATTGCAAACTAACCAGCCTCACTGTGTCTTCCAGATTACATCACCTTCAGCAAGGAAATGGCAATTTTAACAGTGGCAGTTTTGATTAGAGACCATTATCCAAGTACAAAAATTCAGGAACTGTAGGTTTATGATTTTGGAACAATGAAACAATTAAAGTTGTTCTAATTAAGTGATCCTCTCTGTTGTCTAGCCCTCTCTCTTGCTCTCTCTGCTATCAAAAGTAAAGAAAGTATCATCTTGTGTGTCATTTAAATAGCTCCACTTTGAATCCTAGCTGGAAGACAGTGTGAATTACCCTGCAAAGAGACTTGAAAAGTGTGCTGCTTTTCTTTAGGCAAAAGGGAAGCAGATAAATCTATAGAATCATAGAATTGGAAGAGACCTTGAGAAGTCATCGAGTTCAATCCCCGATCTAGACTCTCTTAGGGTATGTCTACACGACAAAGTTAGTTCGAACTAACTTTCATAGGCGCTACACTAGCGCTCCGTTAGTTCGAATTTAATTCGAACTAACGGAGCGCTTAGTTTGAACTAGGAAAACCTCATTTTACGAGGATTAAGCCTAGTTCGAACTAGCTAGTTCGAATTAAGGGGTGTGTAGCCCCTTAATTCGAACTAGTGGGAGGCTAGCCCTCCCCAGGTTTCCCTGGTGGCCACTCTGGCCAACACCAGGGAAACTCTTCTGCCCCCCTCCCAGCCCCGGACAGCCCTTAAAGGGGCATGGGCTGGCTACGGTGCCCGTGCCAGGTGCAAGCCTGCCAGCACCCAGCCAGCAGACCCTGCACCTGGCACGGATCGAGCCACCCACCCGATGCCCCCCAGCCCTTCTCCCGGGACCGCAAGAGGCAGGCACCCGCCTGGGCTAGTGCAGACATCGTGGACCTTGTCCACGATCTCCGCACTAGGCACAGGAAAGTGGCCAGCTAGGGCAGGAGAGCTGCCAGCCTGGCCACCCAGGAGCAGGTGTGCAAGAGAATCAAGGGGGTCCACTGAGACCCCCGACCCTGAGCCCTGACCTTACAATGGCCGTCCTGGGTCAGACCAAAGGTCCATCTAGCCCACTAGCCTGTCTGCTGACAGTGGCCAACCCTAGGGACCCTGGAGGGGATGGACCGAAGACAGTGACCAAGCCATTTGTCTCATGCCATCCCTCTCCAGCCTTCCACAAACCTTGGGCAGGGACACCACTCCTACCCCCTGGCTAATACCACTCCATGGAGCCAGCCTCCATCACTTGATCTCACTTCCCTTTAAACTCTGTTCTAGTTCTAGCCTTCACAGCCTCCTGCAGCAAGGAGTTCCACAGGTTGACTCTTTGCTTTGTGAAGAACAACTTTCTGTTACTAGTTTGAAGCCTGCTACCCATTCCTTTCCTTTGGTGTCCTCTAGTCCTTCTTTATGGGAACTAATGAAGAACTTTTCTGTATGCACCCTCTCCACCCCACTCATGCTTTTAGAGACCTCTATCCTGTCCCCCCCTCCATCTCCTCTTTTCTAAGCTGAAAAGTCCCAGTCTCTTTAGCCTCCCTTCAAGAAGAGGGGCTAGGGAAGGGTAAGTGGAAGGAGGTGAGGGAGGAATGGGGCACGAGCCCCCGATGGGGAGGACTGGGCTGGCTCTGCAGGCTTCTGGGGGTGGAAGCTCTCCTGCAGCCCCCCAATTGCCCCTTCTCCCCAGATGGCAGCCTGCGGCAAGTGCAGCCGGGCTGATGGCCGAGTGCTGTGATGTGCCCAGTGTGGGTACTCCGGGCATTCCAAGCCAGGACTGCTTTACAAGCGGGGCACCCCTGAGAATTGTCTGTCCGGAGTGGGGGTCGGGTCCCTTTAAGCACAGCTCTCGGCTAGCCTGAGGCACTGCTTCCGGCCATCCTTAAGCCCGGTTCAGGGTCCACTTAATGTGGACATGCTAGTTTGAATTAGCAAAACGCTAATTCGAACTAGTTTTTTAGTCTGGATCCGTTAGTTCGAATTAGATTAGTTCGAATTAACTAATTCAAACTAAGTTAGTTCGAATTAACGTTGTAGTGTAGACATACCCTTAAAGATGGGTTAGTGGCAAGGATACATAAGGCTACTCTGGTAGGAGACACAGGTTTCACTTGGCTGTCAGGCTCTTCTTCTTCATACCCATCCTCAGCAACAGCCTAGTTAACCTAGCTGTCCTGACTTGGGGCACAGCTTTCTTCTTTTTCAACAGTCTAGTCTTTTGTCATCAGACTTAGGCTGGCTGGTGAGGAGTCAGTGTAACACTGACCCAGGAAACTTGAAAAGTGTGCTGCTTGTCTGAAGCTAGAATTCAGGGTGTGAGTGAGAATCTTCCAAGACTGATCAGGCCCTGAGACCGCTATCCTTTCCTGCTTCTCCATGTAGGACCCAACCATACTGCCAAGAGTCACCTTGCGTGGGTCACCGCAGATCATGTGGCACTAGGAAGAGGAATGAAGGAGTCTGAGGTGCAGGTCATGTTCTCGTCCATCCTCCCTGATGAAGGAGAAGGCCCAGGTAGGGATTGCTGAATTTTGAAAGTAAATGCATAGTTGTGGAGATGGTGTTGAAGAGAGAGCACACATGGCACACGGGCCTGCCCATGCTTTCAAGGCAGCGTCCGCTCCCGGGGACAGCGTGGCAAGGCACAGAAGTGTCTGCCACTCACATACAATTCCCCCCTCAACACTCTGTCCCCCTCTCTGCCATTGGGCAGGGATACAAGTTCTCTACCTGCAGTACGCTGCCACTGCCAGACCCAGCATGTGTGCAGCACGGAGGGAAGCACAGTCGCCCTATGGACCCCCTCCCATCCACAGGATCCCTTTCGGACCAGCACCTTCCCATGCCTGCTAGTCCTGGGGACGTGAGGCTCCCCCCTTGCACATCTGGGTCCCTGCAGGAAAGGGCCCAGTGGCTAGGCCACACATGGCCTTGCTCCAAGCACACCGCTTTCGGTTTCACCTCAGAGATGAGGCCAGGCTTCAGGCAGTGTCTCCAGGGATGACTGACTGTCTCTCTGCTCTCCACAGCTGGACCAGCAGCAAGAGGAGGGTGGTCAACACCACCTAGGGCAGCCTCCTGCCCCCGAGGGACCCACTGGCACAGAAGACCCATGGACAAGTTCCAGCAGGAGCACTTCACAGCTCTCTAATCCCTAGAGCAGACCCTGGACTCGAGGCTGCAGGAAGACACCAGCTGTGGTGAGACACCTAGGGGAGATGCTGAAGCAGGGGAGATGTGCAGCAGTTCAGTCCCTGGTCTTCAGCATGCTGCCTGCTCCTGCCTCTGCCCCTCCTGCTTCTCCTGCAACCTCCACCCCATGGCCACTGAGGCCCTAGCACGCATGGTGGTGGGATCACCAGAGTCAGGCACTATTCCCAGCCCTAGCTCTGAGCCTCTCCTCCCCCTCCTCCCTCTTACAGTTTCCTCCTCCCCCCTCTAAGAGTCTCATCCCCCCTCCTTTCCCTCTCCCCATTTCCTCCTCTCTCCCAGTTTCTTTCCCCAATCCCCATCCAGTTACTTCTATCCCAAATGAAAAGCAAAGTTTATTTTTTCCAAAACAATAATGTTTTATTGTCCCTACAGGGAAGCGGGTCAGGGAAGGATGTGGGAGGAAAGGCTAAGAGGAGCAAGGCATAGGCTCCTCGTGGGAAGGCCCAGGGGAGTGTTTCACTGGGGTCTTTGTGAGAAACTCTCCCACGGGTCCTCCCAGATGTGCACAGCCCCTTGATGGACCTGCCAGATGGTAGCCAGGCACAGCTGCTCAAAGGCCCTGCTGATACAGTCTGCATCTCCCCTCCCCCCCAACTCTGGCAGGAATGCCTCCCCCTTCCTCTCACAAATATTGTGAAGAACATAACATGAGGCCACCATGTGTAGGATGCTCCGCTCGCCGACGTCCAGTTGGGTGAGGAGGCGTTGGAACTGCACCTTCAGACGCCCGAAGATGCCCTCAACAACCATGTGGGTCCTGCTGAGCCTGGCATTGAACCATTCCCTGGAGTGGTCAAGGTAGCCAGAGTAGGGCTTCATAAGCCAAGGCAAGAGTGGGCAGGTCACATCCCCTACAATGCGCATGGGCAAGTCCACATCCCTGATCCTGATAGTGCAGTCAGGGAAAAAAGTGCCAGTGTGCAGCTTCTGGGAGGCACTGGAGTTGTGTCATGTGCCTGCCC
Organism: Pelodiscus sinensis; assembly: GCF_049634645.1. Taxonomy (NCBI): domain Eukaryota; kingdom Metazoa; phylum Chordata; order Testudines; family Trionychidae; genus Pelodiscus; species Pelodiscus sinensis. Next base: position 6,379,682 of record NC_134730.1, on the reverse strand, counting down.
CAACCACCAGACGTAGATGTCCTTAAACTGGACGTGGTAGTCCATCATGGCCTGCAGGACCGCCAAAAAGTACTCCTTCCAGTTAATGTAACAGATGCCCACTGGTTGGGGGCCCAGATGGAGAGATGGATGCCATCAATAAACCCCCACCCCACAGTTGGGAAAGCCCATGTCGGCAAAGCTGGTGACAATGGCATCCACATTGCTGAGGGTGATGATCCCGCACAGCAGGATGGCGTTGATGGCCCACACCACCTGTAGAAGAAGACAAAAAATTGCAGGGTTGCCAGAGCCCTCAGAAGGTCCCCAACCCCTCCTGCCCCCAACACAGCAGGAGCAATCCTCCACTTACCCCATCCCCCAGCAGGGCTTTGTGAAGGTGGGACTGAAAACGCTCCCAGGGAGGGGGCTTCCACCTTCCCTAAGGAACCCCATTGCATCCTGGGACAATAGCCTGGGAGCACCATACCTGCATGACCAGGGTCCCGACTGTTGACCTCCCCACACCGAACTGGTTCCTGACGAATTGGTAGCTGTCCAGCATGGTGAGCTTTCACAGCGCGATGGAGACCCACTTCTGGAGCGGGATGGCGGGTTTTATGTGAGTGTCCCATCACCTGAGGGCAGAGGTAAGTCACTCACAGAGCTCCTGAAAGGTGTCCTTCCTCATCCTGAAATTCTGGAGCCCCTGCTGCATGACAATCCAGTCCTACCAGTCGGAATTGCTATGCACCCGCCAGAAGCAGCAGTGCACTTTAGAGTTGGAGGGGTGGACGGATGGGATCCAGCAGCATGAGCTGCACCTGCAGAGATGTGAGGAGGGTCTCCAAGAGGAGCAGGGGGTTGGATTCCTTCAGGGCCTGGGAGGCAGCCTGCAGAAACTGCTGCATGAGGTGCAGCACAAGCAGCCATAGCCGTTGAGTGCGCAGAGGCAGCTCCGGCTCCATGGCTGGAGAGCTGAAGTGTCCGCAAGGACAACCAGAGCAGGCAGAGAAAAGGCTTTGCTTTCCCTCGAGGAGGTAGGCAAAGGAGAAGAGCCTGAAACATGGTTGTATAGGGGGGTCCACTAAGCACGAGCCTTCAGGGAGTGAGTGCTGTCCTGACGCCCTGCCTGAAGTGGTTCTGGGTGGCCTTAAATGCGATTCACTGTCCAATGAGTGTGTCCACTCTATGTCGAAATAGCTCAGTGCTATTTCAATAAACTTGTGGTGTGTAGAGGCGCTATTTCAAAATAAGCTATTTTGGGTTATTTCTTCTGGAATAGCTTATTCCGAAATAAGCGTGCAGTGTAGACGTAGCCTAACTGAATGGGGGAGATAACCTAGTGACAGATGATGTGGGAAAAGCTGGAGTGCTCAATGCTTTTTTTGTCTCTGTCTTCACAGACGAAGTCAGCTCCCAAACTGCTGTCCTTGGCAGCACAGTTGGGGAAGGAGGTGGCAGCCCTCAGGGTATGTCTACACTGCATCCCTAGTTCGAACTAGGGATGCAAATGGAGACAATCGAACTAGTTAATGAAGCGGGGATTTAAATATCCCGCACTCCATTAACATGATCTCGCCGGCGCGCTAGTTCGAATCACAGCTGATTCGAACCAGGAAGTGTGCACCGGGACGCGTTAGTTCGGACTAAAGCCCTTAGTCCGAACTAATGTTACTCCTCAAAAAATGAGGAGTAACATTAGTTCGGACTAAGGGCTTTAGTCCGAACTAATGCGTCCCGGCGTGCACTTCCTGGTTCGAATCAGCTGTGATTCGAACTAGCGCGCCGGCGAGATCATGTTAATGGAGCGCGGGATATTTAAATCCCCGCTTCATTAACTAGTTCGATTGTCTCCATTTGCATCCCTAGTTCGAACTAGGGATGCAGTGTAGACATACCCTCAGTGAGAAAGAACATATTGAGAACTATTTAGAAAAGCTGGACATGCACAAATCCGTGGGGCCGGATCTAATGCATCTGAGGGTGCTGAAGGAGTTGTCTGATGTGATTGCAGAGTCATTGGCCATTATCTTTGAACTCATGGTGATCTGGGAAAGTCTTGGTCTATTGGAAAAAGGCAAATGTAGTGCCCATTCTTAAAAAAAGGAAGGAGGACAATTCAGGGAACTACAGACCAGTCAGCCTGACCTCAATCCCTGGAAATATCATGGAGGGGATCCTCAAGGAATCCATTTTGAAGCACTTGGAAGAGAGGAAAGTGATCAGAAATAGTCAACATGGATTCACCAAGGGCAAGTCATGCCTTGGTTACCTTCTATGATGAGATAACTGGCTCTATGGATATGGGAAGGTGGTGGACATGCTACCCTTGACTTTAGCAAAGCTTTTGATATGGTCTCCCACAGAAGGTGGCTGTTCATGATGCACATATTTGTTCACTGGCAACTGGACAGAGACAAGTCAGTTATAATAATCCATAGCTCCTCTATAGCACTTGTTATCCATGGATCTCAAAGTGCTTTAAAAAGGAGGTCAGTATCATTGTTCCCATTTTACAGATGGGGAAACTGAAATACAGAGAAGCAACGTGACTGGCCCAGGGTTACCCTGCAACAATGCTAGAAACATAATCCAGATCTCCTGAGTCTCAGTCCAGCACTCCAGCCACTAGGTCCCACATTGCACATTAGCCATGAAACAACTGTCAGATTGTAACAAGCTTCCACCACTGCTGACTGTGGTTGGACTGGGCTAGGTGGTCTCCGGGGGAAAGGCTTTATATTCCACTAGCAGACTTACCTGACATTGTCCAGGTCCTTTAGGGCAGGGGGCTGGCGGTGTGGGATGTGCAGGACTTAGTGCAGGGCCAAGAGGATGGGGCGGGGGAATGCAGGAGGCGGGGTACAGAGGGGTGCAAGAGTGAGGATGGGGGGCAAGAAGGAGCTCCGGGGGGGGTGTGCCATCCAGCACAGGACGTTTCTCTCTCCTCAGCAACTCCCCAACGTCCAGAGGCGTTTTCTCTCCCTCCAGGCCTCTCCTTACTCAGCTACCAGGATGAGGAGGGAGGAAAAGGGTTTGGGGCAGGAGGGCTACTTACTCAGTGTGCTGGCAGGCAAGATGGTGGAGCCTCAGACCTGCTCGTCATGCCCTCGGTGGACACTCTGTAGAAGGGATCTCCTGTGGTGGCTCACTGCCTCCAGTTGCCACTTTCATATCCCATCCCTCCGAACAGCACCTGTTATGGAAAACAGTCCTTTTCCTGGGGCTTCTGGATGTCCTGGCACAACCAAACCCTGGCCTTGCTTTAAGTTAGGAGAAGAGGAAGCTGCCAACCAAATTTGGTGGTCCTAGCTCGTACCGTTTAGATGGAGTCCTTAAACAAACAGACATGCAGACAGATGCACTCTAATATAAATATATATTATCCCATAATTCCTCCAGGTCCATATCTTAAATGAATCCCTTTTCTTCAGCTCATCTCAGTCCATTCTTGAAGTAAACGAGATCTGTAACAGCCTGAAATCAAAGAATATTCAGATCAGCTGCTGAAAAGTTCTGTCATGGTTGATTAACCTATGAATTATTCAGTGCGGGAGCAGCTCTGCATTGTTCCGCAGAGACACATTGTGAGATGGGAGGGCAGCAAAGGGGGCAACTGACCCAGGGCCCAGCGATTCAAAGGGGCCTGGGGCTCTTGGACGCTGCCCCTGCTACTGCGGCATCAGTGGTGCCCAGAGCCCCGGCCCCTTTCAATTGCACTGCAGAGCTCCAGGTGGCTGGCTTGGACAGTGCATGGGGGGCAGGGGCACGGTACCGGTGGCGCTGAGGGCTGGCTGCTTCATCTGCGCAAGGCCTTGCCACTTCTGGGAGCAAAGACCAGCCCCTCCCCCCTTGCCCAGGGGCCTGGCGAGTCTATCAGCTCTCCTGCCCTTGCCCAGCAAGGTGGAAGAAGGTAAATGAAAACAAAGCCCATTTGGTATCCACAGGGCCAAGTGGTGTCCACCTAAGCACACCCGCCTTCCCACAGGTGTCTGTCCCACCTTACCTCAAAGCAACATACTCAGACGTGTCCTGTCTCCAGGGTGGTATCAGTCTGTCAGTACTTCTGCCTGGCTGCCCCTCCCTTCCCACTGCACACAATGCGGGTGAGGTTGGATCAAGCCAGTATTATAAGCTGAACCGTTCACTGCACACAGATATAGCAAAAATCCCTGGAACAGTAGAACCAGGCGGCAAAGTCGTAAGGCAAGTCCCGTCCTCACCATACTAAGCCATTTGCATTGTCCAGCAACCAGAAATCATACAAACCCCAGAACAAACACTGCATATTCTGTCAATAATTAAGAGCTCAGGCAATTCCTGAGCTCTTAATTATTTACAGAAATACAGACAGCTCTTTTTCCTAACACTTCCGCATAATATCTTTGGGTCTGTGGGGAAACAGAGCTATTTCAATTAATTAGCTACAGCAGTAATGAAGGCAATAGAAGTTCTCTCGGACATAGACACACAGGCTATAACTACACTGCAGGCTTCTTGCACAAGAACTTTTTGTGCAAGAGTTCTTGCACAAAAATTCTCGTGCAAGAGCACGTCCACACTGCCATGTGCTTTTGCACAAGAGTGTCCACGGACACTTTCTTACGCAAGAAAGCTCTGATGGCCATTTTAGCCATAAGGGTTTCTTGCACAAGAAACCCCTGTTGCCTGTCCACACATGCCTTTCTGCACAAGAGTTCTTGCGCAAAAAGGCTTATTCCTCGTGGGGAGAGGAATAACTCTTGGGCAAAAAGCCTGTGTTCTTACACTTTACTGTACTTTTTCTTGCGCAAGAACGGGCTTGTAGTGTAGACGCTCTGCAAGTTTTTGTGCAAAAACTCTGCAGTGTAGATATAGCCCCAGTCTTTGGAATGACCAGGGATCTTTACAGCAGGGAGTGGAGTGGAGTTTTTCTCACAGCCACTGATAAAGCAAGCCAGTGCTTCCTCTCAGCCTCTGCAAAGAATCAAAGCAGGACTAATGCTTTCACCGTCTCTGACACCGTGCAAAGACCTGATGTGAAGAGCTGCCCAGAAAGATCCATCTGCAGCACAGGGCAGAAGGAAGTTTTACTGGTCTCATGGATCTCTCGAATACTCCTGTGTGCCATCTGTTCATATCTTATCCATGAGCTAAGTTACAGACGTTGCTTCTGCGATGGCTTGGAATTGGCCTGAAAGCCTGCAAATATCACCTGGGCTATGTAGCTCTGGTCTCCTGCCTAATTCACAAGGGAGCATTGGACTGGATTCCCTGGGGAGGGGTGGAATGAAGCTCCTTTGTGCTTTCGTGCCTTGTGTCTTTCTTCTCTCCAGCCACTCCACACACGCACAGAGCAGAGCACGATTTTGCTGCAACTCAGTTTCAGTAAATCCCTTGTCAGTTTTCGCTGCTTAATTGCTGCCTTTCTCTAAATTGTCACTTTTCTTTCCTGCCCAAAAATGGCACTTTCCCCCCTTTCCACAAGATCACAATTATAAGGACCCAATTATAGTGATTATCCCTTAATAACCTGCCAGCAGCCATTATGGAGCTCTGGGTTTTTCATGAGATAATCACAGCCATAGGGAATGTGAGACACTCAGCTGCACTAGAGCCATGTAAATATCCTCCAGGGCTGCTGGTTATGTCCTGAGCCCACCAGGATCCTCTCAGAGGAACAGCTGGAGCAAATTTCAAAATGGGAGTTTTACCCTCCTCACCTGGGGCCTCGCCCAACTCCTAGGGAAGTCAGTGGGAGTTGCCAGGACCCAAGCACAGTTGTTCCCAATGACTGATCCACAGGCCAGCTTTGTAGATCAGGCTGTTGTGACAGGTGATCTAGGCTCACCGCCCTGCTGCTGCGCCCCACTACACTGTGGCTGCCTTCCTCCCATTCATCTCTAATAAGCCAAAGACTCTTATCACATGGCTGGAGTTCCGAGCAACACGACAGGTTAAACGGAGTCATTCAATGAGGAGTCCTGTGGCACCGTAAAGACTAACTGATTTGTCTGGCCATAAGCTTTGGTGGGCGAAAACCACTTCATCAGATGCCTCTGGCATAAGCTTTTGTGGGTTTTACCCCTGAACTTTTATGCCCAAATAAATCTGTGAGACTTTAAAGTGCCACAGGACTCTGCGTTGTTTTTGCTGATACCGACTAACAGGCCCTCTGAAACTGAGTCACCGTTACGTATAGTCCAGCAGTCTCTAAAGCAGTGGTTCCCAACCTTTTCCAGACGGGGACCCATTTTGACATGTAAGCGGGGTCAGGGTAAGCTCTACCCTGACATCTGGTGGTGAACTGTGGCGAGTGATGCAAAGAGACTTCAGGGGCTGATCTCATTTGCATAGATACACCCAATTTGCATAGACACACCCACCCCGTCTAGTATGTGCTCACAGCAGCCCAAATGGTCACTTTGGCCACTGTTGGATCCCCAGTCTCTCTGTTATTGAGGCAGGGGGGATAAAAGTGTTGTTACCCTGATTATGCAAATCAAGGACAATGGAATGGTGGAACTGTTTATGACAGAGGGATTCACCATAAACTAAGTAGCTACACAAGGGGCATGGGTTCCAAACCCAGTCAAATTGAGAGAGGCTGGGGATAGGTCCTTGTACCTGGTGGTGGGGTGGACCTGGCTGAGGGCCTAAACAACACTGATTGCATCTCCTCCTTGCTCCACTGTGGAATATCAGAACAAATTTGGATTCCACTAGGAGTCTAGTTGTGAGCTGCAGAGCTGACTTCACTGTGGGCTAATGGAGTACTAGCACCGAGGCTCCTCTATTATGAGCTGAACTTGCTGAAGAGCTGAAATCACTGTGTGCCGTGGGGAGCCTGGTGCTATGCTGCTGAGCTACTAGCAGAGCAGCTTCCAGGGACAACCAGCAGGTGCAGGTGGCCAGAAGAACGGCTGGCGGGGACGACCTGCAGCCGGTAGGAGTGGCAGCAGACAGCCAGTGGAGCAGCTGCAGGAGCAACCAACTGGGGCGTGGACCGAGATGGCTGGCAGAGTCGGACAGTTCGTGGGACAGCTGAGGTGGCTCACTGGAGTGTGGTAGAGTGACTTGCGTAGATGGCGGTGGCAGAACCCTACGGAGAGGCGGGGCCATTGGTGGACCACGTAAGGTGTATCAATCCCCGCCCCCTCCAGGTTGGGATGGTAAAACCCTGCCAGGTGAACTTTTGAACCCTGGGACTGACCTTGGGCAGAGACTTTTGGGGTGTTGGACTTTGCGACTTTGGAGGATTCGTGGCTGGGGGGAGGGTCTTTGCTCATGTTTGGTCTATGAATCCGAGTTGTGGTGTTTTCCCAAGTTCATGCTGATGTCGGTTACCTCATGTTATTAAAGGTTTGCTGCTATACTGAGGCTCTGTGCTTGCGAGAGAGAAGAATTGCCTCTTGGAGGCACCCAGAGGTGTATGTAAGATTTCCCAGGTCACTGGGTGGGAGCTCGAGCTGGTGTTGTATTACCTTGTTGGGAGGAGACCCCTAGATACTGAACCTGGCCCTTGCTGCTATTAACTCGGCCTGGCAGAAGGGTTACAGACAATTCAGGAAGACTTGGTGACCTGAGGCAATTCAAAAATGGGGGGGAGGGAGAAGAGCAGGCAGAGCCACCTGGGGAGACACTTGGAGACCCTTTTGAAATGTATTGGCCACCCATATTTGGGTCCCAACCCATAGGTTGGGAAGCCCCGCTCTAAAGCCAGGGATCAGCCTGTGCTTGATGCTCTGCAGACATGAAGGAAAGGGACAGTACCTGCTCTGAGAAACATACCATCACATCCCTATCCCTACAGAGAGCTTCACACCGGTACAGCAGGCTTCCCTGAGGCAGGCTCAGGGACTGTGCAAAGCCGGGGCTGCTCTGAGCTGTTCTGGAAGTGAATGGGGTAGCTTGAATGGCTGAAGGGAGGTGCCAGACGGGCTGTGCTCCCCCACTGCCAACCCTGCACCAATCACAGCTCAGTTGGACTCCTGTATTTTGCTCCCCCACATTCATTTGAACCCCACCACGTACCCATTCATTTGCCAACCACGAGCATTCCAAAATCATGAGTCAAGTCCCCCAAAACTGGGCGAGTGGCTTGAAAACATGAGATGAAAAAAATCACGAATTTGCAGGTGTGTTTTCTGAAATTTGCTTTCTTGTCTATAGGGTTTGTGTTTTCAAGTTTTTTCCCAACAATCACAAGAAACAGCTCAAAGAAAAATAACATGACATCAGGGACTGGGTCTAGAAGAAAAAACACCAAATACCACAAGGATCTCCTTAAAATAGCCTGTGATGGAAGCACCATCTCTGGCTTCTTTTCATTTATGGGGTTTTTTCCTGTTACCCACCTACTGCCAAATGCAGGGTGCTATTTCTTCTACCTCAGGGCCTACCTGCATTATACTGTAACTGCAACGTTTTAGCTGTGCTTTATTCAAAACTAAACATTTTGTAGAGGGAAGAGAACATGCTCCAAAGGGACTACTTAGTTCTCCTTGGCTGTGTCTAGACTGGCAAGTTTTTCCACAATATCATCTTCTTTTGCGGAAAAACTTGCCAGCTGTCTACACTGGCCGCTTGAATTTCCGCAAAAGCACTGACGATCTCATGTAAGATTGTCAGTGCTTTTCAAGAAATACTATGCTGCTCCCGTTCGGGCAAAAGTCTTTTTCCGAAAGACTTTTGCGCAAAAGGGCCAGTGTAGACAGCACAGTACTGTTTTCCGCAAAAAAGCCCCGATCGTGAAAATGGCAATTGGGGCTTTTTTGTGGAAAAGCGTCCGTGGCCAATCTAGACGCGCTTTTCCACAAAAAAGCCCCAATTGCCATTTTCACGATCGGGGCTTTTTTGCGGAAAACAGTACTGTGCTGTCTACACTGGCCCTTTTGCGCAAAAGTCTTTCGGAAAAAGACTTTTGCCCGAACGGGAGCAGCATAGTATTTCTTGAAAAGCACTGACAATCTTACATGAGATCGTCAGTGCTTTTGCGGAAATTCAAGCGGCCAGTGTAGACAGCTGGCAAGTTTTTGTGGAAAAGCGCGTCTAGATTGGCCACGGACGCTTTTCCACAAAAAGTGCTATTGCGGAGAAGCGTCCTGCCAATCTAGACATGCTTTTCCGAAAATGCTTTTAACGGAAAACTTTTCCGTTAAAAGCATTTTCGGAAAATCATGCCAGTGTAGACGTAGCCCTTGGGTGGAAGAATTAAGAATTGTGGCAGTGAAATGTCCCTTAGGGGGAGGGATAGAGGCAGTGCACCCACAAACACTGGAAGAGAAAAAAGGTAAATTACAGAAAAACCTTGGAACAGCAAGAACCCGGCTTTCAACGCAGAGGTGTTTGCTGGGGTCACAGCCTGTGCCGCAAGGCATGAACTATGCTGCTGGTTTGTCCCTGGGCTTTCGGTAATACATCAGGAGCGCTTTGACAGCCACTTGGACCACCCACAAAAAGAAATGGCCACAAACTGTCCGGCACATTGCCCGAGGGGATCGAATGTAAAGCAGCCTCCTGTCTTCAGGGCGCCACGTTGAGACAGGATGTTTTATGACGCCTTTGAAAGAGGAATGATGAGGTTTCCCTGCCATCTGTGAAATGATTAGGCCGTTCCAAGGGGAAACAACCAGTTATTTAATTGTGATCGTGATTTATGGAGCTGTTTGTCGAATGTTCCCAGGGAGAATGGTCATATTCAGGGCAAAACTGATTTGAAAATGAGACTTGTTGAGGCTTGAAAACGAAGGAGGTTAAAACTGGGGGCTAACGCCCACAGCAGCTTTTCTGTGGACGTAATGCCAATGAACCCTGATTTATAGCTGGGAGGGGCTGGTTAAGCTTCTGGCCCCTTGCTCAGGCTTTGAGCAACAACTATGGGTGTAGTTACGGACAGTTGTGAAAGGGCTTTATTTACGTGAATGCCTATTAGCCACTGGAAGTGGACTTAATCCACATAGTTTGCCTCTTCCCCAGAGGCAGGGGGTGCTGAGCCTGTATCAACCATGAACTTGAATCAGACTCACACTCTCAATTGTTTGGTCATTTTTGGTCATTCGCTCCACCATGAAGTTTTAAGACTTATGCAAAAACTCGGGGCCAGAACTTTAAAGGTATTTAGGCACGTGCCTACAGGAATTTTAACAGTGCAATGGGAGTTAGGTGCCAAGGTGCCTTTGAAAATCCCAGCAGGCACCCATCTGCACCTTTGGAAATCTGGCCCTTCGTCTCACTCGAGCAGCAGCTGAACATGCAGATGCAGGAGAGTTGAGAAGCCCAGAGTGTTCTCTCTGGGAAATAATAGGATGACTTCATCCCTGGTGTGATGCAGCTGGTATGTGGCTGGTGGGTTACATGTGCTGAGCTAACTCCTCAGTCTAAAGCAGATAACTGATTGTTTTGACTTAAAGGATGTGCTCAGGGACAAGACTGTTCCACAATTTGTGGTGAGTCCCTCTGAGTAGAGTCCTGCGCAAATACAACAGGGCTGTGTCTAGACTGGAAAGATTTTCCGCAAAAGTAAATGCTTTTGCGGAAAAACTTGCCAGCTGTCTACACTGGTCGCTTGAATTTCTGCAAGAACACTGACGATCTCATGTAAGAAATCAGTGCTTCTTGTGGAAATACTATGCTGCTCCCGTTCGGGCAAAAGTCCTTTTACCCAAAGCTTTTGCGCAAAAGGGCCAGTGTAGACAGCTCAGATTTGTTTTGCACAAAAAAGCCCCGATCGCGAAAATGGCGATCGGGGCTTTTTTGCAGAAAGCACGTCTAGATTGGCACGGACGCTTTTCTGCAAAAAGTGCTTTTGCGGAAAAGCGTCCATGCCAATCTAGACGCTCTTTTCCACAGATGCTTTTAACGGAAAAGTTTTCCGTTAAAAGCATTTGCGGAAACTCATGCCAGTCTAGACGTAGCCCAGTTGTATCCACATGCACATTTGTAGCCTCAAAAATGAGCGGTGGATATCTGCATTGACACGTGCTGATGCAGATACCTCTGGATATAAAGCTGATATCTGCATAGTTCTCTTGTGTTGCCAAAAGGACTTTTATAGGCTCATCTGGTCAGCTCCTCCCTTTGTCACTTACTTAGAGAACAGGAACCAGCGTTATTCCTGTTTTTTCAACACACTCAATGTTGGAAGGACAATAAGAACGTCAGAAGTTTCAGGTTCAGTACAAAAGGAAACAGCTCCTGCTACTATTGCATAACAGCACTAGTGAAGAGGAAAGACAGTCCATCCAGAAGTCACTGCTAAGCCGTTCCCTTGCGGAAATGGAGGAGAAACAGTTTCACTGTGAGGATGAAGAAGAGGACTGTGCAGAAACAGACTGAATATAAACTTTAAATCTAATGTAGTGCTTTCTGTAAGGCAATGGGAAAACTACCCTGTTAAAAGATGTCTTGAGCTTTCCGCCGTGTGCTGAGTAAATGAGAATCAAGGCATCTCTTCAACTATATTTTGATCTTGTGAAAATAAAGCAAATTAGGAGGCTGGAGCAAATGATTTATGAGAAGAGGGTGAGGGATTTGGGCTTATTTAGTGTACAGAAGAGAAGACTAAGGGGGGATTTAATAGCAGCCTTCAACTTCCTGAAGGGGGGTTCCAAAGAGGATGGAGAGAGGCTGTTCTCAGTGGTGACAAATGACAGAATGAGGAGCAATGGTCTCAAGCTACAGTGGGGGGTGGAGGGTATCTAGGTTGGATATTAGAAAAACCTATTTTCGGAGGAGGGTGGGGAAGCACTGGGATGGGTTCCGTAGGAATGGGGTGGAATCTCCATCCCTAGAGGTTTTTAAGACTCAATGACCACCTGAAGTCTCTTCCAACCTGTTGATTCTAGGATTCTATGAAACCTGCAGGGTTCTAGATACAAAATGTTTATCTGCATCTGCATCCATGTCCTCAAAAATGAGCCGTGGATACCCACATTGCCGGTACCTGTGGAAATAAAGTGGATAGCCGAGGATTTGCAGGGCTCTATCTCTCAGGCTTATTTGAATCAGCTTCTGAAAGAGCAATGCAGGCAGAAAACCAAACCCTCCACCTCCTCCTTGCAGCTCAACCCTTCACATGGTCAAGAAAAGGTAGCTACACGCCCACTCCATCATAAAGCCCCCTCCCAATGCAAAGGAGCACATGACAACAGCACTAGTAGGTGGCATACGAGGTACAAACAACAACTTTTATCTCTCTGGCCTATTTCAGCCTAAGGAACCTGATAGCACTGTAGTCCATAATTACGAAGCAGCCCCGTCTGGGGACTGCACAGCAGGGATGTATCTGCAAAGCTGGCCCGTACTGTCCCCAAAAGTGCCAAGGCAGCAGGGAGCAGTGGCTGAGCTCACCTGCAAAAGATCCTTAACAGCATGATCCAGCTTTGGATAACTAAGATCTGAGACAACTGCTAGAATCCGAGCTGGTTGCTCAAGGGAGTGTAGGTATTTCAAGCCAGATGTTTAGCTCACTAAGCCAACAGCCAAGGAGCCGGAGGTGGGTGGACCTCAGCATGCGAATGAGTGAATATCCTGTACCCTTGCAAAGATCAGGGTCAAGTTAAAACCTGGAACAGGATGTGCCCTGACAGCTATTTTCAATCATCCCAGACTCCCCGCTCCAGAGCCAGAGTGCGGCACCCGAGAGAGGGTATAAAGTAATGTGTTCTTCCACGGAGGAGTTTGCATTGTTGTAATTCTTCTGCACTGCCAAGAGATGGAAACCATCACGTGCTTCCCTGAGATGGCATTAACCCTTCGTAGTACATGCAGGAGCACAGTCTGGATGCTGCTTCACATGGACGGAGCCAGATCCCTGCTGGATCACCTTGCAGAGTCATGAAGAATTGCCTGCCCTGTACCCTGCAAGCACAAGGGGTGACTCTCTCCTCCTGGGTCAATAATCCTAGCCTGTTAGCAGAGCTGACAAGGGGTGACATTGTTGCGGGGCACATGGATGAGGAGCTCTGCCAGCAGATTGTTTTCAGCACAACCTGGAAATTCCATTAAGAGGCGTTTTGGAAGAAAACATCTGCCAAGATCATCAGCCTGCATTTCTATCCAGCTCTCTGCCTGTGATTTCTAACCTGGTATCTCATTAGGTAGCCCCAGGGAAAATACAGGAGTCAAGAAGCATTTCCAAAAACACCGTAACAGAACCCCAGTTGCCTGGGATTTGTGTCATCACATCAGAGGCAGCAGGATAGGAACATGGACCCTTCTGCTCCAAAAACACCAGGGCTGCATCTAGATTTTCCAGAAATGCTTTTAACAGAAAAGTTTTCCGTTAAAAGCATTTTCGGAACAGAGCGTCTAGATTGGCACGGACGCTTTTCCACAAAAGCACTTTTTGCAGAAAAGCGTCTGTGCCAATCTAGACGTTCTTTTCCGCAAAAAAGCCCCGATCGCCATTTTCAGAAAAAGTTTTACACAAAAGGGACTTTTGCCCGAACGGGAGCAGAATAGTATTTCCACAAGAAGCACTGATTTCTTACAGTAGGAAGTCAGTGCTTTTGCGGAAATTCAAGCAGCCAGTGTAGATAGCTGGCAAGTTTTTCCGGAAAAGTGGCTGATTTTCCGGAAAAACTGGCCAGTCTAGACACAGCCCAGCTGAAGGAAAAGCACTTTCCACCACAGGAGGCCTAAGGCTCATGACACTTTTTTGACCACCCTGTAGCCAACAGCTTCTCCTTGAGGGTAGAGGCCAGCGGTATCCTGAAACAGTGCTGTAGTGTAGACATAGCCTTACTGTCTTCAAAAACACCTTTCAGAGGTTTGCTGGGCTACAAAAAGGTAAGAGAAATCCTGGGTTATCCAGCCATGTGTTTCAAATGGATCCCTCAGCTGCATGGGTTAAGGAGGCTGAGAACTGACTGGAGGGTGAATGTCCAGAGAGCAGGATTGCAATCTCATTTGAAGGCGTGTTTTGTTTTGTTTTGTTTGTAACAATTTCTGTTATCTCTGCTCAGTCCTTACATCACCATTCTCTGTAATGGCCATGCTTTGTGTTACTCTGAACCATCTCTGTGCTGGCTATTAAGGTAAAGAATGGCCTTACCCTCTGGGCTGGAGTGTATACTGTCTCTCTGGAGACAGTGGACATAATGAGTCCTGTGAGTATCCAGGGAGAGAGACTGGACGCAACGGGTGACGTCTCTGGGGACCTTGGGATCTGGGGTTCACTGCACATTCCCGTAAGGCCTGGGCTAGACTGGCAGGCTCACAGAGTCTGCTGGCCAAGTGCACAGACTGGTGTGGCAAGGAAGTAACACACAGTTTAAGCTCCAGGAAAGCTCTCTCTTGCTCAGGCAGGGAGGTAACAGCAGTTTATGGCTCTGAGCACCTTGAGGGAAGTATCCCAAGGTTATCTATCCAAATATACACGTTGTTCACCTGGGGATCCACTCCCCACAGGGAGGGCACCAACAGGGTGCAGGGCATTACGAGCACCTTCCCCTTTCTTTGTGGCAGACTCAAAGCCAAAGGAGAGTGGGTCCAAACTATGCAGCCATGGGTTGGAAAAGGTTGATAATCCCTGGCTGGATATGTAGTATTGAACTGCCCTGGAGCCAGATGAACTTAACTCATGAACTGAATTGCCTTTTGGGAAGAAAACTGCAGAGCAAAAGGGCAGTAAGAAGGTTTGAGGAGTCCTGCTCATTGTGTGAACCCAAACGCCGTCTGCAAGGTCAAACATTCACATTTTCCAAGGCCAGATGGGAGCACAGGTGAGTGCTAACAAGGAGTTTGGAGAGGGAGTTCTCCAGGTAAAGGAGAAGCAGATACAGAACTCTTGAGGCAAGTGTGTTTTGTTATTGGGGCTTTCTTACTATATGCTGAGCTTGTGTTTGTTTGGTGTGTGGTGGTGGTGGGTTTTTTCTTTTCTTTCCCTGTTTGAGTGAGGCTTTAGAGATGGAGATCTCCAGGTAGAGAAGAAGCAGATACAGGAGTCTTGAGGGAAGTGGGTGTTGTGTTTGGGGCTTTCTTGCTGTGTGCTGAGCTTGTGTTTGTGAGTGAGGGTTGGTGTGTGTTCTTTTTGGTTTTTGTTTATTTATTTATTTATTTATTTATTTTCCCCTGTGTTTGAGAGTGAGGCTTTTTTTTTCCCACCTCCCCCTCCCTTTGATGGAGTTTGTGCTGTGATTGGCTGTGATTGGCAGGTGGAAACTGTTGGCTTCTAATTAAAGTTTGAATTCTAGAAGCCTCTGCTGATTGGCTGAGCCTTGGTAGGGGGAGGGGCTTTATAAGGCAGTGGGCAAGCGACCAAGGAGCTTGCCCACTGAACAGGTGATTGCTAACAGGGAGTTTTGAGAGGGAGTTTGGAAGGGGAGAGGGAAGGGTGGGATGATCTCTTGCCTTTCTTTTTAAATCCCTTTTCCAG
Organism: Pelodiscus sinensis; assembly: GCF_049634645.1. Taxonomy (NCBI): domain Eukaryota; kingdom Metazoa; phylum Chordata; order Testudines; family Trionychidae; genus Pelodiscus; species Pelodiscus sinensis. The sequence continues at coordinate 6,364,342 of NC_134730.1, read as the reverse complement.
GACAGCAGCGATGGTTGGTGATGGGTCTGCTGTTGTTACCTGCATAGCGTGTGCCATGTTTGTCTTCCTCCCGGAAGGAAGAACAGATTTCATCTGCACCAAGTGCAAGCTGGTCGACATTTTGGAAGAAAAAATTAGAGGACTGGAGGCCCAAGTGTCGACCTTACGCTTGATCAGAGAGGATGAAGACTTCCTCGATAGAAGGCAGCATTTAATCCTTCAAGCACGGCAGGCAGAAGAGCCAGAGAGGGCAGTACGTGACCAAGAAGAGAACTGGAAGCATGTAACTTCCAGAAGGGGAAAAAGGCCAGCACGGGAATCCCCCGATGCTATAGAGGTAAGCAATCGCTTTCAAGCTCTCTCCACAGGCTCTGCAGTGCTGAAAGCTCTGGAAGGGACCTCACAAGGAAGAAACCAGAAGGGAACACCATCTACTGGAAGGCATGGGATGCGTAGTCCTACGGATGGGGGTTCCACAGCTACCACCCCCAAAAGGAAATGACGGGTGGGGGTGGTCGGGGACTCCCTCCTAAGAGGGACTGAGCCATCCCTCTGCCGTCCGGACCTGGAATCTCGAGAGGTGTGCTGCTTACCGGGAGCTCGCATTCAGGATGTCACTGAGGGTATGTCTACACTACCACCCTAGTTCGAACTAGGAGGGTAATGTAGGCATACCGCACTTGCAAATGAAGCCCGGGATTTGAATTTCCCGGGCTTCATTTGCATAAACTGGGCGCCGCCATTTTTAAATCCCTGCTCGTTCGAACCCCGTGCCGCGCGGTTACACGCGGCACGAGCTAGGTAGTTCGGACTAGGCTTCCTAGTCCGAACTACCTAGTTCGTGCCGCGTGTAGCCGCGCGGCACGGGGTTCAAACGAGCAGGGATTTTAAAATGGAGGCGCCCAGTTTATGCAAATGAAGCCCGGGAAATTCAAATCCCGGGCTTCATTTGCAAGTGCGGTATGCCTACATTACCCTCCTAGTTTGAACTAGCGGGGTAGTGTAGACATACCCTGAGAGGCTTACCAAGCTGATCAAACCTTCAGATCGCTACCCCTTCCTGCTTCTCCACGTGGGAACTAATGATACGGCCAAGAATGATCTTGAGCGTGTTACTGTCTGCTTTGGTCTTAACTATCCTTAGCAGTTTGATATTATCTGCAAATTTTGCCACCTCACTGTTTACCCCTGTGATGTGTGATGTGCCGTTAACTGAAGTTTTCTAGCTTGTCAGATGTATAGGCTAAAGCTCCAATTAACACAACTCATCAGCTGTTAACATGATCAGTGGGGACATACTAGCTGCACTGGAGCATGGCTAGTTCTCTAAAGTCTACTCACTGGCTCCAGGTGTCCAGAAAGGACAGACGAGTTCTCCCACAATCTACCGGGAAAGGATCCATAAAGAGTCTCAGCTTATGGTTGTGCAGTGGACTATGGGGTTGTCCCCCCCAGAAGTATCAGAACCACACACAAGTGAATGCAGCACCCATGTGGACTCAGTAACTGAAGAGTCATTTTACAAACTGGCTGCTCTCTCTCTCAAGCCAGTAAGCCGATTCCGGAATAAACTCCTTTCTTCGAATTGCCAGTTAAACTTCATTCCAAGTCCACTCCAAGCCAAACCTCCCTTCAGACCTAGGCTCATTCCGGGTTTAACTGGTAATTCGAAGGGGTTTATTTCGGAATCGTCCTTCTCTGCCGCATGTAGATGCAGGCAGTTCTTCTGGGCTAGTCAATTTCCAAAATGGCGACCGCCTGGGAGCATGCTAATGATATTTAAATCCCGCGCTGCATTTGCAATTTCGGTCGCCCTCATTAGCCTCCCTAGTTTAAACTAGGGGGCTAGTGTAGTCAGACCCTCACTCCTTTTGCTGCCTGTATAGTGGCAGTCCAGAACTCGCTCTTGGGGAAGTCAGGTGCAGTTGGGGAAGTTTGCAATTGCTGCATTTGGAGCCATAGCAAACTTCCTGAGTGTTTATTCATATAATGCAAAAAATCATTTCCTACTGGATGATGATTTGCACTCTCTGTTCCCATGGAAACAATTCCGATATTTCATATGAATGGCTAATACAAGCCTCAAGAGCATTGTTCACGTCATCACAATAAACTGCAGGCCAGTGATTACATGGGAACAATTCATAAACTTTGGCAACAAGCACGTGGAAATTAATAGCCGGGTGCCTACAACAGATAAATACAGTGGGCCCAACTCACTGATGCCATGTGTGAATAGCCATGCGTAGCACAGTGAGATATAACATCAAGTGAGGGGAAAAGAATCCTTCCCCAAGGCCACATGGTATTTGGTGCAGCCAAAAGGTGCTGGGGAGTTGATTTATACAACATTCCTTGTCAACGTCAGCACGGACTGTTGGTGGACTAACACCGTGTGATATGAATCTTCCTGATCTGCAATCCAACACCTTCCTGCATGACTCACTCCAATCTCTGTTATGGTGAAAATTTAAACCCCTTGTGCGTGAATTGGCAAAGGACTACATGAAGATTTTAGCCACATGCCTCAGGGATCGGTGCACAGCTAGCCAAACCCAATGGACTGAATGAGATGTCACCTGACCCCCCGAGCACCTTGCAAATGTTTCTCAAAGCTACAAGCTACTTCAGTAGAATCAACATCTTAACCCAAGAGAAAGTGCACTTGGATACAATAAGAATGTTTTGAATGGTAAGTTATTTGCTAAAGCTTGGCCTGTTCAAATACACTGGGTCCAAGATCTTGGAATTGCTTAGAAGTTCAGGTCCCATTCTTCTAGTTTTGCTGCAAGTTCATGCTTTCTGATTCCAAACTGAGGCTCTGTCTACATGGGGAAGGTTTGGTGACAAAAGTGCTGTCGACATGAAAAGTCACCAAACGTGAAAACTGGTCAACATTTCATGGCCACATTGCTAGCTTTCTGATGACGGACAGAGCAAAGAACGTGGGTAAGCATCCCGCAGTGCAGTGTTGTGGGAAGGCCGAGCTGACCCCTGCATTTCTTGGGATTCCTCATAACTCTGTGAGCTCTCTGTGCTGAAGATGTCAAAGTAGCACAGCAGTCTCTCCAGCCCACCCCTGCAGACTGCTGCATTACTAGCAAGGCAGAACAGAAGCATTCCATTGATTGGCTCGTTGTTTGCTCCCCAAACAGAGCAGCTCACTCAGCTGTCAGATACTGCCCAGAGCTTTGAAAGGGGAGGGGTGCATGCCTGCAGGACAACAGAGATCATAAAATACTGAGCATGGCCACAGAAGCAGCCTGAGACAGGCTGCAGCAGCTGGCGCCCCAGGCAGAACAGGCAATCGGCACCCTTGCCTGCATGGCCATCAATGGGCTGTCGATGGGGTGACATCATCATTGGGCACTCCCGGGCACCCCATGATGTAATCATCGGGTGCCATTGAAGGCAGCGCCCTAGGTGACGGCCAAGTCGGCCTATAGACACTGGCCGCCCCTGCACAGTCAACAGGACTGCCATTATGGGATATTAGCAGAAGCCAGTTCTCTTGACAAAACAAACAGCAGAGTAAACGCTGGCTCTTTGTTGACTATAAAGGGAGGGGAAAAGACAAAAGTCTGTAGCAGGGTGGAAGTTTTTTGTCACCAAAAGTGGGTGCTTTTCCTCACAAAAGTTCCATTGCAGTGTAAACATTCTCACTGTTTTGTTGCCAAAGTTTTGATGACAAAATGTGGCCGTGTAGGCAAGCCCTGACTCCATTCAAATCCTTTGCAGTTTGAAATGCCTCTTTCAAGAAAGCATTTGGGTTCTGGAGCCCATGCTGTAAGCAGATTGCAGCACATTCTACCAGCTGTTTTCCTCTTCTCACATACAGGTGTCATCTGGCCTGGGATAGTATGACTTCCTCATTCAGTGTCACAAAAGTGAATTTTTAAGCGATGTCTTGTAAAGCAAAGCAAAGAATCTGAATGTGATAAATGGCCCAAGAATACAAGACTTAACTGTTATTTGCCAAACAGCACATACAATCTCAAGAAAAATATGTTCTAAGCAACAATACGGGTTTGAAAAATGTGATCAGAGATAATTCATTTATTCTCATGCCATCTAGACATGTTTTGAAGTTTGAAACCTACCCTAAAGAAATCTCTTTTCCTATGGAAATTCTAAGATGTTTGCACTCTGTGAGGCATGATGAGCAAGTGGCATTTGTGTCTTTGTGTGACACAGCCGTGTCCTATCCACAGCTAATCAACACTTCTTGAAACTCAGTTGGAGCATTTATTCTTGTGCTGTTCACTGCAATTTTACAGACTCATCATTACTTGGGGAACAGCTCAGAATCATAAACATATTCAAGCAAATCATTACTCTTCTTGCCCAATTTACTAGCCGACAAGCAAAGTTCATCCTGTAAGTTATTGGAAGTAAATGATTGGGCCAAAGAAAAGATTGGAGGATTGGGCCAAAAGAACTCTGAACAGGTTCAACAAAGACAAGTGCAGAGTCCTGCACTTGGGACGGAAGAATCCCAAGCATTGTTACAGGCTGCGGATCAAATGGCTAAGCAGCAGTTCTTCAGAAAAGGACCTGGGGATTACAGTGGATGAGAAGCTGGATATGAGTCAACTGGGTGCGCTTGTAGCCAAGAAGGCTAATGGCATAAAAAGGGCATTGCCAGCAGATCTAGAGAAGTGATTATTCCTCTCTGTTTGGCACTGCTAAGCCCACATCTGGGCTGTGTCTAGACTGGCAAGTTTTTCCGCAAAAGCAGCTGTCTACACTGGCCGCTTGAATTTCCGCAAGAACATTGACTTCCTACTGTCTGAAATCAGTGCTTCTTGCGGAAATACTGTGCAAAGCTTTTGTGCAAAAGGGCCAGTGTAGACAGCTCAGATTTGTTTTGCGCAAAAAAGCCCCGATCGCGAAAATGGTGATCAGGGCTTTTTTGCAGAAAAGCGCGTCTAGATTGGCCACGGATGCTTTTCTGCAAAAAGTGCTTTTGTGGAAAAGCATCTGTGCCAATCTAGACATTCTTTTCCACAAATGCTTTTAACGGAAAACTGTTCCATTAAAAGCATTTGCGGAAAATCATGCCAGTCTAGACGTAGCCCTGGAGTATTGTGTCTGGTTTCCCACACACACACACACACACACACACACACACACACACACTACAGAAAGGATGTGGACACATTGGAGAGAGTCCAGTGAAGGTCAACAATAATGATTAGGGGGCTGGAGCACATGACCTATGAGGAGAGGCTGAGGGATTTGGGATTATTTCGTCTACAGAAAAGGAGAGTGAGGGGGAGGGATTTAATAGCAGCCTTCAACTCCCTGAATGGGGGTTCCAAAGAGGATGGAGAGAGGCTGTTCTCAGTGGTGACTGAGGGTATGTCTACACTACCACCCTAGTTCGAACTAGGGTGGTAATGTAGGCATACCGCACTTGCAAATGAAGCCCGGGATTTGAATTTCCCGGGCTTCATTTGCATAAGCCGGCCGGCGCCATTTTTAAATGCCGGCTTGTTCGAACCCTGTACAGATAGTTCGGAATGGCTTGCTAGTTCGAACTATCTAGCCCGTGCCGCATGTAGCTGCGCGGCACGGGGTTCGAACAAGCCGGCATTTAAAAATGGCGCCGGCCGGCTTATGCAAATGAAGCCCGGGAAATTCAAATCCCGGGCTTCATTTGCAAGTGTGGTATGGCTACATTACCACCCTAGTTCGAACTAGGGTGGTAGTGTAGACATACCCAAAATGAGGAGTAATGGTCTCAGTCACAGTGGGGGAGGTCTAGGTTTGATATTAGGGTGGTGAAGCCCTATACTAGAAGTACCTCGGGAGGTGATGGAATCTACTTCCCTAGAGGCTTTTATTCCTGGCTTGACAAAGCCCTGGCTGGGATGATTTAGTTGGGGTTGGTCCTGCTTTGGGCAAGGGGTTGGACTCGATGACCGCCTGAGGTCTCTGCCAGCCTTATGTTTCTGTGATTTTATGACTCCTCTTGTCCTCATTTTGAGTTAAATCAATACATGAATCAATAAAGTACTTTGGGCACCCTAGAATGAAAAACACAAATGACGAGAGCAGAATGTTGTGTTTTTATGGCAGATATGCAAACTTGAAGCAAAGTGACAGATTAGGGCCTTCTCTAAATGGTAAATTAGCCCTAGTTTCAACCATCAGTGGGAGCACTGGATTGGAATTCAGAAGACTGGGGTCTAGCCACAACTCTGCCACTAGTCAACTGGGTGACCCTGGGCAAGTCACTTCCTCCTTCTGTATTTCAGTTTCCCTGTGACATTACATGCCATGTTCCTTATGAAAATACTAGCAGAGGTACCCAGCACTGCTGGGGTCTGTAACTGAAGAATGTTTTTTAAAAATGAAAACTATACATGTGTTATTTCAATGACTGTATTTTTCAAAAATGAAGGCTGGCTTGAGAGTTGGGGGGTGAGAAGGGACAGGAGGTAGGTGGCTTAGGGCAGATTTGGAGGTGTGGGGGGCTCAGGGCATGAGGAAGGGGATGCTGTCACGTTGCTGAATTGGAGGGAAGCAGCCAGATCGCTGCTGCACCCCTAGGTGGGGGTGTTGGCCCCAGAAATTGGTGCGGGGGGAGCCATGTGGGGTATTGAATGGGAGATTATTGTTTGTTGATCTTATGTACGCTATTTATGTGAGTGTATAATGTCTGTGTGTGTAGGTAGGAATCTGTAATCTGTGTGGAAGCTGAATATTTCTGTGAATGTGCTTAAGCATGGCTATGGACAGGCTGAGTAGCAAAGCCCTGTGGAACAATGGCTCTCAATAGGCTATGGACACACCCAAAGAATGGGATTTGTCACCTGAGGGCAGCCAGCAGGAAACATAGAGATTGGCCTCTGACCAGGTGACTTGCTGCACACAAGAAGAGGCCAGGAAGGAGTATAAAGAGGCCATGTGGTCGATGCCATTTTGTTCTCAGCTCAGCACTTCATCCCAGAGGCAGCATTGCAGGGATTGAAGAGCCCGGAAGACCTGTGAACCCATCCTGATCGTAGGATGTGCAATAAGAACTTTTAAACCAGCAGCTGCAACATCTCTGCTAGAGCCTGCATCGAGGACTGGGAAATTCGGTGCATGTAACGTACTGTACTTTAATAACCTTACTCTCATGCTTTTCTTTCCTGTAATAATAAACCTTTAGATATAGATTCTAAAGGATTGGCCCAGCGTGATTTGTGGGTAAGGTCCAGAGGGTAAATTGACCAGGGATCTGTGGCTGGTTTCTTGGAACCGGACAGAACTTGTTCGGGGTAGGTGGGATTGGTTGCTAGGACCCCCCACCTGTGTATAGGCCCGGGGCCATCTGGGGCACGGATATTGCTGGGGTGTCAGAGGGGTTTTGCTCGGGAGGCTTCAGGTAGGCTGCTGAAGCGCTCTGTGAGACTGGTTTGTGGCCTGTTTGGAGAGGTCGCCAGTCAGGGGGACTGTAAAGAGCCCCGGATTTGAGCAATTCGCCCTGAGCGGATGCCCTAAGCTGTGCCCAGACACGGCCCGGTCCGTCACAGATGCTAAAGTCAAGGCATGTGGGAGGTGCAGGACTCAGGACAGGGAGCTGGGAGGTGCATATGGGCTTACTGGGGTCCCCATGTTGGCAAGGGTGGCACTGCTCCTGTGGAGTTGGGGCAGTGCCCTGCCAGCGGCCCCCCCTACAGTTGCTCTCCCCCATGGCCAACAGGCTGTCTGTGGGAACCAGACTCCAGAGGCTACTGCCCCCTCCAGCACCACCAGGGCCTGCAGGCTGGGAGGGGTGAGGCTCCGGGGGGGGGGCTGCTCCCTCCACCTACTCCCCATGGCCTGAAGGCTATCTGCAGGGGTTGAAGCTCCAGGGCTGCCCTCTCCTGCAGTGCCCCTCCCCCCACCGCCTTCAGGGTGTCTGGGGAGGGGCCAGGCTCCAGGGGCTTCCCCCTTTCAGCTGCACCCTTTCCAGCAGCTCCCCCTCCAGCATGCCCCACCCCCCGCGACCTGCAGGCTGTTGGGGGGGTAAACTTCTGGGGGCTTGCCCTCTTCAGTGGCCCCTCATGGCCTGCAGGCTCTTTCCGGGGGGGGACAAGCTCCAGGTTTGGGGCAGGGGAACCCCTTGTTAGTGTGCTGGCAGGCACAGTGGCCTTGCTGGCCACTCTCTACCTGCTGCTGCTGGCCCCAGTGGCCACTTTCAGTATTTCTGCCTTTTCCTCTCTCTGCCCCTCCCTTCCCATGTTATGGGAATGTAGCCAGACAGGAACCCCCTTGTAACATCCATTTTTGCTTGCCTGGAGCATCCAGGGCACACAGAGCAGAAGGCCCAGGCTGTGTGACCGTGAATGGCTGTAAACAGAGATACGCCAAATGCTGACCAAGAGGCTGCCAAGGAGTGTCCTTGACTTAACCCATATTGATACGAACACACAGCCGTCCGCGGGGAGAGGAATCTCTCGCCCAGTAAAAAAATGTCTAGTACTTACAATTTAGTTATCTCTCTTGCAAGTGTAAATTAACTTGAAACTTGCTTGTAAGAACTGGCGCCACAAAACGGACCAGTACAATCTGGCATCTGAGATAAGAAAGAGGATACGGGCCCCCAGGGGTATAAAGATGGGTCCAGCAGCACATTTACTCTGAGCGTCACTCTACCATCTATCTGCTGGTCGGGTTAGGTGTTTGATCTCCCGAGGTTCCAGAGGGGACGCCCACCTCGTATTCGTCTTTCCTAGGAATTGAGAGACCGGCCCTGGCCTGACACGCTGGAGTCGAGAGGCACAGAAAGGGGTAAAAATTGTACCTGGATGTGGTCCTTTGTCTTAAGTGTACACATAGACTTAGAGCTATTTAAAAATTAAGCTGTCACTTGGTACCATTATTTCTATTTTCTATCTTTATTTTCTTTGTAACTATTTTTAAAATCTGTATTTACTAACAGTTACAAAAGAGAGCAATAGCCATTGTAACCAAATGCTTTTATAAGTCTTTTTAATAAACCTGTAACTGTTTAAGTTTTTAACCTGACTCCTTCCGTTGCAGTAACAGAACCAAGCACAATTTAAAAGAACTTCAGCCGGTCATAAGGGACAGGTATAGGAAGAGCTTGGGCGTTTGGATCTGTGTCACTCCCAGGTGACAGGTCCGTTGGGGCACCTCTCAGTCTTTCCCAGGCTGCCTGCTGCGAAGGGATTTTTCCATCCTAGCAGCTAAAATCTAAGGTGTAATAAGCTCTTCCTATAAAGGGGCGTCCCTCTGCAATGGGACCCCGGTCCTAGCAGTAAAAACATGGACATTAAACCTTTTCTCGGAAACACACACACACACACTGCCCTGACCGTCGGCTGACAGGGAAATAGTCCCATTCCTGGCATTTCCCTTTTTCCAGGCACAAACAAACCCTGACCTTGGTTTAAGTTAGAGTAAGTGGAAGCGGCAGACCAAATGTGGTGGTCCGAGCGTTTATAGTTTAGGAGAAGTTCTTGAAAAAACCGGACATTATGTCTGAATTGTGTGTATGCTGGAGGAGGCTTAAGAGCCTGGCTCAGCAAGGCAGTGTTCAGAGGTGTCCAGGCTGATGGAAAAGAAGGGTTTAGTGGTATTTTCAGCACATCAGGGGGCATCCCAGGGTCCAACCCATCACATTCCTTGTCTGTGAAATGGGGATAATGATGTTGACCTCCTTTGTAAAGCACCTTGAGCTCTCTAGATGAAAATCTCTAAATAAGAACCAGATATTATTCTCCCCGGGTATGTCTACACTACAGAGTTAGTTTGAACTAACGGACGTTAGTTCGAACTAACTTTAATAGGCGCTACACTAGCGCTCTGCTAGTTCGAATTTAATTCGAACTAGTGGAGCGCTTAGTTCGAACTAGGTAAACCTCATTTTACGAGGATTAAGCCTAGTTCGAACTAGCTAGTTCGAATTAAGGGCTGTGTAGACCCTTAATTCGAACTAGTGGGAGGCTAAGGTTTCCCAGGTGGCCACTCTGGCCAACACCAGGGAAACTCTATTGCCCCCCTCCCGGCCCCGGACCCCTTAAAGGGGCACGGGCTGGCTACGGTGCCCGTGCCAGGTGCAAGCCTGCCAGCACCCAGCCAGCAGACCCTGCACCTGGCATGGATCGAGCCAGCCACCCGATGCCCCCCAGCCCTCCCCCTCTTCCCAGGACCAGGCTGGCGGCTCCCGGGAGCTTGCCCGGGACCGCAAGAGGCAGGCACCCGCCTGGGCTAGTGCGGACATCGTGGACCTCGTCCACGATCTCCGCACTAGGCACAGGAAGGTGGCCGTCTAGGGCAGGAGAGCTGCCAGCCTGGCCACCCAGGAGCAGGAGTGCATGAAAATCAAGGTGGTCCACTGAGCCCCCCGACCCTGAGCCCTGAGCTTACAATGGCCATCCTGGGTCAGACCAAAGGTCCATCTAGCCCACTAGCCTGTCTGCCGACAGCAGCCAACCCTAGGGACCCTGGAGGGGATGGACCGGAGACAGTGACCAAGCCATTTGTCTCGTGCCATCCCTCTCCAGCCTTCCACAAACCTTGGGAAGGGACACCACTCCTTCCCCCTGGCTAATACCACTCCATGGACCCAACCTCCATCACTTGATCTCACTTCCCTTTAAACTCTGTTCTAGTTCTAGTCTTCACAGCCTCCTGCAGCAAGGAGTTCCACAGGTTGACTCTTTGCTTTGTGAAGAACAACTTTCTGTTACTAGTTTGAAGCCTGCTACCCATTCCTTTCCTTTGGTGTCCTCTAGTCCTTCTTTATGGGAACTAATGAAGAACTTTTCTGTATGCACCCTCTCCACCCAACTCCTGCTTTTAGAGACCTCTATCCTGTTCCCCCTCCGTCTCCTCTTTTCTAAGCTGAAAAGTCCCAGTCTCTTTAGCCTCTCTTCATATGGGACCTGTTCCCAACCCCTGATCATTGTAGTTGCCCTCCCCTCTCCCAGCCTCTCTCTTCCCCTCTCCCACCTCCTTTTCCCAGTCTCCCCCAGTTTTTTTCAATAAAGACAGATTCCATTTTTGAACACAATTGTCCTTTATTTTGTACATCAAGAAAAGGGGTTAGGGAAGGGTAAGTGGAAGGAGGTGAGGGAGGAATGGGGCACGAGCCCCCGATGGGGAGGACTGGGCTGGCTCTGTGGGCTTCTGGGGGTGGAAGCTCTCCTGCAGCCCCCCAATTGTCCCCTCTTCCCAGATGGCAGCCTGCGGCAAGTGCAGCCGGGCTGATGGCCGAGTGGTGTGATGTGCCCAGTGTGGGTACTCCGGGCACTCCAAGCCAGGACTGGTTTTCAAGCGGGGCACCCCTGAGAACTGTCTGTCCGGGGTGGGGGTCGGGACCCTTTAAGCACAGCCCTCGGCTAGCCTGAGACAGCATCTCCACGCTCTAAGTCCTCCTCTGATGCCCTGCCGGCACTGCTTCCAGCCATCCTTAAGCCCTGTTCAGGGTCCACTTAATGTGGAAATGCTAGTTCGAATTAGCAAAACGCTAATTCGAACTAGTTTTTAGTTCTAGACACGTTAGTTCGAAATAGCTTAGTTCGAATTAACTAATTCGAACTAAGTTAGTTCGAATTAGCGCTGTAGTGTAGACCTACCCCCCCATAGCCTCAATTTCTGAGACTTGACAAGGCCATCTTGGTTGTGTTCATAGCTCCTTTAAGCTTTTAAAGACAGTCCCTTCACTAAACAGTAAGGAAAAATCAAACAAGTAAATAAAAGACAAAGTCCAGCCCAGAAGCATTATCTGCTTCATAAACTTTAAAGTCTTGCTCCATTGAAATTCTCAGCATCTAAGTCTATTGCCATAATAAAGTTCTCACATATCCCCATTTAGGTGCCAGTAGCCTTCATCTTCTGATCCAAACATGAATGGCTCTGGAGCGGAGCTTTATTCTGTGGCCACTTTTTCTGCTACAACCCTTTTCTGGCATCAAAACATAAGGGCCCGATTCTGATCTTCCTTATACTGGCTGTACTTGTCTAGAACTCTCTTTTATGGTGTTACTCCTCACTGATACTGGGATAAAATCCAAACAGACCCAAATATTCCTGTCAATCCCAATCTTGAGGAATCCTGAAAGGAATAGGGAAATTAATCCTATTTATTTTTCATAAATTTTTGCAATGCCCCTGCAGACTAGAATAAATAATGTGTAATCTGGTCATATGGTATTTCAGTTCCTGGATGGTGACAATACCTTAGAAGATTAAATCTCATGCTATATTTGGCCCTATAAATGACCCACTTCAGAAAAATAATAGCCAATCAAAAAATAAGCAAATACAAGGAGCAAGCTATTTGGATTAACCACATGTAGGCACAGGTCTTGCTGGGCACAAGTAGACTTGCATATGGCTTGATCTGAGTGCAAGGTTAAATAGAAACAAGGGTGTCACTTGCTGGCTGTGCTGGACAGGTTTTCAGGTTAGCTGAGAGAGGCTGACCTGAACTGATAAGCTCAGAAGAGGCATAAGACAAGGACATAAGCAATTAGTCCTTATACAATGTGTATGATGCCCAGCCAATTAGATTAAAGAAGCAGAGATGTCAATAGCTAGGGGGCAAAGGTTTACAAAATGTGGTGTGAGACACGAACTTGAACTGTGGTAAACTGAAAAAACAACCAATGGTCTGGTAGCACTTTATAGACTAACAAAACATGAAGATGGTATCATGAGCTTTCGTGGGCACAGCCCGCTTCTTCAGCTGACCGGAGTGTTGGATGTCTAGGACCAACACATCCAACACTCTGGTCATCTGAAGAAGTGGGCTGTGCCCACGAAAGCTTATGATCCCATCTACATGTTTTGTTATTCTATAAAGTGCTACCAGACCATTGGTTAATTTTTCAGTTTACCTGTACAGACTAACTCTGCTACCCTCTGAAGCTTTTGAACTGTGGTATCACCCTTTATCTAGTGCTCCCACCCCAGCATCTGGGCCTGGCCTGCATGGCCAGAGAGCACTCAGGTGCCTAATAGAGTAACCTGAGTGACACGCTAACGTCAAACACAGATTCTGGCTCCCAGAGAACTGGATGAAGTGTTCTCCCACAGCTGTACAAGATGTTCTCGTAAGCCAAGTGGGAAAGGTCCCAGAGGGAATCCCAGCACAGACCAGGCTCTCAGGGGAAGAGAGCGGGAGTAAAAGACTTTCATGTAAGGCCAGAACTCGAAAAGAGAGAAGATTCTGATCCAGATTGATTCAACCGCCTGGTCATTTCTGGGCACCTTTGTTATTTCTTCTGTTCTCCTGCAGGGGCCCACTTCTCACCATCTGTTGTCATGGGGATCATCATGGGGCTCCTCATTCAGATTTATGACTTGGCTGCGGAGAAGTGTAAACGGGAAGGGGACAACTAAACAAAACCTCCCTCTGATTGGTAGTAGAAGTGTCAAGGGAAAATCTGAAGCAGAGTTAGGGAAGTGCATGGGGGATTTAAATGAGCTCTGCTTGAAGGTCTTGATAATTTCCCTGGGTCTAGGCACACAGAAGACAGGTTCGAGGATCCCTATCCAGTCCCATTCCAATAAGGCTCCCCGCTGATCCAGTGCTAGTGCTCACTGAAATGTCTCGCTGCTTTGTGTCGTTGCTCCCCTCCTCCAGTAGGGACAATGCAACATTGATCTCCAGCCCCACTCTTCTGAAACCCCCTGGTAAGAGTTGTGACTGCGCTCGCCATTCCCCGAAGCTGTCTTGGCTTGCTTTTCCATCTGTGGGGTCCCACGATGTACCCAGCCAGCTGGTCTCCTCCCTATCACTGTGCTCTGATGGGCCAACTCTTTGATGAGGAGACTCGGCCTGGCGAATGTCTCCAGTGACTATCCATGGGAGTGAGACGTCAGTGCACAGTCTTACACCCTGAAGCCCTTCTGGGTAAGATGGCCTTGGGGAAATCAGCCAGCTCATTGTATTGAAGGGAACCTCGCCACATACTGCTGGTTCCACAGGAATTTGGTGGATTTAAATAACAGACTCATTTTTCATGGTTCTGGAATGCAAGACTATAATAACTAATCATTCTTTTATCCTTCTTTCAGTATTCTTGGCTGAGTTTTCTGCTTATTAAAGTGGCTTAGAGAGACTTCACAGCACTGGCTAGAACAAAGAATAGTGCAAGCAGGCGCTGTGCAGACTTCGTGCGCACGGATCAGCTACTATATCTCAATCCAGACCTCCAGTAGCCCCTGTTGTTCCAGTTGTGAGTCTCACTTGATCAGAGACTGAGATAAAATGATGTGGTAGTTTTTGTAATATAGACCTCTGTTTGCTTGGGGGAAAGACTGAAATCAACCGACCTCATTTTCACAGATAACTTGGATTGTCACACTTCACATACATGAAGTGAGGCACAAGTACACAACAAAATTGTGACACATTAGAATTCTTATGGAATGACATAAGCCATTGGACTGGAGCATCCTGAGACATTATGTCAAGTCCCTATACAGGCTGAAGGTGCTTCTACTCTGGTATCCTGCTTCACAATAAGACATAAAACCCTGCTTGTGCAAAATGGCTGGAAATTTCTTCCTGATCTCAACTGGTTTATATATTCATTAACCACCTTTGTCATACCTACTTTGGTTAATGTAAATGCAGTTAGTATTCTACACCCTGAAGTCATGGAAAATGGGAGACATTCCAGGAGACTGGAAAAGGACAAATATAGTGCATATATATATATATATATATATATATATATATATATATATATATATATATATATATATATATATATATATATATATATGGAAATAAAGGCACCCCAAGGAATTACAGACCAGTCACCTTAACTTCTGTACCAGGAAAAATAATAGAGCAAATAATTAAGGAATCAAAAACATCTAGAAGATAATAAGGTGATAAGTAACAGTCAGCATGGATTTGTCAAGAACAAATCTTGTCAAATCAACATGATAGCTTTTTTTTGGACAGGGTAACAAGTCTTGTGGGTAGGAGGAAGTGGTAGATATGGTATATCTAGACTTTAGTAAAGATACAGTCTTATATGACCTTATAAATAAATTAGGGAAATACAGCCTAGATAGACCTAATAATAGGTGGGTACATAACTGGATAAACATTCCCAACGAGTATTTATCAATGGTTTACAGTCATTCATTCTGGCAGGGCATAACACGTGGGGTTCTGTAGGGATGCATTCTGGGATCGGTTCAGTTCAATATCTTCACCAATGATTTAGAGATTTATGCTTATAAATTTTGTGTATAATACCAAGTTGGGAGGGTTGCAAGTGCTTTGCAGGATGGAATGAACATTCAAAATTATCTGGACAAATTAGAGAAATGGTCTGAGGTAAATGAAATGAAATTCATTAAAGACAAATGAAAAGTGCTCCACTTTTCAATCCATGTTACACATACAAAATGGGAAGTGACTGTATAGGAAGGAGTATTGCAGAAAGGGAGCTAGGGCAGAGTTCTCTATATGCTGTGCACTTGCACGGACTCTCAGGAGAGATTCAGATGATTAGCAGAGCACCCACAGCTAAGTTTTGTTTCTACTGGAGAGCCACATTTTCACATGCTTCAGTGCACATAATGGAAAAGATTAGTGGGAACATTAATCTAGGGGTCATAGTGGACCAAAGCTAAATATAAGGCAATACTGTGACACCATTGCAAAAAAAGGGAACATCACTCTGGGATGTCTTAGCAAGAGCAAGACATAAGAAGAAATTCTTCTGCTCTACTCTGTGCTGATTAGGTCTCAACTGGACTGTTTTGTCCAGTTCTGGGTGCCCCATTTCACAAAAGATGTGGAGAAATTGGAGAAGGTCCAGAGAAGAGCAACAAAAATGACTAAAGGTCTAGAAAATATGAACTATGAGGGAAGACTCAAAGAAATGGGTTTGTTTCATCTGGAATAGAGAAGTCCAAGGGGGAGACAGATAACAGCTTTCAAGAATCTGAAAAGTTGTTACAAAGAGGAGGGTGAAAAAATATTCCCTTTAACCTCCAAAGAAGCAATGGATTTATATTGCAACAAGAGAGTTTTAGTTTGGATATTATGAAAAACTTCCTGTCAGGTGGTTAAGCACTGGAATAAATTGTCTAGGGAGGTTGTGAAATATCCTTCATTGGAGATTTTTAAGAGCAGGTTAGACAAACACTTTCTCTGGGATATTCTAAAGTGTGCTTGGTCCTGCAATGAGGGCAAGGGACTGAATTTGATGACCTCTTGAGGGTCCTTTCAGTTTCATGATTCTATGATACACAAAGGCTGTCAAGATCAGAATTAAGCTTGAAGGAAATTTGTGTGATAAACGAGTCAGGGATTTGGAGGTTGCAGGGTCAGGGTATAAGACAAAGGGAGAAAAGCAGGTTGAGGCTGATTTGGGGAGAAGGAATGGGCTGACAAAAACCGAGACTCCAGTTATCTCACTACAACTCAGGCTAGACCTTTCCACTGCCTAGTCATTTCCACACAGTGCTGGCCTCCAGTCATGTGGGAGATGAAAAACAGAGCTTAAAAATCTTTTTATACCAGGAAATTGGTAGTCATTTAATTTCAGTATGTTCGCATGGGCAGGGCTGCAAGCAGTTACATTTCAGGCTGCCCGTGTTTCACTCTTATACCCATCAGGACAAGCACCTATGGGCCATATCTAGATTGCATCCCTTTTTCGTAAAAGGGATGCAAATTAGACATATCGCAATTGCAAATGAAGCGGGGATTTAAATCTCCCCCGCTTCATTAGCATAAAAATGGCTGCCGCTTTTTTCCGGCTCGGAGCTCATTTTAAGAGGGATAAGGAATCTTTCGGAAAAGGCTTTATTTTCCAAAAGATCCACGTCTAGACTGTCGCTTTTTTCCGGCAAAGCTCCGTGCCGAAAAAAAGCGGCGGCCATTTTTATGCTAATGAAGTGGGGGAGATTTAAATCCCCGCTTCATCTGCTATTGAGATATGTCTAATTCGCATCCCTTTTACAGAAAAGGATGCAGTCTAGACACAGCCATGGGGTCTTAACAGCTGATGGGACTTCAGGGCTTGCCTGTAAGTCACAGTGCATCTGGCACGCTGCTGGGGAGGTTTGGTGTAGCTCAGCATTGGGCATCTATGGTCATTACAATGACCTCAAACTCAAATCTGCCAGCCCTCATCTCCAGGGTCAATATGCCCTGCCCCAAGTCATCCCTTTCCTAAAGCTTTTCCCAGCTGAAGCTTCTTCTCCTGCTCCCTGTAATGAAAAGCTTTCCAGGCTTTCTACCTGGCTGGCAGGTACACTTCCCACCCATCCCTGAGTCTCCTCTCTCTGGCCAAACAGGCTTGTTTCTAAGGAAACATTACCCCAACCCCAGACACCTTGCCATTACTTGGTGACCCTTAAGACAGTGCATCCCATGCCTTCAGTTCCATGGGCCTTCTCCCGATAATGCTTCCAAACCATTCTCTGCTGGAATAGCTCTTCAGAAGATGGTTTCTGCCTTGTGGGTACCTGAGTTCTCCTCTTTCTTGTTCAGGAGGTCACATGCTGCCGGTTCTCCTCCCTGCTCTGCACCGCCCTCTCTCATTCATTAGCAGCTGGGCCTGCAGTTCCAACAATGAATTCTACCCAGAAAGTCTTCTTTTCCACTAATGCAATGCAGGGTAGATACTTGAGCCTCTAGTACTTAAATCTTCTCTTCCAATATGGAGATCAGTTCGCGCTTTGTTCGGATGAGGCTGCTTCTGTCCCCTGGGAGGAAGATAAGGCACATCTTGTGCAGGCCACAACAGCTGATCACTCACAATCCTTATTGTCTTACTTCTAGGAGCCTCTCCAGATGCTGCATTTACTGCTCAAAGAACCTGAAAGGCACAAAAACTCTTTGGGAATTCCCCCCACGTGAACTCCCAGGCAAACTCCCTCTGTTTGCCTGTCCTCTGTCCACTCCTCACTCAGTTTGCAACTAGCTGCCTACTCATTGACCCAAGGAGCAGCTTGTTGTTCCAAGTTCCCAAGAGGATCATGTAGCTGTGGCTGACAAGACACTGAGATCTGCTTGTTAACAGTCTTGTACTGTCATTGTCTTTGCAGGCTTCATCCCTATTCTCTTGTCTTCCTTAACCCTGGAGCAACTACTTCCCCTTTCCTTCTGTTACCCTTGCCAATATACACCAGGTCCTTTCCTCCCATGTGTATCCCAATGGGCTGATGGTTTCCCCCACTGTTCCTCCAACTTTGCTTATGTCCCTGGTCTTTAAACATCAGACTCCTGATCCACTCTCAGCGCTACTGAAGCAGCAATGTCTAGTGGTGAGAGCACGCCACAGCCTGTCCTGCTTTCTAACAGCATCATATGGTGCTGGCTGGTCTGCTGGGCTGTGTCTAGACTACATGGCTCCATCGATGGAGCCATGTAGATTAGACAGATAGGCAAAGGCAAATGAAGCCGCGATTTAAATGATCGCGGCTTCATTTAAATTTACATAGCTGCCGCGCTGAGCCGACAAACAGCTGATCGGCTGTTTGCTGGCTCAGCGCGCTAGTCTGGACACTCCCGCGCCGACATCAAGCCCTTTGTCGGCAGCCCCGTTATTCCTCATGGGATGAGGTTTACCGGGGCTGCGGACAAAGGGCTTTGATGTCGGCAGGGGAGTGTTCAGACTAGCGCACTGAGCGGACAAACAGCTGATCAGCTGTTTGTCGGCTCAGCGCGGCAGCCATGTAAATTTAAATGAAGGCTTCATTTGCCTTTGCCAAAAAAACAAATCTACATGGCTCCGTCGACAGAGCCATGTAGTTTAGACGTACCCCTGATGATTTTCCCTTTGATAGAGGAACAGGATATACAAGGGTTACAACCCCGAGCTCTTACATGAAATCCCTCTCCAAAGCAGAACTTCCCCAGAACTGTCCGTGTTTCTAATGGGACTATATGCATTTAATCACTCTGTGCTTGTTAAAGGGCCCTGTTAATCCACTACGAGAATAATGACACAAGTCAACTTCATCTCTCTCATTTGTTATACTCCAAGTGATAACCAAACAAATTGCCAAAAAGCCAATTACAAAGGGTGATAACTAATTAGCAGTGAAATTAAACAGTTAGGATCAATGACAGGCAGGGGTTATGGAACCATAGATCCAAGCCTGCAATCAGATTCTCTGCTGTTAGCTTTCCCAGTTAGACTTTGGATCTGGTTTGATGATGAGTTAGTTACAGCAGCACTACTTGTGTGTGGACAATCTTCTATCAGTTTAGCCCTGATTACAGGCACTTAGTTTGCCCAGGTGAATTTACAAACATGAGCCACTCCAACACCACCAGTGTTAAACTGAGAGTAGAGAATCCACATCAAAGGTTGCCCCTGTTCATTTCTCACATTGAGTAAAATGGTACACGGGTGTGTAGACAAGCCCTTATCAAGCTAACCAGAGCACAGAATAGACTTGTGTCACAGTTCAGGGCAGCTGCACTGCAGCTCCCTTCAGTGGTTCAGAGCTGATAACGGATGAAGTTTATTAGCAACCCCTCCCACTACTAGCGTAGGTCCATACAGTGGAACAACACATTGATTGTGTGTTTACACAATGGACCCCAAGGTATTAACTCCAATTCAGGAAGCCTTATCTTAATACCACACGGTTTGTTCAGGATATTGTTGGCAGTCGGTCACAGCCTGAAACCTTGGCTCCTTGACAAGATGTCAGACAGTAACTGCTCCATCAGCTCCAACAGCGGCCCAGCCTAGATTCTGGAACCAGGCCCACCAACTGCCCAAGGACCTGGCGATGCAAAGGGCCCGGAGTTCCCAGTTGCTGAGGCAGTGACAGTGGCTGGAGCCCGGAGCCCTGTATGGCATGCTCCAGGAAGTGGGGAAAAGACAGGGAGGAGGAAGAATGAGAGAAGAGGAGAATTACTCTTCCCTTGGCTCATGAGATGCAGGCTAGGATTCCAGAGCGAGGCTATGTAATGTATCAACGTGGTACAAAATACTGTTGTAAATAAACTGCATGGGGTGTTTTACCAATAAGGAGGCTCTGAGCTGTTTGTGGACTTGGGCAGGGGGCTGGACTTGATGACCTCCTGAGGTCTCTTCCAGCTCTATGGTTCTATGATTCTCTGGAGTGAGCAGACCCGGCCTTTACCTCATCCCTCTTCACCCCCTTTGGGGAGACTGGCATTGCGGTACCCTCAGGAAGTCCTTGTCTTTGAGCAGGAATGCAAGGTATGTAGGGACGAGAAGTCCTCGGCCGTGCACCCCTCCCTCAGCTAGTGCCAGTCTAGGACTTGAGCTGCTCTGGTGCTGTCCTGGGTGGGCCAGGCATAGCTAGTCCATGTTGGTCAACTCGGGCTGTTCCTAGGAAGCCACAGGGCTTGGGGCAACCCTCCTCAGTGCCTCAGGCCCAGGGCAACCCCACACTGCAGGCCCCACCCCACCTCTGCTCCAGCCCTTCCCCCGCCCTGCCTCCGCTTCACCCCTTCCCCCAAGCCCAGCCCCAGCTGCATCCCTGCCCCACCCACTTGCCAAAGCCCCCTCCCCTGAGCCGCACAAGCTGGGAGATTAACAGGGGGCTTGGCGTGGGGTGACAGCTGGGGTTGGACTCCCTCCCACTCTCACTACGGTGGCAGGAGCTAGAACAACCTGGCAGCCTGTGTTTCTCCATGCCTCTCTCCCCAGCCCGCTGCACTCCACTTCTCCACGGTGGTGGGAAGCGGAGCACCCTCGGGCTGAGGTACTCTGCTTCTGCCTGCTACAGAGAAGCCGAGCACCACGTGGCTGGAGTGGATCCCACTGCCATTGTGAGAGCAGGGCAGCCCAACTTCTGCTGCTACCCCACGCCAGGCCCTTGACAATCCCCCAGGTCACCCTGGGACCTGTCCATAGGATAGTTGAGGTGGCTGCTGTGGGGGTCCCCAAAGCACAGGGCCTGGAGTGGCCACCCAAACTGTCCTATGTCTGGGATGGCTCTGTGGTCAGCCCTGCAGGGGGCAGGGAGCAGCAGTGTATGTGGAATAGCTCCCACCTGCCTCTCCCTGGCTCTTTCATGCCCTTCTGCTTCCCCCGAAACAGGCATGTCAGGGACTCGCCGTGAAGCTTAAGTCACAGATATTTCAATAGTAACAGAGATGTAGCCGTGTTAGTCTGGTCTTGCTGAAACGAAAGACAGGACTGGGCCTGTCAGATATTTCAATGACTTTTTACATGTTTCCTGTGACCTCAGTGCTGGCGAAAGGCACCAGCACAGCAGAGCCAGCCCCCAAGAAAGATCCCCACACAACTGCCCAACAAAACCGCCCGACGGACTTCAAGCCTGGGCCCAAACCATTCCTCAGGGGAAAGGTGCCCATTGACTTGAATGGACTAGGGCTGAGAGAGCCCCTGAGACTAGCACGTGCCACTCCGGGCCTCTCCACTGAGATGACTTGAGTGGCAAAGTTACTCTCGTGCGGGTGGGAGGCATTTCCTGTATCTTCCCCCTTAAGCAACCAGCAATGAGCCTCCCATCCGCGTGAATGGAGATCGGCCGGCAGTGGAGAGCGACACTTGGACTGGTGAGGATAGTGGCTCAGGTGGGCAGAGCCCAGGACTGCAAGCCAGGAACTCTCGGCCGTGACACTGGCCAACTTTGTGGCCATGGCAGCTCACGTAGGGACATTGCCAACCACCCAAAATAGGGACCCAAGGTCGGCTTCTGAGGTGTTTCTGTGGCATTGTACAAATTGCACTGGAAGCAAAGAGAATTAATGTCTCCCCTCCTGGATAACCAGGCGGACAGCCTGAGTTCCCTCCCTCTGGACAGTAAAAGCAAACAATCAACACCAGGAATGAACTGGGCATTGGATTAAAGCCTTCACTTCTAATGGGCTCAGTTGCTAGCAGGAACAGAGGTGGCCTTTTTTTTTCACAGCCAACATCAAAGGCAGAATCCCCAGTCTCTCTGGGAGTGTGGGCTTTGCATGCCGATCTCTGTCAACTGAGAGAGCTAAGGGCCCATTTTTAAAAGGTATTTAGGCACCTAACTCCCAATTATTTCAATGGACGTTAATTGCCTAAATGCCTTTCAAAATCTGGCCATAAGTGAGTTAGGCGCCCATATCCCCTTGACAATTGGATTTAGGCACTAACCTGACATAGGCACCACTCTTTCTAACCACTCTGCCTCATTACCTCCTTCTGGAAACTGGAGACTACCTACTCACTAAGGGTATGTCTACACTACCACCCTAGTTCGAACTAGGGTGGTAATGTAGGCAACCGGAGTTGCAAATGAAGCCCGGGATTTGAATTTCCCGGGCTTCATTTGCATAAAGCCAGGCGCCGCCATTTTTAAATGTCGGCTAGTGTAGCCGCGCGGCACGGAGTCCGCACTAGCGGACATTTAAAAATGGCGGCGCCCGGCTTTATGCAAATGAAGCCCGGGAAATTCAAATCCCGGGCTTCATTTGCAACTCCGGTTGCCTACATTACCACCCTAGTTTGAACTAGGGTGGTAGTGTAGACATACCCTAACCTACTTGACAAGGGAGTTGTGAG
The DNA here is from genome assembly GCF_049634645.1 of Pelodiscus sinensis. Lineage (NCBI taxonomy): Eukaryota > Metazoa > Chordata > Testudines > Trionychidae > Pelodiscus > Pelodiscus sinensis. Next base: position 6,341,870 of record NC_134730.1, on the reverse strand, counting down.
GGTTACTCAATTAAAGTCTGTAAATTCCTCACAGACATTTACCACCCTCCCTTCCCCCCCCCCCCCCACTCCATCCCCCTTCTGTTCTGAAATTTAATTTGTCCTTTTCATATGTGTTCGTTTTTTAAATTGTATCCTTTGGTATTTATGGTTGTGACTATTTTCTTCCACTATTTGATCTGAGGAAGTGGGTCTGGCCCACGAAAGCTCATCACCTAATAAACCATCTTGTTAGTCTTTAAAGTGCTACACAGTCCTGTATTTTGTAAATTCCTTGTCATTAGCAAAGGAATAAGTAGCATTGTTTAGCCCTGGACTAGACAGAGGGCAGCAATCAGAGGGCTGACGATGTGATAACAAGCATCCCCTGTGGCCTTGGTCCGATAAATGATGAGCGTTCTCCGTTGCAGGGAAACCCTAAAGGTAAGATTTCATTACTCTGTCAACTTCAGCCAAGCCTCCTCATTACACAACAGACCAGCCAAGCCTCCTACATTTCCCATAGTTTTATTACTGGCTCCAGTCTGGAGTAATCTTTTTTAAAGTTGCAACCCCCCCGACGATCTAATTTAATATTTGCCTGGTGTTTTATGCTCTCACAACCTTCGAAATAGCTTCTCTGAATTGCACTGCAGACAGCTCTCCAGCAGTGACAGCTTGTTAGTTCCAGATAGAGTCGCTGGCTTCTGGTGGGATCTGCCCCAGGGAAATGTACGGAGGGAGGCAGTGCCACACAATAGAGAGGTCACACGTCGAGGTGCTGGAAAAGAACAGTCTGATGGATGAGGCTGGTGCATGAACAAAAGGCTCACGGCAGGCCCCAAAAGAGGGAGCTGACCAAGCACCTTGCAAAGCCCACACTCCCGGAGAGCCTGTGGATCCTGCACCGTGATGTGTTGGGTTTTGATAGTCACAGGAACAGTTGAAAACATGAATGAAAAACCTTGGGGAAGGCTGCCTGCTTGTTAGAGGTTAAACACCCAGGGGGCTCCTTTGCTGTTCAGTTAAGTGTCTCCTTTTTATTAACAGCAGCTCTGTCAAGGGATACAGGGAAAAGAGAGAAGACCTGAGAGGACAGGAGAGGGTGAGGGAGAATCTGGAGAAGCAATGAATTGATTGTGAGAGGTTTAAAGACCAATAAGTGCGGTAAGAGATGCTGCCAGAGACTAGAGCTTGGAATTTCCACCTTATTTTTCTGAGCATGAGTCCTGTGGGAGCCACATTTGTTGCTGCTTCAGCTGAAACGTGCATTTGTAGAGCGCTGCAATCCACGGATGTCTGTTTTGTATCATAGATGGGGCATAGATACATAGATGGGGCAGGCCCAAGGCAAGTTATTCTGGGGTAAGTGGGTTGGGACACAGTCCAAGAATATGGCTTCAGTAGAAGGCTGCTGAAGAATTAGGTAAGAGAGAATGGTGGAAGGCTGAAGTCTACAGGTTTGTGTGGGTGTAGTCTTCTTGGAAAACCTGGGAGTTGGGCAGGCCCAAGCCTAAAGATGCCTCCCCGGCTTTGCAGGAGGGACCATTGGACATGGGGTCCAAGTAAATGTGAGGGACAGCTAATGAGAAACAGGGTCAGGGTGTAGGTCACAGGTTCAAAGTGAGGGATCAGATGGGAACACCAAGCAGAGAATCCCTCACAGCACCCGCTCTTGGGTGACTTTAGTGGTGCTGTAGCCCTCTCCAGCAGCAAGAGGGTTACAGACAAGCCAGAAGAGGCTGGTGCAACCCTGGCCAATTGGAGCGGGGAGCAGTCTGCCAAACAGGGCCAGCCTGGGCCTATAACAGGATGCAAGGGCTGAGAGGAGTACACTTGTGTTCCAGCCATAGGACAGCAAAGAGATGGCTTTTGGGGAAGCTGTGGATGGTACCTGGGATGGATAAAGTTCTGGGGAACGGTAGGCAGAGCTCTGGCCTGACCCAGATCCCAGGCTACAGGAGCCTGAGGCTGCAGGGAGGCAGCCAGGGCAGGAGAAAGCAGCAAGTCCACAGCCCTTGCCAATGATGAGCGGCCATTTCAGACTGTTTTGCCCCTGAGACAGGGGCTAGGTGATGACTGGCAATGGGTCACTGAGACAAGATGGGTATTCCTTGGGAGACTGGGGTTCCCTGGGAGGGAAGGACCCCAGAGTGGGGCAGTACTGTGAGGAAAGGGCACCATGAGCTGGAAGGGACAAGAGGCCTAAAGCAGTGCAGAAGAGAGAGAACTGAGTGTGAGACATCAGTCAACAGGGAGCGTGCCGAGGCTGGAAGAGCTCATTTCTGAAGAGACCAGCAGGAGGCGCTGCCGTGGCGAGTCAACCCCATTGCAGGGGGTTTGTTCATTTTTACCATGGGGGTGTAACACAACTAAAATGTCGTCATTCCATGCTTTCAAACAAGTGAGCAAAATAAAGTCACTAGTATTTAAAACTGTTCTATAAATACAAAGATAAATGCCTGACCGATTTTTAACGTAACTCTGCAATCAGGTGCAAACACGAACTTACTCGTTTCTACTCTGACAGTCAGCCCCTGCGCTGCTAGCCATGAAATTGGTGAATGGGGATGAGTTGAAAGAGCGGCAATGCCTTAGCGTTTACACTTGCTAACTCCAAAACTTCTGCCTATTTTACAAGCATTTTTGCACAAATGTAATAAAAACGGGGCACAAATTTGTGCCCAGGTCCTGATAATTTTCCACCGGCCCTTCTTCCTAACATTGATCGGAACTAGACAGATGCCTTCTTTATACTGAATGTGACTTTATTTTGTGAATCCAAAACCTAGGGAAGTCTTAGCTTTCAGTTAGCTCTGAGTTGTGTAATGCCTTCAAAGGCCAAAGAAAACTTGGACTGCTGCAGTTTTTGTAATTGTCTTGACCACGTTCTCGCATGCACAGGAAGCGAGAGGAATGGGCAAACTCTCAAGAGCAATGAGATCAGATGGTGTTGTATGAGGTTATTTTACTATATATTTTAGAAATGTGCATCTGGTCTCTCAGTCTGTGAGTCCGTTTGTTCTTCTCTTAAATGGTAAGTGCTAGAACCACCACATCTGATATGTAGAGTCCTCCTACAATACCTTAAAGCAAGACCAGGGTTTCATAGTACCAGGATAATGGGGTGTACGTGGAATGTGGTTGTTTCATATCGAATAGAAAGGGAGGGGTGTACTAGCAGGGAAAGCTATACTCATGCATGACCACAAGGGGGGGCAGCAAGCACCCCAGCAAGCAGCTGCTGCCTGGCAGCATGGTCCTTGGACTGCCATGGGGAGCAGCTGACCCTCTAGGCTGGTCTGGGATGAAGCCCAGAGGCGGTGTGCCCCTCCCCTGGCCTCAGGGACAAGCTGGCAGGTGGGGTGCATGGCCATCACCCCCTCCCCTTATCTGAGTCCCTCTCTCCTGAACCCCCCCTTCTCCCAGCCCCCACCTTGACTCCTGCACCTCCTACATACCCCCAATCTCCTGTCATGAGCCCTCCCCCAAGCTCTTCTCCAATTTCTGCACCCCTCCTACCACCAGTCCCCTGCCCTCAAGCAAGTCCAGCTAAGTTTTCTAGTACCATATATCTGTCTCTCACGTTTCCTGCAACAGTTGTCAGTGAGGGTATGTCTACACTACCCTCCTAGTTCGCACTAGGAGGGTAATGTAGGCATACCGCACTTGCAAATGAAGCCCGGGATTTGAATTTCCCGGGCTTCATTTGCATAAGCGGGGCTCCGCCATTTTTAAATCCCCGCTCGTTCGAACCCTGTGCCGCGCGGCTACACGCGGCACGAACTAGGTAGTTCGAACTAGGCTTCCTAGTTCGAACTACCGTTACTCCTCGTGGAGTATGGAGTATTACATTCCACGAGGAGTAACGGTAGTTCGAACTAGGAAGCCTAGTTCGAACTACCTAGTTCGTGCCGCGTGTAGCCGCGCTGCACGGGGTTCGAACGAGCGGGGATTTAAAAATGGCGGAGCCCCACTTATGCAAATGAAGCCCGGGAAATTCAAATCCCGGGCTTCATTTGCAAGTGCAGTATGCCTACCTTACCCTCCTAGTTCGAACTAGCGGGGTAGTGTAGACATACCCTGAGCTATTAAATTCTGAATAGGTATTTTGGTGTTGGCCCAACATACTCATTCAATTAACATGTCAATGATCTCCCAGATCTGGACAACCGCAGTCTCCTAGCATGAGTTGTCTTACTGAATTTAGATATTACTGTGATAGAAGCCTGAGAAATACCATGGACAGATGAATGACAACAGTTCACTTGGCCCAAGCAAATAAGTATAACAAACAATTCAATTATATTTTTTTTCTGTTCTTGGTGAAGTGATCGCATGCTCCTGGATTGCTTTTGTTATTTGGAATGATTCAATAAACTTGTTCATAATTTAAAACCTCATTAATGAGGATAAGATATTGGAGCTGTAATGGTAGGTGTGATTGGTGAGATAAATCAAGGGGTGTTGTCTGTTTCTTTCAAGACTGAGCGTGTAATGACTTTCCATTTGAACACACACATGCAAATCTAATGTTTGATGGCAGTGGGGATTTATGACTGCACTGTAGTTCACCTGCAGGCAGGATTTGGGCTTTAAGATCACTGCAGCCTATGGTTGTTCTCTTAAAACCCTGATAAATAGGTCTTGATTTAAAAAAACGGGCATCTTACAACATAAGTAGGAAGGGCATGGTGATAGGTGGCTGCCTGGTGTTTGGGTGCCTCAGCTTTGAAGCTCTGTATTTCCAAATATTTGGATTTCTTTTTATGAATAATCTAAACTCGGTCCTTCCCAGCTCTGTTTACTTTTTGTACACCGTCAGTTTTCTATGACTATTTGGAACTCTCCAGCCTGTGATGTCACCTACAAAGAGTTGAACAAAGCATATTGCCTGAAATCATCTTTACCTCGTCTCCATTTCTGTTAGTGGATGTGTGGAGAATTGGTTAAAGCCAGGCGCTCTCCCAAATTCTAGCCTCGGACTCACCATTGACATAGTTAGTGAAGTCACATCTGTTCTGTGCCGTAATTTACCTGTCTCTGCCTTGCAAAGTTGGTGTGCGGCTGGATTGATTCGTATTGATAAAACGCTGCCACAGTCTGATGCAAGAGATGGCGATCACATCTGTACGCAGTATTCAAGATGTGTGCGTACCATGGATTTCTATAGAGGCAATAAGATATTCTCTGTCTTATTCTCTATCCCTGTTCTAATGCTTCCTAACACTCTGTTTGCTTTTTTGACTGCCGCTGCACACTGAGTGGATGTTTTCAGAGAACTAGCCATAATGACTCCAAGATTTCTCTCCTGAGTGGTTATAGCTAAATTAGTCCCCATCATATTGTATGTATAGTTGGGATTATTTTCCCAATGTGCATTATTTTGCATTTACCAACATTAAAATTCATTTGCCATTTTGTTGCCCAGTCACCTAGTTGATGATACCTACAGGCACATCTCGAGATGCAAGAGTGAAAGGGCCATGAATGGGAAGCGCTGCAGTGTAAGGTCAAAGCGAAGGAGCAGTGAAACGCCTATCCCAAGGCACGGGAAGCAAACCTCTGCTCTGGTGCTGCGCCCACGACCTGCAGGTCCTACAAAGTGCTGGATGATATACTTGGGAGTGATCCCACCTCAATTCCTAAGGCCCCCGTGCATACTTCAGGAGTTCAGGGACCATCCGACAGTGGGAAGCTGTAGCCAAGTGTTCTGAGGGGGAGGGAGCCCAGAGCCAGAGGAGGACTCTGCCTCCATAAAGGCTTGCAGCCAAGGGCTGTTTTGTATCCCCAATGAGACAAGCCACCCACAGCCCTCGGAGGCTGTGGATGATGCACCTGGGGGGGTCTCAGGAAGCACTGGAGTGAGTTGCCAGGAGCAGGAGGGTTACAGATCGGAGGCTGGGTTCTGTGCGATGTTGCTACCAAGAGAGGGTCGGTCAGATGGCAAACAGACGGTCAATGTGATCTCTTGTGTCTCAGTAATCTGCCTCCCAGATCTCGCTGAAAGTGTCATGTAGCTGCTGTGCCTCCCTTCTCAGAGTATTGACTGCTGACGGCTGACATGCCTCAGCACTGTGCTGTCAAGCGGGAGGGGGAATTGTCACACAAAGACAAGCCATGTATGCTCCTGGATAGGCCCCGCAGTCGAGTGAAAGACCCTCCTTTGCTTCCCAGCTCACCCTAAGCAGCACAACATCTTTCAGGATGAACACAGCCTTTGGCAATGAGTGGCCATTACTAACTTTCAGTGCCCCCCGCGCCTGTCCCAATGCTCTTCCCAAATCACACCTGCCCAGAGTACAGTATGGCCATGCACGAATGAAAACCCCTGCTCCCTGGCACGAAGGGAATCCCTGCCCAGCTGTAACAAGGGATAAACCTTTTTTTCCCCTTTTTTCTGGGGGTGAACTCATGGCGAGGTTCCTGTGTGTTCTGTGCACTCACTCTAGGACAGTCACGCGGTGCTAGTGTGTGACCGGTGCTGGTGTCTGATGGAGGTTGGGGCAGTGCTGTGTCCAGTGTTAACAATGTAACATGTTGCAATTTTGCCTTGATAGAGCCAGCCTCAGAAGGCCAGTCTGTTGTCCTAATTCCTGCTAAGTATCTGAAGAGGGCCAGGCAGCCTGCAAGAAAGACTAGAGAGGAGTTTTCGCGTGGTGTCCGGAGCCATGCTGCCATCAAATGCAAAGAATTGAAGGAATGGAGGGACAGCAACAGGAGGGAGCATAAGGAAAGCACAGAGCAGCTCCTAAACAGTATGGAGCAGCAAGCGGACACACTGCGGGCACTGCTAGCACTGCAGATGGAGCCGCTGTGTAACTGCTGCACACCCCTCCTGTAGCCAGTGTCCCAAAACCATTTTCCAAACACCCACCCATCCCTGCCAACATAATCTGGGCAACCACCTGCCGCACTCCGCACCGGCCCACTAACCTCCACCCACGCAGACTCCCAATGCAGTCAATGCCCATCTGCATACAGTTTAGCTCTGATGAACAGTAGCCCCGGCCCTGCCATTGCATAGCACATCAGAGGGTGGGGCTGCCTATGAAACTTGGACATACACAAACCTGTGAAATGTTCAGAACATGCCTCATTTCCAGCCTCTGCCATCCCCTCCCTTCCTGTCTCCCACCCTGTACATATGTTTCATGCTTTATGTGTGTCTTATGTTTACTGTGTTTAATAAATGAAATTCTTGTCTTCCAAAGCAATCTTTATTCCATTGCAAATAAGCAAACAAGCATACCCCAGCAAAGCTACAGTCACTGTTGTGCTAAGTGCAGAGCATGGACCAATCAGAGTAACGCCCTAGCAACGCAGCCACTCCACTCCCATGCATGGCAACAAGTTCCACCTTCAGCATCAGATTACTGCTTCAAGGCATCCCTGTTCCTTATAGCCCTGTGTTGTGCACCTCTGATAGCCCTGCTCTCAGGCTGTTCAAACTTGGCTTCCAGGAGCCGAGCCTCAGCAGTTCAGTCCTGAATGAAGCTTTCACACCCTCCCTTTGCAAATATTATGGAGGACACAGCACGAGGCAATAACCATACTCTAGGTCCAGCTTCCCATACAAACATCACCAGCAGACCTTCAAACAGCCCAAAGCACACTCCCCAGTCATTCTGCACCCGCTCAGCCTGTTATTGAACTGCTCCTTGCTTCGTGAGCCACGGCAATAAGGGGTAGGCACGGTTTCCGAGAATCACAATGGTCATTTCTACTTCCCCCACAGTTATCTTATGTTCTGGGAAGAAAGTCCCCACTTACAGCTTCCTGAACAGGCCAGTATTCCAAAAGATGCGTACAGGGCTGGGACCACAACTTTTTGGCACCTGAGGCGGGGAGCTCAAATGACGCCCCCCCATGCCTCCTTGCTTGGGCCAAAACTTTGAAAGGTCTCAATTCTCTGGGTCCTACTGGTGCTCCCCCCATTCCCCTTCCCCTCCACACACACACACATTGTCTGGCACCTGAGGCGGCTGCCTCAGTTCACCTCATGGTAAGGCCAGCCCTGGATGCATATATCATGCCCCTTTCTGGATCAGCCTGAGTTAATGTCTGTAAAATGTCCAGAGCGATCCACAAGCATCTGCAGAACCACGGAGAAATACCCCTTGTGGGTAATGTACTCAGAGGCTAGGAATTGGCATGTGTGTGAGATCTATCACCCCACCGCAGTTTGGGAATCCCTTCTGTGCAAAGCCATCCACAATTTCACACATGCTGCCCAGAGTCCTGATCGTTCGGAGCAGGATGTGATTGATGGCCCAGTGCACTTCCATCAGCACTAGTCCAATGATCAACGTTCCCACTCCAAACTGATTGGTGACCAAGTGAAAGCTGTCTGGAATAGCCAGCTTCTACAGCAGGGATGGGCAGATCTGGCCTGCCAAGTGGGTTGATCCAGCCTGCAGAGGCCCTGCGGCTCCCTTTCCCCCAGGCCAATTAGGGCTTTGGAGCAGGGGAGCGCACGAAGCTTCCTCCCACCCTGTGAGCAGCTCGCAGCACTTTGAAGCACCACGCGCTGCTCTCAGGGCGGGAGGAGATGTCACCCGCTCCCCCGCCCCCAAGCCCTGATTGGCCAGGGGCAGAAGGACCATACAAAGTTTCCTTCACCCTCCCCGCCACCTTGCAAGGAACTCACGGCACTTCAAAGTGCTGTACACTCGTGCAGGGAGGAGCAGGGTGAGGGAAGCTTCACACAGCTCCCTGCCCCCAGGCCAATCAGGACTTGGAGGCGGGGGAGTGCGTGGCATCTCCTGCCACCCTGTGAGCAGTGTGTGGCACTTTGAAGTGCCGCGTGCTCCTCACAGGGCGGGGGGGGGGGAGAGTGGAGGAGTCTTCACGCACTCCCCTTGCCTCCAGGCCAATGAGGGTCTGGGGGCGGGGGAGATGCATGAAGCTTCCTTCGCCCTCCTCAGCCCTGCGAGGAGCCCACAGCACTTCAAAGTGCCAAGTGCTGCTCGCAGGATGGGAGGAGGCTTCCCGCACTTCCCCTACCCCCAGGCCAAACAGGGCCTAGGGGCAGGGGAGTGTGTGAAGCCTCTTCCTGCTCTGTCAGGTGCATGAGTGCCTAGTGGGAAGGGGAGGCAAAGGGGTCCCCCAACCCCCAGATCAATTAGTGTCTGAGGGTGGGGAAGCCCAGAAGCCCAGCCTCTTCCGGCCCAGCCCAGGACTACTTCAAAAAATTTTGAAGTGGCCCCCAGCCAAAAATTATTGCCCACCCCTGTTCTACAGTGTGATCCCCACCAGCTGGGCAGCTCCCATTCGCATGTCCTTGTACTGCAGGGTGGGGGGCGAGCTTAGCACACAGTCCCATGAAAGTGTCTTTCCTCATCTAAAAGTTTGGCAGCCACTGCTTGTCATCCCCACGTTGGATAACTACATGAGTCCACCTCTTAGTGCTTGTTGCCTCAGCCCAAAAGCGTTCCACTGTGCTCAGCACCTCTGTGAATGCCCCAAGAAATCTCACATTGTACGAGTGCTGCACAGACGCCTCATTGTTCCTTTGCGGGTCCAGGAATAACTCAACTGCCATTGGCATGCTAGTGGCATCCTAACAGTATTTTCGTCAACAGGTGCAGATCCATTCCCACAGACGGAGGAAGTGTAGCACAGAAGCCATTGAAAGGTGGCGCCCAGTGTAGATGGAAGCACAGGGTTTGCTGGGATGCAAAACAATGCACCACGGGGTATTGGGACAGGACCTAGGACACCCCGCGTGGCCCCTTCCCACAAACCTCTGCTGCAGAAAAGGAAGAGATGCTCTGTGGGATAGCTACCCAGAATGCACCACTCTGAGAGGTGCTGCAAGTGTCGTGAGTGTGTACACCCAACAGCGGTCTCACTGCAGCGCTCTGTGAGCGGCACTGTACCTGCCAGCCCTGTACATCTGCCGGTGTGCACATGGCCTGAGTGACTATGAAAACCTTCTGACAACCTCCTGGCAGTTAAATAAAGCTTGAGCACTTAATTTTCTGCTAGTGTAAATCAGGCCAATTTGCAGCAGGTGAGGATTTGCCCCATTGTGCTTTTGAGTGTGAATGAATTTTAATCTTATTTTCATTAGTTGCCAATTGTCATTCGGTCAGCAAATAGACACAAAAACCACCAAGTTCAGCCCCATCGTGAGGTCCAGAGGATGGAATGAAGCCTGTATAATGTGTGAGATGCACCTTTCACAGTTAATTTGTCAAAGTCATTTACAGTTTTGCATTGCAAATAAGAATTTGCATTTAAATCTTCAGTTTAGGCTGTGGATTATTATTTGTGTGTTTGCCCCGCACATTATTCTTTTCTTTCAGTTGCTCATGAAGGTGCTTAATTGACAGGCCTATCATGGTATTATACCTCTCTCACACCAAAATCCTCTGTCATTAGAGAGCCTCATTCAAACTGCGATCAAGTATTACAGTATCATTTCAGGGCACGATGGAGCAACCAGCATTTAAAATTTTCATTTGGAATTCAAAATTCATGGCTGCTTTTAATGATAAGATAAGCCACAAAATTCCATGTGAAGGATCTGCTTTCAAATGCAAGACAGTGAAGAAAAGCAGCTTCCAGAAGCTGGTCCCTTTAACTTCACCCTCTTGTGTAAAGATGTTGGCAAGGAAGTTTTGTACTTATGGTATTACATTTATACATGAGAAATAGATGTACCCAGTGTTACTCAGGTTTTTAACTCAATGAAGGGGAGGGGTTAATAAATGGAAAGCCTACATGCTTTATTTAAATGATAGTATTTGTCAAAAATACAGTGTTGTTTTTATGAAGTACATTTTTATTTGGGAATTCTTTAAAAAAGGGGATTGCTAAAATGTTTCCATTTTTATTTTTTAATCAATTCTTTTAATGGGAATTCCATCAAGTGTATTTTTTTCATTCCTATAAACTCCTGTCATATGCTATGTTTTAACAAATAGTGAATTTGGTTTCCAGTATCATTGTCTTCTAGTTTCCAATCAAATTTCCTTCTAGTTTTCAAATCCTATTCATTGATTTAGCTGTGCCAAAATAGAGCACTACTCCAAATTTCTCTGTTCTAGCTCTTTTCTGTAAGGTTTATTGAGAAGCAATCCTATTGCAAGTTCATCCTATTTTTCTGGCTCATCTTGGTTCCATCCAGGGATGAAAGTGACTTGAATTTCTTACATGTACCGTTGTAATGCAAACCTCCCCTCCCCCGGACAGGGGCTCAGGACAGGAGGTTGGGGTTTGTGATACAACAGTACCTGTAAGAAATTGAAGTGTGGGGTGCAGTGTGTGGGGGGGGGGCAGCTTGAGGCAAGGTATGGGGATGTTGGGGGGTGTAGAAGTCAGGTCAGGGGCTTGGGGATGTGGGGTGCTCTGGGCAGGGGGCCGGGTGTGTGTGAGGGTGAAGGAGTCGGGGTTGGAGGTGAGAAGAGGTTCAGGGCAGGGGGTGGGTAGTGTGAGGGCTGGGGGAGCAGGAAGGGGAGTGCAATTGAAGCTGCTTGCTGTTCCCCTTTCTTCTCTATCAGCCAGTCTTTTTCCCCTGACTACTGCTTAGCACAGCAGCCTGTAGCAGAGCCCTTCGAGCAAGGTTGGGAGCCTACACTGTCTCCTGCAGCTGAGAGCCCCAACCAGTCAGCTCCTTCTTACTAGAGCAGCGCACCGGGGCGCAACGGCTTGCTTTCACCTCCAGTTCAGTCTCTTTCAACATTTGCTCAGTCATGTCAATTGAACTGTTCTTGCTTTGGTGAGTCTGTCTCTTTTCTCTTTGGTTTGATGAGCAATCTCATTCCAGGCACATCCCATTGTCCTGGCACAACCAAACCCTGATCTTGCTTTGAGGATAAGAGGAAGCTGCCTACCGAATGTGGTGGTCCTAGCTCTTACCACTCAGGAGGAGTCCTTGAACGAACAGACAAGCAGACAAACTCTCTAAAATATATAGTGGGTTGTGAGCTGGGATTACGAGTAACCGGGTTATGGGGGAGATGTGACAAAGGTTGTATTTTGTCACAGGCAATATCTTTAGGTCCATTGTTGTACATGACTGCACTAGGGGAAGAGCAGCAACAGCTCCTCCAGGATCTAAATCGTGTGGTGACTCAGGTAAATCAGCCAGATTGCAACCCCTCAGAGAGGTACCATCTCCCTGGAGGAGACACATATGCTACTTCAGATCAACGGACTAATTAGCTTTGGATAAATAGCCTTAGTTTAAACTGACTCAGGGTCTTCTTCCTGGTCCAGCACATGGACAGACCTTTTGTCAAGAGAGAGTGGGGCTCACGAAAGTCTTCAGATATCTTGATCTACTATGGCCCCGTAAGACTGATGGGTGGTGTGAACTCCCATGTTTTATAAGAACTGGCACATGAATATGCATAACTCAAAGATGCTGTATGCAAAACAGGCCATGTAACTTATTAATTTCACAGTTACAATCTGCTGAATCTGTATATCTTATGAGGGTTGTCACAGATGCCTCAGAAACTCTAGTGATGCTGTAGCCCACTCCTGAGGGTTACAGACAAGCCAGAGGAGGTTCATACAACCCTGGCCAGCGAGGGCAGGGAGCAGTCAGCCAATCAGCCAATCAGGGCCAGGCTGGGCCCTATAAAAGGCTGCAAGGGTTGAGAGGCATACCCTCTTGCTTCCGCTGTGGAGCAGGAAGGACCTGGCTGCCTGGCAAGGTAGAGAGGGTACCAGAGTCAGAAAAGTGCTGGGGAAAGGCAGGCAGAGTTGAAGAACTCTGGCCTGACCCAAGTTTCAGGCTGTAGGCCTGATTCAGGGGCCTGAGGTCTAAGGGCACTATGACTACGGGGAAGCAGCCAGGACAGGAAAAGGCAGCAGATCCACATCCCCTGACAATGATGAGTGGCCATTTCAGATTGCAGTTTGCACCCAAGCCTGGGGCTAGATAACAACTTGGAGTGAGTTACTGAGGCAAGGTGGGTATAGAGATGTGATGGATAGGAGGGGTTCTGGTCAACCAGAAGTAATCAGATACAATTACCATGGCTACAAGGAATATTGGGCAGGGGAATGAATTGGGCCTTGAAATACGGATTGTGAGTAGATAGAGAAATGTATGTTTAGTCGCGATCAGGCGATTTTTCTTTGCTTTGTTATTTTGTTAAACTTCTCTGTGTGAACTCCATGTGCCTCTCTCCTCCCATTCACTATACCTAAGCTGTGCCAGAGATACCATTTTTTCTGTTTTAATCTGCTCTTTTCTCAGTTGCTTTGTAACACCTACCAACCAAGCATGCTTCATCAAGTATAGCTTTTTGTTTTGTCAATAAAATCACCCTTTTTAAGGTAATGATTTGATTCTTGTGCCCTGAAAAGTTACAGGAGGTCTGTGTATGTGCACCTTCCTAGGCTGAGAGGTCAGTTATCAGAGATTGCAGTTTGTTTCCTGGTTCTTTGTTTGTTCCCCACCCCCTTTTTTCCCCAAGCTGTCTTGTAGTAAAATGGCTTGGGGTACTCCCCAGGAAGAAGTTCAAGTGTTTCTTCCTGATTTTCAGCGTTTTAATTCACCTGATGGTGGCAGCCTATCTCCCAGAGCCAGTGAATCTGTGACTCTGGGGAGTTTTTATAAGCAAGGCCTATAGAAGCAAAGCATTTTTAAGGTCTCTTGTGGGCGCCTACCTTCTGCACTCAGAGTGCCAGAGTGGGGAACAGCCCTGACAAGGGGATTGGAGTTCCCTGGGAGAGGAGGACCCCATAGTGCAGGGCATTGCTGTGGGGCAGTACCCTGAGGAAAGGGCACTATGAGCTAGAAGGAACACCGGGCCTGAAGCAGTACAGAAGACAAGTAACTGAGTGCAAGACACCAGCCAATGGAGTGGCATGATCAACACACCAGAGGGGCAACCCAAAGAGACTTCTATGATTTCACCCCATCATGGGTGGTCTCTAGTAAGCTTATTAACATGTATGTAAGCTCTTTCATTGTTATTAATATGTGTTCTCTATAGTGCTTTCACCTTGGGAATAAATAGGCTTGCTTAGAAAGAGATGCATGCTAACTTGTAACTGCTGGGGACTACTCTACTCAGAAATCTTTGAAAAGAAAACAAAACTCTGTTTTCACAGCCTGGCTTGCTGGGGAGTTCACAGGCAAGTAATAGTGTAGTCTGGGAAGTACGATGGTCAGGAAGGAGAGAAATGTGGATCTCTGCCCAGCACAGGGAGCTTAGAATGGTGCCGTTGGTGGGAATGCAGGTGCAGTTGCCATGAACTGTGACACCATCAGGCAAGAGTATATAGCAACAAGATTAGATACCACCAAGCATAAGCACAGACTTTTCAGATTGTTGTTTAAACTATCGTACAACAACCTGCAGCTCTGTTTGCTTGGAATTTAGGATTTCCTGACTCAAAATAATCCTGGATCTCACTGAAATTTCACAGCCATAAAAGAGACTTTTTTTGGGGTAGCACCCTCAATTGTGTCTTTACATCTAGTTACATCCCCAGCCATTTGTTACAAGCATCTTCCTTCCGGTAGGAATAATTCTCCATTTGTATCACTGATAACCGGGGAGCAGTTCTCCCCCAAAGAAGAACTATGCTTGCATTCCCCCAGCAGTCACAAGCTTTCTCATGGCAACATCTTATAGACTGTAAATTGGGCATGTGATGAGTTCCTAGAGGAGCCAGCAAATAGCTGGATGCATTTTTAATCACATGGAGCTTGCAGGGCTGAAACGGGTCAGGATGGCAAAAAAGCAGCAGTCAACCTCCTCTACTTAACCTCCTCAACCTCTTTTTAAAACTCCAATCCAGTTATCTCTCCACCTCTATTAAAATCTGCCCAAGACTCTTCCTTAAACCAGTCCCCTAGCTAAGATTCCTCCCCTAATGAAACTGACAGGTCACGTCAAACAAACATCCTTTTCCAAAAAGCCAAATACTGCTCACTCCTCTTAACACAGGCAAACCTCTGCTCAAACTGCCACCCCAAGACAAATTTCTTTCTCCCCCCTCCTCTGTCTCTGCCACTCCCCAGCACTAATAGTGACAATCCTTCAATGGGCTTATTTTAATTGGATTTCTTATTTGCACAATCCCAGACTGGTGACATCTGGCCTTTCCTTTGTTTTGCTTAGCAATTAATAGCATTAGACTCTGGTTTGTGCCCATTATAAAAACATCTATTAGAACAGGCTCATGTTAATGGACTTCAGAATTCATTAGGAATTAAACGACAGATATACCCTGTGCTTTTACTTTGCCTCACTAAGTGTGATGGATGAGCATTGCAAATTGACTAGGAAGGAAACAAGCTGTGCAGGACTCAGCAGCATATCCAGACATGTTCTGTTTTGCTGTCTGCAGGTTTGAAGGAAGGAATATACCACATTGGCGAAGCCTGGCCCGATTAAATAGGGTCTCTAAACAAAGCCTTGTATGCATCTATTCAATAGTGAAAGAAACCAGTAAAACACAGGTGTTGACATCAGCTCGGCATCTTCTATGCTCAAGCTTCTCTCTCAGTATGATAGGCCCATGCCCATAATATCCAGATGTGAAATAAATCTAAACGTCAGTAAAAAAAGTAAAATCCCCCATGCCAAAGGACTCCTTACTTCAGCCAGTGGTACGTTTCCACGGTGCCTAGAAATCCCTTGCAGAATTGCTATTCATACTTCTGGGACACAGCGAATGCCATTAAAGACCCATGGCTTCAACAGGAGTTGAGTGCCCACTCCTGGCAGGAGGTGATCAGGACTTAGCTTAGCTAGGCAGGGCAGTCCCTGCTGGTGCTGGTGCTGGGGCGGGAGGGCTGAATCTGTGAGGGAAAGGGATTGCCACCTCTCCCAGACTGGATGCCATTTGGGGGAGGGATAGCTCAGTGGTTTGAGCATTGGCTTGCTAAACCCAGGGTTGTGAGTCCTCCTGCAAGGAGGTTTAACGGTAGTTCAAATTAGGAGCTTTAATTCGAACTACCTAGCCCATGCCGCGTGTAGCCGCAGGCAGGTAGTTCGAACTATGGGGCATTTAAAAATGGCAGCGCCCGGGAACATGCAAATGAAGCCCGGGATATTTAAATCCCAGGCTTCATTTGCAAGTTCGAATGCCTAGTTCAAACTAGGGTGGCAGTGTAGACATACCCGCCGAGACTTAAAAATCTCTAGTAGTCTCAAGTTGTGGTAGGAGAAGTCTAGGCTGGATATTAGGAAAGTCTATTTCACTAGGAGGGTGGTGAAGCGCTGGGATGGGTTACCTAGGAAGGTGGTGGAATCTCCATCCCTAGAAGTTTTTAAGTCCTGGCTTGACAAAGCCCTGGCTGGGATGATTGAGTTGGGGCTGGTCCTGCTTTGGGCAGGGGGTTGGACTCGATGACTCCTGAGGTCTCTTCCAGCCTTAGGATTCTATGATTCTATGATTAAAGGGACATTATTTTTTCTGATACTGTTGCTCATCCCAAGTGGTGGTGTCTAGTGGGAATCCCCAGTACCATGGGAGATTTCAAGCTGCTGTAAATCTCACCTGATAGCTGGTAGTTACATGGTGACTGCTGCTATTCCCTATGCAACTCACTGAAAGAGAAAGATGAGAGAGGTTTTAAAACAGATAAAAGACAAAAATCTGTTCATCTCATACCCCAGATGGATGCAGAAATTCTCTTCTGGGCCATTTTGCAGAAAAGAAAACCATCCTGAATTAGCCACTTAATGACTGAACTCTGCCAAGGCCCAGCTGCTGGGAGAGAAGCTAAGTGGAATCTTTCCTTTCTCATTGGTTGATGCTTGCTGTTTAGCTGGTTTATTAGGGGCAGTGCATTAGGAACCTTCTGGCACTTGGAAAGAGCTGCTGGAATGAATCATGCTGAGCTTATGAAGCAGCAGATCATCCAAGCAGGCCTCATTGAGCATAAGAAAACTGGAAGGTTATTCTTAAGCACTATGACATTTACTGAGCTTTTTTGACATTCATTATCAAACAGCAGGGGACTCTTCTACAGATGCCTGCTAACCATACTAAGTTATTATTACAAAATACCCTGTTGGGGTTCCCATCCTGCAGTCCTTTATGGCAAAGGTATTCACTTGAGATGGGGCATTAGAAGTATAGATCTGGAGACAGAAGAAACTGGCACTCATTTTTAAATGAGTGACCAGGCTATAAAGTTTGGCTCCTGACCCCTAGTTGCGCTAGGCAACACCACCCTGGAATTGGGCCTTCTAACAGCTCCCAAAAGACCTGCTTGCCACCCCACCAGTGAAAAGTCCAGACAGAAATGAAGGCAAGCCTATCTGGCATTTATTGAGAGGGAATTACACACGTAGTGAAGTTGCATCAAGCACATTGTCCCTTTGTGAGACAAAGCAACACAGTAGAAACTACAGTTCTCCTCAGAGCCTTTCACCACAATACACAAGTACCTGTGCTGGCCACACACCGTACCTACCTTACAAACAGGGAAGATGGTTACCAGTTTATAGATGGCTTTTCTTCTCCTTCCCTGTTCTTACTTAGCCCTCTGGTCAGTCCTGGATTCCCTCAAGACAAGACCTTGGTTGCCTGGAATAACTTCAGGTTCACAGTCCCACATCACTGTCATCTTCAAATGTCATAATTAAGGAATCCTAACCACAAGTTCTTGCCAGCAAGTTAAGGGATTGTGGATTGGATAAATGGACGGTAAGATGGATAGAAAGATGGCTAGAAGGCCGGGCCCAGCGGGTAGTGATCAATGGCTTGATGTCAGGATGGCAGTCGGTTTCTAGCGGAGTGCCCCAAGGTTCGGATCTAGGACTGGTTTTGTTCAATATCTTTATTAATGATCTGGATGAGGGGATGAATTGCACCCTCAGCAAGTTTGTGGATGACACTAAGCTGGGAGGGGGGGGGGGGGAGAGGTAGATACGCTTAAGGGCAGAGATAGGGTACAGAATGACTTAGACAAATTGGAGGATTGGGCCACAAGAAATCTGATGAGGTTCAACAAGGACAAGTGTAGAGTCCTGCACTTGGGACGGAAGAATCCCAAGCATAGTTACAAGCTGGGGACCAACCGGTTAAGTAGTAGTTCTGCAGAAAAGGACCTGGGGGTTACAGTGGATGAAAAGCTAGATATGAGTCAACAGTGTGCCCTTGTAGCCAAGAAGGCTAATGGCATATTAGGTTGCATTAAGAGGAGCATTGCCAGCAGATCCAGAGATGTCATCATTCCCCTTTATTCGGCTTTGGTGAGGCCGCATCTGGAGTATTGTGTCCAGTTCTGGGCCCCCCACTACAAAAAGGATGTGGACGCATTGGAGAGGGTCCAGCGGAGGGAAACCAAAATGATTAGGGGGCTGGAGTATATGACTTATGAGGAGAGGCTGAGGGACTTGGGTCTGTTTAGTCTGCAGAAGCGAAGAGTGAGGGGGGATTTGATAGCAGCGTTCAACTTCCTGAAGGGAGGTTTCAAAGAGGATGAAGAGAGGCTGTTCTCAGTAGTGACAGATGGCAGAACAAGGAGCAATAGTCTCAAGTTTTGGTGGGAGAGGTCCAGGTTGGATATTAGGAAAAGCTATTTCACTAGGAGGGTGGTGAAGCACTGCAATGGGGTTACCTAGGGAAGTAGTGGAGTCTCCATCCCTAGAGGTGTTTAAGTCTTGGCTTGACAAAGCCCTGGCTGGGTTGATTTAGTTGGAATTGGTCCTTCCTAGAGCAGGGGGCTGGACTTGATGACCTTCTGAGGTCTCTTCCAGTTCTATGATTCTATGATTCTATGACAAGTGACTGTATTTGCTTGAATTTTTGTACTTTTTTTTCTTTAAAGGAATAAGAGGTTTTAAAGACATGTCCAGTGACATAAACCTCTTCTCACTGGTATTTCAGAACAAGCTAGAGAAGGTGATACCCAAAATCACTTTGACTCACTCGTCAATCATTCACTCTGACTTTCTGCATGACATTCTTGCTGAAAAGTTAACTCTGACCACTCAGTTTGGGCTCCATGCTGGAAGTTTACTCATGTGATATTTACTCTTGCATGGGCAAGAGTTTACTGAGACCCTTACTCAAGTCTCACTTAAGTCAATAAAATTTTGCCTGAGTAAACACTGCATAAACACCTCAGTCCTGGATTGGCTTCTGAATTGCAGGAGCTTTTACAAAGCATATCCCAGGAACCGAACTTTAGCAATGCTGGGCATATGGAAGGGTCTATGGATGGGACATGCTGTGTCCTCCTGGCCCTATCACCGTTTATGTCAGAATAGACTTTATTTTTCTCAGCTTAGTGAC
The DNA here is from genome assembly GCF_049634645.1 of Pelodiscus sinensis. Classification (NCBI taxonomy): domain Eukaryota; kingdom Metazoa; phylum Chordata; order Testudines; family Trionychidae; genus Pelodiscus; species Pelodiscus sinensis. The sequence continues at coordinate 6,322,667 of NC_134730.1, read as the reverse complement.
TAGACTATGTGGTAACCACACAACAGCTGACCACACATCAGGCTGAAATGTTATCTCTCTGGCAGCATAAACAAAACTTGGGCCATCTGGCATTTCCGTTTGACTGTATTAAATAATACAATATTCCAGACAAATACCAAAAAGGAAATAAAGCAGATAGTGAGCCTATTTTGAGTTAAATTCTTCCTCTTGAGCTTCTATTTCCTATCATGCAACAGGGGATGGACAAATCATGGACTTCTCAGCCATGAGGGGAGGAAAGAGAAAAATCATTATTGCTAAATTAACACATTAAAGTATTAGAACATGGGGTTCTGAGCCAGTTTCCAGTGGGCTTTATATCGAGACCTGTGTAGTTATATGATCATAGAATCATAGAATCATAGGACTGGAAGGGACCTCGAGAGGTCATCGAGTCCAGCCCCCCGCCCTCAAGGCAGGACCAAGCTCCGTCTACACCATCCCTGACAGATGTCTATCTAACCTGTTCTTAAATATCTCCAGAGAGGGAGATTCCACCACCTCCCTTGGCAATTTATTACCTTCCAAGTGTTTGCATATTATTTCCTTAATTACCTGCTCCATTATCTTCCCTGGGACAGACGTTAAACTGACCAGTCTGTAGTTTCCTGGGTTGTTCTTATTCCCCTTTTAATAGATGGGCACAATATTTGCCCTTTTCCAGTCTTCTGGAATCTCCCCTGTCTTCCATGATTTTTCAAAGATCATAGCTAAAGGCTCAGATACCTCCTCTATCAGCTCCTTGAATATCCTGGGATGCATTTCATCAGGACCTGGTGACTTGCTGACATCTAACTTTCCTAAGTGATTTTTAACTTGTTCTTTGTGTATCCTATCTTCTAAACTTACCCTCTCTCTGCTTGTATTCACTACGTTAGGCACACCTCCAGACTTATCGGTGAAGACCGAAACAAAAAAGTCATTGAGCATCTCCGCCATTTCCAAGTTTCCTGTTACTGCTTCTCCCTCCTCACTGAGCAGTGGGCCTACCCTGTCCTTGGTCTTCCTCTTGCTTCTAATGTATTTATAAAAGGTCTTCTTGTTTCCCTTTATTCCTGTAGCTAGTTTGATCTCATTTTGTGCCTTTGCCTTTCTAATCTTGCCCCTGCATTCCCGTGTTGCTTGCCTATATTCATCCTTTGTTATTTGTCCTAGTTTCCATTTTTTATAGGACTCCTTTTTTATTTTGAGATCATGCAAGATCTCCTTGTTAAGCCAAGCTGGTCTTTTGCCATATTTTCTATCTTTCCTACACAGCGGAATTGTTTGCTTTTGGGCCCTTAACAACGTCCCTTTGAAATACTTCCAACTCTCCTCAGTTGTTTTTTCCTTCAGTCTTGCTTCCCATGGGACCTTACCTTCAAGTTCTCTGAGCTTATCAAAATCTGCCTTCCTGAAATCCATTACCTCAATTGTACTGGTCTCCCTTCTACCTTTCCTTAAGATCATGAACTCTATTATTTCGTGATCACTGTCCCCCATACTGTCTTCCACTTTCAAGTTCTCAACTAGTTCCTCCCTATTTGTTAAAATCAAATCCAGAACAGCTTCTCCTCTGGTAGCTTTTTCAACCTTCTGAAACAGAAAGTTGTCTCCAATGCAGTCCAGAAACTTATTGGATAGCCTGTGCCCCGCTGTGTTAGTTTCCCAACATATGTCTGGATAGTTGAAGTCCCCCATCACCACCAAATCTTGGGCTTTGGATAGTTTTGTTAATTGTTTAAAAAAGGCCTCATCCACCAGCATGACATCACCCTCATTTTTTACCCCTTTTAGCTTAACCCAGAGACTCTCTACACAGCTATCTCCTACGTTCATCTCCACTTCAGTCCAAGTGTGTACATTTTTAATATACAAGGCAACCCCTCCTCCCTTTTTTCCCTGTCTGTCCTTCCTGAGCGAGCTGTACCCTTCCATACCAACATTCCAATCGTGCGTCCCATCCCACCAGGTTTCTGTAATACCAATGATATCATAGTTGTATTTATTTGTTAGCAATTCCAGTTCTTCCTGCTTATTACCCATACTTCTCGCATTTGTATATAGGCATCTAAGATACTGATTTGATCTTGCCTCCCTGTTGTGCCCTGACCCTCCTTTCTCCTTGCCATTATAGGCCGTAGTCCCCCCCATTTCCAACCCATCTCCCAGTCCCGCACATTCAGCACTTACCTGTGGGCTTTGCTCACCTGTCCCCGTCGAACCTAGTTTAAAGCCCTCCTCACAAGGTTAGCCAGTCTGTGTCCAAACAAGGCCTTCCCGCTCCTGGAAAGGTGAACTCCATCTCTGCCAAGCAGTCCTTCCTGGAAGAGCACCCCTTTGGTCAAGGAAGCCGAAGCCCTCCTGGCGACACCATCCTCGCAGCCAGGCATTCACCTCCAGGATGCACCTCTCTCTGCCCGGGCCCCTACCTTTGACAGGAAGGATCGAAGAGAATACCACCTGTGCCCCAAACTCCCTCACCTGTACTCCCAAAGCCCTGTAGTCACGCTTCATCCGCTCACTGTCACACCTGGCAGTATCATTTGTGCCCACATGGATGAGTAGCATGGGGTAGTAGTCAGAAGGCCGGATAATCCTCGACAATGCTTCCATAACATCTCGGATACGGATAGTTGTGATGTATCACAACTGGCCAGCAATTCAAATTCTGCTGCTGCCAGTTTCTATCTAGATGGATATTGATATCCAGTCTAGTAGAATGGGAATGAGGAATCTACATACATTGCTGGTTTGGAACTGGAGTCCAGTTATGTACTTGGAAGAATATTTTGTGCAGTTTTCATCAGAAATTCTCGATCGTGGTTATATGCCAAACTCTTTCCCGCTTCCAGGCTTATTTTGTTTGTTTCCTATTGAAATCAAAGGGGGATTTTGGTAGACATGGAATGAAATGCTGGACTAGCACGTCTGTACAGGGGCAAAACAAAGATGTTCCTACTCTGCCTCCTGATGATTTCTTATTGGCTAGCCCACTGATTCCAGCAGTAGAAATAGAAAATACATTCCTAAGAAGGGACATGCAAATACAGCCAGTTCTTTATGCAAATGATCTTTCCTCTACTTATAAAAGCATCATAAATACAGAGGCTGTTTAGAGAATCACCAGTACATTTTACTGAGTTCTACAATCATGTTCTCAAATATCTGAGTCCAACAGGAGTAACAAAATCAGAGACCTCTCACTTGCATCACAACTCCTCTTTATCTAACTTCCACTAATCCTCATTAAACAGGATTATTAAAGTATTAAGTTTATTAAGTATCTTCATCTGAGGAGCTGGCTCTACTGGTCCACAAGATTCCATTCTGTATCTGCTAATGAATCTGCTTTAATAGACAGTAATTATTCTAACCCAATTAAAGGAGAATAGAAAAGAGCAACGCCTGTTTTCCATCAATAGGTGGTGTAGAGAAGCAATAAAGATGGTCCTTTTAACTCACGTAATATAGCATCTTGGCATGCATCCAGTTATGTTTCCCATCAAAGTTCATAAGACTTTCGTAAACATACTTTTACAATATTTTGTGGAGATATAAGAATCTATGAAGTAGCCCAGAAAAATGTATTGATCAAAACTCAAGGGGAAGAAGTTTTGCAAATAATCCCCATACCTTTCATTATGCCCCAACATATTCAACAGTTAAACCAAGAGAGAATTGCAATTTTGTTTCCTGTTTCCATAGTGAAGAACATATACAATTCTCATTTAATGTGTCTGCTTCTGTTACCATGTAGCTTTGGTAAATGATCAGGCTACGCTTACTATTATTAAGGCCTTTGGTATATTGTAGAAAGCAGAGGGCAATCCTCTCATGAGTCCTAAGTAAATATCTCTAAGGCTGAACCCAAAGGTTCATATAGATTGCTAAAAAAAATTGGACACCGTGGCTGGAGAAAACTATTGACTTTAAGAATAATAAAGTAGGCAGGAAATCAAATACAGTCCCCTCAGCACAGGAACAGAAATACAGAAACACCAGCTGATGGGAGATAAACACTTTGGGCTTGGCTTTCAGAGATGCTAAGTATCTGGCACTCCCATTGACTTCAACTGACACTGAGGCTGCTCAGCGTTTTTTGTAAATCAGGCCTGGATTGAAGGATTTTCTATTGATTTCAAGAGGGATTTTGGCTCGGGCCCTTTTTTTTCAAATCTGCTGCTAAGGTCTGGTTCCTGCAAAGCCATTTGAGTCAATGTGAATAGCCACCGTGTGATAGTTAAATTTATATTCCCAACCTTCACTTTCTTTGGGCTCTAACTAAAGAGAACAAGCCATGCACGCTAGCCAGAGGTTCAAGCTGCTGCTTCATACCCACATACATATCCCACACTCTGCCCCCTGGCTTCCTGCCCTGGGTGTCAGGATGGAAGAAGCAATGGATGCATCTTTTAGCATCCTCATCCCATGGTGGTGGCTAGTGCAGCAAACAAGTTAGATTAATGTGACCTAATCATACAAGTCAACTGAGAGTTTGACAGACAAGCCTGAGCCAAAATCAAGCTGCCCTAAAATAGATCTGGGAGCATTTGTGTCTGGGGGCTGTGGCTGGGTCCAAGACAGAGTCAAGTGTCAAGTTGTGAATAGAAACAGATTCCGAAATGAATTTCCCACAGTCTGGCTCTGGAGCTGGGGTTGTTTTGTTCGGGCCCATCTCTGGTTAGTTAGTCCAGTATAAATCTGCAGTTAAACCCACTGAATTCAATGGAATTGCTCTGGGTTTACATCACTATCGCTGAGATAAGAATCTGCCCCACCACGAATCATTAGTTTGACTCTATGCCCTGTGGGTTTTGGCAGCCCTGGTTTGTGCTGTCACTGAGCCAGCATCACCCAAGGACAGTGGCACAGTTCTAGGCATAAGCGTCAATGATTAACTTGGGTGCTGGCTGCTGCAAATGACAGATATAGGCAGTTGGCTGCTCCCTCCCTTTGTTGCATTTACTCAGCACTGCTGGTCTCCCCATCCTTGTAATCTCTCCATGGTTATTTTCCTCTCAATGTGCATTCCAGTTAAACTATTTCCAAAAACTGGCCGCTGATGTAAGTTTACAAGAAAAATCAGTGATCCCATGACTGCCTAGACCTGGATATCCAATGTGCTGCCTGCAGCTGGGACCAGTGGGGTAGATTAGAGCAGAGAGTATAGAGAGATGTAAAGAAGGTGCAGTTCTGGGTATTTACTCTGCAGTGAGACGCATTTTCAATCCCTTTGGATTCTCACTCAGTTACTGTCAAGAGCAAAGGCTAGAAAGGGGGTAGGATCTAGCCAGAGAATGGGCTGCCTGATGGACTTACACCTGAAGCACGGCCTGTGGACAAGGTGTATAGGATTGCTATGTGTTGTCCAGCCTCAGCCGTGTATGCAAGTCGTGCACTGCTGTGTCCACGGGGTGATTCTGGCTAGCCCCTGTACACAGCATGACCTCACGTGCAGCATACATGCAGGTCACACCGCATGGAGGATGCCAATGGTCATTTTGTGTGCAAGTGTCACAGCATGCCTCTTAGACTCTGCTGGGCCAACTAGGCATCCATTCAGAGTGGTCGAATTAATACTGTATTCCATTCCTCTCCCTCTCCCTATCCTGCTCATCACAGTTTACTTACGTGCAGCAGCACTGAGCAGGCCAAAGCTCTGAGTGAAAATAGAAAATGAACTGGAGGGTGCATGAAATCCATCTCCTGTCACCTTGTAGTCGGCCCAAAGTTTGGGTCACTGGGCATGACCAGGAGCAAGTCAGGTATCGAATGTGAGCTAGTTACCTTGCTGCATTTATTTCTACAAGTTTATCTATCTGAACTGCAACCTCCCCCACTGCCACATATGAAGAAACCACGTTAAACATGACAGGCAGAACTCCTGTCCACCAAAGAACAGGTGTAGTCCCAGACTGTTCCCAGGCTCCCACTTGCTCAGCCTGACTGCAACCCTGCCCTAGAGGGCATGTTCCTTATGAGCAGGGATTTTCTGCCCGGCACAAGGACAATGCATAATATTAAGCAGTGCTTCCTTCCTCAATGAAGTGTAAATCCCTCGAGTGCTGCTGCCAGTTGGAAACAGCTTGGAATGGGTTTTGCTTGTTATCCACTCTAAAAGCGCAGCACAGATAAGAGTTTATTCTTCAGCTCCTGTCCATCGAGTCCCGTCTCTGCCTGACTCAGGATCACAGCCTGTGCATTTTCCCCATTTGATTTTGCTGCCTTTATTTATTTGTGTCTGGAATAGCTTCTGGGAAGCAACCTGGTACATCAGGCCCCTACCCTGCCAGCACTGTCAAATGCCCAGGGGCCGTTGTTGAAGGATAAGGCATCTACCAAGAAAAAGAAACCAAGAAGGCAAAATACACAGAACTTGCTGAGTAGTTTGAATTAAGGGCAAGTCTACACTACAAATTAAGGTGACCTAAGTTATGTTGATATACAGGAACCTCAGGAATTAAACTGCTTTTGCATGACCACACTACGTTCCTTGTGTGGGTGGTGTATGTCTTCACCAGCAACACTTGCACCAATGTAACCATCAGCGAGAGATATTGGGGAATGGCTTCAGAAAGGTAGCCACAGTCTATGTAAGAAGCCCAGGCCATGTCTATACTAGCAGATAAGGTCAAATCTATTATGGTTGATTTCTGGTCTCCTGATTCTGTAAAGTCAAAGGTCCATGTCCCCACTGTGGGGGAGAATTCAATGTAGTTTGAAGTAGCTAATTCCCATTAGGGAAGCTGTGGTCCACTTGGAGAGTGATGCACCATAGGTAGCTATTCCACAGTGTCTGCATTGCTTTGTATTCTGGGAAAAAGGGGGTGGGATCAAGACCACCACCCTGTGCTCCAGTAGCTGATGCCCATCCCCAAGTTCACAGGAGATCGCACTCCACCTCCCTACATTCAGGGCGTCCCTTCCCACACTCCGAACCCCTTTGCCCAAAACTAGAACCTGCAGCCCAACCCCCGACCCCAGCCTGGTGAAAGTGAATGAGATTCGGGGAAGAAAAGGGATGGAATGAGCAGAGTGAGGCCTTGGAGAAGGGGGGGAAGGAAGCCAGACAAGGGTATTTGGGTTTGAGGTAGATCTTACATTGCACTTAAATTGAAAATGTGATCTTGTGGTTAAAAAGGTTGGAGAAAATTCAGGCTGAGCAAGTGCAGAATAGTGGTTGAATGTACTTTTGGACATTTAAAGGAAAGATTTAAGAGTCTACTCAGTAGGCTATACCTCAGGGAACGCAACATTCCTTTTGTGATGGCAGCCTGTTGTGTGCTCCATAAGCTTTGTGGGAGCAAGGTGGAAAGTTATCTTTAGTCAACAAACAACATACAATTAAATATTTAGTTTGAGACTCTTTTTGTTAGCAAAATCACAGATTAGATTATAAAATGCCTTTTTTCCTCAAAATCTCGTTCTCAACTGAAAGTAATGTAAGTGAAGATAGTCATTTCTGTCCCATGGTTGACTGAAGACAGTTCTTTATGGCTGTGTCTACTCTGGGCCACTTATTCTGGAAAATCAGCCACTTTTCCAGAATAAGCTGTGAGCTGTCTACACTGGCCCTTGAATTTCCGGAAAAGCAACGATGCTCTACTGTACAAAATCAGCCGCTATTCAGGAAAAACTATTCTGCTCCCGCTCGGGCATAAGTCCTTATTCCGGAACACTGTTCCAGAAAAGGGCCAGTGTAGACAGCCCAGTAGTCTTTTCCGGAAAAAAGCCCTGATCGCAAAAATGGCGAACGGGGCTCTTTTCCGGAAAAGCGCATCTACATTGGCCACAGACGCTTTTCCGGAAAAAGGGTTTTTCCGGAAAAGCAGCCTGCCAATGTAGACGCTCTTTTTCCGGAAATACTTATAACGAAAACTATTCTGTTTTAAGCATTTCCGGAAATTCATGCCAGTGTAGACACAGCCTCAATGTTTTAACTTTCAAAAAGAGCTGTCCCCTTCACAGTGTGTTCCCAAGCTGACGAGATACATTCTGACATTTGGAAAACATGTCATCAGCTTGTCTGCTATTTGTGCACTGATCATTTATACCACAAATTTCTTCTTTGAACACATACATGAGAGCAACAGAAATTGATCTGTAAATGCATGTTCGAGATCTGATGGATAGATATGAACTTGCCCTTGATCTAGACTAGGAAACTTCATCACTGGACATTGATCTATCCACAAGAAAACTGACCCTTTCATTCAATGCAATATATGCTGCTTGTCATCTGAGCATCTCAACAATAAGTTCATCCATCATAGGATAGAAGTACTGTGTGTGAAATTTGTCACTGACACTCAAATCCAAGACAGTATTATCCATATGAAAAACCTGCTCTCTCAGTCATTTGCATTGTGTGGTCTCATTGTAGTCGGATGGTTTGAGATCTTTTGCAATTGTTTAAAACACTTGAAATTTGTAACAGGTGTCAGGAAAGGGTGCTAAAAGACCATCATATAAATTCATGGCAGTGCACAACTCAGTGCCAGCCCTCTGTACAGCTTTATTCACAAGATCAGTCTTTTGCACCTTTCATTCCAAATGGCACTGTCACGGTATATGCACACCCTGTCTCTTGGGGGGAGGTTACACGAGGGTGTGGATACCGTGTAATCAGCCATTGAATTGTCGACAGTCTCTCTCATTGTCTATAAACTGCGACCCTTGGTCCAGGGTAGTACAGCCTAATGGCTAGAGTCAGTGAGAGGTGTCCCCCTGTCTCAGGGTAGCATGGCTGGGTAGCCAACGTCAATAAGGTCCTGGTAGGGGGCTGGTGGCCAGAGCCCCGTGGGACTGGGATACCAGGCAAACAGCAGTGGAGCTGCCCGGTAAGGGTAGGAAGCCCAGCACAGGCTGCCCGGTAAAGCCAGGAAGCCCGGCCCAGTGAGGCTGGGAAGCCGGCCATGTGGCAGCGGGGTAGCATCCGGGAGGAGAGGGAGTGAGGGAGCTAGCCTCTGGCTAGTAGAAAAGCCAGGGCTGGGAAGGGCAATCCTTAAGCTGCTCATGAGAAGTAATTCTAATTGACTGTATTTTTCCAATCATCCAAACTGGTTATAAATTGATTAGAGTAGTCATTGACACAGAACAGTTTGCATGAACAGCAATGCACTTCACCAGTCATTCTCTTAGGACAATTTCCTCATTTGTCAGCCTCCTGAATAAATATTCTTTGCGTGCATCTCTTTTCCTTTTACCAAATTGTCTACCCAGCAATTAGAAATCAGAATCCAAATTCTGGGAAAGTGTATTTTCTGCAAAATATTTTTTGGAATATAGAATGGTTTCCCATTCAGCTGGATCAGAACTATATTTTAATGTAGTGATAAAATCTGATGTTTATTTTGATGTCTCTGTTTCTTTTATCACATCTCCTGCCAGTATTGTCACTGCCACTTCTGAAGCAGCCTGACTGACGCTTGCTTGTTCCTCACTTGATCTTGACGGTTCAACACCTCTCTTGGTGACATCTGAAGCTTTGTTTTCCAGATCTGACATTGATGGATCGATGGAGAGCTTGCGCTGTCATTCCTCATCTCTTTTCTCATGAAATTCAGAAGAGAACTCCTCTTCTGTTTAAAGTTTGTTCCTTTTCTTCCATTTTCTTGCACGTCGATGGAGCCATGTAGATTAGGGTTGTAGGCAAAGGGAAATGAAGTGGCAATTTAAATAACTGCCGCTTCGTTTAAATTAAAATGGCTGCCGCGCTGTGCTGATCAGCTGTTTGGCAGCACAGCGCTGTAGTCTGGATGCTCCGTGGTCGACATAAAAGGCATTTGTCAACCTCCCCGGTATGCCTCGTGGGATGAGGTTTACCAGGGAGGTTGACAAATGCCTTTTATGTCGACCACGGAGCATCCAGACTACAGAGCTGTGCTGCCAAACAGCTGATCAGCCCAGCGCGGCAGCCATTTTAATTTAAATGAAGTGGCGATTATTTAAATCGTGGCTTCATTTCCCTTTGCTGAGTAAACAAATTTACATGGCTCCGTCAACGGAGCCATGTCGTCTAGACGTGTCCTACATGTCCAGATTCATGCTTCCTCTTCTATCCATCTGACATATTCAATCTAATTCAAAGGTACCCTGAAAATTAAAAACAAAAACAAAAAAAAACTTCATTGAACTATAAATGAAAGATGCCAAAATAATGAACAAACAAAACAACTAAAATACTGAATAAACAAAATCACGTGTTACAAGAGTTGATATCTGAAGATCAACAAGAACTGCAGATAACTTTTTATAAACATCTTAAATATCACATTTCATTAAAATCCGTCAAGTGGTTTAAGAGTTTAAAGACTTGACAGATGGTTGGATGGAAGGATGGACAAACAGAAGGCATGATGTGTCCATAATCTGAAAATACATAGTCAAAATCAATTCTGGGATGCTCAAAACTTATTTCTGCTAAAATCTCAAAATCTAAATTTTTCAAAATGTACAATTAACATATACACACAAATTTGCCATTTCAATCAAATGCATTACAAATGATATTGAACAACTCACTCTTAACTGTTATCATATTATAAAAATTTTAAATTATATCTTACCTTTTTAATATTTGTATCTCTTCAAAAACAGTACTTTCCAAGTATTATTTTATCACTTCTTTATTATCAAGTCTAAATAAACAACCCTTCACTTCCTTAATACCACAGTGTTTGCATTTCACAGTTGTGCTTCACAAGCCCTAAGCTACTACAAAATACTCTTTCTGGTGGAAAATGTATAGCCAGCATCAGCCAATGAACTCTTATTTCGCAAATGATCTTGAGACACAATATTGCCAAATTATCAACTCTATGGCACAATACATTGCTCCTGTGGATTATACAGTCACAGTAAAAACATCACCTCACTTCCCCTTATCAGCCTACTAACTATCAGGTACATCCTAAGTATAATAATAGTATACATAAAATGGCTGTCATTTTAGAATGAAGTACCATATATTGCTCACACAAAGCGCTGCTTTCAAGAGTGAAATTTAAAGTGGGCAGTATTGAGCGTACAGGTGATAGGGCATTTCTCTCTCATATGTTTATATATAATCTAATTTAAAATTTTATGATTATGAGAGTGCCTAGGGTTTATGAAGAGATTAATCCAGCCTGGAGCAGAGGCATCAGCTAATAGCTTCCCCTCCTTTATCCAGGTTGCCGTGCATAGAATCATAGAAACATAGAACCATAGAGCTGGAAGAGACCTCAGAAGGTCATCAAGTCCAGCTCCCTGCTCTAGGCAGAACCAATCCCACTAAATCAATCTGGCTAGGGCTTTGTCAAGCTGAGACTTAAACACCTCTAGGGATGGAGACTCCACTACTTCCCTAGGTAACCCATTCCAGTGCTTCACCACCCTCCTAGTGAAATCATTTTTCCTAATATCCAACCTGGACCTCTCCCACCACAACTTGAGACCATTGCTCCTTGTTCTGCCGTCTGTAACTACTGAGAACAGCCTTTCTCCATCCTCTTTGGAACATCCCTTCAGGAAATCCCCCCTCGCTCTTCGCTTCTGCAGACTAAACAGACCCAACTCCCTCGGCCGCTCCTCGTAGGTCATATGCTCCAACCCCCTAATCATTTTGGTTGCCCTCCGCTGGACACTCTCCAATGCGTCCACATCCTTTTTGTAGTGGTGGGCCCAGAACTGGACACAATACTCCAGATGTGGCCTCACCAGAGCCGAATAAAGGGGAATAATGACATCTCTGGATCTGCTGGCAATGCTCCGCTTAATGCAACCTAATATGCCATTAGCCTTCTTGGCTGGTTGGTCCCCAGCCTGTAACAATGCTTGGGATTCTTCCGTCCCAAGTACAGGACTCTGCACTTGTCCTTGTTGAACTTCATCAGATTTCTTGTGGCTCAATCCTTCAATTTGTCTATGTCACTCTGGACCCTATCCCTGCCCTCAAGCTTATGTACCTCTTCCCCTAGCTTAGTGCCATCTGCAATCCATCCCCTTATCCAGGTCATTAATAAAGATATTGAACAAAACTGGTCCTAGAACCAAAACTTGGGGCACTCCGCTAGAAACCGACTGCCATCCTGACATCGAGCCGTTGATCACTACCCGCTGGGCCCGGCCTTCTAGCCAGCTTTCTACCCATCTTACTGTCCATTTATCCAATCCACATTCCCTTAACTTGCTGGCAAGAATATTGTGGGAGACCGTATCAAAAGCCTTGCTAAAGTCCACTGACTTTCCCATGTCCACAGAGCCAGTTACCTCATCAGAGAAGCTAATCAGATTGGTCAGGCACGACTTTCCCTTTGTGAATCCATGCTGACTATTCCTAATCACTTTCCTCTCTTCCAAGTGCCTCCAAATGGATTCCTTAAGGATCCCTTCCATGATTTTTCCAGGAACCGAGGTAAGACCGTCTGGCCTAGAATTCCCTGGATTATCCTTCTTCCCTTTTTTGAAGATGGGCACTACATTTGCCTTTTTCCAATCATCCGGGATTTCTCCCAATCTCCATGACTTTTCAAAGATAAGGGCCAAAGGCTCCTCGATGACATTTGCCAACTCCCTCAGTACCCTCGGATGCATTAAGTCCAGACCCATGGATTTGTGTACGTTTAGCTTTTCTAAATAGTTCCTAACCTGTTCTTTATTCACCAAGGTCTGTCCATCTTCATCCCAGAAGATATCAGTCTTCTCCAAAGCACACACAGCAGTAGGGAACTGATGCTGATTGACTGTGGCCAGAAACTTGGGCCTTATGCTGCACTGCTTTGTGCTGCAGTGACTCCACACCACTTACTTCTAGCTTGGCATGGGAAGGTGCCCTACCGTGGAGGATGGAATAAAGCGGCCTCCCCAGAAACCTTGTGAGAAGGATCAAAGAGTTGCTATGTGAGAGCTTCATGGAGATATCGAGGGAGGATTCCGTCTCCATCTCTAGACACATTAACAAGCTGTTCCAGGCCCCCCACAGAGCACATCGCACATGCCACCCAACTGCCTTAACCCTCTTATAGCAAGAAAAAAATTGTGAACTCACCAGAAGTGCCCGCCCTGAGGTCAGTGCTCAACTAGGAGATGTCTTGGGAAGGGGGATTGGCTCCAGTCAGCTCGTCAGTCTCCTTGTCCTCCTCCCCCAGCCTCCGCCTCCACACTGCTGCCAGAAGTGTCTTGGGTGGACTCTGTGATCAAGCTTGGGAAGCTGGCCAGGTCCCCCTAAAATCACATGCAGCTGCTCATAGAAAAGGTATGTTTGTGGCAATGCACCAGACTGTTTGTTTGCCTCCTTTGTTTTGTGATAGGATTGCCTCAGCTCCTTTATTTTAGCTTGGCACTGCTGGGCTTCCCTGGAGTATCCTTTGGCCACCAGGCAGTTTGCAATCTTTGCATAAGTATCAGTGTTTCTTTCGCTGTTTCGGAGCTCAGAGAGAATAGAGTCCTCACCCCACAGCTCAGTGCAGTCCACGATCTCCTTCACACTCTATGCTGGTGCACTTTTGCACCCCTGGAAATTGGAGCTTATGGGAGTTGAAGTATTAGAAGTCATGGCCAGGAGCGCTGCTCAAGTGTGCTACTGCTCTCAGGTTTGCTCTCAATGCTGACCACATGGGAAATGAAATTCAAACTTTCCTGGGGCTTTACTTGTTCACCTGGAAAACAGTATAGGTGTAAGTTCCAGCCAGAACAATCAGAGCAGGGCACTGTGGGATGCCTCCTGGAGGCCAAGAACCTCAACTTTTGCAAAGCTGCATCTAAACTACCATAAATTCGACCAGGCAATATCGGAAGTTGCTTTGCTCCTCGTAAAAGCAGGAGTCCCGAAATTCACTTCAGAAGCCCTTTAGGTTGAAGGGCTTGGTAGTGTGGACACATTGTTTAGAAAATGGACCTTATGCAGCTAAATTTGATCTAAACTCCTAGTGTAGACCAGGCCCCAAAGTCTACACTGACACAGCATCAACCTAAGTATATTGACTTAAGCACTGTGCCTCTTGCAGAGGTGGAGTTATTAAGTCAGTATAGCAGGCAAGTTACATCTTTGGAACTGGAAGCTGCATTTTAGTGTAGATGTTTCTAGAGTTAGGTTGATGTAAGCTGCCTTACATCCACCAAATGAGTGTAGGCCAGGGCATGTAGGAACATACTTTGGGGTGTCACATGTGCCCAGTGCTTTATGATAGGTGAAAGCCTGGTTCCACAGAAGCCAAGGGCACTGGGTTTCACCCCAGATTTTGAAAGCATCTGAGCAACCAGAAGCTCCCATAGGAACAGTGGGGCATCAAACACTAACCTTGCCCAGCTAGTGTGTTTAGATATGACTCACTCTGTCTACACGAGGGTTTTAGTTCAAATATGTTAGCTGAGAAGTTTTTAAGAATAGATGATTTTTCAAGTTAGTTACAAAATGGGACCACAACATCACATGCACAAAAAACAGATGGCTCACAGTTGTTTGTTTTGTAGGGTTCAGAACTGACCTATTTTCCATTTCATTGTTTGTGATTCTTCTATCAAATATTTCAATGAAGTTAAATACAGGCAGTCCCCGGGTTACGTACAAGATAGGGACTGTAGGTTTGTTCTTAAGTTGAATTTGTATGTAAATCGGAACTGGTACATATTGCAGGGGAAACTCTAGCCAAACATTTCTCCAGAGCTCAGTTTTATTCTCCCACACCTCACTTCCCTCAGTCCTTTATTCTCAAGCTGAGGTGTCTGCTGAGAAAAGCCGCTCCGCGTCTCCTTGGTCTGCTGCAGGGGGGGGGGGCGCTAGCTTCGCGTCTCCCTGGTCTGCTGGGGGGAAGCAGCTAGTGCGGGGTTGCCTCACCCCGTTTGTAAGTAGGGATCCGATGTAAGTCGGATCCATGTAACCCGGGGACTGCCTGTATTGGAATTCTTCCTTTCTGGAAACTGTTTTCTTATTGGAGAACTATTCACCCCAGCAAGGGGCTGAATAAATTACAGAATTAGAGAAAGACTTGCTTTGAGTTTACATTTGAAATAAATAAGTCAGTCCCCCCCCACTCCTGAAAAGGTGATATTTGACTCATGTGACATTAGAAACCCCAAGCAGGGAAAACTGAGGTGATGCAAGATCTGATTCCCACTCTGGATGTAGCCTATGAGGGGAACATTAGCAAGATCCCTTGATAAGATATTGGCTGAAGATCAGTGGCTTTCACAGTGGGTATCAGGGTATTGCTAGGAAAATGGAAGCAGCATGCATGAAATGGCCAGACCTGGCACTTAAGCCAGTTGGGCATGGGAGAGGCATAGGGCAGCTCCTCTGGCATGTCGTCTGAAATCTTAAAAAACTTCAACAGCGAGGCGCTTCCTGGGTGAGCCTCTCTTATAGCTGAGTATGAGAATAGACATGCCAGTGAGTATAGCTTGTGGTTAGGAGGGAAGGCATCGGAGGTCCCTGCCCAAGGCAGGAACAGAAGAACAAAAGACCATAAGAACGGCCGTACTGGGTCAGACCAAAGGTCCATCTAGCCCAGTAGCCTGTCTGCCGACAGTGACTAATACCAGATGTCCCAGAGGGAATGAACACAACAGGCAATCCTCACATGATCCCTCTCCTGTCATCCATTTCCAGACAAACAGAGACTAGGGACCACACTCCCTACCCAGCCTGGCTAGTAAGTATTGATGAATCGAACCTCCATGAATCTACCCAGCTCTAGGAAGATGTGTGTGGCAGGATTATGCTGAAGATTGTTATTGACTGAAACAAGAGGAATCGAAGGTTAGTGACTAAGGTTACAACTCTCACGGAAGTCACGGATTCCGTGATTTCACAAGACCTCTGAGACGTCTTCAAAATTCCAGTTATTCAGCCGAGGTGGCAGGTCTCAAGCGTCATTTCCGTGATTTATTATTTGTTACCACATTCAGTCCATGACCTTTAATATAAATACGCATGCCAAAAATCAAAGCCTTATTAATACCCTACCTACAGGACAAGCATGCTGGTTTCTAGAGTGAAAGCCAACTACTAACTAGCCCTTCCGCAGCTGGGATACTTAGAAGCAAGCCAGCATGCAGTGCTCTCTTCTGCTCTTAGTGCTCGCCAATCACTCTGAGCTGAACTCTTTGCTGGACTGTTGAGGTGCCTGGACACAGTGTGTGCTGCATGCTGAGCATCGTTTGTGATTTCACACTGAGAATGTTCTGCAGCCGAATGCTTATGACGTGAAGGAGCAAAACTATTGACACTGTTGAATCAAGCAATAAATCAAAGGGGAAAGGGGGGAGCATGTTCAGGGTGGTAGATGCAGATTCCAAGCTCTATCCTCCAGGGATTTGTTAGAAAGCAGAAAGAAATGTGAGTCTTGTTTTGAAAAGCAGATTCATTGGCGTCTGCGAGCAATTAAAAACTGCCAGCCCTGCTTGGGCCTGGCTACTCGCAGTTGGAGTGGATCACGTAGTCAGTCTGAATTTAAAGTAGAAAGAACCCGAGTTCAAAGGTTCCCTATCTGTACTTTAGAGGGGTTGGGACCTAGGTTTTGGTTTGGCCCAACCTGTTTTAAAGGGAACCTGCAGCTTTCATAGATTCATGGACCCAGTGTTTGTGTCCTTTCTGAAAATTCCAGATGTTAAGTTTTGAGGAATGGGAAGTCTCTTCTTTTCCTTCCCATCCTTACTGAAATATAATGCAGAATTTATTAGGTCCTTAATTCAGTTAATATACATGCTTTATTGAAATGGTTGTATTTTTCAACAGTGTGTTAATTTTTATTTCTGATTTCTTTAAAAAGGGATTGTTAACTTTTTCCATGTCATTGTTTTTTAGTAAATTATTTTTAATGGGAATTCCATCAAGAGTATTTTTTCTTCAACCCATAAACTCTTATAATTTATGATGTTTCATTTAAAAAGAGCTATAGTTTGCAGTAACGTTTTCTTCTAGTTTTCAAACCTGAAGCATTCAGCTGTGTGGCAGCCGCCCGCTTTAAAATGCTGCCTCTGGCTGATCCTGGGCGTTTCTGGCTGATCCTGGGCTCTGCATGGCAGCGGAATCTGGGGTCAGCTGGGGACTTCCCAGCTGACTCCGGATTCTGGGGAAATGCTGCACAGAGCCCGGGATCAGCTGGGGAGTCCCCAGCTGACCCCAGGCTCCCCGGCTGCCCCTTTGAAATGTGCGGAGGCTGTCCCTTTGAAACGCCGCCTTGCGGTTTCAAAGTGGCAGTGCTGCACAGCTGTGTGGTGCTGCCACTTTGAAGTACCTCTTCCCCCGCACCCTTTGCTGCCTCTATCTCATAGAGGCAGCAAGCGGGGGAGGGAATCGACTAGTCAACTAGTCAAAAGACTATCTGATAAGCAAATGCTCAATGGATAGTCGACTAGTCTTTAACATCCCCACATCAGGCAGCTATTTACGAGTCCCAAAGCACTTAGCCAGAGAGTTGTTGGTGCAGTTGTAGTCTGAGATGTGAATCCAATCCAGGCAGCTCTGTTGGCGTCGGACACATCGCCCTGCCAAGGCCTCTTGCTTCCAGAGACCACACAGGCCTGTTGAGGTTCCCCTCAGAGACCTTGCAAAAATGAGTGAAATCCATAGGTACCAGAGATGGGGACCAAAGGGCCACTGCCCCACCCCAGACAGAGACACACATTTTAAACCTGGAGGCAATGCTCTGGGTTTTTTAAAACCCCGTTGAGAGGGAGTGTGCTGCAGTCTGGCGGGCCCGGGCTCAGGGCTTCACTCTGCTTTGTGCCGGGTGGCCAGGTTCCACTTTGCATCATGCCACCAGGCCCTCATTCACGGGCTGCCACAACCCTGGCTCTTTAGCCCCCCTGCAGCAGAATGGAGGCAGAAGATCCTCTTCACTGGGCCTCAATACGTTCCTCACTTTTGCTCCAGCTCATGGTAGAAGCCACAGAGCCAGTGTCCCCTGGTTTCCAACTCCATAGCTGATCTGCTCCACTCTTCTCCTGTCAAAGGAAGTGAATACTGGGCCCAAGGCCTGGCCCTATTGTTGCCACTGCACTGAGCTGTCTGCCACTCCTCAGAGTTACAGGATTCTCCTCCAACTTACCTTTCTTGTCAGCATGAAAAGCCAGCCTGAAATTCTCATCAAGCTCTGCTGCTTTTGGACCATGATCCTGTCCCTTTAAAATCAAATGCTATTAACTCCTCTCAATGTTTTCTTTTCTGAGCAGCTGAAAAGTTAATCAGCCACACGATTATCTGTGAGGAGTCAAAAAAAGGCAGCAGCTAGAATCCTGTAATGAATTTGTAAATTAGATTTTTCTGTGCCTTACAGTCATGGCAATTAACATCACACAACATCTATACAGCATGGTAATGTGACACTGCTCTTCGGTGGCCACTTATTGTGCATGCAATCAATAGCATGCGCTTGGGAATCCACTGGATACTGCAAACAGCAGCTTATACAAGATGAAGCGACAGCCAACCTGCGTAATAAGAATGCTTCAGTTCAGCGTGGCACAAAGTTCTGAGCGGTATTATTCCCTCAAAGAGGCCTTAAATATGCCTTGGGAAATCCACTTCAGAAGAAAAGAAAATGTATCTTTGGAAAGATTACATTTGTTATTGGTGAGTGTCAATAAACATCAATTTCCCTGTACACACACAAATGGAAGACAAATATTTCCATCAGTAATAATCACAGTTTGCAGATGGACCAAGCCAGAAAAATGCTACTTGTGAACTTACTGCTGTTTGACATAAGGACTTTTAATTTGTGTGTTTTGACATGTGATGGTGACAATTTGTGTTTCATTGTCAGAAAGCGTTAACTTTCTGAATCTCAGCATTTTCGGTCATTCAATAACGCTCAGCTGACCCCCATTCAAATTCCCACAACTCTGAAAAATTAAATACATAAAAATAAAACGCTTAAAAACAATGATTTAAAAATGGAATTCGGCCAGGGCTGGTTTTAATCCAGGAGTTTACTCCTTCATGACAAACTTCATTTTCCCTGTCTTCTACCGACCTTCTCGTGCAGTTTCCTGTCCAATGTAGCAGGGCAAACAATAGCTCCCAGAGGGGATGGGGACTGTACCATCAGAGAAGTGACTGCAGCAGGTTAAAATGTGGATTTTAACCTAGGACCTCTGGAGCTTAGTACAGGCAGTCCCCGAGTTACGCGGATCCGACTTATGTCGGATCCACAGTTACAAACGGGGCTTTTCTCACCCTGGAGGACGGGAGTGGCGGGACGTCCAGATGAGCTGCGGTCCCGCCGCCCGCGTTCTCCGGGGCGAGAAAAGCTGCTCCCTGTCTCCTTGGTCTGCTGGTCAGACCAGGGAGACGTGGAGCAAAGCTGCAGAGGACGCCCGCAGCGGGACAGCCCAGGCGCAACCCGGCAGCACCCCAGCTACTCTGCCCCAGGCGTCCTGATTCAGCCGCTGCTGGTCAGTTTCAGCAGCGGCTGAATCAGGACGCCTGGGGCAGAGCAGCTGGGGTGCAGCTGGGTTGCTCCAGTAGCACCGAGGAGCGGCGCTACTGGAGCAACCCAGCAGCACCCCAGCTGCTCTGCCCCAGGCGTCCCCAAGTCAGCCGCTGCTGAAACTGACCAGCGGCTGACTACAGTAAGCCCGAGGCAGAGTTGCTCTGCCCCCGGCTTCCTGGAATCAGCAGCTGATCAGTTTCAGCAGCAGCTGACTTGGGGACGCCTGGGGTTCTTAAGTTGAATCTGTATGTAAGTCAGAACTGGCATCCAGATTCAGCCGCTGTTGAAACTGATCAGTTTCAGCAGCGGCTGAATCTGGACGCCAGTTCCGACTTACATACAGCTTCAACTTAAGAACAAACCTACAGTCCCTATCTTGTAAGTAACCCGGGGACTGCCTGTATAGAAGCCTCTACCCTCTGAGCTAAAAGCCAGCTGGCTCTCAGCCCAGGCTGTAGAGGTCTCTTGCTCTTATCTGTTGCTGTAGTCTAGATACTACTGCATGGGACAGTGAACTACACTAGGGCTACGTGTATACTGCAGGCTTCTTGCACAAGAACTTTCTGAACAAAGTTCTTGTGCAAGAGTGCATCCACACTGCCATGTGCTTTTGCACAAGAGATGTGCTTTTGCGCTAGAGCATCCATGACAGTGTGGACGCTCTCTTGTGCAAGAAAGCTCTGATGGCCATTTTAGCCATAGGGGTTTCATGTGCAAGAAACCTCTGTTGCTCATCCACACTGCCTTCTTGCACAAGAGCTCTTGCACAAAAAAGCTTAATCCTCATAGAAAGAGGAATAACTCTTGGGCAAAAAGCCCTGTGTTCTTACACTTTACTATACTTTTTCTTGCGCCAGAACGTGCTTGTACTGTGGATGCTCTGCACGTTTTTGCACAAAAATGCTGTAGTGTAGACGTAGTCTAGGTGTGTGGGTTACACTATCTCCAGTGACAACAGCAATGATGGGGTGACAGCGTGGGCTAGCAGCCGCTCACGCACATTTCTGGGGTCCCGGGGGAGCTTGCACATCCCCTGCTACTGCAACCTCACTGCTATGGTTATTTGAGTGAGCTAGATCGCAGGTCGCTCAGGTATGGCTACAGGTGCTGCAATTACACCCCGACTGCTTTGCCTACTCTGTGGTTTCACTGTGTGCTGGACACAGCAAGCACCAGGCAATTCGCCGATAGGCTAACCCGCGGTGGCTTTGTGACGGGATCTGCCAGGGGGTGCAGAGGGTGCTACAGCTGCGAGTACCAAGATGCTGCTGGTGCCTCTTCCCCTTCCCCTCGGGATCAGGGAGTGAGGGGAATACACACAGCTTGTGTCACGTGCTCGTTGGCCCCTCCCCCTCACCGCCAGGTGTAAGAGGAGTGCTTGAAAGCTGGATGCTTTCCCCTTGCTGACAGGCAGTGAGGGGAAGAGGAAGAAGAGCAAGCAGTGTCCCAGTACACGTGGCTGAAGCCCCCTCTGCCCTGCCAAAATGGTGCCCTTGGGGTTCCCCCTGAGGTGCCCCTGGGCCTGCCTGATTCACCAGCCTGGGTTCCCTTTACACTGCCCTGCAGTAACCAGCCTGCCAAGCCCCCTTCCTGGCTCCAGCATGAGTTTTTACCAGCACATATATGGGTAGAGACACACACAGCTGTAGTACCTGCAGGTGCTGTGATTAGCTGTGTATGGCAAGACTCCAGGTAATGTCCCAGATCCTCAGACGCATACTCTCCTTTGGAGTGTAAGCCCAACGCTATGCCACATAGAGCCGCACAGCTGAACTGTCCAGTGCAAGCTCATGAAATTCATCCCCTCTCTCAGTCAGGCGAGGAAATACACAACAGCTTTCTGCCCCAAGTTCTGACTCCTACACACTGGTTTTGGACAAAGCAAAAAGAAATGTATACAGAGTAGATCTGAATAGCAAATTCCCACCCTAAATGATGATCAAGCAGGCTGCAGATTCTTAAGGGGCAGGCTGCTCTATTTTACAGTTTGGAATCTCCAGGTATTTCATTCACAGGCCAAAAATCCCGTTAACCTGAGTCCTGCACTTTCCCCAGTTCAGCCTTTGTTCCTTAGGTCTTTCCAGGAATCTTCTTAGGTGGGGAGTCAGTGAAGAACCATAATAATGTCACTCCGTTGCCTTAAATAGCTTTTGAATATGGCGAAAGCCAAGGCTTTGTTCCCAGGCTAGTTAGTGGGTATCCCAAAATGCAGACCACCACTAGGGGTACATCTAGACTACAGGCTTTTGTCGACAGAGGCTTTGTCAGCAGATACTGTCAACAAAGCCTCTGTCGACAAAGAGTGTCTAGACTACAGCCAGTTCTGGCGACAAAGCAAGCTGCTTTGTCGACATGAGAGTGTAGACACAAAGGACAGCGTAGATGCAATAACGCCTTCTGTCGCCAGAACTCTGTTGACAAAAGGCGCTATTCCTTGTAGAATGAAGTTTACCACCATTGACAAAACTGCCAAGTTCTGTTGACGTTATGTCGACAGAACTCGGCGGTAATGTAGACGCAGGTATAGCTTTGTCGACAAAAGTCCACTTTTGTCAACAAAACCCTGTAGTCTAGACATACCACATGTCCCTGCAATGTTATAGAAGCCATACCTTGGAGAGGGGTACTCAGGAAAACACCCCAGGTCCAGGAAGATAAGCTTCTTCTAAGGCCTATTATTTTCCTAATGACTTATTAATCTGAATGGGTCCTTCCTAGCCAGATATTAAACTGGTTTTTTGCTTGTTGGTAAACACATTTACAAAACAGATACACAGTCGGTATTCCTAACTTCAGATACAAAACTGATACCTGCATACTGTGACGTAGTGGGGGTGCTGTCCACTCTTGGAGCCCTAGATCCCCACTCTGGTTTTGCATTCAGTGGTTGCTGTGTTGTGCTGTGTGTGACCCTGCCCTCTGCTGGTCTGCAGTGACTGTGTGTGTGTCTGTGTGCAGTGCCCAGTGGGGGATGGTCCCTGAGAGGAGGTACATAGGCAATGGCCCAGCCACCTGACACCTATGCTAGGTGCAGGCTATCTGAACAAAGCAAGGGGCGTGGCTGCCTGAGGGCTAAGGGCCCAGTCGCTGGGAGCTGGGTCAGTTTCAGCTGGGCTAGGGGAAGGGAGGATGTTTTTAGACTAAGGAAGGGGGTGAAGCCCCTTCCCCCAGCAGGACTAAGGCTCTGCCCTGGCTCCTATGTCAACATCGAGCCTATGCTGCGCTATATCTCTGAGAAGCAATAAAATCTTCTGTTCTACTGGCTGGCTGCAGATGAGGATGCAGGGCCTGATGCGCCGTCACACATACAAATAGAATAATCGTATTCTGTAAAGTATAATCTTTTTCAATGACATCTTATGTACATATCATGCATCATAATTATGTCTCATTCAAGACGCCTCACCAAAGGCTCTTGTGTAAATTAGGTTGTCATGCGATAAAAGGGAAGGTCCTTTCATGGACTGAGAACTGGTTAAAAGACAGGAAACAAAGGGTAGGAATAAATGGTAAATTTTCAGAATGGAGAGGGGTAACTAGTGGTGTTCCCCAACAGTCAGTTCTAGGACCAATCCTATCCAACTTATTCATAAACAATCTAGAGAAAGGGGTAAGTAGTGAGGTGGCAAAGTCTGCGGACAATACTAAACTGTTCAAGATAGTCAAGACCAAAGCAAACTGTAAAGAACTTCAAAAAGATCTCACCAAACTGAAAACAGGACTATGTAGCACTTTAAAGACTAACGAGATGGTTTATTAGGTGATGAGCTTTCGTGGGCCAGACCCACTTCCTCAGATCAAATTATCGAAGAAAATAGGCATGACCATATATACCAAAGGGATACAATCAGAAAAAAGTGAACACATATAATTGATTGTATCCCTTTGGTATATATGGTCATGACTATTTTCTTCCACAATTTGATCTGAGGAAGTGGGTCTGGCCCACGAAAGCTCATCACCTAATAAACCATCTTGTTAGTCTTTAAAGTGCTACATAGTCCTGTTTTTTGTTTCAGCTAGACCAGACTAACACGGCTACATCTCTATTACTATTCACTGAGCTGAGTGATTGGGCAACAAAATGGCAAAAGAAAATTAAAGTGGATAATGCACATTGGAAAAAATAACCCCAACTATACATACAATATGATGGGGGCTAATTTAGGTACAACTAATCAGGAAAGAGATCTTGGAGTTATCGTGGATAGTTCTCTGAAAACATCCACGCAGTGTGCAGTGGCAGTCAAAAAGGCAAATAGGATTCTAGGAATTATTTAAAAAGGGATAGAAAATAAGACGAAGAATACTTTACTATCCTTATATAAAACTATAGTACGCCCACATCTTGAATACTGCATATGGATGTGGTCTCCTCATCACAAAAAAGGTATTTTGGCATTAGAAAAGGTTCAGAAAAGAGCAACTGAAACGATTAGGGGTTTGGAACTAGTCCCATATGAGGAGAGGCTAAAGAGACTAGAACTTTTTAGTTTAGAAAAGAGGAGACTGAGGGGGGATATGACAGAGGTATATAAAATCATGAGTGGTGTGGAGAGGATGAATAAAGAAAAGTTATTTACTTATTCCCATAATATAAGAACTAGAAGGCACCAAATGAAATTAATGGGTAGCAGGTTTAAAACTAATAAAAGAAAGTTCTTCTTCACACGGTGCACAGTCAACCTGTGGAACTCCTTGCCAGAGGAGGCTGAGAAGGCTAGGACTATAACAGAGTTTAAAAAAGAGCTAGATAAATTCATGGAGGTTAGGTCCATAAAAGGCTATTAGCTGGGGGTATTGAATGGCTTCTGTTTGTCAAAGGCTGGAGATGGATGGCAAGAGACAAATTGCTTGATCACTGTCTTCGATCCACTCCCTCTGGAGCACTTGGCACTGGCCACTGTCAGCAGACAGGCTACTGGGCTAGATGGACCTTTGGTCTGACCCAGTATGGCCGTTCTTATGTTCTTATTTTCTTAATCATATCATAATAATCTCTAGAAAGAATATGGGCTGCAATGTGACTGGCTTATCTGCTATAAGCAACGGCATTTGCTCTCTTTCCCATGGGCTCTTCAATAGCTCTGAACAGAGGCAGTCAAGTCAACTATGGTGCACCACGTTAGGCTCTAGGTTAGTGTTTTCTGAGCACATACTGTTTGCTAAGCATCGTCCTGTGCACGTGCACAAGGACTTGTGATGAGGCTTTGGCTGTTCTGCTATTGTTTCCTGATGGTTTTGTGTGGCTAAAAAAGTGGCTCAATGACCTGCTGAGCTCTCTTCCAACCCTGTGATTCTATGAAAGTGAGAGGGATACAGCAGGCCTCAGACTGTATCCACCGGGCCTTTTATGAAAACGCTTTGCCCTGACCTCAGAGACTTTCTCAGAAGCACATGAGAAAATGTGAATGTGAGTTGTCTTCGTCTCAACTCACTTTACAAAGAGGAGTGGCTTTACGCCTCATGGGAATGCAGCCATGTAACAGGGTCACCCTTTAAAGGCAGTAAATGTCTGGGGCCAGCCAGCCTTGTCCCAAGGCATGGCCCATTTAAGAACAGGTAGTTCTGAGAAGGATCAGCAGACCAGAAATGGTCCCTTCAACCGCCACGTGCCTGAGTCATGTTGCTACTGGCTGGGGATTGTAAAGGAGAGCTGTTGGCTCAGTCAGGGGAGAGACTAACACAAATGTAGATGGTATCTAAGCATGCTCAGTAACAATGCTGAAGCGTCTGTCCTCAGTCTGCCCCCGTGCTCTCACTATCACAGTATGCACAGGTCACTCCCCCAACCAAAATCTGAAATGGCGGCCTCGGAGCTGGATCCGGAGGAAGGGAGCGAAGGAAGAGCTATCTCCTGCCAGAGTAGGGGGGTGGGAAGGGCAGAGGACTGTGTCCCCCCAAAAGGGTTAATACATTATTTTCTGTGCATGCCGCTGTGAAGCAGTGAATCCATGGCAGCTCAGCCAAGCTCTATGAATAGTTATACTGCGTTTCAGGTGGGCTTCTATGGCCCACACTCATGCACATGTTGACACGACATGTTTCCTGCTCTGGGACCTGGGCTAGCTACATGAAAGCTCTTCTTGAGCTGCAGTCAGACCCTGGAGCTGCAGTATAGACAGACCCTAATGTCTACAATCATGCAAAAAAAAAAAGGGAGTGTGCCAGCCCCCCATGCCATCTGAGAATTGGCTTATGAATATGAACATGCATAACTTGGAGATACTTCAGACAAAATGTCTCATGAATCCTATCCATTTTAATGTTGCAATCATAGGTGTGCAGCCTACTTCTGTACGTGTGTCATTCTTGGGGGTGAACTCTGAATTGCGGATCTGGTTATAGTTCTAAATGTGTTCATGAGGGCCATCACTGATGCCCCAGAAACATAACAGTTTGGTGAGCTTCTGTGACTGTAGGAGTCACCATACAGATGAGACATTAATTAGCATAAAAAACTGCTCTTCTACAGAAATTATTATGCCCCGCCCACAAAAGGAGACCCATTGATGTCAGAATGGTGAAAATTTCCTACATCTGTATTAAGAAACCATCAACAAAGGGATTAAAGAGAATTCTTATTCTGTACTCATCCTCTTGAAGATGAGTCACGCAAGTGGACTCCTCCCATCAGCTGAGTTTGCAGCTCAGAGCCTATGGCAGGAGGGGGTAAACCTCAAACAATGGGTAAACCTCAAATGGCCGTTTTTCCAACAAAACTTGAGGAACATCCACACTTCAATTGCATTCTTTTGCAAAAAAATCGAAAGGACAGAGGGGGTTTTCCAGCATTGGTAATCCTCATTCTACAAGGAAGAAGCCTTTTTGCAAAAGAGTTCTTTCTCAAAAAGGTGTGTGTGGACGGGGAAGAGGGAGTTCTTTAGGAAGAAGAGGAAAGAGGAAAAAGCACAGGTGCCCTTGTGGCCATTCCGTCCATAGCAATCACAGCTTACATGTGAGAGAGCATCCATTCAGTCTAGATGCTCTCTTTCTAAAAAGCAGATCGCTTTTTCGATGAACTTTTGCAGTGTGGATGCTCTCTTTTGGAAGAAGTTTTTTTGGAAGATCTCTTCCAAAAAAAGCTTCTTCTGAAAAAAGCCTGTAATCTAGATCAGTGGTTCTCAAATTTTTGGGGCTCCAGAGCCCTTTACGTGCATAAAAATTTATGCAGAGTCCCAGCAGTCCACTGATTGTATGTGTTGTACCTATCGGTGTTTCCAGTTTGCCAACCTCACGGAGCCCTGGGGTTCCTCGGAGCACAGTTTGAGAAACACTGGTCTAAATGTAGCCTCAGACTCTGCTAGGGAGGAGGTGGCAGAGGGCAAGGTATTTCTAGGCATAAGCAAAAGATTCCCAGCTGCTTAACCAGGAATTAGCCCTGCTTATCCCCAAAGGACAAACAGAGCTTCATGCTAATAAAAGTTTTTGAGGTTCCTTTTGAAACCTGACTATAATTCATCTGTATGTCTGTGTTAGCTTGCTTTAACCTTCTAAATAACTCATCAATTTTCTTTTCTTATACATCTTTGTACAGTTTGCGATCAGATTTTGTCGTCTTTGGTGTGAGAGCTAATGTACAATTGACTGGGGTAAGTGGCTGGTCCTTTGGGAGCAGGAGTAACCTGACTATTGCTGTGATTCTTGGTGCAAAGAACCATTGATCACAGAGCTACACTCACCTGCATGGTGAGACAGACTGGAGTCCCCAAGATACTGTGTCTCTATGTTAAGGCTGCTAATGTGTCTGAGGAGTTGCAGGCTGTTGGTGAAATCTAAGTTTTGAACTCACACCCAGACAGGGCTTTGTGCCCTGGTTTTTATCTGTCTTCCCTGAGGCTGGTACCCTCGCTTCTTGGATCTGTCAGTGGTTTCATAGGCTTGGGAACGGCCACAACCTTTGAGCTTTTGGAATAGTACGATCTGGTGTGCAGTGATTCCAAAATAGAAGCTGTCAGCTTTTGGTGATTGATCCTTGTAGAGATTACCTATGCCAGGAGCCTTGTTAGGCTGCAGTGGAGGTAGAGCCAGGTCAAGCAAAAGGAGCCATCACATTCCTAGCCATGCTCAGACTGCCGTCCTTCAGCAACCACCACTTGAACTGTATGCGCCAGAGCTTTGTCCTGATCAGTTCTGCCATTGTCCGCACCAGCTGGGATGTGATGTTTACTGGGCATTCCCTCTTGCCCAGGCTAGAAACTCCACTCAGTCTCTTAATGGTTTGCCAGGCTTTTGCAGCCGGAGTGTGTAAAGTTCAATCAGGAGCTGGAAGGAGACTGTCACTATTGCCTGGCTGGATCTAGAAAGTCACAGAGCCCCTGTTCATTTTTAGTGGAATTGAATTCCTTGGAGCAAGGCCACCATCTTATTATGGCATTCCTCATCCATAGCCCAGAGCAATGCCAAAGTGCCAAACTGGAGCTTATCTTCTGCGGTGGGGCTCTTGGGACAAGGGACAAGCTCTGGGGACACAAAGTCCTGGGGAACCAGGAGCTGAAGAGGAATCCAAGAGAATAAGCTCAAGGCTGGTGAAGGGTGAAAGATGCTCTCGGTGTGATTTGTGTGTAGTTTTGAGCGCTATGAAGAGACCCCCTGAGAAAAGTCCTGGGGCCTGCTACCCTGGAAAGAAGGGGGCCAGTTAGTCTTATGTCTTGCAGGGACTTTACTGACAGCCCAGGAGGAGTCAGAAGAAGGAATTCTGAAGAGAACTACTGGGAACAGCCAAGAGTTCAGGAAGATCCAGCTGAAGGCAACCAACAGAAGGAGGCGATGAAAGGAAGGCCCAGCAACCCTGCAGCCATCCACAAGTGGGTCTGGGTTGATGAGGCAGTTATGTACACATGGGGCCAAGCATATCTGAGCTGAAACCAATACAAAAGTAACCTGTATTTCTCCTGAGTGCACATAGCAAGGGGGTGGGGGTCAAAGTGTTTTTCAATTCTGCCTGTGAACTACATTCAGGCATGTTCTCATACTATTTACCTAAAGGAACGCTCCCCCGCCCCCCAATAGTAGCAATGAGCATCCTTTCCTACTGCCACCTCTTTTCCTTCCTCACCTTACCACCCACGCAAATTCCCCAGTGCAGGAGATGGGTAATTGCTGCCCAAAATGGCAGTGCATGCACCGCAATTATCATTAGAGATAATTAAAGCCTTCATATGGCAGGGAGCTTTGAGTTGCCTATTTATGCTCAGACGTCCAACGCACCAAACGTAGCTGAGACGGAAGCATCATTTGCACACGGCTGATTTTAAAAAAATGTTTGGTAGCTTGAGTTCTGTTGCTGCCGTGCATTTCTAAAAATAAAAGGTAAACAAACTCACAGGGCCGCTCCCTTATTCCAGGGTTACTCCATTCATTTCTTTGTGCGCTTCTATGGCAATCTGCTACTCCATCCTACTTAGCATTGCTCCAATTTGCACACACATGTAAATGAGAAGAGACTTGGGTCCAGTGCATGAGGTGGCCTGGCAGGACCTTATCCACAACATGCCAGGAATAGGGAGGTGACACCCTGAGAACCCATTCTAAGCTTGACTCAAAGTCCACAGTCTGGTGGGAGGAATGTTTGGTGTCTGCTCAGAGCTTACTGGTAGATGTTTAGGCAGGTTGTTCGCACCATAGAGTCCTATTGGTCCAAACAGAAGAGGGAATATGGAATTTGTTCTGGTCAATAAGGGGTTCTACTCAGACTGGGCGTTTTCCATGGAAGGGGTTCACTTTGAGAGCATGCTGCAGTCTGCATTTGGAGAATGACAGGAGCTGGGATAAGAAGGGTTTCACTGCATCCTATAAAACTCTAGTTTGTTAGATTAACACTGACTAGATCTGAGTCCAGACTAGAACTCGGGATCTGAATGTCTTCCCCACAGCCAGCAAGAGACTGGGGAATGTGAGTCCAGTTTGGACCAGGTCCAGTACCGAGTCTTAGGCCCTGGTTCCCGCTGCCTCCCCACTTGTGCAGTCCTTGGCAGTAGTGCAGAGTAGGTATAAAGCAGTGTAAGCAAGGAGGGAATTCTGATTTGGGTGAGTTCTTCACTCGCTTTGAACTGGAGTAAATAGCAACACAAGCGCACTGTAATGGAAGCTCATGCACCCTAGCACATCTGGTGTATCCACCTGCCAATGCAGAATCACACTCTTGCCCCCACTATATTAGGGCTTTTTGTCCTGTCTTATTTTAAGGTCCCAAGTGCCATGCTCATGGCTTCCTTTTGAAGATTATTCCATCAGCTCACAGCTCTCACTGCAGGAAGCTTTTCCTGAATCATGGCAGTTGATTGCTCTCATAACTTTCCCTTTCTTTCCCCTTCCTCTGTATTGCTAAAAAAAGTAACTATCAGATAAACTATTCCAGCTGCAATGTGCAGGCCCTGCAAGAATATACACTAAGTTTCATGGAGTCATTGTTCCTATGCCTGCATCTATTAGCACCACTGAACTGCCTCACCATAAAGGAGAGACACAACTTGGGCCTGATTTTCAGACATGCCGAGTGTAAGAATTCATGGCAACTGTCCTTGTATTCACCCTTCATTGTCCAGCGAGGGTGCCCACTCTCAGCTCCCCAGCTATCACAGCACTTGGGCAGATATACGAGACTCTTTTCCTCCTCACCAAGGTGCTTCCAGGCTGCACGGTTCCATGTGTGCAATGTGGATTCCCCAGCAAGTCTAACTTGCCTAAACAGGCCAGCTTTGCTCTTCTCCTCAAAGGCTAGAAACAGTGTGATCGACACAGTGATGTTACCATACTACTCTTAAGAAGCAAATACATTTATTCTTATGGTAAAAGCATTGCAGAGAAAACATTTACAAAAATCAAAGAACCTACACATCGGTTAATAAGCTCTCCAGAAATCACCCCAGCTCCTGCAAGAACTCTGGCTAGTGCACAGTCCTTCAAACCCCACCAATGGGTTTTCTGTGATGTCAAGTTCATAACTGCTCTTTGTCAAGAAATTGCCATGTCTGTCGCTGGACGCCACCACTGCAAGGGGAGCCCATAATGCCTCCAGCACCTCTGAACAACCAGACCTTTCAGCTGAGTGTCTAAAGTTGGACACCCAATAATTGAGACTTGAAATCTGTCTATAAATATTTGACCTGGAGGGAGGGGAAGCAGTGGACGTTTGAGGTCGAGTGACATCAGCATTCACCTTCAGTTCTGAGAGGTGATTTCATAACAGTGGCTCCCCTGCACACTCACTCTCCTCCACATACAGGAGCTAAGGATGAACAGAGAGGTATACAGTGGAAACCCTTCACAAATAATTGACACAGAGTGTACCTTCCTTGGCTAGCCAGGAGCACTACAAGTGGGGCGTTGTAGGTACTCTCCAGCTCAGTTTCCCCGAATGTCCTCAGTCAGCTCCAATGATTTACATACAGAACAATGCCCCTTCGGAGAAGTCTCGTTTATTAATCAAAGAGCAGTGAAAACACAACAAGCTTCCATCCAAGTATCTTTTCTGGGATTGAGTTGTCTATTCTCCCTCATAGGAGTTATCACAGATAGGCAGGTCATGGTGACATCAGTGGTAAGGGCGAGGCTTCACTTCCACTCAGGGTCCTGCCACCACCCTGGGGCTCCACAGCTGCTTCCAGCTGTGGCTAGGTTTGTGGCAATGGCCGCCGGTTCTTCCGGTCTGGGAGAGTTAGCAACCCTAGGTGTGACCCCAGCCTGGGGTGATGAAAGGCACAGACATGGGTAAGAGGGCCACAGCTCAGCACCCCCACCTTAAAAGTAGCTCCAGTGCCACTGTCAGTGGGTTCACTTGTTCCCTCCAGTGATGTAACCTGAGTTTCCCCCAAAAGGGGAATGGGCTTTAATGAGTGACAGAAAGGTTGGAAATTGACAAAGAAGTTAATGAAAAAACTCTGTTTAGACCCCGGACTCGTCAGGCGGTTTAGCAAGAGGGTTATAGCTGGCTGGTGTCTTGAATCCGATTAGTAAACTCTATTTCAAGCTCTTTCAGGTGGAATCAAATGCACACAAGAAATGGAACAGTTGGGGAAAAGGAAGGCAACTTGAAACGTATATTGGCAGGTCTGAAGAGGAAAGTCTGGTGAGTCATGTGCATGACAAACAGCTAAGGAGACACTCAGGTTATTATTTACCACTTACAGATGGTAGCACCATCCTCATGCCTGGCAGAGAACATGGTTATTAACAATAATACTTTCCCCTTGTCTAGCACTTGAAGTTTCCAAATACCAGCCATTAAGTGAAATAGCAGCCGCTCGCTTTCCCTGCTGAGCGTACAATGTCAGAGACAGCTTTGAACCATCGCTCCAGTGAATCAGTTCTCAGAAGAAGCTGGAGTGTAGGAGGGTTTGGGGAGGAGTTGGCGGATGTTAATTAGGAGCCTGTACCCGGACCAGGGGAAGGTAGCTCCTTAACCTGCCTTTTCCTCTGACAGCCCTGCCCTATACCACCTGTGCTCTGCCAGAGACTTGCCACTCACCTTTTCGCACACATACCTGGTCAGATTCCCCCCTCCATTCACCACCTCCTCTACCCGGCTGCTGCTCACCCACTTGCTGCTCGCCTCCTCGCTCTCCCCCCATTCACCCCACTCACAGCTTACCTCCTTACTCTGCTGCTGTGCTTCCACCCCCCTCTCTGCAAGACCTCCCCTCCTTGTCACCTAAAAGTTCTAGTAAAATTCCCCAAGGGAACTGACCAGGCAACACCAATTGCCAGATGGATTCTGCGCTTAGTGGCAGGGAGTTTGGTGTATAGAGAGATGAAAAACAAAGCCTAATCTCTCCTTTTGAAAAAATGGCTGTTATTGACAGCCCACATTCAGGGCTTAATTACACTTCTTGCCAGAATTCCCCTCCCCCGCCCCCCCCCCCCCCCCCCGACTTGTTTACTTAAACTGGGTGTCACTAAAACAACTAGACCAGGAAATAAACTCTCCGGCTAAGCAAGATCCTCCTTGAGCAAGGTGAGGCTGGATCTACACTACGGGGTTGGGTTGAAGCGAGCTGCGTTATGTTGCTTTTGACAAAGGTTCATTAGCCATATACATCAAAATAAATCAAGGAAAAAAGAAGCGAGGCCGCTCAATACTGAGGACAGGAGGAAAGTTAAAGATAACCTAGGTCTGGCTCAACATCAAAGTGAATACTTTCCATTTTCAATAAGAATAACGGGGAGCTTGGAGGCAGTTGCAGAAGCCAATGGGAACAAAGATATGAAAATTGAAATTAGCACAGCGGAGATGAAAGCTAAACTCAAGCCTGAATTATCTCCATCCACAAATATTAGCGGGATGGACCAACGAAATTGAAAACCCAAGAGCTGGGATTTTTAATGAATCTGTCAACATGGGAGTCATACCCTATGACCAGTGAATTTCACCCCCAGTGCAGAGAGCTCTTTAATCAACAGACTCATTTGTTAATGCAGACACTTTGGGAATCTTCAAATAACCACATTCATTAACATCCACGCTCAGGAAAGAGTGTTTTCTCCTTATGGTCAGCAAACAACGGCCCTGGCTGCCAGAGGCGACTGATCAGGGAAAACCCAGGGCTCTTGCCACATGGTGCCTCCTGAGCACAGGGAAGAGCCAGGACAACCCCCACCCTCTGACCAGGCCCACCTCTCCCTGCCCCAGTTCCACTCCCTCCTACCCTTAGTCTCCCCCTCCCTGCCTCTCCCCACCCCTGCTCCACCCCCTCCCACCCTTAGTCCCCCCCCTCCCTGCCTCTCCCCACCCCTGCTCCACCCCCTCCCACCCTTAGTCTCCCCCTCCCTGCCTCTCCCCACCCCTGCTCCACCCCCCCTTAGTCTCCCCATCCCTGCTTTCTCCTTGCCCTTGATCCACCCCCACACGTCTCTTTCCCCAACCAAGGCATCCTGGGAGACTAGCAGGGGGCCAGTGCTGGCAGCAGGGGTCCAACGCCCCCACCCCTCACTCACTGGCAGTGGCGGGGTGAGTAGAACAAGGCGGCCCTGCTGCTTTGCTCCCCTGGCTGCAGTGTTGCACTGCTTCCCGCTGGGGAGCGTGGGGCAGGGCAGTCCCGCCCTTCCCCCAGAGCAATGCAGCTGGGAGAGCAAAGCAGTGAGGCCACATTACTCTACTTCATCCTCCCCCCACTGCTGCTGGAAATTGGGAGGGGTGGTGCCAGCTTCTCCCACCTCCCCCTACCCCGCACAGCATTGGGGATGCATGTGTTCCCTCTTGCCCACCCCACACGTCACCCCTGCTGGTTGCTGTCTGTCCTGCATGGTTACAATCTTCATTCCCCTTTTCTTTAACTACACTTTCCAGGGAGTCATTTAATCCAACCATCCTCCCACCCTCTACTCGAGCCGGATTAAGACCTTTAGAAGCCCTAAGAACTAAAAAGATTACGGTGCCCCCTCCCCCCCCCCCCCCGCCATATGTAATTCAAAATAAAACCAATACTATACCGTAAAATCTCTTTTTTTTTTGTGCCCCTGCTTTGCTGGTGCCCTAAGCACGTGCTTAGTCTGCCTATTGGGTAATCCAGCCCTGCCTCTACTGATAGTCAAAGGACCATTGTTTCTTCTTGCCACCATAACTCTTACTTACATACAAA
This sequence comes from Pelodiscus sinensis, assembly GCF_049634645.1. Lineage (NCBI taxonomy): Eukaryota > Metazoa > Chordata > Testudines > Trionychidae > Pelodiscus > Pelodiscus sinensis. Next base: position 6,288,667 of record NC_134730.1, on the reverse strand, counting down.
ATTCCCTTATAGAATGGACCTGGCAGGCTCCAGAGTCACTCTTCCCAGTTTTCAATACTCCATTTTCCTTATGGCTCCACTTATTCCTCCTTAATATTTGCCACTAACCCAGGCTTTTGGCCTCCACCACCAGGAACATCACAGTCCCTTACGCCATGTCTTATGCTGCAAGGAATACCTTAAATTGTGGTTCTCTGACCTTGGCTTTCATCAGAACAGCCAGGAGGAAATGAGTTAGTGAGGAAAACATCTCTGTTTTGTTGTATGAGGGATACAGAGAAAATAACCCTTCTGTTGGAAGAATGCAATTACAACAGGAAGAGCATGGGTGGCTTAAATGGCCCTGAACAGTAACTCAAGTGCACTTTTCCCATATATCCTCTATAGTCTATTCATTATACAGCTTTTGCCAGTAGATAAGAAATAACAGGACAAGCAGTTGCCTTAGATACACGGCATCAATTTACACGAGATGTCTTAGACTTCATGGGCACATTAAATGAAATTATCTAATGACGGAGTATTTCTTAGTTAACCATTTCACCAGCTTGTACAGAATGTACCCTGGTTGCTGGACACCACCACACTCCACATTCAACTTCTACTGCATTTGAAAGGCAACATTTCTCATGGGGGAGGGTTAAAAAGAGAAAAATTCAACAATTTTCGCTCCACAGAATTTGTGACACAATCCCAGAATCCCAAAATGACCCAAAGCCAGGGACGCTTTTCTGGATATTCCAAGATTTCCAAAAGTGACTCAGTTTGTGAGTGCCCAAAATGGGATACCTTAAAGTGGTCCAATTTACAGGAAGTGTTGAGCCCCCATATTCTTCAAATCATCCCCTTTAAATGTCTAAAGTTAACACCCCAAAATGGAAGCTTCCAAAATCATTAGTCACTTCTAAACATTTTGACCGTAATTACTTTGAGAGAGGAAAAATAAGTTCAGTGTGGGAAGAGGCAGGTGGGTTATGTAAACACCCCCACACACACACCCATACACACACACACACACCCATACACACACCAAATCTGAATGAGTAGTCTTAAATCTGAAGTTGCAGCAGAACCCTAGTTTGGCCTGGCTGAAAATTTGTCAGGCTATGGCTTGGGTAGCTCCCCTCGTTCCATAACCTATTATCCTGTGTTTCTATAGTGTGTGATTTGGCATCTATACAATGAGTCTTGCCATAAAAATGGTCAAACTGGGTCCGATCAAAGATCCAATTAGCCCAGACTCCTGTCTTCTGACTGTGGCCAATGCCAGGTGCTTCAGAGGGAATGAACAGAACAGGTATCCTCAAGTGGTCCATCCTCTCACCCATTCCCAGTCCTCTCCCTGTCCCTCTGAAGTCATTCTCTTGTGATCTTCAGATTCGGTTTTGTCTCCAACCATTCACCTGATTTTGCCTAGTTCTAAAGAATCCCTATCATGCACCTTTCTCATTCAAAAGCTGTTTCTGATTCTTCAAAAATCGAAGGCCCATTAAAGTAAATGCTAACACTTCTCTGAATGTCAACAGAAACTTGAATTTGGCCTTGGATGTTTTATAGCACATCATACTTAGTATGTGAAAAAAAAATCAAAGCTGAGTTCACAGGCAGCTGTCTTCCCCAGTTCCCCTCTGTGGGATACAATAGAGCTTGTCAAAAGCTTCCTCATTTTACCAAATGATCACAACTTCTTTTTCTGTTTCATCTCTCATCTCTACCTATGTTCAATGCTAGATCCCAATTATTGCCTCTGGCAATTCCCTTATTGTTCCTCTCATTCTCGTCCCTGCTACCGGTTTCCCCAATTGCTTCTTTTCAGATAGCTGTCATTAGCCTACTTTGGATTTCCTTTCTATAATTTGTCCTCTGATATTGTAGAAATACATTTTCTGTGTCAAAAAAATCTAACCTCTTACCTGCAAGCAGGCTGTGTCTCAGTCAATTTCCTCTAAAGCCATTTGCAGACATGCGGAATGAAAACAGTGCTCTGTGTTTAAAATGCAAGAAAACACCTGTCAAGTGAGTTGATAATTGCTCTGTCAGTTTATCCAATGAGAATTAGTCAAATTACCCTTCAGATGAATTTATGCCACATCATTTCATAAACTGAAAAAAAGTTTTCTTATCTCATTAAAGTGGAGAAATGATCTGAAATAAGAAATGTTCGTCTGAAATAAACACTTTCCTAAAGTCTGTCTTTGATCAGTTTTTGTCTGCAATACACAGGATAAATTAAGGAAAGGATGATAACAGAGTGTGGCCTGGAAAAGATCTGCTGAAACTAAGGATGTTAAATTGTATTTAATCAACTAATCAAGTAGTCGATGGAATTTCCACCTACTTGATTAATCAATAAAAGGGGGAAACTGCAGAGCTGCAGCAGAGTTAGCTCCTGGCTCTGGGAGATAACCTCACTGCAGCTCTGCCTTTTAAATGTATTAAGAACCATTAAGGGTTCTTAATACATTTAAAAAGCAGAGGCGTGGGAGGGACCAAGCACGAGCCAGGAATCCGCTGTCCCGGCTCGCAATCGGTCCCCTCCCCTCACTCTTACTACATTTAAAAAGCAGAGGCGCAGCATCTGGGCCTGGGTGGGAGCAGGGACGGCTGATTCCCGGCTCACACTCAATCCCCCTGCTATGCCTCTGCCTCCCCTGTCCCCCCATGAAAACAGGCACCAGCGCCTGCCCCCCCCACACACACACACTTGCTGCCTCTCTCTGATAGAGGCAGCGGGGGGAGGGGCTAATCGAGTGACTGCTCCACTACCCAATAAGCATATACTTGTCGCCTAGCCACTTACATCCCTAGCTAAAACTACTTTACATCGCATGCTGTGTTGCAACGTCATGTCCACATCCACCATCCTAGGAAGCGACTCTTTAGCGAGTGACTTACGATGGGTTCAGTCAGAGATTCCCTCGAGACTCATTTGATGTGCTGAAAATACCACTGAGCCCAGTTGGGACACACCACCACTCTGTCCTGCTAAGCCAGAACCTCTGGTCTCCTCCCAACGATGGCACAGAGTTGGGATCGCAGTCCACAGCAGAGCAACACAGACACGAAGATCAGCTCAGCTCTGGGGGCGCTTAAAAGGACTTGACACGGCACCCAGGAGCACAGTCCCAGTGAGATCAAGACTTCAGATAAATCCTTCTTAGTCTGCATAAAAGTTTTATACAGCGCAAGCTCATTAGTTGTTTGCTCCCTTTATCAAAGAAAAATATGCACGGTTGCCTCCTCCCTCCGCCCCGTATCAATTATTTGCAGTGGGTTTATGAAGTATAAAAGGTAGGATTTAAGTAGTTGTAAGTGATAGCAAGCAGATCAAAGCAAATAACTAAGCAAAATAAAATAAGACATGCCAGCTAAGCCTAATATAGTACGAGAACATGTTACAAAGCATAATTTCTCACCTTGCTTCTTATCTCAGGTACAGTCCTTCTCAGGCCAGAGATGTCCTTTCTGACCAGGGACCAGCAGTTCCCCTCTACTCCTATTGTTCGAGGTGTTTTCATGTATCTTCTTGGGGCGGGAAGACAGTCTGAAAAGGCAGCTGAAGATGCCCAGTGTTTATTTCCTTTGCCTTGTATAAAATGGGCAGCCTTTGTTCCATTCCCTACCCCTGCGGAAAAATACGAAATTCAGGATAGACTCCAGGAGACCGTTCTTCCCCACTCAACAGTCTCTTGCTAATGAGCCTTTAGCGCTATGTCTCACCTCTTCATTGTTGCTCCTGATAGGCTGGAATAGGCTTTTCTCCCACATTGACAACAAATCTACAGTCAATAGTCTTAATTTCAGCTACAGAAATGGCACATGTGTACAAATAGAGTATACACATTCGGAGGATTGCAAACTTTCTAGTGATAAGTTATGTGAAACATTTTTTATAAAGCATATTCAAGTTGGGACTTATTCATATTAATAGAAATATTTTCATAAAATATATGGGGTGCAATGTCACATGGCTGATTGTACAAAATTAGCCCCATCGATGCATCTCATGCTGTAATAATATTCCTGTGACGGACCCGCCCTGCCTACTTCAAAGTAGGAATAAGAGATCCTCCGGAAAAGGGCTTTTTTCCGGAGGATCGGGGCCAGTGTAGACGCTCTTTTCCGGCTTTTCTAAAAGCCGGAAAAAAGCGGCGGACATTTTTATTTAAATGCCGCGGGGGATATTTAAATCCCCCGCGGATTTCCCTATTACGACCTGTCAAATTAGCATGCCCCTTTCGGAAAAGGGGCCAGTGTAGACGTAGCCCCTCAGTCTCTCCTCATAGGTCATATGCTCCAGCCCCCTAATCATTTTGGTTGCCCTCTGCTGGACCCTCTCCAATGCGTCCACATCCGTAGTGGGGGGCCCAGACCTGGACCCAATACCCCAGATGTGGCCTCACCAGAGCCGAATAAAGGGGAATAATGACACAACAATTTTCTTCCACTATTTGATCTGAGGAAGTGGGTCTGGCCCACGAAAGCTCATCATCTAATAAACCATCTTGTTAGTCTTTAAAGTGCTACATAGTCCTGCATTCTGATCACCTACTTCTTGTTAACATGCCTGTAGAAACCTTTCTTGTTGTCCTTCACATCCTTAGCCAGTTGCAATTCCATTTGCGCTTTCGCCTTCCTGATAACCCCCCGGCATTCTCGAGCTCATTTAAACTCCTCCCTGGTCATTTGTCCAAGTTTCCACTTTTTGTAAGCTTCCTTTTTGTGCTTAAGTTCACCAAGGATTTCCCCTATAAGCCAATCCGGTCTCCTACCATGTTTGCCTCTCTTGCTACACGTCGGGATGGTTTCCTTCTGTGCCTTCAATAAGGCTTCTTTAAAATACTGCCAGCTGTCCTGGACTCCTTTCCCCTTCATGTTAGCATGGGGATTCTGCCCATCAGATCTCTGATGGAGTCAAAATCTGCTTTTTGAAGTCCAAGGTGTGTATTTTACTACTCTCTTTTCTTCCTTTGGTCAGGATCCTGAAATCTACCATCTCATGATCACTGCTTCCCAGGTTGTTACCCACCTCCACTTCCCCTATTAGTTCCTCCCTGTTTGTGAGCAAAAGGTCAAGCTGCGCACAGCCCCTGGATGGATCCTTCAGCACTTGTGTCAAGAAGTTATCCCCAACATTCTCCAAAAACTTCCTGGATTGCCTGTGTACTGCCGTATTGGTTTCCCAACAGATGTCAGGGTGATTAAATTTTCCTACGAGAACCAGGGCCTGCGATCTGGAAGCTTCGCTCAGTTGTCCAAAGAAAGCCTCATCTACCTTATCCACCTGATTCGGTGGCCTGTAGCAGACACCAACCACAACATCACTGCTGTTGTTTGCTCCTTTAAACTTAACCCATAGACTCTCAACCGGTTTTTCTCCCTCTTTATACTGGAGTTCAGAGCAATCATAGTGCTCTCTTACATATAGTGCAACTCCTCCTCCTTTTCTCCCCTGCCTGTTCTTCCTGAACAGTCTATACCCTTCCATGACAGCGCTCCAGTCATGTGAGTCATCCTACCAAGTCTCTGTTATCCCAATTAAATCATATTTCTTAGACTGGGCCAGGGCCTCCAGTTCTTCCTGTTTGTTGCCCAGGCTTCTCGCATTAGTGTACAAACACATCAGGTGCAGGTTCGGGGAGTGGTGTGGGTGCAGGGAGAGCAGAGGGTTTGTATTATGGGGTGCAGCGGCAGATGGTTGGGAGATGGAGGGGCTGGAGTGCCAATGGCAGACTGCAGCTGGGAATGTAGGTTAAAAATCTGCATCCTCACAAAGAAACATCTTGAGGTTCCCTTTCACACAGACTTTCTGGAGATGCTTCTCAAAGAAGAGCAAGAACTATGAGAAGCCAGAGTAGAGGCCCCAAATTACTTCTCTATTTGTACTGTAGGGTAGATCCAGACTAAATTCTTCCAGTAAGACTGTTGAAACACGGGGTGAGAGTGAGTTTGATTTGAATTCTCTTATCTTGTCAAATTAGGCATTGTGTTTTACTTTAATTTTCTTGATACCAATTCTGACTTATGTCTAATCACTTACATTCATTTACATCTATCTTTTTATAGTTAATACATTTATTTTATTATATCTAAATTAATGCTTAAGGTTTGAAATCTAGAAGACAATGTTATTGGAAACCTAATTGAGTATAGCCCTTTTTTGTTAAAAGACAGTGAATTATAAGGCTACGTCTACACTGGCCCCTTTTCCGGAAGGGGCATGTAAATTTCACCAGTCGTCGTAGGGAAATCCGCGGGGGATTTAAATATCCCCCGCGGCATTTAAATAAAAATGTCCGCCGCTTTTTTCCGGCTTTTAAAAAAGCCGGAAAAGAGCGTCTACACTGGCCCCGATCCTCCGGAAAAAGTGCCCTTTTCCGGAGGGTCTTATTCCTACTTTGAATAAGACGCTCTTTGAAGTAGGAATAAGACCCTCCGGAAAAGGGCACTTTTTCCGGAGGATCGGGGCCAGTGTAGACGCTCTTTTCCGGCTTTTTTAAAAGCCGGAAAAAAGCGGCGGACATTTTTATTTAAATGCCGCGGGGGATATTTAAATCCCCCGCGGATTTCCCTACGACGACTGGTGAAATTTACATGCCCCTTCCGGAAAAGGGGCCAGTGTAGACGTAGCCTAAGAGTTTATAAGGGTGAAGAAAAAATACACTTGATGGAATTCCTATTAAAACATACAAAAATTAACTTCATAAAAATAACACTATTTTTAAAAAATACAATAATTTCAATAAATCATGTACACTTTCCTTTTATTTAAAACAACTGACCTGAGCAATACCTGGTAAATCTGCAAACGTACTATAACTGGGAGCAACTTACATGCTGGAGGCTGTGTGAGTAGACCAAGAGCATAAAAGGCACAGCTGATTGGAGAAGTGAGATGACATAGCTATTCATCAGTCCAGACTGTATCTTGGCTAATGTCAGAGCAGAACACGGGTCCATCTCAGGGCTGGGCAAAATATGGCCCATGGGCCAGATCTGGCCTGCCAAACCACCGGTCTGGCCCACGAACACAGCAAGGAGCCCCAGGCAAGCTCCCTGCTTCCCTCACCCCACACACACGAGTCATTTCTCTTTCACAACTATGGCCCCTGAGGAGACAAGGAAGGCTTCATGAGCTCCTCTCACCCTCAGCACAATCCCATTGGTTGGTTTCTGGCAAATGGGAGTTACCTATTTGAAGAACAGGCAGTACATGAAGTACCATGCCTCTCCCCTCCCCCTCAGGTTCATAGTTATTCACACACACACGGCCCATGCAGCCTGTACAGGGGTAGGGCAGGCACGGAGGCTGCCTCAGAAACGTTCTGGGCTGTTGGCTGGGAGTCACCCAGATAAGTCTCCCAGCTGCAGCCTGCCTTTGGCACTCCAGCCCCTCCCTCTCCCAACCATCTGCCACTACACTCCATAATACAAACCCTCTGCTCTCCCTGCACCCATACCACTCCCCGAACCTGCACCCCGATCCTCTGCCCCAGGTCACAACCACTTTCTTCACCAACCTCCCTCCTGCACCCTACTCCCTTAGCCCACGCTCCCTTCTGCAACCAACCTTCATCCCAGACCCCACAGCTCCCCCATTAATACCATGGAAAAGTGAGGCCCTCAACCACTTTCCAAAATCTTGGCATACCCCCCCATTAAATTGCCCACCCCAGTTTAGTTGGTACATCATACAATTTTCATGCATTCAGTGGAAAAGCACCACCTCTCCACAATGGCATTGAAAAGGGTCGTGTTTAAATGAGTGGCCAGCTATTAAATGGATGTGTCAGCTTTCAAAAAAAACACAGAAATGTGGGTTTTCTCTGTATAAGGGTGAGGAATGGGCCAGAAGGTGGGAGAGCAGCTAATCAGTTTCTATTCACGTATCGCTAAGCTCTTGAGCTGCTAAGTATCACTACGTTGTGGGCCACCAATCTTCCTCACAAAAGCTCAGTGCGAAGGCATGTTCAGAGGAGAATACAGGTATACTTTACGCAAGTGCGCACACTTTTCACTGCACCAAACACTGGACAAGGCTGCTGAGCCCTTGCTAGAGAGGGGGAGATGTAAGGAGATCCACTCTCTGTAGGACCCCACACACCCTGTGCCAAGCTGCCTCGTGATATTAACCTTCCTGTTCTCTGGGAGCTGCTGAGTCAGAAGCAAGGTAGGTCAAAGATACAGCTTGGCTAAGAGGCTTTACTTCTCAGGAACACTGTGAAGGATGACATTTTCTGAGTAGGGGGAAGGATGTTGCATTTGTATGGAAAGTGAGTTCTGCATTTTCCACCAAACAACAAAGAGAGCATCTCAGTGGAGTGGCATTGCAGGGCGAGTAACATGGACATGTTCCCACACCTTTTCTCTCAGATCCGTGTGCCAGTGTGACTCTGGGGCCAACCCAAAGAGAAACTCTGTTTCCTCAATTGTATGCCAGACCCACTAAGAACAAGGCCCTCCCTTCATGGTCATAACCTGCTGTGTTTGCCATTGACTTTCAGTAGATGTAAGGCACCTACCACTTTCCGATACCTTTGAAATTCCCACCTCAGAAATTCCCACCTCAAACTCCACCCTCAGGGTGTCCGATCTCCCCCACCAGGGCTTTAAACAGGTCCCCAGAGATGGCTCTTCCTCTGTTAAGCCCCATCCTCTGTTAAAGGAACCCACTGCTTGTTATGCCTCCATTATAAATATTGCTGATTAAAATGGATGGGCTTTCAGCCAGAAGTACCGGTGCTTTGCATAATTGAAACCATCCATCTTTCCGTAGCTAATTTTCATTACAAGAGCCAATCATTTTCACCATCCTCATGTGCACCCCCTGTTGAAGGTCATTGTTAAAACACATCAAACATCCGACAAATGCTGCTCATCGACTGGGTAGAGGAAGGTTTCACACAGACCACTGGGATCCAGACACTCTTTAACAATACATGGGAAAGAAATTTCACTTACACTCTCAAAATCAAATTTCCTTCTAATTTGTCTGCTGGTTTTGTGCTCTGCCAACAGTAGTGATCACTGCGGTTGTTGAGGCTGCAGTCTTCTCCGTTACTGCTGCTACTCTGCTGCTGGGGGGCTGCTAAGCAAGTCCTTGCTGGAGTAACCTTAGAATGTTGCTACTGCAGCTTCTTTTGCTTCTTCTTATATTTTTTGTTTGTTTGTTTTTGTTTTTCAGGCAGCTTATTCTTTGCAGTGTTCTAGAGCTGCCACCGCTGCTTCTTCTCAGGTAGCTTCTTCATTGGTGTATTGCAGCTTCTGTTCTCCTTCATGCTCCGGACCCGCTATAGCTTCAGCCTGTCATCTGTTGCCCTTATATATTGATTGGTCTCCCTGGCTCAGCCAATTAGCTTCCAGGTTTCTCTAGATTCCCCCCACCCCCAGTTCTTCCCAGTCATGAGTACCAACATGTACTTGCTGGCTCCTCCCAATAACATATATCTTTATGGGTTTGCCAGCTCTCAATCAAAGTTAGCCTTCCCAGCCACATAACCTCCATGGGACTGTCAGCTGTCAATCAGAGTTATAGAATCATTGAAGATTAGGGCTGGAAGAGACCTTAGGAGGTCATCTAGTTCAACCCCCTGCTCAAAGCAGGACCAACCCCAACTAAATCATCCCGCCAGGGCTTTGTCAAGCCTCCCTTTAAAAATCTCTAAGACTGGAGATTGCACCAAGTCCCTAGGTAATCCATCCCAGCGATTTCACACTCCCAGTAAAACAGTTTTTCCTAATATCCACCCTAGACCTCCCTCAATGCAACTTGAGGCCATTGCTCCTCATTCTGTCATCTGTCACCACTGAGAACAGCCTCTCGCCATCCTATCTGGAACTTCCCCCTCCCCCCCCCCCCCGTCTCCCTTTCAGATAGTTGAAGGCTTCTATCAAATCTCCCCTCATTCTTCTTTTCTGCAGACTAAATAAGCCCAATTCCTCCAGCCTCTCTTCTAAGTCATGTGCTCCAGCCTCCTGATCATTTTTGCTGAAAGTCAGGGTTTTTTGCTTAGTCGTTCCCTATTAGAGGTGGAATTTACTATTACATCACAGGAAGTAACATTATTACATCATAGGAAATGGAATTACTATGTCACCCTGCCTTTCTCAGACATGGGATCTTCCATTACATCATCCCTATATCTACCCATTTGGTAAGCTACGTTGGATTTTCTACATATAAATGACCATTAATTTTTATTTAATTTAAAGCTTTAATTTTAAAATGAATTACTGTTTTATGTACTCCAAAGGGTCTGATGTTATCACCACTCTTTAACTGTCCAATTAAGAGAGGATTCCCATTTTTAAATGTCTTCCGAGGTTTTTCTGCAAGCCTTCATTTTAGGTCTTGTACAGTTATGGCACACTCTGTAGGTACACTTCTTGCTGCACACTTGGCGAGGGAGTACCAAGTCAAGCACATTAACCAGCTTGCAGGGAAGTGCTTCTCAAGAGGCAATTGCACTGCTGCTTTCCCAAAAGTGCAGATTGGGAGAGGAAGGCCAGGCAGACTGAATAAACAGGAGGGAAAGAGAACCAGCTGGCCAGCCCCAGGAACGCAGGTGGAAGACCATCAGGCCTGCTCAGATATCTCTCAGGATGAGCTGGGAAGGTATCAGGAGAATACGTCCATCCAACTACATGGGGCTTTTTCTTCTTTCGGCCCCAGCACAGGGATTAGCATCTTTTCCTTCCCACTTCTCAAGAGAGCAAGGTCCTTTCATTTTCTGGATCTAGTCACCAAAGGAGGAAGGACTGAGCATCCCTTAGTCACTGATCCTGCTGGAATGACAGCGGCCTGGGGTTGTGCCTCCATGCTGCCTGCTAGGCAGGTGATGAACATAAGAACGACCGTACTGGGTCAGACTAAAGGTCCTTCTAGCCCAGTATCCTGTCTGCCGACAGTGGCCAGCACCAGGTACCCCAGAGAGGGTGGACTGAAGACAATGATCAAGCGATTTGTCTCCTGCCATCCCTCTCCAGCCTCTGACAAACAGAGGCCAGGGACACCATTTCTATCCCCTGGCTAATAGCCTTTTATGGACCTAACCTCCATGAAATTATCTAGCTTCTCTTTAAACTCTGTTATAGTCCTAGCCTTCACAGCCTCCTCTGGCAAGGAGTTCCACAGGTTGACTACATGCTGTGTGAAGAAGAACTTATAGACCTCTGTCATATCCCCCCTCAGTCGCCTCTTTTCTAAACTGAAAAGTCCCAGTCGCTTTAACCTCTCCTCATATGGGACCCGCTCCAAACCCCTAATCATTTTAGTTGCCCTTTTGGGCATTACTGAGCTTTCCAAAGACACCTAAGGGATCTGGACACTGAATGGAATGGGAATTGGGCTTCCAAATCCCTTGGGTGGCTTGGAAAAGTTCAGCCCAGTCTTGTGCTCTCCAAAACAGTGAAAGTTGAGTGTTAGCCCTGACAGAGGGAAGTGCCTCAAGTCACTGAACGTCGTCTCCAGACAGTGCTCTGCACATCCGGTGACATGGAGCTTGGTCCAAAGCCCCTAAGGTCAGGAGGCATCTTTCCATTGACTTAACTGGGCATTGGATCAGCCCAAAGCAAACACCTTCATCTCCCATTGATGTGATGGTGGAGGAGGGTGATCGACACCTGGAAGGACCAGCCCTGCAGAGCTCTAAGGGGGATGGAGTCCCAGCATCCTTGGCTCAGAGGCTGGCTGAGGTATTACATCGTGGAGCTGCAGCAGGGTGGAGCTTAACAGAGGGACCCTCAGGAGCCCAATAAAAGTCTCCCTAGACCCACATAAGCAAATACTTGCATCACTGCACTGCTTTAAAACTGCTTTACAAAACTCTATTCCAAAGACTGCTGCCAAAATTCATCAAAGACATAAATTAAGTACAAGTGGGGAGAGCACAACAATTGGGAAACTGAGTGTGAAATGACTTCATTTGTCTTCTGGAGTCTCAGGCAGCATGGCTGACTTTCATACAGGGCCGGATTAAGAGGGGGGCTAGATGGGCAGCTGCCCGGAGTGCCAACCTAAGGGGGGCACCTGATGGCAGCTGTAAGGGGCACCGTGTGCCTGGCCACGTGGCACCCCTTAGAGCTGCTGCGCACCCGAGTACAGCTGTAAGGAACGCCGTGCACCGGGGGCAGGGCCACGCATGCACCGTGCACCCGGGGGTGGAGCCGCGCATTCATCGCGCTTCCGCTGCCCGGGGCGCAGGAATGGCTCGAGCCGGCCCTGCATTCATACAGGAGCGGGTGCTGCCAGCCACCCAAACAGCTTCCAGGCTGACACGTTCCTAGTTGCTTTTGATAATACAAAGGTGAACATTAAGCCCGGCATTTCAATTCTTCAGCAACTGCGAAGTCCAGAATTTTCTGCTGCTCCTGCCTAGTGCCTCCCCTCAGACAGAGTGTACTGGCATGAAGGAAGTTTTGTCATCAACATGGAAAGGAATTCATGAAGGACACAGTGAGAAGCAGCAGAGGCTTCTGTCATCACCCTGTTTCTCCCAAGAGCTGCACTAAACCTCAGGAAACACCAAGGGAATGGCTCTGATATGTTCCAGATGAGCCAGGGGGAACAGAAGATACAAGTAAGGGAAGCAGAAATCATCTCTGTCTGAGCGATACTGGACAGGATTAAATAGCATGGAGATGAGTCATTGGCTAAGACAGGGGCAGGGTACTTGAAAAGCTCCAAAGACAGAAGGCCTTGACATTCTGCCTCTGGATTACAGAGTCTTCATGTGTTCACACTCAGAGAAAAAGAATCTCCTGTCCCCAGTTCATTGGGCAGTGACAGCTCCTGGGTACAAGGCAGCTATTTACAGTGGTAATAGCCTGATAGAATTTGATAATAAGAGTATTTTTTAATATTTGGAGGAGAAAAAACTCTTACACTGACGCAAATGATGCTCCGGAATTTTCAGACATTCTGTGACCATAGAAAATGTGGATGAAAGGAGAGCCAAAAAAACCAATTTTGGAAGTAACGCAACATTGCCTGCAACTGACACAATGTTATAGACCCAAACTTGGCTCTCTCATTCAGTCAGAATTCAGGACTTCCGTAGGAGTTCTCCCTGAAGCTGGACTTCAGCATTTAGCCCTACAGAAAACATCTTATTTCTTTATTTATTTGCACAAGGATTTAATAAAAAATTGGGGTTTCAACTGATGATTTGGGGATCTGTCTGCACAGTTGATTAATTCTGTTTTATCCTGGGGATTCTGCACAGGTTGGTCAAACTGCAAATTCCATTTTGAAAGTTCAGCCGTTTGCCTTCCCACCTCCATATTGGACTGAAATTCTAAAGGCTGATGGCCAAAGAACAACAATCAGTTGTTAAACTTTGGCAACTGGCCAGTCAAGTGGCAAAGACATAGCTATTGCCCAGGAGGGAAAGCTCACTTTGGCAACACAGTCAACTGGCATGGGTTTTCTGGTCACCTGGGGAGGCCAAGAGAACTCAAAATTATAAAGAGGGAGGAGCTGATCTGTCAGGGATCTTGGGTCATTTTGTCTCTAGCTCAATGAGGCGACGTCTACACAGCAACATTATTTCAAAATAATTAGCCTTATTTTGATATGACTTAGTCCCCGTCTATACAGCAAGTAGTTATTTTGAAATAATGTCGAAATGCTGTCAAGCTGGAGGACTTCTTACCCTGATCCTGTAATGCTCTTTGTACAAGGAGTAAGGGAAGCCGGAAGAAGAGGGCTCTACTTCAAAATAAGTGCAGTGTAGACATTTCCAATTTCAAAATAAGCTATTATTTCGTCACTCAATTTGCTCAATTTGCGTATCTTATTTTGAGTTAAGCCCTGCTGTGTAGACACACTCTGAGAGAGGACAGAGAAGCAACCCAGCATGTAAGGGCCTGTATGAAGCAGAGGACCCTGCCTGCCTGGGCCCAGTTAGCTCACCTGAGGGATAGGTGAGCTAAGGAGGGACATTGCACTTAGGATGCTTAGCACTTACTAAATGATCTGGACCCTTGTTCTTTATATGGTTAAGTATGAAAAGCAATAACGTATTAGACTTGTTCAAAGTATCCCCCTGAGCATGAAATGATTGACAAGTTCTACTCTGAGCTCCAGGAGAGAGAGAGAAAGGAACCTGCCCTGAGGAGGAGCTCTGAGCAACTCTTAAAAGTACTGGGCAGTCTAAAGGTCTCTATTGCACCCAGGGACTAGGCAGCTGGACAGTGGGCTCCAGTTCTCAGGATGGGGTGCTAGAAAAAGGATTTGTGCCCCAAGACTGTGCCAAAGGACCCCAAGATTTAGGCAGTGCCTTGGTTCCATTCAGGCTTAACACACCTGGGCTATGTCTAAACTGCATCCCTTTTCTCGAAAAAGAGATGTAAATTAGACACTTCAAAACTGCAAATGAAGCCGGGACTTAAATTTCCCGTGCTTCATTTGCATAATGGCGGTCACAGTTTTTTTCAAAAAGGGGCTTTTCGAAAGAAAACCCGCCATTTAGACGGGGATCTATTGAAAATAAAACCTCAGAGTACAGGATCTTTTTAAAAAGGGTTTTAGTTTAAACCCTTTTTTAAAAGGGATGTAGTTTAGACATAGCCTTGGGTTGCCGAAGGTGTGGATTCTCCTCCCAGCACTCTGGTGGGTAGCCAGCAAAGAAGAAGTGGGGGAGAAAGATCTGGGACAGTGATTAATAATTGACATACTGTTATATATATATGTCTTGGTTTCTGTTATTTACACTCCAATTCATCTGATGCAGTGGGTTTTGCCCATGAAAGCTCATGATTCTATATATTTTGATTAGTCTCCAAGGTACCACAGGACCGCCAGTTGTTTTTAAAGTTACAAACTAACACAGCTCCCCCTCCAAGATCCATAGAGCTGTCTGTTTTGAGTTCGAATTTTGTTGTGTTTTAACAGAAAGTCAATATTTCCTGGTGAGGTGGAGGAGGGATTTTCCAAGCAGTTCTAAAAAAGAAAATACTGGCTGCAAATGAACTCTTGGAGAAGGAGGTTTGATAAGCCTTGCCCTGTCAATTCCTAAGAATATCTGACAAGCATCAGTGACAAGTCATTCAGACGGCTGCCTGGAGAGATGATCAAGTCTTTTGTCCTGCCTAGCTATGAAGCTTTTAACATTCACAGAGGTGGAAAGAAACCTGTTACATTTCCAGCTGTGCAACCAATCAGTCGCTCATGCACAGAAGGTGGGAATGTGGGGTAAGTCAAAGGCACAGAGAGAGGCAGACTGCGAGTCAATGTTACACGAAAAAGAGGGTCCTGCCAGCACTTCCTGTACAGACATGCCAGGGCTGTGAATGCAGGAGGAAGTGACTGGTCAATCTTGAATATGTATTTGTGACTGGTAAGATCAGATGTGTTCAGTTAAAGAGAGCCATGAGCTGCGCCGGTTAGAAAAGCCCCCGGTTATACTCCAGGGGTTTCCTCTCGCAGTTCGATCAGGGCATGTTGCATTCACAGACATGGGACTAGTAAAGGGGTTTAATCTTCAGTTTTTTCTCTAGATGCACAGGGATATGCAAGAGACATAGAATATAGAAGAATGCATGCATAGCTCCACAGCTTCCTTGTAGTTCCACAGGCTCCTTCTACCCTTATTACTGCATAATTTCCAGGCCCCTTGGTGGTTAGAGAGACTCATAGGGCTGGAAGAGACCTCAGAAGGCCATCAAGTCCAACCCCCAAGGCTATGTGCCTCAGTTTCCCCATCTGTAAAATGGGGGTGAGTGTTTCCCTACCTCACCAAGGAACTGTGAGGCTTAATCCATCAATATATGTAAAGTATTTAAAAATCATCCTATGGCTGGCACTACAGAAGGGAAAAGTGTCATTAAGCTATTACTCGGTGACTAAGAACCATAGCATGCAGGAACTGCACATAGAAAGTGCAAACATCATTGATATTACAGTCTCACCCCTAAAAGAAGACAGTAGCTAGTTTCCCTCCTGGCTGCTGAAATCTCCCTTCATTCCCCCACTTTTCTTCCAAGAAACAATTTATTTAGACTTTCCATTTTCCCCTTTATAGCTGATGAACCCTCTGGCAAACACACGCAATAAATTAAGAAAAATAATCTACATTGAAATCAAGTTCTATTGGGGGAGCTCTAAAACTTGCCTCCAACTTCTTGGCTACGTCTAGACTACATCCCTTTTTTGTAAAAGGGATGTAATTTAGACGTATCGCAATTGCTAATGAAGCAGGGATCTAATCTCCCCCACTTCATTAGCATAAAAATAGCTACCGCTTTTTTTCCTCACGGAGCTTTGTCGGAAAAAAGCACCAGTCTAGATGCTGATCTTGCGGAAAATAAAGCCTTTTCCGAAAGATCCCTTATTCCTCTATGAAATAAGCTGCGGAAAAAAAGCGGCAGCTATTTTTATGCTAATGAAGCGGGGGAGATTAGATCCCCGCTTCATTAGCAATTGCGATACATCTAATTTACATCCCTTTTACGAAAAAGGGATGTAGTCTAGATGTAGCCCTTCTGTCTTGGTGCTTCTGTTGGGAACAGGATATTAAAATGCACCTCGTTCAAACAATTGGCCAGAAAGTTTTGGAAGTAAATGTTTTAGTCAGTCAAATATAATAGGAATCCATTAACCAGATCATTTTGTTGTTCTGAAATGTTATTCCTTGATCTCTTAAGAAAGCCTGTTCCTTTAACAGGGTTTCATGAAACAGCGCTCTCTTGGTTTATGAAGTATACAGGCCTTGCTTCTGTACTGTGAATAGACATTACATTCACAGATCTTTTCTTTCATCAGACCAGCTTCGATGTTATGGTATCTTATGGTGCACTGGGAATTTGTTTTCAGAAAGATCTTTCCTTTTAGCAGAGATTCATTTCAAAGGGCTCTGCTGTACATTTTCACAGGTCTTTTGATGAATAGAAAATATTCTCATTTCAGAAGGTCTGATCTTTCCGCAAGTGCTCATTTTAGACAGCACAAAGACGTGACAGACACACAGCAAAGGGGATAAAGGGCCCAGTCTCACAACCTTTACGCTAGCAAGATCCCTACTGAAGACTTAACATCCTTAGGGAGAGAGGATCCAGGTGTGGCAGAAGGGCAGGGACTCACATGGACACCAAGGAGCCTGTGGGAGGGAGTGGATCCGGAAGTGGTGGAAGGCCAGGGGCCAAACCATGCTTTGTTGGGGATGAGCAAACAGAGGTGTACTGCTGTGGCATATATAGCTGCTCCTGCTTCTTCCATATGTGGCATGAAATGTATCTATCTGTGGTCCTGATGTTTTCCCAGTCATTATTACAGGCTTATAATATAAACGAGCTGTAAAACAATTCAAGGCAAGAAAATACATGGCATTGCTTTGTACTCCTGAGTTACTGTTGTTTACATGGAATAAGAGATAGAAAAGGAGAATGCTAAACCAAGCAGCCATAGAGACAATTAAGCCAGGATACCAGAGTCTCACGTTTCTTTTAGGTGCCCAAAATGATAGACAGGTGCCTAGCAGGATTTTCAAAAGTGCCTCAGCAGCCTAAGTGACTAGGTCAACTGAGCATGTAAGTGCCCCCAGATGCCTGTCTGCATCCTTTAGAAAAACGTGAAGATATGTGAATAGTGAACTTGGCCCTCACTGCATATTCAGAAGTATCAAGGCCCCACAGATTCATGACCATAAATCATACACAGTTCTCATTTAAGTCAAGGAAAGTTTTGTATAGTAAAAGGCTGCAGAATCAAGTCCCTAGCCTGGAAAAATTACAATCCCCTGGTAACTTTGGAAGCCTAGGATTTCTGGTTTTGGCGCACTTCCACTTGGATAGAACCATTAGAATAAACGCCCAACAGTCTGGAGTATAGAATCAAAGAAACACAGATGAGCTGGAGGAGACCCAGAGAAGTCATCATGACCACAAAGTTAATAAACAACACAGTCACCAGAGGATCAGTTCAGATAAATGTCCTTCCAGGACAATCCAGTTCCAATGTCCATGGCTGACCTACAGACTTCAAGTAACAAACCAGTCATAGGAAGTGGCGAGGATGATGTTGCCGCTACTTTTCCTGAGACACATCAGCCCCCCCAGTGTAAAACAGAGGGACTACGTCTAGACCGCAAGCCTCTTTCGAAAGAGGCTTTTTCAAAAGATACTCTCAAAAAAGCCTCTTTCGAAAAAGAGCATCTAGACTGCAACCAGTACTTTTGAAAGAGCAAGCCGCTTTTTCGAAAGAGAGCACCCATGCAGTCTGGATGCTCTCTTTCGTAAAAGCACGGTTTGCATTTCATAGCACCATTTTTCGAAAGAGCACTTTCCAAAAAAGGCGTTTTTACTCATAAAACAAGGTTTACTATGGTCGAAAAAACTGCCGTGTTCTTTTGATTTACTTTTGAAAGAACGCGGCAGCAGTCTAGATGTAGGCAAAGTTTTTTTGAAACAACAGGCACACTATTCTGACATCCCTGAAACTTCGGAATAGCGCTCTATTTCAAAATGAACTCAAAATAAGCTACTCAGATTGCGTAGCTTATTTCAAGCTAAGGGTGCAGTGTAGACTCACCCTTTGTTTATCAGTGGGGAGCAACTGATGCTGAACAACCTCTGCACATTTTCAAGGCTTCACAAGCTTGAAGTTCACTGCCAAATTGATAATGGTTCCTTATTAATAGCCATCACTTTATTTTCTCTCTCAATCAATCTCTCTCCTTTCCCCCCTTATGATTCTGGAGTGGCAACTGTAGACGGTTGCTGGCACTATTCTTTGGCAGAAATGGGAACTCCTGTCTACTAATGAGAAACCCTGCCAACCTTCCTTTCCGTGAATCTGTATCCTAACAACACAGAGATACTATGGTCTGTCAGCAATTGCCTTGAACTCAGGGACTGACCCAGCTCCCGCAGAAGTCAGGGACAAAATTCTATTTGACCTCATTGGTCCAGAAAAGGGAAATAAGTCAAAGCCACTTTTAAATAATTCCCCAGCCCAGTCTTCTTTGCTATCTGATTCTCTACTTGCGCTCCCATTTACATTTTTCCTTAAACCACAGGGATTGAAAACAGGGAACTATCTCATACATTCCATTGTAAGAGCCAGAGTTTTAAATAACCTTCCTGTGATTATAAAAACTCTGATTGGCCAATAACTCAGGACACAGCGATTTGCATGCATATAATTAGAGAGGAATAACCATATAGTAGTTATGTAAGACAGCCACAACTAGAGTGGAAAAAGCTTACGTAAGAGGAGAACACACTCATTTCCCAGTATCAGAGGGGTAGCCGTGTACGTCTGGATCTGCAAAAGTGACAAGGAGTCCTGTAGCACCTTACAGACTAACAGATGTATTGGAGCATAAGCTTTCGTAGGCAAAGACCCACTTTGTCAGATGCATGTAGTGGAAATTTCCAGAGGCAGGTATAAATAACCTTTATTATAATAAATATTTATACCTGCCTCTGTAAATTTCCACTACATGCATCTGACGAAGTGGGTCTTTGCCCATGAAAGCTTATGCTCCAATACATCTGTTAGTCTATAAGTGCCACAGGACTCCTCGTCACTCGTTTCCTAGTTAACTATGCAACGCCCCCATTCTTTGAATATTAAAAACAATTCCATTTGATTAACCAATAAAACAGAACATTTGAAATGCTTTGCTCTTCATTATAAGTCCTTTGGGCATGAATCAAATGACCAAGGGAATACAGGACAAGGGTGTAGTAAAATTTCCACTCTGATGTGTGAGTGGTGTCGGTTGCATTTGGCTACACATGGAATATTTTGATCAGAAAAGCAAGTTGCAATCAATGCACAAAGAGCATCCATCCCAAGCTGTGGGCACCCTTACAAGAAAGGAGGAGCAGAATTCTCAATAAAGCAGTTAATCAGAAACAAGCTCCAGCAGTTACCCAATCAAGAGGGGATAAACTCCACCAAGGAAATCACTATAGTTCCCGACTCTGCTCTCTTCCTGCTGGCCAGAGAGAAGGGATGAGTCTTGCAATTGGGTGAACCCAGCTTCAGTAGAGCATGCGGTAGAGGGATAGAGGAGTGAGGTCATAAGAAGCACTGAGCTGTTCTGCGGCTCTAGATGAAGTGGAACTTCTTCATTTCCCTTCCTTGAACCATTGATGAAGCCAAGTGAATTTGTCAGGGGTCAGACAACTCTGAGAGCAGGCTGGGTCCTAGACACCAGGTGACATGGGACCTGCAATGTACTGCCCCATCTCAGTGTGTGCCCAGGTTTGGCCATGTCGCTATAATGTAACATTCTAATGTGTGTATAAGAATGTAATGATGAGCCTTATGCAATATAACGTGCCTTAGTACGCTGCCGGCCACCCTTTCCTACTGGCAGAGAGGAAGGGCCTAGTGCCATTGGTAGAGATGCATCAGACAGGTTGTCTTTGCTGTTGATGTCAAGGCAGGAACAGACCAGAATAGTCCCAGTGACTGATTATGGTCACCGTATGTTGTACGGTTTGCTGACGTAATTGGTAGATGTCACAGAACTTTGTGTAATTCTAAAGAAAGTTTTGGTTTTTGTAGAGCTGGTGTTTGGTATGAGTGAAGAATAAGGGTGTTAGTTAAGTATGAAGGTCATTTCTAGTTGCAGATGTACCAAAGGGGGTGTATCTGGGATCTCAAGAGGCATTGGGAGGGCACATAAACACCCCTGTCATGATGAGAGCAGACTGACAACCCTAGAAGTGAATCCTTGGGAATCGAGAGCTGAAATCCACATGGGGCAACTCCCTAGAAGCACCAAAGTTCAAAGAATAGAAGAACGACTTGAAGACAAACACTTGTGTAACGATGATTGATTGCAACACAACTCTGCAAAACCCATGGGCTGAGTCTAGACTGGCAAGTTTTTCTGCAAAAGCACCTGCTTTTGCGGAAAAACTTGCCAGCTGTCTACACTGGCCGCTTGAATTTCCGCAAGAATACTGACGATCTCATGTAAGATTGTCAGTGTACTTGCGGAAATGCTATGCTGCTCCCGTTCGGGCAAAAGCCCTCTTGTGCAAGAGGCCAGTGTAGACAACGTGGTATTGTTTTGTGCAAAAAAGCCCCGATCGCGAAAATGGCGAGCGGGGCTTTCTTGCGCAAAACCGCGTTTAGATTGGCACGAACGCTTTTCCGCAAAAAGTGCTTTTGTGGAAAAGCATCCGTGCCAATCTAGACGCTCTTTTTCACAAATGCTTTTAACAGAAAATCTTTTCCGTTAAAAGCATTTGCGGAAAATCATGCCAGTCTAGACGTAGCCCTGGGCTCACATGGAGCTGTGGATGATAAAAGTGGGCAGAGCTTTGCAGTGGTTCTCCGGGTTTGTCCTGCCAAGCAGCCGCCTCAGAGCATCGGACTCATGACCAGCAGAACCTGGATCTCTCTGGCCACTAAGCCCATCCAAGCCTCTTGATGAACGCGGATGGGAGTGTGTGTGTGTGTGTGTGTGTATGTGTGTGTGTCTGTGTGTATGTGTGTGTGTATGTGTGTATGTGTGTCTGTGTGTGTGTATGTGTGTGTGTATGCTGCCTTTTATGTTGTAGTCTCAGTAAATGTGGTGTACTGCTTTTTCCTCTGAAAAAGATCCTGTGTGCTTCTTTTAACCATAACATTCAGAGGGATGACCTATGCCAAGGTTATGAACAATAGCTAAGGTAACTGCAGTTTTTATTACTGAGTCTTGCATATTGATCCATCCAAACAGGTGTGCACACTGCTGGCTGGGTAAGCCCAGGTCAGGGACAAGGGTTAGTTTCCTCACTTCCCCCTCATCTAGTGGGGCCATTTCTTTGAAGGACATCTACACCCTCCATCCTTGTAAACCTGAGAAATGGGAGAAGGTTTAGTATTCCTTCCCTGGCCCATTTGGTGGGTGGCTTATACATAGCAAGCCCGAGATAATAGAGAGGAGCTCAGCATCTCCCCTCTAATCTTCAGACAGGAAATGGATTCATGTACCCTTGGTCATAGCATGCCCAGGGTGAAAGAGAAGATCTTGGTATCTCCCATCTAGCCTGGGCTTGCTATGACCAGGGGTACACGTGCTATCACTGCTGTACAACAAATCATGGTAACTACACCCATGGACAGAGGTGTTAATACGACAACACTTTCGTCAGCAGACAATTTTCTAAGCTATAGCCAATTGGATGGACACTGGAAATGCGAAAATATTCCCAGACAGTGTATTTGTATCTGATAACACTAATGTCACCAGAACAGGACAATCTGACTAATGGGTGCATGCACAAGTCCTGAGGTGTGAGGAATCACAGATAGGCTTGTAATAGGAAATCGAACTACAGTATTGACCATCATGTCTGCCTTCAGAGTCCTAATGGGGAGATGAAGTTTTACAGCACAAGCGTTATTAGCAGCCCAAGAACCAAATTAAGACCCTGAAACTTATTTAAATCAATGGTGTCTGATGCAGGTACTCACAGGGTTGGTACACACTGACACCACCACCTCAATAGACACACTGTAGATTCCCTGAGGGAACGTACAACATCTCTTGCTCTACTAGCCAATTAGCCCGTCATAAGACGGGATTTTCAGGTCTCTCCTCCTTGTCAGTCTTCTCTCCTGAGCCTCCGGTCTCTCTCTCTCTCTCTCTCCTCCTCCTCCTCCTGGCTTCCCCCCCCCCCCCCCCAGCACTCCTCTGCCTCCTGCCTCTCTCTCTGTCTCTCTCTTTCTCTTCTCCTCCCCCTCCTGCCTCTCACGGGGACCGCGAAGCCCAAATGGCCTTTTGGGCTCCGCGCTCCTCGTGCTGCATGGGGAGCGTGGAGCCCAAACGGTCGCTTGCACCACTAGCTCCCACGCGGCGGCCTGCCTGAGTGGCGCAGAAGTCAGCCGAGCGCCATGGAGGGAGGTGAAGGAGGGCGGGGCCTGGAGCCGCTGGGTGTGGGGAGGCGAAGGGGAGCGGGATGGTGACATTCACAGCAAGGGGCAGGGCCTGGAGCCACTGTCACAGCGCATGTCACCGCCCCGCCCCCTCTCGCCTCCCGCCGTACACTGCTCAGCTGGGCACACTCCCCATGCAGCACAGGCCGCCCAGAGGGAACAGCCAGCATTTCAGGCAACAGCAACGCAGTATTTCGGTGTTACAGACTCACAGACATTGGGCTACTATATATATGATATTACTCAGGAAAACTTAGAATTAGGCAAGATGGGTGCCCCACCACATTACAACATTTACTATGAGATCTTGCTTCTTGTCTACTTTACAAATTACATTTTGCTTCTCATCTGCATTTTGCAAGCTAAGTTGTGTAAGGGTCTTTGGTGATTTCTTTAGTAACTATCTAATCCTTTCCAATATGTAACTCCTGTCTGAAATTCTCTGTTCAACTGGTGTGAGTGAAGGATGTGTACACAGCTAAGGGCAGGTGGGAAAGCCATCACAATACCCAGATGGTCAAGGAATGAGAGACTTAGAGACAATAAGAAAACATCTAGGCTGTGTCTACACTGGCATGAATTTCCGGAAATGCTTAAAACGGAATACTATTCCGTTTTCAGTTTTTCCGGAAAAGGAGCATCTACATTGGCAGGCTGCTTTTCCGGAAAAGCCCTTTTTCCGGAAAAGCGTCTGTGGCCAATGTAGACGCACTTTTCTGGAAAAGAGCCCCGATCGCCATTTTCGCAATCGGGGCTTTTTTCCGGAAAAGACTACTGGGCTGTCTACACTGGCCCTTTTCCGGAACAGTGTTCCAGAATAAGGACTTATGCCCGAGCGGGAGCAGAATAGTTTTTCCAGAATAGCAGCTGATTTTGTACAGTAGAGCAGTGGTCCCCAACCTTTCGAGGTTGTCGGGCGCCAGGGGGCGGGGACACTTGCGCCCCGGGGGCGGCCCCCCCCCATAGCTGCATGCCCGGGGCCGGCGCTCCCCCCGCCAGCGCCGCGCGCCCGGGGCCGGCGCTCCCCCCGCCCGGGGCCGGCGCTCCCCCCGCCCAGCGCCACGCGCCCGGGGCTGGCGCTCCCCCCGCCATGCGCCCAGTGCCAGGCCAGCCCCGAGCACCTGGCGGGCATATGGAAATGTCCCCGCAGGCGCCATGGCACCCGCGGGCACCGTGTTGGGGACCACGGCAGTAGAGCATCGTTGCTTTTCCGGAAATTCAAGGGCCAGTGTAGACAGCTCGCAACTTATTCCTGAAAAGTGGCTGATTTTCCGGAATAAGTGGCCCAGTGTAGACACAGCCCTACTGTGCCCAATGTTAAATAGAATCGGATAATGGAGGCATGGGTGGTTGGTGCAGCTGGGGTTGGGGGACGCAGGCCCCAACCCTACCTACGGCCCCACCCCCTCTGCTGAGGCTCCCCCCATGGGGAAGAGGCAGGGCAGCTCACTGAACATGCCCCCCCAGGGGAGGAGATGGGGCAGCCTGCTGAGCACTCCCCAGCCTCCTTGGAGCACCAGAGAGGGGCTGAGAGGTGAGGGGAGCACAGGCAAAGCACCTCCCGGAGCACCAGGGGAAGTTCCAGCTGCCCAGTTCCAGCTTCCAACTACAGCAGGCATTCTGGGGGCGGAGTGTGGGCGGGGCCAGGTTGGTGGTTTGGGAAGACAGAGCCTTCCCCCTCCTAAGCCACTGGACACCCATGAGAAACATTTTCAATAATGTTACAAGCCTTAAACAAAAATGTAATGTGCCGTACAGGCCTCAATCCTCAATCCAAGTGGAAGGCATGAACTGTGCCAGATAAGAAGCGCCTCAAATGGTGGTAAATCAGACAGGGAAAGATTGGCCTGATAAACTGCTCCTAATTTTGGCTGCTATCCACAGCAGCAATAGATAAAGAACAACAATCCAGCCAAAGCAGATGATGTTTGGGCAGCCCATGCAGCTAATAATTAATTCCAGCCAGTTGATTAAAGACTATTAAAACAGCATGACTATTTTCAATGGCTTAAGGGGCTGCAGAAGGATAAAACTACCCTGAAGTACAGAATCGATCAAGCTGTAGAACACACGAATGACAAGCTGCACAAAGACAAAAATCTGAAACGGCCCTATCGGAACCAGGTAATCAAATAAAGTAACTAAAATGGGGGGAAAGAAATCACACTCTGGAATCCAAATGGATGGACCCATATTCAGTAGTGGACCGCCTATGTCTCTTGGTGTATCATATCGAAAGGAGCAGGAAACCCAAGTGAGTTCATGCCTCCCAAATTCATTTTTTTCTTAACTTATGACAAAAATCTCTTTCTCCAAAGCACCCAGCAGGCTGCTTCTGCAGGATCAGAGGGTGCCCGACCGAGGGAGTGAGGATAACAATTGGAAGACTGTTTCTCCGTATAGCAGGTCAGGGGCACACAGACCCACAAGAAAGCATCCAACTGGGGGGAGGGGACTCCAATGTTATTATTATACCAGTAATACCACACGATAAGTTTGTACAGAAAATATTATACTAGAGATATTTATACTGGTCGTGCCCTGGATTTGAGTGAACATTTACCCCAGAGGATCACAACTGTGTTTATGTAATCACCTCCCCAAGGGGTGACAGAGCAGGTACTAATCCATCCATGCAAAACTGATCACCCGCACCATTCATTTCTGTGTCTCCATTCACCCCAGAACCTTTGGGTAAATGATACCACTCCTGTCGGGAACATAACCATGCTATTTATAAATGGTCCTAACCCAACTTTGGCACCTACCCTCTCTTTATTTAAGAAACAACTAGACATACAGGTATACACGGTTCCTATGATCTTAACTTTACACATCAACATGATTTGGAGACTGAATAATATTACCTTGACCCGACCCATTCAGGAATCCCATTTTCAAATCTTGATATCAGACTTTAAAATGAGAACCTCCTTCCCTTCAAAAGAAAAAGAGCCTGGTGCCTGTTATTTAGGAAGCTGAAACTGGGGTACTAAATTCCATTGTTTTGGAAGCATTTAAAAAGCAAGGTTGGTATAGGAATACCAAATAGCAGAATTGATTCACACCGGCATTGACACCCTAAATCTACAGTGGCACATCTGGCAGCACATAAACTGCCCTTCCGGACAGAGCTCATCACCATGCGAGAAAAGGCTGCCCAAACTGCCCTGGCATTCTGGTGCTCAAAGCAACAAATACTGTCCATCGTTTCAATGGAAAAAGAAATGCATTAGGTAAGAGGTAGGGACACGGCCATCTTAGCTCCCTGCTGACCAGGCACTGCAAGGATCTCTTCCTCCCAGATGTACTGGGCTGGTACCAACCACTCACACCTAAAGTTAATGTTCAAACCTAAGTAGGATTATCGTGATCCAAGTGTTAAGCTCCCAACAATTCCAAGAGGTGACCTTTATCTGGACATTTTCCACTTTGCCAACAATTCAGGGATGGCATATTTGAGTTCCCTGACTGGTATATTAGATGCATGGTGGAGACTTGTGCATCACAGGGGATGTGAGGAGCTGATGCCACAACAGTGGGTGTGTTCTATCCTCCCCACATTAGAAGAACCAAGCTTTTGGAAAAGCAAGGACGCTGCCGAATGCTTTTGGAATGAGCTCAGTAATAGCACTACTAAGGTATATTTTGATGGGAGAAGTTGTGTTTGTGCCATCAGGTTGAGCCTATTGTATGTCAGAGCAAATTCCCAGACGAGACCCCAGTCCAATAAGGTATGTGCAATGTAACCACCCTTTAAGCTCAAGAGTTGGTATATTATTTTACGATTTGCAAAAATGGGGAAATTGAAATTACCAACAAAGATCTTGCTGATTTTGATTGATCTCTGGGCATTAACTGGTCTGGTTTATGTGGCTGCTATATGAAAATAAGCAAATTAGTAATCTGATCTAACCCTCTCACAAGCAAGTGCAAACATGGAGCCCAGCTATCCTACATCAAGTGGCAGAAATTCTTAGGACAGCTGATCAGACAATGGAGTATTCACCATTGGTATGGTATTTTGAAGGGATAGCCACCTGAGTGGAGCGCAGTGCTAAATATTGCTGTGTGCCCCATAGTTGTATTGTTTGTAATAATGGTAATAATACTAATACTTGTGGGCTGTGTCTACACTGGCACCCTTTTCCGTAAAAGGGATTCTAATGAGACACTTTGGAATTGCAAATGCCGCGGGGGATTTAAATATCCCCCATGGCATTTGTATGAACATGGCTGCCGCTTTTTTCCGGCTCAGGGTTTTGCCGGAGAAAAGCGCCAGTCTAGACGGGATCTTGCGGAAAATAAACCCTTTTCCGGAAGATCCCTTATTCCTACTTGAAAGTGGATCCATTGCATGGGATCCATTCAAGAATTGGTTTTGGAGAATCAAAAGGAGGCTAATGTAACATTTCCTATAATGTAACATTTTAGTGCGTGTATAAGAATGCAGTGATAAACCTTATTCATGGGGAGAGGAATAACTCTTGCACAAGAAACCCTCTGTTCTGACTCTTTACTGTAAATTTACTTGTGCAAGAAGCCTGCAGTGTAGACGTAGCCCTAGGGTTGGAAGAGATCTCAGAAGGTCATCGAGTCCAGCCCCCTACCCAAAGCAGGACCAATCCCAACTAAATCATCCCAGCCAGGGCTTTGTCAAGTCTCACCTTAAAAACCTCTAAGGATGGAGATTCCACCACCTCCTTTGCCAACCAAAATGCATCTGCACATACACACGCATGCACACGCAAAAACACACACACAAAGCTAACCCATTCCAGTGCTTCAACACCCTCCTAGTTAAGTCATTTTTCCAACTATCCTAACCTACACTGAAACTTGGGACCTTTGCTTCTTGTCCTTCCATCTGCCACCACTGAGAACAGCCTCTCTCCATCCTCTCTAGAACCCCCTTTCAGGCTGCTATCAAATCCCCCCTCACTCCTCTCTTCAGAAGACCAGAGTTGGGGAACCTGAAGCCCTGGCTTAACTGGATCTGCCCCCCCAAGGCTCGGGGCTGCCCCCCAGCATTGGGGAACCTGTGCTGGCATTCCAGCCCCTCCTCTGCCCACTATCCTACTATGGGGCTGGAGCACACAGATCTACCTGCCCGAGTGTCAGCAGCCCCTGACCCAAAAGTGGTTCCCTACCCCTGCTGTAGACTAAATAAGCCCAGTTCCCCCAGCCCTCTAATCATTTTCAATGCCCTCAACTGGACTCTCTCCAATTTCCTATATCCCTTCAGTAGCGGATGGACAGCGTGTGTAGGTGTGGGAGTGTGCGTGTATACAGACGCATATGCTACCTTTTGCATCATATTCTCGATAAACATGGCAAATTGCCATTTCCCCTGAAAAAGATCCTCTCTGCTTCTTACAAGCATAACAGAGACAGCCAGTGAAAGCATGAACCACAAGCGCAAAATGTGAAGTGGCTGAAGAGCGTGAGGGAAGAAGGAAATGCCTGTCCCCCCTTCCCAGGGACTCGATAAGCAATGGCTGCTCCCATGGTCTCTCGGGCATTGCAACCACTATGTTACTTATGGTTCCACACCTGTCGGTGAGATTTTCAGAAATGATTCCTCCCAGCTGTGCTAAAGCATTGATTCCAGGCTAGTTGATTTTTTTCTCTCTCTCAATACAGGCATAAATACACGGTCTCTTTTCCTGTGACTGTGCAGAAGCTGAGGTAGGTGAGAGGGAGGGAATTCTCCTCTTCGCTCTGACCATGGTGCTGAATGCTAATGAAGTCTAATAGGCAGCCTCTCTCCAGGTTAGTGATAGAGATGCAGCCGTGTTAGTCTGGTCTAGCTGAAACAAAAGACAGGACTATGCAGCACTTTAAAGACTAACAAGAAGGTTTATTAGGTGATGAGCTTTCGTGGGCCAGACCCTCTTCTATATATATATATAGAAGAGGGTCTGGCCCACGAAAGCTCATCACCTAATAAACCTTCTTGTTAGTCTTTAAAGTGCTGCATAGTCCTGTCTTTTGTTTCTCTCCAGGTTCTCTCTTTACCTCACAGCAGACATCTTCAAACAACATCTTCTCTAATTACACCAGGTGATAAGAACATAAGAACATAAGAACGGCCGTACTGGGTCAGACCAAAGGTCCATCTAGCCCAGTAGCCTCTCTACCGACAGTGGCCAGCACCAGGTGCCCCAGAGAGGGTGGACCGAAGATAATGATCAAGCGATTTGTCTCCTGCCATCCCTCTCCACCCTCTGACAAACAGAGGCCAAGGACACCATTTTATTCCCTGGCTAATAGCCTTTTATGGACCTAACCTCCATGAATTTATCTAGCTTCTCTTTAAACTCTATTATAGTCCTAGCCTTCACAGCCTCCTCTGGCAAGGAGTTCCACAGGTTGACTACACGCTGTGTGAAGAAGAACTTTCTTTTATTAGTTTTAAACCTGCTACCCATTAATTTAATTTGGTGTCCTCTAGTTCTTCTATTATGGGAACTAATACATAACTTTTCTTTATCAGCCCTCTCCACACCACTCATGATTTTATAGACTTCTATCATATCCCCCCTCAGTCTCCTCTTTTCTAAACTGAAAAGTCCCAGTCGCTTTAACCTCTCCTCATATGGGACCCGTTCCAAACCCCAATCATTTTAGCTGCCCTTTCCTGAACCCTTTCCAAGGCCAAAATATCTTTTTTGAGGTGAGGAGACCACATCTGTACACAGTATTCAAGATGTGGGCGTACCATAGTTTTATACAGGGGCAGTAAGATATTCTGGGTCTTATTTTCTATCCCTTTCCTAATAATTCCTAGCTTCTTTTTTGCCTTTTTGACCGCCGCTGCACTCTGTGTGCAAGTTTTCAGAGAACTGTCCACGATAACTCCAAGATCTCTTTCCTGATTTGTCGTAGCCAAATTAGCCCCCATCATACTGTACGTATAGTTGGGGTTATTTTTCCCGATGTGCATTACTTTACACTTATCCACATTAAATTTCATTTGCCATTTTGTTGTCCAATCACTCAGTTTGGTGAGATCTTCTTGGAGTCCCTCACAGTCTGCTTCTGTCTTGACTATCCTAAACAGTTTGGTATAATCTGCAAACTTTACTACCTCACTGCTTCCCCCTTTCTCCAGATCATTTATGAATAAGTTGAAAAGGATTGGTCCCAGGACTGACCCTTGGGGTACACCACTAGTTACCCCTCTCCAATCTGAAAATTTACCATTTATTCCTACCCTTTGTTTCCTGTCTTTTAACCAGTTCTCAATCCAAGAAAGGACCTTCCCTCTTATCCCATGGCCATGTAATTTATACAAGAGCCTTTGGTGAGGGACCTTGTCAAAGGCTTTCTGAAAATCCAAGTATACTATATCTACTGGATCCCCCTTGTCCGCATGTTTGTTAACCCCTTCAAAGAACTCTAACAGATTAGTAAGACAGGATTTCCCTTTACAGAAACCATGTTGACTTTTGTCCAACAAATTATGTTCTTCTACATGCTTCACAATTTTATTCTTTACTATTGTTTCGACTAATTTGCCCGGTACTGAAGTTAGACTTACCGGTCTGTAATTGCCAGGATCGCCTCTAGAGCCCTTTTTAAATATGGGTGTCACGTTGGCTACCTTCCAGTCATTAGGTATGGAAGCCGATTTAAAGGATAGGTTACAAATCACAGATAATAGCTCAGCAATTTCCCATTTAAGTTCTTTTAGAACCCTTGGATGAATGCCATCCGGTCCCAGAGATTTGTTAACATTAAGTTTTTCTATTTGTTCCAAAACCTCCTCTAATGACACTTCAATCCAGGACAGTTCCTCGGATTCATCACCCAAAAAGGACGGTGCAGATTTAGGAATCTCCCCAACGTCCTCAGCCGTGAAGACTGAAGCAAAGAAATCATTTAGTTTCTCCGCAATGGCTTTATCGTCCTTGATTGCTCCTTTTATAGCTCGATCATCTAGGGGACCCACAGGTTTTTTAGCAGGCTTCCTGCTTCTAACGTACTTGAAAAACATTTTGTTATTTCTTGTTGAGTTTTTGGCTAGCTGTTCCTCAAAATCTTTTTTTGCTTTTCTTATTACATGTTTACACTTGATTTGACAGTGTTTATGTTCCTTTCTATTTATCTCACTAGGATTGGACTTCCACTTCTTAAAAGATACCTTTTTGTCCCTCACTGCTTCTTTTACATGGTGATTAAGCCACGGTGACTCTTTTTTAGGACTCTTGCTATGTTTTTTAATTTGGGGTATACATTTAAGTTGGGCCTCTATTATGGTGTCTTTAAAAAGTTTCCATGCAGCTTTCAGGGATTTGGCTCTAGTCACTGTGCCTTTTAATTTCTGTTTAACTAACCTCCTCATTTTTGCATAATTCCCCTTTTTGAAATTAAATGCCAGGGTGCTGGACTGCTGAGGTGTTCTTCCCACCACAGGAATGTTGAATGTTATTATATTATGGTCACTATTCCCAAGCGGTCCTGTAACGGTTATATCCTGGACCTGATCCTGCACTCCACTCAGGACTAAATGGAGAATTGCCTCTCCCCTTGTGGGTTCCTGCACCAGCTGCTCCAAGAAGCAGTCATTTAAGCCATTGAGAAATTTTATCTCCGCTTCTCTTCCTGAGGTGACATGTATCCAGTCAATATGGGGGTAATTAAAATCCCCCATTATTATAGAGTTCTTTATTTTGGTAGCCTCTCTAATCTCCCTCAGCATTTCAATGTCAGTATTGCTGTCCGGGTCAGGTGGTTGGTAATATGATATGTCTACCCAGACTGACCCCAAGTCACCTGCTTTGCCCGCTAAACTGAGCGGCCTAGGAAGGTTGTGGAACCTCCAACACTGGATATATTTCTAGAGCAGGGTCACTAGCCAGTAGATCGGGATCTACTGGTAGATCTTGGAGCCTCTGACAAGTGATCCTGACTGGTTTGGCAAGGAAGCTATCAAGTGTTGACACTTTAGCTGCCCTTCCCCACTCTGTCATGCTGCTCCTGCCCTCTGCCTTGGAGCTGCCCCACTGGGAGCCTCCTGCTTGTTGTGCACAGTGTGGGAGGGAGAAGGGGGGCGCTGATGTCAGGGTGTCCCTCCTCCCCCCACTTCTGTACCCCATCTCCACACAGAGAGAAGAGGATGGAGGGAGCTTGGCAATGCAAATCTGTCACTCTCACACACTGTGTGTGTCTCTGTCATTCTCACAAACACACACTGTCCTCTCATCTCCCAACCCAACACACACATGGAAGGTTGTTACTTTTGTATTGCTTGCAAAGTGGGTTATTTTTGGTTTGTGACTGGTCTGTGCATTTCATCATTTTCATTTCTCTCTTAAACTTAAATGTAATTCTTTGAGTGGGGAGTTCTAAAATGCTGAACCTGCCATGGCTGGAGTCATTATCCCTGTGGCAGTTGTGCTCCTGGAAGTGGCTGGCATGTCCCTGCAGCACCTGAGAGAGGCAGAGCAGGGGGTCTCCACATGCTGCCCCTGCCTGCAGACTCTGCTTCTGCAGCTCCCATTGATCAATAACGGGGAACCGTGGCCAGTAGAAGCTGTGGGCTCAATGCCTGTAGGTGATGAGCAGCATATGGCACCGTGGAGCCACTGCTGTACATACCAGCTGCTTTCGGGAGTGGTGCAGGGCCAGGGCAGGAGTAATCTGCCTTAACCCCACTGCTCCACTAACTAGAAGCCATCTCAGTTAAATGGGGCCCAGGCAGACCCTGCTTCCTGAACCCCTGTCCCAGCCCTGAACCTCCTCCTGCACCCAACCTCCTGCCCCAGACATGAGTCTCCCTGCATCAAAACTCCTTCCTAGAGCTTGCACCTTGAACCCCCTCCAAGATCCCAATTCTCCGCCATGGGCTAAGTCTGGAGTCCCTCTCACAGTCTGAACCCCTTGGCCCAAGACCAGACCCTGCACCCCAACCTCCTACCCCATCCAGGTGAAAGTGAATGAGGTTCAGGAAGATGGAGTGAGCAGGGTGAGGCCTCAGAGAAAGGGTGGAGCAGGGGCAGAGCCTCAGAGAAGGGGCAGGAAGGAAGCAGGGTAAAGGTATTTGGGTTTGAGGTAGATCTTACATTGCACTTAAATTGAAAAAGTGATCTTGTGATTAAAAAGATTGGAGACCCCTGGTCTAGACAATACTAGGTCCTGCCAGGAGGGAAGGGGACTGGACTTGCTGACCTCTCAAGGTCCCTTCCAGTTCCAGAGTTCTCTGAGTCTACGGTCTGGCCCACGAGGAGTAACGGTAGTTCGGAGTAGGAAGCCTAGTCCGAACTACCTAGTTCGTGCCGCGTGTAGCCGCACGGCACGGAGTCCGCACTAGCGGACATTTAAAAATGGCGGCGCCCGGCTATATGCAAATGAAGCCCTGGAAATTCAAATCCCGGGCTTCATTTGCAACTCCGGTTGCCTACATTAACCACCCTAGTTCGAACTAGGGTGGTAGTGTAGACATCCCCTATGATTCTCAATAGCTCTGCTCCAACCACCTTTTTACATTGGGTGCCAGATCTCAGAGCTCCCCCGAAGCGACACATGATTTCCTGGAGGTGAAGATGGATCCACAGCACTAATGAAGCTGTTGCACATAATAACATCGTCCATTGTTGCACAAGTATCTTGGGACTGGGGAGGGAAAGAGAAACTAAATCGGCAACTCTTCTAAAAACAGAACAAAAAATTAATGGATTGTTGCCTTTTCAATATTTGATGGTTCAGCAACTAAAAGTCTCTATTTCCATTCTAGATCCAATGTCTTTTTGGTTTACATGGGTATTTTAATGGTAGAAAATGTTGCTACTAGCTGATTCTTCAAGATGCAAAATTGCCCGTGAAAGCTTGGCTTTGGCCTAGGGAAGGATTGCTGGTAAGCATACCTTTGTATTTTATTTAAGGGAGAGAAAAAGAAAAAGTGCTGCACTATTTATTCTGGAAGAGCAAATCACAGTCACACGCAGATTTATTTATTTGCTAATAGCAAACCAAACACTGCATGCCTTGGGTATGATAGCTTCCCATTGAGATGCTAAAATCAACCTTTTTCCTCTTGCTTGTCGGCACAAAGGAATTATTTTGGGGATGAGTGGGCTTTTTCATAAGCTACAATGGCTCCCAGAAATAAGATTATACCAAGTCTCAGCAGCTGAGGAAAGCTCTTTTCCTCAACATTTGCAGTCCAAGATGCCGTGCATTTTCCTCCCTGGGCTGATTAACTCTAATACCAGGGCTACAGCCGCCTCTTTTTCTGTGCTTAATTAAGCTTATCCCTGCCAAACTTCCGTTGCTCACTTGAGGCAGCTTTTGCTAACATCAGCTGTGGAGCTCTCAGCTGGGCCTTGACCCCCAAATAGATCCTCTTCTGTTCTTATCAGCACCAGATTAGACATAAGAAAGTGCAATAATTGGTTGGAGCCCAATCAGGGGGGAAATCTGATTGCCTATATCAACACAGGCAGGGTTCTTTGTAGCTAGGCCAGAAAAAGGAACAAATGACGCAAACTGGGATTATTTCAGGACCGAGTGAGTAGGAGCTGCACTTAATATTTGAATTCCCTCTTTTACACCATCAAATTAGCAAATTATTCAAATCTATGCAGTCACCCAGTTTAGCACTGTTAACTCTTTCCTCTCCAAAATCACCACATCATGGGTATGTCTAAACTGCATCCTTCTGTCAGCAGAGGGATGCAGATGAGGCAGGTCGACATTGCAAATGAGGCAGGGATTTAAATATCCCGTGCCTAATTTGCATAAAAATAGCCACCGCATTTTGCCGACTCAGCATTTTGTCGGCAAAAAGTGTCAGTCTAGACGGGGCTCTGTCGAGAAAGAAAGCCTTTTTCAACAGATCCCTTATGCCACCTGCAAAGAGGTTTACATGATTTGTTGGAAAAGGCTTTCCTTCTCGACAGATCCCCCTTTAGACTGCCACTTTTTGCTGACAAAGTGCTGAGTCGGCAAATTGTGGCGGCCATTTTTATACAAATTAGGCACAGGATATTTAAATCCCTGCCTCATTTGCAATGTCGACCTGCCTAATCTGCATCCTTCTGCCGACAGAGGGATGCAGTCTAGACATACCCCATATGTCTCTCCCAGGAAGGAAGATAGGTTGTTCCTTCGATCATTATGTGATTGTGATGGAAAGCCTCAGAGACCTGACTACTCCTGCATCAGAGGAGTAGAAAGGACAAGCAGAAGGCAGTGTCTTACACTCTAGTGCAATGGTGCCCAACGTTGCGTGGCTGCAGGGCGCCCGGGGGCAGAGCCACTCACGTGCCGGGCACACGGGGACAGAGCCACGCATGCGCCGTGCACCTGGGGGCGGGGCCACCCACAAGCCATGTGCCCGGGGTCGGCACCGCGCATGTGCCGCGCGCCCGGGGCCGCCCACGAGCCACGCGCCTCAGGCCGGCACTGCGCATGTGCCGCGCACCCAGGGGAGGGGCCACCCATGCGTCCTGTGCCTGGAGCTGGCACCATGCATGTGCCGCGCGCTGGGGGTGGGGCCAGCCCAGATGTTTCAGCGGGCGCACAGAAATCCCCCGGCGGGCACCATGGCGCCCGCGGACACCATGTTGAGGACCACTGCTCTAGTGGATGAGTCTGATGATATGACCAACTCAAAGAAAACATGATGGGCTAGTGGGTAAAGCAACACTCTCAGGGTACATCTACACTGCATCCCTAGTTCGGACTAGGGATGCAAATGGAGACGACCAAAGAAGTTAATGAAGCGGGGATTTAAATATCCCGCGCTTCATTAACATGATCTCGCCAGCGCGCTGGTTCAAATCACAATTGATTCAAACCAGGAAGTATGCACTGGGACGCATTAGTTCGGACTAAAGCCAAAAAACAAGGAGTAACGTTAGTTCGGACTAAGAGCTTTAGTCCGAACTAACACGTCCCAGCGCGCACTTCCTGTTTGGAATCAGCTGTGATTCTAACTAGCGCGCCGGCGAGATCATGTTAATGAAGCACGGGATATTTAAATCCCCGCTTCATTAACTACTTTGGTCGTCTCCATTTGCATCCCTAGTCTGAACTAGGGATGCAGTGTAGACGTACCCTTAGAGACACAAAACCTGTTTTTTATTCCTGGGAATGCTGCCACTTGCAGTACATCATTTTAGGTGGAGCTGCACAGTGCCTCAGTTTTCCCACTGTAACATTAGGCTAATGCTTCCCCCCGTGACGGGTGTACCAACCTGGCACTAAGCTTCTGCTAGCAAGACGGGACACAGTATTACATGCTCTCACACTATTTTTTCACGGCATCCCTGCCTTGTTCAATGTACAGAAGGGACACTCACTTAATCATCTATTCAATATTTCATTTTCTCACTGTTCAATATGTGGCCTCCAAACCTGATTATTTCACACTATTCAAACCCTGGCTCTGAAGACCCAATTATTAATTTCCTCAGGGAATTTCGACGGCACACATTGTGATAGTATCCAAGGCTGTGTCTAGACTACATGCCTCTGTCGGCAGAGGCATGTAGATTAGACAGATCGGCAGAGGGAAATGAAGCCGCGATTTAAATAATTGCGGCTTCATTTAAATTTAAATGGCTGCCCCGCTCTGCCGATCAGCTGTTTGTCGGCAGAACGGGGCAGTCTAGACGTTCCCCTGTCGACAGAAAACCCTTTTGTCGTCCGCCCCATTATGCCTCGTGGGATGAGGTTTACCGGGGCAGTCGACAAAAGGGTTTTCTGTCGACAGGGGAACGTCTAGACTGCCCCGCTCTGCCGACAAACAGCTGATCGGCAGAGCGGGGCAGCCATTTAAATTTAAATGAAGCCGCGATTATTTAAATCGCGGCTTCATTTCCCTCTGCCGATCTGTCTAATCTACATGCCTCTGCCGACAGAGGCATGTAGTCTAGACACAGCCCAAGTGTCCATTGCAATCCACTTCACAACCAGTAATTTATTTATCTTCACAAAATCCCTGTGAGGTGAGATGGAATCCCAGGGAGGTTGTGGAATCCCCATCTGTGGAGATATTTAAGAGCAGGTTAGATAAATGTCTATCAGGGATGGTCTAGGCAGTATTTGATCCTTCCATGAGGGCAGGGGACTGGACTCGATGACCTCTCAAGGTCCCTTCCAGTCCTAGTATTCTATGATTCTATAATATGTAATCCTCTTTAATAGAGGGAGAAGAGAGGCACATAGAATCATAGAATCCTAGGGCTGGAAGAGACCTCAGGAGTCATCGAGTCCAACCCCAACTAAATCATCCCAGCCAGGGCTTTGTCAAGCCGAGACTTTAAAGCCTCTAGGGAAAGAGATTCCACCCCCTCCCTAGGGAACCCATCCCAGTGCTTCACCACCTCCAAGGACCCAGTGCTTCACCACCTTCACCAACCTGGACCTCTCCCACCACAACTTGAGACCATTGCTCCTTGTTCTGCCATCTGTCACCACTTAGAACAGCCTCTCTCCATCCTCTTTGGAACCTCCCTTCAGGTAGCTGAAGCCTGCTATCAAATCCCCCCTCACTCTTCTCTTCAGTAGACTAAATAATCCCAAATCCCTCAGCCTCTCCTCGTAAAACATCTGCTTCAGCCCCCTAATCATTTTTGTTGCCCTCTGCTGGACTCTCTCCAATGTGCCTGCATCCATTCTGTAATGGGGAGCCCAGAACTGTATGCAACACTCCAGATGTGGCCTCACCAATGCTGAATAAAGGGGAATATTCACTTCTCTAGATCTACTGCCCCAGAACTGACCCCTGCAGTACTCCGCTTGATACAGACTGCCAAGCAGACATCAAGCCTTTGATCACTACTCATTGAGCCTGATGCTTTAGCCAGCTTTCTATCCACCTTAAAGTCCATTTATTCAATCCATACTTTAACTTGCTGGCAAGAATACTGTGGGAGACAGTATCAAAAGCTTTGCTAAAGTCAAAGTATATCGAGTCAAGGTATATCAAGTCCAGACACGGGCATATTTAGATAAAAAATATTCACCAATTTTAAGTACCTAGTGTAAAACATCTAGTATCCGATTGCTCAGCGTAATTAGCATTTTATAGCATGTTATATATTTGGCAAAATTCTAAGCAATTGAAAACAGGTTCTTATAATGGGGATTATCAGGCAACCTTAATAATAGACAATATTCCCAGCTCTGCCTGTGATGCAAAACACAGCTCCCAGTATTGAAAATAAATAGCAAGAAGTAATGCAGAATCAAGGCAAACCCACAGTGTTTATCTGAGCAAGACTCCATTTGAAACTCCCTTAAGTCTGAAATGCCTGAGCTTTGCTACCTTTCATTGAATTGGAAATGATTCTGTTCATTTATAGTGTCTATGTGGTTCATTGCCGTCCTATGGACAGAACTAACCCAGATGGTTTGTTTTGCATCATTAGCTTTCAGCTATTGAGCTTCTGGTTCTTGATTCCACTATATTTAAGTCATTGGCTAGCCAGCCCTAGATTCATACCTCTGATCAGTGCAAATGTGGGTAAGAAAATAGATCACCTAGTTTGCTTTCAAGTATTTAAAATCCAGATGGGCATCCACATTGCCTATGGTGTTTCTATGCAGAATTGGACATGGCCAAAATCCAGAGTCAAATCCAAATTTTGTGGCTTATGTACCACTTCTGCTCTTCAGTGTCTCTTTGACAGTCTTGCAAAACTGTCATGAAAATCAAACAATCCAGACGTGCGATCTACTTGCCAACTCTTTACCTTGGTGATCATTGTCATAATTCAGGACAATGCACATGTATTCCTCCTCTGTGGTCTAGCAAGGGCACCTCTCTTCAGATTTCCCCTCTCTTAGGCAGAGACATACATCTCTCTCCCTTCTGACTGGGATACTTCTAGGCTCCACAGTTCCCTTCCTACACTGATATCCCCAGCAAGTCAGGCTGCCTGAGCAGGCCAGTTGTACCTTCTTTCATTGAAGACTATAACCAGTGTAATGCCACACAGTTCCATTACCACACATCCTTTTCTAATCAAGTACATTTATTCTTAAGGTAAAGGCATTACTGAGAACAATCAACATCCATGTATGCTAATAAGCTTATCAGAGATTACTTCATCTCCAGTAAGGTTTCTGGCAGAGGAACAGTCTTCCAAATCCCACCAAAACTTTTTTGGTGGCTAAAAATTCATAAATGCCTTAGCTCAGAACAAGTCCCCCCGTGAATGTGCAATTTTCTCCTTTATACAGTTTGATTTTTTAGTCACCAGTCAGACAATGGGATTCTCCTCAGGATTCAAAGATTGGGTCCAGAAATGGAGAATTTCCATTCTCTCCCACCACGTATTTCCTAGGGAACCCAGTGAACTTTACAATTTTACATTGGTGCAAATAGTCCTTGAAGCTTATAACACTTTCTGGGATTTACATTAGACTGGTCTCCTCCCTAGGAATGTTATAACACAATCCTACAGTCATGCAACCATTTGCATATTTACCACTAACTCCTAAGATTCTAAAGCTTAATTCAGTGAGGTTTGTCCAGGAAATTGCCATATCTGACTTTTGCCCTCAAACATAAACCCCTACTCCCAAGTGTAGAATTTTGCAAGGCAGCTTTAAGGAGTTAAACATTCTGAAATGGCTTAGCCTCTTAACAGCTTTTTAAATCCCTACGCCACTTTACAGAGTTAAAGCCACATTGGCTCTTAAAGAACCTGAACTCTTGAAAGTTTAAGCCACTCTCAAGAAGAACTAAGCTGATTTAATCTATCTGGGCTCCATACATTTTCCACATTTATTCAACTACTGTTCAGTAGTCTCTGAATCTGGAATTCTGTGCAAATCAAATCCAGCTGGAATGTCCAGTACTGCTAGAGAGAAAGAGAGAAAAACTCCATGGCCTTCAGATCTGACTGACACCATCTGAGGATCTGGTCCACGCTCTCACTGATCTTTATTTTCACCTTTTTACTGTGCATCCAAAATAAAAGGCTCACTTTCTCTCTGATAGGATGCCAAATCCTCTCTAGTTCTTCCCTGTGATGGGTTGGGTCACAGAGAGCCCTTTGAGACTGTCACTTTATGTGCTGAAATATCGAAGAGCAGATCTACCTGCTCTTTGGGGCATCCCACTACTCTGTCCTACTGAATCAGACCCTTTGTCTTCTCCAGCATTGGCACAGAGTTGGGGTCACAGCCCACAGCAGAGCAACACAGACACTGAGATCAGCTCAGCTCTGGGAAAGCTCAGTCAAAAGCACTTGCCACAGCAACCAGGGGCACAGTCCCAACGGGACCAGAACCCGAAATAAATCCATCGTATTCTGTATAAAGTTTTATACAGAGCAAGCTCATAAAATAAAACAAGTCACATCCCTCTCCTCCTCACACACGTCCCCCTGACACCAGGCTGTCTGCTTAAATCTCAAAAGCGAGCAGCCTTTTCCAAGGGCCCCTTTCCCTTTCCCATTCACGGTCCCCTGATACCTTGGTGACTCTTCTGTCCCCTGGCTTGCTCAAGGACTTGCTCAAGGAGCTTTGCAGACCCTTTGGTTGTGTGGCCAGTGTCTGGTTCAAACAAAGATTCTGCCTTCAAATGAATATGAAACTTTGCAGCCACTTATAACACTACACACTTCTCTAATCAGACCTGTTACCCGCACAAATTTCTCTGTCCCTT
The DNA here is from genome assembly GCF_049634645.1 of Pelodiscus sinensis. Classification (NCBI taxonomy): domain Eukaryota; kingdom Metazoa; phylum Chordata; order Testudines; family Trionychidae; genus Pelodiscus; species Pelodiscus sinensis. The sequence continues at coordinate 6,248,162 of NC_134730.1, read as the reverse complement.
CCACACTGTAGGGACACAGACCTTTACCCAGTTCCTAGGGCTTAAGGTGCAACCCTATTAATTTATACACCCACCCTTACCTAATTCCTAGGGCTCGGGGTGTAACAACCCACGGGTTGGCAGGATCTTTCGCCACTGAAGGAGCCTCACACGGTAATGTCCTTATCCTCTATTTATTGACAATTTCGAAACAAGCAGAATGCACATGCTAAGCACACAGTGTCGTGCTCACCAACCCTGATAAAGGCAAGCAGACTTCCCCTGTTGGCCAGGCAATATCAGTCTCTCTGGTCTTAGGCTGTGTCTTGGAGGTGAGTTCTTCTTTTCCAGGTCTTCCCCCTCCTCCTGGTCCTCTTCTAGCCTTTTCTTCCTTTAGTACTTCTGATGATCTTCCTTTTTTCTTCTCCTTCTTGAACCTTAGTTTATATAATGAAACCTGAGTCTTGCTTAGCTAGACCTTAACCCAGTATTTCTCAAACTGTGGGTCCCGGCCCCCTGGGGGGTCACGAGCAACTTAGAGGGGGGTCGCAAGCAACTGAGAGGAGGGTTGCAGTATCACAAGTTTGAGAACCCCTGCCTTAACCAATTATTTTAGTATAATTTTACTAATCAATCATAACAAAATTACCTAACCAATCATACCCCACCACCTTAATTGATTTACACCTAGCAAAATTAATTATCCAGCAGACAGAAAGAGTTACAAACCAGACAGAAATCACACAGTCAAACAATAAGAAAGTGACAATGCTCATAGGATGAGGATTCCACAACATCCTCTATTGATAAGCGGTTTCTTGCCAGACAGAATGGTGTTACGCACACATTTCTTTACCCATCTTGAGATCTGTTTCTTTATCTGGTGACAGTGGGGGAACTATCAGGGCAAAGTCCCTCCTCAGAGCCTGGTGTGACACTCTGGCTACCTCTAGACTACATGGCTCCATCGACGGAGCCATGTAAAATCGTTTATTCAGCATAGTCAAAGAAGCTTGGATTTAAATAATCCCTTGTTGACCGCGCCGCGTCTAGACTGCCGCGCTGTGCCGGATCAGCTGATAGTCGGCACAATGCGGCAACCATTTTTATTTTAATGAAGCGGGGATTATTTAAATCCCCGCTTCTTTGAATATGCCGAATAAACTATTTTATATGGCTCCGTCGATAGAGCCATATAGTCTAGACGTAGTCTTTGTAATACAATTTAGGTGGAACTGTGAGTATGTGACTCCAGGCCTTACAGTAATGGCTGCTACTTTCAGTCTGGCTATAGAAGGCGGCTTTGGTTCAGGCCTAGCACAGGCCTTCCCACATGGCTACAGAAAAGCCATATTGTTACAGAGCGGCTACACTCACTCATTCCTCCAGACACCTCTTACTGCTCTGTGCATCCCGCACTACCCTGGTTTGGCTCTGTGCAGCACAAAGATTGATTAGAAACGTGCTTGTGCTTTCAGAGCCGTTCTGGGCATGGAAGACTTCTTGTTTAGCAGGCAGGAATGTAAGTCTCTCTTGCCAGGTTGTGCCCTGGGGGAAGCAAGTGCCACGCTGCTGTTTTCAGGAGAGTTACTCCAGTTTTATATGTATCAGCAACACCCTTACTCCCAGCTTGGATCCTGAGGCTCAATGGACTATTTCAACGGCTCAAAACAAACAGCCTGTCATCGATCCTGCCGAGGAACAACTGAGTCGGAGAGACTGGTGCAGGCTGAATCACACCAGGACATTTCATAGACAGTGTGGACAAACCCTATTTCAATGGAAAATAAGGCAAGTGCCTGTGTGCGACTGTGATTGGCAGGCACAACGAAAGAGCACACCCTAGCTGAGCACATCCTCCTTTGCCATGGGCCTGAAGGATGTTCTGGCTCTCGAACTCAGACCTGCATTGATGCTCCCTGCAAGGCAATATGAAAGAAGAGGTCTTGTACTGCTGTACTCAAGATTAGCGTCCGACCCAGGCCAGGTATTGGACCTATTTAAAATTCAAGGAAAGACTAGAACTAAGGATCTGAGGATTCTCAGGCTAAGCCTCAGGCCTCTGGGAAATAACCTCGCTCCTTGATTTGTAGCTTCTGAACTTACCCTTGATAAGCTAGATCACCCTGTGTAATGAACAGGAGGAGTGCTGTCCAGCACCCAGTGACTAAGGAGTTAAGCTCAGGTAGCTAGCAGACGTGTTAGCTAGGGACCTGGGAAAACCAATCAAGACAGGGGGTTGAAATCTGAATTGGATGTAGGTTCCCTGCCTGCTTTCTTTGTGTGGGAGAGATAAACTAGGAGTTGAGAGACACAGAATGATTTAAACCCCAGGCAGGATCACCATGCCTCCATGGAATTCAGGGCATGGGAGTGGACTGAACAAAGAGAAAATTAGAAGGGAAAAGTGAATCCAGTTGTATTCAGGGCAATTTTTCTTTACTTTTGTGATTTGGTTTGAACCGCTCTGTGAGCTTCTGTGCCTCTCCTTCCCCCTTACCATCTGAGCATTGTGCCAGGGATTTTTCTCCATTTGAATTTATTTTCCTTAGTTACTCTGTAACATCTAGCAATCATGTGTGCTTTATCAAGTTTATCTTTTGTCTTGTAATAAAAATCACTTCTTTTAACATGATTATTTCATTCATGTGTTCTGGGGTCTGTCTGTGTGTATCTGCCTGCCTCTGATTAAGGGGTCAGCTACCAGAGACTGCAGCTTGTTTTTCCTCTTTTCTTTTTCAACTCTCGCTTGGGACAAACGACCTTGGGGTACCATTGGGGGTGGTTTCAAGGGTTCACCCCTTATTTTTAGGGATCAAAAAGCACTTGATGGTGGCAGTGGTTCTCCAAAATCTGTGTATTGTGGTTCTGGGGGGAAGTTTTGATAACCAGTGTCTATAGAGGCAAAGTATTGAGCTCTTTGCAGGCCCCCATCTTCTGCATTTGGCATGCCAGAGCATTCTGACAGCCTGTTCCAGAAACAAACAGCGTCTGCACAAAAGAGATTCAGCAAATTCAAGAGCTTCTATTTTCACATGTTAAAAGGAACTGCACAGACTCCCAGAGCTCCCAGAGTCCATGACACTTAGCAAGCAAAGGGCCTGCTTTCCTTCTTGAAAGGTAGTAAGGGCCTGGTTATTAAAGCCAGCCCCAAACACTGTCGTGTCCCTTTTCTGATCTCAGCCTGAAGGGCCCTCAACCTAGTGCCGCCTGCTGCACAATGAAGTGTGGCAGCCTCGCTGGAGTGGGCTCTCAGGGTAGCGGTTAGAAAAGCCACCCCATTCTGCAGCTGTTCAGTGAGAGTTTTGTTTTATGTTCTGACCAGCATGCCAGTTAGTCAGAGAGCTCAAAAATCTTTTGTTCTGTGTAGTGCAGCGTGGAGCCAGGCAGCTTGACAACTCAGACTAATTGCATGTGAAGAGAGGAAAGAGTGAACTCCCCTTTCTCTACCTCCATCCGTTTTAAAACATTCTTTAACCCTTCAGTCCTCCAGCCACAATGCTTGTTTTACGCTGTGCTCTATTTGCCCGAATCTACCAGGAGTCCACTGCATGTCATGGGGTGCTTTCATCCATGACTCGGGAGCAGGTATCTCTTGTGGAACAAGGCTGCTGGGGGGAGCAGCACCGTAAACTTGTGTACAGACGTGTGAACTGCAGTGCACCGTGATGTATAGATGCCTCAGATCTACCCTGCTGGTGCAAACTAAAAGATACCTAGTGTGCACTGATGTATATCAGCATGCACTAGATACCGATTAGCTCATGCCAGGACATCGCATTGGGCCATTAGAGCGCTACACATTCCAGGGTTCTGCAATCCACTTCCCCCAGAGACCAATCTATTGTGCCACTTTTTCAAGAAATCTGCCACGGGTAGGCAGGTGCGGCCTTACGCTGCTGTCTATGGCTAGTACTGCAAGACGTAGAGTTCCACCAGTCTTGCAATCAGGACCCAGGATTTAGAATCCTGTAGAGTTGATAACTTTAGGGAAAGCCATCCTCAGAGGGGGGGAAGAAGGGTATGTGCGTGAGAAAAAGAATTGATCTCAGTACTTGTCTTGTGGCCTGGCTGTTACTCAATACACTGTAGAAACAGGAGCTACATTTCAGAGAAGCTCAAACTTCTTGATGTGAACTTAAACTTCTTCAATCCAGTATTTAAATAGAATGGAGGAGGATGTAGCTAATTACAAATTGACTGGGCAATTAAAACAAATGGATTGGAGAGGCAGAGGTCTACCAAAACACGATGAAAATATAATGATAAATTAAAACAAAATAGGAGTACTCCCTGTTCTTGCAGCCTGGCATGAACAATTTAAACTGATTAACATAAAATAAGGTTCAGCTGATGGGCTTTTCATTTTTTAGCTGGTTGTTTTAATGAGTTTTTCAGGCCGTTTGGTTTGGTTTGATTTGTGATTTCATGGCATCATGGATCCTACTGGTTGGTGTCTGTGACAGAACCCACATTTTCTAGAGAGGCAAGTGTATTTTTGACAACACTTGTTTGGTGCCAGGCTACATGATGGCCGAATGCAAAGCAAACACTGTTTCTGCTTTAATTGCTAGATTTTCCATCAGCAAAATTGTGAGTTCAGACACAAAGATTTGGGGCTCGATTCCCTAGCACGTTATTTCTCTTTTACAGCAGCATAACACCATTCTTTGACTTCCAGAGCTAGGCCAGCTGGAAACTGGAGAAGCACGACAGAGACACAAACCCTTGACTGAGGCCCTTTTGAAAATTCAGCCACTTGAGAACTCACATGCCACAGATGCCAACGAGCAAATTTCGGATATTAAATTAAAGCAACTTCTTCTCACTAGCGCTCTGCCATTAAGCAGACAGGAAATGTCCCTGTGTGCTCTTGTGCATAATCCTGCCCTTTGAGAGCAGTCTGTCGTCCTTTATCATTGAGCCAGTTGGAGTGATTGCACGCGCACACAAAGAAAATGTACACCTTGCCCTTCTCCTAAGCAGAGCCATGCAGCACTGTGGTGGCAGACAGACAGCTGCTCAGGGGACTGAGGCCGGAGGAACCACAGGGCAGGCGGGAGGGCGACTGCTCCACCTGACCGGCTGAGGCCGGAGGAACTACATGGCAGGCGGGTAGGCGGCCAGGGCCAGAGGAACCACGTGGCAGGGGGGCGGGCTGGTGGCAATGGCAAATAGGTTGAGAACCACCCAATGTAATAGGTATCTTGTTTTCAAGTGGAGATTGTGCAGGGAAGAACAACAGACCTAGTGTAGCTATGTGGCTTCTGCCTACTAGCCCTGAAGTGGCTTCAGAATCAGGGCCATCTTTACTGGAACGCAGGGACCTGAGCCAAGCTTCTACCTCTCTGCTCTGCCCCCGTCCTCTTTTCCCCAAATCCTGCACTGCCCTGCCCCCGCTCCACTCTGACCCTTGTCCGCTCTCATTGCACCACTTCTCTCAGTCCTCCTCCCCGCAAGCAACATGACCTAGGGACACCAGGGGCTGGCAGCAGGAACCCCAGGGGCTGGCAGCAGGGTTTCCCCCTTTCCCCGCACCTTGATCTGCCCTATGGATGGGATGTCTCTGTTCAGCATGCTTTGGTTCCAGTGGCTCTAGTTCTATGAAGAAGAGCAATTCAGCACAATGGTTCTCAACCAGCACACACATACTCCAGGAGGTGTGCAAGGGTCTCCCAGGTGGTATATAAATTCAGCTATATATGTGCCTAATTTTACAACAGGCTACATAGAGCAAAGTTACAATATATTAAATCGGTAAAGACAATGACTTGTTTATACTGCTCTGTATACTCTACATCGATGTGTAAGTACAATGTTTATATTTCAATTGATTTATTTTATTTGTATTTGGTAAAATAAGAAATCAAACAATTTCTCGGTAATAGCTAGCAGAGTTTTGGCACTCTATTATGTCTGATTTTGTAAGTAAGTAGCTATTCAGTGAGATGACCTTTGGGCTATGTCTAGACCACAGGGTTTTTTTGAAAAAAATGGCCTTTTTTCGAAAAAACTTCATCTGCATCTAGACTGCCACTGTGTTCTTTAGAAATTAAATCGAACGAACACGGCAGTTTTTTCAAAGCGGTAAACCTCATTTTACGAGGAAAGGATGCTGTTTTTTGAAAGAGGTCTTTCGAAAAAAAAAGCGTTCTTGACCACAAACAGGGCTTTATCGAAAGAGAGCATCCAGATTGCCTGGATGCTCTCCTTAGATAAACCGAATCGCTTTTTCAAAAAAATTGTGCTTTTCTAGATATACCTTTGGTGGGACACAAGGTAAATCAGAATCCTGAAAAGGGTACAGTTGTCTATAAAGTTGAGAGCTATTTATTTAGTGCAGTGCCCCCAGTAACATGGAACCATCATCGTCTTTTAGAACAGATCACCAGCTTTTAGAACAGATGGGGAGCAAGTGGGAGAAACAGCTGCAGAGATGGCTAAAAAGGTCTGATCTGTCAGCATCCTCTGTGTCTGATAACTGTCATATGACGTAGAGGAGCCCGAGGCATTGCAGTTTCAGGAAGTAAAAGCAAGAGATTTTGATTGTCCGCCAGGTGCTCCACATGCTAATCAGGATGTGTGTCTGATAACTGTTGTGTGATATAGAGGAGCCCAAAGTGTGTTTCTGTAAATAGGGCCATGGAACATATTCTAATATGCAGATTTCTAAATCTGGCAGAGTGTATTTTAATGAGGAGCACTTTGTTAATGTTATTTCTGTTCTTTAGTTTTCTAAGTGTTGTATGAAAATGTTCTCCACGAGAAGAAGCGTATGCTCATTAGTGTAGGTGTATATCCAAGCAGTGTCCTGTTAAGACTGTACTTTCAGGGATCATTTCAATCATTCGTAACTAGAGAAGTGCATCTGAAAGGCTGTGTCTACATTGGCATCCCTTTCCAGAAAAGGGATGCTAATGAGACACTTCGGAATTGCAAATCCGCGGGGGATTTAAATATCCCCTGCAGCATTTGCATTTACATGGCTGCCGCTTTTTTCCAGCTCGGGGTTTTTGCCGGAGAAAAGCGCCAGTGTAGACGCGATTCTCTGGAAAATAAGCCCTTTTCCAGAGGATCCCTTATTCCTACTTGAAAGGGATATTTAAATCCCCCGCGGATTTGCAATTCCCAAGTGTCTCATTAGCATCGCTTTTCCGGAAAGGGATGCCAATGTAGACACAGCCAAAGTGTTTGGTCTCGCTAACCATGAGGAGTGACAGTGTCCTCTTCTAAGTGTGAAGTGAGCAGATAGTGTTGCTTTAATGCAGCTGCTGTTTGTTACTGATGATTGTTCCTTCTTTCCTTTTGGGAAGTTGGAGGGAGAGAACACAGGCTGGCTGTGGCTACACTGGCAGCTTCTTGCACAAGAACACATCCACACTGCCATGTGCTTTTGTGCAAGAGCATCCATGGCAGTGTGGGCGCTCTCTTGTTCAAGAAAGCTCTGATGGTCATTTTAGCCATAGGGCTTTCTTGAGCAAGAAACCCCTGCTGCACGTCCACACTGCCTTCTTGCGCAAGAGCTCCCGTGCAAGAGGGCTTACACCTGTTAGAAAACAACGGAGCTCTTGTGCAAGAAGCCCTGTCTTCCGACGCTTTACTGTAACTCTTCTTGCATGAGAGCAGGCAGGCAGTGTGGATGCTCTGCGGGTGCTTGTGCAAGAATGGCCGTTCTTGCGCAAGAACCCGCCAGTGTAGACATAGCCACTGAGTGGTTAGCTCTTATTAAAAAGTTTAAAAATAGCCTTGTGGTAGAGAGGGGGCAGTGATTTACCTTTTTTTTTCACCCTGCCCCACTTTTTTTTTTTAATTCCAAGTTTCACTTGTACTGCTCTGGTCCCCATCCTGATGTCTTCAGGAAAGAGTCACACTTCCCTCGCTTGGTGCAGCTTCTCCCTCACCTGGCTGTGTGTCTTTTTCCATGTGCTTCTCACATTGGACCTAGACAGCCTCTTGGGTCTACTTCATGCCTTGTTCCCCATCTGCTCCCTATTGGCCCTGGGGGGGGGGCAGAGAATAGCTGCAACATAGTGATAATTATCCCTTGTTTCAGTATTCTTTCTTCCACAACATGTATCTAAAATATTTGTTAGTAACTGGTAGCTGCCCCGGTGGCACACATCCAGACATGTGCAAGTGACCTCAATATTGGTGCACAAGACAGAAGTCACTCCACTCGTGGATGGAAAATCATCGTCACCTGACACCTTTCCAGATTTGCAAGCTACAAACATAAATACAGGACTATGTAGCACTTTAACGACTAACAAGATGGTTTATTAGATGATGAGCTTTCGTGGGCCAGACCCACTTCCTCAGATCAAAATTTTGATCTGAGGAAGTGGGTCTGGCCCACGAAAGCTCATCACCTAATAAACCATCTTGTTAGTCTTTAAAGTGCTGCATAGTCCTGTCTTTTGCTTCAGCTACACCAGACTAACACGGCTACATTTCTATTACAAACATAAATGTGAGTGACTTTTGAGACCCATATAAAATATTCTTTTGGGATCTGAAATGTTTGCTTTGACGTTTGTAGGGAATATTAATGCTGCAAAAACAGGCTTTTTGACTAATGAGCTGACAGCGCTGTGTGTGAAAGCTGCATTATGCATGTTTTAGGTCTGTACAGTGAATATCTTTATTACTGCTGCCAAAAGTCCCATTATTGCTGTTGTGCAGGTTTTCAATTAGATACAATTTACTGGTAAAATGAGAGTGAAGCTTTGACTATGGGGACTTTATTTAAGGGTGATGGCTTTTGAAGACAGCTGTGTGACAGAATTCTCAATTCTGCAAGGCTCCAGCATTATAAACTGTGGCACTACAGCCTAGCCCTTCCCCATCTGTGAAATGGGAATAGCATTGCCCTGCCTCAGACAAGTGTTGCCAGGGTAACTACATAGCAGACTGGGAGACTCTGATGAGGCAGCAGGAGCTCTGGCCTATCTCTGGCCTCCCTTGCCAGAAATCACTCTAATACAGTGGCCGTCTGCCTTCCAGGTGCTGCTGAATCTGGCCAGGTCACCAATTAACAACCCTAAAAGAGAAAGGTTCTTCAGACCACCCCGGACTCCTGTGGGTTGGGCACCCTGACAATGGGACTTACTGTGCCTCAATCCCTTTCATCACTGGGGGGGGGGGGGGGAATGGAAAAAGGGGTTTCCCCCTTCACAGCGTGTTGCTAGGGAATCCGGAGTCCTTTCTCTCCACAGAACTCTGGCCAAGAGCCCGACAGCTGGCAGCAATCGCAAGCACCCCACAGTACTTTGGGAATGCTCTCTGGGCCACTTTCTACTACTTACCTTCCCGGCCCAGGACACAGCCAAAAGCCTTGCAAGTGATCCAGCCACAGTTTGGGTGAAGGGCTCCCTAGTTCTAGGGAAAGGCTAGTCTCTTCTCTAGGGCCGGGGAGAGCTATCAGTCATAAACCCTGTGATGGATAGAAGAGCGCTGGCCTCCTAACGGGTTAGACTCAGGTAGCTAAGGGTGTTAATGGCAGGGAGCCAGAAGAACCAATGGGGATAGAGTGCTGAAATTTGAATTGGATATAGATACCTGGTCTGCTCTTCCCTTGTGCGGATTCTAAGTTAAAGGCTGGAGGGAGCAAATGCAGTAATCAGAATTACCTTGCCTATAAGAAATACTGGACATGGGAGTGAACCGGGACCTGGAAATACAGATCAGCATGGATCATGAGCAGAGGGGAAAGTGTATATAGTTGCAATCTGAGTATTTTTCCTTTATTTTGGTTGTTTGGTTTGAACTTCTCTGTGTGAATCCCTCCCCCATTCACTATCTAAGGGTACGTCTACACTAGCCCCCTAGTTCGAACTCCTATTTAATTGGGATAACAGAGACTTGGTGGGATGACTGGAGCGCTGTCATGGAAGGGTATAGACTGTTCAGGAAGAACAGGCAGGGGAGAAAAGGAGGAGAGTTGCACTATATGTAAGAGCACTAGGATTGCTCTGAACTCCAGTATAAAAAGGGAGAAAAACTGGCTGAGAGTCTATGGGTTAAGTTTAAAGGAGCAAACAACAGCAGTGATGTTGTGGTTGGTGTCTGCTACAGGCCACCGAATCAGGTGGATAAGGTAGATGCGGCTTTCTTCGGACAACTGAGAGAAGCTTCCAGATCACAGGCCCTGGTTCTCGTGGGGGACTTTAATCACCCTGACATCTGTTGGGAAACCAATACAGCAGTACACAGGCAATCCAGGAAGTTTTTGGAGAATGTTGGGGATAACTTCTTGACACAAGTGCTGAAGGAACCAACCAGGGGCCATGCGCAGCTTGACCTTCTGCTCATAAACAGGGAGGAACTAATAGGGGAAGTAGAGGTGGGTGACAACCTCAGAAGCAGTTATCATGAGATGGTAGATTTCAGGATCCTGACCAAAGGAAGAAAAGAGAGTAGTAAAATACACACTTTGGACTTCAAAAAAGCAGATTTTGACTCCCTCAGAGACCTGATGGTCAGAATCCCCTGGGATGTTAACATGAAGGGGAAAGGAGTCCACGACAGCTGGCAGTATTTTAAAGAAGCCTTATTGAAGACACAGAAAGAAACCATCCCGACGTGTAGCAAGAGAGGCAAACCTGGTAGGAGACCGGATTGGCTTACGGGGGAAATCCTTGGTGAACTTAAGCACAAAAAGGAAGCTTACAAAAAGTGGAAACTTGGATAAAAGACCAGGGAGGGGTATAAATGTATAGCTAGAGAATGCCGGGGGGTTATCAGGAAGGCAAAAGCACAAATGGAATTGCGACTGGCTAAGGATTTGAAGGATAACAAGAAGGTTTTTACAGGCATGCTAACAAGAAGGTGATCAGAGAGGGTGTGCGGCCCCTACTGGATGAAGGAGGTAACCTAGTGACAGATGATGTGGGGAAAGCTGAAGTACTCAATGCTTTCTTTGCCTCTGTATTCCCGGACTAATGCGCTAAGTGACGCAAGATGGGATGAAGATGGACAGCCCGTGGTGGGTAAAGAACAGGTTAGGAACTATTTAGAAAAGCTAAACGTACACAAATCCATGGGTCCGGACTTAATACATCTGTGGGTACTGAGGGAGTTGGCAAATGTCATTGAGGAGCCTTTGACCATTATCTTTGAAAAGTCGTGGAGATCGGGAGAAATCCCAGATGATTGGAAAAAGGCAAATGTAGTGCCCATCTTCAAAAAATGGAAGAAGGATGATCCAGGAAACTATAGGCAATGGTCTCAAGTTGTAGTGGGAGAGGTCCAGGTTGGATGTTAGGAAAAACTATTTCACTAGGGGGGTGATGAAGCACTGGAATGGGTTACCTAGGGAAGTAGTGGAGTCTCCATCCCTAGAGGTGTTTAAGTCTCGGCTTGACAAAGCCCTGGCTGGGTTGATTTAGTGGGATTGGTCCTGCCTAGAGCAGGAGGCTGGACTTGATGACCTTCTGAGATCTCTTCCAGCTCTATGGTTCTATGATTCTATGATTCCTCATTCCATGAGGAGTAACAGCTAATTCAAGTTAGGAGTTTACTTCGAACTCCCGTTTCACTGCCGTGTGTAGACGCGGGCAGTTATTCCAAGCTAGTCAATTTCCAAAATGGCGACCGCCCAGGAACATGCTAATGAAGTGCAGGATATTTAAATCCCGAGCTTCATTTGCAATTTCGGTCACCCTCATTAGCCTCCCTAGTTCAAACTAGGGGGCTAGTGTAGACATACCCTAAGATGTTCCCAGAGATTTTCTCTGTGTTTTCACTTGTTGTGCTTAGTTGCTCTGGAACACCTTGCAATCAAGCATGCTTTATCAAATGTGTCTTTCGTTTTGTTAAGGCAATAATTTGATTCCTGTGTCTGGAAAGTAACAGGGTATGTGTGTTCCTGCCCGCCTGCCTGCCTGGACTAAGTGGTCAGCTACCAGAGATGGCAGCTTGTTTTTCTCTTTTTTTTTCCTCTCATGCTCTTCTGGAGCAAAAGAGCTTTGGATACCCCTGGGGAGGAATTCAAGTGCTTCCCCCTGTTTTCTTTTTAGGGTAAATCACTTGATGGTGGCAGCTTTTGTTGTTTTTCTCAGTGACTCTGGGGAGTTTTGTAGGCGGAGCCTATGGAGGCAAGGTAGTCAAGGTTTCTTGCGGGCCCCCATCTTCAGCGCTCGGCTCGGCCCTGACAGACCTTTTCCCCTGGCAGCCAGGACTCCTGTTGCCCTCTCTCGGGCAGTCCCAGTCCTGTCTGGAGCTTTGGTCAGCTCCTCTTCTGACTGGAGCAGTCCTGCAGGTGCAGCAAGGAGGAGCCATCTGGGCTCACAGCTGCTCTTTAACCCCTTCTGGCTCAGAGTTGCAGAGACACTTAGGCTACGTCTAGACTGGCATGATTTTCCAGAAATGCTTTTAACGGAAAAGCTTTTCCATTAAAAGCATTTTTGGAAAAGAGCGTCTAGATTGGCACGGACACTTTTCCGCAAAAGTACTTTTTGCGGAAAAGCGTCCGTGGCCAATCTAGACGCGCTTTTCCACACAAAAGCCCCTATTGCCAATTTCACGATCGGAGCTTTTTTGCGCAAAACAAATCTGAGCTGTCTACACTGGCCCTTTTGCGCAAAAGTTTTGCGCAAAAGGGACTTTTGCCCGAACGGGAGCAGAATAGTATTTCCGCAAGAAGCACTGATTTCTTACAGTTGGAAGTCAGTGCTTTTACGGAAATTCAAGCAGCCAGTATAGACAGCTGGCAAGTTTTTCCAGAAAAGCGGCCACACTGATTGGATGCTGGGTCGCATTTAAGGGCGGCTGAAATCGGTTCCGGCAGGGCATCAGGTCAGTAGTTGCTTTGTGTGGCTGCTGTCTCAGGCTCGTGCTTAAAGGGACCCCCCTGGACAGCCAGTTCTCAGCTTTTTCGCTTGCTTGCCTACCTTGCCGAGGGACAGCAAAGCGTTTTCCTCTCTTCCTGACTGTGTCAGTGGTTCCCACTGGGGACGCCGCCGCAGTTGGAACCATGGAGCCAGAGCTCGCCCTGGGCATTCTGCTCCAGTTTTTGGACTTGCTGCTGCAAGCCTGCCAGCAATGGCTGGAGGCTGCCTGGCACCATCTGGTGCATGTCAGCCCCCTGCCCCTCCCCGTGGCTTCCCTGGGGGCCATGGAGGAGCTGCTGCAGCTGTGGTGAAACAAGAGCAGTGGTCAGTTCTCCCTGGGGACTCAGTGGGTGAAACCCAGCCCCCCTCTGCAAGGCCAAGGCCCCTGCATGACACCCAGCTGCTGCTCCATGGTGGGCAAGGCCCAGGCACACGGTCCCTGGGCTCCCTCTCCACCTCTCTCCCCCCTCCATACACATAAGAGGAGCATGATGGCACTCACATGTGGAGCCCGCCCCGGCCTCAGACAACACAGCAGATGGGCTCTGTGGGATGCCTCGGGGGTTCAGGGTCCTGGGCAGACTCCCTGCAGGCTCCTGGCTCTCGGCATCCTCCTCCTCCATGTCAGGGGTCGATCACCACCCGGGGGGGCATGGACTGCGTGAGCCCCCAGGATGCGGTCCATGGCCTCGTAATGAAGCCAGGCCTCCAGGTCGGCCCCTGGCTGGGAGGCCCTGGAGTAGGCCTGCCGCGGGTCCTTTATTTTGCAGTGGACCTGCTCCTGGGTTCGCATGTGGCCTCTGGTGGCCAGGCTGGTAGCCATGCGGCTGTAGAAGGCTGCGTTCCTGTGCCTAGTGCAGAGATCGTGGATGTTGGAGGCCTCCCTGTAGCCAGACAGGAACCCCCTTGTAACATCCATTTTTGCTTGCCTGGAGCATAGAGGGCACACAGAGCAGAAGACCCAGGCTGCTGTGACCGTGAATGGCTGTAAACAGAGATACGCCAATTGCTGACCAAGAGGCTGCCAAGGAGTGCCCTTGACTCAAACCCATATTGATACAAACACACATCCATCCGCGGGGGGAGGAATCTCTCGCCCAGTAAAAAAATGTCTAATATTCACAATTTAGTTATCTCTCTTACAAGTGTAAATTAACTTGAAACTTGCTTGTAAGAACTGGCGCCACAAAACGGACCAGTAGAATTCGTCATCTTAGATAAGAAAGAGGATACGGGCCCCCAGGGGTATAAAGATGGGTCCAGCAGCGCATTTTCTCTGAGTGTCAATCTACCATCTATCTGCTGGTCGGGTTTGGTGTTTGATCTCCCGAGGTTCCAAGGGGACGCCCACCTCGTATTTGTCTTTCCTAGGAATTGAGAGACCGGCCCTGGCCTGACACGCTGGAGTCGAGAGGCACAGAAAGGGGTAAAAATTGTACCTGGATGTGGTCCTTTGCTTAAGTATATATATACATAGACTTAGAGCTCTTTAAAGATTAAGCTGTCACTTGGTACCATTATTTCTATTTTCTATCTTTACCTTTTTCCTGTGATCATTTTTAAGACCTATATATATATATATATATTTGCTAGCATTTAAGAACTTCAGCCGGTCATAAAGGGACATACATAGGGAGAGCTTAGGCATTTGGATCTGTGTCACTCCCAGGTGACAAGATCCGTTGGGGCACCTTTCCAGCCTTTCCCAGGCTGCCCGCTGTGAAGGAACTTTGTGTTCTAGCAGTTAAAATCTAAGGTGTAATAAGCTCTTCCTATATAACGGGGCGTCTGTTGGCCTTCTGGCCACCCTCTGCGACGGGACCCCGGTCCTAGCAGTAAAGACACGGACGTTAAACCTTTTCTCGGAAGCATACACACACACACTGCCCTGACCGTCGGCTGACACTCCCCCCAAACCTCGATGAGGTCCACGATCTCTGCACTAGACCAGGCGGGCGCCTGCCTTTTGCGGCCCCGGGCAGGCTCCTGGGAGCCACTAGCCTGGTCCTGGGAAGAGGCGGAGGGCTGGGTGGCAGCGGGTGGCTGGCTCATCTCGTGCCAGGTGGAGGGTCTGTTGGCTGGATACTGGCAGGCTTGCAACTGGCACAAGCACCGTAGCCAGCCCGTGCCCCTTTAAGGGCTCCGGGGCTGGGAGGGGGCAGAAGAGTTTCCCTGGTTTGACCCAGAGTGGCCACCAGGGCAACCTGTGAAGGGCTAGCCTCCAGCTAGTTCAAATTAAGTGGCTACACAGCCCTTAATTCGAACTACTTAATTCGAACTAGGTGTTAGTCCTCGTAGAATGAGGTTTACCTACTTCGAATTAAGTGCTCCGCTACTTCAAATTAAATTCAAAATAGTGGTTTGCCTGTATAGCCACTATTAAAGTTAATTCGAACTAACGGCTGTTAGTTCGAATTAACTTTGTAATGTAGACATACCCTTAGATACTGCAGGGGTAGGGACTGCTCATGCCTAAAATGAACAGACTCTTTGGCAATCTTACTGGCCCACCGTAGGGTTTGTGAACATGCATGAAAATTATTTATTTCCTGGTCACACAAAGGTTTGTTGCAAGTCAGGTGAAAGTTCCTGCAAATACACATCCAGGCAAAACTTTGCGCTGGCTGCATTAGCGTGATCATCCTGAGAACAGTGTAAGCAAGGGGGAAAGGCTCCGTCCTCCAATTCCAGAGCAGAGAACCCCACATGACTTAGGTGACCAATCAGGCACCACAAGAGTAAATAACTTCCAGCACAGTCCAAACGCACAAGTCTGCAAACTCTTCAGCAGCAGGCGCAGTGGCAACAATTTTGCAGGTTAGCACTGGCGGGCTGTTCGCAGAGTTGCAGGGGAGAAAGCTGGCAGAGCACTTCTTTGCATTGCCAAGTTGTACTCGGTGTTATTAGCCCCCTCCAGTTCCATGCACACCAAGGTCACTCCAAAGCCATTTTAAAAAGCCAAGGCAAAGGGCAAATAGGCAGCTCCAGAACACTGTGATGTAAGTCAGTTCATGAAGCAGATTGTCCTGAAATGCCATTCTGAGCCGCAAAAACCCATTAATTCACAATCAAAAACCAGAGCTGGAAAACACTCCAGCCCTGTCGTAAGGCCACTCGACTGTGCAATGTAGTCATCTCCAGCGTTATGCAGCAGCTGAGAGGCAGACTATCTGTGGAACCGATCTTTTTAATTAGGCATAGTAATTGAAGTACTCATTTTATTGCAATCTTGTGCTGACAAGGGAAAGCAGCACTCAGACGGTGGAAGTGACTGATGCATAACACGTGTTGGGATTTTAAGAGCATTACCGCTAAATGAATGGGAGACTTTTGTCTAACCTTTAAAGGTCTTATAATTCAGTGATCCAGCATATGTGAGAGCTAGCCTTCTAAAACTGCTAGAGCATGGCAGCTCCAAAAGTGAGCCTTGGCAGTGAAGAATTCAGCCTTAAATCACCCTGTACACGTAGTGATTTCTTTTGTACGCAATGTCCTACTCCATTCAGTGTGCACAGAAACAGACCCAGAAGCTTGACAGCCTTGCGTTCAAACAACGTCATGTTACTTAAGTGCAAGTGCTACTGACGCTGGGTAACCCCAACAGATGTTCTTTTCTTTTGAGCTGGTCCATCCTAAAAATGGTCCAGCGATGCTTTGGCAAAGATCAAGCACTGACGCTGTGCTAGCTCTTGGGCTGGAGAATTCTGGATTTGATGTTTAGAATTCAAAAGGCAGCTCACAATAACACTGCAAGAAGATTCCCGACCTATATGGACACCCTGTAATGTGTATTAGAGAGTCAAAGAGAGCCGCTGGAGGGGTGTGTGTAGAGAAAGCATCTACACTGCTGTTCCCTGCATCCCAGATACACACAATGGGCTTTGACTTAGATCCTCAAAGGTATATAGGATCTAAGCCTTTATCACAAATTTAGCTGTGTTCAGCTCTTAGCCAGAAGAAAAGGTTGAGTTCAGGCACGTTTGTATGTCAATTGCAATATATTTTTATATTTTTCCAAAAGTAAATTCCTTCCCTGCCTGATTTTAGGTTCCATTCACTGCCCATGGGAGGAAAATGCCTTTTGACAGAGTGGATGGCTTTATCTAGGAGAGTGGTGAAGTACTGGGATGGGTTACCTAGGGAAGTAGTGGAGTCTCCAACCTAGAGGTGTTTTAAGTCTCGGCTTGACAAAGCCCTGGCTGGGTTGATTTAATTGGGATTGGTCCTGCCTGGAGCAGGGGGCTGGACTTGATGACCTTCTGAGGTCTCTTCCAGCTCTATGGTTCTATGATTCTATGAATGGGGTTAGAATGCTGGGTAGTCCTGGAAAACCCAATAGGGGCAGTTCAACTGTTTGTTCTTCCAAAGTAAACTGTGGCCCATGCAGTTTTATGCTATTGAAGTCTTCTCCATTTTGTGTGTGTGTGTGTGTGTGTGTGTGTGTTCGTGTTCTGCATGCTGTACCAGCTCTGGCCAGATAGCCTGTACAGCACTTCCAATCAAAATGCCCCAAAACCGATTGGTTTTCAGTACAAGAACTTGGTCAGATTTATTGCCAATGAGACATGGTGCTCATGCCCAGCTCAACGGTCAAAGGTACTCTAGCCCATGTATGCCTATGAGAATGGACTGGCTCCCTGAGGGTATGTCTACACCACAGCATTATTTTGGAATAACTAACACTATTCTGAAATAACACAGGGCACCTCTACACTGCAAGCGGTTACTGAGCTGGAGGACTTCTTACTCTGACATCTGTAACCCTCATTTCATGAGGAGCAAGGGAAGTCAAAGGAAGAGTGTTCTTCCATCCACTTCCTACTGTGTAGACAGCTCCAAAAGCCGAAATAAGCTATTTTGACTTAAGCTACGCCATTGACGTCACTGAAGTTGAATAGCTTATTTCGGCTTTAGCCCTGCTGTGTAGACGTGCACTCAATGGCAGGACTTTCCATTCTCCCATCAGCCGGACCAAGACATTTCGTCTGAGATACGTCTTTATATACAATTTATGTTTTACCCCTGACATACCAGCAAAAGCAAGGAGTCCTACGGCACCTCAGGCTATGTGTACACTACCAGGTTATTTCAAAATAATATCTCCCCAAATAACTATTTTAAAACTCCACTCCAATTCATCTGATAAAGTGGGTTTTGCCCACAAAAGCCTGTGCCCTAATAAATCTGTTTCTAAGGACTCCTCGTTTTTGCAGAAACAGACTAACACAGCGACCCCTCTGAGCCCTGACATATCAGGGTGCCACCCATTGCCCAGTACCTGTTGGTCTGATCAAAAACTGCAGCGCCCACAGCAAAGCCAGCTCCCCGGGAGCAGAGCCAGGGAGTAACTGGAACAGAAACCAATAAGCTTGTGATTATCAGTTAACCCTTTAAATCAGGGCTACTCAACACACGGCCCGTGGGCCACATGCGGCCCGGGGCCCATTTGTTTCTGGCCCCGTGGTGTGGTTTGGGTTTACACAGGGCTCAACACGTGGCCCACAGGTGGGATCCTTTGAACATGGCCTCCACTGTGAACATGCTCTACAACGGCAAGTCAATATAATGGTCTTCTGTTGACATGCATTTTAGTAGTTAAATTCCAGGACTGTCATTGCTCATTAAAAGTGCTGTCATGTGGGTGGAAATCAGGTAAATATTGCATATTATTAATATCAGCAGAACTGACTTAAATGGGGCCTGCATGTTGCGTAGTCTTGCCTTAATCTTTGTATTCATGCCTGTCAGTGTGAAAGAAGCTATTTGCATATATATTTTCATTTAAGTTTCATTAAGTTCATGTGCTGTGAGTATCATTGTGGCCCCCAGGCTTCCAAAGTTGAGTAGCCCTGCTTTAAATGGTCACACTTTTACATTCCCACGTCCTACTGTATCCAACAGCTGAGACACTCCTCCTACCAAAAATGCAATGGGGTCTCAGAGTATCTGTTTGGTCACACTAGTCACAGATACAATTTTGCTTTCTGCTGCTGTGGAGCATTGTTACTCTCCAACCCAGAGGAAGTGGGTCTTCACTAGACCTGCTAATTTGACACCCCTCCCTCCCCCCCCCCCCCGACCTCCGCTGGATCAATTGCCACAGGGTATCTCCACCTGGGAGTGGAGGCCTCAGGCTTGGATCAGGCAGGACTGCAGCACAGTTGCTACCAGCATCTAATCCACAGTAAAATAAAAGACTATGTGCCCAACAGATGCCTCAGTCAGGTTTTTAAAACATTTTGCAAATGTCTCTTTTTCCTGAACTGTTTGTACTAGAGACATCTGCTCGGCATAGCAAGCCAAGCACAAAGAGCCCAGCGATACTCCAGGTATAATTACCACCGCCCTCCAAAGGGAGCTGTTGCGGAGTTTGGCTCCTAGGACATGACTCATCTCGTCCTTACTCCAGAGTGATCCAGAAGAAGAGGGGCCTATCAGGCTGCAGTATCTAATGTAGTTTCATCTTGTGCCACAGAAACAAGCAACTCAACACTGATTTTTTAAAATGTCTCCCATAATCCCTGTTTCCTGTGTCATTAATGAATCACAGATCCATTGCCTTTCCTCCATCTACAGTCCAGCAAAGCTCAGGACACATTCAGACTGGATTTGGTTCCACCCCTCCAGGATTTTTCTGGCCCATCTAAGTCTCCTCTGTTCTGCTTTGACAGCACAAAGGGAGGTAACGGTGCCTTCCAAGGGCAGGTGAGGTTTCCTCTGGCATGTGGGACCTGGCTAGTTTTAAGCTGAGTCTATGCTGCCATTACCTCCTCCTCATAGTGTGCAGGAGGAGGCTCAAACTCCCAGCGCAGTCCCAGCTTGAACAATCACGTAATCCAGCCCAGGACGCTCAGCAAGCCGGGGGAAGGGCTCTCTTTTACTGAGGCAAAAGCCCCTCCCCCTTCCCACCATTGGCCCATCCTCTCCCCCCCATGGCACCCCATTCCCTGAGCATGCAGCTATGGCGATTCCCGGGGGAGCCTGCTACCATATGCAGGGGAGCAGAACCACAGCTGCCATGTGGTGCCAGGCTTCCCCGGTGATCTTCAAAGCGGTGTGCTCGGGGACAGGGTGCCGGGGGGGAGAGAATGTAGTGATGGCAGGAAGGGGCAGGGATTGGACACCGGTGACAGACTGGTCTCCCCGAGCCTGTGCAATCACTTCAATTGGGACTGGACTGTGGGCCTGGGAGCTTGAGAGCCCTGAAGTAAAGGTTATGCACAGAGTGCCCTGCATTAAATACGTGCTCGCTGTTCCCAGCCTCCACCCACCCCCGGAGAGAAGAGACTAAACATCAGCCACCGACAGCCTCTGTCACAGCATTTCACACCCCAGAAAATGGCCACCCACGGCTTAGGCAGCCAGGGGTGTATTCTGGCAGTGGGGATTAAGGGGACAATTGCCCTGGGGCCCAGAGCTCCCAGGTGCTGCCCCTTTGAATAGCCATGGGAACACTGGAGCGACGCTCCGCACGGCTCTGAGGGCTGAGGGGGCAGGGGGCACTGTGGTCTGGGTGGCACTATGGGCCGACAGCCCTCAGCCCCGCCCCACAAATCTCTCTGAAAAGAGAGGGAAGGAGACTCCCATCAGCAAAGTCAGTCAGAGATACGGGGGGAGCTCCAATTGCTTTTCATACTGTGTGACAACAGCTGCACCACAGGGCCGGCCTGAGGGAAAATGGCATCCTGGGAGCATTTGCAGGTTGGTGCCTCTGGCCTTTGTGGTTGTGGTGCCCCTCATTGCCCCTGGTCCCTATGCACTCTGTCGGCCCCCACACTGCCCTCCTACATCACCTGCACCTTCCTCCTGTACCCGTAACCCACTGCGCCCCTTCACTCCTATCCCAAAGTCTCCTGCACCCCAACCCCTGCACTGCGCCCCTTCACTCCTATCCCCGAAACCTCCTGCACCCCAACCCCTGCACTGCGCCCCTTCACTCCTATCCCCGAAACCTCCTGCACCCCAACCCCTGCACTGCGCCCCTTCACTCCTATCCCCGAAACCTCCTGCACCCCAACCCCTGCACTGCGCCCCTTCACTCTTACCCCCGAAACTCCCTTGCCCTGACCCCTGCACTGCGCCCCTTCACTCCTACCCCCGAAACCTCCTGTACCCCAACCCCTGCACTGTGCCCCTTCACTCCTACCCCAAAGTCTCCTGCACCCTAACCCCTGCACTGCGCCCCTTCGCTCCTATCCCTGAAACCTCCTGTACCCCAACCCCTGCACTGCACCCCTTCACTCTTACCCCCGAAACCTCCTGTACCCCAACCCCTGCACTGCACCCCTTCACTCTTACCCCCGAAACCTCCTGTACCCCAACCCCTGCACTGCCCCCCTTCACTCTTACCCCCGAAACCTCCTGTACCCCAACCCCTGCACTGCCCCCCTTCACTCTTACTCTTGAAACCTCCTGTACCCCAACCCCTGCACTGCCCCCCTTCACTCCTACCTCCTGCATCCTTCTCCTGGAAACTGCACTAGCTGGGTGCACAAAGCAGCTGGCATTGCTGCTTGCTCCCCACCCAACTGCTGGTCGGTGGCCCCACACAGCCCAGGGGTGCCCAGGGAAAGGGGAGCTGCTGCCTCAGCCCAGGTGGAGAAGTGAGGTGAGTGCAGGGAGCTCTGCTGTTGTGTGAGGGAGAGAGGGAGCGTGCAGGCCTGAGCACATGAGTGCGCTGTCTCCTTAGAAGAACCCTCAGGGTCAGAAGCCTCCAAGCTTGTGGTCCAGCAAAGCTCCCAAGGCAGGGCAGCCCCGCTCAGCCCCTGACTCAGGGCTGCCCCCTGCTGGCGCACCCTGGCAGGCAGGAGCCTTTGCTTAAAGAGGACGATTCTTAACTTACCGCTGACAGACCTAGTGCTGACTGGCCCAACCTTTATGCCCTATGGGCAGCGACTCCGCTGGATCCCACTTGGCAAGCATTGGCCGGGTCTGTGTAAAAAACACAACGCCCACAACAAACACTTGCCCGAGCGTGTGTTCGTGGTTTGAGTCTGTCCCGCAAAAATAAAAATCAGCATCAAACTCCTCACTCGCCATCACTGACAGACCTCGGGCTTTCATCCCCTTTCCCTTCCACACGCAGGACTCCACTCGCTGGGGGATGTGCTCTGGGAGCAAGCCTCCCTTTACCACCAAATCATTCAAATATTCCATGCTACCTGTCAGTCAGGAGGCAGCAACAAGCAAAGCGGGGTTCAAGCAACTCAGCCTCCCCGGGGACTGAACGACGCTCAGAGGTCTTTCTTGTATTCATGGTGAAGTGCTGACAGGAAGACAAGACAGCTGCCTCGGAGGCTAATAACCCGCCACTCCCTACCTG
The DNA here is from genome assembly GCF_049634645.1 of Pelodiscus sinensis. Taxonomy (NCBI): domain Eukaryota; kingdom Metazoa; phylum Chordata; order Testudines; family Trionychidae; genus Pelodiscus; species Pelodiscus sinensis. The sequence continues at coordinate 6,226,031 of NC_134730.1, read as the reverse complement.
CTGTCAAGTTCTCCAAGGGGCACTGTTATTTAATTGGATGCAATTTATGGGGCTAACAAAGCCAAAGGAGGGACCCAGCTGTGTCCAACAGGCCCGGGGACTTTTGACCTGATAAGAGCACAATCCGTTCCTGTCGATGTGCTCTCCAAAATGGCTTAGCCACATTTTTTTTTAAATCATTCTGACAGATAAACATGGATGTTTGGAAGCTTTTCTCTGTTGTCACAATTGTGCAAAATTATGGGGTTTTAAGCTTTTTTCCAATAGTTATTTATTTGCATTTTCACATGGAGGTCTCTCTAATGTTTCCCACTCGTGGGCAGCATGACTTTTGTTCCGTGCACCTCCGTATTGGTGCGTGTAACAAAATTTACGTGGAGGGGGTAGGACTGAGGGATGTGGAATGTGAGTGGGGCTTCAAGGCTATGGCAGAGAGTTGGCATTCAAGGGGGTGAGACTCCGCCTGGGGGTGCCGTCTCTGGGGCAAGCTGGGGATGAGGGGCTTGGTGTGTGGAAGAGGGTTCAGGGCTGGGGCAGAGAGTTGGGGTGTGCAGGATGAGGAGTGAGGATTCTGGGTGGGGCCCGGGATGAGGTTTTGGTCTGCAGGCTTCTCCTCAGTTCTCTCTCCACCCAGCAGCACCTGGGCTGGGGGAAAGGGTCTCTCCCTGCCTCTCTCTAGTCACAGCAGCTCTGGGGCTGGGGCTGCAGGAGAGGTGCCTCTCCCCAGCTGCAGCCCTGACACCTCAATTTGCTCCCCACCTATCCCCTTGTAGCCAGACAGAACCCCCCCCCCCCAGCATCCATCTTGCTTGCCCCTCTGAGGTGCCTCAGAGCACACAGGGCATAGAGAGCAAATAAAATCAGCATAGTCTTTGAAGCCTTGACAGAAGGCCCAGATATGCTGGCTCATCGTGACCCTGGACAACTGTAAACATAGATAAGAGGGTGGTCAAGCTAATCGCCCTTGACAGGCACCTATGTTGATACAATCACACACAACCGTCCCGGGGAGGAATCTCCCGCTGAGCAAAGAATGTCCAGTACTCCCAATTTAGGTATCTCTCTCTTACAAGTGTAAATTACGTCAAAACTCCCTTGTAAGAACTGGCGTCACAAAGATGAACCAGCACAATTTGGCACCATTGATAAGAAAGAGAATACGTGACCCCACGGGTATAAAGATGGGCCCAGCAGCACACTCACTCTGAGTGTCAATCTACCATCTACCTGCTGGTCGGGTTAGGTGATTGCCTCCTGAGGTCCACGGGGACGCCCACCTCATATTCATCTTTCCGAGGAATTGAGGGACCGATCCTGGCTTGACATGCTGGAATCGAGGGATGCAGAAGGGAGTAAAAATTGTACCTATGTGTCCTTTTGTTTTAGTGCACGCATAGAATAGAGCTCTTTAAAGATTTAGCTGTCACTTGGTACCGTTATTTTTCTATCTTTCTTTTCCTTTGTAACCATTTTAAGATCCGTATTTGCTAGCAGTTAAGAAGTAGAACAATAGACATTGTAACCACATGCTTTATAAGTCTCTTTAATAAACCTGTAACTGTTTAAGTTTTAACCTGACTCCTCCTGTTGCTGTAACAGAACCAGACACAATTAAAGGAACTCCAGCCAGTCATAGGGGCAGATGCAGGCAGACCTGGGCATTTGGGTTCTGTCTCCTCCACAGGACAGACCCTTGGGGCACCCATCAGCCTTCCCTAGGCTGCCCGCTGAGAAGGGACCCCGTCCTAGCAGCTAAAGACTCGGGTGTAATAAGCTCTCTCTGCGAACTCTTGGGGCACCCGTCAGCCTCCAATAGGCTGCCCGCTGCAAAGGGACCCTGTCCTAGCAGTCAAAGACTCGGGTGTAAAACTTGGGGCACCCGTCAGCCTCCAATAGGCTGCCCACAACGCACACAGACCACACGCACTGCCCTGACCATCGGCTGAAACCCCATCTCTCTACTCACCAGGCCCTTGGGCCTGTGCACCCATGTGGCCCTTCATAACCTATAGTATGGTCATGCAGCCTAGAGGGAACTTAGGTTGTGAGTTCTACATTTAGATTTCACCTACCAAGTGTGAATTCCTCAAGCACCACAAGAGCCTTAATTCTGAGTCACAGACTGTCCCTTTGGATGTTGCCTTTGTGATAGATGGTCCCTTACTCCAAACATTGCAGTGCTATTCAGATTACTCCCAGTCCCAAAAAGTAAAGATTTGTTAACTAAGAAAAAGAAATGGCATTTATTTACAAGGTTAAAGCAAGCAAACAGACACACACATGGGTTACAGTCATAGGTTCCAAAAGGGAAGAGCAGCTACTGTAACATACTAACCCAAACTACTCAGCTCAGGGATCCTTTGCCTATGTGGAAAAATTGCCCTCCGCATTCCCAGCAGCACAGTGATATGGTTCCTTCTTGTCAGGCATTTTTATTCTCTCTCCCTAGAGTTGAAACTATTGGAACAAGTGTCCACTTTGTCCTTTGATGTTTCAAAATGGCTCATTTGGTCTCAGTGGGCTTTCTTGTCCGAAGGACCAGCACTTTACACTAATGAATGTTTCATTCCTGTTTGGGGAATTACACAGTTACAGAGGTTTACATGCAAACACTCACTATGACTTTACACCAGGGAAATCAATATGCAGCATCTTCCAAGCACTTCATCTAAACATTAAACGTGTTCTTGTCAACTTAATGTTTATTTTAACAATGCTGCCACGGAGGTGGGACAGGCTGGCCTCCAGCTGTGCATCTGTCATTGTTCTGTGGGGCCTTGGCATGAGCTGGCACCCGGTCTGCCAGCCTCACAAATAAGCCTGATGAAACCAAAATACAATTCCATCCCTTGTAGAAGTGGTAGATGGAAACGGTCAACGTGAAAATTATTGTGGAAACATCCATTTTCAGTTAAATGTTTCTGGCTCTCAGGGGGGCAAAAATAAATGCTCCCTAACTGAAAAAAATACATGAGGTTCGGTTGTGATATTGAAGCTTTCAGATGTTTGGTTTTTTTCCACAAAACCTGAAAAAGTTCAGAAAAAACCTTTGATGATATTTTTTCATTTTCATGAAGCAGACATTACAATGAAGACTTGGTTCCTTGTGCACACGAGGGAAAGGGGGAATATGTTGTTCCTGAATTTTTCCAACATGGGTTATGTTCCTTCCTCACTCCAATGTCCATTCCACTCAGCTTCAATTTGGTGCCCCTCCCTCGCCTTCAGCAAATGAATAGATGCACCTGTGGGTTGCTGCTAACCACAGTTTGCAGCAGACATTATCTCAGCACAGTCTGAGCAGTTTGAAGCTGCACAGAAGAGATCTGAGACAAGCTAAGGCTGAGTCAAATGGCGGGGGAGCAATACAGACAATGGAGCAAAAATTTGCCTAGGTTCTCAGAGGACATGGAATGCTCGGATAAAACCACAACCACCACCAAGACACCATTACAGCTTTCCCCACAGTGGAAAAATGACTTTAAATACAAACAAAACCACTACAAATATACAGAATGGCTCACCAATTTCACTACAATTTAGCAAAGCCATTTACAGAGAAAACTACCACCTGCTCCCCTATTGCTAATTTGATAGCACTTAGGCTGGTGCTCAGATGCCAATTCCAGGGTTATTTTTTAATTCAGTCCGAATACCCCCTAAGTGCCATCCTGAAACTGAAAGAACCCAAGACAGAGAGAATAAAAATAACACCTTCAAACATCTACTGATGATAGCAATCACTTCTACATATTTTAGGAATCTAAGGCACCAGTCAAATTGTGAAAGGGAAAGCAATTGGAGGAAACTATTGCCTTTTTCTTCCAATTTGAACTGCAATCTGAAAAATATTTTCTATCGTTCCATGTTGAGGCTCAAAAAACAGCAACCCAAAAGAGACAAAGACAGCTCTCAAAGTAAATTAGTCAAAACAGGTCACACCATTAATATACAAATTCAAACCACAAACTAAAACTTTCATTTGCACATTAGAATTAGGGCTGTCAACTGATGTGCGTTAATGCCTGCAATTAACTCAGGGAAGGATTAACATGTTAATTTTGTTAACGTATTAATCGCGGGCGTTAATGCTGCACTGCCCCTTTGAAGCGCCACTCCAGTGTTTCAAAGGGGCAGCGCATTAGGAGCTGGAGATCAGCTGGAGTGCCCAGCTGATCCCCTGCTCCATGTTCCACTGCCCCTTTGAAGCACGAGTCCGGGGTGGCGTTTCCAAGGGGCAGTGAGGCACAGAGCTGCACTGAGCCTGGGGTGAGCTGGGGACTCCAGCTGATCCCCAGCTTCCTCAGCGCTGCCCCTTTGAAATGCCACCTCAACGTTTCAAAGGGGCAGTGCACACGATTAATCACGTGATTAATCACAATTAAATTTTTTAATTGCCTGACAGCCCTAGTTAGAATGTTTGCTCAGTTATTTCCACCAACAATAGACATGGAACAAACAAACTGTATGAGATACTGCTGCAAAATCTCTCCAAGGCCTTTTCTCATTGCTTTCATGTCACTGCAGAATTTTTATCTACACTTCAGTTTTGATCAGTCAGGCCTTGCTGGATAATGGAGAAGGAAAACACTTTGTGGTGCATGGACAAATAAGAGATGAATATTTTCATTCTGTTCCTGAATGGTGCTTAATCAAAGGATTTGAAGCATCTACACCTCTGCAAGGAGGAGAGATGCGTTGAATTCAAAAATTATTCCAGCCTTTTGTTTGTAAACTCTTTTTTAAAAAAAAATATTTGTTTCTGATGTTCCACCTATAAATGAGGTATTCGATTTTTGGTGACTGGTGGAAGAGACAAGCAGGGGTTATTTGCCCTTTCAAAAAGAAAATCACGTGCAAACTCGTTACTATCAACATTTAGGAACTCAGGCTCAGATCCTTAAAGAGATTTAGGCACCTAACTCCAATTGAACTCCTTTGAGGATGTGGGACTCATTATGGCTCCAGCCAAGAATAATGCACACAGGTGTTACACAAACTTCCAGCACATCCTGTCTTTACCCCTAAGTTACAGCAGTCCCTCCTATTCCAATCCTGGTCCGGCTCCCACACCACTCTGTCCACACACTTAAGTTTTGATTGACAGAATAGTGCCTTCTTTCTAAGCATGGTAGATAACTGGACATTGTTATCTACCATTGTACCCCATTGTAAATTCAGGCAGCCTCTTTTGCTCCTCCTTTATTCTCCCTCACCTATTGGAAATCAATAGCTTTTTCAGACCATCCCAATAGTAGCACAGGGCAACTTCCTGCTGGATTTTTTTTCTAATGCTTTCGGTATTCGTGGACTTCATTTCAGTCGGGAGCTTGCCAAGGGAACTGCTTCATAGGTTTGTTTTAAAATATAAAACGTACTGGTCATCTTCAATGCCACATGCTTCAGACAGTGAAATCATTCGTTTGAAATTTCCCCACCCAGAAAACAAAAAGGGATTCCACCAATCTATCATGACTTGAGTAAAGCTTTTGATACTTACTGTCTAGCATGACCTTCTTGTAACTGATCTAGGGCAACACCGACTAGATGGAGCTATTATAAGGTGGGTCACATAACTGGTTGGAAAATCATTCCCAGAGATTAGTATCAATGGTGACAGTTATAGAATCATAGAGCTGAAAGAGACCTCAGGAGGTCATCAAGTCCAGTTCCCTGCCCAAGGCAGGACCAATCCCAACTAAATCATCCCAGCCAGGGCCTTGTCAAGTCTTAAAAACCTCCAGGGATGGAGATTCCACCACCTCCCTAGGTAACCCATCCCAGTGCTTCACCACCCTCCTAGTGAAATAGTTTTTCCTAATATCCAACCTAGACATCTCCCACTGTAACCTGAGTGCCATCCGTCACTACTGTGAACAGCCTCTCTCCATCCTCTTTGGAACCTCCCATCAGGAAACTGAAGTCAAGCTGATTAAGTGCAGTACCCCAGATATCAGTTCTGAGTCTGGTTCTGTTCAATATCTTCATCAATTATTTAAGTAATGGCACAGCTGCGAGGGGCTGCAAATTCCTTAGAGGACAGGATTAAAATTCAGAATGATTCATACAAACTGGAGAAATGGCTCGAAGGAAATAGAATGAAATTCAGTAAGGACAAATGCAAAATACTCTACTTAGAAAGGAACAATAAATTGCTCTCCCAGTATGGGTTTATGAAGGAGCACAGCAGACAGAGGTCTGAGTCATAGTGGATCATAAGTTAAACAAGAGTCAATGCTAACATTGTTGCAAAAAAGTGGATGGGATGCATTAGCAGGAGTATTGTAAGCAAGATGCCACACTGATTAGGCCTCAGCTGACATATTCTATCCAGTTCTAAGCACTATATTTCAGGAAAGATGTAAACAAATTGGAGAAAGTCCACAGAAGAGCAACAAAAATGATTACCGTATTTTCCGGCGTATAAGACAACTTTTTATGCTAAAAAAATCCCCCAAAAATCGGGGGTCGTCTTATACGCCGGGTATACAGGCAGTCCCCAACTTGCAGGTATGAACGGGGCTTTTCTCGCCCCGGAGGACACGGACTGCGGGACCTGGCGGTCCCGCCGCCCGTGTACTCCGGGGCGAGAAAAGCTGCTCCGCGTCTCCCTGGTCTGCAGACCAGGAAGACGCAGAGCAAAGCCGCGGAGGGGCCCCGCTGCCCGAGCCCCTCCGTGGCTTTGCAAAGCCTCGGGGGAAGCCGGCAGCGGGGCAGCCCAGACGCTCTGGCAAAGCCTCAGAGGCGCAGGACCCCGCCATGGCTGCGGCTTTGCTCCCGGTGCCCCTGGTCTGCTGGGGACCGTCTCCAGCAGACCAGGGACACCGGGAGCAAAGCCAGGGAGGCAGAGGGGTGCTGGGGTGCTGCTGGTTGGCCTCTTAAGGGGGGGTAGTCTTATACGGCGACCCCCTCTTAATTTTCTTTTAACTAGAAAATTAGGGGGTCATCTTATACGCCCAGTCGCCTCATACGCCGGAAAATACGGTAACGGTCTAGAAAATATGACCTATGAGGGAAGGTAGAAAAAATTGGGGTTGTTTAGTCTGGAGAAGACTGAGAGGGAACATGATAACAGTTTTCAAGTACATTAAAGGTTATTACAAAGAGAGAGAAAATAAATTCTCCTTAATCTATGAGGATAGCAATGGGTTAAAACTGAAGCAAGGGTGGTTAAGATCTGAAACAAACTACCTAGGGAGATTGTGGAAACATCACTGGAGATTTTTAAGAGCAGGTTAGATACACACCTGTCAGAGATACTCTTGCTATTACTTAGTCGTGCCATGAGTGCATGAGGTTAGACTAGATGACCTCTTGAGATCCCTTCCAGTCCTAGATTCTATGACTCTATATTTATTCACAAAAGGAAATCATTTAAAATGTAGGTCATATTTTCCTGGATTTTGTAGCACTGACTCAACTTTGTTTCCATTCCACTGCAAGTGCCGCGCTATATTGTAATGACATGCAAAATCGATCTTCAAAGAACATTGTTTGGGTTGCAAAATCAAGTGCTCAGAAGTTAGTTAATGCCAACTGGAATTCAGACTGAGCAAATCAATGTATTTTTCTCTAGTCTTGCTCTCAAAAATGCCTAAATAATGTTCACTGAAAATTTTCTGAATAATTTGGCCTAGGTAGACAGCTAGTATGTTACATTTCAGCCCAAACAGTGAGACTACGTCTAGACTGGCATGATTTTCCGCAAATGCTTTTAACGGAAAAGTTTTTCCGTTAAAAGCATTTGCAGAAAAGAGCATCTAGATTGGCACGGACACTTTTCACAAAAGCACTTTTTGTGGAAAAGTGTCCGTGTCAATCTAGACGTGGTTTTGAGTAAGAAAGCCCCGATCGCCATTTTTACCATCGGGGCTTTTTTGCACAAAACAGTTTTTATCTGTCTATGCTGGCCCTTTTGCGCAAAAGCATTTCCGGAAAAGGGCTTTTGCCCGAACGGGAACGTCAAAGCATTTGCGCAAGAAGCACTGATTTCGGACAGTAGAATGTCAGTGCTTTTGCACAAAATCAAGTGGCCAGTGTAGACAGCTGGCAAGCTTTTGCGGAAAAACTTACCAGTGTAGACGCAGCCTTATAGTTTGGCAAAGTTATAAACTACTGAAAAGAGGGTCTCAAAGGGAAGTGCCAGGCAACCTTAGTAATAAATGGCACTCCCAGCCTTCCCTACAATATATACACACTCACATACATATAAACATTACATCAATGAAGGAATGCCACGTGCAGTAAGATGTAGGCCCAGATCCTCAATGATATTTAGGCACCTAACATCAATTAACACCAGGACCTGGGCCATACAGACTCTATAACCTTGGAAATGCTGACTAAGCCATTGTATTCCCCACAGAAGAGTCACCTTTTTGAGACCAGGCACAACATCAGTGGCATATATTAGGCTGATATTTTGAACAGGGGACCAAGATCATTCACACAGGATCTGAGCAAGCCCAAAGTAAAAAAAGGTGCCCAGATTCAGTGTTCTGCTTTGGGACTCCTCTGGAATTTTAAAGATCCCAATGTACATCTGCTACCCAGCCATGTTTGTTTCAAGAAAATCTTCAAGGTCAGCGCAAATGGAACTGAAAGGAGGATTGCTTGAGTGCCCTTAGGCTGATTGCCCTGTGACTGAACGCTCTGCTCTATTCTCTTTTTTTTTATTATTATTGGACAAAGCACGACGATGCATGGAATCCCCATGGAAACAAGATGGGCACCGTCAGGTAGAGTTACCCCGATGTGTTGTGCAAGCATGCGACAGATCTGAAAGGAGTATTTTTGAGCCAGGCGCAGTGTTGGGCCTCGTCCTAAAGATGTGTGAAGCGTGTTTGAACACAGGACCTCCTTTTGCAGCATGCCAACTTTCTGTGACCTTTTGGAGTTCATTTTCTCATCCATAGGAACATATAAGGAGTTCAAGAGGTATGGAGGAGGCATCAACAGACGTACAATGCAAATAAATCATCACGGACATACCTGAGTGACGAGCTGTCTAAATGCCTATGGACAGAGCAATTTCCCAGCCCCTGGGAGCCACGGCACATCTCAGCTATGCTCTGGAGAGCCCGTTCTCTCAGTCAAAGCTGTGTGCCCCTTGGGCATTTCCTCAATTCCAAACATGCTGCTTAATTAGCTGCATCTTTTTAATGATAAAAAGAGCCTCTGCAAAGGAGCCTCCTCAAATTCCTCACACACACACACACACGCTTCCTCAGGGGAGCCGACAGCCATGCTGGGCCCCGGGGCAAGGTAATGGGGGTGGCTCTGTGCTCCCGGAAGGGGCAGGACCTTAGGTGGAAGGGGCGGGGCTGAGGGCAGCTGGCCCTCAGTGCCACCCGGATCGTGCCCCGCCCTGGTGCTGACTGGAGCCCCTCCTACCGAGGCAGCCCTAAGAGCTCCCCAGAATGTGCTGTGCAGTGCTCCGGCAGTGATTTCAAGGGCTCGGGGCTCTGAGCACCACCACTGCCATTGTTGGGGCAGAAGCAGGGGGAGCCTCAGGCCCCTTTGAACCACTAGGGCCCAGAGCAACTGCCCCCACTTGTGCCCCCCCTTGGCGGGCCTGCACGTCCTCCACATTTACAATGTCACGGACAAAGCGAATGAATGTGCTACCATGCAAAGAATCATCCGAGAATCATCCGCAGCCTTCCATAAAATGTTAATCAGAGCACCTGACAACACCATTTCTTCCTCCTAAAGAGACATTTAAATTAAAACTCAGCAGGACGCCAGCTGCCCGTGTGAGCAAACTTAATCGTGCCAGACTCCAATTCCATGACTGAACACAAAGTCCTCCCCCATGTAACAGCTTTGAAAGCCAATGCAGTAACCCCAGGGGGAATTTGGCTTGGGCTATGTCTACACTCGCGGCTTCTTGCGTGAGTAATATGCAAATGAGGCTAAGCATGGAATATTGCTGAGCCTCATTTGCATACCTAATGAGCCACCATTTTTTCAGAAGAGGCTGTTGCGCAAGAAGGAGCGTCTACACTGCCCCTTCTTGCGCAAGAAAAACCCTCTTGTGCAACGCCGTTCTTCCTGAAAAGTAATAGGTGTAACGGCATTGCGCAAGAGGATTTTTCTTGCGCAAGAAGGGGCAGTGTAGACGCTCCTTGCGCAAGAGCCTTTTCTGAAAAAAAATGGTGGCTCATTAGGTATGTAAATGAGGCTCAGCAATGTTCCACGCTTAGCCCCATTTGCATATTACTCACGCAAGAAGCCGCGAGTATAGACATAGCCTTGGAGTGTTGGGTCTACAGGTGAATGTTCATTCAGTGTGTACGCTGTTCCGATGATAATCCAGACTGGGAACTTAGCTGTGTACCTAAGAACTGAGGGCTGACAATTGGATAGTGCCTCAGATTACATGGGAGGTATTAGCCATGGCAACAGTGGAGCATTTAATTGCATGGTAATACCAGGCTCCATTCAGGTAACGATAGGCTAAATGCCAGCTAATTATTTCTCTCTTTTCATTTACCAAGTCAAACTGCAGCTGCTACCTAGCAGTGATTGTGCTCAGCCCTTGTTCAAGTAACTTTCACTAAATATACAGTTACCAAGAGGCTTATCACCAAATTACCAATGTTGTTAGGAGCTACACATGCAGACTGCTGGGAGAATTAGAGTAGATTCTGTTTACCGCCTCAAACCTGTGAAGTTGCTCAAATATAATGAAGTTCACTCACAGGCTAAACCAGGGGCGGACAATAAAAACCAGCAGTCGGCGAGGGTTAGTCCCCAGCGGGCCATCACTGCTATGTTTACCTGCGCCACTGCAGGTATCAGACGATCGCAGCTCTTGTGGGCCACAAATCGCTGTTGTGGCCAATGCGAGTGGTGGGAAGCAGCACGGAGCAGGACTCTGAGACCTGCGATCATCCAACACCTGAAGAAGGGCAGGTAAACATAGAAGTGGCAGCAGGGCCGTCCTTAGGCATACGCAGAGTATGCAGTTGCGTAGGGCACCCTCTTTCTGGGGCACCACTCTGCCAGGCCAAGGGACTCTGGCGAGGAGGCCGGCAAGCTGACCCCAACTTGAGAAAGTACCGGGCCGGGGGAAGAGAAGCTGTCAACCCAGGTGACAGCAGATGGGCAGAGCCAGGGCTGTGCCGGGGCCGGGGTCACGCGTGGTGCACCAGAGGGGGCAGTGCCACGTCGGCGTGGCGTTGCGGCACCATTTTTTAAAACGGCCAAGCCGTGGCTCGGGACAGGAGACGTGCCGAGTGGAGCGTGGGGGAGCAGAGCCTGGCTAGAGGAGGGCCGGTCATCTTGTGATGGGCTGAGGTTGTGAATGCCGAGCGACCCAGCTCCAGGTCCAGCACGTGGTCTGGAGCCCGGACTGTGGGGACTTCTGGGTCCCGATCGCAGCAGACTCCAGCCCTGCAAACAGGAAGGCAGAAGGTAAGCAAGGGGAGGGGAAGGGGTGGGAGAGGAAGGTTCTTGTGCTGATGGGTGGGGGGCAGGTCAGGAGAAGAAAGGGGCAGACACCAAGGGACAGCGTGGAGGAGAGAGACAAATGCGGGGGAGGGGGGGCAAGTGGAGACAATGAGGAAAAGGGCAGGAGGGGGAAGTGTCATTGGGTGGGGGACAGGGTGATGCTGGGAGAGGAGAGGAGAGGAGAAGGGCATTAGGGTCTGGAGGGGGAGAGGGAGGTGCTGGGAGAAGGCTTGAAAGGAGGGGTGGTCATGAGGAAGGCGGGGATTGAGCAAGTCATGTGAAGACACAGGCGAATGAGGGGAATGGGGGCAGAGGGTGATGAGGGGTTGGACATCAACGGAAAAAAGGGCAAAGGGGGCCTGGGCAGTGAGGGAAGGGGGAGACACCAGGAGGGTGCAGGGCTAAGGGAAGGTGCAGGCACCAGGGAATTCTGGGGATGAAGCAGAAGGGCAGACACCTGCAGGGGAGGGACCAGCACCAGAGGAGAGGGGCAGGGAAGGTGTGTAGAGGGAGGTGTTAGAAGAGGGGATGAGGAGGGGTAGCTCACATGATCAGAGTGGGGCTACTGGAAGAGTGGGAACAGGGGGGAGAGAAGGGCTGGTGGAGGGGGGCAGGTCTCAGGAAGGCTGAGGGAAGTGAGAAGGGCAGAAGTCCGAGTCAGAACAGCAGAGGAGGGTGAGGGGTTGGGGGGCAGCAGGCACCATGGGAGCTGATGGAGCAAAGGGAGGAGACAGAGCAGCAGAGGGAAAAGGTAGGGGTTTATAAGATATTTATTAATTTGGGTGCCACAGTGGCACATCCAAACAAGCCACATGAACTCAGTACTGGTGCACAACACAAAATTCATTCTGCTCATGGGAGGGGACACTCTTGGAGGGGACACTTCCCCCAGCCTCTCCACCCCCGAGTTAATGTCACACACGTTGGGTTAATGCAATTGCAGGATAGTTGCATGAGGGGGGTTTGGTGGCGGCTAAACTAATCCCTATTGGTAGGAGGATGGTGGGAAAAGTCCTTAGGGGAAGGGGTCACATGACACCTTTTACTTTTGGTCATAGAATAATAGGACTGGAAGGGACCTCAAGAGGTCATCGAGTCCAGCCCCCCCGCCCTCAAGGCAGGACCAAGCTCCACCTACACCATCCCTGACAGATGTCTATCTAACCTGTTCTTAAATATCTCCAGAGAGGGAGATTCCACCACCTCCCTTGGCAATTTATTCCAATATTTGACCACCCTGACAGTTAGGAATTTTTTCCTAGTGTCCAATCTAAACCTCCCTTGCTGCACTTTAAGCCCATTACTCCTTGTCCTGTTCCTCTTGGTTTCTGAGGACAAATTTTCTCCTTCCTCCTTGTGACACCCTTTTAGATATTTGAAAACCGCTATCATGTCCCCTCTTAATCTTCTTTTTTCCAAACTAAACAAGCCCAGTTCATGAAGCCTGGCTTCATAGGTCATGTTCTCTAAACCTTAATCATTCTTGTCGCTCTTCTCTGTACCCTTTCCAATTTCTCCACATCTTTCTTGAAATGTGGCGCCCAGAACTGGACACAGTACTCCAGCTGAGGCCTAACTAGTGCAGAGTAGAGCACTAGTCATGTGTCCATCTTGCCCCGAGAGTGTTGCCTCTAGAGGCGTGGCTAACGGGGCTCGGGGGTGTGGCTAATGGGGGTCAAAGAGTACATTTTTTAAAAATTCTTTGGGTGCACACCCTAATGATTTGTGCTGCACATGCCTATGACGGGAAGCAGTGGAGCATGTAACAGCAGGACTGGGTCCTAGCGAGAGCTGAATGCACTGCCTGCAGCACAGTCTGAGGGAGGGGATTGGCTGCTGGGGTCTCTGGGAAAGGGAGGGAGTAGGGGCAGAAGAGCAAGTCAGGCAAAGGGGCACCAGTTTAATAATCCCGCCTAGGGCACCATAAATCCTAAGGATGGCCCTGGGTGACTGCCCACCAGAGACTAACCCTACAGACCAGAGCCAGCCCATGGGCCAGAATTTGCCCATCCCTGGGTTAAACTGAGCAACTTCATGCACATGGGGGTAGGGTTCGGTCTTGCAGCCCCAGGCAGCTGAATCCAGCAAGTTTCCCTCAGTGGTGCTGTTCAGGCTTTGCCTACACTGGCAACTGAGTGACAACTTTTGTGGTTCACGGGCGGTTAAACACACACTCACTCCACCCACCGAAAGATCAGTTTTGCCACAGCATGTGACACTGTAATAAATGCATGGTTGGCAAAAGCAACAACAGGACAACACCGGTCCTGCTCATAGGGGGTGGAAGTATTTTGTCGGCAAAAGTGCCCACTTACACTGCCCGACTTTGTGACACAATCGTGTCAACATGGCCACATCACTAAAAGCTGTGTCGTGGAGATCAGCCTTTCCCACAGCTTGTTGCCTTTTAAAGCAACCAGGCTTCTGGCAAAATAAATAGGATACAAACCATCCCTCTTGGACGAAGGCAGAGGAAAGTCATCCAGCATGAGGTTCTTCACACGGCCAGAGGCAGAACTGCCTGTCCTCTGGTCACTCCACAGAACTGCCTATCCCACAGCCCAGGGGCTCTTGCTGCCATAGCAGCTACACACGCTCCATCCTACGAGGGCTGAGTGTGACAACCACCCGCTAACATCCCTCACTCCTGGGATAAAGAGAAACTGACTCAAGTCTCTGGGATTCTTGCATCTAACCGTGAATAAGGAAAGCAGCCTTATTCCTGTGCTACTGCATCTCCTTTGCCACAACACTCTGCTGCACTGCAGAGCTTCTGCCTGGAACCTTTCCAGCCACTAGTGCCTGGCTTCCTGCTACAGACTGAAAGCAACCGTGCCAGTGGTGGGAATTTGGCTCTGCACTTCTAAAGGGCTTTGACGGGTAAGATTTAGCCCTAAGCAAATGGGATGGCTGCAGCTTAAAACTGTGATGTCTTTGGTTCCTGTGCTGTGTACTGTACTGAACCTTTGATTTTCCAAGAACTCTGCCGCAAAGTAAAGAAAGTGGCTATTTTGTTCTCAAATTTACTGCAGCATATACTCAGACACACACACGTTGCATTCGCTCAGTGAGACTTCGCCATTCTGTTCCCAGGCAAACAAAGTGAACTGTTGATCTGCAGTTACTTTTATTTTAGAACAAGAAGAATGCAATTACAGCTGTGAAGAGTGACAAGGTAGGTGAGGTATCTTGGGCCGACTTCTGTTGGTGAAAGAAACAAGTTTTCAAGCTCCACAGGGCTCTTCTTCAGGTCTGAAAAAGGTAACCAGAGTATCACAACTAAACGCAAGTTGGAACAGACTGTTAACAAAGAGTTAACGCACCGTAAGAAACCACTTGAAATGAAGTGACCAGCTGACACCTGTGCAGTAATGAGACAGAGGAGGGTTACTAGATTGCAAACTATTGTAATGAGCCATAAAATCTGAGTCTCTGCTGAATGCACCATTTTTTAGTGTCTAGCAGATGGGCCAGTCTTTTTCTTTGCATGGAAAGAAATCTGTTGTGTACGATTCCAGCACCCAGAGAATTTTTGGACCCGAGACAGAACAAAATACTAGAGAGTAAGGCCAGAGCCTTTAGAATTGTCAAATCATTTAGGTGCATCACTTTTTGGTCTCTCCATCCACAATTTCTTCATCACCCATGACTCTCTTTTCTGCTCCTAATCAAACTGGAGAGACTCAACATGGGGATGGGGAGCAGGTGAATTGCAGGCCTTCTGTTCAGGACAATGAGATGCACTGTGACGTGGGCTGAACAGGTGCCAGCTCATGCCAAAGTCTCAGCTGAACACTGACCAAAGCATAGCTGGAGACTAGCCTGGCTTACCTGGGTGTTAGTGTTAAAACAGATTTGTAAAAATGTGCTTGGGGGTTAGACCGTATGAAAGGATCATAAATTGATGCCTGCATTCATCTTGCTAATATCTGTATTCCAGGCTGTAAGTGTTTGCCCTCCTAGCAACCCCCAGTTAGGAGAGAAACATTGCCAGGTGTGAAATACTAATTTGCCACAGCGGGTGTCATCTCCTTACCAACCACAAACAGGAGGCCCATAGACACCAGACAAACCATTGCAGAATATCCGATGACAAAAGACGTTACTGACTGTTTCTCCCCCCAACTTGCATGAAGGCGGGATGTCAGGTGGACTTGTCCCATCTGCTTGAACTCTGGAGGAACAGAATAAAAATCCCTGACAAGAAGGAGCTACCTAATGCTGCTTGAACTTTGCAAGGGCAAAATTTCTCAGCATAAGCAAGAGATCCCTCAACCTGCATGGCCCCTTAAAGCCTTGCGTTTGCCATGTGGTCGATGCACGCCACGTATGCAGATCAAAAGACACTTCTATGAACAATTCCGGCTCCTGGAACATGGTGCACGTGGATTTCCATCTTTGGAATCCACATTGGGACCATCACTCAAAGAAGAACTTTCACTTATTACAGGATTGGCTACAAGCTTTGTCCTAGGTGAGAGATCTGGGGTGGCAATTGACCTGGGGTAAATGACTGGCCCTTTGGGACAAGGAGTAACCTGGAATAATGTTGGTATTTGGGGTATAAGGAATGGTCTATCATGCAGTCCAGCTTCCCAGGAAGGCAGCATATATTGAAGTGCCCACAGGGACTGTCTGATACCATGGGTTGGTGAAATCCACCAGAGTGCCTGGTGAAATCCAACTAAGCACATATGGCCAGTCTGGGGTGGACCCTGCTTCTTGACAGCCTGCCTTGAGCTCTCATGAGCTACACTAGACAGCGTGGCAATGCAAATGAGCAGGAAGAAAGCAGGGTCCTCCTGTCTCCCATGCTCTCTGTACTGGAAGCTTTTCCATTGACTGTAATGGGAATTGGACCGGGTTAAGAGAGTGGGTGGGAAGCATGTGAAATGCTTTGGGATCTTTTAAGGTGACAGGTGCTGTATTCAACATGAGATTATTCTTCCATGATGTAGAGACCCTTTGTGTGGGGCGGGGGAGTGGGCGGTTGTTGCTGTTTGTTCTAATGCAAACAGCTTGTAGGAATTGGAGTGGGCGAGCCTGGCTTAACAGACACCAGTGCTAGTTTACCTTCCTCCTGAGCAACAGCTTTGTTTTTAATCCCAGTACAGACTGCACCCTAAAAACCGGGGAGGATTTACTGCAGCCGTTTGCAGAAACCTATCTGAAACCAATGAAATTGATAATGAAATAAATAGTGCAATGCATACCTGGGGAGACTGAAGTTAAATTTTCCCATCTGCAAAGGTTAATGCTGTAAATTGTGAAGACCTGAGCATTTTCCAGCTGCTTCTCATTCTCATAGTGGAAAACGCCGAATGGCTCATTAACATTGACATTAGATCAGTATGCGGGGAAGGATTGAGTCAATTTACTGTACAAGGGTTAGTTATAAAAGGCAAGCTAACTTGATTTTTATTGTCTTTGCTTTGCTCAGAAAGGTTATTGTGGTATCTTTGCTTTCCTCTGAAAGGTTTTATTGGGGCTCCCAAATAAAGTCTATTTAACATCTCAGAAAGCCATTGCCTTTGTTCAACTCCCCCTGCTAACCAGGCGTTAGTGCTGTAGAGCATGAAGCGCACCGCAGCCTGTGTCTATGCACAGCATGGTCAGTGGCAGGACAGCTGGGTTCAGACCTATTTGGAGTCTCCTTCCAGAGAAAAGCAAGGACACAAATTCATTCACTCACCATAATTGAGACACAAGATAGGCTCAGCAGAGTAGGAGGCCAGGCAGAGAAGTGCCACCAATATTTTAAACACAAACCAGATATCCGAAAAGGCAAACCCAAAAACCTGTTGGAAAACACTTTAATCTTCCTGGACACTCATTAATGGATCTCCAAGTCACCATTTTGTTTCAGGCCAATTCCACAAGCAAATATGCAGAGAAGGATTGGAACTTAACTTCATTTACAAGTTTAATTTTTATGCAAATGGTATGAATAAGGACATCAGCTGGCTCACACATCCTATGACTTAACCTATCAACCAATGATGGTGCTAATTGTTCTCATCAGCCTTTTGTAACTATTTGAACTATCTACTCCTTGTCTTTTTATTTTTTTCTCCTTTCCCTCTCCTTTTTTTCCCCCTCTCTCCCCCTCCCCTTCCCTTATTTATTCTTGGATCTGGACTTCTAATACTCCAGTCATCTGAAGAAGTGGGTTCGCCCACGAAGGCTCTTGATACCATCTACATGTTTTGTTAGTCTGTAACAGGAACAACTTAAAAAACAAATAAACTAGTAGCACCTTAAAGACTAACTCAGCTCCCCCTCTGAATATTTTAAACATGAGATTTCCCAAAATTTCCCCCCTCCCCCACACCCGCATTAGCTTCTGCTAACCCACTATGTGCTGCAGGGTGACATATCGAGCAGTCATGAGCATTCTCTCTCAGGGCTTATTTTTAACACCTCCAATGTGGTCCAATCTGGCCCATTCCAAAGGCAAAGCCTGCTCTTCAGAAGGGTGCGAAGAACCGACTCTAGCAGACGTGACTCGTTCAGCAGCATCCAGGGAAACCAGGGCCACCATTAGCACCAAAAGGATTTTCATTCCTTATCCCTTTTGGTGGCAGAATTACAACAAAGACGACCCCCTTCTGCTCCCATCTCCATCCCACCCCACTCGTACTCCTGCCACCAGCACATCCGATGGTGGGGTGCCCCTGGAGCTCACCTTTGCCCCTCCTCACTGTGTTAGCACTAGCAACTCGCCCACCTCCATCCCCAGGTTGGCTGAAAGGGCTTTCTGCCCTTAGCAGAAGACACTGTGAAGCACTCATCCCCCCCAGTGCACCTCCTTGAGGCGGGCTCTGGGAATTAGCAGGGACAGCAGATGTGGCAAGAGCTATCGGATGCTCATGCTTTCACCCCCTCTCTCTCCAGAACTTGGGGTGCTCTGATTCAGCTCTCTGGCCAGGTCAGTAAATAGTCCCTTGCTTCCGGGACAACAAAGTTCCACTGGACGAGCTGTCCCGGTGCTCTCTTAGATGGCCCTGTGTTCCAAGGCAGCAGGCCCTGTGCCATTTTCCCAGTGGCTGGCTGAGAAACACGGGCCCCCTCGCTACCCAGTGTCCCAGCCCAGGACCCTCTGACTAGACCTGCAATCTAGATCTGCCCATTCTGTTTCCCTGGGGTCCTCTCTACCCTACCCAGCAGAGCCGGCCCAGGCTATGGGCTGACCGGGCTACTGCCTGGGGCGCCCCATTGTAAGGGGCACCACACGGGGCTGCTGGACAGGGTGGGGGCGAGGCCACACACACACCGCACTCCTGGGGGCGGCGCCGCGCTCCCAGGGCCCGGGGTGCACGAATGGCTCCGGCCGGCCCTGCTGCCCAACCATACCTCACTCTGACCTATCTCCGGGTTTACCACTAGAGTGCTCTGCTCCCTATGGGGACTTCGTCTTTCCCAGCGTTTGGCACGATTCCCCAGTTCAGTGCAGAGCCCCAGGGCTTATTCTCCCCCTGGGCCTCCTGCTTGTCCCTAGCCAGCTCCTTTCCTCGAGGAGTGACAGCAGAGCCCCTTCCTGCTCTCACATCCTGGCTTTATCGTCCTATAGCTCCTCCCCAGCCCGGCTTCATCTGCCGATCAGTCCCTGGTTCCCCTCCATGTTCAGCGTGTAAGGTCAATTGGCCCATTCCGGCTCACGTTAACCCACGCAGGGCTTGTGTACAGCAGACACCCAGGACTGGCGCAGTCTTGTCCCCCTTTCCTACAATCTGATGGCCAAGGCTCTGCTTTGTTCCTGGGCTACTTTTCCTGATTTGGACGGTTCCCCTCTTGTCCAAGTGGCAGAGAGTTTGGGTGGAAATAAAGGACCAAAAAATTGCACAGTCCCCAGAGGCATGTGAAGCCAGAAACTATATCTGCATCCACGTATCAGTACGGGGGCCCAGTTCTTCAGGGGACAAACCCTCCTGCATTCAGCAAAAGTTCTGGGCGTGGGGCACGGACATCTCAGAAGGACAAATGCAGAAAGAGTCCAGAGGAGAGCAGGAGAAAGAGAAGAGAAGCTCCACATGGAATCTCCCGGCTCCCTCGGCAGCTCTGGCACAGGCCTCCAAGAGAGGTTGTGGAATCCCTGGCATTGCTGGGCTTTAAAAGCGGGTTGAACAAACACCTGTCAGGGTTAGTCTGCCTGTATTTGGTCCTGCCGCAGCACACGGGGCTGGACATGATGACCTCTCAAGGAGCCTGGCAGCCCTGGATTTCTATGAGTCTATTCTAACAGTCTTCATATATGTCACACAGAGGACGATGATCACTTGTCCACTAAAAGTTAGACAAGCAGGAATCAGCTTAATTTGAAGCAAGGGAGATTCAGGCTGATAGTAGAACCATCTCTCTCACTACAGGGTGAGTTAAGCATCAAAGGAGCTCGTGGAATCCCTAGCATTAGAGAGTTTTAAGAACAGTTTGGACAAGTGCCAGGGGTGTTCTAGGCACTTAACTTGGCCTCACCTCGGAGGGGTGGGGGGGGGGGACCAGCTGATCCCTTGAAGTCCCTTGCAGCCCTACAGTTCCATGGCTCTATAAACCTCCCACTGAAGTCATTTATCTGAGTGGAGGGGGTGGTGATGTAGACTCTTGTCCCCATATCTCATAAAACAGTCCCCAGACCTCCTTTGCCCAGGCAAGGATCCATTTCATGTCAATGAGCTAAGAACAGACTGAATAGAATGAAGAGGAAGCCCAAACTAGATCTCGTTCCTTCTATACCAGAACAGCGAGTGGTCCAGTGGCCTGTGATACTATATATATTTTGTTAGTCTCTAAGGCCATGTCGACACTACCAGGTTGTTTCAAAATAACTCCCAAAATAACTAACTAACTATTTCAAAATAAGTGTATTTCTCTTCACAAGTAGGAGTTATTATTTTGAAAGAACAAGCCCATTATTTCAAAGTAACAGGCTCGGGAGTATGGACACTCGCCACCTTATTTCAAAATAAGGGGAGTTTTCAAAATGACTCCCCAGTGTAGACATGCCCTCGTGCCACAGGACTGCTCGTTATTTTTAAACACGGCTCCCGCTCTGAGACGTCTGTAGCAAATCACCCATCTAACCTGTATCTACTCTGGCCTCACCCAGCAATTAGGCCCACGTGGGCTGCTTCCAAATAAATGAAAGTTGAAAAACCCTCAATTTCATTCCAATAAAACTACTAATCCTCATCCCACTCAGTGGTGAAATTGCCATAGCAGACCCCATCCCAATGCCTATTTCCTGTCTAATACAACTTTTGTACATTTCATCATTCAGCAGCAACAGCATAGTTACCAATCAATTCCAGAATCTACTCAGAATATGCAGGTGGCAGAGGGCACCAGAAATTTGTGTTAAAAAGCAGCAGCATCTCTCCAGATGTAAATACGTAATTCACTCCTATGTTTCATCTAAAAATCAATGACGCTATTATTTTATTTGAATGGAGTTTGTGCTTCACTCCCTGTGAAGTTTCTCAGCCTGCCTAATAAATGACTTTGTACCTGATGAAAATTACACCAATAATACGGGTTTCTGCTTATCTAATACACAAAGCATGACAGCATCCCAGCACAATGCAACCAGACACCTCCCTGTGCTGTCAAGAACGGACCAGCTCAAGCAGTTCAGCTGCAGCACTGGTGGATTTTTCACACGTGCCCTGGATGCATGTTTTCAGGAAATGTAACAATGCCATGTCCTCCTTTCTGAGCTGTTGGGGGTGGGGGGGGAATCAGGAATGAAGGGGAAGGGGAGAAATAAGAGGCAGCTCAAAATAGTAGCAAGAAGGGATACTGGGTGTTGGGGAGTCAATTGGATAATTATTATTATTCCTCACTTTTACATAGGGCTTTTTATCAGTAGCTATCAAAGTGCTTTACAAAGGAGGTTGGTAATATTATCCCCAGGATGAATGGGGAAACTGAGGTACAGAGATGAAGTGACTTACCCAGAGTCAGAGTCACCCCCCAGAGTCAGAGTGACCCAGTAGAGCCAAAAATAGAACTACATGAAAGCCAGGGTGATGCAAGAGCTCATAAAGGAGAAGGGAGGTGCAAAGAGGAATGAGGGAAGAACAGCTGAGAATATTGTGTTGACACCAGGTAATTTTTTGTTTACAGGCAACAACTATCCCTTAGAAATGATTCTCATTCAGGCAGATACAGACTTTACTGCTGATATATTCAGCTTCTGGAACAAATTCCGCCAAAGGAGACAATGGACATTTCTCCAAGAGCTAATGCCGATACACTTTTTCTTCAACAAAAGCAACAATACGCTCAGGCAGTGGCAGTGGGTGGCACTGAATGGCCATGACCTGTATGTACGCCTTTATTCCAGGCATCTCAGAGCTCTGCAGGTTCATTACTGTTTGGATGCAGCCAAGTTACGGGCAACTACGTTCAGCGCTCTAGGCATGGGAACGTTGCCTCCAAAGCAGGCAACTAACCAGAAAGATCTGGCCAGTGGTGGCCAATGAGCACTTCAATCCACTAGAGGCCAGTTCTCAATTTTTAATTTCCCCATGAGACATTCTGATTTTTTTCCCCACTTTTCACTTACAGACTTTTCTCTCTTTTTGGTAACCAAAATAAAATACCTTTAGCCGAAACTGCTCAAAAATGAAAACGTTCAGCCAAAAGCTGAAAAAACAATTCCAGTTCCAATGTTATGACCAAAAAACCCTTCTTTTTTTCCTGAGAACACAGACACCTTTTGGGCAGCCAAAATTCCCATTTTCCATCCATAGAAAGTTTCAACAGGAAATACTCCACCAGCCCTGATTCAGATTAGCAGAACTTGCACCATCTGCTGCCTCCTGATAGTGTTGCAGTGGGAAGAGAATGGCCAGAGGGTGGGACTGAGGCAGCAGATGTGCAGGGGCGGCCTGTGGATGTGAGCAAACTCAGCAGGCGCCACATTAAACAGGGCACCCAATGATGACTCAATGCCACTGAGGGCTTTGGAGGCGGGGGCGCCCATCGTGCATTCCACCTAGGGCGCCAGTTGCTGGCAGCTCGTCTCGGGCCACCACTGCCGATGTGATGTGTCCTAGGGTAGAGTTGTGAGATACTTTGGCACCATTTGCCTTGTCTGCCCCTGCTGGGGATCATCTCTCTAGCAGCAACACAAACACTCCCCAGAGGCATTTTCAGCCCCTGTGGGCACTGTTGTCCCTCATGCAGGCTGGTCACAGATGTCCTCCCACTGCCAAGTTCTCCAAGAGGCCCCTGCTCCATTAACACTTACAGAATAACCAGGCCTGCTGTCCTGTACACAACAGCTACTGAATTACACCTTAGCCACCGGCGCTTAGAACTGTACAGGGACAGCAAGTCTGGGTTTAGTTAACAAAGCACAGAGATGTGTGTGGCAGCAGAGACATTGGATACAAAGGGTTACATAGCAAATAAAAGCCTAACATGCATTCTACAGCCAGACCTCAGCTGATGCTTCTTTCTTGCCATCTTTTGCAAGCAGAGTAGCTGAGGGGTGTCAAGGGGGCAAGCCCCCACCGTGCCTCAGTGCCCCCTGACTGTCCTCATCTAGCCCCTCTCAGGGCAAGTTGCAGTCTGTATGGGTTGCTCATCATTGGCATTCGGTTGTCTCCACTGTCCTGCTTACCTAGTCGGCTTCATGATCAGCCCACAAACCAGGGTTTTGTCTCCACCCCCTAGCCAGGGGGACTCTTGGCTGGCCCTCTCCCAGCCCTTGCTGGCTATCCCCAACTTGCCTCCCTACTGGGAGCTCCTGCTTCCTCCACTGGCTCCCCCTAAGCAAACTGGGCTTCGCTATTTATAGCTTCCAGCTAGGCTCTCCCCACCAAATGGGCTTCTCTGTATAGCTGGCAACTGGGCTCGCCCCTCCAGGCAAACTGAGCTTCCCTCAATAGCTGCCGGCTGGGCTCTCCCTAGCCCGAACAGCTTCAGCTGGCCGCTCTGTTCCCAGCCCTAGCTCAGGGCCTGAGTCCTGGTCTTAAAGGGCCAGTGCAGGGCAGGTGCCCTGTCACAGGTGGCCAGGTCCAGGGGCAGTTTGCCTCCCCAGATGCAGCAGCTCTGAGCTTTGACTTCGTCTGAACAGAGGGTGCCTCCTCTCCACCTCCTCTTGTTAATTTGCCTTAAGTCCCCCAAGCTCTTCATTAGCATTTATCTCAGTTTGTTAAAAGACTCTTCTTGTGAGACACACACTGAGCCCAGTCCCCTGCCCTCATGGCAGGACCAAGTACCAGCCTTGACAGACCTGCTCCAGACCCCTAATTGGCCCTTTCAGGGACTGAATTCACAAGCCTGGGTTTAGCAAGCCAATGCTCAAACCGCTGAGCTATCCCATAAGGCTGCATTTCATTGGGTAACCTGCCTTTAGCTCCAAGGCCCCAGGAAGCGTTTCCAGCAGTATTCCCTATAAGCAACACAGCAGCTGCACAACTTCACCGGTGGGGCTGATTAGAGGGCCACGCAGCTTAGAGGGAACACGGGTTTCCAGTACATGTACATATCTCCTTACCTATTATCTGCGCCTTCATTTCACAAAGGCTGAGCTGAGCTTTGATGACAGAGTAGAAAGCCGGAGTACATGCCCCTGGTACCAGAATGTAGATAACAAATCCAGGGATCCCTCTGCCTCATATGCCTCCTATGTGCTTTGCCAGCTGGTGTCAGCAGTTCCTTGGGTCACAGGGGTTAATCAGGACAAATATTTGTCTGTGCAGTGGACGGATCTTTCATGGAGGCCAGTCCACAAATGAATTCCTGGAATAAAGGACCATCACAAATCTCACCTCCTTCCACTCGGGGTACAGAGCACTGTTCTTTAACCTGCCTTCTCTGAAATAAGCATGCACCACCGTGTACATAAACAAATTCAATTAAACCAAAAAACCCTACTGTGCACAGAATTCTCCCTAGGGAGAGGCTAAGAGAAAGAACAAAATATACCGATCAGGTGTCCGTCATCTGGCTCAATGCATAACCAGAAGACAGTCAGATACTAAGTCATGAGGGTGGTATAAGAGAACAGAAAACAAACATTCTGTAAGTCCAGGGGCAGCAGTAGTGACTAGTCTGCACTGAGCGTCCTATGTGGGTTACAGAACCCAAGCCATGAATGCACTGCAGAGTCACACCTGAGCTCTAGCAGCACTTTCAGGGCTTGATTTCACTCTAGCCACCACTAGGGCAAATGCAGTAGCCAGCTTTCAAAGCTGTGCAGCAAAGTGTGAGCATGTCTCTGTGAGCAAGGCCAAGCAGCTATTGCCTGAGCTAAGCCATCCAGCATGTTCAGCTCACAGCCTTCCACCAGTGTTCCCTGTAAGCTGGGCGCTTGGATGGTCACCCACAAGAGAGTCAAGTGCCATCCAGCTGATTAGCAAAGTGCCCATAGCTGCCCACAGCTGGCAGCATGTTTCTACTGGTGGCGCACAGCAGCACACGGCTTGGTGCACATAACAAAATGTATTCCATGCATAGATGGAAAAAATTAGAGGGAACACTTCCTTCCACCTCAGCTTGAAAGGAGCCCCAAACTGCCCAGCAAGGTGATTGCAGGCTTTTGCAAGGAGCTCTCAAGACTCTCTAAAAGCCATCTCCTGCCTTTAGTTGCTCTTTACCCTGTTACGCACGCACACGCACACGCACACGCACACGCACACACACAGAGAACTCCAGAAATAGATCGTCCTCTTCTCCTGAAGCACTGAAGCCCAATTCTGCAAAGCGCCAAGTACTCAACTAGTTCAGCTTGAAGTGAATGAAACCCCACAGGTGGACACTAACCTGACACAAGGCAGGTTAAGAGGATCTGTGCGCAGGGTTGCCCCAGTTTAACTAAACGAGTTTCAAATCACAGCGAGTTAAACCAGAGTGATGTTAGCAGCAGACAAAGCTTTGGGGGCGGGTTTTCCAAGGTTGTTAGTCCCTTCCAGAGACATGTAGGCAGGTGCCTGGAAATATTTTCCAAAGTGTCTAAGCAGAGCAGGAGCCTAACACCCTTTGCTTTCAAAACTCAAATACGGGTTTTATATAGGAGACGTACTCAGCACGTTCTGCCTGGGCAGGTGTACTACAGCACAGGAGTTACAAACCGTCAAAGACTGCCGTCTCCTGAAGGCGAATTGTTAGGAACTCATTGCTCCTTCGCACAGGTATGGCATCTACTGGATGGAGCCATCAGAGCACCAGGTTGCTGTTGTGACATTTTGCTACATACAGTTATTTGTGCAGGAATCTTTCCTAGGCGCAGGGGAAAACTGCTTGTCTAGTGTGAGAGGAATGTCGCACCACATTCGCCTGCCTGAGCTATTTTTCCTTTGGCCAAGTCTCCATCAAGTTTAACTAAATTGTTTTAAGCTCATTAAAGCAAGCACACTGCTCATCCAGATCGCTCCCAGTTCTGTTAACCCAGGAAAAAATGGACCACAGAGCTGTCTCAGTTCCCAAATGGGGCTTGACTGGGATACTGGCCCTGTAGTCGAACATGTGCTGCACGTTGGTACAGTCAGGTGCCGCAAGCAACAAACCCTGCCACAGACTCTGCCTCCCACGCCAGCCCACATGTCATCCTAGCTGCGTCCCAGCGGCACTGTCAGGTCAATGCACAGTAATCCATCTTAGGGGCTTTCACCAGAGCCTGAGTGCTAGCGAACCTTGCGCCAAACATCACGTTTTTGTAGCGTAATTAGAAACTGATTCTATTATCATTCTGAAGCGAAAGTATGTGCGCATGCACGAATGTGTGTGTGTGCGCACACTTGTGCACACTCCAGTTTTGCAGATGCTATGACCTACACAGCTAAGCTTCTCTCTGCTTTCAAATCTGGAAAAGACATAAGTGGTGCATGCTTGTGGGCTGACGCACTGTGGAACTGTGATGTCCAAGACCGAATGCCAGGAGAAGAGGTGTTTACCTAACCGAGTGGCTGATACAGCACTGACCGGCTCCAGGCACTGCTGAAGTATAGTAGCTGCTTTGTTAAATAGCTGAGGAAGAACAGCAGTTCCACATCTGCTGCAAGGCCAGGAACGGGGCCATGTGATGTAAGCCTACCAGCTCACTGCCTTGTGCTCTGTAGATCTGTGCAAGCGTGGAGCCGAAGCCATGCCTAGCACAGTGCCTGAACATGGCACAGTCTGCTCTCCACAATAGCTCAAAAACAGAATGAATCAGATTCTTGCTGTCTGCCCAGGTGTGGCAAATCAGGACTTGCTCACAGAGCATGATGCCAATACATCCTGCAAGGCCGGTTTGTTATTAACAGGTGTAACTCTTCTGCGAGGTAGTGCCAGCAGCAGCCAGGGCCGGTTTCAATATCTAGGTTCCTCTCCAGCCATCCAACACAGAACTGGCTTTAGCCACCACCCAGTAACCTGGGAAATTAACACAACGTCCCTGGGTGCCTCGCGGAGGCAATGCTTCCCCACTCTTAGCACAGGGTCTGGGTGTAGAAAAGAAATGGTTAATAAAAGGGGAGGGAAGTAAGGTGGCATTAATGTGAGAAAACACCACAGAATCCATAACTAAACCAAAACAGTCCCCGCCCAAGTAGGCTGGGCAATGTTCTTTTCCTCTCAGGTTCTTAAGTCCACCAATGTGAATGTCCCCGTCACATGCGCAACCCTTCTCTGCACCCCAGTGGCTGCCCTTGGACAGGGCAGACCAGAGTTCGAAGGTGCATCCGCATAGTTCACCTCCCATCCTAAGTGGGGGAGGCATTTTATTCATTCTCCTGGTCATGCATTCCGCTGGCTTGTGGATATGGCTCTTGGTCAAAAGCACAGTCCAGCCACAAGAGATTCCGCATCCACTGGAGTAAATTTAAATACTAAAAGGGATTCCTTATGGAGTCTTTCTTTAGCTCTATCACTGAAACAGGAGTGGGGGAAAGTTGAACCAGTCTTACAGCTCACACCTGGAGGACAGGTAGTCTGCTGATTCAGAGTCCTCCCTCCCCAGCTTAATCTCATAGTACTCTGGAAGTGGAGCCTCTGTCCATCCAAGTGTTTTTACACTGACAGAGTTAATGGAATTAAACGGAGTCTGAATTTCTGTATTCCCACAATAACTGCAAGCATTGGTGGTCATCTCTCACAATTCCTGTTGACCCCACAACAGCCAAATTTGTGATCCCACAACAATTGTTACAACAGCCAATTGTAACAGTTGAATATCTAGCAGGCCTAAGCAAACTGAGTGAACTGTATTTACATGCACATGCCCAGAACTTCATTCTTTAAACTGAGGGTTTGTGCCAAGTTAAGCATAGGCTTTCTTCTTTTGTATTCTCCAATAATTACAGACTCTGCAACTTAAACACAATTTGTCACCCAACACCAGCAAGGCTGATTACAATGAGCAAGAAACCAGCTGAATGTCTAACACATCTAAGCAAAGCAAGGGCAAACTGTATTTACATAAACACACCCAGGGTTTCCTTTCCCACTCCAGCTGGCTGAAATGGAAGCATTGATTCAGAGCTTCCTTACACATGCAGGAGCATTTTACACAGAAATGCTTTAAAAAAAAAACAGTGCTCATGAAATTTCCCCGAGTAAAACTGACCTTTGTATTCCTACGCCAGATGCTGCAAGGCCATCAGCAGCTGCAAGTTTGGCCAGGTACATGAGTGCTTAGATGGATCACTCTTTTGGGAATTCAGCCTCCATGACTATTCAGCGTTTGACCACAGAGACCACCTGCCTCTTGTCTAAGTTCCACTACCACAGCACAGTCCCACCTGATGCTTGCTATAGTGCGACTGAGGAGGCCTGCAAAGAAATTACCTTCGGAACCTGTTTGTGCACCCCATAAATCTGCCATCAGCCTATGACAAATAAGTGCCAGGGCTTCTTTCCCCTTTAGCCTGGGTCTGGGAGTGACCCCACAGCTCTCCTGCTCAAGGTATGTGTGCACAGCGGTTTTTTTGCAGAAGAGGATATGCAAATGGTGTGCTCATTTGCATATCTTCTTCCAATCCTTTCTGCGGAAGAGGCTTTGACGATAAAAAGCCCTGAGTAGATGGGGCCATTTGTTGGGAAAAAAAACCCTTTTTCGCAAGATCCCTTATTCCTCAAAAATCAAGGTTTACAGGATCTTGCGAAAAAGGGGTTTTTTTCCGACAAATGGTCCTGTCTACACAGGGCTTTTTATTGACAAAACCTCTTCTGCAAAAAGGATTGGAAGAAGATATGCCAATGAGCATGCCATTTGCATATCCTCTTCTGCAATGTAGACATAGCCTCAGGCTTCAGCCAAATACAGACACAAAACAGGTCTCCCACACTGCAGCACAGAGCCTGTTACCTGCCCACTGCCAGCTCTCCGTGTTTGTAAATCTGCAGCCGTGGCTTGAGGATAGGCCGCATGTGAGCCGAGTATCTTCATGGAAGCCATTTCACGTCCCAGCAGCTCAAGCATAAAATGAATCAGCCTGGCCCACTTCAGTGACCACACAGGCACAAAACCACTTCAGGCACGATCAGCTGCAGAGCTCCCAAGAGTAACCGGGGCCAGAACTTCTGTTTTCTTGGGGTCACGTCAGCTATTTATGGCAGTTGCCTTGAGTCATTGTCTCCTCTCCTGAGGAGCCAGTGGAAGCATTGTGGGAGGATCCCGCATGCTGGGGGGGAAAGGCAATTGTCACCCCTGGAGAGGAGCCCAAGCTGTAAAACGCTGGACCTGAGTTCCAAACCCTGGCGGGGAGGGGCAGATGCAGGTGTGTTTCAATCAGATCTGCTCTCTAGCCCAGAGGTTCTCAGACTTCCTTGCATCACGAACAAGAAGAAATTACAATCCAGCCCAGGAAGGGGGCTGAAGCCTGAGCCCTGCCCTCTTTGTGGGGGGGCCTAAGCCCCATTGCCCCAGGCAAGGGGGACCAAAACCCAAGGGCTTCAATCCCAGGCACGGGGCCTGTAACCTGAGCTCCGCTCCCCCTCCCCACACACACACTCAGGCCTGCTTCAGCCCCCCAGCCCAGCGAGTCTAAACCAGCCCTGGCAGCCCCATTCAAATGGGGTCAGATCCCACTTTGGGGTCCCCACCCACAGTCTGAGAACCACTGCTCTAATTCTTAGCTGTTGGCCCAAACGAAAGAGTTGGGGTTAAGCTTTGAGAGGAGCTAGGTTGTTATTCTTAGCTCTTGTCTATCGGGGGAATGCCCAAAGCCACTGGCTAGGGTCAGGGCCTCATTGTGCCCAGCACAGCTTAAAGCTTTAGGTAGCAGCAGTGACTGTCTTAAATAACTTACGACACATTTCAGGTTTGTGTTGTGTCGGTTCTGTCTTAGCTGGGAAGAGTTTTCTTTACCCCGTCATTGAATTGGCTCTTTTAAAAAAAATGTTTTATGAATCCTGACCATTCAGAAAGGACATACTGGATACATATAGATTAAAAATTCTCTTTGACAACCCTATGGATAGGTTCATGCAGCCAGCTCTAAATCCAATGTTTAAAAACCAGGTAGGGCAAAGAAAATCACTTGGATTTTTTTTTAACTCGTGTGCTGGCTGGAGAGCAGCACAAATTACCAGTTACCGCACTTGCTGCTGGCAGGGCATGCCTTTCTCCAGCTGCGCCATACTTAGCAGCTAGAGGCTTTTAATCCAGGTGGGGATGTGAATGAATGAAGGAGCCTGCTGTCATCCATGCCTTGACAAGCAAAAATGGACACAGAAGCAGAGTGGAATTCCCCTCACGGATCCTAGGAAAAGATGCGCCATTTTTAGCAACTGGGAGGGAATCTGGGAAGGAAACCGAAAGGCAGCAGAGGGATGCATTATAGAGTCTGTAAACCAGGCGTCTCCAACCTTTCTAACCACAAGATCACTTTTTTGATTTAAGTGCAATGTAAGATCTACCTCAAACCCAAATACCTTTACCCCGTTTCCTTCCTGCCCCTTCTCTGAGGCCCCGCCCCTGCTCCACCCCTTCTCCAAAGCCTCACCCTGCTCACTCCATTTCCCTTCCTCACTCAGTTTCACCAGGTGGGGTAGGGGGTTCGGGTGCAGGCTCTGGTCTTGAGTCAAGGGGTTTGGAGTGTGGGAGGGGCTCTGGGCTTAGCACAGGGTGGGGATTGGGATCCAGGAGGGGTGCCAGGGGGCAAGCTCTGGGAAGGAGTTTGGGTGCAGGGGGATTCGTGTCTGGGACAGGATGCTGGGTGTAGGAGGTTCAGGGTTGGGACAGGGGTTCAGGAAGCAGGCTCTGGCTGAGCACTGTTTAACTGAGATGGCTTCCAAGTAGTGGAACATTGGAGTTAAGACAGGCTTACTCTGGCCCTGGCCCTGCACCACTCCTCAAAGCAGCTGGCATGTACAGCAATGGCTCCATTGCACCAGGCACTGCCCTTCAACTACTGAGCCCACAGCTTCTATAGGCCACAATTCCCCATTACTGACCACTGGGAGCTGCAGGAGTTGTGTCTGCAGGCAAGGACAAAGTGTGGAGATCCCCTGCTCTGCCTTTCTCAGGGGCTGCAGGCAAATGCCAGCCACTTCCAGGAGCAGCAATTACCACGGGATAAGTATTCCAGCTGCGACAGGTTAGGTCTTTTAGAACTCAGTACCCAAAGAATTAAATTTAAGCATAAGCAATACATGAAAATTATGAAATGCACAGACCAGTCACAAACCTAAAATAACCCACTTTGCAAGCAGTAAAAGTAGTAACAAACCCCTCCCCCCCACCCGTATGTGTTGGGTCGGCAGATGAGTGAAGGACATTGTGTGTTGGTGAAAATGACAGAGACACACTCTGTGGCTGTGTCTACATTGGCACCCTTTTCCGGAGGATCTCTTATTCCTACTTTCAAGGAGGAATAAGAGATCCTCCAGAAAAGGGCTTATTTTCTGGAGAATCACGTCTAGACTGGCGCTTTTCTCCGGCTTATCCCCAAGCCAGAAATAAGCAGCAGCCACGTAAATGCAAATGCCGCGGGGGATATTTAAATCCCCCGCGGATTTGCTATTCCGAAGTCTACATTAGCATCCCTTTTCCGGAAAGGGGTGCCAATGTAGACACAGCCTGGGTGTGAGCGACAGAGATTTGCATTGCCAAGCTTCCTACATCCCCTTTTTCTCAGTGGCTACATCTAGCGTGCAGGCTCCTTTTTTAAGAAGCTTTTTTAGGAAGGGATGTTCCAAAAAAACTTCTTCCGAAAGAGCACGTCCACACTGCAAAAGTGCATCGAAAAAGCGATCTGCTTTTTCGAAAGAGAGCATCCAGATTGAATGAACGCTCTCTTGCATGTAAGCTGTGATTGCTATGGACGGAGTGGCCACCAGGACACCTGTGCTTTTTCCTCTTTCCCCTTTTCCGCATCCGCACACGCCTTTTTGCAAAGGAGCTCTTTTGCAAAAAGGCTTCTTCCTCGTAGAATGAGGGTTACCAATGCCAGAAACCCCCTCTGTTCTTTCGATTTTCTTGTGGAAGAACTCAATTGCAAGTTTTGTCAGAAAAAACGTCATTTTTTGGACAAAACTCTAATGTAGACATACCCTGTGTGGAGATAGGATACAAGAGTGGGGGGAAGAGGGACCCCTTGATATCAGTGCCCCCTTTCTCCGTCCTACACCCTGCAAAGCTAGCAGAAGGCTCGCAGGGGCCAGCTCCAAAGCTGAGGGCAGAAGCAGCATGATAGTGAGTAGAGGGGCTACTGAAGTGCCAGTGCTTGAGAGCTTCCTTTCCAAGCCAGTCAGGATCAACTGTCAGAGGCGCCAAGATCTACCAGTAGATCTCAATCTACTGGTTGGTGACCACTGCTGTAAAAGTTCCCTGACTTTTATTGTGACTGTGGTTTTATAGAGACATTTGCAATCAGTTACACAGGAAGGCATGCAGGGTTTAGCCGCAGCAGTGTATAGCGACAAGAACAGCGGCGGTTGGTTTTGTTTATACACAGTAGCTGATATAGTTCTATTACACACATGCATATAAAAGGCAGTTGGACACTATGAGCATACGTTGATATGTCCACACATAGTTGATGCAGTGTTTTTATACAAAGGCAAGCAACATGGGCGCAGTACTTTATATTCAAATCAACATGCAGATATCTGTATTCATTGTATAAGTGAAAAATTCCAATCTTTCTACTATGGTTTGAGCTACTATGTTGTTTGTCTTTTTCTTGTGTTACGAGTAACATATTAGCTAAGGCCCAGCATGGGTCTATGGAACTTTGGGCAAGTTGCCATATTTTCAAAGCCTGCAGCACTTCTATGGAAACTTTTCTTTGGGGCCATGGAGTTGTAATAGAAAAGCACTTCTTTAATGCACACATCGCATGCGTATTTTTTGACGTGGAGGATCTTTTCCAGTAAATTAGCATCTGAATGAGTTTGTCTGAAACACCAAACTTGAACTTGGAGAAACAGATCAGATTTCATAATATCTATGTGCATTTCATTTCTCTTCACACACGGGGCCCTCTTTCCACTGGAAGGATTGTCCCTTGTAAACACGCAGTAAACGCTACCAGCTATAGCTGTATGTCAAAAACAAACATTTTGAACTTGCAAAGAAGTTGTAACTGATTAAATGAAAAACTAGGATATTACGTGGATGAGAAACTGGGGGTTGGGACCTATGGCGTGCTCCATATCTGAGACTTCTTCAATATTACTTAGCCATTAGGTGGCAATGCCTTTTGTGAACAGTCTGGCTAAGCGTTAGCTTTGGGATTGTGGATGTTTTCTCGTCCTGGGCCTTCTGTAAAAATCAAAATATACCTCAGAGGTGTTCTGTCAGCTTGCTTGATTGTCAGCAACACCGGAAATTGTGTTCAGTCCCTATTTACCCAGGCCCTCTCAAGCCAGGCTGCGTACAAGTTGAGTTAATTTTCTTGGTGATTAATTGGATTACCACCCCAGAGGCTTGAACTGGTTCTGGTTCATGTAAAGCCTCCCTGCCTAATGACATGATTGTATCTCAAGAGGATCAAGAAACTCTCAGTCCTCAATTATATTTCACCTCGTGAGGATGAAGGCAATAGGGCCGGAGCAGGGGCAGGAAAGGCAAAGCAGCATTATTAAGCTAAAACGAATTAAGTTTCAACAGCATGGAAAGTTGTCAGTTGAGGATTTCCAGTGTGAAACGGTCATTGCCTAGCAGAACTTCCACTCTCCTCTCAGGCTGAGTGGCACGTGGCTCAAGACTGTGGCGTTCACGCTTGTAGTGTGATGGCCAGTTGATGTCCAGTTCTGCTACCCGGGGATGTTCTGCCCGGGGACACACCTCTCCATGGAACCTCATTTGGGGAGTTGTCCCAAGGTTAACTCTGCTCCATGTAACTGTGGGATCTTCCCAATGTTAAGAGTAATTTACTCTGGAGGAAGAAATCCCACCAAATCTTGACATTCCTGCATGAATAATTTTCTGTCTTTCATGCTGAGTCTTTGTCACATGTGCTGCTGGATATTTGGGCCTTGACAGATTAAGAGGCATGCCCAGGAGTGGCCATACTTGGCTGGACCCCATAATTAGGGCCCTACTAAATTCACAGTCCTTTTCAGTCAATTTCGCAAAGGATTTTTAAATTTGTAAATTTTGTTATTTCGGTTATTTCATGGTGGTGTAATTGTAGAAATCCTGACCCATGTTCCCTCTAATTTTTTATTTCCAGTGCAGAATTAATGTTGTTATGTGCACAGTAGGGAGACGATGTGCGGCAGGTCAGCTGCACATGAGTGCACATTACAAAATTCATTCTGTATGTGGGTGATCTGTGACAAAGAGGGGTCCAGAAGTTTAGAGTGTGCAAGGGTGCTCAGGGTTGGGGGGATAAGGGCTCTGTCTGGAAGTGAAGACTCTGGGGGTAGGGCTGGGGGTGAAGTGTTTGGGGTACAGGAGGGGACTCCAGTCTGAGGCCAATGGGGTCAGAGTGTGGAAGTGGGCACAGAGCTGTGGTTGAGGTGGGGCTGTGGGGGCTGGGTGGGAGTTAGGGTGCAGGAGGGGACTCAGAGATGAGCTGTGGGGTCTAGAGGGAGCGAGGGACGTAAAGTGTGGGCTCAGGGCAGGGTGCTTATCGGGGCAGCTCCCATTTGGCAGTGGGAGCCCAAAGTGTCTCCAAATGGCCCACAATGCCCTGCACTGCCGCTCACCCCACCCCCCGGCTCCTATTGGGCTGCAATTCCTGACCAGGAGCTGCTGGGGCAGAGTCTCCAAGCGAGGGAGGGTGGGGACAGAGCTCCCCCGGCGATGCAGCTCCAACGGGAGGGGGGAGGAACAGCAGCATGTGGAGCCACCTCTCCCTGCCCCAGAAGGGTGGACCAGAACACAGGGGCTTTATGGGCTGCATCCCCTAAAGCCCCTTTCTGAACCTGGCCCTGCTGCTGGCTCTGCTGGGAGCTGCCCAGCCCAGGGGATTGGTGCGCTTCTCCAGCCCCAGCAGGAGCTGCCCAGCCCAGGGGATTGGTGCGCTTCTCCAGCCCCAGCAGGAGCTGCCCAGCCCAGGGGATTGGTGCACTTCTCCAGCCCCAGCAGGAGCTGCCCAGCCCAGGGGATTGGTGCGCTTCTCCAGCCCCAGCAGGGAGCTGCTCAGCCCAGGGGATTGGTGCGCTTCTCCGGCCCCAGCAGGAACTGCCCAGCCCAAGGGATTGGTGCACTTCTCCAGCCCCAGCAGGGAGCTGCTCAGCCCAGGGGATTGGTGCGCTTCTCCAGCCCCAGCAGGAGCTGCCCAGCCCAGGGGATTGGTGTGCTTCTCCAGCCCCAGCAGGAGCTGCCCAGCCCAGGGGATTGGTGTGCTTCTCCAGCCCCAGCAGGAGCTGCCCAGCCCAGGGGATTGGTGCGCTTCTCTGGCCCCAGCAGGAGCTGCCCAGCCCAGGGGATTGGTGCGCTTCTCCAGCCCCAGCAGGAGCTGCCCAGCCCAGGGGATTGGTGTGCTTCTCCAGCCCCAGCAGGAGCTGCCCAGCCCAGGGGATTGGTGCGCTTCTCTGGCCCCAGCAGGAGCTGCCCAGCCCAGGGGATTGGTGCACTTCTCTGGCCCCAGCATTAGCTGCCCAGCCCAGGGGATTGGTGCACTTCTCCGGCCCCAGCATGAGCTGCCCAGCCCACGGGATTGGTGCGCTTCTCCGGCCCCAGCAGGAGCTGCCCAACCCATGGGATTGGTGCTCTTCTCCAGCTAACAAAATTACATGGGAAGAAGTCCAGGCAGCAGTTAGAGGCCTGCAAAGACAGACGCAGTGCAGAAGGCCCTTGTTTTCTGCATGAAACAGGGAGGCACAAGAGAGCATCCCTGAAAGAAAGGGAATCTCTTCCTAACCTCCTTACCACAGACACAACTATTGGTGCTCATGCATGTATCCAGTTCTTTTAAAAAATACTAGCCACTCTCCTGATCTCTCCAACAGGCAAGGACACCTTGTTATTTATCTTGACAGAGTCAGGAGCAAATTTAGGAATAGAACCGAGGCCTCGCATCCACGAACGTGTTCTATGCCATCAAGTGCCAGCAATGCCCTTCAGCCATTTGCATTGGCCAACGAGGACAGGATTAATGGACACAACAGATATTAGCAATAGTAACCTGTAGGGGACCATTTTAACCTGCCTGGGCTCTCATTAATGGATTTTAAAATAGCTGTTCTTCTACAAGGGAACTTCACAACCCAACTACACAGAGGGTGTGTCTAGACTACATGCCTCCTTCGACGGAGGCATGTAGATTAGCCAGATCGGAAGAGGGAAATGAAGCCGCGATTAAAATAATCGCGGATTCATTTAAATTTAAATGGCTGCCCCGATCTGCCGATCAGCTGTTTGTCGGCAGATCGGGGGAGTCTGGACGCGATGCGCCGACAAAGAAGCCTTTCTTCATCGACACAGGTAAGCCTCGTGAAACCAGGCTTACCTGTGTCGATGAAGAAAGGCTTCTTTGTTGGGGCATCGCGTCCAGACTCCCCCGATCTCCCGACAAACAGCTGATCGGCAGATCGGGGCAGCCATTTAAATTTAAATGAAGCCGCGATTATTTTAATCGCGGCTTCATTTCCCTCTTCCGATCTGGCTAATCTACATGCCTCCGTCGAAGGAGGCATGTAGTCTAGACACACCCAGAGAGAGAGGGTGGAATTGACCTTCATATGCAAATTTGATACGGTTTCACTTGTCCTGACAAAGACATTAACTGGATGGCCCATTATAAAACCAGCTTTCCTTACATTCAACACCTGATGAACATCAAAAGCCAAGTATAGGGCACCTCCAGCCTACTCAATTAGCCTCATTAGCACCAGCACTACAACTCACAGGCATTTTTTTTCTTTCCACCCTCTCTTCTTTTTCTATTATAGATTCTGAGGGTCCCCATTTTTTTCTCCACTCCAGCTCACCTGAGGAAGTGGGTTTTGCCCATGAAAGCTCATGCTACTTTATCTATATTTGTTAGTCACTAAGGTGCCACAGGACCACTTGTTGTTGTCAAAGTTACAGACTAACACGGCTCCCGTTCTGAGACGTTCAAGTAAGGGATGTGCAATCTCTTTAGGAAGCTCCATCTCTGAAGCTTCTTGTTTATTTATTTATTTAGGCTTGTTAAATCTTTTATAATAAAAGTATGGACTTTGCATTTCTCTGAAACAAATTGCCGCTCTAAGGCAGATCCTCCTAGGGACATAGTCAAGGTGGGAGCACAGGGGAGGGGGAAGGTGGCTTTCACCAATATTTAAGGCACAATAAGGACTCCAGCACCTGTCCCTTCCCCTCTCTGTTGATTTTGAAGTTATTAAACCACCACAGGAGCAAAACTTAATCCAAAAGCACCCCAGAAATCAGCCACACGTGGGCGTTTGCTGTTTGGTTTATGAATAAGAGAACAAGTATGCGTCCATCATGCATATTAGTGTCAGTTACAGACAAGCAAATAGCATGGAGATGCCAGCTTCTGTACAAATTCATCTCAATTCCTATGCAGAGTGTTTATGTACATAGACACTGGGCAGGATTCACACCCCACTGATCTTTTTTGGGGAGCTGAAGCAGACTGACTTAGAGATTATCCAGAGTTTATATTTAAGCTGCCCTAGGGGACTTTTAGACTCTTTGCAATCAGCCTGAGACGATAGGAAATTTCATAGGCAGCAGAGAGGACTGTTGAATCTTTGGGCCTTCTGAAAGGAAAGGGCTGTCGTCTTCTTCTCGTGTAAGAGAAGTGAAATTTAGTGCTCCCAGAAGTGAAAAGATGAGAGCTCTGGCTTGAGCTAGATACCATGCAATCTTCCATCACAATTCATGAATGCCATAAGCAGCTGTCTACACTGGAACTGGAGGTCTAATTACCAGCTTCATCAAGCTAGTCTGCTTACAATAGCGGTGTAGCCGTAGTTGTATGGGTAGTGGGATGGGATAGAGGCCCTGAGTGGTGGGATGGATAGGGTCCCACCTGAAACCCTATTTACCTATTTGTGGTGCTAGATTTCCCCAGGACAGAGCAGCCCTTTAAAGAGATGCCTCATGCTTCCCAAATCAAATCCAATGGACCTGAGAATGCCAAGACAGCTGGGCTAGACAGAGAAAGAGAGAGATGGTGGGAATTCTTAGAGCTTACGGTCAAGAGGAATAAACAGACCAATGGACAGCTACAGATGCTTCGTGGAAAAATTCACGGCAGAAAGAAAGCTGGAGAGAAACCAGAACCTTTCTCTTACAGTTTAAGTAAGGCATAAATTCAGTTATAATCAACCCCCAGGTGGTGGGCACAGTGCTGGCAGACCAGGTGCCAACTCATGCCAAGGTCTCTATGCCTCGACACTGACAAACGCACAGCTGAAACCAGTTTGGTTCACCTGTGTCAGTATGGTTAAAATAGGGATTAGAGTTATAAAAGTGTTTTGCATTTAGACTTTATGAAGTGCTTGTAGGGTGCTGCATGTATTAATCTCACATATAATCTCTATACCCGAGGTTATAAAGTGATATTAAGTGTTTGTGTTGTAATTCTCTGTAATTGTTTGAGTCAAACAGAGAGGAAGCGCTAATCAATGTAAGATGCAAGCTTCCTACAGAAAGCGCTAGGTCCTCCTCACACGAAGGCCCATTGAAATCAAATGGGAAACATCAAAGAAAAAAGACTTTAATTGCATTTCTCCTCTTTCCCCCCCTTCCCCATTCCCACCCCTCTGAAGAGGAAAAGTGTGCAGGGACTCATTCCATCAGCGTGAACTATGCGGAAATAGAAATAAAAATTCCTAACAAGGAGAAACGGTATCTCTGTGCTGTTTGGACTTTGAGAAGGCAAGACTTCTAAGCATAAGCATGGGATCTCTAGCTACTCAGCCAACACAGCATTTGAATATTAGAGCATCTTTTGGAACCTAAGACATGTGTTTATGTTTACCTGACTGTAAATAACTTTTCTTTTCCGCAGTTAATAAATCTGTAGACAGCTTGTTGTAGATTGGCCACAAGTGATGTCTTTGATAGACCTGGGAGTGCAACTGACCTGGGGTAAATGACTGGTTCTTTGGGACTGGGAGTAAACTAAATACTGTGATTTTGGGTGCAAGGGCCACCTATCACAAAGGCAGGCTTGCCTAGGTGACAAAAGGGAATGGAATGCCCCTTGGCAAGGCTTTTACGTGGCTTGATTGATTGGTGAAATCGACGTACAGAGCTCACAACTAGTTTGGGCTTGCGCCCTGCTTCTTAGCTGTCTGTCCTGAGATTGGTGCCCAAGCACATGAGCGATTGTAGGACAACATGGCCATGGCTTGTGATTTTGGGTGCCTGACTTTTTTGATGTCCAGCTTGAAACACCTCAAAGACACACAGTTTTTCAAAAGGCAGGTGTCCAGCACTTTTGGAAAATCAAGAAAAAAATCCCTCTCACAAGCTTTCGTAGTCCTGTTTGGTCTGGTTACCAGAGCTGAACTTTCCAGAAAGAGGACACTCCTGAGAGGGAGTGGATCTGTATCAGTATCTACCAACTCGCGTTGTGTTCAGGTGTTATAAATCCTGCACCTACAACGAGGAACAGTGAGTGTACGATGTGAGTAGATAATATACTGTGTGCTGCATGTCATCTACACTGAGTATCTATAAATAAGAATAAGAGTTAAGGCCTCAAAAATCAGCCCCATTGAA
The DNA here is from genome assembly GCF_049634645.1 of Pelodiscus sinensis. Classification (NCBI taxonomy): domain Eukaryota; kingdom Metazoa; phylum Chordata; order Testudines; family Trionychidae; genus Pelodiscus; species Pelodiscus sinensis. The sequence continues at coordinate 6,186,514 of NC_134730.1, read as the reverse complement.
GTCCGGGCGCCCTGACAGCTTTTACCACAGCCCAGCTCTGGCTTCCAGCCTCATTCCTCTCCACCCCATGATCCACCTCCAGCACCTCATCCCCCCACAGTGCAACCCCTACCCCCTTCCATTTTCCCTCCAGCCAGGCAGGGATGCTGGACCCAGCACAGGCTGCGATACCCGGAGCAACCCCAGGGACGCTGGACCCAACACAGGCTGCGATACCCGGGGCAGCCCCTGGGGAGCTGGGGCAAAAGCCAGCGACTCCCCGCGTGAGGGGCTGCTGCGGGGTAGGGCTGGAGGCACCATCTCTCCTGCCCGCACCCCAGGGTGGGGCTGCCCAGTCACACGCTGCTGCCGCCTCCATGGGGTGTCAGGGCCCCACCCAGCTGCTGCCAGAGTGTGCCCATGGCAGGCAGTGCTCAGAGCCACATGTGTGGTCCCAGCAACACCCAACATTCCAGCCTTTGTCCACATGCACAGAGTGAGGGCAGCAGCCTCAGCCGCGGCTACTGCACATGCGCCCCTCTGGGGCCCCTGCATCTCGCGCCCTAAGGAACAAACTCTGAGACCAGCTTCTTGTGTCGCTACAGCCCAGTGTGTGCGGGGTGGGGGCTGGAACGGGGCAGGGGCGGGGACAGAGGAGCTATTCAGGGGTCAAATTTGTTTGAGGAGGAATGAGCAGGACAAAATCCCAGACATCTTTAGATATTTAAAAAACCCAGCTGGATGGAGATTTAGGGTGTGTCTAGACTACAAGGTTTTGTCGACAAAAGTGGACTTTTGTTGACAAATTATACCTGCGTCTACACTGCTGCTGAGTTCTGTTGACATAACGTCGACAGAACTCAGCAGTTTTGTCGACGGCTGTAAACCTCATTCTACGAGGAATAACGCCTTTTGTCGACAGAGTTCTGGCAACAGAAGGTGTTATTGCATCTACTCTGTCCTTTGCGTCTACACTGTCATGTCGACAAAGTGGCTTGCTTTGTTGACAGAACTGGATGTAGTCTAGACGCTCTTTGTCGACAGAAGCTTTGTCGACAATATCTGTCAACAAAACTACTGTCGACAAAAACCTGTAGTCTAGACATACCCTTAAGGGCCGAAAAGGAGGACATGTCCAGGAAAAACCAGCTGTATGGTAACCCTATGTTTGGTTTTGTTTGGACAGATGAAAAATGAAAATCTCAGAAATTGTTGCAAAGCAAAACGTATTCCATTTACCTTACTGAAATATTTCATTTTTACATTAGCATTTCAACTTTTGTATTGTATGATACCTTATAATATGTCATAACATTTTGACTTTTATATAGTAATATAACATTCAAAATGAAATATCATTAAAATTAAACTTTGATAACTTCCCGTAACATTTTTAATTTCTATGTTCCTGCAAAACATTTAGATTTCACAGAAACAGCATGTGCTGATAGAGAACTGTTCCACCAGGAAATTTTCAATCAGCTCTACTTTAAAGGTGTTCCATGCTGAGCCCCTAGAAACAGACACCCCCAAAATCATTCATCACTTTTTAAAAATTTAGCTATTCATATATGCAGCCTTGTGGCACCCAAGAGGGCACAGTTCTTCTGGGTCAAACTTTACTCCTTCATTAATCCTGTCTGAAAAGTAAAAGCTACGTACAATGTAAAGAACAAGGAACCTTTGTGGGAGTTTTCATGTGGCTTGAAAACAAATTGAACAGGATTCCTCTCAAGGACAAAAGTCTCAGAGGGATAGCCGTGTTACTCTGTACAGAGTACGTTTACACGGCAATATTATTTCGAAATAATTTAGTCCGCTTCTACACAGCAAGCAGTTATTTGGAAATAATGTCAAAATACTGTCAAGCTGAAGGACTTCTTACTCTGACTCCTGAAACCCTCATTGTGGGAGGAGTCAGGGAAGTCGGAGGAAGAGTGCTCTATTTCAAAATAAGTGCTGTGTAGATGCTTCCAGTTTCGAAATAAGCTATTTCTAATTAAGCTACACAGTTGACATAGCTCAATTTGCATAGCTTATTTCGAGTTAAGCCTGCTGTGTACACACACGCTAACTTGGGTTGCCCATTACAAAGAGTCTACAAAGTCAGGCAAAGATTTAGCTCCATAAAGATATTTCCAGTTAATTGACACATGCTGGCATTTACTCCTGCTTTAACACTCAAGCGCCTTCCTTCGCAAATGTGTAATAGCAGGAGAGGAATAGTAGATTCCTGCTGGCATCAGTAATTGGTATCTCAGCCCCAAGAAGAGGATTCTATACCAGGCTGTAGGTTAAGAGCCAAAGGCAAGCACATGACATTGGCCAACTGCAAGACACCAGACATCTGCATTTCAGGAATGGAGGCTGTAGCGGTGGCGTGGGCTAATTGATTGAGCACCAAAACAACAGGATTCCCCTCAAGTTAAAAGTAGGTTGGCCACAATTTACATTGGCCCATAGCTAATTGATGTGGGACTTCAGTTAGCTCATCACGGACAAAGCCTTCTGGCAAGCTTTCCCAGCGCAGCTCCACCACTGGGAACGACGGTGGGAAGGCTGTTGAAGACAAGAGACAGGAGGAAACTGCCATTGTAATTCACTCTTATCTAGACTTGCTCTGAGCAGGGTGAACGACGGTGGTAATAACACCAGTGCCTCAGCTACACTAAGGGTGTGTCTAGACTACAGGGTTTTGTCGACAAAATTCCGTTTTGTCAACAAAATTATACCTGCGTCTACACTACTGCTGAGTTCTGTTGACATAACATCAACAGAACTCAGCAGTTTTGTCGATGGCTGTAAACCTCATTCTATGAGGAATAACGCCTTTTGTCGACACAGTTCTGGCGACAGAAGGCGTTATTGCATCTACACTGTCCTTTGCGTCTAAACTGTCATGTCGACAAAGCATCTTGCTTTGTCGACAGAACTGGATGTAGTCTAGACACTGTTTGTCGACAGAAGCTTTGTCGACAGTATCTGTCAACAAAACTTCTGTCGACAAAAGCCTGAAGTCTAGACATACCCTAAGGGTCAAATTCTCTGCTGGTTGAAATGCCAATGAGTCACCATTTATGTCAGCAGAGACTTTGGCCCTGGTATTATGATCCATGGGCCAACATCAGGGGGAGGTGTCAGAGCACAGTGTAGACACAACCAAAGTCCAGCCTCAGACCACAGAGCCGTGCCTGCTGAAATAGTCAGCTTCGCTGCTAACGGCGCAGATTTTTCCTTGGTCACATTCGAGGTCCCTCGCCTGAAGTTCGTACAGTCTAATGACTCTGCTGTTTTGCTTCTCTGAGTAAGGAGAAAAGCTGCTTAATGTTGAATTAAGGCCACAAAGAACAAATATAAATCTCTACAAGAGAGCACAGGAGGCGGCTCTGTGACAGCCATTTTGAATTGACTAGTAGGACATGCCCCTTATGGGAGAGGAAAGATTGTGTGCAGTGTTTGGGGCACTGGCTTAGGATGTGGAAAATCAGGGGTCAATTGCTTGTTTGGCCAGGACCCCCTTGTCACACTGGGCAAGGCATGTATCCTCTCTGGCTCAGCTCCCCGTCTGTAAAAAGGGGGGGTCCCCGAGAAGAGACAGGCATTGCTGGGATACCACTGAATTGTCATGAGATGACAGCCCCATGACCAAGCCCTCAGGAGACACACACACATGTTCCCTGATGGTGAAACAGCAGCAGAGGAGGCTGAAATCTCCACTGAATTCCATGGACGCTGCCGCGTGTGTGCAGCCTTAGAGGCCCCTCTCGTAGTAGCCTGCAGGCAGCTGAGAATCTGCGGAGTGTGTGTTCAGTGTAAGAAGTAATGAGCAAATCCTGCCAAGTCTCTTCATCTTTACTACAGCCCAAGGGAGCATGTTCTTTGCCACAAGGAGATGTCGCAGTTTGTTCCAGACCAATCTGCTCACCAATGCTCCTTTCTGTCAGTAAATAAACACCATGGTGATCATCTTTACAGGACCCCAGACGTGTTCGCTGCCCGTTCAGTGACTCTCCTCTCGGGCTGCTTCCCCCATTGGGCAATAAGATAAGCAGGCATGAAAAGAGATGAGACAACCCTTGGCTTTTTTCACACAAATGAGAAGAAATAACGATTGATTGAAAACAGCTAAGCCTGTCATCACGTTACATGCAAGAAAACCGTCATTTGTCATGACAAAGCAGCATTAGCCAGCAAGAGTCTTGTCATTGCTGCCTAAAGATGGATAATCTGAGCTCTGCCACGCGTGTGATTGTAAGGATTATTGTGATCCAATATTTAAACATTTTGTCTTATTCTGAGATCCCAGAGAAGGGGGGCTGACAAGGCATCCCCCGCTCATAATATATCCCCAGTACGAAGCAAGTCTGTGTCCCCATCCAGAACCATTCTTACCCAGATGCAGAATACATCTGGGCACCTGAACATTTGGGGCACTCACTCATCTCTTCCTAGGCCTGCTCTGTGGCTCTGCTTCTCCCAGGGTATGTCTACACTACCCTCCTAATTCGAAATAGGAGGGTAATGTAGGCATACCGAAATTGCAAATGAAGCCCGGGATTTGAATTTCCCGGGCTTCATTTGCATAAGCGGGGAGCCGCCATTTTTAAATCCCCGCTAGTTCGAACCCCGTGCCGCGCAGCTACACGGGGCTCGAAGTAGGTAGTTCGAACTAGGAAGCCGAGTTCGAACTACCGTTAATCCTCATTTCACGAGGATTAACGGTAGTTCGAACTAGGCTTCCTAGTTCGTACTAGCGGGGATTTAAAAATGGCGGCTCCCCACTTATGCAAATGAAGCCCGGGAAATTCAAATCCCGGGCTTCATTTGCAATTTCGGTATGCCTACATTACCCTCCTATTTCGAATTAGGAGGGTAGTGTAGACATACCCCCAGAGAGGAGCTAGTTAATTTAAAAGTGGCAAAGCCTCTCAGACCTTTAAGCAGAACGCTGAACCTGTGAAAGAGACATTCGAGAGGTAATGAATGTTGAACAGGCATTGGCCAACCCCAGGTATAGAATGTCAGTTTCTGAATTTACTGTGTTAGTCTACAGGACCTTAGTTTAAACTTTGCTTTAAAATATTTGATTAGTGTGTTGCCGACGGTTATAAAATCACATCTCTAAAAACTGACCCCTCCCTCGGCTGCCATTGGGCATAGGGGAACCAGTTTCATGGTCCTGTGTAGGGCCCCAGGAATCCTAAGGGCAGCCCTGGCCCCTCAGGAGTGTGAACATGAGGGGGGAAAGGACCATGTTTTCGAGCCCAGTCTCTTCACTAAGGCTACGTCTACACTGCAGGCTTCTTTCGGAATAAGCATTTCCGGAAGAGATCTTCCAGAACAGCTTATGTCAAGAGAGAGCGTCCACACACAAACAGCACAACGAAATAGAGATTTGCTATTTCGAAAGAGAGCGTCCACACTGATTGGACGCTATCTCGCATTTAAGGCCACCCGGAACCAGTTCAGGCAGAGCATTACGCCAGCAGTTGCTTCCAGCTGCCAGAGGCTTAAGGGACCCCCTCAAACAGCCGTTTCTCTGCTTCTTCTACGTGCTTGCCTACCTTCCTGAGGGACAGCAAAGCTTTAACAGGGCGTGCTCTGGCTGCCCAGCTTTTGAACACCACGGCACACTCCTTTCTGTGGAGCCGGAGCTGCCTCTGGGCATGCAACAGCCCCACCCGGCCATGCTGCAGTTTCTGCAGAAGTTTTTGTAACTTCATGGTCCTGCAGGAGTTTGACTCCAAGATCATCATCGAGATCATCTCCCTGTGTGTGGGAGCAAGACCCTTGCAACCGCACCCCACAGAGGAGAGATGATTTTGGTGGCAGGACACCAGTTCCGGCTGGTGATGGAGCAGTGGGACAACCAGCAGTGGCTCCAAAACTTCCGCAAAAGTAAATCCACCTTCATGGAGCTCTGTGCCTGGCTTGCCCCTGCCCTCTCACGACGTGACACCCAGATGCCACCCTCCATCTCCCTGCAGAAGCAAATCACCACTGCTGTCTGGAAGCTCGCCACCCCAGACAGCTACCAATGGTATGGGAAAGTGCAACATCGGGGCCCTCTTCATGGAGGTAAGGCACTCCCGGGAGGGGAGGGAGTACTGGAAGGGGAGGCCCTCGGAAAAGGGGGGTTTGGGGGAGTGCGCTGGTGGAGGGGGGATCTGGGAGTGGGGGGAAAGCCCCAGGGGGCTCTGCAGTTCCACCCTTACACAGCCCTGCTGTGGGAGGGTGGCCTCATAGGGGATGGCTGCTGGGGTGTTTGATGGAGGGGGGAGAAATGGAGGAGGGGCAGGGACCTTCCAAGGGCTCAGGCACCCCCTCTGATTCTCTGTTTTGTGTTTCTTTGTCTCCTTCTGGAGGTGGCGAGGGCCATCAACTCCGTCCTGCTGCTCAGGGTCATCTGTCTGGGAGACCTGGATCCCATTGTGACTGGATTTGCCACCCTGGCCTTCCCCAACTGCGGGGGAGCCATAGATGGAACCCGCATCCCCAACCGGGCCCCAGAACATCGAGCCGCTCAGCACGTTAATAGAAGGGCTATTTTTCAATGGTCCTGCAGACCTTGGTCAATCACCACGGACAGTTCACAAACATTTTTGTCGGATGGTTGGGGAGCGTGCACATTTTTAGAAACTCCAGGCTGTACCAGAAGCTGGAGACTGGCACGTTCTTCCCCCAGCGTGACTTCAGGGTCGGGGATGTGCAGATGCCACTGTGTATCGTAGGGATGCGGCCTACCCCCTCATGCTGTGTCTTATGAAGCTCTATATCAGCCACCTGGACCCGAGCAGGGACTGTTTCAATGCGCCTTTGGCCACTAGAAGGAGCAGTTCAGGTGCTTCCTGGCCCGGCTGGATGTGGCAGCACAACATCCCCCACGTGGTCTCGGCCTGTTGTGTTCTCTACAATATTATGGAAAGCAGGGGGGAGGCCTTCCTTCCGGGATGGGGGGCAGAGGCTGGCAAGGAGGGAAGGGCCTTCATGCAGCCGTACACAGTTGCCATCTGGGAGGCCCATCAGGTGGGAGTACACATCTGAGAGGCCCTGAGGGAGAGTTTCTCGGAAGGACCCCACTAACTCTCCCCAGGACCTCCGCACTAGGAGTCTGTGCCTTGCTCCCCTATGCCTTTCCCAACACATCCCCTCCCTTCCCCCATTCCCTGTACATTCAATAAAACAACAGTTGTGGGTTCAAAAACAAATTTGTTGCTGTTGTATAAAAGAAACTGGGGAAGAAAAGTCAGAGCTGGGGCTGAGAGTAGTGTGTGGTGCAGATGGAAGTTCCACCTCAGGTCTGGGGAACTTGGTGACCTCAGGAGTGGGAGGGGCCAGGGACAACAAGGGGACAGGCAGACGGGGCAGGGATGCCACCATCTCCCAGAGAGTGGTGCAGATGTTGCAGCCCTGCTGCACCAGCTTGGTCCACATTTGAGTCTGTCACTGGGCATCATCATGGACCTTCCAGGCCAGGGTCTGCTGCATACATGCCATCTCATAGAGCTGGAAGGGATCTTGAGAGGTCAACTAGTCCAGTCCCCTGCCCTCATGGCAGGGCCAAGCACCATCCCTGACAGATTTGCCCAGATCCCTAAATGGCTCCTTCCAGCTCACAGTCCTGGGTTTAGCACGCCAATGCTCAAACCACTGAGCTATCCCTCTCCCTGGAGGAGAGCCACGTGCTCCCTCATAAGGTCCTCCAGGACCCTCCGGCCCCTGCAGCTCCCCCAAGGTCAGGCGGCTGGCTTGCCTGCTGGTGATCACCCCTCGGAGATGGCTGGTCCAGCTGTGAAGAATAAAGAGGGACCAGGAGAGGGGCCTGGTGCAGCCTGGCCTTCTATCAGGGCCTGGTAGTGCTGTCCCTGGGAGCGACTGGGGCCTTGAGAAGGCAGCATATCCATGTGCTGTGTGTGGCCTGCCTCAGTGTGTGTGCAGGTGGGCATGCACACTTGTCCCCAGCCTGCTTTCAGCAGTGGTTGAGGGTGGGGGAATGTCCCCCCCCTCGAGGGTCAGAGCCTGTGAACAGGAGCCCAGGGGTGCTCCAGGGCTGCCTCATGGGGCTGTGTGGTGCAGACTGGCACTGCACATGCATGGACTGCAGCATGAGGGCCAGGCCAAGAAAGCCGTGTGACGATCGCAGCCCAGCCCCTCAGTGCCCGCCTCCCCTGCCCTGTGTGTGTGAAAAACTGAGCGCACTCACCTGATGATCCGTCCCCGGCCTCAGGGGATGTCTGGGAGATATCCAGGCCCTGGGGTATCGGCTCCTGGCTGAGGGTGACAGTGCTGGCCATCTCCTCCTCCTCCTCCTCCTCCTCCTCCTCGTCCTCTCAGACCCCCGGGTGGGTGACGACAGGCATCTCAAGCCCAGTGTCAATGACCAGGGGTGGGAAAGGGGCCACCCCGGCCCCCAGGGTGTGGTGGAGCTCATTGAAATAGGGCAGAAGTGGCGTTCTGCCCCAGAGCGAGAGCTGCGCTCCCTGGCCCTGGCATAGCCCTGCCAGAGCCCCTTCACCTTGCTCCAGACCTGCTTAAGGCTCCTGGGGTGGTGGCCCCTCATGGCCAGGACCATGGCCCTCCAGCCATAGATGTCAGCTTTCCGTCAGCTGGAGCAGAGATCCCGGAGGGTCTCCTCTTTGTCCCAGACATCCAGAAGTGCCAGGATCTCCACCCCAGACCAGGTCGGCACTGGGCATGCTCCCTGGGAAGGCCAGTGGGCTCTCGGGGCCATGGGTGCCGAGGAGAGTGGCAGTGTGAGCTGCATGGTGAGGTGCCGCTCCCAGGGCCGGCTTCCTGCCACGAGCCTGGTCCCGGGTGCCTGCAGCTTTAAGAGCTGCCAGGAGACAGGAACTATAGAGTTGTGATGAGTGTGGACAGAGTGGCCAGCAGGGCACCTGTGTTATTTCCCGGAGGCCTCTTTTTTTGACAGAACTCCCTCTTCTGCGTCCACACACGCCTTTTTCCAAAAAAGTTTTTTCGAAAAAGGTGTTGTTCCTCATAGACGATTTACCACCGTCTGAAAAAGCCCTCCATTCTTTCGACTTTTTGTTGAAAGAATGCAATTGCAGTGTGGACGCAAGTGTTGTTTTTCTGGAATAACGCCCATTATTCTGGAAAAACATTGCAGTGTAGATGCACCCTAAGAGAAAAAGAGCTGGGCAAGAAGGGTAGGCAGCTGAGGAGACAACCGTGGCCTGTCTCTGTGTCCTCAGGGTGATATTTAAAGTCCTTCTAGGATGCCTATTACCACAGCTGATTTCAAGCAATAAAACAACAGCATCATCTTTAAATGCATTAAAAGTTTATGAGCCCTCAGTGATGAGGACCAGATCTGGGGATCAGCTAAATTAGATAAAGAGGAAGATTCCATGAATCTTCCCAGAGGACCAGCAAGCTTCTCCTCCCGCACTGTAAATAAACATTTTTATCATATGTGTTGGTTAAAAAAAAACCTAAATTTGATTATTTTATTTCTGAATCTCAGCTTCTACTGCCCCCCAACAATTAGTACAAGAGGGTTGCGTCTAGATTGACATTATTTTCCAGAAATGCTTTTAACAGAAAAGTTTTCCATTAAAAGCATTTGCAGAACAGAGCGTCTAGATTTGCGGAAAAGCGTCCGTGCCAATCTAGACGCGCTTTTGCACAAAAAAGCCCCGATTGCCATTTTCGCGATCGGGGCTTTTTTGCGGAAAACAAATCTGAGCTGTCTACACTGGCCCTTTTGCGCAAAAGGGACTTTTGCCTGAACGGGAGCAGAATAGTATTTCCGCAAGAAGCACTGATGTCTTACAATAGGAAGTCAGTGCTTTTGCGGAAATTCAAGCAGCAGTGTAGACAGCTGGCAAGTTTTTCCAGAAAAGCAGCTGATTTTCCGGAAAAATTGGCCAGTCTAGACACAGCCGAGGAGTAGTTGGTAGTTTTAATTTCCCGCTTCTGCAAACATGTAACTTAAAAAAAAGCAGAAAAGATTCTTATCCATGTTTGTTTCTATCTGTCAGAATTCAGAGAGATGCATGGAATTGTTCCAAGCATGGGTGGTCGGTGAAGGTGGCACTGGGGGCATGTCTACACTGCAGAGTTTTTCCAGAAAAAGGGCCCTTTTTCTGGAAAAACTACACTTACGTCCACACTGTTATTGGGTTCTTTTGACAGAAAGTCAAAAGAACGGAGGGGGGGTTTTGACAGCAGTAAGTCTCTTTCTACAAGGAAGAAGCCTTTTTCCAAAAAAGCTTTTTCAGAAAAAGGCATGTATGGATGCAAAAGAGAGTGTTTTTTCGAAAGTGGCCTCCAGGAAAAAGCACAGGTGCCCCGGTGGCCACTCCGTCCACAGTAATCACAACTGAAATGTGAGATAGCGTCCAGTCATTGTGGACGCTCTCTTTTGAAAAAGCAGATCGCTTTTTCGTTGCACTTTTGCTGTGTAGACGCTCTCTTTTGAAAAATGTTTTTCGGAAGATCTCTTCCAGACGAGCTTCTTCCAAAAAAAGCCTGCAGTCTAGACATACCCTAGCCCCACCTACAATCCTGCCCCTTCTGCTGAGGCTGCGCTTCCCCACCACGGGGAGGGGAGGAGGCAAGGCAGCACACCAAGCAAGCACGCCCCAGCCTCCCCAGCCCGGAGCACTGGAGAGGGAGGAGGTCATATGGCACAAGCCTGCCTGGTTCCAGACAACCTGGGAGGGAGGGGCACACACCCCCAGCCTCCCCAGTGCCAGGGCACTGGAGGGAGAAGGGCACATGCCCCAGCCTTCCCAGCCCCGGAGAACAGGGAGGGCAGGTGCTCTGGAGCAGCATCCCTCCGCCTCAGTATGCCTACAGCACAGATGTTAATTCTCTTTGTCTTTTTCTCTCTCCTCCAGCAGCTGCCACAGTCCATACACTGGCTCCTTGACATTAGCTGGCGGCAGGCATCTTGGGTAGCTCCTCTTGGAGCTTGTGCTAAACCCTTCATGGTGCAGCAAACTTCTGGGACAGTGTTGGAGCCTAAAGATTTTAATCACAGAGTTTTATCCAGATAATCTGGGTGGCTGTGTTTTAAACCAGACAGTCTAGCTGGTTAGAGGTCTCTGCCCACCCTAGCAGGCCAGCTGGTAGCTGTCAGGGAGAGGAGCATGGCTTAACTATAGGCCTGATAATCCTGCCTTCCCAAGATCTACTCCAAGTGTTGTCAGAGTGATCATGGGCATCAGGTCACTTATTTTCCCTCCTTCCATTTCCCTATCTGCAAAGCGAATGTCGCCAGGAGAGTGGAAATGTTCCGCCTGATTCTTCTTTAGAAAACCATAAAAATCACCTGCTGGTTATTACGTTTTGGCACCCGCCAGGCCACAGCTCTTCCAGCGCAGGGTCGGCTGGAAGCACCATGCCAACACTCAGCCCATCCTAGGTGCTGCTGTTTGCCTGTTACTCGGCGATGGGCAGCACTAATGCAGGTGCAACCCACCCACCTGCTGGGTGTGGTACATGGAGACCACTTACAGACAGAATAAGGAGTCTGCTCTCTAGCTAATAGCCCCCTGGCTTTTAGCTTATACCATAAAGTCTTGTGCAGTAAGCTCCAGAGGTTCCAGGTTCAATTCCACCCACAGATAACTGGGGTCTGCCAGTGTTACACCCACAAGGAAGGACATAGGACTGACCTAGTTTAATGGTTATTGTAGTGGTTAGTGGGAAATTTACTGTGTGTATGGCTTGGTTTAGCTTATATTGTCACTATTGCAAAACGAGCTAGAAGCAATAAAATGGAACCAGAGGAACAAACTCCCAGCATGCACAGCTGGGTCCTTACGACATGAGGCTTGAACTATTAGCCAAGAAGATGCTATTTTCAGACAAAACCAAGCTACACGATGTGCTTGGCCAGTGCTCAAAAGGCCCAGAGACAGGTGAAAAGCTTCCCTGAGCAGAGGGAGGGAGCAAGTGGTTTGTAGGCAGCAAACTGACACACTGGGGGTCAGAAGGAGTTTGGAGTTCCCAAGTTTCCTGGGAACTACAGGGGCTACTCTTCACTCCTGCTACTATGGCTGATCAAGGCTTCCAACAGGCTGCCTGGGCACCATATTCCCACTGTCTCCCCCAAAGGGGAGACTTGCAGCTGCTGAACGCAGCCAGGCCAGCTGGTAAGCAAGGTTGGATCAGAGTGTGCTGTAGCCAGGACGTGGCGTAAAGGTGGGAGAATGATGGGATTGCCCCAAGGAGAGGTGGAGGTCTGAGACTGCGGGCAGGGTCTCACATAGCACCCCCACGGTGGCTGCACTTTCAGCAGGTCCCAGTCCTGATCAGGGAGGGGCACTGAAAGCCCACAGGCTCTTTAGCTCTGTCTTCTCCGTTGAGACTTCTGGCAAGGGGGTTCTGGTTATGAGGTTCTGCTTGTTACATTATGACTGCAAGCAGCTCATCAGAGGAAACTTACTGCTGGCGACTTATTTCATGGTGGTGGGTTTGAAGTCAGCGCTCTGCAAGCTGCCCTGTACAGATCACTTCTTGAAATGAAGATCTAAGCTCTTCCCACTCCCCTTTTGTGGGACTTCAGATATTGACCTGCTGGCACTATGCAGCTTTTAAGTGCAGCCAGGTTATCTACAGACAGGGGGGGGTCCAACTTCCACAGCTCCTGTACTGCACGAGCAACAGCGCCAGGAGAGCCAGGCTTCCCAATGCCAACACGCTCGTTTTACAACAGGGGCTTAATAGACACCAATTAAGATGAAAGTGGAATTACAATTAACTGAGTTAATCACTTTACTGAAAGGTAATTATCTACACTGGACATCTTAGTGCCCTGCAAGAATCAATGCTCTGAGAGAGAAGCACAAATCTTTACACACTGAGCAGAACTAGCCGAAATGCCTTGACCAAAACATTTTCCTGTTATAAAATGGAATTGTATGAAACCCACATTTTCTGCAGGAAAATACTGACTTCCGTGCTGCTTTTTATTTTTCTCACAGAAAAGGTAAATAAAACATTCAAAATGAAGTTTTTAAATTAAAATTTGTTTAGTTTTGAATCAACATTTCGGGAGGGAAAAAGAGGAAGGGAAACCACAATTTCAACACGGGAAAACTGAACAATTTTCATTTCCAAAAAACAAAGTGTCATTTTAAATATAAACACAACAAATTTCACAAGTCATTGCTTGGCTTTTTCATATATATTTGCACCATTGAGCATGTACATTATGAGAGTCTTTAATTACAAAAATCTAAATTTCCCAACAAACCCCTCCTCATTCAGTGCTTAGGTGGGAGACACAAGGTGCAGAATTAAGGCTACATGGGCAATACGTCTGCTTTTCCACCTTAGGTATGCTTGGCTTTGCAAGCAATAGAACTATAACTATTTTGTGTCAGTGGAATGCCTAGAAGCCCCTGCCATGGACCAGGTCCCCGTGGTGACAGGAGCTGTACAAACAGAACAAAAACACTGTCTTTGCCCTCACGAACTTGCAGTGCAGTTTGGCAGCCAATCCTTCTGGCATGTGTTGCTTAAGAGCAACCAAGGGGTGTTAGACTGGAGAATTCCTGGGTCTAATCCTGACTTGCTGTGTGATTTGGGCAAGTTGTCCCTCTGTCCCTCACTTCCCCCACACGCAAAGTGAGGCTACTAGGCCTATTCGCCCGGGGCAGGGCTAGTCAGTGAGTAACACTTTTTGAGGCTGTAAACGAGTGTTTGGTTAGCTACATTTCAGTGCCCAGCAGGCTGATGTTCTAGTTCGAGATTAAGGATAAATTGGACACAATGATTCACTGAAGCAAAATTTAGTGACAAGGGCACTAGCCCGAGACCCTGAAGAAATGGGCTCGGCTCCCACTCTGCCGATAGCCTGCCTAGGGTTGCCAGGTGTCCGGTATTGACCCGGACAGTCCAGTATTTTTGCCTCTAGTCTGGTAAAAAAATTCCTAAATGTCCAGTATTTTCTGATTTTTTTTCCCCCTGCCAGAAAATACCGGACACCTGGCAGCCCTACACACACTCAGCAATCGGGCCCAGACCCCCTTTTTCCCCCACTTCCCCGCTTACCTGGTTCCGCAGGGGAGCTGTCTTCCGGCTCAGAGCAGGAAAACAAGATGGCCACCGGCAAAAGTCTCAAAGGGTCCATTTTTTTTTTTTTTTTTTTTTTTGGCTTAATAACTCTCGGCGTCTTTTTTTTTTTTCCTCAACAACTTTGGTCTCCCCCCCCCCCCTTTTTTTTTCTCAACAGAATTTTTTCCCCAGTGTTTTTTTTGGGGGGGAGGGGCAGGGGTGTGTTCAGTATTTTTGGTTAAACCATCTGGCAACCCTAGGCCTGCCAAGCGAGTGTGGGCAAGTCATTGCCGTTACCTGTCCCTCGCTTCCCGTGCAGCTTAATGGGAATAGTGATCCTGCACTCTTCTGTAAAGCACTCTCAGCGCAGCCACGGAAAAGTGCAAAGGTGAGAGCTAGGGACTGATATTATCAAATTACCTCAAACACTCCCTTGCGTTTGCTTGAAGGTTTGCCATTAGACACCCTAAGGCTGTGTCTACACTACAAAGAAAAGTCAGAAAAAGATACACAATTTGTGTATCTTTTTCCACTTTTCTTCTGAAAGAGCCTTTTTCACTTTTCTTCCAAAAGAGCCTTTTCCAACATTTAGCTCCATGTAGATGGGTCCAAATGTCAGAAAAAAGTCCTCTTTCGGAACATCCCTTATTCCTTGTGAAATGAGGTTTACAGGGATGCCGACAAAACGCAACTGCTTTTCCGACATTTTTTCGGAAAAGCGGACGCGTTCCTTGGACATGGCAGAGCATTTCCGGGTTCCCTTCAGTATCCTGGAAAAGCTCTGTAGTCTAAACATTCCCTAAGTGACAGTTAAACCACCACGCAAGTGAAACCCAACACCTCTCCTGAACGGGGTGAAGAATCCTGTGAGCCTCACAATCCAACCATCACATTGGAAGGGGAGTCTGCGACTGCAAGCTGCTGGCGGGATCCAGCAGGTAATCCTGGCGCAAAATGGCAAGGCAACAGCTGCATTGCCCAGCCTAAAGAAGAGCCTGTCGTTGACAAGCTGGAATGTAAAGAGCAAATGCTGAAGCTTCAACTCAAACGTTTCCAGATGGAACTGAAAGCTGGAAATCCCCCCAAATTAGACAGATGTAAAGGCCTTCCAAGGCAAATGTCTCAGGGGAAGGCTACGTATTATATTGAATGAATTTATAACAAACACGGGAGATTGGTCAGCGTTCGACAGCCCCGTCTATCTACAGCTGGCCAGCAAGGAGATGGAAATAGCCAGGGCATGAAACGCTAAGAATGAAGCCAGAGCATCTCCCATGGCACGTGTGATGCTGGGCAGCTCTAGGAACCTGCAAATGAGCCTATGCAAAGAGCACTAGAAAGGCAAATGTTGGGGACTTACTTTGTTCCTTTAAATGTTATTAAACTGAAGCTGTTTATTAAAATTAGTTCCTGATTCCTGTGTAGGCAAATGTATGGGACTTACCAACAAAGATAGGAGCCTTGTTCCAGCCCTCAATGGTGTTTGATGCATAAGAAGAATTTGAATTAGGCTGTTTTATAAAAAGCCGTTTTCCCGTTCACATTAGTAACTTTATTATAGTCCTGGTGACAGACTGTGATGCCAAATTCCCACTGAGAAAGCTACTGTGAGAGAAAGAAGGAAACTGATGCTATCCATGTTGCCTCCTTAATAATCAGATTGCAGCTCAAGAAAATTTTTCATTGCATTCCAGGGGGGTCTGTCTTTGTTTCTTTAGATTTATTTAAGCTGAAGCTGTTTATTAAAATTAGTTCCTGATTCCTGTGTAGTCAGACTTGGGCTTCACACTGAACTGTATGGCCCAGCCTGTTCATAGGAGCATTCTGTGGATGTATTCTCAGGAGCATCACACTACAAAATTGGCACCCGCTGGGGCTGCAGGTTTGCCTCTCAAGAACTCACTTGCTCAGATTACAAGTAACAAGCTTTTCTAACCACCGGCCCTGCAGGCTCTGGGACACCCAAGAGCCAAGCTGTCCCCCTTCTAGGCCTTGTATCAGGAGCTCATGAAGGTACAGGAAAAGGTATACACCTAATGAAGCTGAACTCCAGCCAAATGCACCTCCAGTGGATTCTGGTGAAGCATGGTGAGGCAATAAGCCAACTTGTCATGTAGATCCCAAGCTGAGTTTGCAGCGTGGGCAGTTAGAAACTCTAAACTGAGCAAAATGGCACCAAAAATGGTTAAAAACAGCAAGGGCAGAGCCTCCACACTGGGATTTCAGTGGGCTTCTGATTGTTTCATTCACTGAAGCACATTCACCCACATGGCATTGAAAATCCACTCAGAGTACCTGTATTGCTTGATCTTTATACTGGGAATGACGTCAGTTAACCGACGCAAAAACCTGGAGGGGGTTAAAAAGCCCTTTTGTGGTCCTGTAAAAAGATGAGGCAGATTTCACAGGAGTAGGGGAGAGTAAATATTGCCCGGGCTCATTTCCTTCCCTCCACACGCTAGTGGCTTCGTTAGTATCCTTGTGCTTTCGTTCACATCTCGGAGTTCTGCAGGTCTCTGAGAACTGGGTTTGATTTAGTGCTGAACCATTTAGGGAAACGTTTCCTGCTCTTCGCTTTGCATCAGCCAGTGCCACTTTGCAATAGCTGATGAATACTGAATCTCAATGGGAGTGCATCACCCAGCCACCCACACCTAATCTGTTTAGCGCAGGCTATGGTATACTTTCCCTTTGCCAGATTGCTCCTGCACAAGGCCCTGAACAAGAAATGCCACCACTATTTTGGGTGCAGCACACACTAAAGAGGAACACTCTGTTCTACATGTAGCCTCCCTTCGGAGCAGACTCTCCCCAGTGCTGGCAGTACTCCCTACTCCCCCACTGGTATGTGCACACAGGAACAGTTCCCCGTAGCCCCACTCTAGCCCGTGCATCAGCAGGATACACTGTCCACCAGTTTTGGCTCAGCATCCTTTGCTGGGAGGCCCTAGTGCACAGTCATGGTGATGCAGGCACCACCTGTTTGGGCCTAACTAGCTCTAGGGGCGCAGCATGTGCAGGGGGTACCCATAGGGCAATCACAGGAACACACAGTGACCCGCAGGCCCTGAGGCTCCCCCTGCAGTGAATGGGAAGAGACCGGTGCCTGAGAATGGGCTCCACACAAGCCAGCGCGCTAGATGGAGAACTGCCTCAGGTAACCAATGTGCGCTGAGGAGAGGGACGTGCGCTAAGTGCTCTAACTACCTATGGGACACGCTGGCATCCTACAGGTCTGGCCTCATGGCCTCTCCCTGGAGGATCAAACCAGAGCTGTGCTGCGACCCCTGGGAAGCAGGTAGCCCTGCCACTCAATTTTGTCATCCCCCTTCCTCCCCTCCCCCCGCAATGTGGCGGAACAGTTTTGGGGCCAAACTTGATTGGGCAGTGGCACAGCCAACACTGCTCCCCCTTGCTACTGCTGCCGGGCCAGCTCCTGCACCAATACCTGAAGCAGAGCAGCTGGAGCTCAGGCTGGGCCCCTCTCATGAACTGGATCCTTGGCATGCGCCTACGCTTCCTGTGCCGCGCTCTGGCCCAACCAATGGCAGGCATTGTGTGTAAGATGCATGCGGCTGCCGGCTCCACGGCCAGTCCCCGGGACATTCGGTCTGCCTTCCTTGGTTCCCTGGGATTCCCCTTTGCTGTGAGCTGGCAGCATCCTTTAGGCGTGCAGTCTGGAAAGCTGGGGCCGTAGCACAGGGAAGGGCATTCCCGTCACAGAGAAACCTACAAACACAAAACATAACAGCAAATATTGTTCATTGTTATCTGGTCACCACAAATCTACTGATATTCACCAGCCAATCAAATATCCTCTAAGCTGGGCTAACCTCTAAGGATGTACCCTGCTAGCCTCGATTAGGAGTAATGCCTGCGAACTGAGATTAGTTCACATTCCTGCTATTTTTGTATTGATGTTAATTATACCCACATATTGCAATTATACAGCATTTGTGCCCACTCTTGATCTTACTCCACAGACCATTTTCCTTTCAGGGCTGCCAAAATTTTAATTTCGATAAATGTTAATAAATGTTGTTCTCCCAGCTGCCAAATGTCAATAAATCTTAATATTGATGCTAAAAAATGAAACGTTAATGCCTTATTCTCTTAGGGTAAATAACATAACGGAAGGAGCTAGCAGTTTAGAACCAAACCAAATATTTACCCTTCCATTCCTGTTTACAAGAATATAAAAGATTTCCTGGGACTTGAAAGCAGGAGCTGAGCCATGTTTGGTAAACTACGGTCTTGTCTTGATAAATGAGAATAATTACTGGCACTCTCTTATCTTCTTGATGAACTCCCCAGAGAGCTACAGAATTAAATTATCCTCTAATTGCATCACAGCTTGAGTTCCTGCAAGCACCTTAGGAAATCAGCCAGAGAACTGCTGGAGATTAGCTCCGTTATTTCCCACTGAAGATGATTCTGGCTGATTGGTTTTGTGAATGAAGGCAGTGAACTGAAATCCATTCAAGATGCCACTGCCTACGGAGTTTTGGAGCTAAAAATCCTGGAAGTCAGAGTCTGATTTCCTTAAATGGAAGAAGAATGCACAAAAGGTGCTTCCAACAACCTACCATAGCCTTGCTCTGAGGGGCACATCCTTCAGCATCTCCTTGTAGCCCCAGCTTACATTAAGCAAGCAGGTTTTCTTTGCCGTTTTCCCAGCATAACCCTTTACACTTTCTCAGGTAGTGTCTGGAAATACACGTTCTCCTTTTGCCTGGACCAACATAAATCAAAGTGAATGGAATTACACCATTTCCAGACTGATGTAAGCGGAGAACCAGACGGATGCCTAAGATATAGTCAGTGCAATGGAAGTTTAGCAGTAAATTACATAGCACTGAGTTGTCACTGCAGTGAAGGAAGAGTGAAAAAGTATAACAGTTCGGCTGTGTGCTGGCATCTTCGGTTGCTGGAAAGGGTGCTTCTTTACTCTAACACAGGGTGGGCAACCTCAGGCCTGGAGGCCGCAGCCCCTGAGGCGCAGCGTTGGGAAGCCCATGCTGGCTCTCCAGCCCCCCATGCCACCCACCCACAGGCCTGGAGCACACAAAATCTATTAGCCTGGGCCCCCCTAGGCTCTGGTGGGCAAGGGGAATGTGGGGAGGGTCTTTCTCCTTCTCAGTCAGGGGCTTCTCACTTGTGTGTGGCCCCCGACTGATTTTTCTGTGGGTCAGCGGCCCCCTGACCCAAAAAGGTTCCTCACCCAATCTAATAGCTGCATTGATTATAGGTGCTTTACGAATGCGAGAGACTAGCTGGAGAGAATCAGATGTATTCTTCATAAGATTCAGTTCTATGCTTGATGGGACCTGACTTAAGAAAGTTCTAGTGAATGAGTGTTATGGAGGAAGTGGACTGGCTGAATTGTAATAAGGATGGTACATTGACAAAAGGGAACTAAATTAAGGTTGCACGGGGAGCCTTAACTCTGGCATTTTCTAACTTTTAAGTACTGGAGGTCTCAAATCTTCATGTACTTTTTGACAATTCTATTAAAAAAAAACTAGAAACAAACAGAAATTCCATCATGTGGAATCACATTGACTTCCAGTTGGAGTCTACAGTAGGGTTCCAACCTTTAGCTTCACAGCACAGACCCCCCCCACCCCCACCCGCAAGAGATAGCAGTCATGGCTTGCTGTAGTAGACTGTTATCCCCCAGTGGACCTGCCACTGGAGGGAAAATCAGACATGCTGACAGCAGAGGAATGCAGAGACTCGGGACACCCAGGGATCCATGCATGGTTCTGGAAAGGAGTGTGAACTAGTGTTTTAAGACCCTTCTACACTTGCGACCTATCCGGCCTCTGCCTTGGTGTACATGTGCACACAGGGCTGCTGAGGGGGGGAAGGAACCAAAAGGGACAGTTGCCCTGGGTTCTGGCAATTTAAAAGGTCTCAGGACTCCAGGCTGCCACCACCGCTACCACGGTAGCAACAGTGGCTGGAGACCCGAGCCCTTTAAATTGCCACCTGATCCACAGGACTGATGAAAGTTTACGCCCTAATAAATCTGTTGGGGTATGTCGACACTTGCATCCTTCTTTGAGGGAGGAATGCAAATGTAGACATTCAAAATTGCAAATGAAGCCAGCATTTAAATAGCCCATGTTTCATTTGCATATTCGCGGATGGGCGCTATTTCGAAATACCTCATTTCAAAATACAAAATGCTCTTTAGATGCGGTTATTTCGAAAGAAAACCCTTCTTCTGAAATAACCCTTAAACCTCGTAGTATAAGGAGTAAGGGTTATTTCGGAAGAAGGGTTTTCTTTCGAAATAACCGCGTCTAAACAGCATTTGTATTTTGAAATAGCACCCGTCTACATTTGCATTCCTCTCTCAAAGGAGGATGCAAGTGTAGACATACCCTTAGTCTTTAAGTTGCCACAGGACTCCTCATTGTCTTTGGGGAAACAGACTAACACAGCGACCCCTGTGAGATGTATCCAACCAAAGAGGTTAGACAGCAGGTGCTAACTCTGAAGGATTAAACATGAGTAAATCAGCTACCTCATAGGGTAAAACTTAATGAATCTGTCCATTTTCCAAGGGCTAAAACACAGCCATGCTCAGTGCTATTGGCTGGAAGAGATAAAGAAATGCTGGGACATACATTACAGTGATTGAAGCAAAAGACAGGACTATGTAGCACTTTAAAGACTAACAAGATGGTTTATTAGATGATGAGCTTTCGTGGGCCAGACCCACTTCCTCAGATCAAATAATGGAAGAAAATAGTCACAACCATATATACCAAAGGATACAATTTAAAAAATGAACACATATGAAAAGGACAAATCACATTTCAGAACAGAAGAGGGATGCGGGGGGGGAGGGGGGAGAGGAAGGAAGGTAAGTGTCTGTGAGTTAATGATATAAGAGGTGGGGAGAGTTAGATGTCTGTGATCTAATGGTATTAGAGGTGATAATTGGGGAAGCTATCCTGGTAATGGGTAAGATAGTTTGAGCCTTTGTTCATTCCTTCCCGGAGAGTGTCGAATTTTAACATGAATGACAGTTCAGAGGATTCCCTTTCAAGTGCAGATGTAAAAGGTCTTTGTAGCAGAATGCAGGTGGTTAAGTCATTGAGAGAGTGTCCTTTCTGGTTGAAATGGCAAGAAACTGTTTTCTCTTTGTGATCTTGTCTGATATCTGTTTTGTGGGAATTAATCCTTTGGCGAAGTGTCTGAGATGTTTGTCCAATGTAGATAGCAGACGGACACTTTCGGCACATGATAGCATAGATTATATTTCTGGATGCGCAGGAATATGTGTTCTTGATCTTATAACTCACTTGGTTATGTCCAATAATGGTATCAGCAGAATGGATATGTGGACAAAGCTGGCAACGGGGTTTGTTGCAAGGGAAGGTACCAGGGTTGGTATTAGTGTGGTATGTCCTGTGGTTGTTGGTAAGAATCATCTTGAGGTTAGGTGGTTGTCTATAGGTGTATGTCTACACTACAATGTTAGTTCGAACTAACAGACGTTAGTTCAAACTAACATTCATAGGCACTACACTAGCGCTCCGCTAGTTCGAATTTAAATCAAACTAGCGGAGCGCTTAGTTCGAACTAGGAAAACCTCATTTTACAAGGATTAAGCCTAGTTCGAATTTACTAGTTCGAATTAAGGGCTGTGTAGCCCCTTAATTCGAACTAGTGGGAGGCTAGCCCTCCCCAGGTTTCCCTGGTGGCCACTCTGGCCAACACCAGGGAAACTCTATTGCCCCCCTCCTGGCCCCGGACCCCTTAAAGGGGCACGGGCTGGCTACGGTGCCCGTGCCAGGTGCAAGCCTGCCAGCACCCAGCCGGCAGACCCTGCACTTGGCACGGCACAGAGCCACCCACCCGATGTCCCCCAGCCCACCCCCTCTTCCCGGGACCAGGCTGGCGGCTCCCGGGAGCTTGCCCGGGACCGCAAGAGGCGGGCACCTTCCTGGGCTAGTGCGGACATCGTGGACCTCGTCCATGATCTCCGCACTAGGCACAGGAAAGTGGCCGTCTAGGGCAGGAGAGCTGCCAGCCTGGCCACCCAGGAGCAGGTGTGCATGAAAATCAAGGGGGTCCACTGAGACCCCCGACCCTGAGCCCTGAGCTTACAATGGCCGTACTGGGTCAGACCAAAGGTCCATCTAGCTCAGTAGCCTGTCTGCCGACAGCGGCCAACCCTAGGGACCCTGGAGGGGATGGACCGAAGACAGTGACCAAGCCATTTGTCTCGTGCCATCCCTCTCCAGCCTTCCACAAACTTGGGCAGGGACACCACTCCTACCCCCTGGCTAAGACTACTCCAGGGACCCAACCTCCATGACTTGATCTCACTTCCCTTTAAACTCTGTTCTAGTTGTAGCCTTCACAGCCTCCTGCAGCAAGGAGTTCCACAGGTTAACTATTTGCTTTCTGAAGAACAACAACTTTCTCTTACTAGTTTCAAGCCTGCTACCCATTCCTTTCCTTTGGTGTCCTCTAGTCCTTCTTTATGGGAACTCAGGAAGAACTTTTATGAATGCACCCTCTCCACCCAACCCCTGCTTTTAGAGACCTCTATCCTGTCCCCGCTCCATCTCCTCTTTTCTAAGCTGAACAGTCCCAGTCTCTGTAGCCTCTCTTCATATGGGACCTGTTCCCAACCCCTGATCATGTTAGTTGCCCTCCCCTCTCCCAGCCTTTCTCTTCCCCTCTCCCACCTCCTTTTCCCAGTCTCCCCCAGTTTTGTTCAATAAAGACAGAGTCAATGTTGGAAGAAACATTATCTTTATTTTGTACATCAGGAAGGGGGGCTAGGGAAGGGTAAGTGGAAGGAGGTGAGGGAGGAATGGGGTACGAGCCCCCGATGGGGAGGACTGGGCTGGCTCTGCGGACTTCTGGGGGTGGAAGCTCTCCTGCAGCCCCCCAATTGCCTCCTCTCCGCAGATGGCAGCCTGCGGCAAGTGCAGCCAGGCTGATGGCCGAGTGCTGCGATGTGCCCAGTGTGGGCACTCCGGGCACTCCAAGCCAGGACTGCTTTGCAAGCGAGGCACCCCTGAGAACTGTCTGTCCGGGGTGGGGGTCGGGTCCCTTTAAGCGCAGCCCTCGGGTAGCCTGAGACAGCATCTCCACGCTCTAAGTCCTCCTCTGATGCCCTGCCGGCACTGCTTCCAGCCATCCTTAAGCCCTGTTCAGGGTCCACTCAATGTGGACATGCTAGTTCGAATTAGCAAAACGCTAATTCGAACTAGTTTTTAGTTCTAGATGCGTTAGTTCGAATTAGCTTAGTTCGAATTAACTAATTCGAACTAAGTTAGTTCGAACTAACTCTGTAGTGTAGACATTCCCTCGGAGACTATGGGTCTGTCTCCTAGAGCCTTTTGGAGTATGCTACATAGTCCTGTATTTTGCTTCAGCTACACCAGACTAACACGGCTACATTTCTATTACTATATTACAGTTATTGTCACTCAACTCATTGGCTGTGTAATGCCAAGAGGCAACACTTTAAATCCTTTCTAAATACGCTGCACAATGACTTCAGATATGCTCCCTGGGAGCGAAGCTGCATAGTAAAACACAGTCAATCTATTTTATAAGGAAATGGTATTTACTCCTTCAGTGCTAGCAGTAAAGATTCACGTCTCGTTGTTTTAAAAAAATCAATTGTTATTTCATTAGCACACAGCACTGTAGTGGTTGTGTATACCCCAGCTGAAGTTGAAATACTCTCCTCCATAGCAGATAATGCTCTGATCCCTACGAACATAACTCGAGACAAGTGGTGAAGGAATATCGCCTGTTGGTGGGAGACAGACGCTTTCAAGCTACCGAGCTCTTCCTCAAGCACTCGCCTCTCTCACCAGCAGAAGTTGGCCCAATAAAAGATTCTCCCTCACCCACCTTGTCTCTCTAATATCCTGAGATCAACCCGACTGCCATGACAATGCATGAACATGATGTAATAACGCTGGAGCTGATGGACTGCTGAGAGCTTTTTAAACCGTGCTGAGACCTCAATTCCTACTGCAAGGGGAAATTAGCACTTGGCACTTCCAGGCCACCTTTGCAGAGGTATTTAAGCACTGAAAGATGCACAGAGGATCACTGTGCACATTTCAACAGTGGCTAATCAGGAGCATAGGTCCCAGTGAACCAAAGGGAATCAGGCACCTACCCTGCTTACGTATGTTTGAAATCTCCACTAGGCAGCTAACTACCTGTGCAAATCTGGCCATTGGTTCCTATGCTAATTGAATTGTGCACTTCGGGACACAGAGGTTAGGCAGGGCTGCCCCGGGGGCATGAGACCTCCAGATTTGTTTTCCAGCCAAAGCAGGACATCTGGCTCAGAGCTGTGTGAGCCCCTGGGTTATCACTCTGCCGCAGGAGGCATGGGCTTTGCTGTGGCTACGCTCGGCATCAGTGTCCCAGCTTGTCTGCCTGGCTGGCAAACTCTTCAGGCCTCTGCTGCTCCAAATCTTGCCTTGCAGAAACAGCCCCCGTTTCCAAGTTCCTCAGAGATGTCTCGGTGCAGTGACCAGTCCCTCTCCCAGGGTTCTACAGAAGCTGTTCAGTTCACTGCCTCCAAAGCGATTGTTAGTATCGTTTGCTCATCCATGTTAATACTCAGCCCTGAGGGGGGGAGGGTGACCCCCTTGAGATAGTCACTGGATGGGCTCATCATACCACTGAGAAGTCTACCTGCCCTTCAGGGCACCCCACCACCCTGTCCTGCTGGGCCAGAAGCTCTGGTCTCCCCCAGCACACAGATCAAGACCTCAGATAAATCCAGCTTACTCCACATACACATTTTACACCAAGCACATTCATAGAGTTTACTCCCTTTGTCAATGAGAGAGATGCACAGCTGTTGTTTTCCCCCAGGTAACAGTTATTTACACTGAGTTTAATAATAAACAAAAGTGACTGTATTAAGTATAAAAATAGGATTTAAGTGGTTGCAAGTGGTAAAAGACAAATCAGTGTAAGTCACTAAGCAAAGTATCAGAGGGGTAGCCACGTTACTCTGACCTACATGCATCTGACGCAGTGGGTCTTTGCCCACGAAAGCTTATGCGCCAATAAATCTGTTAGTCTATAAGGTGCCACAGGACTCCTTGTCACTAAGCACAGTAAAACAAAAACACACCAGCTAAGCCTAATATACCAAGAGAAGTTACAAATCAATTTCTTACTCTAGTTCTTATTTCAAGTAAAGTTCTTCTCCGGCCAGGGCAGATTTTTTTCTCAGACCTGGGTCTAGCAGCTTTAATTCACCCCTTTCACTAGAGTGCTTTGATTTCCAGCTATTTTCCTGTTCTCCCCCAGGGTGAAGAGCAGTCTGTGGAGCCAGATGAAGACCATGATTGTTTGCTCCTCATTCCTTACATAGAATTTCTCCAGGCTGGAAGACATTGTTCAGTTCCCCCCATTCCTGTGGAAAAGAACAAAATTCAAGACCAAGGTGGCTTGGTCACCTGTCTTGTTTTACTTGGTGGTTTTCTTTAACTTGTATGTAAATATACTTTAATTGTTCTCTACCCAACAGGCCAGTCAGACAGGCAAATATAGATTCCTTTGTGTAGGGCAGTGGAAGCCTGCGTGCCTCACTCCACAACGCCTCCTGCTGGTCACTTTGGGCATTAGCTTTTCTGCTTTAAAGCACCCGCATTCAGCTGGGCTGTCTACACTGGCGCGATCTTGCACAAAAGCGGCTGCTCTTGCGCAAAAACTTGCTGCCTGTCTACACTGGCCTCATGTTCTTGCGCAAGTAAACTGACGTTCTACTGTATGAAATCAGGGCTTCTTGCGCCAGAACTCTGACGCTCCCGCTCAGGAATAAGCCCTTTTGCGCAACTGTTCTTGTGCAAGAGGCCAGTGTAGACAGGCAACATGAATTTCTTGCACAAGAAAGCCCGATGGTTAAAATGGCCCTATGGTTAAAATGTGCAAGAGAGCATCTACACTGGCAAGGATGCTCTTGCACAAAAGCACATGCCAGTGTAGACGCTCTCTTCTGGAAGAGTTTTTGCACAAGAAGCTGCCCGTGTAGATGTAGCCCCGCGTCTCATCTGCTCTTACCTGTTTTTCTCAACTTCTGTGTATTAGGACCCACATCCCACCCAGACCATGGCACCCTCCCACCAGAGTACTGCCCTGCCACAGTGCCCCCACGCTCCGGGGTCAATCCCCTCAGGGAACCCCCAACCTCCTACTTCCACCTCGCCTCAGTGACCCACTGCGGTCATCA
This sequence comes from Pelodiscus sinensis, assembly GCF_049634645.1. Taxonomy (NCBI): domain Eukaryota; kingdom Metazoa; phylum Chordata; order Testudines; family Trionychidae; genus Pelodiscus; species Pelodiscus sinensis. Next base: position 6,160,263 of record NC_134730.1, on the reverse strand, counting down.
ACTAGCCCCTCACCTCAGGGGCAAACTCCACGCTGACATGGCCACTCATCCGTGGCAAGGGGCTGTAAACCTGCTGCCCTTTTCCTAAGGTGGCTATGTCCCTTGGTACCCTCAGGCCTTGCAGCCTGGGAGCTTGCCGGGCCAGAGATTCCCCAGCTTCGCCTGCCTTTCCCCAGCCCTGCTCCAAATCAGGACGCCTCTCGCTTCCCTGGCAGCCAAGTCCCACCTACTCCCCAGCTAGAGCAAGAGTGAGTCTGTCTGTACCCCTCCAGGAACCTTTATTTATACTGCCCTCAGCTGGGCCCTAATTGGCTAATTCCTGCCACAGCTTCTGGGCCCACAGCTCTACCCCTTTAGCCCTCTCCCAGGCTGCGTTATAACCAGCGTGGGGCAGATGCCCCATCACGGGCAGGTTGTTTTATGCTCTGTCTCCCAATCATATTTTAAGACCATATATTCAGCACACCTTTATCACCTTATATATCCCATCTGCACAAACATCATGTCGTGATTTTCAGGACCAGTGTGCATATGAGACCACACACGGCACCTTGCCCAAAACAAGTGTGTTGGGCTACGTCTACATTGGCAAGATTGTGCGCAAATACTTTTAATGCAAGAGTTTTTGTGTTAAAGTATTTGCACAAGAGAGCATCTACACTGGCATGTGCCTTTGCGCAAGAGATGTGCTTTTGTGCAAAAGCATCCATGCCAGTGCAGACGCTCTCTTGCGCAAGAAAGCTGCAATGGCCATTTTAGCCATTGGGCTTTCTTGTGCAAGAAATTCATGTTGCCTGTCTACACTGGCCTCTTGCACAAGAACAGTTGCACAAGAGGGCTTATTCCTGAGCGGGAGCGTCATAGTTCTTGCACAAGAAGCACTGATTTCTTACATTAGAACGTCGGTGTTCTTGCGCAAGAACTCGCGGCCAGTGTAGACAGGTGGCAAGTTTTTGCGTAAAAGCCTTGGGCTGTGTCTAGACTGGCCAGTTTTTCTGGAAAATCAGCCACTTTTCCGGAAAAACTTGCCAGCTGTCTACACTGGCCGCCTGAATTTCCGCAAAAGCACTGACGATCTCATGTTAGATTGTCAGTGTTCTTGCGGAAATACTATGCTGCTCCTGTTCGGGAAAAAGTCCTTTTGTGCAAAACTTTTGCGCAAAAGGACCAGTGTAGACAGCTCAGATTTGTTTTCCGCAAAAAAGGCCCGATGGTGAAAATGGCGATCAGGGCTTTTTTGCGGAAAAGCGCATCTAGATTGGCACGGATGCTTTTCCACAAAAAGTGCTTTTGCAGAAAAGCGTCCGTGCCAGTCTAGACATTCTGTTAAAAGCATTTCCGGAAAATCATGCCAGTCTAGACGTAGCCTTGGAGTAAAGGAGATGTCAGGCCTGATGCAGATTATAGTATGGTCGGCCTCTGCCAGTTGGCATTGAAGGGCCCTCAGAGTTATCCCAGGGAGCTGCATTAATTAACCCCCAAGGATTTTCATTCCTGTAGAAAATTCCTATAACTTCCCCATAAGGGTAGTAAATAATCCTTAACTGATAGAGATAAATCTATAACATTCATAAAGGGTTACCAAAGCCTCTGGAGAGTCCACGCATCTCAAATCTGTGCCACACCCAGCACTGCACAATCAGCTGCCTGCATTATAGCAGAATTCAGGGGGGAGTGAAGAGAACAACACACCCTCTGCTGCTTTTCTCAGTGGCAAAAGGAGAGGTAAGATAGATCTAGCCAATGGTTCATCTTCATGGACCTAGAAAGAGACACGTTAATATGGCCCCTAGTTGGAAGGATGGGAAGAAGACACCAGCCCCTATTATTGTTTGTCCGGGCCATTGAGGCTTGGGAAATATATTTCTTCCCAGCTGCTAGCTCTTCCCCCATATGCTGCTGTAAGCAGAGGAGTTAAAATGCCCCCACTTCTCACCAGCTGAAGCACTGAAGAAAGTGGAGTACAGAGCCAAGACCACACCCCAAGCTAAAGGGAGGCTGCGGAAAGAAAAACTCATGTCAGGCATTCTACTTCCCCACCTGCTCTATCACCCCTTCCCACCCATCCCCTCCAGCAGGTCTCTAGCTCCACACACATACTTGCCCTTAATTAATTTGCTAGAGAGGGCATATTGCCCTTTCACCTCCGCAGCACCCAGCAACTTCAGGGGCGGCTAGGTACTACTCACTACACACCACGGAGCTAAGCAGTAGGCCACACTCCCAAAACCAAAGGGTGTAAGGCCCACAAATAAACATTGTTTACAAAATAAAAGCCCATGGTGTCTTGTCATTTCTAAGCCAGCTGTTCAGATCTCACCCATATCAATGGGGATTGAAAATTGTTACTGCCTGATAGTCTGTGGAACATCTCTGTTCCTACTGGATGGGGTTTTCCACCAAAAACCCTCTCCCAGGTAAGGCTATGTCTACACTACAGAGTTTTTTCGGAAAAACTCGCAGAGCATCCATACCTCAAGCATGTTTTTGCACACAAAAAATCGATAGAACAGAGGGGTTTTTCTGGCATAGGTATTCCTCATTCTATGAGGAAGATCGCCTTTTTGCGAAAGAGGAGGATGGGGAAGAAGAGGTTTTTGCGCAAAAAGAGGAAAGAGGGCCCTAAGTACTCCTTAACTCAAGGAAAGAAAAGCAGTAGACACCATGGGTACGTCTAAACTACATGCCTCCGTCGACGGAGGCATGTAGATTAGACAGATCGGCAGAGGGAAATGAAGCCGCGATTAAAATAATCGCGGCTTCATTTAAATTTAAATGGCTGCCCCGCTCTGCCGATCAGCTGTTTGTCGGCAGATCGGGGCAGTCTGGACGCGCCGCGTCGACAAAGAAGCCTTTCTTGATCGGCACAGGTATGCCTCGTGAAACCAGGTTTACCTGTGCCGATCAAGAAAGGCTTCTTTGTCGACGCGGCGCGTCCAGACTGCCCCGATCTGCCGACAAACAGCTGATCGGCAGAGCGGGGCAGCCATTTAAATTTAAATGAAGCCGCAATTATTTTAATTGCGGCTTCATTTCCCTCTGCCGATCTGTCTAATCTACATGCCTCCGTCGACGGAGGCATATAGTCTAGACACACCCCATGAGAATAGAGGCAAATGGCTATTCCAAACAATTTGGGGGAGGGCATGAATTTATCCTAGGAAGTGAAGAATTAAGTTTTATGGCTCATGTAGACTTTCACTTTACAACCGGATCTGATCGTATGACATGGCAGATTTTGATGACATGATGTGCAAGAAACAGAGCCTCAGAGACTCTGCACAAGCTGCCAGGAAAGGAGAAGATCATGATACTACTGAGGAAAAAAATCAAGTATTCCATTTTATAGACAAATTCTTGGGGCTTGTGCTTCATGCTGTTTGCAATTATAAAAGCATCAGTATTATGAATTGGAACTCATCTAACCTAGTCTCACCTTTGGTGCTTGCAAGGCTGAGGCATGGCCTGGTTCACTCTGGTCAGGCTGTGTATTGTGGCACCGCTCTCTCAAGCCATCTGGTCTCCCAACATTGATTTTCATATCCAATGTATCTAATCCTTTAGGGAGTCGCATTTTAAAAAACCAAACAGCTCCTTCATCCATGCACCTTTCACTTTGCTTGTCAGAAGCTGTTCCTCCTTGGAGCCCCAAGCCAGGGGTTGGCAAGGAGGAATGTAGAAAGTGATCTGCTCCCTTTGTGCATTACTATAAAGGAGTCAATGGATGGGGTCCCAGTGACATGGTACAATGTAGCAGCTGTCCGTGTTGTGTGCAGACTCTTGTACAGATTTCTTAATCAAAGGCGCTCAGGTAACAACCCATGTAGGCTCAAAAGAAGCATCTTACAGTGCACCAGTTCCAGAGATCAGTGGCCAAACAGTTGCAACAGTAGGAATGTTTGTGTCCTGTTTAGCTTGGTGCTTGGGCTTTTCCAAAGGCAACTCTAGACATTAAGTCAAATTCACGGCTGGCATTAATGATCCTAACTCTACCGATTCCAGCTGCATAAGCAAGTGGCCCAAGAGTTAATGATAATGATGAATTTATTTTATTTGCTGATGTTTGTCCAAATGTCAAGACCCATTAGCTGCAGCTTTTCCTGGAAAAGTTCCCCATCAGCAGTACCCTTTTTGCAATGATAGATTCAAACTCTTGATACTGAATAATTATGACGCAGAGACATCAGAACAGAAATAGCAGACTATTCCTAGGATCGCCAGAGACTGCAAACTCCCAAGCAGAGGAGGGAAGAAACAGGATGAAAGTCTAGCTTTCTGGAGGTTTTGGCAGCTTTGGGAATCCCCTCTCGCCGGAGAGGCTGGGTGATGTTCTCTTTCTTCTTTTCCCCGCACTGTGCGTCTCCATGACGCAGCTTGAGATGAGGACAGAAATGTAAATGAAAGAGAAGCAGATGATGAAAGGGACAGAAATACCATAGCAGCAGGTGAGAAGGTTGGATTTACTCACACACACCCGACCTCGCAGGAGTGTGGTGGTGAATTTGATGGTGTTTTACACACAGATTTGAAAATACAACACTCTACCCAAGAGCTATTATCACTGCTTCATGATTTCTAGAGTTTGCCCAACAACTTTCTCAGACTCTTAGATTAGAATCCTAGGGCTGGAAGAGACCTCAGGAGTCACCTAGTCCAACTCTCTGCTCAAAGTAGGACCAACCCCAACTAAATCATCCCAGCCAGGGCTTTGTCAAGCCGGGCCTGTGACGGACCAGGCCATGTCTGGGCACAGCTGAGGGCGTCCGCTCAGGGCGAATTGCTCAAATCCGGGGCTCCTTACAGCCCCCAGACTGGTGACCTCTCCAACAGGCCACAAACCAGTCCCACAGAGCGCTTCAGCAGCCTGCCTGAAGCCTCATGAGCAAAACCCCTCCGACACCCCAGCAATATCCGTGCCCCAGATGGCCCCGGGCCTATACACAGGTGGGGGGGTCCTAGCACCCAATCCCACCTACTTCGAACAAGTCCTGTCCGGTTCCAAGAAACCAGCCACAGATCCCTGGTCAATTTACCCTCTGGATCTTACCCACAAATCACACTGGGCCAATCCTTTAGAATCTAACATCTAAAGGTTTATTATCACAAGAACGAAAAGCCTGAGAGTAAGGGTGTTAAAGAATAGTACATTACATGCACCGAATCTCCCAGTCCTCGATGCAGGCTCTAGCAGAGATGTTACAGCTGCTGGTTTAAAAGTTCTTGTTGCACATCCTAGCATCAGGATGGGTTCACAGGTCTTCCGGGCTCTTCGATCCCTGCACTGCTGCCTCTGGGATGAAGTGCTGAGCTGAGAACCAAAATGGAGTCCCCCACATGGCCTCTTTATACCTCCTCCCTGGCCTCTCCTTGGCCGCAGCCGGTCACCTGGCCATCAGCCTCTCTCTGCTGCAGCTCTTAGGGGTCCGCCCTCATGCTTTAGGTGTGTCCTTGGCCCATCGAGTGCCATTGTCCCATAGGGCCTCACTAATTAGCATGTCCATAGGCCAGGCTCTGCCCAATGTTCATCCACATTCAGAGAAATATTCAGTTTCCACACAGATTACAGATTCCTACCTACACACACAGACATTATAAACTCACATAAATAGCGTACACAAGGTCAGCAGACAGTGAGCTTCTATTCAATACCTCACATGGCCCCCTTCTATACCATTCTTGGGGCCAACACCCCCACCTATGGTTGCATCAGTGATCTGGCTGCTCCCCTCAAGATCCAGTAACGTGACAGGGCCTTAAACACCTCCAGGGATGGAGATTCCATCCCTCCCTAGGGAACCCAGCCCAGTGCTTCACCACCTTCCTGGTGAAATATTTTTTTCCTGATATCCAACCTAGACCTCCCCCACTGCAACTTGAGACCATTGCTCCTTGTTCTGCCCTCCCTCGCTACTGTGAACAGCCTCTCTCCATCTTCTCCACCTCCTGCTTAAAACCCAAAAAGTCAGAAGGATCGTGAGTCATTTATTTATCGAGAAGAAATCCCTTTCTCCATCCTCTGCTAATACACATTAATGTATTTACCTTGACTTTGCAACCATTCAGTATTAAGTGCTCCTACAGCAGGGATGGGGAACCTCAGATGTGGCCCCCAATTTGCCTGGACCCAGCCCCCGAGGCTCAGCACTGGGGAACCCATGCTGGCTTTCCAGCCCCCCTGCCACCCACCCACAGAGCTGGAGCATACAAAATCTATTAGCCTCCTCCCCACCCCCGGCTCTGGTGTGCGAGGGGAATGTGGGAGAGTCTTTCTCCTTCTCATTCCAGGGCTTCTCACTTTGCTTCTCACTTGTGTGTTGCCCCCAACTGATTTTTCTGTGGGTCAGCGGCCCTGGACCCAAAAAAGGTTCCCCACCCTGTCCCGCAGGTATGAAGTAAAGACTGTGAAAGAGACACCCCTGTTGTACTCTTAGCAAAGGAAGGTGGAAAATAAACCAGGCAGTTGCTTTGCCTCTACTGGAAGCCCCTGGATAACATAGGATTAGGGTTGCAAATGCACTAAGAATGCTGAGCCCACTCAGAGAAAAGTGAACACTGCAGTGAGTTACTGCCTTGCTGGGAGAGAAACGTGCGGCTCTGGATTCTGGAGATAGATCCTAGGTTGTTTTATCCGTGCTAGCAAAGATGGATCAAACAGCAAAAGCAGCAGTGTCTTCCCAGGAGATTCTGCTTCCAGAGCTCTCAGCTAACTACCAGGGATTTCAAATTCCAGCTCAAACCTGCTTCGTTGCCTGGCACTGCAATTCACACCGTTTGGAGCAGAGACGTGTTAATGTTCGGCACAGAGTGTTCACTGGACACCCACATACTGGACAGAAACCCTCTCCGAGAGCCAGTATTTTGCCTCCCTGACATCAGCTTGGGCGGCAAAGGTGGCTGATCGATGCTTTGCAAGGTCCTGTGCTGAATCGAGTGGTCTTTCCAACTCTCGCTGTAATGGTGTGAGGTGGGGGTTCAGCCTCTATACGAAGTGACTTGAGGTTATTACTATTAATAGTATCACGGCTGTGCCTAAGACACTGAACGAAAGTATGTCCCCATCCTGCTAGGCAGCTAGTAAGAGTCCCTGCACATTCTAAATACGCAAATCATCTTTTCACTCCCATTTTACCCACTGGGAACTCAGGCTGTGCGATCAAGTGACTTGCCCAAGTTCAGATAGGGAACCTGTGGCAGAAATACAAATCAAACCCAGATTCTGAGTCCTGTTCCATTGCCTTAACCCAAAGCATGTCAGTCCTTCCAATGGGTGTCTCAATTCTTTTAAATTCTTCCCATCACACCTCTGCTGAAAGGACAGGAAAACAACACTCCCCATCAAAGGCAGTGGGCTGAGCTCCAGTTTCAGACACTCCAGCACAAAGACAAGAACCTACAGACACTGAGCTGCTACATATGGTCTCAGACTAGAGAGCTGTCAGCCCTTGCTCAGCTCTATGATTTGCCATGCTCGATCCCGGGTAGCACACTCGACAGTTCGGATACACAGCTGGGGTACGCACGACAGCTCCTTTAACAGCTACACCCGTTTATACCAGCTGAGTTTCTGGCCTTATTCCCATCTCCAGCCACTCGAAAGTACAAAGCACTTGTATGGGTGATTGTTTCAAGGCTACAGGGCTGAGTGACACCGCTGGGAACCTCCGCTGGCAGAGTGCACTCAGGGACCTCGCTGGCTCAGACTCTGGACATCTCTGAAGAGGCCTCGAATGCTGCGGGATTCATAGAATCATAGAACTGGAAGAGACCTCAGAAGGTCATCAAGTCCAGCCCCCTGCTCTAGGCAGGACCAATTCCAACTAGATCAACCCGGCCAGGGCTTTGTCAAGCCTCGAATCCCTGCCTGCCATTCTTCTGGGAGCTGTTGGAGGTCTCAGCACAAACTAAGCACTTTTAACTTCCAGGTATTTTGTTTGGTGACTGGTTAATTTGTCAGTGCAGAATGTTCACACCCTGTTAAGTCAGACACTGACCAATGGGTCGCAAGGTCAACCTTTAAGCTCTGAGATGACACAAGATCCCCAGTGGTAGATGGAGGAAAGCTCATCCTTCCACCACAGCTCCTCCAGACTTCGTAGCGTCCCAGCTGTCTGAAACCGAGGCTGGAAATCCTGCAAGATGATCTCTTCCTCAAAGCAGAACGACAAGGTCAGTAATTGTCCTTTCCTTAGGCAGCGGTGCACTGCCATGTGCAAGACTCAGGTTTGATATGCCTTAAGTCAGGATACGGCATAGACCTGCTGGGCCAGGAAGGCCTGCAGCAAAAGCAGCATGTTCAGTTGACCCATAACTTTGCTGTATCTGAAAGAAATTCCATCCAATCCTCTTAATTCAGAAGGCTGGAGGGCATACTGCGGGGCTTAGAAAAACATGGGGTGCTGACGATTAAAGCGTGTGTCTGTGGGAATGGCAAATGACACAATCCTTTAACCGAGGCATGTAATTCTTCCTAGATATCAATAAAAATCAATGGGATCTTACTTTAAAATGACTGTAGCATTCAAGCCACAACCTATAAGCTGAGGGGTTGGGCAGTCACCCAGGAGCGATTCGAATGCCACCCAGCTGATTATCATGCCCACAGCCAGCAGCATGTGTTTCTACTGGCAGTGCACATCTACACACACTTTGGTGCACATAACAAAATTTATTTTGCACATAGATAGAAAAAAAGGGGGGGGCATGTCCCTACATGTGTGCATCCCTCTGCTCCTTCCTCCACAACCAGCATACTAGCTGTGAAGCAAGCCATTATAAAAATGACATGAATGAATGTTCATTGCTTTCCCACTATATACATCACTGCTACCCTTTTTCTAATAAATAGATGAGCTAGTTAGAAAGTTCTAACAAATAGGCTCTAAGCACCTAAAAACTCATTCCCTCTGAAAATGGACAATCAATAAAATGAAAGGTCAAGGTATAGTTTAAGATGTTTTTAACTGCAGTGTATTTTTGTGTATGGCCCAAGTAATTCAGTAGTGGAAAAACTTAAAAAACAACAAATAGTTTGGTAGCACTTTAAAGACTAACAAAACATGTAGAATAGTGATAGAAATGTAGCCGTGTTAGTCTGGTGTAGCTAAAACAAAATACAGGACTATGTAGCACTTTAAAGACTAACAAGATGGTTTATTAGATGATGAGCTTTCGTGGGCCAGACCCACTTCCTCAGATCAAATAGTGGAAGAAAATAGTCACAGTCATATATACCAAAGGATACAACATGTAGAGGGTGTCATGAGCTTTCGTGGGCGCAGCCCACTTCTTCAGATGACCGGAGTGTTGGAAGTCCAGAACCAAGAATAAATAAGGGAAGGAGGGAGGGTGAGAAAAAAAATTGGACGGGGGGGGGGGAGGGGGGAAGAAGAGGACATTAGGTAAATAAGTTTCAAAGTGTTAACCAGCCAGTCTGTAACAGGAAAAACTTAAAGAACAACCAATAGTCTATTAGCACCTTAAAGACTAAATAGTTAAAAGAGGATAATAAGAACCAATAGTATGCATAGGAAACAAAAGAAAGGACTATGAAGCACTTTAAAGACTAACAAGGTAGTTTATTAGGTGATGAGCAACAAGGTGGTTTATTAGGTGATGAGCTTACGAAAGCTCATCACCTAATAAACCATCTTATTAGTCTTTAAAGTGCTGCATAGTCCTTTCTTTTGTTTCAGCAAGATCAGACTAACAGGGCTACATCTCTATTACTATGCACAGGAAAGGAAGAGTACTAACACCAGATTGTACACAGACATCAAGAACCATTGGCACCTTCATTGCTTGGTTGGTTGGTTGATAATGTGTGAGCCATCTATCCGATATCAAGATTTAGACCATTTGCATGAGAGTTAAACTTGAGAATGAAATGGAGTTCCAATCTTTCCCTGTGTATTTAGCTTGTGGAATTGGTCTGAAACAAAACAGCAACTTCATCTACATGTTTTGTTAGTCTTTAAAGTGCTACCAGACTATTTGTTGGTTTTTAAAGTTTCTCCTGTTTCAGACTAACTCAGCTACCCTTCTGAAATTTTTGAATCAGCAGTGAAAGTTAAAGTTAAATACAGTGCTCTGTTGAGCCCAATAACTTATTCTTGAACCAAACGCATGTTCCAGAAAGGCAGCCCCAAGTCCTAATTTATAGATTTCAAGAAACAGAGAATCGACCACTTGGCTTGGCAGCTTGTTCCAAAGTTAACGACTCTGTTAAAAAGATGTCCCTTAATTTGTGCCTTGTTTAAAGCAACAAATGCAAAAACCTTCTTCCTTTTTCTTTCCCACACAGTTCCATTTGCTGATAGTCAAGTCACTCTCAGAGGTGTGGGCCCACTCCTGCAAAATGCTGAGTACCAGCAATGCCCAGTGGTGTGCAGGAGCTAAACCCCCAAGAGAAGACACGTATGTTTCTCCTTGGACGCAGATTGACTGCAAAGAGAAAACTCTGCTTTATAAAAGCTTAATAGGAATGCCCTGGGATCTATATGAGTCCTGCCACATGTTTCATAGAACAAGAGTCTTGGGGATTCATTAGTGCTCAGCTTTGCTCAATTAAATATTCTTCCATTGAAACAAAAATATATCTAGAAAGCAGATGCTTATTAACTATATTTTCAAGTTCTCTGTTTAGAATAAAACGTTGCTGCCGGGTTGTTAACACATCCAGGGCTGCTGTCTCTGATCTCCCGGGCATGTGAAAAGAAAGAAGCAAGTGAAGCAAAGGAGGTAAAGCATGTCACGATGCTGCCAATTACCATCATGTAATCCAAAAAGCCAGATAACGTGGCAGAGGAATACCTGAATGGAGGAATCAGCTATTCTTTCCTGTTTTGGCCATCTGTGCTGGCAGTTAAAATGAAGAATGGAGCCAAAGCAAAGACAACAGGTTCAACACAAAAAGAAATGCAAAAGTTTTACACAACCTACTATGCAAGACGAATCGAGTCATGCCACCTCCTGATCTGTAGCAAAACTCCTATTTACTTCAGGGCAATCAGCATTTGGCCTTATAAACATAGTTTATTGAATTCCCAGCTGCTCAGCTGAGCTGCCTGGATGGCAGGCAGCCTTGCACAGGGTGGATTTAGACTTTAGGATGGAGAGAATTTCAGTGTCAGTACCTCGATCTAAACTCTTTCAATACCACAGCTGAACCAGCTAAAGTTAATCCCTGTGCAGCAGACTGGAATTAGCAAATCTCGTGCTCCCCCAGCAGGATTCAAATCACATTTTATTCACATTCTTAGGTCACTTTATTTGAGGTAGTTTAGAAGTTGTACAGCTGTGAAGAAACAGTCACATATTCACGGTTGCAGCAGCACAGCCTAATGTTGCAGCTTCTGGTCATACGCTGTAGTAAATTACAGATGAAAATTCAACTGAATATTTTCATAAGGCCAAATCCTGGTCACACTGAAGTCAATGGGAGTTTTGCCACAGATCAGGAGGTGACATGACTCGAAGCTACAAAACTGAGCTGGAGGCTTTCATTAAAACATTTTCATCTGTGGTCAAATAGCATAAACAAATATTGGCATCATCTCAAGAGATTAGAGAAATGGGGAGGTTTACAAAAGCACAAAGGTGACCCAGATATTCAGTTCCCATTAGAAGTCAATGGGAATTGGGAACTTTAAGAAAATCTGCCCCTTAAACGTGGATGGCTAAACCCATACCAGCCTTTAAATCAGAACCAGAATCTGGACCTCTACTGGCTTTACAGAACCAAAACTATGTCCAGATTTGCTCATCTCTTTATTTTCCAAATAGTTGTATACGTTTGTTTTCTTATAAATTTCATGCATTCCTTTAGGTAGCTGAGATTAGCGAGATGAATCTGCTGTCACTGTAAAGCTCAGATTTCAATTTAACTAGAATACTCCCTTGATACTGAAAGCAGATAGTGAACAAACTAGATTTAAACCATCAGACATTGAAAACAAAATCCATGCGCTCTTCCAGCCATCTCAGTACTGTGCCTGCTACTGAAGAAGTTCACAGGGTGATCTGCTTCAACTCATTGGGTAACTTAACAAGGTAAAGCATTAAGCTGGGAAGAAGAGGAAAACTGCAATAGAAAGGCAAGGAAAACCCATGAAAAACCCATATCTTGGTCTGAATCTTGCTGTCACTCTTTTTTCGGGTGGCTTTTGCTGGTGGCATAGTCAACCTCACATATAGAAGTCAATTACTTAATAATGTATTTCTTGGAGCAAGAGAGGTATACAAGGTTTAGGTTAGTCAGCTTCTGTAGTTTTCCTCTGCTCCACAACCTAGACCTAGCTGGTGATTGCTACTAGGGATATTAAATATCAGTTAATTGAATAGTCGATTAACCTCATGAGTTCTTATCATTTACTCAACTAGTCCCTGGGGGCGGGGCCAATAGCCAATAGCCAGTGTTCTCCAGCCCCATTCCCAAGGAACCCACTGCCATTCCACACTGCTGCTTCTGTATCAGAGGCAGCAGCACTGGCCAGTGAGGAAAGCAAGTTTAAAAACCAGCTCCTGTCACAGATTGGCTGCTTTTCATCCCACGCTGCAGCCTCTGATACATGAGTGGCAGTAGCCCCTGTCTGGCGGGGAGGGAGGTGCTGAGCTCCCAGACCCAGTGTGAGCTGGAACTGAGCTGGTCTGCCTGCCCGCCTGGCTCCCAATACACTTTAAATGCAGAGCCACAGCAGGAGTAGGTCCCAGGCCCAGCACAAGCCTAGACTGAGCTGGGCTGCTGGCCAGCCTGTGGGGGGTGGGGAATGCATGTAGTCTATAGCATTAACCAATAAGCTTTTTCTTATTGATTAATTGGTTCATCGACTCTACAATTACATCCCTAATTACTACCAACTCACATATCTCCATAGGCACCTCCAATCACTTTACCCCTCAGTGCTTGTTTTCTTCATACCTCTGCAAAGTCCTTTAAAAGTAAGTGCTACATATTAAGATTTCATTTCTATGTACCCACACGCCAATGTAACGTGGAGCAATGTCCCACTTGGCTGGGGACCGCTCTGGGGGATTACACTGATGAACCCTCTTTGCACGGCGATGGCTGAGGTATACCCAGATTACATGCTCATAGGAATTCTCACACAGGGCTTGTCCACACAGTGGTGCAGTGCAGACCACAGGAGTATGAGCTAATGAGTTGTGCTCCAACTGCCCTGTGTGTCTAGATCCTGCTGGTGTGGACTAAAGGTATCAACAAACAGAACTTTGTTAATATGAACCAGGTACATCTTTAAAAACAAGGGGCAGTCTTGTGGCACCATAGGGTATGTCTACACTGCAAGCTTCTTTCAGAATAAGCTATTCTGGAAGCTATCTTCCTGAAAAGCTTATTTTGAAATAGAGCATCCACACTACAGGGAAGCCTCAAAATTAGTCCAAGACAGGCTCCCCTAATGTGGACTTGCTATCTCGATTTAGAGCCCCCAGAGGCACTGGGGAGGAATAACTTTAGAACGGCCCGGGGAGGAGCTATTTCCACAAAGCAGCAGTGGAGCATCCACACACACCCTCTTCCGAAAAAGCTGCTGGGAGCAGGGAACCCGGCCTGTCCACGTGTGTGAAACAGTGTTGATTATTGCGCAGCATGTGTCACTCGGCCCGGCTGGGCTTCCTCGAAGAGGACGCAGCCGGCGGTCTGTGCCCGAGGCAGGGATCCAATCTGAGTCCGGCTCCTACCCCCAGAAACCTTCCTGCCGCGCCCCGGCCCGGCCACTTCAGCCCCGGCATGAGCCGGGTGGCCGGGGCGCGTCCGTGGCTCCCGAGCGGCGCCTTGACTCGGAGCCCCCGGGTACTGCTCGGGAGGGCGCTCGCTTACGGCTCCGGGGGCGGTGGGACTCAGCCGCAGCGGGCCGGCTCTTGGCGAAGCGGGAAGCCGGCGCTCGGCCAGGGGAGACAGGCGAGCCGGGGCCGCCCACGCCCCGCACGCCCGGAGCGCCCGGGCACGCCCAGCCCCACGCCCCCGGCTCACCCTCGGCAAGAGCCGGGCGGCCACATCCCCCAGCCCCGCCGCGGCTGCTCCCCGCACATTCGCCGCCCGGAGCCACTCGCGCCAGCCCTGCCCCGCGGCGCGGAGCCAGAGCCGGGGCCGCCGAGGGCGCCGGGCCAGGCGGCGCTGGGAGCGCAGCAGCCGGGACGATGCCCGCCGCCGGAGCCCGCTCGCCCTGAGCCCGCATGGAGCCCAACCTCACCGCCGGCGGGGCAGGCAACGCGTCCGGCCGGGCGGCGGGCTCGGGCGGCGGCAGCGAACTGCTCCTGGCGTCCGCCTTCGGCGCGCTGCTGTCCGGCATGTGCGTGGCCGGGCTGGCGGGGAACGCGTACACCCTGGCGGTGATGTGCCAGGCCGGCCGCTGCGCCGCGCCCCTGCACAGCGCCATCGTCAGCCTGGCGCTGGCCGACCTGCTCTACCTCTGCACCATCCCCTTCATCGTCTGCACCTACCTGGCGCAGGACTGGTACTTCGGGGCGCTGGGCTGCCGCCTGCTGCTCAGCCTGGACCTGCTCACCATGCACGCCAGCATCTTCACCCTCACCCTGCTGTGCGCCGAGCGCTACCGCGCCGTCACCCGGCCGCTGCACAGCCTGCGCCGCTCCCGCGGCTGCCGCAACGCGGCCGCCGGCGCCGTGTGGTCCCTCGCCCTGCTCCTCGCCCTGCCCATGATGCTCATGGTCACCCTGACCGAGGCGAGCCAGGCCGGCGGCCGGGTGAAGCGGATGTGCGCCCCCACCTGGAGCGCCGACGCCTACCGGACCTACCTGACCGTGCTCTTCAGCACCAGCATCATGGCCCCCGGGGTGATCATCGGCTACCTGTACGCGCGCCTGGCCAGGACCTACCTGGAGGCCCAGAGGAACCCGCCCCACAAGGAGGGCAAGAGGTCCCCCCGGCAGAAGGTGCTGATCATGGTCTTCAGCATCGTGCTGGTCTTCTGGGCTTGCTTCCTGCCCTTCTGGGTCTGGCAGCTGGTGCGCCTCTACCACGATTCGCTGCAGCTCACTGCCCAGACCCAAAAGTGCATCAACTACCTGGTGACCTGCCTGACCTACAGCAACAGCTGCATCAATCCCTTCCTCTACACCCTGCTCACCAAGAGCTACCGCGAGTACCTGCGCAACAGGCACCGCAGCTTCTACCGCTTCACCTCCTCCTTCCGCAAGCGTAGCTCCAACCTGCAGTGCTCCTGGAGAAGGGCCGTGTCCTCCAGCAACCAGGATGACTGCGCCTCCCAGGCCCTGGGCATGGCCACGCTGAAGGAGAATTGAGGCGGGCTAGGGGCTCCAGACACATGGGGACCAGATGAATGTCTGTCCAAGGTAAGGCTTTAGGGTCCCATAAAGCCTAGGAACAGCTGGGACTGGCTTTCTGAGCTCTTCTCCTTCCACGGTTTGCCTCGCTCCTGTTCCACACTTGTCTTTCTTTGGTTCTGTGGCCCTGCTCATGTGCTTATCCAGTGGTGACCAGACAATGGAGATCTGAACTCTTCTTTGTCCTGTATATATTCTGGCTAACTGTTGCCAATGTGTCCCTGGAGACTTTTGAAGACCCTTTCCTAGTTCATCTTCGACTTGAACTCTCTTTTATAGAGCCTTCTGTATTTTGGTCAAACCCCTCTCAGAAGTGGGGAAAGACTGCATGGATACATTCATTGTGGCAATATGGTCAACAGCACACATGACAAACTCAGGCACCAAGACCTCTGGAATCATGAGATTGTCTTAAAAATCAGGTGAAATTGGTAGTAAGATTTTTGGAGTTCTTTTTATTGACCTTCTGTTTGTTGTTGATACATTTTATTTCATTTTTCTGATAGAGATAAAGCTTTGAAACTTTTCTCTGTAATCATGAGGTCTGAAGCTGGGTTTCCTGGGATTCTCTTGTAACCACCTAATTTCAGGAATGGGGGCTTTATGAAAAACACCAAATATTGTGAGACTCATGATAAAACTGCAACTGTCAGCAAATATGGAGGGACATGCATTAGCAATGCTCATGCCAGAATCTCCTTGCAGTCTACACCTGTCTCTGTTAAGAGCAAGTTGAGGAATTTAAATAATTAAATATTATGCTGGTGTTTTTTTCCTGACTGTGTGATTCAACAATCAGAAATTGCTCTACTGTCTTTGCACCTTTCTGCTGCATTTTCTAGATAAAAGAGGGATGAACAGGTCAGAAATGGACATATGTCAAATGAATTACTAGTGTAACTCCATTGAAGTCATTTTGCATCAGTATAAAATACTATTATTGTTCATGCACTTAACAGCTAATAGCAAACCCCCCCATCACACCTATTTCCAAAGGAAAACCCCAATTCAGATACAACTGTTAATAAGAAATGGTTCATTCACAGTTTTCCCCTCAGTCAACTCGTCAGCCTTCAGCACAAAGGTCTGTAACAGAGAGCCAAAGACCCTAATTTGTGGCTACCACAGTCAGGGCTGATGAGAGGTGGGGAGAGAGGGGACAATTGTACCAGGACCCCAATCTCAGCCTCTCCCCCCAAACTTGTGAGATGAAATGGGAGCCCCCAAGAACACGATGCCCCTCGACCCCAGATGTCTGTCAGAAGGGCCTGTGCCATGGAGTGGGGACAAAGATTGCTTGAAGCCAGCTTTCTTCTCCCCATATGTTGGGTCACTCCCCTGGGATAACTTACAGCACGAGGGGAGGGGAAGGGGTTCTGTACTGTATGCCACTGCTAATGATCCCAGGGACTGGTATAGATGCTGGTGCTAATGAGGGCCCACAGAAACCGTAGCCACCTTCCCTGTCTCCCAGCCCTCCAGTCCAGCCACAGAGGGGCATGGCAGAGGGACCACCCTACATCAACTCTCCGCTACTGAAGGATTCTGTGCCTTGCGGTGATCTCCTGTGGCAATGTGAGCTGCGCTAAGCACAGGCACAGCTGGCAGCTAAAGAATTCAGCACAGACACACTCTGGCTATGTCTACACTGGCGCGTTCTCACGCAAAAACTCTTTTGCGGAAGAGTTGTTGTACAAAAACTCTTCCAGAAGAGAGCGTCTACACTGGCATGTGCTTTTGCACAAGAGCATCCATGCCAGTGTAGACGCTCTCTTGCACAAGAAAGCTCTGATGGCCATTTTAACCATAGGGCTTTCTTGCGCAAGAAATTCATGTTGCCTGATTACACTGGCCTCTTGCGCAAAAGGGCTTACTCCTGAGCAGGAGCATCAGAGTTCTGGTGCAATAAGCCCTGATTTCATACATTAGAACATCAGTTTACTTGCGCAAGAACACACGGCCAGTGTAGACAGGCAGCAAGTTTTTGTGCAAGAGTTGCTGCTTTTGCGCAAGATCGCGCCAGTGTAGACACAGCCTCTGGGTTTCAGATGTTGGACTTGTGCTGTATTTTGTACTAGGCAAAGGAGAACCCCAGGGACACAGTGGAGATGAATATCAAGGAACCCCTGTGACTGCAGCATGAGTCGTGTGCTCATTAACAGAGACGCAGCATTGGCTTTGCATTTCATGACAAAAAGTTAACTCCCATCAGAAGCTATTTGTGCTCCTACTAACAGGAGGGCTTCCTTCGAGACACAGACTCTCTGCTTCAGCCTGTAAAGTTACTGTGTTGTGCAGGCTAGCTAGCTAAAGTGTAATAGACCCATAGAGGTTAAGGCCAGAAGGGATTCTCGATCACCTAGTCCAGGGGTGGGCAATCATTTTTGATGGGGGCCACTCCAAGAATTTGGTAAGTGGTCAAGGACTGCACTCTTCCATGCTATTGATAGAGGGGGAGCAGGGTCTCGGATGGAAGTTGGATGTAAAAGGGGTTTTGGGGTAAAGGACTGGGGTGCTGGAGGGGGTGCAGGGTCTGGGAGGGGTATGGGTGGAGGGGGATGTGACCTGGGGCAGAGGTATGGGGTGCAGGAGGGGGTGCAGGGTCTGGGAGGGGTATGGGTGGAGGGGCTTGTGACCTGGAGCAGAGGCGTGGGGTGCAGGAGGGGTGCAGGGTCTGGGAGGGGTATGGGTGGAGGGGGATGTGACCTGGGGTAGAGGTATGGGGTGCAGGTCTGGGAGGAGTATGGGTACATGAGCAAGGATGCAGAGGGGTTAGCCTATGTGAGGCAGGGGTGCAGAGTGTTGAGGGGAGGGAGGGGCTGGGATGCCAGAGACAGACAGTGTCTGGGTGGCACTTACCTAGGCCCCTCAGACAGGCTCCCTGCCTGCCGCAGCTCCTGCGCACTGCTCAGAGCAGCCAGCCGCAGGGACCATGTGCTGCTCTGAATGCAGCAAGGCGGGGGAGGGGAGTACATGCTACCTGCCCTGCAGAAATGGCCTTGACAGATTGTCTCGGGGCGGGGCAGTGCACCAAGTGTCCCTCCGTCCCCCACCGCTGGATTGCAGCGCCTCTCAGAGACACACAGGCCCCCACAGCCAGCCTCTCTGAGTGGTGTGGGGGGCAGGGCAGGCAGGGAAACTGCTTAAGGCTTCTGCTGGCCTGCGGGCCAGATCTAGTCAACCTGACCTGGGGGAAATTCCTGACCACGTTCAGCGATCAGTAATACCCTGAACATGTAGCCATGAGCGAACAGCCAGCCAAGCACTTGAGTGAGAATGCTCAGTGCCTTCTAAATGCCTTGATCCCAACCCATCTCCCTCATCTCCAGCCATAGTCAGCCCTGATGCTTCAGCAAAAGGGGATTTAAAACCTCTCAGGACACATGGGGAGGGGTGGGGGATGGGGTGTTGTGAAATCCCGTACTTAACCTGGCCTCCAGCCCGCTGGAACTCTGAAGTATGAGCTTTAGGTAGATTTACATACATCTAATGTGCTTATTCCTGGGGTGTCTGAATACCAGGACATTGGGCTTTGGTAAGACAATGTATCAAGTATTTTACAACATTTTAAGTTCTTGTCTTTTATGGAACTAACCCACAGTTTGATTCATCATTTGTAACAAGCTGTTTCCTTTCCTTTGATTCGCATTTCTGGGCCTGTCTTCTTGGGAAAACAACACCTGTTAAAAAGAAACAAGGATAAATTTCCTTCTGAAAGGAAGTGTGGGAAGGTCTAAGTGTCTCTCTTTCATGGTGATTGTAGGTGGATTGCAGCTCTCAAAGAACAAAACAATACGATGGTATGAAGAGAACCACCACTTATTTCAACCAGGCCATATAGATTCCAGATATTGTCCTTGCATCTTGCTCCTATCTGAACAGAAAGGATGTTTCCTCTTGACTGTACAATGAAAAACATCCACGTTGACTGGAGTCTATTCTTGTGAAGTATTGAGTATTTGTGACGCACTTTGAATAAAGCAAATTATAGAAATGTAGGACTGAAGGCACTTCAAGACGTCATCCGACCTTCCCACACTGACGCAGGATTAAGTACACCTAGACCATCCCCGACAGATGTGGGTCAAACTGCTCTTTAAAACCTCCGAAGACAGGGATTCCGTAACTGTCAGAGGTAATTTGTTCCAATCCTTAACTAACCTTACAGTTAGTTTTTCATAATATCTAACCAAAATCTCCCTTGCTTCCGATTCAGCTATTTGTCCTACCCTCAGGGGACATAGAGATTTGGACTATTCTCTTTATAACAATCTTTCATATATTTGAAGACTATTATCATGCCCACTTCAGTCTTCTCTTCTCCACACTAAAAATGCCCAGTATTTTCAACTTTTCCTCAGAGGCCAGGTTTTCTAACCTCTGATCATTGTTGTTGCTCTCCTCTGAACTCAGTCCAATATGTCCATATTGTGGCAAAGCTCCAACCATGTCCCCTAGGTCCCACATTTGTGGTGGACCCTTTGTCCCAGAGGCTCACTGTGACTCCCCACACAGCCCCTTGCCCTTTACTAGAGGCAGGGATCACAGCCTACTAAACCCTTCTCAACACAGGCTAGTCCACAGTATGGGGTTAAAACCCCTCCGTAGTCCTAGTTTCCCTTCTCAGGGGCAAACTCTGTAATGGAGTGGGGAAGGTTCGGGGGAATCCAAGCCCACCCACTATTTCGGGTTCAGGGCCAGAGACGCTAAGGCAATGATAACAGACAGGGTTCCTTTGACTCCCGTGGCCCACTTCCCCAAACGATCCTTCCCGGTACCTATTCTCTGGTAACTGAGCAAGTCTGTCTGCTCATCCATGGCACTTTGCCTTGCTCGCATCCTCAGCTCAGACACACAATTTACCTTCTCACTCTCAGATCTTGGGCTACCACCCTCCATGCGGGAAGGCCTTATAAACAAAGCCCAGGTGGCCTTGGTGGACTAGATGTTCTGATTAGCCTCCTGCTTCTGGCAAGCGCCAGGTGCCTGCCTGATTATGCTACACTAGCTGGGCCTTACTCAGGGAAGAAAAAACTATTCACCCAGAGCCCAGTATGCCTTCCCTCCATTAGTATGCAGCAGCCAGCTGGTCTGGGTCTCTCACAATAATTGTTTAAAGCGTAGTGCCCAAATCTGGGCACAGCATTCCAATTGAGGCCTCACCAGGGCTGAGAAGAGCATAACAATTTCCTCCAATGTCTGAGATAAAACATTCCTGTTGTTATGGCCCAGAATTACATTTTTCACATCATTACACAGTTGACTCGTCCAATTGTGATCTGCTATAACACCGAAATCACAGCTGCCTACCCAGTTATTTCCCATTTTGAATGCTAGTCCTACTATCTGAGGATAAAATCTTCTGATGTTCTATTCTATTTAGGTTCAATACTATGGTGATGGAGACAGTAGGAGTTCCTATGCTTGTGCCTAGCTAAAGGAGGAGTAATTTTATCACGGCCTCAGAAAAGGACAAACCAACTTTATATGACTTTGGTGATGACGCAATTGAAATACTCCCTAGATGCCCATTTCTAGAACACTGGCCAAATCAAATTTATTTCAGAGAAGAGCAGAAATAGAAGGCTGAGGAACTGTCTCAGAAAGGAAAGATTAAGTCAGGGGTTGCTAACCTTTTTAACCACAAGATCACTTTTTCAATTTAAGTGCAATGTAAGATCTACCTCAAACACCTTTACCCCGCTTCCTTCCCGCCCCTTCTCTGAGGCCCCACCCCTGCTCCACCCCTTCTCAAAGGTCTCACCCTGCTCACTGCATCCCCCTTCCTCCCCAAATCTCATTCACTTTCGCCAGACTGGGGCAGGGGGTTGGGATGCAGGTTCTGGTCTTGGGCCAAGAGGTTTGGAATAAGGGAGGAGATGCCCTGAAAGTAGGGAGGTGGGGTGGGTTCTAGAATGGCCTAAGTTCTGACATTGCATTCCTGGTGCTACCATGTTTGCTTCTGCCTAGTCCTATCCCTAAACTGGCACCATTCACATGCAGTTAGCTTACAGGCTCTGACATATCCCTTGGGGAGTCCTCCAGGTAGGATCCCATTATACTCATTGGCATTCCCCAAAGAATGTGGCTGCAAAGGTGATTTCTATCCTCCAAACGCAGGGTCATTTTCTTCACGCTAAGCCACAGGAGAAACTGCTTCAGAGGTGCAAGTTCAAGGCAATGACAGAGAGGCAGATGATGCAGACTAAATGAGTAGGTGGACGAGAGCCCAATGGAACCTGTAAAAGTGGCCAGACTCCAGGAGTGTGCGATATTCAGTGGCAACTTTCTAGCAGGATTGAAATGCAGGCCAATATTTTTCCAGTTAATATACCTTCTAGCTGCCTTCTACAATCACAGCATGACTTGTAGCCCTGTGCAAATGCAGCTCCCCAGGAACTTCTCTTATTCCCAATGAACAGAAAAAAACAGACTTCACTAAAACAGTGAATATGTATGTAACAACCCCCCTTCTCACTGTTCCCTTGGAGTAGCTCAGTTATCACAGCTTGGGAGCAATTCCTGTTAAAAAATTAAAAGCCTTTTAGAGGGGATATTTCACACCAGCTCCTTGGGGCTATTTCTGGCTGCTTCTAGCCACTCCTGCTGTTTTGACTGGGATGCCTGTTACTTTTGGAAATGAGGAATTAGTACCCTTTCCAAAAATGGTTTACCCCTTCATGCATCTTAAGAACATAAGAATGGCCGTACTGGGTCACACCAAAGGTCCATCTAGCCCAGTAGCCTGTCTGCCGACAGTGGCCAGTGCCAAGTACCCTGGACGGAGTGGACCGAAGACAATGATCAAGTGATTTGTCTTGTGCCATCCATCTCCAGCCTCTGACAAACAGAGGCCAAGTACACCTTTTCTACCCCCTGGCTAATAGCCTTTTATGGACCTAACATCCATGAATGTATCTAACTTCTCTTTAAACTCTGTTCTAGTTCTAGCCTTCACAGCCTCCTCCGACAAGGAGTACTTGGAAGAAGAACTTTTGCTTATTAGTTTTAAACCTGCTACCCATTAATTTCATTTGGTGTCCTCTAGTCCTTATATTATGGGACCTAATAAATAACTTTTCTTTATTCACCCTCTCTACACCACTCATGATTTTATAAACCTCTATCATATCCCCCCTCAGTCTCCTCTTTTCCAAACTGAAAAGTCCCAGTTGCTTGAGCCTCTCTTCATATGAGACCTGTTCCAAACCCCTAATGAGTTCAGTTGCCCTTTTCTGAACCTTTTCCTAGTCCAAAATATCTTTTTGAGGTGAGAAGACCACATCTGTACACAGTACTCAAGATGTGGGCATACCATAGTTTTATACAGGGTCAGTAATATATCCTGTGTCTTATTTTCTATCCCTTTCTTAATAATTCCTAACATGCTATTTGCCTTTTTGACTGCCACAGCACACTGTGTGGATGTTTTCAAAGAACTATCCAACATAACTCTAAGATTTCTTTCCTGATTTTTCGTAGCCAAATTAGCCCCCATCATACTATCTGTATAGTTGGGGTTATTTTTTCCAACGTGCATTACTTTACACTTATCCACGTTAATCTTCATTTGCCATTTTGTTGTCCAATCACTTAGTTTTGTGAGATCTTTTTGAAGTTCTTCAGTCTGCTTCTGTCTTGACTATCTTGAACAGTTTAGTATCATCTACAACCTTTACTACCTCACTGCTTGCCCCTTTCTCTAGATCTTCCTTTTGAACCATCCCCTCCTCCTAAAAGTATTTAAGGTGCTAGCATATACGGCTTTTGGGGTGGGCCTAACAATTCCTCCACTAGTAGCAAAGCCTTAATAGACACAAATAGTCCTCATGGTCTGGAGACCAATGGCCTTTTGGTGCTGGCTTTAATTATAGCAGGCCTGGGCAGATGGTCAATAGGACACCCAGGTGGATAATCAAGCCTCTCTAGCCACTAGGGATAGCTAAATGGCAACAGGGAAGACCCAAGGTGTACATTGGGGGATGGGGTGCTGCAAGTTGTTTGCAATTTTGGCCTCATTCCACACTGGAGTTGGATTTGTGGTAGGACCCCATTAATCCACACAGGGTTGGAATGGTTTCCACGAAAGAAGGTTAAACATGATAAATGTAGTGAATATGGCCCAGATAAAACCCTTTTAAAACAGTATTAGCAAATTGGTTTTAGACTAAGTTATAGTATTGCCTACCCCAAGCTTGAAAGACTCACGAGTCAAGCCCCCAAAGATCATGAGAATTTGGGTCCTTTTTGTGCTTTTAGGCTTTTTTTCTACAACCACAAGGGCTAGCAACCTAATTTTAAAGAAATAAAAGCTGCGATTCTCACACCCTAACATGAATTCGAGAGCTGGGGTGTTAAGAAAAACTCCAGATCTCAAAAGACTCACAATAAAATCACAAAAGTTCACAATGTTTTAGTTGCAAATTCATTGCAAAGCAGAAGTAACTCCCTTTATGTCATTTAACTTGTAACAGGCTACATCTACACTGTAGCATTTTGTCGGCAGAGGAAATGCAAATAAAGCGCCATGAGCATTTCTTGCATTCTCATTTGCATAGTCTCTTCCAATCCATTTTGCAGAAGAGGTTTTTGTGGAAAAAAACGCAGTGTAGATGGGGCCATTTTGCACAAAAAAACCCTTTTGCACAAGAACCAGACCAACCCAGCAGCACCCCAGCTGCTCTGCCCCAGGCGTGTCCGATTCAGCCGCTGCTGGTCAGTTTCAACAGCGGCTGAATCTGGACACCAGTTCCGACTTACATACAAATTCAACTTAAGAACAAACCTACGGTCCCTATCTTGTACGTAACCCGGGGACTGCCTGTACTTGTCAATCTTAAAGCCACTCCTCGCACAAAGCAGCCCTTCCTGCTCTCACAGTAAGTAAATAGATAATAAGCAGTGACATGATAACCAGTTAAACCCTCACAACCCACAGCAGCCCATCCACGATGTTCCATCTCCCAAAAATCCAGTTAAGCCACTTCTTCAATCATTGCCAACTTCTTTGGAACATGTATCTTTTCTACCCTTTTCTTTCCTCCCCATGGTGCGAACCGTTGTGCTGCTCTGGCAACAAGAGATGAAGAATTGCCTCTAAGGTGAAGGAGGAGAAGCTGTGTACCCCCAAGGCTGGGCAGTCTGCAGTCACCACTCCCAGGAGAAAATGTAGAGTAGTGTTAGTTGGAGACTTTTCTCTGAGGGGGACAGAGGGACAGGGCACCCATCTGTTGCCCTGACATGACATCCCAGAAACCATGCTGCCTGCCAGGGGCCTGTATCTGTGATGGTATGGAATGACTATCAAAGATCATCTGGCCCTCTGCCTACTACCCCATGCTTCTCATCCATATCAGCATTAATGATAATGTGAGGTGTAATATCCAGAGGATCAGAAATGACTACAGAGATCTGGGGATGTGGGTGAGGGAGTTTGGGGAGCAGGTGGTAGTCTCTTCGATCCTTCCAGTGAAGAGTAGGGGCCCAGACAGAGACAGACTCATCCTCAAGGTGAGTGCTTGGCTGCGAAGATGGTGTCACCAGGAGGGCTTTAGCTTCCTTTAACATGGGATGAGGATCCAGGAAGAAGGACTGCTAAGCAGAGATGGGGTCCACCTATTGAGGAAGCGTAAGAGCATATTTAGACACAATTTTCAATAAGACATTAGTAAGGACACAAGAGCAAACTGTTCCATTGTGTCAGAAAGATAGGAAGTATGGTAAGAAACCACCCTGGCCTAATCGGGAGATCTTGAATGATAAAAATCAAAAAGGAGTCCTACAAAAAGTGGAAATGAGGTCAAATTGCAAACGATGAATATAAACAAATAATATAAGTATTTAGGGACAAAATTAGAAAGATAAAGGCACAAAATGAGCTCAATCTAGCTAGAGGCAAAAGAGTAACAAGAAAAGATTCTACAAATATCTTAGAAGCAAGAGGAAGACCAAGGACAGAGTAGGCATGCTATTCAATGGAGAGAGAAAAACAATAACAGACAATGTGGAAATGGCAGAGGTGCTTAATGACCTGTTTGTTTCGATTTTCACCCACAAGGTTAGTGGCAATTGGATGCCTAACATAGTGAACATCAGTGAATATGGGGTAGGTTCAGAAGGTAAAATATGGAAAGAACAAGTACAAAATTACTTAGACAAGTTAGATGTCTTCAAGTCACCAGGGCCTGATGAAATGCATCCTAGGATACTCAAGGAGCTGACTGGTGAGATATCTAAGCCAATAGTTACTATCTTTGAAAAATCATGGAATACAGGAGAGATGCCAGAAGACTGGAAAAGGGCATATATAGTGGCCCATCTATAATAAGGTAAATAGGGAAAACCAGATAATTATAGTTCAGTCAGCTTAACTTCTCTATCGGGAAAGAAAATGGAGGAAATAATTAAGGAATCCATTTGCAAACATCTGGAAGATAGTATGATGGTAGGTGACAGTCAGCATGGATTTGCCAAGAACAAATCAAGTCAAATCAACCTGAGGGCTTTTTTTGACAGCATAACAAGTCTTGTGGATAAGGGGGAAGCAGTAGATGTAGTACATCCAAACTTTAATAAGGCACTTGTTACAGTCCCACATGACCTTCTCATTAACAAACTAGGGAAATACAAACTATATGAAGTGCCTAACTAATCAGATAACCATTTCCAAAGGGTAGTTATGAATGGTTCACAGTCATGCTGAAAGGGCATAACGAGTGTGGTTCCATAGGGATCAGTTCTGCGATTGGTTGTGTTCAATATCTTCATCAATGGTTTAGCTAATGGCATAGAGAGTACATTTATTAAGTTTGGGAATGATACCAAACTGTAGGCGTTGCTTGTTTGGAGGATAGGATGACAATTCAAAATGATCTGGACAAACTGGCAAAATGGTCTGAGATAAATAGGATTAAATTCAATAAAGACAAATACAAAGTTTTCCACTTAGGAAGGAACAATCTGCAGCACACATGCAAAATGGGGATTGGTTGCCTAGGAAGGAGTATTGAGGAAAGGGATCTCGAGGTCATGGTAGAACACAAGGTAAATATAAGTCAATAGTGTGACACTGTTGCAGGAAAAGCAGACACCATTCTGGGCTGCATTAGCAGGTGTGTTGTAAGTAGGACATGAGAAGTCATTCTTCCACTCTACTCTGCGCTGATTAGGCCTCAACTGGAGTGTTGTGCCAATTTGGGATGCCACATTTCAGGAAAGATGTGGGCAGACTGGAAGAAGTCCAGAGAAGAGCAGCTAAATTATTAAAGGTATAGAAAACCCTACTTGTGAGGGAAGATTGAAAGAATTGGATGTGTTTGGTCTGGAAAAGAAAAGAGTGGGAGGGGACATAATAATAGTGTTCAAGTATCTGAAATGCTGTTACAAGGAGAAAAGTGAAAAATTGTTCTTCTTGGCCTCTGAGGATAGGACAAGAAGCAATGGGCTTAAACTGTGGCAAGGGAGGTTTAAGTTGGACATTAGGAAAAAACTTCCTAACTGCCAGGGTGGTTAAGCACTGGAATAAGTTGCCTCGAGAGGTTGTAGAATCTCCATCTCTGAAGACTTTTAACAGCAAGTTAGGCAAAGATCTGTGAGGGATGTTCTAGATGGTGCTTGTTCCTGCCATGAGGGCAGGGGACTGGACTCGATGACCTTGAGAGGTTCTTTCCAGGTCTATGATTCTGACTCCTCACCTCTCTTCGCCTCCCCCAAAAATCCTCCCAGCTGACGGTGTTAAATATGCAGTCACGTTTTACAAATGCTGTTTTACAAATGCTTCCTTCAAAGAAAGAGAAGATAGGAAATGTCTCACTTCCTATGTGTTGTGCTCCACTACTGACATCCAGCTAAATGTGCCTCCCATTGTATTTCTGAGGAGCAGAGTGATCCCCTAGTGGCCAGTTAGGGCATTTCCTCTGGATGACCTAAGGCAGTGGTTCCCAACCTTTTCAATCTGTTAAAATTGACGGACCCCCAAGGGAAGCAGGAGGAAGCGGCAGCCAGCACATCCCTTGGCCCGTTCTGCTTCCTCAGCTCCCAGCCCCTCCGGCCCCTGCCATCAACAGAGGAAACGGTGAGGGGGTTCTCATGGCCAAAGACAGCTCCTGTCCCGGCACCATCCCCTTGGCCAGGCACGGAGCCCTGGGGGAGAAAAAAAAGGAAAAGAAAAAAGTACAGATTGGGCCCACCGCAGGACTGGGAGGGGGAGAGGGCTGGAGCGTAAATGGCAGCACAGCTGGTGGCAGGAGGGTGGATGGTGCCTCCTGGGGTATCAAGATCCCATCCTGAGGGAAGGAGGCAGTGTGTGTGAGGCCGGCAGCGAATGGCAAGCGCCAGGTGACAATCACCTGGCGGAAAGTCCCAGTCCTGTGATGGGCCTGATCCTTTCCTTTCCTTTCCACAGACCCCCTAAAGTAGCATCATGGGATTCTTCCATCCAAAGTGCAGGACTCTGCACTTGTCTTTGCTGAACCTCATCAGATTTCTTTTGGACCAATCCTCCAATTTGTCTAGGTCACTCTGGACCTAAGGGAACCACTGACCTAAGGCAAAAATTCATTGCCCACTTCAGCTTCTAAGAGGTGTTGGTTGTAGTTAATCAGGTCATAATAATATTGCTTTCTTTGATAATACTCCTTTAATAGTGCTACAAGATGGGAGTGTGAAATATCAAGACACCAATGGGGAGGGGGGTATCGTTGCCCATATAAGTCTGATCACCGGCCTGTACAGAACTAACCAGTGTTAGGTATTGCTGCTGCAGCAGAAGGAGCCATCACATTTTAACTGGCCACATAACATTGGTGGCTGGTGTAACATTAGTGCCTGGGGCTTTTTGTGGGAGAGAAGAGAGGGTCAGTTGCACCCATGCTGGGTTAATTTACAAAATTCTAGTGGCATTTCAGAAACATCCTTTTACACAACCTCCTTCAGAGGCAAAATGCATTTGAACTGAATCATAGAATCCCAGGGCTGGCAGAAACCTCAGGAGTCATTGAGTTCAACCCCCTGCCCAAAGCCGGACCAACCCCAACTAAATCATCCCAGCCAGGGCTTTGTCAAGCCGGGACTTTAAAACCTCTAGAGACAAAGATTCCACCACTTCCCTGGGGAACCCATCCCAGTGCTTCACTGCCCTCCTAGGGAAAGAGTTTTTCCTAATATCCAACCTAGACTTTCCCTACTGCAGCTTGAGACCATTGCTCCTCGTTCTGTTATCTGCCACCACTGAGAACAGCCTCTCTCCATCCTCTTTGGAACCTCCCTTCAGGAAGTTGAAGGCTGCTCTCAAATCCCCCCTCACTCTTCTCTTCTGTAGACTAAGCCCAAATCCCTCAGCCTCTCCTCATAAGTCATGTGCTCCAGGGCATTTGTTGCCCTCCACTGGACCCTCTTCAGTGTGTCCACAACCTTTCCGTAATGGGGGGCCAGAACTGGATGCAATACTCCAGATGTGGCTTCACCAGTCCTGCATAGAGGAGAACAATCAGTTCCCTAGATCTAGTGGCAATGCTCTTCCTAATACACCACAATATGCTATTAGCCTTCTTAGCTACAAGGGCACATTTTTTACTCATATCCAGCTTCTCACTGTAATCCCCAGGCCCTTTTCTGCCAAACTGCTGCTTAGCCAGTCTATCCCCAGCCTGTAACAATGCCTGGGATTCTTCTGTCCCAAGTGCAGGACTCTGTAGTTGTCCTTGTTGAACTGCATCAAATTTATTTTGGCCCAATCCTCCAATTTGTCTAGATGACTCTGGACCCTGTCCCTACCCTCCTGCGTATCTACCTCCCCCTCCCCCTCCCCAGCTTAGTGTCATCCACAAACATGCTGAGGGTGCAATCCATCCCCTCATCCAGGTCATTAATAAAGATGTTGAACAAACCGGGCCCCAGAACTGACCCTTGGGGCACTTCGCTTGATACCGACTGCCAACCAAATATCAAGCTATTAAGCACTACCCACTGAGCCCGACAATCTAGACAGCTTTCTATCCGCTTTACAGTCCATTTATCCAATCCGTCCTCCATACCTTGCTGGCAAGAATACTGTGGGAGACTGTATCAAAAGCTTTGCTAAAGACAAGTTATATCATGTCCACCGCCTTCTCCATATCCATAGGGCCAACTTAGCTCAGTTAGAAAGTGAGCAATGAGCATAAATGGCCACTAATTAGGGCTTGTGCAGCCTGGGGTGAGTCACTGAGGCCCAGCTCCACAAGAGAGTCGTGGATGTTGTATTGCTCAGTGTTGCAGCACCTAGAAAATCGCAGCAACAACACTGTGACCCACAAAGCCTGAGTTAGGTGCCTAAGCTACTATACGGTGAGAGGACAGGATCCAAAAATCAGCATGCTATGCTATCAGTACCTACACTAGCCAATGGCGAATGCTGACTAAAGGGGTGTATGTTAAGTCCTGGTCCTGTTATGGAGTTTTGTGCCTAAATCTGGGCTGCAGGGAGGCACCTATCCCCACTTGTGATTCATGAACTGGGGGAAGATAGAGGCTTGTCTGCCAAAGTCATAACAACTCCAATCCACCCAGTGTGTGCTCAGCGCTTCTGTGAACCACAAGCTAAGGTGCCTATTCTCTGTACAGGGGCCCCGGCACCTGAGGCTTGGTGACTGGCACTGGGATTTTCTGGGTTTACAGCACACCAGTGTTACACCCACACACCTTTGTGAATGTAGATCTCCCTCTGTGCCTCAGTTCCCTGCCTGTACAATGGAGACAATGGCACAGCCAGCCTCCCAGGGCGGCTGGGAGGATAAATCCATTCTAGATGGTGAGGGGTTCTGATGCTCTGGCAGTGGGGGTAATAGAAGTTCCTAAGTCCTCCAGGTTCTAGTCAGACTGAACCCTTAACCCAAAGGAAGCTGCAAAGAGAGCTCAAGACCCATAAAAGGCATTTGCTTTGAGCTGAACTAAACTAAATTCCTGGGTGCCAGCAAGCTTGAATGATGTCACACTTCCCAGCTGAAGGACGCTTTCGAGCTTATGCTAAACCTTGCAGGCTTCCCAGCTCAACCAAGTCTCCACCTGAAGAGCACCTGTGTAGAGACCTTCTGTATAGGCCATCAAGCCCATCCTAACAGGTTTTAGCCAACTATCCCTCTCCACCTGACCCAACATGGAGCCTCACAGATACCAGCCAACACTGTAGCCTTTCCTACAGACAAAGGGAACATAGTGGCTGTGTCTAGACTGCATCCCTTTTCTGTAAAAGGGATGCAAATTAGACATATCGCAATTGCAAATGAAGCGGGGATTTAAATCTCCCCTGCTTCATTAGCATAAAAATGGCTGACGCTTTTTTCCAGCTCATTTTAAGAGGGATAAGGGATCTTTCGGAAAAGGCTTTATTTTCCGAAAGATCCACGTCTAGACTGGCGCTTTTTTCCGGCAAAGCTCCAAGCTGGAAAAAAGCGGCAGCCATTTTTATGCTAATGAAGCGGGGCAGATTTAAATCCCCGCTTCATTTGCAATTGCAATATGTCTAATTTGCATCCCTTTTACGGAAAAGGGATGCAGTCTAGACACAGCCAGCCAGTGTGGTACCTCAAGGTGAAAATATGTCAGACTCTACTTTGGTTTTTTTCTATATAGGGACAATTATGGGGAGGAAAGGAGAGTCCTCCCCCCCATCCTCCCTCTCTGCCTTCCCGCCCCCGCAATTCAATCCTACTTCCCTGTCTCTCATCGGGATACAAACATGAATTTTAACAGAACTTAACCCTTTTGCAAACCTGCTTTGTGGGTCATCATATTCTCTATTATTTCAAAGCCACTGGACCTGAGAGAGTGAGAGACTGACTCTGTAGTCCAGTGGGAAGGGGAAAAGCCAAGATCTGTTCCCCTTCTCCAGTCACTCTTTCATTATTCACCTGGAAATGGGGCAAACAGGAGTGATGAAGGGACCTGCATGCCAGAGTGCACAGCTCCCTGGTTACAGAGCTCCTTTGGTGAGGTGGAACCCCACAGCTCAGCTCTTTGTTCCCCTCCGGTGAGCATAGAGGAGTGAACCTGGATCTCTCACATCCCAAGCAAGGCTACAAGATATAAGGTGGGTAGCACTGCTGCTCTGGGTTTCAGTAGGAAACAGGCATCTGGACATCCATCAGGAAGCAGCATGACACAGGCCTAAAGGCAGAAACATAGGTGCTGAGGGACTTTTTACCCTGAAAACTTAGGTACCAAGTGAGTTTAGGGGATCATAATGGAATGAAAACTGGGCCTTACACATGTGTTTAGCGTTTAGGCTCTTAAGCATCTTTCTGGATCCAAAATAACTAATTACGGCAGAATAAAACCACCCATCCGCGTCCTATACATGGGTATTACCACTTGGCCTCCAGTATTAGCCGTCATTAGCATTGACATGGTGTTCCCAAAGTCGTGAAGCAAACTCCACTTTACTAGCTGCTTGATCACAGCTTGTTCAGGTTCTAGGGCTCTAGGGCTGCCTCTAGATTGGCTTCTCCAAGTCAGTGCATGGATTTCTGATTCAGAACAACTGTGATTCATCCAAGCATTGATACTCACATTGAAACTCTCTAAACAGGGACCGTCTGATCTGGCAACATCCATGGTCCAGCATGAGGGTTACAGGACCAAAGGGTCTCAGTAGAGGGCCAGCAGCAGCCCAGAGTGAGCTGCTGACCCAGCCTAGCAGGGCTGGGAACCACAGCAGTGGCGTCGGTAACTCAGTGGGGCTGAGAGCTGTGATGTGTGGCTGCCTGGTGGGGACAAAAGCCACAGCACACAGCTGCCTGGGGTGCCAGGAGCCCTGGCACATGGCTTCCTGGCAGGGCTGAGAAGGCACAGGGGGACTACAATGTTGGGAGCAGCCTGAAGATGCTACCTTTACCCCTCCCCGTGGAGGGCAAGGTAAAAGCATCAGCCACGTTGCATGGGGGCAGGCAGCAGTGGAGAGGAATTAATTACTTGGTGCAGTGGGGGAGGGAGAGCTGGGGCTCAGGGAGCTGAGTTGGAGCTGTTGAGGATGGGGAAAGAAGTTGGAGTGGAGTAGGAGTTTAGGGAGAGGATTGGAAGGGACAGGGAAGGTGGATCAAGGAAGTATGGGGTAGGCAGTGAGCTAAAAGGGGTTGGGGGTGATTAGCTCAGGGCTGGGGGAGCTAGGGTTGGACTGAAGGAGACTGAAAAGGGGTTGAGGCAGAACTGGAGGAGAGTGAAGGAGACCATGGAAGGAACTGGGGGGATTGTAGTGGGTTGGGAGGGAGCTGGAGCACTGGAAGAGGGTAGATTTTAGAATCAGGAAGGGGACCTCTAACTTGTTCTTGCATCAAGGCGCTCTGGAGCCTTCTTACACCACCAAAACACAGCTTCATTGGCATGTTCCTACAGTGACTTCCAGCAACTCATTGTAATTCAACTACCTCTTTTAATTTGGAACTGTTAATTTCACAGTTGAGAATCATCAGACCCACAGCTGTGAGCTGTATCCTAACCAAATTTTCTCTCCTGTAATTGCGGGTTTGATTGAATATTACAGCATCCAACAATGTAACGGGGTGAAGAAGGAGCAAGTGAGTTGCAGGAGTGTCAGCGGGGAGAGAAGAGGGAACTGAGATGTCTGTGCCTTGGAAAGCTTCCTCCTCCCCCCTCCTCTGGCTCTCAGCCCTGTGCACTTCTGCAGTCAATTTATTTAACCTTTAAGAGCTGAGGTTGAAGTTTGCTCTCAGTGACTCTGGTGCAAATCTTGAGGAACTTGACAAGAGCTTCTGCAGCTTCACTCTAGTGCACGACTATGTTTACCCCACCACTCATGTCAGCAAAATCGATGTTGCTCAGGGATGTATTTTACACACACCCACACCCCGAGTGATGTCAATTATGCCAGCACAAGCGCTTGTGTGCACAGTGCTATGCTGGCAGGAGACACAGCTACCACTGGTCACTGGGGGTGGATTATGTCAATGGGGGTATGTCTACACTACAAAGTTAATTCGAACTAACAGCTGTTAGTTCGAATTAACTTTAATAGCAGCTATACGTACAAACCGCGAGTTCGAATTTAAATCGAACTAGCAGAGCGCTTAATTCGAACTAGGGAAGCCTCATTCTACGAGAAGTAACGCTTAGTTCGAATTAAGGGCTGTGTAGCCACTTAATTCAAACTAGCTGGAGGCTAGCCCTCCCCAGGTTCCCCCTGGTGGCCACTCTGGGCCAAACCAGGAAAACTCCTCTCCTCCTTTCCCCCATCCCCGGGGCCCTTAAAGGGGTAGACTCTGGCCAGATGGCACTTGCCAGAGCCAGCCCTGCCAGCAGTCTCTGCCCCTGGCCCGGTGGCCCCAGAATGAGCCAAGGAGCCAGTGACAGCCAGCCATCCTCCAGCACCCAGGGGCCAGCCAGGGGCCGTAGACGGCGCGCGCCCTCCTGGACTAGTGCGGAGGTCATGGACCTCATTGAGGTTTGGGAGGAACGTGGCCGTCTATGGCCCAAAAGGGACACAGGCACACCCAAGAGCAGGTGCACCTGAAAGTTAAGCAGCTGCAGCAGGCGTATGCCAGGGCCACCATGGGCGGCACCGCAGCAGGAGCTGCCACCTGCCCCTACTTCCCCACCCTGGACCAACTCTTGGGGGGGGGGGGCAGTCCGTGCCAGCCCAGGAGGCAGCGAGCCGGGACCGGAGGGCCCTGACCCGGGCACACCGGAGGGGCCACCACCAGCTGTTCCGGCACCAGAGTCGGCAGGGTCGTCCAGGGAGGCCATACCGGGTAAGTGCCAGTACTGTCTCCTGCCTGGGCGGGAGGCGGGGAGGGAGACCAGGGACTGCGCACGTGGGCCATGCCTCCCACAGATCACGCAGCCACCTGTGCACGTGTGAGCACATGCCATGCCACCCTTGGGCAGCTGGCTCCAGCTGCATGACACCCAGTGGCCATGGCCCAATAGGCATATGCATGTGTGAAGAGACCTGACACGTTCCTGACCCCAGGGTGGGACCCAGCAGGATGCTCTCCCTTCACCCATCCCCTCTACACAGAAGCGGGGACATCTCCCCCCAGCCCTGGCCACACTATACACAGCACAGGGGCATGGGTGTGGTCTTGGGGCAGCTCCCAGTCCCGGGGAGAGCCAGACATCCTGACCATGGCCTCTGGGCAAGCACAGCGGCTCTGACGGTGCAGGGCACGGTCACCCTCACATCATGGGGGAGGGGCTGGGCATCATCCACTGTGTCCCCAGGGAGAACTGACCACTTCTCGTCTTTCTACAGCTGCACCAGCTGCTCGTGCAGGGCGCACCACCCCGCACAGGACATGGTCCTGCACCCGCGGCCTGCTCCGGACCACGAGCATGGAACAGGAGTTCTGGGGCCAGCACCTGGGGGCCCTGCGAGCCCAGCACCGCACCGTTGAGGCCTGGATGCGGGAAGACCTGCAGCTCCGCCGGGAGCAGCTGGCTGAGGACCGAGCCAGAAACGCAAACCTGCAGGCCCTGCTGCAGAGCATGGTGCCCCGTGCCGGTCCTGCGCCTGCTGCTCCCCAACAACTGTCCCTCCTCCCACTCCTGCCCCCCCACCTCTTCTTCCTCAACCTCCACACCTCCACCTCATCCCCCCCAGGGAGGCTGAGAGCCCCTCTCTTGCTATGCTGGGGGGCGGTTGGCCAGGCAAGATCCCCACCCCTGAGTTTCCCTTCCCCCTTCTTTTCCTTGCTTCCCCCTTCCAGCTCCCTCCTCCCAGTTTTCCCACTCCCCTCTCCCACCTCCTTTCCTCCATCTCCCCACAGTTTCATTCCCCCTCCCCAGTTGTGTTGAATAAAGAGAGTTGTTATTTTTGAAAATGTGTCTTTTATTTGACATCAGGAAGGCGGGGCTAGGGAAGGGTAAGTGGAAGGACGAGAGGGAGGAATGGGGCACAAGCCCCCAGTGGGGCAGACGGGGGAGAGAGTTAGTGCTCCTCAGGGTGGAAGCTCTCCCGCAGGGCCCCCTGGATCCTGACATCCCCTCAATGGTCCTCCTGGATGGCAGTCTGCACACAGTGCAGCCAGGCTGCCAGCAACGTGTCCACAAGACGCAGCAGAGTCCCATGGGGCAGGTCTGGTTCCATGTTGCAGAGTGCAGTGGTGTCCCGAGTGAGGGCAACCAGAGCACTCCGAGACACAAATGCTTTGCTGTCTCAGCGAGGTGGACCAGCAAGCAGAGAAACCTGAGAACTGTCTCTCTGGGATAGGGGGTCGGGTCTCTTTAAGCACAGTCCTCGGCTAGCCTGAGGCAGCAACTCCACACTAAGTCCTAACCTGATGCCCTGCAGGCACTGGTTCCGGCCAGCCTTAACTTCGGCTCAGGGTCCACTCAATGTGGACATGCTAGTTCTAATTAGCAAAATGCTAATTTGAATTACTTTTTAGGTCTAGATGCACTAATTCGAATTAGCTTATTTCGAATTAACTAATTCGAATTAAGTTAGTTTGAATTAGTGCTGTAGTGTAGACATACCCTAGGAGATCTATCTCCCATTGGCATAAAGCAGCTATACATAAGCTCTAACAGCAGTGTCTGTGCATCAACACAGCTGTGCAGCTATAAGCCCCCTAATTTAGACAGCCTTAGTGAAAGCAAACACTAGCTCCGGTCTTCCAATCTGAGTTAGGGAGGAGGGGAGGCTGGTGCAAAGCAGCCTTTCTCTGTGGTGGGCCCAGGCTCACCGCAGGCAGAGGCTGCTCCGGCAGCAGCCCCGGTCCATGGGGATCCCGGTGGGGAGCTGTCCCCCCATGTGAGCCAGGACTGAGCAAGCCCAACTCAGTCCTGGCTTGTGCTAGCCTGGGACCGCTGCTGCTCTGAATTTTAAATGCCTGAATGCCCAGCTCCTACTCCATTTCAATTTTAGAGCCACAGCAGGGGTAGCTCCTGGACTGGCATGGGTCGGGATAGAGTGCCTTCTCTTATCGACTAATCGTGTAGTCGATACAAATTACATCGACTACACAATTAGTCAATTACCCACCTCTCAACAACCTTACAATATATTGGATGGGTTTTGTTTGTTTTTCTTTAAACTCCAACTTTTCTTCAAGGACAAAAATCTTGAGATAAATGCTGTGAAATGAAAGAACTACCAAAGTAAGTTGATCTGAAAACCTGACAACATCCTTATAACAAAGCAGAGCCACGTCAACTCAGCAGTTACCCATGGTTACAAAATTTCTGAATGGACTAGAATTCAAACCTCTAGAGGACTGTGCATTTAAAAGGGCAGGGTAAACAATCTGGAAAGAGAAACAGTAAAAAACTCCTCTGTGGGTCTTAACTGAATGTTTCGCTAAAAGGCTTCAAGATTAATGCACCTCATCCAATCTGTGCCTGAGCTGCTGAGGAGAAGAAGCTCTATGAGGATTCTAGTTGAATAAAGGAGAGCCACCTGAAGAAAGACCTCCCAAAACAGCTCTTCAAGAAAATCATGACTTCAGGAAGAGAAACAACATGGAACCCCTTAAAGGAGAATATCAAATACATCGCTCTAAAGCATCAAACCGCAGGTGGACTAGCAAAAAATATTTCCTGGAGTACATAAATGGAACAGGTTCTATACTTTGCATCTAATGCAGTATCTATATCCTGTCTTGGTTGGCTAGTCAAATAACTTTGTGCTAGATCAGTAGGCTAAATCATGTGGTCTCAGGTACTTGGTAATTGATGCAAATTCTCACCTGGTGTGAGTTGGCTGACTCCAGTGGACCTATGCCAATTTACATCTGCTGATGATCTAGCCTTGGCTTTTTTTGGTTCGATTTAATCATTACTATTATAAGTCGGGGTGTTCTTTCCATTCAAATCAACTGCCAATCCTTCTCTGAATCCTGCTGAGAGCAATTAGACCTGCTCCTTACATGGAATATTTTTGAGTGTGGGGCTTTTTAAACATTTTTGGTGCATACAAGTCTTTTGAAAAACAGCTTTGCAGGCTACGTTTTCAGGCTCAATTTGCAGTTGGATTTATATAAAAGGTTAGTTGAGGGATTCTTAATCACTTCAATTTAGATACTACCCTGGATTCCTTTTCAATTGGTACAAAGAGAACAGCTTGGACTTACTCTTTTCAGGCTCTCCTGATGGTTTTAGTGTTCCTGGCTCTGTGGCAGCTAAGCACTGAGCAGAATCCCTCGGAGTGGTGGTTAGCAACCTGCTCCTACAATTTTCTAGATACAGTTGTGACCCAGCTAAAACATTTCAATATGTTAAGACAGCAGGAAGCCTCTGGCTCTCCTGAGCATGCTGCATTACTGTCTTGCTGATACTTGGCCAGGAAGCTGCATAGTTTGCTTGAGGGGTTTTGCTGCAATAAGCATAGAAAGGCCCAGGCAGCTCTGCAAATGGATTTGAACTTCCAAATGGAGTCATTCACCTTACTCAAGCTCATCAGGCAAAGATCCTGCATCTTGCCTGGTCTCTGGACCAAGAGTAAATCTCATCTTCCTCCTGACTTGCTGTTGACACATTTAGTTGTTAGTTTAGCACTACCTGGTGATCTGTAAAGCAGAACAGAGAATGAACAGGTACTGAAAGGATTAGATTTTACAGCACTATGGACTAGTACATGTCCTCTGTGAATGGTACTGCTGGTGATACTCACATTGCTCTGTCCCCCTGGCACCCAAAGCAGGACAAGCCTCCTTCAACAGCTTCCTCTTGACACACAACCAACTTCCATCCTCCCTTGAAAAATTCCTCCTCCCATCCCACAAGTTTCAACTTTTTATCAGCTTCCTAACAATCCTTCATCCCCTTCTATCTGTCCCTCCTATACAAAAAGCCCAGCCCAACCCCCTCTCCTTCTTCTTAAGAAACATCCCCACTATCCCACGATCCAGTTTGCTGTTTGACTGCAAATCTGTGTGAACCTGGCAATCAAACTTCCACCTGCCAGACATGTTCCCAAGTTAGACAAATTAGAACCTTCTATTGAAGCCATCTGCTAATACCTCCACTTCCTCCCTCTGGGTGTTCTCAGTGCGACAACCATCCAGCTTGTTAAGAGTAAAATCTTGAACATTGCTTTGCTCCCTAAATGGAATGTACAGTTGTAATTCTTGTGTTAAATCTACGGCCTGCTCTCAAGGAGGGAGAAGACAAACTGGCAGAGCCCTGGTTCCATGTATAAACATGCACAGCATACAGTAACTAGCTAATGAAAAGATCAAGATCTAGGAAGTCCTCTGTAAAGAGTGCTCAGAAGACAACATATTCTGCACTTGCCTGGGATGGGTCCATAAGATAGAAGTGCTCTAGGTGGCTTCCCACTCCAGTAATCTTAGAAGTATTAAACTTTTCCACTTTAAAAAAAAATCCAAAAAACCCAAAACCTGTCAGGCCACCGTTTTGTTTTTTGATTTGTCTTTTTGTTTTTTATTTTGTTTAGTTTTTTGAGAGAGAGAGAGAGAGAGAGAGAGAGAGAGAGAGAGAGAGATTGAGGTCCCACAATACCTGTGGAAGTTACTTGCATCCATTCCTCTTGATGCCACTTACTCAGTTTTGCTTTGTTTTAAGTACTAAAGTCTAAACTAGAAAATTTAACTTTTTTTCCCCACTCAAAATCATACCTTTCCCTACACACTGCCTCAGAACAATTCTCATTTGCATTGGCAAATATCAGCCCAATAGATATGGAAGAGGCATAGGTTGAGGTAGGATAAGAAACAGGGGTGTAAAATCTCAATTAATCAGTTAACTGGTTAAGCGTTTGGTTAACTTATGGTTTAACTAACTAAGTGGGATCCCAGGTGAGGGACCATTCCAACCTGGCTGGAGCAGCTGCTCCCAATCCAGCTCACGGCAGGCTACCAGCCCCTGCTCCCAGGCCCACACACTGGTTAACCATTACCCAGTAAGCATCATGACCAGAGCATCTCCTGCCTACCACACGCCCAGTCCCACTGCGGACAGAGCGGGGCTGGAGCAGTGCCCCCCCCTCCCCAGCTACCGTCCCTTTAACCCATTAACTGGTTCCACTTAATTAACCAATTAAATGGGATTTTACATCCCTAATAAGAAAAGGCAAACTTGTCTAGTATCTTCTCTCTGTCCATAGAAAATATCACTGCCTGCCTCCAACGGCAGGAGTTTAGTGAAGCTCATGTTAGAAGAGCCAGGACCTCTGGAATAGATACTGTATTTCAGAAACCCATCACCCACAAAGAAAGCTTCACGAGCAAAGCGAATGGATTCATATACCCAAAAAGGGCATCTACCTCACAATCTAAAGATCCTGCCATAGCTGAAAAATATTCCAGAGCTCAGTGCACTGTACTCCTAACTAGCAACCTAGGGCCAATACAAACCTTCAGTCTTCCTCCAAGTTCTGTCCCATTTCCAAATCCCTGGGACAGAAGGATGTATTTTGTAGCCTGTCTTTAAGGACATTAAACTTGAGCTAATTTGGACCGAGGGAAGGGGCAAATTCCAAAGTCATGCAGCTCCCATGCATAGGGCCTGGCAACAGCCGCTTCATGTATTTTCTCAGCAAGACTTCAGCATGAGCACCCCACTGATTTAAAATGAGGCAGGGTGGAGCTGGGAGGGAGGCAGACACAGGTATGTCCAAGCCCAGGTGACTCTTCCCACCTGCTTATAACTGTAGCTGAGGCTCATTCCCTGACTTCTGAGAGCGCGGTTGGAGGAAGTAAAACTCAGAGATCCTGTTCGGCAGTTGGTCCACATGGAAAAACTACTCCCAGCACTTTTTGCCCATTCTGGCAAAAGGAATAAAGGATAAAGTCAAAAAAACAACTTGGGGTCTGAGTTCTGCCCTCTGGCATCTTTGCATCTGCCCTTAGCTCATGGCCCTGTAAATCACAAGGCTGGCCTGAGCCACGGAAAAAAACAATTAGTTTAGAACCGTGTGTAATTAAGTTACCTCCCTGCGGGATTCAGGATTGATAAATGCTTTTTGATTAGAGCCCTCTGTGCGTGCTTAATGGTACAGTGTGTCTAATTCAGGGAAGATTAGCAGAGGAAGAAGTTTTCATTGCTAACTCTGAGGCTTAGATAAATATCCCCACAAAGGCTCCGAAACATGCTTAACTTGCCTTAAAAAGTGATGATGTCTGCAGCACTCGGGGATTCATAGGATCACAAGTCATCTGCAGAAAACAAAGCTGAGAGGCCCCAAGTTCCAGTTCTTGAGATAAAAATATCCAGGTCAAGGACAGCATTTAGCTACAAGGAAGATATTGGACTGTGAAGCTGTCTGTGTTAATAAATGTAATGCCTCTTGGTGCACTGTTAAGCATCACATGCTTAGGAGGTCTTCAGTTTGAGGCAAGCGAAACACTGATGCACAATTCCCATATAAAGTTAATCTATGGCTTCGGCAGAGGCATGCAAGTGGAGAGCTTAAGGCTTCCTGTCTGTAACTAGGACTCTTCTGCCATTCAGATGGGCTACCTGGGCCATTAGGAAGGGAAGGGGAGTTGGTTGAGGGCCAGAGCTCAGGTCATTGTGTGGGGCCTGAACAAGTAGATAAAGGTGTTTGGGGCAAATCCTCTGAAGAACACTGAGGACTAGGACCCATGAAATCATTAATCCATGGTATCCTAAGACTGTAAAGTGTTACACTCTCAGGAACTATATTATTCTTGAGAGCACCAAAAACATCACACCTGCAATCCGAAAGTTTTTATCCTGTGAGCACCTAGGCTAGTCAGTGTGTATATATTACATGCTCATGCTTCATTCTTGTAGTCCTGGTTTAGACTCTCCCCCTAACAGTTTAAAATATAAAACAATAAGATACAGAAATGTCTGGAAACAGATGGCAGGAGAGGGATCACGTGATGATTACCTGTTGTGTTTCCTCCTTCTGAGGCATCTGGTATTGGCCACTGTTGGCAGACAAGACACTGGGCTAGATGGACCTTTGGTCTGACCCAGTCTGGCCGTTCTTATGTTTAATAATAAAAAAAAACCTAATAGAGACTCACTAGCATTTCCCCCAGATGGGTAAGCACTGAGCTTGGCATGTTCACTGTAAAAAATTAACCAAGTGTTCACCTACAGCTGTGAGTGTGAGATGGATAGGTCACGTAGAGGATATTGAGTTGTGGGTCTCATGGACAAAGCAAGTTTCATGGAGGGATCTGAAAAAAGAGACTCTAGCAGTATGGGATACAGTGATTTCTGATTACTTGCATTAGTTTTCTCTTTTACAAACAGTAAAGCTGATTACAAAAATAGATTTGTAGAGTTAGACAATGAAGTGGAATCCTGAAACTGGGTGAATTTCCTTTAGCAATCTATTACTGCCTAGCAATCTATTACTCTTGCAGATGTAAGCAGGGTCTGAATCAGTGCTTCCATTACAACCAGCTGGAATGGGAAAGGAATCCTGGGTGTGGTTATGGAAATACAGTTCACTCAGTTTTCTTAGGCCTGCCAGATGTTCAATTGTTAGAATGGTATTTTGCCAATTTGCCTGATGTGGGATCACAAACTGTGCTAATCCTAAATGCAGGATTTGGAAGATATGACCACCAATGCTTGCAGTTATTGGGAATGCAGAAAAAGTCAAACTGTGTTTAACTCAGTTCAAAGGAGAGAAAATGTCAGTGTAAAGCATCTCAGATGGACAAGGCTTTCTCTACCAAACTCTGTGAAGCCAACTGGAAGAAGGGCAGAGCTCTGAACCAGCAGGCTACATGTCTACCAAGTGTG
The DNA here is from genome assembly GCF_049634645.1 of Pelodiscus sinensis. Classification (NCBI taxonomy): domain Eukaryota; kingdom Metazoa; phylum Chordata; order Testudines; family Trionychidae; genus Pelodiscus; species Pelodiscus sinensis. Next base: position 6,118,263 of record NC_134730.1, on the reverse strand, counting down.
AGCTGTGAGAGTGGTTCAACCTATTTCTCCCCTTCCCCCGCTCTAATGATAGAACTAAAACAGGCTCCATAAAGAGTCTCTATTATTTTAGAATTTTATTCCAGTGCATGCTGGAATCCTTTGGCTAGACTGTGCTGTGGGCCAAGAGCTGAAATCACTAGGTTTGGCCCAGAGCCAAATCCATCAAAAGGCCAGCCGCAGTGGCTGATGGGGAGGAGAGGGCGGCAGTGAAAATAACAGCAGTGGCTAGCAGGGCAGCCAGGAGGAGCAGCATGCAGGTGGCATTGCCATGTGCTCAGTGAGGGAAGAAGTCATGACGATGTTCCCATGAACTCTGGGTCTGCACCAACTGGACAGAGCCATGAGTGGGGTGTTTGAAGTGAGGGGAAAGCTCACTATAAGTTGGGGGTTGGACTAAAGATCTTTAAGCAAAGACTCTGCCCTACAGACTCCAGCGATGGTACCTTGCTTATGGGTTTTCTTTGTGTGTGTTTCCATAGGTTGATGCTAGATTGCGGTTATTAAACAGACTCCCACACAGTGCTTGTGAGAGGCGAAGAACTGACTCTAAAGGTGCCCAGTGGGTAGGTTGGAATTTTCCCAGTTTACTGGGTGAGGTCTGGAGTCTGTTTGGCTACATTGTTGAAAGAACCCCTCTAAATATGGAACCCAACCCACCTGGCTGCCAACTGCTACTGGCAGAAGGGTTAAATGCGCATTATTGATTGCTGTCATACCTCTCCCTCACACAGGCAGCAGACAAGATTCTCAGTTAAAATTCTTTTCTGAGCGTCAGGCATCTCAGGGTACGTCTATACTTGCACCTTAGTTCAAACTAGGGATGCAAATGTAGGTGACCAAAATTGCTAATGAAGAGGGGATTTAAATATCCCATGCTTCATTAGCATAATCTCGCCTGCGCACTATTCCGATCACCAGTTGATTCGAACCAGGAAGTGCATTCCGGGCCGCATTAGTTTGAATCAAACCCCTTGGTTCGAACTAACGTTACTCAAAAAATGAACTGCAGGGACTACACTAAAACTGAAAGGTGCTTCACTTTCATTGCAGTGTCTGTAAATTCAGGATCCTCTGCAGAATGCTGTTTAACTTTTCATACACTCAGTGAATCATAGCTAGAGCAACAACGCACAAGGGCAATTCTGAGGAATGTGCCACCTTCTCAGAGATGATTGTCCTGGGAAACAAATTGGAGCTAAAAATTACCCAACTGCTGGTAGAAGATGCAGCTATGAGATGCAAAATGGCCATTTTAGTGCTTCTAGTTTTTATGTGTTGTCTCTCTCCCCTTTCCCACCCCCATTTAAAAGGTCAGCAACCAAAGGAACAGGCTGGGAAAGGTTTCTATGACTGTGTGAATCTACACTGGAGAGTCTGGGGACAGACGGAGGGTGCAACAATCCAATCACAGCAAAGGAAACTTTCTAGATTTTTGTAAAGTGATTACTCTGGTATATCAGCCCCTAGATAAGAAAATGCAACACCTAGATGAACATGTGACAGGGCCAAATCATGCCTCTCCCACTTTGTTGCATGTGCAATAAGGGACTAGATAAAGGCAAAGCAGAGCCTTCCTACATTTAATAAATTCCACCATCACACCCAACATGACTATTTTTCCTTTTGCTCTAGTAATAGAGAATCTCTGTGTCACAAAGGCATGTTGTGACGTGCAGCAGAGGCTCTTACCACAGTAATACCAATGGGTCCACTCATGGTGAAAGTAACTTAAATTTCTTACAGGCACTGCGCTATCACAACCCGCCCCCCTCCGCCCCGGGGGAGCTTACAGCAGCAGGGGTTGCAATACAACAATGCCTATAAGAAATGTAAGTGTGAGGTGGAGTGCAGGGGGCTCAGGGCAGAGGGTCGGGGTGTGAGGAGGATATAGAAGTTAGGCCAGAAGCCTGGGAATGTGCAGGAGTCAGGGTTGGGATCTATGAGGAGCTCAGGGAAAAGTTGGGGTGTGCAGGAGTTAGGCCAGAAGGCTGGGGATGTGAGGGATGCAGGAGTCAGGGTTGGGATGTATGAGGGGCTCTGGGCAGGAGGGCAGAGTGTGGGGGTGCAGGAGTTAGGGCAGGAGACTGGGGGATATAGGAGTCGGGACAAAGGGGTATGAGTGCATCCCCAGCCAGCTCCTCTAATCTGTCTGGCTGCCTGCTGCTGAGCACAGCAGCCTGCAGGAAGCTGGGAGCCAGGCTGGGAGTGCCCCTCCCCTCCCACTGCAGCCAAGTGCCCAGCTGGCCCACTTCTTGCTGGAGCACCGCACCAGGGTACACTGGCTTATTTTCACCTGTGGGGTCACTGCTGGAAATGCAGAGTGTGAAGTCTACTTCTTTCAGAAGTTGCAATAGTTACACTAACTAAAGCTGACTATACCCAGAGAGCCCAGAAAGTGTTGAACATGGCCATAATTTGTTTCAACTCGCTATCTGATACCCCCAAATTACAGTGAAAAGATGTAAGATAATGTAACAGCATGTAAAAATGATCTCCCCGTATCACTATTTCCATGACAAAACAGAAAACTACAGGTCAATGCAAGATGGAAATAAATTTAGGTCTGAAACAAAGGATGTTCACTGGGGTTTAGTCAATGCTCATAATGGAAGGAAAATAACAAGGTAGCTGGCTAAGTGAAAGAAGCTAGCTAAAAAGCATACCAGGGCAAAGAATGAAAAACCTTATTAAAATAAAAAAGTGGAGCACCACTCAGTAATCTCTCCCTCAATGGCTATCAAGCCATTTAAAAGAGGATTAATGGGTTACATTAGCTGAATGGGTTCAGACAATATTACTAGCATATTAAAACCACAAACTTCTTTTGAGTATGATTGGAAACAATAAGCTATGTGCCAGGAGATTGCAGTGAACTGCACAGTTCAATAACTGATATAAAGGGTAGATTCAGAGAGAGTCCTGTGGAGGAAGAGCATAGCTTAGTCTCCAGCATCTGAGGATATCATGGAAGGAAATGCAGTAACTGCATAGTTAGACCAGAACTCTCTTAACAGTAGGTATGGAGCCAACTGCAAGACCTTGCAATGACAGGCTCAGAATAAAACCTATAAAAATAAACTAGATAACTTTTAAAAAAATTGTTCTTCCCCCCAATTCAGTGTCACAGACCATGTGCATTTAGTAAATTTATGGTACTACCTTAAAATAACGATTCATTTCACAAGTATCCAAAGGAGATAAAATTGCATAAATATTAAAACATAAGCACCATCACTCACTACAAGCCCCCTTTACTTTCGGGGGTTCAATATTAAAAGGATTGATTCTGACTGCACTGAAGTTTATAGAAGCCATGTGGCCCCTAAATTGCAAACTTCACGTCATATCTATGGCCTTCATTCTGCCCATTGAATCTCCACTGGTGTCAGCAGAAGTTATGCTGCTAAACCAAGATGATAGTTAATGCCTTCTGTGTGTCAAGGAGCTGCTTCTATGGCCTCAATCAGCTGAGCAAGTCAAACTCTTATTTGTCACAGTGTTCCTACATTTCCATTATGTACATATGTACATTTAAGGACCTGATCCTGCAAATATTTTCAATATCTGTGTGGTCTCATAGTGGGACTATGGCTTATTTCTGTATGAAAGTTACACAAAATTATCACAAAACATTTCAGTTCATGCTGCACATGCAAATAAGTAATTTGTAGGCTGCAATATGTGCTGCTGGGGTAATGTTTGAGGTGTGTAACAATTTAGGCTCTTTTTGGAGACATGAGCAAATAAGTGAGCACAGCAGAGACTTAGCAAGCCGGATTTAGTAAAGAGACATGTAGGTGCATAGGCCAGGGAGAAGAAACTAATCTTGACATCTTCTTTTGGCCAGTTCACAAACTTCTAGCATGACTACATGGAAGGGGGCCAACAGTGATGGACGAACATCACATGGGAGTAAGCACTTCAGGACTGAATGGCCATCAGGTAGCAGGGAGATGGCCACACAGAGAATTTAGTTCTGGGTACCTGCTGAAAGTATAATATCAAGTAGAAAGACTGAGGATTATTAGTCTTCAGCTCAACAGGAAAGTTTAAGAAATGGAAATTAAGGCAACTCACAAGTGTTCATAGATTCTTATGAGGCGCATATATGGACTTACCTGGAACTCCCATACCACTTCATGATCTGAATCAATTTGCTAGATTTCCTCTCTGGTGTCATTATTTTCAGATAATTAGATTCAGCAAGCCTGACTTTTTGCACCAGGCTACAATGAGCAGCAGCTGTCAGATGTATCTGTGGTTAATAGAGCAAATCTCTCCTCTCTCTGGATGAAAGCGGTAAATACACAAGGTATTTATATTAAATGGTCATTTTGCTTAGAAAATGTAATGGCTATGATTTGCTTTAAGGGTTTTGATAGCTGAATATAAATACATGTAATTCAGATATACTCACAATTATAGTTTTCATACTTGAGCATGTGAATATCAGACAAACCTTAGTACTGCCTCAGTTAGGCCCTAATTTCTAGCATTTTCAGTGCTATTCCCAGAGGCTGGGAGAGAAAAGGAAGGACGGAAATATGGGGAGAAATCTTCCCACAACACTTTTAAAAAGATTATACATTAGTTATTTAAGAAAAACTGTGCTGAACTTTGGGTGACTGAAAATACGGCACCATAACTTCAGTTCCAATGAAAACAAAGTCATCTTTATCTCCTGGAAAAAGGTAAAATTATCGGACAACCAAAACTAAGATCCTGAAAACTATAAACAAAGGAGTGGCAACATATTAAGCTATGGTACATTAGTTTCCTTGACAGTTCATTTGTACTAATATTGCCTGAGAAATCTGAGCTCCACATTTAGTTAATTCTGTAACTGCTAGTAGCAAATATCACCAACAATGGGAGATGGGACATTGCATGTCTGGCTGGCCCACTTCTGGCTGGGCCTTGCTGAAATGCTCAGGGTCTGACCAATTGCCTTCTTTGGGGGTCAGGAAAGACTTTTCCTCCAGGTCAGCTAGGCAGAGACCCTTGGAGGGAGAGGGTTCCACCTTCCTCTGCAGCATGGGGCACAGGTCACTTGCTAGTTTCTACTAGAGCAAACAATGGATTTTCTGTGACATGAAGTCTTTAACTCATAATTTGAGGACTTCAGTAGCTCAGCCAGAAGTTATGGGTCTATAACAAAAGTGAGTGGTGGAAGTTCTATGGCATGCGACGTGCAGGAGGTCAAACTAGATGATTATGATGCTCCCTCCTGGCTTTCCAGCCTATACGTCTATAAATTGGCACCTTTCTCTGACTGTTCTTTTATTTGTATAGCTATAGGCAGTAATCAGAATCTTCTAGGCTGCATTTCAAGTTCTAATTTCTTTTCTAGGGATATTACTTTTATTAGACAAAATTAAAGAGCTTCAGTATAAACATCTTGGTTGGCACTAGAACTTGGCAGACAGACTGTAACTCTTCTTTTAAAATAAATTGATTCCCTTTCTAACTACAGCACATAAGAAGATTGTGGCAATGGTACCTGACAGACTCGATAATCATCTTACTGAGAATATCAATATAAAGGCTGAAATCTCACTATACATTTAAACACATACACAACTTATTCTTAGGTATGTTTAATGTCAGAATTCACAGTATGAAGGAATGCAAACATGTCCTGTAGGCAGTTTCTTTGAAGTATGGAAAAGCTGAAGAAGGGACTGCTTAAAATTCCTCCCTCAACTGTATAAAAATTGTATGTTAATCTCTGGTGCAGTAAAACAAGTGTTTTTTAGAAGGTGGTTCTGAAAGACATGCTATTTTCAACACAATTCAGCTTGTGAGAGACACAGAAATAACCAATAAACACTATAAAGTGGCATATTGCAGTGAAGATTCTTTTGTAATTCATTAAAAAAACCTGAAGGAATTAAGTTTAAATTTCAAGATAGTTTTGTTGTTGAAGCTAACTCAAAGAATCTGCTGCTGATCATCCTGTTCTTGCACAGGACTGTACAATTTAAGGCCTGGCCCCTGACCTTACTAAAAGCCTCTCCATGGTCGTTAATAGGTTTTCAATCAGGCCTTTAGACATTGCATCCAACTAACTTTAATATTTTTATTTCTTTAAATCCAGGCACTATGATTAGTTTCCCCCATCACATGGAGAGTGTCTGTCTATTAGTATGCCAATAACTAAAAAAATACACTCATCTTGCAGGCATGTCAACTGATAGCTCTACCAACACAATTAATGAGAAGAGCCCTTCTTATACTGAGCTGCAGCTGAATCCTCTCAGTATATTTAAAATATTTAAATATTTCCAATGTCTTAAGTGGATTAAAAAAGAAAAAGGGAGGAAAACCATGTGAAAAGCGGGCAGTCACAAAGCAGTTTCCTGTAAGCAAATTACAACAGATTTCTACAGAAGGGACCCAAATTCACACTATACTGTCAATAGAAGATTTGCATCAGAACTCAGTACAATTAAATTATCAAAATGCCAATCTGTAAATCCCTTAATTACCACAACAAAGCAAGGTAATTGACAAGATTAGTCATTTGTTTTGTTGCTAGTTCTATATTTAAGGCACAACCCATTTTTTTCTGAAGCCCTTCAAATACATTATGCCAGTAAACATACAACAGATGAGCATTCATGGTTAAGGGCAAATCTTCACACTAGACCAAAGCAAATTGTTCAAAGTCTTTTAAACAACTTGATTTATTATTTGAGGGAGAAAATCTAAGAACTGTTCCATGACTGCAGCTGAGGGTGGTAAAACATGACAACAAAAATCCATTCAAACAAATACCAGTTCCTGATGTGCTCTATTGCCAATTAAAGCCAATAAAAATAGAGCTGAACACATTTTTAGACAAACTTTTCCAGAAAAATTAAGCTTTGGGGGTTGACATTTTCTGAATTTGTGAATTTAACAGAATTGTCTTGGATTAATATCTTTAAAAAAATCTGAAAAACATCAAAATGTTTTGTTTGGACTTCCAAAATGTTTACATTTTTTAAATTTGAATCTATTTTTCATTTTGAAATCTCCTTTTCATTTTATATATAGAATTAAACATTAAAAATGCTCAAACAAAACAATGTACACAAACAGCTCAGTGCAACTTCATGTTCACTGTGGAGGTGCAACTGAAAAAACCCACAAAAAACAAAACAGGGCCCAGTACATCAGACATTCCTTCCTGATCAGAGATACTGTTAGCACTTTGCTCAGGCCTGTGGTACCACTGAAATTACTCTCCTGAAGCCCCAGACTCACTAAACAGACAGCTGGAGTTTCCAAATTTTATTTTACATTAACCACTGCTCACCTACATCATGTGAGGTGAGATCATGCTTTCCCCCTCCCCGGCATTTAGCTGTAAATATCTGTAATAACATAAAGAACAATTCAAGTAAGTTCCAGAAGACAAACCCACATGTGTTTGCAAATAATGCCTGTGACCAAGAGACTCTGTTGCAAGAACAAAGACTGGCCAATACGATGATCATGTTTTTCTTACTCTTAATTGTCATGAACAGATGGAGATGGAGAGATTTAAAGGGCCAAATCACAGTCTGTTACATCCGCTGACAATAGCATAGGGCACAGCAGAACTTGGTCCAATGTATTCTCTGCACTCCTCAAAGTGAAGTAACCTAAAATAAGAAAGGACTCTTTGTTTTCTCAACTGGATGAATAAAAAACTCTTTTTAACAGAATGCTGAATTAAATATGGTCCTTAAGGCACTGTTTGCAACGCTTATGGAGGAAGATGTGTGAAAATGATGTTACATTAAATACAGGTTTGGGAAATTTTAATTAATTGGAATTTACACAGGAAATTATCTCCATTTGCCCCCCTCATAGGGCTTCTTCTGTCATTCCACTTGACCTCATATTCTATCCCAAGATGGATTACGTTAAGACTGGATCCCCAATGCCGTGGTCGGGATTGCAAGTGAAGGAGATGGTAATGGCATATCGAGTGCCCCAGCGAACCTTTTCCACTCGATGAAGGTTCTCCGACCCAGAGGTGAAAAAGGAAACACGGCCTGTAAGAGACAAAAGTAAGAGATCGGTAACAGGGCTTAACACACCTTTGACTATTGTGTCTGTGTGATGTTGCATGTCTTGCCCCATCTGCTATTTCTTTAGGCTTAGCTGCTCTCTGCCCATCTGAAAACTCAGGACTCTGTCACTATGAAGACAAATGGCATCACAACTGTGAGCTACACCTTGAGACAGCCAACTAAGCTAAGTAAAAGGTGCATCAATCCTTTGTGGAAAATGATGAAGATGATGCAGAGTTCAGGTGGGCCAAAGAGCTTGATTAAGAGTGAGCAGAGGCTAGGAAAAATATGAATCCACTTCTAATTTGCGCTCATAAAGCTATAGCATCTCAATACTGAACTACCAGGAACAGGTCTCAGGTTTGATTTTTCATGTTGGTCTCTAATGTTACAGAGCAAAGAAGCAGGAAATGCTGCCAAGGTAGCAGAAAGTCCTCCAAAGAAGAAAGAAAAATTACTTTCCCACTCAACGCTCTGCATAACTTTGGAACAGCATAGAGTTAGACTAACTTTCTCCAGATTCCCATTCACTGACATGTCTCAGGAGTGGAATAGCTCCAGGATTAGGAACAGGTTTCAGAGGACAACCCTTTCCCCCCATATCCCTCTAAAACTGGGTCCAGAGCTTCACACATCACTATAAATCTGATTCAGCATGGTCCTTAAACAGGGGTGCCATAAGGAGGAAAGGGAAAGGGAATGAACAACCTCCTTTGGAAAACTGCTTGGCTTACCAGGGCAACAGTATTACAGTGTCTGCAACTTTGGGGCAAATTGGGATTGTTTCCATATGATACCCTAAAGAGATAGGATGCATTTCCCATGACTCCATCTCTCAAGCACAGGCCTGCCACACATGGTGGGGCTAAGTAAACAGCACTCCACAAAATGGGGTAAATATTCTCTCTCATTGCTTCCATAGGGCAGGTGGCTTCATATTTCTCACCATGGGCTGCACCAAACTAGCTCTACTTTGCTAAGTGCTTTTACAAAGAATAAAGTAATCTAACTATGAAAAGACAGTAAAGAGTAGAAGATTTTAGCTTGATCCTTTTTCCCACTAATTATCAGGTGCTCAAATGCTATCGCTGGTGACAGAGGCTCTTAAAAAGCCAGTAACTTACCAAAACTTCTCACTATAAAACATCACAAAACCCCAAGCTGGAAGGGTTGAGACTGGATTTTGTAAGCAGCTGTGATAGAGCACAGGCCACAGCCATTGTTCAGGTATTTGCAGTCTCTGTGCACTGTAACATTCATTTTTCAGCTAGATCAGAAAGTTCTATATCACAATCCAGTGCCAACTGAGCTTTCCTTAGAAACAGAGCGATTCAAAAAATGAATGGGGTTGGCAATTGGCTTTATGGTGAGCAAATGGCATTAGTCCAGTAATTCAGTGCTTTACCATCTCTGACTTTTCCAGCAGGACAGTTCCAGAGGGTTTTAGAGGGTTTTTCTAAAGAGCCAAAGACACAGTTTAGCCATTCATGCATTCCCAGAATACCAGACATTCTGGTACTTCCAGGAATGGAATGGATTTCCATCCCCACTGCTGTGACCTCACATGTAGGATGCATATGAGGTCACGCTGTATGGAGGTCTCCATTTCAAAGTGTGAGCTGCCTTGCCCACATGACCTCACACGCTCGGGGCAGAGAAGTATACTTTTCAAAGTGGCATGGCCAGTTTTGTCTCAGTCCTGGCTGGGAAACAAAAAAGAGAACTGTCCAATTTAAAATCAGATGGCATTTAAGTCTAAATGCTGAAGATGAAGCATCAAGAAGGAAACACTGATACTTGCACAATTGTTCTGTGCTCCAAATGGTCAATCAACACGCAGGAACATGTAGGAATGTATTTATTAACAAGAGTTATAGAACTAACTCAGACTGAAGCAGCTTGTGGATGGACTGTGGGATTTTGTTTTGCACAACCATCCCATAACAACCCCATGTTTTCCTACTCAGGCAATTTTTTCTCAGATCACAGCTACCTGAAATTTGTTATGAGTTCATCTTGGGAAAATGCCACACTATGACTCTGACTCCTGCATGCATTATATTTATCTACAAGATACTCCTCACTAAGCCACTGGAGTCATTTGCCTGCCCATGTAGACAGGCTCCCAGCACTGGGAAATGGTTGTGTCTCCCAGGGCTGGCACTGTGACTACGCTTTTCCAATATAGCGCGCAGTGCTTTAATTCTGCAACTGCAGGCAAAGCCACAGGCTGATCAGTCTATAACCCCTCAAGTACTCCCTGTTCCCCTATTTTCTGAAGTATTACATCTGCCCTTCTCCAGTTTTCTGGAAATTCCCCCACCATCCAGTTCTCACAGTTGGTAGCTTTGAGATTAGTTAAGGAACTAGCTGAAACACTCTGGGATGATTTTCCTCAGACCCTGATGACTTGTATATACTGAACTTTTACATGTTCTTTAACCTGTTCTTTTTCCTCTTTTGGCTTGTATTCCTTCCCCTGGTTGTCAGTATTAATCTGGTCACCACTACTAACCTTTTCAGTGAAGACTAAAGCAAAACAGGCATTAAGCAACTTAGTTTTCTTGATGTCCTGTTATTAGCTCTCCTTCCTCACTAAGTAAAAGACACACATTTCCCATCATCTTTCTCCTGCTTCGCATGTATTTAAAGAACCTCTTCTTATTGCCTTTTATATCCTTGCCAGGTGTATAGAAACTGATCTTTGACATTTCCTGCACCCTAGCTTAGTCAGGGCTATATTCTTAACACAAGCCACAGAGATTAAAGCTGTGGTCGAGTAAGTGACAGGAGATGTCAGCCAAAACCACTGGCAAATTAAATGCGTTTGTTCAAAAATCCCTGTAAATGGTTTCAAGCTCAGGGATAGGGAAACATGGTCTGTGGGCTGAATTCAGCCCCCGACTTGCCTTGACTGGGCCCACTAGGTTCAGGGTGCCCCCGCTCCAACAGCAGGGTGAACCAGTGCAGGCACTCCAGCCGGGGGGGGAGGGGCACCTTGCCCTGCTTTGATCAAGGCAAGCCATGGGCCAGATGCAGCCTACAGGCTCTGCCTGGTAGGGGGGAGGAAGCAGCTCTGCACAATGCCCCCCATCACTGGGGAGGGGGTGGGGGGGGAGAAATAGTCACTAATGAGAGCACCGGGGGGAGCAGTGCCTACAAGCACAGGGCTGTGTGGAGCCACCTGTGGCCTCTGGGACCCACACCAAGTAGGTGCCCAAATTCCCTGCCCCATCTTGCACCTCCTCTGCCACCCAGACCCCACACCCCTACCTGCTCCTGCACCCCACCCCAACCCCATCTGCCACCTCCAGCCCACTCCTACATCCTTTCTCCCACCCAAACCCCGCACCCCCAACCTGCTCCTGCACTTTCTCTCCCACCCAGGCCACTTATCTCCACCTCCAGCCTGCTCCTACACTCTTCCTCCTACCCAGAGCCACCACTCCCAGCTCACTCCTGCACCCTATCTCCCCACCCAGATCCCGCTCCCCTAACAGAGCCCACTCCCCAGCAGCCCACTCCTGTACCCTGTACTCATTTTGTCCCCTCCCCTCCCAGAGCCTAGAAAGGCCCAACAAAATTTACTAGCCTCAGGCTCCCAGAAGAATTAATCTGGCCCAGAGGGAGGGGGAAGCCATGGGGCTGTAGCTTGAAGGAAGTGTCTTTTTTTTCCTGCTTCTCAGTTGGGGGCCACATCTGTGAGGGTTTTTTCTCTCCTTCTCACTCAGAGGCCAGAACAGTGAGGTTTTGATGGAATTTTTGTTTTGTTTTTACTTTTTACTTGTGTGTGGGTCCTGACTGATTTTTCTATGGGTCTGTGGTGCCCAACCCAGAAAAGATCTAGGTATCTGAATTAATTTGATCTTCAGCCAACCAATCCATTGTTTATCACATCAATATGCCCAGCTGCTATCCTTTCATTTTTCAGCATGGCTGTATTCAAAATACAGTAAGCATACTATAAAGACAACACTAGTATTGAAGCAATTTAGTGACACTAAGCTTTTTTTAAATATATACCCAGACAGACTGTGCTAAAGTTCCTTATGCAGCAGTTTTCAGGAGAAAACGCCGGTGTGTCATGTATAAGTATCACATTTTGATGCATGTATCACAGCCACTGTAAATAGCCATACCTGGAAACTTTCTACTCAACACTATGCTGCAGCAAAGCACATAACAGACTCTATTTGGAGTGTTGGAGGAGCTCCAGACTGAGCCTGCACATAGAGGGTGAAGTTGGGAGAAGGCTGGGTAGGGCTGGGGAAGTCAAGCCCCAGCCCCATCACCAGCCCCACCCCAGCTGCCTAGACCCCGCCCCTACAGGAGCCACACCCTCCCAGAACACTACAGGGAGGACATGCGGCTCATGTAGCACGTGGCCCCAGCCTCCCTGGCCCAGAGCATGGGGAGGGAAGGCACTCGGGAGCAGCAACACTCTGCCCCCACTATGCCTACAGTAAGCATTCTGGGAACAGAATACGGGTGGGGCCAGGCTGGTGGTTTGGGAAGACAATGCCAGCTCCTGCCTATTATACCCTCTCCCCCTGAGCCTGGGGCAGCAGGTTGGGATGCAGGAGGATGTTCAGGGTGCAAGCTCGTGGGGGGGAGTTTGGTTTGAGGAGGGGCTCAGGGCTATGGTCCATGATACAGGCTCCAGCTGAGTATTGCTTACCTCAGGCAACTCCCACATGGTGCCACAGTGGGACTAAGGCAGGTGGCTCCGTGTGCTGCTCCGCATCCACAAGCACTGCTCCCACATTTCCCATTGGCCATGGTTCCCTGTTCCCAGCCAATGGGAGCTGCGGGGTAGTACCTGAAGGCAACGACAGCATGTGGTGATCCCTTGTCCTGCCTCTCTCAAGGGCTGCAGGGACATGCTAGCTAGCTGCTTCCCAGAATCTGCTTTAGCCCTGCTGTTCTGTTAGCAGACAATTTCCCAGTTTGGCTGCAGGAGCTCCCCAAGGGATCGAGCCCGATTCCAGGAGATTCCTGACCAATGTTCTGCACATGGATGGAAAAAAAGTAGAGGGAAAGAATTGTGTTATGTGCACCAGTATTGAGGTAATGTGTAGATGTGCACCACCCCTAGAAACAAAACACCTAGACAATATATATTTTTAAATAACCCTAGGGATAATTACTCCAGTCAGGAGAGGTTAGGCATTTTAAAACTCACTACTCAAAGAATTAAATTTAAGAGTAAAGAGAGAAATAAGAATTATGAAAAGCACAGACCAGTCAAGAATCTAAAATAACACACTTTGAAAGAAACAAAAGAAATAACAACAATGAAAGTATGTACTGGGCCGGGACATGAGTGTAGACAGAATGTGTTTGTGTGGGTGTCAGAAATTCGCATTGCTTCTCTGTCTGAACATGCTCAGCAATGCAGGAGCCAGCAAGCTCCCTCCATCCAGAGCCTTGTTGTGTCCCCTTCTCTGTGAAGATGAGGTATCGGGGAAGGGGGACAACCTGACATCAGCACTCCCCTTCCCTGCACAAAAGCAGGAGGCTCCGGGAGGGATGGGCAGCTCCAAAGCAGAGGACAAAAGAAGCACAGCACTGGGGGAGGGGCAATTGAAGTGCTGGAACTTGATAGCCTCCTGGCCAAACCAGTCAGGATCACCTATCAGAGGTTCTGATATCTACCAGTAGATCCTGATCTGCTAGTTGGATGCTACTGCTCTAATCCCTAAACCATTCCAAGAGTTCATAAAATAGTTACAATTTTTAGGGAGGTTGCTATCTGATGAATGTCAGGACAGGAATTATACTATTAATGGGTGTATTTTCATCTTGATGCAGGGGAGTTTATGTACTCATCTCTCTTTAGCACTGAGGGTTTATTAAGAAAAAAAATCACTTTAAAAACTACAAACTGCTTGCCAACACTGCAAACTCATTAATCTTTCTTGAGAGATGAGACCTACTGGATTCCACTGAGGATTATACCTGTACATCATGAGTCCAGAGTTGGGGAATTTGAAAATAGTATTCGCTGCACCACAATGCAGTAATTCTTTATTCTTAACCGTTTAAAATGCTCAAAGAGAGACCAGTCTCCAGAGAATGATTCACTCCACTCCCAGCAGATGAAAAATTTGAGGAGGTGACTATATCATCATTATTCAGAGACTCTTGGGAAAAGACATCAGTGAAAATGAAATGTCACAGGAACAGAAACTTTGAGAAGTCAAATGGTTCATAGTTATATATCAAATATTAGAGAACAAGGGCAGAGAGAGAGACGCTTGTATGAAGGCAGTGCAGGTCCTGCTTAGAAAAGCGACTGAAGGCAAAAATGATGTATTATGTGAAAACATCCTGATTCTTTCAGAACAGCTGGAAAACCCACCCAGAGTTTGAATGTTCTTTGCAGTACCAGTTTGAGAAGTCAACCAGAACTCCCAATGAGCATGCCGAGCCATAGAGATTTCCAGGTAGAACTACAATTTACTTCTCTGGGTGCGTCTTCACTGAACCTGTAGCTTGCAATAAGCTATGCAATTTGAGCTACACAAATTGTGTGGTTTATTTCAAGTCAATTTCAAAATAGCTTATTTCATAATTTGTCATTAACTATACCGTGCCAAATTTCAAAATAACACGCTATTCCAAAACATTCCTTACTCCTTAAATCTCTTACTCCTCATGGAATGAGGTTTACAGGGACATCGGAATAGCAAGCCCATTATATTTCAAAATAACGAGCTTGCTGTTAAAACATGGGGTAGCTATTTCAGGATATCTCTAGTATCCTGAAATAGTGCTGCAGTGTAGACGTAGCTTCTGTGTGCATATGCAGTACAGTACAGGTTTTATAATTCCTTATTGAAACAAAAACCTTCTCTGAACTCTACTCTATCTTTAACCCACAACTTACAGGAGCTGTTACAAGTTTAATTATTACAAGGAAACAAAAGCTGACTTAGAAACCAACTTCCCAAAAAGGGAGTGAGAGCAGTCTTGTACTTGATGTACTTGTACTTTTGGTCCAAGATGTTAGA
This sequence comes from Pelodiscus sinensis, assembly GCF_049634645.1. Taxonomy (NCBI): domain Eukaryota; kingdom Metazoa; phylum Chordata; order Testudines; family Trionychidae; genus Pelodiscus; species Pelodiscus sinensis. The sequence continues at coordinate 6,103,187 of NC_134730.1, read as the reverse complement.
CCAGCAATTCACAAGCTGTGAACCACAAGCTGCAGAGAGCTGTCTGGTCCATGCTCATGACTGTTTTCAGCTGCCAGATTGTGTTAAAGGCAGTTACAAATGCATATATGTTTTGTTAAAATAACTTTCTCACATAGCCAACTGCTGTAGTTGCCAAATGGATGGTGTGGGAGGGGAGATGTTCACGAGATTACCACTGTATTGAGAAGTCATTGCAGACTATGAAAACCCCTGGAACTAGACTGTGTTTTGACCTTCCACTCAGAAACACAGACTAATGATATGTTATACGTGGAAAAGAGTAGGTGAGTTAAGAATAGTCATTCATTCCATGTGAAATGTGCATTTTCCTGCCAAGAGTGACATTTGTCTTACAACTTTACACTGTCATCCTGACACTCTGTAATTGTTTCTTTTGTATCTTCCATTCTTGGAGTTGCAACTGCCTTTGATGGATGCTCCTCCCCCTTCCTGCCCCATCTTTACAGATTTCTTTTCAAGCACATTTTTCTGCTTCATTAAAGAAGCAGCAATTATTTCTCAGCACATAAATGTCAATTTGCTTAAAGAGCACTTGCTGATAAAATGGCAACACAGGATCCTCAGTACAATACATGACTAGGAGGTTTAAAAATAAAATAAGAGATATTGTCTTAAAATAAGGGAAAAGTACGTTATAACGGTGAGCCTTAAAGAGCAATGAGACATTTTTCTCCAACCACTATTTTCTGCTTCTTTTTCTGAGGAGAGTTTTAAAGGAGAAATTGGTCTCTGCTTGAGGCCAAGGGAGGCTGAAGCCTGGGATACAGACCTTCCTGAATCTGGAATTTGACTCTACAGCATATAGTCATACAAGTGCAGTCAAGAGTTGCAGAGAAAGGAGGCTGTAAAGTACCCACCCAATCTCCAAAATCCAAAAAGTGGCCACTAGAGATTTTGCATCTGCAAAAAGGAGACTATTTCCCTAAGGATTCTCCAGCAAGCTGAATCACCCGCAAGGGCAGCAGCAGAAGAACAGCAGTAAGAATCATCTTTTTTTTTTTCTTTTATCAAAACAGGTAACCTACGGTCTGATGGACAAATTTAATTCAGAACAGTCACACTTCAGTCATTAGTATTTTTCCTGTCACTGCCACACCTGCTTAGTTTCAGCAGTCTTTACTATACAAATCAGACCCAGTGGCCCAGACATGCAAGAGAATTTCTAGACTCAAAGTATAATAAAAACCTATGGGCCACTATCCATCTTCTACTTCTCCCTTGTAGTTCTATAGCGCTGTCCCTCCCTGTAATGCACAAATTGCTGAGATCAGAGTGGCAGCAGAGTGCTCCTAGCACGGGACACACAGGGCTCCTTGCGAGCATCAAAATTCACTTAAAGCACCAATGTCCTCATAGGGACTCCAAGATCCTAAACCCCTCTCATCCCAAATTCTACCTGTTTTGCACACACAACTCCCACTTCAAAATCCTTTGCAACACTTCCCACTGAGCTCCAATGTTTCCTTGAAGGCATGATGCCCTACTCACGTATCCAACCACCAATCAATCAGTGTACATACTTAGTGAGAACTTAACGGTCTCCTCTGGATACTATGAGGGAGTAGAAAGATTCCTGTCTCTTTGGGTATGTCTAGACTGCAGTGTTTTTCTGGGATACCAGAGGTATCCCACCAGTATCCAGGAAAAACTCTGCCGCGTCCAGGGAACGCGTTTGCTCTTCCGCTTTTTTTTGTGGAAGATCAAACACGCTCTTTCAGGGAGCCCCGTATACCTCGCTCTACAAGAAATCAGAGCTCATCCAAAAGGGGCCAAATGGTGGAAAAGCCTCTTCCAGAAAAGCAATCGGAAAAAGCTCTGCTGAGCGCAATTTGCGTAACTTTTTCCGAAAAAAAAAGAATGTATAGTATAGGCCAGTGTTTCTCAACCTTTTTTTATGAAGTACCCCTTATATTTTTTTAAAAATAAGTACCCCCAGTACCTACAGTTTTCAGACACACACTTTTTTTTCTACCATTGCAACACATTTGTTTAAACAACTTATTCGTAGCTGGGTAGGCAATGAAATTTTGGGATGTAAAAGTACAAAAATAATAAAGCGCTGTAAAACTTAAAAGTTCAGTTTTCTCCAAATTTCAGTTGTGATGATGTCCCCTCCAGACTTCTCTCAAGTACCCCTAAGGGTGCTTGTACCACTGATTGAGAAATACTAGTGTAGACCTAGCCTTTATTCTCTCCTTTCCTCCCCATGGAGAATATAAAGAACTAACCTGAAGGATGCCTACGATGTAATTTTGTGACCCAACAAAAGCCTTCTGAATGACCAGAGAGCCCACAGACTAAGAACCACAGTTCTAAGGAAAATGGGTCCTGGGAACATGGCTCATCTGCAGTCCTGCCTGAGAGTCCTACAATGACTGTCATGGTGTCGCAATAATCAGTCTTCCCATGGGTTTCTAAGAACCACTGAACTTGGCATAGGTCTGGAACTTGGCATGACAAAACCTCAGCTAAGCAGCATATTTATTTCCTTCCAAAAATGTATTTAAGATAAGGAAGAAACCTCTCCCCTTGGGGTTCAGAAAATAAACCACAAACTCTGCTCCAGGAGGTGAGGGGGCAGTGTCAACACCCCAATCTCCCTGACAGTTCAGAGGAGCCTTGTGGCTGCTTCTCGTTCTATTTCTGACTCTCTGTGCCCTACTGACACCTGCTGTAAACGGAAAACAGAAACTGCATGGGGAAAAAACTGTCACAATAAAACCCTGTCATCTCCACATAAGCCACTTGTCTATGGCGAGAAACTGCCAACAAGATCAGTCTCAGATATCTATAAAAGCTGTGCTTTATCATTAGTGTCTGACAGCCACTGAGCTCATTACATGCTGTCAGGCTGAGGGAAGCCTGTATTAAGAAAAACAGAAAAATAATGTTGGGGGGGGGAATAAAATCTTTACGTTTAGAAAACTTCCCTTCCCCCACTTTCTTACCCGTTTCATGCATAGGAGTCTCTTTGTTTATGAGAATGAGCACTAGACAAGCGATTTAGTGCTGTGAATTACATTTGATCTTAATTTGGATCAAGAAACCATTGGAATTCCAGTCAGTGCCGCTGAATAGCAAAAGTGAACTAGACTCCTATACATATGCAGCTGCTACATTAGAACGAGCACACAACCTTCATTGGGAGTGGAAACAATAGACAAATACCTGCACATGCTGCAAGATTTTGCAAAACACCACATTTGTTTTCCCAGTTCTTACTGGGCTGGCAAATGTTACCCTTTGCTAATGACATAACTGAAAGACAATTAGTTTTAATCTCTTCGGCAAAATTCAGAGGTGGTAACCACTGGCTGAGAGATAGATGAGTATCATATCTGCAAATACAAATCATGTTAGAATCATCTTCATTCCTAGATGGTTGTTTTCAGTATTAACATTAATATCTTGACCACAGTTTTGAGAAGCATTGTGATCTAGCGGAATGAGAAAGGGAAACATTTGATTGTTAGTCCTAGCTACGCCATTGATTCACTGTGTAACTGTGACAGGCCGCCAATGGCCCACACTCCCGAAGGTCGAACCGGCTGGGAGACCCGCGGCGCTACAGGCAAGACGCCCCAGCGCCGCAGACGCAGCCACGGTGGGCAGCGCGGCTGGAGTCCGCCACCGCTCCTACGCCAGCGGGAGGAGAGCGGCCCCCGCCCTGAGGGAGCAGGAGGAGGGGCCACGGCAGCGAGCATCTGCCAGGACGCCGCCGGCGCACCAGCTGCGTCACCAGGGGGGCGGGATCTCTGGCCTACGTCAGGTCCAAAGGGCCATTTTAAAAGGGCCTGCCGGCTCGAAGGAAGGGGGAGGCCTTCTACCAGGGAGGAGGAGGCGGCTCGGTTCCCAGGACGGACTGGGGATGCACCCAAGCCCGGCCGGTGGCCCACCCCCGCTCCAGGGGGTCCTGGGACAGCCCCCACAGCCGGCGAGCCGCTAGCCCCGGATCAGGCGATGACCCGGACGGTCTACAGCGGCCACGAAGAGGGCGACCCGGCCGAGACAAGGAGCGTGAGAGGCGGCTGGCCCCCAGGTTCCCTGCGGACCAACTCCAGACCCGACCAACAGAAGTACAGTAAGCCGGGAGAGGCGGCGGAACACCTCCGGGGGTTGTGGGAAGGGAGGAAGCAACCCGGGGCAGAAGCCTTCTGGCGCCCGTGGGCAGACACGTTGCGGGGGGAACACGTCCCCCGTCTGCCGTGCAGGGGCTAACACGAACCCCTGCACTTAGGGCCCCGGGCTGGGACCCGGAGAGGGGGCGGGACCAGGTCCCCCTCCCACCCCCTTAAATCCCCCCCCGCCAGCGGAATCCTGACTACCCTCAACCGGCTACAAAGGCCGGACGCAAACCCCGGGTCCGCTGATTCCCCCCCCCCCCCCCCCGACTCGACAGCCACGCAGAAAGGGGGTTATCGCACCCAACGAACAGAAAACTAGACTAAGGGCTGGAACTACAGACCCGGTCATGAGGCGGACCCCCCCCCGGAACCCTCACAGTAACCCTGAACAAAGCACTTAATCTCTGTGGCTATGTCTACACTGGCATGATTTTCCGCAAATACTTTTAACGGAAAAACTTGCCAGTCTAGACGCAGCCTGTATGTTTCCATATCTGTAAAATGAGGATAATACTGACATCTCCCAACAGGACAGCTGTGAGTATTAATTCATAAATATTGGTATGTAAATCAGCAACACGTATTTTAGTACTATAACATCCTTCTTTTCTCTTATTCTGTCTGAAATCTTATATAAAACACAACGAAGTTTATATATAAATAGTAGAAAATACAAAAGACTCTAGGACAGACCTGGGCAAAATACGGCCCACGGGCCACATCCGAACCACCAAGCCACCAGATCTGGCCCGCAGAAGCAGTGGGGAGCGCCAGGCAGACTCCCTAACTTGCTCTGCAGCCCTGTGTGCCATGCAGAAATATGGCAGCAGGCTCTGTTTCTGTTTTAAAACTGGAGGGGAAGTGGGAAGTTTTAGGCGTCACCTCCACCCCCAGCACATTCCCATTGGCTGGTTACTGGCAGAAACCAGCCAATGGGAGCTGCTTGTTGGAATAACAGGCAGCTAAGAAGAATCATGCTCTCTTCGCAGGCAGGCAGGGAAACATTTTAAGCTCTGCAGGCAGGCTAGTTTGGCAGCTGACAAGTCTCTTGGCCACAGCCTGCTTCTGGCACCCCAACCCTTTCCTGCTCCAACTCTCTGCCACCCCCCCCAACATACCCAAACCCTTTATCCCCCTCTTATACCCCCACTCCCTCCAAGATCTGGCACCCCAATCTCCTGTCCCAGATCACAATCCCCTCTTACCCTAGGTCACATCCCAAACCCCTGCACTCCAGTCCCCTGCCCTAGGTCACAACCACCTGCTTCATCCCAACTCCCTCCCAGACTCCAGTCTCCCTCCTGCACCCCAGTCCCTTACCCCAAGCTCCCGTCTGCACCCAACTTCCATCCCAGACCTCGCATCTCCATTAATATCATGGAAGAGTGCGGCCCTCGACCACTTTCCAAAATCTTGGCGTGGCCCCCCATCAAAAATTATTGCCCACCCCTGCTCTAGGAACACAGCAAATATATGATGGGAATGTAACCACATGGACTGAGAAATGTCTCTTATGCTAGCACGGGGAAGGGCAGCATGAGTCCTTTAACTGAGTAGCTAAAAGTCATCACACCCTCTAGTGTAGACAACCACAAGCTTCTATAGTTTGCCTGTAAAAACCTATTTGAGCCATCATTGTCCTCTAGGCCTCACCCTGCATATTTAAAGACTCTCCATTTTTAACAGTAAGCTAGTTAGGGCAGTGACAGCACCAGGATAGACTGCAGACTATGGGTTAGGCCAGTGGTCTCCAAGCTTTTTAACCACAAGATCACTTCTTCAGTTTAAGTAAGATCTACCTCAAACCAAAATACCCTTGCCCGGCTTCCTTCCCCACCTTCTCTGAGGCCCCACCCCTGCTCCACCCCTTCTCCAAGGCCTCACCCGGCTCACTCCATCCCCCTTCCTCCCTGAATCTCATTCACTTTCACTAGGCTGGGGTAGGGGGTTGTGCTGCAGGCTCTGGTCTTGGGCCTAGGGGTTTGGAGTGTGGGAGGGGACACCCTGAAGGTAAGGGGGTGGATTGGGTTCTGGAGTGGCCATGGTGAAAGGGCATTAGCCTGGGAAGCGCAGGGTTGGGGTTGGAGTGTCTCCGCCCAGACTGGGAGCAGCCGGACAGCCAACACAGGCTGCCCCAGGGATAGAGCTGGTTCCAGTATTAGGAAAACAGGATAAGGGACCCTCTGAAGGTAGGGAGGTGGAGTGGGATTTCCAGTGACCTCGATCCCTGCTCACTCAGGCAGTGGCTAGGCAGCCAACACAGGCTGCCCCAGGGATGGAGCTGGCTCCAGCATTAGGAAAGCAGGATAAGGGACCCTCTGAAGGTAGGGTGGTGTAGTGGGTTCTAGAGTGGCTTAGAGGATAGGGCATTAGCCTGGGGAGCGCAGGATGCTAGGCTCAAGTCCTGCCCACCCTGGGAGCACCAGGCTGCCCCAGGGAGGGAGCTGACTCCCACATTAGGAAAGCAGGATAAGAGACCCTCTGGAGGTGGGGTGAGTTCTGGAGTGGCCTAGGGTATACAACATTTGCCTGGGGAGCACAGGGTTAGGAGCTTGGGTCCCACCCCCTCCCTGCCCACCCTGGGAGCAGCCAGATAGCTGCCCCAGGGATGAAGCAGCAGAGCTAAGACAGAGGCTCACTCCTGCCCTGGCCCTGCACCACTCCTGAAAGCATCTGGCATATACAGCAGTAGCTCCATGTGCTGCCCCTCATCTACAGGCTCCAACCACACAGCTTCCACTGGCCACACTGGCAAGGGCAGCATGTGGAGACCCCCTGCTCTGAGTTTCTCAGGGGCTGCAGGGACATGCCAGCCACTTCCAGGAGCACAATTACCACAGGGATAATTACTTCAGACAGGACAGATTTGGCATTTTAGAACTCACTACACAAAGAATTAAATTTAAGCGTAACAGAGAAATGAAAATTATGAAAGTCACAGACCAGTCAAAAACTAAAACTAACCCACTTTGCAAGCAGGAAAAGTAGTAACAACCCCCCATGGACATGTTGGGTCAGGAGATGAGAGGGGAAGACAGTGCGTGTTTGTGAGAATGACAGACAGTATGACAGATTTGCATTGCCAAGCTCCCTCCATCCCCTTCTCTGTGTGGAGATGAGGTACAGGAGAGGGGTAGGGGAGGAGGGACACCCTGACATCAGTGCCCCTCCTCCCTCCCACAGCCTGCACAGCAAGCAGGAGGCTCCCAGTGGGCAGCTCTGAGGCTCTGGGCAGGAGCAGCATGACAGTAAATGGAGACGCAACTGAAGTGCCGGCACTTAATAGCTTCCCAGCCAAACTGGTCAGGATCACCTGTCAGAGGCTCCAAGAACTACTGGTAGATCCTGATCTCCTGGTTGGTGACCACTGGCTGAACCCTACCTTGAGACCACTGTCTCAGCCTTTTCTGAACCATACACGAGAGCCACATGTGGCTATTTGGCCAGTTGTGTGTGGCTAGCTTGCTAAAGCAGTAGCCACTATAGTGGCTATTGCTTCAAAACTGGTTGGACACCACAGCACCAAGCGCTCTCCCAACAACTCTGGGACTCCACCAGATTGAGAAGCATAGGCAGATGGTAGGCAATACAGTAATCAGGTCAAAATACAATTTGATTCCAAGGGTCAAATGCTATTTTATACAACGAATGAAAAGGAGTCAGATGGTGCACTTTGGGTCAAATGCCATGTTTTGTGACAAACTGGTACCATTGGCAGCACAGCACCAGGAAAGGCTCAGGCTAGCAGACATATTACAGGGCAAAATTGAGGTTTATTGGTTAAGTTTGCACGGAAGGGGAATCTGGGCAGCACATGACATCTAGCAATATCCTGGGCCGCTGACTCCATTTTTATCAATGTGTCACACAATTAAAACACACTCTCGCCATATTATAAAAATAGGAAACATGAATTGTTTTTGTAGAATCCTAGCTGACTTTGACTTCTGGACCATAGTATAATGGCAAACATGAAAAAAGAAATGGGGCACAAAACAATAAGCATCTGGCATCACTAGTTAACCTTCATGGTGCACTGAATCCTGATTAGCCTGACAATATAATAAGCTGCTTCACCAGAGTGTAAGGAAATGCTCCAATCACCGATTTCTCTCAGAAAGACTGATGCAAGAATAGAATCTGAATTCACCAATCCCTCTGAACTTGAGGTGTTTTGGAAAATGTTGCCTAACATTAGTCTTCCAATCATCAGAGCTGCACATGCTAGAGGGACCGATGACAGCAGGGATAGGGAACTTATGGCTCATGGGACAGATCCAGCCTGTGGCTTGCCTGCAAGGCTGAGGGCTCCCCTCCACAGTGGGGACAAAGTGGTGCCGGCATTCTAGCAACACGAGGCGGCGCCAAGGCTTGGCATTTCCCCTCCCACGTGGCTGCAGCACCAGTGCCAGATCACCCTCCTGCACAGGAGGAAGGGAAAGGGGAGCCCTGAGCCTCCTGGGCCAGATCCAGGCAAGCTGTGGGCTGCATCTAGCCCATAGGCTCTGCCTGGCAGAGGGGAGGAAGCGGCTCAGCACAGAAGTGCAGGGAAGCTCTGTCCCTGTGCTCACTTGCAGGCTCCATCCCAGTCATCTTACATTGGCCGAGAACTGCAGCCAATGGGAGCGGTAGGAGATGGTGCCTGCAAGTGCAGGGCCACATGAAACCACCTTCACGACCCCAATGCCAGGTAGATATCCCCAGTCTCTGCCCCTTCCCGCTCCAGCCCACTCCTGAACCCTACCTTCAGCCCAGACCCCACATTCCAAGTCCCCTTTTCAATCCCCCTGCACCTTCACCACAAGCCTACTCCTGCAGCCTACCTCTAGCCCAAACCCCCACCCCCAAACCCAGCAACGTCTTCCCACACTCTGAACCACTCTTTTTGGCCCCACCCCAGAGCTAGGAGGCCCCACAAAATCTATTAGTCCTGGGCTTCCAAAAGTGCTAATCTGGCCCTGGGGAAAGCCCTGAGTTTCGCCCTCCCTTCCACTGAGGGGCTGGAGCTCAAGGGGAGTGAAGTATCTTTTTTTTTCCCCTCCTCCACACTTGGGGGCCAGGTCAGTAAGTTGTGTGACACCCACCCCTGACTACTTTTTCTGTGAGTCAGTGGCCTTGACCCAAAAAAGGTTCCTCACCCCTGGACTACAATTTAGTAACTGAAACAGAGAAACAGGCAATTCTTCCTGGCCAGACGCCCAATGTTAATACCTCATAATTAGAGCAACTGTGGTAGGAACTTCTTTTGCTATTTTCCCCTCAGAGACAGTTGAAAAATTTGTCACACGCTGGTGAAATTAATGATTAGAGAAGAATAAAATCACCACAGATACTGAATAATTATTAGTTAAATTATTGCTCTGAATTCATTTTCTACACCCAGAAATTACTAGATCTTTATTAGTAAAATTGGTGATTAACCTGTGGAACTCTTTCACAGCTGGCCTGTAATTCTCTAAATTATTATGACTTTCACCCATATGATTTTACTTTAATGTACAAGCACCTGGATTTAAAACTTTTTAAAATTATGGTTTTTAAATACAGAAGTAATTAAGCTGTCCGTTTATCACTAAGCGTACAAATGCTTTTTTAGATTCAACAGACTACCTGCCTGTTTTTTTCCACCACTGCACTTGTCATACTTCACAGTTTAATCCCCAAAGAAAGTCTGACAGTCTGATGCAAGGCTACTCAACTTTGGAAGCCCTGGGGGCCACAATGATACTCACTGTACATGCCGAGGGCCGCAACTTAAGTGTGGTTGCAAATACATGCAAATACAAATGTAAATAAATGCAAATAGCCTCTTTCATACTGATCGGCATGAATACAAAGATTAAGGCAAGACTACACAACACCCAGACCCCATTTAAGTCAGTTCTGCTGATATTAATAATATGCAATATTTATCTGATTTCCACTCATATGACAGCACTTTTAATGATCAATGACAGTCCAGGAATTCAACTACTAAAATGCATATCAACAGAGGATCACTATACTGACTTGCTGTTGTGGAGCATGTTCCCAGAGGAGGCCATGTTCAAAGGATTCCACCCGCAGGCTGTGTGTTGAACCCCACGTAAACCGAAACCGCGGACTGCACCGCAGACTGCAAAAGAACAGGTTGCGGGCCACATGCGAGTAGCCCTGGTCTAATGGGTGAACTAGAAATTATAACTGACCTCTCTGCATCTCATTAGGACCTCTTCCTCTACTACCTTTCTCTTCTGATGCCATTTTCTCATCCCTATCCAGGCACTCCAGCTCTAGGGCTGTCTCCCCCCTCGACCATACTTCTTACCATACCCCTGCTGCTGGGTATCCTCAACCCCTTATGCTTGCCATTTCCTGTCTCACCTGGAAATGCTTCTATATTTAGTGGAGTACCCCGTGTTTCTGAGGAAAAATGCATTTAGAGCTGTCTCCCACAGTGATTTTCAGAATGAGAAGAGCGACCTTTTTTGACACATGCGCTCAAATGATGCCAGATCTGCAAGTCACAATGTACCAATATACACTGCCCAATACCTCTGGAAGAAGCAGGTCACCATTTGGAAGTCAGCCACTCCAGAATGCTATTGGTACATGGCCAACCAATTGAGCATGGGGAGATATCAACCCCTTAGGCCACTGTCATGCAAATGTGTCATCCCATGGGAAAGAGACTGCTGCACCAAGTTACACAGCCGAGTAATGCTCCGGCAATTGCTGTTGGCTTCACATACATGGGATTCACAAACTATACTAGGGCAACTGATGGAACCCATGTGCCTATCATTTGCTCACCACACCATACAGGGTAGACAGAGTGTTCCCTGTAAGCTGAGCACTTGGGCAACCACCCAGGAAAGATTCAAATGCCACTCAGCAGAGCACCCACAGCCAGAAGCATGTGCTTCTACTAGTGGTGCACATCTGCACATAACTCAGTGCACACAATAAAACTGATTCCACACATGGATGGAAAAATTACAGAGAACACTGATGGACGCTATTTGTGGAACAGATTGGACACACTAGAAAAAAATGTGCCCACTACCATAGCAGTATGTTGTGTTTTGCTCAAGGGAGAAACTGCTAATCATGGGTGGAAGAATGCTGGTAGGGACGCCTATTGTTCTTATTTTGAAAATCAGGCCTCAAACTGTACAACCATGTATCCAGCTGTTAAGCCCATGGAGCGGATGTTTGGGATCATGGTCAGTTGTACAGTATAGTCTATGGGTTTTGGAAGAGGTACCTTGCTTAATTTTTTTGAATTCCATTAACTATTTCATCTTTATGGAAGATACTTCGGGCTTCAATGCTGTGCTGAATTCAAATAGATTAATTTCAAACTTTTTATTACTGGACAGCAAACAATAAACATCAAATCAAAAATAAAGTTTTATTGAATTGAACCTGCTGCTGGAGACATGTAACAGTGTTACACATGCACACAAACAACAGAACAAACCAATTAAATTCTCAGCAAACTTAGTCCACTATGTAAGAAAACACCAGAGTTTACAATATGAACCTAGTTGACGCATTTTAGAAGCAGATTAACTCAACTTGAACTGGTTCAAAACCCCTGTATAGATAAACCCTAAATCATCCATGTAAAAAAACAGCTAAAATGACTAACACAAGAAGGTCTTTAGTAGGTGCTCTTAGTTTAATGAACCATCAGCTTGCATTCTGCATCTGATCATGGTCATGTAAATTCTCCTGATGTTGAAAAGAAATAAGCGATTACTAAAAAAAGCTCTGAAACAAGAATCTGATTAGACAGAATGAAGTTCACAATTAAGTCTTGATTGCTGTCAGCAGAGGTGATGTCAGGAGAAGTGCAAAAGGTCAGAAAACAATTTAAACCCGTGAAAAAATCTGCTCTGTTACTTTGCTAGGGATGTGTATAGGACGACAGCCTTCCTCCTGCTCCAGAATAGAATTTAATCTAGTTCTCATCCCTCCAATCAAGCTGATATCATAGAACCACAGAATACTAGAACTGGAAGGGACCTCGAGAGATCATCGAGTCTAGTCCCTTGCCCTCATGGCAGGACCAAATACTGTCTGGACCATCCCTGATAAGACATTTATCTAACCTACTCTTAAATATCTCCACAGATGGAGATTCCACAACCTCCCTGGGCAATTTATTCCAGTGTTTGACTACCCTGACAGTTAGGAACTTTTTCTTAATGTCCAACCTAAACCTTCCTTGCTGCAGTTTAAGCCCATTGCTTCTTCTCCTATCGTCAGAGGCCAAGATGAACAAGTTTTCTCCCTCCTCCTTATGACACCCTTTTAGATACCTGGAAACTGCTATCATGTGTCCCACCCTCAATCTTCTCTTTTCCAAACTAAACAAACCCAATTCTTTCAGCCTTCCTTCATAGGTCATGTTCTCTAGACCTTTCATCATTCTTGTTGCTCTTCTCTGGACCCTCTTCAATTACTCCACATCTTTCTTGAAATGTGGTGCCCAGAATTGGACACAATACTCCAACTGAGGCCTAACCAGCGCAGAGTAGAGTGGAAGAATGACTTCTTGTGTCTTGCTCACAACACACCTGTAAATGCATCCCAGAATCATATTTGCTTTTTTGCAACAGCATCACACTGCTGACTCATTCAGCTTGTGGTCCACTATAACCCCTAGATCCCTTTCTGCCGTACTCCTTCCTAGACAGTCGCTTCCCATTCTGTACGTGTGAAACTGATTGTTCCTTCCTAAGTGGAGCACTTTGCATTTGTCTTTATTAAACTTCATCCTGTTTACCTCAGACCATTTCTCCAATTTGTCCTGATGATTGTGAATTATGACCCTATTCTCCAGAGCAGTCGAAACCCTTCCAGCTTGGTATCATCTGCAAACTTAATAAGCGTACTTTCTATGCCAATATCTAAATCGTTGATGAAGATATTGAAGAAAGCCAGACCCAAAACAGACCCCTGCGGAACCCCACTTGTTATACCTTTCCAGCAGGATTGAGAACCATTAATAACTACTCTCTGAGTACAGTTATCCAGCCAGTTATGCACCCACCTTATAGTAGTCCCATCTAAGTTGTATTTGCCTAGTTTATTGATAAGAATATCATGCGAGACCATATCAAACGCCTTACTAAAGTCTAGGTATACCACATCCACCTCTTCTCCCTTATCCACAAGACTCGTTATCCTATCAAAGAAAGCTATCAGATTGGTTTGACATGATTTGTTCTTTACAAATCCATGCTGGCTGTTCCCTATCACCTTGCCACCTTCCAAGTGTTGACAGATGATTTCCTTAATTACTTGCTCCATTATCTTCCCTGGCACAGAAGTTAAACTAACTATTCTGTAGTTTCCTGGGTTGCTCTTATTTCCCTTTTTATAAATGGGAACTATATTTGCCCTTTTCCAGTCTTCTGGAATCTCTCCTGTCTCCCATGATTTTTCAAAGATGATAGCTAGAGGCTCAGATACCTCCTCTATCAGCTCCTTGAGTATTCTAGGATGCATTTCATCAGGCCCTGGTGACTTGCAGGCATCTAACTTTTCTCGGTGATTTTTAACTTGTTCTTTTTTTATTTTATCTTCTAAACATACCCCCTTCCTACTAGCATTCACTATGTTAGGCATTCCTTCAGACTTCTCAGTGAAGACCGAAACAAAGAACTCATTAAGCATCTCTGCCATTTCCAAGTTTCCTATTACTGTTTCTCCCTCCTCGCTGACCAGTGGGCCTACTCTGTCCTTGGTCTTCCTCTTGCTTCTAATATATTTATAAAAAGTCTTCGTTTCCCTTTATTCCCGTAGCTAGTTTGAGCTCATTTTGTGCCTTTGCCTTTCTAATCTTGCACCTGCATTCCTGTGTTTTTTGCCTATATTCATCCTTTGTAATTTGTCCTACTTTCCATTTTTTATATAATTCCTTTTTTATTTTTAGATCAGGCAACACCTCCTCCCTTTTTTCCCTGTCTATCCTTCCTGAGCAAGCTGTACCCTATATCATTTAGGGGAACCCAGGATAACTTAATTACCCCAAAATGCTTTCCTCAAGTGTTATATTTTCTTCTTCAGACAATGATGAAATTCTAGTCCCTAGACTGTCATCATAGGGATCATGGTCAAGGTTCCTTCTAAGCTGCACAGCAGCACGGCCCCACGGCTGCTTAATCAGCCCCTACCGGCTGGGAGAGACACACTTCTCTGTCCTCTCCCAAAAGTGTCCCCAGTTCCTAATAAATCTAAACCCCTCTTCCCTACACCATCGTCTCATCCACGCATTGAGACTCTGAAGCTCTGCCTGCCTACCTGACCCTGTGCGTGGAACTGGAAGCATTTCCGAGAATGCCACCAGGACCTCTTGCAGTTCAATCAAAGGAATGTTAGCTAGAGCTCAACAGCTCCAGTACTGAGTAAAGAGATTTACTTTCCAGAATCCAACATATTTAAAGCTTTATATGTTAAAACTGACACTTATGAATTACTAGGGTTACCAGGTGGCTTCAAAAAAAATACTGGACACACTTGATCTCAGACGGGGAGCGGAGCTGGCCGGGAGGATGTGGGAGGAAGAGGGTGTAAACCAGCTGGCAGGAAGCAGGGCTGGCTTGGGAGGGGGGAGGGAGGGACAGCAGGACCGGCTGGGAGATGACGGGGGACTGGCCAGCAGGAAGCAGCTCTGGACGGGAGGGGATCAGGGGGAGCAGAGCAGAGCTGGCCAGGAAAGATCAGGAGGAGGAGCGGGGGAGAACCCGCCGGCAGGAAGCAGGGCTGGTCGGGGGAAGCGGGGCTGGCTGGGGATATCGGGGGGGGGGGCGGGAACCGGCCGATGAGAAGCAGGGCTGGCTGGGAGGGAGTCAGGGGTAGTGGGGCTGGCCAGGGGGAGGAGCGGGGGGAAAGAATTGGCCGACAAGGAGCAAGACTGATCAGGGTGCACACGGATCCCAGGGCATTACCCATCCCACGCGTTGTTGCGTACTGCCTGGCTGGTAGACACACACACACAGCGTGAGCGTGTCTACCACCCAGGCAGTTCGCAACTAGGTACTGATACTCCTAATAATAATAAACTTACCTAATTAGAAAATACCAGACACTTTATATGTCTGGTATTTTCTTAATTTTTTTCCCGGACAGAACCCTCAAATACCGGTCTTTCCAGTTCAAAACCGGACACTTGGCAACCCTATGAACTACCCGCAGAAATGAACTGGCAGTGAATGAAGCGTCTCAGGTTCCCTGGAGCAAATACATCTCAGAATACATGTGGCAGCATTTTGCACCCACTGACGTTTAGCTGAACTTCAATCCACCCTCAAGATACAACATGGCAAGACTCTTCATCCATGTAGCTAAAACAGGGGAACAAATACCCTGAGGGCCTATGCAGGCCCCTGCTTAGCAGGCTGGGGATCATGCTGAGACAGACTCTTCCCAGAAACAGTTAAAACTCGAGCAGTTCTAATTCTAGCTGTGTCAGGGAGCAGAAAACAGGAAATCAAGCACAGGGGAAAGCACTACTTCGCCATAAAGCAGGAGGCTTTAGAAAGACAATCTCATGAATCCTATTAAGGGAGGTTGTGCCTTTTCAGGAAGTTATTTCATGTGCCCAGGTAGTCTCGGATTAACTCAAATCTTGATAATTTCCAGTTTATTTCACCATTTCTTTCTATGTAGCTAAACTGTAGCCACAAACAAGATGAATTTTACTACTATCATCCCGTTAATTGCTGTGGCCTATCCAAACCACTTTCCTATGTACTTGACATACATTAGGCTAAATTTTATCCTCAGTAATACTATGGAATTCCAAGTGGGAGTATCGGACAGGACAGGAACTGGTCAATAGAGAGCTAGGTCATGAAGGTAAACTGAGAAACCTACCTGCTCGGGGTTCTACAGTCTTGTTAGCACCTACATCCATGAACACAAATCGTCCACCACCAAAATCCTCAGTGTAGTCAGACAGATAAAGCAGTGATGTATAGTCAAAGGAGCCATAAGTTACCTAGGAACCAAGAGAGACCATTAAATTACTTAACTCCAGCTTAGCTTCTCCAAGAATGCAAACTCCAGAGACAATTAGTCTGAGGGACTTTTTCAATTTTTCACATCTTGTTTTAGACATTCATTAAAAAGCTCTCTGAAGCTGGGAATGAACTTTTCATTTCCTAATAGTTTTAAAAAGACACATCAATCTATGAAGCAAAATGCAGGACAATGTAGCACTTTAAAGACTAACAAGATGGTTTATTAGATGATGAGCTTTCGTGGGCCAGACCCACTTCCTCAGATCAAATAGTGGAAGAAAGTAGTCACAACCATATATACCAAAGGATACAATTAAAAAAATGAACAAATATGAAAAGGACAAATCACATTGCAGAACAGAAGCAACCCACTCTCCCTACCTTTAATATCATCAATTCACAGACACTTACCTTCCTTCCTCCCCTCCCCCCCCCCCCGCATTCCCCTTCTGTTCTGCAATGTGATTTGTCCTTTTCATATTTGTTCATTTTTTTAATTGTATCCTTTGGTATATATGGTTGTGACTACTTTCTTCCACTATTTGATCTGAGGAAGTGGGTCTGGCCCACGAAAGCTCATCATCTAATAAACCATCTTGTTAGTCTTTAAAGTGCTACATTGTCCTGCATTTTGCTTCAACTACCCCAGACTAACACGGCTACATTTCTATCACATCAATCTATGTCAGTCTAACTCCTCTGACTGGTATTTCTCCTAGCCAAAAAGATACCAGCTCTAGAACTGACATTTTGGCTTGAAATCAAAAAAGTATAGGACCAGAGAGATAGATAATGTATCTAGGCGAAAATTCCCCATGGCTGTGATGAAAAGGATTTGAACAATCTCTAACTGATTAGCTTCACTTCTTATCTTAGATAAGAGGGGTGTCCAAACTCTACACCTTTTACTCCCTCTCCCTTTCATCTGTGAGCATGCAGGCTCACATAAACCGATGATTCATATCTTCCAAATAGACTTGCATTAGAGGAACAGCTCCTTTAAACAACCACAAATCTTTGTTTTGTTAAAAAGGTTCACAGATGGCTTTGGAAATAATTTTTTTTCCTACAACACACAGAGGACCACATGTTTTAAGTCCATCACACATTGTGCCTTTTAAATGTCTTAATGCCCTTCAGACTTTTTCCTTAATGTTTTTTACATTACTAATTTTGCTCAACACCTGTGTTCAAGAGGGACAAAATTCACTTTATGGGACTCATAACATGCTATGAAAACATTGAATACTGAATCTGTCTGAGCTCAGGCCATCCATAATTAGAATATTTAAATTACAAAAAAATAAGACTCGCACTATTCATATCAATAAACACTTTTCAAACCCACACATTGTCTTGACATTTCTGGTTCTATTTTTTTAAAAAAAGAATAGGTGTACTAAACGCAGGTAAAGCCAGAATTCTGACTGAGAAGCAGCTGCATATACTACATTGCATGAGCATGAACTACAAAAGAGAATAAAATAAGATTAGGAGAAAATTAAGATGCTAGATGACTTAAAAGAAAAGTGGCATAAAAAAGATACGATGTATTAAAATCCAAATCTGGAGGAAGGAGAAATTAAAGTCTCTGTAGCCTCTTAATTGAAACAAAATTAGAAATGCAAGGTGATGTGTAAGGGCTTTTTAAAGAAAAAAACCTTTCATAACTGTTCTTCAAGATGCATTGCTCATGTCCATTCCAATGTGTGTGTACATGCGCAGCATGAATGGCTGTCCGAAGATTTTTTTCCACAACAGTACCCATCAGGTTAGCTACGGAGCCCCCTGGAAAAGGTTCAGAAAAGGGCAACAAAAACGATGAGGAGTTTGGAACAGGTCCCATATGAAAAGAAATTAAAAAGACTTGGACATTTCAGCTTAGAAAAGGGGAGACTAAAGGGGGGATATGATAGAGGTCTATAAAATCATGACTGGTGTGGAAAAAGTGAATAAAGGAATGCAAGCACCATTGTTACGTATTTCGTAAAGACTCAAGGCACCATGGCCGGGCTGAAGGGAAGCACTGAAAACTGATAATCGTGTTCTGCCACTACAGAGTGGAGGAAACGTCTGCAGGCTGGAATGATGAAAATGTGTAAGTACACATCCCTGAGGTCAAGGACAGCTTACCAGTCCCTCGGGTTTAGGGAGGGAACGATGGAGGTCCATGCAGAAACCTGAGCTTCCTTATGAATGCATTCAAGTGCCTGAGATCTAGGATGAGGAGCAGACTCGTTCCCCTCCATAGCTGTGGGAATAAATAGTATTGGGAGTAAAAAACTCCAGGGGAACCTCCTCTATCACCCCCAGAATGAGGAAGAATTGCACCTCCAGGAAAAGGAGCTGTTCCTGAAAAGAGCTCCCAAAGGGGGGGAAGGAAGGGATAGCAGAGCAAGGGAGGTACAGAATTGAATATTCCATTACCACCATGCTCAAGACCCAATAGTTGGAGATAATTTGGGCTATGCACAGTGCAAGTGGGATAGATGGTTCACAAAGGGCAGGGAAGGAACTGGAATGCACATGAGCAATCACTCAAAGAAGTAGTGATATTATTAATGACATTTTAATCCCAAAACCTTGAAAGTTCATTAACTTTTTCAGGCTGGTAATAAATCCCCACTCCATAATTCTATCTTCCTTGCAACCTTGCAGAAATACCTTCAACTAAAAGGACACGTTGGCTTTAGGGATGTAAGCGAGTAGTCGACTAACAGTTAAGCAGGAACTTATCAGTTAGCACTATCAACTAAGGATGTTAAGTATCGGGGGTAATTGACTAATCAAATAGTCGATGCATTTTTGCATCGACTATTCAATTAGTTGATAGAGCACTTCCACCTTTGAAGTGAAGCAACAGCCCTAGGGCTGTTGCTACACTTCAAGGTGAAAGCACCATGTGGAGCTTGCGGTCAGCTGGGGACTTTGAAACACCACGAGGAGCCTGACGCCGGACTCCCTGCATTGTTTCAAAGCAGCAATGCTGCATGGAGCCCAGGTCAGCTAGGAAGTCCACAGCTGATCCTGGGTTCCACACGGCGCTGTCACTTTGAAATGCAGTGTACAGCCCGCGGTGAAGACCGGCGTCTGTCCCCAGGCTTCAAGTGGCACTGCCACTTTGAAGTACTCCCTCTTCTTCCCCCCTCCACTTCATGCCTCTATCTGAAAGAGGCAGCAAGAGGGGGGAGAAGCGACTAGTCCTTCACATCCCTACTATCAACTACTTGCTCGTTCCCCCACCATCACCCCACTACAGCTCTGCACCATTAAAGGGACAGGGGAGCCGGCATGCAAGATGCTAGCTCAGTCCTTGGTCCCACAGCTATTAGAACAGCACACACACACACACACGCTGCCACTCTGCACTATTAAAGGGACAGGCGAGCCAGCATCTTTGCATGTCCGCTCCCTTGTCCTTTTAATAATGCAGAGTGGCAGCAGAGGGTTGTTCTGAGACTTGTGGGACCAAGCATTGAGCCAGCCTCCCCTTGCACTGTCTCCTCTGTCCCTTTAACAGTGCAGAGCTGCAGCAGAGGGGTGTGTGTGCATGTGTGTGTGTTGAGACCCGGCAGGACCAGAGACTGAGTGCTGTAACTGCCCTTCCTTATCGACTAATTGAGTAGTCTATGGAAATTCCAGCAACTACATGATTAGCCAATAATCACTACTTAACATCCTTAGTTGGCTTGCACGGGAGGTAAGGCCACAGGTTGGTCTAAGAATGTTTCTGGAATGGGAAAACTCTCTCTCATGACACAGATATTCATTGTAACTTACTCTTTCTCGTCAGTGCCTGCAAGTCTGAGGCTTTAGGGGCATTTATTATAATACACAATCACCAGTGCACTGCTCTCCACACTTTAGGTGAAATCCTCCATTCTCTCAACCTACCCCATCAACTCTGACCCTATGACTCACAAAAATGGCTTTATTTTTTCAGACACTGAAATAGGGACATTGCATATGGCTACAAACAAAGTCATATATCCCATTCCTCCTCCTAATTAATAAACTTGAAAAGAAACTGCAAAATCTTCTTTGTCAATGTTTTCAGCAAGGTGTTAGCCAGTCCTCTGCAAAACCAATTACAGTATTCAGCAATACAGCACTTGCAGCAGTGTTACCAACAGTGTATGTTCCAGCGTAGAGATAGTGAGGATTTTTTTTTTACCAGCATATCATCTAATCTTTAGCAGCAAATAGCTTTTTCTATTACTGTTCTTCATGACAGCTAGTAATTCAAAGAGAGATCAGTATTAAGAACCGGTGACACTTTATAAGTGGGTACTAAATTACACTAAACTAAAACAGCCTCTCTGGAATAATACATCTCATGAATGTCAAATGCATTTATTATCCCAGGAACATTAAATATCAAAAGGTGTAATAAATTACACAAAAAAACTCTTATAATTTAAACCATCTAATAAAAATCATACTGATAATTTCATCAAGAACAATTTTAATACCTCTTCATGAAAAATTTAATTAAATCATATAAAGTAGCAAAGCTAAGATCATTTAAACATTTCTGCTAGTTAGTTTGCACAATTACGGAGCATGAGCCAACGAAACTCTCTAATGTGCACTATGCTAAACTGCACACCTTTTATAATGGGTTCATTTTTTTTTTCAAACGACAACATAATTAGCTCATTATGAAATTTCATGTATTTATCTGCATTTCAATTGACAAAATTAGGTATATTCTGATTCTCCTTAGGTTTTTTAAAGTTGCATTTGTTCATTTACTCACCAATTTGATCTTTTCAGTAATGTGAAATAGGGAAACCTATCATCAGCAAGGATATAATGCATTAGCATTATGCTTCAGGATTCAAACATTAACATGAATAGGCCTGAATTTGAATCCTATTTTCCAATCACACATTCCATAGCATAAGGAAACGGGTAATTAAACCAAGTTCTGAGCCCAAAATAAGAACCCTGTTCAAACGCAAACCAGCTACGATTCAGAAAAAACTATCTCCTTAGAATCATAGGGCTAGAAGAAACTTCAGGAGGTCATCGAGTCCAACCCTCGCCCAAAGCAGGACCAATCCCAAATAACCATCCCAGCCAGGGCTTTGTCGAGCCGAGACTTAAAAACCTCTAGGGATGGAGATTCCACCACCTCCCTAAGTAACCCATTCCAGTGCTTCACCCCCCTCTTAGGGAAATAGTTTTTCCTAATATCCAACCTAGACCTCCCCCACTGTAACTAAGACCATTGCTCCTTGTTTTACCATCCGTCATTACTGAGAACAGCCTCTCTCCATCCTCTTTGGAACCTCCCTTCAGGAAGTTGAAGGCTGTTATCAAATTCCCCTTCACTCTTCTCTTCTGTAGACTAAATAAGCTCAAATGCCTCAGCCTCTCCTCATAGGTCCTGTGCTCCAGCCCCCTAATCATTTTGGTTGCGCTCCGCTGGACCCTCTCCAGTGTGTCCACATCCTTTCTGCAGTGGAGGACCCAGAACTGGACACAGTTAATGAACTTAACCCAAAGGAAAATCTGTGGCCCCTATTTCACATTCAGTCTTGTTCCAACAGTCCCTGAAGCCCTTTTAAGAGCCCCACTGAATGCTCTGCAACTCTTTATGCAAACCCTAGGACAGTGTTTCTTAAACTTTTTAAGACCAAGGAACACCAAACAATAATCTTTTTTTATGAGGAACACCAAGGATTTTTTGTTGAGGAAAAAAAAAAGGTAGGGGGAAAAGGGTCAGGTGGGGAAGTTATTGAGGGAAAAAAAGGGTCAAGGGAAAGTTATTGTGCAAAAAAAAAAGTCACCTACCCCTTTAAAGGCAGCCATTTTGAATTCTGTTGTTCTCCGCAGTACACCTCCGACTGCCTCAGTTTAAGAAACACTGCTCTAGGAGATAAAGTACTTTCCCAGACAAAGCTGGAAATGTGGGGAATATGTGTTTGATTTTAAAATTCAGCACACTGAGCTATTAGTAGCAGGAAGACTGGCACACCACAAACAGCATGGAAAGAAAGATGGGGTACATATTCTATTTCACAACCAGTTCTTGAATGGCTTGAAATGGAGGTAAGACTTACATTCAAAAACATTCCATCATTTAAAAAAAAAGTAACAAATGTTATGGTCTTAAACACTCTTCTCCCCCCACCCCACCAACATTTACCAAGAATTAGAAGAACAGATTCTTGTAGATCACTGGCAGGGAACCTTTTTTGGGTTGAGGGCTGCTGACCCACAGAAAAATCAGTCGAGGGCCACACACAAGTGAGAAGCAAAGTGAAACACTTGTAAGAAGAAAGACAACACTACTCACATTCACCTGGTACACCAGAGCCTGGAAGGCCCAGGATAGTAGATTTTGTATGCTCCAGCCCTGTTGGTGGGTAACAAGGGAGCTGGAGCACCAACACGGGCTTCCCAATGTGGGGGGATCCCTGAGTCTTGGGGTCCAGATCCAGGCAAGCTGGGGGCCACATTCTCTTCCTGAGGTTCCCTATCCCTGTTGTAGATTAAGCTGTTTATTTACAGACCCATAATAGCAACATTTCATCAACCACTAACAGCCTTCAATCTTTATCATGTACCTATAATCTGATACGACTGGATTTCTAATTGCATTTATGCTCAGCAACAACTTCTCAATGTCCAGCTCACTCTTTTCTGGCATACTTTTCCCCCTTATATCATTCTTGGCCCTGTCTTCTTAGCATATGCACAATGTGCCTCAATTGGCACATGACCAGGATCCATCACTAATGTGATGGGTTTGGGTTGGGGGAGGTTATTGAAAACAAAACAAGAAAACCCAAAAACATATGAGTCTCAGGACTAGCAAGCAAACTTCTCTTTTTAGGGCATCTTACTGCTTCTAGCTAGACTGAGGATAAACCATTGGTTTCTAAGATTCAGAACAAGTGGTGTGGATTTTTTTTTAACCCTAAAAGACAACATAATGGGTCTGAATCTAATCGTTCAGGCATAAAGTAGGCTAAATAAGGCAGGTTATTATTTCACATTGCAATATTTTTGTTCTAGTTTGTCAATGGACATTTTCCTGATTTTAGTAACACTTGTTATACCTGTAAGGCTCGGACAGCAAATATTTACAATGGGCACATAATCATTTCTTGTACAGGAAATGTATGAAATGCTATTACAACCTGTGGTTTATTTTATAAAAACCACAGGCTATAACAGCATTTCAAATATAAATAAGAGTTATATATTATTACTTAAAATCTTTGCAAGTGATAGGTATTTATTTTGCTTCAATATGTAAGGGAACTCATGCAGATGCTCACAAAAGTGTGAAATTATTGATACTTCATGCTTTATTCACCAACATTCACAGAATCATAGAAATGTAGGTCTGGAAGGAACATCAAGAGTCATCTAGTCCTTCCTCTCAATTGCCACACTGAGGTAGGACCATACATGACAAGTTTGCATTTCACGTATTCTTAAAAGTCTCCACTGAAAGGGATTCCACAACTTCCCGACTCCTTAATTCCAGTATTAATTATCCTTATAATTAAGACATTTTCCTAATATCCAACCTAAATATCCCTTGCTATAAATTAAGCCCATTACTTCTTATTCTATCTCTAATGAACATAGAGAACAATTAATCACATCTTCTTTGAAACAGCCCTTTCTTTGAAACAGCAGGGCAGGAATAGGGTCCAGAGTGACCTGGACAGACTACAGGATTGGGCCAAAAGAAAACTAATGAGGTTCAACAAGGACAAGTGTAGAGCCCTGCACTTGGGAGGGAAGAATCCCAAGCATTGTTACAGGCTGGGGACCAACCAGCTAAGTAGTAGTTCTGCAGAAAAGGACCTGGGGGCTACAGTAGATGAGAAGCTGGATATGAGTCAACAGTGTGTCCTTGTAGCCAAGAAGGCTAGTGGCATATTAGGTTGCATTAAGAGGAGCATTGCCAGCAGATCCAGAGATGTCATTATTCCCCTTTATTTGGCTCTGTTGAGGCCACATCTGGAGTATTGTGTCCAGTTTTGGGCCCTCCACTCCATCTGTAGTGACAGACGGTAGAACAAGGAGCAATGGTCTCAAGCTGTGGTGAGAGCGGTCCAGGTTGGATATTAGGAAAAACTATTTCACTAGGAGGGTAGTGAAGCACTGGAATGGGTTACCTAGGGAAGTAGTAGAGTCTCCATCCCTAGAGGTGTTTAAGTCTCGGCTTGACAAAGACCTGGCTGGGTTGATTCAGTTGGGATTGGTCCTGCCTAGAGCAGGGGGCTGGACTTGATGACCTTCCGAGGTCCCTTCCAGCTCTATGGTTCTATGATTCTATGTTTTTGAAAAATATATATATTTTTTGTTGCCCTCTACAAGACTCCTTCCAGTTTTTCCATATGTTTCTTAAAGTGTGAAACCCAGAACTGAACACAACACACTAGCTAAGGACTTGCCGATGCCAAGTAGAGTGGAACAATTACCTCCCACGTCTTACCTATGGCACCCCTGTAAAAATATCCAGAATATTAGCCTCACACACATTTGGCCACACTGTTGCGTCATGTTTGATTTGTGATCCACTGTAACCCCTGAAACTCTTCAGCAGTACTACTCCTAGCCAGTTATTCTCCATTTTGTTGTTGTGCTTTACAGGCAGTCCCCGGGTTACATACAAAATAGGGACTGTAGGTTTGTTCTTAAGTTGAATTTGTATGTAAGTTGGAACTGGTACATATTGTAGGGGAAACTCTAGCCAAACATTTCTCCAGAGCTCAGTTTTATTCTCCCACACCTCACTTCCCTCAGTCCTTTATTCTCAAGCTGAGGTGTCTGCTGAGAAAAGCCGCTTCGCGTCTCCCTGGTCTGCTGGGGGGGGCGCTAGCTTCACGTCTCCCTGGTCTGCTGGGGTGAAGCAGCTAGTGCGGGGTTGCCTCACCCCGTTTGTAAGTAGGGATCAGATGTAAGTTGGATCCATGTAACCGGGGACTGCCTGTACTCTTGCATTTAATGATTTTCACCTTGATGACAAATCTCAAAGTCCTTAGATTATGAAATCTCAATGGCCAGGCGTTAATATAAAAACAGTAATATATAGATGAGATGATTACAACTCAGAAGGAAGAGCACACATTAAGTTATTGCATTTCATGGTACAGTACTGGGATCTGTCTATGATGATGTTCCTTGTGATAGACTGAAGCATCTGGTGGAACTGCCAGAAGCCAAGTCAGCACTGCCTTCATCCTAGATTCAGTTCTTATTAGTACCAGTTTGAATAATCTGTACTGTATAAATACTCCCCGTCTATGATCCCTCTGGGTCCACGTTACTCTGTATTTATAGTACCTCTTCAGCAATACTCAGAAAGCTGGTCTTGATTATCATTGCTGTGTCAATGGCTCTACACTTGATCTTGCATCACTACCCTAATTTAAACTGAGGCTGTATCAAGTACAGTATTTTCTGAAGTTCAGGATAGCAGAACGAGCACTTTGCTAATGAAAGCATCAGTTGATAGGAGTTCAGCAAATCAGAGGTGACTACCACAGCTTTGATTGATGCTATTAGAAATGCAGTCAAAAAAATAAGAGCTTTCATTTATTCAATGTACCTTCCATTACAACCAAAATCAGAGCATGAAAAAAGTCACGACTCCTCCACAGAACATGCAATAAAGCAAACCTTTCACATCATTGATGCCTAAATATTTCAATTATCCATACCTGTTGGCATGTGTTTTAAGAAACTGATTGGCTCATCACACCTTTGAAGCCAGGGCTGGCCTTCAAGCCAACTTCTCAGGATGTCAAATCAACAGCTGAGGACAAAGAGGGGCTTTTGCTCAGCCACTCTGCCTGGGAGGGTGCCAAAATCATTTTCTATCCTAGGGCCTGAAACAGTGACTAGTAGAGCTTGCTGAGTTACTCAGAAAAGAGTTTTCCATCAGGAAAATGCTACTTTCTTACAAATGAAATGTTCCACAGGAATGTGCTGATTCCATTAAACTTTCAAGAGAGACCACAGGCCAGCTGACCAACCACACCTGGTTTCCTGTCAAACTAGACTGTCCAGGCTGCCCAATTTCCAGAGCTCCCAGAGTGTCAGCAGTCTCCGGACTCCAGTGCCCCCAGCAGCTCATCTAGCGAGCTCTGCCAGAACTGGGACTCCCCAAGCTTACTTGGCAGGCTGACACTTAGTTGGGGAGGCTGGACCAGAAATTTTCAAAAAATGTTTAGGTTTTTAGTTCTCCTTTTAATTCTTCTGAAACAGATTATTTTGAAAACGTCCATTCCAGAGAACATGTTGCATATCTGACTTGTCATGCAGATTCAGAATGAAAAGTTTTCAGAAATACAAATCATAGACTCAGAGGGTTGGAAGACATATTAAGAGTCCAATTCCTGTATCGGGGGCGGGACTCATCTGCTGTGGCAACTCCGGCTGGTAGCTCTGGTGAATTAGTTCTCTCTCACCAGGGTGTCCCCTTCTGGCAGTGTCTTACCTGTCTGCAGTCCACGCTTGTGTTCCAGACCCGTGTCACTCCTGGACCATGGCATCCTCTTCAGAACACTGTACTCTGGCAGTGCCCACTCCAGTGGTCTCTTGTCCCCAGTCCTGTGTCTTTAGTGCCACTGTGGCCAACTGGGGTCTCCAAGTTTAGCCCCTCCGTCCCAGCAGGAAGCCACCGTCTATATCAGCCACGCCTCAGTGGCAAGGTGTGGTACAAGAGGGCGGGGGGACCCAAGCCCACTCACTACTTTGGGTCCCGACTCCGGGACCCTCTGGTGACAGCCTTGTCCCCAGTGACCCTTTGCAACCTCCTGGCAGGTATCAAGATGGAGCCTCCCTTTCTAGCCCGCAACCCTGAGCCTGTCCAACACTGTTCTCCTGAAGGTGCTTCTCTGGGAACCAGGTCCAGCACCTTCCCTGGTCAGGGCCTAACTCCTCACTCTCTGCGGGGCTGCCTGAACAAGCCACACACTGATTGGCTCTTTAAAAGCCTCTACCTGACTGGCCAGGGCTCTGTGCAGGCTCCCTCCTGCCTGCTTTAATCCCTTCCCGGCCAGTGTGGAGTAGTCACTCCACCACACCCTGCTAAAAGCAAGACCAATCCCAACTACATCATCCCAGCAAGGCCTCTGTCAATCCAGGGCTTAAAAATGTAGTTGAAAATTCTGGTTCAGGTTCCCAAATGGCTCAAGTGTTTACCATTATGAAACATATCCCAGGCATAACACAAGTACGCAGACTGACACGGAAAAGATTGTTTGCATCAAAACTCTTATTTGGAGCTTTGTGGATTCCAGAAGCAGAAAGAATTCTGTTTGCCACTCAACACTCTCCTGGAAAGCCCAATATGACAGTGGATAGATGAAACCATCTCTCTGCTTCTCTCATACCTTCCAAATAACGTTGTTTTTGTCTCAAATAAGTTTTTTTCTTTACCAGTTTCTGTGCATGACCTCTATGAGACTGTAATTAGACTACCTGGGAGATGGCAGAGTGATTAATCTTCACACAAAGCACAGTCAACCTGTGGAACTCCTTGCTAGGAAATGTTGTGAAGGCAAGGACTTTAACAGGGATCAAAAAAGAACTAGATACATTCATGGAGGAGAGGTCCATCACTGGCTATTAGCCAGGATGGTGTCCCTAGCCTCTATTTATCAGAAGCTGGAATTGGTGACGGGGATGGGATTGCTTAATGATTACTTGTACTGATCATTCTTTCTGGGGGCAACTAGCATTGGTCACTGTTGGAAGACAGGATACTGGGCTAGATAGTCTCCTTTGGTCTGGCCATTCTTAAGTTCTTGCTCCAGCTATTAAAGCAACTGTCAAAGTCCACCCATGATTTAAAAACCTTTTAGATCTCAGTGATGAGCAGGACAAGAAATGTTTTTGCTTTTTTTAACATTTACAAGTGTTACTGAATATTTTAGATATGAGCAGCCATCTGCAGAATATAACTAACATTTTTCTTTTTTATATTGTGCAAACCAGAAATGCATTCAATATGACTGCTTAGTCACTGGAATGCCTGACTGCACTTTGCTCAAAGAACATACAGCACACCAAACATTACCAGAATGTACAAAATCAGCATGGTACACCTTCCATGGCATTCTGAATACTGTAAAAGCATGTCCTAGATTTGAATGCATCTGTACTGCTGGCAGCCCACTTGGAAGAGAGGACACACAAAAGTTTGTCATTCTGGCTTAGAGCTTTCTAGCTGAACCCACTGCAGGCAACATGCCAGACCACAAGGAAAACAAATTCATGTTACACTTTTTTCTAAACATTCTACTACATCACTATGATTGTCTTCTGTTATTGCGTAAGTAATAAACAACGAAGTCAGAGATAATAAGGGAGGCAGGAGTAGCATATGTATTTATACAGATATACTTTTGTACTTACAAAGCTTTAGGGCTGACCAACATTGTACATTACAGAATGTATTTATTCATTACCACAAAGTTATAATTCGCCAAAAAAGATGAAAAAATAAAATACACACAGCCATGTACTAGTGCAACTGGAGGCTATTCAGCATATTTAGCCAACACAAAGGATATTAACTTCAACAGATGTATTACACAGAATGAGATTACCCGTAACTAAGGATGTGTGAAGTGTCCCAACACAAAGAGTATCCTGAATATAAACTAACATTTACAGGATAAACTTAAAAAAAAATAGTCTGGTAGCACTTTAAAGACTACTAAACATGTGGATAGTGTCATGAGCTTTCATGGGCACAGTCCACTTCTCCAGATGACGAGAGTGTTGGATGTCCAGGACCAAAAAGTCGGATGTCCTGAACATCCAACACTCTCGTCATCTGAAGAAGTGGAGTGTGCCCACGAAAGCTCGTGATACCACCTACATGCTTTGTTAGTCTTTAAAGTGCTACCAGACTATTTGTTGTTTTAAGTTTATCCTGTACAGACTGACTCGGCTACCCCCTGAAACTTCTTAACATTTATAGGTACAAGATTGGCATATAGGAACATCACTGGTAGATACTATTAAGTATGTACCACAATTAAGAGTTACGTCATGTTTTACATCTAGACACCAAAATGTTTGATCTGTAAGACTGGAAGAACAAAGGTTCCATGCAGTATTTTTGAAACATAATATTGTATTTTGTTTAAGTTAATTAAAAAACACTAGGGATGTTAACGGGTACCCAATTACCTGGTAAGCATCACCCAGGTACAGGTAACGGTGAACCTGTACCTGGGAACCTGTACCCTGCTGAGCCCCCGCACAGGGCTACCAGCTCCAAGTCCATGTGGGCTGGGAGCTGGCTGGAAGCAGCCAGACTGGAGCAGACCCCGCCCACCCTCGTTTAATCAATTAACTGGTTAAACTTAACATTTAAATGGTTAACTAAATAAGATTTTACAGCCCTACACACACACACACACACACACACAGAATAGGTGTTCCTCCTTTCACTAAGGTCTTGATATTTACATAGTTTCTCACAGTTGAAAAATGCCAGCAGAAATACCTAAGATTTTAAAGGAAAACTACTTTTTGAAAAAAAGAGCGATCCTGTCCTATGCTCCCAGCATGACAAAAACAAGGGGGCATATCCTTCATTCACATTCCTTTCAATGAAACAAGTTTCATATCACCAACTTACAAACATCTCCCAACTGCAATCATTGGAACGCATGGGTACTCAATCTTCAAAGGGATTTAATCCCAAAAGGAAACACATTCTGCCTCTCTGAACCTATAACTTACCTTGTCAATACAGGACTATGTAGCACTTTAAAGACTAACAAGATGGTTTATTAGGTGATGAGCTTTCGTGGGCCAGACCCACTTCCTCAGATCAAATAGTGGAAGAAAATTGTCACAATCATATATACCAAAGGATACAATTTAAAAAAATGAACACATATGAAAAGGACAAATGATGTACATGTCCTTTTCATATGTGTTCATTTTTTTTTAATGGTCTCCTTTGGTATATATGGTTGTGACAATTTTCTTTCACTATTTGATCTGAGGAAGTGGGTCTGGCCTACGAAAGCTCATCACCTAATAAACCATCTTGTTAGTCTTTACAGTGCTACATAGTCCTGTATTTTGTTTCAGCTACACCAGACTAACATGGCTACATTTCTACCACTATTTTACCTTGTCAATGTGTGGGTGCCAGTACTCATCATGCGTTGTCTTGGCCTCTGTGCTGTTTATTCTTGAGAAGAAGGTTGGCTTGGTCAGATACATGGAAGAAGAGCTAATACCAAATGCCTGGGATATTGTTTGCTGAATTCTCTGCCTTACATCACTGCAAAAAAGAACATGACACAGCACCTTAGAACAGGGTACAGCACAGGTCCAGTTTAAACCACATTACTGTTCTGCTGCTTCTTTCACGATCTGCTCATATAGTTTATTGATTGTCCATTGTCATTGCTTTTCCCAGCCTAAATTTCTTCAGGCTTGTATTTTTTTCTCCCCTTTGTCTTAACAAAACTGGATCAACGTTATAAGACTCACTATCTCCAGCTTTCTTTTTGTTTTATTCTCAGAAGCTAGAGAGCAATAATTTTTATTTTTTTCTATATAGAAAGTCTGGCATTTTATTAACAGGCTTCTCAGAGGGCATAAAAAATTAAGCTAGTTATACCATGTGACTGCTCTTTCCTTCTCATAGCCCTTCTCCCAACTCATTTTCTTTCTATAGTCTCTCTGCCAATGAGCCATGCTCCCAAGCCAACCCAATAAAACCAAAAAGTTAATCAAGTTGCAAGAGAAAGACAGAAACAAGGCCCTAGACTTTAATTTTCTTGAGGCAAGATCTATGGTCCCAATCATTTTGCAAAATATTGTGTACACTTATAGGTTTAATACATAATACAAAATTAAAACAAAATATTTGACAGATATCCCTTTAATTTGTAGCAACCAACCCAGTAAGAAATCCATATCTTCAAAAATCTGTACCTCGACAGACACATTTCTGAGGCAGTCATAACAAAGGAACTAATTATTCAGATGGGAAAAAAGTTTAATCTCAATATTATTTTGTTTTCTTTCAGTTTTAACAAACTGATTATTCTCTTTCTTCCTGATTTACAAGTGCAGAGTCTAAAAAAAGCACATTGAAAGGGGAGAGGTAGATATGTTGGAGGGTAGGGATAGTGTCCAAATGACCTAGATAAATTGGAAGACTGGGCCAAAAGAAATCTTATGAGGTTCAACAAGGACAAGTACAGTGTCATGTATGTGGGATTGAAGAATGGCAAGCACTGCTATAAACTGGAGACTGACTGGCTAAGCAGAAGTTCTGTAGAAAATGACCTGGGGATTACAGAGAATGAGAAACTGGATTTGAGTCAACAGTGTGCCCTTGTAGACAAGAAAGCTAATGACATATTAAGGTGCATTATGAGGAACATTGCCAAAGATCTAGGGAACTGATTATTCACCTTTATTCAGCACTGGTGAGGTCCTGTGTCCAATTTTGGGTCCTCCCTTACAAAAAGGATGTGGATGCATTGGAGAGTCGCTAGCAGAGGGCAATAAAAATGATTAGGAGGCTGGAGCACATGACTTACAAAGGGAGGGAGAGGGATTTGGGCTTATTTAGTCTGCAGAAGCGAAGAGTGAGGGGGGATTTGAGAGCAGCCTTCAACTTCCTGAAGGGGGTTTCCAAAGAGGACGGAGAGAGGCTGTTCTCAGTAGCAGCAGATGGCAGAATGAGAAGCAATGGGCTCAAGTTGCAGTGGGGGAGGTCCAGGTTGGATTTTAGAAAATACTATTTCACTGGGAGGGCAGTGAAGCACTGGAATGGGTTACCTAGGGAAGTGCTGAAATCCCCATTCCTAGAGGTTTTTAAGTCCCAGCTTGACAAAGCTCTGGCTAGGATGATTTAGTTGGGATTCATCCAGCTTTTAGCAGGAAGCTGGACTCGACCTCCTGTGGTCGCCTCTAACTCTAGGATTGAGGGTGCTCATTGCTTCATAGAATTCATCATTAGAATGATTCACAACAACAGGGATAACACTAAGGAATGAAAAGAAAAAACAATCTATCCCTGGGGTTTCATGCTGGTGCAGGTGGGCCTGACCCAGCTGACAGCTACAATATAGCTATACTGAAGTACCTCATCGCTTTAGTTTGCTTTTGTCCTTCTTTACACTGGTTTAAATCATATTTATCATCAGAATGATTAATAATAACGCCCATTTCACAGAGATCACATTTCATCTGTAGATTTCAAAGACTTTTACAGTTTAAGGTATTTATCCTCACAACTGTCCTGAGAGTCAAGGAAGCATTATTGTCCTTTACCATTACTGTAAAGACAGGCAACTGAGACACAGGGAGACTTGTCCAAGATCACACAGTCCATGGCAGAACAGGGGGTCGAATCCACATCTCCTACATCCTTGGCCAGTGCCCTAACCACCCTTCATCTCATAATGCCCCCGAGCATCTTCTTTGAAATGTCCAATTTTTTAAGACATAACATTTATGCTCTCAGAGAACCTTAAAAGCAACACTGATTTCCCTCTTATTCTGATGCCTTTTCCTTAAAAGTGCATTCTGTAGTCCTTATAAGCGGTCTTAAAGCTTCACTCCCAAATGCATGATTTGTAAAATGGGAAGGGAGAAATGAAGTTCTTCTCAGATCTAGTGTTACCAGATGGTTTAAAAAAATACCGGACACACTTGATCTCAGATGTGGGGGGAGGGGAGACCAGCCAGGAGGGGAGCAGAGCTAGTCGGGAGCAGGTCAGGGAGAGCAGGGCTCGCCAGGGGAAATCGGGGGGAGGGGGAGAGGAAGAGAACTGGCTGGCGGGAAGCAAGGCTGGCCGGGGGGGAGCGGAAGGGAGGGGAAACGGCTGGTGGGAAGTGGGGCTGGCCCAGGCACACGCAGATCCCAGGGTGCTGCCCGTCCCGTGCACGGTCCCAGCGGAGCGCATGGGCGAGTCTGGCCCCGGGGATTCCATCCGGCCCCGGCCCCGCCCCCTCCCCCTCCCCCTCCTCTCTACTGCATAGTTGTGTACTGCCAGACTGAGACACGTTCACGCAGAGTGAGCGCGTCTACCAGCCAGGCAGTACACAACTATGTACTGATACTCATGATAATAATAAAAACGTAATTAGAAAAACATTTATATGTTTGGTATTTTCTCAATTTGTTTCCTGGACAAAAAGCTTCAATACTGGACACCTGGCAACCCCACTCAGATCTTCCTCATGAACAAAAATGATAAGGAAAAGTAACCGGTTCAGATCTGCCAAGAACTCCTCCCATCATCCTCTACCAAAAGGGATGGGTTTGGGTCCCAGAGGACTGCCCCAAAAGCAGATTTGACCAATCAGGGAGTGTTCTGGGCCAGGGTGATCATATGGGATAGCAGCTGTGTATAAAGAGGAGACTGGCAGCTTTAGGAAGGGAAGTAGCAGCATGAAAGTAGAGATTCAGAAACACAGAGAAGCTGAGGGATCTTGAGTACCATCCCTGAGAGGAGATTATGCAGGAGCAATTCAAATGAAGCTGAAAGGAAGTGAAATGAATTTCACTTGCTTCAATTGCCTCAGACCTTTCTTTGGCATCTAGTGCTACCTCTGGATTAAAAACTTGTGTGATACTTTTATCCTGAAACTGTACAATACCCACTGCAAAAAGGGGAGAGACACAGTCAGGAGGAGGCAGGGCTTGGTGGCTCTGTTTGCCCTGCATACCTGACATGCTTAATCTGAGTGGCACAAAGGCCATAATAGAGGAGGCTGAGAACTCACTAGAAATACACCCTGGAAGCTACTAATTTTAGCACCTCCATAGCAGCCTGAGGATTTTAATATCTTGCTATGTATTCTGTAAGCTATGTGTTTAAAGAGTTCAGGGCTTGGATTCAGTTTGAACAAATGACCAATACTTTAGATGCTTATCTGATGTACCTAAAATACTTAGATCTACCACCATGGGCAGAGGAGTACTTGTGAGAACAGATTTTTTGGTAAGTTGGACTTGGTCCTGCCTAGAGCAGGGGGCTGGACTTGATGACCTTCTGAGGTCTCTTCCAATACTATGATTCTATGATTCTAAGATAATCAGTGTTTCTTGTCCTCTGACATCTTGCATTTGGGGTAATCATGTGAACCTGAGCATCTGATACCCACTTGTCAGAGCTGTAAGAGTACAGAAGACAGAAAGAGGGCAATGGAGAATCCAGCCCTCAGCACATGTAAAACCTCACTAAGGGCTTGTCTTCAGTTACCCTGAGATAGATGCTCTGGAGATTGATCTCCTGGAGTTCGATTTAGTGTGTCTTGTAAGGACCAGCTAAATCAACTGTTGATGGTGCTCCCATCGACCCCAGTACTCCACCAGGTCACAAAGAGTAAAGGGAGTCAACGGGTGAGTTTCTTCCGTCAGCTTCCCACAGTGAGGATACCTTAACCCAAATTTCTGTGGTATGTCGACTCCAGTTACGCTATTCTCGTAGCTGAGGTTGCATATCTTAGGTCACCTTTCCCCAGTAACACAGACCTGGCCTTAGAACTCACAAGGTAGAGCCTTCAAAAAATAATGGAAACACTAGAAAAACAATAGGCAGTCAAACTGTTTTAAACTGCTGGTTTGGTTTCAGTTTGGGAGAGAATTTCAAGGGAGAAAGGGAATTTTTCATTTTATCCAGACCTGCTGGCTCATATTCAGTTTCAGCCCTTTTCTCTTCTACACAGCGTACCCAATTCACCTTTTCTCTGCATGCTGGCTAGTCTTCCCACCGGCGCAAAATGGTGTAAAATGCTACCAGTCTGAGTGAAAGGATTCAAAGAAGGATTGATGTGTGTATACATCACAAGCATATTTAGCATTATGCTACTAACTATTTAAACATAAATAAGACGTTTGAACAACTATAAACTCTCATGCATCGGGACATAAGCCAGTATTTTCCCCATTGAGCAGCAAATGGATGATACTTTGGTTAACTCTGCTGAAATTTTAAACAGGACTTTTAAATCTGGAACACTGTGGCTCTGCCTTTAAATATAGTAAGAGCCGCTGCAGCTCTGCTTTTTAAATGTAGTAAGAGCCTCCTCACAGAGGCGCAGCGGGGCAGAGAAAGGGGAAGGGGGAACAGCAGCGTGCAGCTGCTTCTAGCTTCACTTCACCGTTTTGGGACATTTCAGTGTTTTATGGGGACAGCGGGACAGGAGATTTAAAAGCGGAACTGTCCCAGAAAATCCAGGACGTATGGTCCACGTAAGCATGAGGGCACAAAAATTATAATTCATTCGGAAGCAGCTGGTGTTTTGACACAGCCAGACTGGAAACCAACCTTCTGGCTCAGATGCCTGTTCTTGTTTTATTGCTGTAATCAGTAATACTCAGACGGGCATTCAGTTAGTGCTCTCCAGAGTATATTTTAAACAGGCCTGTATAGGTAAGTGAAAGTAATAAAGATAAATGCTCCTCAGCATACAACAATCCATTAAAGACATAAGCCGCTAAAGTCACGGTTAAAAAGGAACAAAAACATTTAATAGGGATGTCAATGAGTAGATGATTAGACCAGTGGTTCCCAACCTTTTTTCTCCGCAGACTGACAAACCCAGTCACAAACTTTTGGCAAAACGGTAACATTTTATTTGCATATTTGCATGTTTATTATGCAAATCATGAATATGCAAATAAAATGTTACTAGTCCACCAAAAGCCCAGCCCCCAGAGCCCCGAGTGCCAGCCCTAACCCCTAGAGCCCCCCACTTCCCCACTATCACCCACCACCAGCCACTGACCCGAGTCCCCTGCACCCAATCCCCACAGTGCCAGCCCCCATCCCAAATGCCTCAGTGCCAACCCTCATGCCCTTTAGAGCCCCCCAGCACCAGCCTCCTGTTCCCAGAGTCCCACTGTAACCAATCCTGATAGAAGTTCCCCCAGTGCCAGCCCCCAATATCAGCCCCATTCCCAGAGCCTCCCAGTGCCAGCCCTGCCCCCATTTCTTCCCCACTACTAACTTAGCCTCCAGGGACCCCAGCCACTAGCCCCCCCCCATGCCTGCCCTGCCCTCCTCACCTTGCCCTGCGCTGCTGCCCATGTGGTGGCGACTAAGGGCTGAGGCTGGGGTACACCGCCCAGCACCTCCCCTCCCACCACAGTGTTGAGAGAGGCGTGTCCTGCCCTGCCTCTCAACCAATCAATGGTGGGCAGGGGCGGGGTCCCCTCCCAGCTGCAAAAGAGTGGTTTGCTGCGCAGGGTCTCCTCCCACCCATGGAAGAGCACTTCACTGAGTGGTGGGAGGGCTGAGCAGAACGGCTCCACACAGCCCTCCCATCACACAGGGAAGCGCTCTTCTGCAGCTTGGAGGAGACCCTGCCCCTGCCCAGCACTGATTGGCTGAGAGGCGGAGCAGGACATGCCTCTCCCAACAGTTGTGGCAGGAGGAGGCGGCACTGGTTGGTGTACCCCAACCGCAGCCCCGAGAGCTGCCGTGGCCTGGCTGCTAGATGTCCACAGCCCAACGGTTGGGAACCACGGGACTAGACAATTAACCAATTGTCCCTTCCAGTCCTATTATTCTATGATTCTAAGTCTGGGTGCCTCTGATAGGCAACAGCACAGGGGGGGGGGGGGCAGATGGGAGCCGATATGCACATGTGTGCCGGCTCCTAGAGAGGCAGATGGGGACGGGAGGGAGAGGCAGGCAGGAGGCAGTGCTTGGAGGGAGCCAGCTTAAAAGTTATTTCCAGCCTATACACAACCCAAACTTGCAAGCTCCAACAACACCCTTCCCCAGGGAGCATGGAGCTGCCTTGTCCTTTAGGCACCCTCCTCTGCTGAGCCACTTCTCTGACCAAGTTCACTGAAGCCTCTGTGCCCTGGTGCATGATGCATCCTGAGGGCTTAATCCCCTCCTGCCTGCAGTGGCCTGGTTATGTCAGTGGCCAGCAGCAGCCTGCCTTCTGACATGGTGCATACAAACTGCTTCCAGCCACAGCGGGGAGAGAGGGGAAGGGAGAGGAAAGTAATGGCCTGGCCCTCTTTTGCAAAAGAGGGCCAAGCCATTACTTTCCTTCCACCTCCTCCCCCCTTACAGCTGAAAGCAGTTCCCAGCCCTTCCCTCTAACACAGTGGTGAAGGCTGCTACTGGCCACATTCTGGTATGATTTATGGCAGAAATTAGGGGAGGGGGTTATGTTGTGACCCTGCACGCCCTCCCTAAAGTGTTGCCTCAAGAAATTGTGGCTCTAGGTACCAGGAGAGTGAGCCACGCCTGGAGAGCACTGAGGAAGGGTCTGGTTGGTCGGTCAGTCAATTTTACCCCCCCCTTGAGAGAAGTGTATGAGAGTGAGTGCATGTGTGTGTGTGTGTGTGTGTGTGTGTGTGTGTGTGTGTGTGTGTGTGTGTGTGTGTGTGTGTGTGTGTGTGTCACTTCTCCCTGAAGGGGTGGGGTATAGGAGTGTATGTTTCACCCCCTCCCTGGGTGAACCCTACAGCCTTAAAAATAAGAAGGTAAATATAAAGAATCCAACTATTTAGTATTTCTTTTTAACAGGTGCTCAGTCAATGATGTGAATTTGAACTGCACAGTTCTGATTACTTGTATTCTAATGAGTTCAATGGCAATTTTACCAGGTGTCCTATATTCAGCATAGAGAAATATGGTCACACTAGTGCTTAGTCTTGTCATGAGGGCAGGGGCCTGGATTTGATGGCTTCTTAAGGTCCCTTCCAATTCTATAATTGTATGAAAAACATGTATAAACGTTTGTCTTGGATAAAATACAATGTTTTATTCTATCCAAAATAAAACATTGTTTCCATTTCAAATATGTTTAGGTTAATACTTCTAAAAAAACAAAACAATGACATTTTTAAACAAATCAAATTCAAATATTGAAAGTATTTAGTTTAAAAAGTGTCAAAAAACTTGGATGTTCAATTTTTTATGTTTTTTTTTATTTGATATAAGAATTTGATGAACCCACTACAAATTCACAAAGTATGGTCAACCCAAATCTACACTTTTCAGCAAAAAAGTTGCACCTAAAAATAAAAAAAAGCATTCAGCTCTATTTTAGCCATTTGAAGGAGCTCAGATTCTTCCATAATGGCAAGAGAAATCTACCAAGAATCACAAGACAAAGTTAAATTAATTTGGAATTCAAAAATTTCAAACAAAGTCTTCTCTGCAATTCATGTCAAGATCTCCATCTACACAAAATTCCATGAAAATCAGAATTAATTACTATGTTAACACTGTAGTAATAAGGCTTGTTCCTAAATGCTGGCTACAAATGTCTGCAGACAGGGCATTTATTAAAACATGTTGTGCATGTCATGTCAGTGCATTAATCTGTATAAAAGACTAAATACCACCACTACAAGATATAGCATTACAGCAGTCTTTCATATTCTGTCCCTGTAAAAAAAAAAAAAAAAAAAAAAAGAGTACTGCTCTTCTGGTTGTTTGGCTACAACACTCCAAAGCCTTTTCCCCTTTAATTACAGGTTGAATCTCGCTGCTCCGGCCCCCTCAGGACCTGACTGGTCCTGAACAAGGGGATTTGTTAAACCAGGGAAGGTCCCTCCCCTCATAGCCTGTGCTGCCATTGGGTCAGGGAGCCAGCCTGCCCCAGGCTCCCAAGGTTCTCTAGATGACACTGGCCCTGCTACTGCCAAGGCCAAAGTGCCACAGCCAGAGCCGTGCAACCGGGGCAGACTACCACAGCCACCTGGCTCCATAGCCAGGGCCAGTGCTTCCTGGCTGCTGCTGAGGCTGGAGCTCCCCAGCCACTGGAACCAGAACAGGGCAGGAGCTCCCAGGCTAGAGCTCCTCAGTTGCTGGGCCAAGGAGCTCTGCTAGGGCCAGAACTCCTCGCCATGCCACCCATCCTCCCCTTCTCCCACACACACATACAGGGCTCCTGGCTGAGTTGCCAATGCCCCCTACGGTGCTCCTATCCTGCCGCCAGACCTCTCTCTTCCTGGGCTCTGTAGTCCAGGAACATCTGTGGTCCATGCTGTACCAGGGAGTCCCAGTTAAAGGAGGTACAACCTGTATCTGAATGTCTCAACCTATCCTCTCATCACCTTTGTTTGAAGCTCAGCCAAACACCACAAGACAACAGGGCTCCCTTCAATGTTTATTACAATATCTATCCTAAAATACTTATGACACAGGACCTAGGGCTATGTGATGGGGCGCCCCAGCCCCGCACTTCCAAGACTCGGGCTCCGGCACAGCAGGGAGGAAGGCGGGGGGAAGTGCATGCATTCGCGGCGTGCTCAGCAGCTGCGCACCAGCAGGGGAGGGGAGATGCAAAAGGGGCAGCCGGCTCCTGGGGGAGCAAGAGGCGGGGCGCAGGTGCAGAGGAACAGCGGGCGGCTCAGCCGCTCACGAAGGGGGCGCCCCGGCGTGACGTAACACCAGGGCGCCAGGATTTAAAGGAAGATAGTGGGAGAGGAGAGGGGAGGAGGACGCGACCCCAGGGGGAACTGGGGAGACAGCCAGGGTAAGTGCTGGCCGAGGGGGGAGGAAACTGCACCAGGGGAGAGGAAGCAGCCCAGGACAGGGCAAGGAGCCTGCGGGCTGGCGTGTTTAGACGGAAAGCCCCGTCAGCAGGAAAAGACCCGGATAGGTCTATGTCCTTAGGGCCCTGGGCTGGGGTCTGTGAGTGAGGGCAGGCCCAGACCCCCCCTCTCCCCACCGCCAGGTGAAGGCTGTGTTGCCAGAATCCCCGGAGAGGGATTCCTTGGGTATATTAAGCCAGACCGGGCCAAAAAGCTGATAAAAATGTAAAATTACGGTCAAGGTGGCTAATAAAATATAGGGGGAGGCATGAAACTTTTACAAGCTAAAATACTTCAGATCTCCATCAACAGGATTTAGTGCTGTGAATCCACAGGCTGGAAACAAGCAGAGAACCTTCCTTTCTGGCTGCATTAGCAAATCAACTAGAAAAGCCTATCTGGGACAGTGTTGGCCTCGGAGAGGTAGGAAATCCTGTGGGATGGAGGATATTCTGTTAGCACAGCATTTCAAACTGGTAACTCAGCAAAAAATGAAGTATTTTTAGTTCATTCTCTAATGCCTTTACCGGTATAACTGGAAATCCTCTTCTGTAAAGACTTCTTGAATTTTATTCCCAAAGTATCTAGAAAAACAAGAGATGATCTAAGATGACAAATTATGAACCTGATTGTTTGACATTACCAATTTGCATTTTCACACCTGCATCTATGCTTCAACTTTTCCACAAATAACCAATAAACTAAACTTGATATAAAAGCCCCACAAATCTTCCCATTGTTTAAAAGCAATGATTAAAGAGATACACAGCTTCCAAAGTGTTTTCTAAGATGTTGCTAGAAGAAAAAATGACCCAAACTCAATTACTATTGATAGCATTTATCCTATGCAAAGAAAATATTCCTTAAAATAAGAGTGTGGATTTCCTCCTTTAAAAAGATTGGTGCACACCCCCTTTGTTTCTTATTGATATAGCTGTGGGACTTAGAACTGCATAAAAGTAATTTGTTATCCAATACTACAAAGGTAAATCCTGTAACAGAAATTACTAATAGCTTCCTAAGAGCCCAGTTCAATAAGAATGTCAGATTTGGTGCTACAGAAGCTTTTATTGAGTCCAAGAAACTACTGGCAGCCTATCAAATCCCTAACACATAGATCCATAACACACTTTTAGACAGTAGAAGACACAAGTTGTAGGAGGCTAAAGGAGAGGCATTAACTCATTTTTGTCCCACTTTACCTGTACAGATTAACAAAATGCTTTCCCACTGAAAGAGCTCCAGAGTACAAGTCCAAGATTGAAGCCTGAGAAAGGAGACAGAAGTAAAAGGGGAAAAAAGACAAACTGATAAGCATGAAAAAGCTTAAAATGATCTGCCTTGCAAACTGCCCTAACTGAATGCTGTTTCCCTCACCCTTCCAAACAAAATTATCTGCTCTCCAACAGTCAGATATACAATGTTACAAACTATTCTCTGGTAGGTGTTTCTAAGGTTTCCATCAGTTTGGAATCTAAATGAAAGAGAAGGCATTGGACTTGATTCCAAAGATTGGAGTACAAACCTATTCTTGCCTCAGACTTCCCGGACAATCTTGGCAAGCAAGTCTCTCTCTGACTCAAACCGTCATCTGACAAATGGAGATCTCACCTTATTCACTGATGATGAGGGTATGAATTCATCAATGTTTGTGGGGCTCTCAGGTATCAATGACAAAGGCCATAAAGTACCTATCCTCTCTATACCTTTGTTTCAGTTAAACCTTCTCTTTTCCCTCCCTCTGAAACAGCAGCAAGCTAGACAAAAAAAAAACGAACTGAAAATAAGATCTGAGGACGTGAGTTGTAGCTCATGAAAGCTTATGCTCTAAGACCCCAATAAATTTGTTAGTCTTTAAAGTACCACCGGACTCCTTGTTGTTTTTGCTGAAACAGAACACGGCTACCTCTCTGAAACCTGAAAATACGATGTAAAATTTTAACAGTGAGGATAATTAACCATTGGAAAAACTTATTAAGATTTATTTTTGAATCAGAATACATTTACATCAGCTGCATCACCTGAACCAAACTATAAAACTGACTCTACTAATGTAATTTTCAGTGTGAACAGAGGTCCAACTGACAACAGATAGTTAAATGAGCTGAAATCCTTTGATGTGTAGCATTCTTAACTATTCTCACCATGGAACCCTACCCTTCTCAAAGTGATGGTCTTTGCTATCTGCTTCACAGAACTAGTGACAACTCAAGTTGTTTGGAGAGGTCACAAGAAATGATGGTCATATGATCTGCCCATACACAAAGCAAACTCCATCTTTAGAGCAGGATGTATTCTAGTGCTCTGATGGCCCTGCTTCATTAGGCAAGATTCCACACTTATATTGTTACATATTATTTGAAGTACAAAGAGCTCAGATAACCTGGCTATCTAGTGGCAGCACTGCATATGGATATGCAAAATTGTCAGAGTTCCAAAGCTAAGCTAACAGCTGCAGGTTAAGCCCCAGTCTCATAGTAAGGTTTGCCATCACTTTCTTACCATCCCTCTAAGACCATGTTCGGCAACATATCACTAGTAGCCACATGCAGTGTGTTAGCCAGAGTGTGTTGCTGCATCCAGGAGGCTTTGAATGCTTTGGGTTAAAATAGGGGAATTCAAAAGGATTCTGCTTCAGCTCCCGCAATGAGGAAATATCTTTCTTCTCCCATCCACCTGTGTTTCCCTCAGTCTCTTAAAAGGCATAAATTATCAAGCTATTAAAATGGATATGTCATGGAGTGCTCAGACACCTCCAGTCTACTGTAGGCCCTCCCCCACAAATAAAGCTTTTAGAGGATGTGACGTAGTGGGGGTACCTGGCTGGTTTCTATGCTGCTGGCTCTGGGGGAACCCCCACTGGCTGCCGTGGGTACCACGACCCAGCAAAACAGGATGAGTCACTATGCAAACCAGTGGCCAGACACCCCCCATGGAGAGGAACAAAGGAAGGTGGAATGCTGCCCTGGCTGGGGGGCAGGGTTGGAAGTTAGTGAGTTGGTTGCTGGCTGTCGGAGGGCATGGAGGAGAGCCTAGGAGAAGGGGCTGGAGTTTAGGGGCCCAGTCTCCCCCATCTCAA
Organism: Pelodiscus sinensis; assembly: GCF_049634645.1. Lineage (NCBI taxonomy): Eukaryota > Metazoa > Chordata > Testudines > Trionychidae > Pelodiscus > Pelodiscus sinensis. Next base: position 6,060,389 of record NC_134730.1, on the reverse strand, counting down.
GGGGGCCTGAGGCATCCTAGCCCAGTTCCTGTGACCAGACTACATCTGTGCTGCGCTGTGCTGGAGGAGCAATAAACCACCCTCAATTCCACTGGCTGGTGCAGTCTGTTTGTGCCATTTCAGGGTGCAGGAGACGGGGAACCCCCAACGCGCCGTCACAGAGGACTAATGCAGACATGTTATCCTACATCAAGTCACCTAAGGAGAGCTCTTGCAACAAGCTTTATTCAAACTTTAGTGTAGTCTTAAATAAGATCTCATCTTCTAAGTTACAGCCGTAAGTGTGAAGTAGTTACTGAAGTTCTGTAATGGTTGTAAGCATATTTATAGACAAAATCCAGAAGTTTTGTAATCGGGAATGGCAGGACACATAGCTAAATAAGCAGGTTTAATTTAAAAAAAAAACCACATTTTGTTTTTCAATTTCAAATTTACTTTAAACAGTCATTCAAAACATGAATTTTCCACTTGCTTCCTGAGGTAGCATGGGCTTGTTGCACTACAGGGCTTCCAAAATGATCAGCTTCCCAAATGAAAAGGCAGTGGATAGGCTCCCAAAACGTAAAAGCTATCCCTAGCTGGTCAGATGATGGCTGGGACATGAAGCTTAGAAAGGCAGATGGAGGAGGAGGAAAAGAGAGTAAGAAAGGTAATGAATAGTCCGCAGCACAGTTTGAGAGAGGGAAAAGAGACTGCATGCCAGAGATATAGAAGGGCTCAATGATACAACGGAGGGCTTCTATTTGGTCAACTGCTGTCCTGAAAAGAAGTTGAATCACACCTATTTTCACATGAAGCTGTCCAAGAACATTAGGCACTCACTGGCTTTTCAATACAGAGCATCCGTGCTACATGGCCAAGATATGTTCAAAAAAAACATGGACGTATAGGGAAAGGACGTAAAGTGGGGAATTTTTTTCCCCACGGCTGACTCCCATTGTGAAATTATTTTTCCCTTTTCCCCCCTCCCCAGCGATGAAAGAGCACGGAAAGGGAGGGTGTATAGCGGGGACACCCGGTACCATTTTCTACACTTGGGAATTTAGCTTGGAGAAAGTCTATGGAATCACTACACCAACTCAGTTTTCTGATTCAGATAGTTCAAACACTCCCACAGCAGGAAAGCCTTGAAAAGCTTGTATAGAGATGGCAGAATGATTGCAAACACTTTCCACCCATCTTTTAAGAGGGATTATAACACAAGTAGTTCCCTGGTGCCATTTCAAGTAATTTCCACTAGAAAGATTCTGGACTTCTCCAAAAAGAATGAAGTATAAATGCAGACATCTTTACAGCCACAAGACTTGTTGGCAATTTCACTGTCTATCATCTTCATATTGCGGGAGACAGCATCCAGCTAGCATTTGCAGGTGCTTTGCAATGCTGATAACAAAAGGAACTCATTCCTCACTTTAGAGCAGTGACAAAAAGCCATGTCTGACCCTTGGTTTGTTCACTATCTGTTAAACAGGTCAACAAGTAAATATTTGTCCTCCACCCCAGCAAATCAACCTTCCCGCTACCTCCACACCCCTTTTTTCCCCTCTCTGACAAATGGTTATTTTAAAGTGATTGTCTGAAGCAAAGTTTTATTGACAAAAGCTGTCGCACAAGGGAATACACACAAAACAGACTCTGATTTTAGGTGGAGAGGTTGGTATTGCTCAGAACCTGTATGATTTTCCATATCTTTTCCACACCTATGCCTGAACTGAAAGAGGGTGAAAAGCAATGTCATGTCTACACCATTAACCCTTCTTAAGCAGACTGAGAAACTACCAAACAGCTGGGTTCAGTTCTCAAAATAAATTCCACAGTTCAACCTCCATCCCAATTTGAATCTTATCATAGAATCATAGAATATTAGGACTGGAAGGGACCTCGAGAGGTCATCGAGTCCAGTCCCCTGCACTCATGGCAGGACCAAGTACTGTCTAGACCATCCTTGACAAACATTTATCTAACGTACTCTTAAATAGCTCCACAGATGGAGATTGCACAACCTCCCTGGGCAATTTATTCCAGTGTTTAACCACCCTGACAGTTAGGAACGTTTTCCTAATGTCCAACCTAAACCTCCCTTGCTGTAGCTTAAGCGCATTGCTTCTTTTTCTATCCTCAGAGGCCAAGATGAACAAGTTTTCTCCCTCCTCCTTATGACACCCTTTTAGATACCTGAAAATTGCTATCCTTCAATCTTCTCTGTCCCCCTTCAATCTTCTCTTTTCTAAACTAAACAAACCCAATTCTTCCAGCCTTCCTTCATAGGTCATGTTCTCTAGACCTTTCATCATTCTTGTTGCTCTTCTCTGGACCCTCTCCAATTTCTCCACATCTTTCTTGAAATGCGGTGCCCAGAATTGGACACAATACTCCAAATGAGGCCTAACCAGCACAGAGTAGAGCAGAAGAATGACTTTTCGTGTCTTGCTCACAACACACCTGTTAATGCATCCCAGAATCATGTTTGCTTTTTTTGCAATAGCATCATACTGCTGGCTCATATTCAACTTGTGGTCTACTATAACCCCTAGATCTGTACTCCTTTCTGCCATACTCCTTCCTAGACAGTCGCTTCCCATTCCATGTGTGTGAAAGTGATTGTTCCTTCCTAAGTGGAGCACTTTGCATTTCTCTTTATTAAACTTCATCCTGTTTACCTCAGACCATTTCTCCAATTTGTCCATCATTTTGAATTATGACCCTATTTCTCCAGAGCAGCCGTAACCCCTCCCAGCTTGGTGGTATCTGCAAACTTTCTATGAAAATATCTAAATCGTTGATGAAGATATTGAAGAGAGCGGGTCCCAAAACTAGACCCCTGAGGAACCCCACTTGTTATGCCTTTCCAGCAGGATTGAGAACCATTAGTAACTACTCTCTGGGTAGTTATTAATCTTTAAAGAAGAGGTACAAGAGATGAAGTGTTATCAGCCATGCTGTCTAGGCCTTTTGCAGATTAGGTTCATCATGTGCAATGCACATGAAGTCAAATTCATGTGGAAGTTCCCAGTAAGATTGCAGAGAACACAGGTTACCATAATTAAATCAATATTTTGTCATGCTATTTGTTGCATATTTGCACTGGATACAGATTTAATGCTTCTCACTGGTTAGATAGGGTCAAGTCTTCACGTCATGAAAATCTTGCTTTGTTTCTCCTACAATTCCCAAGCTTTGTGAAATGACTCACACCCTAAATGCTACAACTGGGTTTTAATTCCCACCAAAGAAATAAGATTCAAATGGTTCCTTAGAAGAATCTTAGAAACTGTACTAACAGTACTTTTTTGTGTGTGACCTCAGAGGAAAGTTCAGCTTTCAGAGCCAGAAAAAGAGTTGAAGGAGTGTGCTGGAGCAAAGAAGCCACAGGAACAGTAAGTTAACTGTGGAAGAATCCAACTCCTTCTAATCAACCAGACAAAGCAGTAGTCTAGGCAACAGCAGGATATAGCAGAGAAGGACATAAAGCAAGGTGGAAGATTCGGAAACCAAGAGTGATATGGCAGCTATTTACAAAGGATTAGTAAAATGCTTAATATACAAGGGAAAAAACAAAGGACAACAAATGGAAAGAGAAGCATTGTAGGATGCAGAGGCCTACATGGGAAATAAAATGTTAACAGCAACTCAGGGGCTGTTAAGGATGTTAAAATGCGGATTAAGGATGTTAAAATGTGGTTAATTGACTAGTCGACGGAATTTCCGTTTACTAGTCGATAGGCACTTCCGCATTCCTCCTTTGAAATGTACAAGAGCCCCTGCTGGGAAGTCCCACTGACCCCAGGCTCCATGGCTTTGAAATGCACAAGGAGTCCCCCACCCTCCAAAGCCATGGAGCCCAAGGTCAGCAGGAGACTTGGAGTCCCCCGCTGACTCTGGGCTCCATGCTACTCTGCATGCTGCAGTGAGCCGGGGGTCAGCTGGGCAGTTCCCAGCTGGTCCCAGGCTAGATGGCTGCCCCTTTGAATTGCTACAGAGACAGCATTTTAAAGAGACAGCCCTGGAGCTCCCACCAGCATTTCCCTGGAACCCGGGATCACCTGGGATTCACTAGCAGGAGGATTCTCTGCATCTTGGGGGCTTTGAACCATCGTTTCAAGGACTTCAATATCTAAGATATAGGTGAGAGGATTATTCTAGCAGTGGGTGGGTGAGATTCTGTGGCCTGCATTGTGCAGGGGGTCAGACTAGATGATCAAAATGGTCCCTTCTGACCTTAAAGTCTATGAGTCTATGAGGTATGCCTTGCTATGAAAGAACAACAAAGAGGTACAAAAGTTACAAGAGCTGAAATACAGTCTACATCTTAATATGAAGCAACTCAAACCAGCAGCTGCAAACAAACAGTGGAGAGATCAATTTAGCTGTAAGAAGGTCTAAAAAATTAAAAGGGGGGGCAAAAGGATTTATATGGATGATTTAAAAACTACAACTATCCAAAGAAAGATATGAGCAATTGGTTGGAGTCATCCGATACACCTTATAAGCCTTAGGAAATTATAAGAATCAGGCTAATTCAAATCCAGTCCAACATACATGTAGTTTTTTGGTAGGCAGGAAGAATAGCAAAATGAAGTCAAATGTAAAGCAGTCTCTAAACCATCAGGAAAAAAGGGGATGATGAAAGACTCTAGAGATATTTGTCTGGACATCACCAACATCAGACACAACCTCTCAAAATCTGGCCTAAGAGCTGAGAGCTTTTTGGCTAATGGTGTGGGAAATGCAAGCACAAGCATTAAGTGAGATGGAGCAAAAAAAACAGGGCAACAATAGAAGGGAAAATGCATTAACGAAAGAAAGTGAGAAAAGAATGTGTGTCCAAAGGCCTCCCCTACAGTGACACTGAGGCCATGTGTACACTATGAGATGAAGTCGAATTTATTAAGGTCAGTTTCCTGCCACCTGATTTTGTAAAGTTGATGGTCAATGTCCCCACTGTGTGCAATAATTCAATGCAGTTTGAAATAGTATGTCCCCAGTAGGGAGACTGCCAACAACTTGGAAAGTGATGCACTGTGGGTAGCTATCCCACAGTACCTGCACCACTTTGCATCCTGGGTTATGTGCTCAGTGCACACTGGGACCCAAACTGTGCAGTGGATGATTCTGAGTTCTTGTTGTCAGCATCCCATAATGCACTCCCCTTCTCCCTTGCTTGAGATCACTGGGAAACACTCTTTTCGCACCCTGGTTACCTACACAGATACGGTTGCTGTGACCATGGCCCTCTCCATGGATCCTATTGTGCATCAAAGCACTGTAATGTTATGCCCATCTTAGTGTGCCTACAGGTGCAGTACTTTGAGAGCAGATACATGTCACTCCACAAGGAAAAGGACAAGGAGGAATCGGTCTCAGGGTGCTATAGGAACACTGTTCAGGCAAGCCCTTGAGTTGAGCATACTGGAAACACAGTTGGCATTCAATCCTCTGAAAACAGTGGAACACCAGTTCTGGTGCCATGAGACAAGCAAAGACTGGTGGGAATGCATAGTGCTGCAGGCATGGGACGATCAGCAGTGGCTGCAAAGCTTCTGAATGCACAAAGCCACTTCCATGGAACTTTGCGAATGGCTTTGCCCTGCCACAAAGAAAACCCAAATGTGACTCACTCTGACAGAGAAGCGCGTGGCAATTAGAGATAAGGACTAGTCGACAATCCAAATCCAATGGAAATGCTTATCAGAGAGTCAGTTGACTAGTTGATTCCCCTTCCTTCCTTGCTGCCTCTATCAGATAGAGGCAGCAAAGGGGGGGGGGGGAAGAGAGGGTACTTCAAAGGGGCAACACTGCACAACTGAGCCTAGGATCAGCTGTATGGCGCTGCCCCTTTGAAATGGGGAGGCGGCATTCAATGGGGTAACACCGCAGAGCTGATTCCCGGCTCAGCAGTACCACGCTGCCATGCGTGGAGCCTGGGGTCAGCTGGGGACGCCCCATCTGATCCCGGGCTCCAAGGTGGCATTTCTGCGGATCCTGAGTTCCACGGAAATGCCGCACTGGAGCCCAGGATCAGCTGGGGAGTTCCCAGCTGCCCCTGGCTCCACATGGTATTTCAAAGCGGCAGTGTTGCATGGGGTCCCCCGCTGGAAACTCCGTACTGTGCTGCAGCTCCATACTGTGCTGCGGCTTTGAAATGCACAAGAGCCCCCACTGGGGACTCCTGAACACTTCAGAGTTGGCAGGTCGCATGCAACCTGGAGTTAGCAGGACTTCCTGCTGGCCCCAGGCTGCACACAGAGCTCCGCATTCCTCCTTTGGAGGAATTTCAGAGGAATGCGGAAATGCCTATCGACTAGTCAAGTAGTCAATGGAATTTTCATCAACTACCTGACTAATACATTAACTGTAATTTAACATCCTTAATGGCAACTGCCCTGTGAAAGTTTGCAATGCCAGGCAGCTTCCGGTCAGCTGGAAATCAATCTGGAGTGGGGAAAACTACAGTGGGGGCTGTAACCCAAGTAGTCAAAGCGATCAATACCCTCCTGCAATAGAGGGTACTACTCTAGGAAATGTGGATGCCACAGTGGAGGGCTTTGCCGCTATGGGTTCCGTAAATATGGCAGAGAGACAATAGAAGAACGTACATTCCCAGTCTGGCACCTGACCACCTTGCCAAGGAGTACATAAACCACAAGGGGTACTTCCTGACGGTGCTACAGGCGCTGGTGGATCACAAGTGTCATTTCACCCACATCAACATGGGATGGTCAGGAAAGGGGCATGATGCACGCATCTTTAGAAACTCCTGCCTCTTCAGAAAGCTGCATGCTGGAATGTTTTTCCCAGACCAGAAAATCAGAAACAGAGAAGTGGAAATGCCAATAATGATACGTGGCAACCCAGCCTACCCCTTGCTCCGTGGCTCATGAACCTCACACATGGGCAGCCTGGACCACAGTATGGAGCAGTTCAACTATAGGTTGAACAAGTACTGAATGGTGCTTGAATGTACTTTTGGGCATTTAAAGGGAATATTTAGGAGCATACTGACTAGACTGAACCTCAGCAAATGCAACATTCCCTTTGTGGTGGCAGCCTGCTGTGTGCTTCATAATATTTATGAGAGCCAGGGGGAAAGTTATCTGGCAGAGGGGGTGAGGGGGCTGAGGCAGAGTGCCTAGCCAGATTTTGAGCAGCCAGTCACTAGGGCAATAAGGAGAGCACTGCGCAGGGCAGTGCAAATTAGAAACGCTTTGAAAGAAAGTTTTACGAATGGCCAGTTTTCAGAGTCATGTACATTGCTCTCAATGAAGTGCCCCTGCATTCAGTGTGATTGCCTGTAATCCCCCAGCCCATCTCTGCAATACAAGCAATAAAGGGACTACTGTTCAGAAATAATGTGTTTTTATTTAGGGAAGACAGCAGGGACAGAAAAGAAGTCCATGGTGGGACCCAAAGAGGGGTGAGGGATCAGAACACAAGAAGAACAGCCTTTTGCCTACTGAGGCCTTGGAGGTTAAGCATCAGGCTACCCTTGAATACCCTCCTCTCCCCACCTCACGTCCTGGGGCCTCTGGGCATGGAGGCTATGGAACTGGGTGAGGAGGGAAAGCTGTTCTGAACAGGGCACGCTGCCAGGTGCTCCGTCACAGCCATCAGGGACAAAAAGACATTCTCCTGGTGCTTTGCTTGCAGTTCCTGCATGCTCTCCTCTCCTGCTAGTCTCTCCTGTAGCTTCATTTGCATCTCCTCTAGGAATGTGTTCCTCCATTCCATTTGCTCCTTAAACATATCTTCCCTTGTCCATTTGCTGGAGCTGGGAGAGTATGCAGCAAGCTCCTTGGTGTTCCCATTGTGATGAAAAGTTTCAAGGGCACACATTACAGGGGATACATTGTGGAGCCTAAAACCTAATCTGTTAACATACAGCAAAGGTCTCTCTAAAGACAATGGAGATGTGTTCTGTGCAAGGCCATGTTATGCCTTAAAGCAGCTTCTGTCCAGCAGGTAAACAACAGAGTTCTCAAGGGAACATCTGGACTCACGTGGACTGGAGGCAGGCATGATAAAGGGCCTGCCAGGGCAAAATCCTGCGGGCGGGAGGTGGGGGGACAGTGGTTCACACGGCTTCTCTCCTCTCTATCTGCCACAGCAGCTTCCTGGGAGAGTGCTACTTTCCCATCCCATGGAAGCGTGCAGATGGGAGGGCAGGAGGGAGGGAGGGCAAAGCCATAGTAGGAGCAAAGGCAGCAGTTAATAGCTTTCCCTCCTTCATCCAGGCTGCCATTGAGTGATACCAGTCTCTCCGGATCACACACAGTGATAGGGAGCTGATGCTGACTGAATGTGGCTAAAAACCTGGGTCTTATGCAGCACTGCTTTGTGCTGCAGAGACGCCAGACCACTTACTGCTGGCCTGGCGAGGGAAGGTGCTTACTGTGGAGGATGGAATAAGGCAGCCTCCCCAGAAACCATGTGAGAAGGATCAAAAAGTTCCTATGTGAGATATTCTTGGAGAAATGCACCGGGGATTCCCGCTCCATCTCCTCAGTTAATACGCTGTTCTGGGCCCCCCCCATGCTATATTGGAACCGAGTACACCACACATCACACCCAATTACCTTAACTCCTACTTGCAGCAAGAAAAATACCGTTAACTCACCAGACGTGTCCAACTGTGAGATGTCCTGGGAGGAGGAGATTGTCTCCAAAGTGATAAAAAGTTCTTGGCTCTTGCCGCTCACTGGCTGGCCATTCTCCTTGTCCTGCTCCTTCCCCACCTCCACACTACTCTGTCCTTAGTGCTGCTGCCCTGAACGTGTTGGGTGGATTCCACAGTCTGGCTTAGGGAGCTGGCCGGGTCCCCCCCTTCCCCGGATTGCATGCTGCTGGTTGTAGAAGCCGCACATTCACAGTGATGCATAAGACCATCCATTTGCCTTCTTTGTTTTGTGATAGGACAGCCTCAGCTCCTTTGTTTTAATACAGAACTGCTGGGAGTCCCTGGAGTATCCTTTCTCCACCATGTACTTTGCTATCTTCACATAGATATCGGTGTTTCTTTTGCTGTTTTGGAGCTCCATGAGAATGGACTCCTCCCCCCACACCTTAATGAGGTCCAAGGTCCTGCACACTCCATGCTGGTGCTCTTTTATGCCCCTGAGACCTGGCACCCAGGAAACTTGAACTTTTGGCCACATGTGCTGCTGTGCTACCTGCTCTAAGATGAGTGAGCAACACCGGCCACAGGTAAATGAAATTCAAACTTTCCTGGGGCTTTTCCTATTCAGTGGGAGAACAGGAGAAACGCAAGTTCTGGCCAGAGTGGTCACAGCAAGGCACTGCAGGATATCTCCCGGAGGCCAAAAACGTCTGCTTTCTCAACACTGGTTCCACCCTACCCAGTGTATGTCGAATTTTGCATTACTCTCCTTGTGAAAAGTAGGAGTAATGAAATTGACTTCACCAGCCCTTAAAGTTGATGGATCAGACTTGGTAGTGTAGACTCATTATTTAGAAAAACTGACCTTATGTGGCTACCTTTGACCTAAACTCTTAGTGTAGACCAGGCGTGAAAGAGGATGGAGTAAACCAGAGCCTAAGCTATCATGAAGGCAAAAACCCCAAAATAACAGTCCACTGGGGAAAAAAATAAGTCTCCGGTGAAAATAAATGAGATTGCATTTCAATAGAGCTCTCTGGATTAAGGGACCAGTGCAAAGATGGTATGTCCTAGGATCAGGCCTGAAGTCAGTAGATCAGAAAACCCAAAGCAGGGGAGGAAGATGGGAGTGAGGACTCAGAGAAGAGCAGAGGTTAGGAGTAAAATCACTCTATGGCAGAACAATGAGGGCACCAACTTGATATAATTCAGGGGTGGCCACCCAGTTTGACATGAAGAGCCAAAAGAGTTGTGGATAGTAGTGCAAAGAGCCACACATCCGCCCCCAGAGCCAGGCACCCCCAACCCCCCACTCAATGCCCTCTCTCCCCCCCAGATCCAGGCCCTCCCAGCTCCCCCCACTCTAACCCAATGCCCTCTCTCTCCCCCAGAACCAGGCACCCCCAGACCCCTCCCATTCTAACCCAATGCCTGGAACAGCCACTGCCACAGGTTGGTCACCCCCGATTTGATTATTTGCAAACCATTCACTAAAGCTAACAGCACTTGGATAAAGGACATTTACATTTGCTTCTTTCAAGTGAAGCAATCGGTTACCATCTGCTGAAAAGCAAGAGCTGCCCCCCAACACTCACATATAATTTGATCTGAAGTAGCTCACAGCCAAAAAGTTTCCCTAATAGTGTCAGTCAAGATTATATGATTCACATACTGCAAGGATCCTTCATACTGAGAAGAGCCCCTCGTCCTCAGACAAATCAGTAATCCAATGAATTCTCCTGTCAGCCAGCTGAAAGGGAGTATTCGTATCTAATGCTATTCAAAACTCTGTGCCCAATTCAACGGTTACATCAACACAGAACACAGATCCAACATCACAAAAGTAGTGACAGTACTGAAAAAATGACTAGTTTTACATAGCTTCAGAGGGGTAGCCGAGTTAGTCTGTAAGGGTATGTCTACACTACCCCGCTAGTTCGAACTAGCGGGGTAATGTATGCATACCGAACTTGCTAATGAAGCCCGGGATTTGAATTTCCCGGGCTTCATTAGCATAAAGCCGGCGCTGCCATTTTTAAAAGCCGGCTAGTGCGAACCCCGTGCCGCGCGGCTACACGCGGCACGGGGTTCGCACTAGCCGGCTTTTAAAAATGGCGGCGCCGGCTTTATGCTAATGAAGCCCGGGAAATTCAAATCCCGGGCTTCATTAGCAAGTTCGGTATGCATACATTACCCCGCTAGTTCGAACTAGCGGGGTAGTGTAGACATACCCTAACTGGTAGACTATTCATTCACTATGTTTTTCCCCCTTCCTTTCCCCTCCCCATCCCCTATTTATTTTAGAACTGGACTTTTAGTACTCCATTCATCTGAAGTAGGAGGTTGCACCCATGAAAGCTCGTAATACCATCAACATATTTTGTTAATCTTTAAAGTGCTGCTAGACTATTTGTCGTTCACAGACAATTAACTTGATGTTCTGTTCCCATCAGACAGCATAATAAAATGCTGTCTCAAAATACAGTGCTGTGAGTATGATTGTACAGGGCTTTGAATATGTAAGATGCTATATAATGCTAAGTGTTGTTACTATAGCGCAAGTGGGAATATTTATAGGGTGACCATATTTCCCCATGCCAAATATGGGCCACCAAATATGGGGGGCAGCTGGTGCTTGGGGCTCCAGCCCTCAGCACGGGGGGGCGGGCGGGGGCACTTAGGGCTCCAGCCCTGCGGGGAGGGGCGGGGAGAGAGAAGCCACCAGCACACTGGGGTGCTAAGGGCTCCAGCCCCAGAGTGGTTGAGGGGAGTAGCCACTAGTGCTGGAGCTTCAGCGGCTGAAGCTCCAAGTGCCAGTCTCTCCCCATCCACCCTGCCCCATCGCAGAAACAAAGTTCAGTGCCACAACATGTAGGGTGGGGACAGGAGAGGAGGCGCAGGTACTTGAGGCTCCAGCAGCTGAAGCCCTGAGTGCTGGCAGCTCTTCCCCGCCCCCTGCTGAAGGAGAAATACAGGACACTGTGCCCTTTTTTTTAAAAAAGAAGTCGGAACACAGGCAACAGCCCTTAAATACGGGACTGTCCCAGTAAAAATGGGACAGATGGTCACTCTAAATATTTATGTAAAATGCAACAAGTTTAGCGGGATGCCCATCACCTACTGTTCTAAGAATTATTTTCAGAGCACTGAGAGCCTTCCTTTTACCTTTTTTTTTTTTTTAAGGAATCTTGCAAAAAGTGACAAACGAGGAGCCTGGAAACATTTTTAGGTGTGGGAGCTATGTCCCCCACTTCCTGGTAGCAGGCTAGATTCCAGCTCTCTCCATCACCCCCAATACTTACTACCTGACTTCACAAAACAGTGCTGGGGCATCCATTGTAATGCAGTTAACTCCCTCTTGTGGGGAAATCTACAGAACAAGAGACAGCTACATGCAGGTCTCAGCAGGACAGGGAGACACTATAAAATGTGTTTTGGTTCATGTTTGAGGTTCTCTCTGCAATCACAAGGTCTAGAAATGATTTTATATTGCAATGAAAGCTGAGAATCTGAAGCAAAATTGTGCAGAAATGGAATAAATTCTGTGGCAAGTTTCACAGCTGCTAAATAGTGGGATATTTAGGATCCTGAATAAGATGCTTCCTACGCTTTCTCACATGTTAAGCTGTGAAATAATTAAGAATGTTATATTTTAAATTAGCACCACTGTCTTCTAAGTTAGTACTTACTGAAACAGAACAGTGGAAGGTGGAGAGTTGCTCCAGCCCCCACCAGTTAACCTGAACCGGTAAGCCATTAAGGGTGAACTGTATTACACAGAACAGATATCCATCAGAAAGAAATCTATATCCAGCATGTACTCATAAAATGGCTTGCCTTTCCTTTGGTTCATCTAAAACAAGACAAAATGAAGCCACTTTATCCAGTAGTTAATCAAACTATTAATTTTAGAGCTGCAATTCTCTTTCTCCTCTGTAATGGACAAAGACAAATGCATAGATCTGAAACAGACATGATGACCATGGGAAGATCTTGCCAAATTAGGATGGCCAGAGGAATTATCCATCCTACTACCTCCCATAACTCCTTCCCAAAAAATGCATTTAAAACCTGAAAATCTTGCCTTGAGAATAGAAGAATGTAAAAGGTAACAGGACTCTGCTCACCCCTCCATCAGATCCTCCCAAGGACAGTCCCCTCTCTGCTATTCTGCAGGTGAAACAACAGTCTCAAATCAGAACTGCAGCCTTTTTGTCCTTAACAATACAATTTACAAAATAAAATTGCTGAGTAAATATTCACTAACACAATATATGTATGTGCATTGGTAACAGAAAGGAGTTGTCATTTGCTTGAAATCCTTATCTTGCAATTACAAGTCACAAGCAAGAAAATAAAAACAGAGGGGTAGAATACCTGAAAAGATATTAACATCTTATATATAACGTTATCCTTAGTCCTCAGCTAGTGTCTTCTGCACTTATGACATGCTTTAAACACTTTCAGCATAAGCTCCACTTGCCTGTAAATCCAATGCTACTAAGGTAATTCTTTAAGGCTAAAAGAAAAATTACCTACGGATTCTTTCAGCTTCCTCCCTGGTGATTACTGTGTCTGTTATGCCTCTTCCACACTTTCTAGGAGTGCATCCTGGAGATAGATTAAAAAAACAAAGATTACATTACAAAGAAGCACACACTGAATCTCAATAACCTACCTCCCTATTTCCCCAATTTTTCTTCTGCTTGAAAGGGACTTTGACAAGTTAAAAAAAATTTTGAAACCAGATTTATTGACCCATATATTATGCCTACCTAAGAACATTACAACTAAAAGCAACAATAAAAAGACTTAGTGCAGACTAGGATTAAGATTTAGTGCCAGAGAATTTAGCCTTTGTTTAGAACAGTATGTGTCAGGCTATGGCTATATGAGAAACACTGTACTTCATTCCTGTATGTATGAAATAGGAAGAGGGAAACATATAACCATTTCTCATGTCTTACCAAAGGCAGAATTAAAGAAGACAAAGATTCCAGTTTGCATAATAGTCCTTGTAATACAGAAAGATGAGCTGACCTGTCCCCACATGCAGTATTTCAGCCCACCGACAACCCAGGACAAGAAAATGAGATGTTTCATAGTCTGGCCATTCTATAGAAAGCCATTCATCTCAGGTCAACCAATCAAATCCAGCTTTGGCTTGAAACCATTTACTATCCAATGACAAATCCACTGTGCGTAGGTCATTTCCGTGCAGTTTCTAGTGGATGACCATACCAAATCACAACATGTCACCATAATTAGCACCCTAGAATTTTATTTTTGTGTTATTCTAGGCCTATGAAAATGGACCAGGACCCCACTGTTAAAAAACACAAAACAAAGAAGACAGTCCCTGATCACTGCGCTAAGGAATTACAATCCAAGCAGTTCACAGTCTCAAAAGAAATGCAAGGGATTGGATTACCACGAAGAGCAAACTAGCACCATACAAGTGACCCCCCCCAGTCCACCTCTACTGGACAGTGATGACTGCCACACAGAGCTGTTAAAGTAGAAGAATCATAGATTAGGGTTGGAAGAGACCTCAGGAGGTCATCTAGTCCAACCTCCTGCTCAAAGCAGGACCAACCCCAACTAAATCATCCCAGTCAGGGCTTTGTCAAAACAGGACTTAAAAACCTCTAAGTATGGAGATTCCACCCTAGACAGCCCATTCCATTGCTTCACCATCTTGTAGTGAAATAGTTTTTCCTAATATCCAACTCAGACCTCCTCCATGGCAACCTGAGATTTTGTTCTCTCAACTCTTTGTTCTGTCATCTGCCACCACTGAAAATAGCCTGGTTATCTTCTTTGGAAACCTGTCAGGTAGTTGAAGGCTGCTATCAAATTCCCCTCTCATTCTTCTTTTCTGAAGACTAAAAAAGCCCCTCCTAATAAGTCATGTGCTCCAGGTCCCTAATAATTTTGTTGCCCTCTGCTGGACTCTCTCCAGTTTGTCCTCACCCTTTCTGTAGTGGGGAAGAGGGGAGCACCAAAACAGGACACATTACTCCAGATGTGGCCTTGCCAGTGCTGAATAGAGAGAAGCAGTCGCTTCTCCTAATGCAGCTCACTATGCCCTCAGCCTTCTTAGCTACAAGGGCCCACTGTTGATTCATACCAGTTTCTCATTTACTATAATCCCAAGGTCCTTTTCTACAGAAAATGTGAAGTGAAGTGAAGAAGTTGTCATGCCCCTGCCCACTTTATGAAAATTGGCTTATGAATATGAATATACACAACTCAAAGATGTTTTAGGCTAAAGGCGTCATGCGACTTTTTAAAGTTATGATCTGCTGAATGTGTATATTCTATTTCTGTGCATGTATCACTGTTGTATGTAAAGTTAGAAATATGAAATGTGAATCAGTTTATAAACCTAAAGGTGCTAATGAGGACCATTGGGGATACTCTGGAAACATAACAGCTCCGTACTCAAACCAAAGGCCTGTAATTAGTCTTGTTTCTCTGTAAGCCTGGTTTGTGGTTGGCCCTGCCCAGACATGTGGCTAGGCCTATTTTGGATCTTGTACTTTTCCACTCAAGGTGAGAAAAAATTGAGCTGAACACAAAAAATTCCTGCCTTTGGCAAAAGGGAAACCAAACAATAGGGGCAGTGGCCAGACACCACTTTTCACTTTCAAAATGAAATTAGAAAGGAGGGGGGTTTCACAAGGTTTCAAGTGTTGTTAGGGATGCAGTATCCAGTTGACGCAAAGACATTCAGTGATAACAGCATAACAGCTTTAAAAGTGCAAGCTACATGACCTCTCTGACAAGGATCAAGAGAACATATCAAGATAAAACAAAATACAGGACTATGTAGCACTTTAAAGACTAACAAGATGGTTTATTAGGTGATGAGTTTTCGTGGGCCAGACCCACTTCCTCAGATCAAATAGTGGAAGAAAATAGTCACAGCCATATTTGCCAAAGGATACAATTTAAAAAAATGAACACATATGAAAAGGACAAATCACATTTCAAAACAGAGGGGGAAGGCGGGGGAAAGGAAGGTAAATGCCTGTGAGTTAATGATATTAGAGGTGGGGAAGGGGAGATGTCTGTGAGTTAATGGTATTAGAGGTGATAATTGGGGAAGCTATCTTGGTAATGGGTAAGATAGTTTGGGTCTTTGTTCAGCCCCCTGCGGAGAGTGTCGAATTTTAGCATGAATGCCAGTTCAGAGGATTCCCTTTCAAGTGCAGATTTGAATGTAAACTCCAAGAAGCTCTGGGAGACAGACCCATAATCTCCTATAGACAACCACCTAACCTCAAGATGATTCTTACCAACAACCACAAGACATACCACACTAATACCAACCCTGGTACTTTCCCTTGCAACAAACCCCGTTGTCAGCTTTGTCCACATATTCACTCTGCTGACACCATTATTGGGCCTAACCAAGTGAGTTATAAGATCAAGAATACGTATTCCTGCGCATCCAGAAATATAATCTATGCTATCATGTGCCAAAAGTGTCCGTCTGCTATGTACATTGGACAAACGTCTCAGACACTTCGCCAAAGAATCAATGCCCACAAAACAGACATTAGACAGGATCACAAAGAAAAAACAGTTTCTTGCCATTTCAACCAGAAAGGACACTGTCTCAATGACCTAATCACATGCATCCTACTTCAGAAGACATTCAAATCTGCACTTGAAAGGGAATCCTCTGAACTGGCATTCATGCTAAAATTCGACACTCTCCGCAGGGGGCTGAACAAAGACCCGAACTACCTTACCCATTACAAAGATAGCTTCCCCAATTATCACCTCTAATACCATTAACTCACAGACATCTCCCCTTCCCCACCTCTAATATCATTAACTCACAGGCATTTACCTTCCTTTCCCCCGCATCCCCCTCTGTTCTGAAATGTGATTTGTCCTTTTCATATCTGTTCATTTTTTTTAATTGTATCCTTTGGTATATATGGTTGTGACTATTTTCTTCCACTATTTGATCTGAGGAAGTGGGTCTGGCCCACGAAAGCTCATCATCTAATAAACCATCTTGTTAGTCTTTAAAGTGCTACATAGTCCTGTATTTTGTTTCAGCTACACCAGACTAACACGGCTACATTTCTATCACTATTCTACATCAAGATAAGAGGAACATTCAGCATGAGGAGGATAGAATGTATCCAGTACCATACAACTGGCCAAAACTCCTACACCTTACTTTTTAAAAGCTACATCCCCCCAAGATACCATATACTGTGGAGACTATGGTTACTGTAGGAATTCTCCCAGGAGCAAGAAGTTAACTTGTCACAAAGTTCAAATCATACAGCCCACCTGAGACAAACATAGAACAAAACAGCTACAATGACATTCCTGTAACAATACTTGCAGCCTCACTGCTCAATCTTCTGATCCTACTGATCACACACTTTCCCTATGCCTTTCTGTATCCACTTCTATAACCTCTGGATGGTGTCACATTGAAGCTACCTCCTAGACCATCATTGACAAGAAGTACCACCAATACAACACAGAAAGCAATCCACAAGAAGATTTATCCATGATCACTACAATAAAGTTACAGAAAAGCACGCTTTGAGAGATTTGCATGCCTAATTTAAAATGATAATTACAGTTCCTGATCATGATGTACCACATCTTACTCCCTAAATACACTACGCCTCTGACAAGCAATGCTTTGAACTTCCACACGACCAATGTTCACTACCATATAGTGGTAAGGAATAAACTCAAAGCTGCGTGACGCCAATTACAATATCGATTAAAGCAGGCTGGAAATACAATGAAACTGCTTTAAAATCCATTATAATGGCTCAAAATCCTGTCCTATTAGCCTTCTTAAAAGTCTCCTGTTGTTGTCACATTAGATGCAGGAATTACCACTGCAAATGTTGTCAACACCAAGGACTAGTCTGGATGCAGAAGCTACACAAACAGAAACTTAGGCCAGCCTTTGAATGTTAAACTTTAATTGAATCTTTATATTGATTTTTGGTGAACTTTGGAAAGTTGACTTAAAATATTTACTGTACTTGATTGAAAGTACTTAAATGAAAGAGCACCATCTACAGCCCCCAGGTACATGCTCTTCTGGACTCTTCTTCAAGCAACTTTTGTGGGCACTAAAGTTCAAAAGCAGTCATTATCTAGTTACCTGAAAAGGTTACTGCCTCAAACACAGCTGATTATATCTTTGTATTCCCCTCTCATTAAGGCCAGAAAGAGGCAGTGTAGTCCCCTATCTAGATAATTAGTTTGAAACAGTTTGAGAGGTTACAGCCATGGACAATTTAATTCATTGTGTCAAAGACAAATTCACTATTATGAGACACTTTTTTTGATCTCATGCAAGAGAACTCCTAACTGGCAAAGACCATAAGAAACGCTAGCTTTGAATTAGAGATATGAACTGGTAACAAGTTAACCAGTTGCCAGGTGATGCTTACTGGATACCAGGGAGTGGGGGGTGGCAGCAGCATCTGGGGGACCCACATACATAGGGGACAGCAGCGGCAGCCTGCTTAATCAGTTAACCGTTAACTGATTAACTGGGATTTGACATCCCTACTTTGAACAGATAGACGAAAACACCTGGTACAGTGGTTCTCAAACTGTGGTCTGCGGCTAGAGCTCAGCTCCCACCCTTTCAACCTCTCTCCTTCTCCCTGCAACAGGGAGCATGTGCTGGTGCTCCAAACTCACGCACCCTCTGCGAGGTTGGAGCGCCAGCACTGGCTTCCCTTGGCAATGGGGGAGCCCCAAGCCTTCCCACTGGATCTGCCTTGTGGGGAAGAAGCAGAGCCAGAAACGGCTCTGTGCACAGCCACTCCCCCTTCCCTGGCTGAGGAAACAGCAGCACACTGATGTGCTGCCTGGAGGCTTTCCCTGCTGCTCCTTTTGCCCGGAATTCAGCCAATGGGAGCAGCAGGAGGCCGTGCCTGAGACACAATGCTTATGAGTGGCTTGGGGCATGAAAGCAAGTGCCCCCACCACCCCTTCATTTCCAGATCCCCTGCATGCCTACCCTGCTCTGTACCACCCCCACCAAGACCCCATAGCCCCAGCTTGCTTCCTGCAGCCTCCCCCGAGTCAGACACCCTTCACCCAACCTGCTCCTGCACTATCCCTCCAGGGCAGACACCCTACTCCCAGCCTGCTCCTGCACCCAGATCCTGCACTCTCACCCCATCCCACTCACTGGCAGCCCTGACCCACAAACGGAACCCTCATTTTTGTCCTCACCCCAGAGCCTGGGAGAATGCACAAAATCCACTAAACCCGAAACCCCAGAATAAATCTGGCCCATCAGAAGCCCTGAACCTCAGTCCTCCCAGTCCAGTCTCCTCACCTCACTACTCTGAGGCTTCAGTGAGGGTTGGGGGGTTTTGGAGAAGTTTTTTTGCTTTTCCCTTGTGTGGTCCCCAATTGATTTTTCTGTGGGTCAGCGGCGCCAAGGCCAAAAAAGGTTCCCTACCTCTGCCATAAATAAAGAAAAATTGAAACCTTTTCTGTTGGACATAAATTAATATTTTACTTTATTTAAAATGAAGTTTGATTAAGCACTTTAACTTTATTATGTTAGTTTATCTGTTTAATAATTTAATATTTCCTCTCTCATTGGTTAAATTAAACCATTCTCCCTGCTACAGTACTAGCAAAATCGCTTGGGCGTAATTATGTAATTAATGGTGCATTTCCATTAGCAATTGGTGGTCCATGGAAAGATTTGCATTGAGCTAAGTGGGGGACAGGCCAAAAACTTTGAGAACCACTATTCTAGTGGCTTGATGGTCACTATCCATATATTTTAATGGTCACTGGACATGTGTATGAGCACTTTGCTTATCCAAAGGCAAGTAAGTGAATGCCTGATATAAATTAGGGATGTGAATGGTTAACCAGCAGCCAAGCCAGGCTGGAACAGCCCCCCATCCAACGCTGCTCCAGCCCAGCCACTGTTTAACCATTCACATCCTTAATTTGTATCAGGGAGAAGGTGCCCACTCCAGCCCCCTGCCTGCAGCACGCACAACAGGCCCAACCTGGCCAAAGCAACTCCTGTCCACAGCGGGGGGGCTCAGGCCTGTCGCACCATGCTGCAGGCAGGGGGCTGCTGTGGGCAGGAGGGGCCACTGCAGCCCCTGCCTGTCCCTGTTTAAGCAGTTAACCAGTTAAAAATAACATTCAACTGGTTAACTGATTAAACGGGATTTTATATCCCTGAGAAAAATGAACAGCAGTTAGATTTTGTTCCATCATGAAACAGAACAAGGATGGCACAAGTCAGTTTTAACGTTAATACAATAGTGATTGTTCTCCAGGTCTGGGCTTCTGGGTGGAGGCTGAATGTTTACAATTGCTGTTAGGCTATGATCAGAGTTCAGAATGCATAGAATCAAAAATGATCACTTTAATAAGTGAGGAACTTAATAGTTAATTAATATTAATAGTTCTGCTGCTATAGTTCAACATTCGCTTAAAGACCTTTTGGTTCTTGTGCAAGAAATTGTGACAGGACTCCACAGGATATTGCCAGGCTCAGAGCTGCATCTGGACTCAGCACCAGAGGGCAATAACCTTTATCTTCTTAATTCTTCCCTGAATCTGCACTTCAAAAATGATGACAATACACAGCTCTGTGCTCAGCTATATAAAGGGAACCGATTTTCCACACTGCTATTTGCTGGCTCTGGATTAGGAATGTAAAATTCAATTTAATTTGATAGCTGGTTAAACATTATGTTTAACCAATTAAACGGGTGGGTTGTGGCAGACAGGGGCTGCTATGGGTGGGCTGGATCACTTTGCAAATGGGAGCTGTTCCAGCCAGGCTGAAGCAGCCCCCTGCCCATTGCGGGCACCATGGGGCTGAAGTAGCCCCCATCAGTTAACAAGTTAACCATTCACATCCCTATTCTGGATTTACTTGTACTTCTATTTTGCTGAGTAGTTACCCTCTTAAAAATAAATTAGTTTAAAAAAAATCAAAACCTAGAAAATACCTCTGACAAGGTCTGTGTCCTTTTTTAACAGCAAGGGCTCAGAGCATTTTGGAAACAACAAGTCTAGAGAAGGGTGAGAGAGAGATGGATGGAAATGTCCTTGCATCACTCAGACTGTTAAGGCAAACTGTGTGGATGAGCTGCAAAAGGGAACTCCTCCAGTTTTCCTGAGCGGGAAGAATGGTGTCTACCAGGACTGGTGGCCAGGAGTTAAAGATAAAAGCCATTTCAATACTGTAAACCCTGCTGTTCAGGCATCAGACAGTGATGCAGGGAAGAACTAAAAGGCCAAAAGGAAGGGATGGTAGGCTGAAGCAGAATGAAATGGTTAAGATATAAAGTACAGTTTCAAGCAGACTACTCAAAGCTTTAGAACTGAATCTAATTTGGGAGCACCCGCAGCTCCCTGGCTAAATGCGATCATCCCTTTACTGAGTCACTAAGCTACATGCAAACTACTTTAGAGGTGACAGCAGTTTCCTGGCTCTGTCACAATATAGCATGAAATATATTTCTTTAATCATCTCAAGATCACCCCCCTGTGGAGACCAAGCAAAAGACAAGAGCTGGCCGACCACACAATTCAACATACATCCACAGTACAATTTGGATTATCTTGTTAACAGGACCAGTGTTTGGAAAAGCATTAAATACCACAAGTGAATTCTTGAAAATGTAGCTTACAGGAACCGATCTTTAAAAAATAATCACTTAGAAATAAAAAATAAAATATCATAAGTGAAGAGAGCATCTAATAACAGCTCAGAAATCAAGCAAAAGGCTTAACTTTACCCAGTTTTAGAATAGCTCTAACCTAGCCCCAAAGCTACTCTCCTTTCATGTGACTGGATCTGCATCTGCAAAGACATCATCTGGTCTGAATAATCTACTATGTATTTTAGAGTTTGTCTGTCTGTGTATCTGTTCAATGACTCCTCCTAAATTCTAAGATCACCAAATTCAATATACAGCTTCCTCCTATAACTTAAAGCAAGTCAAGGGTTTGGTTGGGTCAGTGTAGCCAGACAGAACACCCCCCCCCCCCCCCCCCCCGACATCCTTGGGAGAGAGAATCCTTGAGAATGAAACTCTGTCTTCAAAGGCTCCAGGGCCTCCAGAGGTGCTGGAATAACAATAGCCCTGGATGCTAGACAGGAACCAGATAACAGCGGCAATTGGGCCAGCAGGCTACTGGGGCCACAGGTTGCCTTTGGCTGGTACCAGTAATTGATATGCCTACACACCGTCCCATCAGAAAGAATGTCTGGCCCTAATGATTTAGTTACCTCCATCTCACAGGTGCAAATTAAGCTTTGGACCCCCTGTGGGAATGGGCGTCACAAAGACGTTCCAACTTAATTGGTATTTTAATGACAAGAGAAACGTCCACGTGACCACAGGGGTATAAAGTGGGGCCCTGTGCCCCACTCTAATTGGAGATCCACCCATATACCTGCTGGTCAGGAGGTCTTGGACCCCCAAGACTTTAGGGATGCCTTCGTCTCGTATCGACTGCTTCCCATTGGGATTGAGAGAAACGCTGGCTTCGCCGGAGTAAGGATTGCAGGGGTGAGAATATACCTGCTAGGTGTCTGTTTGTGCGCATTCAATAAGAGGTCAGGGAACCAAAAGGGTTCCATGGTACCTTTAAGTGACTGTTATTGTATTGTCTTTGTAGTGACTGTGTTATCTGTAACACAGCAGTAACATTTAACAGCTAAGCTTGCCTTGTAACAATAAAATAGTAACTGTTTAAGATTTAACCTGACTCCTCCTGTTGCTGTAACAGAACCAAACACAATCAAAAAGAACCATAGCCGGTCCGGGGTAAACGCATTAAGAGCTGAGCGTTGAGTCGTGCCGCCTTCACGGGGCAGACTCTTGGGGCACCTGTCAGCCTCCCTGGCTGACCGCTTGTGACGGGGTGGAGCAACCCCGTCACTCGCTAACGCCGACTGGGGCAGCCGAGAGGGAGATAACAAGCGCGGCCAGCCCGCGCGAGGGAGGGACACGTCATCACGCGGCGCCTGGGCGCACCAGTGATGACGTCACGGGCGCGACGCCAGGGAACCCGGAAGAGAGGGGGAGCATAAAGGGGGTGGCAGCGACCGGGGAAAGGTGGTCGGAGCCAGGGGAATCAGGAGGTCAGGAGGGAGAGGAGGCAACCGAGAGGCCCGAGCAAGGGGGAAGCAGAGGAGGCAGGCAGCCCGCGGGAGTCAGCGGGTGACCGGCGCGGACAAGGGCTGGCGGAGTGGAGAACGACCCAGGGCGGGCAGTGGAACCCGGGAGCAGGTGTGTTTGAGGTACTAGCCCCCCTGCTACCACCGAGAGGCACACTCTCGGTGTTAGGGCCCTGGGTCGGGGCCCGGACCCCCCACTCCGCCCGGGAGATTCAGAACTGAGCAGTGTATTGAGCAGAATCGAGTTACAAGCAGGTGAGGTGGCGGATCTCACTGCCACCTCGTTACACCGCTGCGAAGGGACTTTGTCCTAGCAGTCAAAGACTCGGGTGTGATAGGGCTCACAGACCACTCACTACCCCGGCCACCGGCTAACAGTCAGGAAAATGGGATGTGCCTGGAATGCGGTTGCTTTTCATAAAACCATACAAAAAAAAGAACAGAATCACCAAGCAGGTGAAATAGGCTGGCTGGGTATGCCCCTTCCCCTATTCGGGACTGCCCCATTCCTAAGCCTCCCACTCCCAGGCACCCTTTACGGAGGACTGGAGGGACTGAAGTAGCCCCTCCCCCAATTCATACAGGAGCATTGCTGGCTGTTCCATTTGTCAGCAAGCGAAGGGAAAGAGCACACCCCTCACTATGGCTGGATAGCGCAGGGAGCAGATGAACCTGGCTCTGCCCCAGCCAGGGGACATGCACCCCTCCCCTTGCTGTGCCTGCTGGAGCTGCAACAACCCTGAAGAGGCACTTCGCACCTGGCACCAAGCTGCTTCAGTGAGAGGGGGTTGGAGTTGTCCTCTCTTCCCTGGGGCAGATTAAACTACCAGGCTTAAAAGATCCCCAGAAGGTGGGGGAAAGATTGCTGGCCAGCCAAAAATAATCACATGAATAAAAGTAATCTGAGTCTAGCTCCAGCTCACTCACAGTTATTGGGCTTGAAGCACAAATGACTCCATGAAATTTTCTACCCTACATTATGAAAGAAGACAAAGTAAATGATCATAATGATTCCTTTTGGTGATGAGATCTATCAATTAGGAAATATTTTCACACATCTAAAGCTAAAAGGCTTCTGAATAGAACAAGCTCCTGCAACAGGGGTTTTCTTTGGGCCCATCAGGATGTGGAATAAATACCAAGAAAGCAGAACCTGCAAGTGTCATGGGCTACATCAACTAGGGATGTAAGAGTGTAACCGTGTAAATGGGTACCAAAACACCTATACAGCTACACCTGACTCCAGGTGGCTCCCCAGGAGCTGGACCGGCCACCCCACATTGCTGCCTCTACATCAGCAGAGGGTGGCAGGCAGGAGCCAGTGTGCACATAGTGCCAGATTAAAACCCGGCTCCCTGTGAGTACCGGCTCCCTGGGAGCCTCTTGCCAACCCACGCTGCTGCCTCTGTATCAGAGGCAGCAACTAGTTTTCGGGGAGCAGAGCAGCCTGCCACCCTGTGTGAATTTTTCAGCAGTTACACGGTTAATCAATTACACACATTTTAACATCCCTAACACCAGGCATGGCCCAATTCCACTGCAGCAAATGTTGTGGGAACTACATGGTCCCTAAGTGTCAATTATTTTCACCTGTCTCTAGAAGATCCATCATCAGGAACCCATAATAATCATAAGTGGATGGGGAAATGCATAGCTAGTTGAGAGAAAGCAGTTTCTCCAAAGGTGACCTTATTATCTGGAAGGGGATATGCAACCAAAGACAGAACCCATGTGCTTACTGAATGTGGGGATGACCATATCAAAGCTGCTGTTTTCATTATCAGTGACAACCTTGCAAGGGAAACTGGCCCTTAACTACAGTACTTAAAGTACATGATTTGGGAAACAACCAATATTAGAAGTTGGCACTTATGTGATTACTGTGTGCTCACAGTGCAGATGGTATCCAGAATTAGTTCCACTACATATCCTGAATTTGTTACTGGTAACAAACTCCCACTAGAAGAATCAACAGAGAATGAAAAGGAAATGAGAAAGTGATTTAGCAAGGCATTTAATTTCACACTGCCCTAATGAAGCAGTTTGGGGTGGGGAATACACATGGAAAAACAGCAAAGTGCTTTTGGAACCAGCAGCTCCTGGAGCGATACAAGACACCAGAGCATTTGGGAAGTCCAGGAACATGTGAGTTATGATGAACTATATGCTAGAGAGAAGAGGTTGGTATTATGGACTCCAGTAGACATGAGGAAAGCCTGCTGTGGCCCTACTCCACAACACTTATGTACAAATACCTTCAAATCTTTTATGGCTGTCATAGTCCTCAGAGCAAGGCACCTCGATGAATCTGTCCCGCAGACTTTCACTGTAATGAGCCAGAACCTCAGTGACCCCATCTTCGCAGACCAAGTAGCTCCAGCTTAAAAGGCTAACAAGGACAGCAGAGGAGACTAGGAATGCGACTTTCAGCGACTTCTTCTGTGATTCTTGGTGGGCTCTGTTTCTCCTCACACTAAGAACAGAACACAGATATATTCCTGCATAAACAAGTAACAATCCTACACACCATGCTGCTCTGCTGTGATTAGGAATCACCTTGGGAACTAGCCCATTTGGCTGGATGAACATTCCTAGCTCTGTATCAATGAAAAAGGCTGCAAATTCTTAACTTAATTAAAAGCGGTGAGGAGTCCTGTGGCACCTTATAGACTAACCGAAGTGTTGAAGCATAAGCTTTCGTGGGCAAAGACCCACTTCATCAGATGCATGCATCTGACAAAGTGGGTCTTTGCCCACGAAAGCTTATGCTCCAACACTTCGGTTAGTCTATAAGGTGTCACAGACTCCTCGCCACTTTTGCTGATTCAGACTAACACGGCTACCCCTGTGATAATTAACTTAATTAAGTACATGTTACTTAAGTCTGGACTCACACCAGACTTGAAAGGATTATTAATTTTTCTTTATTATTTTAAATCTATTCCTGATTTTTTAAAATGAAATGAAATGAAACAGGTGCATTATTTGCTCTCATTCCTTTGCAAAACTGCTCAGCATGCACAAAGCTTTTTCATCACAGCCACCAGGAGGCCCTGTTGAAACAAAGAACCAAACTAGAAAATCTCAGCTGTAAGATACTTTATGGTTCTGATTGTTTTTATAATCCTCTCCGCACTCCAATAGTTTGGATTCCAAAGCATTTTACAAGGTATTCACAGAAATATTTTGCTCCCATCAGAATTACAAGGAAGCACTAAAAGTGGCAATAAATGTACCTTATTTTTAGCAGCCAAAACTTAGCTTTTCAATAAGGACCTTGCCATGAGGAAAAGATACACACACAAAAATCCACAGAAGGAAATGAGTCTACTTAATGCGGTTTTTCCCAAACATATATACTTAAGATTCAGGAATGGAAAAATAGAGCAGCTTCTTCTCTGGGCATCTGGACCCCACATTTTACCAAGACATTGAGTTGCTATTTCTAACCAAGCAGGAACCTCAGAGTGACATTTAAAATAGGGAGCATCGATATACCCTCTCCCAACTGGACCCTCTTCTTCCCCTATCAAGCATGCCCCCTACAGCAGCCTGAATCTCCTGGCCCATAAACTCATGCCCTCCCTCTTACCCCGCTACAAGTTTCATTGAGTGCATTGCAACACGCATTACTGAATAGGGTCACAGTATCACTCAGGTCTGGACCAACACCCCTCAACCATGACATAAGTCTTTGCAGGATTGGGGAAATTCTTTGCATTTATTGATTTGCATTATTAACTATGAAACAGTGTTTTGAATGAAATAGTAAATATGCAATACCATTATCTATGAAAAAACCCACTGAAAGCCAATCCTAATAAAAACAGGTACAAATATTGAGCAGATGCCCAGTACCTGTTATTTGAGGAACAGTACCTTTCTTGCAAAACTTATTACAGATAAGAAACATTTGGTAAAGGAAGCATCCAAACCCTTCACTAACAGGGCTCGACAAATCACTGAATCTACTCGCTCATGGTGAGTAGATTTCAGCCGGTTGCCCCATTTACCGGTGGCACATGCATGCGCAATGCGGGTCTTGCGAGTAGGTTTCACCACCGTTTGTCAAGCCCTGTTCATGAAGGTAAAGTTTCATATAATCCAGTGTTTCTCAACCAGTGGCACAAGTACCCTCAGGGGTACCTGAGAGAAGTCTGGGGGGGGGGGGGGGGGGGGTACATCAACAACTGAAATTTGCAGAAAACAGAATTTTTGTTTTAAGTTTTACAGCGCTTTGTTATTTTTGTACTTTTTACACCTAAAAGTTTAATTGCCCACGTGGCTACGATTAATTTCTTTAAACACACGTGTTGCAATGGTAGAAAAAAATGTCTCTCTCTGAAAACTGTAGGCACGGGGGGTACTTATAAAACATTTGAAAAGGGGGGGATTTATTTTAAAAGACTGAGGAACGCGGATATAATCGATGTTTGATGTTGCTGAGAATTTGGGAGACGAGAATACATTTCAGCTGCCACGAAAATTAAGGGGTCGGATTATCGGTACCGCGGCCACCAGTGCGGGCAGCGCGCAGACCGCGCGGCCTGGCTCCGGGCTGCTCGGGCCTCTCGCCCGCTCTGGGTAACGGCGGCCGCTGCCCGGGCGCGCGGAGGGGAAGGCGCGGGGAGAGCGCGAGGCGCGCGGGCCCTGCGCTGTTGGGGGGCCGGCCCCGGGCCCAGCCGCGCGGCTCGGAGGCTCGTCTGAGGCGGCGCCAGCAGAGCGGCGGCTCCTCAGGGGATCGGGCCCCGCGAGGCCAGCCAAGCAGGACCCGCCCCCTCCGCGGCGGAGCAGCCGGGCCACCCCGCGCCGGTACCTGCTGAGGCGCCTCCGCTCCCCCCTGTCCGCGCTGCCCCCGCCGCTCTCGGCAGCCTTGGGCCCCGCCCGCCTCTGCGGAGCCATCGCGCTGCGGACGCGGCCGGCACCCGGCGCCGCGCGGACTAACCGCCCACCCGGGAGCGCGGAGCGATGCCCTCCAGCAGCCACTGCTGAGGCTGGAGAACAGGCGGGAGCAATCCATCCCAGACACAGAAAGCCGGCGAGCAATTCAGACCGGAGAAATCCAAGGCGGAGTGATCGGGCAGGCAAGAAAAGGCAGTAGACAGGAGTAATCCATGTCAGAGCAATGAGCAAAACAGGCCTAAACCATCTACACCAGAATGATGGAGCAGGAGGTATGAAAATTGATTCGCCGATAGGCTAACGCAATCTACTTCAGAGTGATAGAGCATAGGCAAGGTTCGAGGCAGGCCATAGTAATACCTAGCCGATTAATAAGGCTGGGAAGGGACAGGCAAGAGTAATCCATGCCAGATAGCGATCCGGTGCTTGGAAAGCAGCCAGGAAAGAGGCTACGGAATCTATTTCCGAGAGGGACCGCAGGGAATGGGCGGCAGCACAGACAAGAGCAATCCATACCAGAGACGGGAGCGTGGCAAGGGGCAGGTGGGTGCCGCGGGCCGGACGCACTCTGCCCCCGCCCGCCAGGCGGCTCCCCCGAGGGGGGAGGGGCTGCAAGTGCCGCAGCCACCACCACCACCCCCTCCGAGTGGGGGGGGGTCTGCAGCTGCCCCGGCCTGCCCCGGGGGGGGTTCAACTGCCCCGGGGGGGGGGGTCTGCAGCTGCCCCGGCCTGCCCCGGGGGGGGTTCAACTGCCCCGGGGGGAGGGGTCTGCAGCTGCCCCGGCCTGCCCCGGGGGGGGTTCAACTGCCCCGGGGGGAGGGGTCTGCAGCTGCCCCGGCCTGCCCCGGGGGGGGGGTTCAACTGCCCCGGAGGGGGTCTGCAGCTGCCCCGGCCTGCCCCGGGGGGGGTTCAACTGCCCCGGGGGGGGGTCTGCAGCTGCCCCGGCCTGCCCCGGGGGGGGTTCAACTGCCCCGGGGGGAGGGGTCTGCAGCTGCCCCGGCCTGCCCCGGGGGGGGGGTTCAACTGCCCCGGGGGGGGTCTGCAGCTGCCCCGGCCTGCCCCGGGGGGGGTTCAACTGCCCCGGGGGGGGTCTGCAGCTGCCCCGGCCTGCCCCGGGGGGGTTCAACTGCCCCGGGGGGGGGCTGCAGCTGGCCCGGCCACCCCCAGTGGGGGGGAGCAAAGGTGGTTCCGTAGCTGCCGCGCACAGGAGCGATGGGGGCAGCCCTGAGCTGCTCCACTTCTCCTCCCCTCTGGAGAGACGCAGCGTTCGCTCCTGGGCCGGGGGGGGGGTTCCTGCTTTCTACGGCTACTCTGATGTTCTGTTCTTGTCCAGTTTCTGTAACCAGGTTTGGTTCTGTAGAGGATTTGAAACCGCCGACAGAGGAATACTTCTTTTTAGGGTTAAACTGAGACTTTTATTTTTCTATTTACTTTATAATTAATTTTTCATTTAAATCAATTCTGCCTCTTTGGTTCTTTTAAGACCGTGTAATATACAAATAAAAAGTAGAAAAACAGTACAGTTAAAAAACAAGAAATAATAACTCCTCCTACAGACATACCCTCCTGATTTACCTTTAAACAATTTATGGAGTTAACAAATATCTAATACTCACGTTAAGATAGAAGCATTGCTTAGATTCAGGAGATATTCTTTTCTTTATGTTTCTCCTTTTTTGGGATTTTTCATTGCAACTTACGACCGGTGTTGTTCCCCTTTCGGAGCTTATGTGCGGCAGCAAGATTCAGCACCGGGGAGCGAACCCTGGTTGATCAAACCTAGCTTTTTGGATTCGCAACCCGTCCGTCCTTGGTCTGTTCCATCCAACCTTTATATACCCTGTTTCGGTATTTCAGTTTTCCTCCACTCTCCTGACAATTGCTGACATTAGATTTTTGTTGTCTTGTTCTGCCCTTTCAAAACTTTCGTCTGCTCCATTTGGGGTAATCAGCACTTTGTTGCATATCGCTGTCTGAGTTACTTACTTCCCTAAAAGTGGGGTTATTGTTGGTCATCTAATCAAATTTTGTTTTTATTTTACATCTCTTGTATCTCACAATGCTGCCTTTCCTTTTCAATTACAATTAAACTGGTGCTCATTTGACATATTCTGGGTAGGCCTCAACACCTTCCTTTTACATCCAGGAGGTGGGCAAGTGGACAGGGAAATGTGAGTAGTCAACTCGACTACCCGATAAGCTTAGGCTTATTGGGTAATCATCTAATCGACTTCTCTCTTACATCCCTAAAGAACAGTCAAACTAAATCCGCAGATGTGACTGTAAACAAGCCCTGGGAGCTGGTGTGGGGCATAAAAAAGTGGTGTTCAGCATGGTTAATCTAATTACCGTGTGGCCTCAGACCAACATCCAGATTCTCACTGGCGATAGATGCGTAGCCTGGAACACAACATGTTTTAGCTGCATCTTCTGTCCACTTACAACATGGAACCAACCCTCTTCCACTGACGTCCTGTCTGACTTTGAACTATCAATAAAACAATGAGGAGTCCTGCGGCTCATTAAAGACTAACAGCTGTATTTGGACATAAGCTCTTGTTGGTAAAAACCACTTCATCAGATGCAAGATGTATCTAAGCACGCATCTACTCAGCAGGGCTTAACTCAAAATAAGCTACGCAAATTGAGCTACATCAATTGCATAGCTTATTTCAAAACTGGGAGTGTCTACACAGAACTTACTTCAAAATAGAGCACTCTTCCTCCGACTTCCCTTACTCCTCGTACAATGAGGGTTACAGGAGTCAGAGTAAGAAGTCCTCCAGCTTGACATTATTTTGAAATAACTGCCTGCTACGTAGATGCAGACTATGTTATTTCGAAATAACTAGCGTAATGTTGCTAGTGAAATAACACAGTGTAATGTTGCTGTGTAGACGTACCCAAAGTGGTTTTTACCCACAAAAGCTTATGCCTAAATAAATCTGTTAGTCTTTAATGTGCCACAGGACTCTTTGTAGATTTTGCAGATACAGACTAACACAGACCAACCCTCTGAGATTTGAACTGTCAATGTCACTCTTTCCAAATGTCTCCATCTGTATAGCACAGGGATAAGAATAACCCTTTTATTAGTAGTGGAGTCTCCATCCCCTAGAGGTGTTTAAGTCTCGGCTTGACAAAGCCCTGGCTGGGTTGATTTAGTTGGGATTGGTCCTGCCTGGAGCAGGGGGCTGGACTTGATGACCTTCTGAGGTCTCTTCCTATGGTTCTATGATTCTATGATTCTTTTCTGTCTCCTCACAAAGGAACAGGGAGGTTAAATGGCTGGCTGTGAATCACATTCGGGTCTTTGGGTAAAAGGTGCCACAGATGTGTAAAATTCACAACTCGCTCTCCATTCAGGAATTACAAGCCAGGAATCCCTTATCCAGTTCTGCTCTCTTACGTGCCAGTGTCATGGATCTGATATAGCTGGGAATAGAACTGGGCTTGTGATCTACATTTCAGCACCAATGGTTTAGCTTGTGTTTTTAGTATCTTTTTATAGGTGCAGCTCTTCCCCTGGTTAAGAAAATACTCCCAGTGATAACATTGCTGCTTTTCCCTAAGTAAAATAATTGTTTTTTTCTGAAGTCAGTTGCCATGCTAAGAAGATAGAAGAAGAAAAGAAATGATGGGCTCCTCCCCATTTGGGCTGCACTTAGTGCACTTGGATCTCAAAGGTGCTCCACCAAAGGTCTCCTACCTGGCTGAGGTAACACATCTATTGTATGTAGATCAGAGTGTTGAATCAACTCCAAAATGCTTTCAGTCCTTAGCTGGAGGTCACGTGTGTACTGCAAGTGAGAATGTTGTGAATCAAATGGGTTTGATTGAGGAGAGCGGAAAATGTGATTTATCCAGAGGCCAAAATGTCTCAGTAAATCTTATTTAAGATGTTACTGATAAACTGCAGTAACTTCCCTCCTTTCCTAGAAGGAAATAATGATTTAGGATTTCTATTTGATGCAGAATAAGCTGTCATCCCTGCCTCCTCCACTAGTGCTAAATTCACCACACAAAATAAAGGGAATGCTTTGCAAATGCATGAGGAATTCACATCCTGCTGCCATTACCTTGAGTTATGTGCAACAGAACGCTGTGAGACATGGGCTAGTCAGACTTGTTTGTTGTGAACATGGATTGCATTATTACACGCCAGACACAAATCTTCCGTGGTTTCTTTCTCTTGTAGATCTTTCCTTTATTTCGTATCCTTGGTGCCAATGGCCTTCTCATTGAGTATGAGGACATGTTTCCTTATGAGGGAGAGCTGAAGCCACTCAGAGCAAAACATGCTTACAGGTACTGCAGTCAGATGGGTCTTGCAAGGGTTATTAGGTGGCCTTCTCATACTGATATGGAGGAGGCTATGGGCTGAGTCCTGGTTTCTGCCTCTTGGACTGAACATCTGGAACAGTTTGTAGAAGCTCCTGGGGGTGGGAGAGAAGTATCATATGCCAATCTTAGGAGTCCAGAGGAATCACTGATGATCTGTTACTAATTGTTTCCAAAAGGAGTGTTATATAGTCTTTGCATTGGGGTGTGGTGGCAGGGTGGTAGCTGCAATATGAGGCTGAGAAAGTGAAAATGCATTATGAAGGGGATGAAGATGCAACAGCAAGCCTCCCCTCACTCCCAAAGCAGGGAGGGAATGAAGGAGAACTTGTCCCGCTGGTGATTGTGTATTTGTTGTTTCCCATTTGTGTCTACCAGGAATACAGCTTTGGCATTTTTTTCATTGAATTTTTCTGCATTTAAAATCAGCCCTTCACCTTACTTCTGGTCCACAGCCTTGGGCTCTTGTCTGTTGGGCCAAGTCAGGACTTGGCTGGGATACCTGTTGGGAAAACTCAAGGAAGTAGTGCAGGCGATTCAGTAGATGAGACAGTTCTGTCCAATACAGTGCTGAGCTGAGGTGTGGTCTGATATCCTGAACAAGAGGCACCTGAGGTCCAGTCCTAGCTTTACCACTACCTCTCTCGGTTGCCCTGCAAAAATCACTCAACCTCTAGGCTGAGTTTCCCCAATCTGTAAAATCTGTAAAAGATGCCAGCTTTTAGACTAGAAATAAAAGTAGGCTTCTGACCACACATGGTCACTAAGAATCCTAGGATAATTTTCACACGTAAAGGTAATATTATCCCTGGTATCCAGGCTAAATATCAGCCTTGGTTTTCTGTTTTCCCTTCCAACTGTGTTAGTGTTTCTGTCCACTGTTAACTCCATGAAGCCTTCACTACCATATATGTTTATACAGTGAATTGCAGCCTATACAGTCAGTAAAGTCTGTGAAGAGCTTTTACTGGCTTTGGTTAACTTTAAATGCTCTGTTCAGGGAGCCTGGTGTGACTAAACCAAGTATGTGTGCTCTCTCTCGATTTCTCCCTCTCGCTCTCTTCCTAGTGCCTCAGAGATTAAAGAGATTTTAAATCTGGCAAAACTGCACGAGTTAGAAGTTATCCCTCTGGTGCAGACCTTTGGACACATGGAAGTAAGCACATTTCTGCACTTGGAGGATGTTATGTAGCATAGGAAATTCTGCACAGCAGCAAATAGCTATGGGTCATCGACATTGCTAGTGTTTAGCATTTGGGGGATAATATGACTGAGCTTTAATAGCATCTTCCATCCAACAGTCCCAAAGGACCCCAATGACATTAATGAATTTGTCCTTTCAACTCCTCCAGTGAGACAGTTATCCCCAGTTTCCATGTGGGAAAGCTGAAGCACAGAGAAAGGACTTCACAGCAGGCCTTAGCAGTGCCAGGAATAGAACCCTCTCCTGCCTCCCATTCCAAGGCTTTAACAAGATAATATTTCCTCCCCTAACAGATAAACAGACAGATTGTTTTTGTTGGCAAATTCCACCACCTAGCCCAATCAGGCTACCATACCACCTGCCTTGCCACTTCCCTCTCTGCTGTAGGTTTCAGACACACAGCCGATGCAATTGTAACCAGAGTTATCCATGTGATCCCGTGTACACATGTTGATTACAAGAATGAGATGAGATGATGGAGTGTGCACATCCCTCTGATCTGGGAGAACAGCCACTGCTTAGCAGTATTCTGGGATAAGATGCTCTATGAAGGAATAGGAACATCAGAATGTGCCCTGCCTTTGCTGTGTCTGGCCCTGGCTAGTCCTCTGCCTCTGTCATTTTCCTATGCACAGCAACATTTCCAGAATTGTAACAGTGGAGTCTGTTGGGTCCCAAAGTGACATGAGTCAGTTTCATAGTTATGCCAGTCCTGCAGTTATTCTGTGGTTGCATCTGTACATCTCTTCTCCTGCAGTTTGTTCTAAAACACCAAGAGTTTTCTCACCTCCGGGAGGTGGAGATGTTTCCAAATGCCCTCAACCCACACAAAGAGGAATCCCTGAGGCTGGTCAGTGCAATGATTGACCAGGTGGTGACACTACATGATGGCGTACGATGGTTTCACTTAGGCTCTGATGAGGTATGATACTTCCTAATAACACAGGTTCTCTCTGGTGATGAGGGACAAAGCAGAGATTCACTTAGAAATCTTTTGGTAGCTGGGTGTACCAGAAACTCCAGATTTCAGTCATGGATGCTGAGGACACATCTGAGTGAAATTCCCTTTTCAAGCAAGGAAACTAGCAAGATCTCAGATCTGAGAAGCTAAATCTAAATGTGATTGCAATGGAAGCAATTTATTTTTAAATAGGAACTAATAGAAGTACATTATTAGCTCCAGAAAGATGGTTCTAACTCAGCATTTGGCTTGAGTAAGATCCATAGTCTGAAAGATCTTCCACTTTGGAGCAGACTTCAAATTTGAGGTCCTAACTGGTAATATATACTATGTATCAAATATATATTGGGGTTGGTTTTTTTCAAACTAAGATATTAGTCTCATTATCCTGGCCAAGTTCCTTCTTAGTTACGTTCTTCGGGGCAGGGAGCATCTTTTTTCTGTGATTTTTACAGCACCTAGCGGAGTAGGGTCCTGGGCTATGACTCCTATCCACTTCTGCAAATAATAACCAACAGAACATATGTTCTGCTGACAAAAATCTCCTGTCCATTTTGGAAACTCAGGCCTCTTTTTCCAGGATCACGATCTCTCACCTACCCCTCTCTAAACCCAGTAACAGCTCCATGTGATTTTCAGAGCTTTACCATTGTTTCTATTTAGATAACGATTTAGATAATGGCATAGAAAATACACTTGTAAAGTTTGTGGATCATATCTGGCTGGGAGTGGGTTGCAAGTACTTTGGAGGATAAGATTATAATTCAAAATTATTTGGACAAACTAGAGACAGTCTGAAATAAATAAGATAAAATTCAACAAGAATAAATACAAAGTACTCCACTTAGGACATTTCACATGTACAAAATGGGAAATGACTGTCTAGGAAGGAGTACTACAAAAATGGATCTAAGAGTCATAGTGGACCCACAAGCTAAATGTGAGTCAAACACTTGCAAAAAAAGCAAACGTTCTGGGATGTATTAACAGGAGTGTTGTAAGCAAGACACAAGAAGTGATTCTTCCACTCTACTCTGCACTGATTAGGCCTGAATTGAAATATTGTTTCCAGTTCTGGATGCCACATTTCAGGAAAGATGTGGACAAATTACAGAAGGTCCAAAGAAGAGCTACAAATGTGATTAAAGGTCTAGAAAACATGACCTGTGAGGCAAGATTGAAATAATTGGGTTCATTTAGTCTAGAAAAAAGAAGATTGAGAGGGGAAGTAACAGCTTTCAAATACCTAAAAAGTTATTATAAAGAAGAGTGAGAAAAATTATTCTCCTTAACCTCTGATGATAGGACAAGAAGCAGCAGGGAAGGTTTAGCTTGGACATTAGCAAAAACTTCCTAACTGTCAGGATGGTTAAACACCACAATAAATTGCGTAGAGATGTTGTGGAATCTCCATCATTCCCACGTGTGATTCAGAAACAGATGGGATGACTCTTACGCTGTTCTGCTCAAGGTTCTGCCTAGTGGTTACTCTAACTTGCAGCATCACTGAAAATGCGTTAAGTAGCTTAGTTCATTAAAATATTTAACCCCTTCATTTCTGTGCAGATTTTCTGTCATCACAACACACATGTCTCTACAACCTGCAGAGGCTTTCCTGGGCTCTTAGAGCCCCACATGAAAGCTACTGAGGCTGGCATGCCACCAGCTGTGAGATGAGATTTAAACTGCATTATTATAAGTTAATATCTTTCACGTGAAGTCTCTGTGCTTGCTGCCTGCTACAAGCTCAGGGGGGACAGACAGGGAATCCCTTCCTCCCTACCCCTTTGTCTTCTCTCTGATAAGCCAAAGGGAGAATAAGAAGATAGGGATGAAGTAGGAGACATATTAAAAGAGCCTCTACAGTAAAGTAGGATCTTTTGCTTGGTGCTCCCAGGTCTACTATCTTGGTGAAGGTGAGGAATCAAAGCAATGGCTGCAGAAAGAAGAGAACAGCACAGAGAAGCTGTGTCTGTCCCACATGAAAGCTGTTGCAAATTGCATGGTCTCGTCTCATCCAGCAGTGAAGCCCATTGTATGGGATGATATGCTCAGAGGGGTGAGTGAGGAAACACTGACAGGTATGTAAGCTCGGCAGGACACCTCTCATAACTTCATAGCATAATAAAGTCTAAATGCTCGTGTTTGAAACACCATACTGGGCAACTTGTCATTCAGTGATTTCACAAAGAACTAAGGAGAAAAGAAGGATTGTCCAGTGGCTAGAGTCCTAGGGTATGTCTAGAATGCACCGCTATTTCTGGATATGTCCGGTATCCCGAAATAGCGTTTTCTGCATCTTAACAGCATGCCTGTTATTTTGAAATGCAATCAAAATAACGGGCTTGCTATTCCGACGTCCTGGTAAACCTTGTTCCATGAGGATTAAGGGACTTGTTGGAATAGCAGTTTGTTTCCAAATAAGCTTCCAATAATAGCTCAATTTGAGTAGCTTATTTCGAGCTAGCGCCACTGTGTAGACACAGCCCTAGATTCAGAAACACGTGTGTCAATTCCCTGCTTTGCCATCAATTTCCTAAGTGACTCTGGGCACGTCACATGGCCACTCTGTGATTGTTTCCCCTATGTGAAATGGGGATAACAACACTGCCCCACCTCACAGGCCAGCCCTGCAGATAAATACATTAGACAGAGAGGGGCTCAGATACTGTGATATCAGGGATGCCATATAAGTACCTAGCAGAGCAAGGTGCCATGATGAGTGGGTCTTTGTCTTCCCTGACCATTTACAAAAATCCCATGGAGCTTTACTAAACTTCCACCCTTGCCTGGGCAGTATCTGTGCACCAGTCAGGAGTTGATCTCTACTGAAGTGCTTGTAGGCTAGTGGTACAGAATCATGAAGAGAAGCCATGACCTGGTGTCTCTAACATTGCACCTTATTACTGTGCATGTAACAGTGATGACTAGAACTGAATTGTAACAGAGAGGTAGCCATGTTAGTCTGATCTTGGTAAAACAAAAAAAGCAGTCATGTAGCACTCTAAAGACTAACAAGATGGTTTATTAGGTGATGAGCTTTCATGGGCCAGACCCACTTCTTCAGATCATATTCTGAAAGTGAATTGGCATGACCATTATATAACAGAGGGATACAATGAAGAAGTAAACAAATTATACAGTAATGAATCAGCTACATAGAATAGAAGGTGGGGGCAAGGGGAGGAGGAAGAGACAAGGAAGGAGGAAATTGCTTAGTGTAAGAATCAATTAAGTGGCTACTCTGGTGTTACTACGAATATCAAAAGGTGGGGAGGCTGTCTTTGTAATGTCTTTCTAATGTGAGTATCTGGGGAGAGAGACTGGACACAACAGGTGATGTCTCTCAGGAACTTGGGATCTGGGGTTCACTGCACATTCCCGTAAGGCCTGGGCTAGACTGGCAGGCTCACAGAGTTTGCTGGCCAGGTGCACAGACTGGTGTGGCAAGGAAGTAACACACAGTTTAAGCTCCAGGAAAGCTCTCTCTTGCTCAGGCAGGGAGATAACAGCAGTTTATGGCTCTGAGCATCCTGAGGGAAGTATCCCAAGGTTATCTATCCAAATATGCACGTTGTTCACCTGGGGATCCACTCCCCACAGGGAGGGCACCAACAGGGTGCAGGGCATTATGACCACCTTCCCCTTTAGGTAATTATCATCTAAATTAAGGCCCTTTCACAACATGTCGAATTTTAGCATAAATAAAAGTTCTGAAGTCTCCCTCTGTAATCTGGTGTTAAAATCTCTTTGAAATAAGACACATGTTGTCAGGTCTTTAAGGGGATGGCCAGTTTGATTGAAATGTCGGCTAAGAGGTTTCTCTGTGTGGAGATGTCTGATTTGTGAGCATTGATTCTCTGGCGAAGTGACTGACCAGTTTGTCCAATATACATCGCAGAGGGACATTGCTGGCACATGATGGCATATAGCACATTGCTGG
The DNA here is from genome assembly GCF_049634645.1 of Pelodiscus sinensis. Classification (NCBI taxonomy): domain Eukaryota; kingdom Metazoa; phylum Chordata; order Testudines; family Trionychidae; genus Pelodiscus; species Pelodiscus sinensis. Next base: position 6,022,239 of record NC_134730.1, on the reverse strand, counting down.
ATGTACAGGAATATGAGCCTTTGATTGTATAACTGACATGGTTAGGTCCAATGGTGGTGCCTCCAGAGTAAATATGTGAACAAAGCTGGTGACGGGGTTTGTTTCATGGAAAGTTCCAGGGTTAGTTTTAATGTGGTATGCCCTGTGGCTGTTGGTAAGAATCTTCCTGAGGTTAGGTGGTTGTCTATAGGAGAGTATAGGCCTGTCACCCAGAACTAAGTTGTGGGACTGCTGAATTGTGGCCTTGTTCATGTTAGTCTTTTTCCAACTATTGCTAAACTTGAGTGCAGTCCTGGTATAAACAGGGACCTAAGCAACCATCAGCATTGTCGCCACGCTAGCACTAAGATCTGCTCTGAACAGTTTAAAATGGAGTTTGGGTTAAACACTGAATTTTTGCAACATTTACTCATGTTGGCAGTGGCTTCTCCATGGCCGGGTTTTCTTCAATGTTTAAAGTGAATTAATCTTTTATATAGTAACTATTGATCAAACCTGCAGCTTTGTACATACCTAATTTTCACTGAAGTTGGTGGAAGCTTTATATGTACAAAGAATACAAGATTAAACCTTTGTGCTACATTTTTGTTCCCATGAGCACATGCAGTGGTAAGCCCAGGGGATGGATAATGAGCCTGGCTGGAGATGAAGAACTCTTATGCTGTGTCTACACTACTGCTTATCTCAGCAAAACTCTGAGGTGTGAATATTTACACACACACACCAGCAACATAAGTTACACCAACATAAGTGTTCATGTGCACAGTTGTGTCGGTGGGAGAGCTTCTTCCGCCGAAGTAGCTTATGCCAGTTTTGGAGGTGTCTCTCCCTTGTTAGCATAGAGCGTCTTCACTGGACATGCTGCATTGGCACAGCTGTACCAATATCGCCATGCCACTGCAGCGCTACAATATAGACCTGGCTTTAGTCTAGGCAATAGATGGGTTCCATCTTATGGATGGTCACTCACTGGCCCACTGATTGGGCCCTTTGCTGACAGTCTCAGGAAAGAATCTAGGGACTGAATGGAGCCTGAACTGCCTCTCACTGTGGAAGAGGCCAGATGGGACTTGTGCTCTGGATCTGCCTGTGCTCATGTCTGTTGTCTGGGTAGAGAACATCTGCATCCGCGGCTGACAAACCCATCCCGTGGGATTTGATTGAGAGCTGATTACTGCAGCTTTAACTGACCATTCGGCATCACTTAAAACAAATTCTGCTCCTTCTAGAGTCTGGGGTAGCTCAGCTGATGGAGCCAATGATTTGGGACTATGCGCCGGATCTCGATGAGGATGGCAAAGGTTTGTGCTGTTGGTTCTGAACTTCTCAGAGTATGCAAAACTCTCCATTAAATCTTAAAAATAGCCAGGTTCTAATTCTTATATCACATGGTCCTCTGACATCAGAAACTTTTGCTGCAGCACCCATCTCTGTAAGTAATGGAGACAACTACACAGATCTTGTTAGAATCTATGCACACTGATTATTGCTGCTGAAAAGGTTTTTCAAGGGAAGTCGGGCCTCTTCCTATCAAAATATATGGAAAGATAATCTTAGCCTACCCTTTTCTTAAACTGCCGGCATCACTTTTTTAACACCTTCTGTTTGTCATCAGAATCTCTAACCTTTTCACACTATCACACCTTTTGCTTTAACTTCATGGAATTGTACCTGTTCTGTCTGTCTGTACTCTTGTTGTGAAGGATTTTCATGTCTACCATGTTATCTTGTTTTTAATGGCCTGGGCATCAGTATAGTCAAGAAGGGATGTCATTGTAAAAAGTCCTTAGCTCTGTTCCTGCTGAAGCTTACTGAGTGTTCTTCTTCAGTGGGTCCAGTCAGGCCACTAATGAACACTTCTGAAAATCCCACAATAAAGGCCTCATACGAATTTCCTGGAAGTCAGAGGAAAAGTTCCTGTTTGATTCTCATGGAAGTTAGATCAGGCCTTAAAGATTTTGCTTTCAAATAAGAGATGTAAAATCCTGTTTAACGGGTTAATTGGTTAAACATATTGTTTAACCAGTTAACCAATTAAAGGAGCGGGCAGACCGGAGGGGCTGGACGGGCCCCCCTGCCACAGGCAGGGGCTGTACCAGCCATCATAAAGCAGCCTCTGCCTGCGGCGGGCCAGAGGGTGCTGTAGCAGCCCCTGCCTGCAGAGAGTCAGGGTGCCTCACAAGCACGGGCTGCTCCAGTGTCCCAGCCAAAGCAGCCCCTGCCTGTGGGGCACCTGGTCTCATTGCAGACAGAGGCTGTTCCAGCCAGGACACCAGAGCAGCCCCTGCCTGTGGCAGGCCAGAGCACCCTGCAGACAGAAGCTGCTCCAACCTGGCCAGAGCAGCCCCCTGCCCACAGCAGGCTGAGAGCTCCCCTAGCTCCCACCGGTTAACCAGGTAAACATTCATATCCCCAATTTGAAATGCTTCAGGTATATGTATCCTAGAAGTGCTGTGGTGGCACCGTAGTGTAGCTACTTCGTACAGCAGTGAAAACATTTCCATCTCTATAGTAAATCCACCACCTCAACAGGTGACAGCTGTGGAGATAATGGAAAAATCCTTCCATTGACCTAGCTGCAGCTACATTTTTACAGCCTTGAGAAATGCAGCTTGATTGATCAATGTTTTAGGTGCAGTGTAGGACTTTGTTACTGTAACACCTAATGGCTGTTTGGTGCTCCACAGATTCAATATACCCCCAGCTTTCTTAGGAGACTTAAGTTTAATCTCTAAGGTTCTAAGTATTCATATTGGCTCTGATTTGGATACAGTGTAAATCTTTGGGAGAGTAACTTGTGATTTATCTTAGAGTGAAAGAAGAAATTGACCCTGTGTGAACTCTGCTGTAACATCTGCAGGGTATTCCAGATGCCCAGTTCTGCAGCCCTTACTCGAGTGAATAACATTTAGCCATGTAAGGAATCCCATTGAAGCCAATAGTATTAGTGAGCTTTTCAGAATCAGATCCCAAATTAAGTACCATGAAAATATGGACTGATCTTGTAGCTAGCAAGAATCTCACTAAAAGCCAGTGGCAGACACCTGCCTGCAAATGGACTTTGGCTTCAGAGACTGCAACCAGAGTAGCCTCTGGTGAATAAATGGACTGTGTGTTTCAGTCAGTAAAAGTGTTACACTGTTTCTGGTTCCCTCTAGCTCAAACTCAGAGGTTTAAAATCCAGAATTCCTCTGAACAGGAATAAATGTGGCTAACACTGAACACCTTGTGCTGTACCTTGGTCTTCTATTTCAGTGCTTCTCATTGAAAAGTACCGCAAGTGTGGCTTCCTCAAGCTGTGGTTTGCTAGTGCCTTTAAAGGAGCAAGTGGCGTGAATCAGTCTCTGACCCCCATTGGACACCACCTGAAAAACCATCTCCAGTGGCTGAAAGTAGCAAACAGCATCCCTGCTGATATGCTCCAAGGTATCGCCCTGACTGGATGGCAAAGGTAAGGACTATCCTTAAAGCAATTGCATGGAATTTGTGCAAACAATTTCCCACCAAACAGTATGGCTACATCTACACTGGCCACAATTTCCGGAAAAGGGATGCAAATCAGGGGAAAAAAAGCGTCTAGACTGGCGCGATCCTCCGGAATAAAGCCCTTTTCCAGAGGATCTCTTATTCCTACTATCCTGACTTACCTGATTTGCATCCCTTTTCCGGAAATTGTGGCCAGTGTAGACGTAGCCTATCAAAATAGGCATCAAGAGATGTTCCACAGGAGCCAAAGTACTGCAGGGAATTCTGGAATACTGCAGTGCCTGATGTCGCTCACTCACAGCTCCTCCCCAAGTAACTGAGTAATGCTGATAGGTCTCATAAGGTTCCTTACAGTCCTTCGCCCCAGGCAATGGAGTGTGGAGGGAAAAACAAAGCTGTCCAGGCCTAAATCCAAGTGATGATTAATATTTGCTACACCTGGGAGTAAAAAAAATTCATGTTCATTCAATTACATTCATAACTAGTGATCTTGTATTTTGTAGCACAGGAGGTTAATTAGTAGAAATGTCTCTTGTTGGAGACACCTCCGATAGTTTGGTCTTATGGCAAACTGAAAGTTGGAGTTTCAGCCTTTTTAAATGCTGTTTTGTACCACGCTGAATTGAGGTATATTTTACTCTTCTTTCACGTTTCTGCAGATGCATGGAAGCCACTCTCCTCATCCTATACTAGTATTCAACCCCGACAGAACAAATCTAAGTAACTAAATGGCCTACAGACAGTGATTGTTTAAAAAGACCATTCCACAGATTCCCTTGAAATTTTTTGCACTCTGAGAGTACAAGTTATTTTTTATCGTTCACAGGAGCGGTTCCCAACCACCAGTCTGCGAACCCACGGTGGGCTCCGAACCCCTGCCTGCTGGGCTGCCACACACCACCAGGCCACACCCCTAGCTGCTAATGAGCCCCGCCCACACAGCAGCAGGGTGAGTGGCCTGGCAGTGAAGCTGTTCCTGCTGGGGCAGCTTCACTGTGGTCCCAATTCCAGCTCCAGTGGCCGCTATGGCACCCAGCTGGCAGGGCCATGTGATGGGCAGCTGCAGTGCTTGGCCAGGGCCAAGCTCCGTGTGGAGCCCAGCTACCACAGCAGCACAGCTTCACGTGGCGTTTGGCTCCAGCTGAGTCCTGCGGCCGTGGGGCTCCACACAGCACTCGGCCCCGGCCAATCGCTGCAGCTGTGCTTGGCAGGGGACCAGCTGCCATGGCACTCAGCTGGGGCCAAGCGGATCCCGACTGCCACAGCACTCAGCTGGGGCCTGGCTGCCACGCTGCAGGCTCAGCACAGCCCTCCCACTGGGAGGCAGAGGCAGGGCTACGTGAGAGGGGTGGGGCAGGCACAGGGTCTCTGGGGGCAGGGTAGTGCTGGCGGGCTCTGGGGGTGGGGGGGGCTGACACCGAGGGGGCTCCGTATCATCCAGAATGAGGAGCTGTCACTGGGGGGTTCTGGGGGTGGGGCTAGTAATAAGGAGGCTAGGGAGGCAGGACTGGTACAGGGGACAGGGCTAGTGTTGGGGGCTGACACAGGGAACCTGGTGGGATTAGGTGCAGTGGGGCTCTGGAAACAGGAGCCTGGCACTGAGGCGTTTGGGGCAGGCGGGCTGACACTAGGGGACTCTGAGGGCGAGAGGCTGGCACTGGGGGGATTGGGTGCAGGGGACTCTGGGGTCAGTGGCTGGCACGGGGGGGGTAGTAGAGGGATGAAGGGCTCTAGGGATTAGGGCTGGCACTGGGGCCCTAGGGTCGGGCTTTTTACACTATGCCAAAAGTTTGTGAATGGGTTTGCTAGACCAGACTGGTAACATTTTATTTGCATATTTGAATATTTATTGAAAATATGCAAATAAAATGTTACCAATCTACCAAAAGTTTGTGAGTGGGTTTGCCAGCCCCTGGTATTAAAAAGGTTGGGAACCATTGATTCACAGGATGAAAAATGTGAATGTAGCTTGAACTCCCAGTCCAGTAAATCTTTGAAAATGGGGGCTCATAAAAATGTGGTTAAACACTTAAAAGTATCTCCTTCTACAGGTTGGACCTCCCTGATCCAGCGCCTTCGGGACTGATTGGTCCTGGATGAGGGATTTTGCTGGACATGGGGAGGTCATTTCTGGCCCCCTTGTTGCCATCCCCACCCCCTTTCTACGGTTGCCAGGTGTCCGGTATTGACCCGGACAGTCCGGTATTTTCGCCTCCTGTCCAGTAAAAAAAATCAGAAAATACCAGACACCTAAAATGTCCTAAAATGTCTGGTATTTTCTGATTTTTTTTTTCCCTGCCAGGAGGTGAAAATACCAGACACCTAGCAACCCTACCACACTCAGCAACCAGGCCTAGCCTCCGCCCCCCCAACCAGTCCCCAGGCCCCTCCTGGAGCCCCCCAGAGATCTCCCCCCACCCCACTTACCTGGTTCCACAGACAAAAAAAAAGGTTTTAAAGGGGCCATGCTGGTGTGTGTGTTTGGGGGGGGGGGGGTTGTTGTTTTTGCTTAACAACTTTGGTCCCCCTCAACAGTGTTTTTTGGGGGGGCGAGGGCAGGGGGGTTCTGTATTTTTGGTTAAACCATCTGGCAACCCTACCCCTTTCCTGCTGCCCCACGGGGCTTCCCAGCTCCTTTAGCCACCCAGCTGGGTCGCACACTGTTCCCCTCTCCTCCCTCCCCCGCCCCCAGTAACCGAGCTGGACCATGTGCCAGCCTTCCTGACTCCCTCTTCCCCAACCCAACTCAGCTGAATTGTGCACCAGGCTTTCCAGCTCCTTCCTGCTTCTGCCTCCCCCAGCCCAACTGAGCTACAGCTCAGCTGGGCTGCATGCCAAGCTCCTGACTTCCTCCCCCCTCCATCACACTGGGCTCCCAGCCCTGCACCCCCATCCCTTGCAGCTCTCTGATCCTGGAACATCCATGGTCCTCTTGGGCCACAGATGTTGCTAGGGTTGCCAGGTGTCTGGTATTGAACCAGACAGTTCAGTATTTTCACCTCCTGTCCAGTAAAAAAAATCAGAAAATACTGAACACCTAAAATGTCTGGTACTTTCTGATTTTTTTTCCCCGGCCAGGAGGCGAAAATCCTGGGCTGTCCAGCTCAATGAGGAGTGAGCTTGGCAACCCTAGTGCTTACTGGGTTCCGCAGGGGAGCTGTCCGACCCAGTGCAGGGAGACAAGATGGCAGGTGGCCGCCAGCAGCCTGTTAGGGCCAAAAAGACACACCACGTGTATCTTAAAGGGGCCACGCTGTTTTTTGGTTTTGCTTAACAACTCTCGGGGTCCTATTTTTTTTCCGGTATTTTTTCTGAAACCATCTGACAACCCTATTGTTGCTAGACCAGAGAGTTCTGGTTTATAGAAGTGCAACCTGTAGCTAAAAGAGTAAACTACTGTGGTGATGATTTCAAACACCACAAATCTACATGAAGAAATTATTGTAAGTATAAGAAAGGAAAAAGGAAGGCTTTCATGGGACAGAGGTATGAGCTAAACTGGGGCCCAGAAATCCTGAGTTCTAAAGTAGGCCATGTCTACACTGCTGCTTTACTGCACTGCAGTTTTCTTGCTCAGGGGTATAAAAAAACCCACCCCCCGAGCACAGCAAGTTAGAGCTGTAAAGCACCAGTGTAAGCAGGCTCCCAGCACTGAGATCTATGTTCCTTGTTTAGATGGTTCACAGAGTACTGGTGCCAGCCATGCCTTCACTTTTAAAGTGCTGCCATGGCATTGCTTCAGTATTTTAAGTGTAGTCTGAGCCTCAGACTTGGACCTACCTGATTTGCCTTGGGCAGATTAAGTAATCTGTTTCTCAGTTTCCACATCAGTAAAAGGGGTGTCTTGGAAGAGGAGTTAGGATGTGTTTTAGTCTGAGATGGGTTAATGTGTATAACACACTGAGACTGTTGGATGAAATGTTAACAATCTGCACTGTTACAGCATTTATTTACAGCAAATCATTGAATGGACACTATTTATTTCAGGTATGACCACTTCTCTGTCTTATGCGAGCTTCTCCCAGTGGGAATTCCATCGCTAGCTGTCTCTCTGCAGGCATTACAGAACGGTACACACTGCCTGTATCATTTGTCAGAGCTAATACCTGTTTGACCAGAAAATTAACTGTGACTGAAGTTCTGTAAGATCAAACTACCTCTTAAATTTAACCACCCGTCTGTGATAATGAAAATTGTTAGATCACAAACAATGTGTTTCTAATCTAATTTTGGACGGGCATGACTAATAGCTGCTGTGGTTTCCACCCGTTGTGTGGTTGTATTCGTTTAATAAGAACCTTATTTCACTAATCCTTTTTTATTTTTGATTAGCTCATAACTTGACACTGATTTCTTCTCTCAACCATAATCGTTTTTAGCATTAGAAGCAATGAATTGTTTTTGAAACAAATATGCTTAAAATGATTTTTGACTCATTGCTCATGCAAAAATGAGATTGGTTACATGGACCACTTTTCACTCTATGGCCTTGTCTACACCCACACGTTATTCTGCTTAAACTATACCAATGTGGATAAAGGAGTACAGCCCCACTAATATGGGAGTAGCTTTACCAGCATAAAGGTACTGATGGGACGGGGCATAAACTATAGCAGTAAAAGGTATTTACACCTGTATAATTGCATCTACCCTAGCAATTTAATCAGTGTAATCATTTCAGGGGGGGGAAAAGCCCCTAACCTGAATAGTTACACTAGAACACAATCAGCCAGTAAATTGGGCCTCAACCTGTAGAATAAGTTTACGGCTCAATTCTGTCTTCTGCATTTCTTCTTTTGGGAGACTATATGGGTGGGGAAAGTAACCTCAGAAACTTTTCTTAAAGTTAATGAATAGGAGTTTTACCTTTGACTTCAGTGGAAGCAGAGTTAAAATCCCTCCTTAATTGTACTGTAGCCATTTGTGTCCCCCTTTTGCCATTCAAGGCTTCACTTTTCTTCTCCTCTTTCTTTGGTGGTTCCTTTGTCCAGGTGGCTATTCTGAAAAGGTTAAAGAAAATGTGGAGAAACAGCTGGGGCTCTCCAATCTAGAAATTGACACTTTCATGAGGTAAAAGCCTCACTTGCTAGTCAGATGCTTCTTGATATACTACAGAGTAATTTTGGAGACTGACATATTCTCTTTGTACAGTGAAAGTTTAGGGACCTTTCCAGGGAGTGACATCCTCAGATTTGTGACTCAGATCTGTTTCTATCTGAAGCCCTCCGTGGATGAACTTCTTGAAAGAAACAGGTAATAAAAAAAAAGAAACGGTATTTTTGCTGTGACTCCTTGTAAGTGATGGGCCCATAATATACATCAATGGTGCAATAAAAGTTAAATTTGTTTCTCTAAGGTTGCTAATGCTCTTAGTTATTGAGCTTAGTTGGAAGTGAAGGATTACAGTACTCTCTGCTCTGAAATAGTGATCTCAGCAGAGAATACATTTATAGCTGGATTCAGCAAATTGCCCAAACATTTGCCTAAATCCATCCTTGTTTATCACAACACATGTTTAAAGTCTTTGCTGAATCAGAATTTTACTGCTATTGAAGGCAAAATGTAATTTCTAAAACTTCCAACAAGAAAAACATTAGTGTTTAAGTTAAAAGCAAAACATTGTGGCTTAGGAAACAAACTATCACTCTCAACCAAGTTCAATGGTGACACATAAAATGACAAATTGGACTCCCTAACATTAATTTAGCCTGCATTCGATCCATTCGATAACTGTGCAAGGGTGTCTCCAACAGTGTGAAGTAGATTCCAACTTAAACCACTTCTTACATCGCCTTAGTCTGGTTTGTAGTCATCTGTTCTAGTCAGTTAAACAGAAATTAAAAGGCACAGTGACTAGAGCCAAATCCCTGAAAGCTGCATGGAAACTTTTTAAAGACACCATAATAGAGGCCCAACTTAAATGTATACCCCAAATTAAAAAATATAGCAAGAGACCTATAAAAGAGTCACCATTGCTTAACCACCATGAAAAAGAAACAGTGAGGGACAAAAAGGTATCTTTTAAGAAGTGGAAGTCCAATCCTAGTGAGATAAATAGAAAGGAACATAAACACTGTCAAATCAAGTGTAAAAATGTAATAAGAAAAGCAAAAAAAGATTTTGAGGAACAGCTAGCCAAAAACTCAAAAAGAAATAACAAAATGTTTTTTAAGTACATTAGAAGCAGGAAGCCTGCTAAAAAACCTGTGGGTCCCCTAGATGATCGAGCTATAAAAGGAGCAATCAAGGACGATAAAGCCATTGCGGAGAAACTAAATGATTTCTTTGCTTCAGTCTTCACGGCTGAGGACGTTGGGGAGATTCCTGAATCTGCACCGTCCTTTGTGGGTGATGAATCTGAGGAACTGTCCCGGATTGAAGTGTCATTAGAGGAGGTTTTGAAACAAATAGAAAAACTTAATGTTAACAAATCTCCGGGACCGGATGGCATTCATCCAAGGGTTCTAAAAGAACTCAAATGGGAAATTGCTGAGCTATTATCTGTGGTTTGTAACCTATCCTTTAAATCGGCTTCCGTACCTAATGACTGGAAGGTAGCCAACATGACACCAATATTTAAAAAGGGCTCTAGAGGCGATCCTGGCAATTACAGACCGGTAAGTCTAACTTCAGTACCGGGCAAATTAGTCGAAACAATAGTAAAGAATAAAATTGTGAAGCATGTAGAAGAACATAATTTGTTGGACAAAAGTCAACATGGTTTCTGTAAAGGGAAATCCTGTCTTACTAATCTGTTAGAGTTCTTTGAAGGGGTTAACAAACATGCGGACAAGGGGGATCCAGTAGATATAGTATACTTGGATTTTCAGAAAGCCTTCGACAAGGTCCCTCACCAAAGGCTCTTGTGTAAATTATATGGCCATGGGATAAGAGGGAAGGTCCTTTCTTGGATTGAGAACTGGTTAAAAGACAGGAAACAAAGGGTAGGAATAAATGGTAAATTTTCAGAATGGAGAGGGGTAACTAGTGGTGTCCCCCAAGGGTCAGTCCTGGGACCAATCCTTTTCAACGTATTCATAAATGATCTGGAGAAAGGGGTAAGCAGTGAGGTAGTAAAGTTTGCAGATGATGCAAAACTGTTTTGGATAGTCAAGACAGACGCAGATTGTGAGGGACTCCAAGAAGATCTCACAAAACTGAGTGATTGGGCAACAAAATGGCAAATGAAATTTCATGTGGATAAGTGTAAAGTAATGCACATCGGGAAAAATAACCCAAACTATACGTCAGTATGATGGGGGCTAATTTGGCTACGACAAATCAGGAAAGAGATCTTGGAGTTATCATGGACAGTTCTCTGAAAACTTCCACACAGTGTGCAGGGGCGGTCAAAAAGGCAAATAGGATGCTAGGAATTATTAGGAAAGGGATAGAAAATAAAACACAGAATATCTTACTGCCCCTGTATAAAACTATGGTACGCCCACATCTTGAATACTGTGTACAGCTGTGGTCTCCTCACCTCAAAAAAGATATTTTGGCCTTGGAAAGGGTTCAGAAAAGGGCAACTAAAATGATTAGGGGTTTGGAACGGGTCCCATATGAGGAGAGGTTAAAGAGACTGGGACTTTTCAGTTTAGAAAAGAGGAGACTGAGAGGGAATATGACAGAGGTCTATAAAATCATGAGTGGTGTAGAGAGGGCCGATAAAGAAAAGTTATTTATTAGTTCCCTAAATAGAAGAACTAGAAGACACCAAATGAAATTAATGGGTAGCAGGTTTAAAACTAATAAAATAAAGTTCTTCTTCACACAGTGTGTAGTCAACCTGTAGAACTCTTTGCCAGAGGAGGCTGTGAAGGCTAGGACTATAATAGAATTTAAAGAGAAGCTAGATAATTTCATGGAGGTTAGGTCCATAAAAGGCTATTAGCCAGGGGATAAAATGGTGTCCTTGGCCTCTGTCTGTCAGAGGCTGGAGAGGGATGGCAGGTGACAAATCACTTGATCATTGTCTTCGGTCCACCCTCTCTGGGGCACCTGGTGCTGGCCACTGTCGGTAGACAGGATACTGGGCTAGATGGACCTTTGGTCTGACCCAGTACAGCCGTTCTTATGTTCTTATGTTATGTTCAGTCACTGCTGTTTCATGGAATATTTAGCTGTGATGTATTTTCAGGTACATCACTGGCTGGTTCAGCCCCTTCCACAGAAAGAGGAGGATTGTTCATCCTATAATGGTGCATCATTTTCAGCCAGATGCATTAAGGTAAATCAGCACTCCTTTGCAAGTTATGGGAAATCAAGCCTGTGTTTTAAACATTCTGTGAAAACTTGGTCTCCAGCCATTGCAGTTTTCCATAAGTGCTGCTTGAACACCAGCATTTGGAATAAGTCAGCATTAAATAATTTAATTGTTATAAAACAGTCAAACATGAAGTATGTAGATCTTTCCTAGAAGAAGTGTATCCTGATCTGAATTTGACTCTATGAAATGCAAGTATAGAATTATCCCACAAGAAACTTTTGCTGTGTCACAGAAGTGAAACTAGTATAGTACTTTTAATCCACAGATCTACATATCGCTCTCCCCATTTTATAGATTGGGAAAACAGGTACTCAGAAAGGAAGTGGTATGATCTGTAATAGAATCAGATCCTCTGACTCCCAGTCCACTGGCATATGCAATTCATGAGTTTATTTAGTTAAGCTTGGCAAAATAAACTGACTATATCAGTGTTTATTTTTAAGCATTTATTTTTTCAATTGTATCTATTTACATTTTTACAGTCATGGGAAATCACCGCGGTACAAGAAGTCAGACAATAACCATTTGACAGACATTGACATTCAGCTAATTAAAGTTTTATAAGCCAGCTGATCACTTTTTTTTTTTAGTTTGTGTGTGTGCATGGTGAAATCCATATTTACTGATAAACTAATCCTTCCAACCTATTTAAAGTTATAGTCTATTTTGTGAATTCATATGTTAAACTGAATTTCTAACAGTTATTATGCCAGGGGGAAATTAAATTGAAAACCTGCTTTAGGTGACTTAAATCCCTACTAATTCAAGAGCTTCAGAGGGGTAGCCGAATTAGTTTGTAACAGGAAAAACTTAAAAAAACAACAAATAGTCTAGTAGCACCTTAAAGACTAACAAAACGTGTAGATGGTGGTATGAGCTTTCGTGGGCAAAACCCACTTCTTCAGATGGCTGGAGTATAAGAAGTGAGTATACTCCGGTCATCTGAAGAAGTAGGTTTTGCCAACGAAAGCTCATACCATCTATATGTTTTGTTAGCCTTTAAGGTGCTACTAGATTGTTTGTTGTTTTTTAAGTTTTTACTACCGTATATTCCGGCGTACAAGACGACCTCTGATGTTAAAAACCATCCCCCAAAAATCGGGGGTCGTCTTGTACGCCGGGTATACATCCCAGGCGCACCTGGGATGCCCCACTGCCGGAGCCCCTCCGCGGCTTTGAAAGCCTCGGGGGAAGCCGGCGGGGGGGCAACCCAGGCGCGCCTGGGCTGCTCCCCCGCCGGAGCCCCTCCGAGGCTTTGAAAGCCTCGGGGGAAGCCGGCGGGGGGGCATCCCAGGCGCGCCTGGGCTGCTCCCCCGCCGGAGCCCCTCCGCGGCTTTGAAAGCCTCGGGGGAAGCCGGCGGGGGGGCATCCCAGGCGCGCCTGGGCTGCTCCCCCGCCGGAGCCCCTCCGCGGCTTTGAAAGCCTCGGGGGAAGCCGGCGGGGGGGCATCCCAGGCGCGCCTGGGCTGCTCCCCTGCCGGAGCCCCTCCGCGGCTTTGAAAGCCTCGGGGGAAGCCGGCGGGGGGGCATCCCAGGCGCGCCTGGGATGCCCCCCCGCCGGCTTCCCCCGAGGCTTTCAAAGCTGCTGCGGCTTTGCTCCCGGTGCCTCTGGTCTGCTGGGGACCATCTCCAGCAGACCAGGGACACCGGGAGCAAAGGAGGCGGAGGGGCGCTGGGGTATAAGATGAAACCCTATCTTTTAATTAAAAAGATAGGGGGTCGTCTTATACGCCCAGTCGCCCTATACGCCGGAAAATACGGTAATTCAAAGTTAGGGTTCAAGTAAAAAAAAAAAAAAGTACAGTTCCTGCTTAACTCATCCATCTTTTGCACCATTTTTGTAAACACTAATGGTGTGTCTAGACTACAGGGTTTTTTCAAAAAAAAGTGGCCTTTTTTCGAAAAAAATTTCCCCTGCATCTAGACTGCTGGTGTGTTCTTTCGAAAGTAAATCGAAGGAATGCGGCAGTTTTTCGACCGCAGAAAGCCTCGTTTTATGAGGAATAATGCCTTTTTTCAAAAGTGCTTTCGAAAAAAGGTGCTATGTAATGCAAACTGTGCTTTTTCGAAAGAGAGCATCCAGACTGCCTGGGTGCGCTTTCGAAAAAGCGGCTTGCTTTTTCGAAAGTACTGGTGGTAGTCTAGATGCTCTTTTTTGAAAGAGGCTTGCAGTCTAGACGTAGCCTAAGAGAGTTGCAGGGGTTAGCAGCCCCCAAACATAAGGTACAGTCCTGCGGCATTCAATTCATTGCAGTCCTGTAAAATATACACCTTTTTCTGCAGAAGTGAAACTTTAAAGCTCCAGCACAGTACACTGTATTCCATTTCTTCTCTGTAAAGGATCACCTAATGGTCTCATCTCATCTCTTTTATCATGACTTAATTGCAGATTAAGTAGATGCAGTTGGCATCCTTGTGAATAATAATACTTGTGAATAACATGCAATGCAACACGCTCTATTCACTTCTTCCTTTGGCTTCTGTTTAGTCTTCTAGCCAAGTGGAATGCTGTGATGCAGGAGCTTCAAGCAGCCCTTGAGAGAGTTTTCTACACGTGCACCGTAGAAGAGTGGATGGAGGAGAATGTCCATCCCAGCCTACATAAACTGCAGGAAGTAGTAGATGATTTAGACAAAGCAATACAAGCACAATCCTAACTGCTCTCACAAACTGCCAGATATCTTACTTGAGACCCTGGCTGGTATAAATTATGAACAACACTATAGCCAGAGCTTAAAGATGGAATAAAGTGGATCCACCTTCACTGAAGTTGAGTTGGGCCTTGTCCACAGCAAGGGATTTGCATCAGCACAGCTAGAATGACAAAATAATAAGATGTGGAGTTCTATCTTTACCGCCAACAAATGTTGAAACCAGTTACTGTAGTGTATGTACTTGACCAGACTTTTTACAGTGCATAACAATGAAAGCAAGAACGAGGCCAAGTTTGGCTGTGTTCCTCGTAAGCGCTTTGAAATCCCCTCTCTTTTGTCCCTGTCCCCCCCACTCCCACCACCACCTCCCCTTACTGCCTCTGATAGAGGCAGCAGGGGAAAGGGAGCGACTAGTCGATTGTCCTGTTGACTATCTGATAAGCATTTGCTTATCGGATAGTCAACTAGTCCTTCACATACCTAGTGTCAACTGACTTCTGACACATTACAGACAGGGCATCAAAGCAGGAGTCAGTTGGCTTCAGTGGACTTATAGAACTTGAAATGAGAGGTGGGAAGTGAATTTTTGGTAACATGCTAAACACTGACGTCTGGTTATTTGAGGAACTATTCAAATCACTACAGACATTCTTGAGTTAACTTCATAACTGTAAATCTGACTTTTGTTGCATCTACTTGCAAAGTTAGAAACCAATAAGTCAACATAAAGATACTCCTTGACCTTCTGTGCTTTAGGTGAGGGCTCTGAATGGTTTATAAACAAGTTTGTTGTGTTTCATAGCTTTTGTAAACTGGTTAACAAGCATATAACAACTTCTGAGCACAAAATACGTCAATGAAAATCAGATACTCCAAGTGTGAATTTACAATAAACATTCAAAATACCTTTTAAAATGTTTGCTCCATTCATTGCTTTCTCGAAACATCTAAATATAGAGTTTAAAGAATGAGTATCATCAGCTCCATCAGAGCTCTGAGGTCAGAAGTTGCTCTATAGAACTTGCAGGTACTTCTACTCGGAGTCTTAGTCCTAAGCCCTTCTCCCAACTCTGAAGCCAGCGCACACTTCTGAGCACCACCAACCTCCATCACTCTCCAGATTTCTTTCCCTGGAGAACCTTTTCATACCAGGAGGAACTGGAATTTACAGACCTCCATGAAAACCCTTTCCTTGGCACCATTCAAACACTTGAAACTGCAACCCTCTCCGAATGAAGTCCAGTTAGCCCCCCAAGTTTTGAGGCCAGCCCCTATGTCTGATGGTCCCACTCTCAGCCCTAGGAATGACACTACTCCAGACTTTGAGATCTCAGCACAGAGCTCTCTTTAGGAACTGTACCATCAAATCTACTGAGCCAATATACTGAAGAGGATCCTCACCAGACACCTTAGATCCAGTGGTTATGAGTAGAGTGTCGGTGGGGACACTTCCTCTATCAACTTCTCAGTGGAGTTACTAGGGATGTTAGTGTACAGCTGTTTAAACAATTAACTGCTAATCTTAGCCTTATCGTTTAATCCAAACGACTACACGCCTGCTCCCCCACTACCTCCCACAGAGGCAGCTCTGCAGGGGGCAAGTGAGAGCTGGTGGTTGGAGGAGCTGGCTTCAAGCCAGCTCTCCACAAGCACCAGATCCTGCAGAGCCCTCTCCTCCCTCTCCCCCCCCCCCCCCCCCCCACGTGGCTGCCTCTGTATCAGTGTCTCAAAACATAGCAGAAAAATATTCAAATCGCTTCAGACATTCTTGAGCTGTTAACTTCATAACTAAACATCTGACTTTTGTAGCATCTACTTGAAAAGTTAGTATCAGAGGCAGCAGTGCGATTTGGGGGGCAAGTGGGATGCTGGAGCAACTTCTGTCCATGGGGAGTTTGGGCTCCCGATAGCCTGGGGCTGCTTCTGCCTGGTGCTACTGCCTCTGTATCAGAGGCAGCAGGCAGGACCTAATCTGCGCAGGGAGATGATTTTTAAGCTGGCTCCCCTCATGGACTGGCTCTGCCTGCCACCTCACACTGGTGCCCCTGTATTAGAGGCAGCAGTGCAAAATGGTTGGGGGCTCCCCAGGAGTGGGGCCAGAAGTGAACTCGCTGCTGATCTCATCCCTGGGGAGTATTTTAGTAATTGTGTAATTGCTGAAAGTTGTTGAGGCTACACAATTACTAAAATACATGATATCTAACATCCCTACCCAGTACTACATCACTCACTGGCACCAAATGACTAATCTTTGGTCCTGAATGATCACTTTCCAAAACTTTGTCCCTTCAGCACTGGAAGACACTCAAGAATTGTAGGACTCACAGATTGAGGGAGCCTTGCCCCCAGCAGCAAATTCTTCATCCTCGCCACAGTGAGGCAGTAATACCCCAAAGTGTGGGGGAGTTATCGGGCCCTGCACCCCCATCCACAGTCAGAGAAGACTCTCAGCCAGCAGGTAGAAGAGAAAGTTTATTAGTCAACAGAGATACAGCATAGAACAGACTTGACAGCACAGAAGCCAAAAGTGACCAGTACAATCCATCTTTGGGAGATGGGAGGCCAGGGCCCTGGTCCTCTCTCTGCATCCCAAGCTAATCCTGAGAGACTTACTCCCAAGATTTGGGGCCCAGCTCCCAGGCAGGCTCCTCCTCCAACCTTTGTCCTGCTTCCCGGGCAAAAGGTGTCACATGATCACACCCCCTCCCTGCCTTGGGCTACAAAGGGTATCCACTACTGCAGTGTTTCTTAAATTGTGTTCCATGGCACACCAGTGTGCCGTGAGGCAGTTGGAGGTGTGCTGTGGAGAACAGAGTTCAAAATGGCCACCTTTAAAGGGGCTCAATAACTTTTCCCCCGACCTTTTTTTTTTTTTTTTTTTTTGCTCAACAAAAAAATCCTGGGTGTTCCTCATAAAAAAAATTGTTTGGTGTTCCTTGGTCTTAAAAAGTTTAAGAAACACTGCACTACTGTGTACTGAGGGAGGTTATCACACTGAAATTCATATCACCATCTAGGTTGGTGCAGTGCCCAAGGAAACTGAGGCACACACAGCGTTACTACAGGACAGTAGGAAGGAAATGCAATACAAATGTTAAATATCTGCTAATCAACTAATCAAATAGTCGATGCATTTTGCATCGACAGGGCGATAGGGCTGTTGCTACACTTCAAAGGCGAAAGCGCCACATGGAGTCTGGGATCAGCTCATTCCGGGCTCCACATACCGCTGCCATTTTTAAATGCTGCAAGGTGCCTGGCATCGGGCTCCCCACAGTGTTTCAAAGCAGCAGCACCACACAGAGCCTGGGATCAGCTGGGGACTCCCCCCGCTGACCCCGGGCTGCACGCAGCACTGCCACTTTGAAACGCCAGGAGCCTGATGCTGGGCTCCCCATGGTGTGTCAAAGCAGCAGCACCAGGTCAGTAGGGGAGTCCCCAGCTGATCCTGGGCTCCACACGGCGCTGCAGCTTTGCTGCATGCAGCCTGGGGACACCCCAGCTAGCCCTGGACTGCACACGGCGTTTCAAAGCGGCAGCGCTGCATGGAACCCAGGGTCTGGCCCCAGGCGTCAAGCAGCACTGTCATTTTGAAGTACCCCCTCCGCTTCTTCCCCCTTGCTGCCTCTTTCTGATAGAGGCAGCAAAGGGGAAGGGAAAGCGACTAGTCAAGTAGCCTGTCGACTGTCTGATAAGCATTTGCTTATCGGATAGTCGACTAGTCCTTCACAGTCCTAAAATGCAACATAAGGAGAATAAAATCCTCATTTCATCATACCCCCGAACCAGTCTTTTAAGCTGATGACATTTAGGCCTTTGATTACCTCATGAAATACCTATCAGAATCCCTCTAGATCTTATTAAAAGAGGTCCCAGAGCCCCAATGCTCCTTGGTGGACATTTTCAACATCACTTTTCGGGGGAAACCACAATTAGACTCTATTATTGCTGGCTCACAATGTCTGAACACTTGCCCATGAAGCCCACCCATATATACAGGCAGATACAAAAATATTATAATAATCTGACAGAGCTTTTTTTCCCCTCCCACCTCACTCCATGTTCTCTGCTGGTAGACATGGATGATGAAAGAGACAGACCTACTGACCAAAGCAAGAATGGTATTTGAACTCCCTCTCCATCACAATACCTCTCTGCCTTTTATTGAGAAGGGCTGTCCTCCAACTAAAGTCTGGGACCCTGATCTATCCCTCTTCCTTGAACCTGACACCATGGTTTGCAGATGGTTCTCAAGCATGGAGCTAATCGTTGCAAGAGAGATGCAATCACTTCTCCTATCTAGAAGGAAATCCAGAATTCAAACATACCTTCAAAGGTATAAACACTCCCAATCCTAGTACTGTCTTTTGCTCTTCTCAAGGATCAGAAGTTCTGCTCTCCAACATCCTACACTTTGTGTTGCATTTTAAGACACAAGATCTATCAGTGAGGAAAGTGAGTACAGTTAGCTGCTATCTCAGCCTTCACTCAACCATCAAAGCTCTCTGTCTTTGCCAACCCTGCTACAGTCAAATTCCTTAAGGTTTTACACAACTTGTTTCCCTCTGTATTGATCCCACACTCCCCCACCCTCATGGAACTGCCTCCACAGAACCTTACATTGGTTCTCAGTGCCCTAAAGAAATCTTTGAACCAATGGCCAGCTGTTCTCTTCTCCACCTCCACCTCTCCCTCAAAAGCCTTATTCCTATAGCCATCACTTCAGTTACACAAATGGGAGGCTTCGTCCTCTCACAGCAGACCCACTAGTTACTTCCTTCTGCAGCAGTATTTATTACACTTTTTAAGACCAAGAAACACCAAACAATTTTATGAGGAACACCAAGGATTTTTTGTTGATCCAAAAAAAAAAAAAAGTTGGGGTGAAAAAGGGTTGGGGGAAAGTTACTGAGCCAAAAAAAAAAAAAGTGGCCATTTTGAATTCTGTTGTTCTCCGCGGCACATCTCCAACTGCCTCGCGGCACACTGGTGTGCCACAGAACACAGTTTAAGAAACACTGTTCTTCAGAGATAAGATTACACTGCATCACCATCTTTGAGTCCTCCCTAAAGTTTCAGGATACCATATTCATTAAGAAGTCCATCTAACAGTGTTCTAACCAAAGCCTCATGCCTCCAGAGAGGAAAGCAGCCTACACACAGTAGATATCAGAAGGACTCTTGCCTTCTAGCTTGACAGACTAAGACCTTCCAGGCTGTTTGTCTTTACATAAAGACCAACTTTACATAAAGGATTGTGACGGGGCAGCCCCTCCCCGCCCCCTGAGCCACTCCGAACAAGCGCTGCTCGGTGTTCGGGGGGGGAGGCCAGCACGGGAGTGCGTGGCTTGTATGCAAGCCGCACCAAGGTTTAAAGCGCCGGCAGCCGCGCCGGCTCGCGGCCACGGCGCGGCAGGAGAGGAGGGGCCAGGGCAGGAGGAGTTCCCCCGCCTTGATAGGCCCTGACGGCCACCAATCGGCGGCGAAGGCGGACGGACGCTTCCCCGCTCCGACCCGGGACGTCGGGGGGCGGCTACGGTGGGACGTTTAAAAACGCCGCCGCCATGGCCATAAAGGGGGGAGGAGGAGAGGGCAGAGGGGGAAGCACGGAGCCATGGGAAGGGGAGATCGGGGCGACATCCCCGGGGCGGGCGGCAGCCCCAACCGCGGACCACTAGCACGCACCCCCACTGAGGCGAGGGTCGCGGTAGGGCCGGCAGCCTGTCGGCCAGGTATAAGGTAAACACCCCGAGCGGGGAACGCCGGGGCTGGGGAAAGGAAGCAGCCCAGGGCAGAGCCCTTAGGGCTGGTGGGCTGACGAGTTACGGCAGGAGCCCCGTCAGCCGGACCGGAACAAGGTAGTTCCGTGTCCTTAGGGCCCTGGGCTGGGGCCTGTGAGTGAGGGCTGGCCCGGGCCCCCCTTTCCCCCACCCCACGGTTGGGGGATTACAACCGCGCTAAAGAAAAGAAGGTGAATCGCCTAAAAGTCCGGCGGAGATCCGGAGGTATCGGCCAGAGACCAGGGCACACCGGGGTACGCCCGGGTACAAGGATGAAAGAGCAACTTATTTCCATGCAGACACAGCTGAAGTGGTTTCAGGTTGCATTTTAACTTGTTCTAAATCTGCTGGGATACTGGTCCCTCAGGCTTGGAGCATTTTCCACCAGAGCTCTATCCACATTTCAAGTTACACTGAAAGTCATTCCCATAACAGATCTGTAGGACTACCTGGGTCTTCCACTCACATCTTTGCCAAGCATTATGCCATCTTACCCGCTTGTCAGCGGTGGATATAGGGCAGGGTGAGCAGGGTGGCTGCCCTGGGCTCTGCGCCAGCACCGGTGTTTTAAAACTCTCATCCGCCACTGTGAGGAAGCCAATGTGGCGCTTTAGAAGCTCGAGCCCTACCCCCACCGGAGCAGACAGCCCACGCAGGCGCTGCAGCAGCCGGAGCTAACCCCGCGCTGGTCAGGTCCAGCCGCCAGGTAGCAACAGCCCTACCCCCACGCAGAACAGCCGCGGCCGGGGCCCTTTGTGGTGCAGGAGCTGCAAGCCGGCAGGGGAGGGTCCCTCATGGCTGCTTCCGCCCCATGCACAACCCCATTGGCCGGACCTGGACAATGGCAGCTGCAGGAACCCACCAATCACTGCTCCCCTCAGGCTTTTAATCCCCCAGCACCTATGGGAGAAACAGGCGAGCGGAGCTTCTAGGTAAGTGTCCGGCCTCCCAGCCACTCCCACTCCGATATCTTCACCCACATAACCCTCCTCCCAGACCCTGCACCCCAATCCCCTGCACTGGGGCACAGTCCAAACCCCTGGCCAGATCTGCTCCAGGCCTGCTGGCCCCCGGCTCGCTTGTGTGGTCCCCAGCTGATTTTTCTGTAGGGTCAGTGGCCCCTAACCTAAGAGAGGTTTCCCACTCCTGCCACAAATACAGGAGGCCCCTGCTTTATAACAGCCAATTTACGACCCTCTCTCCACAATGACCTTTTTCGGAAGTGCAGAAGGGGCCAAAATCCCCCGACTTACATCCTTGGCCTATTGTAAATGCAGGCTCGAGTTACAACTGGGGTTGCCAGGTGTCTGGTATTGGCCCTGATAGCCCAGTATTTATGGCTTTTGTCAGGAAAAAAACCCAGAAAATACCGGACCAGTAAAATGTCTGATATTTTCAGTTTCTCTCAGCTGGAAAGCCAGTTGGGATGTTCTTCCCCAGCCATGTCTGGTGGGGATGGGGAGTGTGAGATTCAAAGGTGCCATGATTCTTTTTTGGGGGAGGGGGAGGAGGCTTTTTTTGCTCAACATTTGGACATCCCCCCCTTTTTATTAATGCTGAATTTTGTTTAAAAATGAATTACAATATAATTAAAAAGTTATCCAACTAAATTAAGTTTCTATCAAATTTACCCAATTCACACTTAATATGAAAATAGCCTTCAATTTGTGCATTTGACGCCCTTTTTCTATTTTTTTCTCCAAAGGGGAGAATGGGGAGAATGGGAGAAATTGTGCTGCCCTGGGCCCTGCAAAACTCTCATCCGCCCCTGCTGCTAGTGGTACTACCTGTGACAATGCAGTCTCCCCAAGCCACCTAGGGCTTGCCTTCTCAGCACTCACCGCCTCACGGAAGTACTATTTGGGAGTCTCCTGTGGCAGAGCACCCATAGGGATATATACGCAAAGGAGGAAAGGCTACTTACCTTCCAGTAACTTGAATTCTTTGAGATGTTTTGTCCCTAGAGGAGCCCCACCTTCCAGCCTCCTTCCCTTCAGTTAGGGAGGCTCTGCATTGTGATTAAGGAGGGGATGAATGGCAGCAAGTCAGCTCACTCTGTAAGCCTTTGTTTGAAGCACAAGATGCTGCTCAGCACAGGCATTGGCCTGTGGATACTCCCTTGCATTCTATGGTCATAGAACACTAGAACTGGAAGGGACCTTGAGAGGTCATCAAGTCCAGTCCCCAACAAGTCTGAGATTTGAACACAGATCGCTGGATTCAGAGTCTAGAGTGCTAACCATTACACCATGGAACCACCTGACTACTAGATCAGAACCTTAGCAGGGTTCTGGAGTGACCATGGGGATAGGGCATTTGCCATAGGAGCGCAAGGTGGTGGGCTTGAGTCCCACCCTGGAAGCAGATAGACAATCAACACAGTCTGCCCCAGGGATGGAGCTGGCTCCTGCATTAGGAAAGTAGAATATGGGACCTGCTGAAGGTAAGGCAGCAAGTCAGGCTCTGCAGTGGCCAAAGGGATAAAGCATCCCCCTAGGGAGCATAGGGTGGTGGGCTCATGTCTCATCAAGAGTGTGTTCAAATCTACATGACTCTACAATGGAGCATCTGTAGGGACAAAATAGCTCAAAGAACTCAAACTCTTGTAAGGTAAATAACCTCTCTTGGCTTGCCCCAGGAGTCCACCCACACCTGCCTGCCTCCTGGAAATTGGGAAGAAAGCAGAATGCAAGCTCAGATATGCAACTTGCTCAGAAATTAGTCACAGCATTTACTGCCAAGAAAATCAGCATCCATCCTGGCTTTAGTCCTGTGCTTTTTAGATGGCCTCCTGCTGATTCAAACCACCATCAACTTTAATACTGGTCTGTGAAATACTAATAAGTAACATGTATCAAGCAGTGGACTGTAATCCTCATTCACAAGTTAAGCTCCAGTAGCTATAATATCAAACTGCTAAAGATGAGTTTCCTAAATAATCTATACCAAGTAATGCCACTTCAACACATTCCTTTACCTTAGTTTTAACTATCTGATTTGAACATTCCAGTGCTTATCCTTTATACTAAACATACCGTGTCAGTCTGGTTTAAAGCTAACCTTTTTAACCTTATACCTTCTTCCTGTTTGGTACCTTTCCCAGTTTGACAGCTTGAATACTCAGGCTTGATGCTTTTGTAGATTATCTAAACAACTAACAATATCATCCACAGCCCAAGATTTGGTGGTGATGGGGGACTTCAACTATCCAGATATATGTTGGGAAAACACCACAGCAGGGTACAGACTATCCAATAAGTTCTTGGACTGCATTGGTGACAACTTTTTATTTCAGAAGGTTGAAAAAGCTACCGGGGGAAGCTGTTCTAGATTTGATTTTAACAAATAGGGAGGAACTGGTTGAGAATTTGAAAGTGGAAGGCAGCTTGGGTGAAAGCGATCATGAAATCATAGAGTTCACAATTCTAAGGAAAGGTAGAAGAGAACAGCAAAATAGAGACAATGGATTTCAGGAAGGCAAATTTTGGTAAGCTCAGAAAGCTGATAGGTAAGGTCCCATGGGAATCAAGACTGAGGGGGAAAATAACTGAGGAGAGTTGGCAGTTTTTCAAAGGGACATTGTTAAGAGCCAAAAGCAAGCTATTCTGCTGCATAGGAAAGATAGAAAATATAGCAAAAGACCGCCTTGGCTTAACCATGAGATATTGCATGATCTAAAAATAAAAAAGGAGTCATATAAAAAATGGAAAGTAGGACAAATTACAAAGGATGAATATAGACAAACAACACAGGAATGCAGGTGGCAAGATTAGAAAGGCAAAGGCACAAAATGAGCTCAAACTAGCTACAGGAATAAAGGGAAACAAGAAGATTTTTTATAAATACATTAGAAGCAAGAGGAAGACCAAGGACAGGGTAGGCCCATCGGTCAGTGAGGAGGGAGAAACAGTAACAGGAAACTTGGAAATGGCAGAGATGCTTAATGACTACTTTGTTTCGGTCTTCACCAAGAAGTCTGATGAAGGAATGCCTAACATAGGGAATGCTAGTGCGAAGGGGGTAGGTTTAGAAGATAAAATAAAAAAGAACAAGTTAAAAATCACCTAGAAATGTTAGATGCCTGCAAGTCACCAGGGCCTGATGAAATGCATCCTAGAATACTCAAGGAGCTGATAGAGGAGGTATCTGAGCCTCTAGCTATCATCTTTGGAAAATCATAGGAGACAGGAGAGATTCCAGAAGACTGGAAAAGGGCAAATATATAAAAAGGGAAATAAGAACCCAGGAAACTATGGACCAATTAGTTTAACTTCTGTGCCAGGGAAGATAATGAAGCAAGTAATTAAGGAAATCATCCGCAAACACTTGGAAGGTGGTAAGGTGATAGGGACCAGCCAGCATGGATTTGTAAAGAACAAATCATGTCAAACCAATCTGATAGCTTTCTTTGATAGGATAACGAGTCTTGTGGATAAAGGAGAAGCTGTGGATGTGGTATACCTAGACCCGTGGTCCCCAACACGATGCCCGTGGGCCTTTGGCAGCGCCCGCCAAGTGCTCAGGGCTGGCCTGGCCCTGGGCACGTGGCGCATGCGCGGTGCCGGAGCCGGCCCTGGGCGCGTGGTGAGCGCCGGCCCGGGGGCGCTGCGGATTGACCCCCCCGCGGCGCATGGGGGGGGAGAGAGCGCCAGCGCCGGCCCCGGGCGCGCGGCGCTTGGGGGAGGGGGGGAGAGAGAGCCGGCCCCGGGCACGCGGCGCTTGGGGGAGGGGGGGGAGAGAGCGCTAGCGCTGGCCCCGCGGAGCTTGGAGGAGGGGGGGGGGGGAGAGAGCGCTAGCGCCGGCCCCGGCCCCATGGCGCTTGGGGGGGGGAGAGAGCGCCGGCCCCGGGCGCGCGGCGCTTGGGGGAGGAGGGGGGAGAAAGCGCCGGCCCCGGGCGCGCGGCGCTTGAGGGGAGAGCGCCAGCCCCCGGAATGCGGCTATGGGGGGGCCCTGCCCCCTGGGCGAACGGCCACGCCTCCTGGCGCCCGGCAACCCCAAATGGTTGGGGACCACTGACCTAGACTATAGTAAGGCACTTGATACGGTCTCGCATGCTATTCTTATCAATAAACTAGGCAAATACAACTTAAATGGGGCTACTATACGGTGGATGCATAACTGACTGGATAACTGTACTCAGAGTAGTGATTAATGGTTCTCAATCCTGATGGAAAAGTATAACAAGTGGGGTTCCGCAGGGGTCTAGTTTTGGGACCAGCTCGCTTCAATATCTTCATCAACAATTTAGATATTGGCATAGAAAGTAGGCTTATTAAGTTTGCAGATGATATGAAACTGGGAGGGGTTGCAACTGCTTTGGAGGATAAGGTCATAATTGAAAATTATCTGGACAAATTGGAGAAATGGTCTGAAGTAAACAGGATGAAGTTTAATAAAGACAAATGCAAAGTGCTCCACTAAGGAAGGAACAATCAGTTTCACACATACAGAATGGGAAGCGACTGTCTAGGAAGGAGTATGGCAGAAAGGGATCTAGGGGTTATAGTGGACCACAAGCTGAATGAGTCAGCAGTGTGATTCTGTTGCAAAAAAAGCAAACATGATTCTGGGATGCATTAACAGGTGTGATGTGAGCAATACACGAGAAGTCACTCTTCCGCTCTACTCTGCGCTGGTTGGCCTCAGTTGGAGTATTGTGTCCAGTTCTGGGCACCCCATTTCAAGTAAGATGTGGAGAAATTGAAGAGGGTCCAGAGGAGAGCAACAAGAATGATTAAAGGTCTAGAGAACATGACCTATGAAGGAAGGCTGGAAGAATTGGGTTTGTTTAGTTTGGAAAAGAGAAGATTGAGGGGGGACAGGATAGCAATTTTCAGGTATCTAAAAGGGTGTCATGAGGAGGGAGAAAACTTGTTCATCTTGGCCTCTGAGGATAGAAAAAGAAGCAATGGGCTTAAACTACAGCAAGGGAGGTTTAGGAAAAAATTCCTGTCAGGGTCGTTAAACACTGGAATAAATTGCCCAGGGAGGTTGTAGAATCTCCATCTGTGGAGATATTTAAGACTAGGTTAGACAAATGTCTATCAGGGATGGTCTAGACAGTACTTGGTCCTGCTATGAGGGCAGGGGACTGGACTCGATGACCTCTCAAGGTCCCTTCCAGTCCTAGTATTCTGTGATTCTATGATACAAGCATTTTTATTATGTTGAAGTTACTTTGGCCCAATACAGTCAATTTTTGCTTCCTTCTCACTCATGATAGCTTGATATAGACACAACTAATGGAGTTTGAGCTCTAGATGTAACATTCTGATTAGGGATGTTAAGAAGTGTGTAATTAATCATATAGTCAACAAATCCTTTGTCAGTTACACGATTAATCGATTAGGGTTAGCACTGCAAGCCCTCAGTCCTGGCTCATGACGGTTCCCGGCGACTACCCCCACTGCAGCTCCGCACTAGCAGCACTTTCAGAGCTGGCAGGCAGGCATGCTGGTTCAGTCTCAGCTTGCACTGGGTCTGGCATCTACCCCGGCTGCAGCTCTACATAGAAAGGTTTTGCAGAGCCACAGCAGGGGTAGCTGCTGGACCGGGCGCGAGCCAGGACCGAGCCAGCACTACTGTCCACCCACTTCCAAAATACTTTAAATGCAGAACAACAGTTGAGGGGATGGGTTGCATGTAGCCAGTAGCACTCATCGATAAGCATCTGCTTATCAGTTAATTGTTTAATTGATTACATCGCTAATTCTGATCAAGGCAGAGGTAGCTTGTCCAAAATCTACTATTTGAAACAAACACACACCATGTATCAAAAATATATATATATTTTACCATTTGGGAAACAGATCTCCGAAAAGAGGACAACAATCACAACATATTTTGAGGTAAGGTTTAGTCACAAAGCACTAATATATCTAGCTGTCCCATCCTTACCAAGTATCAAATGCTACAAAGATCTTATCTAGTACTCCAAAGACTTTTAAAATAGGGAACATTGATAGATCTAGGCTTAAGCTTTTATTTTAACAGTTGGCACTTGAACACACACAGTGGACTTGTTTTGTAGTAGCATTTTTTTTAAACAAATACGTACAACAGTCTGACTCTAGGCTCCCATGTTTACTACTATTCTAGTTGGAGAAGGCAATGCTGATCCCTTAAGCAGCAGCATGGGGAAATTAAAACATTTAAAAGCTATTGCAAAGCAAATACTATTATATTTCATTTTTTAAAAATCACCCCTTTTCAGCTAATCTAGGAGGAATTAAGCCACATATAAAAACTGGTCCATTTAATATCTGAAATTGTGGACCACCGCTTTCAATTTTTTAATTTTTATTGGTTTCTGATTGTAAGTACCTTTTTCAGTCCTACTTTTACTTGGAATCATCAAAATTGCCAAGACAGTAGCTATCGTTATTATTTACTATTTTTAAAAGCTTAAAATCAATTTTTTTTTTAGTGATTAACACTCTGAATTTAATGACAGGAATCTGAAGTAACTACTTCAGTCTTTCTAAGTCAGATACACTGTATCTGCAATGGATATTTACAGCCATCAGAAGTTTAAATGTCAGACTATCACCATGATATTGTGGTATGCAACTACTAGTTCAACTAGTTCAAATCAATTCATTAGCACATTATTATCCGTAGGTAATCATGATGAGTTGACAAAGCACTGTCAACATCTACAAGCTATGAGGCAAAGTAACTGATAAAATAGTATTTGTTTTGGATTCTTCGCAAGCCACGTATGAACAAATTCATACTGAAGGTTCCAGTGGAAGAACAGTTTATGGGGATGGAGAAATGTAAAGTTATTTGGCATCAAGAGGCCAAATCAGCTGTTGAGGCAGAGGAATTTTCACACATAGGGAAGACACCAAGCCATGAGGGACTTCTTAGATGCAATGCAGCCAATACAGCTTCCAAACATTCAGAGGGCTCAGCTTTCTTCATTTCATTATTACTTGTCCTTGGGTTCATCTGCATCACTGGCATCCGTCTCACTGCTCTGCGACAGGTCTTGATGGTTCTCTGCTTTGTTCAGTTCCAGAAAGCCACTAATGAGCTTGGCAACTGCTTCCACATCACTATGGAAAGGAACAAATGATGTCTGAATTAATGGAAATGGTGCTGATGAGCAAGAGCACAAGCACTCAGTGCTGAATTCATAGCTAGCTGAAGCCCCAGTCAGTGTGTGGAATAGGACTAGATTTATAAAAACTGTGCGCTAGTTTTTCAAGCTGCCATAATAATCAGAAAAGTGAATGAAGTGGGTCTCCACGAGTTCCATTCTCCCAATGACTTTCAGACTTGGGGTACGTCTAGACTACATGCCTCTGGTGACAGAGGCATGAAAATTAGACTACCCGGCATAGGAAAATGAAGCGGCGATTTAAATAATCGCCGCTTCATTTAAATTTACCTGGCTGCCGCGCTGAGCCGATCAGCTGTTTGATCAGCTGACCCGCTTCATTTTCCTATGCTGGGTAGTCTAATCTACACGCCTCTGTCACCAGAGGCATGTAGTCTAGACGTACCCTAGATGAGGTTTCCCATTCACAAGCCAGAATATTTTCTAACAGCTCCTGCATTGCATTCCCTTGAAAAAATTATGAGAAGTCCTATGGCACCTTATAGACTAACAGATTTATTGGAGCATAAGCTTTCGTGGGCAAAGACCCACTTCATCAGATGCATGCAGTAGAAATTCCAAAGGCGGGTATAAATATACAGGCACATGAAAAGCTCTTAAGCTAGAAGTGGGCCACATCCTCTCTGACTGAACAGACCTTGTTATCTCTGGCCTTCCTCTTGATTGGTACTCCTTTCTTTTCATGTGCCTGTATATTTATACCTGTCTCTGGAATTTCCACTACATGCATCTGACGAAGTGGGTCTTTGCCCACGAAAGCTTATACTCCAATACATCTGTTAATCTATAAGGTGCCACAGGACTTCTTGTTATACAGATTCAGACTAACTCTCATACTTATACCATTGAAAGCTGAAGAACCTGTGGAATTCTGTTTCTTATCACTAGTAATCAAAATTCCTCATTTGGTTAAAAATTCTGCCTCCCTCTCTCGTGGTTGCACTAGTTCAGCAGAGCTAACAAAAGAGGAAAGAAAGAATGAGGTTACATAAACAGTTCTAACTTGAAAACACATAGGGAACACCATTTTTAGGGAGTATAAATGCACTTGAAATTGTTTGATCTATTTGGCTTTCAGCAGGTAAAGTTATTGCTACTGAAATACAGTCTAAAACAGGGTTCCAACCCTATGATTCTATGATTTTAAGGTCTCCCATTAAGTCAATTACTCTCAAATGATTTATCTAAAGCCTTTAAACGTTTTGTAACTAAATGTCCATTATTACACTCAACCTATTTGAAGGCAACTTATGCTCTGACAAGCAAAGCTATACTGTGACCTCTCTGCATGTGTTTCCTTCTCAGGAGAAAAAAAAAGATTAGCTATAAAAATAATGCCTTAGAAACAGCAGGATGGAAGCCCATCTTTTCTCTCCTTAAAATTCACCTCTGTTGTGAGTATTTTGTAGGCCTCAACAACAGCTGCACTCCTCATTCTTGTTACACTTCTAAATCTCATTCCCAGCTTGTGTTCTCCTCTTTTTCCTGTATCTTGTTTAAAGATTGTGAACAATTTGGGACAGAGACTGTCTTTTTATGATATGTCTGTACAATGCATATCACAATGAGTCCTCAATATAAATACAGCAATAATCCACAGGCCTTTCTTCTCGAGACTGAACTACAAGTAATACAAAAAAATAAAGGCCTAGGATGTCTAATATTGTAGGTCTCACTACCACAGTTCTTATTCTCAAATGCCTATGACTCAAGTAAGTTAAGTGTTTGAAAATCATAACTTAATAATCCTAAAATTAGAGGAAATAAGACTACCAACAGAGCTGGGACAATTCTTTCAAAAGCCTTCTATAATTCAGTCATTGGCCCTAAAGTTAACACCTATTCCTCTTATACACACACTCAATCGAAAAGAATAGCTCATACCTTCTACAGCCCAGCACCGCACTCTGGGTCAGAGGGTGGGAAAATCCAGTGACAAATCGTAGCACTACCAGGTAACCCTTCCCAAAATAACGCACTTTCTCCTCTTCCACATTGACATCTCGAATCTCATGCAGTGGAGCTGCCACTGTTAGCAAATGCAGGGAAGAACATCAATCAGTATTAAAGCTATAGTAAGATGAGTGCCCAAAGCATAAGTCCATTTATCACAGACCTGGTGTGAGGTCCGAGGCCTAAGCACAATGGTCAAAAAGTACTAAGCTGTAAGTGCATTCTAGAGAAGCTGTAACAAAACACCTCATGAAGAAACATCTTGGTACTAACACACACCTCACAGATAACAGGGACATACCGACTGAAGTTTAGGACAGGGTCTAAACCAGTGGTGGACAATAATTTTTGATGGGGGGGAAGGGGGAAGGGCACTCCAAGATTTTGGTAAGTGGTCAAGGGCCACACTTTTGTATGGAGGGAGTGCGGGGTTTGGGTCAGAGGTTGGTTGCAGAAGGGAGCTTGGGGGTACAGGGACTGGGCTGCAGGAGAGGGTGTGAGGTTTAAAAGAGTTTGGGTGAAGAAAAGGGGTTGTGATCTGGGGAAGAGGATTGAGGTGCAGAGTCCAGGAGGGAGTATGGGTACAGGAGAGGATTCCAGCCTGGGGGAGGGACGTAGCAGCAGGTGCAGGGTCTGGGAAGGAGTTGGGTATGAGAGAAGATGGGTTGCCCGAGGCAGGCTTTGGCCAGAAGGTGCTTACCTAAGCAGTTCCCAGCCATAAGCACTCTTAAGCAGGCTTCCCTGCCTGCCAGCAGCCCCCAGCTGGCTGTTCCATGTGGTGCTCTGTGCTGGGGCGGGGGGGGGGGGGAGGGGGGGGGGGAGAGGAGGGGCAGAGAGGGAAGCTTTGCATGGGCTGCCCCCGCCTACAGCAAAATCTCTCAACTCCTATTGGCCAGTTTCTGACAAATAGGAGCTGAGATATTTTGCTGGGGCTAGGGGCAGCACACAAAGCCTCCCCCTCCCAACCACTGCACAGAAAGCCATAAGGAGCAATTAGACACTGGGGGTGAGGGTGGGGGCAGGAGCTTGGTGGGATTAAAAGGCTTGATGGGCTGGATCTGACCCATGGGACAGATCTTGCCCTCCCCGATCTAAACTGACAACCCAATAGAGAGAGATCGAACTCCCATGTACAAAGTAATGGGTGG
Organism: Pelodiscus sinensis; assembly: GCF_049634645.1. Lineage (NCBI taxonomy): Eukaryota > Metazoa > Chordata > Testudines > Trionychidae > Pelodiscus > Pelodiscus sinensis. Next base: position 5,990,825 of record NC_134730.1, on the reverse strand, counting down.
CACCTAGGTACCGTAATAAGATGGCACCCTGATACACCAGGAGTGATATATAACTTGTTTGTACCTATATATAAAAATATATCTAAAAAATATATGTCTTTGTATATGCCCTATGGGGCAGTACTGCATCACTGTCACTGACGGAGTTGAATCCACTGTAATGAGCATACATGTGTTAGCTTAAATGGGACTCTAAGCTCCCCCTCTCTGCTTTGATAATAATAATGAACCTCCAAGTGAAGCTTCAGTGCTGCTGTTCTCCTCCTACTTAGCTGGGTATGTGCTACACTGCACTGCTGGGATCTCAACCACCACCTACTGCAGACCTGTTTGCAAAGCAGAATGCACCAGCTGCTATAGTTTACTCAATGAACTGGTACAGCAGCCCAAAGATCAGCAATCATCCATTTATTATTGATGCTTTCCTACCATTTCCCCCCTCTTAATGACTGTCTGAACTGTTTCCTGTAACAGGTAGTTAACAGCTGTTCAATGTATTGAGACTGAGCAGGTTTTGAAAGATTTGCTATTCACACTAGTCACTTTCAGAGCATCTCCTGGCTTGAGGGTCCCCATGTTAACAGCATTTTCTGGTTATGGTACAAATGCCTATTCTCACAAAAACATTTGCCTTGTGTTCAGGAGGAAAAAAAGGGGGGGGGGGGGAGTTCATGAACATTAACACTCATTTCTTCCTTCCCCTCCCCTAAAATCAGTTTGAAGTTTCATCATAAAATTAAGGTGGTTTTAAATGCTCTCAAGCCACTAAAAGCTCCCAACTATTTAAACATATTATGAAGCAGTCTGATGTTTGGAAGTCAAGAGCCTCCCAGATTCTATTTCTAATTTTGCCAAAGCTCTCCGTGACCTCAAGCAACCCTTAACATGGGTTTGACTTCTGTCACTGCAGCTATGATAGGACTCAATCAAACATGGGAAACTAAGTGGAAACCAGATACTGAGCTTTTAAACTGAGCTTTCCTAGATAAATTCATCTTTTAAAAACAGGTATTGTCTTCTCAGAATAATCTGCTCAGCACTGTGCCTAAAGTTGATGAAATAGCTCTAGAATAGTTTATTAAAAACCTGCACATAATTCCTCCTTCTCTGCCCAGTTCTCACACTTGGTACACACAGAAAAACTTATTTTCTTACCTTGTTCAAGGCCTGCTTTTGAGAGAGTCAATATTTTTTTGTACAGGTTGAATGTTTTAATAAAGACTTTTCCCTTGTCCTTGTCAAATATAGCTTCCTGTAAAATTACAACACGGCATCAATTTATCCTTTTCTTTTAAGTAAAAAGGGCAGCATTTACAATCTCAAAAAAATAAATAAACAACCCAACATTCATCTATAACAGTAAGTTTGTTTTCATAGAACTAAGAACTTAATAGTTTTAATTCTACTCACTCCTATCTCATTGCTGGATTATGAAGTCAAAATATTGTTCCTGGATTCCCCTCAATCCCAGGACTTCCCTGAATCTCACATGCACTTTCCAGGAGAGTATTTAAGTGGTTTTATTTTCCTGTAAAATGTGCTTGGCATTAAGCCAATTTGCCTCATCTTGCAGAAACTGAAACTTGCTCTTTTACTATGTATATGGTTGTCCCACAATCCCCAAACGATAGAAAATAAAATCTACACACACCCTTCATCAACCACAACAACAATTACCAACCCAGCAAAGTTTTGGACTTACATGTTATGGCAGGGGTGGGCAAAATCAGGCCCAGGGGCCAGATCCAGCCCACCAAGTATTTCTCTATGGCCCACCCAGCTTATTAGCACAGCATGCATATTTACAGCCAGCAGCAAGTAGTCAGCTGCCCCTCCCCCCACTTTGCACTGTCCTGCAGATGATCTGCTCCCAGGATTCTTGGGCTAGCTCTATATGCAGAGCAGGGATAGGAGATAAGGAGATAAGGAAGGGAGCGCTGAAGTCAGGGTGTTCCTCCGCCTATCTCTGCAGAGCAAGAATGGGGAAGAGGGAGACACAATCAGCAAAGCTGTTCCAATCTGAAGTTTGGATGGTAAGTGACTAAAATGAGATGCAGAGCCGTGAAGGGGGAAGACAACAGAGTAGGACAGATTTCCCTTAAAGAGAGCGCGTGGCTTCTCTCAGAAACTTAGCCAGCACACACACTCTATGTCACTGTCACACCCCAGCCTGTGACATACACAGTCACCATCACATACACACTGCCACACACTCTCAATCTCACACAAAGTGTCCCTCTTTTACACTCACACACTCTGTCTCTCTCGGTGCCAGCCCACAACGAGGTACCAAAATTCATGAAGTGGTGCCCAGTAAAAATTATTGCTCGCCCCTGTTATGGTGATGTTTTAATTAAAAAGAAAACATCCCAAGGATTAGATGGCCCCAGGAAATGGTAAGAAAATACGATGTCATTCACATCTGGATCAAGTTCAATATGGGTTAAGTACAATGACAGTCTGCCAACTGCTTGTGAAATGATGAACAATCGTCAACAAAATTTTAAAAAACTTCACAAGTAGCACTCCCCCGAGAGTGGAGAAATACTGAGTGGAATTGGAGGTAGATTTGTCCTTTAATGGATAGGCCCCTGTGTGTCACTTACAGGGACAGCATGTGTGGGAAGCCCACACCAGTAACTTTATGTGCTGTTCCTGTTCTCTTAGCTTAAAAAATATCACATATTGCAAATATTTCAAGTTATAATTGCAAAAATATTCTACACAAAACATGAAAAATATGACAGACGTTTGGCCAAGTCTTGTCTTTAAACACCAATTCACCTTTAGCAATTTTTCCCTGTAGTCGACAGACTATCAGTATAAAGTTACTCCCCACCATTAACATTTACTATAAGTTATCAACATGGCTATGTTTCTCAACATCTGACAGTGTAACTTGTTTATTTGCATTACGCAATATTAATGATCAGATGGCTGCTGAAATCAACTATCAAATACTTTCAGCCAGCACAACCCACTTCCTGTCTTCTGAATTCACAGCATGTGTCTTACCTCCCACTCTTCCAGATTCTGTACAGCCACAAAGAGACATCCAGCTATGTAGAAAAGTTTCCACCCCAAGCTGTCTGAACAATGCAAGACACACAGTTTAAATACATTGTCTCAAATGCAAGCAAAAGATAATAAAAAACACCACACAAAACCCTTCTGGAAACAAATAAGAAATGTGCCTTCCATTACAGATGTTCTCTTTTTCAACAACAGGAAGATACAGTATTTTAATAGTGTTTTTCCAGAATCAAAAAAAGCAGAAGTTATTCCATTGTAGAAAGTTTTCTGTTCTCGTTTTTAAAACACTGGAATCAGTGCTATACAGAATTTTAGCCATTTTTTTTTAACTGACAAGATTGTATACAGTTCTGTTATGGATATAATTTTTTTCCTGTGAACTTGAGATATCCAAATACTTTAACTCAGAGCTGTCATAAACATGTTCCTCCTTACTCTGTTATAATCTGTATGATAAACCCCCTTTGTGCTGCAGAGAACAAGGGTGAGAGACTGGGGATACTAATTCGTTGTAACAAATATATTTCTTCATACCAACAAAGGGAGCAGGCAGAACACTTGGCTAGGACATATATAAAATGTTATATGCTGGAAATATTTACACAGAGCAACCTGTTTTAAGTGACTTAAAGGTCTTCTCACTAAAGCTGTTAGTGAACTGGATTCAGTACCTTTGGGGAGATCCCAAGGCACTCTGTTAAGAAAGGATATTGTCTTCTACAGGTGGTGCCTCACACAGATTTCAATGTATTTTGTCCTACAAAAATATATTGATTACATTGGTGGCATAAAGCACCATTCCACTTGTGTCATCTGAAACAAAGAGGAATGCTTATAGGATGCTCTGCAGCTTTTTCTTTCTTTCTTTATGGAGAGACACATTTGGTGCAATCTGATCCATTCCCAAAAGAACAGATAAAAACGCTTCTAAAGCAGAAATTTTTGACAAGCCTTGAGGATTAGTTCTCTCTGGCAGGAGTGACTTAGCAACATCTAGAGAGGATTGCTTCCATCAGAGGGACACTTCTGTTTGGTAGCAGAATTTTAACAATCCCTACCCTTCCACGGGAGTTGCAAAAATCAGCTAGTTAAAGTTTATAAAATACATCAAAACAAAGTATTACACAGTGCTAAATATCACTGTTATAAATACTCTGGAGATTTGGGGAAACAAGGCTGGAAAGGAACTGGGAGGGGGGGAAGAATTAGAGGGAAAAACATGGGATAAGCCTGGTGAAGGCAACAGGATGCTGCTAAGTTTTATGATTTGTACCAGCTCCTAGAGAGTTTATGATAGACACTTTATGAGGGTTTTTTTTTTAAAGTACAAGACATTAAGAAGGATCAGGTGGAAACTGGGGGGAGAAAATTATGTGAACGGAAATTCCAACAGGAAAGAATAAAACTCTCCATAAAGTAAATGAACATTACCTTCACTATAGTAAGCAGCAGCCAGACCTATGGAAGATATTCCTGGAAAGAGAGGGACAAGTATGATTTAAACATGCAATTCAAGATATCTAAAAACTCCTTTATTTAATACACACACACACACACCTAAGTTACATCCACTACTTCTCATGGAAAGAAGGGCTAGCTTTGATTGCAGCTTTGCTGTCCCTTTTGATTGTTATCATCACTCTGAGTGATGAGAGCAAATAAAGTATTTCTTATTAAATAAAATATGCCAATTCTCTCACTTTCACATAATTATGCCACATTTTAAAATGAGGAAACTAAGGAACCAACGTAAGGTCAGGCAGCAAGTCAATGACTGAATTAAGAACAGCGCCATTAATTCCAATTTCCAGCAAGTCTGCCCACTAAACCTTGCTTCTTCCCAAGGACAGCACCACTTTGAGTACTGAGGCTATGCATATTAAAAAGGCTATTCTTAGCTGCAATATAGCCCCATTGAGCATGGTAGGCTAAAAAAACCCTGTGCATGCACTATTGGGGTACACTGGGTCACAAGGGTAGCAAAGTGCTTTCACATATCCAAGAGACAATTGCTGGATGATACCTCATGCTCTGGAGTACCTTACTTCAATTACCTGTGCCATCAGTTTGATAAAACATGTTTACATTATTAAAAGGCAGAATGGTCTAGTTGACTGAGAAATAGGATTGGGAGCCAAGATCTTGTGAGTTCTTGGGCAAACAACGTACCTACTCTTTGATTCTGTTTCCCCGTATGTAAAATAAATAGGGGTAGAAACACCATACCTATCTTGAAAGAGGTGCTTTGCCTCTATACAGTGCTCTTCAGACAAGAAATGCTATATAAATGCCAAACGTGAAATCCTGGGCCCATTTTACTGAATGGGAGTTTTACTGCTGACTTCAGTGGATCTAGGATTTCTCCTCAAGAGTTTGATAGGCAGGTGTGTCTTTACGCTATCCATAAGTGTCAGCGGAGGCTAAAGTTGAGGTGATTTCACCTCTCCAAACAATACTTTCCAAAAATCTTGCAATTCATCTCAATAGGGTTTCTTTTGGGAAACATTTCTAACATGCTTTCCTTAAAACATGTGTTTAAATGGAGTCAGCCTTATACAAACTATTTGTGGCTGGCATAAAAATATAAGCCTTGGAAAAGCAGGTTACTCATTTGTCTCTTAATGTGTGGGAAAGAATCATCTATGTCTTACCAACAAAGAGAGACCAAGATCTGATGCCAGGTGACCTCTTCAAATGAAGAATGGAACTTGTACGGTTTTCAAGCCACATGTACATCTTCAGGAGAAATTCCCAACAGCCTAATAACACTCATGAACCTAGCTAGACAATGAAAAGGAGTAAGTACTTACAGGTTATTGCTGTACTCTTTTTCATCCCTTTCTGTGCCCCAATATGTTAACCTTCAGTCATGTCAATCTAGATAGCAATCTCTGCAGAGCAAAGATACAGTATTCTACTTGCATGTAAAACACTTTTATGATACTGTACAATAGTCATCATGGAGACTTGGAAAAAAGACTAAAAGTTTTGGACTACGGATGTTAAATATCGGTTAATTGACTAGTCGAGTATTCGATGGAATTTCCGACTACTCCACTAGTCGATAGGCACTTCCACATTCCCCCGCTGGGGCTCTTGTACATTTCAAAGGAGGAATGCAGAACTCCCCATGCAGCCCGGGCCAGCGGGAAGTCCTGGTGACTCTGGGCAGCTCAAGGTGTGCCAGCTTTGAAATGTGCAAGTGTCTCCAACGGGGGCTCTTGTGCATTTCAAAACCATACCGCAGCATGAAGCCCGGGTCAGCGGGGGACTCAGAGTCCCCCGCTGACCCCAGGCTCTATTCTGCTCTGCAGATTTGAAATGTCACGCAGAGCCTGGGGTCAGCGGGGGACTCCCCAGCTGATCCTGGGCTCCCCATGGCATTTCAGATGACCCAGGGGATCAGCTGGGGACTCCCCAGCTGACCCGAGTTCCGTGCAGCATTTCCCCAGAAGCCAGAGTCAGCTGGGGACTCCCCAGCTGATCCCAGGTTCCATGGAAATGCCACAGAGCCCAAGATCAGCTGGGGAATCTCCAGCTGAGTCTGGGCTCCACAGCGCCACTTTGAAACAGACTAAATAAAGCCTTAGTGCAGCTGCAAGCAAATCAAGTAGTTTATAAAACAGACTCTTCTTAAAGACATACTGCATTCTTGCCCTTAGATAAAGCAGCTTTATTTATCACTACAGTGATGACCACTTGAATGACATAATGCTAGGGATGTAAAGGATTAACCAGTTACCTGATAAGCATGGCCTTTACCAGCAGAGAGCTGCCTGCTGTGAGAAACCCAGTGCTCTCCCAATCCTAGGTTGGGCTGTGAGAGGAGGAGAGTAGATTGCATGGGGTAGATGATGGAAATAGGGAGTGGGTGGGTGCTGGCATTAGTGAGGAGGGGATGGGCAGTTTGTTTGGGCATCCTGGCTCCCATCTGGGCTGCAGCAAGTCAGACCCTCTCACTCTCAAGCACAGCAGCCCTAGCAGGGCTGGAGCAGCCAGTATAGGGAAAAGACACAGGGTTCTCTCCAGGACTGGGAAGGACGAGGGAAATGTCAAAATTTCAGGTGGGTTATGCTGGCATTCTGGGCCAAAATGTCAGCTGGGGCATGGGAGATAGTTTCCCCAGCAGCACCCAATCTTATATCATTAATGCAACAGAGGAAGCTTAGTCTAACTACATCCTCTCTTTTCTTGTTGAGGCTGAGAAAAGGAGGAGTTGGTATTAATTTCCAGCTGATTGGTGACATAATTAGAAGATCTGAAATATGCCAGAAAAATTTTTACGAGGGAAAGAACAATGTAGCACCCAGTTATTTTCCACTGCTAGACTTATAGAGCAAACCCAGGGCCCAGGATCACCGCAGACAGAGGCTGCTCCGTTGGATGGCAGGATGCCTCCCTCACCCTCTGCGCTGCTGCCTTTCTATCAGAGGCAGCAGCACATAGGGAGGGCAGGAGGTTTGGGGGGGTCTGGTGCATCAGAGACAGCAGCACAGGGTGGCAGGCAGGAGCCTGTCTGCATGGGGAGCCAGTTTTTAAAACCTCCCCACCCACTGCTGCTATCACCCAGCACAAGACTGCTGACTCATCCCATTCACATCCCTTGTGTGGACTTAAGAGCAGTTGATTATAGCCTGATCTTGCCCTCAAGACCTCATTGCAGCATAATCTGTAGAACCTCTGCAGATGCACAATTTGTATCCACATCCCTATCTTCAAAAAATGAGCTGCAGATATCTGCATGGACAACTGTGGATGTGGATACCCACAGACAGAAAGCAGATATCTGCAAATTTTCTGGGTTCTAACTACAAAATGTGTATCCACATTAGGGATGTACTAGTGTGGTCTAACGGATAAGCAAGGTTAATGCTATAGACTACATGCATTTTCCCTCCTGCCCTTACCAGTACATCTTTTTAGGAGGCTGGCCAACAGCCCAGCTCAGTCCTGTATCAGAGGCAGCAGCACAGGGCGACAGGAAGCTGGTCTGCTAGGGAAGCTGGTTTTTAAACTGTCTCTCCTTGTGGACTAGCTCCCGCCTGCCACTGTGAGACAGATGCAGGAGCGCAGAGCAGCAGGAGGCTCCTCATGAGTGGAGCTGGAGTGCACTGACTGCCAGCCCCACTCCTGGGGACCACAGCTGAGTAACTGATAAGAATTCATGAGGTTAATCCACTATTCAATTAACCAATATTTAACATCCCTAATCTGCATCCATATCCACAAAAGTGAGCTGCAGGTATACACATCCGCAGACGCAGATATCTGCAGATTTGCAGGGCTCTACTAATTTGCACTCTTTGAAAATATTCAAATTATCTCCTCAGAACTCTAGGGAGGGGACAGATTAACAATACTTATTTACAAAAGCAGTTTAAATATCTTACAGTATAAACCCACCAATACAAGTCAGTGTTCTGCATTAAGATCTCCTAAAGCAGAATCCTTCAGCCCTGTTTACTGCTGTGCTCTGGATCTGTCTCCCTAAATCTTAGTAGGAAAAACTTAAAAAACAACAAATAGTCTAGTAGCACCTTAAAGACTAACAAAACATGTAGATGGTATCATGTGTTCATAACACCATCTTGTTTTGTTAGTCTTTAAGGTGCTACTAGACTATTTGTTGTTTAAGTTTTTCCTGTTACTGACTAACTTGGCTACCCCTCTGAAGCTTTTAAATCTTAGCAGGCTTTCAAGCATCTCCTGGCCAGTTGTCAACTAAAACTCAACATGGCCAAAAGCAAGCTCTTCATCTTTCTCTGCTGATACTAGGTGAAAAATATTTTGGTCTAGAACCATGGAGGATTCACTGTTTTGTGTTTACGCTATAAGTCTAAACATGGAAAATCACATCATTACTCCTGGTATACTTGAGATATTGTAATTTCTCAACAGTTAATAAATATCAGCTCTTTTACCCAGCCTCATAGTTATCTCAATAAGGGAAGAAGAGCTTAGGCTGAGCTCCCCTCTGATGCACTAATCAAACAATGGAGTTTCCCCAACACCCCACCTCCCATGCAACCACATCCTTTATACTCCAAAATGCCAGTAAGCAGCCTGAAATATTAGCACCATAATCCCATGCAGCCTGACTCCCATACTCCCTTTCCCCCTTATGCAGCCCACTCTCCCCAGCCTCCAAACCCTCCACCCTTATGATGCCCGCTCCCCCCAAACCTCCCAGTTCCGCCACACACCCCAATCTCCCCCGATTCCCCAGCCTCCCCACCCCTCCAATCTCCCCTGTGCAGCCCACTCTCCCCAGCCTCCCCACCTTCCTCCATGCAGCCCACTCCCCCAACCTCCCCACATTCCTCCATGCAGCCCACTCCCCCAACCTCCTCCCCCTTCCTCCCCCCACTGTGCAGCCCGCTCCCCCAACCTCCTCCCCCTCCTCCCTCCCCCCACTGTGCAGCCCGCTCCCCCAACCTCCTCCCCCCACTGTGCAGCCCGCTCCCCCAACCTCCTCCCCCCTCCTCCCTCCCCCTACTGTGCAGCCCGCTCCCCCAACCTCCTCCTCCCCCCTCCTTCCTCCCCCCACTGTGCAGCCCGCTCCCCCAACCTCCTCCTCCCCCCTCCTCCCTCCCCCCACTGCGCAGCCCGCTCCCCCAACCTCCTCCCTCCCTCCTCCCTCCCCCCACTGTGCAGCCCGCTCCCCCAACCTCCTCCCTCCCTCCTCCCTCCCCCCACTGTGCAGCCCGCTCCCCCAACCTCCTCCCTCCCTCCTCCCTCCCCCCACTGTGCAGCCCGCTCCCCCAACCTCCTCTCCCCTCCTCCCTCCCCCCACTGTGCAGCCCGCTCCCCCAACCTCCTCCCCCCTCCTCCCTCCCCCCACTGTGCAGCCCGCTCCCCCAACCTCCCTCCCCCACTGTGCAGCCCGCTCCCCCAACCTCCTCGCCCCTCCTCCCTCCCCCCACTGTGCAGCCCGCTCCCCCAACCTCCTCCCCCCTCCTCCCTCCCCCCACTGTGCAGCCCGCTCCCCCAACCTCCTCGCCCCTCCTCCCTCCCCCCACTGTGCAGCCCGCTCCCCCAACCTCCTCCCCCCCCCCACTGTGCAGCCCGCTCCCCCAACCTCCTCCCCCCTCCTCCCTCCCCCCACTGTGCAGCCCGCTCCCCCAACCTCCTCCCTCTTCCTCCCCCCCATACAGCCCCGCGGGCCGGGAGCAGAAGCAGCTCTGTCACTGACCGGTTGCTGCCCACACGGCCGCGGCGCGCACAATCCGAGCGGGAGGCCCCTTACCATAGAGTCGCTCACCCGAGCGCCAAGGCGATCACAGCGAAGATTGAGCGCCGCGCGTAGAGTGTCGATACGCAAACGGGGCCAGAACGTGGGCGGCCATTTTTGGTTCGGGCAAATCTAATTGTGCCGCCTCCGTAGCCATTAGCTTCTGGGGATGTGCGTGCTGCTTCAATCCAACATGGCGGCTAACTTTAACGCCTTTCCGCGCAAATCCGAAATGACGTATTAAGTGAAAGTCTTCCAGGTGCCCAAATCCAAGCTAGCGATTTACGTCCAATGCGTCCCGCCCAAACCCGAGCTGATAGTCGACTTTCAATCCTTCCTGCCCAAATCCAACATGGCGACCCACTTTCAATCTTTCCCGCCCAAATCCAAGATGGCGGGCAAGTTCTCACAGTTGCTTAAGGCCAAGCTAGTGGCTGAGGTAAACACCCTGGCTGTGTCTACACTGGCATGAGTTTCCGGAACTGCTTAAAACGGAATACTATTCCGTTTTCAGTTTTTCCGGAAAAGGAGCGTCTACATTGGCAGGCTGCTTTTCCGGAAAAGCGTCTGTGGCCAATGTAGACGCGCTTTTCTGGAAAAGAGCCCCGATCGCCATTTTTGCAATCGGGGCTTTTTTTCGGAAAAGACTACTGGGCTGTCTACACTGGCCCTACAAGGAGAATAAGGACTTATGCCCAAGCGGGAGCAGAATAGTTTTTCTGGAATAGCGGCTGATTTTGTACAGTAGAGCATCGTTGCTTTTCCAGAAATTCAAGGGCCAGTGTAGACAGCTCGCAGCTTATTCCGGAAAAGCGGCAGATTTTCCGGAATAAGTGGCCCAGTGTAGACACAGGCCCACTGCTGGGGAAACGGGGGATGGTTTTGTTGAGTGAGGTCAGTCTGCGGGACCTTGAGCTGCCGAGGTTCAGGCAATGGATCCTGACCACCCCTTCTGTGACCACAGCACTGAGAAATGGGCTGGTGAGGGCCTCCTCCTAGGAGATGGCAGAGCAAGAGTTGTGCAGCTTGCAGGGAAAGCTGGGCTCTATTATATGTGCCATGGACAGCACTGTTCAGTCAGAGCTTGTCTGTCACTGCTGTCACTGGTGTGTGCAGTTACTAAGGAGACCCCATGGTGTCATTGATGGTGACCACATAAGAGCTCACACTTATGGCACCTGTTGCCCCAAGATGCCTTATATGTAGAGTCTTACCAGTTTCACGGCTGTGCAAAACATGACAAGGACCATGAAGTAAGCCTTTCCCCAAGAAACCTGATGTCCCTTTGTTCCTAGGCATGCACCAGCAAAGAGGGTTCCTACCTCTGCCTGGGCAGGGGAGGAATTGGACTCCTCTCCATCCTGGGCTTATTTAGTCTGCAGAAGAGAAGAGTGAGGAGGGATTTGAAAGTAGCCTTCGACTAGTCTTCTCTGGAGGTTCCAGAGAAGATGGAGAGAGGCTGTTCTCAGGGGTGACAGATGCCAGAACAAGGAGCATTGGTCTCAAGTTGCAGTGGAGGAGATCTAGGTTGGATATTTGGAAAAACTATTTCACTAAGAGAGTGGTGAAGCACTGGAATGGGTTACCTAGGGAGCAAGCACAGCCAAAGAGCAAGCGGGGCCCAAGGCAGCATGTTGTGGTTGGCTGCCCTATGTGGCCAGGCAATTCCCAGCCAGGGCAGTGAGCCAGCAGCCGGGAGGGCGGGTACCAGGCAGCACAGAGCCCTGAAGACATCGGCCCAAGGCAACAGCCTTGCTCGCCTTGCCCTAAGGCCAGGTAGTAGAATCTCTGTTCCTAGAGGTTAAGTTCCAGCTTGACAAAGCCCTGGCTGGGATGATTTAGTTGGGATTGGTCCTGCATTGGGCAGGGGGTTGGACTGGATGACCTCCTGAGATCTCTTCCAGCCCGAGGATTCTATGCATTGTCACTTCTCTGCACACTGTTCTGGGTGCAGGAGGCAGAGAACACTTCTGGGTGCCTCCCCCTCCTGCAGGATGCTCTCTGGAACTGGGCAGTCACATGAGCTTTCTGCAACTGGAGGTGGAAATTGGATCAGCTCTTCCTTGTGCTGTTAGGAGTACCAGGTGTGTTATTTGCTGCTGTAAAGTGTCAGTAAATCCTGTCAAGGATCACATGACCTTTCCTTATTTAAACAAGCCAATAATTGTATCTGGAAGGAGGACACATCCTTTACTGCAGCAACGGGCAACCAAGTGTAATGAGTGGGCCGCAGGTGAGCAGCCTGCAGCCCACAGTAGTTCCACCTGTGGCCACATACCCTCTCTATGCCCCTTTCCCCCTCACCTCTCGCACACTGGAGCCCTGTACTTCCTCCTCTTCCTCCTCCCTCCCAACACTTTTAGAGCACCATGAATCCACTGATCACACTCCATCCCCGTTTATCCCCCTCCCTCACAGAGCTTGAACAGCCACAAACAACAGGCTTGCCCACCCCTGATGTACAGTGACTCCTCCCCCTGCAGCTGTGGAATGATGGAGGCAAGAAGTGAGTGTGGGGCAATGAGTGCAGAGCTTTTTACAGCTGGGAGATGTACCCAAGAGCAGCATGCAGAGGAAGAGCAAGTATTGTCCTTGTGGGTGGTGGGTGAATGGCTGGCTTTGGGAGGCAAGCCCATGCTGAGCCCCGCCCTTCCATACCCACAACAACTCGCTGTTCCATACCCACAACAACTCAGCCCTCATTGTGGCCACTGGCCCCTGCCCTGTGCCCCCAGATCCTCTCATTACAGCCACTGGTCCCCGCCAAAGTTCCTGCTAAGATGTGCTAAGGTTCCTGGTAAGGCCGCACACAAAAAATTCTTCCCCCGCCCACCTCCTCTTGAGAACCACACGGCAGCATTTGTGTGGCAGGCATAAAAATGTTAAGAACTAGTCGACTATCTGATAAGCAAATGCTTAGCAGATAGTCGAGTCAACTAGTTGATTCCCCCTTCCCCTTCCCCCCCCCCCCCCCCCGCCGCTTGCTGCCTCTATCAGATAGAGGCAGCATTGTGGGGGGGAGGGAAGAGGGGTACTTTGAAGTGGCAGCACTGCACGGAGCCCTGTACCGAGCTCCATGCGGTGATGCCTCTTTGAAATGTTGTGGTTGTGTTTCAAAGGAGGTATGCAGAAGTGCCGATCGAGTAGTCGATGGAAATTCCATTGATTACTGAACTAGTAAATTACTCGATATTTAACATCCTTAGGCAGGCAGCTGCTCCAGCGGGTGGGGCTGGCTGAGACAGTGTGGTGAGGGAGCCACCGGGACCTGGAGGGGCAGGCCTGCTCCAGTGGCTGGGGTTGTCACATGGTGGGGGGGCTGAGCTCTGTTCTGGAGCTGGGGCCGGGAACAGGATCTACCACATAGGGGAGGAAGGTGTCTGCTCCGGCAGCTGGGAATGGGACATGTTTCATGGCGGGGAAGAGAGGGTTCTGCTCCAGCAGCCAGGAATGTGTATGTTAATAAATTGGGTGCCACAGTGGCACACATCCAAACCAGCGCACATGACCTCACTATTGGTGCATAAGCCAAAACTCACTCTGCTCATGGTTGGAAAATCTTAGAGGGAACACTGGTCCTGCCCAAGGTTAGTGTTTCCCCGGAGCAATTGGGCAGCTGCACTATGGACCCAGCCTCCCCTGCCATCCGGGCAGCCACACGGACAGTCATTTCAGCCTATTGGACCGGTGGTGGACACCCCTGTCTTTTTGGGATAGCAATGCCTTCCCTTGCCTACATTACCCACGCCCATGATTGTCCTTCCCAAGCTTGCCAGGGCTAACAGCTAGGAGCCCCTGGCTGGAGCACTCCCAGAAGCACAGGGGAGATCAGACTAGACCCTCCTTGACCTCTTGCAAGCTCCTGCAGCTGTAGAAAGCTCTGTGGTTGCTGCTTTCAGAGTCCAGCTCAGAAGGCACCACAAAATGAAGGTGGCAATCCCTTGTCCCCTCTACAACATGTTTGCACCCCCCCCCCCCCGTCCCACATAATCTGCTGTTGGGTCAGGACCCCACAGTTAACAATACCATGAAATTTCAGGTTTAAACAACTGAAGATGTAAACATTACCAATTTTCAAATCTTATGGCTGTGAAATTGGCCATAAGGGACCATGAATTTGGTAGGATACTACTTTATATGCATTAACTGAGCTTCACATCTTTATGGAGATAGCTCCAGCAGCAGTCAGGTCTGGGTTCACTATCTATGGGTTCCTCTCCATTAATCCAACACAGAACTGGCTCAAGCCCCAACCCAGTAACCTGGGAAATTCACAAAACCCCCTGGGTGCTGCTGAGAGGCAATGTTTTCACACTCACAAGCACAGAATCTGAGTGTAGAAAATAAACTTAATACAAAGGGAGAGAAGTAATGTGATATTAATATGGGAAAATACCACAAAGTTCATAACCAAAACCATGAGTAAATGTCCCAGCTCAAGGTTGGGCAATGTCCTTTTCCTCTCAGGCTCTCAAATCCAGCAATGTAAATGTCCCCTTCACATGCCCAACTCTTTTCTCCATCCCATTCATATACTATACCCTTGGTTATGGTAGAGTTCACCTCACATACTGAGTGTGTGGGGCAGGGTAGAAGGCATCTCACCCATTCTGCTGGATCTGCTCACTGCTCTCTGGTGCCAGTGTTGCCCCTTGCCAACCCCGTTGGCTGCTCCTCACATCTTCCACTAGATTGTGGTAGACTTGACTCTGGGCCAAACCTAGTGATCTCAGCACTTAGCCCAAATCACAGTCCAATTAGGAGAGATTCCATCAGCCACTGGAGTAAATGTACATACAAAAGAGTCTCCTTAGGGAGCCTTTCTTTAACTCTATCATTGAAACAGTGGGGAGAAACAGGTCAAACCAGTCTGACAGCTCTCACCTAAAGGACATGCAGCCTGCTGACTCACCTCTCTCTCTAGATTAATCTAAAGGGCTCTGGAAGTCCAGCATCTCTCCATGCAAGATTTTTTTACACTGACAATTTCTCTCTTTTGAACTGAGTTAAACACAGTCTGACTTTTCTGCCTTCCCAATAAATGCCAGCATTGGTGATCATATCTTACAGTTAGGGTTAACACAGTTTGTGAGCCCACAATAGCCAAATTGGTTACAATGGGCAAAACGCCATTCTAACTGTTGAATATCTAGCAGGCCTAAGCAAATTGAGTGAACTGTAGTGACATAACCACATCTAGGATTTCTTTCCCATTCCAGCTGGCTATAAGGAGGCATTGATTCAGACCCTCCTTAAACTTTAAAATGTAATAGGTCACAAAAGGGTAGTGAGGCATGTAAAATCACATGTCTTGTGCTTACTAAATCATGAAAAACAGAGCTCCCTATGGGCAGGGTTGTGCAGCCCAGGCAGCCCTGCTACCCCACCAGGCTCTCCCTACTCTCCCCGCAAGTCAAACACTGGGACTGAGGACTGGAGAGAGTGATTTGGGCTCTGGTTGTTGGGCATGAGGGCTTCCATGGAGCAGGGGCAACCGTGCCCATTACCTCCACAGGAACCTTACCTGTGAACAGTGGTCGGCAAGATCCAAAGCCTCTCCCCCCAGCTGGCCACTGTCTTATACAGGGCTGAGCAAAATACCGCCTGTGGGCGAGATTTGGCCTGCCAAGCCATCAGATCAAGCCCACGGGAGCCTTAGCCAAGCTCCCTGCCTGCTCTACCCTTGCACTGTACCTGAGTAAAAGCTGGCTGCAGGGCCACCTGCTTCTGTGAATGCTGCAAGCTCAGGGAGAGGGGTAAGAGGCTTCTCACACTGCTCCTATCCCAGCACAATCTTGCAGCTCTTGGGAGCTACCTGTTTGCAAAGACAAGCAGCATTTACAGTACCCCTCCTTCTTCCCCCCCTCCTCAGGTTCAGAGCAGCACATATGGCTCCTCCGGTGGACAGCTCTGAGCACGTGCGGAGGCAGGGACCCTGGGGTTGCTGGTCAGGAACCACCCGGGTAAGCACCTCCTGGCCAGAGCCTGGCTCTGCCGCCATAGCCCTTCTCTCCCCCAACCCTCTGCCCCCTACTGTATCTCTACCCCACACATCTCAAACCCTCTGCTCTCCTGTATCCATACCCCTTTCCAGATCCTGTACCCACACCTACACCTCTCCTCCAGGTCACAACCCAAATCCCTAACCCCTTCCTGCAGTCCTGCCAAGGTTACAACCCCCTTATAGATTCTGCACCCCTGCCTCAGGTCAGAATCTCCTTCTTTACCCATATCCCCGTACTAGACCCTGCACCCCTATACCCTTCCTGCAGGTCAGAATCTTCTCCTGCACCCATACCCTCTTCTGGACTCTGCATCCCAATCCCCTACACCGGGTCACAATTCCCTTCTTCACCCAAACTCCCTCCCAGATCCCACCCCACCTCATGCACCCCAATCGCTTACCCCAACCTCCTTTCTGCCCCTCGACTCCATCCCAGATCCCTGCATCTCCTCCATTAATATGAAATAATGCTGTCCTTGACCACTTACTAAATTTTTGGAGTTGCTCCGCCCAACAAAAATGATTGCCCACCCTTGATCTTACAGGTACAACTGCCCCTCTGTGGTCATCCTGCTGTACAACTGTGCCTGCTAGCAGACCTCTCTCTTAGAGTTGTAAGAGAAACAATCGCATTCCAGGCACATCCCTGGTACAACCATACCCTGGACCTTTTTTAAAGTTTGGATAAGAGGAAGCTGCATAGCAAATTGAGTAGTTCTAGCTCCTATTCTTTAGGAGTTCCTGAGCAAATGGACAAGCAGACACACAAACTCTCTCTGTAGTAGAAGATTGGACTCAATATATGTGTACTAGGCACAGCCTTCGGGATCCGAGCAAGTTGGTCTACAATTTAGATAGGTTGATATATGCTCTCTTTGTTTTTAATAGAAAACAGCGACACAAAAAGCTCCCTTAATACAGAAATAACACAGAAATCCTCAAGGAGATCTGTGGTACTGACGCTAGAAAACCCCTTTTTTCTGTACGGGTGGGGAGAATGTAAACGCCTCATTTGGCAATGCGCGAATGGCATTCCTGACGCTCCTTTGCCGCTGTTTGCCCCCTCCTCCCCCTCCATCCTAGCCGTGAGAAACGAGGCTTTACCTCCTCTGCAGCAGAGAGGCGCTGTCCCTTGCAGTTCCAGACAAGTGCCTGGGACTACGTGACCGCGCGCAGGTCTACAATGAACCCTGCCGACTGAGTGGGAGGCTGCCGAGGAAGCAAGCAGCTCAGGGCACGAGCAGGACGGAATGACGGTGTAAATAATAGGTGAAAAAGAAGAGCGCTTCTCTTGCTTTTCTGAAGCCGCTGCTTGCCTTCCTGCCCTTGTCGCTCCGGGTCCCCCAGAAATGCATGGATCTGCACGCTCCAGACTTTAGCTCATGGTGTTTGATTTCCACAAGGGACATATTACTGTAGGTTAAATGAAGTAAGCGGCAAGGTACAGTATATGAGTCTTTTCGCTTCTTTTTTCAGTCTTCTTTCATTCCTTCAGCTGCATGGGGATTTGGTTGCAGCCCGTGATTGCATGTCTCTGTGTGTGTATAGACATAAAAATGTCCCCCCCCTTTGTTCTGCATGTATGGGGCCAAGCAAGGCACTGCGGTTGTAACGATGGGAATTGAACTGCGAGCCTTGTGCTGACTTTGCAATTAAAAATCTTTAGTTAGTGAGATGAATGGTTTCATTGCAGTCTCAGAATTCCAAGCTTAAAGGTGGCTCACGCAGAGCGATGTGTTGTTATCCCCGGGATAAGGGAAGAGAGGTTTGTGTGCGATTTAAAAGGGGGGCTATTAAACACGTACGCAAAGAACGAGACACCGCCACATTCAAGAGACTCAAACCTATTTTTGGTATGAAAAGCTATTTTTGCTTTTCCGCCTGCATTGTGGTGGTGCGAACCTGTTCTCCCACTTCTTTTTTTGGTGTTCCATCAAGACGGAGTCCCGCACTGTCCATGTAGCCCTTCCAACATCAAAAAATGAGCTGAACCGTTGGGAAACAGGCTCCTAAGTCTCGGGTCTTAGCGCAAGATGCAGTCTCTGTGTTCTGCATGTTAAAGGGTCACTCTAGGTTTGCATGTTCATTTCGCGTCAATAGCACGTAGGGCCAAAGCTTGATTTCTCTGCAAAATACAGGAATGACCAAAGTCACCGACCCCCCCAGAGCAACACGTATTTGCTGCCAATTCATGGGTTGCATTCTAAGCACGTCAAGGGGATAAATACCATTAATCATGATTTCAGGCCTTGGATCTAGCACACTGATCTTCCTAAAAGCTTTTCCTCTGTAGTATTTGTTGCTTATTACAATGTAAGCAAATTCCAAAGGCGTGATAATTTTTTAAAACCGCCCCACTGTAGAGTCTGAAGCTAAAGGTTCTTCTCCCACCTACAGGAAGAATTAGCTGCTATGCAGCCAGACCCTAATTGGCTGCTGTGCATTCAGACCTTCCCACTCCCGGGCATCTCAATGGCTTTTGAAAGTGCCAATCAGGAGGAGTGCCATAAGAGGGCAGTAGGGCAGTAATAACAAAAGGCAACAGGAATTGGAAGGGAGAGCTAAGCTGGATTCTTGCTCTTTGTGCCTTTTATTGCAGAAAGCTGACAAGCAGAGCAATTGAACTCCCGTTTCCTTAATTCTGCCTATTGCATAAAGAGAATCAACACACTTCAGTAGTAAGAAAATCGCCTTTCAAAATTGAATAGACATACCAAAAAGTAATACGAAGACTCACAGATGAAGTGTGAAAACTGCACCAAAACGGTGAGTGCTGTTTTCTTATGATTTTATGCATTAGGCAGTAGTTTAATTCCACCCCAGGTCAGACACTTCCTTGATCTTATGATGTGAGGATCCTTTGTGTTTCGAGGGATTGTCATTTTTGAATAAGTAAAGCAAGTCTGGGCTGTTGCAGTGCCTTACATTTATGCAGCAGGGCAGGGCTAAGTTGCAGCCAGTGTACAGTTAAATGACTTGAATTTTGTATAATCTCTAAAACAGGGGTGGTGCAGGAGTAGAATTTGGTTACAGATAACAAGGTTATAGATAGCGACTGCACTGTACATACTTCAAAATGAGCTTGCCTCTTGTGGTCTTCTTTAGTGACAACATTGAAATACTTTTATTTCCAAGAAAGGTTTAAGTATATTTATTTCTCTGGACAAGTTGTGATGGAAATGACAGTTCACGTAACTTACTGTTGATGAAGTTTTTTGTGACAAGTTCTTTTATGCAATTTTCTTTATATTCTGATTATATTTCAAATGGTTTTATGTGACTATTTTATGGTACATTGTAGTGGTTCCCACATACTCTAGAGTATTTTTTCCCTGTTCCTTCCTTATCTCTGCCCCAATGTTAAAAATATACCCAAAATTGTAAGAGCAGTGCAAGTGAACATCCCATCAATGTTTTCCATTGTAATAAACATGGGGGAAATGTTAACACACAACATCTAAAGACATGCATTAGAAACACAAACTGAAGTCCTAAACCTAGTAAAAATATTGTTTTTGAGCACTAAGTGGTTTTAGGTTTATAAAACACATATTTTTATGACTTCTTTCAGGAATGTAGTAAAAAACAGAAAAATGATGACAAGCAAAATACATCGGTTGATGCCCTGAGCACAAATAATGAAAATGAGGAGGTAATTTCCTTTTATTTAAATCATTTAATTTTCCTGTATTATTGCTTTGACTTTTACCCTTCTCTCTTTTTTTCTTTGAAAAAATAGTTAGAATAAGAAATACTTTTATTTGTGTATGCACAGTACTTTTAAACCAAAGTTCTGCATGTCAGAGTTATCCACAGAAAACCGTCCAGAAGGTAATTGGAATAGGTGGAGCCCTGCAAATCCACAGATAACTTCTTAATATCTGCAGATATCTACTGATTAGTTTTTGCAGATGATAAATGGATGTGGATCTAAATTTTTAGTCCTGCAAATCTACAGATATCCACAGATCATTTTTGCAGACCAGATGAGGATTTTGTATCCAAACACAGGGTTTGGTTTTTCAAAAGTGCTGAGCACATAGAACTCTCATTAAAGTCAATGGGTTATGCAAGTATTCAACAGGTATTGAAAGTTGGCTCATTACATTGATGATTTCTTAAGAAAGACAAACTGAAAACATAGCATTCAGTATAGAGCACCCATAAGATAATTTCTTTCAGTGGCTTCACAGAAAAAGCAGAAAAGGTTGAAATGTTTCCTCTAATCTAATCTAAATAATTAATGTTTTATTTAACAGAATTTAATATGTTGGCCTTGCGCCTGTTCTTATTGTAGCTGAATCAATCTTCTTTTTATTCCTCCAAATAAATGTGGTTCATAATTACGGAATGACATGTAGCTACCAACACTTAAAAGGACACTGTATCTCCTCTGCTCCTCCTTTAAAAATAAAGCTTCAACATTCTAAAGGCCTGATCATTCCTGGTGCTGAATGCCCTTACCTTTAAGTGAATGTATAGAGTGCTTTACTCCAGGGACTTGCCTGGATCTGGTCCCTGATGCTCAGGGCTCCCCCCAGCATTGGGGAGCCTGCGCTGGTGCTTCAGCCCCCTGCCTTCCTACCGTGGGGCTGGAGCACACAAGATCTACTAGGCAGTGGTGTGCAAGGGGAGTGTGGGGAGTGTCTTTCTCTGTCTCAGTTGGGAGTGACATGAGTGAGGGTTTTTTTTTTTTGTTAGTGTGTTTCTCACTTGTGTGCAGCCCCCAATTGACTTTTCTGTGGGTCACCAGCCCCTGACCCAAAAAAGGTTCCCCACTCTTGCTTTGCTCTGAGTGCTCCAAATAATGACAATGGGATACTTGAGTAAAAGTTACTCACACAAGTAAGTCAGCGTTTGTAGGATTAACTCAAGGCTAGTCCAGTATAGAGTACAACAATTTCCATGCAAGAATTGATTCTACAAATTTATTACTGGTGCTTTACTTTTGAAAGAAAAAGGAGGAGGATGCTTGGCACTTCAAACCACATAAAAATGTCTCTAACTGTAGGTGAAAGAGGCTAAATTATACCATATAACACTTTTTAGTATGAGAGTTTTAAATGGGTCTTCTGGAAGTCTTTCTGCTTTGCAGAAGTCCCTCTTTTCTGAAACTAATATTATTCCATCCATAAATACAGACCTGTCATAATGAAACATAAAACAATGCAAATTGAGGGCTAAATCCTGGTTGCCAGAGACATGGAATTAATTTTGTTTAGGTCAGTGAGACAGTTTACCTGACTCAAGTGAGCACAGTTTGACCTTTTTCTTAGATTTTATTAAGTGCACAAAACAGTCACCAACATTTTCAGATGTGAGTGTCTGAAGTAAATTATGTAAATAAATATTAGGCATTGAAGAAGCCTGAAAAGGTAAGTACTTAAACTGCCTGTGAATTTAATGGAAGCTGTGCTCAATATCTCTGCAAATGAAGCCATTTACAGTGCCTAACTATGGATATGATTTTGAAGCTTAATTTTAAAACTCCAAGTTTGAAATTTTTTGGTACTCTCTCTCTCTCTCAGAAGACAGTAGTATCTCAAAATGCTTTGGTGTCTAATAATACAGTTTAATAATGACTGGGGCTGAGAAATCATGAGGTACTAACCAGATCATTTTCTAATTTTAAATGTTACAAACACACACAAGGGGGACAGTCTTATGTTTGTTAACAAAATACCAAAACCACAACTGGAGTTTAAATAAGTCAATGCAAAGGCCCTGAAAGTTAGCTTATCCAATCTCCTTTCATTTCCAGAAAAGTGAATTCCATAAATTGGCTAGTGCTAAAATATTCCTTAGTGACTGCCTAGCTTGTGACAACTGTGTGACATCAGAGGAAAGTGTCAGGATTTTCCAGCAGAATCAGAAGGAGCTCTTTCGCATACTCAATCTTAACAAGGTAACGTGACACAAAGCATGCAGGAATTTGTGTGAGAAGAACGATGTGAGATAGTGACTAAGTAATTTCATTGCTCAAGACAAATCGGGACTTTGGGATATAAGAAGAGAGTGATAATTAAAAACCCTTGAACAGTATAGCACTTTAAGCACTTAATCAGTGAAAGTAAGATAATAGTTTACAGCCATTTTCTTATGAGATGTAATCTGAGGCATAAGTAAGAAGCTATAAAGCAAAGCTTGATGATTATCTCATATCTTCAGTAATGTTAAATATGCATTTTTCAGATGTAAGAGGCATTTTGTTTTTTGTGATCATGTAAAAGTATAAGATGACATATGTGTTATACACATTTGAAAGGTATGTATTCAGAAGAAACAAAATACAGGACTATGTAGCACTTTAAAGACTAACAAGATGGTATTCAGAAGAGGATTTTTTTGCTGTATCTTGGGTTCTTTTTCCTCTCTCAAAATAGGGATGTTAAATTGCATTTAATCAGCTGATCGAGTAGTCAATGGAATTTCCATCAACTAGTCAATAAGGGGGGGGATCTGCAAAGCCGAGCCACAGCGGGGTTAACTCACGCTGTGGCTCTGTCAGGCTCTTAATACATTTAAAAGGCAGAGGTGCAGCAGAGGGACCAGGCATAAGCCAGGAATCCGCTGATCCTCAGCTCGCATCCAGTCCCAGATGCTGCGCTTGTGCCTTTTAAATATATTAAGAGCCTTTGTGGGTCTTAATATAGTTAAAAGGCAGAAGTGAGCCGGTCCCAGACTTGAATCTATTTTGATACTTGAATCTACTGATCTTGATTGGCTTAAAAATCCAGTTTGTTGTACTCTCACTCAGGAGGCAACAGCTACTCTTTAAAAAATTATTATTAATTGAAATTGATACTGTGCTCTGCACCTATTTGATGTGTCTAAGTACTGTCAATATGAGGATTCTTCAGAATTTCTAGCCAGTTTTTTGGACTGGTTTGATTGTATGGCTTGATGTGTAAGATTGGCAAATATTTAAATGCAGTAGAATCCTTGTTTTCTTACATTTCTAATTTCTATTTAATCATCTGGTGCTGGATTTCTCTAATGTCTATTTTTGTTCTATCGACTGTCTTTTAAGTGTTCCATTGCAGTTGGTGAGGGTCATACATAACAGGTATCATGTCCTAACTAAAATACAAAGTGTACATCTTCAAATAGATGTTTGTTCTAATGTTAATTTTGCACATTAGTCTTTTTCTTCAACCAAAACCACTTGATTATGCATATAATGCATTGTTGAGTGGATTTGTTTATGGTCCAGTCCTGTTGAATGCCCTTAATTCCTGTTGACGTTACAGCCACGAAGCATCTCTCAGGATCACATCCTTAGTTTGAAGAACCAATTTAAAATGTCAAGTCTCTGTGTAAATATTAATTAAAACACCTATATCAAACACATTTGCTTCCAAGCTCTTCCCATACATTTGGGAGTATTCTGCTTCCCTTAATTATCAAAATCCAATAAGTGTTGATTCTCTAACTCTACTTGCCTACTTAATAAGCTAAGGAAAGAGTTGTCCTAGGCGGGATGGAATTCATTGATTCTTACAATAGCAGTCTTTCCAGCTGATTGACTCTCATCATTGACAGAGTCAGAAGGAAATTCCATTTCGCTCTCAATAAGAAGGATGGTAGTTGTTTCATTGATGATTTCATGGTATGTTTGTTTAAAGTGTAGGAAATTAGACGAGTGACTCTCTTGAGTATGGAGAGGGGAGGAGAAAAAACGGGAACTTTAAGCTATTGTAATAATCCACCTGTGTGCTTTGTCTGTTTTTCCAGAAATGTGATATCTCAAAACACAAAGTGTTGGCAGTGTCTGTTTGCCCTCAGTCATTGCCTTATTTTGCTGCTAAATTCAATCTCAGTGTAAACAATGCAGCCAAGAAACTGTGTGGTTTCCTCAAAAGTCTTGGTAAGTTCTGATTCATTGTTATATAGGGAGAACACAACAGGATTATCTTGCTTCCGTAACAGAATTTTGCAGAACTGCCCAGTAATAAGAGACTCTTTTGCAATTGTTTAGAATTGTTGTGGAAGGGTATATTCTGTTTGTTGTGACATAATAGTGCCCTTTCAGAAATGTACTTGATGCAGGGCAGTAGGGACTGGGAAGAGAATTTAAGGACAGTATTGAGGTATCTTCCATAGACTTCTTTAAGTCCCTTGTTTTTAATGCCTCTTAGAACAATTTGTCAAAGAAACAAATTTCCATTCTCCATCACACATACATATTCTTGTCATTCTGTGGCCAAGGTCTGGACTGTTGACATTGACATTGAAAGTATGTCTTATTGCATCCAGAGTGTGACTGCAGCATGTATAGGCGTCTGTGAGCTACTTTAATTTAGCTAGCTTGGATACCAATAACACTGACACTATAAGCAGCAGGCACTTCAGTACAGGTTGAACCTCTCTAGGTCAGCACCCTCAGGACCTAACCGGACCAGAGAATTTGCCAGTCCGCAGGAGGTCAGTATTGGCTAGCGGGATTACCAATTCTGCCACTGCTTACTGGGCTCTTAGAAGACATTTAAGGTAAATTAGAGCTAAATAAAAGCACAGAACTTTGAGAGCCAGGATTGGTGGCTATAAGCAAACTTTATGAGACTACAGGAAACTTGGACCACATCCTATGATAAGTGGACATCTGGCTAACTAAAATCATGCCAGACCACGCATGTTGCACCAGAGAATGCCACACTAGAGGGGTTCAGCCTGTATAGGCCTGCTGTCGAAGTACCCAGGGTTATAAGTGTTATTGTATAGCCTGTGAGTCTGCCGCTATAGCGTCGCTGCTATGGATATCCAAGCTAAATAAAGGAAAATGGGTTTTTCTTTCCTAGTAGAGGTGTCTGATATGGCTATGAACGTAACCGGTTAACCAAAGTGGACTAGAACAGCTCCCTGCCTGCTGTGGGCAAGGGGTGCTCCTTGCAGGCAGAGGCTGCTCCAGTCATCTGGAGCAGCCTCTATGCACGGCGGAACCTGCGGTGGGCAGGGCACTCCAGCCCAGCTAGGCTGGAATGGCCCCCCACCCTCTCTCCCTCTAATTGGTTAACCGGTTAAACAATATGTTTAACTGATTAACCAATTAAACAAAGATTTTACATCCCTAGTGTCTGCTAACCCTGGATTTAGAAGAGAACTAGTTACATGTAGGCTGTCTCATTGGGGCAGGAAATTGCAAATGCACAGGAGTAGGATGACCGGCTTTTCAAAAGGCAAAAGCACCACGCATGTGACCCCACTCTTGTCTGTGCCCCTGCTCTTGCTGTTCCTCTTCCCCCGAGGCCATGCCTCTGATCAGGCCAAAAGCTGGAGCCACCCAGGAAACCTTAGCTGCTGTGGGGAGTCCTGAACCTTCCACCTGCCCTGAGTGTGGGGTCATGGTGCCCAAGAGCAGCTCCTAGCATGTGACCCTGCCCTTTCTACTCCCATGGGCACGTTGTAGGGCCTGGGGCTCCCCATACCACCCTGGGCTCCCTATGTGGCTCTTACATGGCGGAGGTCTGGCTTCCAGCCTGGTCAGAAGGTGGAGACATTGAGGGAGAGGAGTAGCAAGGGGTGGGGCCTTGTGTGGAGGGCCTAAAGTCCACCTCAGCTCCATGCACCTGGGAGATGCTGGTGCCACCCTGATGCTCAGGCAGGCATGAAGCAGCGCCACAGAAATCTGGGACAAATGCTGTCCCAGAGTCATTCCGTTCAGGCCTGGAAATTGAACTCTGCATTTAGGGACTGTTCTGCCCCAGAATGACTGATCTGAAGCATAGCTGCATTCTCCTCTATTTTCATCACTACCAAAGAGAGCTCCTACCAAGTATTTTTTCAGATTTTTTTTTTTTTTTTTTTTTTTTTTTAAACTCCTATGTGACTGAAACTGAAGAATAGCATAGAAGGGGCAAAAATGTGTGCTGAGGATACTGAGGAGAAACCTTTCTCCTTATTTGCTATAACTGTCTAAAGACAAAGTAAGTTTGGAAAGGAATATTACAAATTGTTTAAAAAAGAAGCCCATTCTGAACCACTTTGCAGCCTTTGAGTGTCACTAGTGGGTCTCCTTGTAAAAGGCCAATGTGAAGTAAGGACCCATCTGTCAAGTACTGCAATGTGTGAAGTTTTTCCAAATGAAATGAGAAGGAAGCCCCAATTTTGAGGGATTGTTTTGAAAGAAACTAGGAAATTCTAGGTATAGAAAAGATAATGGATGATTAGAAATAACAGCAGTGACTGACACAAGTCTAATTTCCAGTACATGGAGGAAATTCTGGCTACATTGTGGTCAATAGGAGTTTGTCATTCAGCACAGTGAAGTCAGGATTTACCATGTAACTTTACACCTTGTACTGTTAAACAAGGTGCTTTCAGATTTATGGCTTTTCTTGTTAAAGTATGTTGGTGGGTTTTTTAAAAAACGTTGCCAAAAACTGGTGGGCTAGGATGTCCCACTGTTTCTTTGAGTTTTTAAAAGTTATTTAAAAGCGTGGAGATGGGGAAGAAGATCTGTGAAATGAAAAACACTAAAGGAGTTAATTCATTACGTATTCTTGTCCCTCTGTTTCTTAGGGGTGCATTATGTATTTGACACAACTATAGCTGCTGATTTCAGTATCCTGGAGAGTCAGAAGGAATTTATTCAGCGGTATCGACAGCAGAACCAGGAGGAACATGCCTTGCCAATGTTTGCCTCTGCTTGCCCTGGTGAGAAATCAAGTTCCTAACTGTAGTATTGTACAGTCCCCCAGTTATTACTACTAAAATAAAAATAATGCCATTCTAGTTGTCCCCTGTAGTGTGTAAAGGTTTTTGGTCTGTATTTCAAGGATTCTGAATCTTACAGCATACATGCTCCACTCTTGTATGTAGTAATAATACGTGATAGCAGTAAGGTGACCAGATGTCCTCCTTTGAGGACAGTCCTTCTGAGGGGCTTGTCCTCCCCAATAATTATGTCCTCCTTCTTGTCCTACTTTGCCACAAAAAAAAAAAAATCCCGCTTTTTTTTTTTTTTTTTTCTCCGACCAAAAAATAGCATCTGTCCGGTATTTTTTGGGAGACCATCTGGCAACCCTAATATACAAGTATGTTGTTTGTTTGTTTTGTCAACTCAGTGTCCTCCTCGCGCAATTTCAAATTCTGGTCACCTTAGATAGCAGTGACAGATTACTCTTTGGCCTGTGCCCCGTGGTCCCAGTCATTTGGGAATCAGGAGGGTTGGGGCTTCTGAAGCTGCGGAGGTGGGGGGTGAGATTTGGGGGGGGCCCAGAGCAGAGCTAGAGATAGTGCTGAGCTGGGCTCTGCCGTACCCCCCCATAACATTCCTCCAGGCCCCATGGAGAGCGGGGGGTGCCCCACAGTTTCAGGACCATCGCCCTAGGCTTTGGTAAGAGCTACCAAGGCAGCTGTGGGGAGTCCCAGTTTGGTAGGGGGCCAGAGTGCCTGAGAGCAGCTCCCAGCTCTTGTGCCTGCCCTTGGCACGTGGGAGGTCCAGGGCTCCTCTCAGTGACCCGGTCTCCTGGGGCAGCTCTTACAATGGGCCAGCTTCTGGCAAGGCCAAGGGGTAAAGAGGAGTAGCAGGAGGTGGTATCCCATGGTGGGGGGCGATACACTGGGGGCCTGAACACAAAGAATTTCAGGCCCCTTACTAAATCATGCTTGGCATCTATAATGCTGATCAAATGTTTTGCAGACACAGAACTAGATTCAGCCCTGGGCTTAACAGTCTGCTGGGATGGCAGAAAATGTGCGTGGGGACAGGGGTTTGGTACCGCAAGTCACACGCAGCTGCTTATCTGCCAGGGAGCTGGCCCAGCCACAGAAGTGAGCACTGTAGATAGGGAGAGTGTGGTCAGGTTGGACATGGACTGTGCTGATCATTGCCTCCCCTAGGCAATTTGACATGGGGATTGTCATAGGGAGCCCCAACTGCAGGTTAAAGTTGTTGTCACTCTGCAGAAATGTGAGAGGTAAGAAGTGCAAATACTGTCTTCCCTCCCCTGAGTGTGAATTCTACCAAGATCTCTTGTATGTTGTTGATTTAGAAGCTTCAGGGTGTAGCCAAGTTAGTGTGTACAAGATAAACTTAAAAAACAACAAATGGTCTGGTAGCACTTTATAGACAAACAATACATGTAGATGGTATCAGGAGCTTTCGTGGCACAGCCCACTTCAGATAACCAGAGATTTGAGTTTAGGATGTGCAGACCCAAAAAAATAGAGCGGGGGGGAGGGAGGGAGAGGAGGAAAAAAGGAGGAGGGTGGGAGACAGTGAGCTAGAGAAAATCAGTAAATACCTGAAGATTGGGTGGTTAAAACGAAGCAGATACTATCAATTGACTTTGATTCTTATCATTCCTGACATAGGAGTCTACACAATCGTTCCTGGCATAGGAGTCTACCCAAAGAGCTGTTTGCACCTTCAATGACTGTTAAGTTGATAGTGCCCCAACCATCCTTCATCACGATTGAATCCATTAGCATGTGAATTGAATTTGAGGATGAACTCTAATTCCAATGTTTCTCTTTGTATCTGGCTAGTAGAACTGGTTTGTGACAAGGCAGCCACTTGAAGATCTTTTAAACAGTGATTAGGAAGATTAAAGTGTTCCCCAATAGATTTCTGTATATTTCCTTTACGTGTATTTGATTGGTGTCCATTGATTCTTTCCTGCAGAGACTGTCCACTTTGTCCAATATATATAGCAGTGGGGCATTGCTGGCATTTGATGGCATAGATCAAATTACTGGATGTGCAGTCAAAATGACCTTTTGATTTGGTAGCTTATGATGTTGGCTCTAGTGATGAATTTGCTAGTATAGATATGTGGGCAGAGTCGGTATAGTGTTTGGTTGTAGGGCTGGGTTTCCTGGATGCTTACGATGTGGTTGTGTGGCATGATTACTGGAAAGAATTTGTTTCAGGTTGGGGGCATGTCTGTAAATAAGAATAGACTTTTCTCCCAAGAGTGAGGGATCATTTTCCAAGACAAGTTGTAGATTGTGTATAATGCGCTGGAGAGGTCTGAGTTGTAGATTATAGGTAATAACAAGTAGATTTCTGTTTTCTCTTTTGGGTCTGTCTTGAAGTAGTTCATGTCTGGGTATGTTTTTGGCTCTGTCAGTTTTTTTTTTTTTTTTTTCACTTCTCCAGGTGGGTATTTCTGTTTTAGGAATGCTCTGTAAAGATTCTGTAGGTGTTTGTCTCTGTCTGTGGGTTTGGAGCAAATCTGGTTGTAACTTAGGGCTTGGCTGTATACAATAGACTGAGAAATGTGTCTGGGATGGAAGCTGGAGGCATGAAGGTGTTCCTCATAAAAAAAATTGTTTGGTGTTCCTCGGTCTTAAAAAGTTTGAGAAACACTGTCCTAAACTCAAAACTCCGGTCATTTGAAGACGTCCAACATCTCAGAAGGAGTCTGAGCCACCTTAAGGAGTTCTTGATTTGAATCATGGTTAGACCACAGAACTTTCCCCACTACATCATGCATCTCTCACTCTGTGGTTTTATCTCTGCCTTCATTTTCTTTGCATTCAAAATTTCCTGTTGAAAAACACCATTAAGAAAAATACACTTTTACTAACTACTTTCATTAGAAAAAGTGACTTCCGTTAACTCATACAAAGTTTTTAACTTGTCACTGGAGCATGGAAGGAAATGGTGACATGAAACTGTGTTAATGTTGAGTGTGTGAGATGGAACAATTATTTTAATTCTGAAGGGAAACCATCAATTTGAAATATCACACATTTTTTTCTCAGAATTTGTATGTCTACTGTTGTTTTAGGGAATACCTACCATTAATAGAACTGAAACAAGTTAAAGAGGACAGTGTTTTTTTTGTTTCCTTTTTTGTTTACTTTGAGTAGTCAGTTACACTATTCCCCATACCCTCAGTTAATCAGTTTAGCCCAGATCCTTAAAGGAAGTTACTCGCCTAACTCAACAGCAGCGAGGTGCCTAAATATGTTTAAAAATCTGGCCTATCTCACCTGCTGAAAAATCCCTTATAAATACCAACAAAGGAGCAGAAAAAAACTTTTTATCAATACAAGTTGTGTGTTTCAGGACATGTTTTAAGAAGTGTCGTACTCTATCAGGAAACAAATTAAATGTCACTTTTAAACTAGTTCTACTGGGCAATATTCCAGTAAGGAAATAATTATTATAAAAGAGATGCAAGGTGAATTACAAATGAATCATGTTCTTCTTGGAGGGTTGCCAGTCTCCATAACATGACATTATCAATAAATGTAAAATGTGTGGGCATGTAATTTTGAATAGATTATTTTCTGGGAAACTATGGGGTTTTTTAAAATTATAATCTTACATTTTATTGTGTAAAGAGAAGTATCTGTGGGTGAATAATTTGTGTATATTCTTTGCTGGATGTATTGAAGATACATTCATGAGTGATTACTCATGTGCATTCCAACAGGTGTGTGCACACATACGTACATGATTGCTGGGGAAAGCTTTTATCCTAGCAGTATCCATAGGGCTAGCTGTGGAGCCCCCTGGCATGGTGCAGCTATGATGGTGAATGTAAGACACAGCCGACTCCTCTCTCTCCTCTCCCTCACTTCCACTTTCTGTTCCTTCTTACCACGCATGATGGTCACAGGAACAGCTCCGGTCTCTTGCTTAGCAAGTGACTCAGTACCCTAGTGTTACATAGTTGTAGATAGTTTGTTCAGAATTATATAGTTAGTTTTGTTTGTATAGTTACTGGTTGTAGTTGTGTTAATGGGGTTCCCCACACACACACTTTAGCCCCTTCATTGGGGAATGCCGTGTTTCCAAGGTTTCAAATCTGCAAGAACTGTGGCAAGCCTATGCCTACGGGCGACCCCCATGTTGACTCTGCCTTAAGTGTCTGGTTGAAAGACACCAGATGGACAAATGCCGCATTTGTAGGACCTTTTGTCCTCGTACCAAGAAGGCATGAGACTACTGCCTCAAGCACCTCGTAATACAAGTGGCATTGCAGCCCCTGTCACCAGTGGTGCGCAGTGCTCCAACATCTGTGAGACCCAGCGCTGAAGAAGCACTCGGGACACAGACACTGGTCCTCCCACCATGCAGGGTCCAGTGCGCAGCACCACTCCCGATACCCAGTGCTGGCCAAGAAAAGGGAAGTGGACAGAGACTGGTCGCCAGTTAAGGCACAGCGCGAAGTACTTAGTGGGGCATGTCTGGCACAGGGGCACCCACATGCTGCACTGCTGTTCACGACACCATTGGCTCCAGCCCAACTGCTGAGCCTGGTGCACTTGTAATCTCCCTGGGTGGAGACCATCTAGAGAAGGACATTGATCTTCCATCAATGGCAGACATGTTTGTGGCTACCAGGGACCTTATTGCCATGATGACCCAGTCATCACCCTAGCCTGCAGCTCTGCATGAAGGGCAGTTGTGTGCCTTCCTCCGCTGGACACCCAGTTGGGAGGAGCACCAGCACAGATGCCGCAAGCTTCGCAGATGGTGGCACCGAGGTTGGCACCATCATTAAGGATGCCCTCATCATCATCACCGCTAATGATTTTGACCACTGTGGTAGGAACCATTCATTGCAACTTCAGTGCGTGTGGTGCCATTGGTTTCAGTATAGCTGACTACACTTCCAATGCTTGCGATGCAGTGCCACTGCCGGCAGTGCTGCAGGCATCTAATGCTTGCGTCTCTGATGGTGACAACATCTTTCATAGTAGCACTGATGCTGGCACCACCTAGATAGCATTGGGGAAAACCCACTGTGCTTTCAGGGTACTTGGCCTCCTCCCATCACCATTCCCCTACCCCGTCAGGGTTGGCATACTCTTGGCCTGGCACTGAATACTCGTCAGTCAGCGGATGAATCAGTGTTTTCTTCCTGCAGCCAGTACCATTTCTGCTCCCGGCACTGACTGCACCACGAGGCACCTGCAGTCTATGTTTTATGGTCTCCTAAGTGACAAACACCCATGAATTGGCAATTTTTGATCCCATGAGCCTACCACCAAGCTCAGGGCCCAGTGTCAAAGCCAGCCTTGATGATGTCAGTTCCCCGAGTTCTTCCTCAGCCTTTGTGGTCCCCACTTCCACACTGGTTGTCGATATGGAGCACCAGCAAATGGCACCGCCTGCCACTCATCCTGTTCTGGGCACTCAGATGGGTCCCCTCCATTGCTTGCCTCCAAGGGTGGTTCCAGCACAGCCTTCTCCAGCTGAGGCAGAGGATACAGAGGTAGGGATGTTAAGGACTAGTTGACTCTCCGATAAGCAAATGCTTATTGGATAATCATCAGGATAGTCGACTAGACACTTCCTTGCTGCCTCTATGAAATAAGAGGGGGGTACTTCAAAGCGAGTGTCGCGTGAAGCCCAGGGTCCAGCTGATCCTGGGCTCAGTGCTGCGCTGCCCCTTTGAAATGCCACCACGGTGTTTCAAAGGGGCAGCGCTGCCCTATCAACTAATCGAATAGTCAATGCATCAATTATTCGATTAGTGAAATACATGCTACTTAACATCCTTAGTCCTGTTACGGCAGCTTCCTCTTCCTCCTCCCAGCTGATGCTGTGGCAGGCATGTCCACCATCTCTCTGCCTGCCACTCTTACAGCCCATCAGGACCTCCAATGCAGGGTTGCCCAGAACCTGCACCTGCAGGCTGAGGAGATGGTGGAAGACTCTGACCGATGATGGACATTCTTACAGCCAAGGGGCCATCTGGGATGTGCTACCACTCATAATGCCCATCCAGACTATCATTAAGGTGCTCTGGAAGACAGCAGCTTCCATCCCGCCCACTGCAAAGGGCACTGAGTGCAGGTACTTTGTTCCCCAAAAGGAGAATATGAGCACCTTTTTACACAACCGCAGCCGGGTATGTTAGTTGTGAATGCAGCAAACCATAAGGAGCACCAAGATCAGTCTGGGTCTGTGTCTAAAGGTAAGGAGCCCAAAAATTTCATCCTTTTTGGGCAAAAGACTTATGCCATAGTTGGGAGCTGCAGTTGCAGGTGGCAAACCTAGAAGTGGTCCTCAGCCACTAGAGTGCCATGGATAAGTTCAAAGGACTGCTGCCCCTGGAGCCCTGTGCGGAATTCTCCGATCTCCCTGAGGAAGTAAGGGTGGTCTCCAGAATGGCTTTATAGGCAGCTTGAACTCAGCAGATTCAGTGGCCCACAGCATGGCCACCATGATTACCATGTGACAAATCACATGTCTTCAGGTGACTGGCATTCCACCTGAGATGGAAACCACCGTACAGGACTTGCCCTTTGATTGTGCAGGTCTGTTCACAAAGAACACGGAGTCATGTCTGCACAGTCTGAAAGACACCATGGGACACTCTCAAGAGTCTTCACAAACACACCCTCCACCCCGCAAAGGAAGTAGTTTCACAGCCTCTTTCACACTTCTGCTCTGCTTTGCAGCGACATGAGGCTGGCAGACAATGGAGCAGACCCAACAGGAGGCATCAGTCACGTTCCTCCTCAGGCCATGCTCAAGATCTCTAAATCCAACTCTTCAGGGTGTGCCTGAGGACCTTGTACCAGCACCCACTTTAGATCTCTCCCACTCTTTGGGAATCATCTATCCTACTTCCACTGTGGTTGGTCACAAATTATGTCAGGTTGCTGGATCCAAAGCACAGTGGGAGTGGGATACTTTATCCAATTCTGCCACCTCCTGCGTTCCCACTCCCTCTGCCTGTCCCTCTTCAAGGAGCCCATCATGAGCAGTTCCTCATGCAGGAGGTATAATTGCTCCTAGGCTTGGTGACGATAAAGAAGGCTCCTCGGGAGTTTACAGGCAAGGGTTCTACTCCAGATACTTCCTCATACCCAAAGCAAAAGGAGGCCTCAGGCCCATATTAGACTTGAGGAATAACAAGCCTTGTGGATAAGGGAGAAGCAGTGGACAAGGTTTATCTAGACTTTAGTAAGGCATTTGATTCAGTTTCACATGACCACCTTCTCAACAAACTAGAAAAATACAACCTAGATGGGGCTACTGTAAGGTGGGTGCATAACTGACTGGATAACCATTCTCAGAGAGTAGTTATTAATGATTCACGGTCATGCCGGAAAGGCATAACAAGTGGGGTTCTGCAGGGATCTGTTTTGAGACTGGTTCTGTTCAATATCTTCAGTTATTTAGATGATGGCATAGAGAATACACTTATTAAGTTTGCAGATGATACAAAGCTGGGAGGAGTTGCAATTGGTTTGGAGGATAGGATCATAATTCAAAATGATCTGGACAAAATGGAGAAATGGTCGGAGGTGAAAAGGATGAAGCTTAATAAGGTCAAATGCAAAGTGCTCCACTTAGGAAGGAACAATCCGTTTCACACATACAAAATGAGAAGCGACTGTCTAGGAAGGAGTACTGCAGAAAAGGATCTAGGGGTCCTAGTGGACCACAAGCTAAATATGAGTCAGCAGGGTGACACTGCTGCAAAAAAAGCAAACATGATTTTGGGGTGCATTAACAGTTTTGTGAGCAAGATATGAGAAGTAATTCTTCCGCTCTGCTCTGCTGATTAGGCCTCAACTGGAGTATTGTGTCCAGTTCTGGGCACCACATTTCAAGACAGATGTGGAGAAATTGGAGAAGGTCCAGAGAAGGACAACAAGAATAATTAAAGGTCTAGAAAATATGACCTATGAGGGAAGGCTGAAGGTGTTGGGCTTGTTTAGTTTGGAAAAGAGAAGACTGGGAGGGGACATAACAGTTTTCAGGTATCACAGGGTGTCACAGAGAGGAAGGGGGAAAATTGTTCTTTGGCCTCTGATGATAGGACAAGAAGCAATGGGCTTAAACAGCAACAAAGAAGGTTTAGGTTGGACATTAGGAAAAACTTCCTAACTGTCAGGATGTTTGAATACTGGAATAAGTTGCCGAGGGATGTTGTGGAATCTCCCATCACTGGAGTTATTTAAAAGCAGGTTAGACAGACATCTATCAGGGATGATCTAGACGGTGCTTGGTCCTGCCGTGAGGGCAGGGGATAGGACTTGATGATCTCTTGCAGTCCCTTTCAGTTCTAGTATTCTATGATTCCTGGGGCTCTAAGTCAAGGTAGTGGGTCCACATGAGTGGACCCTGCCTTGGACTAATTTTGAAGCTTCCCCGTAGTGTGGATACCCTATTTCAACGTTATTATTTCAAAATAACTTATTTTGAAATAATGTCCTAGTTTGGATATGCCCAAGATGACCTAGAATTAATGCAAACATATGGGGAATCTGTATGGTTAAGAAGTGCTTCGGTTTCTTAGATTTGCTGGAACCGTGGTTCTGCATTTTAAAGACCCCCCTATTGATGAGTTGGCAGAAACAGACAGTGCATATGTGAACTACATATAAAAGCCTTGTATTGGTCATTCACTGAAGCTACTTGAATAACTAAACAGTGAGTAATGCCATTGTGAAGCTGGAAGTAATAGACACTTGTTTTGTTTCCTAGTTACATGGTTAAATAACTCTATCCTACCTAGCTGGCTGCAGCTGTTTGGATTTTAAGGACACTCCATTGGGTTTGTGTGACTTATAATACTGAAAATATGTGGTTTCTGAAAACTAGCTTCCTAGGCACGGCATTCAGATGGCTAGTGAAAATCATGCCAGATGTTTAAGGGTGATCTGAGAGACTTCATCTGGAGTGACACAGTGGACAAGTCCTAGTTTAAAATAAGAAATACTTCCTCTTTTTAGAGACATAAACTGTACTACAGTCATGTATATGGTGGGGAGGGGGTTATAATTGTTAAAGTATTTTAGTGCTATTCATCCAACTTTTATTTCAGGCACTAAAAAGAAAATGAAACACCCACATTTTCCACAATTTTTAATATGATTGTGACAAGGTGAGATTTGTAGCACTGGTTTGAAGCAGACATAATGCAGCTAAACCCAACACAGACTTCTGATTCATAATTCTATCAGTGCACCTCAGTCCTGATATGTAATTCCCCTTATTAATGCAGCGCTTGCATCTCTGGAACAGAAATGAATAAGTAAGTGTATGTTGGGGGTGGGGAGGGTAAATTGTGGGTATCTGACTCATAGTACACGATTAGTCGATGAGGACAGCTCTGCAGAGCCATAGCAGGAATAGCTCCAGGAACTGGCTCGAGCTGAGACTGAGCACTCCCGGCTCCTGCTGACTCTGGGAGCCACCCACGCTGTGGCTCTGCATTTTAAATGTAGAGAGAGCTGCAGCTCTTACTGCATTTAAAATGTAGAGGCTCAGTGTCCCAGACCAGCACGAGCTCAGTCCTGGCTCGCGCGGAGTCCAGCAGTCCCTACCCACAGCCAGCCCTAGCCACTGCAAACAGCCCCTGGCCACTGGGGGACCCTGCTCCCCGCTGTGACTCCTGCAAACGGGCTGCTGCTGGAGCAGCCTCCCGTATCTTCCCCCCCTGCTATCTCTGATAAAGGCGGGGGGTAGGGGGAAGAGGCAGCACTGGCTCCTGTCCCCCCGCTCCCTTGCTGTCTCAGGGGAGGAAGTGAGTAGTCGATACTCCAGTTGACTGCCCAATAAGTTTATGCTCATCGGGTAGCAGACTAGTCAACTACTCGCTAATATCCCGAGTTGGGGGTGTTTTAAATGCCTGCTAGGGTCTCCAGTTAAACTGGTCATTCTCGTCTCCTAACCAGAGTTGGGCACACCAGGCAGGAGGACAGGTAGTTCTCCCCTAATTTATAATTCTCATATTGCAAGGGTGTAATGCCATAAAGTCATGGAAATCTATCCTGATCCCTGCAAAGAGTAAATCAATTGAGTATCATCCTAATTACTATACTGTCTGCTTTTTATTTGTCCAACTGCCTATTTTCAACTGACGCGCATGTATACATATTGTATAATGTCTTAACTTATAACGTTTCTTCCTTGTGGTCCCCAAATCTCAGGATTACTACAAGCCTACAAATATATTTCCTAATAGCAGGGGCCCAACTAGCTATTCTGGGGGAGGACATGCAAGATATGACTTTGGGTCCCCCTCCTCATCTCCTCTCTCCTCTTGAGCATTATTGCGTAGCTAACGAGAATTATTTTACCCCATCGTCTCAGTGTATTCAAGAGTGTAACAGGAGAGTCTAGTCCCCCTTCCTGTTATCTTCAGTCTCTAGTCATGATCCCCTGGTTATTCACCAATGGGGGAAATAGGGGGGTCCAGGCCCACCCTCACTCCCGGACCCCAGCCCAGGGCCCTAAGGACAGGTACACCGAGACCTGCCCTGCTGGTGGGGTGCCTGCCCGAAACTCACCAGCACGCTGAGCTTACCTGGCCCTGGGCTACTTCCTATCCCCCGGACCCTAGTTCCCCCGTGATTCCCACCTTCTCCGTATTGGCCTCACCCCCTGTGTGTCCCTTGCCCCTTCCTGCTCCACTCCCGCGCCCTCCTCCCATTCTGTTCCTGCGTCCTCCTCTTGTTTCGCTCCTGTGTTCTCTCCCTGCTCTGCTCCTCCCTCCTTCCCCCTGTCTCTAGCCCAACGGGGGTTTTGAAGAGCCCGCGCTGGCATCCCAACGCGATGACGTCGGTCGCCGCGCATGTTAGCTC
The DNA here is from genome assembly GCF_049634645.1 of Pelodiscus sinensis. Lineage (NCBI taxonomy): Eukaryota > Metazoa > Chordata > Testudines > Trionychidae > Pelodiscus > Pelodiscus sinensis. Next base: position 5,953,050 of record NC_134730.1, on the reverse strand, counting down.
CGCCCCTTCCCCCAGTCCCCGCCCCTCTGCCGGCCATGTTCGTTGCGTGCTGCTTGTCAGCTGGGCGGCGGCGGCAGAACAAGCGCGGCAATTCACCCCCACTCCTCGGATCGTCCCCAGGAGCGTCAGGGCAACCGCGGGTTCAGTGCGGGGGGGGTCCGCGTCCACGGGGTGGAGGCGGCCCGCTCCGTCACAAAGAGCGATTAAATAAGTTTGCATAGGTTTAATTGCACCTAGTATTCCACAGGGGTGAAAGTAACTTACATTTCTTACAGGTGCTATTGTAGCGTGCACGCACACCCAGGGGAGGATGCTCAAATCAGGTGGTTGAGGGGGAAGTGATATGACATTGCCTATAAGAAATTTAAGTGAGGGGTGAAGTTGGGAGGGCTTGGGCCAGGGGGTTAGAGTGAGGGGAGTTGCTAAGGACAGTGGGTTTTGTGGGGGGTCAGGAAAAAAGCTAGGGGACTGACAGTGTAGTGTGGGGGTTCAGGAATAAGGGCAGGGGACTGGGGTGGGGGGGCTGAGGGCAGGGGGTATGTGTGGGTTTCAGGAATCAGAGTAGGGGTTAGGGCATGGGAGGGGCCAGGGCCTGGGAGGGTAATGGGGGTGGGGGGAGGCTAAAGCTGCACGTACTGGGTCATTGCCCCTCTTCCTCTGATCAGGAGCGAGGGGAAGTGCACAGCTTGTATGAATTCTCTGCCTCTCTCCTGGGCAGCTGGGAGCAAGAGGAAGGCACACATGCTGCACACGTTCCCCTCACTCCCTGATCGTCAGAGCAAGAGGAAGAGCAGCAGAGCTCTGGATACACGTGGCTGTAGCCCCCACCCTCCCAAACACACATGTGCATCCTACATATAAAGGGCATGGGGGAAGGGTCTAGAGGCTGAGACAACCACGGGGTGGGGGTGGGGGGCGCACACCCCTAACCAACCCCCCCAATCCACCCCAACTCTAATCTGTTTGAGGATGGAGAACTTGTCCGTTGTGAAGTGGGTATTGCCTATAGGTGAAGAGACTGGACTAACCCTGATATTTCTATTTAGTTTTGGGACTGGCAAAATATTGGTAGGCCCAATGGTTAGACACTAACCTGGGACTTGGGAGAGCCAGGTTCAATTCCATGCTCTGCTCCAGGTTTCCTGAGTAACCTCGTCAGTCATTTTAACTTTCTCAGCTGTACAGTGGAGATAATGGAATTGCCCTGCCCCATAGGGATGCTGCAAAGACAAATATGTTAAAGATTATGCGGTAGCTGGGCACTACAGCAATGAGGTCGGTAAGAATGACATTAGAGTATCTGTTCATATCTCCAGTAATACATCGAGATGTTGGATGCTTATGGGTTTTTTAAGAGAATGCAGATTTTCATGTAGTAGCTAATTTGGCCTATAATATGCAGTGAGTTTTTAGATTATGTTTCATTCAACTCTGCTGTTCCAGAGAAGGCAAACTGTACCATGTATTGAGATGTTGAAATTTAGAAAACAGAATGTTATTGAGTTATTCCACACTCTTAAGTAGAGAGTGGAGCAGCATTAGTATATGGTGATCCAAGTGACAGCTACTAAAATGAAATAATGTTTCATTATTAGCTGAATCCCTGGTTGAGGTGCTGTATTTTGTGCTCCCATAAATCTGTGCATTCAAGAAGATGCAATGCATAACTTATTTCACAATGGATTCTAAATTATAGAATTAATTACCCCATAGATTCACTAAGTCTATTTGTAGATGCCTATTAGTTTACTTCCATACAGTAAAAGATTTATTCATGGACAAACTGCATAGTCAAAGTAGAAATTGGAAAGTAAACTATGATTGTCTTATGAAACACTGAGGTTAGGTTTGCTCTCTCCTCCGTGCATAGAGAGACCACAGATTTGTCCAATAATTGTGCAGAGCAGAGGAAAGAATTATCATAGAATACTAGAATTGGAAGGGGTCTCGAGGTCCCTTACAGCATAAACAAGCACTAGCATCCCTAAAATCTGTCTAACCTGCTCTTAACTATCTCAAATGATGGAGATTCCACAACTTCCCTAAGCAATTTATTCCAGTGTTTAATCACCCTGACAGTTGGGGAGTTTTACCTAATGTCCAACCTAAGTGGAATAAAAGGAGGAAGGGAAACAGTATGATCCCAGTCTGGGTCCCCTTAGTACAAATGTACTCATGGAAAAAGCAGGTGATGCCTTGGATATCTTTTCATCTTCTGTGGCTGCTTAATGCAGCTCATTTGCACAAGCCTCAGGCAGAGAGCTGCTGGCTGAGGCTTCTTTTCCCTGCTTCTGCATCTGTGGATGCTCCCAGGGTGGTTGGGACTTGAACCACCACCCTCTGCAAATGCTGTATCCTCCTAGGCTGCACCAGTGCCCAGTCCACCTCCCCTACCTTCATAGGGTCCCTTACCTGCCTTTCTAATGTGGGAGAAACATCCATCTGTGGATCAGCTGGTGTTTTGCTGCTCCCAGAGTGGGCAGAGCTTGATCCCACCACCCTGCATGTACCCTATCCCCCTCCAGAGCCCACCCCACCTCCTTGTCTTGGGGCAGGGATGGACTAGAGCACACCACCCTATGCTCCCCAGGCAAATGCCCTAGCCCGTAAGCCACTCCAGAACCCGCTGCTCCTTCACAGGGTCCCTTATCCTGCTTTCCTGATCCTGGGGCAACTGGTGTTGGCTGCCCAGCCACTTCCTGAGAGTGCAGCAAGGGATCAAGCCCACCAGCTGTGCTCCAGAGGCTGATGCCCTATTCCCTAGTGCACTCCAGAACCCACCCCACCCCCTGCCTTCAGCGGGTCAGAAAGCACCAGTGGATACTCCCACTCTAAGGAAGTTGCTGCTATCTGCATGAGGGAATTAGGAAGAGAAACCAGAGGAGGAGATGAAAAGGATAAACAGAGAGAGCAGCAAAAGAGAATGCCTCAAAGGACAAAATGAAACCGAGAATAGGCTGAGCAGAATAATAAGGAAGGATAGTCTAGTGGTTGGGGTGCTAGTCTGGCACTCAGGACACTGGAGTTCAGTTCACTTCAGCTCAGCTCAGCTTTGCAGAAGATCTTTTGTGTGGTTTTTTTTTTTTTTTTTTTTTTTTATGAGTCACGTAAGTTTATTAGGGCCATCTGTAAAATGGGATAATAGTGCTGCCTATCTCCATAAGGATGGTTGGGGATAAATGCATTGACTGCAGGACGCTTGGATTGTACAGTAATAAGGAGCCATATAAGGACATAAAATATATGCCCCAGCTGTGCCGGGGAGAGCAAAAGAAGAAATCTGTCCTCCATCCAGCAGTCCATAACAAAAGGTCTCCATCCAAAATAAAAGGTTGGAATTTACGGATGTAGGGAGTCTCTGGAGAGAAGGTAGCTTCCATGGCATTAATAAGCTATTGCTGAAATTTCCTGCATGCAATGGGAGACATCCATTTTCTCTCTCCACTTTTAACAAGCAGTTTCTCATCAGCCCTGCCATCTCATCATGCTGGATTTTTTTTATCCGTTTCCTCAAGGAACTATTTTCATATGCCCTCAATTTTGCTATCTTTCTTCATTCACTGTATTGTAGGTTGGATCCGGTATGCTGAAAGGGTGCTTACCAGCTCAGTGACACCACACATTTGCACCGCGAAATCTCCTCAGCAGATCATGGGATCCCTGGTGAAGGGTTACTTCGCCAGGCAACAGGTAACTTTAATTCTACTTTTCTTGATTAAGAGAATTGTTCTCTTGCGTGTTCATTTCTAATATGTAGTTACATATGTCTTACACCTTCCCCTTCCCAATTAACCATGCACTGGCTGAACATAGTTGCAGTACTGTGCTCTCAATACTTCATAGAGAGATTTTTTTTTCTATATAGAAAGTTAAACCCAGGGGGTACGTCTAGCCGACATGTTTCTTTCGAAAGAAGCTTTTTCGAAAAAACTTTTGAAAAAGCTTCTTTCGATAAAGATCGTCTCAACAGCCACAACTTTTTCAAAAAAGCGATCCGCTTTTTCAAAAGAGAGCACCCAGGCAATCTGTATGCTCTCTTTCAAAAAAGCCCTGTTTGCGGTCAAGAATGCCTTTCTTTGAAAGAGCTCTTCCGTAAAAAGGTATTCTTCCTCATAAAATTAGGTTTACTGCTCTCGAAAAAACCGCCATGTTCTTTTGATTTAATTTCGAAAGGACGCAGCAGCAGTCTTGATGCAGGGAAAGTTCTTTTGTTTTGTTTTTTCTCGAAGAAAGGCCACTTTAAAAAAAACAAAAAAACTCCCTGTAGTCTAGACATAGCCAGAGTGGCCAATGTAAAGGTGGTATGTCAAATGCTACCCACAGAGTTCTACAATACAGCCACTCCCATTTGTAAAGCAGAGAGTATCATGTAAAAACTACTGGTCCCAACATGCAATGCTCGGTCATCTCAAATCAAACTGAAGCATTTGCATCCTGAGAACTGGAAGTATCCCTGGTTTTGAACTCATAAGCTGATTCTGCCACTAATTTGTGGTTTGGCTTGAGCAAGTCACTTCCTCTCTTTGCCTTAGTTTCCCTTGGAGAGTGACCAAGCATTCCAATATTATAGGGACCATCCCAATACCAGGGGCTTAGTTTTATATAGGCAGCTAAATTCTTCTTTCCACCCCTTCCATCCCCTTGGGGAGAAAATACACTGATTTTTCAGAACTGCTGTATGAGAGATTTGGATAATAATACTTAACTACCTCTGGCATAGGGGGTGTTGGTTGCCTCAGTGAGTTATGGTAAAATGCTATATTATTATGTTTGCTGCTGTTGTTAGTGGCTGTCAGTCTCATAGGAAATAACCCACAACTCTATCCGATGGACAAAGTGTGGGTGTGCCCCATGATAAGAGATTCATCTCAAAATCTGGACACGTCACACTTCTCAAAATGCACAACATACACAGTACTAGAAGTAGTTTCCATGTGAAAATATTTCTTGATTTCTCTGTTCTTTATAGTCAAATTATAGTTAACTGGGTCATTTGGGAAAAAGTTTGCAGATGACACTAAGCTAGGGGGAAAGGTAGATACGTTGGAAGGTAGGGATAGGATCCAGGGTGTCCTAGACAAATTGGAGGATTGGGCCAAAAGAAATCTGAGATTTAACAAGGACAAGTACAGAATCTTGCACTTGGGACAGAAGAATCCCAAGCATTGTTACAGGCTGGGGACCAACTGGCTAAGCAGCAGTTCCGCAAATCTGGGAATTATTGTGGATAAGAAGCTGGATTCGAGTCAACAATGTGCTCTTGTAGCCAAGAAGGCTAATGGTATATTGGGGTGCATTAATAAGAGCATTGCCAGCAGGCTTAGGGAAGTGATTATTCCCCTTTGCTCAGTATTGGTGAGGCCCTTTGGAGTACCGTAAAATCATGAGTACCAACGTCAGAATTCTGGAATAAGCTGAGAATAATGCACACCCCCATTATACTCACGATTTTACCCTATATATAGGAAGGAAGGGGCTGCTCCCACCTGCAGGCTCGTCAGGGAAAAGCGCGCGCAGCACCGGGGAGCCGGCGGCGGAGTTTGAAACCTGCTCCCTGCCCAGCTGCTCATGCGCCACGCTGAGCTCACACCTGCTGCGGGGCCCATTGCCCCACCCACCGGCTCCTCACCTTGTCCGGAAGCCTGGCTGACCTCACGCCTGCCGCGGGGGCCCCCTGCCCAGCTGAGCTCACCGATGTCCAGCTGAGCTCGCGCCTGCCGGGGAGGGTGGCGGGGAGGGTGAGGTAAAAATTTTACAAATTACCTCCTATGTATAATGTGCACCCCGGATTTAACCCTTGATAACCGGGGGAAAACAGTGTGCATTATACGCGCGATTTTACGGTATTGAGTCCAATTCTGGGCCCCATTGCAGAAACAATGTGGACACATTGGAGAGAGTCCAGCAGAAGGCAACAAAAACAATTAGGGGACTGGAGCACATGACTTATGAGCAGGGCTCGCCGAACTGCGGCAGGCCCCGCTTGCCAGCTGTGCTGTCCGGTGATGTGCGCAATCTTCCAGGTTGCAGTCTACTCGCCACGGGCAAGTAGATTGTGTTATTTGTTGAGCCCTGCTTATGAGCACTGGCTGAGGGATTTGGGCTTATTTAGTCTACAGAAGAGAAGGGTGGTGTGTGTGTGGGGGGGGAGGGGGTTGATAGTTACCTTCAACTGCCGGAAGGGGAGTTCCACAGAGGATGGAGAGAGGCTGTTCTCAGTGGTGACTGGTGACAGAGCAAGAAGCAACGGTTTCAAATTGTAGTGGGGGAGGTCTTGGTTGGCTATTAGGAAAAATTATTTCCCTAGGAGGGTGGTGAAGCACTGGAATGGGTTTAAGTGCTTCCCTAGAGCAGTGTTTCTCAACCGTTTTTTTTTTTTTTTTTTTTTTTAATAAAGTACCCCTTTTAAAAAAATTATAAGTACCCCGAGTGCCTACAGTTTTCAGACACACAATTTTTTTTTTCTACCATTGCAACACATTTGTTTAAACAACTTAATTGTAGCCTGGTGGGCGATGAAATTTTTGGGTGTTAAAAGTACAAAAATAATAAAGCACTGGAACACTTAAAACAAAAATTCAGTTTTCTCCAAATTTCGGTTGTGTTGACGTACCCCCCAGACTTCTCTCTAGTACCCCTAAGGGTACTCGTACCACTGGTTGAGAAACACTGCCCTAGAGGTTTAAGTCCCAGCTTGACAAAGCCCTGGCTGGGATGGTTTAGCTGGGATTCGCCTTGCTTTGGGAAGGGAGGAGGGACTCGACCTTCTGAAGTGTCTTCCAACCCAATGATTCTAAGTTGTATGGCCTGAATGTTTGAAACATTTCTGACAAACTGCTGTAATACAATCCACTTCTACAAAACAAACAAACTTCCCCAGTGGTTGTGACTTGCAATCAGTTTCAGACCTAATGTGACTGTAAGTATAACCTGTGAATTTTTTTTTTTTTTTTTTTTTTTTTGCAGTAATACTTTTATCCACCATGTTGGCGCCATATATTTCTGTCCTTTTACAAAATTAAGATGTGTCCTTTTTATTTCTTAGAACCTGTCTCCAGATAAAATTTTCCACATAATCGTGGCTCCTTGCTATGACAAAAAATTAGAAGCCTTGCGGGAAGATTTTTACATCTCCTTGTATAACTCTCAAGATGTTGATTGTGTTCTAACATCAGGTAAAACCCCCTTTAAACTTAACTTCTATATAATTGTCGGCATGATTCACCAGTTGTTTGAACTAACTTTGTTTTTTATTCATTTAGCATTTTGTAACTGTCAGAGTAAGGTTTAGTTTCATCTGATTCCAAAAAAGGACTCTTTCTTGAGTTACTGACTGTGTATGTATTGCATAGAGATTGTGTGTGAGGTAGATAAAAGAACAAGAATTGTTTGTGTCCGTATTCTGCTCTCTTGTATCATCAAAAGCAATTGCCTGAACTTACACTGTAGGCAACCTTTCTGACAAGCAACTGCTGTACTGACTAGCATTTATTTAGTGGCTTTGTCCTCCTCACCTACATTCCACCTGTTAATTCACTAACACATCTGTCCTGGGACAACGACTACTTCCAACTTTCCTGTCTCCCAACAGCTCCAAATCCAAACTGTTGGGTTTTTTTGTGCAGTGAAGGGGTGGGGAACAGGAAGGATGGAAGGCGATCAATCTGCCACCAAAACATTTTTTCCTTTTCTGACCAATATGGAAATTTGTCCCAATGCCATCCTGCTCAAGGCTCAGTACTGGCCCAGTGATAGGTTGAAGGTATTTTTATCTCGAGATCCTTCAGGACAGCATGTTAGCTTTTTAATCACTGGAATGAAGAGACAGTTTGTTTATAACCTTGGAAGTGTGGAAATACTGGAGCTGAAAGTCCATATTTCTCTCCCTCCACGCCCTCACTCAGATGCCTCTTTTTTACATCATTTTAAGAGGCTTTTTAAAAATAAAGGTTGGACCCCCCCCCCTGATTGAGCACCCTTGGGACCTGACTGGTCCCAGATGAGGGATTTTGCCAGATCAGGGGAAGGCATTTCTGGCCCCCCTGCTGCTAGCCCCACCCGTGCCCTGCTGCCCACCAGGCTTCCTGGCTCATTTGTCCAGACCATCTGGGTTGTGAGCTGCCTTTCCACCTGCCCACTCCCCCCAGCAGCAGAGTGGCTTCCTGGATTCCGCCCCTGCCCCCCTCCCTCCCCCCCCCCCCCCCCCCCGGCAGCACAGCTCAGCCATGCATCTGGGCTCCCACCCCTCCCCCTGAATCACGCCAAGTTCCCAGCCTCCCCACAGCACGCCAGGTCACCCTGATCCTGTTGCTGGACCAGAGAGTTCCGCTTTTTATAGCGGTGCAACCAGTACATCCTTTTCCCTTATGTGTCTGTTCTCAGGGTTTGTGTCACTGTGGCTGTGTCCAGACTCCATGCCTCCGTCGACGGAGGCATGTAGATTAGCCAGCTCGGAAGAGGGAAATGAAGCCGCGATTAAAATAATCGCGGCTTCATTTAAATTTAAATGGCTGCCCCGATCTGCCGATCAGCTGTTTGTCGGCAGATCGGGAGAGTCTGGACGCGATGCCCCGACAAAGAAGCCTTTCTTCATCGACACAGGTAAGCCTCGTGAAACCAGGTTTACCTGTGTCGATGAAGAAAGGCTTCTTTGTCGGGGCATCGCGTCCAGACTCTCCCGATCTGCCGACAAACAGCTGATCGGCAGATCGGGGCAGCCATTTAAATTTAAATGAAGCCGCGATTATTTTAATCGCGGCTTCATTTCCCTCTTCCGAGCTGGCTAATCTACATGCCTCCGTCGACGGAGGCATGGAGTCTGGACACAGCCTAAGGGCTTACAGCTAGAAGGATACAAAAAATAGTCACAGTAAAACCTTTTTTCATGCAAGATTTATTCATGGCTTCATTCTATAATGTCAGGTGTTTTTGCTCTGCCTGTCTCTCTTGGCATACTTCCTTCTTGAAGAGAGAAACCATGTGTGTACTTTGATTTGTGTTTAAGAAAAAACGTCCTGCATCTCTCTACAGGTGAAATTGTCCAAATAATGGAGCAGAAAAATATATCTATGAAAGAAGTGGCTGAAGTGGCTGTAGACAGTTTGTAAGTAGCTTTCTTTGTGGGCTATTGTCATTGCACCAGTGGACAAATAATGGTTTGCCATACATCGTAGTCACTGCCCATGTAGTGCTTTCTTTAACAAACAAGCTATTAAAAAAAGAAAGTCAGCATGCACCAAGATCTGACTCCACTGAAACCTATTCATATGCACCTCTTGTGTCTCCCAGTGCATGACATGGTAAAATACAACAGATAGCCCTGTTTACTGGATATGGTTTTGTACTAATACAAAGCCAATCAACTAAAATAGATGCCCCTTCCTAAATGAATTCCTTTTTAATTTTTTTTAAAGCCTAATTTAAAAGAATTGTGCTGTGCCAAGATTGTATGTTCAACCATCTTCAGTGTTTGATTACAAAAAGGAAAGTGCTTTTATTTGTATTTTTGTGCAATAGTATTAGATCTGTAGAAAGTGATGAGATTCTGGATTCCATTGAACGGATGACACGTGTTAGTGTTATTATGGAGTGTTTGGATGCCCACATCTATACCTTTTTAACCACTTATAACTTATGTAACTCTGTGTTAACTCTTTTTTATAACTGAACCTGTGGAATGGTAACTATTAATTCCCTTTGAATTTGTTCTTCCAGTGGTTCAGGGAGGCTGCCCCAGGCCCCGTGCTTTGGGGGACCCCATTGCGGCCCCCTCAACCATCCTAAGGATGGGACGCAGGGGGCTCAAGACTGCCCAGGGAATTACTGGGGACCTGACACGGGAGCAGCAGGAGTCCGGCCCTCCTGCATTTACCATGGGGGTGGGAGCCACTACAACCCAGTAGCCTGCTCCGCTCCACCCTGCCACCCATCTCCCAGCCCGTTGCGCCTCCACTTCACCACGGCAGCGAGAAGCGACGTGCCTAGCCCCAGCCCACTCCCCCAAAAGTTCATCACTTGGGGGAACAGGTTGGGGCTGGGACCAGGACGCTCTGCTTCACCATGGCAGTGGGAAGCAATGTGCCGTGGGGTGGACCAGAGCAGGCTGCTTGATTGCTCTGGCTCCCGTCACTGTGGTAAGTGCACTGGGAGGGCCTGACGCCTGCTGCTGCTCCGCACCAAGCACCCTGGTATATGTTGCTCAGGGGAGGGGTTTGGGGAAAGAGGCAGTGGGTGGGGTGGGGGTGTGGCCTGCCCCAGTATTGAATCAGGCAGGGCTGGCTCGAGCCATTCCTGCACCCCAGGCAGCGGGCGCGCGACACATGCGCAGCTCTGCTCCCAGGCACATGGCGCATGTGCAGCCCTGCCACACTGCGCACCTTACAGCTGCAGTCGGGCGCGCGACACCTCGTGGCAGCTCTAATGGGCGCCGCGCGGCTGGCCTCACGGTGCCCCTTACAGCTGCCATCAGGCGCCCCCCCATAGGTTGGCACCCCGGGCAGCTGCCCGGCTACCTCCCCCCTTAATCCTGCCCTGGAATCAGGCTATAAGAACTGATCGCAAATCTTTACCCTTGAAGGGTGAAAAATCACCATGGGTAAAAGCAGATCTTCAGAGGAATAGGAATAAAAACAAAAGCTTCTCTAATGGCATGTTACTGTTAACATTAAACAAAATTAAACAATCACTGATTTTTAGTTCAAGTTACTTTTTAATCTTAAATGACTTCAGTTGTAATTCTCATAATTATGCTGTTAACTAGAGAACATTAACATAAATAGAAGTTAGGCAGATACAGGACACACTTCCACCAAACAAAACCACAGCTAGTAACAACTAAAATCACCAGCAATTAAATAAATCTACCATTAATGGTCTGGCTCAGAGTAGGTAGACATACTAGAAGTCTGGTCCTCCCTTGTTAAATCTATTTTAGGAATAAAATCCCAATTTTTCTTGGTTATTTAAGTTAAATGTTGTGTATATTATTTTGCATTAACAGTTCTTGCCTTTTGGTTTCTGGTTGAATGTAAGGGCTCAGGCAGCTGCTACCAGCAGAGTGCACCATCCATATAACACAAAGGAAGTGTCCCAGCACAGGTCACACTGGGATGCTCAGGGAGAAGTGCAAGGTAGACCATTAAAAGTGAGAGCAGGGTGATGAACTTATTATCCCCAAAGCAGCCAATAGGCTGGGACTGCTGTCAAAAACACATTTTTCTCACAATAGTGATGCCATACTTCTTCGAGAGATGTCCCTGTGGGTGCTCCACAGCAGGTGTCGGTGCATCCCAGCGCTGTCGCCTGGAGCCTTCACAGCAGTGCCCAGGGAGCCATGTGTATCCAGTGTGCTGCGACCACACATGCGTGGCCCCCCTCCCTTCAGTTCCTTCTTACTTATCCCCAGCTTAAGATGGAGATCAGCAGTTCTCTTCACGTACTGTCAATAGATCCTGTAGATGGCACACTGGCAATACTGGAGCCCATGGGCTTACAACTACAAGCGAAAACGCAATAAGCAGCGCCGCTCCCTCTCCCCACCTCGCTAGGAGGAGGCAGCTTAGGATCCACAATCTCAGCAAGCAGGTCCATGTACATCCCTTGATACTAATTCATCATTGTCCCTGATGAGGCAGTGATGCCACCACCACCAGTGGCGGCTGATGATTTTATGACTTTCCAAGACCTTTTTAAAAGGGTAGCAGCTTACCTCCATATCGCCATGCTGAAGATCAGAGAGTCAACACTAACTCACTGACATCCTCCAAACCACTCCATCAGCTAAAATCATGCTGCCTATAAATTAATGGAGATTGCCTATCTCCTAGAACTGGAAGGGACCTTGAAAGGTCATCTAGTCCAGTCCCCTATCTTCACAGCAGGACCAAGTACCATCCCTGACAAAATTTTGCCCCAAATCCCCTCTGCAAAGATTGAACTCACATCCCTGGGTTTAGCAGGCCAATGCTCAAACCACAGAGCTATCCCTCCCCCCACGATAATGGATCCTGCTAAGGCAGTCTGGCGGATACTGACTACTATTCCACCCACATGTAAGCTGGCAGATAGGAAGTCATACGTTCCTCCCAAAGGCTCTGAATTCCTCTTTACGCACCCTCCCACCAAAGAAATAAGCAACAGCAAACTCGCTCCACCCTGGCTCATAGTGAGAGACTTAGACCTCTGTTGGGAGAAAAGTGTACATCGACGCTACAGTTTAGAGTAGCAAACCATGCAGAGTTACTCAGTAAATACGACTACAACAATTACTCAAAGTTCAAAACTTTTATTGAAGATATCCCAGAGGCAAAAAAGCAGCAATTTAAGGTGGTAATTGCAGAAGGACATGCAATCTTGAGAAGCAGCTCTCAACGCTGCAGAGACAGCTACAAGATCCACAGCCACCACAGTTGTCATGAGACAAGCCATGTGGTTCAACTCAGCAGCTTTTCCACGTGAGATACAATCAACTGCAGAAGGCCTTCCTTTTGAGGGGGAAGAAACTCTCCTTCATTAAGACCAATGAGGTTCTTTATACTATGAAGGACTCCAGAGCCACATTTCGGTCATATATCAGCTGTATCCCAGGCCAAGGTGCCCACAGTACATTTACTGACACCAAAGGCAAAACCACAGGAATTCCCTTTGTTGTCCCAGATTCCCTTCGTAACCCCCAGAGCCTGACACCACAGATGTCTCTCTCATGGGATGGGGAGCACATATGGCAAACAGAAAAATTGAGGGTCTCTGGTTGCTAGGTTTTAGAGCTGCTGTGGAAAGAACAGATTAAAACAAAGAAAATGGTATCTCTGGACTACAGCTTAAAAACACCCCCAATCTACCTTTGATCACCAAATGCTGGCCATCTCTCCCTCTGCCCATCACAGTAACATAATCTGATGCAGTCAGAAATGATTCTCAAACTGAGTCAGGACCCCAAAGTGGGTTGCGTATGTTTCCATGTCTTAGTTACAATGATCTTGTGGCTCACTGAGAGGAAGGAGGGCCACTCATGTAGCCCAGGGTATGTCTATACTACTCTGCTAGTTCGAACTAGCGGGGTAATGTAGGCATACCGCACTTGCAAATGAAGCCCGGGATTTGAATTTCCCAGGCTTCATTTGCATAAGCGGGGAGCCGCCATTTTTAAAACCCCGCTGGTTCGAACCCCGTGCAGCGTAGCTACACGGGGCACGAACTAGGTAGTTCGAACTAGGCTTCCTAGTTCAAACTACCGTTACTCCTTGTGAAATGAATCTGGACGCCAGTTCCGACTTACATACAGATTCAACTTAAGAACAAACCTACAGTCCCTATCTTGTACATAACCCAGGGACTGCCTGTATATGAATAAATTTTGTTAAATGCTTCAAATTTAAGCTAAAAAAATTCCCCTACTCTTTTTTTTTTTTCTTTGCTGCTCTTTTCACTTACCAATATCTCAAAACGCAAGTTGGACAAGTTAATTTCTACTAACGATTTTTTTCCTCTGACAAAAAATGTAATGAGAGAGAAAAACAATTCATTTTCATGAAATTATCAAATTCTGAGCTTCTTTCTCCCTCCTTTTTGTCCATTTTCAAAGGTTTGGTGAAATAAAGGAGGAAGACATAGTACGGCATGATGGGAGGAGATCTGATGGGTACCTAGAGCACATCTTTAAACATGCTGCCAAGGAGCTCTTTGATATGGATGTCAAGGAAATCACTTACAAAACTTTAAAGTAAGTTGGATTTTGGATCTTTGTATTAGTAACATTGGATAACATGAATGTCAGTGCAGTAACTATGTATTCAGTATATCAAAATCACCCGTTTTGCTGTCATCCTTAATAAGCTACCTCTAAGTTCATCACTGGAAAATCACTGCTATTCTTCGAGTTCTTGTTCGTGTGTTTTCCATTTAGGTGTGTGCATGCACACATGGTGGCCAGAAGATTTTCTCATATCAGCGTCCATTGGGTGGGTCTGGGTGCCCCCTGGAGTCACGCCTACTTGGCACCAAATATAGAGCCCTGCCGACCTTCCCCCTACTCAGTTCTTCTTACTGCCAGTGACAATAGGCTGGAACATTCCATAGTTCTCGATTGCACAAGTGCCATTTCTCCTAGCTCTTTAGTATTGTCACGGGGCAGGTCGTCCCTCAGGCTTAGAGCCCTGTCATCATTGGGATTACCTGCCCGTGTTCCGCCCCTCACCCGTGTCTCCCTACCGTACTCAGCCCGTCCACCCTGACAAAAATGAAGAAAAAAGGTCAGAGGCCCGTTTAAGAGCCCCTTGAGTCCCGGTCTTCCTGGGCGCTATGGGACGACCGCAAGGGAGGAGGGGGACTCGGGCCCACCCTCGGTCCAAGTCCCGACCCAGGACCCTAAAGGCAGCAGCGCGTGGCCACAGGTTGGTTGGTGGGGGCTCCCCCGTAACTCACCAACCCACGGGATCCAGTGAAGGCACCATTGCTGCCTGCCGTCCCCGTCCTGGGTCGCTTCCTCCTCCTCGCCGAGCCGGTCACTTCTGCGGCGAGCTCCTCCGTTCTCGCAGCCACTGCTTGCTGCTTCCTCCGCCTCAGGCCCCTCTTCCCTGGCCCGAGTGTCTTCCTCCCCTTCCTCTCTCCCCGGACTGCCTTTGAAGGGGCCGCCTTCCTGGGCCCCACCCTCCGTGCCCAGGCGCCCATTGATGATGTCACCCACGGAGGGGAGGCCCCTCCGGGTGACATCTCCTTCTCTGGCTATCCCCGTACAGGCAGGGCACCTATGCCGGGGTGCCACCCACGAGCGGTTGCATCTCCGGCTCCCGCCAGCGTTTCCTTTGCCCCTCGCGGGCTTAGGAGTGCGGGGGGCCGTAGGTCCCGGGGTGGGAGGGACCGGCACCCCGTCACAAGTATATATTGTTTTTAGTATTCGTTTACTTAGTATTTCTGTATATAATTTTATTTATAGTTAGTGTCTGTGGGGAGGTTCCCTCCCCACTCTGTTTCTTTAGAATCCCTGGAATCGTGCCATGCTACGTTCTCCAGGGTTTAAAAATTGTCAGGCCTGTGCCAAGTGCATGTCACTCCTCCTGCATTGGTGAGGGTCATCAGAAAGATCACTGCCTTGTTTGCTGCGAATTCCATCCCAGAACACTGAAGGACACAGAACAGTGGCTCAAAGTTCTCCTAATGAAGGCCCCTTTGCACCTGCAGTCTGACCTGGGACTGGGGGATGATAAGCACCTCTTCAGCACAGAGTGCTCCAGCGCTGTCCTCTGCCTCGGCACTGAAGGAGGACATTTCTCGGCACCATCATTGATCTTTGACAGGCACATCTGAAAGGCACCTTTCATGCTCTCTGGTGCCTCAGAAAGGGAAGCAGCCTGATGGCAGGATTTTCTCACAGTCCAGAGAAGTGCAACCCCAAGAGAGCCACTCAACCAAATCCCCACAGAGAGGGGAGTCAACCCCTACCTGAGAAGGGAGGTTGAGTCCACAGCTTCAGGGATCTCTGGCCCCAGCAGACCAGTCCCTACCACTTGCCTCGACGCCAGAGGCGTTTGAGGCAGCAGGCAACTTAATGCATCTTTCTCCCCACCTAGAGGAAACAGACAAGTCCCCAACAGTCACGGCACCAACCCATCCTCGGGTGCAATCCAGGGGAAAGCTGTGATGATGTCTTGACGATCTCATTTGCCAACCCCCCAGGCACCATCGCTTCCTGCCAGACAGCCCAGCCGATTGCTGAGCTCCTATAGGTCGGCACCTAGAAGCTCAGCTCCTGTCTGAGACCTCTGGTTCAGAATTTGAGTTTACTATTCCAGGAGGAGCTCCAGCAAGAGATCTTAATCTAGAAGAGACTGCCACCAATAGCAACAGGTGCCATGGCCTCAGCGGCCTTCTGGATCCCCTGGGTGTTTCATCAAGCTGAACAGGGACTCCCAGGGCATCACTCAGCACCATCTTCATGGCCTTCGCCAAATTTTTGTTCCTTCTTCTACAGCTCCGCATCCCATGGCTATAGCACCTACTCTGACACCGTCCAGACTGGCACTGTCCCAGGCACCGAACCCAATCTCTGCTCTGGCACTGACAGGAGGTCCTGCCCTGCCAACTCCTTCAATGCTGTTACCTCTGCCCGAGCCATAGACATGGCACCAGTGCCACCAGAAACAGCATCAGCAGTGCCTTCGTGTGCTCTTTACCCGATGCAGGCGCACTCAACTTCCCAGGCATCAGAGGTCTCAGAGGACCAACAACATCAACTCTTCCCTCTTCACCAGACTGTAAGGACCGCCGGCAGTGTGTGGGTCGAGATGGAGGAGCACAGCCCAGTCTAGCATTATCCTCCTCTTCATCACCTGATGAGGTGTTTGCTGGCATGGCAGTGACAACAGCTCTGGAGGACATGAGTCCTACAACAGCTACTCCATAGTGGCCCAGGGTTTGGCCATTAAGGAGGAGGAAGAGACAGGGGAGTCAGATCCCATGGTGGACATTTTGGCTCCTGCTGGTCTTTCCAGGGTAGCGGCACCATTTGATTACTTCAGTAAGGGAAAAAAATAAAACCTTGTGGAAGACACCCCCCCCCCCCCCCCCGTCTCAAGTACATCAATAGCGAAACATAATGAAAGACACCTTTTCGAGCCCTCTCAGGGATACAAGCTCTTTATATTCACCCTTCTCTAAAATGGCCATCAGAGCTTTCTTGCGCAAGAGAGCGTCCACACTGCCATGGACCCTCTTACGCAAAAGCACATGGCAATGTGGATGCACTCTTGTGCAAGAATTTTTTGCGTAGAAACTCATGCGCAAAACAGTTCTTGTGCAAGAAGCCTGCAGTGTAGACGTAGCCTGTTTTTACTTACCCGTTGCTTTATTAATAATGCTTCTCTTTTGACGATGAAATAAACGTTTGTTCTCTGAGCCCCACCCTGACTTTTATTTGACCCACAACACATAGGAGCTAGAAGCCCAGCTTGTTCATTCTCAGATTATCCTTTTTGCCTTCTCTCATCTGAGCTCTGTGAGCACGTACTGAAATGCTTGTGTCATCCTATTCGTAATCCCAAAGGGATCTAAGGATTTTGAATTTTTTCCAACTCTGTTTACAGAAACAAGGACTTTCAGGAAGTCACACTGGAAAAGGATGGTGAGACAGTGTTGCGCTTCGCAGCTGCATATGGCTTTAGGAACATCCAGAATGTGGTCCTAAAGCTGAAAAAGGGAAAGTTCTTGTACCATTTTGTGGAGGTTCTTGCCTGCCCTGGAGGTAAGAATCATACTAGATCCTTGGTGACTTTTTTCTGTTTGAGTGCTGTGGGAAGATTCCAAAGTGAACTGATCCTTGTTTTAATTTTTACAACTCCACCATAAAATCTGAATGGTCCAAAATAAAACACTCCCGCTTAGTCTTTCTCCGAGTCAATTCCATTTATTTAGTAGCCCAAAATGAGAGAGAAAGTATTTGTTTTCTGCTGGGTGATCTGTAAGCAGATAGCCCAGAGTACTGAGGGGTTGTCCTTTTGTGACTATACTGCGTTTCAAGGAAAGGCCACTGAAATACAGAGTTGAGAGCAAGAGAAGAATGTCGGATTTAGCTGGGGAAGAAAGAAGGGAAGGAGGAAAAGAGATTGTTCATATGGAAACCCCATCAAGTTAGGACACTTACTGCTGATAGAATTATTTTAAAGGTCAACAGCGACTTTTAGCAGCATCAATGGGGCTTCTGACCTCAAAAAGCAGTTGCCATGCTTTTTGTTTAACAGAAGAAAACTGTAAATCCAGAGTTAGATACAATATAGTTTATCCCTAAACAAACTATAATCCTATCAGTTTTCAGAATGGATTGAGATAATTAGTGGTACCCCCCAGGGATCCGTATTGGAACCAGTCATATTCAATATATTCATAAATGATCTGGAGAAAGGGATTAACAGTGAGGTGGCAACATTCACAGATGATACTAAACTGCTCAACCTAGTTAACTCCAAAGTAGATTGTGAAGAGCTTCAAAAGGCTCTCATAAAATTAAATGATGAGCAACAGAATGACAGATCAGTTTTAATCTTGATAAATGCAAAGTAATGCATATTGGAAAACATAATCCCAACTATACGTATAATATGATGGGGACTAAATTAGCTTTTACCATTCAAGAGAGAGATCCTGGAGTCATTGTGGATTAAGAAAGGGATAGAGAATAAGACAGGGCACCTCTGCACATCAGGGCTAAACCCATTTGCCTTTTGGGTAGTCGATTAGTCCTTCACATCCCGAAATAAAAGCTTATTTCGGCTTTTGGTGCTATCTGCACAGCAGAAAGTCCATGAAAGAGCACTCTCCGACTTCCCTTACCCTTCATAAAATGAAGGTTACAGGATTTGGAGTAAGAAGTCCTCCAGCTCGATATTATTTTGACATTATGTCAAAATAACTGCTTGTAGTGTAGACACAGACTATGTTACTTCAGAATAACAGAATAACACTGCTGTGTAGATGCTCTCACAGAGAATATCTTAATGCCTCTATATAAATCCATGGTACGCTCACATATTGAATACCGTGTGCAGATGTGGTTTCTTCATCTCAAACATATCTTGGCATGGAAAAAGTTCAGAAAAGAGTAACAACAATGATTAGAGGTATGGAACAGCTGCTATGAGAAGAGATTAAAACTGTGACTTTTCACCTTAGGAAATAGATGACGAAGGTGAGAAATGATAGAGGTCTGTAAAATCAGGACTGGTGTGCAAAAAGTGAATAAAGAAGAGAGCTAGGGGTCGCCAAATGAAATTAATAAGTTTAAAACCAACAAAAGGATTGTTGCATACACTTCACACAATACACAGTCAACTTGTGGAACTCCTTTCCAGAGGATGTTGTGAAGTCCAGGACTGTAACAGGATTCAAAAAAGAGGTAGATAAATTCATGGAGAATATGTCCATAGGTCCTGGATGTGCAGGAATGGTGTCCCTAGCCTTTTTGACAGAACCTGGAAATGAGCTATAGAGGGATGGATCACCTGTTCTGTTCATTCCCTTAGGGGCAGCTGGCCTTGGCCACTATCTGAAAAGAGGTTATTTGGCTAGATGGACCTTTGGTCTGACT
Organism: Pelodiscus sinensis; assembly: GCF_049634645.1. Lineage (NCBI taxonomy): Eukaryota > Metazoa > Chordata > Testudines > Trionychidae > Pelodiscus > Pelodiscus sinensis. The sequence goes on along the minus strand of NC_134730.1, from coordinate 5,933,975 downwards.
CAGTATAGCCGTTCTTATGTTCTTACCTCCCGGCTGTGGTGTTATATTTTTAGGGTGTTTAAATGGAAAAGGCCAAGCCCAGACTGAAGATGGAAAACCAGACAAAGTGTTGCTCAGCCAGATGGAGGAAATGTATGCTGCAATTCCTGTCAGGCTTCCAGAAACCAGCATGCATGTGCAAAAGCTGTACCAGGACTGGCTAGAAGGGCTGGACTCCAAGAAGGTTCAGGAAACTCTGCACACCAAATACTGTGCAGTAAATCAAACAGCAAGCAGCATGGATATCAAGTGGTGACCAATCAGGCTCACGAAATATGAAAAAACTTGCATAGGTTAGTTATAAACTCAGCGCTGGAAACATTCTATGCAATTGGGGATGCTACGCACTAGCCAAGTGTAAAATCAATACACTTTCTGAATTGTGGAATATTACTTACTTTCCACAAAGAACCATTGCTCTTTTTTATTATTATTTTGAATGCCTTGGTTCCATACAGGGTCTGTTAGACTCTACTGTGCTTTACCTCTTCTGTGTTTGGGACTTGTTTAGTTACGGTCTGATCTTGCAAGATACGGTGAGCACCTTGTAGGTATACAATATCCATGTGTCCGAGTGAAGTTAATGCAGGTTGTGAGTTCTCACCACTTTTACAGAATTGGAGCGCTCAACCAGGAGCTATTGTAATCCTTGTGTATGTGATTCTTTTCTCCGGGAAGAACAGTCACCCTACCTAGAATTGTTGTATTATTTAAACATAATTAAGAACTCTTGTTTTTTTTTTTTTTTTTTTTTTTTTGCTTTAACCAAAAAATGATCATTTTTCTCAGTGATGGATGACAAATGTAAACAAAACATGTAATTAACCTCTTCCATCCCTAGACAATAAAAAGGTTTATTCAGCTACCAAAACATTGGCAGCCAGCTTCCTACTGACACGCTAATCACAAGGGAGAACATTCTAGTATAAATGGAATATATATGGTTTTTAATACTAAATAATTGTACAGATTGAACTTCTCTAGTCCTGCACTTTCTGGTACAGCAACATCCATGGTTTTAGTTAGCTTGATGCCCACTTATCATGGGTGTATCCAAGATTTCTACGGTCCCATAATGTTTGTTTGCAGACCCCAGTCCTGGGTTTGTGCTGTTATTTAGCTCTAATTTACTCCTAAATGTCTTCTAAGAGCCCAGTAAGTTGTGGAAGTGTTAGTAAGGCTGCTAGACAATATTGACCTCCTGTGGTTTGGCCAAATTCTCTGGTTCAAAACCGATCAGATCGCAAAGGTGCTAGTCTAGAGAGGTTCAACCTGTGACACAGTCCTCTCGTCCTTCGTTCTTTCATTGAGTTATTACAAACAGACTGGTTTGCACAAAGGGTTAAACCTGGTTATCTCTCTCTTCAGAAACTTGCATTGTGAGTCCATCTTTTCTGTAATTTTTATTTTTTTGTCTGACTTCTTTATGAAAGAGAAACATGGTGACTCCATGTGAATGCAGGGCACATGGTAACATCATGCCTGTTGTCTCCATCCTACATTAGTTATGTGCTAGGCCTCAGTCCTGATTTATAGCACCTCTGCTATTTCATTTCTGGATAGCTCTGAATACACATTGTGCCAGATTGAATACTCTTTCTGTAACACCGACAGATCTCTATTGGAGACCAGATAAATGTGTTGAGTGTCTCTAACAAAAAACTTAATTTTGGAACATTAAGAATATAATGTAATAAGAATATAATGTAAACTGGTAGTGCTAATTTGTGGGCATTTTTATGTATGTTATATGGCTGCTTCTTTAACCATCATCTTAAAAAAATTGTCTGGTGAATGTAACCTTCTCTATGACCTCACAGTTTGGGAAGCAAGGGGTGATTAAGGATGCGATGTGAAATTCCAACCATTACAAGGCTTCTAATTGTTTTCATAGCAGTTTTTGCTGCTTGTTTTGAGTCAGTAGCTCTCTGAAAACTGGAAGGACTTTAGCTTTCATGTTTTATTGAGAAAATATGGATAGGGTTTATCATCTCAGGAAATAGAGAAATGCAAATCTTGTGGATTTCTTAATATCAGTTACTGTCCTTGTGTGTCCAAAAAGCTGATAATATATGATCTCACTGGAATATATTGAAATCAGGATCTACCCTTGGAATGTAGGAGAAGAGGCATTCAATGCGTCCAATCTTTTTCTTTTCTTTTTTTTTAAATTATTTAAGGGGGCATCTACACATCAGCGTTTCCATTATTTTGAAATAACGGATGGCTTATTCTGACTCTGTAAACCTCATTCCACGAGGGATAATGCCTGAAATAATTGCTATTTCAGAATAGCAGTAGTGTGGATGTTCCACTTCTGCTATTTTGAAACAGCTCCTCCCCAGGACCATTCAGAGTAATTACTCCCCAGTGCCTCTTGAGGCTCTAAATCGAGGTAGCACATCCACATTAGGGAAGGCTGCCTCAGACTTTAAGGCTTTCCTGTAGTGTAGACGTGCTATTTTGAAATAAGCTATTTCTGAGTATTTCTTCCAGAATAACTAATTTCAAAATAAGCGTGCACTGTGGATGTACCCAAACAGAGTTAATCATATGCCTGTTGGAGGCAAATGTGAATTTTTGGCATTGACTTAAACAGGAGCAAGTTCGAAACGAGGTGAGGGAAAAAAGAAAGGGCCTGAAATATGTAGATTTGCTGGAAACAAACCTGTTGATGCGGTTGCAGGTTTCATCCATGCCTCCTTTAATAATTTATTTCAGTGCAAAGTGCATGTGGATGTGACTTGTATGGCTACCTGCATGCAGAGTAAGTCTTAAGGTTTGGTTTTTTAAATAAAATAAAATGTTACATTTGATGCAATAACTGAACAGCTAGCAAACTCTACTTCTGTGCTAGGCAGGGGGTTTGGCACAGCAAGGAGATCGTGGAAAACCTACATATCCAAAAATATATATATATATATATATATATATATATATATATATATATTTTTATGGGTAGTGGTTTTTGTTTTTTTTTTAATTCTGTCAAAGAATGATCCCTGGGTTGGCAGGAAGCTTGTGAACATCTTCAGTACTTGAAAGCAACATGACCCCTTCAGTTTCCACTTTTTGAGCTAGTCTGATATCTCCAGAATCCTTTAATGGAATTACATTGTAACTAAGCTTTATTGTTTTAAGTTAGCATCTTCATGTACACTCTAACCTCTTTGCCAGAATTTGTTGGATTACATGTTTTGCCGGGCTGGGAAGGGAGTGAGAGGAATGGAGATGGGGCACTTACCTGGTGCTTCATGTCCCCCGCTGCTTCCGGGCACCACCTCTCACTCCTAGTGGAGCTGCAGGAGAAAACTTCGAGCAGAGCGCATGGCTGCACAGCCCTCACCCAGCTAGCGGGGGGGGGGGGGGGGGGGCAGCAGCTGCTTCTACCTGTCAAGGTCCATACCACAGGTGCTCCTGAATTAGGGACACCCAGACTATGGAGGTTAAAGTGTAATTTCTATAGTATATGCGGCTTAGAGCTGGTTGGTATTATGTTAATTTATATATAGCTTCTGTTCTGTGTACAGTTTGTTTATTTTTGTAAAGGAAAATGTGCATATACTTTACAATGTGAAGAACTGGTTGTCAGTTTTTTGGGGTTTTTTTTTTCTCCATGCTGTGAAATAGCCACCTTCCTGTTTCCAATGTGGGATTCTTTTAGTGCAAATTTAGAGATTAAAAGAACAGATTCATCTCATTGGCAGCTGCTAATCAGAGCACAAAAACCTCTGCCATTTTGCTTGAGCACACATGCCTGTTTTCATTCAATAGACTTGAGTGTCCACAGGAACAGTATCAGATGAGACGAGGCTGGCTATAAAATATTAGTCATTCTTTCCCATTATAAAGGGAAATTAAGAAATCATCAGATTAAGAATTGATTTTCTTTCAGTTTCTCAATTTGAAATGCTCTGTACTTAAGAATAATCTTTTTGAAAAGTAGTTTATAACAATCTCTTAGAACTATTACATGCCCCTACATTTCTTTTAAAAAGAATGCATTTTGAATATTCATCCAACAAATAGATGTAGTGGCTATGTACAGTATGCATATGTATACTATAATTAGAAATTGTGGGAGTTCTCCTGTTTCTTTTCAATGTTCAATATTTAGAAAAATTGTTACTATTTTTTGCAATAAAAAACTGAATCTATCATTTTTTAAACATCGTTTTCCATTAACTACCAATTTGTAAAATAGCCACAAACCTTCTCCACAAAATTTAACATTTTAAAAATCTTAATTTTTTGTGTTTTCCAAAGAATCTCTCTAAATCATTTGCTTCATTGAGGTTTTGGCCTAAAATATAAATTCTTGTTGGAATTACTCATCAAGTATCTAAGATCAGAGTCTAGCCTTTCCATCTACATAAAGTTATGCCATGTTGACAGTGGGTGCAGCTAGCTACTTTCTGAAACTGCGCTGAGTATAATGTAGTCCTGTCTACACTTGCAGTTAAACTGTTTTGCAGCAGCAGTTAATTTACATTTGTTGACATCAACCCTAATCAGGAACCTATAAAGTTCTCAGCATAATCACAGCCATAGTGCTTTACTTCTCAGTTGAATGTTGTTCTGGAACAATTCATCTTGGAGGACAGAAGAATGTGGGGTTTTGCTGTGGATTTTTTTTTTAAGGAAACTAAATCTTTGCTGAAATGAAACTGCTAAACTGTATTTGAAAGTTACCTTAAATGCCATTAAAATATCCTAGATTTATAATGTACTGATGGTGAGAGGAGTTGTAATATAGTATTCTTCTGAGGTCTCTAAAGGGCAGGATAATTGCTGGAAAGACATCTCACCAAGACTTCGAAATAGGAATTTGGAGCTGTGGCTGCTAAGAGGCAATGTATTTATTTTGGTTCCTTCGCCATCCTTCAGGTGAATATCATCTGGGACTGGTATCTATCTCCATGTCTGCACACAGCTCAGCAGCTTCAACTAGATGATACTTGGACAATGTTGTTATCTAAACTCTGGTGCTTTATGTTTCAAATGGAGCATGAATATGAATTGGCCTAATAAATACCTTTGAATCTAATTTTGTGGTGCTTTTTGTTTAGTTACACACATGGACCATTACACACCTCTTGGAAAGTTTAGCAGCCCCACACAATGTACTTCCTACAAATATTTGATTTAAAACATGTTTTGAGATGATCATTTACCTACGGTGGGGGGTGGGGGGAGACTATCCTTCCATGTTCCTTTCAGAGACCAGAGTCTGAGAGAGCCCATATCTCAGTACCCTGCCAGCCCCTCCCCAAGCCTGAAGTGTGCTGATTGCCCAAGGTTGTTGGTCCCAGTCACTCTGCTAAATGAGATACCGATGCCACTTTTCCTTAAGATTATTGCATAGTCATCATTAAACTGCCTAAAACAAAATAGATTTTCCTCATGGCGCTGTCTTTGGACTTGCAACAATAATAGAACTTTACATCGACTGTTCATCAGGACTATAAAACTACCAACTTTTCCTACCCTATGCAGGCAGAAATCTTTTAGCTAATTGTAGGACCGTGGTCTCCAACTTTTTTAAGCATGAGATCACTATCTATCTCCAACCCAAATACCCTGCCTTCCTCCTTTGTGCCCCTTCTCTGAGGCCCTGCCCCTGCTCACTTTGTTCTCCTTCCTTTCCCCATTCTCCCTTCCATCAGGCAGGGGCAGAGGGATGGGGCCCGGTCTTGGGCTAAGGGGTTTGGAGTGTGAGAGGGGCTCTGAGCTGAGTCTGGGGCAGAGGTTTGGGTGTAGGAGGAGGTTCAGGACACAGGCCCTGTAAGGGAGTTGGGACCAGGGGGCTCAGGGCTAGGGCAGGGGCATGGGGTGCAGAAGGGGGTTCATGACTGGGGCAGGGGTTCAGGATTCTGGCTCCGGCTGGACACTGCTTCCCTCAGGTGGCTCCTGGGTGGGGGGGCTAAGGCAGGCTCACCCCTGCCCTGGCCCTAAACCACTCTCAAAAGCAGCCAAACTCCCTCCAGCTCAAGCCCTGTTGTGCCCCCTCCTCCATTCTGTGGAGCTAGAATACAGGGTGGGAGGGGGGCACCCTGACATCAATGCCCCCTCCTCTCACTTCCCTGCCTGCACAACAAGCAGGAGGCTTCCCCAGGGATGGGTGGGGCAGCTCCAAGGCAAAGGGCAGGAGAGGCACAGCAGTGGGGGGAGGGGTAGCTGAAGTGCTGCACTGGATAGCCTCTTGGCCAAACCAGTCAGGATCACCTGTCACAGGCGCCAAGTTCTACCAGTAGACCCCAATCTACTGGCTGGTGACCACTGTTGTAGGAAATGTTCAGTTACTGTCACCTATTGTACTGCTGATTATGGAAGCCAGCCAGATGGCTCCTGTTGGTTACTAATTTTGAAAACAATTAGCAGAAGTAAACTGTAGAGGTTAGTTTGTGATCAGTAAGGATGTGTCTATACTGCAAAGTGCGCCCGTCATTCTAAGGAGTAGTCTCCACACTTCGTTTGTTTTGCTACAATTTAAAAACTGCCTGTTAAAAAATGTGATCTGGATCCTCTTGGTTTAGTTTGTTCGCCGCAGCTTTAAACTGCAATAATTTACTGTTACATTGAAGTAAGTGCGCTCTGTCTGAGGGATTTGCACTAGTGTAAGTAGTAAAGAAGCCTAATCTCCCACCACCTCCAGTGTTCAGGTAGCAATAACAGTGACAAAGGGGTGGAACAGCACTCCAGCTGGGTGCTCTACGTCCGGGGCTGGTTTTTCCGCTGTACCAGCAGACAATCAGATTATTCTGGCTTTATCGGAGAGAAGTGAGGTTCCCCCGATCACCACGTTACCTTTTAAAGGACACATTTTAGAATATGGTGTAAAATTTGACTAAACCCTTAAACTAAAATTCATTTTTTTAATAAAAGGTTTTTGTATAATTGAGCATCACACTATATGCTGTCTAAAAACCTGTTTACAATTTTAAGGGCTAAATACATGAGACGAAATGAAACATCAAAATAAACCATAAAAAGCTTGCTTTAAAAATATTGCGCAGTGTTTATTGAAAGTTTTGCTAAATGTGACTACTTATCTACTTATCAACAGATGTATTTGCTCAGTCCCTTTTATATTGTTGCTTTATCTCTTCCATCTTCCCGAAGCTGTGCTATTAGCTGTAATGATTTTTTTTAAACTCATAAAAACTGCCCAACAAAAAAGGTTCTACCGAGATTTGAACTCGGATCGCTGGATTCAAAGTCCAGAGTGCTAACCATTACACCATAGAACCAGGTGGTGGCACTAGTCTTTCTTCTACTGGCTAATAGCAATTCTGGGTTCATGTAGCAATTTTTCTGTCAGGTCTATTTTTTAAAAACACAGGTTCTTTACCAGAAAATGTATCTTGCTAAATATAAATTGTATTCTCCAATAAATCTCATGCCTGACCTATACAATATTGTTGATTGCACTGGTTTGTGTCTGTCAGACACTAACGTGACCAGGATCCTTCCTCAGATTGCAGCTTGAGTGTTTAAAAAAAGCAAACGTCTCTTGCTTTGATATATACAAACTAGTGCTAACACAGTGCTGTGCATGCAAAGAATGTGCATATTGCATACCTGATGCAGAATTTAGAATTGAACTCGCTTACAAACAGTTGACCCAAAAACCCACTTTTAACACTTTATCCAAATGGCCTGAGTTACACTTTTAAATAAGATTTCTGAGGCTGTTGCAGTTGGGTGCTTCTCTGATCAGCTAAAGAAGTGGGCTGTGCCCAAGAAAGCTTATGACACCGTCTACATGTTTTGTTAGTCTATAAAGTGCTACCAGATTATTTGTTGTTTTTTAAGTTTATCTCTTATAAGGGTATGTCTAGAATGCAGAGTTTTTCCGGGATAGGTATCCTGGAAAAACTGCTGTGTCCAAGGAACACATCTGCTCTTCCAAAAACAAATTTTCAGAAGAGCAGATGCATTTTTTAGGCATCCCTGTAAACCTTGTTTTACGAGGCAGAAGGGATGTTCCGAAAAGGGGTGGGTTTTTTTTCCAGACCCAGTGTAGACAGGCCAAATAACGGAAAACTCTCTTCCGAAAAAAGAAGCAGAAAAAGATATACAAATTGCAGTTCGCAATTTGCGTATCTTTTTCCGGACAAACTATATAGTGTAGACACAGCCTTACAAAATATTATAGTTGTATGCAATGGACAACATAATTAAGAACCGCCATACTGGGTCAGACCAACAAGTATCCTGTCTTCTGACAGTCAGAGAGGTGCCCCAGAGGGAACAAACATAACAGGTGATCCATCCTTGTTGCCCATTCTCAGCTCCTGACAAACAGACGCTAGGATACCATTCCTGCCCATTGTGGCTAATAGCCATTGATGGACCTAACCTCTATGAATTTATCTAGTTCTTTTTTGGGCCTTGTTGTAGTCTTGGCCATCACAACATCCTCTGGCAAGGAGTTCCACAGGTTGACTGTGTGAAGAAATACTTCTTTTTGCTTGTTTTAAACCTGCTGCCTATTTATTTCATTTTGTGACCCCTAGTTCATGTCTATGGGAGCAAGTGAATAACTTTTCCTTATTTACTTTCTCCACAACAGTCATAATTCTATAGACCTCTATTATATCTTCCTCTGTTCTTAGCTGGAAAGTCCTAGTTTTATTAATCTCTCCTCATTAGGCAGCTGTTCCATATTCTTAATAATCTTTGTTGTCCTTTTCTGAACTTTTTCTGGTACCAAGATACATTTTTTGGATGAAGCGACCACATCTGCACACAGTATTCAAATTGTTTAAAGCTAAAATATAGTTAAAATAATTTAAAGCTAAACTGTGAATAATGAAAGATAAATTCACAGATAGACAGAACAGTTAGATACCAAATACTTACCTTTGCTATAGTTAGTAGTAGTATACTTAGCCGGATTGCACGGGTCCTTCAAGGTAGGAGACTGGTGTGGGGGTGGGGGGTCTGCAGGAGTCAAGTGAGGGGCTTGAGGATTTGGCGGGCTCAGGGCAGAAGGCTCAAGTTGTGGAGGGTAAAGGAGTCAGAGCTGGGGGATGAGGAGGGGCTCAGGGCAGGGGCTGGGGGTGCAGGAGTTAGGGCAAGGGGTTGGGAGGAGGGAGGCTCAGAGAAGAGAATGGGGGCTGCGGGTGGCGTCAATTCTCGGGGCCTGGGGTAAGAAATACCCCAGCCTCCAGCTTCTCTGGCTTACCCCTGGGCCAGCCCGGGGTGGAAGTGAGCTTTGCACCCCATTCACTGGCTTCTGCTCAGGGCAGGGACTGGCCATGTATCCCACCCATTGGTGTCTCTGTGGGGGTGGTCACCCAAGTTCCCTTTAAGGTGTGCGAGTGCGCTTGCGTGGGCACGCAGAGGGGATTTCAACCCCGCCCAACTCCTAAACAGACCCGTGAAGCTGTGTGCCAGGGGAAAGTGAGCTGCTACTGCTAGCGGTAGTGTGGGGTGAGTGAGGGCTCAGCTGGGCAGCCAGGGCCATGTAGTGACTGCCTGGCTGCTCTAGTGGCTGGGGCCACGTGGTGGGCAGTGACTACTCTAGCTGTCAGGGCTGGGACCGGAGCCGCATGGCGGGTGGCAGCTGCTCCCGAGGAAAGGGACAGGGTTGGGGCTGGAGCCACATGGTAGGTAGTGGCTGGGGCCGGAGCCACGTGTCAGGAAGTGGCTGCTCCTGGGGTTGGGCTGGGGCCACAGCCACGTGGCGGCTGCTCCTGAAGCTGGGGCTGGGGCCGTGGTGCCAGTTCAGTGGCTAAATGCTACAGTTTAGCCTTTTGTAAGTGTCTTTTGTATAGTACAACAGTAAAATCATGTTGCCCCTTTTCTTATGTTGTATCTGAGGAGTTTTAGGATCACCATGGGGGGACACGTGTATTTGTTTTATGTATCGGTATTATGCAAAACGAAAGCACTATTTTAAAGACACATTTCTAGACCACATTGTAGATCTGTAAACATTTTGATAATGACACGAATTAAAGTAAGCCCTCTACAAGGGAGAGTTAACTAAAACGTGCATTTTGTGATACATGTGGGCTTGGACTAAAGTTATTTTCTTTGTTTTGGAACATTTCACAGTTTAGAAAATCTAACAGCAGTATTTCAAATAAACTTGAATGAAAACACCCAAATTAAAGAAAATACGTACATGGGAGCTAGGATGAAAGTTGTGTTTTATACTGAATAGAAACTAATAAAATTAATAAAAAAGTTGTTTTTGCAGACGTAACAAGACTTGTGTTTAAATATGTATCTTCGTGGCACACATCCGAGGAAGTGCACATGAGCTCAATATCGGTGCACAAGACCAAACTCACTCTGCTCATGGACGGAAAATCTGAGGCTGTGTTCAGACTCAAGGGTTTTTTCGAAAAAAGTAGACTTTTTTCGAAAAAACTTCACCTGCGTCTAGACTACAGCCGCGTTCTTTCGAAATTAAATCGAAAGAACGCAGCTTTTCTTTCGACGGCGGAAAACCTCATTTCACGAGGAAGAACGCCTTTTTTCAAAAGTGCTCTTTCGAAAAAAGGCGTTCTTGAATGCAAACAGGGCTTCTTCAAAAGAGAGCATCCAGACTGCCTGGGTGCTTTCTTTCGAAAAAGCGGCTTGCTTTTTCGAAAGTACTGCTTGCAGTCTAGACACTCTTTTTCGAAAGAGGCTTTTTCGAAAGCATCTTTCGAAAAAGCCTCTTTCGAAAGAGGCTTGCAGTCTAGACGTAGCCTTAGAGGGAACATTGGTGGCCACACAGGCCGCCTACTGCCTTCTCCCTGAGGAATGCCTGCCCGGGCTGGGGGAGAGGGAGCTACACAGGCCATCCACTGGTGCTCCCTGGGACCAGCCCAGAGTGGCGGGGGCCACAAGGTGGCCAACAGCTGCTCCCCGGGACAGGACAGGACAGGGTGGTGGGGCCTTTGCTGCCAGCCAGTAGCTGCTCTCTGGGGCACTTGCTGCCCCCATAGTCATGCGTGAATATAACTGTCCCTGCTATCACACTCCTCCCTTTCTGTTTGATCTGAAACAATTGCATTGCAAGCACATGCCATTATCCTGACACAACCAAACCCTGACCTTGCTTTAAGATAAGATAGGAGGAAACTGCCTACCAAATTTGATGGCCATAGCTGTTTAGGAGTTCTTGAACGACAAGACTTACAGATGGATGGACTGACAGACGCACATTTCTAAAATTTAGAAAAAGGTTACACACTACAGGATATCAAGACCATTTCCTAAATGGTCAGCATTAGAACCACCAAACTTGGTATGCAATGTCTTATCATAACTTAAGGCAGGGGTTAGGAATCTTTTTTGGGCCAGGGACCCACAGAAAAATCAGTTGGATGATTTAAATGAAGAAAAAAAAACGTATATGAGTTAAGGACCCAAGCAACGCCAGGTAAATCTTCCCCTGTGTGTGTGTGTGTGTGTAAGAGAGAGAGAGAGAGAGAGAGAGAGAGCGCAAGATTAAATTTATATAGGAAAACAATCTGTATTTTTTTTCACTTTTAAATAGATGTTCATTCATTTTGTAATGACATCAAATACATGTATAATATTCAATATGTATTGTGCTGTAACTTACCCTTATTTGTTGTTTTCAATGTATTTTCCGATTAAAACCATGGTTATTATAATTACATAGCAGTAAAGCAAATGCAATAAATAAACTATGAAAACTTAGGTTCTACTGAGATAATATTTAAATACTTAAGAGCATATTAATAATACTTAGCAATATTTATTACAAAAAATAAATCATACAAAACTGGAAAACTTTTAGGTTCCACCGAGATTTGAACTCGGATCGCTGGATTCAGAGTCCAGAGTGCTAACCATTACACCATGGAACCACCTGACTATAAGATCAGAAGAGATCTTATTGAAGTAGCAATACAACAGCTATAGCTCCATAATTCCATGGTTTTGTTTATGTAGAATTCTACATATTAACTAATACAAGAAGTAACTCAGCAAATTTTACTCCAATAATGAACAATAATGTATTCAAAAGAAGAAAGATTAGCATTTCCACATTGCTTTCTTTGAGCTGATACTTAGAGCCCTGCACAGATACCAAATATGTATCCACAACCATATCCTCAAAAATGAGTTGCATATATCCTCATTCAAACTTGCACAGGCAAGTATATCTGCTAATATAAAGGTGGATATCTGCGAATCTGCAATGCTCTAAATACAAAATTTGTATTTGCATCTGCATCCGTATCTGCTAAAATTAACCAAGGAAATCTGCATCCACATCCACAGATACCTGCGGATATACAGTGGATAGCCACCATACACTTTTTTCAAAAGTCGTCAGATTGCCTACTGTTCGGTGGCATTTCTTATACATGTTTCAGTTTGGCTTTCAATTATTCATTTTCAATTTTTGCCCATGTGTTGTGTGTTATTCCGCATTGTTTGTGCTTGTTTTTTGCGTTCTATGCACTTTGGCTTGCCATGTAGCATTTTTTCAGTATGTTACCTGGAGCATTTTAGAACCCATTAGGCATTCTGTGCAGCACTGGGTATTGTAAGTGGCTGCTAAGACCCCCCCTCCGCCCCCATTTTATTAACCCTGTTGTTATTGTAGATTTTCTTTAGTTAATTTTCAGTAAGAAAAAAAACACTTTGGAAAAAATCGCAAACTGAATAATGAATTACTGCCCCTACCCAAACTATTCGATCACAGAATGCAAACTAATCAAAGAGCGAGTCACTCTTACTCCTAGCCTGCGCTTGGCCGCCAGCGTTTGGAATCAGAGTGAACAGCTGTGAGTGATACAGATGCCACAGTCCCCCTAAATAAAGAGCATCACACGGACCCTTTCTTCCCAGTGGCAGACCCGGTGGCTTTGGCTTGTTTTTCCAGTGCCTAACGCCACTGCAGGCAATGAATTTCCACTGCGACCAATCATAATTAAAAGTAGCTCTTTGCCCATTATTGTCATATTATTAACCCTGAGGTCTGTAGAGATAAATACACTTGCGCCAGTTGGCCCATAACACAGCTGTGACTATCGCCCCTGAAACCGATGATCATGAACATCCCAACCACAAATCAGTGTTTGAGTGAATTAAGCAAGACCCTGTGGCCAAGGGAGCATTCAGGTGGAACAAGCAGCTTTAAAGACAAGCGTATTGAAAGGGGGGAGGTGATGAAAAAGAATTAGCAGAGGATGGTTTCGATCCATCGACCTCTGGGTTATGGGCCCAGCACGCTTCCGCTGCGCCACTCTGCTACGCGGGGCAGTTCTCTCTATTGCAGTTTTCCCTTTCTAGCCCAGGGGCTGGACTTGTGGTGCGGGCACTCCCGAGGCTTTCGCTGCCCATGCGAACTGCTCACTCCAGAGCATCACACACTGCCCCCTGGCGGCCACGGCGCAACAGACACGTTCAGCCTGCGAGCTCCCCCGCCTGACTTTGGCCACCCTAGAGCTTGGCTACTCCGGGCACGTTCAGGTTTGTAGTGACAGACCCTCAAAGACGATTCCCTGCCCCCGGGCAGCGAAATCAGGAGGCGCTTCGCTCTGCGCACTCCGGTCTCCCGAGCCCAGACAGAGATCAGAGCTGATCCCAGCCCCTGCGGAGAAATAAAGCGCCCTGCAAGGGTTATCAGGCGGCTTGATCCCGGCTGACAAGTAGCCGTCTTCCCTTTTCCACCCCAGCAGGTAGCTGCATTTCAGAGCTTGGAGGATAGTCCAGGGACAGGCAGAAGCAAATGAAATACTGTCTCTCTTATGAAGTCTTGTTTATTCACACAAAGGGAACCAAGCAAAATAGCGGGGTGTTTTAGAGTCACATACTTAAGCCTCTTTAGCCAGCAGACCCATACATTCTCAGTTTAATTTATCCGAGTCAAACTATAATCAGCGAATAAACTTGTAAGCAGACTTTTCTTTTCACTAGCTACAATAAGCTTTCAAATCAACACATTATAGGGTTTCCTGGCCTCATAATAAGCTACACGGGGAAAATATTTGATAAAGGGATCTTAGAAGTAGCAAAGATAAATTTATCCCAATTGCAAATGACAAATCAAATTTTAACACTGAGAATAAACAAGTCAAAAAACATACCATAAATCATGAGGGATTCCTCATCATTGGCAACTATTAAAGCAGATTATATTGTATTTTCACTATATGTGCTAGGAATCATTCTGTGGAAGTTCTGTAAATGGAAGCGCAGACCTAAAAGATGATTTCTGGCTTCAAAATCTACAAAAAACCATTACAACCACATGAAGAAAAAGAGGCCCCTTCGGACAAAAGAAGAACACTATGAAAAGGAAACAACCAAATCTATGAAAAAATAGTTACTTCATGGAAGATATTCTTGTTACAATAATAAAGATCAGATACCAACTGTAAACAGAAATTAATTCCAGGATATTTCAGAAAACTTTAGTTCAATGCAAAACTAAATCAAACATAATACGAAATTCTTACTCAACCGCAATCATGGACATAAGGGCTACGTCTACATTGGCATCCCTTTCCGGAAAAGGGATGCTAATGACACGAGTCGGAATTGCAAATCCGCGGGGGATTAAAATATCCCGCAAGGCATTTGCATTTACATGGCTGCTGCTTTTTTCCGGCTTGGGGATAAGCAGGAGAAAAGCGCCAGTCTAGACACGATTCTCCAGAAAATCCTTTTCCAGAGGATATCTTATTCCTACTTGAAACGAATTCCTCGCTCGCCCTCACTTGGAAGACGCCACGGACGCTGAGGTATTTATAGCTCCGGGCCAGGCACCCTCCCTGTGCTTGCTTCGGCGGCACATATACTAAAATTGGAACAATACAGAGAAGATTAGCATGGCCCCTGCGCAAGGATGACACGCACATTCGTGAAGCGTTCCATCTTTTCTCTTCCCGCCCATCCAGTGTCCTAGGCGGGGAAAAAGGGCCATTTGGGCAAGCCGGCGTCGTCCCTACGCAGGCGCTCGCTGCTTTCCCGCAGCTCGCTTCGCAAAAGGGCACCACGGCATCTCCCGCAGCAGGGGCTGCGTCGCTCAGGCCCGGAAGCCTCCCAAGACGAACCGCAGAGAGAAGAGGATCCTCGCTTCACAGGGACCCCTGCGGGGGCCGGGGCGGGCGGGGACCGGCCAGCCGCCAGGCAGAAAGCGGGAGGAGGAAGGAGAAGCGAAGGAGCACGTCCTTCCGCAGGAACCCCTCGCCAGCCTCGCCTGCCGCCTCGAGGCGAGAAGGGCCTGCTCTCCCTCACCGAGGACGGGAAGAGAAAGCCTCCTTCTCTGAAGATCTCAATCGCCTTTGGCCCGATGCCCAGCCCCCCATACCGCATCGACGCCTGGCCTCTCCCCCTGAGGCCCACCTGCCCTCGGCGCCGTCTCCCCGGACACGGACGGGTCAGGAGCCCTCAGCCAGCACTTGGCCCGACTCCCCTCCCATCCTCACACCTGCTTGACCCTTCCCTCTTCCAGGCGCAGAGGACGGCACTCTCGCCACTTCACCGTATGCTGGCTCCCAGCATGCCTTGCTCTCATTCGCATGCCACGACCTGCGTCCGCTGGTCCCGCACGAAGGTTTTTTGCTGCTCCACTGGGTGGCGGCCCCACATGGGAGGCGAAGGACGCAAAGAGGAAATCTAGGACACTGCTCCACAAGGGCTCCTTAGAACGGCCGGCCCGCCCTCGCTCGCCCTCACTTGGAAGATGCCACGGACGCTGAGGTATTTATGGCTCCGGGCCAAACACCCTCCCTGTGCTTGCTTCGGCGGCACATATACTAAAATTGGAACGATACAGAGAAGATTAGCATGGCCCCTGCGCAAGGATGACACGCACATTCGTGAAGCGTTCCATCTTTTCTCTTCCCGCCCATCTAGTGTCCTAGGCGGGGAAAAAGGGCCAGCTGGGCAAGCCGGCGTCGTCCTTACGCAGGCGCTCGCTGCTTTCCCGCAGCTCGCTTCGCAAAAGGGCACCGCGGCATCTCCCGCAGCAGGGGCTGCGTCGCTCAGGCCCGGAAGCCTCCCAAGACGAACCGCAGAGAGAAGAGGATCCTCGCTTCACAGGGACCTCTGCGGGGGCCGGGGCGGGCGGGGACCGGCCAGCCGCCAGGCAGAAAGCGGGAGGAGGAAGGAGAAGCGAAGGAGCACGTCCTTCCGCAGGAACCCCTCGCCAGCCTCGCCTCGCCTGCCGCCTCGAGGCGAGAAGGGCCTGCTCTCCCTCACCGAGGACGTGAAGAGAAAGCCTACTTCTCTGAAGATCTCAATCGCCTTTGGCTCGATGCCCACCCCCCCCATACCGCGTCGGCGCCTGGCCTCTCCCCCTGAGGCCCACCTACCCTTGGCGCCGTCTCCCCGGACACGGACGGGTCAGAAGCCCTCAGCCAGCACTTGGCCCGACTCCCCTCCCATCCTCACACCTGCTTGACCCTTCCCTCTTCCAGGCGCAGAGGACGGCACTCTCGCCACTTCAC